>NC_049230.1:12083843-14483843 GCF_011100685.1 Canis lupus familiaris
TGTACCTACTCTCAGCAATAGTGTGTGAACCCTACTCAGTAGCCACTGTAGGTTGAGCCCTTGCTCTATGCTAGTCACCTCTATGTGTTATCTCATTTAATGCCCTCCCCCTTTGCTATCGCCTTTTACAAATAAGGAAAGAGGCTTTGAAAATTTGCAAAACTCATCGAGAGTCAGATAGCTGATAAGTGACAGAACCAGGAATTTGACCTGGGTCCCAGTCTGAAAGTCCATGCTCTTTCCTAAGCCTTACCTCCCTTCCCCAATCACATTCTCTCTCTGTCTTCTAGAAAAGTCCAAGACCCTCTTCTGCACCATCCCAATGTCCATACTCCCTTAACAGGACAGAGATAACCCTGTATGTCCATCTAGAGGAAGCTGATTCCATGGAAAGCTATTTTTAAAGCTAGAAATAACCAGTAAAATGCATGTGGGAAATCCAAGGTAAGGGCAGGGAAGCCTCTGACTCAACCAGACCCACTCCTTTGACTCCCAGAGGGTGGCTGGTAATCGCAGGAATCAGAGAACAGTCAGTGAACCGCACCACCAATGCAGAAGCCCTAACGGGGTAATGCAATCAAATGAAGTGAATTAAAATATGAAATAATGAGATAATGGCCCCAGAAACATATTAGAGCTAAAAGGCAGGCCATGCCAGGTAGAGGAGAGATGGGAGTGTGTGTATGTTATTATGGTTGACTTGCAGGGCCAGCTCCCCACGGAGCCCAGAGAACATCAGGCAGTCTGAGAATCTGGCTCATTTAATCTCTGTTGATCTTCTCAGGAGCCCCCTGCTCTCAGGAGGTTTGATCTTGTGTCCCAGGCCCTTGTTTATGACTCTGGCGGTTGAACACAGGCCTGGTATGATTGTGATCTTTACCATCATTAGTGTTTTTTTCTTCCTTAGCTTTATTGTTGACATACAACATCTATAAATTTAAGGGGTACGATGCGATGATTAAAACTATATATATTGCAAAATGATTACCACAATAAGGTTGGGTAACACGTCCATCCCGTCACATAATTGATTTTTTTTCTTTTTGAGTATGTGGTGATGGCATCTAAGATCTATTCTCTTCAACAACTGTCAAATATATAAAACAGTATTATCAGAGTCACTGTGCCCCAGATCTTGTTTCTCTGAGAGCTGGGAGTTTGTTTTCCTGTCATTAGTGTTGATTAAAGAGTTTCCTGTCTTTCTGTTTCATCTCGCGATCAGGGCTTTAGCTGTCCTTTTGTTTTAATTTTTAATGAAATTGCTGGACAGAGTCATTCTGTGGTGCAGCCCCCGTGGCTTCAAGGTCAAGAGGAAACTGGTGAAGAGTAGGCTGTTTTCTGAGTCTCATGGATCACTCCTCAGCTTTGTGAAGGGAAGATCTAGGTTTAAATCCTGGCTAAACCCGTTATTGGCCAGGAGGTATTGAGAAAGTCGCCTGTAACATCTCAGCAGCTCAGTATCCTCAGCTGAAAATCAGAATATAAAACCTCCCTCCCTTAAACTTTGTAAGGCGTCGGAGAGGTGTAAATTGCTTTGCACTGTTAAGTGATTACTATTCTAGGCAAAGATCCGGCTTCTGCTTTTTTTTTTTAATAATAAATTTATTTTTTATTGGTGTTTAATTTGCCAACATACAGAATAACACGGCTTCTGCTTTGAACAGAGGGGGAAGACCAGTAGATAGGATTCTTAATCCACTTTAGCACATTCTAACAAGAGAGTCTGAATGTATTAGATTTGAGTGCAAAGCCACTCTGGCCCCTGGGTCCTTTTTTTCCTGAAATGTGTCTTCTAAAACAGTGTCTTGTGTTAAAAGATAATGGGAACAGATAATCCAAAATATGGATCATTGTGGTAGTGTCTTCAACTTTTTAGGTGGAAAAAGTTCAATTCTACTAAGCTTAGACTAATCTCCATTTTTCTAGGCCTCCAAGCACATGGCAGCTGTCATTTATCTGATTTTTTTTTTTTTTTTGAGCATCTACTCTGCACCAGAAATTATGCTAGAGGCAGGCATGGTGGCCCTGCTTTTAGTGGTGGCTGGTGGGTGATACATATATGAAACAAAATGACACAAATATTTAATCACAGCTGTGGTAAGGGCTATGCAGGAAGAAGTCAGGGTGTGTGTGAATCCAAAACAGAGAGACCCGCCTTTTAGTTTTCTGAGATAACTTTCCCTACTCCCCCACCCAGGAAAAAGGATTTCCTGTGAAAAGCAATTACATAAAAGCAATCTAATAAAGCAAAATGAAACCCTGCATGGATTAGAAAGGAGAGATACGTATGTGACATTCCAGATTAGACCCTCCTCTATTCCTTGTCAGTGGGCTCATAGGCCAATACTTAACTTTGCTAACTGGCTAAGGGAAATCGTGTCCTCCTCGGGCTTCTGATTCTATTCCCAGCGAAGATCTGGTTGTGTTAAGCTGCTTGGATTCTGGAAGCCAGGAACGAAGATGATCAATTTAAAGTGTAACAGTCAGCACCAAGTAGCCCCTGGACACAACCAAACCTGAAAAAACCAAGACTGGCATCACCAGCTGTGCCCAACTTCCAGGAGTTGCATGAAGCAGAGAAGTGATGCTAAGGACGCATGTCTGATTATAGAGGGATTTAGGAGGAGGCAGGTCTGAGTGGTATCTAGGAGGTTCTAAGAGCCTATACATGGAGTCTCTCTTGGGAGCCAGCTTTTCTCTGCTATATCGCAAAAAAATCCAGAGAGAGGATGCCCTACAGCTCACTCCAGGCACGAATCTGCTTTGGCTGCTTCAACAAGAGGATGGGGCCCACCTGATATGATCTACATCAAAACAGCTCCACTCTGGGACTTAGCTTTCAGTGGTTGCAGGTCTCAAGTTTTTCAATCGTGTGCTTTATATTTGGCAATGTGGTTGCCTTCTCCCCCCAACACTTGTATTGGTCAAGTTGTTATGAATGCCTGAGGAATGGATCTCTCCTGGGAGAAAAGAAACAAACATTCCAACTGCATACTTGTTTCCCCATATTTATGTCTCATTCCATTTAGGGTAGGCACTGTGGTAGATTGGGACCAATCCCAAACATAGTCTTGAATTCATCTTGGCTTTTGGGAGAACAGCGTGCAGTTATAGTAGTAAATCATATGCGTTCCCTCATCAGAGCCTTGGTCGAACTAATTCTCCAGTGGTTGTCTAGAACAGGGTGAAGGCAGTGGTCATGGGGAAATCCTGTCTTTTAAGTAAGAAAAGGTGAAACCATTTTTTTCATGGGCAAGGATTTTTATTTCTCAAATGGGTATTTGAACCATAATGAATTAATGGCATCTGTTTAATGGTTTTTGCTTCTTTGTTTTACAGAAACAAACAATCACTGCTGTCAGAAAAGAGGTAATTAGTTTCCCAGTCCCAGGGAAGTTTGATTTTCAGTCCTCTAACAAATTATATGTACTTTGGCTTTATGCTCTGCCCTCAGTAGTGAAATGAAAAACCACGTGTAATGTTCAAACAATTATTTCTGGATTAATGAACGGCGCAGAATGACAAAGCATCTTTTGTAAGATCTAAATGGATCAGTGCTGAGGCTCAGGATATGAAACACCATCAGAAGAGCCCAGATCTGAGGGATGTGGGGTAGATGCCACAGGGTCTGCTTGCCCACCCCAGCCCCTCCTCCCACAATTATGGGGCAAGTTTAGAATCTCTCTGAAGAGGCATACTGCTTATTTTGGCAAATTTTGTGTCCAGGGTGCAAGACAGAGCTCTTGAAGGTGTTGGCTATTGAGGTTAGACCTGCTGTGTCAGCCAGAGGCATCTGAGGGAAAAGCCAAGCATCCATCCCCACGTCTCGATTTAATGCTCCTTAGAACCTTTTGTTTTTCCAATTGGTACCTCTTCCTGAACTGATACATGATGGGCTGTGGAGGCTCCTAATTTAGAGTTTGGGGTCACCCCTCTACTGTGGGTCTCTGCCCTGTTAGTACCACCATGAGTGGCTTAAGGGGATGGAAGGGCAGATAAGTGGCTTCTGGTTCTGGGGGCCATGTGTGAGTGCCAGTGCTAGTGACACTCAAGGGTGGGGAAATTGGGCATCCTCTAACCACTGTGTCTCTTCCAGATCATGTATTACCAACAGGCCTTAATGAGGTCCACGGTGAAGTCTTCTGTGTCCCTTGGAGGGTAGGTCCCTAATTTGTTGGTCTTGCTGAGGTTGGAGCACGAGGTGGGCAAGAGGAGAACTTTCTGCTTTAAGGAGAACTTGAGCGGTCATGAGCTGACCTATCCTAAGGAACTCTGAGGGACAAAACCGGTCTTCTCAGGATTACGTTCCTAACTCTCAGTCTTCGTGTGTCCAGGGCTCATCTTGGGTTAGCCAAAGTTAGGGTTGGGTCAGGTTTTGTACAAGACTTATTGTTCTTGGAAGCCACTACTGTGTGGATGAAGAAGGTGGGCAGAATTGAAAGTTCATAGACTGGACCCTCTGGGGGATCCACACTAGCCTGTATTCCTGTCGCTACCCACTCAAATTTATTAGAGATATGTGAGTTATGTTTACTGGTTCAATGTCTACTTAAATGTCCGTTGTTAATTTCTGATTTAAAATCTACTTACGAAAAAAAAATCTACTTAGGATAAATCAGAAATTTACATTTGACTTATGGAACATCCAGAAGGGGACCTTGAGCCAGTCCCCCAGAGGACATTATTGGGGAGATACAAAAGGGTGTAGTGCCCCCCAGAGGGTTTAGGACCACCTTGCTAACTCAAAGATTTTCCTGCATACATGAAAATGGACTTGACTTCTTTCTGGAGAGGCACAACATGGCTAATGATTGATTTTGATTTTGCGAGACCCAAGCAGTGGTACCAATCAAGATGGAAGATGTTGTATTTTGTCCAGTGCCTTTCTTCCAATGTGGCGAGGGGTCAGGCTCTTATAGAAAAAAACGAACAAATCCTTCACATATCTTCTTACATCTTCCCAAATCCCTGCTTTGTATACATACCACCTGCCTGAGAAAATGTGCCCTGACCCCACCCGCAGATTTCCACAGCTCCTGTCTGCAGCTGCTGAGCTCCATCCGTCACAGATGAGAGTGTACCGGTTTACTCAATAGTCACTCACTTTGGGTCGTAACAATCATCATTGTTTTAGGAGAAAGTAAAAACCCTCTACTGTGATGTACCAGAAACCCACTTTAACGAAACCAAACAGAAAGCACATGGAAGGAGATACAAAGGTTGTTGGATACTTCTGACACCCACTCTCCAATTTCTGTTTGTTTTAGGGACTCATTATGAGGATTTAACATCACTGGTGTTAGGACTTGTCGGCCAGTTTTCTTTTTTCTTCCCTTCTGTTGCCCCACTCTAAAGGCCTTGCTGAGAATTGAGAGGGTCTTGGGAGAAATGAAGCCAAGGGGCCTGAGTTTTGCACAGAACTGTAAACCTAATGTTCTGGGATATCTCCAGGGCATGGGTTCTGTTCTATCAAAATCTCCTGGCTGTGGGCAGATGGCAGAGCAGGTGTCTCATGTGTATACCGTGGGTGCAGTCCCCCCACCCAAGGGCCAGAGGCACAGCAGGCTTTTCCACACTGCCCGTGCCCCAGGAATGTGCTGCCTAGGCAGGTCTAACTCACATAGAAGAAATTAGCTCTTGCTCATATTTGTGAATGTGGGATTCACACCTCAGTGAGACCATAGGCTTTGAGTGATGAATCTAGGTTCCCAAATTTAGGCATCATCCTGACCAAGTGGGGAACGTGATGTGGCAACAGAATCTCAGAGAGACCATGGCAACCTCATGCTTCCAAGATGGCACCACTAGGACACTGGTTTGAACACATGCAAACTGACCGGCTTTGAACTTTGAAGACTCATGATAAAATATCAAGAGGCCTTGTTTTAATGACATCAGTACAGTAGAGAAACTGCAAAGGGATTGGACGGGAAGACGATGTGTCATCTCATGAGTAGATCAGGGACAGATCCTGTCAAATACCTGCCAATCCCGAAGGCTATTAGAGCATGTTTCTAAGAAGGCAGCAATAAGTATGCAACTAAATCGATAAAGAGACAGGAGGACAGGCTGGTCAATCAACCTGAGTATTGATTTCGCCTCTTGGGTGTTGAACTTCTAGGAAATCATTTTCCATTTGCTTTTCAGGATTGTCAAATACAGCGAGCAGTTTTTGTCCAATGACGCCATCATGTCAGGCTGCCTCCCTAGCAATCCTTGGATAACAGATGACACCCAGTTCTGGGACTTAAACGCTAAATTGTATGTATTTGATATATTGGTGTTTTGTGTGTGTGTGTGTGTGTTTTTAAAATAGCCTTTTGAGTTATAATTCAAGTGCCATACAATTCATCCAATTGAAAGTGTGCAATTCGGTGGTTTCTACTATATTCCTGGAGTCGTGCCACGATTACCACAGTTAATTTTAAAACATTTTCATCACCCAAATAAGAACCCCCTTCACTTCCCCAAAACCCCTTCAGCCCTAGGCAACCATAAAACTACGTTCTGTTTCTGTGCATTTGATGAGTTTGGACATTTCACATAAATGGAATGATAAACTATGTGGTCTTTTGTGATTAGCTTTTATTTATTTATTTATTTTTTTACTGAAAATAATGCTTTCAGAGTTTATCTGTATGGTGCAGTGTATTAGTACTCCATCCTTATAAATGTGTGAGTGATAGTCACTGTAAGGAGATACACTTTTTTTTTTAAGATCCATTCATCAGTTGGTGGACATCGTCTCTGTCCTTTAGCTATTATGAACAATGCTGCTGCGAACATTTGTGTACAGATTTTTGTGTGGACGTATGTTTTCATTTCTCTTAGGCATGTACCTAGCGGTAGAAATTCTGGGTCAGCTGGTAACTCTCTACTAGTAATATATTGTTTTTGAACAGAAAACGATCATCTTTATGGCTTTGCAGTTTTGATATCTAATTAGAGAAAAAAATAAGTTCCTGGAGGCCAGGGCCCTACACCTGCCTTGGCAATTATACCACTCACTCCTTTGCTCTGTTTGTGGATTATAAAGAATCGTGGCTCCTGACTGGGCCTATGTAAGCCTGTTGTTTGTAGGAGGCAAAAAGGTAGAAATGCAGAAGGAGAAGCATAAGCTGATGAAGGAAGAAGAGAAGGTGTAATAGTCACATCAGAGGGAAAGATAGGGCAGGAGGGGAGGAAGGAAGTGGCTGGTCAGCGTGGGTAAGACAGGTGGGGTGATGCGAAGGATTGAGACCATCAGGTGAATACCACAGTTCAGGTCCCCACCAAGGTCATTACCACGTAAGGCACAAGGAACATGCAGGTAGCACAGATCCAGCCAGGTGAACAAGCAGAGCTTCCCCTTAGCTTGGGGAATCCTTCCACCTCCTGGCCTGCTGAGGGCAGCTGATGGGTTAAGGAGGGTGCTCATGTGAGTGTGGGGTCTACTAGTGTCACCTGCAGGGCCCAAGATTCTAGAGCCACCTTCCGGAGAGGCCTCCCTCCCACGCTGGGAGCTCTAGTTATTAGGGTGTTCCAGTTCCCAGTGTGTCAGGGAAGAGAAGTGACCGGAATCGCCTTGTGTGCAAGGATGTGCATTATTCAGCTCTCTCTGGAGGAGAAGACAGGGCTGCCTGGCCAGAGAAAGGGTTTTCTTGGGAGAGCTTGGGATGGAGACGCGGTTAGCTGCTGAATTTTAAATGAAATGGAGAATACGGTATTGAAGCTTGAAGCAGAGATGTGCTGGGGAAAAGAACAGGGGTGATGTATTGTGTAGGAGCCATCCATCAGAGGGTTCTAGAGGGGTGATGCCAAATGGAGGCCCCACTGAACAGAGGAAGCCTTGTTCTGAATGGTTTAGATCTTCAAGCCGTATTCAAATCACCTGGGAGGCTTAAAAACAACAAACAAACAAAAATCAACATCCAGCCCTCACCCCCAAAGCCTCTTATTTGGCCCAGGCTCCCTTCTTATCCTCACCAATGGTTTTTAAAAGCTCGCATTGACTTTAATGAATAGCCGGGACTCACAACACTGGTTTAGAGCATTGGCTCCCAGTATGGCCCCTGGACCAGTAGCTGCAGCATCATCAGGGAGCTTGTTAGAAATGCAGATTCTGGGCCCCACCGACCCCTGTGAACCAGAAACTCAAGGGATAGCACCCAGCAGTCTGTGTTATTATGAGCACATGTCTGCTTCTTATGTGAGCCTTGGTCTTCTCAGCAATACATGGGGATGACAATGGACAGCTCACAGGTCATTGCTTAAAGACCTAGCGATGTTTGTAAAACACAGTGCCTCACAGGCGGTGACAGACTGGTGGCTCTTCATGTTAGTACAATATTTGTACTGTTTTCACGTTGCTATAGAAGGCACAAACTTGCTTGGCCGCCTTTAGATCCCATGAGCATGAATTGTAGCCGGTCCCGGCTCTAGCTGCCACCTTAGTGGGAGGTGTGGTGTCGTGGACTTGGAAACCTGTGTTTCCAAGGGGCTCTGTTGGGTTCTGGAGAATTTCATAAGGAAAAGGAGAAAAGCTAACTCTTTTTCTCATTTTCTGGAATGTTAGACCTCAGCCAGCTGTGCTCAAATGTCCTACCTGGGAGCAGCGAGACCTTTCCAAATGTGGAAGTGCTGGGGGATTTGTATCTTGGAGGAGGCCCTGGGAGAGGGTGTATCGGTGACAGTAGGGTCTGCCTGGGGTTGGGGGCCTGAGGGCAGGTACAGGACAAATCATTGGCTCCTACTAGATGCCCATGTAGTCCCGTGGTGAAGGGACATGGGGCAGGGTGGCAGTGGCCAGAACACCCATCACCAGTGCTGCTCTGGAATCCTCTTCTAGTCTGATGTGGCAACCGACCCTCCGCTGGCCAGTCTCCATAGGCCTTGGAGGCGGCATCTGTGTTCCTTTGCCCTGAAGTAGAAAGGAGTGGGCCCGAGTGTGAGGCTGTTTGCTGTGGGCATCCTTCTCACCTCCGGGGTACCAGTTTTCCAGATGAGCCCAGGGGACTTACCTGAGGCTGCATTTTCCTAGCAAGTGATTACTTGGATTGTTCATTTGTGCAGGGATTGGGGTGGGGGAGGATTGGGTTGAGCCCCAGGCTGTGGGACTCCTGAGCTTGGTGGGGGCCCCTCCCCTGCATTGAGTGTCTGGTGCATTCATAAATCATCATCCTTGCAGGGTGGAAGTCCCAACCAAGATGCGGGTGGAACGATGGGCTTTCAACTTCAGCGAATTGATCCGAGACCCCAAGGGCCGACAGAGCTTTCAGTACTTTCTCAAGAAAGAATTCAGTGGTGGGTCTTTGATTTTTTTAAATACAATTTTTACTTTTAGAAACACCCCTGCAAGTGTCAAGCATAGGGTTTCGAGGATTTCTCAGTAGAGGCCCCATAGTTGGGGGATGGCGTGGGGCCAGGGTACTGCATCTGCTGACAAAATCCACGTAGCATTACCCACATCTTCGAGGGCTTTGTCCCCTCTGGCTCTTCTCACTTTCTCATGCTGATTCTGGGGTCACCAGTCCAAGAGTCCTGCACCCCCTGCAGCTGAGTACAGCTCCTCAGGGAACCCCCGGCCAGAAGGGAAGCCAAAAAGCAAATTTTCTCTGTCTGGCAGCCTGGTTTCCTTCAGCTCACTGCTTCTCTGACCAGGCTGAGCATTTGAGTCACCTGGGGGTATTTTAAAAACACATCCACCCAGATCCCATCTCCAGATGCCTCTTTTTTATTGGTTTGGGGTGGGAGCTCGGCAGGTTTGAAAACTCCCCAGGTGATTCTAATATGTGGCTGCGCTGGAGAACCACCATCTCAGCTTCCGCTTTGCTTCCTTTGGGGCATCAGGAGCGGGACAGGCGGGGCCCTGTTTTATACTCCATCTCCAAGTGGCTCAGCATGGCAGGGAGGCACTTGCAACTCCTTAAATACACTGCCCCTGAGAAAACATCTGGGAAAATTAAAGGTCAGATTAGGTTCGATTTCAATAGGCCAAGCGTTCAGTTGGGCTTCTCCAGCCTTTGCTGAAAGAAGTGTTTTTATGGGATCCGTTCATTTGCTTACTGGATCCCTGACCCTGCAGAGCATCCTATTTGAACCTCCATTCTCAGCCACTTGCTCCCAGGACCCATTTGTCTATGGGGTTGCGCCTGAAACTAATCCCAGGGGACATGCCATTAGCCTGCTTGACTGTCTGATGCAGCACATTACAATATGGATTCCTGACAATCCTTCTCTCTAATCAAGCCTAATTGCCGTGATAAAATAAAACCCAGAATAGATGATGGGAAAGGCAAGTGCTTTTAGCTGCCCCCCGCCACCCCAAGCAACTGGCGAATAAGAGGATAGAGTGCCATCTAGCGGCAGCATGGCAAACTGCACCCTGAGCTTTCCCACCCTCACTTGGTAATAGTGAGAATCTGTTGAAAAGATTTCCTTGTGTTATTAAAATAGCACTTCTGGTGATCTCCTCAAGAGATTCCCGAGGCTTCAGGGGTAAACAGGGGAGATGAATCGTGAGTTTTCTCATTTAAATCACGTTTTTAAGAAATCGGGATCTACTTCGCATACCATAAATACGCGTACCATGTAATTCACGTGCCATCATCCTTTTAGAGTGTACAGTTCAGTGGGTTTTTATTTATTTTTTAAAAAGGTTTTATTTATATATTTACGAGACACACAGAGAGAGGCAGAGACATAGCAGAGGGAGAAGTAGGCTGCCTGCAGGGAGCTCGATGTGGGGCTCAATCCCAGGACCCCAGGATCACACCCTGGGCTGAAGGCAGACGCTCAAAACACTGAGCCACCCGGAGGTCCCCAGTTCAGTGGTTTTTAGTATAGTCACAAAGTTGCACAACTGTCATCACTATTTATTTGTAGGACATTTTTACCACCTCACAAAGAAACCCCAAACCCGTTAAAAGCCATTCCCATTCCTCTCTCTTCCTCTGCCCCCTCCCTTCTTTCCCCTTCCTCACCATTTAGGTGACCTCGAATTTCCTGTCTATCTTCATGGATATGCCTCTTATGGACATTTCATATAAATGGGATCATACCTTATGTGGCTTTTTGTCTTCTTTCACACAACATAGTGTTTTCAGGGTTCATTCCTGTTACATCATTTAATGGCCCTTCATTCCTTTTTATGACCAAATAATATTCCATAGTACGGAGAGGCCACCTTTCGTTTATCCATTCATCATTTGGTGGCCCTTTGGGCTGTTGTGAATAATGCTGCTATGCACACTCATGCACACGTTTTTCATGTGCTCACTTAATTTTTTATGGTAATAAAATATTCATCACATAAAATTTATCATTCTAACCGTTTTTAAATGTATGGTTCAGTGGCATTCCGCACATTCACGTTGTTGTGTACCCATCACCACCATCTACCTCCAGAACTGTTTATTTTCTCCAACTGAAACTCTGTCCCCGTGAAACACTAGCTCCCCATTCGCTGTCCCCCCCAGCTCCTGGTGACCACTGTTCTACTTTCTGTGTCTATGAATTACTCTATTTTTAGGTACCTCATGTAAGAGGAATCATACTTCTTTTTTGTCCTTTTGTACGGGCTTATTTCACTCATTTCACTAATGTCTTCAAGGGTCATCCCTATTGTAACCTATGTTAGAATTTTATTCCTTTGTAAGGCTGAATCACATCCCATTGTATGGTTTTGGCTATCCATTCATCTGCTGATGGACATTTTTGCTTCCACCTTTGGCTATGGTAAATAATTGCTCATTTAATTTTAACCTTAAGCATTTGCTTTTTTTTTTTTTTTTTTTTTTGCCATGAGTAAGGTGGTCTCCATCGCACTTGTTGTGAGAGTGATTGGCTGTCACTTAAAAGCATCACTGGCTTGTCCACTCCTGCCTGTGATCTCAATCCTAAGAGCACCCTGATATTCATGTTGAAGAGGAAGGATCACTATAGTTATGGGACAGACATCAACTAGTTTAGAATTATGCCGCTTTTTCCATTCCGATGCACCTGGGAACTTTCCAGAGAATGGTGTGAATGGAGAGGAGGGGGAGCTCCTGTCTCTTTCCCCACCCCACAGCATACTGTGATTTACACACATGCACGTGCACACACGCACATACAACACACACCTACCCACATGCACACCCATGTGTAATGTGCACACACAGCCACTTGCTGCCCCACTGCTGTGATCATCTGTATTTTCTTAGGCACAGATGATCACCTGGGTTGCTTGGACCCAAGTACTCGCACTCCTTGTGGGTGCCGTGGGGAAGTGAAGGCTCGAGAGGAGACTGGCTTTCCTTCCGGGCCCAGAGGAGCCGAGTCTATGAGGCTCAGGTGAGCCTCCTCTGGGTCCCCCAGTGGCCAGGCCTTCCCTGAGAGTCCATCATTGCTGGAGCAGCCACTCTGTAAGGACCTTTGGCTGGAATATGCCACACGGGGGGGCTGTGAAAGCGGGGGTCTCTACACACAAAGGAAGCAGAAGTCATGTGCAGCTGCTGAGCATGAGCGAGGTGAACGGGGGCTTTATGAAGAAAGCCTGTGGGGGAGCAAGCAGGACGTGGGTACAAGCCTATCCTATGCTAGCTTGTTCAAGCAGTGTTTGCTACAGTCACATTCCAGGACAGTCCTAGGGCGTTGATAGGACCTCTGACCCCAGGAGAGGCCCGCGTGGCTGCAAACGTGGTGGGCGCCAGGCTGGTTCATTTCAGAGACCACGTGCGGGGCAATGGCAGGTGAACAATGTTCTCCCAGGCTCTGGAAGCAAGACTCGGCTCCTCCTCTCGAGGGGTGTTTTGTCCAGCCTCGCAGCGTGGCCTGGGCGTGTTCTGCAGAGGGGAGATGCTCCCTGGGGCATGGGGACTGAATCTGCCTCTGCTGACCCATCTCTCTTCTTTCCTCTTTTCTTCTCCCACCTTGGTTCCTGCCTGGCTTTTGTCTGCGTGGACCCCTGCTCCCCGTGCAGGAGAGAATCTGGGATTCTGGGAAGCCTGTGAAGATCTGAAGTACGGAGATCAGTCCAAGGTCAAGGAGAAAGCAGAGGAGATTTACAAGTGAGGACTAGCCAGATTGTTGGGAGAGCCTCCCTGCGGCCCCCCCCCCCCCCCCCGCCCCGCTGGCCACCCATCACCTCGGGTGGAAGGGGAGGGACCACATTCCTGGTGTGGGCTCAGGCTCTGCAGCTGCCAGTGCTATAGATAGATGCATCCCCACTGAGGCTTGGGGCTTCCTTGGGAGAAAGGCTGGGGAGGTGCGTGGCGTCCCTGCCCCGTTCCCAGGGGAATGTGCTCAGGAGTTAGAGCAAGCTGCCCAGAGTCATAATGCACTGCTTTGTTTTTGACTAAATCTCCTTAGATGTCCTGGGAGGGGTGTGTGTGCGCGTGTGTGCGGGTTTGAGAGAGAGGAGAGAGACAACAGGTGGAAGAGGAAAGCCTCCTATCCTCAGCCAGCTTGGAGAAGTGAAGACCATGAGGTCAGGGAATGTCCCCAAGTCTCTGGGATGGGGCCCCCAGCTTGGAGTACAAATGTGGGCTCATCTCTTCTTTTGCCTGTAATGGCTCTGGGCCCTGCTAGCTCAGCACAGCAGTGAGTCTGTTCTGCTCCAGGCCTGCTTCTCCCCAAAATTGCCCTCCATGTTACCCAAGAACCCAGGGTTCTAGTTCAGAGGGCCAGGCCCGCCTCTTCTGGAGAGGAAGAGGAGGTGGGCCGAGACCTGGGCCTGCTGAGCTGCAGAGCTGTTGAGATGTGCGCCCACCCCCCCGCGGCTCCCCCCTCCGGCTGAGCTGGGCGGGCCTCTCTGCCAGTCCTTCTCTCTGCCTTGGTCGTAGTGAACACCAGCCTTGGGCTCTGAGTGCCCAGCATGTTCAGTTCATATACACGTAGCAGTGGTTTTCAGAGCCTAAGCGGTGTGCCAGGCTGTGTGCTGGGCTGGGACCGGCCCCCGCCGGCCACCAGACTGTAGCTTCAGTTGGGGCAGCAGGCCAGATGGCCCCTCCGCCCTGAGTACTTGTCCCTTTGGATGTCTGGTGTCCTTCCGACAGGCTCAGAATGGGCTACTGCAACTTCCCGAAAGGTTCCTCATACTTGGGGGCATCTTGCACTTTCTCAGAAATGTCCCCACCTCCTCCCACAGGGGGGACTGTGCACATGGAGAGAAGAGGGAGTGCGGGTGGGATTCTCCTTCCAGGAAGGTCCCCTGATGTCCTTGCTCAGAACAGTGGCACCTGACCGACTCACACCCCACGACACACAACTCCTAACTCCAAAAATCAGCTGTAAAAAACCTTGCTGCCTCCACCTAACAGCTAGCTTCCTTTTTCCCTAGGCTCCTCTATTACAGTGTCTTAGTCTAAATTCCAAAATTTTGATGTCTAGCTTCAGGGTGTGGCAAAACATTCATGGATTTCTAACTCTGAAACAAGTCAAAACTGGAAATGCTGGAGAGCCAGGTGGCTGAGTTTGGGTTCTCGTTGGGGCCATCCGCCCTCTGCTGGGACTGTGGCTGCCTCCTGACTCAGCATAGGAGATCCTTTCCCTTTCCCTTTCCCTTTCCCTTTCCCTTTCCCTTTCCCTTTCCCTTTCCCTTTCCCTTTCCCTTTTCTTTCTTAAGATTTTATTTATTTATTCGTGAGACACACAGAGAGAGGCAGAGACATAGGCAGAGAGAGAGAAGCAGGCTTCATGCAGGGAGCCTGATGTGGGACTCGATCCCAGGACCGTGGGATCATGACCTGAGCTGAAGGAAGACGCTCAGTCACTGAGCCACCCAGGTGTCCCGAGATTCATTTTTAAATACATCTAGAGAGCCTGGCTGGCTCAGCGGAGCATCGGACTCTTGGTCTCAGGGCAGTGAGCTTGAGCCCCATGTTGGGTGTAGAGATGACTTGAAAAAAGGATTTTAAATACTTCTAGACTGGGCCAAAGGAGAGCAGAGGCCCTGGAACCCCTGTTTGGGGAAGTCTCGGCCTGGTTCTAGGTGGGCCCCAAGTCAATAAGGCAAAAGGCATTAAATAGGAAATTGGATTCTGTCTTCCAGTGGCTGGCCTTGCTGCACCAACTGTTTGCTCTCCTAGGGGTTGGGAACACTGAAGTTAAATACGCACCTGCTGAATACTGGTGTTGACATTTTCTTGCTTCTAAGAAATGTCCCTTGACAACCTGTTGAGACTCTTTACTGTCCCCTTAAGAAGGACTGCTGTCATTCCCAGTGACCTGCTTCATTCTGGGTGACCCGAGTCATGTCGATCCTTCCCTCCCAAGCAGCTGTAAACTTTCATTAGCTGACTTGGTTGAGCTACTGGCTAACATATTCCTCCCTGCTCCAGGCTCTTCTTGGCCCCAGGGGCGAGACGGTGGATAAACATAGATGGCAAAACCATGGACATCACAGTCAAGGGGCTGAGGCATCCCCACCGCTACGTGCTAGATGCCGCGCAAACCCACATCTACATGCTCATGAAGAAGGTAGGTGGGGTCTGTGCGGATGGCGATCTGGGGCCAGGATGCCCTTCCCTTCTCAGGTACCTGGAAAAGTCTTTACCTATGGGAGCAAAGGGAGATGCTGTGTGGCTTCTGCTCTGCTGGTGTTGGGGTACAGTGTTGTCAACAGTCTCTTCCACCCATCCACTGGCCCGGAACCTCCCCGAGGCTGCAGTCTTGGTGGCTGGGTGGGAATGGGGGGACACTTACAGATGCTATGTGCATCCTTCTGGGCTGTCACTCTGCGGTAATGGTACAGGCATTCATGCCCTGGTGATGAGAGTGTTGCCACAATAGCTGTTATTTAGTGGGGGCTTGGGAGGTGCTGTCACAGTGCAAAGCATGGAACTTTGTATCAAGGACAACCCATGGGGCAGGACTTGCTTCTCCAAGGCCTAGATAATCCAGGGTCTCCTCAGAGGTGAAGTCAAGAGCCAAACTGTGTCCGCCTGCATCCGAAGGCACCTCTTAGTCTCTAGCATAGAATGGTGGCAGTTCTGGAGGCCCTGACCCTAAGCAAGTATCACAGGTTGGGGGTGGGGAGGAGTTTAGTATCTGAAAGAGACTGATTTGGTGTGATGATGGTAAAACCCTGTGGGAATTCAGGTGGCCTTCCTGGGTTATTTTTTTTTAAGATTTTATTTATTTATTCATGAGAGACACACAGAGAGGCAGAGACACAGGGAGAGGGAGAAGCAGGCTCCCTGCAGGGAGCCCCATGTGGGACTTGATCCCAGGACCTGCGATCATGCCCTGAGCTGAAGGCAGACCCTCAACTGTTGAGCCATGCAGGCATCCTGCCTTCCTGGGTTATTAATGAAAAGTGAACATGGTGGGAATTTTTAGGAAACTGTTAAAAAAAAAAAAAAAGAACCTGAGACACATATTAGTCACTTTCTTAAGAAATTAGAATTTGGGGCTTGGTGTTGGCCTAAGAGAGGTTTGTTTCTTACTTGATGTCATAAGAAGACTTTCTTCAGAGGTACCTGGATGGCTCAGTCTATTGGGCAGCTGACTCTTGATTTTGGGTCAGGTCATGACCTTAGGGAAGTGGGAACGAGCCCCCCATCGGGCTCCTTGCTCAGTGGGGCGTCTGCTTGAGATTCTTTCTCCCTGCTTACATGCATACACATACACTCTCTCTCATAAATAAATAAATCTTAAAAAAATAAGACTTTCTTCACTTGCTTTAACTTCACATTACTGCAGTTATTCTTATGGCAAAGTATCTCTAGAAACTTTCATTTAAAAAAAAAGAAACCTTCATTTATTTATATGATGGTGGTTTGTTTGAGTGGCAAATTTTTATTAGCTTCCCTTAATTATATTTCTTTTTTTTAGTCTTTTATGTATATTGTGTTATAAAGAGATATTTTTACTTTGCTTTTCTTTTTTGAAGATTTTATTTATTTGAGAGAGAGAGAGAGAGAGAGAACGTGAGCTGGGGGAGGGGTAGAGGAGGAAGAGGGAGAAGCAGATTCCTCACTATGGAGGGAGCCCAACACGGGGCTCCATCCCAGGACCCCAAGATCACAACGTGAGCCAAGGGCAGATGCCTAACCTACTGAGCCACCCAGGCACCCCTTCTTTGCTTCTAAAATATGTAATAGTTTAGAATTTTCATGAAGGTGAACCACTTTTCTCCACTTATTTTCCATCAGTGGGGTTTATCTGTTTAGCTTACAAGAAGACTCTCACTTCCTTAATAATGGTCTTCCTTTGGGTATTTTGACATACATTTTGATTCTTAAAAATGTGGTTTTATACAGCCTTTTTCAGAGACACCCATGGAAGCCAGATTCTAGCCAGAGCAAAACGGAGTCATGCATAACTTAAGAACAACACATACACTTAGTGGACTGTGTGTCCCTATTGGCTGTGTCCTATGGCAATAAACTCAACATGACGCGGTGATCTATAATCTCCACTCCCAGACTCTTTCCTGGTCCTCATAACTTTTACTGCTACCACTTAGTCTTTAAAATGGTACCGTTTGGGATCCCTGGGTGGCACAGCGGTTTGGCGCCTGCCTTTGGCCCAGGGCGCGATCCTGGAGACCCGGGATCGAATCCCACGTCGGGCTCCCGGTGCATGGAGCCTGCTTCTCCCTCTGCCTGTGTCTCTGCTTCTCCCTCTCTCTGTGACTATCATAAATAAATAAAAATTTTAAAAAAAATTAAAAAAAATGGTATCGTTTTGATAAATTTGAAAAACTCAGTCCCTGGATTGTTGCTGTGGGCCTCATCCCATGTTTGTTATAATGAGAGTTTTGAGTTGGTTTGGAAGTGACAAGCATTCATGAAGTGACTTCTCTGATTCTGCCAACGTCCAGGAAATAGCCATACAAGAGAAATCAGACTCTTGGTCTTTTAAAAAAATTATTTTTATTATTTTCTTGCTTTTATATCCAAATTCAGGGCAGAAGGGGGTGTTTGTGGGCTTCGAAGTGGGCTCCATGCTCATGGCTGCTTATTTTCCTTGGAAGGAGATACTGGGTGGGAGAGGTAAGGTACAGGTGGCCTGTCATCTCACGCTTGCCTCCCAGAAGGTGGATGTTAGCACAGGGCGTTACAGACCACAGTGCAGCCAAAGTGTGTCAGAATCGGCGGGAGGCTTGTTTTAAGACTCCAATGGCCCCATCCTTGGGATTTCTGATTTCATAGGATCGGGTGGGCCCAAAGATATGTGCTTCTAGCAAGTTGCCGGGTACAATTGATGCCGCTGGTCCGGGGACCACACTTGAGGACCGTTGCTTTAGACACACGTCTGAATGCCTTTCACACAGGATGCAGATTCCCTTAACTTTGTCATCTCACTGCCCGGGGAGGGCTTGGAAACAGCAAGCATATTCGTTTGATTTGACACTTCCCCTCTCTTAATTACTGTTTTTCTCTTGTTCCCCCTAGGATTCTTATGCTCGCTATTTAAAATCTCCGATCTATAAAGAAATGCTGGCGAAAGCTATTGAACCTCAGGGAACCACCAAAAGAAGGCAAGTAGAGTGGTCTCTAATTGCTGGTTGCCTGCTGTTTTGTTTACAGGGAAGTGAGGGTCTTTTTCAGCCAAATGGCCGTGATTGAGATATTTGCTTGATGAAAATATTGGGGACTGGGAAGGATTTCTTAAGGGTATGATTGCCTTGTTGGCTTCAGAATGCCCTGAAATCATTCTAGCAAGATTTCCTTAGTAATTAACTGCCAGTAAATTTGGTTTCCCTGACACTGGTTCGAGAAAGTTCTGATTATCAGACCCATCATTGCCCTTGCACAAATGGAAGCCTCTCATCGGTTTGTTAATTGCTACGCTTGCCCACCTTGAAACTAATTTGTGGGAATTAAGTTAGCCATGTCCTCAGATCCTTGGAAAGTCCCAAGACCTTAGAGAACATAGCCGACTACACCCCCAGAAAAACAGCAGACTAATGGGGGAAATGAACAGGGGCATTCTAAGCATCCTTGTTGACGCCAGGGACCCCCTTTTTGTGAATCCCCTGTTAACTGGTTCGTGTGCATCTTCCCCATTGGAGAGGTGGGTCATCCCGTCTAGCAGAACCCGTGGGCAAAGGATAAAATGTTCCGAGGGGCAGTTTGAACTCATTCTGGGGAGGGGGAAGGGCGAGAAAACTCTGTAGGGACTGAAGATTCAAAAGAGGAGCCTAGTGACAGCTTGAACAAAGACACGGGACTTTGGCAGAGGCTTTCCCAGAGCCAGCGCGTGGCCTGTCCCCCCATGGTTGGTAAATGTTCCCCTGTTTGCCGGCTCAGCCCACGCTGGGCTCTTTTCCAGCGACTCCAACTCAATTCAAAAGAGGGGTGGTTGGACCGGAGCCTTTATCAAAGGAGCTTAGAAAAAACAACCCAACTTGGTTTCATTCTTGAGGATAATGGCCCTGTTATAAAAAGGAGAGAAAGGAAGTCTCTGTGGTGCTATTCTTCTAGGTTTACAGGGAAGGAAGGGAGTTCAGTGTCCCTGGGGGCTTGAAAGCTTCTCCTTTGAGCCACAGAAGGGAGTATAATCTCTCCAGAAGTTCTGCCAGAAAGTAGTGGGGAAGGGAGGACAATCTCGTATTTCTCTCTCCAGATATTTTGTAAGTTGGGGCAGACCTGATAAATCAGCTGGGATCTTTTCTGGAGCACCCCGAGGTGGGACGGGGGCTTGGGTGCTGGGGTGGCATGAGGGCCCCGGTGCACCACTGGCTTGGGAGTGGGGACTTGTGGGTGTGGTGGTGTCCCTGTGAGTGAGAATACCTGTGTGAAGGCTCCTGTACCGAGGGAAGCTCAGCCTGTACATATGTGGGGGTTGCGGTGGGTGTGAGTTTGTCCCATGGCTCTTGAGCGTCAGACGACGTATGAAACTTAATTTCTCTGGAACCAGTTAAATCGAGCTCCATGCTTCCCCTTGGCAGGGCTGGTGGGAGACCCAAGTTCAGGCCTGACTTACTGGTAGGAGAGCCCTCATCTTCTTCCCTAGGGCAGATACAAGAATCCTCTGGGCCTTTGTAGTCCAGAGATTTGGGGAGGTCTTGGGTTTTAAGTCCGCCCTTGCTGCTGAAATGCTTGTTTTCCAGGCATTGCAGCTCCCCATTACCTTCATCACTCAGACACCCAGAACTTTCACCTGGTCCCCAAGACAATGGTAGACAGAGTTGGGTCCCCGGAACCCATGCTTGACTTCTTTTGAGGTCTTGACTCATCCAGCGCACGCACAGTACCACCAGCCCACCGACCCTCTCCAGGCCTCTTCCCCCTTGCTTTGCTGGCCCAGCCTCTCCCTCTTGGGAGCCCAGCTCTTTTCTTCCTTCCCAGATCCCTGGCTTTTGAAAACAAATGCTCCAACTGCTCCCTGAGGCCAGAACCCTTGGAGCCCCCTTCTTTCAGGAAGAGCCCACTGGGAAGTTCAGCTGACACATTGATTTCTAACCCTTGTAGAAGGCAGGTTATCACCGCCACAGCAGCCCTCCTTGTGCCTAGTGTAAAATCCAAGGGCAGCCGGTACTCATCTGGTCCGTCCAACAATGGGGGAGAAAGAGCTAAGGTGGAACATGACTCTGAGGGCCCCCCTTGGGGCTCACCAGGAAAATGAGGAAAAAGCCCAGATTCTGGTCCTGCAGCTCCGTCTCCCATCAGGTGGTACAGAGGCCCTGCTGGGTGGGCCACTTGCCTTTCCACCAACCGCCACCCTGTCCTTCCTTCTAGCTCCGGCCTCCCATTTATGCGGCGCCACCTGCGTTCCAGCCCGAGCCCCGTCATCCTGAGGCAGCTGGAAGAAGAAGCCAAGGCTCGAGAAGCAGCCAACACAGTGGATATCACCCAGGTCATGAGCAAGCTGGACCGTAGGAGCCAACTCAAAAGAGAGCTACCTCCTAAATAGATCTGTGATCTTGTGGGGGGTGGGGTGGGGGATGGTGTGGGCAAAGAAAGGCAGGATCAGAGCCTAGAGAATGCTGTTCCCCATTAGTGAGGTAGTGGGGCAGCCAGGTTCATCCCATACTCCCCCGACCTCCTTCATGGTGGACTTCCTAATGCCAGGGCAACTAGAGCTAGGCCCCCCAACCCCCCAGCTCCAGTTCACCAAGGGCCAGGATTGCCAGCGGTGGGGTGAGGTCACCTGTCTCACTTGCTGAGGGGGTTCTTGCAGCGGGAGCATAGAGAAAACAGGATGCTTCATGAGCCACCATTTGCTTTGGAAAATGAAGGAGGAGGCCCCTCTACTCCCACAAGGCATAGTGTTTTTTCAGGTACATCGTTTCAGATAGCTTAATGAACCTCCTCACCCCATCTCCCCAATTTAGACTCTGCTTCTAAAGGAGTCTGAGATCCTTCCCAGGGACTAGCTGCAGGGTCCCCAGGACTCCCCTCCTATACCTTCCTGGAAAGGCCCTGCTAAGACATCCCTGGTGAGCTTGCTCTTGGTCACAGTTAGGGAGGGTTGGTGAGCTCTCTCCTTCCTTTTTTTCTACCCGTCCCCTGATACCTACCAGGGGAATATGTAGCTGGTAGGGATGAAGGACTCAGGCTAGAAGCCTCCAGAACAGTCAAGGGGAAACAGCTTTCTGAGGAGCTTCATTGTGGGTAAAGGAAAGGTGCTAGTATCTTCATTCGTGGGAAGAGAGATGGTAAATACCTGGATGTTTTCAAGATGAATTAGGGTCAAAGATAATACTCCTTGGGATATTTTCTTTCTTTCTTTTATTTTTTATTTTTTATTTTTTTTATTCTCTTTTTTTTTTTTTTTTCTAATTTATTTTTTTATTGGTGTTCAATTTACTAACATACAGAATAACACCCAGTGCCCGTCACCCATTCACTCCCACCCCCCGCCCTCCTCCCCTTCTACCACCCCTAGTTCGTTTCCCAGAGTTAGCAGTCTTTATGTTCTGTCTCCCTTTCTGATATTTCCCACACATTTCTTCTCCCTTCCCTTATTTTCCCTTTCACTATTATTTATATTCCCCAAATGAATGAGAACATATAATGTTTGTCCTTCTCTTTTATTTTTCATTAAAGATTTTATTCATTTGTTCATGAGAGACACAGAGAGAGAGGCAGAGACACAGTCAGAGGGAGAAGCAGGCTCCCCACAGGGAGCCCAATGTGGGACTCGATCCCAAGACCCCGGGATCATGCCCTGAGCCAAAGGCAGATGCTCAACCACTGAGCCACCCAGGTGTCCTTCTTTTGGATATTTTCTAGATGCTGGTGCTTCCGTCCTGTGTAGCTCTAGACTAGGTCAGTCCTTGGTCAGGGTGGAAGGGGAGAACAGATCAAACTCTGACCTCAGGAGGAATACAAGGTAATTCTTGAAGTTAGTTAGCCTCACCTCATACACCTGTGTAAGAACATAAAGGAGATAGAGTAAGTCAGTGAGCCAGGAACCGACATAGCACAGCAAAAAGACTCATATGACACATTTTACTGAGTATCTATTATGTGCCAGGCATTGGTGACTACAGTGGGCATGGTCTCCATCTCATAGAGCTTATAGTCTAGGACTGACAAAAAATAATGAAGCCGACTGTATCACTACCTTTGCTGACAACCACAAAACTAGAGCGGCATCCAGTAGTCAGGGTCTGTTGCTCATAGGTTTAGAGTCATCTGTGCGGCTCTGTTGATCTTGGAGCTCATTCCCATCCCTGGAGGAATGGTCTGTGGTAGCCTAAGCTGGGATGAGTGGAATGATTCTTCTCTACTTCTCATGTCTCTTGTCCTCTGACAGCCTGGCCTCAACATGATCTGGCATGATCGATGCTGATGGTGGAATTGCAAGGGAGTGAGTGGAAATGCATAGAGTCTTGAGGTGTAGGCTTAGAATTGGTGCACAGTCTTCCACCTCATGTTCTTGGCCAAATCAAGTTACAAAGCCAGCCTAGAACCAAGGGGTGAGGAAGTAGACTCTAGGGAGAGTCTTTAGGGAGATAAATTGTAAAGTCTTGTTGCAAAAGACGTGAAGACAGGAAGGATGAAGAATTGAAGCCATCATTGCAATCAACAACAACACACTTATGTGGTCAAACCTGTACAAGGTGTTATAAAGGAAATGGATACGATGCTGTGATAGGAAAAAGGAGGGTTGTGTACACTAAGATGGCCTCTCCAAGGTGGTAACATATAAGAGGGTGAGAAAAAAATGGGCCATAGGAAGCATGTGGGCAGGCAGGGAGAACTTTCCAGGCAGAGGGGACTGTCTGCATGTGTAAAGGCCCATTGTGGGGAAGCAGCTTGGAGTGAATGCAAAGCTAGGCAAAGGGAGCCTCATGGGCAAAGGAGGCATGGCACAGCGTGAGCTTAGAGAGGTGGGCAAGACCAGGTCATTGGGGACTTTTTAGGTCATCACAAGGAGTTTGTGGCTCTTGGTTTTATGTTAGCAAAATGATCCCATTATTCTCTCCATTTTCCCCAGTCGTAGACTAGTTTACACTCTGGAAGAGCAATCAGAGGTATGCTTTGGTCATCTCTCTTTTGAAGAATGTTGGAGTCTTTCAACTCAGGGAGGGCACCCCAAGCAGAAGTTTCTGGTAATGGCCATTGTGTACTGAGTGACGTGAGGCAGGGCCATGTCTCATCGCTTGGAGCCTAACACCTGAGGTAGTGAGTTCTGCAGAAGCGTATATCATGTGAAGGAAGGAAGGAAGGAAGGAAGGAAGGAGGAGGGAGGGAGGGAGGGAGGGAGGGAGGGAGGGAAAGGAAAGGAAAGAGCCCTGGATTTGGAGAAGGCTAGTGGTAGGTGGCCTGTGGTCTTCACCAAGTCACTTACTGTCTCTGCTTCCTGATTCATGAAGTGAGGGGTTGAGACCGGATCCATACTTCTTGAAACAGACTTTGTGAATTCCAGGAGGGTACCGAGCCTGGGGCTTCCATTTTACTTGAAGATTTAAAATGAGATGAAACTTAGGTGATTTTAAATTTTCTTGCATTAAAATAATCATGAATGTATTATGAATTAGAATGCAAAATGTACATGAATTTTTTAAGCTAAAAATTGAGACATCAAAGACATTTCGTGCTTGGCTGTGGCAGGTTTAGGCTTTGCCCTCAGACTCCTGGGAGAGTATGTTTACCAGGCTCTCCTGCTGTTTGTCCTACTTTACTGGGGAAGCTAGAGAAGCATGAAATCAGAAGTGCATATTCACTACCCTTTCTAGTTACCTCATAGGAGTGGAGAGCACATGCCCGGTGCAATAGTGGTGAGGATGGCGGGGTATCAAATGCATTGTGAATTCTTCAAGTTACAGACTGCATCAAGTTCATCTTTGACTCAACCATCTGCCATCGGCCTCCTCATGTGTGAGATGTGTCTGCTTGACAGGTCTCTCACCTTCCAGTAGATGACCAGGGGCACATAGGGACACCACACATATCAATGGAAACATTCCCAATGTCAGATACACAAGGATCCCACACTCTAATGAGAGGCACAAGCGTGTAAAGTTGGCTGTCGTGCTTGATGGGATAAATAAGTGTCAATAAGTATTGTGACACTACCCCTCTGAAGGAAGGTGGGAGATGAATGGCTTTAGTCCCGGAGAGTGACATTTATGTCCTCTGAGTGTTCTCTAAACACCTGCTCTGTGCTATGTCCTCTGAGTGTTCCCTAAACACCCAGTGAAGGGTGCCATGGCCGATACAAAAATGGACGAGAGGTTCTTCACCCTCAAGGGGCTGACAAGGGTGCGTGGGTGCAAAGATGCAAGGTGAGACAGAATGGGATGGAGGCTGGGGTGGTGTACAGCACATCAGAAGAGCACAGAGACGGGACAGGATCGTGAGGCCTGGAGGACGGAGGACGAATCCTCCAGAATCTCTCATGTTTGGCAGCAAAGGAGCCACAGGTCCCTACCCAACTTTGAGGTTTCCTAAGTGTCCGCTGCTGGGCTCCAGCAGGTGGAGGCTGCTCCTGCTAGCTTGCTCTGTGTGGCACACGTAACAGGAGCCCCGCAAGGTCTGTTTGACTCTCAAAGATTCAAACAGTATCTTGGAATCTTTGAGAATCAAACAGTATTTTGAAAATAGTGTTTGTTGGGACAGCATTATTGCTCTATTTAATGATTATGGTATTCTCTGCTGTCTGTGTCCTTAGACACCATCGTAATTCCTTAATGCCAGGTTTTAAACTGCTTGAGTTTCTCTGTTTGTGGTGGGGTATAGATTATGCTAGAATATAAACTATGTGGTAAAGTACCAGGATTTACTCTGTAGAATTTCTTTTTCAAGCTTGACTTTTAGAGAGAGGACTGTTCTTTTTTTTTTTTTTTTTAAGATTTTATTTATTTATTCATGAGAGACACACAGAGAGAGAGAGACAGTGTTAGACATAGGCAGAGGGAGAAGCAGGCTCCACGCAGGGAGCCCGATGTGGGACTCGATCCTGGGACTCCAGGATCATGCCCCGGGCTGAAGGCAGATGCTCAACTGCTGAGCCACCCAGGCGTCCTGAGAAAGGACTGTTCTTGTGAGGATTGTGATAGTATAAAGGCTAGGGACAATAGGTAGAGTACATTGGATAATGTCTGGCATATAATGGTTCAATAAATGCTAGCTACTATTATCAGTGTCATAACCATTATCACTGTCACCGTCCTCATCATCATCACCATCCTCTTCCTCATATCACTGTCATCACCATCACTATCAACATCATCATCACCACCACCACCACCACCACCACCATAACCATCGCTATCACCACCACTAGCACCATCATCACCACCTTCATCATCATCATCACTGCCACCATCACTACCATAACCATCATCACCATTGTCATCATCATCACCATAACCATCATCACCACCACCATTACACCATCACCACCATCACCATCACCACCATTACCACCATAATCATCATCACCATCATCACCATCATCACCACCATCCCTAGCAGCATATGGTCTCAGAGTAAGCTTGGGCTTTCTGCATCTGTCAACATCATCCCATACAGTGATTCATTATTCTTTGTTATTCTTTATTATTTAGGGCATTTCCTGAAGTGTGTTTACAACTTTGTTTCCCTAAACCATCTTACTTCTCTGCTCTCTCAGAGTCTTGCAGTGTGGCCCTCCCCACTCTCCAGAGACCAGGATATATTTGAAGGGAGGAGAGTGGGGCATTGGTGTCATATCTGCTGTCTATGAGAGGGCTGACCAGCAACCGTACAGTGACTGGTCCATCCTCTGGTTCCAGCTTCATGGCTACAGTAAGGGGAAGGTCTTGTGTGAGGCTGTGCCAAACCAGATAGTAGGTAGGAGGAATGATGGGTTCACCCTTGTAGATTGTTCTCCATGGAGCCAGTTTGCTTATGGGCTTTTCGAGGCAATGGGGAAAGGGAAAGGAAGGAGGGACCATAGGGACCGCTGTGTACACTGCATGATGAACCTGAACGTGGCTCACAGGATGGGGGAGTCCAGGAGGCCACAAGGTCTCCTTCAAATTCTCAGCCAGTTTCTAGACAAAGTGAATCGCATCTCTTTGCACCACCTGCTTTGCACTCCATTGAAAGGCCTGTGATTGTGTTTTCATGTCACTGTGTACCCACTGCATTTCATGCTCCTCTCCCCGTTCTGTTCGCTCCTTGCATAATAAAACAGCAGCACAAGACCAAACGAACCAAGCTCTCAGAGCTTCACCGTGTCTCTGCGTGTCACATTTCTTTGCCATGTGCCTTGCATGCCACTGCTTCGCTGCCTCACACCAATGGTGGGCATGGCATGTGCTGGAGGGACTAGGTCTCTGTGGGAGGGGCCAGAGTCACGGAGGGATGGGGTAAAAGGTGTCCTGCTACAGGTATCCAGGGCCAATGGCGCTAATGGCTATTTGCCCAGAAGGGACCTTCCCGGGCCAGGTAAGTCAAGCAGGACAGTCGCTACTTCCTTACCTGTCTTGTCATTCATCCTGGAAAAGAAGGTGCTGGAGGAGGTGAGGGGTGAGCAGAGGACACAGAATTGGGTGGGTGCGGGGGGCGGTAATGGAGAGGCCCGTCCTGTCATAAACTCTACCATCTTGGTCAAGTTGTCATCTCCACGAACCTCAGTTTTCTTATCCGTAAAGTGGGAGTGATCACGAGTTTATTACAGGTTCTGAGAAAGTAGGATTCATGGTTGGGTGTCCTCAGTCAATTTATTGAGGGAGGAGAGCCTTGATGCCACTCCATCTCTCTTAACAAAGCCTATTTCCTAGTTTTGTTGTTTCAGTCTACTGTGCAGGACCCCAGGTCCTATCTGAGCCCCGCAGGCAATGGGATGGCCATCAGGATCAGTTGACGAAGCAGGGGCTGTGGGGTTACCCACTCCTGGGATTGAATTCTCATCTAGTTGCTGTGTTAGCTGTCTATTGCTGTGTAACAAAGTAGCCCGGACACAGATGCTTGTTAGCTCACAGTTGGCCAGAGGAGGCTGGGCTGGGTCCTCTGCTCATGGTCTCACACTCAAGGTCATGCCAGGCTGCTGTGTTCCTATTGGGGGGCTCTTGGGAAGGGTCTGTTCCAAGCTCATTGAGGTTGATGGTGAGGTTCAGTGTCTCATTGTAAGGCTGAAGGCCCCAGTGTTTTTTTGCTGGCTTTTAGCTGACGGCTGTACTCAGCCCCTAGAAGCCGCCCCAGTCCCTCTCATGTGTCCCCCTTCCACTTTCAAAGCCAGTAACAGAGAATTTCTCCTTCGTTGAATTCCTGTCATGCCTCAGACCTCTCTGACGTCTGTCTCTGGCCTCTAGACTCAGATCTGAAGGGTTCGTGTGATGAGGTCAGGCTCACTCAGATAATCCTTTGTTAATGTCACCTATGCCATATCACGTAGCCTGACTTTGGAGTGACTGTCATGTGACGTTTATGGTCTGCAACCACACTGGAAGACAGGGACGGGAATGTAGGGACCACCTTAGCATCCTACATAGCACAGTCCCTGTCGGTTGTGAGAGCCTCGGGAGGGTGATGAACCCCTCTGGACCTCAATTTTCTGTTCTCTAAAATGAGGGCATTACAGACACATACATCTACTAGCACATCGTAGATGCTTCCTGTGTTATAGGGCCGGACTCTTTTCACCAAACCATCGTCTCCTGACCCCTTAATTAGAGCAAGCTTTTATCATTATTCTCTCTCTCTCTTTTTTAAGATGTTATTTATTTTAGGCAGAGATGAGAGAGTGAGCAGGGGAAGGGCAGAGGGAGAGGGAGAAGCAGACTCCCCACTGAGCGTGGAGTCCAACATGGGGCTCGATCCTAGGACCCTGAGATCATGACCTGAGCTGAAACCGGGAGTTGGATGCTCCACCGACTGCACCACCGACTGCGTCCTTCCCCTTTATGGTCATGCTTGTCTGTGTTATGCAGACTGTGTCCAAGGTGAAGACCCTCATCTCCATAGAAGGACAGTGTTAGAGGCATACTGTGGGGCTCCTCAAACTCATTGGGCAGATAACAAAACCGTGACCTTGGGTGTCTGTTAGAAGATGCCGTCCCTCAGTTGCAGTCCCTGAGTCCCCGTGGGTGGGTCTGACTGGGGCTGGGATCTGCACCTGCAGCAGACACCCGGGGTGATTGTGAGGTGGGCTGAGGTGCAGGCCGCCCTGGGACATGCAGCCCGAGAGCCCGGCTTCAAAGCCTGCCTCGCCGTCCCCAGTGGCCTGTCCTTGGGGCTCACTTTTTGAATCATTAGTTTCCTCATCTATAAAATGGGGATAATGAGAGTTGGTCACCTTACCAAGTGGCTCTGGGAAATAAATGCAGTGATCCAAGAAAAGTGCTCAGCCCAGAGCCTCTTATTTGCTGATTCTCACTACATATTAACAACGATGAGTCTGTCAACCCTGGGGCCCCAGGTCTGGGCCTTGGCTCTGGTTTGTTGGCCTGTGGCTGCCAGAGCAGAGGAACAGAATTAGCGGCTCCCAGCTGCTGTTTCAGGATGGGATTGAGCTTGAACTTCGGGGAGCTGGTGGGGGAGAATGGAGACCACCCCCGGTGCCCCGTGGCAAAGCCTTCAGTGGCCTCCTGGCCTTTCTTTTCCTCCAAAAGCTGTCTTTGGATGTGCCTGGCACACTCGGGGTGACCTGGAAATCAGGCCACACCCCAAGGAAACCAGCTGCCTCCAGCTCAGTGCCCTGAGCTGCCCTCCTTTGGCCCCAGGACGATGCCCAGGCCCCAGGGGCAGGCAGGCTTCCCTAAGCGGGGCATCTGTGGGGCTGTGCCAGTTCCGGAGAGGGTTTGTTGTTCCCTGAAGTCCTTTCTGGTTCTCTCTCAGAGACAGCGTTGGCCTAACTGTCCTAGAGGGTCCCCTTCCCCACCAGGACCAGCACATCCTGGCTAGACTTTGGTGTGGGCACAACAAACTGGGCCGATGGGCCCTTAGAGGCCCGTCTGTGGAGGGTAGAGAGGTGGCAGCAGAGAGCCTCCCTGCAAATTCCAATTTTAACTTTGTCGGCTCAGACAAAGCTCTCTCGGGCTTCCTCGCTGAACACCTGCCTGGTCTGGCACTCCGGCCCCTCTGCTCCTTGACTCTGGGGCCTCGGGAGCCGGGGAGGCTGAGATCCCCCCCACTCCACCGACGTGTCCTGGTTCCACACTCAGTCTTTCTGGCCCCCCTGCTATGCTGTGGGAGGCGTGGAAAGTGCCAGAGCGTGGCCACCCCAAGTGTGGCCAGGTTGACAGGGGTCGGGGCCCAGGACAAGGTGGGCGGTCTCAAGCCAGCGGGGCCCCAGCCGGGGCTCCTCGTACCACCTCCACTGCTCCGTCACAGGGTTATAGATGCCTCCAGTCCTCAGGCTGGGAGCCCAGGATAGGGAAGGGATGGCGTGGGGGGTGGCGGGTGCTGAGCACAGTTCACTGGGGCAGGAGTTGAGGGGAACTGGAGGCCAGCCTGGCCACACCTGGTGCCCCAGGCCCCGAAGACAGTCTGCGATGCGGCCTGCCCGACTCCGGGCACCGTGGCGGGGGTCAGGGACGGGCAGCCCCTGGGCAGGAGGCCTCGTGCGGCTGTGCCACCGCGGCGGGTGGCTCTGGGCGCCCTCCCCGGCCCCCCGCTCCGGGCACGGGGAGGAGCTGAGGGAGCAGGGCCCCCGGGCCCACGCCACTCACTCTGGCTCTCTTTCCTCCCTGCAGCCGGGCCAGCACACCGCGCCCAGCCCTCACCTGGCCGTGTACACCGGGACCTGCGTGCCCCCCTCTCCTTCCAGCCCCTTCTCCCCGTCCTGCCGCTCCCCGCGCAGGCCCTTCCCCTCACCCGGCCGCTTCATCCGCAGGCCCAGCAGCGCCATCTGCCCCTCGCCCATCCGGGTGGCCCTGGAGAGCTCGGAGCCCAAGGGGGAGGCCAGCGGGCCGGGGGCCTGCGCGGGGCCAGCCGACGCTGACTCCCGGGGGGCCTCGGCCGAGCGCCCCTGGCCCCGGCCCCAGCCCAAGGCCCCGGCCAAGGCCCGCGCGGCTCTGACCTTCGGCAGGCTGCTGAGACGGGGCTGCTTAGCTTCCCCCGTCTTTGCCAGGCTCTCGCCCAAGTGCCCCCCGGTGTCCCACGGGAAGGTGCAGCCCCTGGGGGATGTGGGCCAGCAGCTGCCACGACAGAAAGCCAGGAGAGTAGCGAAGTAAGAACCAGAAGGGACTGTGCTGTGTGCGCGTGTGTGGGTGTGTGCACGTGTATCTCCGTGCATGGTGCACATACCTGTGCAGTGTGCACATGTGCCTGGAGGTCTATGCACACTTGCCTGCGTGAGCACGCATATGTGTGCATACGCCTGTGTGTGCACATGTGTGCACATGTCTGTGGGGCGGTGTGTTTGCACATTTGCCTGTGTGTGAGCATGCATGCATGTACATATGCCTGGGTATTTGTGTATATGTTTGCACACTTCACTGTGTGTGAACGTGCACAGTGAAGTGCACATATGTCTGTGGGCATGTGAGTGTGCATGTGTATGCATGTATGTTTGTGGCGGGGACCAGGGCTGTGTGGCTTGAACATGGTCTGGAACTGGGGGCTGGTGGGTTGGGTAACAGGGATTCTAGCCTAGTAGACACTAAAACAAGCTGTAAGATAGTTTCTAGGAACTCAGCATTGCCCTCCCCTGCTTCCTGAGAAAGAAGAGGAACAGGTGTCTCTCTTTTTCATCCTGTTCCCCCTTCTGTTCAGCACACACCCTGCCCCATCCCCCAAACGTTACTCTAATGAATCCACCGCACTTCTAAAGGGCAAGAAAGGCCAGTGGCAGCCCTGGGAACCACAGGTGTGGGGGCTCCAGTCCCCTCCCCTGTCTGAGGTGCCCTCGCCTCACCCACCCTCCTCCTGCATGTACCTGCGGACTCCCAGAGGGGCTTGCTGGGATCCCTGGTTCTACAGTCACTCCTGTGAAAACCACAGTGCGTCTCTTCTGAGAGGTGGCCCCTCTCTGCTCCATTGTGGGTGGCGTTGCAAGCCTGATTTCTGAGAACCCCAAGTGCCCTGAGGCAGCTTACCGGATGCAGAAAACTCCCAGGGGTACTCCATAGCTCCTGGACCAGTGACAGAAAGGAAAGTTGTGGACAAGGCAAAACTGTGAATTAGGCCCCACCTATGATGGTTTGGGGAAGACAGTTGGGGGTATCCCGGCACCAATCAACATGCGCCTGTGTTTGGCCTTGGCTGGTGTTGGAGAAAGAAAGCTCCACGCAGAGGTCTCAGGTTGCCATGGATACCGGAGCATCCCTGGCCTCCTCTGCCTGGCCAGTGTGCTTGGGAGACAGCAGGAGGCAGAGGTTATTAGTTCTCTGTTGCCCACGTTGTCAGGAGGAGGAGGGGGGGCAGGAAGGCGGCCAAGGATTGAGGGTGAGCATGTCTATCGATTCTTCCCAACTAACCTTACTCAGGGAATGTTCTAGCTTTGCAGCCGCTGCCATGCCACACACACACACACACACACACACACACACACACACACATGGGCTTGGGGCTTTTAACAGGTTCTTTGCTCAGGGGTACCACTTCATCAGAAGGCAGTCTAACTAGATTGAGGATTAAACTGCAGGCATGTCCTAATGGGACATCCCGAACTCATTAAAACCATAAAAAATTCAAGCCCCTCAAAAATGAAAATAAAACATCTTTCAAATCAGCCTCAATTCAGCAGAAAAATGTGAGTCCCTTTCTACCACCAATAAAAGAAATCCACCGAGCCATTTGCTGCACACAGAGTTTTTTTGGCAACTACACCTGCATGCCACTCTTCTCCAAGGATGTCAGGGTATGTTGAGGATTTGCTTTCCTTTTGAGCACTTGCTTTCCTTTTGTGCCTGAAGCTTTTTTCAGATCAAAATGGATGTGCCTACGCAGAGTGGGACCTGTCTGATGGACTCAGAGGACACCGGGACAGGAGAATCGGGTGACCAGGGCATAGAAAAGGAGGTCATCTGCCCCTGGGAGAGCCTGGCAGAGGGGAAAGCTAGCTGAGCCAGGGGCCGTGGACCAAGAAGACGCTTCCAGCAGACCCCGCCAGATGGGGCCATGGGCATGCTTGTTCTGGAACCAAAGTGCATTACGATCACCTTTGGGGGCCAGAGAGACAAGATGGGATGGATTATGGGGAAGTGTGTGCTGACTGGGGTCCCAATGGCCAATTCTTACCCTTCCTCCTCACCTTCCCTCCCTTGGGCAGAAGAAAGGCATGCGGACCAGAGGACTCTACTTGCTGCCTTAAAACCGATTAAAAAAAAAAAAAAGGTTAACTTGTAAGAGTCTTTTGGATTGGAATGTTAGTGTGTGTCTGGTTTTATTAGTTAGTTATGAGCTATTATTTACGAATTAAACTCATTTCTTGTTTGGTTCTAGGGACAAAGGCACACTAAGTCACTTTCAAGAACTCCCTTCCTGTCTAAATTGGTTTGTGCATGTTACTTTTATCAACGGAGCACCCCAGAGTGTGGCATCATTCAGGAAGGGGGTTATGGGGAAAGGCGTCTTTCTAGAATGCCGGGTGTGTTCAGATCCACCAAGAAGTAGAAACAAGATGGGATTAGATGGGCAAGGGATATTTGGGGGGAAGGATAAAGAGTGGGAGCTGGAGCTGGAGGGGGTGAGGGCTGTCAGACCCTGTGCCAGGCTGGCCTCCGGGGAAGGGGCAGCGGGCAAGGGAGAGTCTCAGATGGCAGCACAGTTCCAGGAAAGTTTTGACCAAGCCACTAGGGTGTCCCTGAGGCAAAGTCACCATAGGAGGAGTTCCTATGTCTGGCAAGAATGGTTTCCCTTAGCACCTCCACCATGCAAGGTCACTGGTTGGGACCCGGGGGGAAGCCTGGCCACCGCATGGACACACTGGTGGCCATCAGTCCATATGCTCCCCGAAGCAGGAGATCTGAGCACGCATGTTCATGGCCGCTGCATGCAGTCTGGTAGGTACCTCTGGATGCATCCCCAGATGGGCCTTGGTACATCCCCGCCTCCTCTCCCATACTTCACCGAGCGAGTATTTATTGGGCCTTAATACGTGCCAGGCACTGTGCTAGGCCCTGGGGATGTAGCCGTGGATCAGACTCCTTGCCTCTTGGAATTCGTCTAGAGTGGTGCTTCTCAAGGAGGGGCAACTTTGACATGTTTTTGGGTGTCAGGACTGATGCGGGGAATGCTCCTGACATCCAGGGGGTAAACACCAGGGATGCTGCTAAAATTCTACAAAGCACAGGATAGTCCCCTACCCCGCCACAATGAAATGATCTCGTTCAAAATATCAAGTGCCACTGTTGAGAAGTTACAGGTTCTGCCCATGCTGCTGAGCATGTGCCCCTTGTCGTTGGTTTCTGCCCAAAGCCCTGGAGTGATTGCTACCTGCAGAGGTCCTGCTGGGGTTATAACTGGATGGAACAATGTGTTGAGATTAAGGGCCACGTGGTAAAAAACATTTTTTAAAAATTGCATGGAAAGTTCTCATAGGAAAAGAAAGATTCAGGTGGGTCTCCTGACCACTTATTATGCTCCTCCCCTTAATCCTCAGCTTCATCAGATTTCGTTTAATAGGTAAGAATCCCTCTTATCTTGCTCTTAACGTTGAACAATTTACCTTATTTAGCCCATAAATACTGCAGCTACTGAGTCATCCATCCTGATTCTTCTAGAGATGAATGGTGGCCAGGTGAATGGCCAAAACCTGGGCTTGCTGACCATGCAGGGAAGCACAGATGACTTAATACTGAAAGAGCATCTCATTTTACATCCCACAGAATCCACTCCTTTGGGCTCACAGAGTCACTCATTTAGGGGTAAGGAAACTTCTGGAGAGCGCACAGAATGGGCTGGATCTTTCTTGGAAGGTGATCTTTCTGGATCATTCTTGGTAGGTCAATTCATTTAATTTCTTTATTTACCAAGCTGGTCTAAAATTAGATTACAGGCAAAACAATCCATACCTTAGTCTACCAGTAGCCAGTGAGCCCAGACTTGTACCCTACGGCTATGGGGTTCCACTCTTAAGCCCCCAGGGCCCTAAAGAGAAACCAAGCCCACATGGATCTTCAGCACCAACTACTGCAGGCTGCAGGATTCACTGATTGGGTTCGGTGAGGTCCAGCCTATGGAGCAGTAACCCCAGAAGAGATCCCAGAAGGAAGGATGTGGTTCAGACATGAAGGAGTTTCTGACTTGGTCACATAATTGCCCAAAGGCAGGAGGCAGTCTATGGTGAGTGGATTCCAGGGAAGAGAGGTGATCTAAGGGCCATTTTTTTTTTTTTAAATCTTGTTTCTCCACTCATCCCCTAGTCACTGTCATGATTACTCTCCCCACCTTGTGTGGACATCTGCCAGGACCTTGAAAGATCGTGATGCCCAGGCCATACCCAGTTCAATCAAGTCAGAGTGCTTGGAGGTGAAACCCTGGCATCAAGATTTTTATTTTCTAGTTTTTAAAGATTTTATTTATTTATTTATTCATGAGAGACACACAGAGAGAGGCAGAGACATAGGCAGAGGGAGAAGGAAGCTCCCTGTAGGGAGCCCAATGTGGGACTCGATCCCAGGACCCCAGGATTACAACCTGAGCCAAAGGCAGACACTCAACCACTGAGCCACCCAGGTGCCCCACATCAAGATTTTTAAAGAGACTTTCCCAGATGACTCCGATGTCCAGACAAGGTTGAGAACCACTGGACTGGGGGAGTGATTGAAGCTGCCTCCCCGTCCTCAAGTCCATCCATGTTCACACTCAGAGAGACAACAGGAAAGGAAAAAGCGGTGGGGCCTTTAGTTCACAACCTAGAAGTAGTAGGTGCCATTTCCACTCACATCCCATTGGTCGGTACTTGTTCACATGGCCACACCTAGCCGGAAGGATGCTGGAAGGTGCAGCCTCCGGTTAGGCCAGCTTGTGTGCAGTTAACCTTCTGGAAGTTCCAATAGTAGGAAGGAAGATGGGGATGACGGATGTTGGTCTTTTCCACACTGTAACTATGACACAATCTCGGTGGGGGAAAGAATGGTGGAGAAGAAGAGAATGGGGAAGGTGGGGCAAGAGAAGCTGGGAGTGGCTGATTCGTTTGCGTTTGGCCAAGTATTTGGTCAATATGTATAAAATGCTGCTCTGTGCATTTCCGTGGCCGGGCGGCCTTGCCGTCATTCAGAATGAATACGTGCTGGGTGCCGAACACCGGGAGAGGCGCTAGGCGTGCGGCCGATGCCCTCATGGATCTCTGCCCTTGCTCGGAGGCAAGCTGGGGAAGTCAGATCTGTGGGTCACCAGTAGACACAGGACCATGGGCTACGTGGGTCCTGCAATACCCCTGACCAGTGTGGGGCAGCTCCTTGATTCCTTCATCTGCGAGCTGGGAGCTGATAACTGGACCTTCACAAGGTTATCTGAAGATACATAAAATGAAATGATTCGTGGAAAACGTTTTGCCCGTCCAGAACTTTATAGGGTGCAAGAAGGAACCAGCTTTATGCACCACCCCTCCGCACCCACGTCTCCCTGTAAACATACACCGTGAGTTATTTTGATTTTCCAACCCTGAATGAAAGCTCTGGTGAGTCCCATAACTTTTCTGGTCGCTTTCGGATAATAAATCCTCCAAGCACTATCGGTGATAAGCCCCATCTCAGTAGCTCTGTCCCCCCGCAGTTCAGATGTTAGTGTAATGAGCTCAGAACTTCATCCAAAGCTAAAGCTCCTTCCCTCCTCCGGCTTGGACTGAGCCAGGCTGGGGAAGGGTGTCAGCTTCTCTCTTTCCTACCTACCTCTGCTTCCCCCCCCCCCCACTCATCATGTGACCTGTGGCTCCTGGAGGGGGAGGGCTGGAGAGCCATGACGTTCTCAACTGATGGACCAAAAGCATCAGTCACGGTGCTTGCTGGGATTCCCCTGCGGGCTCTTCCCTAGCTGGGGTCCTCCTGGATTCTTGGGGTCTTTTGGCCTCAGCCTCCTCAGTCTGAGGGGGACCATGGGGCTCCTCCAGACAGTTGCATGAGGAATTCATCCCATGGTCCACATCTCAGCTGTGGTCACATCCCCAGTTGCTGGGGCAAGGTTCAGATGACCACGCACCAGCTCCCTTCAGACCGGGCACCCTTGCCCCGGCCGGGCAGCCCTGCTCTTTTTCTCTCCTTTTTGTTGCGTGGCATTTCCTGATCTCAGCTTTCTTCTGGTTCTTTCCCTCTTACTCTAGCTGCACAAATCAAGCCCCCCCCCCCCCCCCAGCCGAGTGACTTGTAAACCTCCTTTCTTAGCTTAAGAGAGAGCAAAGCACCCTCTGCCCCGGTGAGTGGGTTTGCAAGAATGACTTTCGGATCACCACCTGTGCTGCTCCTGCCCACCTGTCTGGCCCTTCATTCGGACCTGGTTGGCCAGTGGTTGGCACCTATTGTTTTCTTCTTGGCCTTTGGGGCCACGGCAGAAAGGGAGACAGAAAGAATCCTATTTTAATTTTCCATTACAGTTGTCACATTTTCACGAGTGTGCTTATTTTCTTTGTCTTAAAAATCCACGGGCGTGTCTTTGGGAGTCCCAAGGCGGTTGTCCTTTTGCCTTCAGGAGAGGGACCCTTGGTGGCCTATTTGAGGCTGTGAATTCTTTGAAGCTGAGAGGAGATAGTCCTGCCCCTTGCTTCTTTGCTAGGGAGGAAAAGAAGAAGCATCTTTAAGGAGCCTATACCTGGGCGCAGAGAAGGTGAGCGGGGCGGGTGAGAGGACACGGGATCTCCACTCACTTCTGCCTCAGACGCCCGGCCCTCTGCTCTGAGCACCATCTCCTCACACTTCACCAGAAGAGGGAGTCCACGGCTCACAGATCCCCAAAGAGAGGTGGCTGGGATTTCCCCTCAAGAATCCAGAGCCCAGCATTGGAAAAGTGAGAGGGGCCTCAGAGACAGGTACAGATGCGGGGTGCGGCTGGGGTTGGCAAGGGTGGGGTCTGGACCTCCCCTCTCAGCTTTGTCCTCTTGTCCCCAGCCCCAGAGCCCCTAGAGCTAGTGGAGGTGGGGACCTGGCGAGAGAAGCCTCTCACTGCTCTTGGCCGTGGGGCCCCAGCGGGGTTCTCCTGGCTGCTGTGCTCTGGTGGGGACAGGGGCTGTTGCTACTGGCTTAGGGTGAGGGCTGAGACTCTGCAGAAAAACTCCTACAGAAAGAGACTCCCTCTCTTGCCCTCAGACCTCTGATAAAAATTCCACTTTTTTTTTAGTTTTATTTATTCATGAGACACACACACACACACACACACACACACACACACACACACACACACAGAGGCAGAGACACAGGCAGAGGGAGAAGCAGGCTCCATGTAGGGAGCCCGAAGTGGGACTCGATCCCGGGACTCCAGGACCACACCCTCGGCCAAAGGCAGGCGCTGAACCACTGAGCCACCCAGGCATCTCCAAAATTCCCCTTTTTGAGGTCCTTCTGTGTGCAAAGCTCTGGCCCCCAGGACCAGGAGCTGACAGGGCCTCATTCAGGGTCCGTATCCTGGTGCTAAACCCCTCTGTTTAGCAGGTGTGGCTGGAGGCCTGAGGAGTCAGAGGGGCCAGAGCTCAGTGATATTTAGGGCAAATACATGGTATCAGAAAACAAGCTTTTTAACTTCTCTGCTGATGAGAGGGGCCTGCGTGTGGCCTTATGACAGGGGATTGAGTCATCTTGAGCAGGGGTTCATGTGCTTCATCGAGTCATCTCGAGCAGGGGTTCATCTGCTTCTCAAACAGTAGAACAAAGGTATTCAAAGGTGCTTGTGAGTAGGAGGGGTAGAGTAGGGATAGCCGGGCTCAGGTGCAGGTGCTGGTTGGTCAGCGTCATCGTGTCCAAGGAGGGGAGGAATCCTGCCGCGTGCAGAGAGGTGTGTGTGCTCACCTGTGTGGGACCACGTGTGTACCCCCCTGGGCTGTGGGTGCAGGGAGCATCTGTGTGGTGCATGCATGGGATGCTGTGGATGTGGGGCTGCAGAGGCTACACTACACACACCCCAGCACAGAGGTCGCTTGGCGGTGAACTTGGAGATCATGGTACACGTGGAAAGCACCACAGGAATGTCCTCGAGAGCTGGGTGTTCATGAAGGACGCCTCTGTCTCCCTGATACAAACATACAGGGAGATGGGGGCACAGTGTGTTAGACGAGGGGGCTGGGGTGCAGTGAGGTTCAGCCTGACAGGACAGAAGTCATACTCTGGATGATGTGGTCATCCATGTCAATGTGGTCCCAGCACATTGACAGTGGGTCTCTTCTGGGGACCTTCAAAAGAAATCCTTCTTCATTGTCCATCTCCCAGCTGGTCCCAGAAGCCACCAAGCTGTCCTGTCCTGAAGCTTTCCATCTAAGGGAGTCAGGGATCTGTGAGCCCCAGCTCACAGGCTGACATTTAAAGACTCACCCTGTGAGTTCCTGCTTGAATTTAATCCTCACTACAGCGCTGTTGGGGGACAGCCCCACTGCCCTTATTTGGAGATGTGATCTCCCACTAACAACTGGTAGGAACACTTCTATTGCTGTCTAGGGAACTTGATTTTCTCTGTGTGTGAGTCTGTGTATTATATTTACATTTTGGAATTAAAAATATGTCTAGAATGAACTCCTGTTTACATTGTTCCCTAATTACTATTGATGCTTTAAAAAAAATCAAGGCATCAGTCAGCAAATATTTTCAGTATTTCAGTTATTAAATATTTTAGACCTTGCAGGTTACCTTTGGTTTCTGTCACATATTCTTCTTTAAAAAAAAAAAAAAACATAAAAAAAGTAAAATCTGGGGCACCTGGATGGCTCAGTTGGTTGAGTGTCTGACTTTTGATCTCATTTCAGGGTCTTGATCTCAGTGTCATGAGTTCAGGCCCTGTGTGTTGTGCTCCATACTGGATGTGGAGCCTACTTAAAAAAATTAAAAAAAAAAAAAAAAAAACAACAACCGGGGATCCCTGGGTCGCTCAGCGGTTTGGCGCCTGCCTTTGGCCCAGGGTGTGATCCTGGAGCCCCTGGATCGAGTCCCACGTCGGGCTCCCTGCATGGAGCCTGCTTCTCCCTCTGCCTATGTCTCTGCCTCTCTCTCTCTCTCTATCATGAATAAATAAATAAAATCTTTAAAAAAAAATAAAACTCTTCCTATACCTGACAAAGGGTTAATATCCAGAATGTATAAAGAACTCCTACAGCTCAACAACAAAAATACTTACAAATTGATTAAAATATGAGCAAAGGATTTGAATAGACATTTCTCCAAAGAAGATTTGTAGATACAGATATGAAAAGATGCTTCAATATCACAAATATGTAGGTAAATGAAATTAAGGCCACATTGAGTTACCACTTCACATCAGTTAGGATGGCTACTGTTAAATAACTCCCGAAACAACAAATGTTGCAAGGTATGGAGCAACTGGAGCCCTTCTTGTGCACTGCTGGTGGGAACATACAATGGTGCAGCCACTATGGAAAACAGTATGATGGTCCTCAAAAAGTTAAAACCAGAATCACCATATGATCCAGCATCCCCACTTCTGGGTATATACCCCAAAGAACTGAAAGCAGCGACTCCAACATATATTTGCACACTCACGTTCATAGCAGTGTTAGTCACAGTAGCCAAAAGACGGGAGCAATGCAAGTGCCCATCAATAGACGAATGGATGAACAAAATGTATTATATCTACACAATGAAATATTGTTCATCTGTATCAAAGAAGGACATTCTGACGCCTGCTACAACATGAATCGACCTTGAAAACATTGTGCTAAGTGAAATAAGCCAGATTGTATGATTCCACTTATATGAGGTCCCTAGCTAGAGTAGCCAAAGTAAAAAAAAAAAAACCAGAAAGCAGAATGGTGGTTTCCAGGGGCTGGAGGAAGAGGGGATGGGAAGCTATTGTATAATAAATAATGTCCCATTATTCAACAATCATGGTTTAGCAGAGCTTTGGTTTGGAAGCTGAGAAAGTTGTAGAGACGGATGGTGGTAACAGGTGCATAACAATGTGAATGTACTTCCGGCCACTAACCCGTACATTTAAGAATGGTTACAGTGGTAAGGTTTATGTCATGTGTATTGTACCACAATAAAAAAATATAAACAGTGTTCCTACCACGAGGGCCATATAAAAACAGGCTGCTGACTGGATTTAGCTCAAGGGTCAAAGCTTGCCAACCTTTGTTCTATGTTATGAGTTTCATTATGGTTTTTTTGGAAAATGAGTCATTGTGATTGTTAGTATTGTGTATTATAGTCAATGCTTACTTATCTTCGGCTCCACGTTTACCCAGCTCTGTGGTCACCTCTGCCCCTAGTACCCTACTTCTTCCTTCCCAGGTCCAGTTTTCTTTGTACTGAAGTGCATCTTTAGTGATTCTCTCATTGACAGCTTGGAGAAACACATGGAGTTTTCTGCTTGAAAATATGCCCTATTATTTTCCTCCTCATTACCATTAAATGATTGTTTGCCCCAATAAAGAAGGATAGGTTGAGGGGGCGCCTGGCTGACTCAGTTAGTGGATCATGTGGTTCTTGGTCTCATGAGTTGAGCCCCACACTGGGCAAAGAGCTTGCTTTAAAAAAATTAACAGAATGACAAGTTAAGAGTAATTTCCCCTCTGCATTTCAGATATTTATGTCATCATCTGCTGCCCTGTCTTGCTGCTGCTGAAACATCCAATTGCTGCCATTTAATAGATTTTCTTTTCTACTTTGCTTCCAAGCAATGGGTCTTTGTCTTGGGCATTCTGCAGATTTCCTGTAGTGCCTCTAGTATGGACGTGCTCTTGGGTATCCTGCTCTGGTGGTGCTTCCTCAGTCTGAGGACTCAGCTCTGGCTTTCAGTCTCAAAATTCTCACCCATTGTCTGTTTGAATGTTTCTCCCTCCTCCCCATTCTCTCAGTCTCTCTTTTGGCAGCTCCTACTCTTTGTTATACGTTGAACAGAAGTCTCTCCTTTTTTCTGAGTCTCCTTTTCCTCTGCTGTGCAGACCTTCTGGGATCCCAGCTTGATGGAGGGGTCTTAGGTTGGGTCCTCCAAGTCTCTGGGCCCCCAGCAGATCCCTGCTGCTCTCTCTCAGAGTTTTTTTTTTTTATAATTGCTATCTTCATTTGGTATGATTTCCACATTTTGTAATGGAAGGGAGTCCGTGTTAGCTCAGTTGTCCTGTTGCTGGAACTGGAAGTCCATCCAGTGCCTTCTTTTTGCCACAACACAGCCACACAGCCATCTGTCTCTCTTTTCCTCCTATTATTATACACATATATTTCATATATATACTATTCCAGTTGTCCAATTATAGTATTTCCCTCTTCACTGTATCTCCATTTTAATAGGGACCTCTGGTTCAAGGAAATGGATCTCCAAACCTAGAGTTATAGGCACCAAAATAAGCTGTGGATATAATTTGGGGGCAGGGAGATTTACACTCAGAGAATGCTGATGAGGCTGACTCTGGCTGTGGCCCTGCCATGACCTGTTTCTTCACTCTCCATCGTAAACACACAAATGAGTCAATATTCCATCCATCCATCCATCCATCCATCCATCCATCCATCCATGCATCTGATGGGATCCACTTGGACCTGTTGATGTGGTATGAAGCTTAACTTAAGTTGAAAACATCTAAACAGGGCAGCCCCGGTGGCTCAGAGGTTTAGTGCCACTTTCCGCTTAGGGTGTGATCCTGGGGACCCGGGATGGAGTCCCATGTCAGGCTCCCTGCATGGAGCCTGCTTCTCCCTCTGCCTGTGTCTCTGCCTTTCTCTCTCTGTGTGTCTGTCATGAATAAATAAATAAAATCTTTAAAAAAAGTGAAAACATCTAAACAAATAGCAGACACAGAAGAAAAAAACATACCTAAACTTTTTTTTTTCCCTGACTTAAACGATGACTCTCAAAAACATACCCTCCAAAAATCCTCTCTCTGGGATGTTTACAGTTAGAGGAGAGATGGACCTCTTGCACATGGATGAGAAATCACGTTAAACAAAACCTCATCAAAACTTTCTATTCCTTTCATTCTTTTTGCTGGTTTTCCCTACTTGTCTCATTACTTCCCACCATTTGCTTTTCCTTGAAATCCTAACCCCTCTTACTATGAGGATGATATATAAACCCTCAACTCTAGCTGTTCAAGGAGAACAGAATATTTTTAAAAAATATTTATTTTAAAAATATTTATTTATTTATTTTAGAGAGAGACAGAGAGTGCACACACATGTGAGCCAGTGTTGGGGGAGGGACAGAGAGAAAGAGAGGGAGAAGGAGAGAGGCAGACTCCCAACTGAGCATGGAGCCTGATGTGGGGCTCGATTTTACCACCCTGAGAAGGACATCTTTGTCCTGAGATGGTAGATGGGAAAGTGATGAATATAAGTTGGGGGAAAAGGGGGAAAACCTTTTTTTTCTCCTAACATTTCCATCCATCCATTCTTATATCCATCCACCCATCCATCCATCCATCCATCCAAGTTTCAAGTGTCTACTAGACACTTGGTACATTGTCATGACTAAATCTAGGTCCTGCTCTCAAGGATTCATAGTCAGATTGGGAAGCATACTTTTAAACTAAGAATTAGAGTACACTGAATTGGCAGGGGGTGCAGAGCATGGGAGCTAGGATCACACTGCCTGGTGTACACTGCTCTCATCTGCCTCAGGTCAGATACGGGTTCTACTCTCTCCTAGCCGAGTGATCATAAGCATCTTATTAAAGCCCTCCAAACCTCAGTCCTCTCAACCATAAAATTAAAATCAGGGTAATACCTGCCTTGTACAAGGGTGCGAAGATTATGAGCTAATTTGTGTAAAAAGCTCAGATCAGTGCTTGATGAATATTTGCTATTTTTATATACGAGGTGGTACTGAAGCAAAAAAGAACCTCTAGAAAGTCTTATTGGCCCCAGAATGTGGCTCTGTGTATGTGTTGGGCTAGCTTGTGGAAAGTTTTAGTTCCCGCGAGGAGCATGTAGTAGGAGAGGCCAGGAACGTACAAAAATAATCTCAGAACGCTCACCTCCAATAAAATGCAACAGAACATGGTGGGACGTTATCCATATGAAACAAGAAGGCACAGAATGAAGGAGACATCCCCCTCAGTAAGAGGCCGACATAAAATATCTCCTGGGATCCAGTTCCTGGAGATCCAAGGAGCAAGGAAAGAGCAGAACATATTTCAGCCAGCAGGAGAACACGCCTCCACACCCCAAGAGGACAACAAGCTTTGTACCCAGTAGGGCCCAAGCACCTGACCCACATCAGTAACTTCTAGTGTGTGTGTTAATTAGACATTAGAACAACCTAGATTGCTGAGTTCTCTGCTTTCCTGTAGAACTCCAGCTCTGGTCCTTCCCTCTGCTAATCCTCAATGTTCTCTCATTCTCCTTTGGCTTCAAGGGAAGGAGAGTTTGAAGCGTTGTAGTAACATGGGACTCCTGGGATTTTTGGCTGAGCCTCTGAACTACTGGAGGGCATGCCTCTGTCACTATGTCATGGTTGTCATTGAGTTTTATTTGTACGGCTCATTACTCTCATCCCAATAAATGTCAACAATGGGAACTCTAAAAGGCAAGAGTCATGACCACAGCCTCATCTTTGTCCAGAGCTCAAGGCAGCACCACACTCAGTTTGGGGCGTGGGGTATTGAAGATGTTGGATCATCTATGAAGATAAAATTCTCCTGATTATTCAGCAAATGCCCACATATATCACTCTGTAAATTAAGGCTCATATTGTGAATTGATGGCCTTTTTACTACTTTTTTTTACATCTCTAGTATTTTTGTTGAAACAGGATGAAAAGTCAATGACCTCATAGGAGTTACTGGCCTGAGATTTTTAGTGTCTTTTTCCCCTCCCCAAAAAAATCCCTACTGGTAACTTTACTGAAATATTAGTCATACTGGATTAGGGTGGGCCCTGAAGCCAATGACTGGAATCCTTCTAATAAGAGAAGATGACGCGTGGGGACACAGGCCGCCATGTGAAGTCAGGCACAGATGGGGCTGATGTGGCTCTAAGCCTAGGATTGCTGAGAGTTGCTGGGGCCACCAGAGGCTGGGAGGAGCAAGGAAGGAGGCTCCCTTACATCCTCCAGAGGGGGCTGGGCCCTGCCAACACCTTGGATTCTGGCCTCCAGAACCGGGAGAGAATAAATTCTTTAAGCCACCCAGTTTATGGCACTTTGTTACAGGAGCTCTAGGAAACGAACACATTATGCTTGTAACATGGCTAGATGATTCTATACACGAATACGAAGTTGTTTCCAATTTTTCACAACGACAATGTTGTCACGAATACCGGGTGCATTCCTGTCTGTGTGTATCTCCAACCAAGTACCTCCCCAGAACAGAAATGGAAAAGAGGAAATCGCTTGACTGGAAGTTCAAGTTCTGTGTTACAGACCAACCCACCACATCACCTTGCCTTTTTAGAAGTCTATACTGATTCAGATTTCTACCGACACGAATGTACATGGGCAATCATCTCCTGACAGAGCTGATATTGACCCTGTGATCCTGTCCGTGCTGGTGTTTGCTTGGCCTTGAGGGAATGGGGAGGCGAGCACATTCTTCTCAGCTAGAGCCTGAGAACACCAGGTCCCTGCACCCCCTTAACCCTGAGAGGATGGGACAGTGGGGATGACCACAGAGACCTGGGATGTGTGCCTCCCTGCCTGTCCTTGGGGACATCCCAGCCTTGCTGGGGCCTTGGTGTTTGTTTGATCATCAGTGCCTGGTATGCAGGTTAATGGGACCTTTGTGTTCTTGTGTTCTTTCTTTCTTTCTTTCTTTCTTTCTTTCTTTCTTTCTTTCTTTCTTTCTTTCTTTCTTTCTTTCTTCTTTCTTTCTTTCTTTCTTTCTTTCTTTCTTTCTTTCTTTCTTTCTTTCTTTCTGTTTTTGATTTTTAATTTATTTATAAGAGAGAGAGCACAGGCAGGGGGAAATGTAGAGGCAGAGGGAGGAGCAGGGAGCCTGATGTGGGGCTCCATCCTAGGACCCTTGAGTTCATGACCTGCGCCAAAGGCAGACACTTGACAGACTGAGCCACCCAGGTGCCCCCTTTGTGTTGTTTCAATATGTGACTTATCTCCCTAAGGGATGGTGACATCTTCAGGGTTCCACTTCAGTCATCTTTGTGTGGATGCGAAAGACAGAGAGGAGCCTGGGGTCCTGGAGGGGAGAGAAGCGAGCAGGTGTCTTCAGCATCCTAGTTAAGGCTGTGTCCTTGAGGCTACCAGTGCCCCCATGTCTTCCCCAGTAAGGTTTATGTCTGGAGACATAAACATGACCAGCCCCTGCCCTCCCCTTATCAGGTCTCAGGATGTCAGCTACCAGGTAGGCTGTCCACGCCATCAGCCCCCTTGCCCCCAAATGACTCAGGTCTCTCAGGCGCACCCTGGACCCTCATTGTTGGGAGTCCCATCCTGGAGAGGCTGGCTCTAGGCTTGTTGAACTAGAAGAGCAGGTTCTGCCGATGACTGCTTAAAATTCACGTTGCCATAGCAGCGTGGCATTAGGCCACGGGTGATCCCGCTGCACAGAGCTTTGATCTCAGGGAAAGCAGAGTTTCTTTTTTGCTCTTAAGCTGGTTCCGAGGGGACATTGCCTTGGGGTCAAGCTTTGGCTTTGCTCCTGGGCCTGGGGATTGTCCCAGAAGCAGAAAGCTGGGGACAGGAAGACAGAGCATGAGGCTCTCAGAAGTCAGCTAAGCTCTGAGACTGAGATTCTGGTCTGGGGGAGTTAGCCCGAAACCCTCAGGGCAAGAGATCTCTGTTCTGAAGAGAGAGCAGCTGGGCAGGTCTGGACTGAGGGGATGCACATGCCTTGCTTGACTTGAGAGGAAAGCACAAAAGTGAATGATTTGCTTGTGTTTTTCATAGCAGAGCTGAGGAATAGATAGATAGATGGGGTTTTCATAGGTGAGTTTAGGAAGGGGACTGCGCTTGGGTGACAGCAATGAGGTTGGAAAGAACAGTCCAAGATGCTGAGCAGACCTGGAGCGTGACATGGGGGAAAGGACAGGGCGAAGTCAGAGATGGCTGAGATGTGGAACCCAGGGCATGAGACAGTGGAGCTGCCATGGGAAGGGACCAGAAAACCAGGTGGGAGAATAGACTCATGACATTTGAAGATGCCTGAATGGATTCCTGGGAGAGGAGATAGGGAGGGAGAGGTCGCTTGTGTGACCTCCCTTATAAGACATAATGAAAATACAGAAGGCCTGGGAGTAAGGGGAGGGGATATTGATGAGCAGGGTAGAGAGAGAGAAGAACAAAAACATAAAAGGAGAACCTGGAGGAGTGGGGGTGAGGATGGCAAGAGGCATGGGTAGGGTTGCCCAGCGGCTGTGAGGACCCACTGGAGGCTGCAGAACCTGAGTGTCCCCCGAGGGTGCCCAGGACAGTTGGGATGGTTTGTGACTGTTCCACGTCACAGAGTTTCCATAGGCAGATGGTTCAGCCCCACTACTAACTTATGTGTCCTTCAGTTTCTTCTCCCTGTAGGCTGACTGTACATATTTGACCTCGTAAGTCACATTTTTGGTGACTTTCAACCCTTTCTCCTTTTTTTCCAAGACATAGTTGAAATTCCCTGGTAATAGCACTCCTCTGTAGTGTGGAGGAAAACATGCTTTATCCTTGAAAAACTTTTTCTTGCACATTTCTCCCTACCTCCTCCACCCATCCCATGTGATGAGGGGCATACAAGGAATAATATTAGTTTTCCATCCCTTGTACATATTTATGATCATTTATGTTCCATCTATATAGCTCAGTGATTCCTAAACTTTGCACCATTAATGGCTTTTTGTTTATATTCCAATCCACGCACATTTTTCAGGTTTGAAGGGAATTAAGAAAGGGTGATGCTTTAGCATTTTTCCATTTTATTGATTAAAAATTACATAGTTCCCAATCAACCTTTCTGATCCTTAGCTCTTCTGATATTTTCAGGTTGCTGCAAGAATTCTCACACTGCTGGAAATTGGTGTGAGAGATGGAAGGACCGGGGATAAAACTAGAGGGTAACCCAGATCGTGAGTACCATTCTAAATATGAGATTTTTCTGTGAATACAGTGGAAAGCCATCAAATCAGGAAGGATAGGGTACAATTTTCATGTTTGAAATTTCTCTCTAGCAGCAATGTGGAAGGAAAATGAACCGAACTGAACTAAGGAAGTGGCAACGAGGACGAAGAAAAACCGAAAGATTTGAGAGATGTGTAGGCGGTAGAATCAACAGGACTTGGGGGATCACTGGGATACCAGGGTAAGGATAAGAAAACAGTGTCTGGTGGAACTGGATTCGGGTCAGAAATGTGACAAAGTAAGGTCACATGGCTTTCCAAAGAAGCTGTCTACACAGAGGCAGAGCACTATATGATGGAAGGAATATATGTCTTCAGGGACATTTATTAGCCAGGGTATAAATTCACTTATTCAAGTATCAATGCCATAAACATTGATTGAACATTGGATATATAGGAAACCATCCCTTCCCTTGAGAAATTGAATGTCTCCTTGGGCAGACAGACATATCAATAAACAAATGTCATTACTACCTACTGTAGTAACAAGATCTACAAAGTTCATCTTGGTAGATTTCTCTTAAGTTATATTTGTTGCATATATGACACTTTCTCAAAAACTTTACTAAATATTTCAGCTGTCTCTATGCCAGTATCATGATATTTTACTAATTACGGTAATTTTATATCATCTTAATCATTCTCTTTCTTAAAAAAAAAAAGATTTATTTAGGGATGGTTGGGTGGTTCAGTGGTTGAGCATCTCCCTTGGGCTCAGGGTGTGATCCCTGGTCCAGAGATCGAGTCCCACGTTGGGCTCCCCACAGGGAGCCTGCTTCTCCCTCTTCTATGTCTCTGCCTCTCTCTCTGTATCTCTTATGAATAAATAAATAAAAATTTTAAAAAGATTTATTTATTTATTTTAGAAAGGGAGAGAGTCTGTACAAGCTGGGAGAGGGGCAGAGGGAGAGAGAGAATTTCCCACAGACTCCCTGCTAAGTGCAGAGTTCAACTCGGGGCTCAAACTCAGGACCCTAAGATTATGACCTGAGCCAAAATCAAGAGTTGGATCCTTAACCAACCTGAGTTACCCAGGTGCCCCTTATTCTCTTAATTTCTTTTTTTTTTAATGATTGATTTATTTATTTTAGAAAGAGAGCAAAAGGAGAATCTCAAACAGACTTCCTGCTGAGCACGGAGCCCATGTGGGGCTCTATCTTACAACCCTGAGATCATGACCTGAACCGAAATCAAGAGTCGGCTACTTAACCAACTGAGCCTATTTGGTATCTCTGTTCTCTTTGCTAATAATGCAATAAGAGTTGAGACTGGAATTGGAAAAGGAGGAGGGAAAAGTATTGCTTGTAGGAAATACAATTGTAAATACAGAAAACTCAAAAGAATCACCTAAAATTAATTAAATCAATGAAGAATTTAGTAAGAGGATTAGATAAAAGACACTAATTCAAAATTCAGTGACTTTCTGGTTTACTGGTGAGGCAGGTTTATTATTTGTGTAAAATTTTTCTTTCCTTCCCTCTTCTTGCAATGACCTCCCCAGAGTCAGTATATACTTCCTACCCTGTGAACCATGTGATTTGCTTTGACCTATAGGAATGTGGGAGAAAGTGACAACGTGCCAACTCCTAGCTGAGGTCCTAAGGAGTGCAGCAAGTTTCCAACACGCTCTCTGAGATCTTCTGCTCTCTAGTCTGAGAAGAGCATGTCCCAGGTGACCCAGGCTTTTTCGGATCATGTCCAGAAATTAAGACCAGAACTCAGACAAAGCCTAGAGCCCAGTCTAGCTCACCTAATTCTGGAAGAGATCAGATAAACTGCACCTACAGAGTATGAAATACATGTTTGCAGGAGCAAGCATCTGAAACACAATATGTACTAAAACACCCCAAGCACTCTGAGTTATCACACATGGGGAATGGTTAAGTGAATCATGGTACTTCAACGATGCAGCCATTAAAATTATTTTTATGAATGGCATTTAGTGATGTAAGAAAATGCTTATACTATGATAAGGAAAATAGCAGAATATAAAATTGACTATACGATAAGCTTTTAGCAATAGAAAAATGCAATTAAAAGCTAAATTGTGGGGATCCCTGGGTGGCGCAGCGGTTTAGCGTCTGCCTTTGGCCCAGGGCGCGATCCTGGAGACCCAGGATCGAATCCCACGTCAGGCTCCTGGTGCATGTAGCCTGCTTCTCCCTCTGCCCCTCTCTCTCTCTCTCTCTCTCTCTCTCTGTGTGACTATCATAAATAAAAAAAACAAATTAAAAAAAAAAGCTAAATTGTGTGAGGAAGTTTTTTGGAGGCTTATCTGAAAAGCATGCATTATTTTTCCCACTTAGAACAGTGGTTGCCAATTGTCAGTCATGGGTTGATTTTGGTTCACAGTCATATCTGGCACAGTGTTTTAAAAATAAAAATTCATCTTCAATATTTTAAAATTGAGCTATTTTACATATAAATTCCAATTTCCATGTCCCCTGGAAAATAACGTGTCCTCTTGAGGATCTGGAAGCAATATTTTCCCATGGTCACTTCCAATGTGAGCTGAGTAGCTGCTCCCCAGATAGGAAACGTGCTCTCCCATGATTTTTTTCTTACATGGTACCTCGTTTACATTACCCGCTTTGCCCCTGTAGGCGTTTGCTTGTGCAATCGCTCATTACACACTGAATTTAATCCTTGGGTTTTGTCAGAGCATCAAAAGCTATTTCCCTCAACCACACCACTTGGGCTTCTTGCCATCAGCTTATGGAATTCGTTACTGTCATCTTCACAGGAAGCCATTGAGGATGTGGTTCTCTACAATCCATAGGAAAAAATCTTGTCTGCACTTAATGCCAGAAAATACTTCTTCTCCCTGGTCATGATTTCTTTTTTTTTAATCTCATAGATGCCCTGAGTCATATGATCAATCATGGCTCTCTCAGTGCTGGCTTCTGGGAAGATTAGAGCCAAATCCTTCATAAAGTACAGTGTATCAGAGCCATATGATACACACTGCATGTATAGAAAAAGAATGGAAGGAGATGCATTAAAGCATCAAGAGCAATGTTGTAGGTGGGTTTCCTAAAAGCAGACCCTGAGATGAGGATTCAAATGCAAATGATTTATTATGGAAGTGCTTCTAGGAGAAACCAGTCAGCCAGTGGGGAAAGCAGGACAGGGAAGGGGAAGAAGTCAAGTAAGGATGGGTTATAGAACAATGGAGAGTAACCTCAGTATCTTCTTGTGGGGGAATTCTGAAACGTAAGCCATGCCTCACAGGATTTCATGCTTCTTTCTATATGGTTTTCCCGGGCACTTCTACCTCTCTGTAAATTTGTCAAAGTCCACCAATTTAAATATTAATTTCATTCAAAAAACATCTTCACAGAAACATGGAGAATAACTGACCAAATATTTAGGCACCATGGCCCAGCTGAGTTGACACATAAAACTAACCACCACACGAGGACAAGTTCTCGTTTCTGACTTGGTGGTTGGCCGATTGCATACTCTTTTCTAGCTGGCACTTTTTGCTTGTGTTTGTCTTCCAATCAGATCACAAGCACTGTAAGGGCTTGATTCCCCACAGCACCAAGCACAGTGACTGCCGTCCATGATAAGAAATACATTTTACATGACACAGCAGACACTGTTGGTGCTCTGTATAGATTTCTTTGGTCTATTCCAAGGTCATCACAGGCAGTTCCTCTGCATTCTGACAGCTGTTCTATCTCTTTGACAGAAGGTGTCCTCTGACCATAAGGTCATACATGGTCTATGTGTGGGGCATCCTGAAAGCGCTACGGAGCTAATGCCCAGGCGAAACCCTAACTGATGGAGGATGGATGTTTGTGGACCAATGCTTCAGCATCCATATCTCAGGGGGATGACTCTGAGGCATTTCCACAGGGTCTCTTAAACATTCCCCAGAAGATTGAGTTCCAGTGGCTCATAGTGGTAGCTCAGTCATTAATGGTGTGCTTCACTGGCTTCTTCTTTCCTATCTCATTTACTCCATCACCTCACAGTACTTTCTGGAATCATACCCTCTTCCCCAAGTAAACTACTTGCCCCAAATCCTTGTCTCAGGCTCTCTTTGGAGGCAAGAAGGTGGTAATGATACACTGTGATCTGGTACACTCATATCTGAAACAAAAGTTTCCAGAAACAATGCTTACCCCAATACATCGAATGACTGTGATATTTTCTTTTCCCCTCTATTGTGCTAGACATGATCCACTAAAGTGACTTGATGACTCACTCATGGGTCTCAGTCTGCAGTTTGAAAACCACCATCCCAGAGGGTGGACATATGAAAGAGAACTGGGTCTTGGTCATAAAGGCAATTTAATAGTCTAACCCTTCCTTGGGGGGTGCACAGGGAGCAGCTGACGTCAGCTTTGGGGGCCTCTCACAGCCTGTGGACGTCTCCTTTTCATTACATTTCAAACCAGTGCTTCTGTCAAGGGGCTACTTCATTGGCCTCTGCTGACCATCCTGGCACACATCCAAATCGAAACAATGTCCCCCTTTTCTCTGAATTGTCCTTCGGGTCACCTCAGAGAAGACCAGAGCTGGGAGTGAGGGTGGGGAGAGCAATCAGGAAGGAGGAGGAGGAGAAAGAGAAGGAAGAGGAGGGGTGGATGTAGATTTTCAAAGGTCAGCTTGAGTATGGTTAGCGAACGCTTGGAGATTTATTCCAAGTGCCTTTCCTGACTGGAAAAACAACAATAAAAGGAAAAAAAAAAAAAAAAACCCAAGCCCACAAGTGGGGTAGGAGTTGAAGAACACTTTAATTCATAAGGAAAAGCGCTTGAATAATTGATGCAGCCGCCATGCCAAAGATAATTTCAGCCCTCTCTCTATCTCACAAAGACATTTAGCATTGATTGAGATCAAAGTATCTAGAACCCCCGCTGCTAGGCTGAAAGGCAAAACTCACAGCGGCCTTTCTCCGCTCTGATAATGTCGTCTTTATGTAGTTAATAAACTGCGCACTTCAGTCAAACTATATCATTACAGAAGACTTAGGGAGCTAATAATTTAAAAGCAAAGAATTGCCTCTGTTCTTCACTTTGAACTAAACAACATTCTGTTGAATGAGGAGAACATCAAAGTCTTGTCACTATTACCAGTGTGGATTGAGCAGAAGGCCGCACAGAGTGGGTACTTCAGTCATCAAGAGAAACAGAGAGAGAGAGAAGAGAGAGAGAGAGAGAGAGAGAGAGAAAGATGAAAGATACTGGCTTATCAATCCAAAGGCAGTACCAGGTGTTTTATTATTATATTTTTTTAGTATGTGAGCATCAGGTGGTTTGCTTATTGATGAGCGTCCTTGTTAAATGGATGTACGTGAACCAGCAGACTGTTCATTTTCTTACCTTGGCCCCATTCTGAACCTCGTCTCAGCTACCTTTGTGTCCACCTTCAGCCTGCCTATCCCTCTCGCCACTTCCTGGTCCCCCCAGTTCTGCTTTCCAGCTTTTGTGCTTCATCTTTGTGAAGGGCAGGAAAGTCCTGTCTCCCTCTCTTGCTGGTTTATTGGTCACTGAATGGCTTGCCGGCCTCTACTCTACCTCCAAGACTCCACTGACTTGCTGGAGGAGGGCATCCTTGTGCACATGTATTTGAGGAGATGCAACCATTTGGAGTAGGGGTTTTCTGGGACTGAGAATGCCATTCCACCAGTGCACACACACACACCCTACCTGGTTCTGTTGGCACCTAAGACCTTCCACTTGACCTCCTTCACGCCCACTACTGGAAGAGTGCCTTAGGATGGATTTGAAAGAAGGGGTACTTGTGGAGGTGATTTATTTATTGAAGAGGTTCTTAGGAGAAGTACCTTTGAGGAAGTGATGGAGGCAGGATAGAGGAAGATATAGCTCAGCTGAAGTGTGGTCTTAGCTTGTCCCACAGGGTACTACATGGCTTGAATAACACCACAGGTTGTCCCTCCTTGAGGTGAGGGGCTGGCCTTTGTATCCTAGATCAATCAGCTCGTTGGCTGCAGGCTGCCCCGGGGTGGGGGTGGGGGCAGGTTAACATTCTAGGTACTTTCCAGGGATGGAGCTCCCATAGGCCAAGGGCAAGTCCTCAGATCCCGGTGCAGCTGTGAGCCCTTTGCAGTCAAGATGGACAGCAGCTGGAGGCAGGTGCGTGGCTTGGCAAAGGAGTCCTGGGCAGCGTGTAGGGAAGGTAATTCGGATTAATGTTCAGAAGACTTTAGAAAATGTACATCTCATATAATCTGGCAGTTTATGTCTTGGTTTTAATCCCGAGGAAAATACGGATTTGTAAGAAGCTGTGCTGTTGTCACCACCACCACCTTCATTATCCTTCCTTGAACATGACTTTGCTGGGCGCCTTACATGTTATCTCATTCACTTCTTTCAGTGCTTCCATGAGGTACTGCCAATGATTTCACATCGGGACACGGTGGCTTGGAGAGGTTTTTACTCTCGCCTGGAGAAGGGGGTGTGCCCCTGGGATGTTCACTTTGATGTTACTTACAGTAATAAGAATTTGGAAATAACGTATTTCTCCAACACTGGCAGCAAGGGAGGTGAATAACTATGCCTCCTTACTGTGGCATAGTACGCAATCAAAATGCCATAATGACACAGGGATGGGTCCCTAATGCATTGTTTTGTTTTGTTTTTTTAAATATTATTTATTTATTCATTCATGAGAGACTCAGAGAGAGAAAGAGGCAGAGACACAGGCAGAGGGAGAAACAGGCTCCATGCAGTGAACCTGCTATGGGACTCGATCCCAGGACCGCAGGATCACGACCTGAGCCGAAGGCAGACGCTCAACCACTGAGCCCCCCAGGCATCCCCCTAATGCGTTATTAAGTGGAAAAGCTAGGCCACAACGCAGCATCTTACTGATATGTGTGTGTGTATACAGTATTTTTAAAACATTAAGGGATACTTTTGTATTTGCATTTCCTTTTACCCTTTGCTGAACCTCCTCCCTACCCACTATCCTTGGCATTAAAGTTCAGCCCTTTGGTGCTTATTGCCTCAGGGAAGGGATGTGAATAGAAAGCAGTAGAAGAGGAAAGTCATCAAGGGGCTTTGGCAACAGAGGCAGGGTGGATAAACTTTCCCCTGGCCTCACCCCAGAAAGAGATCCCCTGGGTTTGAGAGGGGTGGGGAGTAGAGGTGAGGGGGAGAAGGATGGCAAGAGTTGCTGAGAGCTTAGATGCTAAAGGATTCCTGAGAAAATGTTGGGAGCCCTGTCTATCACTTGGCTGGGATGCCGGAGGCTGCAAGGAGGTGGAGGATGCTTCAAAGGCTCTGAGAACCAAGAGATCTGAGGCCAATTCCTGAGAGGCCTTTGACCCCTGAGAGGGAGTATTGTGGGGAGAGGGTCCTGTGATGAGACTCCAGGCAGTTTCTGTGACACACCGGGGCTCGTCCCTGCGCTGCAGGGGACCCATGAGGCAGAGGCACTTGACCTGCGGGGCTTGGAGAAGGGAGTGAGGGGCTGTAGGCTGAGAATGGTCTGGATGGACGCCTGGATCCATGGACCGGATCCCCTTACCCCTGACTCTCTCTGCTCTGGATCCTCCTCGCCTTCTTCAGCCACCATGGGAATTTGGAGAAAACTCCAGGGAAAGGAGACAGGTTCAACTAGCAAGACTGAGCTCCTGCCTGCAGTGCAGCTCAGGCTCCTAACAGAAATTAAGTTGAGCTAGAGGAAATAAAGATTTATTTCTTGCCCACCTGAAGCTGTGGGCTGGGATTTATGCTCACTGACACACAGGAAAGGAGTCGAAGAGCACATTGCAAAATTATGATTCAGTGATTATTGTTGAGTGATTTCTGCTTTCTTTTTGGCGCTTTCCTCTGCGTGGGTTTTTTTTTTTTTTCCATAGAACATTCATTAATTTTGAAATTAGGTGACAAAAAGGGATTTCAGATCCTTCCACGACAACCACAATAGCTCACCTCTACTAAGGAAGGAAGCTCAATATGCTGGGCATTGGGCTGGCCACTTTTCTTTTTTTCAGGAAGTCATTAGTATTTTATTTTTTATTGAGGTATAATTGACATACAACCTTCCAATGAGTTTCAGATGTACAACACAACGATTCGACATCCTTATATGGAAAGAAATGGTCCGACCACCAAGTGGCTGGCCACTTTATGTTATTCCGTTCATTTATTCCGTTCATTTCTTGCGACTGCCCTACGGGGTAGGTACTATGGTGATCACATTTTACAGATAAGAAATTTGAGGCTCTGAGAAGTCAAGCAACTGACTTCAAATGACAGAAATGTGTTAACAGTGCAGGTCTATCTGGCTTCCAAGTCTTGTGCTCTTTCCATCATGCCCCATTGTCTATCAGGGGAACTTTTTCTGCTAAACACGAAATTAGCCAAAGCATCTGGGATGGGTTTAGGGATTCCAAGTGAGCACAGGTGCTGAGCAGAGCTGGCCTTGCCAATAAACAGAAGAGTCCATACAAAGGGCTGACCAGCATGGGGCCCGAGGACACAGCTGTCTGTACAGTGTGAAAGGAAAACTTGCCATGATGAATTATATTGATGTAACAATGAAAGAATCGTTTTTGAAAGAAATGAACTGTTATTAAAACACAAAGGCACATGAATCGCATCAACATTGATCTGCTCAGTGTAATTTCTGAACTAGGCAGTATTTTTTTTAAGATACGTTCTCATTGAAGTTTGACATAAATAGAGAAGCTCACACAGAGACCCGGTATACAGCTTGATGAATTTTCTCAAAGTGAGCATGCCCATGTGGCCAGCTCCCAGATCAAGAAACAAGCATTTCGAGAACCCCAGAAGATCCCCTTCATGCCCTCTGCCAGCTACCTCTCCCCCCCATGAACAAGCCACCCTGACTTCTAACATTTTAGATTAGTGTTGCCTGTTTTTGAACTTTATGTAGATTGAATTTTCTGAACATTATATAAGTGGATTGTACAGTATATTTGTGAGATTTATCCATAGTGTTTATGTAAAATTTGTGCATGTTATTGACATATAGCATTTCACAGTCCATATTAATTTTGAGTGACTATATTTAATGTATGCAAATAGATCCAGTTGAATTCACCCATTCTTCTGCTGATGGCAGGTGCTTCTGAGGAGCCCCCCTGAGTAGCCAGGAATAATTAAGAAGTTACTCATAAGGGAGGTATAAAGGGTTTGTGGGGAAGGAGGAGCACATGGGGACTCCAAAGAGAATTTGGTCTTCATTCAGGCAGTAATTACTGAGTTCCTTCAAAGTGTCAGGCTCTGGATGTGGTGCTGTGAACACAGGGATAAATAAATATCATTCTTTTCTTTGAAAAACTCAGTCTAGCTGGAAGATAGTTGTGTATATAACTAGCGGTGACAGTGCGTGATAACAGACAAACACCCCTGTTGTTTGCCTACACAACAACTATTTTCCATTACTCCTTTGTTCATAGAGCCATGAGTCTTTTTTTTTTTTTTTTTTTTCATGTCACCACGTTCTGGAGATAGGTATGTCCCTTCCAGTCCCAAGGGATAAACCATGACTGGACCAAGCCAAGTGTAATCCCCACTTCTAGGGACTGTTTAGGGGTCGGCATGTGACTAGATCTGGCCAATGAGATCTGGACTCCTCCCTCCTGACTTGAGAATAGTTGTGCATAGACATGGCATTTGGAAAGGAGGCAGTTATACTGGGACAACACCAAGGATGAAAACCCAAATGCTGAGTTCTGCAATATGAAAAGAGAAAAGTGCCAGATTCCCAGAGATTCTTGTTGAACTGCTGTGCCAACCCCAGAACAGTCCTTGCCCCAGACTTCCTGTTAGGGGAGATAATCAGATCCCTTCAGCCCCTGTCAGGACTCTGTAGCTGGGAGCAGGCTTTTCCCAGGGGATACATGTGTGTAGATTGCTGCAGGAGTGTGGGGGAGAGACGTGGGTGTTGACATGGAAAGCACCATGGAAGGTCTGGGGAGAGCAAATTTCTCCCCAGATGAGTCATGGAGGATAAACAGGCATGTTAGAGAAGGAAGGGGGATGGGAGAGAAACAATCCCACTTAGAGGAAAGGGTCTGAGCAGGATCATAAAAGCCTTTGAGGGACAGGTTAGAAATCTGGCAAAACTCAAGCCCAGGATGCACCAAAGACAGGTGGGAGCCTAGAAATTCAGGGTGAGGTGAGGCTGTGTAAGGGTCTTCTGTGCAATTTCACCTTGAGGTGAACTCATTGCCTAAGCCTACTTTCATTTTGGCAGAAGTTCTGGGTTTCTTCAAGCTCTGATTTTAATATTCACTAGTTAAGATTGATTAAGAATCTTCAAACAGGATGCTTATTATTAATGGCAAGGTCTTGTCCTGAGTTAACGTGCCTCTAGAAAGGCAGGTTACAGGTACTGAAAGTTTAACTACTTGGGTAGTGCCTGAGTCAGAATCCATGCCCTGCTCGTAGAGAATCTTCTCTACAGAAAGCTCCAAATGCCTTGTGTGACTTATGTTTGCAATATGGCATGATCTGGGACACACATTTGCATATTTGGAGGTACACGGGAAGTCTAGCAATATGAAATACCTTTTGAGGAGTCACACAGCTAATTAGAAGAACAGACAAGGGGTGCCTGGGTGACTCAGTTGGTTAAGCATCTGCCTCCGGCTCAGGTCATGATCCTGCGGTCCTGGGATCGAGCCCCACGTCAGGCTCCCTGCTCAGGGAGAAGGAGTGTCTGCTTCTCCTTCTCCCTCTGCCCCTCTCTCCTTGTTTGTGCTCTCTCTCTGTCTCTCAAATAAACAAAGAGAATCTTTAAAAGAAGGAAGAGGAGGAGGAGGAGGAGAAGGAGGACAGACCAGACGACTTCCACATCTTCTGGTTCCTCTGCACCAAGTGCCATCTAATTTATCACCATCCCGAGCAGGTGGAAGAGGCTCCAGGAGTGGTGGATACATCATTGACTCAAGGCTTCCAGCCTCCACCCCTTCTACTGGTTATCTATTGCTTTGGAACAAAGTATGGCACAACTTAGTGTCTTAAAACACCAGAATCATCTATTTTGCCTGTAAATGTGCAATTTGGACAGGACTTGGAAGGAATAGCTCATTGTTGCTGCATGCAGCCTCAGCTGGAGTAATGCAATGGGGATGGTGGCTGAAGGGTGCCCTTTAGAAATGGCTCACCCATAGGGCTGACAAGTTGGTGCTGGCTATTGTTTGGATACTGAGCCTCAGCCATCTCTCTGGGCCTCAGTGCTGTCCATAGGGGCCTCTCCACAGGCTGCTTGGGCTTCCTCATAGTATGGTGGTCATGTTCGAAGACAGAGCATCCCAAAAGAGAAAGGCAGGAATGCATGACATTTTTTTAGGACTTAACCTTGGATGTCACATAGCGTCACTTCTGATGTACTCTATTGGACAGGCAGCCATCAGACCCACCCAGGCTCAGGGAGGAGGGGAAGCACCACGGTCCTAAAAGAGCTTATAGGAAAGAAGATATTATTGCAGCCATTTTTACAAAGTGCAATCTGCCATGATCCTTTACCAGAGGCTCCAGAATTACTCCACAAGTTCATAAACTTTATCTTTCATAAGGATAAAGATGTCCTAGGGAAAAGCGGAGAAAAACATAGCTGTAGCCTGGGGCACAACAGGTAACTCAGCCCAGGGGCCAGATGCCATTTCTGTGTTCTTTGTATCCCTCCTTCCCTCTGGACGTAGAACCCTCCCTGTCCTTTTGCAAACTATCATAATCCTGGCCTGGCCAATCAGAATATTTACCCCATTTTTCTAGCCATAATTATTGGTTCTGGGGTAGTTATCTGACCCAAGCCAGGCCAATGGGAGTGAGCCATGGAACCTCAGCCAAAGCTACTGAGAAGTCATTGGCTCTAAGTACGGGTAAGCTTAGAGCTCCTTCCTGGGCTGCATCTTTTCTAAGGTTCCACGTGTAAGAGACTGTCGAGGAATGAAACCAAAATCCGGAAGGCAAAGCTGAGAGGTGAAGAGTGAGAAGGATTTCTGATCACATTGTTTGCAGACTTGGTTTTGACTATTTGCAATGGCGCATCTGCCTCTGGAGTTTTTGTTTATACAGTTGACCCTTGAACAACACAGATTTGAATTGTGCGAGTCCACTTGTATGTGGATTTTTTTTTCACAGTAAATGTATTTTCTCTTCCTTATGATTTTCTTTCTTTCTTTCTTTCTTTTTTTTTTAAGATTGTTTATTTATTCCCGAGAGACCACAGAGAGAAGCAGAGGCATAGACAGAGGGAGAAACAGGTTCCCTGCCTGGAGCCTGATGTGGGACTTGATCCCAGGACCCCAGGATCAGGCCCTGAGCCAAAGGCAGACACTCAGCCAGTGAGCCACCCAGGTGCCCCTTTATGATTTTCTTAACATTTTCTTTTTCTAACTTACTATATTGTAAGAATATAGTATATAATACAACAGATGAAATATACACTAACTGACTGTTTACTTTGTTCCTGCCAATAGTAGGTTATTAATAATTAAGTTTTTGGGGAGTCAAAGTTCATACTCAGATTTTTTGACAGTTCAAGGGATTGGGAACCCCTAACTCCCACGTTGTTGAAGGATCACTGTGTACACCAATCAATTTTCTTTGGGGCATAAGCCAGGTTGAATTGAGTTTCTGGCACATGCAGCCAAAAGTGTTCTAATTAATGTAGTGAGCTTCCTACATAAATATTAACACAGAGAAATTGAGTTAGAAGTTTGCAATATTCTCCTTGGAAAAATGATTCAGAGTCCCAAGGACATAAAGTCACCATGTAAAATATACGCTCCTCCAGAATGGACAGATTAGAGGTGAGGCTGACCTCAAAGAAACGGTCTTATGGCTAGGTAAGGCTTGCATGGCTAAGGAAATATCAGACATGCTGGGTTGGTTCTGCTGTGTGTCTGACACCTGCTTCTGGTCGCTGTTAGTGTGATATGGGACTCTGGGCAGGATAGTATATATTCATTAATCTAATAGAGTTCCCATCCATCCATTCATCTATTCATCCATCCCTCTCTACATTTGCCCTTTAATTAAATACATATTGATTGAGTTTAAGTAATTGGCACAAGGCTTTCAGAGAGGGAGGACTTGAAGTGCTCCATCAAGGTCAAATTAGCAAGACTTTCTGTGCCTGGTGGCTGGAGCTCAGCCAGATGCCCTCTTTTTTCATCAGATCAAAATCAGAAAATCTAAGTTAGGTACTTGCTCATTTCCCTTTAGTGCTCCTACTTGATGATTCAAACAACTTTCAAATGGATAACTCAGAATGTGATCTGGTCCAATTCTCACGCCTGGGATGGGAAAACCCAACTTGGGGAGTGAGAGGGATTTATGCCAAGACTTGACATCTACTCCAGGCCGGTGACGCCATCACTCCACGGTGGCTGGAGGGTCAGGAGGGGACTGACCACACAGTTCTGGGGCCCTAGGGCCAGCAGAGAATCAGAGGCAGCTGGTGTGATGGGCACAGTGGATGGGACCCACACGGGCAAGGAGAGTGGGAAAAGAGCTAGGAGCCACAGAAAAGCTGCCCCTGTGGTTTTCCCCCCACAGATTAAGCGTGTCTGCGTAGACTGCCCTGCAGGATGGGATTTCTACACGTTGGCCCCAGGACCATGGGAAGGGCCTGCCCCGGGCGGGCTCACAGAGGGTGCCGGGCTGCTCTGCCCCCCGACTTCTCTCCTCCACAACGGAAATTGCGGACTTGTTCCTGCTTTGCTCTGGACCAGGGATTATGGAGCTTAAACTTGCTCCTTCAAGCCATGTTCAAGTTTTTGACTTAAAAGGGAAATGTTTCATTTTAGGCCAAATGCATCCCCCCCCCTTCCCCCTTCTTGGAAAGAGAACAAAGCAATTCAAATCAGAAAACAGAGGGAACTCCGTGCGCACTGTCCACAGGGACCCGGCTCCCAACTGGATCCGACGGAATTTGATTGAAGTACAACTGAACCCCTCTGCGTTTGTTCAAATGTCATTTAAATAGAAACGTTTCAAATCTCTGCCAAGTAACTGCCCAGGGGGTGGCGTGGAACGGAGTCGGGGCCCTCTCGGCTCTGCAGGCTGCTGGGGCAGGAGACCATGGGGCGGGACCCAGGCCAGGGGGGACTCAGCCTTGCTCACAGTGGGGTGGGGGAAGCAGTGGGAAGAGAGAGGAGCTGGGAAGAGGAAGGGGGGAAGGGGGTGGGGGTGGACACCCTGGGCAGTTTTTACTATACAGGTACACAGCACAAATGAGACACCAGATGCCTGCATCTTGGCATCTTATTTATTTATTCATTTATTTATTTATTTTTGAAAGATGTAGACAAATCTAAGGCCTGGAAGGATCTGTGATCAGGAGAGCCTTGAGCCTTCAAGGTTTGGCTGGTCACCCCTTTAGTGTCATGAGGATTTTAATGTCAGTACACCATGCAGGGGCTGTTTTTAGCTGGTCAGTTTGGAAAGGAGACACCATCTCTGGCTTGCCTGGGTTTTGTCAAGGCAAGTGGATAGGATCTGGCTTGGGGGTGGGGGTGGTGCTGAGGGTGTGGGTCTCCATTTCCTGACCCAATGTGGTAAAGGCAGCCAGGGAAGTCAGGGGCTTGATGCTCTTGGTACCCAACCCCAAGAGTCTGTAAGCAGAGTCACAGTGAGCCCTGGTGATGCCCAATAGGGAGGATTCTGGATATCTTATCCTCCCCTCAACTGTAATGGGTACCTTTTTATGTTTTGTATTTTCTAGCTCTGGGTAAAATCTTATGATGGAAGAAATCTGCTACTAATAGCACTGTCTGAGAACCACAGAAGTAGATATTTAGAATGGCCCCTTGTTCTGATAGTCTGATAGTCTATGAGATCAAAACTGGGAAAAGATTAGAGTGGGGTCAATCCTTCACTCCTAGGGACCCATTAACATGGGAAGGAATGAATTTACTCATCGTGACCTTTCTTCCCAGGACAGTAGGCTTACCTGGCTGTTGGTTAAAAAACATTGTTGATATCAGGATAGATAAGCGACTCATTCAACATGTGTGACTCATATCAAATCTTCAAGACACAATTATGTCTGATGCCTGTGTTTTTCCTTCAGTCTTTGTTTATGGAAAGGCTATAAAAGAGGGCTTCCCACATTTCTCAGGATGAGGACAACTTTACATATCAAAAGGCTGCTGCTGACCCTCAACTAGTAGTGGTTGGATTTTCCTTATGTGTAGACAGAAAATATCTAATGAAATAAATCCACTCTAAATTTAATAGTTCTTTGAAATGAGCTTGCATTTTATCACTACATCTACTTATATTTGAAAAGTCATTGCACATATATGTGTTAGACATTATTTATTCATTCTAGATATAATGCTCAGTATCAAGATGATTTGAGAGTATTCACAGTTACTTCAGTGTTCAAGGATTGGTAAACATACATACACACAAACTTGCTGTTGTATATAAATGAAGCATGGCAAATAGTTGAGTCTATGTTTCCTATCACTCCATCATTCCATTTCTTTTTCCTGCTGAATCTGAAATCCAGCCTCAGAACCCTTCTTAACACAGTGCTGTAAGAAATTCCTTTCTATGGAAGTTGGCACATGAGGTCACACATACACTCATTTCCTTCCTCTGAGATAGACTGCAAGGTTTTAAAGGGTAGGGGTCTAGAAAGATGCTTATTTGGCATTGTTCTGAGCCTAAACACAATAATGAAAAACTTCTAGAACTTGGAAAAGATTCACATGGGTCTGGATTAATCAGGCTGGTCAGTGACTTATGCAGATAGATTTAGGGGACTCAGAGAAAGTGCAGTATTGGTGATCCTACAAGATGAGTCTTCCCTCTGAATTGAAATTATTAACTTAAAGATGTATGAGAAGAGCAGTCTAAGAGTCACTAAAGTTAGTTCTCCCTGTCTTATAGACCTTTTTGTTCTCTTATCTTAGAGAACCTCTTAAAGCAGCAGGGTACTCAAAAGGATACATTTCCTTTCATCACTATGTTCAGCAAGAAGTAGCTCTGAGGAGTCCCTTTCTATGAGGATCACCAATGGAGATGGTCGTTCCTGCACTGAGAAAGGACCCCAAGGTATGAAGGAGCTGCTCACTGTAACTCAGCCAAACACAGAAATCACAGACCTTTAGAACTGAAAGAGACCCAAGACTGATCTCTTTATAGATCAGAAAACTGATCCCCACATTGATGGTCCACCTATAATTAATTGCAGCCTTAATAAATTAATTATCTAATTGGGCACAATGAGGCTTTTATAACTTTGCTCAAATTTCAGTGACCTCAGTTAAAAATCACAGAAGATATACCATTTAATTTCAAGATGGTCTGCCAAACCCCAAATCAAATTCGTTGTGCATCTCCACATTCTTGGTGATAAATTACACTTGGTAGAAATTAGTTCATTTCTTTGAAGTGGCCATGGAATAATGGATAGGCAGACGTAAAATGCTCCCACATTGGGGTGACTTGGACAGAAACCCTGTGTCATTCAGCTGTTATCACAGAATCATGGCCATATCAGCTTTCATTAGCTTGTGTAGGACAACTACTCTGTAGGACAGATATTGTCCTCTTCCATATATTAAGTAAGTTCCCTTATCTGACCATACCTTTTCTTCCGCTCCCTTTTCAGATATTAAAAGCCATGGGATCAAAATCCCAGCTGGCTTTCTTGGAAGAATTGGCTAGCCAATCCTAAAATTCATATAGAAATGAAGGGACCCAGGTGGTGCCCAGGTGGCTCAGTTGGTTAAGCGCCCAACTCTTGATTTTGGCTCAGGTCATGCTCTCAGGGTCCTGGGATGGAGCCCTATGTTGGCCTGTGTGGTCAGCAGGGACTCTGCTTGAGGATTCTATCTGTCGCCCTCCCTCTATCCTCCCCTGCTTGCACGCATGCTCTCTTTCAAATAAATAAATAAATCTTAAAAAAAAAAAAAAAGAAAAGAAATGCAAGAGATCCAGAATAGCCAAACAATCTCAAAAAAGAATGAAATTGGGGGACTCTCTCTTGATTTCAAAACATACCACAAAACTATAGTAATCAATCCCGGTGTAAGGATGTACCTATGGATAAATGGAATAGAATTGAGAATCTAGAAATAAACCCATGCATTTGTGATCAGTTGACTTTGAACACACATGGTGAGACAATTCAATGAGGGAAAGAATAATCTTGTCAACAAATGGTTCTGGGACAACTGTGAATCCACATGCAAAAGAATGAAGTTGGGCCCCTACCTCATACCATATACACAAATTGCCTCAGAATAGTCAAAGACCTAAGTGTGAGAGCTAAAACTTTTAGAAGAAAACATCAGTGAAAATCTTCATGACCTTGGATTAGGCAACAGTTTCTTAGATATGACACCAAAGGCACAAGCAACCAAAAAAATGATAAATTGGACTTTATCAAGTTTCAGTACTTCAGAAGTGCCTGGCTGGTTCAGTTGGTTAGGTGTCTGACTCATAGTTTCAGCCCAGGTCGTGATCTCAGCATTCTGGGATGGAGCTCCATGTCTGGCTCCATGCTCAGTGTGAAATCTGCTTGAGATTAAAAAAAAAAAAATTAAATGCTTCAAAGGACACTATCAAAAAAGTGAAAAGACAACCCACAGAATGGGAGAAAGTATTTGCAAATCATATATCTGATACGATCTAGTGTTCAGAGCTCTTGCAACTCCAAAATAAAAAGGCAAATAACTCAATTAAAAAATGGACGAAGGATTTGAATGACCATTTTACCAAAGAAGACACATGAATGGCCAATAAGCAGATAATGCTCAACATCATTAATCATCAGAGAAATGCAAGTAAAAGCCACAATAAGATATGACTTCATACTCACTGGGATGGTTATAATCAAAAAGACAGACAATAGCAAATGTTGGTGAAGATGTGGAGAGATGTTGCTGGTGGGAATGTAAAGTGGTGCAGCCACTTTGGAAAAGTTTGGTAATTCCCCCAAAAGTCCAATATGGAGTTACCATAAGATTCAGCAATTCACTTTTAAGTATACACCCAAGAGACTTGAAAACAAATATCTACACAAAAATTGATGTGTGAATGTCTACAGCAGGATTATTCATAAATGCCAAAAGGTGCAAACATCCCAAATACCCATCAACTGATGAAAAATATTCCTATGCAGAAATACTTTTCTACCGTAAAATGAAACAAAGTGCTGATGTATATGTTACAACATGGAGGAATTTTGAAAACATTATGCTGAGTGAAACAAGCCAGACACACAGGCCACATATTATATGATTCCATTTATATGAATGTCCAAAATAGGCAATCCATAGAGACAGAAAATATATTAGTGGTTTTTGAAGGCTGAGAGTTGGGGATGGGGAGGGAGTGACTGGTAATGGGTACAGGATTTCTTCTAGAGGTGATGAAAATATTCTGGAATTACATAGTGGTGAAGGTTGGAGAACTTTGGGAATACACCAAATCCCACAGAACTGTGTGCTTTTAATGAGTGAGTTTAATAGTATGTGAATTATATTTCAGTTTTTAAAAAAAGGCCATGGGGATGAATTTGGGAAATGGATTAGGAGAGTCAAGGGGGAAAGCAAGAGCTAAGTGGCATCAAGACTCATTTCTCTTGTCCATGCTAGCATTTTTCATGATCATCAAATGTGAGTGGGGCATGGAAGAGGTCACTTGTGTGTAGTGACAGTGGCCCAAACTAGGTGACCAGGATGTGCATATTTTGGTCTTGTTTCTTCCATTGCTTAGTGATTTTAATCTGGTCATTGGATATTTGCTGATTTTCTCTTATGCATGTTGGTGGTTTGGCACAGAAGAAAGAACATGAGACTCATAGCCAGAGAATCTTGGTTCTTCCCTTAGCTCACTGAAGGATCCTGGGCAGGTTATTTGGCCCACCATCAACCTGAATTTCCTCATCTACAACATGGTTTGATGGGAAGACTCATTGTCAAGTTCCAGGCACCTGGTCTATATCCATTCAAAATTAGTGCCTTGCTTTCCCTTCTCATCTTCCCAGAGTGGTGAGACCTTGTATCTATACATGAGAGAATAGGAGTAGGGGAAGGATGGGTGAAGAGGAAAATTGTACCCTCATGTGCCCTCACTGAGGCTCTAACAGGGAAAGAATCTGTTCACAGCCAAACCTGTCAGGTCTAGATTTCATCTGAGGGCAACTTCCCAGGAGCTCTATGAGAATTCAGCTGAACCAAAAGGCTCAGGGCTGGATGAATTTCCCAACCAGCAAACCACCATAAACCAGGTTAACTATGATGAGTTTCTGGAAACCTGAGCCTCTGTTGCTTCCTCTCCTCTCCACTGGAAAAATTCAGATTGCTTACCAGGTTCCTAGATACTTGCCCCACTGTACTGGCTGCTGTGATGTCACTGGGCTTCCTTAGTGACGTCCCTGCCACCCCCTCCTTACCATCAGAGAGAGCCCTCAGCAGAGGCGGAAACTGAGTCAGAGGGTCCTTTCCAGAAGTCAACCCCTTCTCTTTACCCTCCTTCCATAAACTCTGACCTGCAGCTGGTTTTCGTTCTCCTTCTCTCTCAAGCTGTGAAGAATATCTCTTCCTAACACTTGTCAAAAATTAGAGCGAGACCTGCTTTCAAATGTTCTGTCTGTACTTGCCGGCCAGGAAGGCAGGTTTGTCTCTAAAGAATTTGCATTTACAATTCCAAATATGCACTTGTGCTAAGACGAAAGAATGTCTCCTCGCTTTCAAGCTGGGTTTGGCGTGACCTCTAGGTTTTAATATTTTCAACAAAGTGTCGTTTGACAATCCAGTCTTCTCCAGAGGAGAAGAGTGAATGTCCCTTCATACACACATACCGACTGGATTGAGAGGCAGATGGGAAGCCTTCGCCCAGAGCCATCTACTTTATTTTAGCATTTGCTGTCACTCTTTATTTAATTTTTGAAAATCTCTGCAGAAACATTGTTGTTTTCATTTCTCAGTTTTAGCTTCTTTTTTGGTTAAGACGGTCAACACAAGCTTTCTTAAGAAGACACAAAAGCATCCAGCCAGGTGGGGTTTCCCATCTGTCTCTCCATCATCTCCCATCCAACCCAGCACCCCATGTGGTCTCTTCCCAGCTCCAACAGGGGGGAACCTGGTGACATCCTCCAGGTCTTGATTGTGTCTGAGGGCAGCATCCTGGGAATCCTGCAAGAACCCCACAGACTGTACTCTTCTAGGGCTGCGCCCAAAGGGTGATAAGCAGTCCTGCACCAAAGGCCAGCTCAGAGTGTGTGCTTCTGGGACAGGTGCAGCTGGGCAGGAGGCCAGGAAGAAGTTGTCTCATGCTTCAGAAGTCCTCTTTATGGGTCCTGGTCTTTAGCTTTGTACCCCTTCTCCCCTCTAAGCCCCAAAGGCCCCATCTTGACAAATACGTGGTAGCCACTCCATGGCTCAGCCCGTAGATCAACTTGTCACAATAATCAGTGCTAACCCAGGCCGCGTCACCTTGCCCTGTTTTGCTTAGAAGTCGGTGGAACAGCAGGATCTCTCACGACAGCTTCATTCAACACTCCAACAGGCCTGTGGGCACAGGATGGGGCAGGTTGACACAGATGCTGGCCTCCCTGGTGCGCAAGCAGGTGTCTGATAACCTCTCTCAGACCACCCTCACCATGAAGACCGCCCTTGTGTTTTGGGGCAAGAGGCCAGTCTTTGGAGAAACTTTCAGACACCCACACACAAGCTGCCCAGGGCCCCAGGGCTGGCTGGGGTGTGAGGACCAGAGCCCACACTGAGAAAGCACATAGGAATATTGTGCAAGGTCTCTCTGATTAACGTGGCCACCCTCCACCTGTCAATACTACCAGGAAACGGGCTCACGTCCATGGTCACAAAGCCAGGAAGTCATCAAGCTGCAGCCTGGCTGGAGGCCCTCTGAGCTCTGGGCCCATGCATGTATCACTGCACCACCTGTAACAACAGACGTAACCCCTCGGAGGCCAGGAGATGTCCAGCCGTCAGCGTGTGCTCTCAACTTGTAAAAGTCTTTGCACGTTTCCCTCTAGTATCTCTTTATCTTCTCCCAGGAGATCTCAGACAGAGTGGTCCAGGGAGATGCCACACCTGGCACTGGTCTCTGCCCCGGAGGGACTCCACCAGCCATGGTGCAGCCAGCTCCCACCAGCATGTGGGCAGCTACCCTCTCCTGAGGTGGCCCCTGGGCTTAGAAAGGCCTTCATTTGCACCCTGAACGTACGGGGCTCACTGTACCAGGGAGGAATGTCATCGAATGGGTCCCTCAGAGCACCGGGAAAGGCTGCCCGGCCCTGGGTGTGCGGTGCTTCTGGACAGTTCCCATCTGCGTGTCCCCCACAGTAGGGGTGACGGAAGATGTTCGAAAATTCTTACACATTACATTTTATCTAAAAAAAAAAAAAGAAAAGAAAAGAAAAGAAAAAAGAAAAAAAAGAAAAGAAAAAACCTACTATATTGGGCAGCCCCGGTGGCATAGCGGTTTAGTGCCGCCTGCAGCCCAGGGCGTGATCCTGGAGACCCTGGATCGAGTCCCATGTCGGGCTCTCTGCATTTAGCCTGCTTCTCCCTCTGCCTGTGTCTCTGCCTCTCTCTCTCTCTCTCTCTGCATCTCTCTGAATAAATAAAATCTTTAAAAAAAAAGTTCATGGAAAATTACATTCTACTTCACCACGTATCTGTTTCTTTTTTTGTCTTTCTTTTAAAAAATTGTAGTACAATGCATATAACACAAAATTTACCATTGTAACCATTCTTAGGTATACAGTTCAGTGGTAGTGAATTCATTCACATCGTTGCGCAAATATCACCACTGGCCATCTCCAGAACTTTTTCATCCTCCCAAACTGAATCTCTGCCCCCAGTAAACAGTAACTCCCCATCTTGCCTCCCCCAGCCCCTGACAACCACAATTTTAGTTTCTGTCTTTCCGAATTTGGCTACTCTAAGTACCACATATAAGTGGAACTGCTTCACTTTGCATAATGTCCTCAAGGTTCATCCGTGTTGCGGCATGTGTCAAAATCTCCCTCTTTTTAAAGGCTGAAGAATATTCCATTTGATAAACAAATGAAAATATATGAATAAAACATATATATGTTTACATATACATACAGATAAAATATAAAAAACAAATTATTCACTTCATAAGGTCTGTGGGGACCAGATAGTACATATTTTAAGTCTTATGGGCCACATGGTCTCTGTTGTAATCACAAAGCTGCCTAGCTGTGTGGTAGTAGTATAGGCAGCATAGACATAAATGAATGGAGGCATCTGTGTTCCAATAAAGCTTTATTTACACAAGTAGGCAGTGGGTTGGATTAGCCTGAGGGTAGTAGTTTGTAGTTCCCGGGTCTGGGGGTCAATAGGGTACATAAATAAGAGCATAGACTTTGGTGTCAGTGGGGTGACTTAGTTCATACAAGAAACCATTTTACTTCCCAGGGCTCACATGTTCAGCTGGGCCAAGACCCAGCTGGTAGGCCCCGCCCAGAACTACCCTCAACACTGATCTTCGGGTCCTGTGTCTGAGTCAGTAACCCCCGGCCAAACTCCTTCTCCCCAGATGACTGATACTCCCTCAGATGACTTGGATCCCTCTCAGTACTGCCACCCAAAGTTTGCCAAGTATGTTTATGAGTGACTGAACGACAGTTGTATACAAGAAGGTTTTCCCCCAGCAGGTTCTTGGTCCTTCCACAGACCAGGATGGAGATAGACACTGGGGGATTGGGTGTTGCAACCCCAGGTGCCAGGAGAACCAGAGTCCAGCCCTGGCCCAAACAAGAGCTCTCTGTCTCTCTGCCCCAGTAAAATCTTTGTAGTTGCTTACAAAGTATCTGTGTTCATTTTCCCTTTTGGAAGGAATTTTACCTGGGATGCTTGGCACTTTCCCTTGGGATCCTAGAGATGCTGTCTCTAAACTGAGAATGCCAAGCTGTTCTGATGTCTTCCACTAATGTCTCAGGAGTGGAACATATGAGCCTGGGCACCAGGCAAACTGTGCAACCTTGAAAACAAGATTTCCAAGTGGAGACTTTCTTTTCTGCCTTCTGTAGAGCCTGAAGACATTTTTAAAAACAGCTTTATTGAGGTATACTCAACATATAAGCTGCACCTGAAGTGTACAACTTGGCAAATCTTGACAAATATACATACCCATGAACCCATCACCACAACCAAGAGAGTGAACATATTTCTCTCCCCCTAGAGTTTCCTCATGTTCCTTGTTAACCATTCCCTTCCCTTCCTGCACTCACCATTCCCCTAAGTAACCACTGATCTGCTTTCTGTCATAGATAAGTTAGCATTTTCTAGTTTTATATAAACAAATTCATATAATATGCACTCCTTTATTGGTTCACTTCTTTTACTAAACATAATTGTTTCAAGAATAATCCATATCATGGAGTGATTAATAGTTCATTCTTTTTTGTTGCAGATAGGATTCCACTGGATGCATATACCGAAGTTTGTTTGTTCATTCCCTATTGATGGGCACTTGGGTTATTTCCAGTAAATTGGGTCAAATTGGTTGATAGTGTTATCCATATCTACTATATCTTTGTTGATTTTCCATCTGTGTGATTTATCAATTATCAAGAGAGGAGTGTTCAAATTTCAAATTACAAATGTAATTAGTCTGTCAATTTGTTATATTCTCCTTGCATTTCTATTCAGTTTTGCCTTATGTATTTTGAAACTCTGTTATTAGGAACATAAATATTCAGGATTGTTATGTCCTTTTGATTAATTGATCCCTTTATCATCATGAAATGAGCTTGTTTACCCTTGGTCTAGAGCCTACAGGCCATCATTTTGGTTGCTTAAAACTTGGTTTCACCAATTAAGACTGTGGGGACAAGGGTGAGTCCAATCCAGTGTGGGAGGCCAACTCACACACTTGCTTAGCCTACTCTGATGGGCAATGCACCATCTCCAGTTTCTTTCCCATTTCTCTCCACTGAGAGGGGCCAAATGGAAGCTAGATTAAGGGTGAGGTAGGGTTAGGGCTGGGGGTCCAGGTCTTAGAATATCTTGGCTTATCACTGGGCATACTCCCCAATGTGGTGACATATGAAGACCCAGGGTGGCAAGGAGGTCATGGTAACCTTGTCTAGACTCTGAATTTATTTTTAAGAGACAGTTTTGTTGGAACCAAGGCTCAGACTATTCAACGTGTTTTCAGATGGTGCTAAAAGGATCTACTGTACAGGGGTAATGTCCTAGGTTTATAATTTCCTGACTAATTCCACCATAAACTTAATTGCCTTTTTTTTGGCTTTGAAGCCTTAAGACTCTTGTTGGCACAGGGCTCTCTTGTACACACACACACCCTGAGTCCTGGCAGGAGATCATGATTGAATATCCAAGTGCCAGGGCTCCTTGACTCATTCTCCAAATGGTTACTTCTGCCTGGCCCAGGAGCTGGACTCTCCCTCTTCAGGAGGTGATGTCAGGAAGAAGACACTTTGCCAGCAACACGCTGGAGCATTTGGAAGCAAATGCCCAGGAGTTGCTGCTTCCAAGCCCTGTCCTGAGTCCTATCCCGAGCACTAGGGATTCCAGCTCATCTTGTCTGCCTATGCCCACCCCTTGACAATGCAGGAGCTCTACGCACTCTGCCAGATGCTTTAGTTATGTTGTCCTTGATCTCATTCCATTCCCAGTATAACCCCTGGGAGCCAGGTCATAGTGGACCCATTCTACAGAGGGAGACACTGAGGCTTGGGTGAAAGTCAAGGAGCTGTGTGAGGATACATGGCTAGAAGGTGTGATTCTAAACACCAGCTTTCCATTATGCCACACAAATCTGTATTAATTTCCTAGGGCCACCTTAATAAGTTACCACAAACTTGGTGGCCTAAAACAATAGGAACTTATTCTTTCTACAGTTCTGGAGAAGTCCAAAATGAAGGTGTTGGCAGTGTGAGTTTTTTCTGGAGGCTGTGAGGGAGAATCTGTTCCATGCTTCTCTCCAAACTCCTGGCGGCTGCTGGCCACCCTTGGTGTTGGCTGGCATGTGGGTGCCTTGCTTCAATCTATGCTTGTCTTCACATGACCACTTCTTCTTCCTCCTCCTCCTCCTGCTTCTCCTCCTCCTCCTCCCTCCTCCTCTTCCTCCTCTTCTTCTTTTCTTTTTTTAAAAAAGATTTTACTTATTTATTTATTTGAGAGAGAGAGAGAGAGAGAGAGAGAGAACATGAGCAGGAGTGAGAGGGTAGGGGCAGAGGGAGAGGAAGAAGCAGATTCCCTCCTGAGCAGGTAGCCTGACACCGAGCTTGATCCCAGGACCTCAGAATCATGATCTGAGCTGAAAGCAGATGCTTAACCGACCAAGCCACCCAGGAACCTTGACTTTCTTCTTCTGATAACAAGGAAGTAAGTTGGAGAGTTGGAAGCACTGTAGGAGGATTCAACTAAAATAATCTAAGGAGGATTTGGAATCAGGAACTTCTAGGCTGGATTGTGGGCTACAGTCTTTCTTTCTTTCTTTCTCTCTCTTTTTTAAAAGGTTTTATTTATTTATTCATGAGAGACAGAAAAGCAGGCAGAGGGAGCAGCAGGATCCATGCAGGGAGCCTGATGTGAGACTTGATCTCGGGACTCCAGGATCACGCCCTGGGCTGAAGGCAGGGGCTAAAGTGCTGAGCCACCCAGGGATCCCCGGCTACAGGCTTTCTACACCTGAGCTTCCTCATCTGTAAAATGGGGATAGTAATGGTACACACTTCATGGGGTCTTTGTAAAAGTTAAATATATGTAGGCTTATTTACATTTATATATAAGTACAGTGCTCAGCCCCATGCCTGGCACCAAGGAGGAGCCTAATTAATATTTGTTATGAAAAAATACACTTGATAACATGGCCCCCATCTCATTGTGAATAAAACCCAAAGGCTTTGCTGTGGTCGACAAGACCTTCCATGATACAGGCCCAATTCCTTCTGATCTCACCTCTGACCCCTGGCCCTTCTGTTCTCTGCATTTCTGCTGTCCTGACCTTGTGGTTGCTTCTTGGTCTGCCCAGGGCCCTTTCACTTGAGTTCTTTCTGCCTGGTTTGATTCTGGTCTCTCTTTAAAGGCCATCTGCTTTGAGACCTTCTCTGGAGTTCCTATTTAAAATACTGCCCCATAAAAATACAGAAATTAAAAAAAAACATTCTATTCTGGTCTTCTCAGGATCTCCCTTCCCAGCACTTCTGGCTTTGTGGGAAGCTTTATTTTTTTCTTAACACTTATTAACTGATACATGCTGTATTTATTTCTTTGATTATTTATTTCTGTCTTCCTCCACCAGAGTGCAAGCTTCTTAGGTCTGTTTTGTTCATTACTGAATCCCTAGTGCCCATGATAGTGACCAGTGGATAGTAGTTCTCAATAATTATCTGTTCCATGTGTGGTGAATGAATAAATGAAAGCTGGCCGGTTCACCCCAGTTGGCAGTGTGATGCATGTGTACAACCCTGCCCCATTAACCATCTTTCGAAGAGGGAAACGAGAGTGAGCATCTACCACACATGTCAGTGCCTCAATGCATTTTACATCTACTGTTATGGTGAGGAAACAGGCTCAGAGAGGTTAAGTCAGTTGTCTGAGATCACATAGTTCATGAGGGCAGAAGTGGAATGCAAATCTGTGTCTGCCTGGCCCCATGCCTGCCTGTTTTCCACCACCCCAAGCTGATGTCTCCTTCAGCTCTGGCTTCTAGGGGAGGAAAATATGGGCAAAGTTGGAATTTGGCCCCATCGGGGGGCTCCATGGGAAACTCTCCAACCTCGACTCCCAGAAGAGGGTTCTGGCCTCTGGAATTCTTGGCAGGAGGCACGAGATGTGCCTGGATCCCCCTGTCAGTGACCTTGAAGAAGTATCTTCAGAAACTCTTTTGATCTGAAATCCCCTGCAGCTCCCAGCCACCCACATCTTAAATCAGCAGACCCTTCTCATATTTGACATTCTTTCCTGGAGTTCCTGACCCCAGCATTCTCTGCACCGCGCTCTTGTGCGTTCCCACCTCTGCACTTCCTGGTACACTGGGGAAAGGAGGGGGGCAGGGCGGGAGCGACCGGAAGACTTCATCCACACAGCTGGGGACAGGAGACTCTGTCTGGCTCCTCTGTAGCTTTTTCTCAGAAAGCTCATCTCTAGGAAAGCCTCTAGAAGCTTCTGGAAGAGGTTGAGGTCCTTCAAAGGATGCCCTGGAGTGGAGTCAGGGGCCACAGACCTGTGGCTCAGCTCATGCTAGTCCAGCCTCAGAAGAGTTGCCCACTATATAGACCAGCATACTTGTCTTCCCTCTGTGGGTGGGTCTGTGGTCAGACAATGGGACCCCTGCACCCTGGATCTCCCAGTCCACCCACCATTGCACCCTGTTCCTCCATGTTCCGTCTCCATTAGAACCAAGTGAAAATCAGCTTGTGGAACCCACATATGGCTTGTTCCTGACTCTAGGCAGGCCTGGAGAAAGCGTTAGAGCCCACAGTCCTACAAGACTGGCTCCACTTTCTTTCAGATGCCAATTGCAAGTTCAGATTATCATCTGTGCTTCTGACCGGAAGTTCCAAACCCCCATCCCCACCCCTTGGGTTTGATTAATTTTCTGGAGCCTCTGGAAGAACTCAGAGAAACATTTTACTCATGAGATCACTGGTTTATCACAAAGGGTAGAACTCAGGAACAGCCGGATAGGAGAGGTGTGTAGGGCCAGAGGATGGGGAAAGGGCTTGGAGCTCCCAAGCCTTCACCAGATGTGCCATTCTCCCTCAAATCCCCAAGTATTCACCAACCTGGAAGCTCTTGGAACCCAGGCTCTTTGCGGGTTTTATGGAGGCTTCATTACTTAAGTATGACTGATTAAATCGTTGGCCATTGGCACTTAATTCAACCTCCAGCCCCTCTCTCCATTCCCCAGAGGGACTGTAAGTTCCAACCCTCTAATCACTGGTTGGTTCTCCCAGCAGACAGCCCCTATCCTGGGGTTAGATCCAAAGTCATCTCATTAACATAACAAATCTCACCTTTATTGCTCTCATCACTTAGGAAATTCCAAGGGTTTTGTGGGGAGCCCTGGTGCCAGAAACAGGACCAAGACCACATATATATTTCTTATTATAAATCACAACCTCACAAGGCCCCAACTCAGATCTCTCTAAACTATATTCCATGCAGAAGCCAAGGGCCTCTCTAGGCCACAGATGTGATGACAACCCTCATTCCCTGGGCTTTTGGAGCTCTTGGGGTCCCACCTCACTTTTCTTCCAGCCTCAAGGGCCACTCTGGCCTTCTTCTGTGGCTTGGGTTCTTCTTTCTTCCTCTAGGATTTTGTCCATGGTGCTCCCCTGTGTATGGGGCTAGATAGCATTCCCTTCAAAACACATGTCCCCTCAGAGACTCAGAATGTGACTGTATTGGAAATAGGGTTGTTGCAGACATCATTTAAATGAGATCACACTGGGGTAAGTAGGGTGGGCTCTCGATCCAATATGATTAGTGTCCTTACAAAAAGAGGCATAGGAACACATGGGGAGAAGCCATGTGAGGCAGAGATTGGAATGACACAGATAGAATCCAAGGAATGCCAAGGATTGCCTACAACCATGCGAAGTTAGGACAAGGCAAGGGCCCTGCTGACTCCTTCATTTTGGACTTCTGAACTCCAAAACCATGAAAGAATGAATTTCTTTTGTTCCAAGTTTCTGGTTTATGGTACTTTGATATGGTGGACCTAGGAAATTAATACTCACTGTCATGGACACTTACTCTCCATCCCCCCAATCTCACGTTCACTCCATCTCCTGGTGACCACCCACTTCCTACAGATCCTTTACCCTCACTACATCAGACCTCACTTTCTAATCTCTCCAAACCCAGTGGGGTCCTCCCAAAACATGCTATATTTTTTCACATTGTACCGATTTCCCTGTGGTTTCTTGAGGGCAAGGATCTGGAGTATGGCTCTCTGAGCCATTCCCAGCACATCGAAGCAGATTCCCCAGAACATCTGCCAAGACATTGCCTCTGAATGGGTGCTACGGTTGTGCTTGCTGTGGACCCATGTACTTTCTCAGATCTCCTTGCCTGTCTCCATCTTCCCTGCTCTGGTTTGGTTCCTATCCTCGCTAGGGCGCTCTTCCTCTTCCAGACTTAGATGGAAACTCACACCTCCAGGTGTTGAATCTGGAGGGGCCGCCAAGGGGCCAGATGGCACAGCCGGTGGAATCAGCTCCTCATGGAGGGAAATTTGACCAACAGGACATAGGAAGGAAGTGGGTCAGATAAACCCTCTTTCTTTCTCCTTTGGGGGGAACGCCTCTGGAGTGCCTTCCCTCCTTGCAGCTCTTCTGGAGAAATGCTGTGTGCCCAGCGAGTACGCCTGCTGAGTGAGCTCGTGGCAAATAGTAGCCAGTGTGATGAGGCATGGCTGGGCATTGCTTCTGCCCTCATTGCCTTTGCCCTTCATCCTCACTGTCCCCGGGCTTTCATCTTCACTTCAGGCCTTGTTTCTCGGAGGGCCCAGCCGAAAACAGTGGTCAAATAAAATTAGGCAATATTACCTGCTGTATCCTGTTCCCCACTTTGAGAGTCACGGTGCGTGTACGCATATCAAAGACTCTGAGCAATTCTGCAGTAAATGAAACAAAACATAACTGTTTACCTTACAAACGAACATTTCTCGAACACTTACTCTCTGGTTCTCAGCATTTTACATACATTAACTTGTTAAAATTCCCACTGCAACCCTCCGAGGTAGGTATTATTCCATTTTACAAACAGGAAAACAGACACAGAGCATTTAAGGAGCTTGGCAAAAATAGCATAGTTAGCACGTAGAGAAGCCTGGTTTCTAATCCAGGAAGCCTGGCTCCAGAGGGTGTGCACATAATCATAACGCGATATATATACTCTTGCTTTAACTCAGAATGGCCCTTATTTTTTCACGATGATTTTTTTAAAATCATATCACCCATTAACATCAACGGAGCTGGTTCTACTGGAAGCAGTTTGCTCTAAGTTTATCTTGATTTCCTGCAGAGATGTGCAAACAGCAGTGATCCTTCCGCCCTTATCTGCTCAGAGCCCTAGCCCAACCTCCTTATGAGCTTGCAACTTTGCACTACAATAAATATTTGTAGGAAGGGAGGGAAGGAAGGAGAAAAGGAAGGAAAGGTTGTTCTTATAAAAAAAAAAGCCAAGTTCTCTTCCTAAGAGTGGGAACACTGGACAGAAATTCAGTGGCACTTCTGATTCTTGGCTATGGCCTCCACATTGAAAGAAAGAGTCTTCGACTACATACATAATCATCCACTGCTCTACTTCTTTGTGGCTTCTAAACTCAGAGGTGGCTAAGAAGAAAACCAGAAGGGGCTGCTGTGATGATGAGACACTGTATCCCCATTTCTGGTACTAAAGCTGCCATGTACAGTCGCATAGGTTGTGCACTGCACAACTGTAGGGGTTGCCATTCACATGATTTTGCGTTGCACAGTTGCCCTGAGAGGGAACCACACTATGTAACAACCACAATGCTGAAGTTTGGGTGGGGTGGAGTCAAGGTAATTGCAGGACTATAACCATTACAAACACAATCTGGCTTATCTGAGTGGCTCAGGGTGTAGTCCATGCCATATCACAAAGCACCAGGAAGTTCTGACACTGGCGCCTGGAAGCCTGCCCTGTCTGAGGCGAGGCCTGAGTTCTAGCGGGAGTGTGCAGTGGCATCACCCTGACAACCTGGCATTGAGTACCCACTTCCTCCCAGTGTTCTGTAGAGGTCTGACTTGCCTCTGTCAACATTTTGCCCAGGCTCATTCTCCGTTGGGGAGGGGGGAGGCTGGCTTGTGCATTGTAGGATGGTTAGCAGCATCCCTGTTCTCTATCCCCTGTTGTAACAACCCAAGCTGTCCCCGGACAGTGTCAAATGTCCCCTGGGGAACAAAATTGCCAGGGTTGGGAAGCAATACTCCAGAGGTCTAATATGGTAGCCGCTAGCCACATGTGGCTCTTGAGCACTTGAAATGTAACGCGTCCAAACTGAGATGTACTCAGAGTATAAAATACACACCAGACTTCAAAGAATACAAGGCAAACAAACAGAGTAAAACACACCAGTGATAATTTTAAAGCATTGATTACATGTTAAAATAAGAATATCCTGGGCGTGCCTGGGTGGCTCAGTCAGTTGAGCGTCTGAGTTTGACTCAGGTCATGATCCTGGCGTCCTGGGAATGAGCCCTGAGTTGACCTCCACGCTCAACAGTGGGAGGTCTACTTGTCCCTCTCTCCCTGCCCCCCCCCCCGCCCCGCTCCGGCTTTCTCTCATTCTCTCTCAAATAAATAAATAAAATCTTTTTTTTTTAAATGAGAATATTCTGGATATTTGGGGCTAATTAAAATATAGTATTCATTTCACCTGCTTTCTTTTTACTTTTGAAAAGTGTGACCCTTAGAAAACTTAAAATTATGTGTGAGTCTATAATTATGTCTCTCTTGGGGAGTGCTGGGTTAGCTTGTCCCTTCTTTAGGTGACATTATGAAGTTGGTTTGCCCGGCTGGTCTCTGTCTTAGATGGCCCCACCGCTCTCTACTCCTGGAGGAACTGCTGCTGCATCTGAGCATCTAAAGACCATGCTCAGGCCCACCCGCTTATAAATGCCCCAGGCCTGAAGCTTCACCCTATTAAACCCCACCGGCCAAGAGGAAAGACCCAGTAACCTGCTCCTCTGTGCTGGCTGGTCACGCAGGGCTCCCCTACCCCACAATGCAACTGCGTTTTTGCATCAGCCCTTCATGTGCTCCTTCTGTTTTTGGTCTTCTAGAACCATCCCGTTCATTTCTTAATGCTTGTTGGTGACTCTCATTCCTTCCTCCTGCACTTTTCCAATTGCATGGCTCTGAACCTATTGATCCCTCCGTAGGAAGCTTCAGTGGCAGCCTCCTGACACCCTGAGGAAGCCCAGGCTCCTTTGCCGGGTTTTCAAGGCCTATTGCAAACTGGCCACAGTCCACTTCTTAGAACTTCATGTTCCAAACACATGGGTATGTCTCCCTGCATGTTCTCCTCACTTGGCACTATCCCCTCCCTACTTCTATGTGTCAAAACCTGTTGATCCCTTAAGACCTTTTGAAATCCCTCCTCCTCTGAGAAGCCCTCAGCATTGACACGATGCGTGAGTCACCTTTCGAATCTTCTGAACAGGTCTGCACCAAGGACTTGGGAACAATGATCTGATGGTCTGGGGGAAACTCTGGTGTGCAACGGTTCTTAACTGAACATAATCACTCCTCTTTTCGTGTGTTTAGATCTTTACTCATGGACTCTGTAGATTCCTTGGACGTGCCTCATTGGGGTACACTCACTAGAATAACTGGAGACAACGTTCCAACATCAGGGCTCCCTCTCACACCGGAGATGTATGGTGATCATAGTGCTGCAACTTGCTATTTCCTAAAACAAAACCCCAACACTGTGTGAGGCACACCTGGGGATTCATAAATGTTTAGGGATAGATATCATGGGGATGAGACCCCCATTCAGAAGAACAAATCCAACAGGAGTGTTCAGGCGGGCAAGAACCTTGGAAGGATTGGGGGAGACACCCTGGAGACACCTGTCCCCCATACCCATGTGTGACCCGCCCCACTCTGATGTCCCTCTGTGACAGAGGGAAATGCGGGAGGGGGTGTTGCTGGCAGTGGTGTCCCCTACTCTTTGGCAGAACATTGGAGCCTCAATCTCTCTGGCTATCTTCTGGCTCAGTGATTTCCTGGGAAGTGGCCTCCTCCCTTTTCCAGTCACCATCTAGCTCAATATTTGAACTGGCAAATTAAGGCAATTCACCAGAATGGCAGGCTTCATTTCTCCGCATCAAAAGGTGCCGGGCCCTGGGGTTGTAAACTCTGATTCAGAGACAGCCTGCCCAGGAGGATGGTCCTTCCTGAATAATACACTCCGTGTCCAGCCAACCTGCCTGGGTTATTCCAGCCCTGCATTTGCATCACAGAAAAGCCATCCTTTGTCCCTTTGGCTGTAAATGGCCCTGTCCCCTCCTTCCTGGCAACCTGGCCGGGCTCTGAGTCGCTTCATGAAAGAGCTGACGCTTTGCCATCCAAGTTGGCTCTTTTTGCTTTGTCCTCAGAGCAGGATGAGAGAAAGAGACCAGGGTCCTCGCAGGCCACCTTCTCAGGGACCAGTCCCGCCAGGCCAGACAGGAAACCCTGCTAAATAGCCATGTCCCCCTGGCCCTCCAAGGGATGGGCTTGGTTCCGGGGTTTTCGGGGGTTTTCGGGGGCCTGTGCTTGGAGCAGCCAGTAGGTGTCTCTGTTACACACTGTTCAAGTCCCGTCGTTCTTGCAGGACTGGCACCACACATCAGATGCAGAAAGGCCTCCCTCCCTCCCTGCCCAGGGATGCTCTGGGGCTTCCTCAGGCTCTGGCTTCTTGAGAGGAAGCACGGTGGAGGGGGCGCGTTGTAGGGACCAGGAGGAGGCTGGGAAGGAAAGACAAAGTGCTAAGAGGTGGAGCAACGGGAAACAGTGCAGGCTTGTGCAGTGGGGAAGGGGTCCTACAGGGCTGGGGGCATCTCGTCCCTCAGTCCAGGTGGGTAAGAAGGAGGGAGGGAGGAGAGACCCCTGGGCGTGGTGACAGTATCACAGAGAAGCCCCAGAGGAAGGGCTGTGTGTGCATCTAACTCTTCCAAGCTGTGTGGCTTTAGGTAAGTGATGCAACCTCTCTGTTTCCATGGATTCATCTGTAAACTGAAAATAGAATACCTCCTAGGGTTGTTGAGGCGAGAGCCCACATGGAGAGTGTCTGCTACATCGCCAACACTCAGTAAGGCTCTGCGATCTCTTATTAAGCAGACCAGGCAGGCAGGAGAAGCTGGTGCCAACTTGCCGGCCCTTCCACCACTTACCTGCTCCTCCTCCCATTAAAGACAGGAAGGGGAGGCCAAAGAAAAGGGGCAGTGGACAGGAATGCTCCTTTCCCTGCCACCGTACACAGGTCTGGTACCCAGCAGGTGATTGGGTGACATCTTTGCGGTGAGAAAGTCCACCTGGAGGAGAGAAGCGGCTGGAAGGCGGCTCTATTCTAAGTAGTAGGACCTGCAGAGAGGCATCGGAGGGGTCCCCGCAGGACTGGTGCATGACTGTCAGGGTGGAACTACCATTGTAGTGGCCTTAGGGGACCAGGAAAGCCCCAAGGTTGTGAAGTGGCAAATGACTGCTCACCTCCAAAGAAGGAAAAGTGAGCAAATAAGCCCCGTTAGCCGATGGCCAGCAGCCAAACCTTTCCTGGGAAGATGCTAGAACAGATCACCGACTATCTTAGGGAGCACGGGGCTGGGCTGGCTTAGTGACTGGGGTGGAGCAGGGGTCCTAGTGTTTGGATCCAAGTTCTCTTAGTGGTTACGTGGCCCTCGGGCAAGTGAATTCACGCGCTCTGGTTGCCTCATGAGGATGTCATAGGGTCCAAGGAGTTCCCCCGTGCAATGAGCTACAGGAATGGTGACTATTTCTGTGAGACAAGATGAAATAACCAAGTGATGTCGTGAAGAATACGTTCCCCTGGGCCAGCTTGGCGTTAATTTAGCTTCACTTTAAGGGGAAAACATAACAGGTTGGGATAACTAGATGGGTCCAACCATTCTGCTAAACCAAGGCTCGGACAAAAGTAACTCAGCCAACACCGTGAGCTCACTAAGCACTTTAAGTCATGTGCTTTTACTTATATATTTATTTATAAGAACTATTTATTTGGGCCAGCCCGGGTGGCCCAGCAGTTTAGCGCCGCCTTCAGCCCAGGGTGTGATCCTGGGGACCCGGGATCGAGTCCCATGTGGGGCTCCCTGCATGGAGCCTGCTTCTCCTTCTGCCTGGGTCTCTGCACCTCTCTCTGTGTGTCATGAATAAATAAAATCTTTTAAAAAATTTAAAAAAAGCTATTTATTTGAAAGAGAGAGCATCAGAGTGTGTGTGCATGTGAAGCTGGGAGGGGCGGAGGGAGAGGGAGGAGAGACTCTCAAGCAGACTCCCCGCTGAGCATGGAGCCCCTGTTGGGCTCCACCCCAGGACCCCCAGATCATGACCTGAGCCAAAACCAGGACTCAGACACTCAACGGACTGAACCACCCGGGTGCCCCTAAGTCAGGTGTTTTCAAAATTATGATTGCTCTTCACCCTGATGTTAAGATTTAATCTATAGCAGCATTTCTAGAAATGCTTCTCAAGGGAATAGAAAAATTATCTCACGGATACTTCAACTGGGGGGATGCGGAAGTAAAAGAAAAACTACATAGGGGTTTTTTGTTGTTGTTGTTGTTCTGTTTTTAATCGGAGGACTTCTCAGATCCTTTGTTATGCCTAGGCACGTTGGGACTCTCCTGGCTGTCTACTTCAGAATAGGGAAAAGCATTTCTCAAAGGAGCTAACAATGCTTTTGTTTTCTTGGGCCATCTCGTGGAGCTAGTATTCGTGAGATCTCGTTTGGGTTGCGGGTGTGTACACATTACATATAAAGTCTTTTGATCTGGGATGTCTGTGCAGCAGTCGAGTATGAAGAAGTAGCTGTGGGGTTGTGCTATATGATCAGTCTACCAGGAAGCACATCACAGGGCCCCATGTGTCACTTAATCCACGCTGAGTAACGTGTATATATATATTTAACAAGAAGGATCCACACCAAGTGACAGCACTTATATCCGCATGGCGGGATTACAAGTTACTTTTATTTCTTTCTTACGCTTATCTGCATTTTGTAAGTGTTCTGCAAGGAACACATGTGTCTCCGGCCAGAGGGAAGAGCCATTCTTTATTGGGTAATCAGTGCTGTGGCATCTATTTGCAAGAGTGCCGCTCCTCTGGGGATTAACTGCGGGGGCCCATCTTCACTAATGACTTAAACAAAAGAAGGGAGGTTGTGCTCATCAAATCCTCACATGATACTAAATTTGGTGGGGTGGCTCACACTCAGAAAGCCAAGAATAAAATTCAAAACAACCGTGACAAATTGAAAACACGGCTCTAAAAAACCAGATGAAATTCAATAGTACAATTATAAGGTGATAGATTTAGGGCTAAAAGCAGCCACCATATGTCGAGGATAAAGACAGGACCGGCTTCCAGCCGGTCTCGACTACCAGGTGAGCCCCTGCAAGGTGTTTGGTCCTGAGCTACGATTTGGGGCCAGACACAGACAGGTTTAGGAGAAAAAGGTCTCGTGGGGATTATTGTCCACAAGCTTAGGAAAAATGAGCAAGATCGTCCCTGCAATCCTATTTTCTATATGCAAAATCCTAACAGAGTGGTCTGGCGTGCAGTCTAGCTCTTGGTTCACAAAAGGGAAAGGTCTTTGAGATCAGGACAACCCTCCCACTCTAGAACTGTGCCCTCACTACATCAGGATGTCATCTCTTCCTTGCCAGGGTAGGGGAACATTTAAATGTCACATCTACATGTAAGAGCATATGTGGTGTTCTCACCATAGCATCTTTGCTGCATGCATTTTTGCCGCATTAACTCATTGGCTGAAGGGCCCTCTTGCTGTAAAAGAGAAAACTACGACGAATGAAAGATGGACATTCATTTAAAAAGGACCCAATGAAACATAAAAAAAAAAACGAATAATGAATAAAATTAAAAAGACTTTATTGCAAAATGCAAAATATTTGAATACGTTTCAAGTGTGTGTAGACTCATGGCAAAACTGTACAAATAATGGATTGTGTTTTGTGTCCTTATCTCCAAAGTTTTCGTTCATAGTATTATACTTTTCTTTTTTTCTGCTTCTTGATGGGTCTCCTCAATTTGTTTTTTGCTAAACTTCCTTCCTTTATTAAGAGAAGGATCAGCTTCCTAATGCAAGATGCAACGGAACTTTATACTATGTTGTGAAAGCGTGTTGCCTCCTACACTGCTGTTTGTTCTTGGCGTATTGGCACATGTCTGTTGGAAGCTGTTCCAAAGTTCTATGGGAAACGTGGGTTCAGAGTCCTGCTCTGCTGCATAGACCATCACGAGGGCTGAGATGTATATAATATGAAAATGAGAGTAGCGTGGCAAGGAGAAATGAAACCAAACTGCCCACCGGTGGATGAAACCAACTGTCAAACCGGTTACTTTTTTTTTTTTAATCATTTATGGCAAAATTGCCTTATGGCCAATTAGTTAAGAGACGAAAACGCTTGTGGCAAAGATGCTTTTGGCAAAATTACCTAGAACTGCAGAAGAGACACCGTGGGACCTGAGGCGGGGAAGCAGAAAAGTTAGAACTTCTGGGACATTTTGTTGGTTTATGGGGACAATCAAATAGAATAGTTGCAATCTGAACCATCTCCAGAAAGCCCGTCCCGGAAAATCCAGGGCATCTGGTCGTAGTCAACAGAGCGCCTTGCCTTCTTCAAAGCCGCTGGATTCCGTACACATGAAAGGCCCGTGACGTGCCCCGGCCCCCAAGTCATCCCCCATCACGGGGCCGCGTTAGTCAGCTCCTCATTAGACTGCTGGGTTGAGTCTGTGTCACCCCTCCTGGAAGGGCTGGGAGAGGCTGGAGGGTGTCCTGGCAGGAGCCACAGAAATGATCAAAGCAGTGGAAACGGGGCTCTGTGAAGCAAGGTTAAAGGAATTGGAACTATTTCGCCTGGAAAAAGCCAGGGACAATCTGAAAAACCCAACTCCAGAAACGAACTACACAAACCCCATGTCAGCCTTGACTCTCCTGCCCTCTGCAGCTTTCCTCCGAAGGGGCGACGGGCCGCCCTCGCGATCGCTCACAGAGACGGTGCACTTGTCATGCTCTGGGCTTTCTGCTGAAGAGCTTTGCATGCTTATCTTGTGTCCTTGGAACCACGGTCCTGCGATGGCCCTGCCTTCGGATGAGGCCTGGCAGGAAAGTTACGGGAGGCGTTTGAGTTCGGGGCGCTGGTGAACCGCGGCCGTGGGCTTCGCGCTCAGCCAGGCCGTCGGGTGCCGAGTCAGACTACTTTCCAACAGCAAATCTTCTGGATGGTGCCATTTACGAGAGCATCCTCGTCTCCCGTTGGACAGCAGGAAGCTTGTAAGGTAATTGCTAATGATTGCTAATAAAACTTGTCAAATGACTAAGGCACTAAGCTGTCGGCAGATGTGGTTTCGACAAATGCGTCTTATACAACAGAACACAACCACCTCCCCCTCGATGTGAGTCCCCTTCTGAAGTCCTATGTTGAAGTCCTCATCTCCCAGACCTCAGCTGGTGACTGGGTTCGGAAAGGGGGTCTTTAGAGAGGGAATGAAGGTAAAACGTGATCCTTAGGATGGGCTCCAATCCCACATGACTGGTGTCCTCTGAGAAGAAGAGATTAGGGCCTGGATACACTCACGGTGCAAGGACCATGTGAGGACCTGGGGAGAGGATGACCATCTGCAAACCAAGGAGAGGGGCTTCCCAGGAAACCAACCCTGTCCACACCTGGATCGTGGACTTCTCGCCTCCAGAAATGTGAGCACATAAATTTCTGTTGTTTGCACTCTGAGCCTGTGGTCCTCTGTCGTGGAAGTGCAAGCAAAGCTAACAGACACGTCGGGAAATCCTTCAACCCTTCAGAAGAGAAAGGCGAGTCTTGGAGGGGACTCGTAACTTGCTCACCGTCACGCAGGGCACTAGAGGCAGAAAGAGATCTGAGCCCCTTTCTTAGGACCTGGAATCCTGTGTTCCTTTCAAGTACCTACCAGGACCAGGTGGGAAGAAAAAAAAGAAAACCCACCAAATATTGGAGGTCAAACCTCAGCTGCTATAGGCTGTATTTTGATTCCACATCTCAGCAAGCGCGGGCCTTCCCACCCTCAACGTGGATTTGCAAAGAGTTTTAATAGTGAGGTGAACCGGGGAGGAGGGTGTGGGGCGACCATGCTGACTGCAAAACAAACAGGCAGAGGACCTGGCAAGGTGCTCTTAAAACGCAAGTCTGAAAAAGCTTTGCCGGCCCCTCGGGGGGATAATAAAATGGATCAGAGTGTGGAAACACAAATCCAGGCCATCTTGAACTCTAGTGAAGTTCTTGCAGATCAAAGAACACGCTGGCTATCATCCTGCCAGGGAAAATGTGGAATGAGGCCTTCATAATTAGACCTCTGCTTAAGTGCCGGGGAATGATTACCACTGAATAAATAAAAATAGAGGATTAAGCTCCACGGGCCCCAGCGTGGGGTCCCTTGGCCAGGTGGGAGATGAGGCTTGCAGGGGAGACCTGGGGGGCTCCGAGGGGTGCCCAAAGACAATTGGGATCTGGCTTCCCCGAAAGGAACCTGGTTTCTGGGTGGGGAAGTAGCATTGGAAGGAGTTGGGGGATTTGTGCATGGAACCTGGGCCAGAGCCACTGAGTCCTCCAATTCCCACCCCAGGCACGGCTTACACATGACATCACGATGGCCACCGCCTATGACACATGCTGTGGCTACCAAGTGCTTTATATCTGTTTTATTTTGAGGCAATACCAACATTCCAAGATAGCCTTATTTTACAGCAGAAGAAACAGAAGCACAGGGAGGTCAAGTAACCAACTCAAGTCTTAAACCCTGGTCCACCCTATTCCAAGCCCCACTCATCCTCCACTGTCTCCAAATCACTGGGTTTTCTTCCAACTCCCTGCCTTCTGTTTGCTTTTCAGTCTTCCAGCATTCGGCGTGGTGCTCTGTACCAAGTTTTGGGGGCCCAATTCGTTGGATCAACTGACAGCCATGGTGAAACACAGACCAAAGGATCCCTCCTCTCCCCGTTGGACCACAGTATTATTGAGAGTTTCTCCAAGGATCTGTGATGACACACCGTTCCTCAAAGAAAGCTTCTGCGCTCAGATAGGAATGGGAACTATACGTATTACGGGGTCCTCTCTGAGAACCACAAAGCACACTGGCACATGAGAGTCATGCACAGAGATGCCTCTGTCCCCCTGTGTCCTCAGGGCCCAGCCCAGCACCTGACTCCAAAGGAGCTCAGTAAATACTTATTTGCTGAATATGAGGGAATGAATGAATGGCCATTGTACGGAAACCCGTCACTTGGTTTAACACCGCACCTTGGCCTGCTTGGGCTGCCGTAACAAGATGTCATAAACTGAGCAGCTTAAAACTCAGAAATCAATATGCTCACAGTTCTGGAGGCTGGAAGTCTAAGATCATGGTGCCGGTAGGGCCGGCGTCTTGTGAGGTCTTACCTCTTGGGTTGAAGACAACTGCCTTCCATCTAGGGCCTCACCTGACCTTTCCTTAGTGTGTGTGTTGTGAGAGACAGAGAGAGAATGAGAGAGAGATCCTCTCTGGTATCTCCTCTTATTTTATTTTATTTTTTTTATGGTATCTCTTCTTAGAAAGACACTAATCCTATCAGATCAGGACCCTAACCTTATCACCACGTTTAACCTCGATTACTTCCTTAGAGGCTCCATCTCCAAATACAGCTACCTTGGGGTCAGGGACCTCAATGTATGAATTTGGGGTGGACATGAATATTTAGTCCATAACACCCAGGATCTCAATATTACCTATCTAGAAAATTCCTTTTTGGTGTATGACACCATAGTCTGGTATTAGAGAACGTATATATTTCCAGAAAGGCCGGTAGCCATGAAGGCTGTCTGATGGGAGACCTCGATGACTGTGTACTGGAGTGGCCCCCACTGAGCCTGGGTTCTGGCACGTGTCTCAGTCTCGGTGGCGGATGTGGAGACAGAGAGGTGGACGGGCGTGGGCTTTAGCGAGGACGTTCGCTTATGTTGTGGAAGCTGTTTGGGGTGTTGGGGGATAGAAGCAAACAATGGCTGTGAGACCGGCTTGGCTGGGAGGACACAGGCCAAGTTCAGGGGCATTCCTGGGTCAAACTTGAGGTAGTATTTTGGCAAGAGCAGTTTCTGCCTGAAGCTGAGGTGGGCGTGAGGCCTAGAGAGCGTCTTAGACCATTTGAACTGCTCTCACAAAAATACCACAGACGGGGGCTAAAACAACAAACAGTTATTTCTCAGAGTTCTGGAGGCTGGTACATCCGAGATCAAAGTGCTGGCAGGTTCAGTGTCTGGTGAGGGCCTGCTTCCTGGTTCATAGACACCGTCTTCTGGCTGTGTGCCCACCTGGGGGTGGAGTGGAGAAGAACTCTCAGCAGTCTTTTCTTATAAGGGCACTAACCCCATCACGAGGACCCCACCTTTGTGACCTAATTACCTCCCCAAGATGCACTTCCAAATGCCATCCCATTAGGTCTTAGGACTACAGACATGTAGCCTCTAACGCCGAGGTCGGAAAAGATCCTGTTTTGTTTTCCCTTAGAAATTGAGAGCAGAGAAAGAATGAGACAGAGAGACTGCAGGTTGCCCATGCTCAGCCTGGCATAGAGGGAGGTATAAAATGACCTGATCAAGACGTGTTCCCCCTCCACCCCCCCCCCCCAGAGATGAAGGCAGGAGGGCAGCAAAGAATCTAATGAGAAGGAGGGGGCGTCAGTCAGTACCTGCCACCAGTGTGCCCAGCCCGTGGAGGGACGGTGGGTCTCTGCGCCAACAGACAGACATGAGGGCAGAGGAGCTGGACCGGTTGGCAGGATGAGGGCCCAGCGCCGGGTCAACCGGGTGGACGATGCAGGTGCCTCTGAGCTACAAGGGGCACCTTGGGGGCTTGTGTATCTGGGCTGCTGCTCCCTGGGGTGGGGCAGCCCCAAGACACCTCCCCTCTGAAAGTCCTGAGGGTTCCCATCCTGCTTCGGTGAGGTTGACTTCCCAAGGCCTGTCCTCTCCTCAGAACTTCATCCACCGAGGGAACCTCTGTAAGTTCCCTTCAGCAGGGGCAGGCGGTTCCATGATGCTGATGGGATCAAGAGAGGTTAGAGCCCCTCGGCCAGGAAGCCGTAAGGTCTGGCTCCACGGGGAGGAGGAAAACACACCGGGCCTCCTTGTCTCCAGAGCTGGAGCCGGGTCCTGTTGGGCCCACGGCCTCACGGCAGTCACTTTGGAATATCTTTGTTCCATTCATGGGCCTCTAATGGAATCAAGACCAGGCTATTTATATTTACAGATGGTGCAAACTTTAGAGGAACATCAAATGCACCAGATGTTGTTAGGACAGAGGAAAATTAGTGAACTTGGCTGATAGAAATCAAAGAGCCCCCCGGAGAAGGCTTTCTGGGCCCGAGATGCACGAGGCTCTGAAGAGGCAGATGATAAGAAATGTGGGGATGTGAGACCCACTGGATTTAGTGCTGCTTCTGCAACCCGGGGAGGAGAGTTTCTTCGAGCTTGTTTTGCTGGGGGAAAAAAATGCAGTCATTGTCTGTTCCCATTGTTCCTTCCGAGCCTACGCAGGGGACCCGAGCAGCAGGCGGTTCATCTCCAATTATTTTCAGCCAAGGGAAAAAACAGATGGTAAATAGCACTGAAAAAAAATTTTTTTAGAATTAATATTAATAAAAGATGTGTTGGAGGCTCTGACTGAATCCTGGGGAACCAAAGCCCGCCCTGTGTGCGGGGTGGGGGGGAAGGAGGTGGAGGTAGCGGGGAGCCCGGGAGGTGGGGGGGGGACATGGCTGCAGAGTCAGAACAGGCAACCTCTCCCCAAGTGAATGCTAAGGTGCCAGGGTGTTGGGTGTGGTGTGGGTGGCGGGGCACCCTTGGGCGCCCAGCATCTGGAGGGGGCTGGAGCCTGGACGCCACGAAGCGCCTGTCGAGGCTCTGAGCTCCGTGGGGGAGGAGGGCGGGGGGCCTAGGCAGAGGGTTGCCTGCCTGGCCCTCGCGAGGCACACTGGCGCCACTGGACCCCCTTCCCGCCGGGTGTGGCCCAGATGGCTCTTTTGTGCAGCTGCAGCACACAGAGGAGGCGGGCGGGTGTCCTCACCTCCCTGGCCAGTGCTGGCCTCTGTCCCCGGGCCCGCGCAGCCAGCTCCAATGTCCATCTGTCAGCAAGTGTCCACCAGCTGTCCAGCTGTCCTCAGAGAGTTTGGATTCCACGTTCGAGCGAAGAAGGGGGTGGGAGCTACATTGCTGTCTCCTTCAGGATTTGTAGACTTTGCAGGGGAGACACGAGTGACACGCTGTAGGATGCACGTGCAGGACAGGGTAGGGGGAAGCGGGTTCCTGGGGACACTCATTTATTCAACAAAAGTTTTTGAGCACTCATCAGGTGCTTGGGATTGTGCTAGGCCCTAGAGAAACACTTGGGGAACACGCAGGTGGGGTCCCTGCCCTCTGGGAGCTTACATCCAGCAAGAGGGAAGCAGTAGTCAACTGCGTACACAAGAGTACGTGAGACACTGTTAATTTAAGTCAACACATGTAAAATGACAAATGGTGACGGTGCTGTGAAAAAAATAACTGGAATGTCATAGGAGCTACACAGGGGCATCTATGTAGTAGTTGTTTACCAGGGTCTCAGAGTCTTCTCCTAGCTTCTGCCTCCTTGGGGGCATGAGGATGGAGAGGAAGCTGAGAACAGAGTATGTGCCACGATCGCAAACTAAAGACATTAGCGTGAAAAAAACAAACAAATCCTACCTTCCAAGACAGAAACCCCCATGTGGGACCACCCCATTGCCATGTCTATCTGCTCTTGTTTCCTTGTTTTGGCCTCTACAAAGCTCAAGGTGAGAGCATGGTTGACTACAGTTGTATTGGAAGTCATGAGATGTGTCTAACGAAGGACTCTTGCCCCAGCTTTGGGTTTTCATTCTTTGTCCTGTGTTCTTTCTGTTTCATTTCCTTCATCTGATATTTTATTCATAAAAATTTTTTAATCCGTATTTTATCTTCTTCTATATGTGTGGCTTTTTTGTACGTTGTTTGAAATCCTTTCTGAAACCCAGTGGAGAGTATATAAACAAGACGGGAGGGACATTGATAAGGTTCAGTTGAGACCTAAAAGTCATCCTTGCTTTCTGTGATTCTTGATGGAGCAGAGACAGAAGCAGCAGGAAAAACATTGCTATAATGAACATTATTGGGACAATCGATGACACTGGAAGGCAGACTGTAGATTAGATCAAAAAGCATTGTCTTCATGGAAATTTCCACTGAATGGGGAAAAAATAAAAGAGGAAGAGAAACCAGGAGAGACTCTGGACTCTGGGAAACAAACCAAGGGCCACTGGAGGGGTGGTGGGTGGTGGGGTGATGGGCGTCAAGGTGGGCCCGTGATGTGATAAACACCGGGTGTTATACCATATGTGGGTAAATCGAATTTAAATAAAAAAAAAAAAAGAAATTTCCTGAGTTTGGTAATTCACTATGGTTATATAAAAGAAGGTTTATTCTTGCTCTTAGGAAATGCACACTAAAACGGGATACAAGGGTATGATATCTGCAACCTACCCTCAAATGGTCCAGATGAGGGGAGAAACAAGTATATATATTTCTATACACATATATATCACTTATATACTTATATGTACACATAGACACATAAAATAAGAGGGAGAAGAGGGATTACAAAATATTACAATCTCACATTTGAAAAATGAAAGCACTTGCACTTCCAAAGGGAATTTGCTTCACAGTTTTAATTACAGCGGTTGGCCTCCTGAAAGGGAATCTCAAAAAACAACTCTATGTCCCTTCAATGCTTCCTCTTCTTGCTTCCTGTCTCAGTCCACCCCCCCAAACAAAAACAAAAACCTCTCCTCCCCCCCAGAATGCTACAAGAAGACTGAATTTTAGAACAGTTCTGGAAAGAACTATTTCTGGATAATCAGACACGGTGTGCATTTGCCTCTGGCGTTGGTGGAGATCTAAAACTCCCATCTGGGTCGTCAGCAAGTGCTTATGCTTTTAAGCATCTTCTTTCAGAGGCTTTTCTTAATCCACTGGAGAAACACCTCAACATTTCTCATCCACCCCTGACTTTTTGTCATTTGTGATGCAACCACTTTGGGCTTCAGAAGAGAGAGTGTTGCCAGCAAAGGTTAATCAGACTTTCTAGAATCAGAAATAAGTACTTTCCATTGGCTCGGCTGCAGCCTCTGCCTGGCTGGAAGTCCCCTCCAGCCCAGCCCCACCTCACATCTCACTCGAACTCTTGTTAAGGTGACCTTGGTGGAAAGCTCTGGAAGACTGGCGAGCACCAACCTGTAATCGTTGTTCAAGAAAACACAGGCAGGGTGCTCCAGACCTCCTTTCCATCCTGCGCTCCCTTTCCTGAGGCATCAAGATTGCAAGGAAATAGCCCCTTTAAGAGGAGTCTTTAGTTCTGGCAACATTGTCATCCTCCTCCAAGAAACCACAGTCTTCAGATCACAGAGCAAACGCCTTCCCCCCATCTCTGGTGCCTTCAGGGCTGGTTCCCAGTTGAAGGACTTAGGGCTGCATCTGCCAGTGGGATGGGCCACACCTGTCTCCTTAGCAAAGGCTTGGGGCCTTTCTATTTATCCGCCTTCCTCTTACCACTGACCTTCTCCCCTTCTACAGATGTCCTGCTTGTCTGCACCTGCCAGGTGAGCAGTAGGCGGGATCTCCTGTTCTCTGGTTCTTCTCTCTCTCCACATCCCGAGTCACAGAAAAGGCTATCAGGCCTGCCTGTTTAGTCCAAAACCAACTCCTGAGTGATTGGGGGTCAATGAGGAGTCACGTCCTCCAAGTCGTAGGTCTCCAGGCAGGAGGGGGGAGAGAAAATGTGGTGGTTGCGGGAAGACCATTCCTGAATTAAAGGGTGCTGTGGGCCTAGAGAAGTGATATGACTTTCCTCGCGGCACCAAGAGTGGCAGTTTACCCCCGTCGCCCATTATTTTGCTTTTTTCCAGCTCTCTTCTTCAAACCCTCTCATTCACCCAGATCAAAGGGGTTTTCAGACTCTGACTCTTTCATCCTGGCAATCACTGCGTGAGGCAGCAGATGATGACAGTGATTAGCTTGGGATCGGGGAAGCCAAGCCCTGGCCATCCCTGGGACACGTTGCCTTGGCCTTGGCCAACCTGCAGGTGCTCCTGGGAAGCCAGGCTGGAGCAGGGCTTCTGGGACAGGTGGAGGCATTGGGAGTGGGCAGGGTGGGCCAACCTGCAGCCAGGTGCAGCAATGGTCATGGGCCAAAGTCAAAACTGAGAAGTGATATCCTTTATCTTAAACTCTGTTGTACCTCCTGACACAGCCTCTGGCTCTGCTTCCTCCCCTTCCCACCCACCTCTGACCCACTGAGGCTGCTTTTAGACTGCCCATGCCTCTGGGCCAGCAGAAGGGACCAGAAGCTCAGGTTCAAGTCCTGTCTTAAGCACCTGCTGACTGGGCTCACTTTGATGTCTCTGGGCAGTCAAGGTATCTGACCCTCCTAAGGCAGTCCATCTTTGACCTGGACTATCTTATTCCTCTCTTATTCTTAAACAAGTTTGTATTTACTTTCCCTAAAGCCCTTCTGCTCTCTGCCTACAACTGAGGTTGACTTGAGCAAACAGGTGGCTGCGGCACCCCTTCCAGAGAGGATAGGATGCTTGTGGTTAATGGAGACCTGGTAAAAGTATGTAAAGGCTGAGGGAATGATAACTGGGATGAGGTCAGGGGTGGGGGTGGGGTGGAGAGATATGTTAGAAACATCTGCCTCCCTATCCCATAATAACAACATTGACCAGAACCACAAAAGCAACAAGAGCAGTTATCATCCACAACCTCTATCCCCACACCTTACATCCCGAGTCACAGCTACCTCAAAGAGCCCCCTAAAATGGTCAAGTGACAACATTTTTTCTAAGATTTGTTTATTTGAGAGTGAGAAAGAGAGAGCATGCATGTGACTGTGGGGGGGGGAAGTGCAGAGGGAAGAGAATCTTCAAGCAAGAATCTTCAATCTTGGGATCCCTGGGTGGCGCAGCGGTTTGGCGCCTGCCTTTGGCCCAGGGCGCGATCCTGGAGACCCGGGATCGAATCCCACATCAGGCTCCCAGTGCATGGAGCCTGCTTCTCCCTCTGTCTGTGTCTCTGCCTCTCTCTCTCTCTCTCTCTCTCTGTGACTATCATAAATAAAAAAAAAAAATTAAAAAAAAAAAAAAGAATCTTCAATCTTCCCCACTGAGTGTAGAACCTGATAACGAAGCTCGATCTCACGACCCTGGGATCATGACCTCAGCCAAAACCAAAAGTTGGCCGCTCCACTGACTGAGCCGCCCAGGTGTCCCAAGGGTCAACATTTCATCCATAAAGTGAAAATACATATGTGTGTATGACAGTATGTGCCATGCCCTGTCCTGGGCATTGGGTAAAAGGGTGTGTCAGGCGGGCTGAGCTCTTGGGGAGTTTACGGTTGAGTCACAGCTGATAGTGCCACACATCTGAAGTCACCACACAGATCAGCGAATGCACAGAGTGAAGAGGGCATCTGGCAGGGGAGGGGCTGCTCTGGCTCAGGTAGTCCCAGAGGGTCCCTCTGAGGGGGTGACATTTGGGTTGAGATCGGAAGGGTTGAAGGACCTGCAGAATCTAGGTAGAGGGCACCTCAAGGGCAGATTCCTGGAAGTGGGACAGAGCCTGGCAAGTCAGAGGATCTGAAAGTGGCTTCTTGTGGCTGGGGAGAAACAAGCTCGGGCCAAGGGGGGCTGCACTGAGGGGCCTTGGCAGGTGGTGGAAAGGTGTTGAAGTTGTATTTTATTAGAGGGCTTCTAGCAGGGGGTGGAATGTTCTGATTCCTTTTTTAAAAAATATTTTATTTATTTATTCATGAGAGACACAGAGAAAGAGGCAGAGACACAGGCAGAGGGAGAAGCAGGCTCCCCATGGGGAGCCTGATAAGGAACTTGATCCTGGAACTCCGGGATCACAAGCTGAGCCCAAGGGAGATGCTCCACCGCCGAGCCACCCAGGCATCCCAAATGTTCTGGTTCCTGCTGTAAATAGACGGCACTGGCTGCCCATGAGGGATGGATGGCAGAGGGTTGGGTAGAAGCTGGGAAAACACCAGGAGTCTTGAGGCAGAGACCAGCATCCCTTTCACTGGGGAGAAAACAGTCTGGAGCCTCAGGCTTATGGAAAAATAAATAGTAAGATCCCAGCGCAGGTGCCAACACTTTCCTGAGGCTAGAAGCAGCCGACATGGAAGACGGACGAAGCATATAAAGCCTGGTAGGACGGGGCCCATCGTACTTGGATGTAACATGGTGATAAGGCCACGATAGGCACCGTGCAGACGGCTCAGCACGGACTCCGGGGCCCACCCCAGAGTCACCTCCTGAAGCAGCCCCTCGAGTGGCACAAAGACCGCCCTCTGGGCAGACAGATCTTCAAAGGTGACCTTTCTGCAGCAGTGGCATAGAGCAACATCCTTGATTTGTCCCCGGCCTGGGCCCCTAGGTGTAAGGCCTCTGTGAGGTCCTGGCCTGGGTCACTCGGTGAGCTAGTTTGGAAGAGAATTAAACCCCTCCCACAGAGTTTTTGGGGTCAGAACAATGTTAGCTCACACTAGAATTCTGGTAGAATTTACCAGGCACGCTCTGGAGCCCTTCACGCACATTAGCACTTGTCTTACCTCAAACAATCCTGTGAGGGAGGTGCTGTGATCACCTCCATGTCGCAGCAGAGGAAACTGAGGCACAAACTAAGTATCTCCTCCCAGGTCACAGAGAGAGAGAGAGAGAGAGAGCGCGCACGCAGGGGTCCAGCCAGCATCCGGAGCCACGCTGTCCGACCCCATCCTGCCCTTGAGAAAGCTTCCCCTGAGGTGCCAAAGCCTGCAGACCCTCCAAGGCCTAAGCTCCAAAGCAGCAGGTGACGGCAGCCCCAGCCCAGGACACCAACGGGGCATTCGTGCTCAAAAAGCATGCCAACCCTAGAAAAGGAAGAAACTCAAAAGAGAGGAGGAAGCTGTGAATTCTGAGCAACCAGAGTGTGCAACAGGCCCAAACAACCAGCCCCGACGTGGTCAGGAGGGAGCCGGGCCTGCCGTGGCTGGGCCGCAGCCTGGCTTCTCCGGGCAGGGGGAAGGCGGGTCCGAGGGAACCCCCTGGTGCTTGGCGGCTGGCACAGGAACAACCAAGCCCTTCTGTGGGAAAACCAAGGATAACAGAGATTGTCCCCCCCACACCCCCCCGTCGCCACAACAAACCTATACTTAAACGTGATTAAATACGTTCTCTGCAAAGGGAATACCCCACAGTTTAGCCAAACGTGGGGGCACCGTCTCTCCCCCTAGCCCTGGTACGGTGGTTTATGTGGCGTACTATGTTCTGAACGGGGACCAAGTCCATTGGGCCAAGTTCCAAACTTTTTTTTTTTTTCCTTTCTAGCAGCCTGGGCCTCCCTTATGCCAAGGAGGAGGCCAGACATGGAGGCCTCATCGCCGAGCCATGCTTACCTCCAGGGGCAGGGGTGGGCAAATGCTCGCCGTGGCCCCGGGTTCTTCTCCGCGTCTCTAACCTGCCCGTCAGACTTCCAGAGCCTCAGAAATACTCAGCCTCCCTTCTCCAGGGAGAGAAGCATCGGGAGGGACACAATCTTCCTTGGGGAGGGAAGAAGAGGATGTCATGTATGTATGTCCCGCCTGTCCTCGTGTCAGGCAATAAAAGGAGTTAGTGGATGACTGGGGAAAACCTGTCCCCTGCCCCGACCCCCAGTACAACTCAGGAGGAGCGACCAAGGTTTCCAAAGTGATCATTTTCCCTCTCCAGGGCAGTGGGAGGAAAGGCAACTTTCTTAATTACACGGACACCCACTCACGTGCATTAATACCCGCGCGCGAGATGATCTGCGTGTGTGTGCGCGCGTGTGTGTTTGCACACCCTCACGCAGCTGCCCTTAGAACCCTGTAATTAGCACCCCGTCAAGGTCCATCTACCTATTAGAGAACAGCAGCCTAGATCCTGGGTGATGGACAAGCCAGAAAAACTTCATTTCCCTCGTTGTAAGAGAGATCTTTTAAGCTCCCGTTTGATCGCCTCACCAGATTAGGCGAGCTCTGAACTGCTTTGGAGAAATGTGTTCCCTTTGCCCCACACCCTCCCCCCGACTCTCCCTCCCCACCCCTCCAGCGATAAGGCATCTGTAAACACTCTCTGAAACCCTTTCTCCAGCCTTCTTGGGTCTGCCACTTTGAAGCAGGACTGCAGGAAGGCCTCCGACGAGATGAGACTGTCTCCCAAACTGATAAAGCGGTGTGAATCCAGCTCAAATCCACTCCCTAATAGGGATTAGTGAACCAGAGGTTTGTTTGGATGGAAGGCTGAGTTGAGAAATGCGAGGTTTGGGTTTAATCAAAAGGAATCCAAACACCAGTCTCTCACCTGCACCCCCATCCCATAGACCGGGGGTGCCCAGCCCTCAGTGGGACTGCTCACACCTCCCGACTTGGAAAGTCCTTCCATCTTTTATGACTGTTCCTCTATGGTGTGGTTGTCAGGCTTCCTCAGGTGCACGGACCACCCAAAGGGCTTGCTAAATGCAGATTCTGGGATTTTGTCACCACAGAGGCTTATTTGTGGAGGCAAATAAGTAAGACCCCAAGGGCTTCTAATGCAGGCAATCAAGACCAGACTCTTAAAAGTAGTTCTAGACCAGCTGACAACAGCAAACACCGCCGATGCAGGCTGTGGGCTGCTGGTGGAAATACTGAACGGCTAGGGTAATGGGCTCCTAGACAGCCCCTCAGTCCTCTTGAGTGCCACCTGCTGCCCCCATGGCCCTTCCCCTCCCCCAGGACCTCCTGGACTCCTCCACAGTTCAGACACTACAGAGTTAACGCCTGACCCGGCAGAAGGTCTCTGAGACCCTACACCTGCTTCTGAGGCCTGGTGTCCGCCCTGACTGGCCAGTCTTATCAGTGCTAAGCAACTTCACTATCTCCCTCCACACAGGGATTGTCTGGTGGGAGCATCTCCAGCTCTGCTTTGCGGCACCCATCCACTGATTGACCCCATTAGGGACATCACTAGCCATGCCCTCCTGCTGGTAGCATCTTCTTCCCCTTCCTGGTTTTCCTTCCAACTGCTCCTTCCTTGGTGCCTCCTGTCCACGTTGCCTCCTTCTCCTGTCCAGCCCTGAGTGATGACCTAAGGGTCTGTGGTCGCTGGTGTGTGGTTACCTCTCTCTGCAACTCCAGGCATATTGCATTGTCGACTGACATCTCCCCATGGATGTAGGAGGAACACCTCAAACTTTACAAAGACAAAGCAGAGCCCCTAAGTCCCTACAGAGTCCCCAGCCTATCCTAGCTCCATAGGTGGCCCTCTCTAAACTAACTTGCTCAAGCCCAAAGTCTAGGAGATTATCCCTGATTCTTATTTTCCTCGTCACCTACATTCAATCCATTGGTTCTGCCAATCTGTCCAGGATCCACCTGATTCTCTCCATTTTTTCCACCACCACCACCACCACCACCACCACAGTCTACTGCCATTGCCCACCTACCATACTAACTTCTCCTCTCTCACTTTTGCCCCTTACAATCCATTCTCTTCTCTGGCCAGGTGGTCTTATTAAAAACAATCAGATAATGTCCTTACCTTGCTTAAAGCTTTCCAGGGGCCTCCTCTTGTGTTTAGAAAGAGACCCAAATTCCCTGTCAGGGCATCCAAAATGCCTGCTGCTGACACCTTGACCTCACTTCATGCCACTCTCCCTCTGGGCCACAAGAGACCAGCCCCTGGCCTTCTTTCTCTTCCTTGGAACATCTCAAGCTTATTCCTGCCTCAGGGCCTTTGCACTAGATTAGCTGTTGACCTGGAAAGTTATTTCCCAGTGGCTGGTTTCTTCTTGTTCTGATCTCAGCTTCAACGGACCTTTACTGACCTTGCAAACTAAAGTAGCTACCCAGCCCCCCTCCATCACCCAATCAGAATTCTCTGCATAGCGCTACTAGCAGATGGTGTAATTGTTTACTGGTTCACTCGGTTGCTTGTTGACTGTCTGCCCAGCTCCCTAATGAGGATGTTGTGCTTTGGGAATTTATATCTGCCTCCCACCCTGCTCTTTTTTTTTTTTTAAAGCAAATTGTCTTCGTCTTCCTTTTTATTGAATATTGTCACTTTTTACTATAGCCTGTACTCCCAGCTCTGCCCTATTGTTGATATGTTCTGAGCCAGGGAAGGGGTAGTCATGCTTGTTAGCATTGTGTACAAAGTAAAAGTTAATACTTCTGAGCAAGGCGGAGATTCTCTAAAAGTGAAAAGATGCCTGTGATCTAACGTGATGCCTTGTAGATGCTCAGTTGTGGATTAACTACATCCAAATTATTTGGAGGGGAGGTCGTCTGAATGGCACAGATGCTTGTGACTTCTTCCCTGGGGGACCTGTTTCTTGGGTGCAGAGTGGCCACTGGGAATTTCTCTTTGTCAAGAAGCAGCTCATGGTGTCCCCACACGTTGCAAATTTGGTAACCGCGAACCTAGCGCCTAGACTTGGGGCCACCCAGTCCAGACTTGCAGAAAGAGACCTCCACTGTCTGCCTCTAGGGCAGGACATCCCAACCTCATCACCGTTGACACTGTGGGATGGCTAATTCTTTGCTGTGAGAGGCTGATCCTTCTACCCCGAGACATCTAGCACCATCTCGGGCCTCAACCCCTTAGGTGCCATGACACCTCTCTTCCAGCTGTGATGACCAAATATGTCTTCAGACATGGCTCAGTTTTCCCAGGGGCGGGGTGTGTGTGTGTGTGTGTGTGTTGCAAAACCACCCCTGGTGGAGAACCCTTGATCTAGGGCTTGAGCTATGCTCCAGCTAGCTGATAGGAGACCTCTGTGTTCAATGATCTAGAAGATTCAGTCACCCAAAACATACAACAACATATGTGGTCACTCACAGGGCCAACTTCTGGTATTGCTAAACGATTGTGGAAACCAGTGCGTGCATGTGCCAGCTAATTGTGTACGTGGAAGTCAAGAACGGCTTTTAACTAATCAAAAAGAGATATCCTGCTCAAAGCTTATTTGAAGACTGCCATGTTTTAAAACTCAACATGACTTAAAACAGAATCCTATAAGTTCCTTTGCTAAAATACTTTCAGGATATATTAGGTATAACAATAGTTTGCTACATGAAAATGGCTTTGAAAATCTTAAAAGTGTTTTAAAAGAAAAGGGAGGTTTTTTTTTTTTTTTTTGGCAAGGCATTAAATTGGATGTGAATATGACAGATTTCAAAGACTGTCAAAATAACGAATTTACATCATAAATGCATCGGCTTTCTTTTTAAAGGCTTTTCCCCCACACAGGAAGGCATTTAATGGTGAGCAGGTTCAAAATGTCGCCAACTCCCACTGGTACAAAAGGGAGGCGGTCCCCACCAGAGTCCCCGGGCTTCAGATAATGTCTCTGACTGTTTTCAAGTTAATAAACTGCACTCCTGTCAAATTGCAGATAAATGAAAGAGACAGCACCATTGTTTTCTCCCGCATCTTGCTCAGAAAGATATCTCCCAATATTTCGGGAGGACCAGTATGCCAAAAAATAAACTTGAAATAAAACCATCCCGCCGTGACTTTCTTGGATCAAAGACAATGGAATCTCCACAGAAGCACTTTTCTGAAGTTTGTAGTTCAGATAGCGGCTCATTAAGGAGCTTCTAATGCATTTGATTGTTTCAAAGTTAGCCATCTAAATTTTTAATCATGTGTAGGTGCAAGATAGTCACGGGGTTGCCCCCAAACACTGCAAAGCCTTTATATTCTAAAGAGTCATGTCAATATAATTTTTTTTTCCCTGAATAATCAGCAGGTAGGCTTGGGGAGGGGGTGGCTTCAAACAGCTCTGCTCTTTGATGGAAGGATGGACAGGTTTCTGAAGTTGCCTTTTGAAAGAGAAATAAGTCTGAGCGTTTTTAAATCTGGATTTCTTTCCTTTTGAGGGAGTGAGGCTGCCACTCCCTTTTTTCCTCTCTTTTCCCTCTTTTCCACAGAAACAGACTGCTATTAATAATAAGAGGGGACAATAGGACTTAACTGGGAGCCTAGTCTCTTCAACTGGGTCTCTCAGACAAGAAGCACACTCATTTGTTGGCGTGCTCGGGTTAGATTTTTTCCGATACTAACCACAGAGCGGTTTTTGTTGTTCACTCCCCTTTGGGGACAATCTGTTTTTCTTTCTCAAGAACCTTAATATTTGACTGGGAACATGGAAGTCCAGGGGAGCTGGCTGCACATAGTTCTTTTTTAAAAGACAAAAAAAAAAAAGCATTTGATTTTTTTTAAGTATTCTCTGCATCCAACATGGGGTTCAAACCCATGATCCCAAGATTAAGAGTCCCATGCTCTTCTAAGTGAGCCAGCCAGGCACCCCCCCACACAGTTCAGTAGCTCTTCTGTGGTCCCAGGGTATCAGCTGCTTCTTGTTGTTGGGAGTGGAGCTGAACTTGCATGGTCGGAAGATACAGGATAGAAAAGGGCTTGGCAGGACCTTGCTGCCACCATCTTAGGGAAGATGAGGCATAGCTCATCTGGACTGGAAGGATCTTGGGAGGCCATGAGAACCATCTTTTGGCCTTGAGATAGCTCTTAATCCATTCATTATTTATTGAGCATTTTCTCTGTGCCAGGCTCTGCTCTGAATGCTTCCCTTGGATGAGCATATTTGATCGTCACAACAATCCTGTGTGGTGATTCTTTTCTTTTTTTTTTTAACATTTTTATTAACATTTTTATTTTTTTAAATTTATTTTTATTGGTGTTCAATTTGCCAACGTATAGCATAACACCCAGTGCTCATCCCATCAAGTGCCCCCCTCAGTGCCCGTCACCCAGTCACCCCCACCCCTCGCCCACCTCCCTTTTTACCCCCCCTAGTTCGTTTCCCAGAGTTAGGAGTCTCTCATGTTCTGTCTCCCTTTCTGATATTTCCCATTCATTTTTTCTCCTTTCCCCTTTATTCCCTTTCACTATTTTTTATATTCCCCAAATGAATGAGACCATATAACGTTTGTCCTTCTCCAACTGACTTATTTCACTCAGCTTAATACCTTCCAGTTCCATCCACGTTGAAGCAAATGGTGGGTATTTGTCGTTTCTAATGGCTGAGTAATATTCCATTGTATACATAAACCACATCTCCTTTATCCATTCATCTTTCGATGGACACCGAGTCCCTTCCACAGTTTGGCTATTGTGGCCATTGCTGCTATAAACATTGGGGTGCAGGTGTCTCGGCGTTTCACTGCAACTGTATCTTTGGGTAAATTCCCAGCAGTGCAATTGCTGGGTCGTAGGGCAGGTCCTATTTTTAACTCTTTGAGGAACCTCCACACAGTTTTCCAGAGTGGATGCACCGGTTCACATTCCCACCAACAGTGCAAGAGGGTTCCCCTTTCTCCACATCCTCTCCAACATGTGTTGTTGCCTGCCTTGTTGATTTTCCCCATTCTCACTGGTGTGAGGTGGTATCTCATGTCAATGCTACCCAGGGCAATTTACACATTTAATGCAATCCCTATCAAAATACTATGGACTTTCTTCAGAGAGTCAGAACAAATTATGTTAAGATTTGTGTGGAATCAGAAAAGACCCCGAATAGCCAGGGGAATATTAAAAAAGAAAACCATAGCTGGGGGCATCACAATGCCAGATTTCAGGTTGTACTACAAAGCTGTGATCATCAAGACAGTGTGGTACTGGCACAAAAACAGACACATAGATCAGTGGAACAGAATAGAGAAACCAGAAGTGGACCCTCAACTTTATAGTCAACTAATATTCGATAAAGGAGGAAAGACTATCCACTGGAAAAAAGACAGTCTCTTCAATAAATGGTGCTGGGAAAATTGGACATCCACATGCAGAAGAATGAAACTGGACCATTCTCTTACACCATACACAAAGATAAACTCAAAATGGATGAAAGATCTAAATGTGAGACAAGAATCCATCAAAATCCTAGAGGAGAACACAGGCAACACCCTTTATGAACTTGGCCACAGTAACTTCTTGCAAGATACATCCATGAAGGCAAGAGAAACAAAAGCAAAAGTGACCTATTGGGACTTCATCAGGATAAAAAGCTTCTGCACAGCAAAAGAAACAGTCAACAAAACTAAAGACAACCTACAGAATGGGAGAAGGTATTAGCAAATGACCTGTCAGATAAAGGGCTAGTATCCAAGATCTATAAAGAACTTCTTAAACTCAACAGCAAAGAAACAAACAATCCAATCATGAAATGGGCAAAAGACATGAACAGAAATCTCACAGAGGAAGACATACACATGGCCCACAAGCACATTAGAAAATGCTCCACATCACTTGCCATCAGGGAAATACAAATCAAAACCACAATGAGATCCCACCTCACACCAGTGATTCTTTTCTTATCCTCATTTTGCAGGTAAAGACTCAGACGCAGGGCTAGTGGGCTGCAGAGCCAGGACTTGAACTAGGCACTCAAGCTCCAGAGCCCATACTATTAGTATGTTCCCTGTAGCACTATTTCTGTATTTTTTAAAAGATTTTATTTATTTGAGATAGGGAGAGAGAGCGCGAGCACAAGCCGAGTGAGAGAGGACAGAGGTAGAGGGAGAAGCGGACTCCCTGCTGAGCAGGGAGTCTGATGTGGGGCTCCATCCCAGGACCCCGGGATCATGACCAGAGCAGAAGGCAGATGCTTAACCGACTGAGCCACCCGGGTGCCCTTGTAGCACTATTTATAAGGTGAAAAATTTGAAATGACCTAAGTGTCCAGAATAAATAAATAAATAAATAAATACAACCAGAAACATCCTTAAATAATTTGCAGCAGAGCCACACCAAGAATACTCTCTCCTAGGAGCCCCTGGGTGGGGCAGTTGGTTAAGAGTCTGACTCTTGGTTCTGGCTCAGGTCATGATCTCAGAGTTGTGAGACTGAGCCCTGCGTCAGTCTCTGTGCTCAGTGGGGGGAGCTGCTTGAGATGCTATCTCTTCCTCTCCCTCTGGCCCTCCCCATCTCTGCACTAGCACTCTCTTCCTCTCTCTCAAATAAATAAATACATCTTAAAAAAAGAGATTGCCCTTCCCTACATGGGTTACAGCCATTACACACGACATGAGAAACAGCAATCAGTGACCTAGAACATAATTCTTACTAGATAATTAAGATAAGAAAGAAATTTGTGAAAAAAAAAAAAAGAAAGAAATTTGTGCAGTTGTATACATAAAATAAGATTTCATATTTTGGTAAATAATAAGCATTCAGAGAGGAAGAAGGGTATCGTGACTGTATTAGTGGTAACAAATACTTTAAGACTGGTGGCTTAACTATAGAAATTAATTTTCTACCAGTTTTGGAGGCTGGGAAGTCCAAGGTCAAGGTATGGGCTGGTTATTTAGGTTCCTAATGAGGACGCTTTCTCACTGTGTTCTTAAGGGGTCTTTCCTTATTGTGTGCATGTTGTGGGGGGATTGTCTCCTTCTTGTAAGGCCACAATCCTATTGACTTATGATGTCAAGTAACCCTAATTCCCTCTTAAAATCCTCATCTCCAAATACAGTCACAGTGGAGCTTCAACCTATGAAATTTTTTGGGGGGGTGGGGAGGGACACAATCAATCCACAGCAGAGACCAAAATGTAAGAGTAATTATATCCAAGGGATGATCATAGAAGTAGATTTTAGTTCTTTTATTTTCAAAAACGTTTGTAATAAACATAACTTACTTGGTGTAATAAAAAAAATGTTTATAAACTTCAGGCTTTTGACTCAAGATGACTTTAATCCATTCTATGGAGATAACTTCTGAAGCCTTCACCTCTAGCAAATCTGCTGGCCCCTACTGCTCCGCGTCTGGGGTTATTTCATGATGACACAGCCTGGCTCTGTGCCCTGGAGTGGCCTGAGAAGGGTCCAGAAGGGAACTTCTCCCATGGCTGGCTCCCGGCAGGCTTGTGTGTGTGGCTGGTGTGGTGGGCCTGGGGAGAGCCTGGCAGGAGCCACACGGTGGCGAGGACCTTGGTAGATGGCATTCTTTTCTGCAGCCGTGTTACTGAGAAGCAGAACCAAAGCATATTAGGTAAGTGGTAACCTGAGAAACAAAGCCCAAACCAAATGTTTGGGGCTTTGTTCAGAAGGACGCCAACGAATTGACAGCGTGAAAGTCTGGGAGGAGAAACTCACCAGACTGGAACAGCTTGAGCTTTGGGGCCAAACCTCGAGGTGTGATTACCACTCAGGAGGCCCTGGATGGGGAGTCCCCACTTACCACTCAGTCTCTGCCACACTCAAGCAGAGAAGTCGAGGCTCGCTCTACCCGACTGACTTAATACAGACAGTAGCAAGGACGAGATGTAGGTTTCCACATTTCTTAAAGTGTTGCTTCCCCAGCTTCAGTCTCTTTCTGGTGCCAGCCCTACAGATGTGGTCTGATCTGCACAAAGGAGCAGGAGGCATGAAAGTGAATTTGGGCATCTGTGTCATTCTTTGTCACTGCAGTGTAAGGCAAGACCCAAGTCAGGAGACTCCTACCCCAGCCCTGTGGGCCAGTGACTGTGTGTGCAATTTCAACCAGGCTGTTTGACTCAACTTTCAAATGGGAATAAGAATATGTGCCTTAGGTGCTCGGATGGCTCAGTTGGTTAAGCATTCGACTCTTGGTTTCAGCTCAATCATGATCTCAGGGTTGTGAGATCAAGCCCTGTGTTGGGCTCCACACTGGGTGTGGAGCCTTTTTAGGATTCTCTCTCTCTCTCTCTCTCTGCCCCTCACCCCATTCTTTCTCCTTCTCAAAGAAAAAAAAAAAAGTGGAATATGTGCCCTGCCCACCTTACAGAATTATTTTGAACACACTGTCTCTTTTGCTTACTATTATATTCCTTGTGGCTTATGCATGATTGGCAACAAGATTAATTTGGAGAGAGAATCCATAGTGATTTGGAAGTTGAAAGCATTTGGTCTGAGAAATGCCAAAGTCACTCTGCTGGTAGCAGGGCAGGAGCTAGCTCTCATCAGCCCAGCTGGAGGGTCTCTAAGAGTGGAGAAATATGCAAGCAGAGAAGCACTATGAATGCTTCTGGGGGAAAGGAGAGGATAGCAGACCCGACCCATCTTAAACCCTTTAGGACACAGTGAGTGTTCAACAAATATATTATGAATGACCGAATAAAGAAAAATATGAGCTAATATTTATAAAAAATTTTTTTCATAGTATAAGGAACCTTGTGGCAGACACTAACCAGATTAGCTGGGTACTATTTCTCTCCTGTATCCCCAAGTTGGACAACAGTGCAGGTGTGCCAATACAAAAGCAATGAGCACCAAGGTTGGCCATCAGACATCTGGGACACCAGGTATTAAAGACAGCGGAGCCATAAGATTGGTGGGTCCCCCAATCAGAAGAAAGTCTGTCTCCAATTAGATAAACCTGTTTTAACTTTATGTAAGTAAATAATAAACATCTATTTTGCTTGAGCCATTGTACACTCTGGGGGTTATTTAGGATATGGTGCTGTCTTAGCTAAAATTCAGTCTATGATAGAATTCATACCAATGATCTGAGAGGTTCCTAGAGCCCATGTGATGCTGGGAAGGTAGTTTTGGAGTCTTGTACACAACTCTATGGCAACGGTTGTAACAGAAACAAGCATCAAGAGAGTTGGAAGCTTACAAAAATGTAGTTCTGACAATGCAACTTCAAATGGTCCCAGTGAGAAAGCACAGTATAAGTGGAGAATGTCTGAAGAGATAGGCTGCAAAGGAGATTTCAAGAGAGCTGAGGTTCTAAGAGGACACACACAACCCAAAATGGAAAGGAGTTCACAATGAGGTAGAGAAGGAAGTCGTCTAGAGTTGGAACAATAATGGTGGGCAGCTGAGACTTCTGAGAAGTATTTCAAATAACTGTATTATTTAGGGCACAGCTCACCACGGAAGCCAACAGAGCATGTCTCAGTGGTGTTACCATAATTAAAGTGAGTTTCTCACTCACCTAACAGTTCAAGGAGAGGGCCATGATTGGCAGGCAGACTTCCATGTGGTGATGCAGGGATCCATACTCCTTCCACCTTGTGTCTCCATCCCTGTGCCAGGGTCTCAGAGCCCTTTGCTGTCACTTGTGTATGCAGGAGTAGCAGAGGTGAAGACCACTTGTATCTTAAGCTCTTTAATGCAGAAGTGATACTCATCACTTTCTCCACATTCCGTTGGAAAGGAATGTGGCACCATCTAGATGCAAAGGAAGGCTGGGAAATATAGTCCCTGGCATGACAGCGCTTCCCAGATACAATGCTGTCTTATGAAAGGGGGAGTATAAACTTCTGGTGGATATCTTACTGTCTCTGCTAAAAACTTTTAAGCGATAGTTAAAACAAGAATATAATCAAGAAAGGAACAGACCTGCTTTTTGAAGTCTAATGGCAGAGCAGTTCTGATGGAGAAAGGAATGCAAAATTTCTCATCTCCTCTTGTTTCTCTGCCTGAGATTTCTCTGCTTAGGGAGAGAATAATAAGACTGAATAGAGCAAAAGGGGCATCAGTAAAAAGGAATCAAAGCCCTATCTGGAACAGTTACTGACTCCAGATGGACTGAACCTCCTGGCCTGGATGATTCTACTCCAGAGATCACAAGAGAATTTGCAAAAATGAGAGCTAGAAAACTAGCTCTGAAAAATAGAGCTGAGTAAATGTTCTCCTGGTCATCATATCCTGGAGAGGATATCTTCATGCATGCTTTGCTTAATGGATTGATTACCAGTTCCAGGTTAAGTCAATGCTTTATTTTTTATTTATTTATTTTTAAACAGTGTCTTAAAGGACAGTTTGTATGCTCTTTGAGAGGTAAATAGTGGCCCTTAAGAGTCAGAGTGGGTTCTGGAGACCAAAACAGGACAAGCTAATCTCAATGTCATTTTCCATGGTCTTTATTCTGGTAATAAATTAAGGAGAGGCAGAGAACCCGGAAAACTGAGTGGCATACAGGATTTGACAAGATTTCATAAATTCCAAGGGAGATTATATGGTCTGGGAGATAGTACAACAAGGTTGATTTATGACTAGTTGACAGATTATACTCAAAGGGTGCTGATAAATATGGAGTGGGGGCTGCTAACCCAAAGCCTTTGGGAGTGAGATGGGTATCATCAAGGAACAGGAGTGGACTGGGTGCTTGATAGTGGGGAGTGGTGGGGACAGAGACAAAATGGAGAGCCTGTGTCTTGCAATCAATCTACACAATCACACACAACTGCTCTGTCCACACCAGCTGGTTGCTGCCATATTGGATTGTGGATTTAGTGCTAAGCTATCTTCAATCTTTCAGGAGAAGTTAGGAATCCAGATGTTGGCTACTGATTGAAAGTTAAAAAAAAAAAAAAAAAAGGAAGGAAGAAAACCCTCTGCAGGCCAAACAAAACATCTGCAAGCTGCATTTGGCAACTGGAGCATCTATATGGGGCCTCTAACCCAAAGAAAGATTTCTAGTAGCACAGGGCTATGTCACTGGTTCTGTTCTATTTAACATCTTTATCAATGACTTGGACTGAGCTCTAGAAAGCATGCGGATCAAATCGGCTGTTGACCCAAAGCCAGAGGGACAGCTGGACGAACAACTTGGGATTCTGAATAAGTTCAACAGACTAGGACAGGTTTTGAACCACACAAAAAGGAGCTCTTGGATAGACACATGTAAGCTCATGGACTTGGGCCCCCCCAAATCAGTCGTACAAGTACAGGATGGCTTAACAAGAACACATGTTAAGGGAAAAAAAATACTGTAGAGATTTTAGTTGCCTGCAAATCAATGTGAAGCAATAATGCAATGTGGTTGCCAAAAAGCCAAGGCAATATTAGACTGCATCAAAAGAAGCCAGTCCTGCACAGCTCAGGCCATCTGTGTGTGGAGCTCCACCTTCAGTTCCGGGAAACACTTGAGGAGGGGTGTGGAGAAACTGGAGCACATTGGGAGGATGTCAACCAGGATGGTGAAAGGTTTGGAAACGTTTCAAATTGAGAATGGCTAAAGATGTTTGGGCTTCTTTGCTTAGAGATGCTCAGAGCAGAGAAGCTTTAGAGAGTCATAGAGACGGGGGCTCCCATGTTTGGGGAGCAGTCACGTGGATGGGGGGTCAGACTTGGTCTTCATGTCTAGCCCAATGCCAAGGGGGGTATGGTTCACGGAGCCGGGGTCCAGTTCAGTGTTCAAACACCTTTCAAACCCATCTGTGGTGAGGGGAGAAAGTAGTCAGAAGGGAAACTAGCTGGTCCCCACCCCCATTCTACCGCTGAAGATGGAAATGTGGAGCTAGGGTGGGAACAGAAGAGAGGGGCTTCACCCTAGATGATTGAAACCTGTTCCTTCCCTCCTCTGCACCATGATGTAGGCTCTTTGCTCTGGCCAGGACGTTCTTCCCTAATTCCTCCTCCTGATAACTTCTATTTGTATCTCAAAGGATGACAATGCAACAAAAATTAAAATTCCCAGAGTGAACCTCTGATTCCCTGTGAGTCCTCAGAGGCCCCCAGTTGAAGAAACCCAGAATGATAGAAAGCCCATGTGATGGACTATTGTGTAGCTGTTTAAAAGAAGTCATAGAAGAACCATGCATGGCCCAGGGAGAGGTTATAATATACTGTTAATTGCAAAAAGGAAGAGTTTACAAAACCGCAAGTCCACTTGAGCAAATATATTATGCAATATTTATTATTGATATTATGAATATGCGCTACGTGGTTGGATGCATAAATAATAAAATACATCCTCATATAATGAAATGTAAATAGATTGAGAGGGAGAAGAGAGTATACCTCAAATGCCAATAGTTCTCTTCGGGTTGGGCATCACGAGTAAGTTTTCATTTAATTTTTTAAATGTTCTATCCTATCCACATGTTGACATTGAACATCTGTGCATTGCCTACAGTTAGAAAAAAAAAAAGATGAGTTTTTTTTTTTTTCTTCAAAAGGGAGGGAAGAGGGCACACCTGGCTTGAGGCTGACTCTTCCAGCTTGGGGAGATGACCCTGCTGGTGGGGGCTGGAGGAACAAAGGGACGCCAGTGCCCACAGGTCCTTGGGGATCTCCTGCAGCCGCGGAGTGAGGCTCGGGCCTGGCCAGGCTCCCACCAGCATGAGGAGCCACGAGCGGCCCAAGGGCCACCATCTGGGCTGGAAGGTCAGCATCTTTTCCTCTCTCAACACAGCAGGAGTGGGATGAAAGATTTGTTGGGAGAGGGGGAATAAAGAGCAGGGATGAGAAAGTAGGTCACCAGGATATCAAGGAAATAAACAAAGGGCTTCTGGGAAGGGGAGGCTTGCTTTGATCCTGGGGTGGGAATGGGAAGGACTGGCTCTGGGAAGAGTGACAGAGTTTCTGTGACATCCTCGGCCCACCGCGGGCTGACACAGTTAGAGTCTTAGAATAGCACAGATGGACAAGGGGAAGGGCCCAGGAGTCCCCCCCAGTGGCCTCACTCGCACCCCCAGCCCCCCAGAGATGCTACAGGTATGAGCAGACCTCTGGCACCCCCTCCACTCCTCCTGCCCACAGCTGGCCCCCAGAGTCTTCTGGGGCTGCCCCTGACACCCCGCTTTTGCTCGTGTTGAAACCCCTGCTAAGACTCTTCTCCCACCTTTAAGAGTTTGTTCATCTGTCCCTTACCCAAAGCAGATTTACCCATTTCTTTATTTCTTGCGGATTTTTAGAAATTGTCATGAAATACACATATCACAAAACTTACCACCAGAACCATTTCTAAAGGGCACAGTTTGGCGGCATTAAGTACAGTCACGCTGTTGTGCCACCGTCACCGCCATCCATCGCCAGAACACTTCATCTTGTAAAACAGACTGTCTCCGTTAATCACAAGCTCCCCATGCCCATCGCCCCTGGGCCCCTGGCACCAGCCTTGCACTTTCTGCCTCCGTGAGTCGGAAGGCTCTAAACATCTCATAGAAGTGGGATCACACGGTATTGGTGTTTTTGGGACTGGCTTATCTCACTTAGCAAGGTGTCCTCGAGTTTCATCCATGTTGTCGCCTGTGGCAGACTGCCCCTTTCTCAAAGGCTGGACAAAATGCCATTATATGTATGAACCACATCTTGTTGAGCCACTCCTCTGTTGATGGGGCTTGGGTGCTTCCACCTTTTAGCCACTGTGACCAGGACTGCCATGCACATGAGTGTGCAGGTGTGCTGCGTTTTGATGGCAGCAAATCCTACCTGGCAGTCTGTTGATATCCAGCATCCAGCATCAGCTTTATTCCCGGCTTGATCAATACCCCAAATCTGTACTTCTATGTTGTACACTGCCCGTCTATCTCTGAGAGGCCTTTGGAAACCTCTTTGTCTCCTGCCCAAGAGAAATTTAAGAAAGGGTCACTCTTAGACTTGTACCTTGCATCAGTCTCAGATATATACCACCTCGCAGATGTGGTTAAGGATATTGAGGTGGGGAGGTTATCCTGGATGATCTGTTAGGCCCTAGATGCAATCACGGGGTTCTTATAAGAGGGAGGCAGAAGGGACGCAATCGGAGAAGGTGATGTGGTGAGGGAAGCAGGGGACAGAGGGACAGAGAAGGGGCCGAGGAAGGCAGGTGGCCTCCAGATGCTGAAGAAGATGAGAAAATGGATTCTTCTGTGGTGCCTCCAGCTGACACCTTGACTCAAGGACCTTGGCCTTCCAGAATTCTCGAGGATGATCAATGTGTGTTGTTTTAAAAGCTGTCACACTTGTGATGATTGCTCCAACAGTGGTAGGAAACTAATACACTTACTACATGCCTAGCTTGTTCTAGCAGCTCATCCGTGTTTGTTCCTTTAGTTTTGAGTCCTCTAGTACAGTTAAGGAAACTGAGGCACCGCAAGGCTAAGTCAACTTGTCCTAAGGGATGGAGCCTAGATTGAATCCTGGTCTGTTTCTCCCCATCATCCAAGCTGTTTTCATCCCGATAGAGCGCAACATTTCAAAAGGCTGAGGAGTTATCCTGCTCCTGAAAGATCTTCAGGTTATCACACTGGACGAAGAGAATCGTCAGGCAGGAAGTTGGCAGGAAAACTCCTGTTGAGGCGCACAGGATTTGAATCCTCACTTCGTCATTTCCTACCTGCACAACTTCAGCAAGTTTCTCAGCCTCCCCAACCCCTTTGCTTCATCTATAAAATCATAATAATAACACCACTGATTTTATAGAGTGATCCTGAAATGTATCCACTCGTGAATGTATTCAACAAATACTACTGAGCACCTGCTTGGTGACGGATCCCGGAGTGCTCAGGATTCATCAGTGAACAGAACCGACAAATATCCTGCCTGTGTGGAGCCTGGAAGCGAAGATCCCTCAGGAGCAGTGAGCACAAGGGGACCCAAGCTCTTGGTTCTCATATCATTCTGTAATAAAAGGAGCCAGAGCTTTTTTTGGAGAAATGGTTGTTTCTAGGGATCGAGCAGGAATGTACAAGACGAATCTGGAGTGGCTAGTAGTGCCAGAAAGGAAGTGAGGAAGGGCTCCCCAAGCCAAACGACGGGGGCATATCATAGTAAGTAGGAGCCACCCCGTAGGAGCTCATGATGAGCAAAGCAGGAAGAGTTTGAGTAATGAGATAAATAACGATATTGGATTATAAGTTAAGGTATAAAATAAATATCCATGAGCCCATAAATCCATACTGATGTCAAAAAAATGAGTGAATAAATAGGAGAAGAAACAAAACCCCATAGAGAATAGTTCCATATGATTTATGTCGGTGCTCAACTAGCAAGAGAGTGGGATGTTGTATTAATTTTAATTTTCTAAGGCTGCCGTAGCAAAATGCCACAGACTGGGTGGCTTAAACAACAGAAATTTATTTTCCCACAGTTCTGGAGGCTGGAAGTCTAAGATCAAGGTGTCGACAGGTTTGGTTTCTTCTGAGACCGCGCTCCTTGGCTTTAGAGCGGCTGCCTTCTCCCTGTGTCCTCACATGGTCTTCCCTCCGTGTGCGAGCTGGTCATGTCCAAATTTCCTCTTTTTATGAGGATGCCAGTCATATTGGATTAGAGCCGATCCGAAAGGCCTCATTTTAACTTAACTGCCTCTTTAAAGATCCTGCCTCCAAATGCGGTTATATTCTGAGGTGCTGAGGGGTTATAAAATTGGGGAGGCAGCAGGCACATTTGGCCCATAGCTGCTGTATTTAATAACTTGCTCCCAAAGAGCAGACCAATGGAGAGGGGGACAGGGTCACTTTACAGCAGAGAAACCTGGTGAACACTACCGTGGCCAGGGGACCAAGATCAATGTCATTAGTGATAGGTCAGGTTGACAGTATGGCTCTCTATACGATGGTGAATATGGCTCTTTACTTCCATGCTCTTCTTTCCAAAAACCCGTCGGCCTCATCTACGCACAAGAAAAATATCAGATCGACCCCTACTGAGGAACATTCTGCAAAACACATGACCGGTATGTCTCAAAACTGTCAAGGTCATCAAAAACAAGGAAAGTCTGAGAAACTGCCACAAATCAGGGGAGGGACTAAGGACACATGATGTCTAAGAGCCACGTGGGATCCTGGAACAGAAACAGGACATTTGAGAAAAATTAGTGAACTCTGAATAAAGTCTGCAATTTTATTAATAGCAACGTACTTCTGTTGTTTCCTTAGTTGTGACAAATATACGTAGTGATGCAGGAAGTTAACAATGGGAGAAACTGGGTGTGAGGGGCCCAGGGACTCTCTGTACTACCTTTGCAACCTTGCTGTTAATCTAAAACTATGGTTGACCCTTGAACAATGCAGGGGTTAGGGGCACTGACCCCCTGCGTGGTCGAAAATCCGGGTACAACTTTCAACTCCCCCAAAACTTAAATACTGATAGCCTACGGCTGCCCAGAAGACTTACTGATAACGTAAAGAGCGAATTAACACCTATTTTGTATGTAATAGGTATTATATACTCTATTTGTAGAACAAAGGAAGCAAGCAAAAGAAAAAAATGCTAAGAAAATCATAAGGAAGAGGAAGTACATTTACGGCGCTGTACTGCATTTATCTAAAAAAAAAATCCATGCATAAGTGGACACACACAGTTCTGAACCCATGTTATTTAAAGGTCAATTGTATTCTAAAATAAAGAAGTGTACTTGAAAAAAGATCTTGCCTTCATGGACTTGCATTCTGGCTGTGGGGAGCAGGGACAACCAGCAGTAAATAATAAAAAGTACACTACTAAGTAAGTTCTCTGGTATGTTTGAAGGAAGTAAATACCCTGAATAAAAGAGCAGGATAAGGGGAGGGCGAGCAAATGTGGGGAGGGTTAAGTCTTAAAGCATGTGAAGGGCTGGGGCATAGTAGGTGCTCAGTAAATCATGGCCACCCTTCCCTTTTTCTGGGATTCTGCATGTGGCAGCCCTATCTTGCAAGCATTTTAGTTAGATGATGTTCAAATGAATTGCACTATATAAAGTACATATAATGGCAGCAAAGAGAAAGAACCCTAAAACTCACTGGGTTGCAAGAGGAAGCCACGTTAAAGTGTTTGGCACAAAAATCCACAAAACAAAGTGTAATTTAGCAGCTTACCTAAGACCTACAGCTGCCTGGCCTTTCAAAATCTCCAGAGAAGGGGACACCTGGGTGGCTCAGTGGTTGAGAATCTGCCTTCGGTCCAGGACATGATCCCGGGGTCCTGAGGTCTAGCCCCGTATTGGGTTCCCCGCGGGGAGCCTGCTTCTCCCTCTGCCTATGTCTCTGCCCCTCTGTGTGTCTCTCATGAATAAATAAATAAAATCTTAAAAAAAAATCTCCAGGGAAGTTTATAGGAAGTCATTTCATTTGCTCGGAAGCCCAAGATCGGAGAAGTTCTATTTTAACATTTCCGTCATCAGTGATACATAAAAATAAAACACAAGGTGGGGGGGCTGGCGGAAAGCCAACCAGAGTAACAGTTCTGTATGGAGCCCCTTTGACATGCATGTTGGGCATCATAACCCTCAGGATAATGCTGCAGAGGAGGTTATACTATACCCATTTTACAGGCAAAGAAACTGAGGCCCAGAGGACTTAAGAAGCTTGCTCAAAGGCACAGCACTTAGCATCTGTGCACCTAACTCCTTCCTGCTCTTCTTCGGCCTCGGGGACCCGCTCACAGGCAAGCCAGTCAGTTCTTTCCATCCTTACTAGCCGCGGAGGCTGGGCGCCCCACGCTGCCTTGAAATAGGTTGGCCAGGCGCTCCCACCCCACCCCACCCCAGCAACATGCCAAAGAACCAGAAAGGCTCCATTTATGTGGTCCCACAGGAAGCCCGTGTTGAAAGCAAACACACACAGAGCTGATGATGGTGACTCACAACTTCTAACCCTCCTCCTAACCAGTTGCATAAACTTTTCCAACGTATTGAAGTCTTGTAGAAATAGTGCTTCATGGGAAGATATCAAGGAAAATGTTCCAGGAGCCGACCAGCAGGCCCTCCTCTGCGTCCTCAGCCCCCTTTTGAGGTTTCTCTCTCTCTCTCTCTCTTTTTTTTTTTCCCCTCAGCAATTCCTTTCAAAAAAAAAAAAATCTTTTTTTTTTTTTCCCTCACCATTGACCTTGTTAGAGTTGCTAGTACATTTTCCCCTCACACTGTAGCACTTCTGTAAATGTTTTTGTTCTTTGTTCTACTTCCTGCGCTCTTTGAGCTCGGCTGTGATGTCTGTTCAGTGGGGCCTTTCTGATCCAATTGCCCCTTGCCTGTACATCCTCTCCCCAGGTATCAAAAATGAGGGCAGTGGGACCTGGAGGGCCCCTCATTACAGGGAGGCGGCCCCGCTCTCCCACCAGTCACAAGCCGAAAAGGCCAGAACCGACTCCGCCAATGACCAGTATTGAAAAGAGAGCTCCGGGGGTGAGAGACACGCACAGCCTGGCGGAGTCAGAAGCAGAAGGTTAAAAAAGACAAGAAAGGCCATGGGGGGAAAAAAAAAAAGAAGAAGAAAGAAAGAAAGAGAAACCCACAAAAGCCTTCTTTTCTGACTGCCTAAGTGGCTCCCTTTCAGGACCTGAGGCTTTCCAGAAAAAAGTCCTGTGAAGAATAGACCATTTCATGCTGCAAAATCTTCCCTCTGAGGGCAACATCTCGGGTACGTTGGATCGTCATTCCCACAGGTGATGGCCAAACTCAAGGCCCCACTCTGGGGATGAGGGATGCCTTTTCTCTCAGCAGGCCCTGCCATGCTCATCAGAGGCTGGGCTGGTGGCCGGCTCCTGGAGGAGCAGAGTCCAGGAACTTTGCTGGGATCCACATGAGTCAGCCTCCTCGGGGGAGGTGGTGCGGGGAGTGGGGTGCTGGAGAGCGGCCAAGGGTGGGCCAGGGGGGCGGTACGGAGCTCTGGGCAGTGGTGGATGGGGGCGCTGGCTCCCCACAAGCTTGTGGGGGTTGGCGCTCTACGAGGGACGCTGCTTACTCTGGGCAGTGCGCGCAGCGCTGGATGTGGGCAGCAGAAGACCTGGCTTTGAGCCCGGCTGACCCAGTGTGGCCTTGAGCAAGCCGTCCCAACCTTCTGAGCTGTAGTTCCTTTTTGGCAAAATGGCCATGACGTCCTTGTCTTCATTTGCCATCGAACGTGTATTTCCTTGAGCACCTACTATGCGCTGGCTGCTGGAAACAGAAAGAGACCAAGGTGATGCATGAACTGCAAGATGCAAGGTAGATGCATGAACTGATAATTAAAATCTAGAGTGATGAGTACAGTGAGACAGGTGCGTATAGGGTGAGGGAGTAGCATGGAGGAAACGTGATTATATCAATCTAGGGAGGTCATTAAAGCTGACTTTAAGTCTTTTTTTAAAATATTTTTTAATCTTTATTTTTTTAATATTTTATTTATTTATTCATGAGAGACACAGAGAGAGAGGCAGAGACACAGGCAGAGGGAGAAGCAGGCTCCATGTAGGAGCCCGACATGGGACTCGATCCCAGGTCTCCAGGATCACACCCTGGGCTGAAGGCAGCACTAAACCGCTATGCCACAGGGGCTGCCCTGACTTTAAGTCTTGAAAGATAACTTAGGAGTTTCATAGGCCGATGGGGGAGATAGAAATGGGATTATAGGCAGGAGATGCATTTGGTGCCAAAGCATGGAGACATGCTCAAAGAACTGTGATATTCTTTGGAGAGAGGGAACATAGGCTACGAGCTGTGTCTGTGTGTACACACACATGGGTGTGTCCACATGTTGCAGGTCTAGGGTGTGGGAAGGGAGGCACTTGCCTCAGGCCCAAATTTAAGGGAGCACTAAAAGACTCAGTCGTCAAGATGAATACAATTTTGTTCAAGGTTTTGAAAACTCAAAGTTAACACAGAAAGTCGATGATGAAAAAAAAAATAGCAAAATACAAAATAAAAACAGAGTTGGACCATGCCCTTGCATGACTCACCTCAATGACCTCGCTCTAATCTTGACCCTGTCCAATCCTCTTATCCTTCTACCAAGCCCAAATATGAGGGTCCAATAAATATGGATATTTCTGAGTAACCATTCATTGTAACACAAGCATCTGCTTCTCCTCTTCAAAGAGCATCTTCCTCTAATATATGGCGTGGAAGGGGAGATTGAGAGGAGGTCACTGCTTGTTCGTTTTTCTACTGTTTGTCACTTGTAACCCTGGGAATGCTGACCTCTCTTGATACAGTGTTGCTGCTGTTATGCTGGTCTCGGAGGAGGAATGATGCTGGGGAAACCCTTGTTCTCTGGACCACCCCAGTTCCCCCAGCACATATATGTCACTAACATTGGGCTGCCTGTTGTTTGTGCAATAGGCATTACTAACAGTATAGAGAAAAATGGGGGAAAAATAATGTAAAAAAAAAAAAAGCATTTAAAACTGAATATAAAATATGAATGTTTCCAGAACTGAAGGGGATGGAAGAAGAGAAAATAGGGTAAACTTTCAAGCTATACTTCCCTGCTTTGAGGTCTTCTCCTCCCTTCCTAAAACATAGAGTCACTTCCTTAGTCTCTCTCTTTAGGGAAAACATTCCCTCCTACCAAAAATATTTGTCTCATCTGGGAGCAATTTCACCAGCTACCAGTGCAACCCATGGGGCACAGTGATCCCCAAAATAGAGCCCAACCAGCTGAGTAACTCAGTCTGGCATGAAATCATGAGGGTCTTCAGTAGGATGGTCTAGAGCAAGGGAAGATACACCCCCCTCATTCATTCTGCAGTCTTCACACTTCTAATCAGCCCATTGGGTAAATTTTGGGCAGATTACACATATCTTTCATGGATATAATATAATTCTTAGACAATGGAGTCTAAATTCATATTCAGGATAATATAAGTTTTCTAAAAACAACATTATTTTAGTCCCTAATAAAGAGGATAGGCAGAGGGCTTTCTGTTTTCCTTTGTTTGCTTATCCTTTTGCTTCTAGAACATGTGCAGTCATCTATCCAGCCATAAGAAATTATACCAGTAACATTACCAACACACACAAAGTCTTCATGCCCACCTTAGCTACATGAACACTGAGCAGGAGTTTTGAAATTCCACTTTTTCTCTAGCTAGATAAAATTCTTCAACAGGTCTATCAATACTCCTCCTATCTCTGTAAGCAGAATGGATAGTGGTATCAAGTTTTATTTTCCTCAATTCAGAGCAAACCTTCAAAGGTGGGGAAAGAAAGAAATTGTTCTATAAATTATACCAGGCAGTTTTCCTCTGCCCATAACTTTAGGCTTATCATAAACCTATATGTTGAGTTTTTCCTAAGTAGGATTGTATACCTCAACTCAAATACAGTAGTAATTACACCAAATGTGAATGGACTAATTTTTTCTTTTTTAAAAAAAGATTTTATTTATTTATTCATGAGAGACACACAGAGAGAGGCAGAGACACAAGCAGAGGGAGAAACAGGCTCCTTGAGGGGAGCCTGATGTGGGACGTGATCCCAGGATTCCAGGATCATGACCTGAGCCAAAGGCAGATGCTCAACCACTGAGCCACCCAAGTGCCCTGGACTAAATTTTCTAATTAAAAGGCAAATATTGCAGTGGAAATGTGAACTAGTGCAGCCTACTCTGGAAAACAGTGTGAAGGTTCCTCAAAGAGTTAAAAATAGAGCTACCCTATGACCCAGCAATTGCACTACTGGGTATTTACCCCAAAGATACAGATGTAGTGAAATGCCAAGAGACCTGCACCCCAATGTTTATAGCAGCAATGTCCACAATAGCCAAACTGTGGAAGGATCCACGATGTCCTTCGACAGAAGAATGGATAAAGAAGATGTGATATATATATATATATATATATATATATATATATATATGCAATGGAATATTACTCAGCCATTAAAAAGGATGAATACCCACCATTTGCTTCAATGTGGATGGAACTGGAGGGTATTATGCTGAGTGAAGTAAATAGATCAGAGAAGGACATCATATGGTTTCACTCACTCACTCATATAATAGTGAAAAGGATTATGAGGGAAAGAAGGGAAAATGAGTCGGAAAAATTAGAGAGGGAGACAAACCATGAGAGACTCCTAACTCTGGGAAACTAATAAAGGATTGCAGAAGGGGAGGAGGTTGGGGGAAAGGGCACCTGGGTGACAGGCACTGAGGGCACTTGATGGGATGAGCACTGGGTGTTATACTATATATTGGTAAGTTGAACTTCAATAAAAACAAAACAAAAAAAGGCAAATATTGCAAACAAAATATTTTTTAATAAAATGCAACCATATGATTTTCTCCAAAGATGAATATAAAATATAAGGGTACACAAAGATTCAAAGTAAAAGAATGGAAGAATGTATGCATGCAAGCAAGAAATGAAAGAAAACTTATATAATTATATGAAAACAAAGTTAATTTTAAGGTAGGAAAAAGCATTACTAGAGAAAAAATGTTAAAATATTAAAGTTTAAGTTCATAAACAAATCATGTAATGATTCTAAATTTTCATGCAATTAACAAGGTAACTTCAAAATGCACAAAGCCACAAATTTCAGAACTACAAGAAAAGAAATGGTTAAATCCATAGAGAGGGATTTTAGAGTATCTCTGAAGTTACAATATAATGAAAAGACAAAAAAATCAGTAAGAATATAATAGATTTGAACAACATGGAAAATTTGACTTCTTCCAAGTAGACCTTCTTTTCAAGCATTCATGAAACAAAGTGATATGAAAAATGATTATATATTGAGTTATAAAACAAGTCTCAATTATTTTCAAAGTACTGAAGTCATACATAATAGGTTCTCTGACCACAGTGCAATTAAGCTAAACTTCAATAAAAAACAATAAATAGAAAATCCCCATATGTTTATAATTAAACAAAATAGACTTTTTCCCTCTCCTTTTCTTTTCTTTTCTTTTTTCTTTTTTTTTTCTTTCTTCTGTTTTTTTTTTTTTTTGGAGCCCAATGTAGGACTTGAACTCATGACTCTGAGATCAAGACCTGAGCTAGATCAAGAATTGGACACCTAACTGACTGAGCCACCCATCACCCCTAAAATATGCTTTTAAATAACCCATAGATATGGGGCACCTGGCTGGCTCAGTGGTTGAGCGTCTGTCTTTGGCTCAGGTCATGATCCCAGGGTCCTGGGATGGAGCCCCAAATCAGGCTCCCCACAGGGAGCCTGCTTCTCCCTCTGCCTGTGTCTCTGCCTCTCTCTGTGTATTATTTATTTATCATGAATAAATAAATAAAATTTTAAAAAAATAAATAACCAATAAATAAAATAATAAATCATAATGGAAAAAGGAAAAAAGAAAATGTTTTTAACTTAGTGATAATGAAATATAATACAATATAAAATGTGTGTGATAGAGCTAACGTGATGCTTGGAGACTATATAGCCTTAGTTTCATACATTAGGAAAAAGAAAACCTGAAAGTCAGTGATCTAAGTAACAAACTTAACAAGTTAGAAAAAATAACAGTAAATTAAAGCCCCCCCTCCCCCCGCAAAGTACAAAGTACTATGAAATAAAGCTCAGAGCAGAAACTAATGAAGCAGAAAACCAAAAACATAGAGAGATATTATAAATTAATTAAAGAAAAAAATAATAAAAAATAAATTAATTAAATAAATTAAGGATCCCAGGGTGGCTCAGTGGTTTAGTGCCTGCCCTCAGCCCAGGGTGTGATCCTGGAGTCCTGGGATCAAGTCCCACATCAGGCTCCCTGCAGGGAGCCTGCTTCTCCCTCTGCCTGGGAGAAGAAACTCTCTCTCTCTCATGAATAAATAAATAAAATCTTTTAAAAAATTAATTAATTAAACAAATTAAAAATAAAACCAAAAGCTGATTCTTTCGGGACACCTGCACCCCGATGTTTATAGCAGCAATGGCCACGATAGCCAAACTGTGGAAGGAGCCTCGGTGTCCATCGAAAGATGAATGGATAAAGAAGATGTGGTTTATGTATACAATGGAATATTACTCAGCTATTAGAAATGACAAATACCCACCATTTGCTTCAACGTGGATGGAACTGGAGGGTATTATGCTGAGTGAAGTAAGCCAGTCGGAGAAGGACAAACATTATATGTTCTCATTCATTTGGGGAATATAAATAATAGTGAAAGGGAATATAAGGGAAGGGGGAAGAAATGTGTGGGAAATATCAGAAAGGGAGACAGAACGTAAAGACTGCTAACTCTGGGAAACGAACTAGGGGTGGTGGAAGGGGAGGAGGGCGGGGGGTGGGAGTGAATGGGTGACAGGCACTGGGGGTTATTCTGTATGTTAGTAAATTGAACACCAATAAAAAATTAAAAATTAAAAATTAAAAAAAAAAGCTGATTCTTTAAATTGACTCATAAATTCATTTTAAAATTTAAAAATAAGAAAAGAGAAGGCATAGATAACCAGTATCTGTAATTAAACTTAACAGAGGATTTCACTACAAATACTAACAGCATTAAAATTACAACAAAAGAAGATATTATAAAGAATTTTATGCCAAAAATATTAAATGTAATGGACAAAGATTTAGAAAAACTTAACTCACCAAAACTGACACTAGAAGAATTGAGACATGTGAATAGTCCTAAATCTAGTTTCAAAAGTTCTTTAAATCTGTGAAAGTTCCCATAATGAAAGATCCAGGTACTTTACTAGCAAATTGTTTTCAAACATCTAAGAAAGGAATAACATCAGTTTTACATGAACTCCTCCAGGAAATAAAGGTGAAATATCTTCTCAACTCAGTTTATGAGGACTGTACCACCTTGACACTAAAACCTCACAAGGTCTCCACAAGAAAGGAAAATGAGCGATCTGTGTATCTAATGAGCACAGATGCAAATGATAAACAATATTGGCAAACCAAATTCTGAGATATAAAAACAGGAAACTATATCACAACCAAGTTGAATTTATTCCAATAATGTCAGGTTCATTTAACATTAGAAAATTAATCACTATAATTCACAATCCTAGCAGAATAAATATGAAAAATTTTATTATTACCTTAATAGATGCAGAAAATGTATTTGATAACTTTTGCAACCATTTATGGCTTAAAAAATTTTAAGTCTTCATAAACTAGGGGTAGATGAGAACTTCCTCAGCCTGACAAAAGGTGTTTATGAAAATCAAATCAAAACAACAACAACAATAAGCTCTACAAGTTACTGCAAATATCATATTTCATGGTGAATGTTAAAATCATCCTCTCGAGATCAGGAAAGAGACGTGGGTACACTACTAACACTTCTACTCATCATTACACTGAAAGACCTAATCAGAGAAATAAGGCAAGAAAAAGGAATATAAAGTTTATTATTCACAGACAACATAGTTTTGTATGTAGAAAACTTTAGAAATATATTGAGAAACTTAAATGATAAGAGAACTTAGAAGATTATTTGAACATATAAACTCAATATACAAAATATGTTGTATTTCTATATACAAACATCTAATAATTAGAAAGTGAATTTTTTACAAATTTCATTTGCAATAACATGTAAAATCATTAAATACATAGGTAGAACTAAAACTAGTAAAGGACTGAAGACCTCTATCAGAAGTTACAACAAATTCTTGAGAAAAATTAAAGAAGATTTAATATATGGAGAAATATATTACATTAATCTATTGAAAGATTCAATATTATAAAGATGACAATTCTCCCAAAATTCTTTAGGTTTAGTGTAATCCCAATCAAAACCTCAACAGATTTTGTGTGTGTTTGTGTATGTGTGTTGGCAATACAATCCTAAAATTTATATAAAAAATGCAATTAGTGGGGTTCATTTTTAAAAATGCAAATAGCCATGAATAGCCAAGACAATCTTGACAAAAAAAATGACAAAGTGTAAGCACTTGCTCTATATGATATAACTATCAATTGCTATAATTAAGACATTGTGGTAACGGTGAGCTGTTAGATAAATGACCAAAATAACAAAATAGAGAGCCCAGAAACAGAAACAGATGCTTACGTATATGAAAATTCGATTTGTTATAAAGATGGTACTAAAGAACAATGCAGAAAAGAGACTTTTCTCAATAAACATCTCAATTGGATGTACATATAGAACAAAATTCATCTCGATCCTTCTTCATATCATATACAACAATCAACCCCATGAAGCTGGGCCCTTACCTTACACTATATATAAAAATTAACTGGAAACAGATTACTAATCTAAATGTGAGACCTAAAATTGTCAAACTCCTAAAAAGGAAACATAGAGGAAAAGCTACATGATGGAAGATTTGATAATGATTTCTTGGGTTGACGCGAAGAGCATAAACAACAAAAGCAAAAACAGACAAATGAGACCACATGAAACTCGAAAATCTTTGTGCATCACGGGAAACAATAGAGTGAAAAGGCAACCTACAGAATGGGAGAAAAGATTTGCAAATCACATACCTGATAAGGGGTTAATATCCAGAATAAGCAAATAATTTCTTTACCTAAGAACAAAAGAACAAATAACTCAATTTTAAAGTGGACAAAGGAGGGGCACGTGGGTGGCTCAGTCAGCTGAACGACCAACTGTTGATTTCAGCTTAGGTTATGACCTCAGGGTCCTGAGATTGAACCCCATGTGGGGGCTCTATGCTGGGTGTGTAGCCTACTTAAGACTCTCTCTCCTCCTCTCTCTCTCTGGCCCTCCCCCATCTCTTCCTCTCTCTCTAAAAAGGAAATAATAATAAAATAAAATGGCTAAAAGAGGAGCACCGAGTGGCTCTGTCAGTTAAGTGTGTGACTCTTGATGCAGCTCAGGTCTTGATCTTAGGGTCGTGAGTTCAAGCCCCTCATCTGGCTCCCCATTGGGTGTTGAGCCTATCTAAGGGAAAATAAAATAAGATGACCATGGGCTTTGAAGAGACATTTCTCCAAGGAAGATAAAATAGCCAATAAGGATATGAAAAGATGCCCAATATCACTAATCATAAAGCAATGTAAATCAAAACCACAGTGAAATGTCACCTCACACCCATTAAGATGTGGCTACTATAAAAAACATGAAAGACAGCAAGTGTCATCCAGGAGGTAGAGAAATTGGAACCCTTGTGCTCTGTTGGTGGGAATATAAAATGGTGCAGCTGCTGTGGAAAACAGTGTAGACAATCCTCAAAAAATTAAAAATAGAACCACTGAATGATTCAGCAACCTCACATCTGGGTATACATCCAAAATAATTCAAAGCATGATCTCAGACATTTGCACACCCATTTCACTGCAGCATTATTCACAATAGCCAAGAGGTGGAAGCAAGCTCTAGAGATCTGTTGCACAGCAATGTGAATATAGTTAATGCTACTGCACTGTACAATTAAAAATGGTTCAGATGATAAATCTATGTAGTTTTACCACAACTTAAAGAAATCAATTCCACTTTAGATTTAAACATGAAGGGTACAACACAGGAGAAAATCTTCATGATCTTGGAGTAAACAAAGATTTCTCCAGAGAAACAGAACATATGCACTTAAACAGAGCTTAGTAAGGGGGCCTTAAAGCAAAATTTTTTCTCTGGGGAAACATCAGTTTTGTTTGTAAAAGCCTTTTGGCTGATGGAATGAGGATCATTCAGATTATGGAGGATAATCTGCTTTACTTGGAGTCAACTGATTGGAGATGTTGAGCACATCTACAAAACACCTTCAGGGTGACACCTGGATTAGTATCTGGGGATTGCAGTTGGCTTAGTCCATTGGGCTGCTACAACAAAATAGCCTAGACCACATGGCTTATAAATAACAATGTGTATTTCTCACAGCTCTGGAGGCTGAGAAGCCCAAGGTCAGGGCACCAGCATGGTCGGGTTGGGTTGAGGACCCCGTTTGCAGGGTGCAGACTGCTGACTTCTCGATGTGTCTTCAGAAGAGGGGAAGGGCATGTTAAGTTCTCTGGGGCCTCTTTTATATGAGGGCACTAATCCCCTTCATGGGGGCTCCACCCTCATGACCTCATCACCTCCCTGAAAGGACTCACCTTCTAATGCCATCACCTTGGGGGTTTAGGATTTCAACATATGAATTTGGTGGGGGTGGGGGTGGACACATATGTTCAGACTGTAGCAACAGTGTTTGAAAAGCACAGCTGTTATTACTCAGGTATAGCAAGACTAGCAGACCAGGAGGTGATTGCCATTAAAAAGATGGTTGGGGGGCAGCCCGGGTGGCTCAGCGGTTTAGCGCCTGCCTTCAGCCCAGGGCGTGATCCTGGAGACCCAGGATCGAGTCCCACCCACATCAGGCTCCCTACATGGAGCCTGCTTCTCCCTCTGCCTGTGTCTCTGCCTGTGTGTCTCTCTCTGTGTCTCTCATGAATAAATGAATTAAAATCTTAAAAAAAAAAAAGGTTGGTTACATTCACACATCCCAAGAGGAGGGTCCTTCCAAGAGAAGGAAGGATGGAGGGGGCAGGTAGGGAAGCATCAGGGTCACTCAGGAGGCAGAGAGACTGAGGGGAAAGCATTGTCAAGAGTCTTTTTTTTTTTTTAAGATTTTATTTATCTATTTATTGAGAGAGAGAGTCTGTGCATGTGCAAGTGGGGGCAGGGAGGTGCAGAGGGAGAGGGGGAGAGAGAATCTTCAAGTAGATTCCCCGCTGAGCACTGAGCCAGCACAGGGGCTGTGTCCTACCCTCTTGAGATCATGACTTGAGCCAAAATCAAGAGTCAGACACCTAATGGACTGAGCCCCCCCAGGTACCCCAAGGGATTCACAGGACGGAATTGGGGAGGTGGGGTAAGCAGACTTCAGACTGGCCAGTCTAAGTAATTCCAGTGGGCTCTAGGACACAGGGCTGTCTCTACTGGTCCGATCCCTGGCTCTGCGGTGATGAGGGCAAAGGATGGTGCTCCCGAGTGTGAGGGTCTGAAAGAGGCATTGGGAGTGTGGGCTCTGGATCAACTGCTGGTGTGCCTGCAGGTGAGTTTTTTGCTACCTCTCCAAATTGCCAAGCTTGGCAGGGGCCGGTCCCTCTAGGGCCGGCAAGGCCCGAGACATTAAAGCATCAGACTAAAGAAAGTAAAAGGCGTGATTAATACCTATAACCTGGTTAAGTTGACACGTAAAACTAACCACGACAGTAGATTAGGAAACCAGAATGTTAATGGCTATTTCTCAAGAAGCTGTGAGATCGTGTGAGATTTACTTTCTGCCCTCTTTCTTTTCTGTAAGTTCTGAATTTCCTACGTGAGCCTGAGTTACTTTTCTTATCATCGTGGTGAGAGGGTGGTGTTAGATTAACAGCGTGACCAGCTAAGTCCCTCGCTAGCTAAGCTGCTCTTGCTGTGGCCTCGTGCTCCGGTGCGGGCTGGTTACAGGTAAGGCAGGCACCTCCCGGACCAGGCCTCCCTGCGCCCTCTGTTCCCTAGAGCAGAGCAGCATCCCCCCTTTCTCCCTTCCCAGGGCACTAAGGGGGCGGGGGGCCCACAAGATGATGGGGCCTTTCCTCTGAGGTGCAGTGTGGAGACCTGGGCTTTGGAGGGGGGCATCTGTGTGTGTGTGTGTGTCAGGAAGGGTGCTTGTGCACGAGTATGAGTGAGTGTGTATACCTGTGCATATGTGAGTAAGAGAATGTGCATCTGTGTGTGAGTGTGTGTGTGCATATGTTAACATGAGTGTGGAATGATTGTGAATGAGTGCCTATAAGTGTGAGTGTCAGAGTGAGTGTGTGTGTGAGTGTGTATGTATGTGTGTGTCGGGGGCAGGGAACCGGAGGGGAAGGGGGAAGAGCCAGCAGGAGCACAGTGACCCCTACCTTGGTGCCTTGGTGTTCTGGGGGGACAGACCACCGCACCTAAGAGCCACAGGATTCTGATGCGGGTAGGTCTGCATGGCTGACGGGTGGAGGGGTGTCTCCACCATCCCAGAGCCCCTCAGAAACCAGCAACACTTGTGTTTCTTTTTTTTTTTTTTTTTTCAAGTACGCTCCACACCAAGCATGGAGCCTAATGTGGGGCTTGAACTCATGACCCTGAGATCAAGACCTGAGCTGAGATCAAGAGTCTGAGACTTAACAGACTGAGCCACCCAGGTGCCCCAGCCAGCATCACTTTTCAACCAGGGGAGGGAGGAGCATTTGGAACAGTGAGGGGGGAAGGCAGGTGTATTTTGATCGTCACATGACTGGGGAGGACTGGGACATCCTCTGGAGATGGCCCGCACAGGGCAAGCGTGTCCCACCCAACATGCCAGTGGAGGTGGGGGCCTGGGTTCCCTGTGTTGCAAGTGTCCTCACGGCGTGCCCGGTCCTGGGCCCTGGCTTTGGGGAGTGTAAGCAATGTTGGCCCCAAGATGCTCCTGCAAAACCAGTCCTCGGAGCACGCAGGCAGCCCCCGGGGGGGGGGAGTGTTCTCAAGGTGCAAACACAAGCAGACCCAGGGTGATCACACGTGGGGAGTCAGGCCCGTGCTCTACCTCCCCCGGCCCCCACTTCACCTGCACCCTCCTGGAGCCAAGCTGACACGAAGGGGACCGGGGGTGGCCTGGACAAATGTGGGAGGGCCGGGAAGGGGGGAGGATAAGGCCCTTCCTTCAAAGGGGAAGCCCTCCCCTCTGTGATGAGAAGGCCCTTCCTGAGGGGAATCACCCCCAAAGTGATAAGGCCTCTCTGAAGGGGAGCCAGCCCCCAGTGACACTCTGTCTTTGAAGCCGACCCTCCAATGCTGCAAGGAGTTCGCGGGGTGCCCCAGCCCCTTGGTGGGAAAGTCTTTGAAGTGTCTGGTGAGGCTGAGCCTCTAAGGGGCTGACTGTCCTGAGTCAGACAACACGTGGGGAGGAGGGGAGGAGCGGGGAGGCGGGAGAGATACAGCTCCTTGTCTGAGGTTGAGCAGGAGCCGAAATGAGCAAGAGTCCAGAGAGTCTTCCAGGGGTCCTTGTCCCTCCCTGCCTGGCTCTGCTGTCTGGATGCCTCGGCCGCTGACTCCCCAAAACCCGAGAAGGCTGAGGCCGCTCCCCGAGTCAGGGACAGGACCCTGACCCCGACAAAGCCCCCAGGCCAGGCCTGGCATCGAGCACTCCTCTATCTTTGGAAAGTGAAAAGCAATGAAAGGGGGATCCTCAACCCACCCAGGCTTCCCAATCCAGGAATAAACAACCAATAACCCCTTTGCCCCTCTCTGGGAAGAATAAAGGGATTCCCCCCCCCCCCCCCCCCCGGAATACGACTGTAGGAGAAGGGGAGTATTCACGGTGGTGAATACAAACTAACCAGCACAGGACAAAGCTTTCTAGTTTACAAAATGCCCAGATCCTCATAACTGCTGGTGAGAATCATATTATCAGCGTTGCTATTTTGGAGACAAATTCATCTGGGCTTGTGTAGGGAGAGGTTCACAGATGGGTAAACCAAGGCATGGGAGGTTATGAGATTTAACGAGGTGACACAGATGTAGGACTGGAGCTCAGGCCTCCCCAAAGCTCAGCACGCCCCCCCTATCCACCCCGAGGACCATTTAGCAGCCTGGCCCAGTGGAAGGACGCTGGGTGGGATGGGGAGTCGGGAATCCTGAAGTTAATCCCCAGTCAGCCCATGCCTGGCTGTGTGCCCTTGGCCAGGTAGCTGGACCTCTCTGGAGGCCTCCAACCACACAGTCTCAAAGAACACTTTCTGCTCTGAAATGCTGGGCTCCTTCCCTCCCCAGAATGCACCAGGAAACGTTCTCAGTTCTCTACGGATATCTTAAAAGGTGATCTGGCTTTTCAAATGCTGTTGACATCCATCCTTTACATAAAACAGGCATTAATTCGATGGGAATGGGGGCTAGATTCAGGTCTGCGTGTCCCTAACAGGGAGGTGACCCGCACTAAATGCTCAGAGCAAGGTCAGGAGGAAGCCTGTCACAGAAAGAAAGGAAGTTTCTCGCGTAACCATGGTTTCAGCGAATGCCCTCTGGCAGCTAAACTACAAAATACACATCACAGGTGTCCAGGGAAGCCTCCCCTTGCTCACCTCTCTCTTCTTCCTCTTTCTGTGACTTTGGTCTCTGCGACCTGTTTTTAAAAATTTAAATTAATGGGCTTTACTCTTTGAGAGCAGTTCTAGGTTTGAAAAAAAATTGAGTAGAAACGACAAATTTTTACCATTCACCTCCTCCCCCCGCCCTGGAAATGGCCCGTTATTAACCTTTTGCATTAGTGGTACATTTGCTGCAATTGAGAGCCAGTATCGATGCATCATTATTAGCTAAAGTGCATGGTTTATATCAAGGTTCACTCTTGGTGTTGTAGATGCTAAGGGTTTGGACCAATGTAGAGTGACATGTATCCATCATTCTAGCATCACACAGAAGAGTGTCCCTGCCCTAAAAATCCTCTCTGTTCCCTCTATGAGCAGATGCTGGGCATCCTTCCCTCCCACCTAAGCCCTGGCCCCCACTGATCTTTTCACCATCTGTAGTTTGGCCTTTTCCAGAATGCCCCACAGTTGGAATCATAGGGTATGCCGGCTTCTCGGGTTGCCCACTGTCCCCCAGCAATCTACATTTATCATTCCTCCGTATCTTTTTCAGAATTTGCTGGCTCCCCAGACCCGGGCGGCACAGCCTCAGAAGGGCCACATGCAGTCAATACCTGCCCAGCCACCCAGGGTGCCTGGAAGTTAGGGACACAGATGTAACCAATGGGGGCTGGGTTCTTAACTAAAACCCACCCCAAATGCAGGGAAGGAGCTCCCAGGAGAGCCCTGTAAGTGGGCCCTGGCCTCCTCAGATATGTGACTTCCCTCCTTCCAGGTAACACAAGCCATCACCTGAATAGGAGATGCTGGGTGGTGACTCGGTGACCCAGGGCACCTGACTCTACACCCTGCCCAGTTCCTGCCCCCCACCCCCGCCCCACTCCAACCAGGCAAGGAAGGAGAATCTGGGAGGAGAAGGTTTAACCCCCAACCCATCTTCAACCCCTCCAGGAAAGGCAACTGGCTGCCTCCCACCCCCTTCACTGGCAGGTTTTCCGGAGGAACCAGACAGCCTCCTGAACACCCCCAACAGGCCGCAGAGTTACTGGATCTCATCTGTCTACCTCCCTCCTGGGCCAAGACAAAAGTGTCACTCTGAGTCTGACAGCACGGCCTGGATGGCTCTCACCCCTGCCATCAACGACTCCCCAACCTTCTCAGCCTCCGCCCTGGCTTTCTTCTTTGCCTGGCATTCTTTATCACTGCAAAATGAACAGAGTAACGAGCTCCTCGCTCAGGGACACCACTCCACTGGAAGACTTTGTGCCAACTTTTGCAAAACTTGGCCGCAGTCGAGGTCTTGCCTTTTGGATCTTGATGGGCTCCGGGAAGGCCAGGGTTCCAAGAGTTTCTGCACAATCAACTGGTGGGGGCTGGGGGGATTAAGGGCTGGAGAAGGAACACAAGACATGGACCATCCCCAAACAAGAAAAAGCCCTTTCAACACCATCAGATATGTCTTCCGTAAAGGGTTTCATGGAGCTGTTTTTAAAGTCTACATTTAACAATATGAAGTACCCCAGGCCTGTGTATTTCAGGCATCATGTCTCTGAAGCAGAAACTACAAAGGTCTCTGATATTCCTTTTTCAGACTTTTTTTTTTTCCCATGATATGAACTTTTTTTAAGGCCTGTGCTTTCCAGTGAGCTCTCCTCCATCTCTCTTTCTTGCTGAAGTTGCAGATGTACATTATGGTAGTGTGAAAAAAGCTAATTAAACTGCAGAGACTCGGCAGGAGGCAGGGCAGGCCCCGCCGAGCGCGCAGGATGATTGATTTGCACTGTCACACGGCTCTGCTGGGTGTCATAACTTAGTGACAAATCAAGGATTACAGTGACCCAGAGTAACTCTCTTCCTTTGTTGTTGGGCAGACATCAAAGCAGCCAAGCATATTAGTGTTTTTAATAAGTAGTTAAGTCGGGAGTAGCTTACAGTTTAGGATTACTCTGTGTACAACTGGAGGTGTTCGGGGTGGGGGGGCGGGTAAGAAGAAAAAAAAAAAACACAACCAAAAATTCTAAGTCGGATGAAAACCTAAAAAGAAAATAAAACAAAAGGAAAGAAAATGGAGCGGAGCCCATGTGGCAGGAGCAGGCTCTTTGTAGGGGTTGTTGAAGGTTTTGCATTATTTGTCTAAGCCACACAGAGGCCTGCTGGGGCGAGGCACACCGTCTGGAAATTAGGTTTTCTGGGGGAAACGTGACTATAAACGCTCCAGTTCTGGGGGCGGGGCGGAGGGGGGTGGGCTTCTTCTTAAGCAAATGGCTTCATTTTAATCAGCGCAGAAGGGAGCTGGGAGGGTCACGTTGATGTGTTTGAGGACAAATATCCTGTTCCCCAACAATTAGTATCATAAAATGGTGGGGGCAACTCACCTTATCTTGAATGTACACATATCCCTGAAGACAGCTGCAGGCACTGCTGGTTTTTCTTAGGATATTTACCTTCAGCAACAGCAAAGACCTGAAAATCAGAGCAAAGTGGGAAGCTTCCAGTTGGTTCCTGCTATACTGTTATTATCCCAGTTGTAATGCTAATGGTCTCTCTACCAGGACTGAGGTGGGATGGCCATCTCGCTCAGCGGGGTGCCAGTTCTCCCCTAGGGACGTCCAACGGGTGGAGCCCCCTGGACAGGGAGGGTCTCTGCCAGAATCACAGGTGAACTCCTGAGATGCACAGGTTGACATCAGCGATGGGGTGACCCAGCCCAGGTGGTGTGGGAGAGAAGCAGAGGTACACCTTGGCTGTGTGACTCCGGGCAAATCCGTCAACCTCTCCGGGCCCCACTTTCTTCATCCTGCATAATTGGAAATCATCCTTTCTTCCTCGCCCTGTGGGTTGTAAAAATCTAGTAAAATAATGCTGATGAAAACATTTCACAAATTGCCAAGCATTCTGTGAATCAGTCAGAAAATGGGAACACGGAAAGAAGCCATCTTGTCACATGTACACTTAGTTGACTTGGGTGAAGGAAGGCTGTGGAATCACCCACATGGGCACCCCATGACAGATTCGAATCTTCAGAAGCACTTTCACAGAAATGCACTTTGATCTGTGTTGTGTATAAAATCCACTGGGGTTGGGGCCCCAGAGTGGCTCAGTGGTTGAGCGGCTGCCTTCGGCTCAGGGCGCCATCCCAGGGTCCCAGGACCGAGTCCCACATCGGGCTCCCTGCAGGGAGCCTGCTTCTCCCTCTGCCTGTGTCTCTGCCTCTCTGTGTGTCTCTCATGAATAAATAAATAAAATATTTTTAAAAATCCCCTGTGGTAAACAATGGCCCTGCATTTCTTTTGTGTGTGTGTAGTATGAATGTCTGTATTCTTATTTGCACCCTTATCAGCAAAAACAAAAATAAAAATCACAGCAGTAGATTTCATTTTTATCGTTACGAATACAATGATGGAACTGGCAGGCTGCAGATAAGAGGGTGAGGGCAAAGGAGGTGGGCCTCCCCACACAGGGAAGCCCACCAGGTGACTGATAGGGCAATACCCTTCCTACATCCTGGACCCTGTGGCTCCGTATTAGCCAGGTGGGTTCCAAAGTGGGGTTTTTGTCAGTTTGCTCGGGAGATGAGATGAAGCTTTGAGGAACTGATGGTCCATCGAGCAGACCCATAGTGACCGAGGAGACAGAGTGCCCCATCCACCTGCGAGACTGTTCGATTGGAAAACTGGACCCTAGACCCTGGCCCTTGCTTAGCACTATGAGAAGTCCCACTGGCAGGTTAGGACTCTCTGACTCTCGTGTTAGGTCGTAGACCATCTCCCTCTCTTTTTGCAAGACAGTGATCCACTCTGTGGTAGAAGAAGAACCATGTATTAATAAATGCATCCTGCAGAGTGGGATCCTTCTATATATGCCCAAGTGCACCACATTATATTGATTCTTATTTATTAAAATCACAGAATTGCTTTTCAAAAATTGGTAGCTTCCTTTGTCATGAATACAGAAGATACTTTTGAGCCCACCTAGCTCTGTGTTCCCTTTCTCCAACTGCGGAGATCTTTCTTCACATGAAATCTCCTATGAGAAAGAATTCACTCTTATCTAATAAAGTCAGATCTGCTCATAAGTAGCCAGGGGCGCCTGGGTGGCTCAATGGGTTAAGCATCCAGCTCTTGGTTTCAGTTCAGGTCATGATCTCAGGGTCCTGCACTCAGTTTAGAGTCTGCTTCCCTTTCCCTTTCCCTGTGCCCCTCCCTCCTTCTCTCTCTCTCTCTCTCTCTCTAATATAGATAAAATCTAAGAAGAAAGGAAAAAGAAGAAGAAGAAGAAGAAGAAGAAGAAGAAGAAGAAAGAAGAAGAAGAAGAAGAAGAAGAAGAAGAAGAAGAAGAAGAAGAAGAAGAAGAAGAAGAAGAAGAAGAAGAAGACACTCCAAGTCAGCAATTCCATTCCTTGGTATGGATCCTAGAGACACTCCCACATATGCATTAGGAGACGGATAGGAATGTTCCACATGGCATCATTCATAACAGAAAGAAATGGAAAACCGGCTAAGTGTCCAGCAGCAGCAGAAGACATGAACTGTGGCCTTTCAACGTAAATAAATGCTATTGATTAGAGAACATGAACTACAGCTGTGAGCATGGACATGAGAAGAGATCTCAAAAATAAAAACATGACGAAGAAATGCGAATTCTAGAAGAAAACACGTGTGTGCCTTTGTTACTAAAAAGTGCAGAACGAGGCAACAGTAAACAACACATTGACTGGGGACACACATACATGAGTCTTGAAACCATGAAGAGAAAGAAGAAGGAGACAAGGAAGAAGGAAGGAGAGAGGGCAGGAAGGAAAAGGGAATGCCTCCACTCCTGGAGAGGCGATATCCTCCCCAGCTCAATGGGACTGAGTTAGTGTCCTGGACATGGGGATAAAAGGATGTGAGGATGATCTAGGATCCTGGAGTTCCTTTATTATTCAGATATACAGTTGGTAGGTACTAGGAGTTTGTTAAACAGAATGCTCACCTCACTGACATATTTTCTTCTACAGTCCTCTGGAGAAACCAAGGAAGATGAAGGTGGCTCACACCAGAGATGTATTAAAAGAAAACAGCTTCTAAGAAATAGTCTAAGGTTGGCCTCCTCTACCTTCCAGATGGCCCGGCCCATGAGCTGCTCACAAATGCCTCAGGTGGGATAAGGGATGAAGAAAGAGTACGGGGGCCTAGGGTGAGGGGTCTCAGTTCTGGTATAAGGAAGCAGATGGATGGGAACAATTGCGACCCAGGCGGTCGACAGTCCACTAACATGTGACCGTCAGGGTGTGACTGTCCAGTGAGAAGAGAAGACATCTGGCAGCAGGGTGCCCTCCAGCATCAAGGACTGGTAGACACCACAAAGTGGACAAAGAAAGAGGAGATGTATTCATTCATATTATTCATCTTACCAGTGACTTCCTCAGAGGGAGATTGGGAGGGACCACTCGGTCTCCCCAATGTGTCCCTCTATTTTACTTCTCTGTGCAGCGCTCACTGGGCTCTCATGTTCTCAGGATCTGCTCGTGTGTTTGCTGACTGCTGGCCTCCCCGTCCGGGTCCCTCCCTGCCATCCCTGCTGCTGGGACAGAAACTTAGCCCCACTCCCATTTGAGGTAATGCCAGCGTCGCATCCGCCCCAGGCCCCCTGTGTTGGGATAATATTCAGATGTCCCACACTACGATCTCACACAGATCCGAAAGAAAGAACTTCTAAAAATCATCTAGTAAGGATACCTAAGGGATCAGTAAGAGCAGTTGCCTCTGGGAAGGAGAACCAAGAAATCAAGGGAGAGGGAGGAAAAGGTAAACCTTAACTGCATATTTTTTGTACCATTTGGCCATTCCACCAAACGCACAGACATCTTATAAAGTTTATTTTCATTAAAATCTCAACACACACTCTCTCTCTCTCTGTCTCTTCCCTTCTTAATTTCCCAGACAAGGCATTTCAAACTGCCTCATTTAAAACCCCCTTGGGCCCTGAATAATGATGTTTCGGGGTTCGCCTCTAAGTCTCTCCTGTACATTTGGAATTTAGACAAATCACGTGACTGTTTTCTCGGGCTTTTCTTTGAGTCCCCTTCACCTTTCTTTTCCCTGGAGAAGTCAGGAGAAATTTCCGGAAGAATCTTGAGAAATGATCTGCTGGTCTGTACGGCACCAAAAGTGATGGCCAGACTTGTTTTTCTGAGCACGTGTTTGATGAACTATGGGGCCGAGCACATGAGGGTGAGCAAAGCTCTCTTCTCTCACCTGCTAAGGTCCTCCTGGGTTGGCCCTCTGTCCCCAGGCCCCCCAGCACCTGCCTCCCTCGAGGGCACCAGCACCTCCCACCTCAACCGGGAAGAGCCTCCTTCTCACAGAAGGCACCAGGTACAGGGGATGGTCCATCACCCATGCCAGGCAGCCAAGTTCCTCTCTCAGCTAAATCAGGAAGCTCATAAAGACTTTATCTCTGGGTCACCCATGCCTCCCCAGTTTCCACCCGCCTGGCGCCTGGGAAAAGGCATCAAAGAACTGTGGACGACAATGGCCGTCTGTGAAGCCGAGCCTGCGCCAGCAGACGCATGGGAACCCCGGGGTCCCCGCCCTCTCCTCCCTTGGCCTGGAGCCCGAGTGGCCAGGTGTCCTTCCCGGTAGACCAGGTGGCCCTGGTGGCCTCGTGTGCTCCCTGGCTGGTGGAGGGAGGCTCCCTTGCCTGTGTCCCGTCTTAAGTGCTTCAGCTCTGCTCGAAGAGCCTGACAGGTGGCTTAGTTTTCTTCTCTGATTCCTTAGAATAGTCCTGGTGTCACCAACTCTAGAATAATCGTGCCATTTTTGTTTCTTACCGCCCCCTCTATGGACGGGGCCAAAGACAATGCCAGTGATATGTCACATCCTGCCCCTCAGGTCCCTCATTCTTCCCAGAGCCCCCTGCCCGGGTTGAACACTAACTGCTGAGACCTCTGCCCTATATGGTTAGGAGGTGGCTCCTTGCCCTTTCCTTGTCTGAGCCTCACAGCTCCCTGGAAACACCCTTGGGGACCCTTGGGGCAGGTACAGTGACCCCCTGAGCCCTGTCCCTTTCCACCAGGCTCTCACCACTGTTGGATAACTTGACATTCTCTGTGCTTCACATTTTCCTACCTGCTGTTTGGCAACTCTTTTGTCCCTAACCCAAGAAGGACATAGATACATATTTTTATTCCTCCTTTATGGAGGAATAATTCATCAAGGTACAGATTTGTCTAGGTCATTACCAAGTCACTGATGGGACAGGACGTGACACTGCTGACTGCTCTCTCAAGGCTTTTCCTACCCTGTTGCTCACTCAGAACCACTTCTGGTGTTTGATCCTATTCCATTTCATACTTCTGCTCACGGCCTGTCAGAGCCAAAAGGGACTTCAGGTGTGGCCATGTTCTATCCCCTCATAAGGACAGTTAGTCCGAGAGAGGGAAGGGACTTCCCATGGTTATACAGTGGGAGGGGGAGGGGTAGCCAAGCCCCCAACCTGGCCTCATCCCAGACCCAGACCTTCCCTTGGGATCCCAGGCCCCTTGGTGCTGGGGATCCAAAGCCCTTCCACCCTGTTTCTCACCCTCCCTCCACCCTGCCAGGGTGACCAGGCAATCCTTGGGGACTGCGGTGGCCTTTGCAGCCACCAGTGTAATCTGAGGAGGGCAGGCTGTGGGAGGAGAGCTGGAGGGTCCTCGTGGTGGGAAGGATGGACATGGGGCAGGGAGTGAGCTGGGACAGGAGGTAAGAAGCGCAAGGATGCCAGGATCTGATGATGGAGGATCTCGGGAGCACCCTTCCGCATTTCTGCTGATTTCGGGTCCAGTCCGGGAGCACTAATCAAATGAGAGAAGCAAACATGTGTTAGTCCTGCAGCACCCCCACGAGTTAGAGCTGACAAAGCAGAACGCGGTCACCTGGGCCTGGTCGCCACACGTTTCCATGACAACCCTGCACGTCATCAAGAGTGGCAGGTGGACTTTATGGTACATCATGCTTGATCGGCATCCTGGCTGTTCGGTCTGGGTGCTGTGGCCAGAGCTTTGGGGTTAGAAGGGGCTTGAAAAGACCCCTATTCAGAACAAAACCAAAACAGAAACCAGATATATCATACCTTCGAGCTCCTTCTTTTTCTGACTTCCAATATTAGGTCACGTCAAGCAGCCACAGGGGATGCGCGAGCAGCTCATCAGCCTGGGCCAGGTAAGTTCTACAGACGCTCTGGTGAGGAATGAGCTGCTCCCCGACCTTCTTTGGTTCCAGAGCAAGAGCTGCGAGTCACCCCCAACCGGAGGCGGTGAGACAGGAGCACCACTCAGCCAGGACAGCTGCGCTGCCGAGCCGGGGTGGCGGGGGACCAAGGGGAGGGCAAGCTGCCAGCTGGGTGTGGGATTAGTGGTGATGTGGGCCTGGACATTTCCTGAGCCCCTTTGATGGTGGGTGTGAAGGTTGACATCCCCCCCAATTTCCAGCAGCTGTCCCCCAAAGCGACCCCAGTTAGCATAGTGCCGAGTAGACACAAATGCTTGTTTTGCAAAGAGGCTTCAAAACTCACCCTCCAGCCTTTCCTTCTACCAGCATGATGCCCTGAAGTTCTCCCATATGGAAAATCGTGAAATGTATAATAAGCAGCAAAGTCTATTTCCCTGCAGAGGGGGGTAAAAACCAACAAAATCTATGCATTAAACAGACAAACGAGAGAAAAAAAAAAGAACAGAATGGAAACACCCTATTAACAGTGCCTGTCTTTGGTCGGTGGGACAAAGCCTAATTTTTTTTTCTCATCTGCTCTTCATTTCCCAATGTACTATTATATATATATAGTCACCGTCTGCTAAAAATAGATAGGTACCAAAAATGTTAAAGTCACTACAGCTCTCAAAAGCAGAGGGCTTCGTGCATGGAGTCCCCGGAGGGGAGTCCTTCCTCGACAGAGGGCGGGTTCTGCACAGTCCCCAGGGCAGGCCACCCCCGCTCTGGGCTCCTCCAAGGCTTCCTCAAAGAGCTTCCCATTCTCTGCATCCCCCGTAGAGTCAGGGTCATGTGCAAAACCTGAATCCCATTATCCTCCAGCTCAGCTAAATGGTGAGAAAACAGAGACCGGTCCAGGCGTCCTAGTCTACTTTGAAGTCCAAACAAGTGCTTCAGAATCTCTCTGGCTCGCTTGTCTCCCCCTCCCCTTTCTCCTCACCAGGTATAAAATATCTGCAGACTAAAAATAAATCTCCCCTGAGACAGCTCAGGTGCAGCTCAGGGTTTTAACCTTCAATGCCTGGCACAAGCTCTGATCTGTAGGTCTTTAACACATTAAAAGCTTTAGCTACTTTAAACACAGAGCAACCATGTGACCCAGCAATTCCACTCCTAGGGATAGACCTCAGAGAATTGAAAACATATGTTCACATAAAACCTTGTACATAGATGTTTACAGCACCATTATTCATAAGAGCCAGGAGGTAGGAACAACCTAAGCATCATATCTACTGGTGAATGAATGAACAAAGCGTCGTGCCTCGGGCACAATGGAATATTACTTGGCCATAAAAAGGAGCAAGGCACTGACACATGGCACAGCGTGAATGAACTTTGGAAACACGATGCTAAGCGAAAAGACCATATTGCATGTGATTCATTCACAGGAAATGTTCAGAACAGGGAAATCTATAAAGGCAAAAAGTAGCTCAGTGGTTGCCAGGGGCTGGGTGCTGAGAAGCAGGGAGATGATGGCTCAAAGGCATGAGGTTTCTTTTTGGGATGATGAAAACATTCTCGAATTGCGGTGATGGTTCTGCTCGTGGGTGGATACCCTACAAAGTATTGAGCGCCTGGGTGGGCTCAGTGGTTGAGCATCTCTCTTCAGCTCAGGTTGTGATCCTGGGGTCCTGGGATCGAGTCCCGCATTGGGCTCCCCACAGGGAGCCTGCTTCTCCCTCTGCCTATGTCTCTGCTTCTCTCTGTGTGTCTCTCACGAATAAATAAATAAATAAATAAATAAATAAATAAATAAATAAAATCTTTAAAAAATATACTGACTTGCACACTTTGCCTGAGTGAATTGTATGGTATATGAATTTTATCTCAGTAAAGCCTCTTTCAAAAAGCTTTAGCTACATTGACATAGGACAATCAATCACGGGCACTCACATACACTCTCACATTCACACTCCTGTGTAGGTAACATAGCAGCTCTGAGCTGGGGCAGGGGAGGAATCCAAGGCTGAACGCAGCAGCGAGGTAGCCAGGCCTGCACTCCACACAGAAAGCGAGCACCGGTTCAGGAGTCCAGGAGTGCAGAGAGGAGTGACAAGAAGTGAGGGCTCTGGAGACCTCTGGTAGGTAACTACTAAATCAGGTGCAGGGGAAATGGAGTGGTTGCACTCAGAGGCAACCTCTGATTTCCTGGATTTTCTCTTCTTTTAAGAAAATCACTCTGTTCCCTCAAAGTGGCTGGCCCAGCCTCCCCCCCCACCATCCCTAGACCACCTCCACCCCATGGCTGTGCACTCTGAGGGCACACTCTGTGCCCTAGCTCTTCTTCCCGGATTACGGATGCAGAAAGAAGTGAAAACCATCCGATGACCCACACAGAGTTGTCAACAAGGGATTTTGAGACCCATGTTTGGGGCACTTTAGTTTTTGAGCTAAATTGTAAACCAGGGACAGGAAGTCCTTCGCACTGCCAGCAAGGAGCTGATCTTGAGATTCCCTACTTTCCATTAGAGAAAAGGAGGGAAGAGGAGCCAAGTGTGTCACTCCAGCACACAAAGTCACCTTTGCATGAAAGTAGCTGCAGTGGAGCAAAAAAAAGGGCCAAGGGTTAGAATACAGGCAAAATCACGTACCATATTCTTTATTCATATTAACTCATTTGAGCCTCCTGATATCCCTTGAGCCTCAGTTTGCTCATCTGTATAATGGACGCTAGATCTCAACTTCTAAGCTATTTGAACAAGTTAAGTGAGGTGATGTGTCTGTTGCCAAAACGTACTGCCTCAGAAATATCAGTTCTTATCATCATGACCATTCTTTTGTAAGATATTTTAGATATCATGAGTACCTTTTACTTGATCCTGGCTGAAAAGTATTAATATCCTCATTTTAAAGGAACACTGTGGAAGCGAAGGTCAGGTCACCTGCCTACAACTGTACAGTAAATCAATGAATCATGGGATTAGAACCTCTTCACATAGCATCTCTCCCTTTACCAGGGGTCTCAAAGTCTGGTTGTATCTGAGCCACTTGGGCACTTGTCAAAATCAAAGAGGCACAGGATCTGGGGTACCAGCCCCACAGAATCAAATTTCCCAGGGTGGGGCCCAGCCATATGCATCTTTAAGTCTCCCCTGGGTGATTCAGGTGCACACCAGAATCTCTGGGTCTCTGCACTAAATCAAGCAGAACTTGGAAAGAGAAAACCTAAAGGAAAAATAAAAATATAACCAGGAAAACTAGAGGATAAAGAGAGAAACTGAGAAATAGGATCCGCCTATGTCTTACATAAGTGGTAGCTAACTTTATGGAGTGTTCACTTTGTGTGGGAGATTGCTGTGGGTGTTTTATATACTCTCAAGTAACTGATTTGAGTCCCCGAGCCACCCTCTGAGGTAGCTACTACGATTATTCCCATTTGACAGAGGCGAGAACTGAGGCTCAGAGAATTTAAATTATTTGCCCAAAGCTACCCAGCTAATAAATGAGAGCCAGGACACAACCTGGACCGCCTTGACAGACTTGTAGAGAAGAAAGTATTTTCCTGTAGAGAGGAAAATAGGCCAGGATAATGAGAGAAGAGGCACTGCAGAAAGCCAACAAGGAACAAAGCTTGGGTGGGCCTCCAAACTGTGTCATGCCAGGGTGTGTCTTGGCATCACAGAAACCCAGCAGGGGGCTTGGCAAGCTTAAGATGAGATTTGGACAGGGGTACCTGGGTGGCTCAGTTGGTGAAGCATCCGACTCTAGATTTTGGCTCAGGTGGTGATCTCAGGGTCAGGGGATCAAGCCCCACATTGGCCTCTGTGCTCAGAGTGGAGTCTGCCTGGGATTCTCTCTCCCTCTCCTTCTGCCCCTCCCCCACTCATGAACTCTCTAAATAAATAAATAAAATCTTTAAAGATATATTAAGATGAGACTTGGACATCTGTAGGAAAGTTCCCAGTGTGTGGGTAGCAAAGCAGCCTTCCCCCTCACTTGGGAGGGTATCTCACACTGGGTGTAATGGGTCGAACGGTGGTCCCCAAAAAGATGTGTCCGTGTCCTAATCCTAGGAATCTGTGAATGTAACTCTATTTGGAAAAAAGGTCTTCGTAATGCAATCAAGTTAAGGATCTTGATCTGGATTCTCCAGGTGGGCCCTAACTCCAGTGACAAGGATCCTTCTAGGAAGAGGAGGAGACACAGTCAGAGAGGAGGAAAGGCCATGTGCAGAAGGTAGAGATTGGAGCAAACGGCCACAAGCCAAGGAATGCTGATTGTCACCAGAAGCTCGAAGACACAAGATAAAGAATCTCCCCAAGAATCTTGAAAGGGACTGGGTCCCTGCCAACACCTTGATTTTGGACTTCTAGCCCCCAGAACTGTGAGAGAATACATCTCTGCGGGCGTAAGTCTCCCAGCTGTGGTAACTTACTCCCACTGCACTAGGAAAAATACATTGGGGAAATGACAATCAATTTAATGGACGTTGATCTTCAGGACTCCTAAGCATCCTTTCTCTTTCATCCGGGTTACAGCTCATCCTTTCCTTTAGAGACTGCTCCCCAAAGGCCAGTCACATGCTTCTGGTGGCCCATCCTAGCCCCAGACATGGGGAGGGGCCTGTCATCTAGAGCTGGCCAATCAGAGAGCCCCATCCCCTCAACCGCAGTGATTGGTTCAGAGGTAACTCATGACTCAAGCCTGCCCAATCAGAGTCCTTCCCTAGATTTTTTGTATTACTGAGGGGCAAGGGTTATACTTCTCATTCTCCTGGGGCTGTGAAATTGGCACATGAAGAGTCCAAGCCTCTGGGGACACATGTCCAGAAAGAAAGCCCATGGAGAAAGCTGCGTGGAGAAAGCCCATGTGCATTAGGTAGGAAGGAGGCCAATGTATAAAAGGAAATGGAACAACAAGCCAAGTTCATGAGTGAGGAGATGCTGATAGTGCTTAAGTTTCTGGATACAGTTGACTTTGGGACCAGCTCCACTATTCCCATGGTTTATATCGTGAACCTGAACATATTTGCCCAGGCTAGCTAGAGTTGGGGTCTGGCCTTGCGACCAACTGAGCTCACACCAACACAACAGGTTTAGAGCAACTGCCATTTCCCCCAGGCAGAGCAGGGGCATCTGGGAAAAAACTTGATGCGTGGCTTGCATCTCTTCCTTTTCGAGGAGGTTTTGAGGACGAGATCAGGGCTGGCAGTGTTATGTGTTGAAGAAAAGAGAAAGAAACAAGCTTGGGAAAATGAGTCTCCTCGATTTTCATGGCATCAGTCAGAATGTCCAAGAGACGCAGTGGAAACCATCTCCAAGCAGGAGAATGTTCGTTCCTGTTTGGCGGAGCCCAGAGAAGAGAAGAAAAACAAAAGATTCAGACAGGGAGCCAAGTCGGGGTGGGCACGGGGGCCCTGACCCCCTTTCATACCCACACGAAGCCACCTATCCATCCAAACACTGGCCCCGGGATCACAATGACATCTGAAACTTCTTTCAGGCATTTCCTTCCCTTTCAGGTCTCTTTGGGTTCCTCAGCCCAGATGTTGCTAATTTTCCATCTTTTCAAAGCTCTCCACTGCATTTAAAGTCAGAATGCATCCTATTCACCACTTCTGAATTTGAGGGGGAGGAAATCACAGAGGTCAGCAGGCCTTTTAATATAGAAAGTAAATGAGCAAAGCTGTGTGCGAATGTGTGAGTGCGTGCGGGCACACACATAGCTTGTTATTTCCTGCCTTAATCCACTTTTCAGCTCCACTGTGCAAGATCACAGGAGAGACTCGGGCGGTACCTCTAAGAAAGGTTCTCACATCTCCTTCAGGAAAGAAGCTTCTTCCCCAAAGTTGCCTTTTGTACCTCCCTGGGTCCGCTCTGCAGACCTCAACCAAGCTAATCACTGGTCAGCAAGTGGCCACTTTGAACTAGTCACACACCAGAGGCCCTCTGAGGATCCTGTTTGCTGGGTGACTGTTTTCATATGTTGACTATTCTGTTTGCATGTGGCAAAGGGCTCCTTCTCTCTCATTTGAGACAGAGCTAAAAGGAGGCCCTTCCAATTTAAGTGGCGACGAACAAGTGGAGGAAAGCCAGGGCACATGTTCTTCTGACAAGGTTGAACAGCAAGAGAACTCACAAAGAAACTAAATCCGGTTGCTGTTGTTCAGAGAAGAGAGGGCATGTGGAATGAGGGTGAGCCATCGGTTTCCTTCTAGCATAACCACTGAGTTTCTCACCTCTTCACAGTCACCTATAGAGAGTTCCTAGTGGAGGGGTAGGCTTAGAGATACATATGGATCCCAATCCAAAAAGGTAGCTTTTTGATCCCAATTCAAAAAGGCACCTGGGTGGCTGAGTGCCTACCTCTGGCTCAGGTCGCGATCCCGGGGTCCTGGGATTAAGTCCTGCTTCGGCTCCCCAGAAAGAGCCTGCTTCTCCCTCTGCCTATGTAGCTGCCTCTCTCTGTGTCTCTCATGAATAAATAAACAAAATCTTAAAAAAACAAAAACAAAAACAAACAAAAAAACGTAGCTTCAGGTGGGTACTAGGAAAACAGAAAAGTAGCAGGGGTCATTCATTTTACCTTTTTTATACAATAGAAAGAGAGAGAGAGAGAGAGAGAGAAAGTCAAAAGATTTGCTGGTGCTCATCTCCAAGATAACAAATTCACCAGAAACATGACTTTAATTTCTAAACCAAAAATGGGGACTAGTGGTCTTATGACTAGGAGTATATGTGGAAACTATGGGAAAGAATGTCTTAAATTTGACCATCCCAGAAATGATAGGGTGGTGGTTCTCCGTGGAGGGCAATTTTGGATTTTGCCTATTGGATGGAGGCCAGGGATACCGCTAAACATCCTACAATGCATGGAACGGGCTCCTACAACAAAGGATTAGTCACTATAATTGTCAGTAGTGTCGCTGTTGAGAAACCCGGGATGTGACTCGTCACATGGGCCCACCTGACCTGCCACGGCCTAGGGATATGCGGTCTTCCCAAGGGCCCAGAAGAGGAGAACCAGATGCCCGTGTGCCTAGAAGTCCCACAGCCAGTTAGCTATGAAAAGCTGGGCTGCAAGGCCCGGAGGTATCAGGGCTCGCGTGGGCAGTAGAAGGAGACAGAGCTGAGATTTTAGAAGAGCAGGTCTCAGGAGAAAATAGAAGAGGAGGGTGAGAAAGGAGAAAGTGGAGCAGTCTGTGCAGAAAGAGGCAGAGAGCAAGAGGCTCCCCTGGGGGACACAGAGAGTAGGTGTCTCGGTCTTGGGCAGCTTCCTCCACGCCAAGTGGCCCCGCATGCTCTGTTTTCATGACAAGTCTAGGTCAGCCCACCAAAGCCGTGCTCTGAGCCGGCGTGAATAGATTTCTGTTTCTCGAGACCAGAAGAGCGGTGACTCACGCTTGCCAGTTAGACTTCTTGAATACGTAATTCCCTGTAAGGTTGTGGAAGGAGGCTGGGCTGTCAAACATGGAGCTGCCCCAAAGATGACAAGTCTAGAGCGAGCTTTTCAAAAAGAGCCTGACTTTCCACCAGTCCTGACCTAACGCAGCCCATGACGCACACTGGGCCCACGCAGCCAGCAGCCATCCATGCATCCTAAAGGCTCAGAAAGACCAGCCCCACGTGTGCACGTCACCCAGGGATGCTGGTTTCGTGTCATGCAGCGCTGCTCAGAATCATGCTTTTAAATGACTTCAGTATTTCTAAATGAAGAAAGCAAAATACATAGGGTTACGAAGACAACCAATCGCAGTGAAAAACAGGTCTCAGACTATTTTAAAATTGAGACATAGCGCTCTGTGTCCTCCTTAATTAGTACATTAAGAAACTCTAGGGGCAGGGCCCCTGTGTGGCTCAGTGGTTGAGCGTCTGCCTTTGGCTCAGATCGTGATCCTGGGGTCCTGGGATTTCGTCCTGCATCAGTCTCCCCACAGGGAGCCTACATCTCTGCCTCTCTCTCTGTCTGTCATGAATAAATAAAAAAAAAAAAAAGGAAAAAGAAAGAAAGAAACTCTTGGGGCACTCAACTGGTTCCATCAGTCAAACAAGCGACTTTTGATCTGAGTTCAAGCCCCACCTTGGGTGTAGAGATTATTTTTAAAAAATAAAATCTTGGGGTGCCTGGGTTGCTCAGTTGGTTAGGCATCTGCCTTCAGCTCAGATCGTGATCCAGGGGTTCTGGGATCGAGCTCCACATGGGGCTCCCTGCTTAGTGGGGAGCCTGCTTCTCCCCTGCTTGTGCTCTCTCTTTCTCTCTCTCTGTCAAATAAATAAATAAATAAATAAATAAATAAATAAATAAATAAATAAAAATCTTAGAAAAGAAAAAAGAAATTCTAGTGTCAGGTTTAATACTTAACCATAATTTCAGACTAGCGATGAGAATACATAACAGTAAAACATAATTGCAACTATATTGCAATTGTGATATAAACTATAATTGTGATATAAAAATATCTATTCATTTTGTAGGCAACAGAGTAACAGATGCCACTAATACTACTGTAGTTTGCTTTCTGTGTTTATAACCAAAGGCTATGTCACATTTCCATTTGATATCTGTGAAAAGAAAGATATATTTTATTGTTTAATAAAAAAACAGATTTTATTGTTCATGGAAATAAAAACATATTTTTCCTACCATGTTCATGGACCCCTTGAATATTATGCCCTCTAAGTGGTCCATGGGCCACAGATTAAGAGTCTCTGACCACAAGGCCCCAGACAGATGCCAGACAGGTTTACTGAGCAGGAAAATGGCTAGTGAAGAAGAAGCAGAAATGTTTTCTTATTCTAAGGCTAAGCAATGAACAAAGATTAATACTCCAGGCAAATTAGCTTATAAGCTTCTCACCTTGTAGCACTCTGAGCACAAACAGAAGAGTTAAGTTTTGACACAGAATTTGAAGTCTGCAGAGGATACTGAATCAAGGACAGTAAGCCCTGGCCCGCTAGAGTGGAACAGCCAGTCCCTGACAGAGGAGACAGTTGTCCTTGGGAGCAGGGATGCATCAGAGGTCCTGTGGGGTGGGGATGGCAGGTAGGAGGTGTACCTGGGTGGCTCAGTCTGTTAAGTGTCTGCCTTCAGCTCAGGTCATGATCCCAGGTTCCTCAGAACGAGTCCTACATTGGGTTCCTGACAGCAGGGAGCCTGCTTCTCCGTCTCCCTCTGCACTCACCCCTCGCTTGTGCTGACTCTCTCTCTCTCAAAAAAAAAAAAAAAAAAAAACCTTAACAAAAAAGAAGTGCTAGCAGAGCAAAGTGGGGAGAGATGTCTGTCACTGCCCACTTGAAGGAAAGGCCTGAAATGGTCCCCAGAGATCAAGCTGAGGACCAAGAAGAGAAGAAATGGGGGTCAAAGTGGGGATGGATTCAATTCACAGAACAAAACTTGTGGGGCTAGGGCAGGGGCAGAAGGCTGCGGGCAAATACCTCTGTTACTGAAATCCGAGGCATAAACCCTTTCTGTGGCTGAAGGTGCCTGAGAAAGGTTGTACGCGTTTGGAGAAGAAACCTGATTGTCTGAACACCCTGCCACCAAGGAAGGAACCAATGATGACCTCGAAAGCCCGGAGCCCTCATCTCCAGTTTGCCTGCCAAATCTGGGAGGGCCACCCAGGCCGTTGTTCCAGGCCTCGGTGCTCTCCTCTATGGGATGAGACTGTTGAACTAGACCATCCGAAGGGCAAGCATCTCACAATGCCCAGATCAGCCACGGGGACTCACTCCCGTCAGCGCTGTGGTCCCCGGATCCCGGCTGCACGCTGCCTTCTCCTGGGTCCTAGCCCCAGGGGTCTGATTCAACTGGTCTGATGTGGCCTGAGCATTCAGATTTCTGAAAGCTCCTTGAGTGATTGTAACAGCCAGCCAAGGTGGAGAACCACGGTTGCAGCATTCATTCATTTCTCAGATTGATAGGCTGGGCAGGGGATCGGACACCTGGATACAGAAAAGAAGGTCAGGTTCAATAGGAGCCAAGAACTGAGCCACATCAAGATAGGGGAGGGCCCAGGGAAGGCGGACGGCATGGGGTAGGGGTGAGCGGGCAGCGAGGTAGCCTTGGCTGGGGTACCAGGACAGTTCCGTCTTATTAGTGGGGTGAACGTGGGCTGGTCGTTTCCCCCTTCTCCATCTGGTTTTCTCATCCCTAAAATGAGCTGTGCATAAACGAAAGGGAAAGCAAACCAACACGTACTGGCTACCCTTCACCTGCGGGGTCCTGTCCTAGGTTCCACACGTTTGTTATCCAATTTTCTTCTCACACCGTACTCGAGAGAGGAGGAAGTCACTGTTTGAAAAGCTAACTAAGCCCTTCTTCTGTACCTCGCTGAGTCACTGCAGAGCCCAAATGAGCTCATGCATCCGAAATAGGATTGCCAGCCTTAGCAAATAAAAACACAGGATGCCCAATTAACTTTGCGTTTGAGGTACACAACAGATACTTTTGTTAGCGTGAGGCCGTCCCGAATATCGTTTTGACTGACAATCTGAATTTGGAACTGTTTTGTTGACAATGAAGCCTGATCCACATGTAGATTTTTATTGGGGTTTGGCTTCTTATTGATGAGGTTTTTCTAGTTTAGGGTTATTAACCCTCTGACATGTGTCCTAAGTATTTTTCCTATTTGTGCTTTATTTTTTTTACTTTGTTTATAGTGTTTGTCGTGCAGAAGTTTTTAATTTTTATGTTGTCACATGTTCCCATCTTTTTCTTTATTGTTTATAGCATTTGTGCCATGCCTAGAAGTTTCCATCCAAAGATTATACACATTTTCACTCCTGCTTTCTTCTAGTGCTTTTATGGTTTTAGTTTTTACATTTAAAACATCTGGGATTTATTTGGGAGGCTAATGGCATTTTTTTTTTCCAAATGGCTAGCCAGTTGTCCCAATAGCATTCAAAAAAATTATCTTTTCCCTGCTCATTTGAAAATGCCCTTTATCATATATTGAATTCTGAGATTTACATGGGTATAATTCTGTGACCTCTAATTTGTTCTTTTCTTAGTATGACACAATTCAAATCACTGTAATTTTATAACATGCTTTATTTCCTGGGAGGGCTATTTCTCCCTTATTTTCCCCTTTAAAGGATTTCCTGGTTATCCTTACCTTTCTGTTCTTCCTAATAAATTTTGGAATTATCCTGTCATATACCCAAACCTCCAGTTTAACTTTTAATTAGTGTTCGGTTAAGTTTTCAGAATAATTTAGGCAGAAAGGACCTCTTATCAATATCACATCTGTTTACCAAGACCAAAGGATGTCTCTCCATTAGTCATCCTCTTTATGATTTTCAGTAAAGGGTAAGCACTTTCTTCATGTGAGTGCCACGCAATTCCTATTAAATGTATTCCTAGCATTTTATGTTCCATTCATATTTATTATATTTTCTGTTTGGCTATTGTTTGGACATGTATCAGGCGTTTTATTTAAAAGGGCGCCTGGCTGGCTCAGTTTGTAAAGCCTGTGACTCTTGATCTCAAGGATTGTGAGTTTGAGCCCCATGCATGTGGAGATCACTTGAAAAGTAAAATCTTGAGAGATCCCTGGGTGGCTCAGCCGTTTAGTGCCACCTTCAGCCCAGGGCATGATCCTGGAGACCCGGGATCCAGTCCCACCTCAGGCTCCCCGCATGGAGCCTGCTTCTCCCTCTGCCTGTGTCTCTGCCCTTCTCTCTCTCTCTCTGTGTGTCTCTCATGAATAAATAAATAAAATCTTTAAAAAAAAGAAAGAAAGAAAAGTAAAATCTTTAAGAAAAACAGGGGAAGGGACAAGGCAGGAGTAGGAGAGAAAGAGAGACAAACACAAATTTGATCAATGTCATAGTTTTCCTTGAGTCCATCTCCTAGAGAAGGTTCAGTTCATCAGGGCGATGTCCCTTCAGGAAGACTCCTAGGTTCAGCGACCCCAGTTTCCAGAGTGGAGAGTCAGAAGAAGCAGATGAGGGGCGCCTGGGTGGCTCAGGTCATGCTCCCAAGATCCCCGGGTCGAGCCCCCCGTCAGGCTCCCCGCTCAGTGGGGAGCCTGCTTCTCCCTCTTCCTCTGCCTGCTGCTCATCCTGTTGATGTTCTCTTTCCCTCTATCAAATAAAATCTTTTTTAAAAAAAGAGAAAAAGAAAGAGAAGAGCCAGATGTAATTCTCCCCCACGAGTCTAATGGACTGCTTGTCAGGTGATGCGAGACCTGGAGCAGAAGCACCTGGACCCCATCTTGAGGAACATCCTCCATCTTCGCCCCTGCGAGGCCAGGCTTCCCATTGGCTCTCAGGGCAAGCCCCGCCCCTTCTGGTTCAGGACCTCTCTTCCGGTCTGAGGGCCCCCCCCCGCCAGCTGCTAGGAAACTCGCTTCCTGCCTGGGTGTCTTTCACAATCATCTGCTCCTCTGAAGGGAGTCTGGCGTCTCGCTGACACACACGCTTGCTTGAAGATTTACATTTTCGATTTCCTTGCCCATTTTCTGACGGCATACATAAAAGAGAATTGTAAATGTTTAGAAAAATCAAAGTTCTTCTTAGACACCTGCCGTTCCACCAGGTGAATATTCTCCAATTCATGCCAAGAAGAGGAGGAAGAAATGAGGTGGAATATAACCTGGCCGTTGTCTTGCTGGAGGATTCCAAACTTTTATTTCCGCTCTCACTGTTGGAGTAGCTTCAAGTTCTCAGGGCAGTCTGGAAGGCTGTCAGGCACAGCTTCCTGCTTCCCTGGGGCTGAGCAGTGCGCAGAGCCCACGCTGGGCTCACCACCGGGAGATGAGATTAGGGAGGGACCGCAGCCAGGGCCCTTCAGGAGACATTGGGTGCCCCACCCACACCTAGGGGACCTCTTGTCTGACCCTTCCTCTAGGCCACCATCCTCTCCCTGGTCCCTTTCTTTCCTTCAGAACCTACAGGGTGCATTCAAGGGGCACCTGGGTGGCTCAGCAGTTGAGCAGACGCCTTTGGCTCAGGTCGTGATCCCTGGGGTCCTGGGATCGAGTCCCGAATAGGGCTTCCCATGGGGAGCCTGCTTCTGCCTCTGCTTCTGCCTCTGCTTCTGCCTCTGCCTCTCTCTGTGTGTCTCTCATGAATAAATAAATAAAATCTTTAAAAGAAAAAAGAAGAAGAAGAAGAAGACGAAGAAGCAGAAAAACCTATGGGGTGCATTTGAGCCTGAGCAGCTAGCTGCCAACTTTGGAAAAATAGCACACGTATAAGTGTTAATTTAAAAAAGGAAAAGCATGAACTGTGCTGTCATTTCCTTTTTTCTTTTTCTTTTTTTTTTTTTTTCTTTTCCAGATGGTAGAAAGTAAATGCAAGGAATCTTTAGGGTCATCCCTAAAATAAGATGTGGAAGTGGAGTGCACTTAATGATCACTGTCCCGTTGGAAGCCAACTTGTGGAGGGATAGGTGAGGTCCAGGGCTTCTAGGCTGAGGGCTGGTTATCTGTGCACCACTAGGGACTAAAAGTCATGGGCTCATGTCGGCTGACTACGCAGTTCTCTACAGTTCTTTAACCACTGGCTTTTAAGCCATCCCAACCCAGATGGCTAAGAGAGTGGCACTGTGGGGGTTTCAAATTCACATCACTGTATCTAACAAACCAATGCCGCAACCACCTACTACTTGTCATTGGAAGTGGAAAACTCCATCCCATAAAACAATTTCTTTCCTTCCTTCTTTTTTTTTTTTAAGATTTTATTAATTTATTTGAGAAAGCGCACACATGTGAGAGGGAGAGAGAGAGAGCATGCACGAGCACACCAGCAGCAGAGGGCAAAAGGAACAGGGAGAAGCAGGCTCCCTGCTGAGTAAGGAACCCATCTGCGGCTCAATCCCAGGACCCTGGGATCACGACCTGAGACAAAGGCAGCTTTTTTAACCTACTGAGCCACCTGGTGCCCTAGTTTCCCTCTTTCAAATGCTCCCACCAGGACCATTTCAAAGAAGGATGAACTATAATGAATCAATTTTTTCCATGTCTTCCAACTGTCAATTATAAGAGAGTGGGCCACATTATGATTTCCCGGGAGCTTAAATGACACACTTCTATTTTTTTTCCTTCTATTTCAAGAGAGGACCCTATTTGGCCATCTTCATCCTCTGGACAGGGACAGAAGGAAAGATCCTCCTCTCCAGTTCTTTTCCTTGTGAGAAATAGTCTTCTTGAGCATTACACAGAATGCATATGACAGAAATCTCTTTCCAAGAACTGAATTCAAACCCTGATTCCATATACTCTAAGAGGCTCCTGGCTTAGCTGGAGTCTCCAGTGAACAGGGCTTCAAGTGACAGTTAGCAGGAGCCTGGACTGTTTTGATTGTGTGAGAACTGGGGTGTGTGGCTTGAGATAGAACAAGATCTCACCAGGACAGTAAGTATGGAAGCAAGATGGTTAAAGAGAGGGGGATTCGGGGCAAGGACTCAGCTCTCCTCCCTAGGACAATTCAGTGCTCTTCCATTTTGGCCCACTTACACCATTCACAGAGTCCAATTTAGTTCAAGCTTCTTACCCTACAATACAGCCCATAAAAGTAAGAACATCTGGGAACTACAAGACAGGGTGGTAGGGAAACCAATTTCATTTCCCTCCCCCAACCTCGTAACCTTTTATTGCTTTACAGTTCATTGTCTCACTCTTTCCCCCACAGCTCCCGCCACCATCCTTTTGCTCACACGGGTCCTGTGGGAAACTCCATGGCAGAAGAGGGAGGGGGAGGGGTGGGAGGCGATTCATGATCTTTTTGGAATGGCTGCCGGACAATGATAGTCTCAATGAAATGCCCGCCTGGGAATATCAACTCCCCCTTTAACATTCCCTTCTTCTGGCTCAATATGGAGTAATTTCAAGGCTCACCACAGTGAGGGCTTGAAGTCTTTCTTTGATTTCTGCTTCTCATCTATTGTACATTCCCTGGATCAATCCGGAGATGAGAGCCAGGTAGCAACAAGGCAGCATGTCTCTGGGAGCAAAAGATAATTGAAAAATCCCAGTAAGTTCATTCCCTTTGGTCCTAAGTTCACATATGGCCAGCACATTAGAGACCTTATCCGAAAGACCAGCTTGGGACCCAAGGTGGGGGATGATTTCTGTCATTAACTCAGAGGACCTTCCCTCAAATAATCAGGGAATCAGGGCTCTGTGTGTCTTGGCTCCTGTTGCAGGTTTGACCATGTCACTGGTTTTAACCCAAGCTGATGTCCCTTCTGGAATGGTCCACACTCTAGGAGATAAAGTAGCTGTCTTTGTGAGTGATTGCTTCCAGACCCAATGAAGAGAAACTCATGTGTTTGAAATGCCTGCCATTCCTCTCCATTTCACCATAAAGTAGCCAATTTAATTTTGCACAATACTGTTTGATAACAACCATGTGTGTGTCTTCTGTATTTATATACTCAGGAAAGGACCTACTTGGTCAGTGTGAGATAATTTCACAAGAAAAATGGAACCAGATGTGACTCCTTTTTATTTGGCTCTTCAAACTAAGGCAATCTAATTCCCAGGGTCAGTCTTTACTTGGGTTTTCAGTTACTTTGCAGAAGAGGATCCTTTTACACTACAATGTTTGCTTTTCCAAGGTACCTGACAAGCAGGAGTGGGCAAGAGATTTTAGAAAGTTGGTTCTCAGCCTAGCACTTTCCAACATTGCAGGTTAGTGATTCAGTGGGATAGAAGTTTCCTCTTTTGGAATAGAACATGTCTGTCCAGTAGTAGGCTTATCCACTTCAATTAAGCTATTCTTCCAACTACTCAGAATATACAAGCAGCGTGGGTCTAAAATCCAAGGTCAAATAGTGGTAGGATGACTCATTCACAACTCCAAAGCTCAGGAGTTGGGCAGAACTGACATCAGAACAGGGCAGACTTTTCTCTCTTTTCATCTTATTTCCTCTTTTTCTTTTATTTCCACCTCAACTTGAACTGGTAAGCCTGTCATGTACAGTGGTACTATGTGTACACTATACAAAAGCGCTCAGCCAAGGGAGTAAAATCCAGCCCACGCCCTGCTTGCTAAGCCGTGTATCCCAGCATGGGGCATAGCTACCTAGAGCAAGACATACCTCCGCACCTCCCCACAAGTTGGCATCCCTGTTCTCCAAGTTGGCATCCCTGAGGCTGCATTTGTCCAGAGGAGGTGCATTTTTCTAAGAGCCTGTATGCACTAGCAGTGCCGTTCTATGTTAGTGATAGACTGAAATACAAATACGGGAGCACCAGAATGTGTGTCATCTACTCCTACCTGAGTATGTTAGTACTTATCCAAAGGCCATGTTCCTGCCCTTTCTTTGGGAGGCAAAGTAAGTCATCTGGAGAGGCTTCAGACCCAAGGTGGTAGGTCCGTGGCACTTGTGTCACTATTCTTCCGATGGCAGGCATCACTAATCAGTTCCGGAATTCTTTTGCAGGGAGCCCAAATTGGTCTCACAATCCGTTCTTCTCAGTCCCTGCTAAGTGAACAGAGTTGACAAGCAAGAGTAAACCTGTCTGCCATCTGTCTCAGCCAGCAATTGCTACAATAATGCTGCATAACAAACCACCCCGAAACTCCGTGGCTTGACTCAAGAATCATTTGTTCTTGCTCACCCGCCTTGGTGGCAACTGGGATTTGGCAGATCTATGGTGAATCAGGCCAGGAGTGCTCCGCTTCAAGGTGCAATCCAGCTGGGCTTTGGTTTTTGCTATGGTTTGGGCTCAGATCTGCTCAGTGTGTTTCCCTTCCGGGGCCCCTATGAAAGGGTCAGAAGCACGGCCAGAGCGTGCTCTTCTCTCGTTGAGGTTAGAGGCACGTAAGGGAAAGACCAGCCACACAAGCACATTTTTAGTCTCTACTTATGTCAGATCCACTAACTGTTTCACTGGTGAAAGCGAGCCATGTATCTGAGCACAAAATCAAGAAGCGGGAAGTAGGACCAAGGTAAGGGTGAAGAGTTATGACCAAACATTGGGGCTACCACACCATCTCTGTCCTAGGCAGAGGGGCAGGTATGATGTCAAGCCACATTTACTGTGATGTCCCCTACTTGGCTGGTGTCCCCTTAACATGATCATGAAGCTCATTTTCCCTAGCCAGACAATCAACCTCTTGCCAGGTGGGTGATTAACAGGGAGGGCTGAACTTCAGAGCCCAAGATGCAGAGATAGAGCAGTTCTTTATATAGCCTGGCCTGTGAACCCAGTGATTAGTGGTAATTACATTGGATCTGAGAGAGGTGCCTCCTCTAGGAAATGGGTACAGATAAATAAGTGAGAGGGCCAGGCAGATTCAGGGAGCCTGGGCTTCAAGGGATGTGATTCGAAAGAAATAAGAGTGGAGGAGAAAGAGCAGAAGTGATGTGACACGGAGGTGCCCCGACTAGAAGTAAACATGGGCCTGGAAACCCCTGATGACCCTACGGGGCTTTTCATTTTCACTCATCAAAAGCAAAACATTCCTTTAGGCCATACCATCTTATCCCCATCATCAAAGGTTAACCCTGGAAATTACAGAGCCAAGGTCCTTCCCTCCAGGGGTTCATCATCTGAGATTGTGTCTCAGGCAACAACTCTAGAGAGTAGACTATAAACGGAGAACCAAGGCAGTGGGAAGCAGACAGGGATTAAGGGGAGGATAAACCATGAATAAAAAAAGGCAGGGATCAATCCAAGCAGGCTTGCTGGAGGAATGGGCATTCGGGAGCTCCTTATGGAAGGGAGTACTATCGTCCCAGAATTAATGGCATGACTTGATAGAGGCGATGGAAGTAGAAACGGAGTGTGGGGAGAGAGCACCTACTGTTTAACAAGCGTTGGGGAGCGGAGTGGTGAGGAGGGTGGAAAATCTGTGAGCAGCCAGTCTCATGCAGCTCGAGATGGTCAAGAGCTTGACACCGATTGCCTTTTTGTTTTTTTTGTTTTTTTTTTAGTTTATAATGGTGGCTATAGAAAGGAAAAGGGTGGTAGGAACAACTGTGACCTCCCAATCAGACATCTTAGTAAAAGGAATTAGGAAGAGGAGAGGTCACCACGTCTATGTGCCCTCACCTCTCAGCAAACCAAATCAGAGATGACCTACCTAGCCCACCCAGGGTCTCCAGTCATGTGGATCAAGCCCCATCAGGCCAGGCTCTGTGATAAGTACCTGACCTATCACAGCAAACTCATCCAGTAAGGACTGCCCTTAGCCCCTTTTGCAGGTGAGGAAACCAAGTCTTCCTTGAGATGAAGTTCTGGTCCACAGTCACCTGGTTAGAGAATGCCAGTGCTGGGAAAGGCACCCAGGCCATCTGAGTTTAGCACCCATGTCCTTTGTTGCTGTCTGACATGGTTTCCTTTTTAAGATTTTTATTTATTTATTCATGAAAGACACACAGAGAGAGGCAGAGACATAGGCAGAGGGAGAAGCAGACTCCCTGCGGGGAGCCTGACTCAGGACTTGAACCCAGGACCCCGGGATCACACCCTGGGCCAACGGCAGACACTCAACCACTGAGCCACCCAGGCATCCCTGACATGATTTCTAAGAGGCATCACAGTGTACTGACACTGTGTGGCTTTGGTGTGACCCAGCCAGCATCTCTGGGATGCACTTGCCAGTGAGGCCGTGAAGGTTTCAGCTACCCAGAAAACTGACGTGACCTCATTTTCCGCATTTGGACCAGAGAGGATGTTTCCTAAAGCAACCTAGGCCCTTGGGGATATTCTTTTATCAAATGGGTCCCAGGTTTCCCCCTCCGCGTTGCAAAGTCCTGGCATGTTTTCCTTTGGAGAGAAGTCCAGGGTTCGTGGTGCCAAGGGGAGGCTGAGAGAAATGTGCTCTTCCCTTTCAAGCCAGGTTAACCGAGTGTGGTTTGTAGGCAGGTCGGTCATTGATTTTTTTTTTTTTCTTCTCTTCTCCAGAGAGCACTGCCTTAGTCACATGGATGAAAGCCAGGGGGAAAAAAAAAAGACAGAATTGAATGGTCCAGGTTGAAAGAAAACTTTTGAAAGAGGCTAGAAGCCCCGGTCGGGGGTTGGTCTGCAGAGCACTGGTACCGGTGGTGTTTAGATGTGCTTGGGAGGGAGGGGGAGGTTGTGTCACGACCGTTCCTTCCCCAAGCCAAAAGGAAACCACTGGCTTTTGTCTTCCCTGTTTCGTTTCTTGCAACCTGTACCCGCTGTTGTGCAAGTTCGAGCTTGGAATTTCTAAAAGCATTTAGGGTCTTGCTTCGATCGCATCTGTCCAGCTGCACAGAACCCACACTCCAATCCCATTGTTGCCGAGGCTCTGGTCAAAAGCTAGGACAGGTAGGTTGCGGGAATGAAAGCCGTGTTACCTGGGTGTGTGGCGAAGCGTGCCCTGCTCTGAGCCCCTGGGGACCATCGGGGAAGATTCTCGGCCTTCCAGCAGAGATCAGTCCAGAGATGCAGGGAAGGTAATTCATCTTTGGTAAAAAGAAAGCAGAGGGAAACCAGTAAGACTGCAAAATAAGAAAACATCAATTCTCAGCCACAAATACTCTGAGCGCCTCTCCTGTGCCAGGAAGTATGCTACATGATGCAAAGAGCCCAACCCCTTTTAGCCACTCTCCACGGGAACCTCAAGAAAGAATATTAGCAAAAGGAAACAAAACAAGTGGGCGAGCTAGGTTTTCTTTCCAGGCCAAAAGACTCAGGGCTTATTTTTGCACAAGATCAATTAGGAGAAAGAGAAATCTGTGCATAAAATCTCGTGGCAGCTGACACAAGCATCCCTGTGCCCTGAGCGACTTCTCGAGTAGACCTTCCAGTGAGCCGGAGTCGTCGAGACAGAGGTCATTCTCCACACCCACCGTCAACAGAGCACAGACTGGGTGATTTTCCTGTGTGAGGATGGTTTGAGTTTGACCCACTCTATCTAGGTTGACTTGTGATCAGCAGCAGTTCTCCTGGGAAGTTAGAAGTTGAGTCTGAGCAAGACTAGTCCGTCCTTCATGAAGGGCCAAGGCAACCCCTCGGTCTTGGCCTCCGTAACACTGTTCTCATTGGTTAACCAGCTCGGGATCGAGTGAACTCACTGCTTTTTTTTTCTTCCAGGTTTCTTACCACACAGAAGTCTTCTCACCTCCAGGTTTTTCTCACTGTGCTCTCGTGTGATCCCCTTTCTGAAAGAGCAGCTCCTTTTCAGCCCTTCCTTGGCTGCAGAGACTCGGACATCTGTATTAAGTCACCAAGGTCTCTTGGGCTCGGCTTTCGAGACCATCTCACAGGCCAAGCCAAGTTTTGGAGGAGAGTGAAAATGAAAGCAACACGTGTGGCCAGATGTGTGGGGGGTTCGGCCTTTGTGATACTCCAGAGTCTTCAGGACCATCTGTGCTCTGCAGATGGTAGGTCCGCAACTCAAGAGCAAGAATATTGTTTTTGCACTTCTCACTTGTAGCAGAGGCTGCTAAGAGACTTTCCCAGGAATAGGAGCTTCTTCCCCAACCCCTCTTTTAAATTGGGCCTGTGGCCTGAAGACCACATTGACCTTCCCCCTTTGCAATTGGCTAAGCACTAGTCAACCAGGTATGGGAAGTGGTATGGGCTAATTCTGGGAAAATTTTTAAAGGAAAGGAGTGTGCTCTTATCCTCCCTGCTTTTCTTCTTCCTGCTGATGGAATGCAGACACGATGGCCAGAATGAAGGCAACACTTTTGGTCCATGAGGACAAAGCCTATACCATAGGATAGTGGTTTTCAACCTTTTTGGTCTCAGGACTCCATTTGCACTCTTAAGTATTCTTTTTCTTTAATAAATTTATTTTTTATTGGTGTTCAATTTACCAACATACAGAATAACACCCAGTGCTCATCCCGTCAAGTGCCTCCCTCAGTGCCCGTCACCCATTCACCCCCACCCCCCGCCCTCCTCCCCTTCCACCACCCCTAGTTCATTTCCCAGAGTTAGGAGTCTTTATGTTCTGTCTCCCTTTCTGATATTTCCCACACATTTCTTCTCCCTTCCCTTATATTCCCTTTCACTATTATTTATATTCCCCAAATGAATGAGAACATACAATGTTTGTTCTTCTCCACAGCAAACTCGTCCAAAAGCTTAACCAAAAGGTTAACCAAAAGCTTTTACGTGTGTAGGTCATATTTATTGATATTTATAGCATTCAAGAATTAAAACAGAAAAATTAAAAACCCAAGTGTATATAAGCACATATTCCATTAGCTTTCAGAGCAACATCATGACACATCATGGAACCTCTAGCGCACTCCACTGTGTACTCACCCTTGAGACAACAAGAGTGAAAAAGGAAATGACATCTTAGTATCATATAAAAAGAGTTTTGATCTCACAGAACTCATGAAAGGGTCTTGGGGAACCTCAAGATCCCTCGGAGAAGACAATGCAGTGAACTGGAAGGTGTCTCAGTGTTGGAGGAATTTGTGGAGCAAGTGAACACTTCATCAGATGTAAACAGTTGACCTTCAGACTCTTCATGAGAGAAAAAATTAAGCTTTGGAGATATTGCTACTTGGGGCCTTGTGTCCCTTGTGGAGCAACCTAATCCTAAACAGCACACTCTCCTTAGAGGTTCAGCGAGACCTGAACTGTCTCCTGTGACTGTGGCCCTAATAGCCTCTGATTTTCCTCTCCTCAGAAGCTAAAAATAACATGTGCATTCTCATGCAATTTGAACAATTGCATTTGGAAAAAGACAAAAAATCGGGGCAGGGTGGCAGGGGAAGGCATTCCTCTTTCTCCTTTGTCAGTTTTTAAGTAAGAATGCTGTCTTCACTTTGACCTCCACATTGAGGGGAGACATAAATGAAAAGTCTGAACCACAGGACTCATCTTTCAGTGCAATTTTACTACCTTGTAAAAACCGTTCCAGAATATGAATGCATGAAACAGGTCAGGGTTCACATTAATCTCCCCAACACCCCAGTAACACACATCCCTGCTCTGCAGAGGAAGCTGAAACACGGTGGAGCTTGCCAATCATTATCATAGCGAGCTTTCCATTTTCAGAGCATCCACTCAATAAACTTAGGAAGTAGGTAAGTGCTGTTGGTACTCCCATCTGAGCATACCTAAGTCCTTTACGGATCCTAAACTCATTAATATCCTTCCAACATCTCCCTGAAACTTGCTGTGTATGCGGAAGCGAGAAGTAGGTATGTGGGGGAGAGAAACAGCTTCAGATTAGAATGTCCAGCTGGGACCCTCTTCTCCTACTCCCACTAAGAACTCTTGCCTCAGATACCAATTATATTCAGGGAAGAATCTGCTACAGCTATCTCCTCCAGGATGTGTCAGACATAAACCCAATGAAACAGCACTTCCAGGCCCAGCAAGCTTCGAGCTTCGTCCTGCATCCCTGTAGAAGCACCCTTTTGAAGAAGTACTAAGACCCGTTCAATGGCCCCTCCAGGCTCTCAGAAGGCATTCTCCGTAGGTTTGAAGAGAAGGAAGAGCCACCAATCCACTCATTCTCCTCTAATAACTCCAGGTGGTTGGGAAAATTACTGACCCCCACCCCATATTTAGTGATAGATCCTGCTGCAAACTTGACATGACAAAAACAAACAAACAAAAAAACCAAAAACTTGACATGACATTTATAGCTTGCATCATATTGCCATGGGAAATGTTCCAATGTTATTATCCATCCATGGATGCAGTTTAAGATTTTTAAATGTTAGGGTTGGAGGGAAGAAATAGAAATAGGGCAACCTTTTGAGGGGTAGGCATGGTACTCCCAAAAGCATTTTGTAAGTCTATAAGTAACAAAATAGTCAAGTTAAAGATAGCAAAATTGGTCATATTACAAGGGGAAATGAACAAAGTAGGTTAACATAATTTTTCAGAATAATGAATTTTTTGAAAAATGAGTGTTGAGTTTTTCCTCACTTTGCTGCCGGACAGATAATTTCAGCAAGGTGAGAATGTGTGTCTTATTGAAGAATGAGCAAAGATAAACCTGGCATTTTACCTTAAAACGATTCGTAGAACTTAGTAATGCTCAATGTGATGTTAATATAGTAACATTACTCCTCTTTGCACTTTTATTTTATCTTTCCTTTTCCTCTTCCTAATTAAAAGACTTCTTTATGGGCAAAAAAATCCCCCTATAAAAACCCAGATATGTTTCAAAATTACAACCCATAAGTACCATAACAATTCACAATTGCTACAACTTTCTATGATGTATCAGTACTTGGAGTCTATGACTGACTTGACACTTTTACAGAGATGACTGGAATTCATGACAATCCACTGATTAAAATGGAGGCCAAGATAACAAACTCTTGTGTTCTCTATCATTACCACTGCATCCATCATCAACATTATTAAGCATCCATTTTATTATAAGTAACAAAGTCAGCTGGTGACTCTTAAAATAATACTTACACCTTCTATTGAGATTGTTTGCTATAAACCAAGGCCAAGTGTGGTCCTTGAACTGACATTGGTCCATCAACTGTTGTTACTGTTCCTGATCATGTGCGTTCAGAAATTGAGAGTGAATATTTGGGAACTTTTATAGCAATTTGACTTTGTCATGACATCCAAGCACATGATCAATGGACTTGTCTTGCTGAACACTGTATAGAACTTCTGGAGCTGTCCAACTCCAATGGTGAGTCACGCTGGTGACAGCTGCCTCATAGTCTTACACAGTGGGAACACGTATTGGTCTCTAATGTACTAAAACTTAAAACTCAAAACTTTAAAAGAAATTTTATTTTTTAATGTTTTGTTTTATTTCTTTTTTTTTTTTTCTCAAAGATCTTATTTATTCATGAGAGACAGAGAGAGAGGCATAGACATAGGTAGAGGGAGAAGCAGGCTCCTCACAGGGAGTCCAATACAAGACTTGATCCCAGAACCCCAGGATCACACCCTGAGCCAAAGCCAGATGCTCAACCACTGAGCCACCCAAGCGTCCCTAAAAAGATTTTTAAAAAATAACCACAGAAAATTTGAGATGCACTGCAGTAGTCCATTTTGTTTTTTTTTTTATTTTTAAAGATTTTTATTTAATTATTCTTGAGAGACACAGAGAGGCAGAGACATAGGCAGAGGGGAAAGCAGGCTCCCTATTGGGAGCCTGATGTGGGACTTGATCCCAGGACCCTGGATCACGCCCTGAGCCGGAGGCAGACACTCAACAACTGAGCCACTCAGGCATCCCTGCAGTAGCCCATTTTAATTGTGACATCAGTCTGAGCCTTTTATTCTCTATAGAAGTATTTTGCTGATGAAAAGAGCTGAGTATAGAGGTTAGAATTTCTAATAAGAGAGTCCCCTTGGGCAAACCTGTCCTTCCGATCTGGGGAGCAGGCATTTGGGAGAGAACTGAAGTTGGTTTGGTGATAAATCTGAGTCTTGCCCTGGGGATTGTCAGGTCATAAATAGAACATGAATGGAAATCTATCATGTAGACTCAATCCTAAGGCCAACAAATTTAGTTCCCTGGATGCCTCCTGACCCTCAACTTCTTGCTTCCAGAAATCTCAACTTAAGGCAAAATACCTTCCTTTACAAAACTCTTTTTAGGAACAATACTTTAGAGAAGATTCAGTCCATTCTTTTGTCGTTGAGTGACTCAAGAATGCCCACAGCCAGCTTGCTCATCTAGAACAAGTATCAGAGGTGCTTGCTGATATTGATGTGATGGTGGTGAGCTCAAAAAGAGATCTCCCTGATACCCATCTTAGTCAATGGATTTCTTTGATTATTTCCGGGGTCTAAATTTTTTAAAGTGAGTTTGGGTCATATAGTCATTCAGAGGATCTGCCACAAAAGGGCATCCAGGAACCTTCAAAAGCTGGAGGTATGGAACTCAATGCCATGTTCCACGTCATCTCCTTAGCCTCTTCTTCTGCCCTTGGATCTTCCAATAGCCAAGTTGGAACCCAATTTCCAAGAGAAAAATATTCTAAACCACAGTTCAAGAATAGTAGGCTTGTAATTAAGAAAATATTTTTGATCCGTACACAGAAAACCCAACACATGTTAAATGCATGGAGAAACAGACAAAGGAGAGCTGAACACCTGATACATTTCATTTTTAAAAGTATGCAGATTTCTAAGGAAATGTCCCTGCTGCGGGTATCATAAACATTTACCTTTAGTATTAATCAACAGTCAGGTCCGAGAGAGAGGAATCGTGTGAGGAACATTTCTTCAGCCAGAGTGCTACACTCTGCTCTGCTCTTCAGTACTTTCAGTGAATTGTGAGACAACAGTTGAGTATCTCCTAGTGTTGAATCATGATGGAAAGAATAAAAATTCAAGAATTGTCTTGTAGGCAGAGGTTTGGATATAATTGGGTAGGACTCAGAAGATGGTAGCTCAGCTTCATTCACTTTTTAAAGTCTCAGAATAGTGAATTTTAAATTAAGGTTATGTCTATTGATTGATTTGGATAAACTTAATTAAAAATGTTTTTCCTAAATGTCCTTTGAGCCTAAGTGAAGTTTGCTAGAACCCTTCCCCTGAATAACTTATCAATATAGAGACAGAACTTTCCTTCCTTCCTTCCTTCCTTCCTTCCTTCCTTCCTTCCTTCCTTCCTTCCTTCCTTCCTTCCTTCCTTCCCTTCCTCCTTCCCTCTCTCCTTCTCTCCCTCTTTCTTCTCTCTTTCCTTTCTTCCTTCCTTTTTTCTTTCTTCCTTTATGTCTCTCCCTCTTGCCTTAAGTCTTCCTTTCTCATCTTTCTTTGTCTTGGCTTCTTTCTATTACTTCTTTCCCTTCATTCCTTCCTAATCGTCTTTCATTCTCTCTTTCCTTATTTCATTTAAAAAGAAAAATCTGGGTTTGTGGGCAAAACTCTTTTCCCAGCTTGGCTCCATGCAAGACTTATTCATTAGCTGTAAGCTCTGAAACCAAAGGAAAACAAAAAAAGCTTACGATCGTTTCTTATTTCCAAGGCAATAAAATGTCTTGATAGAACATAACTTAGTAAAATTAGTAAAAATGTTAAACTTGCCCCCTACTAGCACTTTCCTTTGCAAAGTTGCTCTGTTCAAGTTTCTTTAAAATCTCAGAAGCATTAAATCTTCATTAATATAAGCCCAGTGTGTTTATGGTGTCAAAATATGTTTTGGAAAAGCCAAAAGCAACCGTTACACAAGTTGCCTTATTATCAATAATCTAACATCATGCCTTTTATGTGTCATTTCTTTACACAATATACTATCATTGATGACTTTTAGCAAATACATCATGGCAAAGGATTACTCTCATCAGAGGCAGCCTTTGAAAAGGATATGCTAATTTCTAGGGAGCAAGAAAACATCAAAACAGTGCCAGCAAATAGCCAAGGGACTTTTATATCTTAATATCCTTCAGAAGTGCTTTATCTCCTAGTGCAACGTGTATCATAGTATAAACAGGAAATGAAACAGCCCCAGCATCAAAGAAGCACCGGCCACGGCTGTAATTTCAGATCAGGTTTAATAAAGGTTATCTCCAGTAGGCTAATCAAACAAAAGGGTGCATGTTTTAAAGAGCCATTTGATAATTTCCATTTAAGATGCCCTATCAAAGAGATCCCAACAATGTCCTAGGACTCCTGCTGAATCTCTGTACCTTCTTTCCAATGTGACTTCCTTCATTGGTTGCAAGGCTGTTTTGATGTCCTAATTTTTAGGTGATTCTAATTTTGAAATGATCAGCTCATCAGAAGTTGGCCTACTTTTATACAGGCCTTGTTTATGAGCCCAGGAATCAAAAATGGAAGAGAGTCTGGCAAGGCACCCAGCCATTCTACCCAGGTCCGCAGCCAAGTAAAGGCGAGTCTACCTGTCTGTGAAGATCCTTGGTGCCACCAGTAGCTTAAGCCCGCAGCAGTGCATGGCTTTTCACCAGACCGTGAACTTGGGAGCAACCACAAAGAAAAAAAAAAAAAAAAAGAGTCCTTCTTCTATGAACTATTAAGTAGTACAACCCTTGAGGTTCTGCCTTAGGTGCCAAAACCAGCTCTTGGTATTCCCATGTCGGCAAATGACCAAGAAAAGGAATCCAATCTTTTCCCCCACTCGGTGCTGAAGGAACATAAATGCTTTTGACAGTCAGGAGCCTGGAGATACGCAGACAGAGAACAGAAGGCAGATTCTTCAACAGCAGATGCGGGCTTGTGCAGAGGGTCTTTCTGTTGACTGTGGTGACACAACACTGCACCCCCTTAACCCCCATCCCCCAACCCCCACCTCCTGTCCAGCCCTGACTCCTCCCCACTCCCCTGCTTCCCAGCTGGGAAGGGACCACTCCCAACATTTGCAAGTCAAATGTACCCATTGAGCTCCTCCCAGAGGATGACCATGTTGCTGCCAGAGGACAGCTGGGCCACCTGACAGGCAGTGTGTGCCCCTCCTTCTCACCAGGGAGCACGAGTCAGGGAGGAAACTAGGCCTGGCTTAGCTGGGGCCCCAGTGTGTCCCTTTGATAATTTCCTCCCTTCAAAGCATTTCCAACAGAATTCAGTAACCCGTGGCCAGTTTTTCGGTTTAGTCTGCTCTGGGAGGGATTGGGGTGGAGTGGGCGGGGTAGTCTCAGGCTGGAGACACCCACAGTTTTGACTAGTTCCCCTTTTAGCTCAGTATCCCAGCTCTCAGCCCCTCCAGAGAGGAATTCCTGCTTTCCCCCAGGCCTTGACCCCAGCTCCTCTGCAGACCTCAGGGAGGTGTGGGGAGGGGGCCCTCTGGCACATTGCCTGCAACCCATCCATCTCAGCCCATCGGGAAGGGCCGGGCCGTGTGGTCCCCCAACCCCCAGCTGTTGCCATGACAAGCCTCTGTGCAATGGGGGTCCAGGCAAAGCAGACACTGGTGGCCAGGGCAAAGAGGGTCAGAGCCATGGCTGGGGCGATGCCATATGTGAAAGCCCACAGCTCGGGGCTGAATCAGCCAACGGTTGCCCATCGAGACCCCTCCAGCTCATTGTTGAAGCAGCTGGAGGGCGGAGGGCATTTCGTGCTTTGTTGAGAGAGATTCTGGCTTTTTCATCTCTTCCCTAGTCCTCCGGCCCCCAACAGAGGCCTAACTATGCCCAGCCCAAGTGCGCCACATGGCTACGAGCCCGGGGCTACGTGAGAGCAATGTCGATGGCCTGGAGTCCCAGAGCTGAGTCTCCTGTCCCCGTGATGGTCCACACACGCCCCCTCCCCCCTTCCCAGGCCCGGAGTCTAGCCCCCACCAGCAAAACTCAAACTTGACAAATTCCCACAACACAAGCAACCCAGCCCATCCGAATTCCAAACCTGCCCTGTAATCTCCCCACCCTTATATTCTGTGTGTAAGAATCTGATAAAACAAAAACTCAATCACTCCCACAAACAATGCGGGCTGCACCATCCATTCAGGATAACAGATCAAAGGCACCAAGGACAGACAGAGTCATAAACATCAATCTCAAGCCCCCAAGACTTTTATCCCTCGATCTTAACCCCCGCCCATTACAGGCAAGCGTGCACAAATGGAGTGTGGAGACCCTGGGACGACTTTCAGGACAAGTGTAATTCCCATCTGTGGAAGCCAGCCATGGGAAAAGTTCAAGGGAAAACAAGCTTGTCAAACTCAATTTTTAAAGGCTTGCTTATAACTGTAGTTAAGCTTTTAGTTTTTTCCTTCCTTGTAACTTAACGTAACTTTTAGCAACAGGGAGGTTGAAGCCCTAAGCGACTGTCTGGTACCATTATTTTTTATCTCATTTACTCAACGAGTATTTTGAAGAAGGTTTCTTTTTGCAAAACCACAGAGGGACACCTAAGAGAGTTCAGAACCCACCCTGTTTTACAGGAATATAATATTCTTAGCCCTCAAAGAATTGTAATGGCAATGGATCATTCTCCGTGCTATGTGGCCATGCCAGTTTCTTTGGGGAATCAAAGGGACCTATAAAAACTTGGCCGCATCAAAATTTTAATCTAACTCTGTCATTTATCAAGTGGGAGTCTTGATTTCTTCTTTTAGGATTGCCACGCGAATGGAGTTGTCAAAAATTATAATGGCAAATTCATTGAGTACTTAGTAGGGAATAGCACAGGGTATCCTATGCACAGGATTAGGTGCATAAAGTTTTCTGATTTAATCCTGTCAGCCACACTATAGGGTAGGTACTATTAGTATTTATATTTAAAAATAAAGGCACTAAAGCACAGAGTGGTTAGGTAAGTTACCCAAGGTCACACAGCTACCTAATGGTGCAAATGAAATTTGAATCCAGACACGCAGAAACAGCAAATTATAGTATGGAAGGGCAAGTACAAAAATCTAAACCCGTGCCAACCAAAACAGTAGTCACAAACCAATGTGAACAGCACAGACATAAAACATTTCCATCGTTGCAGAAAATTCTATTGGTGCTAAGTGCTGGTTAAACAGCAGAATGTTTCCTAGGCAGTGGAATTATATTTTTCTAATAATATCTTACATGAAGGGCGCTTCGGCTCAGGTCATGATCTCAGGGTCCTGAGATCAAGCCCCACATCAGGCTCCCTGGGAATCTGCTTCTCCCTCTGCCCCTACCCACCTCCCCCCCCCCCAGCTCATGCTGTCTTTCTCTCCTCTCTCTCTCAAATAAATAGATAAAATCTTTTTTTATAAATTACACTAAACCTCAGCATATCAAATAAACAAAAGGGTCACAATGGAATAATACTCAGCCATTAGAAAGGATGAATACCCACCATTTGCTTCGACTTGGATGGAACTGGAGGGTATTATACTGAGTGAAATAAGTCAATCAGAGAAAGACAATCATCATATGGTTTCACTCACATGTGGAATATAAGAAATAGTGAAAGGGACTCTAAGGGAAAGGAGGGAAACTGAGTGGGGAAAAATTATAGAGGAAGACAAACCATGAGAGACTCCTAACTCTGGGAAACAAAGGGTTGTGGAAGGGGGGAGGGGGTTGGGGTGACTGGGTGACAGGCACTAAGGAGAGTACTTGATGGGATGAGCACTGGGTGTTATTCTTCTGCAAATTGAATTCAAATTTTAAAAAAAGAAATCTCTAAATATCTCTATTTAAATGATTCAAACCTAAGCAAAATGTTTACTTAGAAGATAACCCTTCTAATCATATATGGACTGCTTCTTATGTACCCCTGTATTCTTTAATTACTGATTCTTCTACATATGTCAGGTACACAGAAAACTGCTGTGGAATAAAAGGCAATAGATTTCATAAAAAAACAAAAACAAAAGTGTCATTGAAATTAGTATGCATGTATTTTATAAAGTCAAATTAACATTTGCTGATTACACAATCTATGAGAACCATGTTTTATACGTGTTAACTTATGCCACTTACTTTCAAACATTTTCACTGTGAAATGTTACCTTTACACACACACACACACACACACACACAAAGCATAGAACATAAATGTACAGTTTAATGAATAATTATAAAGTAAACACCCATGTAACTGATGCAGGATCGCTGGATCTAAGGACCCGGAGGAGGCGGGGAGTCCAGCAGATAGAAATCAAATGTGAGCCAACAGGAAGTGAGAGCAGAGTTTATTGAAGGTACGTACAGAGAGAGTGCAGATATAGACAGAGTGTCTGGGAGGCTCGGAAAGGAAAGGAGGGTGAGCCTCATCCTTGCTTGGAGTCTTGGGTTTTTACTGAGGATTGTGGGCCAGCATACGTGTCTTCTCAGGCATCCAGGAACCAAGATGAGTGTTTAGGTGTTCCCCATAAGTCACTTATGCCCTGGAGCCAGGGGTCTTGGTGAGTCAATAGTCTTGGAAAATGTTCATGGTGAACTTGCCCAGTCACTCCTTAGATGTTATCTGTTGTGCTGGATGACTCCAAAGAAATCATTAACTCCTTGACCTTTACAAGGAGGACCTACATTATCTGTACTATAAGATGTGTGTAAGGTGGGGGTGCAGGTCGTAGTGAGAATAGAAGCAGGAAAAGTTGCAAAGAGAGTCGTCCTTTATGGGATCTTTCAGTTTCCCTGTCTCAGAACCAGCACCCAGGTCAAGAAATTGAACTTGCCAGGACTTGAGACACTTCTTTGCCTGAACCCCTTCTCTTCCCAATCACATTTCCTTTCATCTCCCAGAGTTTACCATCACCACGAGGCTGTTTCAATGGATGAAAACAATGCGGAATTGAGGGGGTATGGATACGGGATCTGCTCATAAGCGAAGAATGGTTACTATGTTTTTAATTGGTTGGGAAAAAAAATCAAAAGAACAGTGTCATGACGTGTGAGCATAAATGAATTTCAAATTTCAGCCTCCACAAATAATTATTAGAATGAAGCCATATTCCTTGCTTTACATATTATCTGCAGCTGCTTTTTGTGCTACCAGCTAGAGTTCAGTACCTCTGATAGAGATTGCATGTTCCACCCAACTGCTGGGATTTACTCTCTGGCCCTTTACAGAAAATGTTTGCCTACCCCTATTCTAGATGACAATTCACTCTTAAACCAGCTTCAGCATCCAATATGTAAGTTATTTCCGTACTTTCATTTTGGTTATACAGTAACACGCAACTCCTGATTCACACAGGTAAGAGGTTGACAGTGGTTTGGCTTTTACACAACTCACCTTGCAATTTCGGAATACTCTTTAATTAAACTGGCCTCAAGACTCAGAAGAGAAGTCGCTTGAAATTTTATTCCCAAGTTGAATCCCATACCCTATCTAACCTTGGCTTACATTCTTTATCCTAGATAAAGAAGCGAGAGAAGAAGCACCCTTCACTTAGAATAAGACCAAAAAAAAATTCTATAATAAAATATTATCGGGATGACATGTTGTAAGTTTACTTGTGATTGTGTAACAGAAGATAAGGCGATGCCAAGAACATGCGCGGAGCAGATGTGCTTGAGTTCTGCTGGCTGTTGCTGCGGCCAAGTGCTATTTTATGTGAGCGAACATGCCAGGCCCGAATTTACAAAAAGACCAGCTCATCCTTTCTAGTCAGTGACACATTGCCAAAAAAGCTCAAATATATGCCCTCGCTAAGTGAAGACGTGGATGGTTTCTGATAGGTTACAATTCGGAAGATAGCACCCATTGCGTAGACCTGCTGGCTTTAAGTACAGTTTCTACAACTGTCTTAATTTTGTTTTAATTGAAAAGGAATGAAATGGCTGGAGAACTCCCAACCACTCACACATACTCCACTAGAGTGTTTCTATGATTAGAGAAAGAGTTGGAATTTGTTGTTAAGCATCCTTAGGCAGTCATTCTCAAAAAGCATAATCCACATCCTTGTGTATCAGAATTGGGGAGGGAGACGTTATTTTCATAACACGGACAACCCAAAGTCAAGCCCAACAAAGCCTTGGCTGTTGAGGTGCGCATTGAAAAAGGTTGCGAAGCACTGCGCTGGGGTTGGGCCAGTTGTCATTGGCCAGCTTGATGCAGGGAGGGATAAATTAGCTCTAGCAGACCATGGCTTTACCCTCAGAGCAGCCCTGCCTTCTCAAGCATCTCCTAACGCTCCCTGGGCATTCCCGTTCTCTGCGTCCATCCCTACCACTTCCCTCCCTTATGGACCACAGCTTTCCTGGTCTGGGGCTACTCTTCCCCTAGGCCCTCCCAGTGCCTGGCCCAGCCACACCTCCTCTCCTGCAGACCGATTCTGGGGGGCCCTATTTGTACCAGGTGAACACCACCAACAGAAGCTGGCCTGAGATCATGAGTTCTCCTGTTGTCCTGCTCCAGAACTTAAATTTCCATGGGGTCTTCGGGAGGCAATGAAGGCTGATTTCCTATGCATCATTGTGCTACCACCATGATTTTTGCTCTGTATGAGCCTCAAGAAATTTTACCCAAGTACGTATTTCTTTTAGTATATCATTACTTTTTAAATTACTGAAATATTGATTTTATTTATTTATTTTTTAAGATTTATTTATTTATTCATGAGAGGCAGAGACATAGGCAGAGGGAGAAGCAGGCTCCATGCAGGGAGCCTGATGTGGGACTCAATCCCAGGTCTTCAGGATCATGCCCTGGGCTGAAGGCAGCGCTAAACCGCTGAGCTACCCGGGCTGCCCGAAATATTGATTTTAAAAGGAAACCATAGGGGCACCTGGGCAGCTCAGTTGGTTGAGACACTGACTCTTGGTTTGGGCTCAGGTCATGATATCAGGGGTCGTGGGATTGAGCCCCGAGTGGGACTCTGTGCTTGGCATGGAGTCTGCTTGGGACTCTCTCTCCCTCTCCTTCCATCCCTCCCCTCTCTCAAATAAATAAATAAGTCTTTTAAAAATTAAAAAAAAAAAAGGAAACTATATCAGTGCCTTAAATGGAAAACAAGCAGGACCGCCAGGCAAGGAAGATAACTTATAAAAATAAAAGCAGAGGGAACAAAGTAGATTACGCCTGGGTGCTGAGGGTTCTGAGCCTGGGATCTGTTTGAAGAGAGAGATGAGCAGGTGAGAGAGGTGTTAACAGCTGCTCCCAGGGAGGCGGAGCCTTTCTCCTTGCCTGCCACCCGGATGATTGAAACAAAGTCCCCAGGAGTCAGGCCGCCCTGTGTGATTCCTCACCTCCCTGCCTGGGATCGCCTACATTCCACGCATTAGGAAACCACAGACACAAGCACAAGAGTCCAAGACTCGGAGATGCAGCTGCTCCTTGACCCTAGGAGTTCTGAGCACTGTTCCACCTCCCTTGTCCCTTCCTGTACAAGGACAGTAACAGCCCCTACTCCCGAGGGGATGTGAGGATTAAATGAAACACGACCCACCAGGTTCCTCACCCAGCTCCCAGCACGTGATAAGTGTGCCACAAATGCATTCATTTACTCCACGCGTATTTAAGGGCCACCTAAAATGGGCTGGGCACTGCTCTGGGATCCCACTGTTGGCAAAAACAGAAGGAACCGCCTGCCCTGGGGGAGTTTGATACTGCTGTTGACTGTGACTTCTGCAAACGTTCCAGTGGAGAGCTCTCAGATTACTCCTGGTCTTCAGAAGACAACATTTTAGTCAGAAAGAAATTTGGGGGCATGCCCAGGGTCTTAGCAGTTTTGTTTTCTGGGTGTCATGTCTTCTCCCCAACATCCTCAGTGACAGCTGAGCCAACATCCTTTGTGCGTAACCCTGAGGTGGTGGCATGAAGAGGTGGGGACTTTGGGCGGTGGTTAGGTCATGAAGGTGGAGGCCTTGCCAATGGGATTAGTGCCCTTACAAAGAGACCCCAGAGAACGCTCCAGCCCTCCATCCACTACAGGAAGGCAAGACAAGAAGGCAACAATTTGCAACCCAGAAGAAGACTCTCTCCAGAATGACCATGCTGGCACCCTGACGTCAGACTTCCAGCCTCCAAAAGTGTGAGAAATAAATCTTTGTTGTTTCTAAGCCACCCAGGCTGTGGTCATTTGTCATCCCAGCAGCCCCACACTGACACTGGGAATGGCTGGTGGAGGGCAGGTTCCTCTCACGGTGACAAAAAATCCAAAGCCATCAGAGGTCTCATGTGGACCCTCTGCCCTCCCCAGAGAAATGTCCCAGCTTTCCGAGCCACGCCTGAGAGTCACTCCGATACCCTGATGGAGTCACACACCCAGCCCCGAGCCAGTTGTGAGGCCAGGGGACAGAATGTGCCGATGTGGGCTAGGCCGGGGCAGTGCTGTCTCCCCAGCACCGGGTGGGTGGCAAACAGACCCAGGACTTTGGGGAAGGGCGAGAAGGAAAACACTCGCTGCATAATAATGACATAATGGTTTGGACTAATTAGCAAACACTTGATTATTCCACTCCAAGGCACCAGCGGTCTCCTGCAGGGGTCACCAAACGAGATGCTGGAGTGTCAGAGAAGAAGGTCAGTGGTTGAAGCAGATGGGCAGGAGGCTGCTGTGCTCCGAGGGTGCACGCCGCCCCGAGCAACCAGACCCTGCTCCCAGCCTCGGGTAAGGCCTGCCACCAGAGAATGTGGGCCTCAGGGTGCCAGATTTTCGGATATTTCAAGAGTAGCCAGAAATCTGGATTTTTATACGAAATCTCCCCATCTGAAATGTTGGAAACAAATTCAAAATGTTTTGGATGCGACACGGGCCAAATAACACACATCTGTGGTCCAGACGCAGACTTGGAGTGCCAGTTTGCAACCTCTGCTACAGATCCACCCTGTGATTTTACAGGAGGGGAAACTGGACTGTTCCAGAGATACGGTCAGTGACTTACCTAAAGTCACGCAGTGGGTCATCCGCGGGGCTGGGACTGGATCCCCATCTCAAGGCTGCAGTGTGTTGCATTTTCCGACGGATTGCGCTCAGGAAGGAGCCACCGAGTGCCCAAACCAAGGATGGCAAACTGCCGGCAACCAGCCAAATCTGGCAGGTCGAGGGTTTTTTGTAAATAAAGTTTTATTGGAATGCCGCCACGTGCGTTTGTTTACACACTGTCTGCGGCTGCTTTTGCCATACGACAGCAGAACTGAGTGGTTGGGACAGAGACCATATGGCCCCCAAAGCTGAAAAGCTTTACTCTCTGATCCTGTGCTGCAGAAAAAGTTTTTTAATTCCCACTCCAGACCCTTGACATTTGCAGATGGCACATTTCTGGTTTCAACTGTTCATGAGCCCTCCCAATGGTCCAAGGAGTATCACTTAGGAACACATCTGAATCCTACTTAGTGGGACTGGTGGGTACACGTCCCAGGGTGGGGGGAGCAGAGGGTAAGCCCAGCAGCCGAAGCTTATCTCAACTTATGTAAGTCGTTCCTTCAAGATAATGAAAAGCAAGGTCACCACCAGCAGTACCAACTTCTCTATGCGAAATAGCCCCCAAAGAACAAAAAGAATTAAGTGGAAATGTGATGATTTTTATCAGTAAATAGAAATTTTAGATAAATGGTAGGATGTTGGTGATAACAGGGAACAGGACACACACACACACGCGTCACATCACATCACACCCCTCTTTGAAAACAAGAAACTGATTTGCCAAGCAAATTCAGAGAATGCCCAAGAGGCACAAAAATTGGACATCCAATGAACAAGACAGCATTGATGTGGATGGAAAGTTTGCTAACCCGCATGATGCTCCTCCAAGACTTTTGACTTTTGCAGAAAACATGATCTCAGGAGTATCTTAGGGCCTCTGTCAGAGGGGCCTCCATTCTCCTAGCCTCATGCTTCCACCGGCGTGGTGCCTGTCCTCACCTCCCATGTCATCTCCTCCCTGTCCCCCGAAAGCAGCCTGGCTGCTCTAACAGTGAGGTTGGCAGGAGGAACTGGGCATGCTCAGCTCAGCCTCCTGGGCTCACCTTGGCCACAGAGTGGCAGTGGCAGTACATTCCCATCTCTTCTCTGCTGCATGGATGGCTCTCTGCCATGGCAGGAGGGGGTCCACAGCTCCACCAGAGTGGGAGTGGGTAGGGGTGTCTAACTCATGGCTAACTATTAGAAAGCCCATTGTGACCATATGCCTAAACCACTCTTTTTAATCCAGATTTTATCACTAGTTATCTCCAGCTATCTCTTCTTTCTCTCTCTACCCCCTTCTCTTTCTCTCTCTCACTCTCTCTCTCTCTTTTTCAAACTTGGAAAAGAGAAAGAGGTGTTGTTTATTGGAGCAAGTGCTGGTAAGGTACCAGTACAGCTGTTTTTATAATACATGTTATGGGGGAAATGTCAGTTATGGCTGAACTCACGTATTTGGAGATTTTGATGTTTCCCAACCAAATGTCAAGCAATTTCTCTTCTCAACTTGGGCCCTGGCACTGTTCAGGGGCCATCAGCTGTCAAAGCAAGATAAGCCCAGCCCACAAGATGTTTATCATCTCCCCAAGAGTTAGCAGATGAGCAATATGTGTTCATTTAATGTATGTACTAAGTAAATCATTGAACAAGACACCACAAAATTGTTTAGTGCACTGTCAGCTGATATATATAAGCTCTTAAATTAAGTGGATTATGTGTCAGGCATCTGTTGTATGTGATTTGAATCCCAATGTAGCTACTGCTGCATGTCCCATCATCAAATATTTATGCAAATAAAAGTTTCTTGGAAGGAAAATTTCCCAAGTCCCACCCACCAAAAAGTAAGACTACGTTGCCTCAAATGATAGGCATGAAGGTGAACAACCAGAAAATAAAAGATACCTTTAAAAGCCTGTGTTCCTTGGACATCACAATCTTTCTTACAACCAATAGGCCATTCTTCACTCAGAATCAAATCCCTAAAGCTCTGGGAATCCACCAGAATGCATGGGAACTCTGGTGAAGATCATTCATAGGGTGATTTCTTCTGGCCTTTCATTCTAAGATCAACTGAAACCAAGCAGAGATGGAAGACAGATGTGAAAAGATACATGTATGTATACATGTGTGCATGTGTTCATGCGTATTATCTATTTACATTTGTATAATAAACATAATACATAATATATACTTACATTTGTATAATGAATATATGTTGTATATGTTGTAATATTTAATATATTATTTAGTAATAAGTATATTACATATTATATCATATTTATATTATATGTTATAATCTATTTAACAAGATCTTATATTATTATAATATTTGATATATTTACATTATTTTATATAAGGTACATTATTATATACTGTTATACAATATATATTAAATATATACATAATACGCACATACATACATAAATGGAAGGATAGGTAGATAGATAGCACTTCAATTTTAATCTTCCTGAGCACAAATCAACAGAGAAAGGATTATGACCAAGATTTTTCTGGATGGCCTAAAAGAAGTGGGAAGTGTTATGAAGAAATGTAAATCAGTGACTAATTGCAGGTATATGAACTAGTTTAATCCATCAGGAGAACAAATGAGTAATACATATCACGAACTCTTAGCAAGTTTGAAGGCTTGGATCTAAGAGTATGCATTCTAGGGCTCTCCCCTAAGGAAAGAATCAGGATCCTGGAAAAGATGTATATGCACAAATGTTCATTGCTATTTTATCTATAATCGAAAAAAATTCATAAGTTGAAAATGTTATAAGTGGAAAATGCATTTAGTACGCCTAACTTACCAAACTTCATTGCCTCTAGCCTCTCGTACCTTAAGCATGCTCAGAACAATTATATTAGCCTCTAGTTGGGCAAAATCATGTAGCATAAAGCCTATTTTATAATCGAGTGTTGAATATCTCATGTGCTTTATTGAATAGTGTACTAAAAGTGACATACAGAATTGGTGGTATGGGTACAGAGTGGCTGTCAGTGTACTGGTTGTTTACGCTCATGGTCATGGCTGGTGGGGAGCTGTGGCTTGCTGCCGCTGCCCAGCATCACAAGAGAAGATCGGACCTCATATCGCTAGCCTGGGAAAAGATCAAAATTCAAAAGTGGAAGTACAGTTTCTACTAAGTATCATTTTTGCACCATCATAAAGTTGAAAAGCCAAAAGACAAACCATTGTAAGTTGGGGGCTGTCAGTATATGCGATTAGTTCTGGTAAATATTGCTGAACAGCACACAAATTAAAACTATACACGCTTCATGTCTTCAATTTTGTGTGGCTATAGATATAAATGTAGATATTGATGTTTCTGAGTAGAAACAAAGACAAATAGAAATAATTGGTAGCAGGAAATTCATCAAAAAGCTTAACTGTAGATTTTTTCTTCTTGGTCTATTCTTTATAATTAACACGGCTTACTTATGCAATATAGAAATACGATGGTTGTTACAATTTTAATAGCAGCTATTCTGGGCAATGGGATTATCAGTAACTTGTAGTTTATACTATACTGGGCTTGGTATTTTCTGATTTTTCTACAGTAGACATACATTACTTTTTATAACCAGAGGAGGAAAATGTTCCCAGTAATAAAAAGAAAAAAGCCAGGAAGGAAATATAGCAATATGCCGTTGGCATTCATCTCTGAGAATTCACATCAAGGAAATTGCCAAATGTCACAGACCAAATCTTATTTATCATTTTCTTGACTACCTAGATTTAAGAAAGTGACTGAAGAAAGGTTAATAATACATGTTACAGTTAAAAGTGTGTCATTTCTGTCACCAATACAATAGCACAAAGAATCTGAAATTTAGGATATTTTTTTTGCTGCCTTTTCTTTATCTTAATTACCTGTATTTTCCACATAATATAGTGACCATATAATACTGTTTTAATGGGGGCATGAGGAAAAGAGGTTCTTCCAAAAATGAGTTTATTTCCCAATAAATTGCAAGGCTGTAAGTTCTAGAATGAGTAACAATATCATATCTCAACAATTGCTGACAACAACTATTAAGACAACAACCCTACCTATTATTTTATGTACCAGTAAGAAGGAAGACACTTCCAACTGAAATGTCTTCCTTCATCAGCTGTAAGACGCATATAGATTTCAGGGATGTTCAAATGTGAGAGAAAAAAATCCATCTTAGAACTGATGACCTTGGATGGGTAGCATCACATACATTATGAAAGAAGCAAAATGGTGACCACGTCCCGGGACCCTGTGCAGGCATCACCACCACCCAGCAGTAGAGAGCACAGGGGCTAGGGAGGAGGAAGTAGAGCCCCAGTGGGGGACCACAGCTGGAAGAGCTGAGATCCTGCCTCTGACCCCTCACTTCCTGGTGGCCAAGGGTGAAAGAGTCACCCACTCACCATGTGGCTCCCTCGCTAGAGGACACCCACTGACTGGGCAGGGAATGGTGACGTTTAATTGGCTAATGTCTGGAGAACACTTTGAAGATGAAAAGTGCCAGGTGGCTATCATCACCATACACTTCTTAGGATGATACGTGGAATAATAATAAAGTTCTCCCCCACTGGGCCTTTCATCCATGGATTTCAAAGCACTTAGTGAACTTTAATTAACTCCCAACACCTCTATGAAGTAGGCATTAATAGCCTCTTGGCTGAGATGGAGACAAAGGAGGGTAAGTGACTTGCCCAGGCCCTCAGAGAGTCAGAAACGAGTCATTCTGGAAGCATTCATCCATGAGGCACACCTGTGTCTACTGCTTCCTCTGCTCCAGGACTTGTGCTAAGCGCGAGGCACACCCCAGCCGGCTGGCGAGTACCAGCTCACAGGTGCCCGTTGTTAAACTGTAGGGAATTTTGTAAACCAGTTGTGAAACAAAACCATTATTTAAAATTCAATTATATTAATGTATAATTAAATTATATTGAAAACAAAAGCAATAAAAACTCAGAACATCATTTCTAACTATTTTAGAATGCCTGTTTCTGTTATCCATGCTCATCAGTTTATTTACATCTGTAGTATCTGTAAGGCAGAAATAGCATATGGTGGTGTGCGATTGTGTGTCACTCCCCCGCCCAATTTGCTTGTTCAGCGAGGTTCACAGTGGTCACTCAAAACCAGCCCTGGACCAGTATTCACGCCATGGAAGTTAACCAGTGCTACAGACCAAGGCTTAATTTGTTGATCTCCTGTTGACTATCTGGACTTTAAGAAGAGATAAGGAGGATGTTAATAATGCAGGTTCTAGTTAATAGTGTGTTCATTTCTGTCACCTTTCCGTTGTGAACACAAAAAACATTGAGGAAATGCTCTTCCAGCGTTCAAAGACCATTATCCAATTCAGCAAAGGAGTCACTCACATCACTGACTAATGAGGGAATTCCTACATACATCTTCATTGCTTTGCTCTCATCTTGTTACATCAATAAGTGAAAATATCAGTCAACTTTCATGTCAGGACTACACTTTCTTCACTTGTGATCATAATAGTTTGGCTGCAGACATAAGAGCATGACAAAGATCAGTGAAAAGTATTCTGTGAGCATCAATTGGCTATATGGAATATACAATACAAAGAATTTATATTTTATTTGTTAATCGTGCACGACACATTCTTTAGGTTAGTACAATTTATTATTATATAGGCTTTTCTTTTCTTTTGAGAATCTGATTTACCAACATGCCATTGGTAGACCGAGCCATGGACAAGGCACAGGCGCCATCCTGATGAAGCCGCCAGGCAACTGGTACTTCCAGCGTGCAGAGCATGATGTGGTCAGAGAGGCAGCTTTAGTGTGAAGTTGGGCTTCTGGACCCATCTCCAACCTGGCGGGGGGGGGGGGGGTTAGTTCTGTGTTCACATGGCCAAACATTCCGTAAAATTCACAAAGCTAGATGCCTGAGTTAGTAATTGTAAGGCCAAGGCTTCTTTCCACTCTGACTTGCCCTCCATTTCACTATGCCCTGAGTTCACGAGCATTGGAGAGGCCTTGGCGTTCTGCGGATCCAGCCAAGGACTTGAATCGGGGATGCATTTAGTTTGGGTTCCATGAGATGTATTTGTGTTGTTTACAATCGCCACCACATATAAGTAAGTCAACCTTAACCATTCTAGTGGAGCGATGGCCTCCAGGAAAAAGCCTACCATCCTCCATGCCAATCCACGCAGCGTGATGAGCACCAGAAGTTGTGGGACGTGGAGGACAAATAAGGTTTGAAATGTGTGGAGCCAGAAGTCAGTCTATGGGACAGCCTTCCAATTGTCAGATATGTAACATTGAAGCAGAGTCTCTGATTCTCACTAATGTCTGGTCAAAACAAAAGTCCTGTCACCTCCTAATGGAAATAACCCAGTGATGTGGCCTATACAATTATAAACACAATTCATTTGTTTTATTTATTTACTTTTAAATGTTTTTAGTGTTAAACATTTTTTAAAAATTTCATTCCAGCATAGTTATCATTTATTTTATTTTTTGATGGAAATTGTATGAAATAGAATATATCAGAACCCTGAGTCTGTAGAGCAAGCAGTATCACAAACAGCAAGTATGTGAAGTTGCATACTTGATATGTTCCAATATTAAATAATAAACGCATCTCAACTAACCTGCCAAAGGGAAATATTTCATTATCTAATTTTTCTATAGAAAATAACATTATATAATCATTGTACTATGAAGAGGCAGCCAACAAATACACAGTCAAAAATTTAGGAAAAAAGCATAAAGATTAATTAATGTAAATATTTGTAGTATTTGCCTGCTTTTAAAAGTTTGCAATTTTCATAACTTATTTAATCCTTCTAAATAAATATTCGGTTTTATATCTAATTCTACATTTATAATTTGGATTCTTGTTCTTTTTAAAATTTAATTTAATTTAATATTTTATATAAATTCCATTTGCCAACATATAGTATAACACCCAGGCCTCATCTCATTCACATGCTCTCCTTAGTGCCCGTCACCCAGTTACCCAATTGGATTCTTTTTCTTGAAGAAGATCTCCCCAAATTTATATAAATTTCAAGCACCATGAAACCCAGGAGAGCCCCCTGCTGGGGTAAACACAGGAATGTACTTGAGCACCAGGAGAGGGGGCTACCCTGGGGAATGCTTTTTACAGGAAAGGTGCTCCTGACCTGGAAACGTGAAGGATGAGAAGCAAAGAGGGAAATTAAACAGGAGATTGCTGACCTGTTTCTCTTCTATTCCCTCCAAATTCTTGCTCCTCCCCTTCCTTTGTTCCTTCAGCCTTCTCTGGAGGATGAGTAAGTCAGAGGACTGGCTCTGCATTCCCCTCCAGCCACAGGCCGGGCCATCCCAAGGGAGACAGTGAGTGAGGCTGCTAGGCAAAAGAATATAGCTCCGCACCTTCCCCAAAGAGAAATAACAAGCTCAGATTGCCAGAAGTGGCTTAGATGCTGGGATATGCCCCACTGTGAACACGTCCCCCCACCTGCGAACAGCAGAATGACTCTTCACACCCACGGCTCACCCCACCCATGTCTCTTGTTTGGGTCCCAGGTTTGCTGTGATCCACCATTAAGAAAGCAACATGCTATTGTGATATAAGGATTGTCAACCTGCAAGGGAAGGCGAAAGAAGTGACAAGAGAACACCCTGGCACCATGATTTAAAACAAGATCACCATGATTAAAAAAAAAGAAATACATATCTGTACACACACATATATATTGTGTATATGTGTGTGCATATATTTGTATGCCGATACGTATGTGTGTTTATAGGATACGTATGTGCATATATATGCATAAATATATATGTATAGTGTGTGTGTAAAGAATATTCCAGACAGATTCCAAAATACAAGGATGTGAACACAATCCCATATCCTGGCAAGCTCCACTGAGGCCTGATCTTACCCCAGACTTTCTTCCAAAGACTTTCCAGAGAATTTTGAGTCTTCAAAGTGCAGGATTGGGATTTAAACTTTTCCGTGAGAATAAAGTTCTGCTATGTTAGGAAAATCCCAGACCCAACCCTGACTCATGAAAGCCAGCAGCACCTCAGATCACTTCTTGCCATCTGGCTCCCTCCTGAAACCTCAGCCACCACCCCTTCAGCCTACATGTCTGGATTACAGCAGTGTTTTGGCCACTGTGTGGGATGATGGGACAGTTTAGTCCACCGGGTCTGCCTGACTCTCGGACACCCACTGGACACCGGTCAGAAGATAGGCCTATCAGAGCAGTAGTTCAAGGATGCCCTAGAAGCAGCTTTCACCTCAGAAAGCATATTTAGGAGAACATGTCACTCCTAACAAAGAGTTCCCCAGCTAAGAGGGAGTGAGAGTCCACCCAAGTTCAAGAACACTTTCCACCAGTCCCAACCAACAGAGCCAAAGGCCAACCAGAGAGGTCCAACATCTGTGGACTGGACAGTACACATATCTGCCCAGTCTGGCTTCTCTGAGCTGTCCCCTCTAATCCCATCCTTTCCCCACACATTATCACAGGAGCAACCATTTTATGCCACATGTGATTGGCCAAAAGCAGATGCCTGGGTTAGGCCAGGCCAATCATAAATATATTCCTAAGAATTGTGAGGCTGACCACCAAAAGAGAGCCAGGCTTTCTGGCAGATGAAGTTGCACAGTACAAGCCTGTGGAGTGGGGTGGGCTCCATGTGGTCCTCCAAATGGACAAAGCCCAGGAAAGGAGAGGGGGACTGGTGGAGGCAAGACAGAAAGACAGAGGGAAGAGTTGTCTCAACAGTGTCTCTGTTCCTGGTTCCTGGTGGCCCTGAGCCTCACCTGTTTTCCTGCTTCTTGTGCTATTTGCAGTTCAGCTGTCCAAAGGACATATTATTCCTTCACATTCTTCCAGGAAAGTCTCTCTTTTTGCTAAGCTAGTTGGGCTTTAGTAACTTGAATGACAGTAGTCCTAACTATTATAACTGTACAGGATGCTAAGTTGATTCTTTCGAAGAGCTTTACCAGGCTTCTACTTAAATGTACGGTGTGCTGTGTAAATTGTGGGTGCACGGCTCCTGAACACTGAAGGGTAACCCTCTAAAATACCAATCAGGAAAAAAATAAAAAACAAAACAAAATAAAATAAAATAAAATATGGATCAGGGTGATGCATGAATCCCAAAGATAAAACACGAGCACACATCCAAAGTCAAAAGATGATTTTACACAGAGTTAGAAGTAAATTCCTCTTTATTTTTTTAAAGATTTTATTTATTGAGAGAGAGAGAGAACCGGGGGAGGAGCAGAAAGAGAAACAGACTCTCCACTGAGCAGGGAGCCCGAAGTGGGCTCGATCCCAGGACCTGGGATCATGACCTGAGCCAAAGGCAGATGCTTCACCAACTGAGCCACCCAGGCGCCTCTTAGAAGTAAACTTTTAAGGTTGCCTCATCCAGTTCCCATCTGACATCTTTCTACTTCCCGAAGGACTTCAACCCATTTTCAGAGTATTATCAAAGGATCTTTCTAGGTTAAACCAAAATCTGCTTTCTTATAACTTCCAACCACTGGTCTTAATTATATACCCTGGAGCTCTGCAAAAGAGATCAAAGTCTTCTTCCAAATGATAGCACTTGAAATATTAAACATCAAAATCCTGTTATTATTATTCTTATTTATTGAGCAATTACTGCGTGCTAGCGCATGCTCATTGCTTTTAATTCTCATTGCATGTTAAAAAGGTGATAGCACCCAGAGCCTCATTGTACAAATAAGGATCCTGAGACCATGTGGGATGGAGTTGAGGGTGTAAAGTGAAGACAGACAGGTCATGAACTAGGAGCTGGAACCTCATTTGTCACTACCTTCCAGCAAGAAATTCCTAGGACCCAAGAATCTGAACCTGGCCTTAGAAGTCATCCTGAACATACATTTGTCATAATGGGAGGATGGGACACAGTGTATTGGTTTGATTTATTACTTTGAATACCATTCAAGTATTTGAGTACCTACTTACCATTTAGGCCTGGGTGGTTGGGTGGTAGGTGTGTGTACTTCTGTTCCAAGTCTGGCCAACATTAGGGGCCAACCTGTTGGGAACTCCAGAAGAGACCATCACTTGGTGAATAGCAGCTGAACATTCTCTTCAATTCCTTACTGTTTACCTTTCAGGGTTCTATTGCCTCGAGGTTCCTGCAAGGGTAGGGGTGGTGGGGCTTTTTATCCACATTTCCTTCCTACTATCACCAGCTTCTGCCCCTCCACTCTTGGATACCCTAAGCCAGCGTGGTTGAACTCCCAGGTCAACACGTGGTGTGTGGAGAGCACATCACTTGCTACCACTCTATAATAATTACCACTCCAAAACATACTGGCATGAAACAACCACTATCTTATCCTGACAGTTGCTATGGGCAGCAATTTGGGCACAGCAAGGACAGATCTCTCTGTTTCCATAATGTCTGATATGTCAGAGAAGACTTGACAGGGTGACACAACCACCAGGGGCTGAAATCATCTGAAGGTGCCACCACTCACACATGTGATGGTTGATAATCAGCTGTCAGCTGGGATCTCAGCTGGGCTGTTGGCCTACACATGGCCTCTCTGTGTGGTCTTTCCACGTGGCTACTCTGGGCTTCCTCACAGCATGGTGGCTGGATTGCAAGACCCCAAAGACAGCAAGGTGGAAATGCATGCATTTTGGGGCTCTGACTTCAGAAGTCACATGACACTGCCTCTACCATACTCTATTGGTTGAGGCAGTCACAAAGGTCTTCCCAGGTTTAAGGGAGAGTATGTAGACTCTACCACTCAAAGGGAAGATTGTCACGGTATATAAAGAACATGTGAGGGGTGCCTGGGTGGTACAATTGGTTGAGCATCTGACTCTTGATTTCTGCTCAAGGCTTGATCTCAGGGTCCTGGGATCAAGCCCAGGGTCTGCATTCAGCAGGGACTTTCCTGGGACTCTCTCCCTCTCCCTCTGCCCTTTCTGCTCATTCTTTCTCTCTCTTTTTCAAATAAATAAATCTTTAAAAAGAAAAAGAACAGGAACATGTGGGTTGGGAAATATTGCTGTGGCCATTTGGGGAAGAAACAATTTGCCATAGGGAAAAAGAGGAGAGGGAACAAAAGAACTCTGTATTGGATACTCTGTCTTACCATGTGGGGTCCCTATTCTGGTTTTGCAGATAAGAAGGCCAAGACTCAGAGAGGTTCAGGCACTTGCCCAAGGCCACATGGAAAGTGATGGTGTGTACCAGTGGCTTTCAAACTTCAGTGAGTTCATTGTTGGACACCAACCCCAGAGATTTCAATTCAGTAAATCTGGGAAGGGACCCAAGAATTCACATCTCTAACAAGTTCCTAGATGGTGCTGATGATGCCGATCCACTGACCACCCGCTGAGAACTACTGGCATGCAGTTTTTGAATCCACCCCTGTGTAAACCCCATCACACAGCACGTTGTGGAGGGCAATGCTATCCCTCACCCAGGGCCAGAGACACGGGACAATGAACTGGAAGCATCATGTCTTTAATTGTAAGAGAAAACTTTATGCATCAAGATAAGATTTTCTTTCTCCCTCTCTCCTCTCACTCCTGGAAGTCTCTAGTAGAGCAGTATGAAAGAACAGACTTTCTCATGCAAAATAACCTTCTACAGGAACGCCATGAGAGGCCATCAATAATAACACAAGAAAGCTGTATCTAATTCGGAGAAGCTTCACTCTGAAAATCCAAAGATGTCCTCTCCCATTGATACAGAAGGTTGGAAGTAAGAGATGTGCCAGGAACCCAAAGGACCTGACCCGGAGCCTCCTTCATGGAATGGGACCTTATGAGGAGGCCAGAGGGGTAAAAAAGGAGAAGAATCTGGCAGGAGGAGAAGAGAGGGTAGCGAGTAGTCTTAAGGGCCTTTTACCCTGTATTTCTAGTTTTTGCACATCTAAGATTGCATTTTCCAGCCCACCTGTTTTTGGATGGGATCAAGTAGGTAGTTCTGGCCAATAAATCCAGGAAAAAGTGGTGTTGCTTCCGTGCTGGAGCATTTAATTGCCAGCGCGAGATCCTTCAGAGCTCTCTCTTCCCTCTGCGACAATAGCTGGTAATGTTCATGACGGTGGCTGCTGTATCAGCCTGGTGGCACAGAGCACCTGCCAACCCATGATGGATGCATGCAATGAGTGAGCCACAGACCTTGGCTGAGATTTGAAGGGTTTTTGTGATTGCAGCAAAAACTAGCCTTTCCTAACTGATACAGGAGAAAAGAGAGAGAGAAGGAACATCCAAGTGTCTCTCCAAGGAACATTATGATAAGCCCAAACAAGACCGATTGGAAGAAATAAATAAATATTTTTACCATCCTCTGGCTGTTGTAAAATTTGGACCTTATGGGAGATTCTCCTGCATCTCTTCCAGATTTTGCAGCCTAATCAAAGGGAATTTGGGCTGCATGTTCTCTGTCATTCTCCACCCCACCACTTTGATTTAACCCGTTCCAGCAAGATCTGTTCCATCTCACACAGATCTTGTCTGAAGGGTAACTTTGATACTGGCCCAGAGCCAGACTGAAGACTCAGATTCTAAGACTCCCTCCCCTCACTTAGCCTCGGCTCTAGGTCTGCTGAGCAACATACTCTGTCTTCTGCAGCTTGGTGAAGATGCCAAGTCTTTGTCAATGCAGTGCAATCTGTATCTCCCTCCACCTACTCACTGAGTGTCCTTTGGAAGATGCCCCGGGGGCTGACAGCCAGCATGTGTGGCATTCCTGAAAGTGTGCCCTGCCAGGCAGGATGAAGGGGAAGCTTTGTGCTGCTAGGTTCCCAGCTCCCAGCACCCCACCAATGATCAAGGGGCCTGGTTCAGACCATCATCTCGCCTGATGGAAACAGAAGGCTTGAGTCCAGGCAGAAACAGCTGAGACCCAGGCCTTAGGGGGTGGACTTGGGGGTAGACTGGAGCTCACCTAAGCACCCCCACACACACACACACCATCTGCATCTCAAGGTTTTGACTGCTATCTGATTTTTTAAAGTAAGTTAAGAGAAAAAACAAAGCAAATTAGTGAAAAACAACATGAAAGGCTGAAAAGATTTATACTTAGAATCTGATTTTTTTAAAATATATTTTCACCACCTTTAGCTCTATGGTCTTATGTTCTTCATCAAAGTCTGAAAAAAGAGAACCAAAACTACTTTGGCATGCCCCCTTAGTGCACTTGGGGTCACGCTAGGAGTCTCTGGTCCCTCCATGACTTCCTAACATCACCCCAAACCCCACCTCAGGCTCCATACAGAACTAGAACTTCCTGTACGGACAGCAGTCTTGTGTGTGTGTGTGTGTGTGTGTGTGTGTGTGTGTGTGTGTAGCCACCCACTACCTTGAGCATACTCCCTATATTTGGATTGCTTCCCCTTTCATGGCCTGCATTTCCACAAGATAGGAGCCAATACCTACTTTTCTATCTTTCTATGCAACAAGGGCATGGTCACGTTACCTAGGCTCAGCCAATCAGAAACACTTTCATGTGATATGGATTTAGGAGTGACACCAAGAATCAGGCCCAGCACAGAATCCATTTAGCAAAAGTTGATCATGCAGACATCTGGTTTCCAGCATAGACACCAAACAGCCAGGGGCAAAGGATGTATCTGCAGTGAGGTCCTGGGCTCTGCATGGTATTGATTATCCTAAGGAGTGGCTAGATTGATAGACTGATTCCCTCATTCAAACAATGACAACAACTACAACCATTAATTGAGCACCTCCTGTGTTCCAGGCAGGCCATAATAGGGTCCTACCCTCATAGGGTTTACAGTACATTCAAGAAGATCGACTTTTTTTTCTTTTTTAAAGATTTTATTTATCTATCCATGAGAGACACAGAGAGACAGAGGCAGAGGGAGAAGCAGGCTCCATGCAGGGAGCCCAATATGGGACTCGATCCCAGGACCATGGTATCATGCCCTGAGTCAAAGGCAGACAGATGTTCAATCACTGAACCATCCAGGCGTCCCAAGGAGACCGACTTTAACCAAGTAATACACACAAACTAATGCAATGATGCAGTTGTAGCAAGTGCCCCAAAGAAGAAAAAAAAAAAAAAAACAGGTAAAAAGGCGCTTTAAACCTGTGAGATTTGATCCCATCAGGGAGGTAACAACAGCTTACTGAGGAAGTGACACTTGCAGCAAAAACAATGCTACATGGTCACCAGACTTCCATTTTCCTCCTGGGCACATAAGGAGATTACATTTCCCAACGTTCTTGCATTGAGGTGGGCCTACATGACTGGGTTTTGGCCAATGAAATAAAGTAAGAAATGAGGTAAGCCAAATACCCCCATGCAATCTTCTATACTCTCATTTTTCCGTCTCCAAGATGGTGGAGCCAGACGATGGGAAGATCCTGGATCCCTCAGCAGCTGCTTCCAAGAGTCACCTGGGATCGCTGAGAGACACAGCAGACTTTAATGGTAGTAGGAAACAGACCTTTGTTGTGTGAGGTCATTGAATTTCCAAAGGCTGTTTGTTACCACAACTTCACCTGTCCTGCCCTAACTAATACACTATTGGGCAGAGACGTAAAGATCGAATTGGGGTTAAATATACAAAGCGAGAGGCCATGAAAACAATCTAGGCAGAGAGCAGGGCCCCTAGGCAAAGGCTTTTGGCGGGAGGGAGACAGCAAGAAGGAGGAACTGGGAAAAGCCAACGAGGGTGGATGGAGTGAGGGACAGTGGGGTTCAAGATAAGGCTCTGGAGGTTGGCAGAGGTATGAGCTGTTGGCCAAGTGAAAGACTCTTGGCTCCCCAAGAGTCGTGCGTGCTTACATTCCCGCTGCCCAGATCCTCTGGCTGGGGTCCTGGCCATTTGTTTTCAAAGCCAGAGACCCTGGCGTTCTTCTGTGAGCCTTCCTCACTCCCAGATGCCGATGGCCTTGAGCAGAAGCTGTGCTTTTCCATTCTACAGTAAGCTCTCCACATCAAAGCCCAAGAAGCCACAGGCATTTGGGGAGTCGTGGGTCAGATATTTAATTATTCTAATCTAGAAGTCTCTTCTCCTCACACTGCCAAGAACACAAAGTTCCTTTTTGAAAAATGGGGTAGTTCCTTGGAAGGCTTGAATCTCATCCTGGATCACAAAGCTCTCAGACTCACCTCGAGACCTCCGCAGCTTGAGAACACACAGGAACCTCCCCTCACCCACGGTCCCGGACCACGCAGGGGGCCTGCGGCGTTTGTAGGCGGCGGCGGTGGTGGTGGTGGTAGTGGTGGTGGTGGTGGTGGTGGTAGTGGTATGCTGTTTTTATTTATTTTTAAGAAAAGCCATCTCTTTAAAATAGAGAGATGAGAGTGGATGTCCGTTTCGAAACAACTTTTGTTGATCTGATTAAATCAGATAAAGAAATGACTATAAAAATATTGCCTCATCTACAAAGCTTAGGATTTTTTTTCCCCTTTTGCTCTTTTTTTTATCTTTGAGAAAAAGATAATGAAAGAGGAAGCTTGAAACCCCATTTCTATTGATGTTCGAACACACAACTGCTGGATTTAAGAACCAGAGTAGATCAAAGGGAATGGGTCCCATTTCGATAAAATTATAGCAGCGCTGGCGGAGGGTGTGGGGCTCATTTAGGAACTCGGCGGCAAGGAGTTGTTAACGCACCTTCATTTGAGCCAAGGACAGAAGGAAAAATGCCTGGGATTCCGGGGGATTAATTAGGAGTGTGGCTAATAACGTTATAGCAGCTGCACACTTTTCTTCGCATGATCCTTTCCCTCAGCAAAACCTTCAAGTTCCCAATATCTGCCCCATCCCAAGGAGAAACGGGTGGTGATGACTCTAGCCCAGTTCCAAAGGAGATTTCTGTTCTGAAAATTTAACTGGCCTCGGCTTGTTACATCTGTTCTTATCAGAATCTGGGGTGAGAGCCCGAGAGAAACAGTTAGAAATACAGTGGCAGGTAAGGAACCCCAAAAGCTCCATATCAGCCTTAACTAATTGCTTACTGTTTCCCTCTTTTTTTAAAAAAAATTATTTATTCATGAGAGATACACAGAGAGAGGCAGAGACACAGGCAAAGGGAGAAACAGGTTCCCTGGGAGGAGTGTGTGATGCAGGACTCGATTCCAGGACCCCGGGATCACGGCCTGAGCCCAAGGCAGATGCTCAACCACTGAGCCACCCAAGCACCCTGTTTCCCTCTTAAAATGGATATTCCAGTAGATTTCTGTTTTCCCTCCACCTTCAGGTGGGGGGCTCCTTGCCCGACACCTGATTATCCAGTGATGAGGCTGTTGGACAAGTGTGACAAAGCAGGTGGAAATTTGGGGGGAAAACCCACCCCGGTGGTCCTCGTCAACACAATCAATGGCTACGTCTGCTGGCTGGTGTTGGTATTAAGAACCGATGATCTGGTTATTGTAATAGCGCTGTCCAGTGACAGATGGTAGCTACCCTTGTGGGGAGCACAGCATAAAGGTATAGAATTGTCGAGTCACTATGTTGCACATCTGAAACTAATGTAATGTTGTGTGTGGACTGTATTTCCATTTGCAAAAAGAATTAAAGGAAATCATAGGGAAAGAACTAAACAATAGTATGAGACTTACGTCTCTCCAAGTAGAGACCAAAAAAGCACCCTTGCTTGTTTTTTAATTTTATTTATTTATTCATGAAAGATACACAGAGAGGCAGAGACACAAGCAGAGGGAGAAGCAGGCTCCCCAAGGGGAGCATGATGCTGGGACTCAATCCCGGGACCCTGGGATCACCACCTGAGCTGAAGGCAGACGCTCAACCACTGAGCCACCCCGGCGCCCTACCCCTGTCCATGTATTAAATAGTAACATGGACATTTCAGGGGGCTGTTCTAATCCTTGATTCCTAAATCCATGCCAATTTAAAGAGCACAAAGTTAAAAAGCCTTGATAACCATTTTCATCCTAACTGGTGGATTGCAACTGGAAATAAACACTCACAGATACAACTTTTGACCACCAGTTGAAGTGGGATTCCAGGCAAACCAAATGATTTTAGTCTTGGCTTAATCCAAATGCAACCAGGAAGGTGAACTAATTTCCAAAAGACGGTAGGATCATATTTTAAAGCATAATTTATCCCTGTTTCCCCACTGCCCCTCGAATGGAAGTAATAATATTATTAATAGCTAGAACTTGCTTAGTGACTAATAAGTCGGGCACCATACTATGTGCTTTCTACACAATGTGCCATTTAAGTCATTCAGACCTTGGAAAATGGACCCTCACTTTGAAAAAAAAAAATAGCATCTCAACTTGGTTGGGTGAGACCTGGGTTGCTCTGCCCACAGCTGAATGCGTCAGTGATGCAGCAGCATTTCTAAGATAGCAGGAAGTAGCCCAAATTTTAAACAAAAAACAGATCTTATTCTCCCGGCAAATACTTGTTTTTTTTTTTTTGCATATTGGAAAAGCATTCAGAGAAAAACATATTGTTATTTTAGTGCAATAAAACACTAAAACACACTTTTTAGTGCTATTAATAACAATAGCATAATGTAGTAACCCTACGTCATGTTCTCCTAAATGAGAGGCACGGAGCTGAACATTTTTCATACACCATCTCACCTCATTCTCACAATGGTCCTACAAGGGACGTATGTCTGTCCCATTTTTCAAGCACAGAAACTGAGAATCAGAGATATGAAATAATTTGCGGGGTGCATGCAGCCTCTGTGTGGTAGAGCTGGGATTAGAACCCACAACGTTCCAAATCCCATGCCATGTTCGACGCTGTGTTTCCCCTTGCCTACGACCACAGCTCTGACTCCCAGCATGACTCACTTCTATCCCAGTCGGTTGGACTCTCCAGTCCCAAATCTTCGGCAAGGCGCCAAAACCCAGGCCTCCACCGGGAGACCCAAGAGTTTTTCTTATCTCCTCAGCGTGTTGTCCTACCCACCTTCAATCTGCCACCAAACCTCTGCTCTTGTCCTATTACCTCTCCAGTGAGGGCCCCCCCTCCCCGCCCCCAGTGCCCACATTCGGATCTTCTAATAACAGGCTACATGAACATAAAGACATAGCATTTGTAAATGAAAACCACTTGAAGCATAGCCAGAGGATTGCCACAGGCTGAAAATCCCCCATTAAGGGAGGGAGGGGGAAAAAAAGAACCAAAAACACAAAACCTAATAAACTCTATTTTGAAATTTTTAAATAATACCCTCACCCCCACTGCAACATACTCCTACTTCTCTCTGGCTATGAAAATTGATACACCTGTTTGGGGAAAATAATTTGGCCCTATATATCAAGAACCATAAAACTGTCCGTCTCCTTTGATCCAGGAATCCCATTCCCAGAAATTTACTTTTGAGAAATAATTCAAAATAAGAAAGAGAAGAAGAAAAAACGAGCAAGCTGTATGCAGACGTTTATTACCTCTTTGTAATCACAAGAATCTAAAGGCAAAAGAAATGGCCAATGATCGTGGAGTGAAGCAAGTTTTGGTGTGATTAACTCGGTGGTACATTAGGAGGGCACAAAAAATAATAAATATGGTCACTGGGTAGAACCTTGGAAAAATATACAGGAAATAATGCTGAATGAAATATTTATGCTCCGCAATTATGACTATATGAAAACATGTATTTTTACAGATGAAAAATGGAGAAATGTAAATAATGCATATGATTGACTCGTGGGGTTATGGACGTGGCTCCTTTGATGCCTGAGGGTTGGATGAAAATGCATTTGAGCCCTTTCGATGCGTCCTAATGAAGGCAGTGGCTGCGGCTGTGAGCGGGTGGGGGGGCTGGGGTGGACCCCAACCCCAGACCTGTGGAGGGAGGGACTTCCTGCTGCTTTTGCAGCATGGCATGTGAGGGAGTCCCCAGCTCCCCCAGACAGGGCCAGGACCGCCCTACGTCAGGGAAAGCTGTCCGAACCCTCAGAGGCCTCCCCAACCTGGAGACAGAATCAACTCCTTGTCCCCCTTATGAGGGCAGCCTGAGGTCCTGGTCACTGAAAGCGAAAGCTGGAGCTTATCTGAGGTCCAAACCGCAAGTCAAGGCTCCCAGCCAAGGAGAGGAACACAGGTCAGGATCCTGGTGAGGGCAGGCAGAGAATTCAAGAGATTTCTCCCAAGGATGGGATTCAGACCTCAGAGGGCACCGAGCCTGGCCTCACTGGCCTGGTCTGTGGCTGATTAAGGGGTGACTCCAATCTTGGGGCCCAGCCAGTCTGTTCCTCAGCTGAGCCCACGCAACCACTCGCATGGCACGGCTCCTTTCTTCTCTTTTGCACACTCTCTCCCTTTCATTCCACTCTTTCCCCCTGCCCTGGCCCCAGTTCTGTCAATACCACCCAAGGGCACAGTGTAGTCCCTCAGTGAGACCCAACACTCACCCATGGTTGCTTCATCAGGGTGGGCCCCTGCAGATGGGGTGTTGGGGTTGTCAACCTTGTCCCAATCTTGTCAATCTTGCTCAGTCCCTACTGAGCAACCCCAGGCATGGGTGAGCCTCTCCATGGGGCCATCCTGTGAGCAAACACCACGTCTTTGCAAACAGGTGCCCCCAACAATGCCTTCCATCTGGCTGCACACAGAAAGGATGGAGAACCAGAGCTTTGATCAAAACACAGCGGACGGGAAGCCAGCGGGAGCTCCACTGTCCCTCTCTACCATCTTGGACTTCTCTCCCGAGCAGCTGCCTTCGGATTTTTAAACAGCATTGTTCAGGGAACAGGGGTTTTTGCCAAGGCTGGCACTGGGCTCAAAGGAGTTGGAAACTGGGTGGCTCAGAATCACAATGCCGGCTCCTTAGCCTTTCCTCTCTTGGCAGGTGTCCTTGAGTCCACGAGAAGATGGACAAATCCCGCCTACAGAGAAACTCACCAAGGAAAGGCCAAAATTAATTGGCAAGATGTTGTTATAAACACCAGTTCCTTAAGAAATGCATTCATTACTTTCAAGCCCAAAGGTAAATCAAATTAGGCTAATCCAGGATAGACTCGTAAGAATCTGCTCAAGGACAGAAATATTCTGGTTTCCGCACGTCACTTGTACATCAGTAGGTTCATCCAAGTTCCCCAGGGCCTTTAGATACTGAAAAGCAGTTTTCTTTATTTTTTTTTTAAGATTTTATTTATTCATGAGAGACACACAGAGAGAGAGGCAGAGGGAGAGGGAGAAGCAGGCTCCCCACAAGCAGAGAGCCCAATGTGGGGCTCGATCCCAGGACCCTGGGATCCTGACCTGAGCCAAAGGCAGATGCTCAACCAACTGAGCCACCTGGGTACCCCTGAAAAGCAGTTCTAAGTACTCTGCTTGCACCCTTCAATTTTGCAGGAACCTGTTGTTATTGTCATTGTTGCTGTTGATTTAGGGCAGGGTGTCTCAACCTGGGCACTGTTGACATTTGTGGCGGCTCTTTCTCCATGGTGGGGACCATCCTGTGCATCGTACGATGGCGAGCAGCCTCCCTGGCCTCAATCCACTGGAAGACAGTGGGCGCCCCCCCTCAGCTGTGATAACCAAAAATGTCTCCAGACACCACCCAATGTTCCCTGGGGGGCAAAACCTCCAGCCCACCTCTTGAGAACCATCGATTTAGGGAGGACAGCGGGAGAGGGAGGTGTTTGCTCACTTGAAGTAAAATTCAACCCAGCTCCTGCACAAATGTTCATGTCGTCGTAAAGGGACATCCCTGTGAACGGGACGGGACATCGCTATGCTTTCTGTTGGGACTTGAATAAAGTTTCTAGTGCTAAAGTTTCTAGTGCTAGCTAGAAAGGAGAATTAATTGCACTAGAACAGACAGGCTGTTAGAGTCACCATGTGGCACACTTGCAGTGTCCCTGCTTTCAGAAAGGCCCTTGTGTGGGCAGGGGTTCTCACAAACTTACACAGCAGATAAAGGAAGGGAAATTTTTCTTTTAAGAAATTTTTTTAAAAAATCATCTCATGGAGTCTTGAAACGAACCCCCCCGTAGAACATTTCCAGTTGTGTTTGGTGTCATTAGCTTGACAGACTGTCTGGGCTGTGGAGAAGCTTAGTCCGAAATGAAGACAGCATTTCCGAAATTCTTATGTGTGTCAATTTTGTGTAAAGTGATAGCTGCCCTCATTGTTGGACCTGTGGCTTTATCAGCTATACCTATTAACAAAAGTGCAGTTCACACACACACACACACACACACACACAGAAAGTGATCTGAGTTCCTCTCCCCCCGGGGAATCTGGAGTATGGACTGTAAGCTTATATTTATCATTCCTGCAAGTGATGTCCTGTTTATTTAACAACTGGATATAATGATTGCAATGGACCAGGTGTTGCCCTAAGTGGTTCATAAATATTCATTCATTCTATACTCATAACAATTCTGTGCAGTAAATACTACCCTGGTCCCCGTTTTGCTAGTGGGAACAGAGAAGTTAAGCGATGTGCCCAAGGACATACAGCTGGTAGGGGCAGGGCCACAATGTCACAATACTTTGGGGAATTTTAAAAAAGCAGACGAAAAGCTGCAATCGGGCTTCTTGTCCCATTTCTTCCACTTTTGATTGCCCTTATGTAGGTGGCTTAGATGTGCTGGGCTCAGTTTCCCCAGCTGTAAATGGATAGAGTTAGATCAGTGTTTCCCAAAATGTGGTCATTACTGGCGGAATAAGAGATCATTTGGGGTAATATATGGATAGAGATAGTTTTCATAGTTATATATTTTCATGTATATTAAATATATATAAATCTATAGTAACAAAGTAATGTCTCTTTTTTTTCTTTTATCTCTACATATATATGCAAATTATCCCAAATCTGTGATATCAAGGACATTGTGGCTTGGGATGAGACTACAGTGGGTAGCAGCACTGTAGTTTGGAACCAAGTTCAGGAGACAGAGTCAGAAAGCTGACAAGGTAGGCCCTTGACACTCACAGGTCCCCACCCTGCCAACATCAACATGGTTGGGTGAGGATGACTCCATTCCCCTGCACCTAGCTGGATTTATGACCCAGGCCTGGCCACACTGATTGACCTGGAAATGATTCCGTGATCCAAGAAAGCTAGAGAGACATCCTGGGGCTTTTGTTGGCACAAGGGGTAAGTCTGGCACTCCTGGGAGCATCCTGTTGCCACGTACAGGTGATAGAGAAAGGACAGAGACACAAGGGCCAGGAGATGTAGACAGGGGGCCACAAGGTCACCATCTGAGCTTCAGAGCCAGCTGGGCAGATGCCAGACCTACCCTTTACATAAGACACACATCTTTCCCTAGTTTGACTTTGGTCTCTGTTCCTCTCAGTCTCAATGATCACAGGTACAAAGGTGGTTTGAGGACTTAGGGACCAGCTGCTGTTTCTGAGTACAGGTGGTGACAGCATCATCAAAAAAGCTATAGCAACCCTGATGGGAAGCGAGGAGAGACATGGTAGTCACATCCACTCTTCTGCTGGAAATGACAGCTGTGTGTCTCCCTGTGTGTCCAGAAGCATACAGGAGAGAAGAGAAGCAAACTTCAGGATTGATTTCCCCAAGCCTCAGTTCCTCATCTGTCAAATGAGAATAACAGCATCTCCTGGGTAGAGTCATCCCAGAGCCAAACAGCATGACATAAGTAACCTGTCCAGTGAAGTGTCCTGACCCAGCAAGCAGCTGTGATTGCCATATTGTGCCAATGTTTTATATAAACTATTGTATTGAATGTGATCCTCATGACCACCCTACACTTTAAAACCATCAACCCTATTTCACTCCAGAGAAACCAGGATGCAGAGAGGTTAGGTAACTTGTCCATTGTCATTCAAGCCAAGTCTGACTTACCCAACCCAAGTCCTAGGTACCTTGAAGTGACATTCCAAGGTCTGAAGCATGATCCCAAGGAGCCAATCATCAGAGGCAAAGGGGCGTGAAGACCACCGGCGGTGGAGAAGAAGTCAGACAAGATAGCAAAGCAAATTCCCCCAAGAGCTCTTCTTACATCCTGCCCACCTTGGAAAGTTCCTTGGAAAATCCTGGGGCTAAGGTTTGGAGGAAAATCAGCTTCATGGAACAAAGGTATAGAATAATCCAGCAAAGCGCCCAGTCCCGATGCATCAAGAGGAGCTGACATTAATACACGACCACAGATCCCAGATGTTGTTATGGTTGGATTACACGGACTTGGAAAGTTCCGGCATGAAATGCCTGAGTGATAACAATAGAAAACAGATCAAAAGCCCAAAGAAAGAAATGAGGAGAAATGAAAAACAGAAGGAACTGCAGGGGAAGATGAAAGCGGAGAATTTCAATTTGACACCAAAGCAGAGCCAGTGTTTAAGGTTTTGCTGGCAGTTGACCCATATCCAGATGAGATTTTTGCAGCATTATTGGAGGTATGAAGTTACCATCTTTGAGTGGTTTTGTAGACTTCTGGGACCTCAGGGTCAAAAGAGTTCCCCCAACAGTCTCCTAAGATCACCCCTCTCTTTAAATAATCCTGGAGGTGATCAGTGCTTGAATCTGCACAGACCCTGTCATAATGGGCTCTTCCACAAAGACCAGGAAGGTCAGCAAGGTAGAAGATGTGTTGAAGACCAATCCCCTTAGCCAGGCTCATAATCTCGTTATACCATGGATCAGAACACTCTCAATCTCTCAGTTCAGAAAACAGAGAATTTACGCTGACTTTAGCCAAAGAGGAAATATGTTGACTCAGATAACTGAAAAATGAAGAGATGCTCCAGCTTCAGGTGTGGTTTGACCCAGGAGTTTAAAAGATGTTACCCGGACTCAGTCTCTCTGTTCCGCTCCATATTTGCTTTATTCTCAGACTTCATGCAGAGACACAATGGCAAATATCAGGCAGGTCTCTTCCCAGGTTTGAGCCCAACAAACCTCTTTCCCAAAAAATCCCACCAAAAGACTCATCAAGCCCCACTGGCCCTAATCAGTCCATAAGCCCCTCTCCTTAGCAAGAGGCATGTGAGGTCTGAGTCACACGCCTGTACTCAGAACAGGTAAGTAAAGTTAACTCTGTCTCCAGATTGAGAATTGAGATGAGTGCTTCTCCTAAAAAAGTGGGGTCCCATCATTAGATCAAAGTAGATGAGTACTGAAAGCCATAACCAAGGGATGTCCACTATTCCGCATCCCAGCCCCATCCCCTGGTATGCCTCCCCTTGGCATTTTCTCTCGTCATGAGAGAATAGGAAGTAACAGCATTATTACCTAGTGCTTAAATATCAGTGTGATAGGATATCCAAGCAAGAACCATCAATTGGCACCAATCTTGACTATGCCGCATCCTGGGCCCCTGGGGGACACAAGGAATCCAGGGCCTAGTTCTTATTATATTAGAAACCCACACTCCAGTAAGGTTTAGGAGAACATTGGCCAGAAAGGAGAAATATTAACATTAAATAAATTAATATTACATTTCTCATGAAACATCTTGGTTCTTCGGTTAGGTCCCTTGGAAAGAGATCTTGCCCTGCCCCCCATTGCACACCCCAAATTTCAACTAGTGACCTGACAGTTAACAACACACATTTTACATTTAGTTTGATAACTGAGACTCCCAGCATCTTGAGGAGCTATTCTTAAGTGATGTTTTATGGATAAAAGAGAAAAGCTCAGAGCGGTTGGGTGACTTGCATGGGGTCACACAGCTAATAGGTGATTAGTCTCAAACTTGGAGGCTGCTCCCCCACCATCACCTGCCACCCTCAAGTCACATAAACCTGCCAGAAAGAAGTCACAGACTTTGCTGCTCATGCCGGACACAAAGGAGGTCGGTGATCCAACAACAGGCTGTCCTGAGACAGAAGAACCGGAGGCCATTTAAGACCAACACAACTGTTTTCTTTGGTCCCGTGCTACTCAAGCCACATGTATACAGTTATAAGCCTTCCTTGCAACTGAATTCATTCAATCAGCAGCATTTGTTTGTATTTTGTTTGTTGGGCCTGCTGCTAGATGCCAGGCACTGGCTAAGCCCTGGGATTACCGAGACAAAATGAGTCCCTGCCTTCCAGGAACACACATTCTCGGAAGGCAGGAGACAGTGAGTATTGGCAAGGCCATGTGGTGGAGGCGGTGATTAAGAAGTGCACAGCCAGCTCAGGGAGCAAGGGAGGGGAACACCCAGGAGGACTTTCAGGAAGAGGAAGCCCAGGAGAAAAAATGTGGGGTCTGTCAGGCATCAGGGTTGGGAAGAAAGAATGTTGGTGTGACCTGGAAGCAGAGAGAGAGGAAGGGAGTCAGGGAAGCAAGGATGGTGATTCTGGAAAGGCCAAAATGGGTCCCAGGAGGCTAGCCACGCAACCCTGTGGGCCATAGTGGGTTCCAACGTAGACAGAGGCTTCTTTCTAGTCCTCTGTGACTGCAGTGGTCTAGATGGGTTGGCTGTGGGCAAGTCTGCAGGCAAAGAGAACTGATGGGTAGCAGTGGAGTCATCCTAGTGAGGGTGGTGGCCTCTGGAGCTAAAGCAGTGTGGTGGAGATGGCGAGTAAGGCTCTGGGAGGACAGGGGTTGGAGCAGAAGAGGTGGGGGGGAGGTGAGGGGCTGCAGTGGGAGGTGCTAGAGGTGCAGAGACAGAGGTGGACCTATCCCGGGTCAGTATCTGTGCTTGGAAATGTGGCCAGTGGTGGGGGGACACGCGGGAGGACCATGCTGGGATGTCTGAGCTGCGTGGAGACTGCACGGTTTCGGGAATGATGCCCAAGTCCCTGGGGCTGCAGGAATGTGGGGGCGGGGGACTCCTCCCGGGGTATCCACGGGAGTGTAGTGCACATGGGTGGTCGTGGCAGCTCTGGAATTGGATGCGTTATTTGGGAAGAGTTTATCAAATGAAAAACAGACCAAGGATAAAGTCCCGGAAGACACCACTTAAGGGGTACAAAGAAAACCAGGAGAAGCAGGTGTCCTGGGAACCGAGAGAAGGGGGAGCTTTTTAAGGAGAGAGAGATCGATGCTCAAAGACTGCTGGGAGATCTGGAGAGATAAGGGCAACCTGTGCTGATGGGACATCGCAACAAAGAAGTCCTTGGGCTCCGTGGTGGGCGTGTCAGGGAAATGGTAGGACCCACAGCCAGCGTGCAGTTGATGAAGAGGTGAATGGGAGGGGGCGACATGGCAACGGTGGCTGGGGACAACTCCTTCAAGAAGCTTGGCAGGGAAGGAATGGAGAGAGAAGGGGCCAAGGGATAGAGAGAGGATTTGGAGCCTGTGGGGTGAGGCGTTGCTATTTTAAGATGGTAAAAGGCTTTGGGTGTGTTTATAGGATGCCTTAGGACCCTTGGCACGTGGCCGGGGGTTGATGTGCAGCAGGAGGTGGGATGAGTGTCTTCCTCTGAGGCTGGAAGAAAGAAGAGGAGGGGAGGTTGAGATTTAGGTAAATGTGTTGGTGTGGGGGCAAGACTTTGAGAAAGGTCATCCTGATAACCTAGATTTTTTTTCCCCCAAAGACTTAGGGGAAGGAGTGTCTGCCAAAAGTGGGGGGAAATGAAGGGGGCCAGGCTCAGCTTGAGGATGGTGGTAAAGATTCTGAGCAACATTGAGGGGGACGAGGAAGGCAACTAAGCGGTGGTAGGAGCATTGAAGATGAGGCTCTGAGGCCCTCATGCCCCAGAGTAGCCCGGCTGTGTGGTTTTTGGATCTTCTGATCTGGAATTCATGGCCTGGTCAACAGGGCTGGGCTGATGTATTTTACTTATAATAGAAAGAATTAGCTGAACTGATGAAGACAGTAAAATAAAATTGAAGAGAAATTGTTTGATTGATGCTGGCAGCAACCATTGTTTGGGTTTGTGTCTTCACCTTGGAGCAACAGTCAATGTTCTTGTCTCTGTCCCTCTAAACTCAAAACAGATCCCCTGAGGATGGAGAGGGAGTGGGAATGGAAGCCAATGGTTCCTCCTCCCAGCTTTGAGGGGAGTGGGTGGAGGTGAGGGGTGATCCACTGGAAGGGACCATTGTCTAGCAGCAGGTGACCTGTTGGTGATAGTAACAAGAGCTAACATTTATTGAGGGGCCCTCTGGTCTGATATTGTGCTTAGGACTTTACATGGGCTTTCTCAGGTGACCCAAACAAGAGCATGTGACATAGTTACCAAGATTGTCCCCTCCATTTTGGAGACCAGGACCCTGAAACCCTTGGAGGGGAGGTCATCAGTTCAAGGTGGCATAACCAGCAGCTGGTAGAACCAGGATGGAAGCCCAGGTTTGCCTGACTCAAAGCCAGCGTCTTGAACCACTGGTGCTTTACTGCCTATTTATTCTCCATCAAACAGAAAAGATGATTCCAAGCAAACACTTTAGTGCCACAAAGATATCAGCCCATTTGCATCTATCAACAAATGCTTTTTCCGCATTTCTGATCACCTAAATATGTGTCTGTTCTTCAGTCTCCTTGGAACAGGTCGTGACATCCTAGTGGAGTTCCCTCATTAATTAATGAGTTAAATAAAAACTTTGATGTGTCCCTTTTGTATTTGCTTGACTGTCACAATCTTACCTTTTTGAAAATTATCCTTTAACAGTTGGCATGGAAAGGGGCCCCTGGGTGGCCCAGTCAGTTGGACCAACTCTTGATTTCGGCTCAGGTCATGATCTCAAGGTCATGGAATTGAGCCCTGCGTTGGGCTTCACACTGGGCATGGAGCCTGCTTAAGACCCTCTCTCTCCCTCTTCCTCTGCTCCCACTCCACTTGCACTCTCTGTGTCTCTAAAAAACAAAAACAGTTGGCATGGAAAAATGTTTATGCTACAGACCAAGGATTGGTGGACTACAAAGTGTGAGCCAAATCTGACCTGCTGCCTATTTTTGTAAATAAAGTTCTATCGGAACACAGACACACCAAATGGCAGAGTTGAGTAGTTGCAACAGAGACCAAAAAGTGTGCAAACAAAATATATTTATAAAAGCCTTTTACAGGAAAAGTTTGCACTGATCCCTGCTATAAATGAAAAACATATCACCAAGCAGGATTCCAAAAATGCATTTTATGCACGCGTGCATACATAGAGACAAAAGTCTAGGAAGATATACAAAATGTGATCAATGACTCGTTCTTGATTTGAGCGTCCTTTGTCTTCATACCCCCAGCACCAGCCATAGCGAAGGCTCTTTATAGTATTAGGCGGAAGTCCAGCCTCAGAAAGGATTGTCGTAAGATGTTTAACAGAAAATTATTCAATTCAGACATTATTCAGAAATTTTCCACGTTATGGCGGACTGTGAATAGGGTGATCCATTTGTCTTGACTACTCTGGAACTTCTAAAACTGAAAGTCTCGTGCCCAAAGACTGCCCTCAGTCCCAAACAAACCAGGACAACAGGTCACCCTAACTGGAAATCCTGGCTCTGCTGCTTATCGGCTGCTTGTCCTGCAGATCACGTCGTCAGGATGAAGTGAGGTTAGCATTTGAACAGGTGCGTAGTGAACCCTGACGTCAGTGCAAAGCGTTATCATCACTTCGTCTCCAAAATGACATTATGGATTGGCGAGACTTTGTGTAACATTATAACATAAATAGGATGAGAGAACAATTAAATAGTCACTCGACTTGCTGTCCAACCCTGGACAGTGTTGAGCATGAAAGGGGAACTTGGGCAGCCCCGGTGGCTCAGCGGTTTAGCGCCGCTTTCGGCCCAGGGCGTGATCCTGGAGACCCGGGATCGAGTCCCACGTCGGGCTCCCTGCGTGGAGCCTGCTTCTCCCTCTGCCTGTGTCTCTGCCTCTCTCTCTCATGCTCTGTGTCTCTCATGAATAAAAATAAAAAAATAAAAAAAAGAAAGGGGAACTCTTGCTAATTATAGTAGGATAGCAGTAAACCAGGACTGTCTTGGGTGAACAGGGACAGAGGGTCATCTGGTCACAGATCACAGAATGACTTGGGAGCAGGGCAGCTTCCGAGGTGTTCAAATCATTTGGCCACAACGGCCCCTTGCACGGAGCCCCGGGCATGGTTTAAGGCTCTTGCTATTGTCATCCCGACATTCCTCTTTTTTTTTTTTTTTTTTTTGGATTTTGTTTTTGTTTTCTGACATTCCTCTTTTGAACGAAGAGCCCCACACTTTAGTTTTGCACTGGGCCCCACGAATTATGTAAGTTGTCCTGGAGGAAGTGTCCTATCATACCACAGGGAGACACGGCCTGACCTCTGAACCCCCTTGCAGACCGAGGCAGGTGAGCTTCTGGGCCCCCAGGGGGCTAAATTTGGATTTTCAGCTCAGCTGATTCAGATGCCCTGGACCTAAGCATGGCAGCCCAGAGTCGGGGAAGGCTGGGGCCTCTGCCCCGCTCGGAGCAGGTGCAGGCCTGCGGGTGTGTGGGGGGGGCGCACAAGCTCGGAGGTGTGCCCAGGAGTGACCTCACACCTGTTGGAACTCTGGTTTTGTTCCTGGCCGACTTCCCCGAGCCTGGCTCGGGCCGCTGAGTGGCTGGATGAACCCCAGAGGGCATTTGGGTCTCAGGGTCCTGCGAAGTCAACCCTCCTGATGTGGCTGCGGAGCCCATTCACAGAGCTCTCAAGGGCGGGAACGGTGACGTGCAGTCCACCGTCCTCGCGAACCAGAACAAAGCCGGGCAGTGTGCTCCCATGGAAGCACACTGGATCCTTCTGGATCCCGAGAAGTGGATCCAGAGCTCCGGGGTGAGCCCTAAAGGAGGAGAGGCCGACTGAAGTATGCCCTGCACCCTGCCTGATTTGGGGGTGGAGGCCAGACGGTGGAGACACGCATTTCTGGGGCCCCCGCCGTTCTCATCAGTTCGGGGGGATTCTCAGCCCTGCGCTGGATCATTCTGTGTCTCAGGGGACCCTCCTGTGCATCGTCAGATGCTCAGCAGCACCCCGGCCTGTACTCCAGAGAGGCCACCAGGACTCCTCCCCCTGCGGCTTCACAACCCCAGCATGTCCCCACACTTTGCCAAATGCCCCTGGGGGGCGGGGGGCAAAACTGCCTCTCACTGAGAACTCAGGTTTACGGCTGCAAAGAGCTTCCACATTTAGGGCGACTGCAAGGATTAGATGAGTTTATAATTGTTGACAGACTCAGAACAGTGCCCAACAGGGTCTCCACCCTATAAGGTTAAGTATTTGTTAAATAAATGAAATTGTTGTCTCCCTGCTCCCAACACCGTCCCCAACCACCACCACCACCCCATCCTGGAGACGTGCTATGGGAACACCACGGGCTCTCCTTGCCTGCTCAGGCCCCGACCCTGGGGTCTCGTTCCTGCCTCTGTTTGTGGTTCTACCACTGGCGACCAGGGCAAGTGTTTTAACCTCTCGGTGCTTCTGTGTCCCTGGCTGCAAGATGGGGGTGATTGCTGAGTTCATCTCCTGGGTTGTTTGTGGTCTTGTAGGAAACACTCCTGCAACAGAGGTGGGCACATAGTAAGTGCTCCCAGACTCACTGATGAGAATGACTGTCACCACCCCCACAGGACCCGGCAGGGGTTAAAACAAGTTTGCACACACTACGTGGGCCTGGGTGTTGTGTGCGTTCAAGGCTGAAAACTGGACTCTGGCCTCCAAATACCAATTGGGATTTTTCTTTCTTTTGTTTTCCCCTCTCTTTGTTTTAAAGATTTTATTTATTTATGTGAGAGAGAGAGTGTGTGGGCACAAGCAGGGGAGGAGGGGCAGAGGGAGAGAATTACTGAGCAGAGAACCCTACTCAGGGCTCGATCCCAGGACCCTGAGATCATGACCTGAACTGAAGGCAGATGCGTAACCAACTGAGCCATACAGGAGACCCTTCTTTCTCCCTTTTTCAAATGGGAATTTGTGAGAGGCTGGGAGAGCTGGGTCCTGCTATCAAGTGCCCAACCCCACTATTCTAGATGCTGCAGACACCACCTTGTGTCTCTAAAAGCCTCCTCTGCAGCTGATCTGTCCCCTGCAGCTCCTTCGTGGCAGCAGGCAGTGGGGTGGGGAGCCTGATAGGAGGGTGAGCCTACGTCCACGTTTGCCCAAGACCAACAGGGTTCCTAGGAAGCTAAAGTCCAGAAAGTCCTGGGCCAGTCGGAATTTGGTTACAGAGTTTGGGACTCCATTTAGACTCCGCTCTGGATTATAGCCTCACCAACTAAAATGATCCTTCCTTGTCTGAAACCCTATTTTCCCAGAGGGAGCTATGAAGTGGGAGACAGAGATGCCCACCCTGCTGTGCCCCAACTCCACTCAAGGCAAGTCACAGTCTCCCCACCCCGAGCTTCCACAAGGACTTGGGCACCATGCCCGGCTACTGCCCTGCTTCCTTTCTGCCCTTCCTCGTTTCTGGGGTCTGACAGCAGCCACCCAAAGCCTCTCCCTGGAGAGCTGCTGTCCCAACCCCAGCTCTCAGCACCTTCCGGCCCCCACCTGTGTCAGAGTCCCCTGTGCTTGCTCACATAGGCTCTGGCCTCCCCCTGAGAGCCCCCCAACATTGGGTCTCTCTTCTTATTTTTTTTTAAGATAGATTTATTTATTTATTTATTTATTTATTTATTTATTTATTTATGATACAGAGAGAGACAGAGGCAGAGACACAGGCAGAGGGACAAGCAGGCTCCATTCAAGGAGCCTGATGTGGGACTCAATCCTGGGTCCCCAGGATCACGCCCTGGGCCGAAGGCGGTGCTAAACCGCTGAGCCACACGGGCATCCCTGGATCTCTTCTTAAAAAGACGAGTGGGAACCAAACCTCAGTGACTTATAATTGTTCTTTTGCATTCTTTCAAACCTTCCAGAAAGCACTCTTATGGACGAGGGCAGCAATTAACCTTATTATCCATAAAGAATCACAAATAAAACCCAATGGCTTGTTGTGAAAAGTTAAAGCCAAAAACCACTTCAAACATTGAGGGATCTTATTTTTTCTGATCCAGAGAGGGTGTGGACAGGACGGATGGATGTATATGAGTTGTGTATGTTGTGTGTGAGTTGTGTATCTATATGTGCATGTGTATGCATGTATATGTGTGAGTGTATATAATATATATAATATATAACATATAATATATATATATAACTGTGTCACTTTTCAAATTTACTGCTCCAGACCTCTCTTGTAGAGACAGAGAACTTGGGCTCATGAAAATCACGTAGCTCTGAAATTGGCCACAGGGAGCCAGCCTGAGCAAGCACACCAGATGGGCCAGACCCCAAGCAGTGCCCACTGGAGGTGAGGACAGAGCTCGAGGAACCCCTCTGCAAAAGGCTGTAATAAGCCTACAATTTGAATTCATGCTTTTGATACCTTACCAAGGCCCCAAGGACAAGGAAAGAGAGACGTGCCCTCGCACATACACACATTCCCTGCCTTTGCCAGGCATCGTGGTAAAGTGATCCGGGAAGAAAAAAAAAAGTGAGGGGAAGGAAACCAGATGGATGTAGAGAGGTTGCCCAGAAATGGCTGCTTTTGTCAACTCGGATTTGTTTGCAGATGAACACAGTGTTGATGGGAAGGACGTCTGTTTGTCCCGAGGGGGGAGCCCCATAGAAGAGTAAGCTCTACAGTTAGCTCACAAATATAGACACCCCTAGAGATGGTGGGGGGGCATCTCCCCTTCCCCATCGGCTGAGAGTTCTGGGCTACACTAGTTCTGCAACCACTGGTGCTCCCATCCTTAACAGGGACTGGGTGGTTCCTAACGGCTCATCAACCTTTTCCGGGAGGTAATTTATATCTTGTGTGAGCCTGGGCTCTTTAGGCATCTTTCTACTCAGGCTCTGGGCTTTTTTTTTTTTTTTTTTTTTTAACTAAATCCATTTAATACTCATGCTTATTCTAAATGCCTTAGATCAATACCTACAACTTGAAACAAGCTTCTCCTCCCCCGCCCCCCCCCCCCCCAATGAAGAAACTACCTGGCCCCGATTCCCTACAGATCTTTCTTGCTCTCCTGTAGTTGAAAAGTGCTTTTCGTGGGGGAATTTAAAAATAACGACTGCCAAATACTTCAAGTGGAATTCAGATTGGAGCCCATTGCACATTTCATGCTTTCGTGACATTCTTGTTCAGGAATGAATCTTTTATGAAAGGTCTATTTTAAGTTGCACCCTTCCAGAACCGTATTTTTGTCTCAGAAAGGAAAAGGCAGAGGCAGGAGTTGGAATCTTCCGATTCACCGTGAGCTTAACTTGGCTCGCCGAGAGGGTGGTGGGCTCCAAGCAGAGGAGGCGCTGGCTTTGCACGCTGGGCCCTGCCGTTTTTTCCATCAGCCTGTTTTATTCGACTGAGAACAAAGTCCCGAGGACTTAAGCACGCTCCTTTCCCCGCTCTTCCCTGGAGGTGGAGAATCTTGTGTGATCTCAGGCACCAACTGCGGACCAGTCAGATTTCTCACTTTTACCAGGGAACAGGCCCTTTGAATTCCCAACACCTCACAGGGCCTGGAGGCTGCTTCTGGCCTCCGTCAGCAGACCCAGAGTTGTTTTTCCAGGTGTAGGGGACGGTTTCCACGGAGCCTTTTCCGCCCACTCTTGTCTGTTCATTCCATAGATTTTTACTAACTTCTGTTAAGAAGAAAATAGCCCCAAACCTGGAAATAAGGCTAAAAAGATTACTGCATGCCGTTGCAAAGTGATACGAGAGCATTGTTTGGCAAGCCCCCCTGGCCCTGGGTGCGGACTCTGAGACAGGGAGGTGTGTGCACAAGGCCCACCGGGGGGATACTCTCGGGAGCTACACCTGTAAGGTAGTGAGAAGAAAGGAAAAACCAGGCCAGGGAGAAGCTGGCCTGCAAATGTGGATGACTCAGCCCAAACCATGGAAAGTTCTGGAGCTGGGCTAGCCCTTCACTGCGGTTCCAAATTGAGGCAAGAGGACCAGAATTTGTTACACCTGTTCAAAACCATCCAGGGGAGGCCAAGGGAGGTATAACTTTGGGGATGTAGCTTTCTTCCACCTCAGGCAATGCCCAGTAAGTACAGAGCTGCAAGCCATCAGCAGCTGATATTGGCAGTGGCCAGGGGCCCTTAAGCACCGAAGGAAGGGTCTGGGCAATGTTGGGGGTGGGGGGTCATTCAATATGAAGCCGTTTTGAATTCTTATTTATTATTGATTAAGATGCAGACTCGAGATGCAAACTTATAGGAAGTTGACAAGTTGCCAGTGATGTTTGTCCAGTAGATATGCAGGGAATTCCTGTCTGGTAGAAAAGATAACCCCAGACATTACAGTTTTAGTGCCCTGTAGGCAATTCATCAGGTTTTAATTTAACTTAGTGAAGCCATTTCCAGCAGTTCTTCTTCTTCTTCTTCTTTTTTTTTTTAGCAGTTCTTTCAATGACAACCTTCACTCCAGTCTCTTGCACTTTCTTGTGAACCAGTTTTACCATCCTTCTGGTTCCCTCGTGGATTAAATAAATCTTTGCCCCATGAGGGTTGGGGCTGAGAGGAGACGGGGAGGGGGAGCCTCACCCTAGTCCCAGTCCTGGACCCGTTCTCACTATATTAGCCTGAGTCAGGTTCTAAATTTCTTGAAAGTTAAACTTTGACACCTCTGAGTACCTCTTACACAGTCAGTGTGATTCAGCCACAGGCTGGTCAGGTCTGGGTATTTGTCTGGGTCCAAACCTCACTGCAGAGTGGCTGGAAGCCACTGACTGCCTGCTGTGTTGAAAGCAGCACCCAAGGCACAACAATGAAGCTGGCAGGCCATCCGGTAGGGCAGGTAGGAGCTGAAGGCCTTGGGTTCAAGTCTGCTGCTTACTTTTAGCCATAGATGGTTCTGGGCAAATGACTGAAACTCTCTGAGCCTCAGCCTGTCCATCCTTTAAATGATGCTTGGGGAACTAATGTGTGTAAGGTGCTTTGCCAAGGGATGGCCATATAATAAGGATTTATAGTAAATGATAGGTGTTATTACCAGCCATTCATTTTTTACAGTGGTAAATGAATAACACAAAATGTAAGATTTTTAGCAATTTTAAAGTGAACAGTTCTATGGCATTAAGTACATTCGCACGGCTACATAACCATCACCATCTATTTCCAGGATTTTTACACCGTCCCCAACTGAAAATCTGTGCCCACGAAGCACTGACTCCCACTTCCTCCTCCCCCAGGCCCTGGAAACTACTCCTTTTGTCCTCTATGACCTTGACTACTCTAGGGACCTCATTTAACACATATTAACAAATATTGTAACATTCATAATTCATATTGTAATATTCATACGATATTTGTCTTCTTGTGTGTGACTTAATGTCACTTGGCATAATGTCTTCACGGGTCACCCATGTTATGCCATGTGTTACAGTCCCATCCCTTTGAAGGCTGAACGATATTCCATTGTATGGATATACGGCATTTTGTTGATCCATTCATCCATTAATGGGCACTTGGGTTGTTTCCACCTTTGGACTATTGTAACTAAAGCTGCTATAAATATGGGTGTACAAGTACTGGTTCAAATCTCCGCTTCCAGTTCTTGGGGTGTATACCTAGAAGCCGAATTGCTGGATCATGTGCAGTTCAGTCTCATTGTTTGAGAAACCATCATACTGCTTTTCCATAATAGCTGCATCTTTTTACATTCCCGCCAGCAATGTACAAAAGTTCTAGTTTCTCTACCACCTCGTCAACATTTATTTTCTGGTTTTGTTTTCTTAACAAAAGCTACCCTAGTGGGTGTGAAGTAGTGTCCCATTGTGGTTTGAATATCTATTCAAGTCCTTTGCCCATTTTTTTTATTGGGTTGTTTTTTATTGCTGAGTTGTAGGAGTACTAGCTATTCTTAAGAGGCTAGCTCTACTCAGCACACACACACACACACACACACACACACAGTTACACAAACACACTCTAGGCCATGTGATGGACTTGGAGGGTTGGAACAGATCTCTGAATCATGAAGTAAGGAAGTGCCACAGCAGTATGCAGACTTGCCTGGAAGTCAGCCATTTGGGTCAGGAGTAGGCTACACTCCTAAGCGGGATAATCCAACCAGCCTGAGCACATCAAGACACTGGCTTCCTGTGAGCGGCATGGTCTAACTCAGTGAGATAAGTGGCCACAGATAAAGCAACTCAAATGCTGAGGCAACTTGGCTCACTACCCACCCACCAGAAGAGGACTTGGTCTTTGCATACTGGCCTCTGTACTGACCTCACTGATCTCGTGTAGCAGAGAAGCATAACAAACTGGGGCCTGCCCCTCTCACCCTGCTCAAGGCCAAGCCAAGGAGGGAGCAAGTGACCAGGAACATCTGAGCTCAAAATAGGAGACCCAGTGCCAAGACCAAGGCTCCCCTTTGCATTAATTAAGTATAGCACCCTGGCATCTTCTAAGTCTAGTCTGGTTTCTTTGGGTTGTGCATCTAACTCAGTGCCTGGGATAGCAGAAGAAATTCAATAAAGTTGCATTGCACTTGATGGCCCCAGGTGAAACCTGGCCCACAGGGAAGTGTTTCTGTCTCTTTACAAGGGAAACCAAGGTACCCCTTGCTGAGGACAACACATTGCACCTGCATTCGCTTGCTAAGGCGGCCATGATAAATTACCACAGACTGAGCTGCTCAAACACCAGAAATTCATTGTCTTGCAATTTTAGAAGCTGGAAGCCCAAGATCAAGGTGTCAATATGCTTGGTTCTCTCTGAGAGCCGTGAGGAAGAATCTTCTCCTTTCTGGTGACATCCTGGCCGTCTTTGGCATTCATTGGCTTCTGCTCTCTCACTCTGATCTGGCTGCCCTCAACCTCACATGGAGTTCTTCCTGTGTCTCTGTATCCTCACATCGCCATCTTCTTACGAGGATACCAGTTATATAGGACCAGGGCCCCATCTATCCTAGTATGACCTCACCTCAACGTAACTAATTACATCTGTGATGATCCTATTTCCAAATCAGGTCGTATTCTGAAGTATTGGGGATTAGGATTTTAGCATATGAATTTAGGGGGATAGAGTCAACCTATAATGGCATCCAAAATCTGTATCAGTCCCCTCCTTTCATTCTGAAAACCCAGAAAATAGCTGATATTTCTTAAATAATGTTGGGGAGAGGGGGGGTTTCCTATCATCTGAGATATCCCCAGCCCCTAGCACAAGCCTTATGGAAAAGGTAGCTGCACAGGTTTGAGCATCAGAAAGGCTTTTTCCTGAAGTCGATTCACCATTTCCTTCCTGAGTGACCTAGAAAATGTTACACAATCTCTCTGATGAGCAGTTTTCTCATTTATATAAAGGGGATGAAAAGAATCAAATGGTAGAGTTGTTGAGATAAAGAAGATTAAATATAGCACCTAATCCATAGCGAAAGCTTAAATACATGAGTGCAGGAGAATGGGAATGGCCACTTTTCTCTACAGTAACAGAGACCCAATTTTTAGTGGGGCATATGGCCACTAAGCTTCTCCTTGCTGCTAAGCTTTGGTCATGTGACCAAGCTTGGCCAATGGTATCTAGGCCTAAGTACCACGTGAGAGCTCGCAGCAATCATCATGAGAATGTTGGTGCACCCTCTTTGCACCAACCTCTTCCTTCTTCACCTCACCCACCTTCCTGCTGCTGGTGGACGTGGTGGCCAGAGCTGATATCTTAGACCATGTGGTGACACTGGGAATGGAGGGTATGGGTGGTGGGACAAGAAGAAGAAGAAGCCCTGGCTCACCAGGTCTTCCCAGAGCAAAGCCCCCATACCAACTCTGGACCATCTGCCTCTGACTTTTATGGGAGAGAGAAACAAACTGGTATCCTGTTTAAGCTGCTGTTACTTGAGTCTCTTCACTGGCAGCCGAGCCTAATCCTAACTGATATGGAGGGGTTCCTTCACTGGCTCAGAATAAGTGACCTTTACATGTTTGTTGGACTGAGCTACATCTGTGGTGTCGCTGTGAGTCTGAGGCATTTGTTTTCACAAGCTTTCATTGTTCAATTCCTCTGAGTCTTCAGGATTGAGTATTCCCTCGGTAGACATTGGAAGGGCTAACACCCCTCCCTTGGATTCCATGCCCCTGTGCAGGTAGTGGTCAATCTGTGACTCAGGATAAAAACTCTTGCTACCCTCTGGGTACAACAGAGCATGTTACTGAAGGCCCATTGGGGTAGTTTGTTCTCTGTGTGGCACATTGAGATGGGCAAGGGAAAGGAATCAAGAAAAAAAAAAAACTGTGCAAACTGTTGAGCCCCTGTTCATTCTGCTTTGTCTCTCAGCCTCTCAGGCTTAATAGGACTATTCTTCCTGAACACATATACATGATTAGCAATCCTGCAAGCCAAGGAACATTTCTTCCATTTAGCAGATGATGCTCAATTGTTGGTTTGAGGCTCACAGCTATGGAGCCATAGAGTCAAGATTTGAGTCTACAAGTTTCCAAAGCCTGAGCTCTCCCCACAACCGTATTCAATTCCCCAGTCCTGTGTCCTCCTTGCTGTTAGGGAAACTGTGCAATCCCAGGCGTACGCTCACATTACTCTGAGTTGCTGTGTGTGCAAGAGTCCACCACAGTGCAGAGGGCACAATATGGCAGAAATAGGTAGGCTTCAGAATGTCAGGGAGATCGAGATACAAATTCCTGCTGCCCCACTTAGCAGTTCTGTAACCTTGGGTGCATTCCTTGGCTTCTCCATATTCATTCCTTCCACTGTAAACAGTAAGAACACCCATCTTAGGGGTTTCCCATGAAGACTAAATTGGAACCAATGTGATAACTTATTCAAGTGTCTGGCAAAAGAAGGGGTTCAATAAATATAAATAGTAACTCTCTTCCCTTTGGCTTTGTCTAGAAATCCTGCCTAGTGAGGAATGTGGGGACAGAAATGAGCAATCTAAATGATCTGTCCAATCTCTGCCCTTCATGCCTCTTGCCTGGCAGTCTGGTGAAATTGAAGGACGTGAGTTAGAGAATCAGAAGACCAGGAGCCACTTGTTGGCTGGGTCATCTTGGGCAAGAAACATAACCTCTCTGAAGACCTAGTGAGATCGCACACATGAACGAATTTTATAAATTATAAAGGGTGAGCAAACAAAAATGGCCGCCCAGCTCTCAGACGCAGCCTGGGGAGAGAAACCATCACTCCACATGTGTTCTTTTTAGAAGACAGCTGGACAAAGGACTCTCCTCCACAAAAGACTGGGGAAGGCAGTTTGGTTAATGGTCCTTCACCCAGAGGCCAAAAGGTGAAAGGTCACAGTGAGGCCTTGTCTACCAGGGGGATTCCTGCTGAGAGGCCTGGGGGCTGGTTGCCCTTGTGAGGCCCAGAGCAACTGGCTCTCTATCCAAAGAAAGGGACACTTTGTTTTCGAGATTCCAGGCAAGCTGAAAGAGAAGGAGGAGGGTGGGCAGTACTGAGTCTGCCAGAGTCACCCCTCACTTCCTGACCAATGCGCTGGACACTCAGCAGAATCCAGATGCTCACTTGGTGATGTGTGTCATTCCTATGGTAAGCTAACCTCTATCAAACATGGTCTAAGGCCCAGCACCATGCTAGGGAAGAATGTCTCACTGAACCCTCACCTGATGTGAGGTTGAACTACATTAGCACTACTAGAGATGTGCTTGCTCGTGGCAGGAAAGCCAGAAATGACCCCAAGAAGGGAGCAGCAAAGGCTTGACTAGGAAGGAGGACGTACGTACACAGAGCTTAGGGGCCCCACCTCCAGCTGTCCTGCCCCGTTCTCTAGCTCAGCAGGGGAACCACCACCCTGGGATTTCAGAGACTTGAGAGTCTCTCCCACCCTGTCCTTTACACCCAGTCACTGGTGTGGGCCAGTCAGTTTGGCCCAAGGGGTCACATGACAGCCTCAGGCTAAGAGTGCCTGGGAGTCTGCATCATCTGGTCCCCGTCACCAAATGTCCTGAAGAAATTGGTACAGGTTCTGTGGCAGGAAAATGGCTGAGATGGTGACAAGAGGTAGTCACTCCAGGCCAACACATATCGAGCTCCTCAGGCTGCTTCGCTTGACCAGTGTCTTATGGGCTCTTATTCCATCCTCTCAACAGCTCTAGGATGTGATTCATGTACTGATTTTGCAGATGCAGAATCCGAGGATCAGAGAGGGAGGAGAAGCTTGCCCAGGTAAGGCGGTGAGGGAGCGGGAAAGCCAGAGGTTCTCACTCCAGGTCGTTACACACCTGGCTTTACAAAGCAAGGAGATGGGGAAAAGACGCTTCCAGAAAGGCTCCTCCGAGGAGGGGTCTCTCGCACTTGGAATAATCTTAGTGTGGGCTGGGCAGCCAGGCTGCTTGGGTTTGAATCTTACCTCCACACTCACCAGCCTCATGGCCTCAGCTTCCCCCTGTAAAGCTAATAAAACCTATCTCTTGAGATTATTGTGAAAATGAAATTAGTTGCTGATGATAAAGCTGTTGGAATAATGTTTGCAGCACAGTAACCCAGGTGCTGCTGTATCAGGGAAGGAAAATAATCTTAGCCCACTGGTGTCACTGTTGAAGGGTGATGACAATTTGCTGAGCATCTCTTCTGTGCCGGGCACCATGCCTGATGGTTGCATTTACACCACGCTACAGTTCTCAGCTTTTACGCCCACTTGAAGAAGCTCAGACCCTGGCAGGCTGTGGTTGCCAGCCTCCAGTCGGCCCCCAGGGTCCGTCACCCCCTGGTGTTTGTAGCCTTGTATGCTCTTCCACACGAAATAGGGCTGACCTATGGAACCAAGAGGATGGTGTGGAAATGACAGCAGGTGTCCTCTGAGGTCCTAAAACACGTGGCAGCTTCCACGTTGCTCTCGTAGATCACCGGTCTTGGGGAAAGCCAGTGGCCGTGTCGTGCAGACACCGCACAGCCCTCTGGGGAGGTTGATGTGACGAGGAACTGTGGCCTCCTGCCCGTGGTCCGCACTGATTCATGGACATGGGAGTGAGGTCGCCCATCCTCTGACACCCACTGATATCTTGACCAGCCTCCCGAGAGATCTGCAGCCAGAACCGCCCCGTGAGCCACTCCTGAACTCTTGAACCTCAGGAACTGTGAGATGCTGAATTTTTTTTTAAGCCTCTAAGCTTTGGGGATCTACGGCGAAAGATAATGAATACAGATGAGCAGTTTAGGTACCAGGATTTAAACCCGGGTCTGCCTGGCTCCAGTCCACGCCCATAGCCGCCACATCATGGTCAAGGAGTGGTTTCCAAGGTAGACGAGAAGAAGAAGGACATTCTGGGAAGAGGCACACGGCCTCCTGTGCTGGCCCGTCCACCCGGAGCCGGTGGGCTGGAGAGGGAGGCACATAGGGATGCCGTGCTGGTGACCATCGCACACAGCCGCATTCAGGAGCAGAACTGGGGCTGCCTACAGCTTGGTGGCTGCTGGCTGTCCACTTTACTCTTTATTTGTTGAGGACCTGAGCAAGGGGATGTTCATCTTGTCGGAAGCCCCCGACTCAGGCCGGTGGCCAGGCAACGCTCAGCGTTCAGAGCTTCCTCCGAGCCTGGGAGCTGCCCTGGGAGCCAGCCACCGCTGCCCAGATGTGCCCTCCGGCGTCCCAGGGCTGGGCACAGCTGCCCCCGGAAGGTCTCAGCCTGGGGAGGGCAAGGGGCCCTTTCTCCCCTCTGGGCGCAGCGCCTGGCATTCCACCTCTTTCTCGCCGCTCCCGCTCGCCCTCTGCTCGGCAGGGCACTTGACCTCCCGGGAAGGGCCTGCGCCCGTGCCAAGTGCTCCCAGAGCCTGTCCTGAGCCAGCCAGCATTCCGGCCTGTGGGATCGCCACAGCACCCTGGCTCGCTTTGAAAGTGTCTGGGGAGCTTTTGATCCCCTGGGGAAAAAATGTGTTTATTATCAGAGACTGTTTGTCCCAGGTTCCAGGGTCCTCAAGAGGCAGGGTGCATTCTCTCTGCAGTTGAGCAAGCTTCAGAATCGGAAGTCGGAGGGGCGGGCGGGGGTGGGCACCAGGCAGAAGGCACGTCTACCACCCAGGACACAAGGGGGCGAGGCTATAAGCCTCATGGGGGCTGCAGGGCCTTGGAGGCTTGGCCCTATCCCCTGTCCCAAGAGTCCAGGTCTCTGATTCCAAGGAGGAGGGAGGAGGGGAGGGCAGAGCCAGTGGGCCCCTCAGCCTTTCCGTCCTCGACTTTGGTGGCCATGGTCAGTGTGTCTGTCTGTGGTCACCTGTCCTCACCCCTCCCCTCTCTACCTCCACCAGTAAAAACCTTCTCTCAGCATTAGAGACAGAGCACCCCACACATCCCACAACGCCCGCCCCAAGAAATCCCTGAGCCTTGCTTCCCCGCTGAGAGCTTTTAAACCTATTACTTCAAGTGAGCCTTATGCTGTAAATAGAGAGAAACTGGGGCTTTGGAACCACCCAGACTCGGATGCCAGTTCTAACTGGGTCACTCCGTGGGACCCTCTGGGACGAGAATCCCTGAGGTCCTCAGCCTCGGAGGGCTGTTGGCGGGTTAGACGGGTAACAGATGCCAAGTGAGCAGTGCGGGGCCCGGCGTGGGACAGAAGCTCAGAAACAGCAGCCACCCCTAAGAATGAAGAAGCCACAGCCCAGAGAGGGTGAGTGGTGATTTCAAGGTCACAGAGCCCACACCAGGCCCCACCCACTTTGCCATTTATCTCTCTCAACTGGCTAGACACCTCCTGTCCACATCCGTAAAGATTGATTTATTTATTTAGAGAGGGTGAGCAGGTGAGGGGCAGAGGGGGAGAGAGAGACAGAGACAGAGACAGAGACAGAGAGAATCTCAAGTAGACTCCATGCTGAGCACAGAGCCTGCCTCGGGGCTCAATCTCGCGGCCCCAAGATCATGACCTGAGAGGAAACTAAGAGTCAGAGGTTCAAGTGACTGAGCCACTCAGGCACCCCCCACCCCGCCCCGTCCCCATCTATAAAATGAGAACAGGGATACTGTCTATCTGTAAGGGATCTGTAAGGACAAATGAGGGCAGTGTGGGTACTGGTTGATCTTATGGACTCTGGAACCAAGTGCCTGGGTTCAAATCCCAGGTCTGTGCTTATGGACCCCATGACACTGGGTAAACTGTCCACATCTGGGTGCCTCTGTTCTTCCATTTGCAAACTGGAGCCAGTAAGGGCCAGTTCAGACTTGTTGGGAGGATTCAAGTGGGTTAGTAACCAATAAACAGAACCATTATTCAGATGTCCCCCTGCCCAGGGGTGCCCATGCCACAGAGACCTGGGCTCGCAGAGCGAGCGGCCCTGACCCTGACCCCGCCGAGGCCGTGGGGGACGAGGCCAGGCACTGCCCGGCGCTGACCAGACAGGGCTGGGACGGGGAGAAAAGACGGAGCGTACTGGAGGCCGGCCCTCCACCCCCAAGCTGCCATCAGCCCGGCGTGACATGACGAGTGCCTCCTCCCCAGCGTTAGGAGAATGGCGGGCACGCAGCCCAAGCTCTTGGGTAACCTGGTTTTGAGCAATTCTCTAAAGAAGTACAAAGTCCCAAAGGAGCACATGTCAGCGGTGTCATTACATCCTCCGGTTTGATCTCTGTTTTAAAGACATTCATTAATCTGTCTCACTTTATTTTTAGACAGCTCATGCCTAGCCATCAGCCAGACGCTGGCCCCTCTCCGAGACTGGACTTTGTTTTCTGATTTTTTTTTTAACCGTCTTTTTTTTTTTTTTTAAATGATAATTGGAGCGATTTCTTAATGCTTCTTTCAGAAGGGGGAAATACACAGAGGTCACATCTCGTCCCATCAGCAGCTTGCAAACTGTGGAAAATCAGAGCTTGCTTTTTTGCCAAATTAAGACTAAATGAGTTGTCTGCTAACAGGGCATTCATCCATCTCTGTTTTGGGACTTTTCACCCTGTTTTGTGATTGTACCTTCAGGAGTTGGTTCTCTAGTCAGCCTGGGAAAGAATGAGGAGGCTTCCTCGCCTCACTGTTGGCGTGATTTCTGTAGTAGTGTTCCCAGGGGCTAACACAGTGCCGGGAAGCAAGGGTCTCGAGCGGATGCCATCCCCACCCCCAGTCCCTTCAGCGAGGCATATGGCACAGTGGGGGTAGGCTGTGGGGATAGGGCTTTTGACAGTTCACACTGTTCCCCTTCCCTCTTGTGATACAGAAATTCTCTTTCCACCAGGGACCCATCTCATATGGTTCAGATGAGGTGAACCTTTGCTCATGGAGCCAAACATGTGACCCTCTCTCAGGCAGAGTTCTCCATCTCCATGAAGATGGTTGGTGCAAGCCTGGGCCTGTGAGCTGAGAATGGCTGCTCAGAGCACCCCCAAGAGAGTGGGACAGCCGTCCGATGCAGTGGGCAGTAGCCACATGTAGCTATTTACATTTAAATTCAGTTCCTTGGTCACACCAGCCACATTTCGAGGGTCCAAGAGCCACACATGGCTAGTGGCTAATGTGTTGTATAGCACGGATTTAGAACCATTTATAAAAGGCCAAATAGCTTCCACATGGCTCTGTCTCTTGGGACGCTTGTCCACGGAATCCAGCCATGCCATGAAAAACAGACCTCATGGAGAGGACCCTATGAAGTACAACCAACCTCTAGTTGAGCCCACCAGGTGATGGGCAGCATCAATCTGCCAACCATGAGTGTGCCATCTTGAAAGCAGATCCTCTAGTCCCCAGTAAAACCAGGCCAGGTGACAAGAAACGGACCAGAGATGAGACTTCTTCACTGAGCCCCATTTAAACTGCAGATTCTTGAACAATCAATGATTATTGTTCGAAGTCACTACATTTCAGGGTGGTTTGTTAGGCAGCAATAGATCACTAGAACAATGACATTCTGTCTTCGATTTACAAAAGAATCACCTATATCCTTAGAGCGAAGCCTCCATCCTGGTTTACGCTGGTTCACGTGGATTTATTTGACTTGCAGCTAAAGAATGAAAACTGCTGAAGGCCTCTTTCCCCATTTTCGACAGGAGTGGGGTGAAGGAAAATAAACTAAGGCTGTCTTTCTGATCTGCACACCTCCATGTGCGTTCATGAAAGAGTCCTGGGTCTTTTACACATGTACGTGTGTACTTGTGCAGCAGGAACCTTGAGCTTTCTTACTCTCTTAGAAACTAGTTATGGGACTTCGCACACAATGGGTACTTGACCTGGATGTGACCATCGGCCACACAGTAGTCACAAAACCAAAAGACTTCTGTGTTTGAGAACAATGATCCGCCGTCTTGGCACAGGCTGTTCTCCCCAGGATCAATACGTAATGCTGCAGGAGAACACGTTCCAGCTACCCTTCAACTGGCACAGAATAGAAAACAAAGGCCCAAAGTCTGGATGACTTGGCCTCTTGAGACCTCAGAGATCAGATGCTGACCCACTGCCAGGACACTCAAGAGCCCTAGGTGCCCTACAGTTGAGATAGGCCTTCAGCCACAGGCCCTAGGGATCCATTGTCAGGACAGAGGCAACAAGGAACCAGAGGAAGCTATAGTCCATTAAGAAGTTTCAATGGGTCAAGATGGACCCATGACATATGTTCACCACAAATCCAATGGGGCACCTGGGTGGTTCAGTTGGTTAAGCATCTGCCTTCGGCTCAGGCCATGATTCCAGGGTCCTGGGATCGAGCCCTGAGTCGGACTCCCAGCTCAATGGGGAGTCTGTTTCTCCTTCACATTCTCCCTCTGTGCTCTCCCTCCCTCTCTCTCTCAAATAAACAAAATCTTTTTTTTAAAAAAAGTCCCATCGCAGCAAAACCTCAATGTCACATAGGATTTCCAAGACCTGTTGGCAAGAACCAACATACTGAATTCCAGTGCCATCAAGTAATTTCAACAGGGCCTTGACACATGTGGCAATGAGACTTGGCCCATTATCATCTCCAGGGATGAGAAAGTATTGGCATCGAAGATACCAGAATATACCACCCTTGCTATGCATTTCCCCTCACCTGGCTGAGGACTAAGGGCTAAGGGCAAGGCCCAATATCATGTGTTGCCTTGACATCTGGGGAAACTGGGAAGGCATTCAATGTCCTAAAGACAAGCCCCCTCCCCAGGCTGCTCCCATGGGTGAGATCCCCCAACCAAACAATACCTTTATTGAGGAAACCAGGCACAGCTCCTGCTTATCCCTGAGTAGTGGGTTTTAGTTCCCTGCCAACCCATGGAATGATTCAGAACCAATATATCTTCCCATGGAACCAGTGGGGACCTCACCCTTTTGATACTACAAAACCTACCTGCCTCCCAAGGCCCCTGGTTATTCACCCCATGCCCAAGTGCAGCCCCCATGTGGATCTGCATGGTGTGCAGTGTCCTCCTCCCCTGGGATGTGGGTACATGTGACTAATAACCTACTGTTGATACATTCAGTCAGGTGTTGTGTATCCTGCCATTGCCATAACCTGAGGGCAGGGATGCCTCCCACACCAATGGGATGAATGGGAGGCAATTAAAACAGTAGCCTTTTAAAAAGCTTCTGGTGTCTCCTCACCAGCAGCACTGGCGGTGCTGGGAATATGGGAGCTCATCTGCTCTGTAGCTGCCTTTGCTCATCTTAGGCCTGGACCTTAAATGCCTTCTCCTTGGTACTCTCTCGGATGGTGTCCTCCACTCTTCCAAGAGTGCCGTGTCCATTCTCATCTGCTGTCCCAGCAGCTCGGGAACTCAGGTGAAGGAATGTGATCATCAACTCTTCTGAGAGGTGAGGGCCTTGGGCTTGAAGAAAGTTCATGTACTTCCTGGAGGCCATGTCCTTGATCTGGAAGCGCGGGCCATGTCTTGGCTTTGTGGCATCTTCCCTGACTCCTGAAGGGCGCTGGGACTTCAGGCCCAAGGCCACCCAAGGTGGCTCATTCACTAATTCTTTCACTATGGCTGCTCTTGGGTAATATGGTCAGAGAAACTCCTTTTCCCATTCATTGAAAAGTTCCCAGCCTTTCAGAAGGGAGGAAAGACTCGTGATTCGAATCCTTGAAGTTAAAACATGGTTCCAGGAACCTTACTGTGTTCTGTTTACCTTGTGTATTAGTTTCCTGGGGCCGCTGCAACAGTCTCAAACTGGGTGGCTTAAAACAACAAAAATTTATTCTTTCACAGTTCTAGAAGCTAGAAGTCTGAAACCAATGAGTCACAGGGCTACACTCCCTCCAAATGTGCTAGGGGAGAACCTTTGCCTCTTCCAGCTCCTGGTGGCCCCAGCCATCCTTGGTATCCCTGGGTTACAAACTGCATCGCGTCAATCTCATTCTGTGTCTTCAAGTGGCTTCCTTCTCTTTGTGTGTCCTCTCCTCTTAGAAGGACACCAGCCAGGAGCACCTGGGTGGCTCAGTTGGTTAAGCATCTGGCTCTTGATTTCAGCTCAGGTCATGATCTCAGGAACATGGGATAGAGCTCCACATTCAGTGGGAAGTCTGCTTGGGATTCTCTCTCTCCCCCTTCCTCAGTCCCTCCCCCAGCTCATGTGCACTCTCTATTAATAAATAAATAAATAAATAAATAAATAAATAAATAAATAAAATCTTAAAAAAAAAAAAGAAGGACACCAGCCATTACATTCAGGGTCCACCCTAACCCAGGATGACTTCACCTCAATTAGCTACATCTGCAAACACCCTACTTCCAAATATAGTCGCATTCTGAGGCTCCTGGTGGACAAGAATTTGGGGAGACACTCCTGAACCCAGTCCACATTGTATTCATTGGTGCTGTGACCAGCAGCTCCTTGAGTTACCAGCGCTGACACTCAGCTGAGCATATACATGGCATCTGTTATTTCTAACAGTTTCCCCAGAACATTCTCACCTCGATAGGTCTTCTAAACCCACCACCTGTCTGCTTCACGAACTGCCCTTTCTCCCACATACCCCATGTCGGTGAACCATGCATCACTGTTCAGCAATCACTCGTGCCAAAAACTCGAGGGTCAGTGTCAACAGCTCATTACCCCCCACTTCCTCTACCCCCAAACCTAAAAATCACACCATCTCCTAGGTGTGTATTCCCACACCTGTCACCTCTTCATCACTCCTCATTTCTGCCTTATGTCTCCACCCCCTTTCATCTGGACCCCTATGAAAATTTCCCATCCCCATCCACTCTGCACCAGAATTATCTAAAATGCAAACTTGGCGAGGGCATTCCCAAAACCCCTTTGGGAATCACTTGAACATAATGGAACCTCAGCTTCAGGCACATATCCCACCATTTCCCACAGAATTTCAAGGAGTTCATAAGATCATATTACGCAGAGGACAAGGATACTCAAACTTTAAATCACCTGGAGATCTTGTGAAAATGCTGGTTCTGTCTCAGTGAGTCTGGCGTGGCCTAAGAATCTGAATTTCCCCCAGCTCCCAGGTGAGGCAGATGCTGCTGGTTCTCAAGCCACACTTTGTGTAGCAGGGAGTAGACAAAGATTTCATTATCATGACAGCTACCAGTGATCATATAATCTTATTTAATCCCTCCAGCAACCCTATATGACTGGCATCAACGGCCCCATTTATGGGTTAAAAACCTTATTTTAGCCAGCACCAGGGAAGTGCCTATGGTTGTACCACTAGTAAGTAGTAGAGCCAAGAGTTTGAATCCAGATCTATCTGTCCCTAAATTCTTTGCTGTTAACCCCACATTAAAATGCCCCATAAGCCTTTCTCATCCCTCTTGTCACCAAAGCGGATAGGACTGTCCCCTACTTGGGTGTCTGTGCCAAGATCTTTTTTCAAAGCACTTTTAACATTTAACCATCACCATTTTTCATTCATGCGCCTGCCTTCTGTGTCTTTGAATCCTCAGCACTTAGGAAAGGCCTGGCATGTACAAGGGGCTCCCTAACCCCGTGGGTGACCCAGCTCCCCCAGGAAAGGTGGATGGGGGGCTGTCTAGCTCTGGCCAGTGCCTGTGAGCCCAAAGTAATGGTGCCTCGAAGCCAAGAACCGGACCCCTGCTCCTCGCCAACTGCTCACAGGGGAGAAATGATTAAAAAGCTGGAGAGAGTGACTCATGGGGAAATATGAAAGAAGCACAACAGTCCCCAAAGATGTTTAGCTTGGCTCCCACACAGAGGGGATGTGATAAGGCCCCCAAGTTGGAGATGGCAACATGGAGGCCAGAGAACCTTGACAGTAGTTGACCTGGAAGGGGTCTCCACCCGTGGGAAGGGTAGAGGACCAGAGGCCCACGGAATGCAGGGTCTGAGCCACAGGAAAACTGGTTCCTGGAGCCCAGTCAGCTTTCCACGGAGGGGATGGAGTGGGGGGCCACTGCAGGAGATGTCAAACATGCCCATCCATGCGGGCTTCTCGAGGCCTCGGCCCCATGAGACAAATGGTTCATTCCTTCAGCGAATTTCCCAGCGCCCACCCTGGGCCAGCATCCCAACCAGGCCCAAGGCTCACCCAGTGAGGAAAGCCAAGTCCTTGCTCTCAGGCAGCTTATATTCTATCAGGAAGAAGCAGTCCCTGAGGCCTTGCCCCTGGCTGTCTCCTCTTTCTAGAATGTTCTCTCCCCACTTACCCATAAGGCCACGTCCTCGCTGCTGTCACATTTCATTCAGATGACGCCTTCTCCACGAGGCCACCCTTGTTTACTGTGGCAACCATGCTACTGACCCCCTTACTTAACACCGCCACCCACATGAAGCCCGCCGCCACCGCCACCGCCACCCACTCCTCCATTCTGCTCCATTTGTTCTGCTTTCCAGAGCACTTCGGGCTTTCTAACACACCGTACAATTACTGGTTTATTTTGTCCACTGTTGATTGCCTGTGTCTGCCGCTTGGAAAGGCCTGCTGCTCTCAGCTACCCACAGCCAGGGCCTGCGGACCCACGCGGAGCGCACTCTGGCTTTGTCACCCTGCCTTCGGGGTTCCCGGGTGGGAGTCGAAACACCTCTTCACCTTGCTTCCCTTCCCAGTCACATCCTTTGGGCCTCTCTCCCTCCAGCCTTCTGGTAGCCAGGCTGGGTTCCCCACAATCGTAAAGAAATAAATAATCATCAGGCTAACAAGGATGGAGATGATTGGGTGGAAACTCTTGGCCACACGACCAACAACCGACTGTTGATTTATTGTAGGGAAGCTGTAAATAGTGGGCTCTCCCCTGAGCGGGAACACTTGTTCTTAGTCAGGTGGTAGCTGCTAAATACGCACCATTGGGGCTGTCCATCCTCTAGTGACGTGCAGTGGGGGCCGAGACGCCCAAGCTCCACCAGGAATGGGTGGTGGTTAGAATAGGAAACCCCTTTCCCTTGGCCATGGCTATGGTGGAATGAGCCCAAATACCCAGCAGGGTTAAGTGTGAGTCAAAAACTCAGGAGGCTTGAATCCCAACTGCCAGTCAGTACTGGGTGACCTTGGTTTTGCTGCTTGACAACACCAGGCCTCAGCTTTTCCATCTAACAATGGGTTTCAATTTGCAAAGATGTGGACAGAACTAGAGGGTATTATACTAAGTGAAGTAAGTCACTCAGAGAAAGATAAATACCATATGATCTCACTCATATGTGGAATTTAAGGGGAGAAAAAAACCCCAGATGAACATAGGGGAAGGGGGGAAAGAATAAAAAAGGAGAGAGGGAAACAGGCCATAGGAGACTCTTAACGTCAGAACAAACTGAGGGTTGATGGCAGGAGATGTGTGGGGGATGGGCTGGGTGGGGTGATGGAGAGTAAGGGGGACACCTGTTGTGATGAGCACTGGGTGTTGTAGGTAAGTGATGAATCACTAAATTCTACTCCTGAGGCCAATATTATGCAGTATGTTAACTAACTAAAGTTTAAATATATAAATAAAATATAGCTATATGATTAACCTAAAAAAATAAAAATGGGTTTTGGTGATAGTCCCTTCCTCACTGGGTTGTTGTGAAGATCAAGAATGAATGTCAACCACTTAGCCTGGAGCAGGCACTTCATGTTAGCTGTCGTCCTTGGGGGGCACGTCACCAGCCGTGAGGGACACAAACTATGAGAGTGAGAGTCTCTCCTACCAGGGATTGAGCTGATGATTGGGAAGATAAGATGGGGCCTCCATAGCCCTAGGGGGATGCCCCACCACCAGATCATGGCATCCCCACACCCTGATCTGGTCTTCGAGTCAGTCCTGTTCTTCCTGCCATAGTGCTCATTCTTCCCTTGTCCATCTTCTTCTCTTTTCTGGGGCAAGAACCACATCTTACTCACGTCTCCCCATTCCCCATGCAAAATTAGCACAGCACTTTTGTACCCAGGAGATGTCCAACATGTTTGTTAACAGGAAACAAGATATATGTAGACAGTTTATAAATACCACCTAAGCAAAGTGCCTCGTTCTAGGTGGAGGTAAACTGAGGCCCCTGTAGGCTATGGGCATGGTGCTGGACCACACAACAATTTAGGAGGGGAGCCAGCCCTGGAATAAGAGCCCTGATGCCTGGCCCCAGCCTCACCCACTAGACTTTGAATGATTTGCTGCTCATATCCCCTGGTAGCCAGTGACCCAAGACTATTGTGCTCATTTTCAGAAGGATGGAGGGACAGGGCTTATTGTGAATGAGACAAAAACTCAATGGGGAAGAAGAAAAATATCTATTGCTATCTGAGCAAGAGAGATAGAAGAGGAAATTCTAGAGGACAGAGGACCCTAACTTGTTAAAGGCTAAGTCCTGCCATTCTGCCCAGAGCTTTGAAGCCCCAGGGGTTGGCAGGGACATTCTGATGAGTAAAATCCCAATCTCAAAAGGTCACATACTGTTTGGTTCTATTTTGTAGAACATTCTTGATGTGACAAAGTTGTAGAGGTGGAGAACAGATGAATAGCTGCCAGGACTTAGGGAGCGATGAGGAAAGAGTGAACATGGCTATAAAGAGGCAACACCAGAAAGCCTGGTGGCCATGCAACAATTTTGTATCTTGACTGTGATGGTAGTTACGCCAATCCACACATGTGGATAAGACTGCTTAGAACTGCATATCCACACCCGTGAGTGCGTATAAAACTGGTGAAATCTGAACAGCTTTATGGATTATACCAATGTCAACTCCCTGATATTGTGCACCGATATTGTACTGTGTCCTTTTGATATTGAACTATAATTACGTGACATGTTATCATTGAGGAAAACTGAATGAAGGGTACACAAGACCTCCTCTTAATGTTTTGCTGTTGTTGTTGTAATTCTTTGTTTTTGTTTGTCTTTGCAATTTGTGCACTACGTGCCCTGTGCCTTCCCTACCTTCTCATGCCCTGTCTTCACCATATCCCAGACCAGCGACTCAGAGAGGTTGAGAAATTTGCCCAAGCATACTCAGTCTGTCAGAAACCAAGTTGGGATTGGAACTCAACCTTTCCAACTACGAAGTACGCAGGGTTTCCATGACCACAGCTTCCCAGACAGATGAGAGCCTCACTGCCCCCACCTCTGGATACATCCTTCCATTCTTCCCACCTCCACATACTGACTTGTATCAAGTGTTGATGATCTCCAGACTTTAACACTTCATTTAGAATTCGGGACCATGAGTCTCTAAGAAGTCAGCAGCTTCAAATGCCTTTCCTGGCCTTGCAGACCCACCCAACAAAACTCACGTCCTCTCCTATCACTTACTCTGAGTCAACTAGCTGCCAAACAGAGGAGACCGCCTTTGTCCCTCCAGTCTCATGGTTGTGAGAGTCACTCCTTCCTCACCTCAGCTCTGTCACCAGTTGGCTGTGTAAACCTTGGTCAAGTAACTTACTCTCTCTGAGTCTCAGATTCTCGTGTGCAAAATAAGACGATGGAGTTCTTGAGAGAACTATATGACAGATGATTGGGATTGCCTTTACTGGGCCACCTGGCTCCTAAGAAATTCTCAACAACTATTAGGCACTTGCAAATAGAAGACTTTGGGAAACCAAGCTGAGTGTGTGGCAAGTTATAGGTTACAATGGAAAGCAGACCCAAAGATCTGAGAAAGAACAGGCCTCTTTTGTCCAGAGCACACTAGGATCTGCCTCTGTAGGTCCCTGATGCACCTTACAGTCACACAACACCAAGGAATGGCTCCATCTATGTATTCACCTCAGGCCCCCAGGGGAAGGGAGCAGTCACAGCTCTGTATGGCAGTGAACCCTGAACACACATCCACAGACTGAAGGGACAGCTGAGGACCTGGCTCTGTTTTGCTTCAACAGGTATGATTAACACACTTAATCTAATGCGTCTTCATTGTCACCTAAAGCGATGTGACAAGATGGCGGGTGAATTTTCCAGTTGTGCTTCATCCAGGATCACGCCTTACGGGGATTGCTTGCTTAGATGACTTGTGCTGGGATCTATGGAAGGTCTGTATCACCCACAGCTGATTTTCACTGGATGCTTCGATACTCATCACCAGCCAGCAGGTTCCTAGTTTGAACCACTGTTGAAACCAAGACAGGGAAACCTAAGGGATTTCATGAAAAACTACTGCTTTTGCTCCTATTCCTGCTTCTATTCTTGCTAGGACCTGCAACCCAGCCTTACACCCACCTTGTAGAAAGATAATGTATGTTCTCCTTGTAAAGGTCAAGGAGTTAATGATTTCTTTGGAGTCATTCAGCACAATAAATAACATCTGAGGAGTGACTGGGCAAGTTCGTCATGAACATTTTCCAAGACTATTGACTCATCAAGACCCCTGGCTCCAGGGCATAAGTGACTTATGGGGAACACTTACACACTCGTCTTGGTTCCTGGATGCCTGAGAAGACACGTACGTTGGCCCACAATCCTCAGTAAAAACCCGAGACCCTAAGCAAAGATAAGGCTCACCCTCCTTTCCTTTCCGAGCCTCCCAGACACTCTGTCTATATCTGCACTCTCTCTGTACCTTCAATAAACTCTGTTCTCACTTCCTCTTGGCTCTTGTTTGATTTCTATCCTACAAGGGGCCAAGGACCCTCTTGACTGGTCCTGTGGGATCCCTTCTGGGTCCTTGGATACCTGGCCAGCCTGCATCAATACATCCTCCTCAACTCAACAGTTTCACTGATGGTTGCTGTCTCCCTTGTGATAGGGTGCCCACCTCATTAGTAGTTATCAGTTGGAGGCCCATATAACTATCATCTATTAGCTGCGTGAACTTGCACTGGACACTTAATTTCTGAAAGTAGGTATGGTGCTGATGGTGGCTGTCCTGCCTGCAAGTGGTTTCCTGGAACGAGACAAGAGGTGTAGGAATGGCGGGTTTCATGAACAGCCATGCTCTGCTGCAGCCTAGACCATCATGACCAGATGGTCTGCTGATCCCACACAATAGGGTGTGCTCACAAGTGTGCTCCCGTGGAGTAAGAGCAGGGGCAGCACTTACCCTTCTGATATTTCAAAATCCATCCTCCAGAGTCACTAGTTATAAACTCAGCAAAGGGGCCTCAATGCAGGTACAATGCATTTGATCTAGTCATCACGTGTCGGCAACTCCCTTCATGCTTCCAGCCCTCAGTTTCTCCATGTAGAAAATAAAGAGGTTGCATGGGTGATCTACTTCTTGGCTCTGACTTTCCACGGCTACCAATAGACATAAGATCTTGAGAGACACAGACCGTGACATCCACAATCACACGGCAGCCCCTGCACAACCGAGTCACCGTGGCAAGCCCAGCACTCCGCTCTTCCCTTGCTTCAGCAGATACGTCCCCCCGACAACCCAGTCTACGGACGAGGAAGGGGAAGCTCTGAGAGTTAGCCTTCCCAAGGCCACGCTTATTGAATGATGGGCCAGAACTTGAACTTGGGCCTGCTTGCCTCCATACCTATGTGACTCCCTCTTTTGCAAGGAAACACAGAAATTTTCCAACTTTGCAATAGATATTTCTATGTTATTTTGTAGGGAAGCCAGATATATTTCTAAAGCCCTTTAGAAGGCCAAGACTACAGTCATTTAACAGGTTGAACGGTTAATCCCCCAACAAACAACACCCCGTGTGTAAACTGCACCCAGAACCCAGACCTTTCGAGACAGGGGAGGAGAGGCCGCGGGGAGGACAGAGAGATGCCCAGTGGCACCTGCCAGCTTTGCGAAAGACGGAAGACGCAGAAGAAAAAAGAGTCGGAAAAAGGTTTACTCCCTCCCCCCTCAAGTTGGAAAGCAGGCAGAGAGAGAAAGAGATCAAAAACCACTAAAGGTCCCTCATGTCAACCTCTCCCTGTTTTAATTAAGCAGCCAGTCCACACACCCACCCCTTCTCCCTCAAAAATGCTTTGCACTCAGCAAGAGCTGCTTCCCGGCGGGCCGCAGTTAAGCCTTCAAACAACCAGCAGCCTCAGGAAATGCCAGCCGCCCACAGGTGCGGGGCGCCGCAGGCCCCTCCCGCAATCCCGCGCCCAAGCAGAACCCGCTCGCAAGATGGGCCGAGAAGCTGCGAGAACCTTCCCTGGACTCTCCTCCACGGGGCCCTGACCCACAGCAGCGGGCCTCAAACTGGGACGACCCCCGGTAGAAAATGCATTTTCTGTGTTGATCCGGCCTCCTCCTGCACCCGTCCTTCCATACAAAACTCAAATCTCGCAAAACAGTCCTTACCACCGCTACGTGCAATGCATTTGGATTTTCTACTCTGTTTTTTTGTTTTGTTTTTAATGCTGGTGGTAGCCTTCTGCATTACTCTCACCACTCCATGACGGCTTTATTTCTAAAATCTCGCTGTTGAGGGACACACTACCTCCTCCAGATGAGGCCCTGGCCCCGTCTCCTGTCTTCTCTCCTCTCCTGGGCCAAGGTCCAGCGCTCAGCAAAGTCCTGATGGTTCCCGAAGGCCTCTTGTTCTGCAGCCCTGGGGTTTGCCCAAATTTCCTGTGTAGCCCGTCTGCTGATTTTTCCTGCGCTTGGGATCACCTCTATGAAGGCTTTCCTGAGTTTCTGATTTGTGCCACCTGCTGTTCTCCACTGATCACACTCAGCATGGTCATCCTGGGGGCACCAGGGGTGAGCCCTCCCAGATCTGCTGTCCTGCATGACCAGCATCTCACAAATCAGAGTTTCTCCCCTTTCTCCCTGCATGCGGATGGAAGAGAGAGGGGAGAGAGGGAGGACAGGAAGAGGCAGGACTTGGACGTCCTCCCGGAGCAGGTTCGGGTCCTTGGGGATGAAAGTAGCATTTCTTGAGTGTCATCTCTGTGTTGAGGACCTTCCAGGCTTAGTAGAAAGAAGACAGTGGTTTTCAAAGCCAACCCTGCCTGCAGCAGCCTGAGCCTCCGGGTGGGAGGTGAGAGATCTGAGAAAGCCCTTTGTGATGTCCTGATGGGCCCCTGGGAAGAGGGAAACAAGACTCCTGGGGCCTCTCCACAAAGGCATAGATGAGGTGGAGGCCTCAGAAATGGGAGATGTGAGGGGAGACCTCCACCCAGAGGGGTCTGCACCTGTGAGGGGGGCTGTGGGTCACCCTGATTGTAGAGCAGTGTTTGCCCTTGAGTCCCGAGAGTGCCCCCACAAGCCCAGCCTTTCGTGAGTCAGGTCAGTGGTCCTCCAGGGGACAGAAGGAAGAGGCACCAAGGTCCTTCCCCACTGTCACATGGGGATAGTAACAGGCCCTGGGGCTTGTGGGGTTCGGGGAGCACTCAGGACCTGGTGCAGAAAGAGATCCATCTGTTTTATTTCCTCATCACATCAAGCTCTTCAAAGTGCGTATTAGCGCCTTCACCATACAGGTGAAGTGTAGGGGTTCCAGGACCATCAATGCGGGGAGAACAAGTGTCTCAGAATTGGCTACAGGGGGAGTGTTGAGGGACCACCTGTCCCGTGAGAGGCCCTAGGGAACTCAGGCCTGTCTAAAGGCCCTCCCTGCCCCGAAGAGCTTGCTGTTCCTCTTTGGGCAAGAGTGGAAGTCCCAAGAAAGGCTTTCTCAATTCAAAAGACAGAGAAAACCTTGTGGGAAGGGAGGTAGGGATTTCAGCTGGCAGGGAAAGCTTTGCTGGTGGGCCCGGCCTTAGCAGGATTTTATTTTATTTTTAAGGTTTACTTATTTATTTGAGAGGGAGAGAGTGGGGAGGGACAGAGAGAGATGATCCTCAAGCAGACTCCCCCATTGAGCACAGAGCCCGATGCGGGGCTCGATCCCACGACCCTGAGATCACGCCCTGAGCTAAAGCCAAGAGTCTTACGCTTAATGGGCTACTCCACACACCCCTTCCCACGCCTTAAAAGATTAAATCAGGTTTCCTATTAGGTGGAAAGAGAACACCCTCAACACTCAGAGGCAGAGATGCTCAAGTTAGATTTGCACCTTCCCCCTCAGGCCCTGCGCTAGCTAGCGGGTCCTGATTGCAGAAAATTGCTCCTGGGCCAGAGGATGCAGAGGGAGGCAGTCATCAAGGGCCTCAAAAGTAGACATCCAACGACCCCCCCAGTGAGGGTGTGTACCCCATCTCAATGCTGTGTTTGCCCCACTTTTCACGATCGTCGCTAAAGGAAAACATACAGCAGTTGGTTACAAGCCAGCGGGCTCAGCCTCGGTGGCACCCTGAAGCCCCCCAGGGAGTCCCCCCTCCCTCCTCACCCCCCCCAATTAGGTCCGAATCTCTGCGGGTGGGGCGCCCCGGCATCAGGTTTTAGAGTTCCCCCGGGACTGCCGTGGCGGTGCCGAGCATGAAAGGCCAGCTGGAAGCTCTGTTCCTTCATTAAGGAAAAAAATAAAAATAAAAAAAATGGAAGTGGCCAGAGCCTCACTCCAGGCAGAGGAACAGAAAGCAGGAAAGAACTGGCTTCTCTTTGTGATCTTGGTCCAAACCTCTTTTTCTCTCGCTGACGGATTCTCCCGGCAACCTCCTCCAAGCAACCAGCCAAGAGACGCTGCCCTGGATTTGCAGTTCTCGGCTACAGAACAAAGAATTCTTTGGAGTTGAAGAAGAGGCTCTTGAGCTCTCTGGCCCCTGGGCTACCCAGATCTAGAGCGAGCGTCCGGGCTGCGCCGTCTAGAACACAGCGGGCCTCGGAGCCGGCCTGGCAGGCTGGGGGCCTCCAAAGGCGGCATCTCAGCCACCTCCAGCCACCCTGAGCGATAGATCCGTGAAAGAGATGCTCCAGGAGATAAAAGCCAGCCTCTCCGCCCATAGGGCCCCTGCACCCTGTTAGGGTCCCAGGCAGTGAACCTCAGACCCCAGCCCCGCCCTCCCTCCACTGGAGAGAAACCTGCTGAAATGGGACTGGGCAGAGGGAATATTTCTGCTTGTCAATGCCAAGGTCTCTCAGGGCTCCCGCTCCCCAACTTCGGTCCCTGGGGATGCTCACTGAAGCAGGCAGAAAGCCAGTTTCTCTGAAGTGGTCCTGAAGCCCCCTGTGCTGGGGAGTCGGGAGGATAGGAAATGAGCGCGCAATGCACTTGGGTCATGGGAACGGGGTGAGGGGTGGGGGGTGGGGGGGCATTTCGCTCCACCTTTCCACTCTCTCCAGGCTCGGTGGCAGGAAAGACTGAGCAACAGTCCAGAAAAAGGTGACCCCTCCAAGCCTTAGTGTGGGACACTTCTAATCATCCTTCTCATTCCTGCTGTTCTAATGGCTCGCTCTTAGCTGGGTCCTCTGCACTGGCCTCTCTGCATGTTCACTCCTCTCCGGGGTCAATATGTCTGGACCCTACATCTTCCCCCATCCTACTTGCTCTTTCGGGATCCTTACCTTCTGCTCATGCCCTGGTCCTTCCACTGGTGGTTCCCTCTGATGACTTCCCAGGCCCAAGGCCCACGGATGTTTCCACTTTTCCCTCCCAGTATCTCAACTGCCCTGGATTTTTGGCCCCACACATTGCAGTTGTGGCTGAAGGGGTTCAGAAGTTGCATATATGCACTCAGGTCTAGCACAGTATTCAAACTATTCCTTCTCTTTCTCCCACTCTGCTATTGCTCTGGAGAGTTGGTGGCATTGGGTGTATCTGGGAGCCCAGTGCCGTGTGGTTCAGCAGTGGCCGGAGAGGGCCATGGAGGGAGGGAGATGCCGGAGAGGACAAATCAGCTCCTAGGCATTGGTTTGAGGCCTGATGAAAGTGGCCATCCCTGACCTCCTTGGGCTGCCTTCTTTGAAGACCACCACCACCCTTGGGGTAGAAAGAGACAATGAGATGTCCCTTCTTTGTCTTTCCATAGAAGCAGCACAACCAGAAACCAGGATGCCCCAGTCTTCCCAGCAGGGCAGGGAAATTAAAATAAGGAGGCAATTTTTCCTCAGTCCTTTGGGTTAGTTTGCAAGGGAGCTGGTAGCCTGGTTGTTCACTTTAAGAACGGATAACCCTGGAAGAAAACACCAACTAAGAAAACAAAACACCTAAGGAAGTCAGGCAAAGGAAAGACTTAAATTCATATTTTAAAAAAGCGGGCCGCAACACTTTATATGTATTAGAAGACAAATGGAGTTTTAAAAAAAAGAAAAGAAATAAAAGCTAAAGGAGTTTGGGAAGCTATGGTCCTCCCTGAGCCAAATCCTCAGCCAGATGGATAGACTGTGTGAGTGCTCCCCCTGGATCTTTGGCCCACGCCCTTGACAGAGGAGACAGGGCCCTGTGATCCACACAGGTCACCAGATTCACACGGTGTGGGGTGAGGAAGTCCCCCAAGGGAGGGACTACAGGATAAACAAATATATACACATGTTTACAACTAAGGAAGGTGACTTTGGTGGTGGTTGGCGGTGGGGGCCTGAGGGGTGGGCAGAGGGACACGGAGGCTGTGCCATCCGCCATCTTGGAATTCCCAATGGGAGTCTAACCATGTGCTCAGACAGCCACCTACAAAGCTTTCTTGTACCCTAATCAAGAAACTAATTTTTTAATGTTTCCCAAAAGCTTTGAAGTAAGGGAAAACCAGAAATTATTGATTTCCTGATTTTTATTTTGTCATTTAGTATTGTATTTATTTGACAGTTGAGTATTGTTTTTCTTTTACTGATTCCTTATATTCAATTTGTGGTTTAGTATTGTTTCTCTTTTGAATTAAATGTGGCAGGGTGAGGATGGGGGCACAGTCATAGTCTGGCCCTCATTATCGCTCTGTGTCACCCCCAGACTGCTGGGCAGAGTGTGATCTCCAGCCCACCGGGAGGAGAAGGGCAGCTGCAGGAGCCCGGTTCCCCCACCAGGGAACTGAAGGGTCGGAAGAGAGACACAGCCTGGAGAGTGTGCAGGGAGAGTGCCAAGGCTCTCAGACCAGAGCTCAGTACAACCCCCAGAGGGTAACAGAGAGGAGAACAGAGAGCCAACATGGGGCGCATGGGACTCAGGGGACCCTTGTATGAGGCTCCAAGGAAACCCAGGGATCCCCTGAGGTGCTCTTCTGTGTCTTCAGTGTGATTTTTATGCCAACACCACCTCCTGAGTACCCCCACCCCGCTCCCTACCTCCAGGTCCTAATGTGCTGGAAGCATTGAAGCCAGCTGGTGCAGCAGAGAAGACATGAGGGAAAGCCCCCCCAGGTGGGTGTCAGAAAACCCAGGTCTCACACAATGACATACTTGTGTCCAGGCACACTGGGTATGAGGCTTTGTGCTGGGAATTTTTATTTAGGCCCTCACGTAATCCTCAAAGCATTCCTGTGAGGTTGGAATGGTTCCTCTCTCACAGAGTAAAGGAATTGCGTCCCAAGTTAAGGGAAGGGAGGAGATAAACATTTATTAAGTACCTCCTGTGTACCAGGCTTTACATACGTAGTTTTGACAGCAGTCTTGTTTTTGCTTTGTTTTCTTCTAAAATTTTATCGACGAGGAATGGAGGCAGAGAAGACGAGCACATTATACAAGGTGAGTGGGGAAGGTGAGTTCAAATTCAAGCCTATCGAGCCTCAAAACTCACTTTCTTCTGTCTCCCTACTTATCAAATAATTTACTCAGGGTCACCCAGCTTGTAGGATAACAAAAATAACCAGTAAAGGAGCCAACCTTCACTGGGCACTTTCTTTATGCTCAGGGTGACATGGGACCTGCTCTAGATCGAATGTCTGTGACCCTCCAAATTCATATGTTGAAATATAACCCTCAAGATGATGGCAGGAGGTGGGGGCTTTGAGAAGCGATTAGGTCATGAGGTTGGAGCCCTCATGAATGGGATTAGTGCCTTATAAAAGCAACCTGATTCCCTTGCCCCTTCCATCATTGTGAGGTGACAGCTAGAAGCTGTCATCTCTGAACCAGAGACTGGGTTCTTGTCAGACACTGAATCTGCCAGTGCCTTGATCTTGGACTTCCAACCTCCAGAACCATGGGAGAGAAGTGCTTGTTGCTTATAGGACACCCAGGCTGTGGTATTTCGTCAGCAGTCTGAACGGATGAAGACATATAATGTCATGTATTCCTCACACTAACCCTCTGAAGAAGGTTGTCATATTCATTCCAATGTTACAGATGAAGAAACTGAGAATCACAGAGAAGTTACCCATGGCCACTGAGGTAGCAGTGGCAGATCAGTTTTTTCAAGTTTGACTCTCCCACCCTCTTTGCCAGCCCTGGCCATCGCCTCATGGGTGCTCTTCCTTGTCAATGCTTCTCCAAGTTCTTTGGGGCTAAGCGATAATGGTGATGGGAAGTTGCCTGATGGGGTAAGAGATGTGCAGGGGGTCGGCCATCTTGTCACTATGACCGGGACAGAGCGCCATCCTGTCTCATGTGTATCAATTCCCGAGGGCTATTGTAAATACAATCTCACAAATGTGGTGGCTTGAAACAAGAACTTAATTTCCCACAGTTCTGGAGTCCAAAAGTCCAAAATCGGGGTGTCAGTGAACCATGTTCCCTCTTCTCCAAAAGTTCGAGGTGAAGATTCATCTTCATCTCTTCCAGCCTCCAGGGTGATCCCGACATCCCTTGGCTTGTGGCCGCATCAGTCCAATCTCTGTCCCTGCCTTTACACAATGTTCTTCCCTATGTCTCTGTGTGTCCAAATCTCTCCTTCTTGTTATTTATACCCTGGTCATTGGATATAGGCACCACCCTAAATCCAGGATGATTTCATCTCAACATCCTTAACTAATTACATTTGTAAAGACCCTATTTCCAAAGAAAGCCACTTCCTAATTTCCTGGGCAGTTATGAATTGGTAGTGGGGGACATTTTGCCAGTTACCACACCAGGGTTGTTGAGATAGGCCCCTGTCCCTTTAAAGATTGTGGTCAGAATCATGCACTTGTGGGCATCAGGTAGGCACAAAAAAACCCACTCAAATAAATAAATAAATCTTTTAAAAGGAGATAAGAAAAGCTTAAGCACTATTTTATACAGTCTAGGCTCCTGCTTCCCAAAGTGTAGCTCAGGGACCAGAATCATCATCATCACAAAATCCCCACTGGTTCATATGCACATTCAAGAAGCACTGGGGATGGGCCGCCTGGGTAGCTCAGCAGTTGAGTGTCTGCCTTTGGCTCAGAGCGTGATCTGGGATCCAGGATCGAGTCCCAAAGGGGATTCCCTGCATGGAGTCTGCTTCTCTCTCTGCCTGTGTATCTGCCTCTCTCTGTGTGTCTCTCATGAATAAATAAGATCTTAAAAAAAATACTGGGGATATCAAGATACTGTAAATCCTGATTTGGTAGGTCTGGGGAGGGCCTGAGATTCTGCATTTCTAACTAGATCCCTATGGACCTGTTACTGCTGAAGTCCGTGGATCACACTTGGAGAAAAAGGGTCTGTTTCCATCCACTGAAACATAGGAGCAGGTTGCAGCATGCCCCCTTCCTTCTCACCTGAGGGAGCAGGGCTCACTCTCCCCAACCCGTATTCCACAGCCTCTTACCTACTACACCGCCAGGCTCCACCATCAAGCCCCACCCACCTCTTCAAGTTTAGATCCTCTCCATTGCCTCCCCCACACTTTCACTGACACATTCTCATGACATTTGCTCTTCCTTTTCCCCACCACTTCCTTATGAAACAACCCTAAAAATTAGGCATGGCCTCAGATTTCTCTCTCTCTATGCTAACCAGATTTTCAAAAATTACTAACAACCTCTTAACAATTATTGATCTTTTCTTAGTCTTCTTTGACTCTCTATCCCATTAAATGTTAAAATGTAATTGGCCAAAACTACACAGCTTAGCATGAAATTTTTACCCTGGCTTACCCTGATTGCCTCCCACATCTCAGGCCTGTCTCCTTCATCCCAAGTCTTCATCTCTTCCCAAAACTGTATGTCTACTTGCAAGTTCAACTGATATGCAAAACTAAAACTATAGCCCCAATTTCCCTCCAAATTTCAGATTTAGAGCCACGCATTTCTGATTCCTGAAACTCAAAGTCTCAAAAGAAACTTATTATTTTCCCATTTAATTCAGTGAAACTCAATAAACAAGAGTGGCCAGGCACTGTGCCATGAAAACAATATGGCAGACCCATTTCCATGTGGGGTTCCCAAGAGCAAGCCCTCCTGAGCCGGTTGGTGTGCTGGCAAACCAGCTTTCCTAAAAAGAAAGCCCTTATTTGTAGCATTTGCCAATCTTCATGATGTGAATATTCCATGATGGCTGATATCAAGCTTCTAACATAACATTACTAAACACGGAGTTGGGATGAGAGGCACAGAATCAGCTCTCCTGAGCTGGTATGAGCCAGCTCCAAAACACCACTGCATGACCTCCACATACATACTGGCTTTTCTCCCAGTCACCCACTCTCAGATCATAGAAGCATGCTTGACATTCTTCTCTCCTATTTACCCTCATATCTAGTAAATCAGCAAATGTCATGATTTGCAAATGAGGCCCTAAAATTCTTTGAAGGTAAATGTAATCAGTTAAGAAAAAGAATTAACAGCAGGTAGAAAAAGAATAGCAAGATGTTAGAGACTTAAACCCAATCATGCTGATAATTATATGAAACATAAATGGTCCAAACACTGTAAGGGGCAGAGATTAGCATCAAAGTGGATTTTAGAATTATTTGTTGTCTATAAGAAACACACTTTAAATATAAAAACATAGATGAAAGGTAAAAGGATAGAAAAAGATACAACACACATAAGAAAGCTAGCTCTAAAAAAAAAAAAAAAAGAAAGAAAGCTAGCTCTATGGATATCAGACAAAAGTAACTTGAGGACAAGGAATATTATCAGGGCTAAAGAGAGACATTTCTTAATGGTTTAAAGGTCAATTCATCAAGGCACATCAATCAAAATGTGCATAAACTAACAAAATTAAAGCAGAAATCAAAGAAATCCACAACTGTAAGTAAAAAAATTTAAGCCTCTTTCTCAGAATTGGTAGAGCAAGTTGACAGAAATTCATTAATGATGTAGAAGACTTGAATAATGCTACCAACCATATTGACCTAATTGACATTAATAGAACACTCTACCTGGCATCAGTGGGATACACATTATTTTCAAATGCACATGGAACATTCATCATGGTAGACCAAGGTGATGTTTACAGCATCTAGAATAGTGGCATTGGGCACTTGATAGTAGGACCCAGCTCTACCAGCTTCTCACTAGTTCTCATTAAAAACAACAGAGAAAATAAATAAATTATTAAAAAAAAAAAGGTGGGGGGGACAGCCCTGGTGGCTCAGCAGTTTAGTGCTGCCTTCAGCCCAGGGTGTGATCCTGGAGACCTGGGATCGAGTCCCACCTCCGGCTCCCTGCATGGAGCCTGCTTCTCCCTCTGCCTGTGTCTCTGCCCGCCCCCCCGTGTGTCTCTCATGAATAAATAAATGAAATATTTCAAAAAAATAAAATTAAAATTAAAAACAGAGAAAGAAAGGGTATCTGACTGGCTCAGTCAGGAGAGCATGTGACCTTGATCTCAGGGTTCTGAGTTCAAGCTCCACATTACAGAGAGTACTAAAAAAATAAACTTAAAAAATGAATAAAGTAAAAAATAAAAACCAACTAAAGTAAATCATCCTATTAATACAATAAAGAGGAAAAATCAGATAGTCGAATCAACTGATGAGAAAAAAGAGTATTTGACAAGTAAAACTTACATTCATGCTAAAAACTATGAGGAGACAGATATACAAGGGAGCATCTTCAATCTGTTATAGAGTATCTACAACAACTCTGCCACTAGCATCAAATCTAATGATGACTGAACACTTTCTACTTAAGATTGGAAATGTGCAAGGATATCTGACCTTTATTTAACACCTTTAACATATGCAGGTCCTAGTCAGTGCACAAAATGATTGTGTACATAGAAAATCTTCATGAAACTGTTTTTTGAAAGAAGACAAAAATGAATGAATTCAGCAAGAGCATATGGTACAAGGTCAAAATAAAAAAATCAAGTACATATCTATATACTACCAAAGAACAATTTGAAAATAACACTTAAAAATACCATTTATGATAGCATTTTAAAAACCCATAAAATACTTAGGAACAAATTTAGCAAAATATATCCAAAGTATGTACACTGAGAATGACAAAATAATTACATTAAAGAAAAGCTAAATTAATGGTAAGTTATGCTGCATTCATGGGTTGGAAGACTCAGTGTGGTTAAAATGTTAGTTTTACCCAAAATTGATCTATGGATTCAGCTCAGTCCCAGTAAAAATTCCAAGGCTTTTTGGTAAAAATTGACAAGCTGATTATAAAATTTGTAGAGAAATGGAAAGGTCCTAAACTAGCCAAGAACATTGTTTTAATGATTATTAAAGGTGAAAAACTTAGGAGGATTTACACTACCTGATTCCAAGACTTATTATAAGGCTACAGTAATCAAGACACTGTGGTATAGCATAGAAAAAGATAAACTCATTAACAGAACACTCTAGAGAGTCCAGAAATAGATTCACACGTATGTAATTGATTGATTTCTAATGAGAATGGTGGGATAATTCAACAGGGAAGGAATAGCCTTTTCAAAAATGATGCTAGAAAAACTGGATATCCACATGAGAAAAAAATGAACCTTATATCTTACCTTATATCACAGATAAAAATCAACCTAACATCAATCACAGAGCTAAACTTTATAAAAGCTAAAATCATTTTTTAAAAAAATTGGAGGAGAAATAGGGGGGAAAAAACCTTTTGATCCTAGTGGAGATGAACATTTTTTTAGAAAAAGCATACAACACATTATCAAGAAAGAAGAAATTAATAAATTGGACTTCATCGAAATTTTTAAAATTTGCTCTTCAAAAATACCATTAAAAAGTTGGAAAAGAAAGCCAGGGTAGAAAACATTCCAAGTACAAGCATCTGATACAGGACTTGTATCCAGAATACACAAAGAACACATAACTCAATCATATGAAAACAACTGACTCAATTTTAAAAATAGGTAAAAGATGAAATCAGCTATTTCTCCCAAAAGAAGACCTACTGATGCTCAGTGGGCACACAAAAAGGTGATCAGTGTCATTAGTCGTCAGAGAAATGCAATGAGCAGTACTACACAGGCACTAGAAGGTTCAGGATGAAAAAGACTTATTCCAAATGTCAAAGAAGATGTGAATCACCTGGAACTCTCGTACATTTTCTTTTTTTTCTCTCATATATTTTCATACATTTTTAATGGAAATATTAAATGATAAAACCACTTTGGAAAACAGTCTGGCAGTTTTTTATACAGTTAAAAAATATATATTTTACATTCAATTCCATGATTTCACTTCCTACTGCAGAGAAGCGTAGACATACATTCGCAGACCCGTAAGTGGATGCCCCTAGTAGACTTGTTCACAATGTCCCCACGTTGAAAACAACATGAGTGCCCATCAACAGGTGAACAGATAAACAAGTTGGTACAACCCCACAATGGATGAATGTTCAGCAATAAAAAGGAACAAACCATTCACCCACAACTAACGGGGATGAATCCCCAAAACTTGACCGAGCAGAAGAAGCTAAACACAAAAGAGTACATATTGTATGATGCATTTATATGAAATTCTGGAATTCTCACCTGTGGACAATTTTGCCTTTCAGGGGACATTTGGAAATAGCTGGAAACATTTTTGGTTTGCCACAAGTTGGCATATGCTACTGGCATCTAGTGGGTAGAGGCTGGAGAAGCTGCTGTGCACAGGTCAGCCCCACAGCAAAGCATGACCTGACCCAAAATGTCCTTGGTGCCAAGGTTGAAAGTCCTCGTCTATGTTCATCTGTAGCGACAGACAGCAGATCGGTGATTGGCATTGGCTGGGAGGGGTGGGAGAGGTTGCCCGAAAAGAAGTGAAGAAAGTGATTTATATCTTGATTGTGGTCAAACGAAGCAGTATGTCTTATGGAAATTATTCCTCAGGAAATTGATTTTTTTAAAAAAGCAACTCTGAACGCCACCTTGAAGTAGTTTCTTGTCCTTCCCAACCATCAGGTAACTAAAAGTGCATGGTTCTTACTGGGAACGACCAGCCATTTATTTGCACATATGCCATTTGCATGGTGCCCAATGCAAAGAGATATATGATGAGCATTAATAACATTCACCCCAACTCAACACTCTTTATGCTTTCATCTCTACACCCATCGCTGTTTTTTTTCTTTTTTTTTTTAACTAGTCCATATTTCTTTCTCCTTTTTTTAAAGATTTTATTTATTATTTAATCGAGAGAGAGGCAGAGACACAGGCAGAGGGAGAAGCAGGCTCCATGCAGGAGCCCAATGTGGGACTCAATCGCAGGACCCTGGGATCACGACCTGAGCCAAAGGCAGATGCTCAACCACTGAGCCACCCAGGTGCCCTCATCGGTGTTTTTCATAAAGCAAAAGGCTCCTTGACCTTTTAGCAGAGGGTACAGTCTTTTGGAACAAAAGAGCTCAGCCTCTGCGGTGATGATGGCATTAATTACAATCTTGGAGACTTTGTCAGTGGTGTCCCTGAACTGGCTGTTTCTGTTTCAAATCAAGCACGGCGGGAACATTTACACCAGGGCAATTGGCAAATTCTACAAATCAGGGCTTGTTCCCCAGGGAGCTGGTGGTTGGACTGCTGGCCAGCACACCACTGCCTCTGACTCAGAAAGAAAGGAAATTCATACCGAATAGAGAATGCACATGGGTGTGAACATGGACATTGTGGTTTGAGATTTATGATTTTTCCTCTTATGTCATAAACACAGTTGCAACTGCCCTGGAGACCCATCTTCCCGTAAAACAAGGGGGTGGGGTAGGGGTGCGGGGAGCCTGGATATGTCCCATACAGTGGGTTATTACTTATTTATTTATTTGAGAGAGAAAGAGAGAGCACAGCCGGGGAGGGGCCGGGGTGGGGGGGGTTGCAGACACTGGCTGAGCAGGGAGCCTCAACCCAGGGCCCTGAGGTCATGAAAGAAGCAGAAGTCAGACCTTACCTGCTTCACCCACTGAGCCACCCAGGCGCCCCCATATAGCAGTTTAAAAGAAAATCATAATTGGCAGCATTGGGGGCATAGGTGAAGCACAAAGAAATGTTTATTTTTAAAATCTGTTCTTCATATTGGAGATAAAGCTGAAAGAGGGTCCACGGTTGGGTGAGATCTGAGGCCGTGACCTCAGAGGAAGAGCAGAGGAGGCCTCGTTTCAAGGAGGCTCTGGCCACATCTTCGGATAGTTATGCCTTCCGGTGGTCGGTGATCCCGCAAGGAGCCTGCGCCTGGAGCTGGAGGAGCCAGAAGTGCTCCAGGGGGAGCTGAAGCCCCCGGTGCGACTTCTGGCACCTTGCTCCTTGACTGGTTTTCCCAGCAAGGAAGGCCAGGGAGGAGAGAGGGTCTGGTGAGTTGTAGCTGTCCTGAGCCCGCCTCTGGCTTTCTGGGTGCTGGCCTGGCCCAAGAGAGAGACACGCGGGGGAGGGGGGGCGAGCTCCCCTCTGGCATGAGGAGCAAGGGGACTGACCCAATGGCCCAAGCACAGTTTGGTCAGTATCAGCAAAACTGAGGCCTTGAAGGTGGGAGCCGGAGAGTCCTGGGGTTTGAAGGCTCTCCTACAATTTATTTAAACCACCTTTAAAATGTGGGGTTTTGGGATCCCCGGGTGGCTCAGCCGTTTAGCACTGCCTTCAGCCCAGGGCGTGATCCTGGAGTCCCAGGATCAAGTCCCACATCGGGCTCCCTGCAGGGAGCCTGCTTCTCCCTCTGCCTGTGTCTCTGCCCCTCTCTCTCTGTCTCTCTCTCTGCGTCTCTCATGAATAAATAAATAAATAATCTTTAAAAAAAAATAGAGAAAAAATAAAATGTGGGCTTTTTTCAAGGACCAGTATGGGGTCAGTACAAGATACTGGTCCATGTCCCTGGGCTGGAAAGTCAGGCCTGGCAAACAAGGCCTTCTCTGAGCCCCTTCTGAGGGCAGGTGCTGGCCACGGGCAATAAGGAAGAGCAGCGAGAGCCCACCTGCCCCCGCCCCCCCTGCTCCCAGCAGCCCGGAGCTGGGCCCAGAATCTAGGCCGGCCTCTCCCCACCTCTGAAAGAACCCTGGGCTCCTATGGGTCCCATGGGACCCGGGACAGGGTCCTCAGCAGCTTGGCACCCCCACCCCGAGCAGTGCTCTCCTGTATGGGATGGGGGGGGGGGGCAGACCTGTCTCTCTGCTGCCATCGCCCTCTGATAGTGGGATTTTTAAAACTTGATCAAAAAAATAAATTAAAAAAAAAAAAGAAAAGCAAGCAAGCACAAAAGCGGGGGATGGGGGTGTGGGGGGAACCCTAGGTAGAAATCAATGAAGCCTTTAAATCTTCCACACTGAAAAAGTCTGCATTTCTCTGTTGTCTTTGGGAACCCGCTGAATGGCTGGGAAACTGTTTTTAATAAACAAGAGTTCAAACGCTGAGGCTCCGTAGCCAGCAGTCACGCCTTAAACTCTAAACTTTACATGAAAACTCTCCCAGTCCCTTTGAACTCGCCTTCCCTCTCCGGCGGAGCATTCCAGTGTTTATGCATTTTTTGAGATTGCTGGCAGGATTGCTTTGAATACTTTCCCTCTTTAGCAACCTCCTCCCTTCAGAACCCATTAATGCCCCACTCAGCAACATCAAGGTATTGCTTTGAAGTCCCTTCTGGCTACGGCCGCTCACACTCTTTGGTTACTGTGCAATCAAATAATTAAATGGATTCTCAGGGAAAAAAAAAATCATTCTTTTCCTTGGTAATTAAACACTCCAGGTTGGACAGGAGTGCTGGGTTGCCAAGGGAGTGAGGATCTATAAAGACTCGGAGCCCAGAATTCTTTGCTCGTGACCCCCAGGGGAGAAAAATAATAACAGGAGAGTCAGCTCAGGGCTCACTTCCCTTCTGTTCGGGCAGCTTCCCTGGGCCCAGGGCTCTCCGGTCTCAGGACCTCCCTTCTGTGAGAGGGGGTAGGGGGCATCACCCCCCAGGAGAGTTCCTTTTTTTGGGGGGGATGGAGGGGATGGCCAGGGTTGTGGGGGGCATCTCTTGACCAAAATAAGCCTGTGAGAGATTGCAGCTGCTGGAGGGCAGGGACGGGTTCATCCCTGGGGGACTATGTCCCTAATATGGTTGGGAGGTGGGGGGAAGGGGAGGGGCAGGAAAGGGAGGAGAAAGAGAGATGGAGGAAGAGATTGGGAAAGGCAAGGGGAGATGGGAGGGGGGAAAGAGGAGAAACAGGGGTGGAGGGTGGGGGAGAAGTGAGGAGGAAGTAGAGAGGGAGAAGAGAGAATTCAGATGGACTGAGTAGGGAAGGAGAAGGGAGGCAGGAGGGCAGAAGGTCTGCTCCCAAGGCTGTTGGGGCTCCTGGTTTGCAGTCTCTCGGGCCTCCACCAAGGTTAGCTTCTCTCAGATCAAAGGGCCCCCAGCCTCATCTGGGGTACAGCTCAGCCCTGGAAAACCCCAGGGTACCCATCGCCACTTGCTCCATTTCGTGGCCCCCACTGTCTCTCCTTCTTACCCACCTTCTTGCATCTCCCAGGATTGCCCTTCCATCATTCTCCTGATGGGTCTCCAGGACCCTACAAGTCCCAGCCTGGACGTGGCCCTCCTCTGTGCAGCCCAAGCTGAGGCGGTCCTCCTCTGGGTCCCCAAACAAGCTCTATTCTCACACTGAATTTTAATGTCTCACCCGGGTGCTGCTCCAGCTTGGGGGCCATGTCTTAATCGGCTGTATCCCTCACCCCCACCTCTGGCACAGGCACATGGTACCTCTCAGTAAGTGTTGGTGGTGAGGATGTTCAGCAGAGGACAGTGAAACTGAGCTTGAGTCCCAAGAGTCATGATACATTAAGGCCATTATATAACCTGAGCCCTTGGTTGCTAGCATCTCAACATGGCTTTCTCCATAACTTGAACTTGAGGCATCTCTTCATCATTCCATCTGTTTCTCAAAGCCACCAGTTTCTCCTCTTGAATTTCTCTCCCCCCATTTCAGGCCATGTAATACCCACACCTAAAACCCTGGGAACAGGGGCTCTCTGACATCCATATTGGCCTTGAAAACAGATCCTCCCTCCTCCAGGACAGGAGCTGTATTATTAGTCAAAATTCTTTTGGTTGAGTATGACAAAAACCCAAGTCAAATTGACTTAAGAAAAAAAGCAAATGACAGGATTTGCTGACTCACAAGGTGGGGCTCATGGGCAGTTGAATCTGAGGATGTGAGGGATGCTGACAAAATCTGATCTTTCTCTCTGCCCATAGGTCACTCTCCCAGTGACCCTTCATCTTGTGGCTCTGAATTTCTTTGTTGGCTTCAATGGCAGGTAAGTATTCTCCACTTCTTGGCCTCCAGAAACATCAAGATTTTGACCATTTTAGAAGCCCCAAAAGAAAGAGAGCTCCCCATTCTCCAAATTCCTGGCACAAGTCCCTATGGCTTATTGGACCAACTTAAGTGGTCTCATTGGGCCAACTTAAGTCACATGTCCATTCCTGAGCCACTCATGGTGGCCAAAGTGATGGGCTATATGAATTGGCCAGGTCAAGCACCATTTTTGTAGCTGAGTGCTGTTCCCCAAAGGAAAACCAAGGTGCTGGTATCAGGAGATGAGGACATGGATGCTGGGCCGAATAAAATAACAGGTAACCACTGCCAGAACAAACCTTACTGGCGTCATTTATGGAGATTCTTGGAAGGAGGTGACTGGGAAAACACTGTGTGTTGGAGGCAAAAGGGTGGAGATAAACCAGGACAAGAAACAAGACCTCATCAGATGTACAAAGGTGGGAGGCAGGACCAATGGAACCAGAGGAGCTGCAGAGAAATCAAGCTGCTGTGATCAAGGAGCAGGACCTCCCATCAGGTAAGGGGCAGGGCAGGGCAGGTAGGAACTCCAGGCTATTCTTTCTGGGTCTGGAGCATATCCTACAATTCCTAGAGAATCAGGAGCCTGTGTGGGGCCTCACCTGTCTCCCTGCCTCCAAGTAGGAGAGGTTGTGCTATGCCTCTTGTTGGAAAAGGAGGTTCAGGGGGAGGGATCAAGGCAGATCAGCACAGTGACCAGGGCAGTTTGCAGAAATGGCCACTAAGTTTGCTGGAAACAATGAAAGTACTCACACATGTCATGATTTACCCTGAAAAATTAGGAGACGCTCAGAACACTTTACTGAGCAAGAGAGCATGCCATATATTAGAAGGAAATACACCAAAATATTATCAACTGGTATCCCTGGGTGGTGGGATTATAGGTGGGTTTCTTTGTCTTTTGTGTAATTCTGTGCATTTTTCCATTTTTTTTTCTCATGACTATTTCTGTCGAGGTGGGGGATACAAATTAAAAGGAAAAACCTCTAAGCTGCTCATATCAAACACTCCACAAGCCAACATTTTCCTACCATAATCCACTCTTCCATTTAATTCATTTTCTTACTGTCTCTCTGTCTCTCACTCTGGGGACGTGGCTGTCCCTCAGTCTGGATAATTGGCCTCCGGCCGACTGGGAAGCAGGTGGCCCAAGCAGCCCTGTCCCCCAAAGTGAGGTTGGGAGGGGTCTCTGCTTATCAAGGAGAGGCTGGATCCCACTGAGCCTGGCGAGTGAACTGGGCTCAGATGGAAGGCAGCTGTGCCCCTCCCCCAGCGCTCGCCCCTCCCCCTTCCTTCACCCCCTGGGCTTTTTTGGGCTGGATGAATGAACAACAAAGGCCTGTGGCCATCTCAGGCATGCCAAGAAGTGGGTGTCATCTGGAGGACGCTGCAGCCCAAACCTTTTATGTTGACAAACCATGTTGATCAGAAGACTAATTGCTTCTTGCTGTCTTCAGCCCACCAAATGCTTGACAATGACTCACAAATCATTTATACAATTGATTATCGCAAGAGATTTTACCCTCGTGGAAACAGACACCCAGGTGCCCACTGCCTGGTCGAGGATGGGAGCCGAGGCTCAGTTAGCCAATGAAGGGTTCCTGCCAAGATACAAACCCTCCCCTCAAAGTCCATAAGAACTACCCCCTCATCAACACCACCACTACCACCACCGACCGTCTTGGAGCTGATCCCTTATCTTGGGATCACAAGCCTGTGCCACACTCAGAATCCCAGGGAGGAAGAGGTTTGAACAGCTCACATAGTCAGGATGCAGCCTCTAGGCCAGAAGAGCTCCAGAAGCCATGGAAGGTGTATTGGCTTTATACTCTCCACCTGGAAATCTTTGGAGGTGGAAATTCCGTAACATCTCCCAGTGACCTATTTTGGGGTTTTATAGCTTGGTAGCCAAGATAGTGTTTGGAGAAACAGTTACATCTCCTGCTTTTCATACTGTTTTATTGTGGACACAGGGGTAAAAAGCTCAGGTTCTGGCTTCTTCTTCAGGTGGATAAAGAAAATGCAGGACAGCCACCTGGATTTTCTGGTTTGACCCGGGCTGAGTAGAAATGAAACTGGAGGTGTGTGGAGTAGCCAGGATGGAGTGTGGCCAGGATACCTGGCTTAGTCTGCACAGCTCTGTGAAGGGACGTGGGCAGGGAGGATGCACTTACGTGGGATGTAGCGATGAAGTGACTGGCAGACAGGGCAAGAACAGAGATCTCTTGCATGGTCACAGTGCATTTCTCGTTGCGGCGGTTCCCGAAGCATTTCTCGTTGAAAGATTTGTTTTTCTTTTCCTGTTAGGACAGACAAAATGATAGGAGTCACAATTTTATCAGCCAGGAGACAGACACCCCTCTAAGTATTTGTTATGGGTTGAGTGGTGTCCTCCCCCCAAAAAAATCTATGGTGAAGTCCGAACACCCAGGACCTCGGAATGTGACCGTATTTGGAAATGAGGTCTTTGCAGATGTAAGTCGAGGTCAGCTGGGGCCTTGTCCAGTATGAGTGGTGCTCTTATAAAAAGGGGACGTTTGGACACAGTCACAGAAAAGTATAAAGGAAAGACTGTGTGATAAGATTCAGGGAAAACAGAAGGTGGGAGATTCGCTGCTGCAAGGCCAGGAATGCCCAGGCCACCCGATGCCAGAAGGGGCCAGAAACGCTCCTTGCCCTACCGGTTTCAGAAGGAGCATGGCCCTGCTAAAACCTTGCTATCAGACTTCCAGCATCCAGAATTGAGACCATAAATTTTTGTTGTTCAAAGCTACCCAGTTTGTGGTGCTTGGTTCTAGCAGCCCCATACAACTTTTTAACAGAGAGTAAATTCCTACAAGGTGCTTAGAAATTTAAGGAGTTAACAAGTGGAATAGATTGAGCCTTTGGTCATGACTTCCCCACGCCCTGCAGAGCTCTCCGGCCCAAGGAGGGTTTACAGAGATGCTGCAGGGTCACAGCTCCGTTCTCAGGAAGCAGCCACAGCCACTGCGTATCCAGGAGCTAGTGGTGGGACACCGCAATGGGGAACCTGGATGTCTCTCCCAGCTCCACATCTCTCAGGACCCAGGATGCTGGGAACAGATGTCTATGTGGCTGCCGTAAAGCCCTGTGACTCTGTGACTTTGCTTGTTAGCAAACAAAACCCAAAAGGAAGACGCCTCTCTCTCAGTGAGCAAATCTTAAATGATAGAACCCATCCGAATCTGGACACCAAGCAGTCCGGACAACTAGAGTTTGGCTTTCCAATCTCTGTAGTATAAGAAAGCACATGAGAAGCAAAGAGGAAGGGAGGTTGATGGGCAATCCAAAGCACCTACCGCCACTGGAGTTGCCAGATTAAATTTCCAGATGCCCAGTTAAGTTTGAATTTCAGATAAACAGACATGTTTCTAGTATAAGTATGCCCCAACTACTGCATACTTAGGACATACTTATCCTAAAAAACTATTCATCATTTATATGAAATTCAAGTTTAACTGTGTCCTGTATTTTAATTTGCTAAATGGGGCAACTCTTAACCGCAACACCGTTCATGACTGGTTTCCAGTCTTTTCTCATTGAGATCACTGGGAGATGGTGGGAGAGAAAGCCAACCTCAATGTCTGTGACCATCAGATCCTCCCCAGACCCTCTCCATGTACGATGTCTGATACAAACAGCAGAAAAGGCTGATGGGCTCCCAACAACAGAATTTTGTTCAAAGTTAAGTTTGGGAAAATGGAGCAAAGTCCATTTTCAAACCCAAAATGGTGAGTTAAGGAGGGTAGTGCGTGGTCACAGGATATCCAGGGAAGTCTTACCCGGCATTTTCTGTATCACCCAGGGTGACTTTTTTTTTGTAAAACTCTTTTTTTTTCTTTTAAAATTTTTATTTTTATTATTATTTTTAATTTTATTTATTTACTCATGAGAGACACAGGGAGAGAGAGGCACAGACACAGGTGGAGGGAGAAGCAGGTTCCATGCAGGGAGCCTGACGTGGGACTCGATCCCAGGTCTCCAGGATCACACCTTGGGCTGAAGGCGGCGCTAAACCGCTGAGCCACCTGGGCCACCTTAAAAATTTTATTTTCAAGTAATCTCTACATCCAAGGTGGGCCTTGCACTCACAACCCCGGGATCAAGTGTTGCATGTTCGACCAACCGAGCCAGCTAGTCACCCCGATCCATAAAGCTCTTGACATCAAAGTCTGAGCCACAGACTCAGGGGAGGAAGAAGAAAAAATAGACGTGACCATAGGCTGAGAACCAGAGAAAGTCAGGATCCTCCTGGATTCTGGAGGGGAGGCCAAGGGAGGGTGGGAGGAGCAGGGGTGTGCCACACTGGGGCTTGTGTATCCCAGGTGAGAAGAAGGAAGGAAATGGCTGGGAAGAGTCCGTGGATGGTGGGGATCAGCAGGTGATCATAGTGGCTGACGTGTATGAGGCCTTTATCACGGGTCAGACTTGCCACCAGGCATCAACCCCATGAAGGATGCTTGGAACTCTCCTCAGTTTACAAAGAGGCAAACCCAGGTAGAGGGACGTTCATTGCTCAAGGCTATCCAGCTTGAGAATGGAGATCATACCAGAAAGGCAGACTTGGCTCCAACTGAGGAGAGTCTTGACTGTCCGGGCCTGAGATTTAAGTGGATGGCGTAAACACGGCTCTAGTGCCAACCGTGAGCCAAGCACTGGAGTGAGACAAGCCAGTGTCTCAGACGGTCTGGCAGGATGTGGCCAAAACCCTAAAAAAGGACCTCTGATCCAGAAATTCTACATGGAAAACCTTCATCCTAATAATTAAGGACTCTTTAGCTATGAATACCGAGTATTTAGCTAGAAAGATTCATTACAATGTGACTTATAATTACAGAATTTGTAAAGTGTATAAACGTCCCAACCATAAATGATTAAATAAATGCAGCCGTACGTTTAAGTCATGTTGTGGAACAATACAGGAAAATATTATTGATATGGAAATATGCCAATGACATGTTACTGAGTGAAAAATATAGATTACAGAATAACGTGCACCATATGGTCCTATGTGTGTGTGTGCACGCACATGTGCGCATGCGTGTTTTAATAGTGATTATTTTCATTATAGATGATACTAAAATTGCTTTTGGCAATTTCTATTTTCTTTTTTGCTTCAATTCAATCAATATTGAGTGCATACTAGCTGCCAAGCATCATGCTGGCTGTTATATACATAAGGGTGAATAGAAGCATATTTACTCCCTGCCTCATGGGTGAATAAATAAGTGGGCAACAAAATCATTATTGTATCGTTATAAATGAGAATGTGCAGTGAACAGATGAAGGAACTTCTGTGATGGGGAGGATCAGGCGAGGGCATACATGGACCCGATGGTCAGGGAAGACCTCTGATATTTAATTTCGAGACCTGAAGGCTGAAAGGCAGACAGCCTCAGGAAGGGTGGAGGAGTGGGGGGGCTGTGCCCAGCAGAGGGAACAGCATATGCCATGGCTCTGAGCAACAGAGCACATTAGGGGAATTTAAAGATAGGTGTAGATGAAGCCCAGGGAATTTATGTTTTCAGAACTGGGCATTATCCAGGTGGAGGACCCCTTCCTGGGACAAGCCATAGAGTACAGTGGAGGCTCACTCTCATATCAGATTTTTAGTAAATCTGGTTGATGAAGTGGAATAATGATGCTAAGGAAGGTGTGAATCACTCTTTTGAATCATCTACATGATTTGGGGAGCTTCCATACAATCAAAGTATTTATCAAAGGTTAAAAAAAAAAAGGGAATACTTTTCTTTTCTTTACCAAGAATAACAATCAGGAAAACAACGACAATAAATCTTAGTGAATTATCCAGATAGACTGGAATATTTTCTTTGGGGTAATTGTCAATTTCCTTCATTTGGACAGCACGGTTACGATCCTAACATATTTTGGGGTAGGAGGAAGAGTAGAACAGGATCCTGTTTCCAAAACCCCACATTTCAAGTTCCTCTACGTGAACTGTCAACCCCAGGTAAGTCCACACAGAATTTCTGAGGATTCCATAAAGTCATAGATTTAATAAAAATTTAAAGATGCTCTGGGCCCAAGGCTCTGCTCTAGCTCAAAACCCCCAATCAAACAGCCTACCGACCCATTTGCCCACCACCCTCCTGGTTTTGTGCCAGAGGCAAGGGAAGCAGGATGCCGGAGCCCAGATGTTGCAGCAGGAATGGGAGGTGCGGAATTTCCAAATGAGGAGCTAATAACAGAGGCGGTAAGGGCGGAGCCCAAGTACCCCGAGACCCCAAGCGAGATCCTGAGCCCCCGCACCTCCCTCTGCCGTCACAGCAACCCTGGAAAGTACACACGCTTATTATCCCCACTTGGTGGATGCAGAAGCCGTGGCCCCCCAGGCTGAGCCCCAAGTGGACTCAGCTCCACGGTCTACGCTTCACCTCCGATTAGCTGGTTAACACTGATCCGAGAAATAAGGCCCGAGCACGAGGAAGCACCAGCACTAAGTGGGTGGATCCAGCTGGAAGCTGAAGTTCAGAAAGGGGAAGATCCAGGAGCATCTGAGCCAGTGCAACTCTTCCAGGAGAGGCTGCACTGGCACAGGTCCTGCCCTGTCGGTGGGTCTGGGGTGGGCGGCTGCTGCAGCGGGGGGCTGAGGAGTTCTGAAGAGCTGGCTCTTAAATGATTTGGGGGCAGGGAAGAAAGAGCAGAAAACTCAAATCATATTTTAACTTTTTCTTTTGAGTCAGAGATCCCTTTAAGAATCTCATAAAACTGGGGCACCTGGGTGGCTCAGCAGTTGAGCGTCTGCCTTTGGCTCAGGTCGTGATCCCGGGGTCCTGGGATCAAATCCCACATTGGGCTCCCCATAGGGAACTTGCTTCTCCCTCTGCCTATGTCTCTGCCTCTCTCTCTCTGTGTCTCTCATGAATAAGAAAGTAAACACCTTTTTTAAAAATCTAATAAAACTAACGACATTTTTCTCAGGTAAAGACACAGGTGATTCCACAAAGTTGAGGGTTTAGCAACCCCAGGTGCCCATCCAGGCCAGGTGAGGAGCACCTGATTGTTAAAATACGAGAGGCAGAGAGAAACAGGCCCTCTTGAAAGAGGCGCAAACACAAGTGGTCGGCGCCCACGGTGCCCTGGAGCGTGGTGGCCCCGGGACTTGAGCCCACGGTGGTCGTGGTCGGAGTCCCAGCCTTGTTCTACCTCCCTATGCTCCTGGGATGAATCAATAGACCTGAAGATTAAAGCCTAAATGCCCCACCCACACCACCCACAGCAGGTTACATCTCTTTGTCCTTTCAGATTGGAAAGAATCTTCCAATTTGGAAGTGGGTTGAGCCCCCATTCCAGCCCAGAGGGGTGGGTGCAGCAAGCCGCAGCACTAGGACCAAGATCAAGGACTCCTGCCGCCTGCTGTCCTGTTCCCTCGCGCCCTGGCCTGCCCGGCCGGCCGCCCAGTGCCTCCTCACCCTGCGTGGCCAGGGCCCTGGCCTTACTTATCTTGCCCTGTCAGCCCCACAGGTTCCAACAGCGACAGAAAGCCAACCAGATTTGCCGCAGACCCAACCCCAGGAAAACTGCACGCGTGAGAAGCCAAGTCCAACGGACCCTTTGTTTCTAAAATGGGCTCACGATAGGACCCCACTAGATGGACAGACCTGCTCTCCCAGATGGGAAACACAGCCCGGCCTCCCGGGGCTCAGCGCACTGGGAGGTGACCCGAGTTTGTTGAGCCAACGACCGCCAGCCGACTTCCGTGGCCACACCAGGTCAACGGTCCAGCAAACCATGCAGTTTTCTTGCTCAACCACCTGTTTTTTTCCTTATCACCTTTCTGGCCCAGACCCTCGCCGAAGGCATCAGCAGAGATCACATAGCCACAGAGACAGTGGCTGCTTATCACCAAGCTCAAGGCTCCTCAGCTCCACTGGACACTCCCGATCTACCCACTGTTTTCTGGAAATTTTCTCCCGGTGCTCCTAGGAGTAACGCGCATCTCCACTCCTTATCTCCTGGACTTACCTCGCCAGGTGAGTCCTGCCTGCGAGGGAGAGGCTGCAGAGAAGTGGTCTAGGGAAGGGGACATGCGAGGCTGTGGTCTAGGGCCTGCTGGAGGACAAGAAAACCTTCAGCCGGTAACCAGGGGATTTTGGAGAGAGAGCTCTTGAAAACGTCAGGGCAGGGCCAGGTTGGGTGAGAAGAGGTGGAGGTGGGTCAGAGAGAGGCTGAGGCAAGGTGTGAAATCAAGCACAGGTGTTCACACACAGGGGCAGCCTCTGCCCTGCTCCCACGCGGGGACTGAGAGACGAGGCCAATGTTTTGAAAAATATAAAATTTTAATAAAGGCTACATCTCTTAATTACAATAATTATTGTACCAAGTAATTTTCCTTAAATGAACTCTTTATAATGCATAATTTACAGTATAAGTAGAACAAAATGCCATGGCAAAAGTCATTGAGTACAAGACTTGTAATAAAAAGGCATAAAATATATTTATACATAAACCCCTTTCAAAAAACAAGGGAAAGTTGGAGCCCTCAATATAGGGCGACACACGGAGCGGGGCGCCGTGCAGGTACAGGTACTGTACTGATTTCAAGTCAAGCACTAGAGATAGTGGATTAATACTCTTCTGTCGTACAATATATACAGACGTATAGTACAGGTAACAATGGCAAACAGAATGTACAGATTAACTTAACACAAAAACCCGAACGTCAAAATGAAGGTGTCTGGAGGAAAGGGTGCTGCTAGGTCTTCCCACAACTGTCCGCTTCTTTGCAGGGCAAGCGGGTGGTGGTGGTTTCCAGAATGGTGGTGGTCCAAAGACTAATTTAAAAATGAAATCAACCAACCAACCAACACTCCAAGGAACTGTTGTTTCGATACAAGCACGAGTTGAACTACAAGGTTCTAGGGGGCCTCGGGCACTGGACACTGGGCCTTGGTGGGGAGTTAAGAGAAGTTAGAGTTAATCTGGGGTCCTCCAAATGAGGCTTCCCCCCCTCCCACCCTCACGATGGATCCAGTCCCACACGATGGCCCCAAATGGCGGTGATGTTGCAACATAAATCAATCCTCAAGACCTTTAAGACAAAACAGAGCAGCATAGGGAAAAAAAAAAAAAATGCACCAATTTCGCGTGTGTTAATGGTAGGGCACCATTTAAACAAGTCTATCCTCACTCGGAGAAATGCAGGGCCAAGCATAATAATTCCCCTCTTAACGAAGAAATCATTAACGCGCCCCTCGCTCCACTCCCAAGCTGGGATAGATAGGACAATTAAAACTTCCCCTCCTCTCCCCCTTCCGTGTTTAAAGCAGCATATCCATAAACTGGGGGCTGGGGGGAATCAATTGTTCAATAAATAGCAGTAAGGACTCCTGTTCAGGTAAGCTATACACAGTTTCTCTTAGTTTATGGATTTCAGATCCCTAGGCAGTCATATATTATGTATGGCAGTCTCTCAAATACAGTCAGCATCATCAATAGCCAAGAGTGGTCATGTTTTTAATAAATAGTTCAGGCTTTTCTTATCTCAGTACCCAGCTCGTGAATAATGAAAACCAACCTCCCCCCTCCCCGCCCTCCCCGCGTGGCCAGTGGCCAAGTCTTCCCTAGACTCTGTCTTCTTCATTGGTTTCGTTTTCCTTCAAAAGGTCTCGTCGCGGTCGGTCATGGCCCAGGCTGGTGGCGCGGGCGGTGGCCCCGCGTCCGCCGGGGCCCGACCCCCGAGGCTCAGTCGATCCTCTCCACCTTCCCCAGAATCCTGCCTTCGTACATGGGGAGCACCGCCTCATCGTCCCAGATCTCCTCAAACACCGCTCCGCAGGCAAACTCGTCGCTTGCTTTCTTGAAGTAATACCTTAAAAGGAGAACCCAAAGAGCGTCTTGGTTAGCCGGCGTCTCCTGCTTTGCTTCATGGGAAGGTGATGCCACCGCTGAGCACTCAGGGGTCCGGAGGGTGCTGCCGCTGCAGGTGTGCGTGTGACCCGCTGCCCGCGTCTCATGGACCACGGTCGCCGGGGCCGGCCCGGGGGTGCGATCGGGCGGGGGGGGGGCGGGGTTTTGTCACCTGGGAGGTGCCCCAGGGAGCGGCAGGTGGGGCAGCCTCCCACCTGCACCCTTAGGCCCAGAGTGCTGCTGCCACCCCCCTCGTGTGCTGGGCAGGGCGCACCCTGCGGTGGACAGCTGCCGGCTTCGTTCTCCCCCTTTGGGGAGGGGTGCGGGCGGGAGGGGCAAAACACGCCTGGTCCCTTTGCAGCAGCAGCAGCAGCAGCCAAGCAGGGGCGCCCCCTTAAAGAGGCCCCAGACCCAGCCATCCCGAACCTGCAGAAGTCCATGGAAGGCTGACACCTCCTGTCCTCTCCACCCTCCAGCACCCACAGGATACTCCCCTCGGTGGCCACTGCCGGCGGCGGCCAGCCCCACCTTGCTTCCTTGGTCCCCTCTTCTGTGTCCCTCCTGCCCCGCCCCCAGCCCACCGCACCCCTCTCCAGGGTCAAACACTAGACTCTTCTATTATGCCGGTTGATTAAAGGTTCCTTTTACCCACCCCAACCCCCTTCTTTCTTCTAAGACTAATTGTGTGGACGCAAATGACCAGCCTCTCTCAGGAGAGCCACATTCAGAAAACAACTGCTGTCCCCAGCCCCTTGTGTCCCCGGGCCCGGCCAGGGAGACTCCTCAGACCGATTAAACGCGCCCCTGCAAGTGGTCACCTCCAGCCAAGAAGGCCCCTTGGGGAGGGAGGGTCACGGTCCTCTGGGGGGTAGGGGGACAGCTCTTTAAAAAAAGTGGACTTGGGTCTCAGGGTTACAGTTGTTTTTTGTTCCTGTCTTTTCATTTAAAAGAAAAAGGAGGGGAAAAAAAAAAAAAAGAGAATTCCCCTCGGTTAGAGAGCTCAACTTCTTTGCTCTGTGATGAAAGCAAGCCAAATACTTTCACAGGAGATAAGGCTAAATAAAGTGAACCAGCTGGGTTTAGTCAAGGTTCCTGGTTGTTAGCGGTCCCAGCTGGGCCACAGCGCCGGGGCGAGCGGCAGGCTGGGCCCGGGCAGCGCGCAGGACGCTTCCTATGGAGCGGGGCGCTTGGGAGAGCCCGGGGGCGGGGGGTACTGCACACAGGGGCCCCGCACGGTGGAGGGGGGAAGGCCACGGTTCTGATGCCACCCTCCACCGTGTCCCCTGGTCCCCAGCGGGGACCCTTCGGCTCTAACGAGTGGGGCTTTCGTGGCACCTCTGAGCCAACACGCAGTGACCTTTTACAGAACTGTAACCTCTTCCAGGGAGGGGAGAGGCCACATTCCCCAGGCCCCGGCCCCAGGACTTCAAACGCACTTGTGCTGCCCTCGTCTTCTCCAAGAAACGGGCTTTTCCACTGCAACATGCTTTATGTGGCAAACTTTGCTTTCTTCTGACATCTGGCACCAATAGCGTCTGGCACGTCTGGAGAGACTGTTCTCCTTTTGAACCTCTGCCATGTTGAGATTACTCAGTGCAGCCCAGGTCCCCCCACTCGGCGGCCCCATCCTCGCCGGGCTTTTTATTGGGAGGGTGGGGGGGGGGCGCTGCAGGACGGGAGCACCACCCCTGCTGGGAGGGCCAGGCAGGGCACCCGGTGCCTCCACGAGCCAGGAGGGCAAGGGGTCCAGCTCCGGCCGGAGAGCCAGGCCAGGGAGATAAGGCGGCCGGGAAGGGTCTGGCCACAGCCTGATCCAATCAGTAAAGAATTTGAGAGTCAACCATTTGTGCAAGTCTTTGTGCGTTAAAAGGGAGGCCGGGGCTTCAAAGCCAGGCTTATTAAGTGCGCCTTAGGAAAAAAAAAAAAAAAATCAGAGCCAGATGTGGCCGGAGTGGCTGAGCGCGAAGCCTCCCCGGTAGCCTCTGCTCGGCGCTCCATGGCCCTGCTCCCCTGAAGGTCACCTGCAGTTCCACTCAAAGTCCAGCCGAGTCAGAGCTGAGATCAAAATGAATCCCTGGAGGGGCACACTTGTGTAATTAGTTTCACCTTGTGTCTGTTCAAGATAAAAAAAAAAAGAAAAAGAGGAAGAAGAGGAAGAAGCAGCAGCCAGGCCTGCTCCCCAATCCCTTGGATACATTTTCCTGAATTGTCTCTGCCCTGGTGTCAGATGGAAAGATCTAGAGCCCAGCTCCACACCCAGCTCTCCTCAGTCCCTTACAGGATCCTCAGCCCCGAACCCCATCGTTTCCCAGCAAAAGGAATCCCTCTGGGCCCCTGCCCCCAAGCAGCTGCCAGGACCAGGGGCTCCGGAAGCTGGTGCCCTCCTGGCCGGGGGCTGAGTGCCAAGCAGCTTCTCCACGCCCACCTCCGGCTCCCGGTGGGATGGGCTGGCACCTTCTGAGCACATACTGGACCCCTCCCTGAAGTGTGTGCCCAGCACCTTGATGCCCCTGGCCTGCCCACGTATTCCCTTGGGACGATGGCCACGGAGAAGGGGCAGTGACGACTCTAGATGAACGGAGGTGGGGTCATCACCCACCCCCCATTAAGGAGAAGGGAACCCAGGAATGGGCCCTGCTCTTGAGTCCTCTCTGGGGCCCTCGAAGGCCCCCAGAAGGGGAAGGGGGGCTGGAGGGAGGTGAGTGCCCATCCTCCTCTGCTACGGATAGAAGAGCTCTCCGGCTTCACGTGAGCCGTTCACCACGGCGAGGCAGTTCTGTGGGCAGGAGGGCTGCGGGCGAGGGAGGAGAGGCGGTCTCTGCTTCCAGGCAGTGGCCTCTGCCCTTCCCCACGCTGGCTGTGTGGACGATCTCTCCTACACCCGAGCTTCCTCATCGTCTGTCTGTCCCTCCCCGACACACATACGGCCCTCTCCCTTTTGGGAAGGGCCTCTGCAAGATGGCCCCAGCCCAGCTCTCCTGGCCGAGCTCTGTGCCCTCAGAGTCTCATTCACCTGGTAGAAAAAGCCCATCCAGGTCCCCACAGAGCCCTCCCAGGGCCTCCCTGCTGCTGCTGCTGTGTTATTTCTGTCAGTGGTGAGGGGAGAGAGGAAATGAGAAGGAGCACAAGCGCCAGGCAGCCCCACGGCTGCCCCGAGCGCCTCCTGAGCCCCTCCCGGGTCCGCCAGGCCAGCGACGCGACTCTGGCTCTTGCTTCTGAGCAAACAAACTCTGGAGCAGCGAGAAGCCGCAGGGCTCTTACCTATAATTTCCCTTTTTGCTGAGCTGCTCTTTAAAGTGGCCCAGGGTCAAGCTCTGAGCCTTCAGCATCCTCCTGTATGGAATTTCTTCTCCACAGAAAAAGTATGTGACGACCAACTCGCTGGCCTGGAGCGCGTGGACCCCCGCCAGCTTCTTTGGCTCTTTGTGACTGAGAAATAAGATGGAATGCAACAAGTTTTAGCATTTGCAGGCAGCAAGTGCACACACGACGCACACACGCACAAGCACGGGCTCTCGAACACGTTCTCCGCAGGGAAAGGGCTGCAGCTAGATGCTCAAAGGGGCCTGGGTGCAGGGCCCCCCATCACAGGGGCCACCGCCTCGGTGGCACACAGCCCCGGGCACCCAGGAAGGGACAATGTCCTTTGGGCTGTACACGGCTGCTACTGTCCCCCTCACGACCACCAAATGGGGGGCCGGAAGATGGGTGCGGAATAGTCTCTTTCAGGATAGCACAACCAGGGTGCCTGCCAGTGAAGACGAGGAGGGAAGCTGTCACAGAGAACGTGGGTTCACTCAGCCCAACTGGGGAATGCTGCAGAGGCAAACCCAGACCGGCTCCCGAGACGGCATGGATGCCAGAGCCCACTGGGAGGGTCGGCCCTATCATTCTGACCTCCCTCGTTTATTCTTCAAGTTTGCAGAGTGGCTTTACAAAAAAAAAAAAAAAAGCTGCAGGCCTGGACAGCTGGTACACCTAAGGTCAACCAACGAAAAGGGTGGTGGCTCATTCACGGGCTGCAAACATGGCTCATTGCCCAAGATGAACAAGCTAAGGAAGAAAACTTCAATTATTTAGACCATGTTAGACTCCCATGGCCCATTTCTTTCTGAACGCACCCTCCCATAATTAAACGAAGCCAGGCTACTTGGTCGGCAGGAATGTAAACTTATGGGAAGAATCATGGCACAACTGGTGAAGACACTCCATTACCCCCAAGCAAAACAATAACTGTTCTCTATGTCTGCGATGGTGGAGAATCATCTTCTGGCTCCCTGCGACGAGACATTTCCGACCCAGTAGCGTGCAAGCTGAGTGAGGGCAACTTTTGCATCCGGGCCTGGGGACCCCTCTAATCCATGTGCTAATGGCTTCACGTCTCCGCTTCTGCTCAGTGTGTGCCCAGGCACCCCGAGCCACCCGTCACTTCAGGGAACAACGCCTGTGTACGAGTCACAACACGTTGCCCCGTACAGGCAGGGTTTTCAAGGTCCTAATTTATGGCCACATCTGCATTCACCAGCCCGTGTTGCTACTGTTAAAACCAAGGTGATTTTATATGCTAGAAAAAGTTCTCCAAAATCTCAATGCCAGGGAGTCAAGACCCTGAAACACACGCCCCCTCGGGGGCCCTCAGCCACGTCAGGTGAAGACACTCACTCTTCTGAAGCCAGGCCTGGGTTGGAGAAGGGCGTGGCTCCTGTCTGACCAGTGGCCGAGTGGTTCCTGTCCCTCTGCTGACTGGCTGCACAGCACCTGAGGACAGAGTCGGAGCAGAGGACCGAGAATGAGCCTGCTGTCCCCGGGCAAGCGGGGAGCAGACGGGAAAGCTGTCCTCTGCAGGCCCGAGCTGTAGGCCCGACTTCCATCCCCGGGGAACGCCATCCTGAGCCCCCGGGGAGCCCAGAATGGGGCAGGATGACACCAGCCCAGACAAAGGGCTGAGGCTCTAGATTCTCCATCAGCCGTGGCTTCTTATGTGCCAGCCCTGCGTGATGGTGATGGGGGCATTTGTCAGGGATGGGATTTGTAAGGAACTACCACAATTCATCCTCTTTCTGGGCCTGACCTGCCTAACGGACAGATCCTGGACAGCTCTTCAGAGCAAACAGAAGTTAAAGGAACAATTTCTAGCAGGTGGGAAGGAGACCGGTATGTGGCCAGAAGCCATCCCTCCTCCCTGAGGAGCAACTGAGATGCAGGCCAAGAGGGCCCCTTCCCTTGTGCTACAGGCCAGGGCTCCCCCTCCAGACCCAACCTCTGCCTTCCCGTCTGTGCTGTGCTGCTGCTACTCACCGCTGCTTTGGGGGCTTGGACACCTCGGCCAGCCGGCGGCAGGCCTCCTCCAGCTGTGCCAGCGTGTTGGGCGGGGTCAGGGGAGGCATGGCGGGGTCCTGGGTGAACGGGTGGGCTCGGGGGGCGGCACGGGGGTGCCCGTTGCTACCCCCCAGCAGGTGGTGCCGGCCAGCTCGCTCGGCTGGGGACGCACGGGCCGACTCCAAGGGGTAAGCCTTCTTTGTGCTTTGGGCACTGAACATGGAGCAAGAGAGAAAGCAGAAGGAAAGAAACTGGGTTAGAAAAACTGGAAAATGTGACCTCAGTAGAAACTTCTCTATCCTGCCTTCAAAGAGAAGAGAAAAAAAATGACCCTACCATCACACGGACAGGGGGCGTTGCCAAAACATGGCATTTTTGTGGTCTGCTCAGTCCACCGTTTAATATTAAGACGGCAGGAGCAAACAGTCACATTTGCTTTCGGCCGACTGCAAAAATAGCCAACCCCACAATACCTCCGTGGAGACTGCCCGTGACCCTGGCCGCGGCGGTGGTGGTGTTTACCTAGGGGGCTTGGGCTTGCTCTGCCGCTCACTCTCCAGCATCCACTGCCAGACATCCTGCGACCTGTCTCCTTCCTCCCCGGGAAGTTGCAGGACCCCAGCTCCGCCTGGGGCCCCTCCTTCCCTGGCGGGCAGGGCCAGGCCCGGCTCCACGCTTTTCCCATTTCGTTTGGGCAGGGTACTGCCTCTGCTGCTGCTGCAGGGAACCAAGACCCACACCCGTCCCAGAGGCCCCGTTACATCTCTGGGACTCCTCCAATCGGCCGGTTCAGCGAGTGGCAGGGTGACACGGAAGACCCATGCACCTGCTCCCCCTGCCCCGCCCCACCGTGCACCTCCCTCCTGGAAGCTAAGTGCCTGTGACCTCTGGCCCCCACCTCACACCTGCCCCGGGCTCTGGGGGGGGGGGGGGGAGAGAGAGAGAGAGAGAGAGAGAGAGAGAGAGAGAGAGAGAGAGACCCCCACAGGGACACTCCAGTCTGCCCAGCACTTACCTGAACTGCTCCGCCTGCACGGGCTCCAGAGCCTTGGGGTGGCTCCTACACTTTGAGTAGCAGTAATACTCGGTGCCCCCGGGGCAGAAGCAGCGCACCCTCTGTGCCGCCTCTGCCTCGATCTCCTCCTTGGTCTTGGGGAGGGCGTGGTGGTGGATGTAGTGGTGGTGGACATGCTTCGTCGTCTGCTTGGTCACGAAGCCCTTGGCTCCAAGGAGGGGGCAACCAGCCTGCGAGGCTGCCATGGGGGGCAACTTGCCCCCGGGCGGGAGCAGGGGGTGGTACTGCTGGTGGTGGTGGTGGTGGTGGTCGGGGGAACGGGAGCGGGGGCTGTAGCGGCCCACACCCGGCGACTGGCAGCCCGGGGTCTTGAGGACCCTGGACAGGTGGTCGTCCAGAATGGTCTGCGGGTCCTCCTCATAGCTGCCGGAGGGCAGGAGGGAGAGGGGGTGCGGGGTGGGCCCCCCTTCTCTGGAGCTCAGCGCTAGCTCGGAAGCCTCCTTCTCTTCATCCTGGAGGGGCGGGCAGCAGAAGGGGGCGCGGGCCGGTAAGCAGGAGGGCCTGGCCTGGGTGGCCGGGGGTGGGGGTCCCGGGGAGGGGCGGCACTACCTCTCGGATCTGCTGCAGGCGCTCCTCCAGGCTGTGGCGGCTCTCCAGCTCCAGCTTCAGCTTCTCCAGCCTGGAGATGAGCTCGGCCGCGAAGGTGGCGGGCTCCACGGGGGTCATCTCCTTGGGCAGGCGGTGGGTTCTCTACGGGGCACGGGGAGGGAAGACACGACGCCGCGTTCAGCGGGCCAGCACGGGGCACCCGCCGGAGCTTCCCGGGCCCGACGGCCACGGCCACGGCCACGGCTGCGCGGGCGGAGAGCGCGGGCGCGGCGCCCGGGCTGCTCGGGAGCTTTATGCGCCGGCGCCGCGGCCTCATGGAGAGCCATGGTCCCCACCAGCGTTTGCCTTGGGCAGGAGCAGTTGGTCGCACTCCGAGAGGCCCCGCTTGTTCTCTCTGTAGTACAACCAGCCCATCAGTAGCTACTCTGAAGTAGAAAATCTTCAAAGACTGTTGTCAAACATCAAAAAAAAAAAAAAAAAAAAGGCAGCCCTCTGAGGTGGGAGGGGAGAGGCACCAGCTCAACTCAAGGAATAAAAAAAGTAGAGCCTAAACAGAAAGGGAGCTGGAAATTTAAAAAAAAAATAAAAATAATAATAATAATAATAAGATTGGAAGGGAGGTGGGGGTGGGGGAAGAAGAGGGGAAAAAAGGGAGTCACACGGCCGGATCAGAAGAAGTGGTAATTTATTTCGTGGCCACACACTGCGCACCTTTGAGGTGGTGTTGTCTCAACACTGTCCTAGATCTCCCCGGCTCTCTCCACCCCTCCTCCCCGGCTCTTTGTACAGAAAATGAAGGAAGATGCTGCGGGCTAGCAGCAGAGCACCGCTGAGCTTGGCTGCCTGAAGCTCATCTATCAAGGGAACGGGGAACATCTCCAAATCAAGTACAGAATATAAAAAGGCATCGAGGGTGCCTGCCAAAAGCAGCAAACAGAGGACTCCCACTGCCCCGGCGCTCTGTCCTCCTGTCCCCCCCCCGCCACCCCCTCCCCTCGGCTGTCTGCTTCCTCCTTCCTCAATTTCCCTCTTGCTCTGCCCTCCCCTCTAGGGTTGGGGGGTTGGGGGGCTGGGGGGGTGGCAGAAAGCCAACCCGTGAAGGCCCGTACTCCCCCTGCAGCTGGGCTGGCCTCCCCCTGGCCCCCGGCACCCACTTAGCCTCGGAAGTGCAGGGGCGCAGAGGGAGGAGAGAAGGTCCACCCCCCCCAACACACCCCCCAGAGGAGCCGGCTGCTCTCACACCGGCTCGGCGCGGCCCCCATCAAAGCACTGCCCTATGGAGAAAGTTGATTTGCACACCCCAGGACAGGATCATCTAATTTACAAGCTTGCGCAGAACTTTTATTCACGCACATACTCCTCTCCCCAGCACCCCCACAGCCCTGCCAAAAAAGTCTATCATCCACACTGTTGTATTTGTTGGGGTGATGTTATGGAGGAAGGCGGATGCTGAAGGCCCCAGGAAAGCATGGTGACAGGCTCGATTTTAGGACCCAGGTAAGTCTGCCCTGGACGGTGTCAGGGGCTCTCGGCGGGGAGCTACTCTAGCAACAACCACCCATGCACTAACGCAACATGGGATTAGCAGGTCGACGTGTTAATTTTCTGAATGTGGCATCACTGATGGACTAATTGAATACTCGGGAGCTGGCAGGAAGGATTCAGGAAGAGACGCCACTCGAAGCTGGGCGCACTCTTCCCCTCCCTAATCGACAGGCTTCTTGCAATCTTGGATATCAGGGTATTGCAAGAAGCAGAGCTCCTACAACGCAGGCAAGGAGGCTCTGCTGAGTTTTATGGGAGCCACACGCTGGCCGCCCTCCCGAGACTTGGAAACGTAAGGGGAGGTACCAAGAAAGGCCCTCCATGCCATGCTGGCCTCTCTTGTCAATCACAGGGAGAAGCTGTTCGTGAGATCCTAACCTCCAAACCCTTCATCCATTCAGCATTCATTAGGTGCAGATGCAACAGCAAGGATGAAGCCAAGTTCTGGGGTTGGAAACAGGCAAGACGGGACAGCTGCCCTCCAGGGCTTCAGAAGTCACCCGGAGAAATGTCCAGGGATATAATTTCCCTTCTGCAGGAGGCAGAGCTTCCTTCAGCCTCCTCATTCACCGGCTCAATTGAGTCTTAGTAAGCACCTGTTACGTGCAGGCCACTGTTCCAGACTCTGCAGACGGGGCATCTAACAGAAAAGCCTCCCTGCCCTCAGGAGGCTTCCATTCCAGTGGGAACCCAACCAGAAACATGGTTTAATTGCCACCCTTTCTTGGTTTCTGGAAAAGAACCGCTCTGGTTTCTCATGCAGAATTTTTTTTCGAACTGAGAAAATGTAGAGGTTCAAGTAGGTCATCTTGAGCTTCACTCTGCCCGGCATCAGACCCCAAGGAACCATGGAACACCTCTTGCCTGCTTCCCCCTTCCTTCCCTTCACCCTGGCAGACCCAGCCACTGCTCCTCCTCTTACCAGAAACCTAACCCCTCCTCCACCTCCCACCCCTTTTCTTCAAGACTCAACATGGCTGAAAATATCCGCCTTTCCCCTCCAGGCTATACTCACCGGGAAATGAGGTAGAGACACTTGGCCATTGGCCTTCACACTGCGATGCATTTCTCTCTGGAGCTGTTTCTTACTCCCCACACGGTAAGGAGGGATTCCATCTCTGAGGGAAGGGCAAAGACAGAACCCACAGGCTCGTGAGGACGCTTCCAGCACGTGGACTAACTCACAAGCTATCCTGAGATCCCACCAATGGACAGGACCATCACATGCCTCCCTGCAAGTGTATCCCGGTCCTGGGCCCCATGGCTCTTCCCAAGGGGAATGATCAATCCAAGATCAACCTGCCAAACCCCCTGCCCATCACCTCTGTAAACTGGGGCTCCCTCTCAGATTCAGGGTGGACAACTTGGAGCTTTACAAGCTCCCCTCACAAGCTCTGCATTAGAACAGGTTACACTCTAGCCAGCCCAAAATGAAGACTCCCCTATTTCATCTCACAGGGGCCCAAGCAGGACAATCTGAGGCCCCTTTGGTCCTCCTTACAGTCCGCTGTACTGCTTCAGATCAGGGCCTTGTGGAGCACACCAGGGAAAAATACTGTAGGAAGAGGGACCACAGCCAGAGAGCCGAGCCAGGCAGTGATGAAAATGTGCCTAATTCTCCAACAGTCAAGCCCCTGATTGCTTCCAAAAGTCTTCCTTCTATAAATCACCACCACAGGACTATCTTTGGGTGCCTTTCCTCCCTCAGCTCCAAACCCTACCACCCCCAGACTAAGGAATTCCCAAGGACACGTGACCAACGTGGGCATAAAGACAAAGCCCCAACTACATGGCACTCCGTACAATTTCAAATATTTGCATACCTACTATGTGCCAGACCCTGTTTCAGGCACTGGGCAAGACAGCAGTGAAGGCAGGGGGTAAAAATGGAGACGACCACCCTCACAGGGCTTCCATTCTAACAGGCGGTAGGCAATAAGCAGAAAATGTAAAAGCCAAGTCTACAGCGTGTTAGAAAGTGCCAAGCGCTAGGACAAAATACAGGGCAGGACATGGGAAGAAAGGATGGTGTGGGAGGTGAGGAGCTCCAGTTTTTCAAGGGTGGGGTGGGGGAGGGAGTACCAATGAAGTCCTCGCTGTGATGGTGACCTTTGAGCAAACACCTGAAGGCAAGATGAACCCTCCTCCTTCATCATATTTAATAAAAAAAAAAAAAAAAGGGGAAGTGGTTGAGGTAAGAAAAGCCTCCACCCCAGCTAGTCTTCACTAAAAAAGGACCTGAAGTAGCTATGACCTTTTTTTTTTTTTAAAGAATTTTGTGCTTGAAAGCAGTTCAATGGTCAAGGTGTCACTATTTCCCACTGGTGCCCCTTCTGGAGGTCCCTTATTGACAAAAGCCTCAGGGTTCCAACATTCCTATGCTGAATCATACTTGGAGGCTGTAAATATTGAAATTAGGTATTTGGTTATTTCCTTCTTCCTGGTGTTTTGTTCATCACAGGGCAGAGGGAAGAAAAACATCTTTGGCTCATATGCCTAAAAATACCTGGGAGTAGCTGGGGGTAACTGGTTGACCTCTAGGTCCTCATCTGTAATGCCCTAGAATTCCAAGTGGCTGCATTTTCCAGAAATCTGTTGACCTAGGCCAGGTCACAGGGCCACTGTGGGGATGATACAGATCATGGCAGGTCACTACATCCAGGAGGCATGTCAGCCAAACCTTGGCTAGGAATTAGACATAAAGGATCTAATTGTATGGAGGATACAGGGGGAGAAAAGGGATCAATATCTAAAGCAGGGGAGCGCCTGGGTGGCTCAGTCGGTTAAGCACCAGACTCTTGGTTTTGGCTCAGATCGTGATCCTGTGGGTTGTAGGATCAAGCCCTGCATCGGGCTGCTCTGCTTGAAAGATTCTCTGTTCCTCCCCCTCTCCCTGTTCCTGTGTTCTCTCTCTCTAAAAATAAATAAATAAATAAACCTTTTAAAAAAACATATCTACAGGAGGTACATATACACACACGGGTGAGTCCTGTCCCATAGAAAGGCCCAGAGGACCAGACGCAGCACAGCAGTTGGACGAGTGCAGGCTGAGCCTCCCAGACAGCCTCCTGCTCCCTTGACTGGACCCTCAAAGGCCAAGTAGGATAGAAGGTTCCAAGTCTAGAAACTTACTGAACCACCTGGAGCATATTTAACCAAAACTCAATGTTTTCACCTTGGGATCACCAATAAGATGGCTGGCCTGACCAATAACCAGATTCCACAGCAGGGGATTGATTCCAAAACAAGGCTGCCCACCCCTGGGTATGTGGACATATAATCCAACTTCATCCTGAATTCACAAAGTAGGCCCAGGATCCAGATTTGAGCCACTGCTGGACTCCAGAACAGGTGTCCTAAACTCAGCAACCCACCCTCCCACCCCATCTAGAGGAGCCAAACTTCCTGATAGTCCATTTCCTAAAGTCCTGTGAAGTCACATGATCTACTGAAGCAGGGAAGATGTGGGGAACATTCTGGAACACACTACCCCACCACTTGGTACTCCCTGGCCATGGGGCACGCCAGGTGGTTCCTAAGGCACAATGAAGATCCCCTTATATTGTCTCTTGCCTTATATTCTTTGTGGGGTGAGGGTGACCAGAGGGGTCCCCCAGATTGGGCCGCACACTGAACCAACTTCCATTGCCCTAGGACTGCCCCAGGACAATGTCCATGCCCTTCTCCTGACCAGCAATACCTCCACGGACTTTAAAAGGGTGCGTGGCCTCTGCTCCACGCTTCTGCCTGACAATCTTGGGGGGTAGGAGTCAAGCACCCCATGGACTTCACTATGACACATGCAAGGCTTCAAGAGTCCTAGAGGGGGTCCCCATCACCTCTAGACTGTCTTCAGGTGTCCCCTAGAAGCCTCTGCTCTTCCCCTCTCCACCCTGATGGAAATCAGTTTTTATGCCCCTTGCTTTTTCCATACAAAGCAGAAGAAGAGAATTAGGGGAAGTATATAAAGAGAGTGGAAGAGGGGGAAGCAGGTCCCTGGCCAATGGAAGGCAAGAGGAACAAATGATTTCAGCACCACCACCAGGGCAGGTGATGGTGCCAACTGCAGAAGAGGAAACCTGTGACCAGGGCAGAGAAGAGACATTTCAACCTGCAGAGGCTCAAAAAGGTGCCTTCTTGGAAACAGGGCTTCACCCTCTCCACCCTAAGAATCTTCTTCCAAACAGCCACATGTGCCAGAAGAGAGCGGCTCTTCTTCGTACTCAGGCTCTAGAAGTTTATGGTCTGTCTCCTGGATGCTCAGCATGGTGAGGGCCAGAGTGCCCGAGTTTCGGTCCCTATACCATCACCCTTTAATTATAAGCATTTTAGCTAACGAGCCCACTGCTGAGCCCAGCTGTTTCTGGGGAGCACTGCTTTTAAAGCATGGACTCCACTTAGCTGCCATTTAAGCCGAGCCAATCAGCTTAGCCTTTGGACTCCGCTGTGCCCAGCCTAACCTGAGCGCCGTCCTCCCGAGGTTTAGCAGTAACCGACTCACTCACACACGTGTCCACTCCCATTCCCATCTGGCAACCACTCAGGAGGCAGCCTCTGATCAAAAGCCTGGTTTTGCAAGATAAGATTTGAACTTCACTTGGGTGCCTTCCCTGGTGCCCAGAGTAAACCCATGAATAAGATAGAAGGAAATACAACTAAATAAGCAAAGGAACCCGTGCCACCCTTCCCATGGACCGAGAGGGAGGCACCTTGCGCTGGCTTTGTGACACCCGGAGCGGAAGCGACCTCTCTGTCAGGCTGATCCTGACCGTAAGAGCAACTTTGCACAAAAATAGAAGACTGAGAGCCACCCCATCCCCCGCCCCCTCTGTGTCATAGACGTAGACGTAGCTTCCGTGCTTCCCGGCTGCCCCGAACACAGAAGCCACACTGGGGTGGCGAAGAAGAACCCGCTGCTTGCCACGTTTTCCGCCCCTGGCTGCAGCCTCCTGGGCCCGACAACCCTCTGCGCCCCACACTCCAAGGGACAGGGCTTTAGGGCTTTGCTGGAGTCTGGCAGCTAACTGCCCCCCCTCCCACCTTCCCCATCCCCAGCCAAAAAATAGAAAGCTATTTCTTCTGTGAATGCAGGCTTCAGAGTAACAGGCTCATAAAACAGCCTTCTCAGAGGCCTACTATGAAGGCCCAGATCCCTGGCCACCTTTAACAGGGCTTTTGACTTAGCGGGAAACACGAGTCCGTGGCGGGCTTTGGGAGAAGGCAAAGACGGCTTCAGCCCCCGCCAGCTGTCCCCCGGGCCCCCGGCGCAGGGCTCCCTGAAACGGCCAAGTGCAGGCCGGCCCCGCTCAACTTCTACTCCGGCCTCTTGCAAAGGCCCCCGGGACTTAATTGGTCCCGTCGCAAATGAGACGATTGCTTCCCGGGCTTGTGTCTAATGAACTCCAACCTTCTGGAGTCTATTGAAGGCTCCTGTGACCCCCTCTCCCCCGCCCCGGCCGGGTCCCCTCCCCAGCCCCTGGCAGCCCCCCTGGCAGCCCGCGCCGGCCATTGTGACGGGGAGAAGCAGCCAGGGCTCTTTTCATGCTTTATGGGGCGCTCCTATTCACTTGTTCAAGGAAATTTCAAAGGGGCCTGCTACCCTCTTATCCCGCTAAGCTTCCCCAGAAGAACAATGGGCTGAAAGCGGTTCAGTTCAGCTTTTCATCCCCCACACACTTTATTTCTCGCCTGCTCCGCGCTCTCATCTGTGCGAGGCCCACAATTGGCAGAGCTCTGAAGAGGGGTCTAATCCCAGCCCTGGGAATCCCGGGTGACCCGCCCGACACCCAGCAGATCACACACACCCAGGGCCGGCCAGCCAGAGAGTGGCTCACACAGCCCGGGAGCTCAGGACATGCCAGGCCTGTGGGGCAGGAGAGCAGGAGGGCCCAGGGACCCCCCGCCCCCAAGCACCTGGCAGCCTGAGACCCACGGGGACCACCCCCGGCATCCCAGGGGCTCTCATCCCAGAGACCTGCCAGAGACCACAGTGGGCAGCAGGAGGCAAACTGCCCTGTCAACTCCAGAGAGAGGAGGATCCTACACGGATGAGAAATTCGCCCCTAGGTGACAAGAACATGCCCACGTGGGTCCAGCTGCAGTGGCTTCATGGGACAATCACTTGCCCACTTGGTTGGGAGAAGGCTCAGATCAGACCCAACACTGAGGCCCCAGGTCTCCCAGCCTTCTGGGAACCTTCCCTCGGTCTTGAGGTCCTGGTTTACTCACCACCAACCCAAAACAGCTAACAACGCTGAGGTCCTGCCTACTTGGGATCCCAAAGAGAAAGGTGCACATGAAGAGGCTCGCCCTTTTCTGTCTCTAGACCTAAGTGGACTTTACTGGCTACAGCTAGGTAGCCTGGCTACCTAGAAGAGCTGACTGGCAAAGGTTACTCCTCTGATCCTGGACAGGGCCTAGGCGGTACTCCAAGTCCACGAGTGCCTTAGCTGAAGCAGGAAGGCTGAGAATGTTAAAGTCACCTCTAAAAAAAAAAAGAAAATTAAGAAAGTTCTTCTAAGAAGGGAATAATGAAGGGGGGGTGGAGGGGGAGAGCAGAGGAGAAGTTGGAATCTATTCTCTCCTACCCCTCCCCCAAACCATTAAAAAAGAAAGCAGCCTGGTTCTCTAATAAATGAAAGAAACTCAAAGTGGCTCAAAGGTCTCATCATCAACTGGTCCTACTGACACCTCATGCTGGAAATTCTCCAAGGGCCTCAGACGTGAGCTCCATCCTGCTGCACCAGCCTTGGGTCCTACTGTCCCCCTACTGTGAAAGTCACAGGTGACTGCCTCCCTTTCTGACTGGGTCTTGTGAGGCTCAGGCATGATGGAGACTACACCCAAGTCGGCTCATCACAACCCCAAAGCAACACCTCAATGGTGGGGAGTGAAATGCAGGCAAGGGCAGAAAGCCAGCCAAAAACAGTCTCTAAAAACACCAAACAGAAGCCTTACAGTGTCAACTACATTTGATTTGGGAGATTCACTCAACGCCCTCATTCCAACCCAACTTTCTCTCCTTTTACTCAATAGGCTAAGACTCCTCCCTCACGCAATCCACAAATGAAAGCTGAAGGAGTGATGTTGCTAGAAGCAAGCACAGAGATGGGAGTGAGATAGGACAGCAGGCAGAATGACCAAGAGAAAAAAAGAACAACCATTTTCAAAAAGTGGGGGCGCTGCCAGCATGTATGTGGGGGGCAGAGAGCCTGACATGGCCTCCTACCCTACATGGTAGGAAAACAGATCTTGATACCAATGGTTGAGATCAAGCAATAAATTATGCCTGATACCATTCAATAAAAATAGAACAAAAACGTATTATTTTAAGGACTGTGACCATCAAAAGGTCATTTTTCTCAAGTATGTGGAGTTGGGATAAAAAACTAGCTTCCGTGGAAGCCCTCATTTCTCCATGCTGGATGAAAGATGTGTGTCTCTTATTCTAATTTCACTAATGCCAAAATGCTCTTCTTTTATTAAAATGGAACCTGTCACCTTGTGGCTCTCTCTCCCTTTACTAACAGGGAATCAGAGGTAACGTGAGGAAAACCAATAGTGGATTCCCAAACCAACTTCATCAACTTCCCTTCCAACTGGCTCCATGCCACAGGCCAAAAAACAGGACACTGGCCAGAAGAAACCAGATCATTTCAAACAAACTGGAAGAAGAGATGGTCCAGTTTTAGGATGGTAAAATGAACAAACTCTACGTATGTCCTAATACACAGCTCAGTGGGTTTGCCTTTCAAAACTGTCCCCTTATCAAAAGAGATCCCAACTTGTGAGAAGGCTTCAAAGACCCTTTCTGGAATGGTTAATTCTCCAGTGGAAGTTGGGTGAGCTCTTGAAAGTTTTGCCCAATCCCATGCTCCACCTCCCTTGAACCTCCCGAATCAGAACCTCAAAGGATGGCAAGAGATGGGGATACCCAGCTCAACACACACATACACACAGCCTGCAAGGAGACACAGAGAATGGCTTTTCTCCACTCAGAGATCACCACTGCGTGACTCTGAATGACTTTTGATGCAAATTGTGACCCCACCGGATGGCCTGCCGACCTCATCAGACCTACCACGCAGATGACTTGGATTGTTTTCAGAAAGCGAAGAAACAAACCGAGGTGGATGGCGGGGATGCACAAAATAGGTGAAGAGCATGAAGAGGTACAAGCCTCCAGGAACACAGTAAGGAGGTTGCAGAGATGAAGAGTACAGCATGGGCACTATCACCGGTCGCTCTGAAACAACACTGTGTGGTGACAGGTGGGGACTACGCTTATTGTGCTGAGCACTGAGTAACGTGCAGAAATGTGGATTCGCTATGCTGCACACCTGAATCGAATAGAACATTGTGTCAACTATCCTTCAATATCCTTCAATAATAAATTCTTTCTTATCTCTCTCTCTTTTTTTAAGATTTTCTTTATTCATGAGATATACAGAGACAGGGAGAGAAAGGCAGAGACACACGCAGAGGGAGAAGCAGGCTCCCTGCAGGGATCCCGACGTGGGACTCGATCTCAGGACTCTAGGATCACGCCCTGGGCCGAAGGCAGGCACCAAACCGCTGAGCCACCCAGAGATCCCCACCCCCAGCTTTTTTTAAAAAAAAGGAACAAACTCCTACTATGCCGGATGCATTCATCGTCAAAAGATCCAAGATCAGGTGACTGGAGACAAGCCCCACTCAGGGGTAGAACCTGACACAGACAAGGCACCTGCCAACACTTAGTGAACTGAACAACGTCCAGCGAACACATCCATGAGGGGACAGCACATATGGTGGACCCTGAGAGACCTCTGGCTTTCTGAGTCTCACCTTCAATGCTTTTTCCTTCAGAAAACAGTGAACACACCCACACACAAACCCTGCTCCCCGCTGCTGGTTCTGCAGACTGGACACCGGGTTCCAAGAGCAGCCCAGCACTTCTACCCAGGGAAGAAAGGCAAAAGGACAGCCAGAAGATGGGTTTCTTTCTTTCTTTTTCCTTTTTTTTTTTTTTTTTAAGATTTTTATCTATTTATTCATGAGAGACACAGAGAGAGGGAGAGGCAGAGACACAGGCAGAGGGAGAAGCAGGCTCCATGCAGGAAGCCCGATGCGGGATTCGATCCAGGGACCCCAGGATCACACCCTGAGCTGAAGGCAGATGCTTAACTGCTGAGCCACCCAGGTGTTCCAGAAGATGGGCTTTTAAACTCAAGATGATCATCTCAACCTTCTACCGTATTTTAGTTTTCTAGCAACTTGACGGGCCTTCAAGGCTCAAGGCTTAACACACCCCCTCCCCCACTCCACCCTTCCCCCACACACACACCAGCACCGGCACCTGCACACTCCCCGCCTACCACGCAAGTGTCCACACACAGAGACGGGGTTTGCAAAGGCAGCTGAGGCCGGCTGAGGACTGTGCCGCTGTCCCGGCGGGCCACGCTGCCAACCACGTCCACGGTGGGGCCAGCAGGATACTTACACGCTGCTGTCCGTCATGGACATGGAGTCATCCGTCAGCGCATCGCTGGAGATCTCACTATCATTGGCGCTGGTAGCTGGCGCGAAGACATAGCCAGAACCTACGTGGTATGGATTAACGGGATCGCTCCTCTTGAAGGACCTGTGGGAAAAGTACAAGGGCAGCGCATCATGACCTCGCACCAGACACCCCCGTAACCAGGCAACCCCGGGACGCACCAGCCCGCCACGTGCTCAAGCCAACCTGCTGCCCGGGCCGGTTGCACATCCGGGCAGACAGCAGGGGCCACTTAGGGAAGACAGGTGAGCCACCAGCCAGCCCTGGGGAGAAAGCGGGCTGGGTTCGTCTGCTGCCAAGGGCAGGTCTGCCAGGAACAGAGGAAGCCTTGAGCAGCCCTGGGGATCCTACAAAGTGCTAAACACACCCTCCGAAAGAGGAAGGCACAGGACTCTGCACTAGGGGGGAGGCTATCACATGAAAGAGGAGAAAACGTTTGTAGAGGGGAAGGGTCTTCTCCCTCCCACGGCCACGTCCAAGCCTGCACTGGAAGAACACAGTTTTCGGGCCCCAAGATGTCGTACGCATCCAAGCTCCCTATCCCGGGTCTGTTAGCATAGCTCCGAGATTCAAGCAGCCAAGGACCTAGCACAGCCCACTCATCTCAACCCTGGGCCCAGCACACTGGGCGGATGGGATGGAAAAGCTCAAGACAACGTTCAGGACTTCCACCCCCCACACCCCACCCCTGGAGCCGGGCCCTGCTGTGCCCTCCCCCACCGGCAGCCCGGCTAAGACCAAGACCACAGGATTAAAATGAGCAGCACAGCTGTTTCAAAGGAAGGTCCGGGCCCCTCCTCTGGTGTCTCCTGCCCTTTGTTTCAGTGGCCTCTGCCTCCCCACCCTGCCCTCTTGATCTCCTCTCAGAACAACCAGTGTGTCTGTCCCCTGCTGGGTTGCATTCCTCCTAAGTGAGGGGAAAAGGAGGAAGGAGCCACAGTGGGCAGCGGGCTGCAGGAAGGGGCCTGCAAAAGGCCCCCTTGACAGACCCTGGCACCCTCCATTGGGCCCACCAAGTCTAAGCCAACAGCAAAGGAATCAACTGGGGGAGAAGGGGAAGGCCCAGAGGAGAGAACTGACTCCATCAGGCCATTGCTCAGATCTCTATAAGGATGGCCTTGGGGGATGGCAGATGAAAGGGTCTCTTGAAAGGTCAAAGCAGTCCCTGCGTGCCATCACCCAGCTCCTGTTCACCTCCTATGTGTGTGGCACCGTTGCAGGCTCTGGATTGGCCCCACCAGAGTCCCTGGTCTCCTGGCACCAGTGGCCTGGTCCCCATTAACAGGGGGGTGCCCCAGGGGAGGCACAGTGTTGGCACAGGCTCACAAAGAGGGGCACATGTTCACACACATCACACCATCCTGTGCTCGCAGCCCCCGAGGGGAGGAGGAGCTCTGGGCCCACCTCACCAGCCTGCCTGGGGTCAGAGCCAGACGTCACCTGCGTGACACTGATTTGTTTGGCTCTCAACCAAACTCTTTTTGCCTAATACAAAGACCAGCCTCGAGGGTTTGAAAAGTTCTGGCGGCATGCATGACCCAGGCTGTGCCACCACATTGGACTGAGGGAGGGTGGGGTGCGGGCAGGAGCTGTGGCCACAGTCTGGTGTCAGACCCTAAGCAGGGGCGGCTGCGATGGGAAAGATGGTTAACAGGCAGGCCCTGCTGCTAAGGCTATGTCCAGAGTCCAAACATTCTAGAGCCAGAATGAACCAAAGGCAGCATCTTTAGTTTAGAAATGTGAATAAAAACCAAGTTGCCAAAGACTGAGCGCTTAGTAGAGGTGTGCTGTTTGGCGCACACAGTAGGTGCTCAAGGAGTGTCTACTGCTCAGTCACCTTATAGCCTCACAACCAGGGCAGGGGGCCCAGAGCCCTAGGTAGGGGCCAAAAGCCTCATTGGAGGCCACTTGGCTGGGGATGTGGCCACAGGGAACCCACATCCAGACTCCTAGAGGGCTCAGCGTCAGTGGGAACCATGATTCTGCTCTATCAAGCTGGAATGGAACATAAGGCCACATCTTGGAAACAGTACGTGGATGCAGAACTGACCAGAAAGTGCAAATGAGGAATGGCATACTTGAACCCGCTGAGTATCTTGGACCGGGTGACCCTGAGCTGTCATTGAGGCACAGGCTCTGTCCTCCCATCGGTAGAGGACAAGAAGTCTCCCCACCTCCCAGGATATGCGGCGATGATTACATGAGGACGGTAAGGCCCTCCATGCCTCAGCTGCGGTCTCGTGTCCTCAATATGGCATTTGGAGACACCAAGGCTGGAGAGAGAGTACGAGTGGGAGCAAAGGAAAGGCAGATGACTTTTCTTGGAGGAGAGATGATTGAGTAAAAGAGTTTCCTAGTTGATAAGGGAAGTCAAAAGAGAGGAGAGGATGGCTGTGTCTGGCACTGCCAGTAAAGGCAGGACAAGAGGAAATGGACTTTTAAGTCCATAGAAAGCACTTCCTACTTGGTCCAACTAGAGCCCTGGAGTGTATGGGGCTATAGACTCATCCAAGTGCTTAAAACAATCCAAAGTTCCCTCCTCTCTCAAGTGCTTAGACATGGCTACTGCCTCAAAGCAGGGCAGACGAAGACACCTCTTCAGGGTCCCCTCCTAGCTTTCAGAAACCCAGTGGTAGGAAAGTGCTCTAAGCCCTGGATAGGGAACGGGAATCGAGAGGTCAAGAGCTGGTGCTGACTTGGCTCCCAGCCAGCAGGTGACCACAGTCGAGTCACCGCCTCCATGGACGTAGGGTCCCCACCTAAAAAATACATGGTTCAAATGTGGCCATCAGCACAAAGTTCTTATGTTCTCTGAAGAACCAGGGCACTGTGATTTGGAGAGATATTAGTAATACCCCCCCCCCAAACCAGCTGCCGAGGAGAACAGAGCTGTCGTGGCCCTTCTTTCTTCTGCGGAATTTAGCATGACTCGTAGTCACGCGGCGCTGGTGTGTCTACATGATGAATGCCTGTCCTGTGCAACCAGACTGTAAGCTCCATGAGGGCAAGGACCAGATCGGTCTTCTCTGTGTCTCCCCAGCTGGCCTCCCCAGCTGGCCGAGCATGGCAGAAATTCTAGCCTTTGCTGAACTTCCTTAAAAGACCTGAGGGCCATCTGATGGGGTTGCTGAAAAGTATTTTAGTCTAAGAGGCATTAGTGCAAGATCAAAAGAGCCCACAGAGCCCTAAAGAGCATTCAGACACTCTCTCTGACTCCACCGCTCTGTCCCTGTGGCATTAACTCAGTGACAATGTCCTGAAGTCAACCTCTACAGGGAGCAAATGACTCAATAGAAATCCCTCCTCCCTCCCCAAATCCCATGTGTGCTCACGGCTTTGCACTCCTTGGAGTAGATCACAAAACACACGGATCCCAAAATAAACTTGTCCTCCCTCGCTTCCAAAATAGAGGGCTCCTGTGCGACCAGTAATTAAACATGGACTATACTGCCCTTAGCTCACTTGACTGCAGGAAAGTATTTGGATTTTCCTGCAATCATAAGGGGGGGGGGGGGGAACGAAGACGAGGAAGGAGCAGGGTTGTGGAGGAGAGACAGAAACTTAATTTTTAAGAACCCAGAATGTTGTCAAAATCGCCACATGATTTTAAGAGTGGATTAGAGTTCTTTTCTTGAATCTTGAAAGAAAGAAAGAAAGAAAGAAAGAAAGAAAGAAAGAAAGAAAGAAAGAAAGAAAGAAAAAGAAAAGAAAAGAAAGAAACTCGACCACGCTACAGTAATTGTACCCAGATGCTTTGATTATTTCTCGGGGCTGCTGTGCTCTCACAGTTACTGCAAGGATTTTAAATTCCTACAGAGAGCAGAGGCCTATGGTACAGATTTTGCACTGGGAGTGCATCCACGGACCTCCGCTCGAAGCTTGCGTGTGCAAAGGGCTTTCAGCCGTCAGGTAGCACAGTCTCCTGGGACCTTAAGGGAAGGGAAATTGTTTGCTGGCTTTTTTTTTTTTTTTCCCTCCCCAGCTTACTCTTATCTCTTATCTAGATGCCAGTGCTGTGGCCCCTGCCCCCTCCCCATACAGCAGGGCAAAGCTGCCATCCAGGCGTCACAACAGACCTGACCTTTGGGGCCTCCTTCTGGATCTCCTCTCAAAACAATGCAACTTAAAAAAGTATTTGCTTCGAAAGCTGTGCGTTTAGGGCTTTCCACAAGCCCTCTGACCATGTACTCACCAAGTCACCGCCCAAAGGGCAGTTTGCTAAGGCAAGAGCAGGGGGTGCTCAGGGAGGGGCCTAGCACTGGGTGGCTGAGCCATTCGGAGAGGCGGACTTCTACAAGTGTGTCTCAGCAAACTGCCTTCATCAGAGATTCCAGCCTCTAACTGGAGGCTACTGCTTCCAGCATATCTTTCCTATGGCATCACTTTCTTTGATAATTGAAGCCAAGCTTGATTCCAGTGGCTTCGCACAAAAACGGGCCTCATCAGCGAGTTCTTTCAGAGAACAGGAAGCACTTGGAGCCAGCAGAGGGCCATCTGCTAGGCCTGACTTATTTTTAAGGGAGGCCAGAGGAGAGGGTCCAATGGGAGACAGAGGAGACCCGGCTGGCACAGGATGGCCCCAGTGCCAGGGCAGACGGGGAAGGACACAAGGGAGCACTCTGTGAGCCCAACACTGTGTCCTTCCCAAAATAAATGCTGGGCTGAGCTCCTAATCCCACAGCCCCTCTACACACACCTCAACACTGTGTGTGTGTGTGTGTGTGTGTGTGTGTGTGTATGTGCGTGCACGCGAGTGTCTGCGCAGTGGGGCTTTTACACGTGCTTCCACCAACCGGTCACTCTTGCTCAAAGTTATTTATAGAGACCATCAAAAGCCCAGGCAGCCCACTCAAGCACTCACAAACCAGAGTCCTTCCCTCTGAGAATAATTCCTGCTCTTCCGTTCCAACTATTTATATTAAACCTGACACCAAATCAGTGAGGACACAAACAAGTCATTAGAAAGGAGGCCTCCGCTGAGTGACCAAGGTAAACACAGGGCTTGGAAGACGAGCCAGCGCTCTTGGCACCCAGCTGCCAAGGCTGCTCCTCAACAGCGAAGGCAGGCGGACCCCTCAGCAGGGCTCGAGTTGTCGGTTTCATTCATGTCACTGGCTTCTGAAGCCCATCCCATCTGCCACGTACCTTGCTTGATGAGTGAGCCTACTGGAAGGGGAGGCGGGCTTGAAAGAGTTGGACAGGATCCCTACATCCCAAGAACTGGCTGAAAAGACAGACTTCAGGGGGGTGGAGTTGGGGGTGGGGACTACTCTCCAACTTTACAGTGAATCTAGAAGCCCAGAGTCACTCTCAGAAAGCGGTATCCTAACCTGGTCACCCTTTTCACAAATCCACTCCTTATCATGATTCAAGGATTCGAATGCTAATGCTTTGCGAGAGTTGGGAACATTTCCCTTTACAAAGGGCTTTCTGGTCTATTATCTTGATCCCAACAGCAATGTAAGACATGAACAGAAGGGATGGTGCCCTATCATTGTACAGGAGGACATCTGGGAACCCTCAGGTAGTGATGAGTGAACAGGGCTGGAAGCTGGGCCTTGGAATAATTTGGGACACCTCCCAATACACCATAGGTACACCTGAAGAGCTTGCGTGTCAAAACGAAATGAGATAGGTCTTAAGTTATCTGTGATGATGCCCAGTTAAGACGTGTGGGCTTCGGGGAGTCCAGGTAAAACACTTCATTTCAACCCAACAGTGGGAGGAAACACACACAGAGCGTAGCAACTCCAGGGACAGGTGAAAAGGTGTTAGCTATATGGATCAAACGTGCCCACAGCTCACAACCAGGAAGGCAAGCACTGGAAACACAAGGGATCTTTGGTCCCTGCTCCCAGGATCTCAAGAGCTTCACAAGAGTCATCTCTAGAAAGTTTAATCCTGGTAAAATCCCAGGGGAGGCCTTTGGAAGGAGGGGCACTCACAGGCTGGCTCTCTCCTGCCCACCCACAAAGGGGAGGGGTCGCAGCAGGGTCCTGCCTGGGAGCACTTTCTTCCGGGTGCCATCCCAAACCACACACAAACCACACGCGGTGCTGTTTACAGAAGGGACGCTCAGGTCCTGATGCTGGGAAGACACAGAAGCTCCACTGTCGGAAAGCCCCTGGAGAAGCAGCCTTACCACAGGACTTAAGTAGTCTCCGCTACAGCTGCCAAAACCGGAGAGCAAGGAGACCAGCACAGATTTACCAGAATGTGCATCTAATGCACCGGGGCGGTAGCAGCAGGTGCCGCCGGGTGACTGCCCAGGCACAGAGGCCCGATCTAGTATCTTCCCCAGAACAATCTGAAACCATCAGCTTAAAGATGCTGAAACAACTCCTTTCACGTGATCCTATGCTTCCTCTCAAAAGCCAATCCAGTTCCACTTAGGTGTAGACCAGATGTCTGAGATCGGGTAAAGCAGCTCCGGGGGCTGCAGGAGCGCCCTCTGGTGGTCAGAGCCTAAGCTCTTCGCTCCCAGTGAAAAAGTCCACTCTCCGCCACCTCTCAATCACCTCTCAATCACCCCTCGATCAGGCTCAGACCCGACTCCCCTGCCCCTCTAGCTACTGCCGGACAATGGACACCCTACCCTACAGGGAGACGGCAATCTCCACAGAGGCAGCCATCAGAGTGCATCCCCGGTCCCAAACACGCGAAGGAAAACACAGGAGGGGCAGCAAGCTAAGCCATGCAGACAGCAATCAAGTGCTCCCCTCTCCACTGCATGCCAACAACAAGGATCTAGAAAAGAGAGCTTCATTTTGAGTATCTGGAGGGGGAGGGAGGGAGAGACACTGAAAAACTCATTCTAGCAGGAGGTCTGAAATTGCTGCCAAAGGTCAAGAATCTTAAGGCTTGGCCATTCCGTAAAGGGCTGTTGATCTTTGAAGCCTCAAAAAGGGAAAGTACTTCAGGGGCCCGTCCCCTCTGTCCACGACTCTTCTCCGCCAGCACTAAGCCGCACAACCGTCCGTGGAGGCCTGACCCCAGGCTGCAAGCATTTAAAACCTAGATTAATATACCAGCAGAGCCTAAAGCTCAGAGGTCCTATATTCAGGAAAGTCACAGGACCTCCCCCAGTTAGGAGGGTTCCGTGCCGAATTCTACAAAGAGAACCACCACCTCAGCGGTTAGGCCAATTGCTGGCTCTTATCTTAACAGAGGAGTTCAAAAGATCCCACTTACCCCCACGTCCAATGGGTGCGCACGATATTCCTGCCTCCACAACCCAGCTGCCTCCCAAGCCACATTAATTCCTCTCTCCTGATTAGTGGTGAATGACCCCTCCAAAACCGGTGCTTAGTGTATTCGGTGACTCAGAGGCATCAAAAGCTGCTATCCTCTCTCTCTCTCTCAGCCTTCTAAGACTGGTCCAGGCTAATAAGTAACCCGCATTAATGAATACTGCTTGCCACTGTTTGAAGTGAGTCCTGGAAGACTGCAGGTTTAGATTTAGCTGTGTCTGCAGCACTTCTCCCCACTTTAAACAACGACAAGCCAAGATCAAAGGCTCCGTGGCCAGCGGTCCTAGCTCTCAACAGACCTTTGTCAGCCTCTGCAGCACATCCATCCCACCATCCGCCCCCCCACTTAACTCGAAACATCTGCCGAGTCCACCCAGCCCTCCCGGGCCCCCTCCCCAGACGGCCCAAGTCTTACCTGTATCCATTTTCAACAGTCTCCGTGGACCTCACATTCGCCGTCGCCCTCAGGGTTTTGCTGGACAGGCCAACCACGGTGGGTGACAGTTTGCACTTGAAGTCCGCACAAGCCCACTCCTCTTCCTCATTCAAGGTGGGGAGATAGCCACACACGACCTTGAGGCTGCCCAGTCCCCCGTTACTCATGTAAGCTGTGTTTTCTCCCCCACTCCTCACATATTCGAGGTATATATCAGAAGTCAAAAACATCTGGTAGGCATTTTCTTCCATCACCGACTGGATCTCAGTCTGTGCCTGGTCAAACATGATGGAATCAATCTGCTGCTTCTTGATGCCATCTCTTATGTAGGTTTTGGTGGCAGGCTTCAGCTGCTTGGAGACAATGCTGTTGTTCTCGATGTACCTTTTGTAGATCGCTTTGGCTACTCGTAAAGTTTTGGTATCCTTCAGGTTCATCTGCCTGAATCCGTTGCAGGCAAACCAGAAGTCTAAGGTATCCACGCATTTGTCCCTCTCCAGGAAAGTGCGGAAGAGATAAGCACCATCTTGATCGCCCAACAAGGAGTGCAAGGACTTGGTCCACCGGGTCAGAGGGGAATCCGGGGACGCCCGCCCCTCGGGCTCCCCCAACCCATCCTCATTGCGCCTGGCGTTGGAGGACACGGGCATGGGTTTGGTGACCTGACCCTTTCCTAGCCCGGGCTGGCACGGCGGGGTCTCCCCTTCCTCCCCCGGAACCGGGGGTCGGGGGGCATCCTCGTGGAAGCTGCTGCTGGGGTCTGGGAGGCGAGTCACCAACACAGCACTGCTCATGGTGAGGGAGTTCTTCGCGACGGAGTTTGTTTGTTCCCTTCCCCCAGTTCCTCTCAGCAATCAGCGTGGTCTCTCTTTCTCTCTCAAGTCAGCAGGGGCTCATCTGAGCCTCCTTTCTGGAAAGAAAAGGAAGGGGGGAGGTAGGGAGAGAGAAAGGGGTATTGATCTAATCAAAACCAGATCTACCCAACATCAAAGCAAGAAAGTAAACAGGCTTTTCAACTCCTCAAATTCAAATCAAGCAACCCAGCTATCTGCGAGGTGCTCATCTAAAGTATCAGACGCTGCTTTTTCAAAGGCGAAATCTGAGCTCCCTGCACAATTGGGGGGGAGGGGCGGGGAAGGTGAGCGGGGAGCGCGGAGGGTGGGAGGTGGGGGCGGAGGGGTTTGGAAGGTGTAAGACTGAACCTTCCAAAACCCGGTCGGCCGGGGCGCACGCAGGGCAGCCTGGGCTCGGCTCGGCTCGGCTCCCCTCCGCTCGGCTCCCCTCGGCTCGGCTCCCCTCCGCTCCCCTCCCCTCCCCCACGACAGCATCAACTCCAAAGACGCGCACTCGGAGCCGCCGGGCGGTGTGCAGGTGAAACCAATTTCGGTAAATTTCCCCACTCGGCGCTCCGCACAGATAGCCCGAGCTCCAAACGTGCCCTTCCCCGGCATCTGGTTCCCATTCCCCCCACCCACCCTCTCCCTCGGCGCTCCCCCTTCCCACTCCTTAAAAATTCAGAAGATCCGCGGCCGAGCGAGAAGCCCGCCCAGCGAGGGGCGGAATGGGCTCCCAGCTGGGCGCCCCCCTCCACCCAGATGTAAATGTCCGCTGCGCCCCCGCCTCCCGCCAAGAATCCGGCTCAAGTCCACACCGCGGCGGCCCCCGTCCCCCAGAACCAGAAACCCACCCGCTCAGACAAGACTTTGATCTTCAAACTTTGCGAGAGGCGCTGAGCAGCCTCGGGACCCGCCGCCCCCTGGCCCCGGCCCCCGCCCCCGCCCCCAGCTCACCTCCCCGAGCCGCAAGCCCTGCAGAACCGGATCAGAAACCGTCTCACGCTACCACTGCCTGTGCCAAGAATCCCAAACTCTACTGACCTCAATCCTGTCTTTTCTCCAAAAGAGAAAAAGTCTCCTCTAACCAATAAACAAGGCGCTCTCCCCAGCACGGGAAGGAGCGACCCGGGCGGGCCGGGGGATGGGGCGCGACCCCGCAGCCGGCGGGGTGCGGGCGGGGGGAAGGTGGGGCGGCCCCGTTACCTGCAAGACGAAGGCGGCCCGAGGCCGGGCTCTCATCTCCGCCGAGCCCCACCGGCCCGCCCCCCCCCGGCCCAAATCCAACCGAGCGCGTCCAGAGCCCCGGGGCGGGGGCCTCTCGGGCCGCCGGGCCGGGAGCCGCTGCCCCCGGGGCGCTCGCCGCACCCCGAGCCCGGGCCGGTCCCCGGCGCCGCCGCTCGCAGAGGCGCCCGCAGCCAAGGCACGGAAAGCGGCAGCCCGGTCCAGCAATGGCGACGCGCGGAGTCCCTGCCTGTCCGCACGGGGCGCGGGGCGCGGGGCGCGGGGCCCGGGCGGGGAGGAGGACGCGGGCGGCGCGGGCGCCCCGGGCTCGGGCCGCTCCTGCGCGCAGACTGAGCCTGGCCCGGCGCTCGGGGCCCCTAAGCGCGGCCCGGCGGCCGGGAGGGGAGGGGAGGGGAGGGGAGGGGGGAGGCGGGGAGGGGGGCCGAGAGGCGGGAGGGGAGGAGGGGGCGGAGGGAGAGGCGGGGGAGGGGCGGGGAGGGCGCGCGGGGGGCGCCGCCACCCTCTCATCCCACCTTCCGCAGCTCTCCCGCGCACTCGCGCCCCGGCTCGCGTCCGTGAGGGCCGCAGCGTCGCGACCCCGGGGGGGCGGGGGGCGGGGGCGAGACCCGCCCCCGCCGCCCCCGCCGCCGCCGCCACTTGCAGAAGTCTCTCCGCCGGGGGCCCAGCCGCCCGGCTGCGGAGGGGGGCCCCGGGCTCCGGGCTCCGGGCGCGCGGGGCGGCGGGGCCGAGCCCCCCGGAGCGCCGGGCGCCGCGCCCGCGCGGAGAGCGCCCCGAAATAGCCGGCCTGCCAACTTCAAAGGCCGCCGGCACATCAAAGCGCGCGGGCCGCCCGGCCGCCGCGGCCTCGGCACTCACCAGGCATCGGCGCGCGCGCTCCGCGGCGAGACCTCGCAGGCGCCCCGGGCAGGGCCCCGGCCCCGGCCCCGGCCCCCGGCTCGGCTGGCGGCGGCAGCCCCGGGCCCCCCCGGGCCGGTCGCGGCGTCGGGGAGCATCGGGAGGCGCGCGGCGGGGGAGGGCGGCGCGGGGAGACGACGACCCCGGGGCTGGAGCGGGAGCCTCGGGAGGGAGGGAGGGAGGGAGGGCGAGCGGCGCGCTCCGCCGCCCCTTTTATGCAAAAGACCCGAGTGGGCCCCCGCCCCCGCCCCCGCCGCGGCCGCCCCCGGCCCCTCCGGCCCCCGCCCGGCCCGGCTTTCAACGCGGGTCCTGTTTCCAGCAGTCACTCCGCGCACCAAATGTCCTCCGGGCGCGTCCAACAAAAACTGCGCCGTGGATTTAACTGTGCACTTCAAAGGCGCGAGCCGAGCGCACGGTCCTGAAAGGGAGGTACGCGCCGGCCGCGCCCCGGGCCGCCCCCCGCGCCCCTGCCGCCCCTCCCCGGGGCCGTCGGCCCGCCGCGCCCCCCCGGCCCGCCCGGACCCCCGCCCGCCCCCGGCGCCCGCGACGCGGCCCCGCGCGACCTCGGCCCCGGCCCCGGCCCCGGCCCCGGCCCGGGGGGGCTTCCTTTGAAGCGGCCCTGCGGGGGCCGCGCCCGCACCCCCACCTTCTACTGCAGGGCTCTCGGCGGGGGAGACGGGCGCCTGGGACGCCGGGCGGCCCCGAGGTCCATGGCTGCGAGCGGCTATTTTTATTTCCCGGCGCTCGGGTTGTTACTGAGTTGCCAGGACCTTATCAAAGCGCGGCCGGCTCCAGCCGACTCCCCCGGGCCGGGCTCGGCCGCCAGTGATCCCGCCGCGCCAATCACAGCCGCGCTCGGCCGGCCCGCGCCGCCCGCCTTAAAGGGACAGCGCCCCGCGCCCGCCCCGCCCGCCCGCCCGCCCCCGCCGCGCGCCCGGCTCCGGCCTTAACCCTTCCCGCGTCCTCCTACGCCCCCTGCCAGGCCCCCGCCGCCCCCGGGGGCGCTCTCAGCCGGAGTTCCAACTCCGCCTTTCAAGTTCTCCGGCCTCTCTGCCCCGGCTTCCTCCCCCCGCCCCCCCCCCCCCCCCCCCCCCCCCCCCCCCACTGCCTGCCCTCGCCCTCCCCAGCTCTGCAGAGCAACAGTTTATTGTAGCGTTCTGGCCACCGCCAGAACTGCAAGCAAGCAGATTTCTTTCTTTCTTTCTTTCTTTCTTTTTTTTTTTTTTTTAATTCTTTCGTTCTATCATCAAACACTTTTGCACCTCTGGTCAAGTTTCCCTGGGATTTGGGGCTCTTATGAAGGGAGTTCCAGTCCTGGGATCCACCGGCCAAGTGTCAGAGGGCGAAGGCCGTCCTGCACGCAGAAGGCATGTGTGTGCCCTTGCGCGCGTGCATCTAAGTGTGGGTTAGGACCACGGGGCGTTTGTGGACGTGTGAAGACCGGGGTGTGAATCTGCCAGCACAGGCCTGAGTGCTGCAGATGGGCTCTGACACCTCGTTAGGGAGCATGCCTCAGTTCCCTGAAGATTTAACTACACATTCCCAACCTGGCCACCAGACCCCTTTCTGTGCCCGTAGAGAACATCTGTAACAACTGCATTCCCAACACGCTATTGCAAGCATCCCCCATCCTCCCATATGTTACATATTAAACAGACATGGAATGTCTTTTTTCTCCTTGATCCGCGGTTTTAATGTATTGAAAACTCTTCACCCACCCTCTCCTTTGAATGTCGCCTCCCCACATGCCGCCAGTCATGTTTATGAAGCTCAACCTTCTCTTCTCACTTGACGTAACAAGCAAATATGCCACAAGCCTAGAACATCTCTTGCCACGACATGGCCCCTCATATGATACGCTATCAACGTTTCCTCCTCCTGAGAAACTTAAAGGTGTCAGTCAGATTGTTTCCATAAGCAAAAAAAGCTTTCCGAAAGCTTGGGGTCTCCAGCTCTACTCCCTTTTTCTTTATTTACTTGCTTGCTGAACTTAATGGATGACGACGCTTTTCAATGCAGAGGTGCCTCTAAGCCTCTCATTAGGCCTTCAGGACGTTGAAACATGCAAAAGATGTGTCTATTTAGGTTTCCATAGGAAAAAGAGAAGGAAGTCACAACACCCAGGATCTACTGGGAAAGGGCAAGCAGCAGGGGCTGTGCTCTACAGGGGCTGTGTTCCCTCCCCTCCCCCCAGTCTTTAGGGCTGTGACAAGGGACCGCAGTCCTTTGCAGCTCAGGCTGCCTCACCTGAATGGTGAGGTGGGTGGCATCTCACTTCGCAATACCTGCCTGCCTGCCTGTGTCCATGTTCTTCCACTCCAGGTTCACCTCCCCAGGCAGCCTGGCTGGCAGCAAGCCCACAGTCCAGGCTATGAAATATGGCCACCTCGGGGCAAACTGGGAGGGCCGGTGCTAAGAGTGTGGCAGGATGACTCATCTTTGCCTTGGGACAACTGCTGGGTGTGAGGAAACTGGAAGCCAGTCCACTTCAGGTCGGCTCCATCTAAGAGCCTGGCCTTCCGGAATGCTGGTATGTGGGACCCATGGCCAAGGACACACCCACCCCCTTCTGCGACCCCATGAGAGCCCAGAGCAAAGCTGTCCCTGTGGTTCCAGGGAGGCTTTAGGCCACAGAGGGTGTTATTACAGGAACAGAAGTGTATACTGAGAGGAATAAATTGCCACAGAAGTGTCTACAATACAAACAACAGCAGCGTGCATGTGTGTGTGCATGCACACATGTGTACATACACACACACACACAGACACACAATGTGGGGGAGGGGAGATGGAAAAATTAAAACATCCAAATCATAATAAACAATGATCAGAAAGAGGAGACTTTAAAAAAGGAAGTGGAAACTTGGTCTTCATGGGTGGTTTCCTTCACTGCCCCCCAGCCAGCCCGAATCATCGCAGGCTTGGCTTTAACCAAAGACTCTTTCTGCTCCCTCATGATCCCAGGACTCCAGCAGCAGGAAGGAGGAAAGGGTGACGGGGACACAGACATGGGGCCTACTTTGGCTTAGATCTTCTCATTAATGACCCCACTGTGAGCCTGATTTCCAGAACAGGTGCTTGGTCACCTTGGGCCAATGGCTCCCCCTCCAACTCACCCCTGCCCTTTCCCCTTCCCCCTGGACTTCGGATCTGGTGGTACAGTTCCCATCCAGCAGGAGGCGGGGCCAAGTGCTGAGAAGCCAGGAGCCCTCTCAAGCCTCCCCGTCTTTGACTACTTGTTGATAATATTTCTGGAAGAGAATCCAAAGTCCTTTGCTTATACCCAGCCCCTTTCTCAAGATAGCACAGTTTTCCATTTTTCCCTTCTCCCTGGCAGCAGTGATATCATGTGACTTGTTGTAATCCTGCACGGTTGCCTGGAAACTGGGAAGCAAGGTGATGGATTTCTGCACATGCTCACTCTCCCCCCTCCTTTAAAGAAAAAACCCTACAGAGGATAAACAGCCTACTTTGCCTAAGTGCAGACAAGTTTAATAAAGCAGAGAGTATAATTCTTTTCTGGAATTACGCATCAGGTTGAAATCCTAGAATCCTTGACAACGAAGACTCGGGATTCCCTGAGAAGCATCTGGCCAGATCTCCAAACTTTTATCAGCATCCCCTACCCCCAGAACCCCTCTGGAGTGGAAATCAGACCAGCTGTGACTTAAAAGAAGTTGAGACCCAGGACGTGGTTTTCTAAGATTCTGTGACTTTGTCTTTTCTTTCTTTGGAAAAGTGCCACCTCAGACAACGTACCTTTGTTTAAGGAGGGAGGTGGAGAGACACACAGGTAACCTTTCCTAAGACTAAAGGTCACCCAGTTGCTCTGATCCCCTTGTGTCCACCTGTAGAAGGGATGAAACAGCCCTCAGAATCCTGTTGTGAGGCTAAGTAATATGGCAAATGTCCAGCAAGATCCCTGACACACAGTAGGCGCTCCAACCCGTTCCCTCAATAGTCTGTTGACCCATTCTGGGAAGAAATCCTCCAAGTCCAAAGCACAGTTGCCCTCCTGCTGGGAGTCGTGGGGAGGAGGGGAGCCTGGAGGCTGCAGGGAAGGGGTCATCCTACAGAGGTGAGCCAGCCCTGCCATCCTCCCTGCAGAGAGGAGCAGGCTGGAGGGGAAGGAGCTGTGCCTTTGACCATCTCCCAAAAAGCAGTCCTCTCCTGTACCCAAAAAGACACATCCACATTTTCTAGCCAGGGGACTCTAAAAGTGTTCTCTGCTCCAATCCGCCTTTTAAAAGATGGGGGGCTTAAGCTAGGAGGAGGTGAAGAGATGTCACAGGATCACTCCGTCCATGCTCAAGCTGAGCTAGAACCTCCGAAGGGTTCTGACTCCTGGTCCATCCTCTTTTCCTCCTCCGGGTAAGGAGCCCCAGGGTAGGGCTGCCTAAGAGGGGGGCCTGGGCTCCTCAAATCCCCGACTTCCACTGCGGAACTAGTAAACACAATTGAGGGATGCTTTCCTATTAGAATCACCCAGGGCTTCAGCCTGAAGTTCCACGGAAACACACTTTCGCCCACCCCTGATCAGGGACCGCCTTGACCTTGGAACTGGGCTGGCCGCAAGTCTTTCTCGGCGGCAGGCGTTTCCATGGGCATCTCAGTGGGGCTGGTGCGCCCAAGTGGGGAGCCACTTTCACAGAGCCCGAGAAGAGGAAGAGAAGAGGAAAAGGCCGGCTCTACTTCCACCAGCCCTCCTCCCCCCCACCCCCACCCCCTTAGCAGAGGGAAGACTGGAATGTCAGGTGGAAATTTCGAAGCCACAAGAGAAAAGGGGAGGTTTCTCTAAAAAAGCCTATCCGTAGACGTGTTGGGGAAACTTATTTGTTAATCACAAGAATGATAACACGTCATCTAAGTGTTAAATTTAAAACAGAGCTAATAGTGTAGAACTTCCTAATCTGATTTCCTTTCAAGCGCTTTTAATATTTGTTATAAATGGAGCTACAGACGGCCGGGCCTTTGGCGCGTTGCCATTCATCATCTCGGAGCTTGGCTTTTGAGAGCGGGCCCGAGCTTGTAGCCAGAAGAGACCACCGATTTTAAAACAAATCCAGAAAGAGGTTCCGACTTTTGGCATTTGCCTCTCAGTGGTGTCAGGCAGAGGGGCTCGTGGAAAAGGTTGTTCTCGGGGAAAGGGGGGCGGGGGGAGAAGTAGGAGAACCGCTGGAGTAGCCCGCCCGGCCCGGAGGCAACACGTGAATCTTTGCTAATAAATAGGTCTGCGCTGCCAAGCTCTCTCCATAGACACTGTTTTCCGCTCCTGATGTTTCATCCGGCTCCTTTGAAACAGCTTCTGGAAAGTGAGGTTTTGCCAAGCTTGGAATGGATTCCTTTCTTCGTTCACGTCAGTTTCTCCGTTTGCTGGGAGCCTTCCCACAAGCTGATCGAGTGCTTTCTTGGCCTTGTTGGGGGGGGGCGGGGAGTGGCCGGGATGCCAGGTGGAGTCGCAGGCTGCTCCAGAACACCTGGAGAGGTTCTGGATATCACCTCCCCGTGAAAGAACCTTCTTCCCTCCATCAAGTCCTCAACATGCTGCTTTATTATGTAACCGGGTGCCATCGGCCCCGCCGGCTTCAGAGCGCTCAGATGGCATGGGGACAGACGTCTTTCAAGAAGAGTCTACACCTGCTGTCTACATGTCCTCCTCTCCCATCATCTCCTCAACCCACGATAGTCTTGCCCCCTCGAAAATCATTTTCAGCGGGGTAAGAGCCGTCCTAATTGGTAGATTCCCACGGGGCCATTGCGCTCGGGCTCTGGCTTGACTTACTGCGGCCTTCTCTCTGCAGTTCAGGTGTCTCTCCTACCTGACAGGACTTTCTTACCCTGGACACCTCCATCTCCTGCTGCTCTGCAGGCCACCCCTCTGCAGGCTGCTCTTCCTCTGGATTCCTTTCCCCCCCCCAAAATGTCTTCTGGGTGATCTCCTGCCCCATCCATAAGTCCAAGCCCCGTCTCTAAAGACAGGGTCCTCCCAGACACTACCTCCCTCATCATCTTCACCTTGGATGGGGGCAGGGAGGGGGGCAGGCATAGCTGTCTCGAATTTTGCATCTTCATACAGAACCTACTCTGTCCCTGATGAAACCAGCCATCTTCCTGGTGGGCAGTGACATCACCAGCCCCAGTGCCTCAGTTAGAAACCTGGACCGTTTCTAGATCCTTCTTCTCCCTCATCCATCTCTGTTCAGTCACCCAGCTCTGTTGAATCTGCCTCCTGAAAATCTCTTAAATACCACCTTTTCCCCATATCCACAACCACTGACCACGGCTCCAGCTCTCATCATTTCTTGCCAAAAACAGCAAAACATTCTGTTCTCCCAGCCTGCAGTAGAGGCCCCTGCCCCTGGGCCCCCCGACATGTTGCTGCCATAGAAAGCATTCTGCATTCCCAAATCGACCGTATCATTCCCGGCTTCAAATCCTCTCTTGCCCACATCTACCCTCCAGGACAAGGCCCAAAGCCTGTTGTGCAGTGCCCGAGGTGGTTGGCCCTGTCCCATCTCCAGCTCTACTTCCCGCTGGCTCCCCGTGCCCCTGCCAAGGGCAATCCCTCATGGTGGCTCCTAACTTCTACTCTGTGCCTTTGTGCTTAAGATCCCCTCAGCCCTCAGGCCACCCTCTTCGGCTTCTTCACTTCACCCCTGCCTTATCACCCCCAGACTGGGAGATGCTCCTCTCCTCCATGGTTCCATGGCACCTGGGCCTCACCTCTAGCAAAACACCACAGCTGATCTACTTCTCTGTCTCACCCACTCAACCATGGACTCTGAAGAAGCGGTCATGTTTTTTGATACCTGCATCCTCAGCCGAGTCCATGGCTGAACCACATTGTGAACACGGGTGATATGTGAAACACTGGCCAACTGGTATCAGATAGGCATGGGCAACCAGCACAGATGCCAGCCAGCATCCTGCGGCTGGGTCACAGAATCCTCCCCCCAGAGTCAAGCCTTTAGCTGCTGTGTCATGGGGAGTCGTGATTGGCATCCTCGAAGTGGACCTGGGTGAGCCGTGTCCTGGCACTCCGCCCCATGTCATTCCTTCCCTTTGAGCGCCGTGGGGCTTACTGGCTCTCTTCTAATGAACGGAACATGGCAGACAGGACAGAATATCCCTCCCTGAGATCGGATTATAAAAAACATGGTGACCTCTATCTTAGGTGCTTTCTTAGGATGGTGAGGCAGCCCTATGGAGGGGAGAGGCCCATGTGGCAAGGGACAAGGCCTGCCAGCAACCAACCGAGTGACCTTGGAAGTTGATTCCTACCCATCCAAGCCTTGAGAGGTGTGTAGGACTAGGGGATGCTCCCCTGCAACTGTGTGGACCACCGTGAGCCAGAGGCACAGCTAAGCCATGCCCAGATTCTGGACCCACTGGTTAAAAGGCATCCTTCTGGAAGGTGGTGGCAAAACCAGACTTGATGGTGAGACGTTTGCTCTGTGGGCTACCATCGCTAATGCTGAGGACAAAGTTGCCGTACGTAAGGGTCACTCCAGGAACCTTTTCCACACTTACGTACAACAGCGCATTGAGGGGGAATGGCGACAAGCATACACTGGCAATAATTATAACGTGATTGAAGTTCTTCCAAGGTTACTGGATGTTTCTGTAAAAACATATCAGATTTCTCCAAATAGGTTATGAAACGCAAAACCAAAATCGTTTTAAGATTTTACTGAGTTACAGGCTGGTGACATTTGATCACACTCAAAAACAATATTTACTTTGCTTCCACCTTTCCCCAAGTTATTGGGGACTTTTTCTCCTAATGGAGAGACAGAACTTACTCATCTAGAAGGTAAATACGAATATTATTTGTTAGTGATTGGTTCAGATTTGGAAGAAGGAAGCCAACCTTCCTCTTGGAGTGGTAGGCAACCTGGGAGGAAAGTTGCTAAGGAGAATATCTTTGGGATTAAAATATGATGCCCAAAGAAGCAGGGGCTGGAGCTCATTCTTTGAATGATATTTGTGAAAAAAAAAAAGAAAAAAAAATCTTCAGAATGCCTATCATGGAACTTAGATACAAGAGAGAGAATTCCTGAATGGGGAGGCCCAGAAAAACTCTGGAGAAGTCTTTTTTGTTTTTGTTTTGTTGATGTGACCATTGTGTGCACTACAGATTATGGCTGAATTTACTTAATGGTTTTCTTAGCAAAAACATGAGTAACCCCAAATTAGAATGTGTGGATTGCGCCTCTCCTCCTGTTACTAATGTTCTGTTAATAGTTTATAAATATTCCCCAATAATACTTTTTGAGTGTAGAAAAAAAAATACAGTAATTATGGAGTCTACAGAATCTGTCTTGATAATCTCAGAGCATCACTCCAACACTTAGGGGACGTTAGGGGAAAAATTAAGTGGTAAAAACCCACTGTGAGCTAGCCTAGCTCTCCAGACGAGGGAGACTGGAGCATGGTCCCACCAACAGATGCCGCGGCGAGAAGGCCAGTTTTTTAGCTGAAAACATCATTTCCCCTCTCCCTGAACTGAGTATTTCTTTTTTGCAGAGTTAAATATTTTTTCTCAAGGCCAATTTAATGCGTTAAATCTGTCGACCTGTGTACTGCTTTTCACATGAATCCATTAATTCATAAATCAGAAAGGGATGGAGACCTGGTTGCCTGCTTTTGGGGGTTACAAAACGTGAGTAAGAGGCTCGCTCCTCCCTCTTCCCCTTCTCAAAGCCAAGGTCAGAGAAGACGGGGAGTGCAGTGAGCCAGGTGTGAAGGGCAGGTGTGAGACAGCTGCCTGCCGAGTGCGGTCGGGAGTGTCTTCCCGGTGGCTGCTCGGAGGGAGCCCAGGAGAAGCCCCAGCTGCAGGACAGCTTCCAGAGGTTAGGACGGAGAAGCCCACACTGAGGAGCTCAGCCACCCAGGAAGCGGGGAGGGGGGTCCCCAATGGCCTCCAGGCCTCCCCAGTGTCAGCTTTCTCAGGGGACAACCCACTTCCTGTAGGTCTAGCAGCTGCTTCACCCAAACTTGGCTTTGCAGTAACGGAAGGGACCCTCCCAACCCTCCACCCCAAGCTTTACCTGACAAAGGCTGCCTCCTTCCCCACCTCCAGCCTCCCCAGGGGGTCCTCGCTCCGAATTTCCCTGTGAAAAGGTGTCAACCTTATACTCTACAAGACAATGGAGGGCCTAGCGTGCCCCTGGGATGGTGCTCAGTACCCCCTCCCACTCCAGAAGGGACCTTCTCCCTGGGAGCCAGCAGGGAAGAAGAAGATGGGCGGTCAATGCAGGCTTGGCCAATCCCCAAAGTAGACCAAAAGGCCAGGGTGCCTGACCTCTGCAGCCAACTGTGGGGGCCAGAGTGGGAGGGATAGATGGTGACTATTCAAGGAGGAGGGCTCAAGATGGGGGCTCTGATCACCTGGGGCGGGAAAGCCTGGTGGGAGGAAGAGCCTGGAATCCATGCTCCCTGCTGGAATTGGTGAACTGCAGCCCAGGGGTAGGGGATGGGGGTCCCAGGCTTTGGGCTGCTGGGAACAGGACCTGCACAGGCCCCAGGCAGGAGGAAGCTGTGCCCACGAAAACAGCCAGGGAGAAAGGCAAGGTGGGCAGACTGGCCTAGGTGGGCTCAGGGGAGCCTTGTGGGCCAGGGGGACAATGTTGTCTTTATCCTAAAGTATAATTATGAGCCGGGGGAGTGTGGCACAGTGGTTAAATGCAGAGGCTCTGAAAAGGGATGGCTGCCTCCCTATAGAGTCTGTCCTTTCTCTGGGCCTCAGTTTCCTTAAGTACAAATTGGGAGGGATGGCGGTACCTGGCTTGGGAGTTGGTGTGAGGATTAAAAGAAGTAATACAGTAAAGTGGCTGGGACTCTACCTGGTGACCAGTCCGGTCAGCACCTGGTAAGGATCAATCACCCTGGGGAAAAAACTAAGCGAACAGCCAGGGCCTGGCTCCTCGGCTAAGGACACCCTGCAAAGGCTTTTGGGCTCTTTGAGACTCCCTTCCCTTAACTATAAAATGGGAATAAAAATAATGGCCATGTTTCAGATGGAGTTTGAGTGGAAATGTTCTAGCCAATAAATTTCGCTTCTGGCACCAATGGTTTGCCAAGGCCAGCTGGGGTCTTGGCACACATTTTATCTCTTCAGCGCTCACTGCCACTCTTAACTAGGGGTAGGGGCTGCAGACAGCTAACTTCATTGTGAGTCTCCCTGGAAAGCACCCCCAGCCCCAAGCCTGGCTGCCACTGAGCCAACCGTTTCACCTTTTGGCGGGTGGGTGAACCCTTGCCCAGCATCAGCACCCCTGGCCATGCTGCCTCCTGTCCCCACCACCTCCCACCCTCCAGGCCTGGCCCCAGGCTCTGATAGGAACAATCTTGGTGTGTTTTATGATCCTGCTGCTCCTCCCAAGAGCTGTAAGATGGGCCCCACGGGGGGGGGGGGGGGGGCGGTGAGGTCAGGAACATGGGGTGCCCATCCCCGGCCCCACTTATCCTCAACACCCCCAGCCACTCCCAGTCCCCCAGAGCCTTCCGAGGGAGCTTCACATAATTGGCAACAAACACACAGCACAGCATGCTGGTTCTCTTCTTGTTTTCACAATGTTTTAATGATCCAGGTGTGACTACCAAGTTTATGATGCCTTCCCCGGGCACATTTGTTCCTCTCTTTGTAAATCGTGCAAGATGCTGTGTTTCAACAGTTCCTCTCGGTACAGATTCCATCCCTTATTCATATTCTGCGTCAAAAAAAGGCTTGTTCAAAGACAGTCCTCGGGGCGAGGGTTATGATGGCCACAGACATGTCAAGGCTTCCTGCCAGGTGCATTTTCTGTTGCTAGCCAGGGGGTTCCTGCTGATGTGTGGGATGGTCCTCCTCACCGATGAGGCTTCTGTGAGTCTTTAAGACACAGTGAGCTGTGACATCTTGCTGCTGCAGTGATGTTGGGGGCAGGCCCCTGGGGTGGATGGGAGGTTTGGAGGACAGGAGTCCAAGACTGAGCCTCTCCCGGCTTCCCTCTGCCCCCCTGGTGCTCTGCACACTGACTCAGTGCTCCCTTAGCAAGCTGCGCCGTGCCCTTTGCCTTGCCTGGGCTGCCCTCATGCCGTGTGTGTGCCTGGCATGGGTCTGCGGTGTCCCCAGAGCCCTCTCGGCTCGGCCTCATCAAGGGACATTGCGGGGGCCTGCAAGCCCACCTGTTTCCTCCACCAACTTTGAAGCACACACAGTAGCCTGCAGGGCCGTCATTAGTTTTGAAGGCGGTAGGAGAGAAGGCAGAGAGGGAGGAGGGAGTTTGGTCATCCAGGAAGCACTTGACCCTGGATCGGCTCTAGTTTTTAGATTTCATTTTCCCTGGTGGGGGCTGGGAGGCCAGCCGGGGAGGCTGGATGGCCTTACTAGGTGCAGCGCACCCAGCCCGGGACCCCTGGGCCTGTTTCCTGAGGCTGGATGAATGTGCGGGGGACGGGAAAGGGCAATGGGAACATTTTGGGGCTTTCCAGCCGGACCTTCCCTGCTGGGCCTTGCTCACTTTCAGTCAAGTGGATCCCTGAGTGCTTCAGGAGTAAGGAGTAAAGGCCACTGGACACCTCTCTTCATTGACCACATCCTCTGACCACCCTTCACAGATGCAAGCCTGCTCCATCCTCTACTGGTCAGCTGGGAGGCTGGGTCCTTACCTCCTGGCCCTCTGCATAGGCGCATGCTTCTCCGCACTCTTTTGATCCCATATGGGGGAGGGACCCCCAGCCCCAGAAGAGGAAGAGACTCACCAGGGTGTGTGTAACTCTGCCCATCCCTCTTTGGAATCAGCCTGTAGAGTCTCCCCATCTTCATCAGCTCATCAAAGCCCTAAGTTTCATAGGGCAGACCCCACTGGGAAGATCCGAAGATTGGTCGTCCCTCCAAACCAGTGTCAAGTAAGCCTGTCTAATTTGGTCCGGGCGCTCAGAAGCTGGATTGCAGACTACTGCTGGACACCTAGTTGATCAGCAGCAGACTTGATGCATCATCACCACCTGCCTGACCCCCTATGTCTGCGCTCAATTAGCTCTATGCTTGGGCAGGGACAGGGGGTGCTATTTATCGGTGCCCCCCTGCTGGAACCTCAGCCCCTAATTTAGAAGTTCTCTCTATAAATGTACTCTTTGAGGTGGACCTTGTTTGGGAACAGGAGGGGACAAAATAGAGACACACAGAGACAGGGAGTCACAGTCACTCCCATCCCAGAAATAGCCTCTTTGCCACCCTTCTGCAGGTGACCTGGGCTGGGCCGCTTGTCTTGCATACAGAACGTGCTAGACTTGTCCAGGGATGCTTGTCTGGCCAACCTGACCTGCACAGACCTGTCAGATGCTGGGACCAAGCAAACCACTTCTTTTGTATCCAACGCAGTATAACGAAGGAATGAGCAGAGGAGTTAACGAATGAGAAGCAACACCACTCTTGGGACTTTGGAGTCAGAGATACATCAACTTTCAAATCCTGACCCCACCACCGACCCGGAAAAAGTTGTATATCCTTTTTAGTAAGTTGGATATCCTTTTAAGCCTTCATTTCCCCTCCCACAAAACAGAGCTAAGGATAGATAATCACTTTTTGGGGTTGTTTATGACCGAAATAACTTTCAGGCTATTCTTTAAAAAAAAAAAAAAAAAAAAAGTCTAGATAATTTTCAGGCTATCCTTTTTTAAAAAAAAACAAAAAACAAAAATAAAAATGTTTCCCACTTACCAGTCCTGGGTTAACAGGCCCAAGGTGCTGTGGGTATCAAGATAGTCTATACAAAGTGCGTGGAGAAAGCAGAATGACCGCTATATGACCGCTATCGCTGTTGGGATTAACATATGTCCGGGCCAGGGAGCTGACCCCAGAGGCCTGGGCAGGATGATGACACTCGGGGGTGCACATGCAGCTTCTGAGCCAAGTCAGACCTGACTGTGGACGTTTCCAGGCCGACGTGCCCGGGCCACAGGGAATCCGAGGCCTGCATCCAGAGGGAAGGTGCGTCTGTCTGTGTCTTGGGAGCCGCGGCCACCAGTGATGGCTCCCTCCTTGGCGCCATCTTCCGTCACAAAGAGCGGCTCTGTCTGAACCCGCAGGGCCCGGGGCTGTAAAAAGGGCCATAAACAGAGCAGGCTGCCATAAACCAGAGACAGAGTCGTTAGCAGTTTCCTTTCTGATAAGGGCTTCAAGCGCTCCGAGGAGACTGCTGTGATTTCCAAGTCTGGTCCTTGTGCCCCAGATACTGGAATCCTCGGGTCAGAGTCCACGGAGAGAGCGAGGCTTGGGGGGGAAGTCCGCCGGGGGACAGAAGGGCGGGAGGCCAAGAGGCAGGCTGCGGGGCTCGCGGGGACAAGAGGGGCCTAGCGGCCGAGGCGAGGAGCCACTGCTGCGGGCCAGGCTCCCTGTGAAGGCAGCATCGCCGGCTCGCCCGCCCAACCAGCCTCGCGGGAGACGCTCTGTCACAGCCCGTGTCCCAGGCCGGTGAGACGGGAGTGCGGGCCCGGCCTGACTTCAGGAATCTCGAGATGGCGCCAGCACGGGCCCTCCCCGCCCGGGGACTGTGACTGCGCTGACCCCCGCCCGGGCAGCCCGCCCGCCTGGACCTGGAGGCCTCCGGCGCACGCTTGGCGGTCGGCCGTGGCGGGCTGGGCGCGGACAGGTGCGGGCGGAAGGACGAGGCTCTGGGTTGGCTCTTTGGCTCCTCCCAGCCCTTCTTCCACCTCACGGAGGGTGCTGCCACCAGCCACGGGGGCGAGGGCTCAGAGAGGGCAAGTGCAAGTTCCTGGTCACCCAGCTCGCCGATAGGAGCATTCTGCAGCTAGGGCAGGGATTCCAGGGGGGGCCATCGCCCGGAAGACGTCAGTCTTCGCTCGCTCAGATGCCCTTCTGGGACAGAGGAGGCACCGAGCTGGAAGGAGCCGCCACGCAAACATCCCTTGTAGACAGACGTTCCTGGGCTCTGCCACCAGGGCTCAGAGCCGGGGCCCAGGCCTGGCTCCTCTGAGCTGCTGGACTTTCCTCATCAAAAACTCTGGGCCAGGGTCAGCGTCCCGTTCTCTGAATGACACGTGTCGGTTCCCAGAGGTGTAAATAGCTGAAGGCGTCTAGTCGGAACTGCTAGCTTTAAGAACCAGACCCACCAAACCGAAGAGGCATTTTATTAATTTTCCAGGAGGCTGGGTGTTCTTATCAGTGGAACGCGTAATCGGGGAGGGTTAGCGGCGGGCGCCCAGGCCTCCATCCCAGTCCCTGGGGCTGCCTCCAACTTGCTGGGTGGCCCAGGCCACTCTGGGCTGTGCAGGGCTTCCCACCTGCACAGGACGGGGCTTGAGGACCGGCATCTCTGCCTCCTACCCCCTGGGTCCTTCTACTGGATTCTCCTTCCTCACTGCACGTCACACCCACAGGAGGCGGCGCAGCCTCACCTTGGATACGGCTGGGCGCATCAGCTAAGAGCAGCAAGACTTCAGAAGGCAGCAGGCTGTCCCCCACTCACTCTTCTTCCCCTGGTGCAGCTTGTGGAGGCCTCCTCCGAGGGAGTGGAGAGGGGCCGGTCTGTGACCTTTGGTCTTGGCCACAGCTCCAGCATTCAAGAACGATAAGACGATAAGACGGATGCAAGCAGATACTGAGAGGTGGGGACCTACTTCTCCTTTCTGTCCCCGCGGCCTCTTCCACGGAGCCATCGTGCCTCTGCTTTGGGAGGAAGGGCCAGATTTCCCAAACTCTCCTAAAATTAACAATGTGTCTAGGATGCTGTCCCGTGCATTCCTGACACTATTGCAAGCATTCAGGGTTATGTATAATCCTAGGGATTTTAAAATAACATCTACGCCTGTAAGAGGACCGATTAAGGAGATCATACACACGGCGCAGGCAACACAGAGGAACATTATATAGCCGTTAAAAGGTAATGGAGGGCAGCCCCGGTGGCTCAGCAGTTTAGCACCACCTTCAGCCCAGGGCATGATCCTGGAGTCCCGGGATCGAGTCCCACATCGGGCTTCTTGCATGGAGCCTGCTTCTCCCTCTGCCTGTGTCTCTGCCTCTCTCTCACGAATAAATAAATTAAATCTTTAAAAATAAAAAATAAAAGGTAATGGAATGGGGCGCCTGGGTGGCTCAGTGGGTTAAGCATCCGACTCTTGAATTTGGCTCAGGTCATGATCTCAGGGTCATGAGACTGAGCCCTCCGTTGGGCTCCTAGCTGGGCGTGGAATCTGCTTAAGACTCTCTCTCTCTCCCTCTGCCCCTCCTCCACTCTCCCTCTCTAAAAAGAATAAGTAAAAGGTAATGGAGCTGTAATGATATTGGAAGTACATATGAAGTTAACTCTAAAGGGCAAGAGGCAAAAGTTGTCTAGAACATGTATTCAAATAGGCAAAATGTATAGAAAAAAGACTTGAGTTGTAGATGGTGGGAGTATGGATAGTGTTTCTCTGGCTTTTTACACCGTGTTAGTGTGCTTGGGTTGAGTCATGCCCAGCCAGGCCTGGATGGTGACATTTTGCACCGTGTGACCCTACCCTGGCCTGGGCACAGCTGACTGAACTACGTGCGGCCACGTCACTCATGGGCGGCCCATCCGAGGCCAGCCGGCGCCGCTTGACTGGAGTAGTCAGGCCTAGAAAGAGGAGCTGGGTGGTTCAGTTTTTCTCTGAAATTTGAACTGAGAAACAAAGAAAAAATTGTGCTCTATGAGAGCCAAAGCTATAGAAAGGGGCCAGAGCGAGGCTGAGGGAATAGTTGCCATGGCCAGGGAGCTTTTGAAATGATGAGGGGCCCGAGGGAGGGGCCATGTCCTGAGGAATCCCCAAGCCCCTCGTGTTCTTGCAGCACATCTCTGCTCTCCCTTGGGGAAATCAAGTCAATCAAGTGGGTCTCTGATCCTTAAAATGGAATAATACTAATCTTGTGTTTTCCAAAATTTCTACAATGACATTATGTTACTTTTAATAAAACAATTCACTACCGAAGAGGGGTCCCATTGCATTCTTGGCAACCCTACCATTTCAGAGTGCCTTCTACTGGGTTCAAATATTTTAAATGAGTTTGGCCTTGCTTCATTTCACCAGGGTTACGGAGGAGCCACAGTTCAGGGCCATTTGAATGCTTTGCAACGCAGATCTCCATCTGGGGGCTTTGGCATCAGACACCCCCCAGCCAAGGCCTGCTGGGGACAACCCGATGGGCCAACAGAGCCTCGTTCCTCTCAGAAATGTCATCTCTGAAAGGCAGCTCGGCACTGCTCGTTTTGTGCCGACCACACTGTTAAGCAAGTCAGAGTATCTGCATTTGCACCGGGGTCTCTCCGCGGCCTCGCACAGCCCCTCACGCTCACACACGCAAACCAGACGGCGAACAGCCTGGAAGTAGCAGACAAGAAGACGGAAGGAAATATGGCATCGGTTGTATTGAATTTGAAGTCCGTTCCCTCGGCGAGGGGACTTCTGTTAGTGAGTCTGAACAGATAAGAGTGATAAATCTCTGGCCCTGTGATCCCTGGGCATTTCCATTCCCCTCACACACTTCTCCCCTTGAACGTTTTGTTCTGCACACTTCCTGCTATCTCAGGCTCTTGGCCGGGGCTGCTGACTTGAAAGGGGCGGCAGAGTGGCCTCAAGCGTTCTCTCCTCCTGGACAAGGCGCACAGGACCCTGTCCTCCTGTCTCTCAGCTTTGGTGGCCCTTCTTCCCGCCTGCTTGTGCTGCAGATTGCTGGGTGGGAAAGGCCCAGAGTGGGCAGGCGGCATGGGAAAGGGTGGTGGTGGGGTGGGGGTGTGTGTGTGGGCTCTCCAAGCACCCTGGGCTCCTTGGGACAAGGCAGGGGTGGTGCAGCCACACGGAAGCTGCTGGGGATCCCTCGGTTCCTGGTCTCCTATCCCCGTTTTGCCACTTAAAAGCCATGTGGCTTAAGCAAAATGTTTTGCCCTTTTTGTGTCTCGATTTTCTCAACTCTGAAATGGGAGAGCGAAATGAGGAAGAGGTCATAAATGTCCATGTGCTTAGTAAGTGGCCTCTAAATGTTTGCTTCCCTTCAGCTTAGGGAACCAGGTTGCGACGGCCTCTCCCTGCCAACCCTGGGGCCCCCAGCGGGAAATGTCTGAGAGCCTCTGGAGAGACTGGTGGGGGCCGGGCGTGCTGAGCACAGGGCATTCACCCCAGGCTGGGCACCTTTGAGACTCTTCCACGAGCAGACCGATGGCTCGTTTTGCAGACTGTGTCAACAGGCAATGCTGTCCTGGCTCAGGGAAGGGTGAGTGGCTGCAACCAGGTTTAGAAACACATGTCAAACCCAATTCCAACCAGATGAGGCTGGCCTACTTCCAATGGCCACTTTCCATCCCGGTCCTGGCCAGGGGGAGGCTTGTCCAGATCCCGTCCCTGGGCAGCCGGGCCTGCTTGTTCCCTGGAGTCCTTGGGTCCAGACTGAGAAGCTCACCTCTCCACCCTAGAGGCTCCATTCAGGAGGTCCAAGCCATGAGTCACGGAGCCCAGGGAAGCAGCTGCCTTCCGGAGAACCCCCTGCCCATCCTATAGTAAACAGGCCCGTGCTCTCCCTGACACAGGTAGGAGCTGGGCAAAGAAGGAGGCTAGGAGATGCTGTTTAACGACCACAACAAGGGGGTTGCATGAGCCATTGGCTCCCCCAGGAAGTGAAATAGCCCATATGTAGCAGATGGGCCTGAGCCAATTGGCCGGGAAGCCACTGGCTTCTCTCTGCTGGGTTAAAAATGGTGGCTGGGAAAAAAAAAAAAAAGTCACCACCACCCAAAAAACCAACCCACGAGAGAATGCAGCATACCAGCAAAGAGTCAAGAAGGAAAGGAAATCCAAATGTTTTGAGTTTAACTATTAAGCATAGTTTCCAGCGAGTGTACTCATGTCTTGAAATGAAACAGATGAAAGCAACATGTGTCAATGGCTGTAGGAAGGCGGCAGTGTCATCAGCAGGAAATAACGGAATTGAACCCTGAAGCCTCAGCCCAGAACTTAACTCTTCTGCTCCAGTCCCAAGGCCTTTCTGCATGGAAGGCCAGGGAAGTTTCTCACCCCACTGGGTCTCTGGCTCCACGGGCCCTGGAAAAACCCTCCTCCAGGACCAGGAGCACCACAGAAGGACTTGCTTTCTTAAGGGCTGATGGCCTTGGAGGGAAGGGAGCCCCACGGGCCCAGGAAGAGGATGGGAAGCACTGAAGAGGAACCACACAGCCTCTATCCATGGGGAGTTGGGACCACAGTTCTTGGCAAGGGCAGTGCTGGCTGCCGGCAGAGGTGGCCAAGCCAAGGCCAATGTGCTGGCACTGAAAGGGTGGGTGGCTCCCCGGGGAGACCCACAAGCCCCAGGAGGCTGTCAGGGCGGCTCTGTGGCCAGGGGTGCAGATGGGGCGAGCTCTTCTCACCTGATCCCTTCGTTCGAGAAGAAAGAAAGCACACATCCCCACCCCTTGGGCCCACCCTCAGAGACCCGGGAAAAACAGCAAGTCTGGGCCCAGGAAGGTGAAGCGGATGTCCACATGCCTTGAGAGTAGTGAATGGCTTGTCCAGGCCTCTCTCTCCCTGCTTTCATCTCCAATGGACTGACACTATGCAGCTTTGGGGATACCTGCCTCACTGTTGATCTGCATGCCACATGCAAATACTGCATATAATTTAAAAGTGAAACAGAAAAAAGTAGAATAAAACAGATAAATGACATAACGCGGGAGCACAGAGTGAGAGCCTTATGTGAGTTTGGTTGCAGCGCAGCGGGTGCACCTGTCACCAGCACCAGAATCCTTGGGGAGGTCCCCAGCTCGGCTCAGGAGACTCACTCAGGAGGCCAGGTTTAGGGGCTGGAGCTAGTCCACTGATTTTCCGACTAGGCTGGGCCAAAATAAGCTAACATGAATGGCTGGTGGCATCATTACATGCAGAGAAAATTAATGCTTCAATTCCTTCTTTTATCCCTAAAGAATTAAATGTCTAACAGGCCTCAATGCCCATCCCAGCGTAGGTGCTTTGGTATTGCTCAGAAATGTACATATTCGGATTTACCGTGCCCGTGTACACCGGTCTACTCAGGCCATCATAACAAAATGCCATAGACTGGGCAGTTTAAGCAACAGAACTCTACTTCTCATGGTTCTGGAGGCTGGAAATCCAAGATCAAGATTTCAGCCCATTCAGTCCCAGGGGAGAACTAACTCTCTTCTTGGCTCACAACAATCACCATCTCACCATGTCCTCAAGTGGCAGAGAGAGAGAGAGAGAGAGAGAGATCTGTTCTCTTCCTCTTATAATAATGGCATAAATTCCAGCGTGAGGGGCCCACCCTCATGACCTCACCTAACCCTACTTACGTCCCTAAGGCTCCATCTCCAAATACCATCATCTTGGGGTTTAGGGGTTGGACATATGAATGGAGAGGTAGGGACTCATTTCATTCCACAGCCGTGGGTTCAAGGACCATCACCAGGTCACTCTGACCCACGTTGGGAGGTGCCTGCCATGTACCATGCACACTGTCAGGCTCAGGGACTGTGTCAGGATGGCCAGACACAAAATTTTGTCCTTTAAGAATCTGGGAGGTAAACAGAGAAGCAGATGACATAACAAGAACAGGGAAAGAGCCAAAGCAGCCCATGGGGCGCTGGGAAGAAGGGGGTGGGGACACAGGGCCCACCCTAGATGTGATGACAAAGGGGCAGAACCAGTCCAAGGAAGCTAAGGAGGACAGCCCTGGAAGGTAAGAAAGCATGAGCAAAGGCCCAGAGGCCAGACACAGCCCTGGGCCCGGGCACAGCTGCCCGCCGGATCATACCTCATGGACACACAACGTGCCAGGCAAGCGGCTGTCCAGAGTGGAGTGGCCAGAGCAAGGAGAAACCGAATGTTCTGGTGTGGAGTATGGCCTTGGCTTTATAAAGAGGTGGGAGGGGGTGCTGGGTCTAATGAAGGGTGGGAGCCAGAAACCAGGGACCCCGGTGGGAGTCCACGGGAATCTAAGAGGTTGTAGTTAGATGTTTACATTTCATTTGAGCAACTTTCTTAGGTTGGGCTCCCCAGAGGCAGACCCGGAGATGGGAATTCAGGTGAATTCCTAGGAAATAGTCTCAGGGAAAATCTATAGGGGGAGGAGGTGGTGGCCTGGGTAGGGAAGGAATCCAGTGAGGCTGTGATGTCCATTAGTGTCCCCCGGCAGGTAACTTTGGTTCACTGTCACCCTGGCTTAGAGACAAAGGAGCTGGGTACTGATGCCCTGGCATTTCTTAGTCACCGGTTAAGGGCTCGGGATAGGATAGGAGAGGAAGGCACTTGGTACTCTCGGAGCTGGTAGGCAAAGTGGGTGCCCGAGGGAGGGAGGGGTCGGATGGCAGAGTGTGGAGTCTTAGTTACCTGCTTGGGTTGGTTCTTAGACCTCCCAAGGACACCCAGTGTGTCCCGTGAGCCTCGGAATTAGCCAGGAACTAGTGCTTCAGAAGAACTCAGATGGTTCAAATCTAGAAGGTCAAGAAACGTCCAAACCAGGACCACAGGATTATGGGGACCCTGTGGATCTAGAAGCCTCCTCCCAGCTGTGCAAGGGGCAAGGGACACGGCCAGGAAAGGAGCGGGGGTGGGGGGGCCACCTTGAGCCAAGAGCTAACTCCAAACACCAGGGCTGTCCAGCAGGGCTCGGGGCTGGGTTCCTGGAGCCCGGGAGCCCATCCATGGGCTGTCACTGACTGGTTATCTGAATGTGGGGCAAGGGCGCGTCCCCATCCATCAGTGACTCAGTGCTCTTTATTCCCATAACCGGGATGGCTTTACCTGCCCTGCCCACTTCTAAGACTGTTATAGGGATAAAAATAGGAATCCACCCTGGGAAAGTTCTCCAAGAATGTCCAAGCACACTCCGCTTCCGAAATGGTGAGTAATGTCAGACGTGGGCAGGCGGGGAGGAAAGTCACATCCACCGAACATTCCCTACAGGCTGCCAGCAGCCTGCTCAGGCTTCACGCAATTGAGAGGGTGCAGGGACAGAACTTTGACCCTCAGGCGGGATACCTACGGAGGCCACAAAGACACGTGATCTCCACCTCAATGCAACTCATCACCGAGCATCTGAGTTACCCCTTCAGACTTGAGGATAGAGATCAGAGTGAGCCAGCTGGTAGGGCGAGGATCAGCCTGTCGCTGGGTCCCGGGCTGGCTCCCTGCCCTGCTCCCCCCCCCCCGCCCCCGTCCAGCCAGACACCCTCGGCCGGCCTCCAGGGCTGGGCATTCAGCTCCCACGTTACCCTCGTCTCCTTCAGATTGGGCTCAGGGAAGGCCCTGCTTCTCTCTTGGAGAATCATATCATCAGTGAGTGATATGGCTTGGGGACCCCACCCCGTTCCCTCTTTCCCTCGAGGACCCCTCTGCATCTTCATCCTGGTCGATCCACCAGCAGAACTGCTCCCCATAAGATGTTAAAGTCCGTGCCCTGGGCCCATTACAAAGCCTACTCGTCTGGGACCTTCAAGGTTGCAGAGGGGGAAAAAAGAACTGTGACTGTAACATCTGAGCGGGCAGAGAACACCAGTGTCACCCTGGAGAGCTTCCCTGTTAGGATTTGTGCCCCCATCTCACTGTGGGCATCCTGGCAATAATCCAAGCTGGTCGGGCTCTCCTAGGATGCCTGTGTCCACATCTAAGTCCCCGTGCCACCGGACAGCGAGGCAGTCTGGACCCACAGCCCAGGACCCTTCAGGGTGAGGATGAAATGCCTTCACTTTTACGTTCCCAGAACTTCACCCGGGCAGGTGCCCAGCACAGGTAGGCGGCCTTGGCGCCTGGCTACCAGGTGACCGTGTTTCCTCACACACCACCCGAAGAACCGGGGACCTGAGAGGCTACGGGGCTTGTCCAAGCTAAGCTGGTCAGTCAATGGCAGAGTCTGAACTTGAACACGTGTCTGTCTGACTTCAAAGTCTGGGCTTATTCCAATACACCTCACATGTGTCTAAACTAAGACATCTGGGTTACAACATCATAAAAATCAAAGGTTGGCGATACTCCCATCCCCAGCATCCAGTTTCACACATGGACTCGTTCTGTCGCAGAGCCAAGGACTTGTGACCCTGACCTCAGGCCCATCTCTGCCGACGAGGGGTTCTGGGCAGTGAACGCAGATGGTGTCCGTGCAGCCCCCAGGCAGGAGGGATAGGCCACACTTAAGCGTGTTTCCAGTTTCTTCCAGGTGCTCTCTTCTAAGCAGGGGAGGATCTAATATTGGAATTAGCAGATGATTTTTGAGGGAAAACTTTGGATTGGACCAAATCATGTGTATCATTTCCCCCCTATCCGGCTATGCTGAAAATTCATCATGATTTTCTATGAACAAACCAAATGCAAAGACCTGGCGGCACGATCCTCCCTGGCGTAACTCAGAGGGTAGGCGACCCCTCTGCAGTCATGGAGAGTCTCTGGTAGGCCGACTGGTTAGAGCATTTGGGTTAAAACTTCGAGGCGAAACCGGCTCCTTTCCCTGGTCCCACTTGCTGTCTCATCTCCGAAGCGGTCTTTCTGCGAAGGGGTGGCACCTGCAGGACAGGAGGCCGCTGCACAGGAGGTGACACTGCAGAGGTGCCACGAGGACCCTTCCCCCCCCCCCCCCCCCCCCCCCCCCCCCCCCGCTGCTGTCTCCTGCTCCACCCAGATTCTTCCACCAGGGCCCGGGTGTGTGTGCACTTCTACCTTAGGAGTCCGGGAGTGGGGAAGCTGCAAACCCTCCCGCTAGGGTGGCATTTACAGCTCTCGAGGGAAGGTTTTGCAAGAACTGGAGTGAAGGCTGCAGGTGGATGGGGCTGCAGTCGGGTGGTCTCAGGCCCGCAAAGACCCCTGCCCCGGAGCCCTTTGCGCTCTGTGCACACTGAGGGAGCTTTACAGGGCACTTGGTGGCAAGGGCTGTGTGGGCCCTAGTGGCCCAGGGTGCACCTTCTGGTCCTTTGGGGGACGCAGGTGGCTCTCTGCAGGAGCTGGGAGGAGGAGAGGCCTTGCTGGAGGAGCTGAGGGGTGCTGGCAGTGGTGAAGGTATTCCAGCGACTTCCCGCAGGCCCAGCCTCCCTACATGACGGGCCCAAGAATGCAGCCAGAGAGCCCTGGCCCAGGTCTGCAGAGAGGCTCTGGCCGCCCTGGCAGCTGTTCAAGTGTCGATCCATTTCAAAGGCCTATTGTTAAACTTCTAACGGCCAAAAGGACAGCCCCAAGCCACGCACAGGGAAGTCCTCCAACTGCAGTGACCTGGAAGGCTAGCAAGCTCCCCTCCAAGCCGGGCAGGAGCTGGGAGCTGGGCAATCAGTGCAATAAATCAGAGGAAGGATCCGAAGCGGCCGTAGTGACCAGGAGGAGACCCCTTCTGGCCTCTGGGATTCATGGCCACATGCAGGTGCGCAGAGCCGGACGGTGACCTGGAGCTTTTGCACAAATGCTATGGAGGGATGTTGCAAATGTCTACACTAAATGTCGAGTAGAGTCTCCCTTGGGCCATCATCTAGTTCATTTTCCCCAGGTCTTGTCTGCTCCACCACCAGTAACTGTGGGAGTCAGAGTTCTTGGCTCTGCTACCACCTACCTACCTACCAGTTAGCTGGTGATTTCAGGGCAGGTCACCCCACCTTTCTCACCACAAAACAGGGGTTGGCCTGGTGGCCGGGCCTGATTCTCTCCCTGAACCCCAGGGGCTTCTCAGAGGATGCAAGGGAGGTTGAGGGAAGCCTCCGCTGAGGCCGGGGCGCCCACATTCCATCCTCAGACCTGAGAGTTCGAGTCCTCCTCCTGCCCACGGCCCACCCCCCAGACCAGCACAGAGTAGATTTGGGCCCCAGGACCCCCAGGTCCCTGTAAAGCCCGCCCCAGCTTCCAACACCCCCGTCCTCCCTTCCAAAAACCCTGGCACTTTTTATGTGTCTTTCATTTGATTTGAATTCTCAATTGCCATCACAAAGAGGTGGGGGCCAAGTGGGACCTTTGATCCTCTTGCAAGCCCCCCTCCCAAAGTTTCTGGGTTCTGTGGTTTGGCAGAGAGGTTTGGGTTAGCAGCAATCACTGCCATCCTGGGAGGGGAGCGCTCGGGCCCAAATTGATGTCAGGTTCCCGGCCGGGCGGAGTGTTACCTGGAGCTTTGAAGCTCGTAAGGACTCCAGACCGTCTTCTCAAGTCAGCGGCTACAAATGTTAATAAAATTAAAGCCACCTGAGAGCTCGCCCGGCGATCCTTTGAAAGCGAGTCTGTGATGGGTTATTACCCTCAATTATCTAGTTGTCCACTCTCTTAGCTTGGGGTTAAACTCTTAACTCTTCCCTTTGAAGTCATTATCCTTTTATCTATGACTGGACCAAGGAATCTCAGGACAATAATCAATGGAAACTTCATAAGAATAGAGGAGCCGGGAGGGAAAAGGTGTGAATATCCCTTTAACCACTGGCCTGCCTGGGAGGGCAAGAGTGGGGGGTTGGGGTGGGGGGGCAGGGACAGGACAGCTACCTCTACTTGGGGAAGAAAAAAATATAGAGGGTGGGGGGGATCCCCCAAAACAACAGCCCAGGGAGCAGTTTTCAGATCCTCTGGAAAACAAAGAGAAAGGGATCATGGTGGGGGGGGGGGCAACCAGAGAGGTGCAGCCTTCATCAAAGGAGGAGAGAAAGTAATGAAGCAAAAAAGACACAATTAAAGAATGGGTTTAATTAGGGCTTTGATGTCTGACATGGTGCACAGCACTGTTCAAGGGGAAGGGGACCAAACTCTTCGTGCGCCAGGAAATGGCTTGTTAAAAAGATCTGTCCCCCAAAGGGGCCTTGGGAGAGGGGAACTTTCATCCCGGCTTCTCCCACCGAGGAGGAAAGTCTGGTCTCATGGAGAGGGAAAAAACATCACAACTCCTTTTTTTGTTTTTTTGCAAAAGTCTTTCTGGGCTCCCGGAGGCAGCAGCGCTTTCAGGATCATTATGCTGCCTGTCTCTCTGTTTAAAGAGAGAGAGAGAGGAAAAAAGAAAGGGAAAAACATGGAGGGGGTGCTAACTCACGTTGCAAACGTGTCTTATTTCTCCAGTTCCCTGAATCCCATTCGGAACGCATGTCTACGCAGGAAAGATGAAAACACAGAGGGGGAGAGCAGGCTCCTGCAGCCCCCGACCCTGGCCGCGAGGAGTAACGAGAAGCAGCCCTTGCCCGGTTTCCAATGTGACATTTCTAGCATCTGCCTCTCCACCGTGCAGCCCACACCTCTCTTTCTGCCCAACACACAGGCACACCGAGGATTTGAAAAGCTCACATTTTGCCCTGGTTACAACTCCCCCTCTCCTCATTAAAAAAAAGAAAAAAAAAGAAAAGAAAAAGAAAAAGAAAAAAATAATAAAATAAAAACCCGCTTTATTGTGCGCAACATCTGGAAAGCTCCCTTCTCCATCTGCTAGGCCCTGACAGTGTTTTCAGCCGCAGAGCCAACCTCTCCCCCTGCAGCCTGTGTCCTGGAGCTGGGGGTTGGGGGGAGGCCAGGCGGTGGAGGAGGCCCTGGCAGGGAGGAGGTGGGTCAGGGGAGCAGGCCTGCCCTTGGCCTGCGAGGTGCAGGGGCTCTCGGAACCCAGAGCTGGCCCCTGGGCCTGGGTTCTGGGGCCTGGGCTTCGTGGTGCTCCGGGTTCAAGGGAGGCAGCTGGTGGCTCCTCCAGCCTGTAGGGACAGGAAGCCATGGCTGCAGGTTCTCGTGTTCCTGGGAATGCTTGGTCAGGCCCTCCCGCCAGAGCTGGGAAGGACAGTCAGCTTCTAGACCCCAGTGCATATGCTTCTGATGAGGTTTGAAACGAGCCTGTCTTGGGTTTGGTTTCAAAATACCCCTGCCTTGGGTTTTTTTTGTTTGTTTGTTTCTTCTATCTTATTTATACACACGCTTCAGCTAGCATTCTGGGGGGAAAAAGCAGAGGTTTCGAAAAGTAAAGTGGTTTATGTGCAAAGATCAAAATGTTTCTCATACTTTCTCCCAAGGCCTGGGGCTCTCCTCTCCCAGCGACAGAGCTTTGCCTCTGAGAAGGTCCATACTCCTCCATTACGGCCTCAACCCCCATCTCTCCTAGGCCACTCTTGCACTTCTTGGATTTTCTGCAACCAGAAGGGTCACGAATGTGGGCAGTTCCCTCAGAAGGAGTGGGGGGCAGGGGGGGCGGCTTGGGCCATTGGGATTCTGGGGCTGAGGAGCCTGAGGCAATGACTCCCCCGGTGACAGGGCCTGGTGGCACCAGCTCCGCCCATGAGAAGGCATAGAAATGTGGGGGTGCTCGAGCCATGGTGAGGGGTGGTGGGGGATGTCCCAGGCCATGCTTCTCTCTGACGTACTGCCTCTACGTAGACGCGCCCATTTATATGTGAGCAAAGGTGCTTGTCGTCCTGGGATGTGCAGTACATCTGCTCCCAATTAGAATCGATGCTAAAGTTAGCTTAACAAAAAACAAACTCCTTCAAATCAAGTGTAATTATTCTAGATACATAAAAGCTGCTTTATAATATGATTTGTGCAGACCCTGGAGGAACTTCTACTTGAATTGGAGGGTTTCATTTGCATTTTTGCCAGAACTACAACTGCTTAAACATTTCTACTGTGAAGAAATAAAAGATTTAAAAGGCACTGTGAGCCCAAATTGGCCCACATTAGGAATAACCGTAATCTCTCCTCCTTACTTCTGGATTTTCCATTTTATAGTGGTTTTCTGATCTTTGCACATTGGAAAGTAAGATGCTTGGGGATGTTTATAATGGGGGGGAACTTGGGGAGGACCTGGGTTTTTGTTTTGTTTTGTTTTTAAAGAGCTTTAGAACGCCTTGGGTTATTCTAAAATACTTTGAAACATTTCTTTCAGCGTTCTTTCCTCGCAAGAGGAAGATAGGATATGAAGTCTATTTTTAATAGTTGGTTTTGGGCAAGTCTAGTTCGGGCTCCTGACATGTAACTCAGCTGCATGGGGCTGGGCAGTCAGGTGCGGGGGGAGGGCTCTGGGCCAGTGCAGAGATCGGGAGTCTGGAACGGTGAGCCTGAATGCTGTGGGGGACTGGGGTCAGGGTTTGGCTTGATTCTTCAGCCCCCCTGTCCAGATCCCTCTTTGGGGGCATGCCGGTATTTCTCCTTTACATCTTGCCTTTTTTTTTTAATGTGACAAACACTTAAAAATGAATGTTCATTATCAAGAGAAGCTAAACCTGTGTTTACCAAGAAGGTTCTCCAAAAAAAGGCAGCAAGGCCACAGAGAGAGTCTTAGTTTAGGAACCAAGTGAAGGGCTGTCTTTTCATGTTGCTTTCAGAGGGGAAGGTTTCCCATGTGATCAGAGGAGGTGTCAAGAGCAAGCTCTATTAGAGGTGGCTTTCCTGGAGGCAGGAGAGGCCCAAAGCCAGGGACAGTCTTCTTAATAAGCTTCCACCAGGCTTGGCCTTCAAAGCAGAAACAAACTCCAGGTTAGCACTTGGAGGATGGATGGCTTCCCTTCCTTGGGCCCCCCTCGGAAAGGACATGGGGCACACGTGTGTGTGTGTGTGTGTGTGTGTGTGTGTGTGTTTGCATGCACGTGGGGGAGGGGAAGTGGGAGGAGCACTCCAGAATGCTTTTCACTTCTGTGGAAATAAAGACTAAACTTAAGGGACGCCTGGGTCCCACGCTGGGTGGCTCAGCAGTTGAGTGTCTGTCTTTGGCTCAGGGCGTGATCCTGGAGTCCCAGGATCGAGTCCCACATCAGGTTCCCTGCATGGAGCCTGCTTCTCCCTCTGCCTATGTCTCTGCCCCTCTCTCTCTCTGTGTCTCTCATGAATAAATAAATAAAATCTTAAAAAAAAAAAAAAAGACTAAACTTAAGATCCAGAGATCCAGCCTGAGTCACACCCACTGCCCCAGGAAGCTGGCTTTGTGGAGTATCATTTTATCTAAGTCTACACCTCACTCTGCTGTCTGTCGGCTGAGGACATTTCTTGGAACAAGTTACCCAAACTCTCGGTGTCTCAATTTCCCAACCTGTAGAATGGGGGGTGTGGGAGGAGGAAATCTCTAGCTCATAGGATTGCTGTGGTTGTCAGAGGCAACGGAGTGTCTGGCACATTGTAGCAAGTGCTCCCTACACTCTTTATTCTTTTCCCAATAGTTGTTCTGGGGTGCACAAAAATGGGTAAGAATGAGCAGATACTGTATAGCCCTAAAGACCGCAAGCTCCTTGAGAGTAGCAACTGCATCTCCCTTTGTATCCTCAGATCTGAGCACTCTGCCAGCAACACGCTGGGCACCAGAAGTGGTCATGGTTGTGGCCGCAGACCATTGCAGATTTGCTATAGGTAGAGGTGGGGGAATGAGGAGAACTACAGCGCCTTTTCTTTACAAGAGCATAATCTTACAGGATTGTCAGAATTGGAAGCTGAGTAGTTGGACTGAATGGGAGCGGCCAACGCCAGGTGTGGGTTCAAGTCCCCTGGGTGTTGAGCAGGGGGCACCTGTTGTTGGTAAAGCATGGAAACACAACCCGATTCTATCAGACATTGCCAGCGATTAGCCCAAAGGAAGAGGAGGAGGAGGAGGTAGTTCAGAGTTGGGGAATCCTTGGCCCTGGAAGCAACAGAAGAGGAGCTGAAAGTGAAGGAGACATTCTTAACTTAGAAGAATCAAAATGCCACCAGGTTCTCAAATTGCTGGCTACAGGCCACACACAGAGACCAAGCACACCCAACATGCTATGGACCTTCCAGCGGAATCTGATCCTCACTGAATGGCTCTGTCTAGCGGCCGTGAAGAATCTGCTTCCATCCACCCTAGCTATCTTGTCTGGGCTCCTCCATGGCCCATCACAAACATAAAATGACCAACTAGGGCATAATCTTCAATGCTGGCACAAAGGAAATGGGATGAGCCAAGAGGGGGTCATAGCCATGGACCTGATGTGTGCTCTAGTAGACTGAACGAATCCCACCGGTTCTCCTGCTCCCCCCACTCCGGGTGACAGTTAGCTCTGGCCTCACAACAGAAGCCGATGGGAGAATAGGATGCACTTTACAGTGATCTTTGCTGGAACCCATTCATTTTGTGCATTGCCTTGGCCTTTGCTCTTGGCCGGGAGTGGGTGTGTGGCTAATCTGATGAGGTTGTCCACCACTTATTTCCACTAACATTCATTGAGCACCTACTGTGTGCTGGGCACTGTGCTAAGGCCAAAGGCCCCCTAGCCCAGGCTCCCTGTCCATCACACTTCTCCCCTGTGTCAGGGCTGTTTGACAACTCAGTGACACTCAGCACCAGCTAGCCACCGGGCCTCGGCCAGGCCATCAAATGCCCTGTTTCTCCTGCTTTCTTCTGCGAAGTGAGGGGTTTGGACAAGACCATCTCCAAAGTCTCGTTCAGCAAGAATCCTCTGAGCCTCACGATCCTTGTGGAAGGAGCAGTTAGTTGCCACCGCGTGGTACGGTGGAGTGGTGACAGGTGCTCCTCACTGTCTGCCACAATCATCCTGTGCCACGTCAGCTCCCTCTGCACACAAATGTTTTCTCCCTTCTCAAAAGCCTGCTCCCTGGCCACTGTTGGTGCCACCTGCTTCCGGTGGGCTCCTTCCTAGACCCGGAGCGCGAAGGCCTCCATGCCATCCTGTCCCCCGCCACCTAGGGAAGCAAGTCAGGGACACGACAGCTCATCCACTCCTCCCTGAACACCTCCCGAAGGAGGGGAGGAAATCGGGCCATTTGAGGTAGAAGAATAAACACGGGCAGCGTTCTGTTTCTGGAGCAGTTGTGTGGATGGCACAGTGGCACCCCGTCCCTGAAGTTCCAATGGTCTCCTGATCCCTTGCCTCACATCTGGGGAGGTTTCTGGGGCCAGCTGAGTGGCATATGTTTCCCTATCTTTTGAGAAGACTATCAGGCGTGAGATGGAGCATCTTAACATTTTTGTAATTATTATTTCCCCATTGAAATGGAAATGTCTTCCCTCCTACCCTGTTTTACTGGAACATTGTGTAGGGTAGGTCTTCTGTTGTTCAAAAAAAAAAAAAAAAAAGAAACCGTTTGGAACAGTTTGAAATATCTTTAAAGGAACAGTCAAATCATCCATTCAACTAAATAGGAGTCAACTCCCCTAGAAATAACTTACAAAAACTTCTTTGGAGTATGACATTTTCAAAGCAAAATTCTTTTCTTTTTTCAAAATACCACAAGCAATGCATTGAGTTCAGGGAATACTGCCTGCCAAACTTCAATTTTTATATTTAACCTTTCTTCTTTTTTAATGCCTTGCAAAAACATGCTTGAAACTCTTCAAAAACCTTTTCAGCTTGAAAGTTTGGGAAAGAGTCTTAACTGACGAAACCTTCAGTTCTTAGCTTCCCCGTACCTTCCCTCCCCCTCTCCCCTGGTTAGGGAGGAAAATTATTACTGCCTGTTCACCAAACACAGTTAACTCTAATCAAGCTGGGAAGGGCCAGGCACTCAGTGCTGGTTGCTGACTTGGGATGTCCATGCTGCCCCAATGACTCTTAATTAACTCACAGGCTCTTAGGCCATTAATAGTGAGAGCCCCTCCCACCCCCCAAACTGTGGTTACGGGAGATAAACCATATCAACCCTCCCCCCCAATTCTTGTTTTAGGGCAAATCAGCAACGTGTAGTTCTGTCAAAGACATTGAAAATAGATCTCCATAAATATATCAATAACTAGGGGAGCTGGTGGCTAGTCAGTAGGAGAATTAAACTTTTAAAGAAGTGTTGATCACATACTTGTTGGGGCAGGAAAATTGGATTAGTGGTGGTGTTCTGGGCATGACGTCCTTTGGGCCGAAAAAAAAAATAATCATCTTGTTCTATTTTTCCTGGAGCCCAGAAAAGCACTCTCAGCCCAAACATCAGCCCCCTAATCTTATTTTCTTTTTCTCTAGCATGTATTTTATTAACCCATTTTCTCATTTACCCACTCTGAATAGCGCAGTGGGTAGCATCCTTCTTAGAAAGTGAAAGCCTCCTTGGAGATGCTGTGTTGGAGCAGAAATGCACACAAACTCCCAGGCCTAGTGCAGCAAAGAAAAGCCCCTTCTGTAATCCTGTCTGGTGAATCCACACATTGTACTCCGGCCTGCCAGGAGTGCTCAGGCCTTATTAAAACATGGGCCGTCAAGGGATGCAGCTGGCAACAGGCTGGCAGTTTGCAAAGTGATTAATATCTAGGTGGGGATGAAAAGCAGTCTTTCCAAGCCAGGGCCCAGGGCAAAGGCAGCTGCTTTCCACTTATCTGCCACCTGGCAACAGGCTACTGTCCCAAACACAACAGCACCAGAGTGGATGGGCTTGTGGAGGCATCCAGTGTGGCTTGCCTCTGACTGTGTCTTAGGAGATCCGTCATGGGTTCAGATTCAGTCAGGTGACCCGAGTTCTCACCTTAGTTACACTACCGTCTTGATATCATCAACTTGGAGCCACTTTCCTCCTTACGGCCAATTTATAGGGGTAGTCCCCAGGGATCTTGCTGTATAAGGAAGTTGTGGAAAATTTTAGGACAAGACCCAGTTCCAGTTCGCTTGGAAGAATGACATAGAGACATACTGTCCCTATTTCCAAGGCAGGGCCTTAAGGTAGGGGCTATTTCTCCCCAATCTGCCATGCTGACTCCTAAAAAAGTCTGTCCCCTGGTCTCTCTGCCGAGTTATAGGGTGAGGTGGAGACTGATGAAAACAGTACAGGAAGTGAGCTGACTCCGCTTAATCCAACAAAAACGGCGCTTGCTCTCTGCTCCAGTCTGTGCTGGGTGCTGGGACCATACAACATGCACGACATCACTACTCATGGGGGAAATGCAAATTAAAAACACAACGAGCTGACACTACACATCCACTAGAATGACTTAAATGAAGAAGGCTGACAATACCATGTGTTGGCAAACATGTGAGACAATGGGAACACTCATACATCATTGATAGAAGTGTAAATTGGTTCATCCACTTTGGAAAATTATTTAGCAGTTATCTACTAGAGCTAAATATATGTCTATCCTCTGCCCCATGACCTCTGTTTCACATCCAGAGGAAATGTTGCACATGCCCACCAAGAGACATGTATGATAATGTTCAGAATTGGGGTGCCTGGGTGGCTCAGTCAGTTAAGCTTCTGACTCTTGATTTTAGCTGAGGTCATGATCTCAGGGTTGGAGGATCAAGCCCTGTGTCGGGCTCTGCACTAGGCATGGAGCCTGCTTAAGTTTCTCTCTCTCTCTCCCCTTCTGCCCATTCCTCACTCTCTCTCTCTCTCTCAATCTAAAATAAATAAATAAATCTTAAAAATAATATTCATAGCATTTTTATTCTTAATAGCCCCAAACCAGAAGCAACAAATGTCCATCAATAGGTAAAGGGACAAATAAATCATGGGATATTTGTACAATGGAATACTACACAAGAGTAAAAAGGAATTGAATACTAACGCCAACAATAACATAGCTGAAACTCGCAGATGTTTTGTTAACAGAAGAAACTGGGCACAAGAGGACGTACTACATGAGTCCATTTATATTAAATATAACAACAGGCAAAACTGAACTTTGGTGGTAGAAGCCAGACTAGTGTTACCTCTGGTTGTGGGCACTAAATGGGAGGGGGGCACCCGAGAAGCTTCTGGGGTGATGGAAGTTTTTCCATCTTAATCTAAGTGATGATTCAAGCTGTTCACTTAAAACGTGTGTTCTTTAATGCATATAAATTATATTCAATAAAAAAGCTAAATAAAACAAAACATTTCCTAAATGTGTATGTTAACTTTTCTTAAATATTTCCTTGGTCTTCTTAACCAGACTACAAATTTTTTTTAGCGCAAAACTATGTCTTTTCTTTAAAAAGATCTATTTATTTGAGAGAAAGGGAGCGAATGAGCGTGTGAGCATGTGCATGGGCATGCGAGTGGGAGGAGGAGCAGAGGGAGAGAATCTTTAAGCAGATTCCCCACTGAGCACAAAGCCAGGAGTGGGGCTCCATCTCACAACCCATGAGATCACCACCTGAGCCAAAACCAAGAGTTGGACACTTGGCACCGACTGAGCCGCCTACGTGTCCCCAAACTATGTCTTATGCTAATAAGTATCTATTGGAAAAAAAACCAATAAAACAAACTAGCCACGTGTGTGGTAAAATTGCACAGACCTAAGCACAAACAGGTACGTATACACATTTCCAGTGCACTCCAAGCCAAGCTGCAGAAGCAGTCAGGGAGAGAGGAGAGCAGGGGATAAAAGATGGTTTCTGAAACAATCTGAAAGGATGGCGACATCTTTCCAGCAGTTTATGGATGATCCATTGTCTTCTGGCCCCCAGTGTTGCTGACAACAGGCAAGCACTCATTCTTAACATGACTCCCTGGTTATAATGTCTTTTTTCCTCTGGTGGCTTTCAAGGTTTTTTCTTTATATTAACAGTCTACGATGTACCCAAGTGCAATTTTCTTTGTAGAATTTATTCTGCCTGGGATTTGCTGAACAACTTTGATTTCTAAATTGATGGTTTTCATGAAATTTACTGATTTTTCAGCCACTATTTCTTCAAATATTTGTTCTTCCTCATACTCTCTCCTGTGCTTTTGAGATTCTAATTGCACATACGTTAGACCTCATGTATTGCTCCAGAAAGCATGGAGGCTTTGATCTTTTCTGCCATATCCTCTTCTTCAAATTGGATGCTTTCTATTTTTAAATTAACTGACCTTTCTTCACTATCTCCAATCTGCTGCCAAGCGTTTTAGTAAAATTTTCATTTCAGATATACCTTCCAGCTCTAGAATTCGATTCTTTAGTTCTTAAAAAAATTCTATTTCTCATCTACATTCTCCATTTTCAAATTCATTGTGATCGTCTTCTCCTTTAAATCTTTGAGCATGTTTATAAAAGCTGCCTTGAAGTCCTTGCCTGCTAATTCCAACACCTGTGCCATCTTGGAGTCAGTTTTTTTTGACTAAGATAATATTTTCTGTTCCCTTTCATGTCCAGCAATTTTTAAATTATATACTAAACATTGTATTATAAATGCTATAGGGACTGGATTTTAACCTCTTCTGAAGACTATAGTGATTTTGTTTCAAGCAGACGGCTAACCTTACCAGGTCTCAAACTCCAAACTCAATTTCTCCTGTGGTGTGGCACTGACATATTTGCTCTTCTCTTTCAGCCTCCCACCCAGTGTTCTCTGTAGCTCCTTGGGGTCTCCCCACATATCGATAGTTCATGAGTCAGCCAAGAATTTGAGGTTCATCTACAGATTTTGAGGCTCCAAATCTGTAGCTGCCTCCTTTCCTGGATCTCCCCTTCCATGTCTAGGCACTCTGGCAGCCCCAGTTATGTCTTCTGCTATCTCAAAGCTATAACTACGGCTTTTCCTTGAGTTCTAGTCTCTCCATGTCCTGCAGACTGTAGATTGTATGTAGATAGGGAGAACTACATGTATGTGGCTCTCAGTATGGTTCCCTTCTTCCTAAAGTTGAATACCTTCTAGTTTTTGCGCCTGTGTTTGGCCACTCTCCAGTGCCTCCAAATAGATTTTTTTAAAAATGATTTTGTCAGGAGTTTATCATTGTTATCTTTCAGAGTTAGTTCCATATAAGATGTTCTGACATTACTGGAACTCTATACAGTCTTTATCGTCTTTACCCTCCCCCCCAAACTTTTATACAATGAACATCCTCCTCTATCCAAAAGAATAGGAAAATTGTCGCATGAACATCTAGGGTATGGTTATGTTTCTGTTTATTTTTTTAAATTTAAAAAAATATTTTATTTTTTTATTCATGAGAGACACACACAGAGAGGCAGAGACATAGGCAGAGGGATAAACAGGCTCCCTGCGGAGAGCCTGATTTGGGACTTGATCCCAGGACCCCGGGGTCACGACCTGAGTCAAAGGCAGACACAACCACGGAGCCACCCCAGTGCCCCTATGTTTCTGTTTACATGGTAGCAAGGAGAATGGGATCTGAGTTGCCTGGAGATTCTCCTACTTGAAAATTTTCTAAGCATCTATGAGGACAGGGTATTCAGTTAAGGGGCAAGGGATCCTTTAGGGCAAAGACCACATCAGCTATGCTTTGAAGCGCCAGGGCCAAGAAAGCACCTTGCACAAAACCAAAAGTCGGCAAATGCTGACCTGAACTGAATTCCTGTTCTCAAAGATCTTATAGCATGCTGCTGTTCTGAGAGAGCTTATAACATGCTCTTAAAACAAAAAACATTTTACCAAGAAACAAATCTGTGGCAAATGATTTTTTTTTTAAAGTAAGCTCTATGCCCAATGTGGGACTTGAACTCATAACCTGAGATCAAGAATCACTTGCTCTTCCATCTGAGCCAGCCTAGTGGCCCCAGCCCCATTTGAAAACAGCTCAATGGTAGAGTAGATGAGGCATTAAGAACTTTACCTAATCTTAGGTCCACCACTAACTGGCTATGTGATATTGCATAAGTGCCTTCCCATAATTTGGTCCCCATTTCCTCATCTTTGAATGGATAAGGGCCTCGCCATATGACCCAGATTCCATTCTGTAGTCATAAGTCCCAGCTCTGTGAATAACATGAATGTGTTTTGATTCACAGAGATCAGAGGGGTCCTTGCTCACACTTTTGCTTGGGGCCCTGGGTTGAAGTTCAAAGCTGCGGTGTGACATTAGCCCAAGTCAGCTTCCCTCTTGCACAAGGCCCTGACATAAGGGAACTTCCAGATGGTCAGCTGCTGCTCACCCTGGGCTTGAGATGCCCCAGGAAGGAAGCCCTCTGCCTTCTCAGACGCATGGGCAGAGATAGCCAATCGCCATGGCAATTCAAGGAGGAGTAGCAGCAGAGTGCTAAGAAGGATAATGAAAACAGAAACAAGTCTTTATTGAATTCCTCTTGTGCTGTGCTAAGTACTTTACACACGTGATGGGTGTGAGTAAAAGCTGAACAGACCTCACAGAATTATCATGATTAAAACTGAGCTCCAGTTCCCTGTTCCCTCCAACCTGTAGCACATGTGGTTTGTCATCTCATTAACAGGAGACGGCATGCGTTGTGTTGCTCAGGCCAGACATTCTGGAGCCATCCTGCATTTTCTCCCTCACACCCCACTTCGACGCCATCAAGAAATCCTACCCCATCCGAGTTGGTCCCCAGGACCTGTGCCTGCTCTGCTCATCCAGTGCCTAATGAAGTCAGTCCTTCCTAATAACAACAGCATATTACTTTCCCTTTGTTTTTAACAAATGAAGGGAAAAGGCATTTTAGTTGTCCATTAAATCAATTGACTAGATGAATCCCCAAGACCATGGCTTCAAGTCAGACCAGACCCAAGCTCTGAAATCTTCCAGTTTTGTGAACTTGGGCAAATTCCTCCTTCATGAAGTTAAACACGACTGCTCTACCCCATCCATCCCAACTGGCTTAGGCCTAAGGGTATCCCAAGATGCCTCCTTCTCTGCTTTTCTTCTCTCTGCAACTTTCCCTCCTTGACCTCCTGCAAAAACACAAGAGCTCAGGAGGCTTGTCATCTCGTGGTTCCTGAGGATGAAACTCCTCAAAATCTGTCTTCATGGTACTTGTGGACAATGCCTTTTTGTTTCCAGATGAAAATGGTGGAGACTAAATCTCATAGTGAGGGGGCTGGGGCCTCTCCTCCCTCCTGCCTGCGTTGGCCAACTCCATAAGGACAGGGCCACTTATTATTGGGGAGCCACCACAATTCTTAGGTCACCCATGAGAGACATTGCCACTAGAAGGGGGGGCATCTGAATTGGCTACAGATGTAGATTTAATGTAACATTTGCTGCTTTTTCAAAACAGAACTTTGAAATGAGGCTTGAAAAGTCTATTGATTTTCAATTAGAAAAACTTCATTTCATGGTGCCTGGTGGCTCAGTCAATTAAGCATCCAACTGCTGGTTTCAGCTCAGGTCATGATCTCAGGGTTGTGAGATCAAGCCCTGCATCAGGCTCTGGGCTCAGTGCAGAGTTGCCTGAGACATTCTCTCTCTCCCTCTCCCTCCCCAATCTCGTGCTATCTCTAAGAAATAAATTAATTAAATAAAATCTTTTAAAAATTTCATTTCAACCTCTTTTCTCTTTGGTAGTTTTGAAGATACAATGAATCAACATGGTATAATGGGACCCTTCATTTAAATGAATGGTTTATACAATGCTCCCTGGAATCTGAAGACAACTGGTGATGGGTCCTCTCGTTCTTTACACTTGAAGACAGGATGAGCACTGGAGTGGAAGGAAGGACAAGCTGAGGTTGGTGCTATGCACCTTGAAAAGGAAGGTGGGGACTCAGGAATTTTAGGGGTTTTGATAAAAGGCGTATCACCTGCTTGCACCAACCTTCTGCTCGTCTTGGGACTCGGGTCCCAAGTATTTGTCTGGTAAGTATGTTGTCTTACCAGAGACAAGTATGTTGTCAGGGTCATGTGTCACCTTCAGGGGTAACATACCATGGGGCTACCTCAATACAACCTCATGCAAGGTAGGTGCTGTATCTGTTATACGGGAAAGGAGACTACACTCAGTGGGACCAAATATCTTGAGGTCACAGAGCTGGTAAATGCTGTGACCAGGATCTGAAGCCAGCTTGAGCTTCAGAGTCAGGCTCCCTCATCATGCTCTGCCCTGGCCAGGCATGCTGTGCAGGGAACCAAAGTCCTCAGCAGCGACTGTCCCCTGAACAGGGATGAGCTGGTTCTCAGATGAGCTGGGGGTGAAACAGGGATCAGGAAAAATCTGGGCTGCAGGGTGCTGTCCAGAGGCAGCGGACAAATCCTTTCCCAGAGTGCGAAGGCCCTGGACTCAGTGCTTCTCCTAAGAACAGGGCACTGAGGCACCAGCGTTGGTGAGAGGGGCAGGGCACCAAAGCGGGGGAGGAAACCCGGTAAGTTTAATGGCTTCCTCCTTGTCACCATCTCTTCTGTCACCATTCATGGGGTGTTTTACCAGTGCCAGGCCCTGGCTTGGCACAGTACTTGCATTTCCTCCTTTAATTCTATGGCTATTGTATGCAGCAGGTTTTCTGTCCCTGCAAACGAAGCACAGAGAGGGGGCATCGGAAATCTGAATACAGTGCCTTTGTTTCTCTGCTGGCACAAAGGGCTGCCAGATGCCACTGCACGGGTTCTCGTGAGAGGGGACATTGGGAGAAGCCTCGGCCTAAGCTGGGAGAGGCTGATTGGAGGATGTGCTTGACTCCTTCCCAATGCAAGGGGCTAATAAGAGCAATAGAAGTGTCTGCAGGCCCTGCCCCAGGCCTGAGCTTCTTATTCAATTGGTCTTGGGGGAGCACCAGGCTCGGGTGTGTCTTAAAAGCTTCTCCAACGATTCTAATGCGCAGCCCAGGTGAGGACCACAGTCTACTTTTGCTGGGTTAGTGGAAAGGTCTTCATGAGACAGACCTGGGTTCAAGTCCCTGTCCTACCACCAGGACGGTTTCTCCTCGGGAAAGAGCTTCTCAGTCTCATTTCTTCATCTGTAGAGAAGAGCCAATGGTACCCATAACAGAGTGGTTGTAAAGAGTCAGGAGAAATACCTGTAGAAGTGACTTGCCCTCAGGAGGTAGATTGATCCACATATGTTTTTGGCTCAAAGTTGGTATGTTCTGTGTTGTTTTAGGGTGTTAAATACAGCCAGCAACTGAGGTTGGGCTCTCTCAAGGAATTGCTTGCACCCTTTTCTGTGAGCCATGTGCAAACCACAGAAGAGGTGGGGACTGCAGGCTTATTTTCAAGTGATCCTGAGCCCCGATGACTTGTGAGGGGTCCAGGAGCCACTGGCCCTGGGAGGTGGCTTGAATATCATACTATCTAAGAGCATTTTGTTTCAAGGAAAAAAAATGAGATTTTTAAGAATCTCCCTTCAGCGACAAGGAGACCCAAACTGGGAAAACAGGAGGCTCTCTGCTTGTTTCCTTCTTTTTTTTTTTTTTTTTTTTTTTTACTTGTTTCCTTCTCAAGTGACGTCTCGGGCTGCCCCAGAAACCAGCCACATTTCATTCACATCCTTAGCTTGTGTTTCCACTGTCTCCAAATGGAAATGAGAGACAGGCGGCAATGGCAAAGCCCAATCCTTATGTGTTAAGGGTCTTTCAAAAATAAGGTCCCCGTGTGAGGATATATGGCTGGCTATCAAAGATCTGTCTGGTTGCTTCACACTTTTCCCTCCCATTGCCCAAGTGTAGCTACTTATCTGCATCCTAGGATTTTGTCATAGGATCTTGGAGTTGCAAAGGACCCACGAGATACAGATCAAGGGCTTGCACAATGCCCTCTCTCATCTTCCCTACCGTTTCCCTGCCGCCACTGCTCCCAGGCTCGCAGGAATGAGGGCCCACTAGCTTCCAGGGGAACGGAAGGCCTATCTCAGATGGTTATTCTAACCTTGCAAATAAAGAGGAAGAAATGAAAGTGCAAAGAGAAAGAATTTCTTTACTCAATTCTAGCACTGGCCAATGCGGGAAGGCAGTGGCTTCCTCGTGGACCCCTTCCCCACCGCCCAGAGGGGATCTCTCTGGGGAAAACACCAGAAACAGAGCCCACGCATGGAGGGAGAATTGCTTGAGGCCAGAGAGCATTTGGAAGTGATGCCAGGACTCCTGTCTTGCAATCTCCTCTTCATTTCACAGACTCTTGCCCAAGAGCAGACTCTTGCCCATGCCACTTCTCTGGCAAGTGTTATTCTTCTACAAAATATCTTATCAGATGGTTTATGAAATTAAGCTTTGATGCCTTATAGCACATTTCCAAACAGACACTGTTGCCAGGGCCATGAAGGTCTAGCCAGACCTCTTAGCCTTTCTGGATCAGGAGGCACATAAAATACTGAAGAAACTAGCAAATGGACCTTGGCCCAAGTGTGACCATGTGAAAAAAAAAAAAGAAAAGAAAAGAAAAAAGAAAGAGCCTTGACTCCTATCACCTGGAGTTCAATTAATGTGTCTGATACATTACAGGAGGGGGCGGGGGAGGATGGGAAAGAAAAAGCAATGGGGGGAAATAATGGGCCAGAAACTTGGGTTCTAGACCGAATTTGGCCACTTGGTAGCTGACCTCCAACCTCAGAAAAATCACTTTACCTTTGGTCTCTGAAACATCAATCAGATTAAACACTAGGCCATCATGTTCCCTCTTGAAGGCTTTTGGTTCATGGGCTGGGTTGGATGGATTTTCTTAAAATATGAGCCCAATGACATTGCACAGAAAATGGCATCTTTGTACCAGCATGTTTCATTGCTTGGAGGGCCTCGGAACTGTGTTCAGAATGAGGGTCATCTCCAGAAAACAGGTACTGTGGCTCTCATGTGCATGGATGCTCTAGAAACCCACTGAGTGGTAACGGTGGGGGGAGAATATTCCATTGCTTCCTTTCATTAACTTTTCTGTAGAATTCTTGGATCCTTCTGAGTAGGTTCTGAAAGCTTTCTCCTGCCTGTACTTTGACATCAAACTAACAAATTCATTTCTAGAAGTGATGAAACACTGCTTTGGTGGTGCTGAAAATGCCTTCCTGTTCTTATGTGTTCAAAAGAAGAGTGATTTTTTCCCCCCTGAACTAGTGCTGGATTCTGAAATATACAGATCCATCACACCTGATTAGGTTCCTGTTATGCCATCAAAATTTTCTTCTATTTTATAAATGAGCCTATCTCATTTTCTTATAACTGAGGAACTGGCTCTCTACATGCTTCAAACTTTTGTATCCTTCGACTTTGAGCTCACAATCAAATAAAATGTCTTCCTTTTCATTAAATGCTTTATTTCCAAAACTATGGCCTTTGTTTATTCATTTGTCGATGCAGGAATCCACACATCACATTTGCTTTGCTTATATCTAGCAAAGCATGAAAATACGCTAATATTCAAATTTTTTAAGTGAAGTATTGCAAAAAAAGGATGCATTTTTCTTTTCTAAGCTGCAGATGGGAGTCAGAAAAATCGCCATCAACCTTGACCTTGAATGTGACATGCTGTCCACAGTAACTGTACATGGCATTTCCCTTTCAGGATGGCCAATGTGATTTCTATAGTGGGGCTTCTAGATTTTAAACACATAGCTAATTTGATCATCTTATAGTCATTATTTCTTGTCTATTTATCTAGATAATGAACTAAGGCACACAGAGTTTAAGCAGGTAGCCTAAAGGCCTATTTCACCAGTGTTAGAAATTAAATTTGTCTATCAATATAAGCTCTTGCTTTAAATAAAGTATGGTGAACTATACTTGGACCATAAAATATTTAATAACTTGCCTGAAGACACAGTAGAATTATACTTTCCTTTTCCTGTGGTCAGAAGGCATAATATAAAATTCAACTACCCTGGGGGGCACAATCACAGATAAAACCATTATGACCAAGCAGGAATTAGAGCATAAAATCTAAGTATATATGAAATGGAATTATTTAGATGGTGTTAACAATCAAGCTAACCTGAAATAAGGCTTTTCTTGTTTTTAGCTCAGAGGCTCCCTGCAGAGGAAGGCACATGGTACTCCCAGTTTTACCCATATTTCTCAAGACTTCTCAGTATCACTGGGATCCTCTCCATTTGTTCCTAAAGTGCCTGGGTGAACAGGACATCCTATCCAGCTGCAGAGTGGTATTTGAAAATCAAGCTCCTAATTACCTGTGGCATTTCTTGGTTTGCCCTTGGCTGATGCCATCTGGCAGAAAAGTGACAACATTTTTGGGATACCAGTGGCAGAAATACCCCGAGTCCGTGTCTACAAACCCTCCTCTCCTGCTCTCTATACTGCTGACTTCTGCAATGGACAAGTCAAACATGGCCATGCTCTGAGCTTGAGACTGGGCTCTGACTTCTCTTTTTTGTAGCTTGATGAGGCGTGGGGGTTGGGGGAGGGGGGGATTCTGTTGCTGAGAAAGAAATCTAGAGCTAAATTAGTGGTGGCACACATGTAGGCATCACAGTCCCCTTCAGACATTCCCAGTGGGGACCCACCCCCAGTGCCCTGGGGCAGCCACAGTCTGGCCAGCTTGAGCAGACTAAATTCTCCCAGAAGCTCAACGGTACCAGGCTAAATTGGGTTCCCTTTGTCATGTCTTTGGAGGATGGTCAGGAAATCTAAATCATGTATCCCCTCTCACCCCCTCCTGGAGATATAAAGTGACCAAATATCCACTTCTCAATTTTTCTCAGTAGAAAAAATAAAAGCTATCTTTTCTCCCTCCCTCTAAAATAAGACCTTATTTATTCTTATTAATTCTTATGCAGAATTAAAATATCTTGGCTAATTTTCCTTCTAAGTCCCTGCTAAGAACTTTTGGTATTGGCATGAAGGAAATTTTGATGCCAAACTATTTTTTAAAGTATTTTATTTATTTATTCATGAGACACACAGAGAAAAGCAGAAACATAGGCAGAGGGAGAAGTAGGCTCCACGCAGGGAGCCCAATGCAGGACTCGATCCTGGGAATCCAGGATCACGAGCTGGGCTGAAGGGAGGTAGCCACCCAGGCGTTCCTGGTGCCAAACTATTTAAAAAAAGAAAAAAAAAGTAAAGGAAGACATTTATGGCTTTTAGACACTGTGGGGTACATATCTACAAAATGTATTAAAGAAATTTAGGTCATCAAAATGTTTTTAGGTAGTAAGAAAGTCTCACCTATGGTTCTAGAATATGAGTAAGTTTAATTTCCCTTTTAAAAAAGTTATTTTGGGGGATGTCTGAGTGGCTCAGAGGTTGAGCATCTGCCTTCGGCTCAGGTCGTGATCCTGGGGTCCTGGGATCGAGTCCTGCATCGGGCTCCCTAGAGGGAGCCTGCTTCTCCCTCTGCCTATGTCTCTGCCTCTCTCTCTGTGTCTCTTATGAAAAATAAATAAATCTTTAAGGAAAAAAATTTTTTTAAAAAAAGTTTCATCTCCTGGTCTTCCATGCTAAAGTCCCTGTCCTATCCTTACATTGCTCGACTCGTAATGCAATCTTCTTTACCCTCAACATGTATTCACTTGGTGTTCTTTACTGTTTGGGATTTGGAGGTGGGGGTGGGGCATCGAAAAGTATAATTTTTGCGATCAATATACTAACCGTAGGTTAAATTCTACCTAAATATCAAGTTCAAGGTGACTTTTCGTTGTTGCTGTAAAAACAAAAAAGTCTGAAAACCAACCTAAGTCTGTATCAGTAAGGATCAGAAACACAAATATTTGAATGTAGAGGAATGTCCCTTGAGGACAATCCACTGATTTTATCTGGACGGCTGACTTCATTTAGTGACTTCGCTAAATGGACAAATGGGTAAAGACCCTATGATGAGAGAAGACCTGAACTTTCAAGGACGCTTCCCTGGTTTCATGGATGGGTCAGGACACCCACTGGCACAGCCGGCCCGCGCCAGCTCCTGGGCCCCGTGGCCTTGGGGTCCTGTGGAACCTTTGCCAACGGTGATCTGTTATCTGGAATCGGAGCAGGGCACCCCGCCTCCAAGCCCCAGGGGCCCCTCAGAACTCAACCTGGCTATTCTCCACTTATCTCAGGGTGGTGGATGTCTGGGAGGCACCGCGCCCTTCAGGCTGGACTCTCAAGGAATTTATGGGGCTCCTCTAACTCTGCCCCTCCTGTGTCTCTTGTCCAGGGCAAATGGCAGATGTTCTGTGCTCCACTGGGCACCCCCTGCCAGCCCTCTCCTGAGCCCTGCACCCTCCACCTCTTCTTCAGCTGCCAGAGGAACCGCGCGCCCTCACCTCCTGGTCCCCTCCTGCCCCCTCTTCCTCTCCTCTCCCCACTTCTTGGTGAAACCTTCAGCTTCTCAGCACCAGCTCTCACCCACAATGTTCCTGACTGACGCATCTTGGGGCCCTGACCCAGGCTTACTGGTTACCTGACCAAGCCCAGCATGTCTACACCCAAACTCATCACCACCCCCACTCCCAAATCTGCACCCTGCATCTTTTTAGGCTGTGGACCTCGGCCCTACATTTCTTTCGCCTTCACAATCATCTCATTCATTCAGGTGGCACAGTAGCTACTGAATCTTTGGCCTAGTTTCCATTCAAAGGGGGGTGAGGATGGGGGATGCTCCTTCTCCCTCAGGATTTGGTGGCACCCATGGGACTCCTGCACGCATTTCCTGTCTCTTTCTCTGTCTCCAACTCTCCTGGGCCTCATGCTGCTTCAGGACAAATGCTCATGCAGCAGTTTCTCATGGTGTCACTCCCCTGCTCAAAACACTTTAATTGTTCCCTGGTTTTGTATAATACAGAGTCCACACTTCTCCTCATCCATGGGGGCAATGCCACATAGCAGGAGGAGCAAAGAGCGAATTACAGGGACACGAGCTCCAACTGCACATATTCGAAGTGGGGCCTTGGCCAAACGTCCAAGCTTCTCTTTGCTTCGGTATCTTCAAGCATAAATCGTACTTAGCTCATGAAATTATTGAGGATGGTCAGAAAATAAAGAGCCTTCACTTTTTGCATGTTTATTGCATGTTAGACTTTGAAAATGCATTATCTCATCCAGTCTTCACAACCATGTTCTACTATTTCCTCCACCTTCTAAGATAAGGAAATGGAGACTCAGGGACCCAGCAACCTGCCTGGCTCCAGATCCTTCTGACTCCAAAGGCCTCGGCCACATGTGCTCAGAGGCTCGCTCAGCACTCAAGGGGGTCAGTAAGTTCCCTTTGGCTCCACAACCTGACTCCAACACACCTTTTACATCTTCTCTCGGACTACTTTCCTCCTCATGCATGTGATGCAGCGGACGTGAACGACTTTCCCGGCTTTGCATTCCAGCCGGAACACCCGCCCCACATTTTTAACCGATTAAAATCTTACTCTTACTCCAACATCCAGACTAAATGTCACCTCCTCCTATGAGATGATTTCAAAATGTTTCCACTTCCTTCGAATTCCCAGAATATTTGGCATTTCTCTTATACAAAGATCATGCTCTCTCTCTCTTTTTTCTTTCCTATGTATGTCTTATCTTCCCGTATGGATTACGAGCCCTTTGCAGGCAAAGAGCAGGTCTCATGCATCTCTGTGTGTCTCAACTGCCAGCCTCAGTCCCTGGGACGTGTCAAGCACTCAGCAAAGGTCTGCGGGGTATTCAGTTTGGGAGCAAATGCATTCCAGTTTTGAAGGACTGAGCTCAATTTCCATTTGCACGAAGTAAAAATGCTCCTCATATGGTAGAGGTGATACTGCAGAGGGAACAATAATTATAATGTGAGCTAGAGGTGAGGCCAATTAATCTCTCTCCTTTACCAATTGAAAGGCAGAAACAGTGACTATTACTATTATTATTTTAAAGATTTTATTTATTCATGACACACAGAGAGAGAGACACACACACAAACAAGCAGAGGGAGAAGCAGGCTCCATGCAGGGAGCCTGACGCGCAACTCGATCCCGGGTCTCCAGGATCGGGCCCTGGGCTGAAGGCGGCGCTAAACCACTGCGCCACCCGGGCTGCCCAACAGTGACCATTAGATGGTCTTAGGGAAAGCACCTGATAGCAGGGGCTGGCAGTAGGTGGTCTACTTAGGTTTGCTGTCTTAATTAGCCTAGTAGAAAAAATATGACACATACACACACACACACACACTCCAAGTAAGATTGCAGAAATGATTTTGAAAGAAAAATATTCCTTTAATCCACCCAATTTGTCTTCTAGAAGCTTCCAAACTCACATACCCAAATGCATAAATACAAATACCGAGGAAGAAAATCAGATAACACAAGTGGGAACTCCGTCAGAGAAAGTTTCCCTAACATTGTAAGAGATTGCACTCTAGGCAGAAAACGGCTAGCAGATCCTTAACTCTGAGGAGGAGCAGGTGGAGACATGAAGAGGCCGCCCGCCCGGGCTTCACACCGTAACTGCTGCGCCCGGCTTGGATAAATATTTTTATTACAAACACGATGATCAGTAATGGGCCAAGTGATCCATTCTGAAAAGGATTTCCCACCGGATGGTGACACCGCCGTAGCCGGGAAACACAAAGCGTGCAGGGGAAGCCGGACTGCAAACCGAGTTTGCTCAGAACGTGAAGAGCGACATCAGGGTCGATGTCAGGTCAAGGGCAGCTTCAGTCAACCTGCACGAAGCCAACGTGGGGAGCGCAAACCCGCTCCCAAGACAGCTCAGTCGATGTCAAGGGGACTTCTGCAAAAAGAAGGGTGCAAGATTCTCAGGACCCTCGGCAACCCCTCCAGGAAAACATTTTCTCCTTCCTGGGGAGAGACGAGGTCTCTTCTCGCTTCCTCTCCCCGTGAAACTGCCAGGCTGTGCTTGCTGACCAGAGCTGAACTCGGGGCGCACCACGGCTTCTGATGCTTCCCCCCAAACACACGCTGATCACCAGGCCGGATCAATGCTCGGGGAGCCTGGGGGTTGGAAGGCGGAGGAGTGTGGCTGGGCGTCAATTCCTCGTTCCCTCCCCCGCCCAGGCCCAGGCCCAGGCTCAGGCTGCGGAGATCCAGGAGCTGGGCTCCTGAGCGCGAACAGAGATAACCCGGTGGTGGCGAGGAAGCTAACGGGGCAATTAGGAGGCTGATTCACTTGTTTATCTGGACGATTAGCTGAGTGCTCTCTGAGTGCTCTGTGGTTCAGGGAATGTTCCCTCGCAGGCTCATCAAGACCACGCCTTCCATGCGCCTGATATTTCCACGAAAGAAGGAAAAACCACGCTAAGCACTGGGTGTGTGTTTTGGTGGACCTTTATAATGATACACTTGCTAAGATAATTACGGTAAACAATGCACACCAAGCCCCAGACAGAGAAGGGTTGGGAGAAGCATTCGCCTGTGGTTGCTACCATCTTTCGAAAGAATCACAGAGGAAGACCTGGCCTTAGTGAATCCTCGTAACTCAGGGCTTCCCCACCAGTGGTGTTTCGGAATCCCCTTTAACCCGTGATTGTAGCAATACAACATGGACTAACAGAATGTTGCATGGGAAGAGACTTTTTAGCAATCACCTGGATTTGGGCTCTAACCCATATTTCTCAGAACGCTGGGCAATAAGACATGTGTGCTACAGAAAGACTCTTCATGGATAGACTGTTTAAGCAGAGATTCCAGGTTAAAGATAGATAGGCTCCTTTCTTGCCCAAGTGGTGGCAGATTAGAGATGGCCACAGGTTCTTCGACACTGCCTGAGTCTGTGTCCTCTACCCTTGAGTCTGGGCGGGCTCTGTCTTTGACGAAGTTGAGTAGAAGCCATGCTGTGCCCTTCCGGGGTCCATGGCTTATGTGGCTGGTGACTTCCACGTCTGGGCTCTTGTTGGCTTTGCCCTTGATAGCTCCCGATGTCCACCCTGTGAGCGCAGTCCCATGGCCTCCAGCCCTGTGAGCCCCTCATGGTGACAGCCCCAGCCACCATCTCACTGCACCTGCTTGAAACCCAAGCAAGAACAGCCTAGTCGAGCCTGGTCAACCCTCTGCACTGAGAGAGATTATAAATTATCATGGAGCCACCCACTTTAGAGGCGGTTAGGGTGCTGTCAGCACACAGCAGGCCTCAGCATTTGTTACACGAATGCCTGAGGGAGGGAGTGATGCGGATGTGAGCCTTCAGGAGGGGGACATAGCATGCCACATTTCCTAAATATGCCATCTGAAGACGTCAAGACAAGTCATACAGGTGTGATAGACTAGAATACGGGTGTGAGAAACGCTGAATTAGAGGTTGAAATGGTGGAGTTCGGGAAATAACCAGTCAGGTTACAGATGACCCAAGTGAGGGCCAGAGAGGTGAAGGGAATTCCCTAGGGAAACAAAGCTAACTGGTAGACCACACCTATGGACAGATTTCCTTTCCTAGCTGAAGTAAAGGGGTGTGGACGACATTGTTTCCCTTACAGAAGCACGTTTCAGCTGATGAAGTCTATCAGGCTTCTCGTTAGGTAGCCTTGTCTTTCTGTTCGCTGATCAAGTCTTCGTGTCCAGCTAGCTCTCTTTCCAGGAGACCTCTCTTAAATGGTAGACTCCCAAAGAGGATATAGGGTATTTATTAGCCTGACATCTAGACTAAGCTCACTTCTAAAAACAGCAGAATGTATAGCAACATCTTGGCCCTTTGGTCTTAAAACATTTGCCGGACGGCAATCCTTGCTTAAAACTGAAAATCTCTGGAAGAACGAATTTTTTCAACTGACCTAGATGTTGGTGAAGGATCCAGATTTTAAAATTCCTTTAAGTCTTAAGTTACAAGTTCCATCTCTCTTCTTCCATGTGAGGTAAATAACAGGATCTGAAGTCTGACTCCGTTCTTAAAACACTACAGGGAAGAATGTTAATGCAGGTCAAAATCTGGGATGTTCGATTTTTACCTTTCAAATACCATTCCAGCCTATGCCACAGTTTCCCAATCAAGTCTCCAAATCCAAGAACCATTTCAATGGGTGAAAAAAGGTTTTATCTAATTATCTTCTTCTCCTGCTTTGAATTGACCAACCATGTATCTTTTTTTGGTCTTATCAAAGGGGCTGTGAGGACAAAAGCACATCCAATTTTAAGTAAGCTTTAGTTAGCAGACTTAAAATTGATCATGCATTTTAGTTTCAGTAACTTGCAATTTCTACACACTTTGATAATTCACTTTAAAGAGCAAACTGTCTTTAATGACAAGGCTTAAAAGAGATGACCTTTCTGAACAAAATATGAAAGCTCCGAAGAGACTGCTCTTTTAAGGAAACTATGAATTAAAATGACCTTGTGTTCTGAAACTTTTCTCCAACCATTTTTGATGTTTTACCTTTCCTTTTTACTCTCAGAACGAAAGCTAAAATACCACTGCCTTCTGCGGATGGTGATGCACTTCAATAGGGAGCTGTTAATTGTTAATTCAAACTCACAGTTTCTCCTGTCTGTACTTTCTCGGCCGACACCTTTAATGAGGTTGCTCACGACCACAGGCATATGCCTGTTTCTGAGGACTTCACCGTTACTATGCAACATTATGGGATAACGTCGGAATTGAGCAATTTCCCTTGAGTCACAGCCGATTCTTTTGTACAAACTACGAGGCAAGACCGACCCATTCTCCATTCCCTCCTCTTAGGCCTTTTTTCTCCATTGTGTCCCTGGATGGCTTGCCCTCTGAGGAGTTGATTGTTGAATGGGGAGGTTGCAAAATCAGGGGGCATGCCCCTGAAAGGTCTCGCTGCTTGGTGACGCAGAAGCGGTGGACCTTCAACAAAACCATGACATGGGCAGATCACTGGCTTTCGCATTGACCCTTCTCCTGCGCTCGATCCCATGGCTGGGTAAAAACACGCACCCAGAACCCTGCACCCCCCCAGCTTCCTTCCCCTTGGTTTTTCTCCGTGCCTCATCACCCACTGCCCATGGACGGTCGCACGTGCACACATAGAGAGCACAGGTGGATGACTCCAGGACAGGAGCCAAGAACGACAACCTGAGATGGAACTAAATGAGGTACTTGTGATGAACAATCGATCTTCCACCAGATAAAAGAAGGGATGAAATCTTAGATGATTTTATAATAAGGCACAATGTTTATAATTTATTTCCTGAGCACTTGCTTTTTCTCCCAGTAGCCTTTTGTACACCCAGGGCTCAATTCAGGAAGGGATTTTAAATGTGCCAAATGCAATTTTTCTTTCTCTTCCTTTATCAGAGGACGTTCACAAAAGCATTGGTGTCGGCCATCTAGTCCTCACACACACAATCAAACTGACCTAAAGTTTCGGCACGCTTACTCCCAGACGTATACGACACGCATCAGAAGGGAAACAGGATCTGGGTAATGTCAAAGGTTCACCAGTGTTTGTGATTTCATAACCCTTGAAACAAGGAAAAGAAAGAATAGCAGGCAACCTTCCAAAACACCTACTGATATTTACTCATGGAAAACAAATATTCTTGAGTGGGAGTTCCAATTCCAGCAGACAATACAATTCACCAAGTATTTTCACTTCAGGCGGCTAATAACCTTACTAATGAAATCTGTTGAGCTTCAACCTGTTTTTCACGGTCTGTAGAGAAGCACTTAAAATTAATCATGTAGCCTTAATCTTTCCTTTTCGAGCACTAAATCATAGTCTGAGTACCAATTGTCCTCATTTGGTAGGTGGTTTTAATAGCATCTGCTTCAATTGGACCTTTTCCTGAATATTCTTCAAGCCTGTGCTGTAATTTATTGTAAATGCAAGGAAGACCTGAGCTTTCAAAGGCCAGAGATCTCTACTTCTGCAGGAGGTGTCAGGGCAAACGTTACCAGCCAGAGATGATCTAGAGTAGCAAGGCAAGGCTTTTTATTGCTGGCCGCCACAAGGGAGCATTTATGCCCATCCTGGCCCTGGCTTTGGAATTGGCTGTAAAACCTGTTACTTCCTTATCATTTCTGGGTCTCAGTTACAGTGCAAGAAAGGGTCATTAATCCTTGGGCAGCAGACAAGAGAGGTGGGCGTGGGAAAGAGACAAGAATTTTGAAAAAGTGTAAAGAAATGTCCTGCCCTGTCCTGTTACAGTAAATGGGATGACTCTGGCCCTGCTGGCGGCCCAGATTTTTAGAGTGTCTCAAAGGGCCCATGGCACATACCACAGTGCAGTCAAAAGAATACGGAGCGTTGGACCACGGCAAATCAAAATTTCCTCGGCACGTGGGATTGACCAATCTGCATAGAACTGCTTCTTGGCATTTTCGTGGAGACAAACATCCAATCAGGGGAATACCACCATATTCTCAGAGAGAGAAATGGGACCAATCACAGCTCATCTGCCACCACCTGATGACACCATGTTGTGTGTCCTTGTAACACCCCTCACCCTTCATTTTTAGGCTTTCTTATGGAACGTCCATTGCTATTATAATGAAAACAACAACCATAAAAAGAGAAAGCAACAATAAAACCAGAGCTGTTACATAAAATTCTTACGCCATTCTGCCTCTGGAGTCCCAGGGTCAGATGAGACCAACGCGACAACTTCTTAAAATGGTATCAGGTGACTTAGTGATTTTTTTCATTCTAAATAAATGAATGGCTTATGGATTTGATCTCTGACATGATGACATAAAGGTATTTTTTTCCCAGAGTACAATTTCAGATTGTCAGGGTTTTCTAGGGAAAAATACCATGAATATGTCATACTTATATTGGCAAATGAGGTGCAATAAAAAGTAGAAATAAAATTGATAAGTACAAAATATAATGTTTTAATAATATATGAACATGAACATGAACACAACATAAGCATGTTAAAAATTGTGATACGGTACTACAAGCGTGATTTTGATTATACGCAACCGGTAAAATTCCATGCAAAAGCGTCAACGAGGCATATTATAAGAAATCATTTCTTTTCCCAATAAAAGCAATTCTCAGTACACACCCAAATGCACGCGAATATGGAGATAATAAAGAAATGTTAAAAAAAATAACTTAGGCAGACACAAATAAAACTACCCCATAGTGTATGAGTGATGCATGTGTTTATGGTCTTAATTACATTACAGTATTAAAAAATACCACAGAGCTCACAGTTTACAACATCCAAATCTTCAAACCTGCTGGAAGAAATCCACAGTGCACTCAGACAGGACATCCACTGCCCTCGCCTGTGCTACTAAGGCCAAGCCTTGGTGCAGTTACCTGAAAATCAAAAATCTCAGTTAGGGTTTTCTCCAGGTTTAAAGAGCATGTCAATGAAAAAATATGTCCCAACTCGGGAGGAGTTGGATGGCGATTAAAAAGGATATTTGATATCAAAATATCATCACTTATGTCCATAAAGGATCCAGTCCCATCTGCACCAGGCAGCGGAATCTTTGGGAAAGTGAATGATTCACAAGATCTGAACTTCTAATCCAATGCCAAGTAAGTGCTTTGGCCTTTCACTGCACAAAAACGGAGGTTGTTTGATTGAATGAGAGCAGGTAAACATGACCCATGCCTGTGATGTCTCTGGGGGCCTTGGACTAAAAAGGCATCCTCGAGAAGCACACACGGGGGCCACTGAAGTCATGGTGTTGCCACACCACCAAGCCGTTTATCTATTTTGGTCGCGAGAACATCTAGCTGCAGCAGCGCCAAACCTCCAGGGGATACAGGGCTTTGAAGATGTGGGCTACCGTACTAAGAATTGCATCATCTCGCTATCTTAAAAGAAAGACGGTCTCCTTAACCTGCAACTGATCTTCAAGACAATGTCTTGTCAGGACTGTGCAGGTGAGGTCCAGACTTGTCAGGCACCTGCAGATTCTCTCATTCCATTCTGATCATACTGACTAAGCACTGTGATTACAAGAGGTGGGTGGCTTCTCAAAGACAGGCTATTTAGTAAAAATATAAGTTTTCTTCCTCCTGAAATCGATACTATGTGTAAGCATTTTAATAAAGACCTTAATGTCAACCCCTGAGACTCACAGGTGCAAACAATACACAGTAACCAGAAGGCATTAGGAGCATGGGCTGTACCTTCTGCTTTGGTATGTAGTCAGTTCTTCTTGAAGGACAGAGGCTCTCTTCTGCAGAAAGTTAACCTAGAAAAAGACACCGTGTATGAGCAGAGGCGAATGTGGCCGAGGTGGCAATACTGTGCAAACAACGGGGCTCCCTAGGTAAAAGGCAGAGGATTTGCTGAATGTCAGTGTTATGCTTTTCACTTCTGATCACATTGCATCCCCTCCTGAAAATTCATCCGAGACTGGAGAATCAATTCAACCTCCTTTTGCAGAGCCATTTTGATCTGGCTCTAGCCTATCTTCAAGGCTCCATCTCTCGTCTCGCCCTCCCAACCATCACCATCTTGCACACCATGCTTCCCAACTCTTTTGCCCTTTGGCGCAGGGCATTTGCTCTCTTTGAAATGCCTGGCTAACAATCTCCTATTTACCCTCCACTATTTGGTTCACATGTCACTGACTTCCTTCACTCCTCCCCAACCACTCCGAGGCGAAGTCAGCATCCCTCCTCTGTATTCCTGAGCTCCATTATTAGCAATTCTTGAGCTGCCACGTGGTTGTTTGTTTTCATATCTCCCCCCCCCCCAAAAAAAAAAAAAACACCTGGGAGCTCTTCTGGGACAAGAAAGGATGTTTCTTCATCTCTGTGTCCCCAGCTTCTTTCATGGGGCTGAGTATGAATGACGCTGGTATGCACTAATGTTGCGTGAATGAATGTATGAGTGAGTAGAAAGAAAAGTACTGTCTTCTGGAAACCTTAGTCCATCCTGGGGATTCCCTGAGGTGGGAGAGACAATATTGGTACCATAAAGAGCTGAAGTCAGAGTTAGGCCAGCTTGGGTTCAACTCCTGGCTTGGCCTCCCTGACTCTAGGAAAGTTACTTGACCTCTCGATGCCTGTGAAATGGGACCAATGACAGCTGCTTCAAAGGTTAGGAGGAGGGCATGAAAACACTAATAGAAGCCACCTAGCACAGAGCTCGGAGCAGTACCACTCCCTGCTCCCACTCTCGGGGGTGCTGAGGGATGGAGCAAACTGGTGACTCAGCAAAGTCTCTTAAATCAGATCTTCAGAGTGTGGTTTGATTTTTTGGAAGCATAAATTTCCGTATAGTATTAAAGATACCTATATCAGGTATGAATTCAAAAGCACCTTCCACAAGCAAACAGAAACGGTTTTGGGGGTAACTGCTCCCACAGCTCCATGTAATCAAGAGTCAGCGGCATTTGATCATTTCAGAATTGTTTACTCTTGCCACTTTGGTCTGAACTGAAACCATGGCAACGGTTGATTCTGAAGCCTAGTTAGGCAAGAGAATACAGCTAGCAGAACGGCAAATGTGCTTGCAGGAAAGGAAGGCACACTTTCTCCAGATGGGTACATATCCAAGAGGTCCCCCTCGGTTTTGTTTACTTGTAATATCACCCTGGTCTTAATTCTATCCAATTGCTCATATGACCCATCGGACAATTGATAATGTTGACAGATGCAAGGATTATACTCATTCGGCTTCCCTTCCCCCACTGCGCTTTGCAATTGGAATCCCAACAATTTTCAGAAAACACAGGCACCTGTGCTTTCAAACTAAATTTGCTCACTCTATGGCCTGCGACTCCTCCATGCAGCTGCCAATGCTGAGGCCCTAACGCAGCTGGCAGCACTCTTTCTGGGTCAACATCCAGTTTTAGGAGGCTGAAGTGGCTTTTATTACAGGGAAATGATGTGAATGATAACAGAAGCCCTGCAGGTGGATATCAGATTACTTTCTTTCGTTCTTTTTTTTCTAAAAAAAAAAAAAAACAAAAAAAAAACCCAACAACAACACCCTCCTCTGAAGGTGCCAGGTCCTACATAGCTGACCCTATGGGAGCTCTCCTACAAAGTTAATAGGTAAACCACACTTCAAGGGGAGCTTTTCATGTAAAGAAAGAGGACTTAACCCTTTGTACAGTAACACTTCCCTGCAGTACTTGTTTTTATATGCAGGAGTGGAGGAGGCAAGACTCCACCGGCAGAAGCAAAGCCAAGAGTAGCACACGGATTGATATGATGAACATTTTATCTTCAGATAAGAGGCTTTTGACTGAGGGGAATACATGCAGGGCGGCCAAAATTTGCTGTGTGCGCTGTCTTACACAGGATAAAATGCTAATGTGAATATCATTACATCCTATCAGTTTGTAAATAAATTTATTGAGCACCTACTATGTGACAGACACTGTCTTCATATGAAGAACAAAGACCTCTTTCTCTCAAGGAGCTCTCCCAGAAAAAAAGTGTGTTTTCCTTTTTTTTTTTTTAAGTTTCTTTACAGATACACGATTTGCAAATATTTTCTCCTATCCCGTGGTTTGTCTTTTCAATTCCTGAATGATGTCTTTTGAAGCATAATGTCTTAACTTTTAGTAAAGTCCAATTCATCTTTTTTTTTTCTGCTGCCGCTTAAATGCTTCATGTCATAGCTAAAAATAAACTTCCACCTAACCCAAGGCACAAAAATTCACTCCTTCATCTAAGAACATTTCTTCTTAGAGATTTCTTCTAAGAGTTTTACAGTCTTTTTGGAGGTACATTTAGGTCTATGATCCATTTTGAGTTAACCTGTGGCAAACATGTGAGGGAGGTCTCCATTCTTTTCCATGTGAAAGATCTGACTGTCCCAGTGCCTTTCTTTCCATTTTCCCCTCAGTGAATCATCTTGGAACATTTGAAAATCACCTGACCGAAAATATGAGGTTTTTTTTTTTTTCCTGGACTCTCAATTCTATTTCATTGATCTCTGTGTCTATTCTTTTGCCAATATCACATTGTCTTGATTGCTACAGCCTTCTAGTGAGTTTTTAAATTGGGAAGTATGAGCCCTCCAAATTCATTCTTATTGTTTCAAGAAGGTTTTGGCTACTCTGGGTCCTGGGTATTGTTTTTCATCAATCTCAGTCATACAAGGATCCTTGGACATACAAGAACATGATTGTTGTAGGGAAAAAGTATGTTTTAGATTTCTAAGTGTATTAGAAGTGGGAGTATGTAGATTCTTTCCCATGTTGGAGCACACGATCTCACTGCACTGGCAAAATATAAAATGTGTTTATAGAAGTACATGGAGAAAACTGACGCTGGAAGTTGTGAAAACATTTTAAGCATCTAAATTTACATCAGTTGCATCTCTCACACTGTATTTCATAAGTTATACCAGGAACTACACATTTCAGCAAGAAATATTTGACCCAATTGTTTGAATACCTTGTCATTATTCTGCTCGGCATCTAAAATGCATCTTGTTGTGTCTAACAACCATATAAAACACACCAGAATAAAAATGCTTCTAATTTAACCATTGTTTCTGTTTCTCTGCACTTTCAGTCAGGAATCACCAATGTGCCAAGTCATGGCATTCGAGGCCTGGTACCAAGAGTAAAAGGGGGGAGGCTGTCTTGGAATGTACACTGTAAAGTGAGTAAAAGTAACCATAACTGAACTTCTCAATTTCATGGGCGCTTTTAAGAAAATCTTACTGAGACAATGAGTTCCAAAACTAGTAAGAAAAACATTCTTAAAAAAAAAAAAAACACAAACAAAATCCAATTCATCCTCAGTTGTACTTTATGTTATGTATGATATTACATTAATTTCTGGCATCAATTCACAATGAAACGTATTCATAAGTCTGTTTTCAAGATATGCACACCACCTGGACCCTTAGGAAATGCCTTCGTTCTAGTAATTACCTGTGACTTTAAGGAGGAAATGGTGTCTTCAAGCTCTTGTCTTAGAGATGCTGGCATCAACCCTTTGAATTTTGTTTCGTATTCTTGTCGTATGTAAGTTATCTATGGTGAAAAAAAAGAGAGAGCTTATCAATTTCTCCTTAGAAAGAATGGTTTTAAATTTAAAACAATGAATAGTAATTATCTACTTATCACAAAGGTAAGTTTGTTACATGTGGTCAATACAAATGAAATGACAGGAAACAGAGTTACAAACTGCAAAAGGCACTCAGTCTGCCCTTGTGCTCTGGGATAGACAGTGCCTCGGACACTTTTCTTTAAAATCCCATTAATATAATTTTCAGCACTTGATAAATAAAACCTGTTCTCCTCTTACCACCCATGATATGTTCCACTATGCTGACCTTTTCTTGATCAGGATGTGGATACACTGTGACTTGAGGACAATTCATAGTATGCTATTGATTTGATTAAGATCCTCCCTCAAACTGGCTAGGTACTTAGGGGCTCAGTATAATCCATAGGATGATGGGGATAGGAAAAAAGAATAGTCTATGCCAAGGTGTCTCCAAGTCTCCACACAGGTAGACCAGAGTATCTTGCCATTGTGAGTTTCTCTGGCTCATGGGCTTCCCTCTCCCTCCAGAACACAAGGAAGCCTGGGCTCAGCTAATTGCTGGGTCCCTGGGCTGGTAAAGGAAAGTTTGGTGGCTCATCCATTCATCTCTCTAAAAGCTACAGACAGAAGCAAGTGGGGAAGGGGTGAGAAAAATCTTTGGAGGGATGTGCCTGAGCAGGATGCAGAGGTGCATGAGTGTGAGCATCAACATGTGTGTGTCTTGGTGTCCTTCTCCAGCTAGGCTGATTTCTCTTCCTCCTAATCTGAGATGTAACAGAATTAAACAACCTATTGCATATGCTGTATGTGACTTAACTGAATATTAAAGCAGAATTGCACAGTATCCCATAAATGATTCATTGGATGCATCTGGAAATAAGGTAACATACTATGAAAATCTGTGCAGCTGAGCTCACTTAGACAAGCCTATGGGTTTACTGAAGATAATTTAAAATTATCAGCCTTTAATTCCCAACTTCTCCTAGACTAAACCAAATTAAGAAATGTGTTCTAACAGTTCATTTCATTATCCACTAAAATCCCATGGCAAATGTTCTAGAATATGATTTTTCAATCTTTGGCAAAGTGTTTTTTGACAAATGTTATAATCTTGTGATTTACACCTAAAGGAAGAACAGAAATAATAAAAAATGATCTCTCCCAGTGGTGTAATATTTGATTTTTCCCACCTTCTCTTCTTAGACTTAAGTTCAATAATTAGAGCAAAATGAAAGGCACATGCAAAGCAAAACACAGATCTTAAGGGTAACATTTATCGAGGGTCCACAAGCCTATTGACTCTATTTTTCTATCCTTTAAGACTGACTCTGAAATTTGGAGCTACAACTCTTTCAAAAGGGACTCCTGCTGTCTTTCTTTCTTGTATCCTTGTTTGTTTGGAGTGTCTGGTCACTGCCTGTACATTTGAGCTGGATATAATAATGCCCAACCCTATCTCCTTTCCCATAGAACTTGGTGGCTCTTCTTTCTTGACTTTCATGACTCTTCATGTCCTCTGGCATCACATGGACCTATGGTAAAGTCTGAAGGCAGACTTCTTTCTTAGCTTGAATGTCCACATGATTTTCTTTTTCCTTGATTCAGGGACTTCACTGGGATATCTTTTGGTTTGAACGATGACCACTTTTCCTGAGACATTGTATGTGCCCTTTTCATCTTTTTTTTTCTTTTTAAGATTTTATTTATTTATTCATGAGAGACACACAGAGAGAAGCAGACACAGGAAGAAGGAGAAGCAGGCTCCACGTAGAGCCTGACGCGGGATTCAATCCCAGAACCCCAGGATCACGCCCCGAGCCAAAGACAGATTCTCAACCACTGAGCCAACCCGGCGTCCCCCGTTTCCATCTTCTCTTGAGGCCATCTTCCCTCAGTTTTAACTACTTTGGAGGTGAAGTCCAAGCACGTACGTTCCTCTGTGAAGTTTCATAGTTTCTCTTGACTCCCTTGTCCCCACTTCACTTTTCCTATCTGAGGGCCTCTTTGTATTGGAGGTGAGGTCATAGACAGCAGAGAAAGGTGTGTGAGCAAGACTGCCCTTTGATCATCCTATCACATCACTTTTAAATTCAGTAGGCTATATTTTCCGTCTTTTACTGAGGATTTGAGCATTCCCATTTCCTGTCTACCACCCCCCTCCCTTTTTTTTTTTTTTTTTTATGATTTCAATGAACCTGAGTGAAAATGAGCTCTTGGAAAATCTGAAACTACCTCATTTATGAATGAGACTATCAACCAGGAAAATATTACTATCCTGAATCCTTAAACCCAGATCCTGAATTTAAAAATCATTATACCAAGCAGAATCCTGTTACTTTTAAAAAGTCACGGAAAACTTTAACCTGTTTTGCTCTATTTATAAGGTTAATAATGTTACTATTAGCAAACATTTATTGAGTACTTTTGATGCGCCAGATACAATTCTAAGTGCTTTAGTAAGTGGTTAATCCTTCTGACAACCCAGTGAGCTAAGCCCAGAGAGGTGAGTAAGCCATGATTTGAACTCAAAGAGTCTGCTTGTCAAGCACACATTCTTAGCCACTATGCTCTGCTCTTTCTCAAATAACCTTTCCAAATACTGAAATGTTTCTTCCACTCCAAAAGGAAAAGGACATCACAGACATAAACAGAGAAGTTTCGTCCACTACACACTGGCGCTCTCCCCAATACAGCAGGGGCTAAGGGAGGGGGTGGATGTACTACCATCCTTCCAGACATTCATCTATTATTTGCTTTATTTTTTTTAATGACTACAATAACAACAATGACAACAATAATTCATTCCTCATACTTTCCTTCCCATGAGTTTAACGTTTTAAAGATTTATAAATAAGACTAATTTAAAAAATCTCTGCAAATGCAATGCACATATTGACCTAAACTAGAAGTTCCATAAATCCCCCACAGAAGCACACATTTTAAGGGCCAACCAGTGAAGGCTCTGTCATGTGGCAAAATGAGAAAGAGGAAGGAAAGAATTAGCTTATGTTGCTTCATATCACTTTTGACGCCTGTTACTATTTTTCTATCTCCACCTCTGACCCAGGATATGTTTGAGGGGGGAGAAGGAGGGGGTGATAACACTTATCTATAGCCTAATCACTAACTATGAACTGCTAAATGTGCCAATCTCCCTTCTTCCTGCCTTCCCACATTTCCCTTGTGGTCTGAATCTGGCCTAACAACAGATCAAGAAGCAAGAGGAAACTGAACTGATCTGAGCAAAGGATTTGATGGACACATAAGCCCTTCTACTAAGGGAAATGAACGTTTTTACATATAAATCTACCTTATTATTAGGTGTGAATATTAATTTCCATTAGCCTACACTGTCCAATTATACTAGTGGGTGCTATATTAGCTTACAAAGGGCAGAAGCATTCAAAGACTGTCCTCACTTGAGTAATTCGGGAAAGGAATTTCCAGGACTGTTTTGGCTCATTTCCATCCCACCTCACCACTCCCACTGCCCTCTAAAAGCACTGTGTATAATTATCTGCTCTTCCACATTCCTCAACCACCTCACCCCAAATAGACATAAGCCTCCCTTGCTCCCTCTTTCCTTCATCTTCTTCCCTTTTGCAAAGGAGACTTAGGAAACATAGGACATCGTGACAAACAATGACATTCCTGTAATGTAATAAGACCCCTGGACGCTGAGTGAAAATGGTGTGTGTATAACATGGCACCCACGTGACCAAAGATAGCTGTGCTCCGCACCATGGCAACCGACTGCCCACCTTTCCCTCGAAGGCAGAACACTGACAATATTTCCTTTAATTTTTAAAAAGGGTCACGAAGACTGCGAACATCCATAACTAGAGATTAGTGTTACACTCTGGTAAAACTTATACCTGGGTAATCAGACAAATACGCGTTTGCATAAACAAGAGTCTACAGGGTGTACAGAATATGTAGTTGCCTTGAGCCAAAAGGATCTCTGGAGATAAAAATTCAAAGTGATGTTGAAAAAAGTGAACCTTGAAATCTTACAATTTCATTGAAAATATGGAAGGAGAATGAAAGCATATTTTGCCGTGTTTTTATCGAAAGACACTGTCAACCACTCGATATGTCAAAACCATGTCAAATATGTCATTCTCCTGTTGTGTAGCAAGATGACATGGAAGCCTGCAGCTTTATACACACAACCTAGGGGATGTGCCTCAACCACAGGTCGTCTTACTGTAAGCTTCGGTGTGCCCGAGATGGCATTCACCTTTGAAGAGGTGAGCAAAGGAGAGGCCACCTATTGAGTGGCCACTGGTGTCCACTGGGGTTTCCCTGTCACACGTCCCTGCACAGCCATTTGTAATTGTCCTCTGTGGTGAGAGGGAAGCAGTTTGGGAAAATGAGTGTGCCTGATGTTACTTCACAAAATCCAACGAGCGTTTCTGGGGTCGGTTCAGCAGAAAAAAAAGGAACTAAGTAAGACTTCTGCTGCCATCTCTGAAATATCTCCCCATTTCGCTGCGTGGCCCCAGGACCATCTCAGCCTGGGATGCCTTCATCTCGCACCTGACCTGCTGTAATATGGGTTATGTTGGTTTTGGTTTTTGATTCAAATTTTCTTAACATTTAAAATCAAAATCAAATCCTTTAGTGAGACCAACAAGGTCCTGCACCGTTTGGCCCCTGGCCACCTCACTGCATCCCTTGTCACTTGAGGGTCCTTTCACTTCCTGGCACCCAATTCCTTGGCTTCCTTCTGTCCATTCACCAGATGCCTGGATGCTTTTCCTCATGACAGGCCCTCTCTCCTCTCCCTCTGCTTACTCCCCTATCCCATAGGGCTTTGCCACTCCTCCATGTAGATCTCTGGGTCCGGAGGGTCCTGCCATGTGGGGTCTCAGGGGTGCCCCGTGGGAGCTTGGCAGGCTCTGGGGAGGAGGCTGCATCAGGGGCAACTCTCTCCTAATTTCAGATGAGCTGGAGCCCCTCATTGTGGCAGGCAACAGCCTTCCTCAGTTTCCTTTGGAGAACGGGGGTCACCCTATCCATTGCTTTCAAGCTGTAACCCAGTCTCTTGTCATTTCCCTGGCAAGGAGTCCTCTCAGCATTTTTGTCCCCATTACTCCTGGGACTTCCCTCCCAGCTGCCTCTGCCTGCAGATGGGCTCGGGACCCTGTACTTGCGGCTTTGGCTTCACTCATCACTCTGGGGCTCTGTTCTGTTTCCAGGTCACACACTAATGTCCATCCTGCTTTTGACACTAAATACATTTTACCTCTCTCTCTTTTTTTTTAAAGATTTTTAATTTATCTATTTGACAGAGACATAGAGAGTGAGTGAGAGCACGAGCAGGGGGCAGTGTCAGAGGGAGAGGGAGAAGCAGGCTCCATGCAGGGAGCCTGATAGGGGGCTCAATCCCGGGACTCCAGGATCATGACTTGAGCCGAGGGCAGATGCTTAACCACTGAGCCACCCAGGCACCCCATTTACTTTGCTCTTTTTGTATTTTCTCTTTTTATATTTTACCAATCACCACTGAGTGGTTGCAGAGGGGGTACCTGTGACTTGCCCTTATAAAGTCACCTTGTGCAAAAGGACAGACTGTTTTGTAAACTGCCTTTTAACTTAACAGAGTCAAGTATAGGGCTTAAGAAACCAGGCTCTGGATGGGGAATGTTGGAGTTGAAAATGAGCTGGGTCCCTAAACTGTGTGCCCTGGGAAGGCTAACCTCTCTATGCTTCAGCTTCTTTTTCAGGAAAATGGGAATTATAACTTCTCAAGGCTGCAGTGAGGTTTAGATGACTAAATATATGTAGAAGTTTTACAAGAGTGGAACTTAGTAAATGTTCAATAAATGTTAGTAATCATTACATCATATAATGGAGATTATACATATATATTTCATTACATTATGTCATTGTATATTATGAATTATAATTTGCACTACTAGAAATCCTGATAGCAAATTATTTGCATGTATTCACGATTAACTTGAGGGTCCCATGCAAACCTCTTTTTGCATTTTTGAGTATCTATGGATCGAGAAAGTATATAATGGCAAAAAAATTCTATGATTTCAGAATCACTTTTAAGTAGATTTGTATTTTATAATTAAAATCTCTACTTACATTTGGAAAGCAGTAGTACCATATTATGTATCCTGGCTACCTAAAGTGATTAGTGTGTATGTATGAATTTTCTCAGACCTCACCAATAGCTCTGGTCCATAGGTGGGGAATCCTTGCTCTACGCTGAATGATTTAAGGAAAGGATCTCAGCTTAAAACTGTCCATTCAGCCTGGATTTCTACCAATTAGATATACATGGGAGAGGTGGGGGAAATGATCAGATGCTGCTCCTCATTGTGGATTAGTGTTTCCATAACTGTGTCCTTCTAACAACTGGCTTAGCTGAATGTCATAAAGGAAACGGAGTTTGATTGTGGAGTAAATTGTAGGGGTTTGGAGATGACGGCAAGAACAAGAGGTAAATTTGGAGCATGGTATGTATTCTGAGAGAGGGTGAACATGGGTGGGCACTGCAGTGGGTGGTTTGGAGTAAGTGGAAAATATCAAAAGGATGCTGGGCGTCTGAAGGGTGGTGACGGACAGGTAAGGGGTGGACAGGAGAGGGACACAGGGAGGGAGGTTACTGGGGGGATCTGATATAAGGCGGAATGTGGGGATGTTTCTGAGAGATGGGCCTTTGTGCAGCAAAAAGTTTTTGCACAGGCCTTTTTGGGGAGTATATAAAACTCATCGCTTTGAGACTGAATTCCAATGTGGTTTAAAGAATAAGAATGAAAGAAACTGTAGTAAAAGATGGTGCCAAAAAAATGCTCTAGTGCAGCTGAGAAAAAAATGCTCTGCCTTCTAAGAAATTTCATTTTTTATTGGGGTTAAGGTATTATGCGTTGCCACAGCAACTGCCAAGAGAGATCCATTTTAAGAAAGGTGCTCTGCAGCATAGCTGGTGCACTTTGATTCTAAAATACAACGTGAAAATGTAGAAGGAACCATAATTTTCTCAACAATCTTCAAAATGTTCATTTTCCCCTCCTTCTTCAACATGGTTTTATCTTATGGTTCTTTATTCCAACGGGTGTTCCCCCAGACTGAGGTTGCAGCTCACAGGACTCTGGTTCCCTGTGCAGAGGGGCCAGTTTCCACCCTCAGGGAGCAAAGCCTGCTGCAGACTGGACCTGAGCCTCCCAGGAAAGGGGGTGGCTGATTAATGAAGCAGCCACCAGCCCCTGTAGTGTGAGGATAGCATGAACTAATTTCTGGGAAGGGTTATGGTTTAGGAGGAAGGAACAGTTTCCTGCTACTGTGGAGTTAACAGTGGCCTGAGGGTGAAGACAATGGTCTGAACCTAGCACTTTAATTAGGTTTGGATGCTCTAAATCCAGCTCTGGGTAGTCAAAAAGGTTCCTGACGGCAAAAAGAAACATGGGTCTCATAAGTCTATTCATAAGAAACAACATACATAGAAAAGATGGGACGCGGGTATGATAATCATAGGCCAGAAACTTACCAATAAACTGCCCAAACCTGTCCATGAATCAAAGACTTGAATAAATATCTGATAAGAAGACTGAGGTTGGGGCATGAAATAAACATGGGCAAATATTACAATTTTGGAGGACATTTCGCACATAAGTGGTACCCTTTCTCTTCTGTTATAGAAAAAAAATCTGAGACCATATTTTAGAGTTCCTATAAACAAATGTGGCCTTTGGAGGTACTCATTTAGAATTTCACAAGATATATGTAGTGGATATTTGTTTCACCCTCCAGCATTCATTTGAGAGGCTTCGAATATACCTCTCCCCCACACCGTCCCACCCAAGGTCACAGGATGGGGGGGGTAGGAGGGTGGAGTATGTGATAAGGCCCAGCCAGGCATCATGTCACATTCCCCTTGTGCTGGGATCATTTGGGGCCTGGGTACATGACCCCAGCCTTGGTAACCAGAGTCACCAAGAGTCATGGGACAAACTCTCTCATCCGCTAGACTTCACCCAGGGGACGTCATTCTGGGGTTGTGACAGCCATGTTGCTACCCCCCGAGTGAAAGCTGGACTGAGAGGGGAGCCAATCTGGAGGGAGGAGAGCTGAGAACTGGAGAGACAGACACTGGGCCTCTGTCACGCTGACCCTGAAGCTAGCCCTGATCTTAGATTTTTCAGTTTGGGTTGTGTTTTCCGTTACTTGCAAGCGAAATAGTCCTGATTGAAACAAGGCAGATTATGCAGAATAGTAACTTGTGACATATGTTGCGTGTTTGATCAGGGGCCAGGAAATTTTGCCCTATAGGCCAAATCTGGCCCACTGCCTATTTTTGTGAATAAAGCTTTATTGGAACACAGATAAGCTCATTTGCTCACTTACTATCTGTGGTGCTTTTGCATGAGCCATCTGGACAGAGACCCCAGGGCTCGCAGGTTAAGCCTCAACTATTTTCTGTCTAGCCCTTCACAGAAAGTTGGCTGAGCCCTGCACTAGGCTGAGGACCGCAAGGTAGGGCCGTGCTCGCTCTGCTGACTGAGGCAGCTCCAGCAGTTATCTCGGGGTCTGGCCTATGGCAGCAAGTCACCACATATTTGCCAAGTGAATGAATGAATCAAGCTTCACGGCACAAGGTGTTATTAAGTCAGTCTCTGTCTTAAGACGACAGGGTCTTCAGAACGTCCAGAATAAATGAGTCACCAAACCTTTCCCAAATACAAAGAGCAGATTCTGTCGTTATGGTCCTGCAGTTTTTCGTCAGCACCGTGGCTACGAATAAGCAGGCCAGCCTCGGAGCTGAGGACGAGGGAGGCAAACCCCAACGCCCACCGGGCTGCCAAGATGTGCCCTGAAAGGGGGGGGGGGGCTGCTTCATCCATGGTTTGCCTCCTCCTCCGGCTTCTTTCCCCCACCGCACAACCACACTTTTTATAGGGTTGCAACATTAAATGGTAGAAGCCTGAGAGGATCATGATGCCTGCCTGCACCCACTCTGGAGGCGGGGACCGAGAAAGGTTGAATGGGGAGCCTGGGGTGGTGCATGCCAGAGACACGTGGAGGGCCGAGCTTATAGGAGTTAAAGGGAAGCAATATGTCCACCTCGGAAGGTCTGTCTCTGAAAGGGTTTGGAGAGAACAGTTTGGGGAGGGACGGGGTGGTTTCCACTGTCTTCCTCTCAGAGACAGAGTGGGTCTGCCCCTTTGGGGTGGGGCCAGACTTCATGAAAAGGTAGTGTCCATCAACAGAGGACCGAAACCCCAACCAAGGAGGAAGGGGAAAGACTCCTGAGACTTTTAACTGACTTCCTTAATAGAAGACCCAAGAGGACTTACGGAGTGAGCCTGCTACTGGTGAGGCTTTTGGAGTCCATTTGATATTTAACTCTCTGTACACTCAAGTAAGGTTGGAACATCTGGCATATGGTAAATGCTCAGCAAATACTGTTTTAATGAGCTAATGACTGAACAAAGCTATGGCTGAACAGGTAGTTGGGATCTTGAATTTATGGAAGGCAGTAAAAGTCATCCCACTGAATATAACAGAAAATAAACAAATCAACACTTACAAACACCTGACATGTCAGGCACCGTACTAAAGAACTGATACCTAATCTTCCACCTGTTATGAAGACACCATTCAATCCTTCCATTAAATATGGGAGACAGATAATATCACACCCATTTCATAGATGAAGAAACAGGCCCACAGTGAGCAACTGCTAGACCCAGGGCTGAAGCTGAACCCACACTGTGCCCACTTATGGTGGGGCCACTGGGAGATGGGACCCTAGGAGGGAAAATCTGGAGATGTTGTAAAGAAATCTCAGGAGAGGAAGAGCCTGGTGCTTGGGGACAGTGGGAGCAGCTGGAGTGATATAGTTGAGAGAGAGAGAGAGAGAGAGAGAGAGAATGAGAGTGTGCTCTGGTTCAAAGGCAAGGCTGTAGGAAGGTCCTATTACAGATGGTGATGATGAACTGGCTTGTAAAAAATAAAAGTGAGAGGTGAGTTGAATGAGAATTCAGGCCTCAGCCACATGCCCAGAAGAGCAATGTCCCTGGAGAGATGGGGTGATGGGTGGAGGGAGCCTGTGTGTAGGTGGGTGGGAGAGAAGACATGGTCTGGGTTTGTATTCACTTAGCTTGACACACCAGGGAGGTGCTCGGAAATGCCACGGAGCTTATGAGAAAGGCGGGGAATGGATGCCTGAGAGCCCTGGCTGGAGAAGCAAGGTGAAGCCTGGGGACTGGAAGGGCTTCTGAAGGGGGAAGGAGAGATTAAGAATTTCCCAGGAGCAGAGAGTCATCCACAAGGGGCTCCACTATTCAGGGTGTAGGTGAAGTAGAATGAGAGAAAGATCAGGAATGGTGGAAGAGGTGGGCTGAAAGGCAGGGGGTGGGGAGCATGGCCTTGGGTTTCACAGGTTGGGCAGCTGCAGGGGGGCCGAGGACCATGGCCATGGTTCGCCTCCCATGTTGTCACCACATGTGAAACAAAGCCACCTGGACCTCGGATCAGTCCTGGGAGATCTGAGAGCCACTGTGCTTCAAATAAAGAGTTCAGGATGGAATTTGTTTGTTGATAAATATGTTGTTTCCTATTTTAAAGCAAAAATTACAGGAGTATCCACATCTAACCTTTAAAGATCACTCCCAATATCTGATTTAGTCTGAGGTTTCTGACCTGGTTTGAGGGCATTTTTTTTTTCAAAAGAGGCAAGCTATGACTGCTCTTTCTTTTCTGCATATTTAAACTCTTGACAATTATAAATAAGTTAAATCTCTCCCTCAAAGTACCAATTATCTCCTTATGTTTGAGAAGGCATGTCTTGCCAGATATGGCATTCTATACAAAACACAAAATAGGAATACAAAGGCGGTCATTGTCCCCCTGGCGCACCCGGGATTTACTTAGGCAGTTCCAATTAACACTAATGAGGATTTTGTGCATGAATCCCCTTACCTCCCAACTAATGGGAACAGAGACCCCACAACCTCATAGCAGAAAATTTCAAAACACCATTGTAAACAGTCACTGACTAAATTCATGAGTTGTTCACCTTTACACAGCAGAGATAAAAGGAATTTTCATTCAATTAAAAGTTGGGGAACGTGCAGTTATCCAAAGACTCCATTCAGGCTTTCTGAATGACGACGGTCGGGAGCTGTATCCAGCCAACGTTTCCGGGTGATTACTCCGCGTAGCTCTGTGTGGAGTAGCAAATGGTTTTTGTCCTCGGGAAGCTTACACATTTGACATCAGACACGTAAAAAAGGAGCTACATAAAAACATAATTGAAGCATAATAGGCCAAGGACGGGAATCGGAGAGATTGATTACTTCTAAGTGGGATAATGGGAGTCTTCACAGAGGTGATGAGATGGGCCTTGGACTTTGTGGGATGAGTAGGGACTTTCTGAATGCAGGAGAGGGAAGGGCCACAAGCATCCAGGTGGACGTGTGTGGTATGCTTTGGGGCTGCCAAGGGGTGAGGTGTGGGCGGGGGTCGTGCAGTGACCTGGGGATAAAAGGGACAGGGAGAGACTGCTTCTACTTTTTTTTTTCCTTCAACTGCTTATCTACATTGTTGCCTATTTCTCGAAAATGCAGATCTGACCATGTTGGGAGCAATCAGGGGGGTGCGTCAGTGACTTTTTTTTAAAACTGATAGACTAAGGACAGCCTTGTTCGCATGGGTCACCTAAGAACCTTCTCAGCTGATCTTAGCCTAACTTTTTAGGACACTTTATGCTCCCATGAGGACTTGCATCCCCCCTCCCCCCACAACCAAATCACATGCCATTCAGTGCCTCACGCCTTTGCACGTGTTCTGTGCTCTCTCCTCCTCCTGACCAGCTGGAGCACTACTCATTGCTCTCACAGAGACCTTTTCTCTGGGATGCCCTTCCGTAGTGGTCCACTCAGGCCACCTGCTCCCTCCTCTAACAAGCCTCTAAGTCTGAGGCAGCAAATAGTTATGGCTGTTGTGACGGTGGCCAGCTGAGAATTCCTAACTGTCTTCTATGCACTATGCACCATAATGCATCCAACTGCATATATTATATTTTATTTCCTCTCCCTACCAATTCCACGTGGTATCTTTATGGCTATTAAAATCCAAAGAAACAGGCCAAGAGCGGCTCCTCTCTATTCAAAGGCACACAGCTAGTTAGCAAGTGCACTAGGACCCATATCCAGGTCTTTCTACCCCAGAACCTCTGTTTTTCTTCATGGTCACACGACAGTTATTTATGCACTCCTCCCTCATATTAGACTGTGGGTCCCCTGAGGGTAGGTTCTCTGTTTTACTGGAAATCAATGGTATTTGAAAAGAAAAGAAGATTGCATTGTTATTGAGCTGATACTTGAAAACATCCTAAGGATTGTTTTTGCCAACATAAAGGCATTTTTGCCCACCTCTTATGCTGGCTGGAGTTTGCACAAAGCAGAACATACCCGACTGTAAGCATCTGGGCTCCCCGCCTGCTCTAGGTCAGGTGCAGACATGGCTAGAGAGCAGCTCACGTTCAGTCTGAGAGAGACTGGCATTTCTGTTTTTATAAATCAGACAAACTGGGAGGAATAATAACTTGGCTTGGTCTACTGGGACATGTGTGAAAGTAAAATTGCTGTTAGAAACAGTTACATTCAAGTATCTTTTAAAAACTTGGGTACGTTGTTCCTGTCTTCAATAAAACTGGCACAACCCTAAAAAACTGTGGGGAGATTAGCAGTACGTTAGATTGAGCAAGAGGCTTCCTCTTCTAATCTTTTTTTCATTATTATTTTCATTGGTGTGCTTTTCCAGGAATGTCTCGGTGCATTCTTTATAAAACTGTTGCCCAGATCTTTTTTTAAAACACATCAAACCAACAAAGGTCAAGTAAAGAGCAGGAAGATTTTGTTCCTTCAGTTGAAGACATTTCTTTAATATTAAAAATGTACTGAAATCTAGAAACATATTCTGATGATGTCTGAAAAGAATTCACGGCGGAGAGTCAAAACACAAAGGGAAAAAAGCTCTCGACAACCGTTGCTGGCTGAGGGCTCCTCATCAGGACAGCTTTCTTCTTTACTTCAATGACAGAGAAAAATCACTGTTTAAAATTAGAAAAAAATTCCTAAACATTGGTGCTGATATTATGACTAATGTTATTCTTTATGTTTATTGGCCCTCAAGGCAAAATATATTATAGCGGGCATTTCCACTACCTCATTTATATGTGAAAACAAACAGAAAGAGTGTCGTTTCTAATTCTGATTGAATCCGCGAGGTTTTGTTTTTGCTATGTATTTCCAAGCACTGTAGGCCGTTATCAGATCTTTCTGTGGGGCTCCAGTGCCCGAGTGGGTCGCTCAGAACTCCAGAGCCATTTCATTTCCCTCTTTATCTTGTACATATATTTAAAACCAATGGTGGCAGCAGAAAGTCTGAGATTTGGGGGATAAGGATACCATTTATCTTGCATTATGCTAACATTTTTTTTTTCCAGCCTCGAGAAAATCTTTTTGTGATAGATTTTCTTTGAGAAAATTAATCTTGCTTCCTCCTGGCCTTAACATCTTATTTTTTCAAAGAAGACTTTAAATAGCCTGACAGGTGGGCCCAAGGGCCTGTAAAAGTGGCTTATGTGACTGTTGTCAGGTCCAGTGATCCTGGAAAAATAAGGGCTGTTGATCGCAAACTTACGTTAATATATATTTTAAATGTCCCTTAAGGCAGAGCAAATGTTTGGTGGAATGAGAACTTTCAGAAGATTCAGCTGAAATTTTTAATATAATCTACTCATGTAGCTCCACTGTGCCGTTGGTTGGCATGTGGGAACCAGAAGCAGCCTGGGAGAAAGGCAGGTAGCCAGTGTGGCTATAGAAGGATTATGTGTGCAACGTATCAAAGGGAGGCTAGTCTTAGGCACAGGGGCCTTTAAACTACTGTCTCAGGATTTCTGGAGCAACCTTTACATCTTCACTTAAATGATTCCATGCCAATGGGATGTAGGGCCCAGTGGGAGGTCAGGCGGAGATCCACTAGGATGGGAGGAGCCGACTCAAGGAAGTCTGGCCTCCAGTGTGCTCAGGACTGGGGGCTGACATTTCGTGCCAGTGTTCCCTCTTCACCTCTCCTAATCAATGCTGAACCCCTAAATCATTCTCAGTCCTAGCCTATGCTCCAGGAGGAACACAGAGGAGGAATCAAATCCTGTCTCCAATCCTGTCTTCCACTTTTGTTGGGAAACAGAATTAGCCCACAAACATTACACTTTCAGCTACGGGGACCCTGAGTGTAATAGAAGCTTGGAACGAGATCTTTGTGGCGTGGGACAGTTTGGAAGGTCAGAGGGGAGGAGGTGGGTGTTTAGCTATACCCCGAAAGGTGAACAGCAGTTGGATGGGTGGTGATTTGGCAAAAGGACATTGCAGGTGAAGAGAAATACCCTGTGTGCTGTGGCACCAGGAAGCGTGGCTTGTGTGGGAGTGGAGGCCTGCCGGGCGGAGGCCAGCCCATGGGGGCTGGGGGCCTGGACACAAGCCTGGACAAGCCCTCCAGACCACCAGAGCCCTCAGAAGCGGGCAGAGAAGTCTGATACGAGACCGTGAGCCGGTGGTCTCTTCTAGCAGGAGAAAACACAGCAGCAGTGGTATTTAGGGAAGATGAGTCAGAGATGGAGGCAGAGACACCGGCTAGGCAAGAGGCCATTTCCTCCCAACTTGAGTTGATTCGGATTCAAACAAAGGTGACAGCCAGGAGGGTGGGAGGTGGGGAGGGAAGGACAAAGTGGAAGAGAAGTCACACGTGTTGGTGATGAGACACTGTAAGGAGTCACTGACGGAGGAGGAGGAGGAGGAGGAGGAGGAGGAGGAGGAGGAGGAGGAGGAAGAGGCCGAGGCAGCAGCAAGCACAGGCTTCCTCTCAATCCGCTGACGCAGTCCAGGCTCTCTGTCCTCACTGATGGATGATCCTGATTCCTCTGGCCTCTCAGTCCCAGCTGGTCTTCAGTCAGCTGAGGCTACTGTATCAGAATTCCATGGCCCAGGTGGCTTGGACGACAGGCATCTACTCCTCATGGTTCTAGAGGCTGGGAAGTCCAAGACCAGGGCGCCAGCAGCATCAGGATCTGGTGAGAGCCCTCCTGCCGACTCAGGGCCAGTCACCCTCTCGTGGTGTCCTCACACGGTGGACGTGAGCCAGACCTCTCCTGTCTCTTCTTACAGGGGCACTAACCCCATCCCCAACCCAACTACCTTCCACAGGCCCCATCTCCAAATACCATCACACTGGGACTTCAGGCTTCAAACACAAGAATTTGGGGGAGACATAATGCTGTAATGCCACTTCGGGTTTTTTTTTTTCCTTAAGAGAGTGCCAGGGCAAGAGAGAGTGGGGGGACAGCATGGGGGGAGAGAGAGTCTCAAGCAGACTCCATGCCCAGCTCGGAGTCAGATGCAGGGTCCATCTCAGCACCCTGAGATCCTGACCTGAGCTGAAATCAAGACTCAGATGCTTAACTGACTGAGCCACCCAGGTGTCCCAGTACCACCTTACTTTAACGATTTTTTAAATTTAAAAATACCACACTCTGGGGGCTTTTCATCCTCACTCTACTTGAGCCACTGGGCCCTTACACTGGCCTGCTCAGCCCTATGAGCTGCTGGGACAATGCAGGTAAGGACAGGAGACACATTAGTAGCTGAGGCCCAGCAGCCTGTGGACTTAGTAGCCAGTGGCCCCAGGCCGCAGGCCCCAGGCAATGGTGGTTTGCTTCATTAACCCCATTGGTTTGTATGAACTGCCTTTCCCCTCTGCCTTCTGCTCCAGGCCCTGCTAGAATTAGAGCTTGAGGCCAATGAAACTGAGTCAAGACTCCCGCTGCTGTGGAGGGGAACTTTCTCTTTTTGGCTGATTTGAGCCTAGACACACACGCCCAGAACTGCTAGCAGTTAGCTTGCAACCACGAGAGGGATAACCTGCGGACAATAGGGATGCAGAGCTAACAAATGGAGAGAGAACTGGCTTTTGGTCACATAGTTTGAGTAATTGGATTAAGCCTCCTTTGAAGCCAATACTACTTCTCAGTTACAGGAACCAAAACATTCTTACTGTTTAAACCGGTGTGAGATTCAACCAACTATTTCTAATGGATTATTTGACAGGGGCCGAGATTCTCTGCCAAGGCTCCTGACTTTGCACCGACGAGCTGACCCAACCAATCAGCCAGCAACGATGACATGAGGATGGCCACTATTTAAAAGCCACCACACCCCACTGACCCTACTGGATCCTGGGGCACAGACATCTGCCCCACCCCCTGCACCACCTTCCACACCTCCACGTATCTTACCTCCTGCCCTCCTGTTACCTGCATTCCAACTCTGGTCACCCCAAGCCTCCCTACTTTCCAAATTAGTGGGTTAGTTCCTGCGTGAGCTCTCTTGCCGAATTAAGGTAGGCTTTACATGCTATCATCTGATGTTGTTGGGTGCTCTGGGCCAATCCCCAGCTCTGGGTACTGCCCACCATCTGCTCTCCCCATTCAGAGACTCTCTCTTGCTGCTGCAGAAAGTAAACAACCATAACACACATGCACACACGCACATTATTTTGATAGGGTCAACCACAAAGTCACATTATTCAACTGCAGTGTACCTTCTACTGGCCTCTGTTTTACGTTGTGGTGGGCCCTTTCACACAACTTCTATCTTATAAGAGACCTACATACCCGGCAGCCAACATTGCTGAGGACCTGCCCATGACTGGCCTTGGGGCCCTTCAGGCCCTAATGGCACCTGTGCTCAGTGAAGCTCTTGGTACTACCTTGGGGAGCACCACGGAAAGGAATTATTCAAACACAAGGGGTTTGGTTATTTGCTGTGTGATGCAGACCATCAAAGCAGTGGTTTCAGAGAGCAAGGCAGAAATCGATAAAATAAGTGGAAGTGACTGAGGACAGTGCCACTTTGAAGCAAGTGTTGCCCCATCTCCTGAAAACGTAACCAAACTGCCTTACAAGAAAAATTGCTTTCGTTTTTACGAGAAAGCACTAATAACAAGTAATGAGAGGCTCAATTGATAATTAAAGAAAAAGAACACTTCACTCCTGAGCTTTCGTAAGCGAGGCAATCTTTTTTCAAATTATGAGTCTGGCAAAACATACTCAAGGTATTCTGGTTTTTTTGTACTTTTCTCCCCTTTATTTCAGATTTTATATGAATGAAACACGATGAGTAATTCCTTCTCTTTGGATCCTTCAGGATATTATTTAAACACTGGCATCTGGTCTCAGGGAAATTCAATGCTAAGTCAGAGAGGAGTATTTGAAAAATAGTTGACATCTGGTTTTGTACTACCCATCCCTGGAAGTACACAGTGAGAGCAGAGGAAATGAGTGTGCTGCTGGCTTTCTGGGTTCTGGTGCTGGTGGGGCTGGTGCTTTGGTGTAATGCATACCACAGCGTTCCCTTTTATAAAGTGAAGGATTAGTGCCACCTTCTTTGTAGCAATGTCGTGACCTCTATAATGCTTCTTAAATTGAGGACAATGATGGACCCACCAAGCCTCAACACATGATTTAAATCTGATCTGACAGTACTTAAACCCAGAAGTCCAGAAGGCTAATGGTTGAACAAGCTTGGGAAAATGTCCAGGGAACCAAATGTAGAAGCCCAAGGAATTACAGAGAGTAATCACAACTTCAGGGCCATGGGGTAAGGGAATAAAAGGATATTTTGGTATCTGTTATAGGATTGACTTAAACTGTGGTCCCACTCTGATGTACTAGAAAGAAAAAAGGAAAGCCAACCAAATAAAAACAACGCCAAAAAAATAAAAAAAATAAAAAAAATAAAACACCCCAAAACTCTAAAATCCTATGTTCTTTTCTCTTATGCCTCTATAATTGATTGTATTACTAACATGCATTTTAAAAATATTCCTACTTTCATGCAAAAACAAAAGGCCCATTGAAAGGAGTCCAAGAGAGGCTAAAACTTAGCAGTGGGAATTAGAGTGATAATTAATTTTGGGAACCAGCATATTTTACATTTCATACATTTAAGTAAACAAAAATGGAAGCAACATTAAGGTCAGTTTCTATTATTTGTATGCTGAGAATAAAATTAATTTCTAGAACAACCTCAAGGAACAGAATGCACAACAACTCAGGCAAGGTAGAGTCCATCCTGGCCGGGGGTCACTACCTCCATTGTCTCCCACCGCCTGGGAAGCCTTAGCGCAGGAGCTATTCCCTGCACTTCATGGGGCGCGATGCCTGGGACACCATTCTTAGGGCAGTCACCCCATTTCAACAAAAAAAGACCTTATGACCCCAGTGACTTGTGTTTTAGTGGTTTCCTTTTCATGACTCCGATCCCCCACCTGGAAAATCCTCTGTTTGTGGTTAAGCACTAAAGGTCTATATGATTCATAACCACAAGGGCAGAGAAAACTCTAAAACCACCTGACTACATGTGGCTTTGGGGGCACAGCATTCCTGGGATTATATAAACTGAGCAGGAATGGAAGTGCTCTCTGACAACAATGCAGGGTTAAACCCACTTACCCCCTGGCTTGGGGTGGAAGAAGAAGGGTTTCCTTTCCTCTCGTTTTGCTACAATTTGAGTGGTTTGTCTTCTTCCAGAGTTCAGCACTACTGATTCACGGAAAGAGTTCATACCACCCTGTTGGCCAAGAACAGGTTCGGAGGGGCCCTTTGTTCTTCTTTTAACTTTTTATCTCAATTCCAGTTAGTTAACATACAGTGCAGTATTAGCTTCGGGTGTACAATATAGGGATTCAAGGCGTGCAGACAGCACCCGGTGCTCATCACAGCAAGTGTGCTCCTTTCCCAACCCATCACCAGAAGGCTCTAATTGACTCCCAAGCCAACACTATGCAAAACTCTCGAGTGACACTTGTCTCCTGGTTTCTCCTTTCTCTGTCCTCCTCCTCCAATCCTGTTCTGGTGCCCAATATGTTCACATTTTCTCACCACTTTTTCCTAGCCAAATGCCTTTTGGTAAGTTGTGATAGGTGACCGGTTCAAGGGATATCTTGCAGTAGGATGTCTCTAATTGGGAAACAGTCAGGCCTCTGATACCTGAAATTGTGCCCCAATAATTTATGTTCAACAAGTTAGGAGAGCAAACATCTTTGGGAAAAGGGCAGTGAATCTTTCCCCCTCTTCACTGAAATCACACTACCAGCTTGACTGCTTGGTTTTAAGACAAACTCTGTTCATATTGCCTATTACTAATGACTCATTTCTCTTTCCTCCTGAAGATGAGGAGGAACTAAGAGTCCCAAATTCTTAGATTGACTCTAAAACCTAGATTTAGCAGCAAGGAGTTCTTTTTCTAAAGACCCTGGCTTTCAACCCAAGAGTCTGATATGCCAGACTAACATGCATGTGTCACTACACAGGTAGAAATAGTTTGAGAAAGAGGTACACCTGTGAATAGAAATTTGGAAGTTACTGAAATAAGTGAGTGTTGAAGCCCCTGGGATAGATGCTATCACTGAGGAAGACAGAATGGATAGTTGTGAGAACTAAGAAGGAAAAGACTAGAAAGCAGAGGTTACCTACAAAAAGGGTAACTCCCAAAGACCAGAAGTCAGTAGAAGAGATTGTGAGGGAGGTGAAAAACAAAGCAGAAAAATCAGATTATGCTGAGTCAACAGGCCAATACAGGCTAACTTCAAGAATCTCTTCTGTGAGGCCATGAGCTCCTTCTGGGAAGTTTCTCCCACTCATCTTATACTCCAGGCTAATAGTGCCTCGCCCATAGTAGGTGTTCAATGAATGTTTGCTGAATGAATAGGCGCCATCTCCCGTTAAAAAATAGCTTGTTTCTCCCATCAGTGAGGCATCTCTTCTTTATTTGGCTTATCGATGGTTGAAAGAGGGCCTAAAACTTTGGTGTTCTGTCATTTTAAAAGTATACTCCAATTATACCGTAATATAGTTGCATCGATATCATAGCTAGATTTCCCTAACAAGCAGGTCAACTCACTATTTGGGTCCTGTTGCTGTGTATTGTTATAACTCAGTTGAAATTTTAAAACTCATAATTTAAATTCTCAGGAAACTTTCTAATTGCTGGCAACATCTTTGTACACACAAATGCAAACACTTTTATCATTGTTTGTCACCTGTTTAAAAACCAAATAGCAAAAAGTGCCAACTTTACAACACATCATGCATACTTCAGGTTTCAACCTAACCTTGCCTTCCTCCAGACTTAGATCCTCCCAAACGTCACAGCTCACAAAGAAGTGGAACTGGCAACAATTAACCAACATCATTTTTACATATGCAAGCTTCACTAAAAAGGTTAATATATCTAGCAGTTTTAAAGATTAATGAAAACCAAGCAGACATTACTTTAGAATCATAAATCTGTCAGCCAACTCAGTCCAAAAACTTATGGAATGTATTATTCACATATTCACTGATCAAGCAGTTGGATACCCATTCTGCACAAAGCGCTGTGTGGAGGCAGGTACCAAGATTAAGACCAATGTATATGATTGGGGAATTAACTCATCTTACGGTCCTTGAAAGAAAAACTTATTATTATAAAGAAATAAAGAAAATATTAGATATAATATATTAACATAAGAAATACAACATAAGCAATGTCTACTACTGTTTCTAAAGGGAAATGCATTTTTCAGATGTTCTTTGAGGTTGTTTGGCCACATGGGGGTGAGTAAAACAAACAGCATGCAGCTGGTTGAAAAGAGAAATACTGTAAGCAGGTGGCAAAAAAGGAAAACAGTAGTCAGTGGGCCAGGAATCTGAAGGTCAGACCACAGGGTGGCTTCACAGATTCCCCCTGACAGTGGCCTAAGGGCTCCAGAAGGGGGGGAGTAGGGAGGGAGCATGGATATGCAGTAAGGGGAGAAGTGCCCTCTGACTCCTACACAGGGGATTCTACACCTTAGAGATGAGGGTCTTACACAGAGACCCCACTGGTATAATAAGAGTGGGCCGAGAAGTCACTCGTGGCTGATGACAGGACAAATCAGAAGGCAGAGGTACTTCTATCTTGCATGTACAGGAGGACTCTGAGGCTTTCTGTATGTCCGTCTAATTGGTGCAAATGTCCTATACCAAGTGGAGATAAACTCTTCTCTGTGCTGAAAGTTGACTATGAGGCAGATATCACACACACACACACACACACACACACACACACACACACACACACACGATCTCAGTATATGCATGTATTCCTACTCTAACATACACTTGGCCCTTAAAGGAGTCTTAGCCTAGTGGGAAGGACAAAACATGGACATAATTACAATGAACGTGATGTGTCTCAACCCCACAAACAGTAACTATCAGAAGCTCTCAGAAACCAGAGTACTTGTATGAGACCTAAGAAGCATTCTCATTAAAAACAACTAAAAGACAAGGACAAATTCTATCATTGCTGCTCCTCAGCACTGAACTAGAGGCCTCATCTGGGCAATAAAAAAATCAAATATCGATGAAAGAGGGAAAGGATGACACAAAATTATTATTTATTTTTTTAAAGATTTTACTTCTTTGTTTGACAGAGAGCAAGAGAAAATGAGCACATGAGTGGGGGTAGGGGGATAGGGAGAGAAGGAAGCAAACGTCCCACTGAGCAGGGAGCCCAAGGAGGGACTCCATTCCAGGACCCTGAGATCATGACCCGAGCTGAAGGCAGAGGCTTAACTGACTGAGCCACCCAGGTGCCCCAACACAAAATTATTTGTTAAGGAACACTATAATTGCCTACTTAGATAAATTTAAGAAATCAACTGAAAATGTGCTTAAATTTTTAAAGAAATCAACTGAAAATTCAATAGCATTAAGGTTGAGAATAGTTCTGGTTAGCTGGATATATACAAACAAAACATGAACATTTTCCTAAACATGAGTCATGACTGTTTAGAGAATATATGGGGAAAACCCATGGAAAAAATGCCATAATATACCTGGGAATATATTTAATAAGAATTGTACAACGTCTATAAAAAGATAAATTTCAGTTATACTGAAAGACACTAAAGACATAATGAAATGCAAAGAGATGTGAAGTTCCTAATAAGTGAACTCAATATTGCAAAGATGTTAGTTCTTCCCAGACTAACACATGACTTCAATGCAGTTCCAGCCAACCAATCCCATGAATTTTACAAAATGGAAGTTGGCAAGATGATTCTAAGATTCACATGAAAGTGTAAATGCTTGAGAATGACTCAGGCAATTCTAAAAAGAGGTCTTAAGGGGAACCTTTCCCTAGAGATAATAGGTACTATGTACTGATACTTTTCTAAAGTTTCTACTTCTCTATAGTTTCTAAAGATGTTACTTATAATGACTGACCATTCTCACAACTTTACAAGGTGGGTACTATTACCAACCCATTTTCAATATGGGGGAACTGAGACAAAAAAGTAAAGTAACTTGTCTGAAGTCCCAGGGCGAGTAAGTAGAAGTAGCAGAGCTGGGATTTGAACCCAGGCACTGTGGTTCCAGAGTTCATGCTCTTAAGCACCATAAAAATGACTCAATAATAATAAAAAGACTCTTACTGGCATAGGAAATGGATGAATAAGAAAAAATACAAAGTCCCAAACAGATTCATGCATATATGGAAAATTTTATTCTTGACGAAGGTAGCATTTCAAATAAAAGGGGGAAGAATATCTTAGTCAATAAATGTGATCAATAATTGGCTATCTAGGGCAGCCCGGGTGGCGCAGTGGTTTAGCGCTGCCTGCAGCCCAGGGTGTGATCCTGGGGACCTGGGATTGAATCCCACATCAGGCTCCTGCATGGATCCTGCTTCTCCCTCCTCCTGTGTCTCTGCCTCTCTCTCTCTCTATGTCTATCATAAATAAATAAATAAATAAATCTTTAAAAAAATAATAATTGGCTATCTATTTGGAAATAAAACTAAAAAGGTAAGATCCCTGTGTTAGCTTTCTACTGTTGCTCTAACAAATTACCATAAATTTAGCAGCTTGAAACAATGCAAATTCATTATCTTACAGTTCTATAGATCACAAGTCTCAAGAGGCTCACCTGGTTCCTCTGCTCTGGTATCACAAGGCTAAAATCATGGTGTTGGCTAGCCTAGACTCTCATCTGGAGGTTCTGGGAGAGTATTTATTTCTGAGCTCATTCAGGTTTGGGGCACAATTCAAGTTCCTTGCAGCTATAAGGGCTGATGTCGCTACTGTCTTGCTGATGGTTAGCTGGCAGCCTCTCTCAGCCCCTGAAGACCACCTCATATTGCCCTCTCCAATTTTAATCAGCACCAGTGCACTGGATCCTTCTCAAACTTCAAATCTCTCAATCTCTCTGACCTCCTCTCCTGTCACATCCCTTCTGCTTCCAGCCAGAGAAAGTTCGCATGCCCTTAACCCATGCCCAATCATGGGTTTAGATTGGGCCTACTCCCTCTTTTGAAGTCAGTGATTAGTAACTTTAACTACATTTACAAAGAGAATATATTTTATAATATTAGGGTAGGGAAGACCTTCCCAGGCAAACTTAGAAACCATAAAGAAAAAATGAAAAACAATGTTCTCAAAAAAATTAAAATATTGAATACAAAATTAAAGAAGAAGCAACTGAAAGTATTTGCAGTTTACCATACCACTAAGATACAGAATATGTAAGAAAATTAATTTCTATAGGTCAAATTAGAGAAACAAATCAATAGAACAAATTAGCAATGAATGTCATTAAGCAACTCACAGAAATGCAAATACTGGATTTCCACTTCTAGTAATGGACACTTACATAATTCTCTACTAAGTCTGTTTCAAAGTTTAGGGAACTAACAAGGCAGGGAAGAATTATAGGACCAAGATCCTAGAATTATGGCTATCAAGAGAACTTGTAAGTCTGGCATTTGGAATATTTTAATGTAGTGGCCTTTGCCAACTCTGGAGTCATTGGTAAGAGGCTGAGAAGCTGAACAGATCTTTTAACAGCCTCACAAAAAAAAAAAAAAAAAAAAAAAAAAGCCATGGAGACACAAATTGCAATCCAGGTCTCACTAAATGGGAGTGCCTGGTAAAAATCCCTTGCTTTGGGTAGATCTCAAAGGGCTAGCCCCTATGAGAAGGAGTAAACTGGAAATAGATAAGCTCTCTCTAAATTTGAGGTCTAGCTTCAAATCATCTCAATCCCTGAAAGTGGATTAAAAGGATTATTCACCATAGCAAGGCCACTACCTGCCTACCTAGAAGCAAATGCAAATTATCTATGGAGGAAATTATCATCATTCTAGGTAGGCCTCAAATTATTTCTATAAAGTTCTATATAAAATATCTGGCACTCAATCAAAAATAGCCAGCTCACAAGAAAGAAAGACAATATGACCAAAAGCCAAGACAAACAAAGGCAATAAAATAAGATCCATGTGAATTCCACATAATGATGATCAGACTTAGACTTTAAAAGAACTGAGATAAATATGTTCCACAAAATAAAAACAGTTGTGAACTTCAGCACAGGGCAGGAAACTAAAAAAAAACTAAGTAAAATTCTAGCTCTGGAAAATATAATAACCAAAATTAAGAACGGGTTTAACAGCAGATTAAACACAGTTAAGGAAAGAATTAGTGAACTAGAAGCTGAAAAAATATCCAGAATAAATACAGAACATATGGAACAAAATTAGAAGGTCTAATATAAATACAATTATCATCTCAAAAAGAGAAGAATCAGGCAGACATTAAAATAGAAAATCTGATACTATAACCACTCAAGAAAGTATATACACAATTAACTGAAAATCTTCCAACAAAGAAAACTCTAAGCCCCAGTGGCTTCATCTACCATTTTAAGGATGAAATAATATCAGTATTAGACAAACTCTTCCAGGAAACAGATAAAGAGAGGATATCCAGCTTGTTTTATGAGGACAGCAAACTTTGATACCAAAGTCTAATATGAACATTATAATAAAAGAAAACCATAGGCTAATCTCAGTCATAAACACAGATGTAAACCCTAAACAAAATATTGGCAAATTGAAATTCATTGAAAGATAAACAGGGATAAGTCATCTTGATCAAAAAGGGCTTATTCTAGGAACACAACACTAATGATTCAACATTAGAAAACTAACCTATGAAGCTCACTATATTAGCAGAATGAAGGGCAAAATTCGTATGACTATCTCAAAGGATGGAAAAAAAAGGCATTTAAGAAACATCCATTTTTAATTTAAAAGTGAAAATTTTTTTTATAAGAATAGAAACTTTCTGGGGATCCCTGGGTGGCTCAGTGGTTTGGCGCCTGACTTTGGCCTAGGGCGCGATCCTGGAGTCCCGGGATTGAGTCCTGCGTTGGGCACCCGGCATGGAGCCTGCTTCTCCCTCCTCCTGTGTCTCTGCCTCTCTCTATGTCTATCATAAATAATAAATAAATAAATATTTAAAAATAAATAAACAAATAAATAAGTCTTTTTTAAAAAAAAGAATAGAAACTTTCTTAATATGACAAAGGGAAACTACACAAAAGTCAACTTTATTTCTATATATCAGGAACCAATGGTGAGAAAATAAAATTTTAAAAGTAATACTATTTCAAACAGCACCATAATATGTAAAGTAAATAGGAATAAACTTAACATAAGATGTGTGAGACATCTTTACATAAAACAATAAAAATGAAAAAAAATTAAAGAATGCTTAAATAAAGCAGAGGAATATACTATGTTCATGGACTGGAAGACTCATTAGAAATTGACAAGTTGAGTTGAAAATTTATATAGAAATGCTAAAGGCTGGGACGCCTGGGTGGCTCAGCAGCTGAGTGTCTGCCTTCGGCTCAGGGCATGATCCTGGGGTTGGGGATAAAGTCCCACATCAGGCTCCTTGCAGGGAGCCTTCTTCTCCCTCTACCTCTGTGTGTCTCTCATGAATAAATAAATAAAATCTTTAAAAAAAAACACAAAAGGCTATGAAGAACCTATCACTAAATGTAAGCTTCCTAAGGGCAAGGGTTTTTCTTTGCTTATTGATGTCTATCAATAAGGCCAATAAAGGACACAATTCATAGTAGGTGCTCAGGAAATATTTGTTGAATTGAATTGAAATGTTGAATGTACTACTTAGGAGTTGTTTTTTTTTTAATTTTTTTTATTTATTTATGATAGTCACAGAGAGAGAGAGAGAGGCAGAGACATAGGCAGAGGGAGAAGCAGGCTCCATGCACCGGGAGCCCGATGTGGGATTCGATCCCAGGTCTCCAGGATCGCGCCCTGGGCCAAAGGCAGGCGCCAAACCGCTGTGCCACCCAGGGATCCCTACTTAGGAGTTTAAAAAGAAAGTTCACCCTGAGCTTAGTTACCATGGCACATTCTGATTTACCATCTCATTTACCTTCCTCTGTTTACCAACTCAAGCAAAACCTCAAAATCTTCTGAGCCAAATGAAGCATTTGGAATCATTTAGTCTAAGTTGCCAATTTTTTCTTATTCTCTCTGCATGGGCATTCACTCAAGTAAAATCTTAAAGTGGAAGGGTAGAAAACAAAATACACTGCTGTTCTGGATCCGTAGTGGGGTACCAGGCCCGACGCGACACCTATCCGAACCAAGAACCAAGCCTGATGTAAGCCTGACATCTGGGACCTTTCTTCTTTATTGTACCTTGCTACCTACCCGAGCCAGGAAAAGCCCCCCTACATGTCTGTCGTGGCTAACACAGTGCAAACCCTCCCTTACTTTTTTTTTTTTTTAATAAATTTTATTTATTTATTCATGAGAGACACACAGAGAGGCAGAGACACAGGCAGAGGGAGAAACAGGCTCCATGCAGGGAGCCTGACATGGGACTCGGTCCCAGGACCCCAGGATCAGGCCCTCGGCTGAAGGCGGCACTAAACCGCTGAGCCACTGGGGCTGCCTCCTCCCTTACTTCTTAATTAAAATGAGAAAATCTACTGTCAGAGAGCTTTCTACTCCTACTTCTCACCTCCTCTCAATAAACCTGAGTGTAAATCTCACATATGAGACCACAAATGGATCTTTAAATGACATCTTCCTTTATTATAAAAACAGAAGCTCCTAGAAGACAAGATTTCCATGTCAATTCTATATGCTGAGCACTGAGAAGGTATTAGGTTTGTCTGCTTCAAAATAGGTGTCATATTTCATACAATTTATCCATGCCAACGACGCTATATTCACTAGTTCTAATTTCTCCATGTGTTTCAAGAAGTCATTTTTTGCACTTGAACATTTTATGACAATTGGAACTGTCCTTGAGTTCTGTGTAGAAATCCAAAAGGTTACTACCTACATGTAAAATATGTTCAAAGGGCCTTTTAAATTTCTGAAATTTCCAAGGGGCACCTGGGTGGCTCAGTTGGTTAAGTGTCTGTCTTCAGCTCAGGTCATGATCTCAGGGGCCTGGGATTGAGCCCCATGTCAAGCTCCCTGCTCAGTGAGGAGTCTGCTTCTCTCTCTCACTCTGCCCCTCCCCCCTGCTTAGTGCTCTCTCTCTCAAATAAATAAATCTTTAAAAAATATATTTCTGAATTTTCTTTTGTATAAAAATATCACCATTCTTTCCCTATTTCTTTTTTTTTTCTTTCCCTATTTCTAATTTAAACTGATAAACATCTGATGACTCTAAAAAACCTGTGCTCTGTCATTTGTTGGACAATAAACAATTTCAATCACTTCTACCTCAAAATAGCCTCTTTCAACAGGAATGACATATCTTCTGGCTAGAGAGAACAGAAAAGGAATTGTAAGTAAATGACTCAGAATATTTGATAACTTTTCTGAGTGTGACAGGCACAGTAAGTAGTCATCAAACATCTCTCTGTAACCCTGCTGACTCACTCTCACCCTCTTTTACCATCTCTGTGTTTCTCTCTTCTTTTACTTCCTCTTTCCAGCTGTTCCCTCAATTCCATGAATTCAGTGCTTAGCAGCTGCCAGAAAAACAAGGCTTTATATGACACTGCTCAGGGATATATTCTCCTTTCTCTCCTCCTCGGAGACTGTATTCCATTACCTAGGTTAATGATTGTGATAATTCCTCTTGTCCACCAACTTAAAAAGGTAGCATAGAAGAAAACTTGGTTTTAAGCTTTTATTCTTGGGATTTAAGTGCCTCTATAATTTACTGATCTGGAGTAAATCATTTTTGGAATAAAAAGATGATTAAAAAAAAACACTAAAATTCCAAACTACCTGAAAAAAAAATCAAACCGTAAGAAGTCAGAATGTATGATCACATTACTTCATTACACATTACAAGATGAGAGCCAGCCCCAGGCAGACACAGCCAAGCTTTGAAGCCGGCAGCCCCAGGTCAGAGACCTGTGTAGTCCCTTTGTGGCCCTCATCCCCTGTCCCCATCGTCCCCCAGTGTTCGCTACATGGACAAAGAGCCACTTTGACAATGTAGAAAAGGCTTTATGGAAAAACACCTGCAATGATGCAGTGGGTGCTCTGCTGACACTTGGATGTGATATGTCAGCAAAGCACAGGATTAAAAACACGCCTCCTCTCTCCTCCCCCCAGCACAACCAGCCCAGTGAAGTTAAAAACAAAGGGAATCTCAAGAAAGCCATGATGAAATGCAGAGCACATTCATCCCAGAAGAGCTGCTTTAAGTTCTCATTTAACAATGGCGTTGTGATCATCGTGCATAGTTTGGAGTAGACGTTTTGTGTACAAGTGTTGACTTGCTTTGCCACTAAAATCTCTAGAATAACTGATTTGTAAGGAATATTTTGATGAGATGTATATTTTAACAAAAATATTCATGTCCCTGACACTGTGCACCAAATGTTTTTCCGAAAAGAGGCAAGTATTCAAATAAACTCTCATTGAGAATAAGATGTGGCCAAAATTAAATGTGGTTCTATTCCTCATAACAACACAAATTTTAGAATGATGCATCATACCAGCTGTCTGGGAACAAATGTATTTTGTTGGCATGGGAACAAAAGAATTAGTCTGAATTTTGTAAATAAACTGTGGTTATTAAAATTACTCGAAACAAGCCAGAATAATAACCATTAAACATGAAAAGTCAATAAAAGTCTTTGAATTTTATTTCTGTTGCAATTATTATTCCTGTTTTCATAATGTGCTTTCGGATAAAACATAGTTTTGAGCTGTTAGTACTTTTAAATAGATTTCACTGCAGATGAGTTAGCCAACAGCAGCTAAGACTGTGAAGTTTTAAAATCCATTATGGAAAACAGAAATTAAAGGCTTGGAAATCTGCAAAAGACCAATTCTTCCTCTTAACAATTGTCACGATTATTGCTTAATTGATTTTCTGTCTACATAGCAGGGCTATGTAGGGCTGCTTGTGACTCTATGGATTTGTTAGTTACTCTTGATGACTGAGGTAGTTTAAAGACAAGCAGTGCTACCCAACGAAAGCTTTAAATATATTGATGTTGCTTCTAAAATCCATGTTACTCCCCCATAGATCACTAGGCTTTGTGGGAGGCAATTAAATTCTTTGGGAATACAGATGATTGTCATAATGGCGTACCAGGCAGAAGCAGCTAAGGCTCTGCCAGAGACGTGTAGTATGACCCCAAAGTCAGATACTACAGAGATCCAGGTTTATTCTTAAATCCAGGAACCTAGGAAGGAAGCTGCTGAACGCTAAGTTTATCTGTAGAGAAAATAAAGGACTTTGCTGGTATCCTTCCTGCTTTGGCCTTTTGAGGGCATCTTATGGAAAAGATTTGCAAGGAAAATCTGTCCTGGTTTAGAGAGGAGCTGAAAAGTGGGCTGCATGGCATTTGTCACACCATGGATGAACCTAGAGGACAGTAGGCTGAGAGAAATAAACCAGAGAACTCAGAGGATCTCACCCATCTGCAGATTTCTAAAAAGACAGAAAAAAAGGTGAACTCACAGAACCAGAGTGGAATGCTGGCTGCCAGGAGCTGGAGAGTGGGGGAAATGTGGAGACATTGGGTTAAGGGTGAAGTTAAGATAGTTCTGGGTTCTACTGTACAGCATGGTGACTATTACTAATAAGACTGTGTTGTCTCCTTGAAATTGTCAAGAGCGTAGATTTTTTTTTTTAAGAGCGTAGATCTTAAGCATTCTCACCACACACACACACATAACATTAAGTATGGGAAGTGACGGAAGTGTTAATTAACTTAATTGTGGCAATCATTTCACAATGTATACCATGTCATCACATTGTTTTATGTTTGTTTTAAATAGATACAATTTTATTTGTCAATTATACCTCAATAAAGGTGGAAAAATTACTGAGAAAAAAAGAGGAAAGGTGGGCTGTGTGGGTAGGGTGCTGGCATTTTGCTTTCTCCTTGTTTTCCTCAACCTACGAACCCTTCTGAGGGCCCACAGGTAAGTCATGAGAATGCTCAGTAATCCCACTCACCCCAGATGACAATTATAAAATAATTACAATATTTATTCTAACAAAAGCCTAGACAAGAATATGTTCAGAAAGAGTCTACTTAGCATATGTTTAGGGGGTGCAATATAAAAGGATCTGGAGTCATTACCCAAGTCTGGTGGCTTTTCCAACTCTTTTTTTTTATTTTTTTATTTTTTTATTTTTTATTTTTTTTTTATTTATGATAGTCATACAGAGAGAGAGAGAGAGGCAGAGACACAGGCAGAGGGAGAAGCAGGCTCCATGCACCGGGAGCCCGACATGGGATTCGATCCCGGGTCTCTAGGATCGCGCCCTGGGCCAAAGGCAGGCGCCAAACCGCTGCACCACCCAGGGATCCCTTTTCCAACTCTTCATTCTCCTTGTAGCACACAAGGCTGCTAATCCTCCCTCCCTCCTTCCTGTCTTCCTGCCACAAATTCACCAAGTGCCACATGGGCCCAGCACTGGGTTGAATGCTGAGATACAAGGATGTAGATGACACAGTCCCAGCCCCAAGGCCCACCTTCAAAAGAACATCTACTACGGGGGTTTGATGGGAAAACCTTTAGTAGAGTTTCACAGAAAGTGTTAAAAGAGCACAGATGAAAGAGGGAAATGAAGTGGGCAAGAGAATTCTGAGGATGAGATTCAGGACAGGAGGGGCTTTACTGAGCAATTCAGTGCAGCATTGGTGGGCATCTTGAGGTGATACACAGAGCTGTTACTCTGAAGGACCTTAAAGTCTAGTGGGGAACTCTTGTTGGTTTTCATGACATTAAATTCTTCTGGCCTTCCTCTTCTCTCCCTGACCATTCACTCCTTTAAAATCCTTTATGGGGGGATCCCTGGGTGGCTCAGTGGTTTAGCACCTGCCTTTGGCCCAGGGTGCGATCCTGGAGTCCTGGGATCGAGTCCTGCATCGGGCTCCTGGCGTGGAGCCTGCTTCTCCCTCTGCCTGTGTCTCTGCCTCTCTCTCTCTCATGAATAAATAAAATCTTAAAAAAAAAATCCTCTATGTACCCTTCCCTACTTTTTCTTGTCCATGCGTCAGCCCATGGGCCCCTCGTCTCTTCTCTCAGTATCATCCACATCCTGTGGGCATTAATAGATTCCCCCATCAAGAGGATTCAGACATATATACATTCCTTCTTGAGTTCTAGATTCAGATTTTAGACCCCCACCCCTCCTTGTGTTCTAGTTCAGATTGTCAACTACATGTCTCCAAATGAATGTCCTGCTGCTAGTCTCTCAGACTCAACATTCAGGGGACAATACACTATTCATCAGCCTATCAATTCAAAAATGTGGTATTATTTTTTTCTTCTGCCCTCTAAATCTTCGTGTTCTGTGAATTTCAAGTGAGGCTTCATAACTACTCCTTTCTTTCTATTCCCTTTGACAAGATCCAGTTCGAGCCCCCCTGATCTCCTGGGACTCGTGATGTGAATTTTAGTGCTATACCCTCTGAATTTCTCTTTTCATCCCTTGTTCGTCTCATCTTCTGCTGCCAGATTAATCTTTCTAAAGTATAAATGCAATCATATAACACTACCCAGGTAAAGGGCAAAAAGCCTCAATGGCTGGCAACTGCTTTCTGACCATTGCTTGAATTCCTTAGCACTGCATCCAAGATTGGCCACCAATGCTCCTAACACATAGCACGGTGCCTGGTAAAGAAGAGGTAACACAGGTCAGTTCTTTTTTTGAATGGATGAAATTAACATGGCTAACTCTCTGGTCTTATTTTCCTTTTCACTGATAATACCCTCTGACCAAGATATTACCCACTATTCCCTGAACCTTCTGAGCCCGTTCTGCTTCACACCTTCTCTCATTCTGTTCCAAATGTCTTTCCTTCCTGCTGATGCCTAGCTCATATGTCCCCTTGTACTCTATGGATAACTATAATGAAACACACTTCATCTGCATTATGTTTTATATTTTTTGAAGTATTTCTCACACATTATCTTGTTTTGATGTTCAAATCACCTGTGGGAAGGAATTATTACTGACATTTTATGAACTCGATATCCAGAAAGGTTAAGTAACTTGTCCAAGAGCATATGACCAGTAGTGACAAAGATAGACCTAGAACCAGCAGCACTTCTCTGCTGGATCATACTAGTCCTTGAAGGCTCTCCTTTTACTCCTCCTGGTGTCTTGGTAGCGGTCTCTGGGACAGTCTCTCTCCCCACCTCAAATACAATTACCTGTGACTACCTTGTTCACTAGATTCTCTTTTAATTTTAATAGATTTTATTCATTTCTTCACGACAGACACACAGAGGCAGAGACATAGGCATAGGGAGAAGCAGGCTCCCTGCAAGGAGCCTGATGTGGGACTCGACCCTAGGACTCCAGGATCATGACCTGAGCCAAAGGCAGACAGACGCTCAACCACTGAGCCACCCAGGTGCCCCTCTCCTAAATTAACTGATGTGGCTAGACCTTAAATATAAAATGCACTGCTACAAAGCTGTGACTGAAATGTTAAGTGTGACTGGATGTTGTTTATTCAGTTTTTGTACTTTTTAATAATTTTTCAATGTGAATATAATTGACAATGTTCCATTAGTCTCAGGTGTTATGACATAGTGATTTGACAAAATTATACATTATGCTATGCTCACCACAAGTGTAGCTACCATCTGTTACCATAAATGCTATTATAGCATCATTTACTATATTCCTTATGCTAGGCCTTGTAGTCCCATGACTCATTCCATAACTGGAAGCCTATGTCTCCCACTCCCCATCACTCATTTTGCCCATCCCCTCATCCCCCACCTCCCCTCAGGCAACCATCAGTTTGTTCCAATGTTATAGGTCTGATTCTGCTTTTGGTCGTTTATTAGTTTTTTTTTATGAATCCAAATGAGTAAAATCATATGGTATTTGTCTTTCTCAGTCTGAATTACTTCACTCAGCAAAATATCCTCTAGGTCTATCCATGTTGTTGCAAATGGCATGATCTCATCACTTTCTATGGCTGTGTAATATTCCACTGTGTGTGTGTGGGGGGGGGAGAAAGGGATAAATTGGAATATACGTGAGATACGTATAAAATGGGGTATATTCAATGGAATAAATTCTCACACACACACTCTCTCTCTCAATACATATGTGTCACATTTTCCTTATCTACCTTTCTAATCATGGGCATTTAGGTTTCACCCCTATCTTGGCTATTGTAAATAATGCTGCAATAAACGGGGTGGCATTTATCTTTTTTTTTTTTTTTTTTGGCATTTATCTTTTTGAATTAGTATTTTTGTTTTCTTTGGGTAAATTGTATTTTTAATTTTTTGAGGAACCTCCATACCATTTTCCACAGTGGCTGCATCAATTTATCTTCCCACCAACAGTGCATGAGGATTCCTTTTTCTCCACAACCTCATCACTTGTTATCTCTTGTCTTTTTGCTTCTAGACGTTCTGACAGGTATGAGGCACTGTGGTTTGATTTGCATTTCCCTGGTGATGAGTGATATTCGAGTATCTTTTCATGTGTCTGATGGTCATCTGGATGTCTTCTTTGGAAAAATGTCTATTCAGGTCTTCTGCCCATTTTTTAATCGTATTGCTTGCATTATTTTGGTGTTGAGTTGTAGAAGTTCTTTATATATTTTGAATGTTAGACATTATAGGATATACCAGAGGCTCTCCAGGGACAGCCCCAGGCAACAAGATGAGGCAGGGGCTCAGGTGCTCCACAAGAAGCTGGCAGAAGCACTGGTCCTTTCCTGACCTCTCAGCGAGGATCTGGTTCCCTTGAAGGCCACAGGCTCCTAAACCCACTGCCTGCCTACAGGCTCCAAGCTCTGCCTGGGGAGATGGGCCCTAACCTTTTACCAGCTAAAGATCTTTCCATTCCTTCCCCTTGGGGAAGATATGCAGCAGTATCAATGTGCGTGTTTTTTCTGCATCTCGTGATTGAGTCTCTATGCTGCCATTTAGAAGAAAAAGAACCTCCTTTAAATTCCATGCCCGGCATCCATTTTACACGTATGTTCTCTGCTCTACTCAACTGTAAACTCTTTGAGGACAAGAACTATAACTTAATCATCTTTGTTTCTTCTCAGTACCTATCATTGTCTGGCACAATAAGCCTATCAAAAGAATGAAATATTGTGCAAAAAAAGTATGACCCTGCAAATGAAATACACAGCATTATACTTTATTGAATCTCAAAGGTATTATTTTTTCTAATTCATTTAAAATGATCTTCTGAGAAACTGAGTGATCAATGTAACCAGAGCTACTCAGACTTTCAAAACTTAAGATACTCCATACAAAGGACGAGCTTTGTCACACATATGCTATTATTTGACATTGTTTGGTGCCTTTGTGATAAATATGTGCTCTGTATAGTGTTAAAAATACCATAAGTAAAATGTTAGACTATTTCTTTTCTTCTTTTTTCTATAACTTACCAGACCAAATTATCTTGGCTAGAGCTAGCACATTACTTAGTCTCACTGCAAATACTGAAATATGGTTTGCTCCCAAAAATGAGATTTAGTTTTACATGTATCTGTACCTATGAGATACATGGCATTTATCCATTTTGCATAGTGCCCAACATCATGGGAAATAAATTCCGGGACGCCTGGGTGGCTCAGCAGTTGGGCACCTGCCCCCGGCTCAGGGCGTGATCCGCGGTCTCAGCATCGAGTCCCACATCGGGCTCCCTGCCTGGAGCCTGCTTCTCCCTCTGCCTACATCTCTGCCTTTCTCTTTCATGAATAAATAAATAAAATCTTAAAAAAAAAAAAAAAAGAAAAGAAAAGAAATTCTTTTCTGGGAGTGAGCTGCCCACCTAGCGCACAGGTAGGAGCAGTCTTACCCTGGAGCCCACCACTACCATGTTAGGGATTCACCTCCTTTTCTGATGGTTTACTTTCCTTGCATGATGAGGAAGTTCACTCAGAGCTCTGATCCCTCTTTTTTGCTGCAATTATGGGATTCTTGCTTGGATCTAATTTACAATTAGAAATTATTAACTCCTGGAATGGACTCAAATAATGATGATTTTAAAATTAGTTTGTTATTTGTGGATTACAGGAAACCTGCTTCTATATAGCGTTTAGAACATTAGTATTTTCTCATTTTATTTGTATTATCTTGAATGTAAATGAGGAGCAAATTAACCCTTTGTAACTATGGGTGAACAAGCCTTCTTTGCTCGCTGAGGAGCAAAGACTGAGCTACCCAGGGTGAGGGGAGAGGTGATGGCACCCGGGCAAGTGGTGGACAGCGAGAATACCACCCATCAAGACCTGATGAGAAGCAGCTTTTTGTTTTTAATTAAAAACATAACTTTTAAAATGCCTCATTCATTTTTTGTTTTTATAGACTCAAAACACAGGAATTTTTCTTAAATGAAAAACAGAAACAGTTTAAAAAAATTTTTTTTTTTTTTTAAGCAAGCAAGTTAAAAAAAGGAAGGCCGGGAAGTTGTCCTTTGTAATCCTGCCAGTCTCAATTTTGATTCTTTGTGCAACGAGTATCAGTATAATAATATTCGGTTGAAAAGAAAGAGAAGAAAGTTCCAAGAAGCTGTTTTGATTATTTGACAGGCTGATGTCAGGCTGGCTACTGGTACTGCAGTTGCTTTGACAGATGCAGAGAAGAAAATCATACACAATAATTTCGACATCTGAAATATCCTAAGTAAGCTCCCTGTATAAGGAGATCCTATACAATGTCCATGGCGATACTCACAGTTACTTTTCACTACTTCCATTAGGGTCGCAAATTGAAAGGGGGCTGCAGATAAAATCAAAGTTAGACGAAAGATAGAGGAACAGAATGTATTACATGCCCGTTATTGGCTCCTCAGTTTTGTTGAAACAATTGGCATTTAATCCTAGCCACACCCTAAGATCTTGCGGAAAGAATTCAACATTTTATGGTTGCAAAGATTACGAAATACTCAGTTTTACCCGTGGGTATTTCCTGACATTTCTTTGGTAAACTGTAGCCATAATAGAAGATATCAGGAATTGGTGCAAGAAATAAGTCTAAAAAGCCATTGTCACTGGAAAGATGAAAGCAACTTTGATGATCAAAAAGAAGTCAATAAAAAAAGATAGAAAATGGTCCCTGGATCCTTCCCTATTGTTCATCTGGGATTTCTTAATTTCCCTACTCTCAATATGTTATGGAATTTTCTGTGTGAAGTTTTGCCATGAATTAAGAGTGATGTCAACAAAGTTTCACCTGAAGTCGTATTTTGTCACAAACTGGAGAAGCCCCGGGGAGGGAGGCCGTTTCCTGCTGTTAGGCAGCCGGAGCCGGGGGTGAGCTCAGCTGACCTCAGGGGCACACGGGCCTGCCCGTGAGGGGCACTGTCATCCGCAGCCACGTCTGCTCGCCTCGGGTTTCCTGGCGCTTGGCCGCGCTCTGCCCACGGAGGCCGGCGGCAGCTGCTACCGCAGCCAGCGCCCGCGACCCCGTCACTCCTGTCAGGGGGGCGGGAAGGGGCTAGAACTCTGATGCACCTGGGCTGGAATCCACCTCTCCTCTTCGCCAGCTGTATGCGCCTGGACGAGCTGCTCCGCCTCCTCGTGAACGGGTGAACCGGCGACAGTCCTGGCCTTACACGGCGGGCATCACGCCCAAGGAGCCAACACGGGCGGTTCTGGGACGGCCTTGGTCGCGGTCGGGCCTTTGATCGAGGGTAGTTATTATTCAATTCTTCATCCTCGTCCTGTCTCAGGTTGGGACACTGCTCACCGACTGCTCACTGGGCTCCACGCGAGTCCCGCACGGCCTCGTACGGGCACCTACGCACGCATTCGTGCATCCCGTGTGTACGCGGCGCGCACGTACCCGGATGTGCGTCAGGGGGCCGGAAGAGCCCTGGGAGACAAGTCACAGCCACGTACATGCACGTACAAATGTATACGTGCATCCCGTGTGTACGCGGCGCGCACGTACCCGGATGTGCGTCAGGGGGCCGGAAGAGCCCTGGGAGACAAGTCACAGCCACGTACATGCACATACACATGTATACGTGCATCCCGTGTGTACGCGGCGCGCACGTACCCGGATGTGCATTCTGGGGCTGCAAGGCGCCCTGCGAGTGAAGTCACAGCGACATACGTGCATGTACGAGCGTATTCGTGCATCCTGTGTGTACGTGGCGCGCACGTACCGGATGTGCGTCAGAGGGTAGGAAGGAGCCCTGCGAGTCGTCACAGCCACGTACATGCACGTAGGCACGTATTCGTGCATCCCGTATCCGCGGTGCGCAGGTACCCGGATGTGCGTCAGGGGCCGCAAGGCGCCCTGCGAGTCAAGTCACAGAGTACTAATGGGCAGCGTCTCGCAGATGCGCGCGTCGGCCTGTTGGCGCCCACCCCACCCGGATCCTGGTTGTAAACGCTGCAGACATGAAAGACGTTTCCCTGTCAGCCTTCCTTCAGTGTTTACTGTTCCCACGAGGTCACCATTATCGAACCTCGTGTTTCTACGGGACGAGCGGGGCCCGTAGGCGGCGTCCGTGCAGAAAGGCCGGTGGCGCCTGGGACGATGTCAGCACCCCTATCCTATAGCAGGGGCTGGGGACACGGCAGTTACCAAAGGTTTCGTTAGGCCTCGCGATCTCTATGGATGACGTGGCTGACTTTTTAAACTTTAACTCAGCTTTAACTTTTAAACTTTGAACTCAAAATTACCACAAAGAATACACCACTACAACCGGAAGAACTGGATGAACATAATTCTGTCTTTGAAAATAAAATAGGTCATTAGCTATTGTCATGGCCAGATTATTCTGGTTATAGGAGATTCACTTTACGGAAGTGATCAACTTCAAGATCAACTTCACGGAAAGACGGAGAGTACGAAGGCTCAAAAGAACGCGGGATCTGCGCGGCCAAGGCGGCCCCGCCCACCCAACGCCACCGCCCCTTCCGGTCCCAGGCCCTCACCAGCGGGGGATCCTGATTGGTCCAGGCTGCTTGGCGTCACCTGAGCCCTCTGGCCTGGGATTGGACAGGCCAGGCTGACCATGTGACTGGTCCTGGCCAATGGGATGTGCAGGGGAGGCAAGCGCGGGCGGCGCGGCGGGGGTCCGGGAAGGGTCTCCAGACTGCGCAGCAGGACCCCCGGACGCCGCCTGGGGCTGCGGCAGCCCTCCGAGCAGCGGAGCCTGGCCTCCCCGCAGACTTGCGGCCGTGTGAGTCAGCAGCCCCTAAGCTGTTTATGCCACCGGGGCGGGGGGGGTGTTCTGCGCCTCGGCCCCACCCCCCACCCCCCCAGCAGCCGAGCGGGAGCGGGACACTACCTGTTCCTGGGACTCCAGTTCCCTGTGCTGTAGTTTCTTCTCTGCGCACCGCACCTGGTTAGCGCGGGCTTCTAGTTCGTCTTGTAAAGCCTGAAACGGTGGAAGATAAACACGGAGACGTTAGAAATGACGCTAGAAATGAGACCACCGGAAAGGCCTCGGCTCTAGTCCGCCGTTGCTGCTGTTCCGCAGAGCTCGGGCAAACAGAACCAGGCCTTTAGGGGCACGCCCAGGTGTTTTCTGGTTCAGGAATAGCGAGTCTAACAAATTCCGAAGGTAAGACAGACACTAGCAGGTGTCAGCTCAGTTAATAAAAATGTCTCTGATACCCCCTGCACAGAGACGCAAGCATGCAATGAAGCATAAAGCTGTGGCTAATTACAGCAGCTCTGTGGGTCCACCTGCAAGGTGCGCTGCCCTCGGAGAAGTGTGGTGACAGCCTGGGGACTGTAATGTCGGACCAACACGTCAGTCTTCCAAATTATTCTCCTAGTAACCTTAAAGGAATTTCTTTATTAAGTCATGAAGGATGGTGTGGAATTTGAGGAACCCGTCAGAAGTTTACAGAGAGGAACTCTCTCCGTTGCCAAGTGGCCACTGGAAAAGAATTTTGGTTAATATGGGGAACTCAGAACCCATGAGGTCAATAATTATCATTGCCTCAACTACTATTTTGAGTGAAGAGGTGAATTCGAAAAGATACAATGCATTCAAACACCTTGACATAATTACGGATATGATATGCAGAAAGTTACAGTGAGAAGACGACAGGCATGGTAACTGTAAAGGTGTCAAATTCTCAAAATAAAATTCAATCAAGACAACAGACTTCCTGCTAGGTGTCAAGAACTGTGATAGCATTCTAAATAGAAGAGTAAAAGAAACCAGACAACAAAAAAATTCCCTCTTCTCATGAAGCTTGTATTACATTGGGGGGTAGACAATAAGCAAATAAGTATAATATTGTCAGTGATAAGTGTAGAGGAGGAATTAAGCAGGGCAGGGGGATATTCTGGAGTGGGGTCAGTGAAGATCTTATAATTCTAAACAGATGGCCCAAGAAGACTTGAGCAAAGACCTGAAGGAAGAGAGAGAGCAAGTCATGGACATCTGCAGGAAGAACCCTCCAAGCAGGGGACACTGTATGTGCAAAGGCCCTGAGGTGGCATGTTCGAGCCAGTGTGGAGAGTGGGCTGCAACCACATCAGAGACATCCTAGATGCCAGGTCCCATCAGGTCACACAAAACCTCAGAGGGCAATTGAGAACTTTAGCTTTTATTTTTTTATTATTATTTTTTAAATGTCTTATTTATTTATTCATGAGACAGAGAGAGAGAGAGGCAGAGAGAGAAGTGGGCTCCTCGCAGGGAGCCTGATGTGGGACTCAATCCCAGACTCCGGGATCATGTCCTGAGCTGAAGGCAGACGCTCAACCACTGAGCCATCCAGGTGTCCTGAGAACTTTAGCTTTTATTCCGAGATAGAAGGAAAGCTACTGGAGGGTGTGGGCAAGTGTTGTTTTGGTTGCCATGAGGAACGGATGGACAAGGGGTAAGGGCAGAAGCAGGGAGGCAGGGCAGAGGCCATTGAAACATACTGGGGAAGGGTGACGGGGAATTGGTGGGCGGTAGCAGGTGGGGGTGAGGGAAGCGTCAGAGCCCTGATATATTTGAAGACAGTGACAGCCCCAAGGGGTGGATGCAGAGCATGAAAATAAGATTCCCAGGATTTTGGCTTGAACAGGTAGAAGGCAGCAGTTAGGGAAGGTTAAGGGAGGGGTCAGCCAAAGATGGGTTGCATTAAGTCTGGAATGTCCAAGCAAAGATACTGGGTTTGCTGCTAGGAGTAAGAGTCTGAGGTTCAGACAGAAATGTCTAAGTCATTAAGAATTCTTCCAATGCAACGCCAGTCTCTTCTACATACAGACCTATACACAGTGGTTCTTAACCTTTCCTGGGGTTCTGGACCCAGCCAGCCAGCATCTGATGAAGGGTATGTGGTTACTCTCCTCATGGAGAAAGTATGCTTATGATTTTGTTTTTGATTTCAGGGAGTCCACATACTGCCTAAAGCCCATCTATGGATGAACCCCAGGCTAAGAGCCTCTAATTTATTTATTTTTAATTTATTTATTTATTCATGAGAGACACAGACAGAGAGAGAGAGAGGCCGAGACATGGGCAGAGAGAGAAGCAGGCTCCGTGCAGGAGCCTGATGTGGGACTCCATCCTGGATCCCGGGATCACTACCTGAGCCAAAGGCAGGCGCCCAACCGCTGAGCCACCCAGGCATCCCAAGAGCTTCTAATTTAAAAAGTTAAATGGGGGGGGGGGAGTTAAATGGTTTCAGGACGAGGTTAAAAGCTTTAGGGGCTCTTTGATATCATGCTTGATTATAAAATCCACAATTCAACCAAGTCTGCCAACCAGCTTGAAGGTATTGTTTATAATTCTGTTATTGTGGTCTGAGAATGTGACTATTCCTAGGTTTGTTGATCAAGTAGCAATTTCTTTTTTTTTCCTTTTGGTAGCTACCAGTACAGAGGATCTTCTCCGCTTCTCTGGTGGCATCATGGGGGAGAGTAATGATTACTGTCGTGGGAAGAACGTTGGCACGTTTTTTTGTTCCCAGTCTTGCCTGCTCTCCCCTTCCACCCTTATCCTGCTGTCAGAGTGATCTTCTTAACCCGAAATCTAATTATGTCAGTCCCCCACTGAAATGCTTAAACAATACTCCAGCATCCCTGAGATGGCGTTCAAAGTCCTGAGCGTGGCTTTCAGGGACCTCTGTCCTCTGGCTCTGGCCAGGCTGAGCCCCACGAAGCCTCAGTGTCATGCTGCTGCCATGGCCAGGATCAATAATGCCAGGAGATACCACTGACTGCGTGTGTTTTATTTTTAACCCTCACCGCATCCCCGGCAGTAGGTGTTGCTTCATCTATGCTTGAGAGCACATAATTGAGGCTCAGCGAGGTTGAGAAGCCGGCTCAGGTCCCTGTGGCCCGTACTCAGGCACTGGACTGGAATTTTAAAACACTAACTTCAAATTCTGTACATTTTGCTCCTCGTCGTGCTGCCTCTTTCTCCCTCTGTACCTGTTTTCTCTTTTCTCTGCCTGGAAGCTGCCCCACCTGCTCGCTTGATGGTGTCAATCCTGAGAACTCAGAATGGACTCCTCTGGGCTTTTATCCGTCCAGTGCTTAAGAGAATCACAGTCCAGGTCTGTGCGGGGCTGAGCGACAGAAGCTCAGGGCTCTCTCCCCTTCAGGTCTGCAAGCCGAGGGCCAGGCCAGCTCCACGCCAGGCACACACTTGACACTCGACTCATGTTTGTGGAGGGAGCTAATAAATATTTGAACTATACTCCCTGAGGAAATGTACTTCAATCAGCAGAGCTCCCAAACGTCCTTAATACAGCACGTTAAGCTAAAGGTTATTAGATTTCTCAAAATACAGAATATACCACTCTACCTTCCAAATACCTATATGACATTACTGTTTCTTGTGGCGATATGTTGTGTGGTTTCTGCCACATTAAAAACTACAACACTGCCTGTATTTTTTTTTTTTTTAGTTTTTGTTTTATTAAAAAAAAAAAGATTGATTTATTTGAGAGAGGGGAAGCGCGTGGATGTGTGTGCACACATGCGTACCCGCAGGGGGAGGGAGTGGTCGAGGGAGAGGGAGAGAGAAAATCAAGCAGACTCCCTGCGGAGCGTGGAGCCTGGTAGGGGGCTTGACCTCATGACCCGGAGATCATAACCTGAGCTGAAACCAAGAGCCCGAGGCTCAACAAACTGAGCCACCCAGGCACCCTTAGTTTTTATTTCACAGAGAAAAAAATAAAGGAGACGTGTATCTCCCTTGTCTTAAACAAAAAATAAAGGAGACATGTACCTCCCTTGTCTTAAACAAAACATTGTTCCCTGCTTCCTGCCCTCGCCCCTGCCATGCCTCCAGCAGCAGACCCTGGGAGTAGCTACATGCAGTGTCCCCTCTCTGTCTCTGCACCTTCTTAGCATCCCATTGCACCTGCCAGCTGTCCTCACCATGCTCCTGAGTCCATTTTCATCACAGTCACTTGTCACCTCCCAAATGCCAAAGCTTCCAGAAGCCAATTTTCTTCCTCATCCCCTGGCAGTATTTGGCCCTGTTCACATCCCAGTGTTTTGAATTTTGAGGAACTAATTCTGCGGAGTGAAGCCAGGGGTCAAGTAAGGCTGCTGTGAGAGTGCAGCAGCCAGACAGGACGCCAGACAGGACAGGAGGGCTTAAGAGAGGGCTGAGGATGGAAGTGATGGGACCGTGAATGGGGTGTCAAGGGAAAGAGGGACGCAGAGAGACCATAAGGCTTTGATGCTGAACGACCATGGAATATGACACTATGAACTACTAAAGGGCCAAGGAGCAAGCCAGAGCAGTGGGGGTGGGATTTTTTTCTTTTTTAAGATTTTATTTATTTATTCATGAGAGACACAGAGAGAGGCAGAGACATAGGCAGAGGGAGAAGCAGGCTCCCTGTGGGCAGGCCAATGGGAGACTAGATCCCAGGACCCTGGGATCACAACCTGAGCTGAAGGCAAATGCTCAACCACTGAGCCACCCAGGTGCCCCCCAGAAAATGGTTTTTGACCAGATGAGTGTAAGGTGCTGGTGGGACTTGACGGGAGACCAGTGACACTGGGAGAGGGTTCTGAGCAGTGAAGAGGGATCTCAGGCTAAGTACGAATGGGCCACTTCCTTGGGGAAGGAAGTAGAAAGAGAAGAGGTTCACAAACCTGACTCCTGGCTGACATCCCTGTGGAGAAGCAGGCGGAGGGGGAGCATGCCAAGGGGGCCGGTGATAACTTGGGGGTCAAGGTGTGGCTGAGAAGTTAGCATTACAGGGCTCTGGCTGAAAGCCTTTCTCAGAATTAGACCTGATTCTATCTCCACACTCCACACAGTGAAAAGATGAAGTCAACCATATTTTATCAATATTATCAAAACAGAAGTGAAATTACATTTGCTTTTCAAAAAGGTACCACTCTTCAAATTTGCTCGTAGTTTGAAGATGTAAGACATGATCTTTTTAGGGTTAATCAGAGAAAGCAGTGTGTCTAGAAATTACTTTTATTATCTGTTAAATCAGTTTCAAAAATTGAAAAGTAACCAAATAATATGCCACTTTCAAAAAAGTTAAAACGTCCTTAGATGAAAGGAAAATGACAGTTTATATTGGCAGCTGTTCCTAGCCTCGTATTCTAAAATATTATTAGGCCATTAGGGTTCCAACCTCAGAATCTGACATAAGGACTGTGTGAAAGTGACCACAATTACTCAATCAGTACAAGCAGGAACATTCTTTCGAGTTGTGGCTTCTTTATTCAAAAACCTTCAGATCTAACATTCAACACACACAAAAAAATCACAACTTTTAGTTTATTCCTGAGAAAAGCCCATGATAATGAAAGAACAGAATGTCCAACACTAAGTCACCAATATAAAACAGAATCCAACTTGCACCACTGAACTGTTTTTTCTGCAAAATTATTCCCCATCTCTCTGCTCTGCTGTGTTAACTTGCATCATTACTGAAAAGGCAGTTCTTTTCTCCCAATTAAACCTGCCTTTAAATGCCATGGAAGTCATCTTGCTGTAGGAAGCTACATTGTGCCGGCTTCCAGAGTGCTTTGTTGGTGGTTCGGGAACAAAGAATGACACTTTCCAGAGGAAAAATGTAAATGACATAATAAGCTTTGCAAGAACAATGAGGGCATACCACTCTTTAAAAGGGAGCACGTTATAAGAGAATTTGATTTGTTTGTTTAAAATATGAAAATAATTAGGGCAAATTAAAGTCTGAAAGACTATACATGTCAATGGACTTTTGCAGGGTGAGGAGGAGCACTGGTAGCTAGTGTGCCCATTGAATGGCACCTGTGTCAGTACTAGAGCTCTGCTCTTGGTTTGGGGATGGGGAAGAGTACTATAGTCAATATTATTTTCACAAAATTTGTAAACATGATTCAAAGCAAACCACTCAACTTGTAAAACCATGCATTAAGGAATTATTTGTAGTCTTATTAAAAACCAAAGTTTCGGGCAGCCCTGGTGGCTCAGTGGTTTAGCGCCGCCTTCAGCCCAGGGTGTGATCCTGGAGACCCGGGATGGAGTCGCACATCAGGCTTCCTGCATGGAGCCTGCTTCTCCTCTGCCTGTGTCTCTGCCCCTCTCTATCTCTCTCTGTGTGTTTCTCTCATAAATAAATAAAATCTTAAAAAAAAAATAAATAAAAACCAAAGTTTCTCTGGCAGTTCAGGATCAATTAAACAAACATGAAATGATGGCAGATACTTGCCTTTTAATAATGAGTAAGTGAAACAAAATAGTTCATTTCAATTATAAAGTGGTCAACAAGGTATTTACTGAAGGGAAAAAGTCACTGGAAGGGAGGAACACTGTGCTATAGTGATAAAAAAAAGATATAAGGTATCTGGTCGGCTCAGTCAAAAGACCACATGGCTCTTGATCTTGGGGTTGAGTTTGAGCTCCACATAGGGTGGAGAGATTGGATGGATAGATAGATAGATAGATAGATAGATAGATAGATAGATAGATAATCACAATGTTCCCAGTATACAAGGCATATGACAGAGACTTTCAGATTTAGTCTTTTAGTGTGAGCAGAAGTCTTTCTAGAGATCTGACCTTGCCCTTAGCCAACCTCTCAGCCAGCTCCACAGATGGAGGTGGGGGTGGGTGTCCTTTCTGGCTCATGAGAGCTACGACCTTATGAACATTTTTTTTTTTAAGATTTATTTGAAAAAGAGAGAGCACAAGAAGGGGAGGGGTAAAGGAAGAGAGAGGAACAGGCTCCCACTGAGCAGAGAGCCCAAAGCTGGGCTCAATCCCATCATGACCTGAGCGAAAGGCAGATGCTTAACCACTGAGCCACCCAGGCACCCCATAATCTTTTGTCAGTGGGCTGTCTGGACAAGCACATTTGTCCTCATCTCATCCCCTAGAATATCTGTGGTCCAGGTTCTCAAACTCTCGACTTACCCATCTTTAACAAAACCTCCATTGTGAGAAATTTGGGAAACTACTTTCCAATCAAAACAGAATCAACAGGAAAAAGCTACCCTTCTCTTGAGTCACTTCTGGAAACACTGTCAGCAGAGTGAACTCTTACCATTTTGTTACCAAGACTGTAGGAGTATGAGTCCCCGATTTTTGAAACAGTTCTCACTGACTTGAAATTTAATGCATTTTACACTTCTATTCTGCCTCATTCGATGTTGCCAAGTTTTGGCAAAACGCCTACGTCTGACCTTTTCACAAATCATCATGAGGCCTACGGGGACATTTTTTCTGAGCCTGCTGTAAGTACACTGAGGGGCAAAGGGTAAACAGACCCTCTCCTTGGTTCTCTCCCATAGACCATATTCCACATATTCTCTGGGACATGGGAATCTTGAACAGTATAGAGTCCCTTTATTTGAAAAACTGGGTTAAAGCATATGTAGATAAAAAAATCATGGATTAAGTTTTGCCCTGTACAAAGTTGGGGTCCTCAAAGTCATTGATTTTGAAGACTTTGGGTTAGGTCTGTGGTCATGAAATAAGGACGCAGACAAGCCTCTGCTGGGTGAAACGCAGAAGGGGCCTCATTTAGCAGAAAGCTCTGTACAGCCGAGGAGTTTAACAAGCAAAAACAGAGTATTTGTACCAAAGATGCTGTCCAGTCCGCCTGGCAAACTGTTGAAAATTGATGGGTAGATGGGGATTTTGCTTATTATTCTCCCTACTTTTGTGGATGTTTGAAAGTTTCCATAATAAAAAGCTAAAAAAAGTTTTAAGCTTTTCCTACTTAAAAAACATGAAGTCACCATATCCTTCCTTTCATGAGGCTTGAATTTACTATCTTACTTCAGAGAAGACATGAATCATTCATCATTCAAAGGGTAGGAGAGATGTAGGAGGACTTCCCCATGTCTGTCCTGAACATAAAGTTAAGGAAGCAAGGAGTGATGTTCATATTTTGACCTAAGGAGAAGATAACTGGAAAGAGAGAAAGAGAAGGCTTACTTCTATTTTCACTAAGATATAATTTACAGACAATAAAATTCCAGGATTATTTTTTAACAGAAGTGGTCTGTTTTCCATTTAAAACACGTAAGATGATTTAAAAGTTTGTGTCATGAAATATCTACTAAGATTATAAAATCTTGATATAAACCATCATCCACTGATTGGTTTATCCATTGCCCGGAAATGACACCTGATCTGTGACTACAGGGAAGAGATACTAATTAGGAAGGAGAAACAGGGATGACTCTCATTTAAACCTTAATTGCCTTTTTAATAACGCCCACACTTGTGGAAGTAGCAGTACTTTAATTCATTTTACAAATGGTGCTGACAATATTTCTGACGAGTAGGTTTTCCTCGACACGTCAACTGACACAGAAAGAGCAGCTGATTTTCTTTCTACTATTGCTAGTGAAAGCTAAGGAAAAATGAAAGAAAAGCAATAAAATTTCACTATTTTGGTTAGATTTATATACTTTTTTTTTTTTTTTTTTTTTTTTTAGCACAGTTTGAACAATTGGGATACAGCAGGAAGACCAAGCCCTGTCTCCCATATGAGGAGATCTACATCTGGGGGGGAGGGAAGATGACACAATGGCAGAATGACATTTTTACTGGGTGGTCTCACTGGCTATTTACAGAAGCCACTATGGCTTCTGTCTGATTTTATTTTATTTTTTTAATAGGCTAAATCTACTAACAAAAGTAACAAGTCTTCAACTGAAATGCCAGTCAAGGTTTTTGTCAAAGTGATTTCTTCATTTAGACCTACATAGGATGAATAACAAATCATAGACAAGTTTTACTAGTGATTCTACAGTGATGGAGAACGGGTTCATACTATAGATCTAAAGAAAATCAGAACCACAGTCACTGCGGAGGCCACTAATTCACAACACAATATATACTATTCACAACACAATAGTATATATTTTTTTCCTTATGGCTTACATTCAGGTTCTTAATTTTTTTTTTTCACATTCCAAGCAAGCACTTTCTTCTTCTTCTTTTTTTAACCCTCATAATTCAGTCTCTCGTGATATTGGTATGAAGAAAAGGAGATCTTGGGGGTGTTAACCCCATACATATGTTACTCTTCACATCAGGCAAAATTCCTTTCAGGTGGAAAGATTTTTAGTCCTTGTTGCAACAAACCACATGTATGAGAAACTGTACTTGGACATGAGCCATTGCTCTAGTATGTAGTAGGCTACTGATTCAACACCAAAGGCAAAAGTATCGTGGCCAGTATAAAAAACACGAGTAGCGTTTTCGCCAATGCATAAGAAAATTTTTTATTTCTTCTCTTTTCTCTTTTTCTCTATTTTCAGGCTTTTAAAATTCCTAAAGAACTTCCTTTAAAAGTCCTAAAAATGCACTTTTAAAAATGTTGGCATTTCCTGGTCTTAACACACAGGTCCCAGGAACAGAAATCATGTTATTTGGAGACTATGACCCACGTCTCCTCTTAAAGTAGCCAGTATTTTTCTACTCAGGAAATCCAAAGCACAAATTCTTATCTCAAGTGGTAGAGATTGAGGATCAAGTTCAAGAACTGTAGCTAGGATGTTTCAGGATCATGGAAGAGGGGAACAGAGTGAAAAGTGTTGAAGTCTCACAGACCACCCTTTCCTGCACAAGCCTGGGGAAGAGGAAGCACCCATAAGTCATTTATTTCAATTTCGACTTTCTTACAACGGCTAATCATTCACACGCGTGATCCCTTGAGCCTGCAGCATTCATTCCAATGAACCATGAACTTCTCCTCTATTAAAGCTGAAGGAGGGACGTGTCAGCTATGAGAGAAGGTGGTTGAAGGAATGGCTACAAGCCTCCCAGCACAGGTGGCTGGATGTTGTCATTGACCAATGAGTGGAGGTGGGGAGACAAAGCAGAATTAGAGTATCTGGAAAGGAAGAGAGAAAGTAAGTTTCTGTGTGATCCAGATTCAACGGTAATACGATGCCAATGATGATCATGAGCGCACAGTGCAGAGAGAGATCAATCATGCAGGAAGCACTTTGGGGCAGGAAGACTATGAGTTGAGTGCTAGAGTTGGAGCGTGCACCATGTTACCAGTGTTCCCATCCTGCAGGCACTGGTCCCCAGCTCCAGTAAGGGCCTTCCTGCTGATGGCCCTACAGCTCATCTCCATACACATCTCTTATGTTCCCTGGTGTGGCCTCTCCCACCATCTCTTACGTGTGTGCACGGCTGCCTCACCACCATCGCAGACATATCAAATCCAAGACCAAAGTCAGGGTGTCGTCCTGAACCAGCTTCCCCCCCACCATCCTGCCCATCAGCAACACAGCACACTTCTTCGCTGCCACCCAGGTTTAAACTCCCAGGCCTCTGTGGGTCATCCCTCGTTCCCTTTCACTCCCGCTTAGTTGTCCGAGTTCCTTCAATTTCTATTTGAAGCTGCTCTTACTTCGATCTTCATTTCTGCACACTGGGATTCCACAGTTTTCCCAGTTGTGGCCCCCTGCATCCCCTGGCAGACAAATTTTCCCCTGAGACTTTTTAGGCCATTCTCCATCTCCAAAAACATAAATGCCTAACCATCTCTTACCCTGTTGAGGTTAGCGTTCCTCTACCTGGTGCCGAATCCTTCCATAATCCTACTGTGCTCAGCATACGAACTCAAAGCTAACATGTTAGCTCCTAGCTCAGGCGCTGTGCTAGGAGCCTTAAATACTCCACTTCCTTTCACAATACCTCTCTGAGAAGCCTTACTGGGGAGGGAGGCAGCCAAAGCTACTACAGATTGCCCAAGCTTTCCAGCTAGAAAGTCATAAAGACAGGAAATGGCCCCAGGTCAGCTGGACACTGCCTGAGCATCTGTCCCATCTGCCTCTCCACCTGCACTTGCTGCTGCCGAGAGGGCCCCCTCTGCACTGCCCTGGGGCCCTCTGTTCCTTCCTTCAGCTTATCTGGAATGCCTTCTACTGTCCACGTTTTCATTCAAAAGCCGCCCGTCACTTGAAATGTTCTGGGTTTGGTCTTTTTTTTTTTTTTTAAAGATTTTATTTATTTATCCATGACAGACACAGAGAGATAGGCAGAGACACAAGCAGAGGGAGAAGCAGGCTCCATGCAGGGAGCCTGACGTGGGACTCAATCCTGGGTCTCCAGGATCAAGCCCTGGGCTGAAGGCGGCGCTAAACCGCTGAGCCACCTGGGCTGCCCTGGGTTTGGTCTTAAGATCTTTAGCCTTTAGCTTATGAATCAAAATGTATGAAAAGAAGAAGGAAAAAGAAGTTTCTGTGTCACAGATTTAATAATAATGATGCCGGTGGTTTGCCTATTATAGTGTCAAAAAAGAAGGGCATCACACGGCATTCTGGGTTGAACTACATGCCCTCAAAAAGACATGTTTAAGTCCTAACCCTCAGAACCTCAAAACATGACCTTATTTGGAAATGGGATCCTTGAAGAGGGAATTAGTTAAGAGGAAGTCACAGTGGATCAGAGTAGGCCCTTCATCCAGTACGACTGGTGTTCTTATAAGACAAGAAACACGGGAAGAGGTTGGCCATGTGACACTGGAGGCAGAGACTGGACAGTGATGTATCTGCAAGCCAAGGACACCAAAGACTGCTGGGAAACACCGGCAGGTAAAAGAAGCAAGGGAAGATTCTTCCCCCGGGGACTTCAGAGGGAGCGTGGCCCTGACAACACCTTGATCCCGTTTAGTCTCCAGAACTGTGAGTCAATCACTTTCCATTGTTTTAAGCCACTCCGTTTTTGGTACTTTGTTATGGCAGCCCTAGGAAACTCACACCAAGGAACTTCCTTGCCTTACATGTTTTCTCTCTGAAACATTTCAGCGTGTGCGCACACACACACACATGCACAAGCACAAACAAGCACAATCCTTTTGTATCACTTAGTTCTAGACTTCATTTTGTCCATGTAAGGACTGACAGCATTCTCATTATGCAACAATCTGGAAACTTGGGAGATTTTCTCCAAAGTTGGCATTTCAAGAGGATGACAATTATATTTACCCATTTGCCTTTCTATCATTTTGTGTCCAAGCTCCTATCAGGTTATAAAGGCAGTTATTCCAGTAAAACACTGACGCGTTCCTAGACCATGAAAGAGGAGATGCCCAAGACACAGAGACAGAGAGCCTAGGTGAGCCTGTTTCTGGCACTCCCACCTTTGCATAGGGGATGGAAACTATATATGCCACATAAAGTATTTTTCTCTCTTTTTTTTTAACCCTAAGATACTGTGATATCTGGAGCCAATACTTCCGAGAAAGAAGTTTAAAATTTTCTGTTTAAACCACTTAGAACGAGAGGATTTACAAAGGTCCTGTTTAATGTTCAGCTGACACATTGTCAAAAACATTTATCATGCAACCTTTTGAAGTTTCTTCCACTCCTCTTAGTTATTAAAGCTTGGATTGCAGTTAGTTATCAACAACAAAGCACACACGTGATAGTATTTTTCTAGTCAGTCTTCCAGGCTGATTTCTGAACTAAGCAAAATTAAATTCTCCTGATCAGAAAAAATGATTAGTGACCTAGTTTTCATGCTGAATGCACCACACAATTGATCTCTGCAATTGCTTCTCTGTGGACCTAGAGACAATGGAGGGGACTTGGAAATTTCACTTAAGTGTTTCATAATGCTCCAAATTGTAAGACTCTTCAGATATAACAACGTGCCACTTAAAGTTAGGCTGCAATTTTTTCAGGGACAATTAGGAAACAGTGACCTCCATCACTGAGATTTCTCTGGCAACTTAATCCTAGTATAAATTTCTTCACATTGAAAATAGCTCCAGTTCACATTTTCACAAGAGGAATGAAACCTCTTTCTAAATAATTCCATTGGATAATGTTTTTAGAGTGTACACAATATATTAGATCTCATTGGGAAAGCAAAAGTTGGGTAAGACACGGTCTTACTTTTTAAGAAGCTCACACTATCACAGCAGATATGCAATAAGCACAAAGAGCAGGGGAGCACAAGAAGTGTCTTAAGCATCCAACTGGGAAAACAAAAGAAAAGAGAGAGGACAGACGAAGAAGTTCAAGGACACCATAAAGAAGCAAGCAGATAAATACAGAATGTGGGACATTCTCCAGGGACCACTGACTCGGTTTCTGTAAGAAGTCAATAGTTGGAGTAAAAAGAAAGAAAGGGTCTGCTTTCAACTGAAGAATATATAAGGTAAATAACCATCAAGTGTCACATTTGGATCTTGTTTGGATCCTGATTCAGACAAATCAACTGCAAAGTGGCATTTAAAGCTCAACTGGGGATATCTAGCTTGGAAGTAGGCATTTGGTGATACTAAAAGACAACTGCTAATTTTCTGAGGTATGATAGGGGCACCGTGGTTGTGTGAGATAATGTCCGTATTTTCTGGGAAGCATTCTGGAATATCCAGGGTAAAACGACCCAACATCTGCAGTTTGCTTTAAAGTATCTTAGCAAAGAAAACAGGGAGAAAAGATAAAGCACATGTGGCCAGACCTTGATAATCATGGAGTACCAGCCTCTATGCTTTGGGTAGGTTTGCAATTTATAATAAAATTTAAAAATATATGTATACAGTAACATGACTAGATTGGGGAGAAAGCACGGCATCATTAAGTAAATCATCAGGTGGGATGTGGCACTTGGGGGAACTCGTGAATGGTAGTTGCAATTTGGACAGGCAGGTGGGGAAAGGGAAGGACTGACTGCCAAAGAAATAGCCTTTGTGAGGGTAAATAAGGGGAAAATGGGGGTGCAGCTGGCAAAAACCTGCAGTCCAAAGGAGCAGTCCTTGGGAGTGGGGGGTGGTCCTGAAAATGGAGTCAGGTCAGAGCATAGAGGCCTTGAATGTCAGGCTGAGTTTACACTTAATCTGGTGAGGAGATGCGCTTTGGTGCCATGCTTAAACTCAACACAAGTATACAGAATTACTTCCTAGACACCAATGTCCCAGGCTTAGCACGTACAAAACCGGATGTATTATCAGTTCCCCTGCTTTCCTCCCCTACCCTCCTACACACCCCATCCCTTTGCCTAAACCCATCTCCCTACATATTCAGATCTAGATTAATGGAACCCATATTCCCCTAGTCATCCAAATCAGGAAACTCCAGGACACACTGAAGCTCCTGTTGGGTCACCTACCTGCCTTCTGGATGCTTCTCCTCTCCAGCCTTCAGTCAGTCCCTGAGCTTGCTGGCTCTTATCTGGGCCCTGCACGCACCTGGAGGTCTCTCCAGCTCACCGCCGCCAGAGTAACCACCCAGATCAACCTCTCCCCTAGGGAGCAGCACCAGCGTCACCTGCACAATCCAGCCAATTATCTCCAAGGTAAAACCCCGACGGCTTGCTTCTATTCCACTTACTCCCCTCCCCTAGAGTCCTGTTCGTCCTCACTAAGCCCTGTGGATTCAATCTCTTCAATACCTTTTGATTGGGTCCTCCTGGTGCCATCTCAACGGACGTCCTACTGTCCACAGAGCAGCCAGGTACGACTTCTAAGGCCTATCTAGAAGTTATCATTGAATCCCTCCTTCCCTCACCTCCCCTGCTGCGTGGGATTCATCAGTAAGTGGTGTTGCATCCACCTTATAACGTGCACAGCCACCCCCTTCTCTCCTCGCCGCCTCTGCTTCTACCAGCCCCATCTGAGCCATGGCCATCTTTCAGCTGAACACTCCCACTAGCCTCTCCCTTCAACTCCTTTCATCTCCCTCCTACACGGTAGTCAGATCGACCCACTGGAGGTTTGAATAGCTTTCACCTGCTCAAAACTGTCCAGTGGCTCAGTGTTAGACTTGGAATCCTCTCCCATTTCCCCCGAGGCTGGTGAGGCTCTCATCACCTGGCTGCCACCTGTCCCTAAGGCCTCTTGTGCCAGCTTCTCTCTGGTCCTGCTGGTCCAGCCACACACTGGCTTCCTTTTGTTCTTTGAATATAGCCCCATTTATCGCCACCTTTGAGACCCACACTAGCTCTTCCCCGCCTTCAGGAATATTTTCTCCATGAGCTTCACACGGTCAACTCCTTGTAGCTAGTCATAGACTACACATCACTTCCTTGGGAACACCTTTCCTGATCAGGCAGTTGAAACTGGCCACCTGGTCATACTTTATGACATCCCACCTTAGGTCTTTGCAGAACACTTATTACCATTTGATACTTTTCTTCTTTATTTTCTGTTTCTCTTATTTAGACCCTAGGAGGCCAGGAATGGATCCTGTTCACCACTGGATTTCTGGGGCCTAGAATAGGGCTTGGCATATTAGAAGGTGCCAGCAGTAAATACTTGCTGTAGAGTATCTGATCAAGTCCTCCTCTCTTTAAAATATTCCAAAGGTTCGTGCCTAGTCTTCAGGCACTGCCTCTAGGACTCCTTCCTCCCTGTCTGCTTCTGCCAGGCACCACCCTTGCCCACCCTTCATGCCATACTGGCTCTCTGAGTTGGTTGTGCCAGGCATCTTGCTCCCACCACAGGGTTTTACATATTGCTTTCTTTTTTAAAAAAATATTTTATTTATTCATGAGAGACAGAGAGGCAGGGACATAGGCAGAGGGAGAAGCAGATTCCCTGCAGGGAACCCGATGCAGGACTCGATCCCAGGACCTCAGGATCATGCCCTGAGCCAAAGGCAGACACTCAACTACTGAGCCATTTAGGTGTCCCCACATACTCCTTTCTATCTGGAGCATGATTTTGTCACTTAACAATTATCTCTCTCCACGCATCCTTTAGACCCCAGCTTAAATGTCACTCTTAATAAGGACAACCTCTCCAGTCAGGCCAGCACCAATGGCCTCTCTTTGGTTCAGGATCATCATTTTCACATTCATGTCTGTGATTGTTTTATTTGACTGGCATCTGTTTCTTCTTCTAGCCATATTTCCCATGAGGGCAAGGGTTGGTGTTGACACTGAAGGACTTTAAAGACCACTGTGGGAAACAGCTCTTTCTCCTGGGAAATGAAACTTACTGACAGTGGGGGCAGGGAAGCTGTGAATTATTTCCGAATTCCAATCTCAAAGGACATTAATGAACATGAACATCAATGCTTCTAAATACATAGCAAAAATGACAGTCATGATGAAATTATATGCCATCATTGATCTCGGGGTCATGAGTTCAAGCCCTACATCAGGCATAGAGCTCCCCCCACCAAAATAAAAGATGAACATTTCAGAAGTTTCCAACTGGATTTTTTTCTTTAAGATTGTGTTTTCCTATGTGAGTTAACAGAATGATAAAGATTAAAACTTTTTGTGAATTACTGGATTAACAATTACTATTGTCAGGAACATAAATGTTTTCCCTCAATCACTAGCAGTAGCGCATGATAAATACAAAGAAAAAACCGTAATAGTGTTTCCACAGCTTTCAAATCAGCTTCAGTCAGACAGTGATATGTAAGGTAAGCCACGACTTCATGGACTAGCATGGACCCAGCACACTTAAAGTAGGGATGCAAATAGTTAAAAAAATATTTTTAGGCAAAAAAAAAAAAAAAATATATATATATATATATATATATAACACCCCCCCCCCACAAGGCTGGTTCTTGGCAGAGCTTAGTCAAAATATATTTTTCAACCTTAACTTTTCAGTACATGTGCTGCCGAAGCGAGAGAGCACTCAACCTTAACTTTTCAAAGGCTCCTTTACTAATGAATTCCTGTAACTAAAACTGGAAGGCTAGCCAGGCCCGTTTGAAATGAACCACCACAAACCAAACACCTACAGCTTCAGATGAGTTGTTGTTTTTCTTCAAAATGTACAAGACTCATTTTAGCGCATTATGTGATGAGTATCCTTGAAAAAGATGAGGTCTAGGAAATCCAATGTTTTAAGTTAATTTTTAAGAATTCTATTTCCTCATTGGTTTATTGCTCACATGGCTTGTTAGCCCAACCTCTGAAGAGCCAAGACCTCTCAACCTCTCACTAGTAGATGAAACTTTGCTCTAGGATCTAATATCAATTTAAAAAATTATTTTACTCCCTTTCCCCCAGTTTTTATATCTTCCTTCTGATTGTAAAATAATATGTTGCTACCTGAAGGAAAATTAAAAAAGCATAAAGGGGAAAATAAAATTTCCACACTCCTTGCACTCAGACGTAACCACTACTCACACCACAGCTTTTTCCCTACGTGTATGAAGCTAGCATATTGAACTTGTAGGACTCACTGAGTGTGATCGTGGAGGCTCCTGCTCTCTGTCTCCCACTCTCCTGTAATCTTGTTTAGTGGAGGGAACTTTTCTCCTGTCCCTGGGTGAAAACTCAGAAGGGGCCTTGAAATTGCACACATACTTATTCCATTTGGATTGTTCTGAACAAATTTAAACTGTTCCTAAAAGCAGTTTCATCTAAGGCAAGACATATTTAAGGGACTCCAGAGCACCATTCTATGGCTTAATATGAACGTACTTTTGCTTTCTGTTTGTCTTTGAACCAAGAACCTGAAGCAGCTGGGGGTGGTTCTGGTGGAGCCCTGCACCCCCACATCCCTGAGGACAGCTGAGATCAGACTGGAGACTTGTTATAGTTTACTCTCCCCTGGGAATAGCCCTTTTACATGTGTCTTCACCTTGCCTCCTGGGCTTCTGCTCTTGGCTGCAGTTCTCTTTGTATGTTGATCTTGGCCTGCTGGATGGAGTGGCCCTCTTCATCCCCTCCCTCTTCTGCACAGAGGAGGCACACTGAGTGGGACACTATCACCCCGTGCCCATTTAATGATTATGTATCCAAAGTGCACGGCGCTCAACAAGACAATTCTTGAGATGCTCTAAGTGAGGGAAATCAGGGCATGAAATTAATGATTCTTGCCCTCACAGGGTAATTATACTTTTTCCCATAACTCATGGATAAGACACACAGAAGATGAATAGCAGAACAAAAAATAAACACCTCTTCATCCACCTCTTTTAGATCTCTGAGGAGAACTAAAGTATTCAGCATTTATATGTCAGGTGGAAAGCAGCCTGGAGAAATTGATGCCTAATTTGCTTATACCCCAGGCAGGAAGACTTCCAAAGACTTTTGAAATATGGCATATTACAAATGCTTGGGAAAGTAACATGAAACAGGACAGGGTTATCTGCACCACCATCCTCATTGTGTACTTACGGCCCTCTTCCCTCTGAGTGGCGAAGCCCAGACAAACATATAATTTCTGCTGTGCCATGGGGCTTCAAAAACGGTTTTGAGGAACAAAAAAAGCCTCTGCTTTCTCACCAGCAAATGTAAATAGTGACCAAAATAGTACTAGAAAGTAAGCAGGGTCAGAGCTGTCTGGGCCTGCTCTAATTTTCACTTTTGATGAGCACATGTGAGCAAGTCTCCCCTCTGTGTAGGTGGGTGCTGTGGGTGACATTCGAAAGCAAAGACTGGATGGGGCTCAGAGCTGCGCTGCCACTAACACGGAGCTACAACGGAGCCTGTGGTCATGCCAAAAATCACCCGCACCCAGCTGAGTTAGCTAATGCTGGGCCAGGAAGTAAAAAGCGGGCATAAAAACCAGGGAAGACAGGCTTGAGGCACAAAGGAAATGGGAAAACACATTCACAGTCTTCAGAGTAGAGCACAAGGACAACCCAGACCACACTATAATCCCCACACGGCAATCATGCTCACTTTTCCTGTGTGCTTTTCTAGTTTCTGCACTTTATGGGAAGGCAGGTAGATGATAAATGGCAAGTGAGTATTCTGGTAGCTTTACGGAAATGTGTAATATAAGATGTGAGGAGAGTATGGCTTTGTAGCAGATAGTAGTGGTCTAGGGTGTTACCAGGTATGCAGACAATTAGAACCTGCTGATATAATTAAAATTATTGCATAGCCTTCTGAAATTGCTGTTTTTATTTTAGGGAACTACAAACCCAAATCTGCAAAGGATACAAATTATATTAACTTTAGAAACAAAAACATAAGCAAACCTAAATACAGCCTTTTAAGGAAAACCTATACTATCTAAAGAACAACTTAGAAGGTATTTTAAGAGCTATACCAAATTATCATGCTACCCATTGGTTCCTACAAAACACACTCAGGTGATGCAAAACTCAAATATTTCACAAATACAGTCTATTCCCATCCCTCCAATTCTTTAATAGCTATTATTTCCTTCCACATCAGGTCAGTTTACTCTCCTTTTCCCTTAGTTCCTCTCTGAGGGGCTGAAGAACACTCGATCTACCTCTCCTCTCTCATTTTGGACACTCTTCATTCGTGCGTACCAGCTCTCAACACCCTTCTAAAGGAGTCTTTGAAAGCCAGCTCTTTAAACCTGGAATATGCTCCTCATCTAAATTATGCAAGCATCTTCTAGCTTCTCCTCTTCAGAAAGAATTTGATGTTTCCTGAGAGAATATGTCCCTTTGAGCTCCAAACACAACCTTTCTCTCTCCCTCTCCCTCCAACCCTCCTCCTCTCTTCCTCTCTCTCTCCCCCCCCTCTGGCTCTCTCTCCTTTCGCCCATAATGTAAATGTGTAACATCTTTAAGGTAATGCTGTTTGTTACATTTAATTCACTTTGAGTTGGGATAACCCAACCAATAAAGATGCAAAAAAGTCAACAAACCAGATATTTTACAAAATTCCTTTTTTTCTTCCTCTATAGGATACCCAAAATTTTTACCACTGACTTCATAATTATTGGCCATTTACATAAAGATGAACACCACCTAACAGTACATGTATGTATCTGTTCATTCTTGTCCCATTATCTGTAGATTCAGAATGTGAGCCGGGCCTGGCCTTCCTCTTTCCCAACTATAATTGTAGGACCTTGGGGTCCTCATTAATCAGCCATCGGTGTCCCTAGTTTATCTTCTTGGTGTATATATATATATTCTTATATATATCTTCTTATTTAGAATTGGTGCATCTCTAACATCTTAAATTAAGCAGTCCCATATGCCTATCTAGTTAAAGGAACATCATCCAAGATTTTTATACAAGGAAACAGTGGGTGTAGTTAGGCAATAAAAAGTCTGCTCTGGTTGATGCTTAGGGCGCAGATGGAAACAGAAGACAGTAGATGGGCTAGGGGAGCTGTTTATGTCTCATTGGGCGGTGAGGAGCAATTCAAAACTTTTGAGGAGGGGAGTGATATGATTAGGTCTGTTTAGATCTGCAGCTGATCTACTCTAATGATACATGAAGGAGTCTGATGGGAGGGAGCAAGGAGACCCAGGAAGAGCCCAGGACAGAAGTCACCAGCATAAATCAGATGGAGGGAATGTTAATAGGGAGGAAAGAGTGAATTTAAGGCACAGAAACAACTGGCTCTGTGTAGGAAGCAACGAAGGGAAGAATCAGCTGAGGATCTTGGTACAGTTGAAGTCATGAGCAGTAAGAGTGAGGAGGAGGTATGCTGAGTTCTAGATGCCAAGATCATCCATAAAGAGGTGTCTATTCAGTCTGGAACTTGAGGGAAAATCAGGGTCAGGAGTTCGAAGTTGTGATTCTTCTGCAGAGTCATCAGGGTTGGATTCAGATTGCATTTGCTGAGGAAAATCAAATAAAGTAAAAGAAATCCTAGAGCGTTGGTGCAGAATTTATATTGAGGGCTCCAGAAGAGAAAAGAAGAGCCAGTGAATGTAACCATAGAAAACATTTTTAAGTATAGCATGGAATCCAGGGAGCCAAGGAAGGAGAGAATTGTAAGGAGGTGGTTAGCAGAACCGAATGTTGTTGAGAGCAGTTGGGGGAGATTCACGACTTCCTATCACCCTCACCATCATCATCGGTACGATCACCTTACAACCCTCACCATCATCATCGGTACGATCACCTTACAACAATTGCCATTTGCTGATGCTAAAAACAGGTGGGAGGAAGTTCGTTTCTAAAAATGTGGTTTTATGGGCTGGTAGATGTAAACACCAAATTCATTTCTTCATTCGACAAAAATGTACTGGGCCTTACTATTTGCCAGAGACTGAACTGGGCACTGGGGCATAAAACAAAGAACAAGAAAGAAGCCTGGTGAGGAAGTGGAGGACGGGCACAGTCCTAGTTGTGTAAGAATGTGAGGCTGTAACAGACTGAGAGGGGAAAGTTGTCCAGGTGGGGGAATGAGTCAGAGTCAAGTCAAAGTTTGGTTTCTTCAGGGAAAGAACTGAATCTGCACAAGATCATTTAGCCTCTACGTGTCTGAAATATTATATTGTGCTAATTGTACTCTGGGACCCTGTCACCATTTATAACAATGTCTCCCTTAGATAATGTGTTCAGAGTTTCCATCTGGAATACAAGGAACATGTCTTGTTATTGTAATCACTTCAAATGTGGGGGTCATGGTGGAAGTGAGAAATAGGATTACAAGATCATGAGGAGAAAACAGAGAACATGATTCCATAAAGGGACACTACAGGGGACAACGTGATTCTGAGGGCCTTGCTGGCAACATGATGGGACTGAAAGGCACAAGAAATGGGAGACCAGGAATCATGTTATGATTACAGGTCTGGACTCTAGAAATTACTGTTGTCATAACCTTTAAGTTAAAAAGCTGCATTTTCTACCTATAGAAGCCAGGAATATCTAAACAATGACACAGAGAAGTCAAGCCTGAAGACATTCTCGACTGCAATAAAATTTATACTTATGTGTCCCACTTTACTTAATTCCTAGAAAAATGCTAACCTTGGGGCGCCTGGGTGGCACAGTCTGTTGAGTATTCCACTCTTGGTTTCGGCTCAGTTTGTGATCTCAGGGTGGTGAAACAGAGACCTGCATTGGCTTCAGCACTTAGCTCGGAGTCTGCTTGAGATTCTCTCCCCCTCTCCTCATTTTTCCCTCTTCCTCACTCTCTCTCTCTCAAATAAATAAATCTTTAAAAAGGAGAAAAATGCTAACCTCTATGACTTGGCTCTCATTAGGAAATATAATTTGCTCAGCTAAATATACATGTATATTTTAGGAGTTCTTACTATATCACACTTAAAAGTTTTTACTATGAATTTACAAATTTGCCTTGCCCCTGGAAACAGTGTTTGAAAGGATGTCATGTGCCTCAGGCAAGCGACCGGATGGGCAGTACACAGCTCACGCACACTCTCTTTAAACTATAATGATCTCACAGATATGAAAACAGGTTAGTCCCAGAAGAGAGAGAATAATTCCAAAAAGAAACCAGGAATAGAACAAAAATCAGGTTTTAAACTTACTTGATGATTTTCATCAAATGGAATAAAATGCCATATTATGACCACTGTACTTAATTTTTATCTATTCTTTTGATTAGTGATTTTTCCTTTTTGCTGTTTGAATACTGGCTCTCCCTCCTGGCTCCAGGGCTTAACCTAAAAGCCGATGTTTGAAAGTATATATTCACATTCTGTGTCCCCCAGCAAAGTAGATAGACTTTAGAGATGCTAGATGATAAATACAAAGCATTGCTTTGAAAATTTCTTTTTCCCAAATACTTTTTTCCTAGATTCTCCTGGCTTTTGAGTTTAATTTTCCTGAACATGATTTCTTGGAAAATTAGCAGCTAGAGAATTTGTACCCAGGTGAAAATGTTGCAAAGGGCCCCTGATTTTTTGACCTGGAAGAAATGAGAGGAATAGAAGCAGTGGAGCCGATTCCTTTTTCATCTACTGATGCTCATTTAGTTGGCAGACCTAATAAGCATTTGTAGAATCTTACCCTAAAAACCAGAGGGAGCATGTGATGTGATGACCACTGGGTGTTATATGTTGGCAAATTGAACTTAAATAAAAACAAAACCCCCCCAAAAAAAACAAAAAACCAAAGGGAGCACAACAATTTTTTTTCTGACAAAGTTTCTCTATTAATAGAAAACTTGACTCATCTCTTTAACTCCTAAAACTTGACTAAGTGAAGGTGCTGGAATGTAAAAGTGGTATTATGCTACATTTTAACTGGAAGTTAAAATGGAAGTTTACTGTTTTAATTTCAATAAAATATTTACTATTTTTCCATGGAATAAATTCAATGATTAAATTTTTGCCGAAGGCCTCCTTCAATGCATTCTGGGAGGCAGACGGCCTCCTTCCATAGGCCCCTAGATCTTGGTAGCTCATTATGTACATGGATTCAATCCTACTGATTTTATTTCAGGAAGATGTAGTTTAACTTTTTTTTTTCTTTTTCTTTTTTTTGACATAGTTGTTTATGTTTACTGGTAAAATGAAAGGAATTTTTATGTCATGAACTAATCTAGCTTCAACAAGATGAAACAAAAACTTGGATAAACATCATAAGAGAAAGGGGAGGGAAATCCAACTTTGCAGAATTTCTAGATAGTTTAGGGCTTACGACTGAGAGAGGGCAGACCAGAAAATGTTCTCATCTTGGGGTGAAGCCTGTACATATGACTATTCGAAAAATTCTGTCAAGTGTTTCCACATGAAAAATTCAAAGAAATGCTCTGAATGATTTGCCTCAGTGAAAGGGGAAGAGAGGGAGAGTGGGAGGTAAACCTGAGGCCTTACCCCAAAACACATCATGAAGAGTATAAGTGGTTTTACATGTTGAAGAAGTTGAATTGCTTGTTTTCTCTGCATATGTGTTGCCATACCATTTTAAGAAGAAAGCACTTCCCTGTAGGGAACTATTTTTATTTCTTCATGCAGTCCATGCAGGGGTGGACACTAGGCCATGAACCTTTGGTGAGTCGACAAATGAATGCTGAGTGATCATGTGTCTCAGGCACTGGGCTCGGCTCTGGGGCTGGGGTGAGTGGCCGTGTTCTCCTGGGGCTTAGAAGTCAGGTGGAGGTGTAGACAAGTATAGAGGTCACCACGTCATGTGTGTCCATGTGATGGGAGAATCAGAGGGCAAAAGAGGAGCGAAAGGGATGGAATGCACACCCGTCTTGGGGGGCTGGAGTGGCCAAGAAGGTCTTTCTGGGGACAGAGACATCTAAGATGAGACCTGTGGGATGCTCAGAAGTTGGACACGAGAAGGAGCAAAAGCCGAGGATGAGAGAAGCTCAGTGGAGCTGAAGAGTTTGAGGGTGAGTAATGGTGGGAACGTGGGGCGCTGGGGGACAGGGGACAAGTGGCGGCACAGTCAGGCTGGGCAGTTGTGGGGTCTTGTGAGCCTTGTTAGAACATCAGGGCTGCACCCTCGGGCCCATGGGGACCCAGGGAAGCATAAATCACTCAGCGTGTGGTGTGGAGCAGGGACTACAGGGTTGAGAATCAGGAGAGCACCGGCGGGTCCCCACTCAAGGGGAAGGGCCTTGTGGGTACAGAGAAGAGGGAAAGCCCAAGTGAAGATCAGACGCAGGGGACTGGCTGCCTGTGAGAAGGAAGGACGGGGCCATTAACTGCACTTGGGAACACAGAGCAGAATCAGGTACAAGGGGCTCAGGAAATCATTTCAGCTTTGAACATGGTGAGTTTTCAGGATTCTGAAGGACACATCAAGCTCTGTAGAGATACCTAAGAGGCTTCCAGAAAGATCTGGAATGCAATAAGATCTAAGGGATCTGGGGTAGAGATAGAAAGTTGCAGTTTTCAAAATACAGGTGGCAGTGGACAAGATTGTCTACATGAGATCATTGAGCTTAATTAAAAGAAAAAGCCAAGAATAATCCTTCTGAAGAACTATGGGGTGTGAGGGCAAGAGGAACCCATAAATGTGACTAAGAGGGAGCTGCCTTCCACTGTGTCAGATGCTGCAGGGGAGTCAAGCAGATAAACACAGAGTGTCTGGTGGATTTAGCAACAGGAAGCCACTGGCAACCCAAAGATTGGTTTCTATGGAGTGACAGGGACAGAAGTCATAGTGTAAAGTAACAAAAAATGAGTGGGAATGAAGTAGAGATGGCAGCTGGAAGGGAACTGATCAAGAGAGGCTTGCTTACTATGTGTTACATTTGAGCATACCTCAACTCTTACTGGCTAGGGTCTTTTTTAAAAAAAAAAAATTTAATAGTCATGTAGTAGGACTTTTTAGTAGAAGACACTATTCTCATTTAATTCTCAATTTATTATCCTTTCCATTATTTTGAAATGGGGAAATGGAGGCAGAGAGAGGTTAAGAAGCTTGTTGAGGTCTCATGGTTTCTAAATGGTGGAGCTAAGATTTAAACCTCAGGCAGTCTGGCTCTAGAATGCATGCTATTAAGCCCTACACCTCTCTTTAATGCAAAACATACAGGATAACCTAAGAGGATACTTGGAGCCTTAGAAAAATGACACAGTGGTAATACTCAAAAGATTGGGTTTCATGTAACACTTCAGTTTGGCAAAGGTCAAAATATCACTCAAAGCGATCCTGAGTCTGCCATCTTCATTCCACTGCGCTAGTGGCCTTCTCAAAATCAAGAGACTGGCTGTATTTATTCATTTGATCATTTGACATCACAGAAATAAGATCATCTGAACCAAATGCATTCTCAAAATAATTGCTTTCCTCTTGGAAAACAAATTCCTCGGCCTTCTTGAAAATCAATCTTCGCGTAAGTGTCTTTGCCGAACCCTCCACATCTAGAAGGCTGAAGAGATCATTATTCACCAACATCTCTTCTTTTGGAATGCTCTTTAAATTAGGTAAAGTGTTTAGAAAGTTACTTTTCAAATCATGACCTCTTTTCTAAATTGGCCTTGAACATTCTGTTTCCAAGGACAGCTAAAGATAATTTTTAAAGAATCACAGCAAGCACCAACGCCAACTACTGAAGGGAACATTTCTTAAACAGTCCAGATGAGAAATGGCTCTGCTGGGCCACACTCTAAAACCCAAGGGCAAGTTCTGCTTAGGTCACAAGGGGTCACAGGAGATAGTGAGGAAGACGCCCCATCCATTTTAAAGTAAAAATCTTATTTCCATTTTCTTGTGTGTTTGAATACACGGAGGATGAGGGAAACACCAAAGCCTTGGAAGGCTTGGGGTTCAAATTTGGTGCTGCCAATAGCTGCGTAACCAGGCACTTCCCCTTCGGTGTGCTCAGAATTTTTTTTGTGAAGTGGGGGTTGAGGATGTGGAGAACGGGAGGTCAGCAAGGTCCATGGAGCCAATTCTTCAAGATTCTTTTCCACCTAAAGACGCTAGCAATCAGTGAAATAATATGGGACTATGATTTTCAGTGGGTGTAAGAGGAAACAGTTTCACATGAATCCACTACATTTAATAATCTGCTCATTAAACTTTGTTACAAATACAGGAAGGATGGATGAGGACGTGATGTTTGAGAACAGAGAGATGGTGAGTGGAAACCTGCCATCAAGGAAAAGAGAAATCAGAAGAAAAACTCAGCTAGAGGAAATGTGACACAGGATCTAATAGACAAGACTGGTATTTGATTTGTTGAGAGCTCAGGATCCATGTTAATGAAAGCGCATTAGGCCAAGAAGTGAAACGGTAGATTTGCTAGCCAGGCGGAAACAGAGGCCACAGCAAAGCTGATCCATGGAAAAATATCCATTGTTCAGGCTGGGAGGGATTTTAGGTGAAGCCTCCATCTTTGGCCTCTCCAAAGCATATCCACCTACTATTTAATCTTATGCTACGTACAGTGTGTTCAGAGAAAAATACACGCATGGCCCAAGGTAGACCATATACCATCTTGTGACGTTAATTGTGAACATGTTCCGTATCTAACAGGAGCCCAAACTGTTTCTGCACCCTTCCCGTGGTAGGTAAAAACTTACAACAAGGTGCTGTTTATCAACTCTATCAGAGGGGGAAAAAAAAAAAAAGGCGAAACTCACACTTTGTAAACTTTGCAGATACTATTTAAAAAGAAAGAAGGAAAGAAAAAAAAAAACAGATAAGCCAGCTTGAAAAATTGAGAGAAAAAAATCCTCTCTGAGGAGTACTGATATTTGCTAACATTTGACATAGTTTTCAAAGCAACAGTGAAATGCTTCAGACAGAAGTGATTCCCTGCACAAAGCCTGGCAGTCCAGTGGAGGTCCGGTCAGAGCTGCAGAGGAAGACAGCTTTACTGGGGAGGGACCCGGGAGGGACCCCGTCCTCTGGATGAGAAAATGCAGACCAGCATCGTGTTTGCATTTGGAACGAATCTGCCACTAGGAATGGCAAGAATATAAGATGGAAAAAGAGCCACTGGGATAAAAAGAAAAATAATGCTTGTTTCTAAGAATGCTGCTGCTTTGTTTTATGAACTAGTCTATTTGTTTTGGCTGCAACTAAACTCAAGAATGTTTTCTGCATATTTTACAGTGTAGTTTATCGACATCAAAGGAACCATCTCTCCTTTCATCATTATTTACACATAAAAATAATGCAATTTGTGGTGCATGGAAGATGTTACTTCTTAAAAAGCTCTCGAGTCTAATTTATTAATTGCTTGAGATTTAAAGTTAAACAAGGGTGAGATGCAAATCGCATGTTACTCTGAAATATTGTACCACCAAATCTTGTTTTATTAATGAGATGGTGAGCAGCCATATGAATATTTATTGAGGTGGTTAGAGGGCTTTATGAAGAATCCTGGAGCAAGTGACAGAGACATAAAAGCAAAAGGGTTCTGCCTCTCTTGAAGAAAATGGGGGCTGTTGCTTTGTTTTTAATTCCACTTTTTCCTCTGTGCTTCCAACATTAAAGCATTCCTGTAACCCACCAACCACCCCAGATCTCTTTCGCTCCAAATCTTTGGTTTCAGCTGCTACTCCTGTGCCCTGGTAGCAACAGCCTCCTATTGACAAGCCCGAAAATGACATTTTGGTCTGTCCTGATGGCTCGATGGCATCACGTCAGGGTTTTTTGGGTTTTATTCTTATTTTTTCAATTATATGCATTTGGAAAATACAATTCAAATACAAAAACTCGATTTGTTTTGATTCATTTATTTATTTTGATTTAGTTACTTAAAATTCTGTTAAAGCTGTCAATTAACTCTCTAGATTTCTTTCTGCAACAAATTCCCTAAAAATAATACTATACACACACACACACACACACACACACACACCCTATCTTTTTTGGAAAAGCACATGCACATAACACAAACACAAATACATACACTCACATACATATATACATCCATTCCATTTCCTTTTGTAAAAACCAATAGCTGTCAACACAGAATGATGTAAAATAGAGTCAGAACTACTTATAAGGATAGGCAACAAAGATGAAGCCAAACAAAGTCTGACCAGGCCATGGGGACCCAGGAGCTCCTCCTCCCATCCCTGTCGAGCCTCTTTCCTGTTCACTGTGGCCTACTCTCCCGCCCTCAAAGCTGTCTGCCCAGCTCAGGCCCCTAAGTACTCTGTAGCTCTCGCTCCCACCCTTCCTACTCCAGATACCATTTCCTAGTCCTTCAAATGAGATGATCTCATCTGTTAGGAAGAAAGTCTCTGATTAAACAATTTCACATTAGAGCGTGAACGACTTCAAGTGGTTTTAATATGTTAACACATCAAGGATGTCTGCATCTTGAAAGAGGAGTTTGCTGACCCAAAGGCTTAGATAGTTGACTGCAGACGTGTGTATATCCCTACTTCTTTCAACTGCAAGGTTGGTGATGATATGCTACAAGCTGCCTTAAAAAAATACAATAATAGACTTAACACTTAGCATTAAATAATGAGAGATTACACTCTTTAAATCAAGTGAGTCTGTATTTTTGAATGCCCAGGAATACTGGCGCTATGCAGAAACCAGAAGCAATGAAAGAATCACTATAGTGAGAAGCTCTCACTATAAGGAGAGCTTCATGAAAGTAAAAGGTCCCCAGCAAAGGGGCAGTCAGAAAGGCTTCCTGGAGGAGGCATGTAGGAGCTTGAGATGGCATTGCTAATACTTGATAAGTCTGAGGGCTGGAGAAGAGGCTGCAGTGAGGAAGAAGGCACAGCATGAATCCATGAATGGTGGATGGAAGCACTGCTGTGTACTTGCAGGCAGGGAGAAGACCAACTGGCTAGAACAGAATGTACATGTTGAGGAATACTGAGAAATCTGGATGGGCTTTGAAAGCCAGGTTGCATTATAACCTTTGAGGTTCCACTTTCAATCTAATAATGTGACCTTGTGAGAAATTAAAACATTATCAAAATACAGAAAGGAAAAAATGAAATGTCCTACCCCCCCAAAATGGCCAGTTGCCCCACTTTGAAACCCACTCAGGCAAATTTAAATGTATATGACATTCTGTATTCTCTTCACTTACAGCATGTTGGCAGTCTCGTCTTACTTCCCTAGAGGTCTATTTCAGTCTTTCAAAATGGCCTCACAGTACTCCACTGTGCAGATGTGTGCACCACAATTCGTTGTTTCCCCTAGCTTTTTGCTCAGATAATGCTACAAAGAGCCTGCATATCCCAGCAAGTATATCCATGGGATAAATCCCTACCTGTGGAACTGATGAGCCAAAGGCTATGTGCACTGAAAGTGGTAGCAGATGCCTCCACACTGCCCTCCAAAGAGGCTGCAGCCATTTATTCCCCCTGACAACTGGGCATTATTGGGTAGTTCTTCAAATTCAAAATTTATGCCTATTGCATGGCAGCCAGGCCCTTCCAAACTTTGTAGTTTTGATTTACATTTCTTTAATTATGCATGAGAATTAGCATATTTTTCACAGGTTTGCTGGATATTGCTTTTAGTTTGTGAATTCTGTGCTCCTATCCTCTGTTTTTTTTTTTGTTTTTTTTTTTTTTTTCGTCCACTGGCTTGTTCGTCTTTTCCTATTGATTTTCAAGCACCCTTTGTAAGGCAGGGCAGTCCGTGATTTAAGATTTCTCTGGCAGATTTCTTTATCCTGGACTGAGCTGAGAGACTTTTGGCAGGGATACCAGCTGAGAGGAGGCTGTTTTAAATCAACTGCAAGTTGAGAAGGGCTCTGAATAGGGTCACAAGCAGAGGAATAAGATATATATTCTCGGATTCTGGTGATAGGCTTGAGGTACATTGGGATGAAGGAGAGAAGGGACAAAGAAGAACCCAGAGTTTCTAACAGGAAACAGGAAGCCTGGGGGTAACCTTGATAGACTCAAGGAGGGGCAATTTGGAAGGGAGGATGATAATTCAATATTGTAGCTACGGAGTTTGAAATAGTCATGCCTTCGCCAAATGAAGATGATTTACAGGCAGTGTAAAATACAGGACCCAACTGGGAATCAGGCTGAGGCTTCTGGGAAGCGTCCCTGTAGAAGTGACAGCTGAAGTCATGCAGGAGATGGGCTCATGGTGGAAGAAAAGGGGAAGCGAAGCCCCTGACACAGACTTGAGGAAACCCACAGGGAGGAAGAGAGATCAGTAGAGGAAACAAGTAAGAGACGTACCGGATAAACCAAAGGAGAGTTTCTAGAGCAGGGGTTAGCAAACTGTGGCCAACAGGCCAAATCTGGCACCCAGCTGGTTTTGGTAAATAAAGTTTTATTGGAAGGCAGCCATGCCCACTTGTTGACATACTGTCTAAGGCTGCCTTCCCACCACAGAAGCAGGAGCTGAGTAGCCACCACAGAGATCGTATGGCCCACAGGCCTAAAGTATTTGCTATCTGGTCCTTTACAGAAGACATTTGCCAACCTCTAGAAGGAAAACTGCTGATCAATATAAGTCAAATGCTGCATGGAGTTAGAGGATGACTGAGAGTGGGAAAACACCACTGAATTTAGAGAAGAGGTAATAGGTTACTTTGTAAACTTCCCCTATTATATTGGGCTTAGAAAATGGACTTTAAGGGGACGTTTGGAAGAGCTGAATCATATAGTACATATCCAAAAAAGCAGAGCTAGTGGTTGCCAGGTAACTAGAAAGAGTAGCAAGAGGGATAACAGAATGCTGTTTATCTACTTGTCCATCCACGTACCCCTTGTTTTGAGAAGGTTGAGCAGCATCATGAACATAGTGACTACAGCTGGAAACTGATTTTTCATCAAGAAAGTAGGAGAAAAGGAACTCTTGTAGCAGCAGTATCCTAGTAAATGTTTAAAAACTGGCTCTCAAAAAATCTCTGTAGCAGTGTGCACGATTTCCACAGTGCACACATTCCACAGGTAGAGTTCCTGATAATGTGACAATCAGCTCACTCAAGCTAGGATGAGCCTGGGCCAGCATGCCAGCGGGGTGTTGCTGACACCCCTAGTGAAGCTGGGGGGAGAGTATAGGAGGGCCACAGCAACATGATGCATTCTTTGGGAAAAAGTCCTGGGAAGCAAGAGACAGTATTATGATCCATAAAAAGGAAGAGGTGTAAATTTCACTGTTGATAAATGGTAAGAGAGAGGTTTATCAAGAGTCACCTGACCTGAGGTTGACCAGAAACCCAGCTTCTGCTAGAGAGAATGGGCAAACAGCCAATTTAATCAAGACATCACAAAATTATTTAATATGTTGAATATATGAAATCATTATCAAGTCTTCTAATAACTAAAATTCTTTATAACTCAGTGCTTCTGAATATACACATGGACATGAATATATAGAACTATGTGTATATACACATATGTGTATAAATAGTAATTATTCGGTAACTTTGGCATACAGTTCTGTATTTCAGTGCTTGTTAGGTTCATTCTACTGACTTTAAAATAGTTTCTGGGATAGTTCAGAACCATTAAAGATTAAAATGTTTCCAAATAGCTATTTTTTATTTTTTTTCAAATATTAAAGAAACTGGTGCATTACATATTCCAATATTTCTTCACTAAAGCCATTCATATTTTGGACCATGGAGTAATAAAATGCACAGAATGGCTTCCAAAGAGTAGAGTTTATACAGCCACTGGTGAAGAAGAAACTGTTTTCACCTGCATTCTTTGAATCACTCTCTGTCACTCACACATTCACTCATCGAACCCTAATTCTGATCTCTTAGTTTATACAAGACAGTGTCCCAGAGGCTGCAAATACTTTTCATAATGCTTAAAGGATTTTGTCCACTGAACAAATAATCTGCGACTAGTCTTTAAAAAAAATAAATTTTTGTCCGAGAAAAGAACTGAAGAAAGGTATGGGGTGAAATGCTTTGGGAGCGAAGAACTGTTCATTTCCTCTCTGCTCATTTATTGTTATTGCTTCTCCTTGCTCTAAGGAAGCGAGGCCATAATTCACTACCACGCTGTACCCGACCTTATCTTCCAGAGTACTCTTCCTGGAAAATGGCACTTAGGGTTTCTGCTAGTATGAATGAATGGCTCTGTCTTCCTTTCTGAGTACACAGGCAAGCCTTCTTGGGTGGGATGGAAAAATACATTTCTATTCTTAGCATTATTAATTCTAATTCAGGAGGGCACAAAGAAAATGCCACTCCCCCCCGCCCCCCGCGCCCTTAGGACGTGCATGCAGGGGAGACAGGAATTAAATAATGAACAGGTCCCAAACAAAGCCATCTGATGCTAGGCACTGAGATTTCTTTCTGTTTCTCAATGCTACTAAAACCCCACAATGAGGTTTGTAATTTTATTCTTTGGGAAATGGATTCCTGTAAGCTTTTAGCACAGTGAGAATTGCCCAATCTTATGAAATATTCTCTTTTCCCCCCTCAAGCCCTTCTGGTAATACAGACCAGATTTCTAGATGTCCTACTGGCAGCCGACCTTTTCTCGTGAACTCCAGTCAGTGGCCAAGGGAGAGAAGCATCAATGCTTTAAAATCTCTTTTCTATGCCTGCAAGCAAAAATTTTACAACATTTCTCCTTGATATGAAATCTCTGCTTGGACATCTGGCTTCACAGTGAGGAACTTTCAATACACTAGCTTCAAAGAAAGGGCTTAGCCCTGGTGGGGCAGTGATGCCAGAAGAATGTTCCACAGTCTTTCTATAGAACTATTTCTAACAATTTCCCCCAGTGAACTTCAGTGAGTGCAGTGGAGAGTGCTAACATTTAGGTAACTTTGCTTCGGTGGACAGCCTTTTGGGAACCTTCCTCTCGAGTAGACCACTTATGCTCTCGGGTAATACATGCATAGTATAAGGTATTTTATTTGAATCTGCCTAATCAGGCAAAGCATATTACTGCTATCATAAGGTCGAAGTTATTTACACCTATCTGCTATACCACCCCCAAATATTTACAAGTTTGCTGCCATCCATAAGATAACATGAGAATAAATGGACACTATTAGTGCTCAGAGCCTGGATTTATGAGGTAGTGTCATTCATTCATTCAGCATATTTCTAGCACCTTCCACTGGACCAAATGTTGCTGCAGGTGCCTGTTCCCAAGAAGCTCAGAGTCTAGTCAGTGAGAAAGGCAATAAATCAAAAGACAGGTTCACAACCTATCTGCAATCCTGAAATTCAAAAACCCTCAGAACAACCACAAATTACTTCTGAAAGGTTGAGGTTAACTCATGAGGCAACAAAACAGGACTGATGACTGTCAGGGTTCGTAGTCTTTATTTTTCCCCTTTGTTACACTGACACATTTCACTGTGCATTTGTGTGTCTGGGTGCAGTGTGCCACCCCGACCCCACTGGGGATAAAGGACAAGTGCTGTACCACCTTCCTGGAATCTGCAGATCAGATTCTGAGTTGTGAAACATATCTAACTTCAAGGTTTTAGATAAGGGGTTTGTGGACGAGGTTACAGTGTAGTGAGAACTTCACCAGAGGTATGACCAAGCTGGCATGCACTTCCCACTCTGCCACTTCATAGAAAAGATGACATTTAAATCTTAAGAAGGAAAGGACCTCTTGCACAGTTCATGGGATCACAGGGAACATGGCATGAATGCTGAGGACTGGTTGTTTGATGAGGTAGACCAAAGGGCAGCATCTAGACAAGCAGTTCTCAAAGTTTTTGGTCTCTGGACCCCTTTGCACTCTTAAAAATTCAGAATCCCAAAGAGGTTTTTGTTGATAAGTGTTGTATCTATTGACATTTACCATAATAGAAATTAAGAAATACTAAAATATTTGTTTTAGAAGAACAGTCACAAATCCATTATGTGTGATCACATATCATATTTTTAATAAAAAATAACTATTTTCTACAGCAAAAAAAAAGTAGTAAGAAGAGTGGCTATATTTTATATTTTTCCAAATCTTTTTCACGTCTGACTTAATAGAAGGTAGCTGGATTCTCCTACCTGCTTCTGCACTCAATCTCTTGCAATGTGTTGCTCTGAATGGAGTACAGGAAAACAATCTAGTCTCCCACAGATAAGTAATTAGAAAAGGAAAGATTATTTTCATAGCCTTTTCAGGAGACTCCTTGGGACAACATCAAAACTTGACAAGGGGAAGTTTCTTAAAAGTTAGCTGCAATACCCAATTTGAAACTTGTATCCGTGAACTTTGCCTACTGCTACATTAAAACCCAGTGTTCTCTTTAATGCTTTGTGCGGATCTTTTACCCACACATGATTTTCTAACACCAGGTATTGGTCATTTGGAAAACACTGGTTCAGTGAGTTACATAAATCTTCCAAATGTTGATACACTACATTATATTCCTCTCCCTCTCTTCCCATTCACATCATTAGTAAGACCACTGATCTCATTCGTAAAGTCTTTAAGTACTGGGAAGCTGTCAAGCTTACAGTGCTGGTACAAGGTTTTCCAAATTTCTGATTTTTGCTTGAAAGCTCAGATTTTTATCATTAGCAACAATATAGTCAGTTGCTGGCCTTGAAGTGTCAGGTTTGCTTCCTTCCTTCTCAAGAACACCTCCGCCAGATAGTCAAATCTGAATAAGCAGAGTTTGCCTGTCAATTGTTCCTTCCAAGTGCCTAGAGTTCAGCACACACTTAAACAGATGCAGAACTGCTTTTCCTAGAGACAACCACCCTACTTCACTATGCAGCAGAAGTGCTTTGTGTGTACTTCCTATTAATATGAAAAAGATGTGTTCTCAAGGGTTGAGATTTAATAGAATTAATATACTTTATAGCTTCAGGTTTTTTTTTTTTTTTAAAGCACAAGTATGTGGTGGTGAAGGAAATAATCTCTACTCAGTTTAGTGATAATGTTGTGTTTTGTGCTAAGACACCAGCAGTTTTATCCACCATGGCTTTTATATTTATATCAGCAGTACAGATGTGAACACTGAAAAAGGCAAATGATGTCTTCATGTTATTATGAAAATAGCTTTGACCTTGTGGAGCTCCCGAAAAGGTATCAGGGACCCACAGGGGTCTAAAGACCCCCCTTGAGAACTGTTGGTTTAGATCACGAAGTGTTCTACATGCCATGCTGGCAAGTTTAGACTTGTAGGCAATGGAAAGCTGTTGATGGATTTTAAGTAGCAAACCACATTCTCATATTTGTTTTAGAAAGGTCACCTTATCAACAGGGATAGGGACAGACTTGGGACAGTTGAATTATTGGCAGTGATTCTACATAAGAGGGGTTGTAATGGACAAGGACAAAGATGATGAAGGGCTGACTAAGAAGGTAGGAACTAGTGATTGCAGAATGGGGTATGGGTTTGCAGATATTTAGGCATTATTTCTAGGAACTGACCTCAGAGAGGTGAGAGAGGGGAAGGGTACTTCCTTCATCCAAGGGTACTTCCAGAATCTGATTTGAGGGACTGGGTCATGGTATTTAACTCAGATCATCAATACAAGAAGAAGAACACATTGAGGATAAGTCAAGAGTGAGAGGAAGATGAAGTTCAGTTTATAAAATGTCTAGTTTGAGCAGCCTAATGGGTCATCCAAGTGACAATATGCAATGGTGGTTAGAAATCTGGATTGAGAGCTCAGAAAAAAGGTCTAGGTGGAGATGAAGACTCAAAATTCATTTGCTTGGAAGCTATATGCATGAAGGAGTAAGATTGTCCAGGATGCATACAAAGAAAACAGAAGAGGTCTTGCTAATGCCAATATCTGAGTGCTAAAAAAAGGACGAAGAGACAGGGAATGGGAGTGGGAGGGAGGGTTTTGGAATGGCAGATGAACTGGGAATGTGTTGCCAAGGAGCTAAGGGAGATGTTAGAGACTGCTTGTGGCCGATTAAATGATTGCTCATAGATGTTCATGGACTAGAGTGGTTCTGTGTTTTCCCTGCCCCATTGATGTGAATTGAAATGAGGCTGAGGCTGCAGAGATGTTTTTCCCTGCCCATGATTTTGTACCCACCATAAGGAGGATACCCCAGGCAGTTGCTAGGTTAGGGAGATTGTGCAGACACATAGAACAGGTTTGAACTCATTTTAAAGTCTGAAGTCAAATGCAGCCAATCAATGGCCTGAATCCAAGCTACAGCAATAATCCATAGATATGTTGCAAAATATTAAATAAATAAATGAACGCTTGTTACTATAAGTCATTAAATTTGGGGGGTTGTTATGCAGCATTATTGTGGCAATAGCTGACTAACACAGGTTCCTTGTTAGATGTTATAAAGGAATCAAACAGGCTTCTAAGATCAAATAGGTTTTGCAACACCAAATGAAGTGAGTAAAAGAGTAAAAACTAGCAAAAATGCATGGAAGCATTGATATAGGGTAGTAAGGTAAATAATACAAAAAAAAAAAAAAAAAAAAAAAAACCTCTCAAAAGCCCATAGTCAAGGAAAGAAACATGATTCTGATGCACAACTGCATCACGACACAACCTCCACATCTGCCAATGTTCCCTAATTCATTATTCTAATTATGAGTCAACAAAATCCCGAGAAATCTCATTATTATCACCAAATGTGGAAAAAAAAAGCTGTATGAGTGACCTCATCTTTTTCCTCTTCCAACTGTGAGAAGTGGAAATGGATGTGGTGGAAAAACAGGTAAATATCAGGGCTGTCTATCTCATAGAAAACTGAAGGTGTCAGGACTTCAGGGATACATGCCAAATTGAGATAATTCAAACCCCAAAGAGATATCAGATGTCCTCTCCCATTTAGGTAGTTCGAATGCTGAAACACAGAACAGTCGCCCCAACCAGACTACACACACACCTCTATCCCAGCTCTTCCTTTCCCTCCTTCTCAGGTTAGGAAAAATGCAGAGACACCACAAATCAGTTTTACTTACAGTGGGGGGATCACAATGCTTCAGAAACATATATTAAATGTTTAATATGTAGAGGTATTCTGGTTAATTACTGAATTTATCCTGGTTAATCTACTAAACTTAACATAGTAAAGAAAGACTTCTTTAGGAATCCCTCAAAGAAAGCAAATCATTTCCATGGGGGAAAACCTAGCCTCACCCAGCTTTCCCCACAGCAATATCAAATGCTAGGTGGGCAATGTTTATGGTTTTCATGGGAAAACACATGAACAAGAAGTTGGTGCCTACCTAACATGTTGTTCAAACATAAAGGTAAATCGGCAGACATTCTTAAACATGAACAATTCAGGGAAGACAGTACCATGAGTCTTGAAAAAATGCTTTGACCATGAAATCCAGTCAATTAAGAACCAAATTCGAGTAAAAACTTCAGAAATGGAGTCACTGTGATGAAAGGTCTAGTGGTAAGCCCCACACCCAGTAAGGTCTAGAGGTAAGCACTACGTCTAGCAAGGACAGCATGAATATTAAACTAAAGATTAGGGTTACGGACAAATTGTGACTATCACAAACCTGGACAGTGTAAAAATAATACCACCATCCCAGGCAGGAGAGGGAAAGCAAGGGTTAGGGGAGGCAATGAACGTACAGATGTACTCATTTTCAACCCTAAATCAAATTCTGTCCAAAAGCCCACCAATTCTTTTTGTTTGACTCTAGTTTCTTTTGTCTGTTGAACTGAAGTAAAATTAACTTTGGAAATCTTTCTAAAACAAACAAATACAGATTCTGGAGTATTATCTCATTTTATGAGTCTATTTGACTTTCCTTCTCTTTTTTCTTTATATATACTAGGATATTCGAAATGATGTTCACCACTGATGCTATGATGGTTATTTCTGAGTGATGAGATTTGAGGTGACTTAATATTTTTACCTTCCCCTCTACAATTTGAATCTTTTGTGAAAATATGTGATTATCCATTGTTTACAAAACAACAGAGATTTTCTTTAAAACTATGCCATGATGTTAATTAACACTGTTGATTCTGGGGTGGTAGGAATATAGATTTAGTTATTTTCTTCTTTGTACTATTTCGTTTGGGTGAGGAATTGATGGGAGATGAAAACCAGACCTTTAGCATAGGCTACTGTGTAGATTTAAGACAGCTTCACTATCTCTGCCACTCCTCCCTTCAAGGGGCAGGGGCTAATTCCACTCCCCTTGATTCAGGCTGACCCTGGGACCAATCTCAACCAAGAGAATGCAGTGGAAGTGCCACTGTGAATCCTCCTACAGTAGCCTTAAGAGAAGTGCAGATCTGCCTTCACCTATTTGAATACTCCTCTTAGACGCCAGCTTCCATGTGAAAAGTCTGACCACCCAGATAGCATGTTGCAGCCCCAGCCATACTTCCTGTTGAATGTGACTGCACAATACTACACATGGAGCAGAAAAACCCTCTACCCTATTCCTACCTAAATTTCTGATCCAAAGAATTCTAGGCATATAAAATGGTTGCTGCTTTAAAACATCAAGTTTTGGGGTGGTTTTATTATGCAGGAGAGCTGGGTCTTTTTTAGAACTTGACTTTGAAGGTAAGGAGTGAGCTAAAGTAGTAGATAAGTGATAAAGATCTTTTTTGCTATCGAGATAGGGCATACCACAGTATAAAAGATTTACCTGTATGAATGCATTTGTTTCTATAACTCTTTTTACACTCCAAGAATTCTGTTCTGTGAAAGACCTCCCTTGGTCTGTTGTTTCTTAGACAGCCGGGATCATGCCTGCTACTGGTCTTGACTACCGTGATTAATGTCTACTGGGTTCCTTTAGAATGCTGGCTCCTCCTCTTTTACCAAACAGTTTTTATTGTTTCTTATTGCAAAAGTGATGCTATAATTAAAAATATGGAGCTAAGATAAAAGAAAATGACCAAAAATTTCACCCACCAGAGATGTCCTCCAGTAAAATTTTGATATATGATTCCCATCTTTTTTCTCTTTATATGTTCTTTGATTTACAAACATGACCCATATGTAATTTTGGTAAACTGTATTTTCATTGAAAATTATCTTGTGAACATTTTCACTATCCTTAAATATCTTTCTCCAACACCATTTTCAATAGTGCATAGTTTTTAGTTTATGTACTATGGCAAAAATAAAGAGAATAGAAAATGTTAGTATTGTTGTGCCTAGCATGAACAGGACATTGATAAATAGTTATTGGCTAGATGAATGAATGCTAGAATGAACATTTTTTTGGCTATCTGAAGCTCCGTGCAACCTTTTAACTGTCACCTTTGGGCAAATTCTGGAAATGGGTCAAAAGTTGGGCATGTCTCTCAGGTAATATAGTAATGATAGGTATTGCCAAATTGTTCTCCAGAAATGTTTTAGCAGATTACCCTATACCACACTAGTGGCCTTTAAAGTGGGCTATTGTTGACTATTTTAGATCCTACTAACTTTTCTCTCAAGAATTACTTTAATAAAAAGGTCTATTGATCCACAGAGACATTATTTTAAGCTCTGGCAGGGTGAGTGCCAGGTTACTATCCACCTCATCCTCAACTGCAAGCTTGAGAGCTCAGCTCATCCCCAACCCAGAAAGTAGGACGGAGTGCATTCCACAATTAACACACACACTCTTTATACAGCATGTTCTGATTCTAATATTTCAATATAGTAATGATTAATATCACAAAATATTCGGTAATATTAGCTTATTTTAATATAGATGCAAACAAATCCATTTGATTTCAGAAAGCCAAATACAAGCCTCATGGTAACTGTGCCTCTCTCTGAGTATCTGGATCTATCCATATACCTATATGTACAAAACACTCAAACACAATGAGAGTGTCCAGCTCAAATAGCTGTTGCAGACATGCTAGTATCAGACAGACAGAAAATGAGAGTGAGGTTCTCCGGGTTCATTTGTGCACCTGGCCCATGACTGGCTTTCATGGACAAAATGTAGAGACTGGGGTATGTCCTGAAGTTTATGGCTGAGCCTCTCCGGTCAGGAAGATTGTGACCTGAACCTGGCTGTAACAGTTATTGAGCAATATGACCTTGGACTGGTTATTTAACCTCAGAGCCTCAGTTCTCCCACCTCTAAGATGGGGATGACAGAAATACCATCCTAATGAGGATTACTAGAAGGCCTAAATGACGTTAACGGGACTGGCGATGAATAAAAATGTCTGGCAGAGAGCCTGGTACATAGGAGATGTCAAGTAAGTATGAGCTATTATTCCTTTTATTTTTGATGACATCATCTAGGGTAAAAAATCAAGGCAAAGAGTGCTAATGAATTACTTATATTATGTAGGTTAGTAAAAAAAACCCAGAGATACCATTCACTTTACACATAATCTAATAGTCAATAAAAACTGTACTATGTGTGGTGCATCTGGGTGGCTTAGTCGGTTAACCGTCTGACTCTTGATTTGAGCTCAGGTCATGATCTCAGGGTCGGTCCTGGGATTGAGCCCTGCATCAGGCTTCAAGCTGAGTGAGGAGTCTGCTTGAGATTCTTTTTTTCCTGTCTTTCTGCCCCACCCCCATTCTCTCTCCCCTTCTCTTAAAAAAACACAAAACACAAAAAACTGAACTATATCTTACCTACATTATAATTTTAGTTGCTTGTAAGTATCTGTTTTGGAGGTCATAAATATCATGTAGTAGATACTTTAATATAATATGTATGCACATATTAAGTCTTTGAGATCTGACACTTTTCTGGAAATTAGGATCTGGTTTAGCAGGTAAGTAGATTAAAACTGCAAAAACAATTAAAAATAGGCAATTGTACTAATTATTTTAAGATTTTTTTTTTTACAATTTATTTATTTATTTATGATAGACAGAGAGAGAGAGAGAGGCAGAGACACAGGAAAAGAGAGAAGCAGGCTCCATGCCAGGAGCCCGACGTGGGACTCGATCCCGGGACTCCAGGATCGCGCCGTGGGCCAAAGGCAGGCGCCAAACTGCTGAGCCACCCAGAGATCCCCTTAAGATTTTTTTTTTAATCTTAAGAAACAATACTAGAAACTATGCTGTTACAGAGTAAATTTATGTTTTCCCTTTTTGTGTATATTGGGATTCAATTATTTATTTAAAATTGGGAAACTGCCTACTGCATGGTATTTGGACACCAAGTGGAAAAGAAATTCACTTAAAATGAAATTTTTATATAGCTAAAGGAATTTAAACAAAGTATCCAGCTCAGTTCATGCCAAGCAAAACAGTTATACAGATCAATGAGTGAGTACCTCCTGTGCATTTATAAATGAGAAAAGCTTCAAAGATTTTTTTTCAATTACCAGAATATAAAAAAGAAACCTCCTTTTTGGTCTCATATCACACGTAGGGGGAAAAGAAGCTTGCTGATGGCAATGTAGAGGGAAAATCTCATTAAGAACAAAATAAAATAAGTCCTCACCTCTAAAGTGAGGAGGCTGGATGAAATGGCCTCCAAGATTTGTCCATATCTGAAAGTCTTTTATTCCATTCAGTCTTGTCCAGGCTTAAAGAGTATATTTTAAAAAGCAACTGACATTAACACTAGCTTTTCCGTAAATTACTCAGATTGCCTACAATAGGCTATAGAAAAGAAAGACAGAGGGGTTGGGTAGAAAAGGGCAGCGATAAAACTCAAATGTTTCTTTTATTTTTCCTTGCTTTGTCTGATTACTCAACATGCTTTAAGCATTGTTATAACAAAGTAAAATCACTGAAAAATAATCTTTTGCTGGAAATTCTTGAAAAAAATTTTTGTTCTCTTTTAAATCTTATTTATAAAGGTTTCCAGATGCTTATCCTCACAGATTAAACCCAGCATGATGTAGACACTTACAATAATATTCACTGCTATGAAGCCAAGAAAAAAACTACTTTGAGATCGAACTGCCTATCACCTAAAGAATCAGGGTCCAGGGAACTTTTCTGTTGCTATTAAAGGCGTGATTCTCTGAAGCCATTTGGAAACAGCCTAGGTTCTCAGCAGCAACACATCTACCCTGCACTATGTCAAAGCACATCAAATGGTTGGCATTCCAAACCTCAAACAGGTTATTTCTCATTATGTGAATACATAATGAAAGGATGTGGGCAAAGAAGAGAATGTAAATTGGAAGCTGACTTCTGAATTTATTAGCCAGCAGTCCTGAGCTAAAACAGTCATCCTAATTTCAAGAGACAGTTCCAAAGTGGTTCTCAAGAGAAAGGACGGGTATTTTTCAAATATTTGTTCAATGTGAATGGATCAGGCTTGCCAAAAATGACTTTTTATGCTGGCATGTGATCTCTTGGAGGGAAGTCAGCCTGAGTCACTGGATACATCAAAGGTAGAGTCCAGTGAATGGAATTAGAGCAGGCTGCATGAGCAAGCTAGGTACCTGCATTCATCTGCCCACTGCTGGGATTGTAGCCCTCCTTTTAATTACATTAAAGCAGCTGGTACCATTGGTGACTGAAGTCTTCAGATTACCTTGATTGCTCGGTCATTATCTCTAATCAGCTGCTTCTTCTCATCTTCAAACTTCTGTATAACATCCTGGAGCCGCCTTTCTGCAGCAAGCTGCTGCCGGCTGTTCTCCTCTTTCAGAGAGGAAATGGTTGTCTGAAGTTCTGCTATGATCTAAAATGAAAACAGCATGCTATAACTTCAAATTCTTCAGTGAGAGGCATCTATTTTATATGTATTTATGCTTAGCAAAAAAGCGGATTTGGCAAAAGTCTAATCCACAAACTAAATATTTTCAATTAACATATCGCACACTATAACGCATGAAATTCCACGTAATAAAAGACTATAATAAAACTGTGAATGGTGAACAACTGCTGAACCAAACATATTTGGAAGACACTTCCACTATAACATTCCACAATATTTACTCATCAGAAGAAAGAACATCTGTGATCTCAAAAATATGAAACGCGTCAGATTTTATTTCACTGAGAAACAGACATATTAGAATGAAGAAAGCTATTTTGCCTTTCCTAATATTTGGAACTGTAATGACCAAAGAAAATAATGAACAGTGCTCATTCTTTATAGTTACCTAATTCTACACAACGGTTTTTGGGTACTCACTAAGGTTTGTGCACTGTGCTAAGTGTCTTAAGTTCTTACTGTCATTTACAAACATTATTATCACCCATCTTTTATAAATGGAGAAACAGAGGCAGAGAAAGAGGTCCCATATATCCCGTTGTCACAGATGATATCGAACCAAAAAGACAGGCAGGACCTGAACAATGCAGTCAGATCAATCGCCATACTGATTGGATGGATCCTCCAACTAGCCTTTGTTTTTCCCAAATGAGGCTTTGATGTAGAAGAGAACCTTATTGTAACATAGTTCCAAATGGGTTGCCTACTTCCCAACTGATAGATATCCATGAAAGTTTATTTAGAGACCCCTGTAGTATCCTCCAAGTAGAACTGGTTCTCTCCATGAATAGGTATCCTCTAAGAGTTCCCAAGTAATCATGAGCTGAGAACATGTTCTTCCTTGGGGTTGTATACATCCATTACCTTCCTAATTAAAAATCTTTTAAAAAGCAGGAAATACGTTTCTTCTTCCAATAAAAAAAGAAACCAACATCCTTAGTCCTGGTTAGAATAGAATTCCGTTGGTTGTACGGGAGCAGGGCTCATTGGTGAGACACTTGGACAAGTTAGTTATCTTCCTTGAAGCTCAATTTTTCCACCTAATATTGGGTGGCAAAACTAGAGTGCGGTATTGTTAAGACAATAAATAGAAACTGTCTGCAGTTTCACAGATGCCAAGTCTTATAGGAATATTAATTGGTACTATGGACATAAATGATAGCATATTTACAATAAAATATGGCGTAGATCTGCTTTTAGAAGTGAGCAAACTCACTGTAACAAAGGTTCACATTTAGGATTTGTAAATCATCACATGTTAAGACCATTGTGAAATAAATGGCAAGATACATAATAGCAGTATGTTAATATTTTTAAAAACGAACTTGAATCTTTTGCCATGAGTGGAGGAATCTATTTACTAAGAATAAAGATGTTTTTCATCTGTTTTCTGAATTTTGATTAAATGTTGTTCCCATTCTGGCATCAATTCAATTAATTTTCATAGCACTTCTATGAAACAGGGAAGGTTAAATTCTTATAGTGAATGTCAAAAACCGAGGCACAGAATAATCAACTCACTCGCAGTCACAGAGCAAGAGGAGCCAGAGATAAGAAAGAGCCAAATTTCCTTGGCCCAACATGAAACTTAAGATTGATATTTTTTAAGAGCATCGAGCCAAATAGTGAAAATAACTTACTATTTCAGTGACTATTGGAGCGTTTCAAGTTAAGTAAACTACAACTTTATAGAAATGGTAAGCTTACTTCTGTCATGTGTTCATTGTGTTTGTGTATGTGCGTGTATGTACATGGGTGTGTGCGTGTGTGTTTAGTGCAATAAATTGATATATCCACTACCCAAATCATGTCATATGTTTTTAAGGTAAAAAGTAATTTTGTTTCTTTAAAAAACAGTAAGATTAGATATTTGTGGGTTCTTCAAGTGACCACAAGGGTATGAAACAGGGATCCCTCGTCTTCAGAAGCTTAATGACAAGAGGACATCAAAAAGAAATAAATGCAGGTTTTGGAAGGATCTATGAGCATGTTCTGAGGAGAATATGTGGCTTTTGTGTGGAAAATGAAACCTTACATTCTTGGGGGAGATAATGAGATTCTTTGGGGGAAGTAATGAGATTATCTTTAGCAAGTTATTCTAAAAACTTATGAAGATGATCTACGGGAGAGAAATACTTCAGGTGAAACATGGTAGTAGCTGAGTAGATAAAGTGGTTGATAGACTGATAGACTAGTTGGATAGAGAGAGGTGGATAAAATGTGGATAATTTTTAAAACCTGAAATGAGATTGAAGATTATGAAATAATCCTAACTAGATTAACATGTTTTAGGTAAAGAACAAAACTCACTTGGTTGTAGACATAGAGTAAAAGACTATAGACTATATTCACCTTAGCACAGTGCCCATAACTAGCCCTTAATATTTAACTAATGGAACTATAATGAGAGCAAATAAAAATAATAATTACCTGACAAATCATATTGAGATAATCTAGCCTTTTTACAGAATGATATGAAAAGTTTCTGAGAGAAATCAGAACTCATCTACACAATCATAAACCCCACCAGTTTTGATTGAATCTTAATTAAAAACCATAAAACAAAATGTCACCACTCAACTGAATGTTTACCCTGCATTCGCTTCAGAGAAAGATGTGGATTCGAACATTTCCATGTGATATTAAAAATATTTTGGGAAGCAAAAGGAGAGCTATTTCAGGCTGATGCTGTAAGCAACCTAACTCATGAAAGCTATAATGGTTAATTATTGCTAAGCAGTTAACACTTGGCAAAAAATGTTAGTGGTCTTATTAAGTCTTAAAATCAGATTCTGAATAGAGAGTTTAGGATTTCATATTTAACTCACTTTGATGTTTTACAGGTTATAGTACAGTTTGAGTTTTTTTTAAGATTTAATTTATTCATTCATGAGACACACACACACACACACACACACACACACACACAGAGGAAGAGACACAGGCAGAGGGAGAAGCAGGCTCCAAGCAGGGAGCCCGACATGGGACTCGATCCCAGGACTCCAGTATACGTTCTGAGCTAAAGGCAGGCACTAAACCGCTGAACCAGCCACACAGGGATCCCTAGTTTGAGATTTTTATAAAACTTTAAAATACAAAAGGGCATACTTGGGAAGATTTGGTGGACACTGAAGATCCTTATAAAATAAGTGAAAGAGTGGCTCCTGAGCACATTTTGCATTCTGGGTTGCCACCCTGGAGAATGATATGAAGGTTGCGGGCATGCCGGACACACGCGATACACCCAGGCATAATCTGCATTAGGTATGTGGGAGTAAGTGGGGGCACTGGGTAGGTGGGGTGGGGGGGCGGGCAGCCAGGCTCTTGGCCGGGGGCAAGCTCTACCTGTATTCCATCTCTTGTCTTGTCCACAACTACCTGTATTCTTGCCACATGACAATATCTTTCTCTGAAAAATGGCCACCAGGTGAGTCAGCTGAATGGGAACAACTGAGCTAACATTGAAAAGGCAAGGTGACCATGTCATATTAAGACAAAAAGAACAAATATATGATTCTGATGGAAATTATATTTGGGAGTGTGCCCAGAGATGATGCACACATTGCCATCAGGATGAACGTTGAGAGACCCAGAAGGGGCACAATTCTAGATATGCCATAGGTTTAGTTTTAATGGTCCATTAGGTCTTAAAAGCTTGATAAAATCTTAAAAGATTAAGTAACTTCCTTTAAGGGAGGAAAATATTTAAAATATTTTCCAAATTCAAGCTGATGATCTAGATACCAATGCATTCATTATGAGTGCATTCATCACATTACTTAAAACAAAATTTTTTAAGAGAAAAAAGAGAGGGATTTCTTTCTTTCTTTTTTTTTTTAAAGATTTTATTTATTCACGACAGAAACAGAGACAGAGTCAGAGACACAGGCAGAGGGAGAAGCAGGCTCCATGCAGGGAGGCCAATGCGGGACTGGAACCCCGGGTCTCCAGGATCACACCCCAGGCTGAAGGCGGCGCTAAACCGCTGGGCCACCAGGGCTGCCCCTCTTTTTTTTTTTTTTTTTTAAACCTGAGAGACAGTTAAGCAACTTTGCTTCTGACATTGTCCTCAGCTTAGATACGAGTTAGCGATTCCAGCAAACTATCACTGGAAAACAGAAAAAGTCAGTCTATGGTTCTGTTTGTAATGCTCATTTTCAAATTATCTGTTTCTTTAAACTGACTGGACTGAAGATCAATGTTCCCAAATGTCAGGACACAGATACAAACATAAGCATCTATTTATGTACATGCAAATATTTACATGTATTTAGAGGTGGGGAAACCAAATATTATCAACGTAAGCTTGTCATCCCACCCTTTATGAGGATGGACCATCTTTTATTATGTTATTATACTATTTCAAAGATATTTTTTTCTCTTCTGGTGTTGCACTGTCCTTTGATGTATGAAATGATGGCTATGGGACATGATCGTTGTCACTAATTGGCTTTTCCTCCTCCTCCTCCTGCTTCTTTCACATCTTTACTTGGGAAAATATTTAGCAATCCCTGCCTCTCAAATTTGGGGAGGGGGGGGGATTTGATCAGTTGTTGAACACCCAAAAATAAATTAAAAATAATTTCTTGCTCCTTCCATATCTTTTTTTATTCTTTGATCCCTCCTTTCTTGTCTCTATTCCCATTTTAATCCTGCTGCCATGCGAGCTAACAGTTATTAAGCGCTTTGCTGAGTACTAAGCACTCTGTACTAAGCACTTTTTTTGCATTACATTACTTAATACTTAAAACTAGCTTCTGAGGTAAGTACTATTCCTTTATTTTACAAATGAGGAAACTGAATTCCAGAGAGTGCAGGTAACTCGCTCAAGGTCATATAAGTAGTAGGGCTGGTATTCAAATTCTGCTGGACTCCAAAGCTTAGGCTTTCTTCCGCATTAACTTACATTTAATTTGCTTTAATATGAACTAATCAGGCTGCTTCATACATTCCTTTAGATAAACTTAACTACTCCTGTTTACACTCTCATTATTTAAGCATTTTTACTAGCTATCTTCTATCTCACTTTCGGTCTGCCTCCCCCATTTAACATAACGCAAAATAGGCAGGACATAAGGGTATGCCAGTTGGGGATTCTTCACGCCTTAGTTTAAACTGGAACTACTGGAGCAATAATATTTCTTCTGATTATAAGAATCTTCTCCAGTGATTAAAAAAGAATATTTCCCCATGTTCCTTCTTCAAAGGAGGTCTGGAATAATGGCAATCAAGACCTAATCATCATCTTTGAAATAAGTACATGTAAGTCTTCACTCAGACAAAGACATTTGGCTTTCCAAGTGGGATGTACATTACATGGCATATGCACATTTTAAAAATAATTGTATAACCAAAGACATTATATGAGAGTTATCACCAGAGTTCTGCTATATGAAAAACGAGAGAGACTGAGCCAGGCCAGTGGTGTCAGACTGTGAGCTTCTGTTCTCCAATCTGATCCGGGGGCGGGGGGTCCCGGTATAGTCACTTGCTAACCCATGTGACCTCAGCTCTCTGAGTCTCAAGTGTGAGCTCAGTTCCCTAAGCCTCAGTTTCCTCAATGGGAAAATGGAGCCAAGAACAGTTCCTAACTGAGTTATCATGAATGAACACTGAGTCAAAATGGTCCGTGCCCCATAAAATTCCTGATTTTATTACTGTTACGTTGTTGTGTTACTGTTATGACCACTGTGTGGTAACTTATAAAATAGTACATAAATTTCAGTTCATGGCCACATATCGCCGTGTATATGCAAAAATACTGTGAAGTGCTGATTTTAAAAATCATTATATGTGATGCCCACAAAAATGAATGGCTTAACCTCTCCATCTATACAATGAAAATTTGTATTTTTTTATTCTAGAATTACTCCTAAAACGAAGGGATGCTTGGGATTCCCTGAATGATACTTTAGGATATTATTATAACAACTTACACAGAAAAAGTATTTTAAGCATCACATGTCAAGTTGAGACAAGCATTCAATTATTGGCCTTCTACTAAAACTATGATAGCAACAACATGAAGCAAGATATGAATGCAGGGACTTATGATTCTTCTTTTCCCCAAAAGAAGTCAACAGTTCAGTGGCTAATTTAACCCAGGACATTTATCATTTTGAATTTTACTTTTAAGCAGTCCTTAGGTACAACTAAATGGAATATTGCAAAAAAGCACAGATGGTATCAAACTGCTTACATCACAAATGTAGGTGTGTATTTCCCGCCCTTGTGAAATATGTTGCAGCCTGGGCTTGTTCAAGCGCACTGGCTGGTTTTACAACATCTGAGTATGTGTGTGTGGGGATGTGTGTATGTTAGTTCAAATGGTTCAATATGCCTAATTAAAAAAATCTTTTCATAAGACCAAAGTATTAAAAGTATATATTATTTACCCACGTACCCACTGCAAATAGGATAGTAACCCTTAAAGACACTGAAGAGAATGAGGTTTAACTTGAAAGTACAAATGCTTTTTATGTATAGGTTTCTTTTTGGTTTGTTTTGGTTTTGCTTTTTTTTTTTTCCTTTCAACATTCTTACCTGTGAAGATTTGGCAAGCTTCTGAGTGTATTCCTTCTCAATCTGCTTCAGCCTGCTGTTGGCCTGAAAAACACACGTACATGAACACACACACACACAGTGACCTGTGAGCTTGGTATCTCTTCCACATGCCTATCACCAGGCAGCTGGGATGGCTGCCAGCTGCACCGCCCTTCTGGGGCAGCCAGAAAACCACAGGGCTTGTCTTTGATCTAACGCCAACTATTCATCACTTAAAAAGCAAAAGCAAAAAAAAAAAAAAAATCTCTCCTGCCAATTATGAGACAAACACAGACTTCTGTGGAGAGAAAGAGAAATCGAGAAGAAGAGACAGAAATAGACCTAGCAAGAGTGTGAGGGTTCAGAAGGTAAAGTAGGGAATGGCAGAGGAATCAAAGGAGAAGAGAAAGGAAACAAGGGGCAGGGGGGTGGGGGCAGGAGAAACAGGAAAAGGTAAACTTAAACCTCTTCCCCATTGTTGAAAGATGAAAGAACTAGGTGCTCCTGGACAGAGGCAGATAGATTCTGAGACTCACCTAGTGAAGACATGAGCCCCCAGTCTGCCTAACACACAAGAACTATTTTTTTTAAAGTGACAAATGTGTCTACATCAAACCATTTTCATGTCCTGGAAGGAGGGTGGCCTTCCCAGAATCATCCGCATTACTTAGAACTCGACTATCTCTTCTGCCACTCAAGTTCCCATCCTCCGCACATGACCTGCTTTACTGCTCTCCGGAAGCTTCTGGAAGACTCACTGCATCCTGAGTGCTCGGAAATGGCTCTGCGACACGCCTGGACTGGGCCTTTCTTCTCACTGATTGTGCAAGCGCCAAGTAAGCCCTCCGATCTGAGCTGTGCCCTCTGCTTCTAGAAGAGCTTTGGTCATTACTCTCAAAGTCTCCTCTCTCTGTTCCCAGCGCTCACTCATTCTCTCTCTCTCTCTCTCTCTCTCTCTCGTATGTCCATCTGTCTGTCTCTGCAGCTATGGCCATTGGGCTGCTCAGGTATACCATCTTTTTTTCTCATTATTTCGATTTTCCATTTCTTTGTCTTTTTGATCTTTCACAGTGAGTTCTCAACTTTTAATTTAAACTTTCTATTGGATTAAAAAAATACTGCCCTTCTATTCGTAATTTTGTTGTTGTCATTCTCTGAGTAGCATCATGGATCCCCTTTTTAAGGTGAGGAAATGGAAGCACAGAGAGGTTAAGTAACTCACTCAGCACCACACAGCTAGGAAGCAATGGAGCCACTTTTTTTTTTAATATTTATTTATATGAGAGACACAAGACAGAGAGAGGCAGAGACATACGCAGAGGGAGAAGCAGGCTTCCCGCAGGGAGCCTGATGCAGGACCTCATCCCAGATTCCAGGATCCCACCCTGAGCCAAAGGCAAACACTCAACCACTGAGCCACCCAGGCATCCCTCAATAGAGCCACTTCAATCCCACACAGTGGAGCATGGAGGCTCCACCAGTAGAGCACATTGCAAACCTCTCTCTGCTGAGGTTATTAGATCCATCTGCACTTAAGATGTACCTATATGTCCACACACACACACATACAAACATTGCTCTCTAGAGTGTCTGTGTTGTTTCTGAGTTCCTTGCAAATATTTGCTTTGCCAACCAGTTTTGTCTCTGTTTTTCCCTTTAGCAACTTTCCTCAACTGTCTGGTGATCTTTTGTATTTAAAGGCCTCTAAAACAGGCAGGCTTGGGATGCGTGGACATCCTGTTGCAGGGTGTCTTAGAAGGACCTGGACTTTCCCGTGACTGGACATTTGTCTCAGGCCATTTTGCCCAGAGCTGCATCCTCCAGCACACTTCCTGGCAGCAGAGATCTGGCCATCAGTGTTTACAGAAGGGAGTCTACGTGTTCAGATTGACTCTTGCACAATCCCAATTTCATTTTGCCCCCAGCCACACCTGAGTCCCCTCCCTCATTCCATCTCCCCAGAGAGAGAACCAGGGGTGGGGGCAGAGGCAGACATGGAAACCCTAATCCCAGTGGGATGGAATGTGAGGTGAGGCCTGTGGGGGGTAATTAGGTTATGGGGTGGTATCCCCTCATGGGTGGGATTAGCGCCCTTCTAAAAAGCCTTCTTACAGAGCCTCTACAGAACTTGCCTGCTCCTGCCCTGTGAGGATACAATGGGAAGATGGAGTCTCCAACTCAGAAGAAGGCTTGCACTAGAATTCGATATGCTGGCACCCCAAGCTCAGACTTCCAGCCTCCAGAACTATCAGGGATCAATTTCTGCCTTCGATAAACCTCTCAGGTGATGGCGTTTTGTTATAGAACCTGAGCTAAGACAGTAGCTATGTGTTTTATGGACTTCAGTTCAAAAGCAATTCCTGAGAGTCTATTCCATAAATCTCTCTGCATCTATGGCCCCACTGAATACACTGGGGTAGTTTTGTTTTTTCAGACTAGAGAGGGCATGTGACTATTACTATTGTTTCTCTTAAGCCATCAGACTCTACTCTACCTCTATAATAAAGCACTCTCCATCAGAGAATTAAGGCCACTCTAGACTTCTTGAGGTTTGTCCTGGTTCACATTCCACCAATATTTTCTAAATCACAAAATGCTTGAGAAAGTATTTTTTGCCTATTTAATAAACACCTACAGAGCTCTCACCATGTGCTAGGCACTGCTCTAAGTGCTTTTAAAATATTTACTCACTAGAAAATGTAAAAATTACAGTGCCATAAAAATTAAATTATCTTCCCTAAAAACATTGGAGGCAGAGATGCTAGTTTGTGCAGGACAGCCTGGGTCAGAATCCCACAAACTCATGTAACTACCTTTGCAAACCATCTAATTCATTCATCCATTCCAGGCCACTGGGACTAGAGCAGTGAATAAAACAGACAAATATCCCTCCCGACCTTTATGGCAATTCTATCCTAGTGAGTAAATGAAATAACTTACAGAAGTGACAATATTATAGATGGTGTAAGTGCTATGGAGAGACTGAAACAGGGAAGAGATGAGAAGTAATGGAAGGTGGGGGTAGTTTACAGTTTTAAGAATGTGGGAGTTAGGGAAAGCCTCATGGAAAGATATGATATGTGAGTCCAGACCTGTAGGAGATGAAGGAGCCATGGTGGCCTCTAGGGAAATAGCACTTTGGGCAGAGAGGGGGCCAGTTATAAAAGCCCCGAGGCAGAGGCATGCCTGGCATGTTCAAGGCACAGTGAGGGGGCCAATGTGGTTGGGTCAGTGAGCAAAGTCTTCCTTGGATAAGGGCTGAGAGAGAATGAGAAGACAGATCCTTCATGGTGTTGTAGGCAACTATACGGAATGTGGCTTTTAGAATGGGTGAAATGGAGAGTCACTGAAGAAGTTTCAGTACAGGAGTGACATGATTTAACTTAAGTAGTCATAGGATTACTCTAGCTCCTGTTTGGGGCAAGAATCCAGCAGAGAAGCCAGTTGGGAGGCTGTCAAAAATAATGCAGGATATAAAAGAGGATGTGGTGAGAAGTGGTCAGATTCTTTGAAAGATTTGAAAGTAGAGCCAACTGGATATGCTGTATGATAAAAAGAGATAAACCAAAGATGACTTCAAGAATTTTCTCCCAAGCAACTAGAAGAGCGGGGTTGTCATTACCTTACATCAGAAAAACTATGGGTGGAACAGGTTTTGGGGGGGGAAGATGAAGAGATCGGTTTCAGACACATTAGGCGTGGAGATGCCTATCAGACATCTGTGTTGAGGCGAATATTTGGATATTCAAGTCTGGAGTTCAGGGGAGAGATGTAGGTTCAAAGTATAAATTCAGACATCACCAGTATATAAGTGGTACAGAGAATGAGGCTCCTGGATGAGCTCTCAAGGCACTGAGTGTACATTAAATACTGAGCTCTGAGCCTGCAAATGTCAGGAGGCTGGAGATGAGGAGAGAAGCAAACAGAAGTAATGGCCAGAGAGATAAGAAATCAAGATAATATGCAATCCTGAAGCCAAGTGAAGAAAGTGTTTCAAGGGCTATTCCACCTGTGTCAGATGCTACACAGAGAGAGGTCACATGCAATGAGGGCTGAAAAATAAGTACATGGCTTAGCCTGTGGGGGATGTTGATGATTTGAACACAAGCAGTTGCAGTGTCATACAGAAGCTCAAGAGAAGGGGAGGTGGTGGAGCAGATACAGACAAGTTGTTCAGAGTTCGGTCACAAGGGGAAGGAGAGGAATGGGCTGGAAGCTGCAGGGGGAAGTGGGTAAAGAAAGGTCTGACTTGTTTTGTTTGGCTTTTTGTACCATGAGAGAACTAACAGCATGCGTGCAGGCTGATGGGAAAGAGTTGGCAGGAGAGAGGAAAAACTCGGTGCTGCCAGAGATTTGGAGAAGACGTGTTCTTGAGTAAAGGAGAGGGAATAGGATCTAGAGCACAGGGGAGAAGAGGGCCTCAGCTAGGAGTGTGGGGAAGTCACAGTAGCAGTGGGAGCAAGCTGTGCTCGCTCTCACCTTCCCCAGGAAGCAGGGGGAAAGATTCATAGCAAAGCATGAGGATGGCAGAAGAGACTGGTGGAAGATTCGAGGTGGGAGGGAAGGGTATGGATGGTCAGCTAGGAAAGCAGGAAAGGGAAAGGACCAAGGAATGCAGTATGGGCCTCCAGGAAGCATTGGGACCCACTTCAAATTACTAATGTCAGATTTAAAGTGAGGCCAGCTCAGTCGGTCGAATGGCTAACTCTTGATTTTGGCTCAGGTCATGATCTCAGGGTCCTGAGATTGAGTCCCACATAGGGCTCCAGGCTTGGGGGGAAGTCTGCTTGAGATTCTCTCTGTCCCCTCTGCCCCTCCCCACCATGTTCTCTCTAAAATAAATAAACAAATAAATAAATAAAAATAAAGTGAGGCCAGCTGGTATATATGCGTACCTTTGGAACTTGCCAATAGCTAAATAGAACAGAATCAATATTGTGGAGAATAATAACAGTGACTAAAAAAATAAAATTAATTTATCAACCTTCGAGGTTTTTATTATGTATTTGAATCTAAGTCATAACTACCTGAATTTCTGAACTTCTCAAATAAACCTAAAAAGCTTTGATTTAGGGGCACTTGGCTTAGTTGGTTAAGTCTCCAGCTCTTCATTTTGGTTCAGGTCAGGATTTCAGGGTCATGAGATTGAGCCCCAAGTCGGGCTCTGTGCTCTGTGTGTGGCCTGCTTCAGTCTCTCTTTCCCTCTGCCTCTCTCCTTCCCTCCTCCACTCACATGCTCTCTTCTTCTCTCCCTCTCTCCCTCTCTCTCTCTCTCTCTCTCAAAAAGAGGAAAAAAAAAAAAAGGCTCCGGTCTAGTACAGTTCAAAATTTACAGCTAATTTATCATGCAAACTGTCTCTAAAACATGTCTTGAATAATTTTATTCTCAGGATGGTACTGACTGTACATTTCCATACATTAAATCAAGTTACGGTTATTTTAATCTGAGTCTTATTTTTATAGCTATCATTACTATATAGAAGCAATTTACAAACATCTGCTGCATAGGCAGAATAAATGTAGAATAACATATGAGAGCAAAATCATAATTTTGAAGTGAAAAAGTTGTTTTGTTTTGTCGTGGCTGTTGTTTTAATCTCTGGCTCTTCCTAACTGCTCCCATTATGGCTGGTCATGCCCTCCACCCTCCACCAAGCACTTAGTTCCCCCCTTGCTTTTCTAGGGCCTCTTTTTCAGATCATTCTTCCTTGTTAAAAAGCTGCCAATGTGTTGATTCACTTTCTCTATGTAATTCCCATCAAAATTTTGGGTTCAAACTCTAGTGGAAAGTAATAAATTTTTAGAAAGGCGTCAATGGTGCTTAGTCATCCTAATACACCACTTTCTTCTTGCAGGGTACTTTGCATTATGTCTTCATTCAAAAAAGTCTTTCATTTCTTTATTTTCCATTTCTTATAATTGGTGAAAGTTCAGGCATTTCTATTTCCAGGCAGGTAAATTTAGAGGAAAATTAGGAGACTCCTCTAGAATACTTATATTTAAGGCAAGCTCAGATCTTATAAAGATAAATTTCCTTAAAGTATAACAGCATTAGTTTCTGAATTAAATATTTGTTTTTAGTATTTAAAAAAAAAAAGGATGCTTCCCAGAGTCTTGAAACATAGCCTTAAGCTCAGATTATTATGCAGTACTTCCTACTCAAAAGCTTTGTAGGCATCCATTTGAAGCTTCTTTAAACACTCTGAGTACAGTTATGGCCAGTTGGTGCCAGATGCTAATATATAACTGTGCACTCCCTTAAAAACAAAAAATATTCAGAGAATTCATAGAATATATTTATTTGAACATAATTTAAAATACTTAGAGAACTTTCAAACTTGAAATTGTCTATATTTTACCTCAAAATAAAGGTATAAATTTGTGAAGCATAAGAAAAATTCATGATTTCTACCTGGGCCATGATGAAGTAACTGGGACCATACTTAATCTGCTATTGTCAACAGCTAGAAAACTGGGCAAAATACAGGGGACTATTTTAGGAATATTGAAAAAGAAGAGGTACAGGACTGTGATCCTGTGAAGAAAGGGGAAACAAGTGAGGTTAACCCTTCTAAATCACCCCTGCTCTCTTCCTGGAGGGACATCTCCATCTGAACATAGGCAAGAGAATCAAAGGGCAGCAGAATGGGACTGTGAACTGAGAAGACAAAGACTGGAGTTTGGGAGGCAGTTGGAATTTGTGGGAGCAGAGCACTAGACAGGAGGCAGCTATGGAAAGAATGAGCTCCAGACACTGACATGGGTTCCCTTAGAGTCTGCTGCTGATACTGAGCCACATGTACGTGTATAGGGTAAAGTTCTACAAGGCCAAGTAAAAAGTGACCGGTGAGATTTAAGATAAACAATATCCTAAGTTTATTGAAAGCTGAGGGATATTTGACTTCTGACCTGTCAGAATGAATGGTTCTCATAGAAAATCCAGGAAGGTCATACTTAGTCATGGAGTTAAACTAGCCTTAGAGTCAAGTCAACTTTAAATCTGCTCTAACAAAGTTTAAAAATAAGTTTCAAATGGATCAAACTGGTCATTGACAAGTAACTATTTTCTAAACAAAACCCAATGTTTTTTAAAAGAAGTCAAGAAAATCCAGCATTCAATAATATAAATTTTATAATGCCCAGCATTCAATAAAAGGAGGCATGAGAAGAAGCAGGAATATGGGAGCCATAAGCAGTAGAAAAATTAACAATAGAGTTCATCTCAGAAATGACAGAGATGGTGGAATCAGTAGACAAAGACTACTACTATGTTTTTACAATAACATTAAAAGCATACCTAAATATTTAAACAAAAAGCAAGCATAATGAGGAGAGAAATGGAAGATATAAGAAAAAAACTTAAATAGCTTAGGGCCGAGCAATATATTATCTGAAAGGAAAATTTCACTGGATGCGATTATCAATAGATTTGGTACAACGGAGGAAAAGATCAGTGAATGTGAAGAAAAAGTGTTTTAAGTATCCAAGTATCCAAATGACTGCTAGAAAGACAAAAGACCAAATTTAATGAATAATCTCAGTAATGTATGAGACCATATCATATCATCTAACAAATGTCTAATTGTATATCAGAAGGAGAAAGGTTTGTGAAAATATTTGAAAACACAATAGCTACAGATTTTGCATGATGAAGAAAACTGTAAACCCACCAGTGGAAGAAGACCAAGGAACAAAAAAGATAAACACAAAGAAAACCACATCAAGATAAATCATAATCAAATGGCAAGAATAGAACTAAAGATAACATCTTAAAAGCAGCCAGAGAAGGCAGATGCATTTCAAAGATAAGAATGACTGAGGATTTCTCATCTGAAACTATTCTAGTCAGAAGATAACATAAAGAATCTTTAAAGTGATGAAAGAAAAAAAATCTGTCAATCTAGAATTGTGTATTTAGTAAAAATATCCTTTAAAACTGAAGATAAGCTACAGACATCTTCAAACAAAAATCTGTCACCAGCAGACATGAACCACAGGCAAGGAAGTTGTTCAGGCAGAGTGAAAATGGTACCAAATGCAAACCCAGACCAACTTAAAGAATAAAGAACACTGTACATAGAAAATAAGTATGTAAATATCAATTATCTTGTTTTCACCTCTTAAAATTTCCTTGAAAGAAAATGTACTTTGAAAAGCAGAAATAATAAGGGCACCTGGGTGGCTCAGTCAGTTAATCAGCTGACTCTTGATTTTGGCTCAGGTCATGATCTCAGGGTCCTGGGACTGAGCCCCACATCAGGGTCCAAGGTGGGTGTGGAATCTGGTTGAGACTCCCTCTTCCTCTCCCTCTGCCCCTCACCTCACTCATGTGCTCTTTCTATCTCACCAAAATGAATAAATAAATCCTTTTTTTTAAACAAAAAGCAGATATAATAAAAGGATATTTGGGGCTTTATAATATATGTAGAACCAGGATACAAATAGGAAAATGGAGCTACACTGTTATGAAGGCACTTACATTTTATTATAAACTGGCTTAGGAGTATGTGAAAAGACTAATATAATAAAGATCCCTATCACAAAAAAAGGAAGAAAGAAAAAGGTACATCTACTAAGCCAATAGTAGAAATAAAATGAAATATTAATAAGTACTCAGTGAATTCAATAAAAGGCATGAAAAGAAAAACAATGGGACAAACAGAAAACAAATAGCAAAGTAGTAGAATAAAACCCAACAATATCAATAATTATATTAAATATAAATAGTTTAAAAATCTTAGCTAAATGACAAAGATTGTCAGACTGGATCTAAAAGAAGATGTAACTACATGGTATTTTCAAAATAAACACTACATACTTAAAACATGTTAAAAGTAAAAGGATGAATAAATATGTACCATTCAAAAAGTAATCCTAAGGGAGGTGGCTATGCTAATATCAAAGTGGATTTGAGAACAAAGAAATTTAGCAGAAAAAAAGAGGAATATTCCAATAATGATAAAAATTTAATTCATAAAAATGAGAGAACAATACTAATGTGTAGTATCTAATTTCAAGAGCTTCAAAACATATGAGGCAAAGACTAACAGCCCTGAAAGGAGAAACAGACAAATCCACAAATTATAAATGAGGAAATTTCAACCCTCTTCTCTCAAGAATTGATTGAAAAAGTAGAGAATTAGTGAGGTAGATGATCTGAAAAATGCTGTCAACCAACCTGACCATTAATCAGGCACCATATTCTGAGTCATACAAAAAATTTCAATAAATTTTTAAAGGATTAAAATCACACACAGTATATTCTCTGACCATAATGAAATTAAATTAGAAATCCATACTAGAAAAAAAAAAAAAGAAATCCATACTGGATATGTATCTGATATTCTCAAAATATTCACAAAACTAACAATGCACCTAATTTTTATGAGCCAAAGAAGAATTTACAAGGACAATTAGAAAATACTTTAAAACAAATAAAAGTGGAAGCATTGCATTTGTGGAATGCAGCTAAATCAGTGCTTCAGGGAAGTTTTTAGCTTCAAATTATTTTATTAGCAAAGAAGGAAAATCTAAAGTAAGTGATATAAGCTTCCTGTAAAGAAAACTGAAAATGAATAGCAAATTAAAGACAAAATAAGCAAAAGAAAGAAAAAAATAAATGCCAGGGTATAAATCAATGAAATAGGAAATAAAAACCAATAGAGAAAAATCAGTGAAACCAAAAGCTGGTTCCCTGAGATCAAAAAAATTGATAAACTTCTAGTAGACTGATGAAAAACAACTGAGAGAAGATACAAATTAACCAGTATCAGGAAAGAAAGGGGACATCCCTGTCAGATACCACAGACATTAATATAATGGACAATAGGAAACATGAATAACATTGCCAAACTTTTTGATAATTGACACAAAACATGAAAGTCTCTTAAATGATACAAGCTACCAAAAGTAAGGCAAGAATAGAAAACTCAAAGAGTCATATATCCCTCTAACTATTAAACAGGCACATGTACACATCACACACACACACACACACACACACACACACACACACACACACACATACTACTGTGTGGCCCAAATGGCTTCACTAGTGAATTCTATCAAACATCTCTGGAAGAAATCATATCAACTTCACATAAACTCTTCCAGAAGATAGAATGGTAACTTAAGGGAGCAACGTTTCTCCACCAAAACATGGATTCCACCTCTTACCACCAATCAGGAGTCTGATACGCCAATCTCCTTCCCTTTCACAACACCAATATTTTCTTCTACATTGACTCATTTCCATGTGATTCTAAAAGGCTAATTTTACACACACACACACACACACACACACACACACACCTGCCTGCAATCCTGCTATATCCCTGTGATGGTTTTACAAACATTTACTTTGAGTACCTCCTCTGTGTCAGACACTCTTTGTTTACAATGGTAATGGTAATAATTTAATGCAGTTGAGGAGGAGACTAAGTGAGTAAATAAAATACACCACAAATGTCATAGAAGAGCTATGCACAGGGTGTTATTAGGGGAAAACTATGAGATACCTCACATTGGAGAAGGCTTTTGTAAGGAGATGAATATTAAAGGATAATGATGATGAAGATAATGAGGATGATGATGATAGCAACAACAAAACAACAACCAGTATTTGTTTTGCTCTCACTCTACTGACACATATTGTTTAAATGCTTTACACATATTAACAGATTTAACCCTCCCCAAAACTCTGTGAGGTAGGCACAATTATTATCCTCATTTAGAGACCTCGAAACCCAGAGAGAGAAAGGTAAAAAACCTGCTTGAGGTGATCAGCTCGTAATGAAAATGAATCAACCAATTGGAAAAGAAAGAAGAAAATTCCATGGAAGGAGAAATAGGTGAAAAATCCTGCAGGAGCATGGGAAGTGTCAGGCTTGCTTTTCTTCCATCTCAGCCACATTTGTTGGAAAGGCAATCTCTGTCCTTGGTCCCCATTTTCATTCATTAGTTCAGATATATTTACTGAACAGCTTGGTGACTCCTCATTCTTTATCTTTGGCCTGAATTTGATCCCCTCCCTTCCACTCAACTCAGCAATGACCTTCTTATTGTAAAAAAGAGGCCATTTTAATAAACATCCAAATTTTTTTATTATAAAAATAAATACAGAGTGTGGTGATAATTGTACAATTCTGTACATTTAAAAATGTGCATTTAAAAAAATGACACAGGCAGAGGGAGAAGCAGGCTTCCCACTGAGCAGGGAGCCCAACTCGGGGCTCAATCCTAGGACCCCAGATCATGACCTGAACTGAAGGCAGATGCTTAAATGACTGAGCCGCCCAGGTGCCCCAATAACGCTGTTTTTAAAAAGTAAATACAGGGATGCCTGCGTGGTTCAGTGGTTGAGCATCAGCCTTTGGCTCAGGTTGAGATCCTGGGGTCCTGGGATTGAGTCCTGTATCGGGCTCCCTGCAGGGAACCTTCTCCCTCTGCCTATGTCTCTGCCTCTCTCTCTGTGTCTCTCAGAAATAAATAAATAAAATCTTTAAAAAAAAAGCAAATACACAGTGTAGAATATATAAATCTTCTCTATGTAAATACATAAAAATTATCTAGAATATATTCTGTATATGAATGTATAAAAATTATATATAAAATACATAAATATATTTCAAGTTATATTTTTAATATATTTAAAAATACATATTAATATATAATGTACAGTACATATTTAATAATATATTTTAATAATGTACATATTAATATTTTAACATTTAGTAATATATTTTGAATAATAGTTCTAATATGTGAGCTATATATGTATATAACATACATATAAGATTTCCTGTAACCTATCATCCAGAGTAACAGTGTTGACATCTTAGTGATTTTTACATAGGACATACTTGCAGGTACTAGGATATTTCTGAAGTCCTAAACCTGGTATTCTCTTCCATTCCCCAACACATCCCAGTTTGGCATCCTACCTTTACTACCTCCCAGGAAGGATGACACAGCAGAAGTAGAGAAAAAACAAAGGAGGCAGTTTTTGGCTTTTGACTCTAACCTGGACCAGTGGCACTCAACTTGGGGCACAGAAGTCTGTCGGTCACAGTGGGTTTTACTCAGTCTGCTTCCCCTACTGCTTCTCTACTCCAGACTAAAAATGATTCTGTAGCCTGGGAGCAGGAGACACGGTATGAAGTGAAGGGGAGTCTGTTCTTGAGGAAAGGCCTTGTTTCGTGTCCTATACAACCCCACCCCCACCCCCAAAAGAGACAGGGCTACTCTAATTGCAGAGGGGACTCTGCTTGCATGCCAGATAGAGGCCAGAGCTAAAGGACCTTGAGTTCTCAGCCACACTGGCGCATATACTGGAGCCATAGCAGAACTGGGCTGTGTGGCATGTGTGTCTACGCAGGCCAGCAAGACTGCTGTGCTGTTTCCTCTCCCTGACACAAGGCAGGGTGGATATAAAACCTCCTGGGTATCTGAGATGGGATGTAGCAAGGAGAATGCAAGGCCTGAGGGGCTTTCAAAGAGGAAGGAGGAGTTACAGAGAAGTGACCCAAATCATCTGACTACCAAAGATCCATGGGGGCAGCAGATATATCAGTAAATGTCTATGTGGACAGGTCATACTGGGACCAGAGGGCCCTGTGCCTCATCCACCACACCATAGCATGATGGAGCCCTTGCGCTCACATGTTATCCTGGGCAAGGAGGAGAACGAGATCTAAGGCAACTAAGGACAAGTACCAACCATTGGCCATTCAGCCACATGATGACTCAAAACAGAGACTGAGATTACATCAAAATAGGCACATCTGAGTTCATGACCTGAGATTTATGTCCATTTCAGGTATATGACTATTAAGGGCTGGGATGAGATTTTGGTGGCATCTGGCTCAGATCCTCTTTGCCATCATGCCTCCTCTCTAGGAAGGAGATGTCCATGAGAGGAATGGTAGTAATTCAAGAGATAGAGGACAACCTGGTTCCGTGCCTGATACCGCTAAGGTGGTGAGAGTGTCAGAGTGTGAGGCCTAGACCCCCTCCTTCCAAGCTTGAATTAACATTTGACCTGCAGATTTCAATGCTCCATACTTAGTGACTCTTCAGTCATAATTCCTTTCTTAAAAACTGATAAAATCATTTTATGCAGTTGTTTTACCCAGAACCAGAATCAAGTAATTAGGAACTTCAAGTGTTTTGTTTTTGTCACTGCCTAACTATTTTGTAAGAATTCCAGGGAGAAGCCACATCCTCTATAAAGGAAGAAAGAAACCAGACAGTTTTGGAAAAGGACTGTGGTATCATTATCAATATTACCATATCTTGAGTTCTTAGTAAATATCGGCAGATCCATTCTCAAAAAAGTGCCCATATTCCTGAATCTGGCTCTAATTCTGAACATGCCCGATTAGTATTGAATACATTTTCTGTCTACGTTAAATAATGTGCATTTAATGACAGATAACCTATAGAATAACATGGGACAGTTGATTTTCTGCTGTCACTGTAATTCAGAAGGACTAATTTTCTTGCCATTGCAACATAGGTATTTATGTGGCTAACACCCATAAATGATCACATAAGATTTACATGAATTTCCACCCCACTCACTGAATAAGAAAGCAAACTGTGAAACAAGCTTATGGAAATAGTTAAAGAATTAAGATCTAATCATATTTCAAAAGCTCACCCTCAGAGGAATGCTCTGAAGCAGAGGCCACAGAAACTGAAACTCATTTATTACTTGGGCAGAAACACAAACTTTAAGAGAATGAAGGAGAAAAAAAAACTTTACTTTGCTCTAGGGAAGAAGCAACTATTCTCTGATGTGCAAAAAAGAATTTATCATCAAAGACCAAATGTAAATGGGGCCAATTAATTTTTTTAAGAATCTCTACCTTCTATAATATTTTTATGCCTTTGTTACTGTTATGCTTTATACCGAAATCTAAGGTTGCATGATTTGACAAAAGTTAAAGAAAAATGACTATTATATATAACAAATTTTAACATACATAATATATATTTTAAATTCACTTAATATATTTACATATGAGTGGCACATTTGTTGGTATAGTACTTTTAGGAAGCAGAATGAAGATCTATCTCAAATATATGACTTTAGACATTGAAACATGGTGATATCGTCCAATGACTAAATGATGTTAATTGAATTGTTGGTCAAGTAATAAATTATTTCAAATAAGCTTTGAATCTGGGAGTTAGAAGTCCTGATTTGTCATACTCATAAATCCCATTATTATTTTGCTTATTGTTTTGGAAATTTTTCTACTTTTTGGCTCATTTGTATAAGAAAAAAAGAATGTAATGGATATTAATTGGAAAGCTTATGAAATACACTTACAGGAAGTTGCTATGTTAGATTCACAGGCAGTTCAATATAAATCACAATACTTAACAAAATCTCTATTTTCTTTACCGGATAATTTGGAAGTTTGGAATAGATGTTCAAGAACGTTCTTAAATGTGGTCATTGGATCTTCCTAATTAAAGATGAGTTAGAGCTTATCCAGCTTTCCAGGGTTATCTATATTGAGATAGAATTACCATACCACTTTATTTTGAACATTATTTTTAAATAAATTGGTTATTTATGGTAAAAATTGGTAAAAATTTATGGTAATTCTATCTCAATATAGTTGACAACAATGAGTATGGTGCCTATATAAAACATGTCCCGGGGCTCCTGGATGGCTCAGTTGGTTAAGCTAAGTATCTGCCGTCAACTGAGGTCATGATCTCAGGGTCCTGGCTCTTCACTCAGCAAGGAGTCTGCTTCTTCCTCTCCCTCTGTCCCTCCCCTCACTCATGCTCTCTCTCCCTTTCTCTCTCAAATAAAATCTTAAAAAAACCCCAAACATGTCTTATCCTCCACTCCGTCTGCACACATAAGGTCTTTAGTTGGTTTTGTTGCTGTGTAGGTGAATCACCCAGACCCTCAAAGCTACTTCAAAAACCATCTTTTTCATCAACTCAAGTTACTTTGATTGACTATTCCAACAACTGTTGCCAAACAGTAAGCAGTAGAGCATGGTGGTTAAGAGCACAAGCTTTGAAGTGAAACCAACCGGGGTGGTGTGACCATGGGCAAATTATTGAACTTTCCTGGGCATTATTTTATAATGTTCAGATAAAGTGGACAATAAAGATTAAACAGGACTGAGGTTTAGCAACATAGGAATGGTGGAAGTTCAAGATGGCAAGGGATCAGAGAGTGGTGAGTAAGCACTGGAATGAGGATAAAGACCAGGTTCTTTATGCGTGAGGGAACGGGAAAAATAAAAGGTAAAGCAACAGTGATCAAAAGGAGAACCTGATGGGCTGAGATCTTGGAGGTGAACTAGTTGAGTAATGTTGAGGTCTAATGCATGTCTGAATTTTTTGATGGATAAAGTGGAAACAAGACAGAAGTTACTTTATGAGAGAGCTGAGCATACAAAACTGTAGGATCAGGCTATTGGAAAAGTCAGCTGTCAAAATCAGTCTTTTGCAGTCAATTCTTGCTACTCTTGCTCATTCTTTTACTTTGGGTCCTTGAAAATAACTGCTTGTTTCAGATTCTTTACTGGGGAAGCAATTTTTTTCCTGACGTGTCCTAAAAAAATGGGGTGCTTTGCTGCTTTTGACACTGCTGATAATTTTTATTTGTAACTCTTTAAATTTTATAATTGACAAATACAAAAGAATATTCTGCACATTTATGAAAGATGATAAAGAACCCTCCTAAAACAACCATACCACTTAACATCTAGCTTTTGCAAACACCAGTGATTCCTCCCACCCTACTGTATCCTCTAAATTCCTCCCAAGAATTAACCACTACCCTAAATTTTATTTATTGCCTTGCTTTAAAATACTATATATGGAAGTATCTCTAACATAATGGTCTTACTATTTTTTTGCCTTTTACAAACATAATCATGCTTTGTGTAATTTCCTGAAACTTGCTGTTTCTCACGTGTTTTTCTTTTAAATTCATTCATGATGTTTCATTTGAAGCTGTATTTCCTTCATGGTCACTGCTTTAGAATATTCAATTGTGTGAACAGATCAAAATCATTCTTTCTTGGTAACAGGCATGTGCGCTTTTTGTTTTTTTCTTCCATGAACTATGCTGATATGAGCATTCCTGTACATGTCTTCTGGTGCATATTTGTGAGTTCCTAAGGCATATGCTAAGGAGCTGAATTGATGGTTCATAAATCAAATGTTCAACTTTAAAGGATAATGCCATCAACATTTTAGTCTCACCACAGTATATAAGTGTTCTTTTTGTTCCACACTTTCAACCCTACTTAGCATTGTCAGACTTCCTATGTTTAATAGCAGATTTAGTAAGACATAATTCATATATCATAAAGTTCACACTTCTAATCTATACAATTTGTGGGTTTTAGTATATTCAGAGAGCTGTATATCTAAGACCATTATCAACTTCCAGAACATTTTTGTAACCTCAAAAAGAAACCTCACACCAGGGATGCCTGGGTGGCTCAGTCAGTTGAGCATCCAACTCTTGATTTCAGCTCAGGTCATGATCAGTGGAGTCCTGGGATTGAGCCCCACCTTGGGAATCTCCACTCAGCAGGGAGTCTGCTTATCTAACCTCTGCCTCTGCTTCTTCCTCAGCTTTCCTCTTTCCTCCTTTCTCCCCAAAATACATAAATCTGAAAGAAAGAAAGAAAGAAAGAAAGAAAGAAAGAAAGAAAGAAAGAAAGAAAGAAAGAAAGAAAGAAAGAAACCTCATACCCTTTAGCAGTTACTTCTCATTTTCCCCTCTCCCAAGTCACTGACAACTAGTAACCTCTTTTCTGTCTCTACGGATTTTCCTATTGTGGATATTTATATAAAAGGCATCAAACAACATGTGCCCTTTGTGGCTGGCTTCTTTCACATAGTACGTCTTCAAGGTTTATCTATGTTGCAGCACAGATCAGTACTTCATTCCTTTTCACTGTCAAATAATGTTCCATTGTATGGATACACCATATTTTTGTTTATCCATCCATCAGTTGATAAACATTTGAGTTGTTTCCACTTCTTGGCTATTGTAAATAACCAATGGATAAAGTGGAAACAAGACAGAAGTTACTTTACAAGGAAGCTGAGCATACAAAACTCTAGGTCCTTGCTGTAAACATTTCATCATGTATTTTTGGAGGGGAAATATATTTTCAAAGATCTTCAAGAGAAGATCATGGAGATTCTAATTGCAGGTCTCAAGCTCCTAGGTAGGAGTGGGATTGCTATGTCATATGGTAACTAGGTTACACTTTTTAAGGAACTGCCAAACTATCTTCCTAACTTTCATTCACACCAGCAAAGTATGAGGGTTCTAATTTCTCCACATCCTTGATAAAATTTGCTATTCTTTTTTTTTTTTTTTGTAGCCATCCTAGTGGATATGAAGTAGTACCATTGGCTCCTTTGATCCCTTGCACAGAAGTAGTAGCAAGCAGGCAGCCCAGGTGGCTCAGCGGTTTACCGCTGCCTTCAGCCCAGGGTGATCCTGGAAACCCGAGATCGAGTCCAATGTCGGGCTGCCACGTTGGGCTCCATGCGTGGAGCCTACTTCTCCCTTTGCCTGTGTGTGTGTGTGTGTGTGTGTGTGTGTGTGTCTCACAAATAAATAAAATATTTTTTTAAAAAAAGGTAGTAGCAAGCATATGGGATCAGATCTTTCTCTGAAAGCTCTACTTGACTTTGGTTTTTCATGGAGATGCTCTAAAATAGTGGTGCCAATCTGAGAGCATTAGACTTACGGGGCATTACAGCACCATCAGAAGACATGAGGAAAAGTGTGTTAGAAGAGTCTGAGGCCTGTTAGGTAAAATCTCCACGATCTAGTGTTGAAGGGTGTCCCTCCATCCTTTTACAGATACTGAGTTCTTCAAATTGTTCAGTTTCTTCCAACTAGGCCTTTGTAGCACCACTGCTAAATCTTCCTTCTTAGTTGAACGCTCTCTTGGGGAGAGATATCTGATGCACGCACTCATCAACTGGCTTTTTTTTCCTTTGGACAAAAATCAGAACCACAAGCCATCCTGTCTATATTCCAATTACACTTTATTCTGTTACCATTCGGAATGGAGAGATCTTAATCCTCATATGACCCTTTGGGGATGATCTGTTTACATCAGATGTCAGACCGATTTATTATAGCATTAGGGAAAATCTTCTAGATTTTGTAAAAGGAAAATTAATTAAATCTAATTAATAAAATTAATAAAAATGAATTCAATTTAATGAATAAAATCAATTAAAATTAGTAAAAGGATGATGACAGACTAAAAACAAAGAACCAAAATCTTGAGAAATAATTTTGCATAGCTTACATATCTGTAAATAGGTTAGAGCTTTGAAAAATATTTCCCCAAATAGGATTACAACAAAGGAGAAAGTAAGAGAAATGATATCAGAGAGGAGAAAATGTTATTTGAGATCCTAAACATACTGAATCAGAATCTCCAGGATCCTGTGGCCCAGGAATCTATATTAAAGACTCTCCCATTGCTTCTGATAATCAGCCAAGTTGGGGAACCAGTACTCCAGCTAATTGAGGATTTGACTGACAGTCCTTTCCTAAATAAAAAACAATAATTTATAAAGCATATAATTTCTGCTTATACTTCTGCATATTATCTCATTTCTACTGTAACCCTTCTGTGAAAAGCACCCAACAAGTTGAGGCTGGTTGTTTTAAATAAATGAATATCTTCAACTTTGATAACCCCCAAAGAGTTGCTATGGTAACACAGAACAAAGATAATAACCATCAAGATCTAAATAATCAAGGTTGCTCAGTGATCTTAAGCTGGCTTACTTTTAATGGCTTTAAATGTAGTGAAAAGCAAATAGTTCCAAGGAGTCAGACGGTATTACTACGAGAGCATTTAACTAATTGCATCGTCCCCTAACACCCCAAATAAAAAAAGAGAGGAGTACACTGTTTGGTCATGAAAGCAATTAAAATACATAAATACCAGTTTTCACAGTCTTCCCCTCTCAGCTCATATTTATCTAATTCAAGTCACGCAGCTAGGTGTTAGCATTAACTTCTCTGAACTAAATACAAAAACTCAAAGTCATTTTGGGATTTGATCCTCATTCATTTTCAACCAAATATCCAAATTCATTTCGAATTCACACAAGGACCGCAACAGCTTCACCTAAATCAGTTTCCTACAAGTTAAACATCCCTCCTACACTCAGATGTGATTGTGGAACTACTTTGATCTTTATTCCCAAATTTATTGCTCTGTGTAATCCATGACAAAATATAATGTGATTTACTATATCTCTATATGACAGCCCAGCAGCTGACAGAACTTAATAATTCAGCATAAGAAAAAAAAAAAACCTTCTGGCACCCAAATATACAGATCATAATGGGGACTCTTTAGTATCAGTTTACAATGAAGCTGATACAAGCTGATCATAAGAACTTCAAAACAATTCTTTTTTCTTCCTCGCGTATTTAATGAAGGAAATTTTTATTCCCTCAACGTGCTTTGTAGCTGCAAGAAACTAATTTTGGAACACTCTGCTTTTGTTCTCATTAAAACAACGCAGGACTAGTCACTACTGATGTTTCTTTCTCAAAGAAAAGGACTAAATTTCTCTACTGAATTTGAAATAAGTGAATAAACACATACGTGGGAAAGTAGGAGACTCTTAAAAAAAGTAAATTTGTATTTGGTTATAATATTGAACAAGCACAGATTAGCTAATTAGGCACTGTATACATAATTATTGAAATGAAGACTTGTGTTTGAAATTGTGAGGGCTGAAGCTTCTCTAAGATTCCCTCTCCCCGAACATAAGTGTGCCTCCAGGGATGGTAATGTCAGACCAGACAGCTCTTAGGTCTCTTTCAACTCAAAATTTCCAGGATTTTTTAGACTGCTTTGTAGAGGGTCATGGTAGTTCCTATTTTGGGGTGGTGATGGGTCTGAGGGTCTCTCATTTTCCTGGCCAAAGAGGGATAAGTGGGAGATGCTTACAGCTCACTTGTCTAGCTCCCTTGGAGACAACCTGGTGGTGTGTGAATATGGAGTCTCTGCAATGGGGTCTGGCTGGGTTGGCAGAGCTCCAAGGTCCCTCTGACTGGTTTTCCAGCATTGTGGTTCTCAACAAAATGCCCCCAGACTCCTACACCTCTTGGATCTTTATGTATTTGTCAGCCTATGACCCAATCAGTGGGGACTCACCTCCTTATCACCTCTCCAGGACATTTAGTTATAAAAGGTAAATTATATATTACATACTCAAATTTGAAACTTACTGTCTTCTTACAGACATTTGGATGAAATATTCTTATCTAGATTGGTCTATTGCTTGAAAAGGCTGGCTGGTCAGCTAACTCCCAAGAGTACTTAACCACTTCTTGTGAAACCATCCACGAGGTGCATCTAACTTGTTGAAATCCACTGTGGATCACAATCTGATTTTCCACTTTGTACGTACAAAAACTCAATGTTGTTCCTGTGTAGGCTACAGACCCGGGTTCTAAAGGGCATCTGATGTTAGCCTATATTCTATTAAATTTCATTTAGATTTGCATATAACCTTGTTTACGCTCTAAACCAGCTTCTCGACATGCTTAATACTGGTGGGTTGTCATAACACTCAACTCTCCAGTACTATAATCTCAGAACAGAACTTGGAAAAATTCCAGGTAGTTTTACTGTCTCTTGTTTGGAAAAGCTGAAGTTAATTGATTCAGAATCTAAAGCCACTAAAATCTTGAAGTGCTTTTTCTAATGAACTACATGACTATGGATTTCAATTCACCTAAAAATAAAGACCAAATAAAACTCTATGCACAAATATATCATGAACTAGACTGTTCTGGACTGCTTTAGCGGGCTCTTAATTTTTTTAAATGGCCACAAGCCTTCAGAGTATTTTTAAAGCAAAACAAAACAAAACAAAAACAAAATATGTGAACTAAATAATTTACTAGCTGAACAGGTGGAAACTAAATTTTTAAATTTCCTTCACTGATCAAAGGTATAATACAAATGTTTTCACGTGACACAGACACAAAAGATGTGCCCTTCCACTTGTTTTTCAAAGTTTAAATTTAAAAGTGTAGTATTTAATTCTCCAGTGTTACTTCCCTTTTGTTTTGAGGTGAAATAAAGAAGAAATGTTTTCTATGCATAATCTCCTAAGAAAAGTTTGTTTTCTTCTGTTGTTTACATTTAAAATAAAACCTGTGGCTGTCAACAGAAGATCTTTAGAAATTTCTACCAAAAGAAACACTATGTCCTTGACAGTTTAGACAAAAAGTTCCTAATACCCCTGATTTAATTTCTTAATATGCTAACCCCCCCCACCCCCTCCCCCCTGCTTCACTCAGTCATACTTATTATTGGTTGTATTTATTCTCTTGTTTGTCTCCCACTCAATTCTGACTTCAGAGCCAAAAATTCAGGGTTTGGGCCAAATCAAGGCATCTGAGGCCAAGGAATTTGGATTTTATTCTGGATCCAGTGGGATACATTAAAGGTTTGTGAGCAGTGAGTGAAATTAGTAAAGTAACATTGAGAGTATGGCTCGCTTGGGACCATGGAGAATGAACCAGAAAAGCAGAGCAGATAACTGCAGCAATAGTCAAAGAGAGCTGCTGCCAATGGGTGAGGGCTTTTGTTCAAAGTTCTAAGGAGATGACAATAACTGGGGAGACAAAGGAAATGAAACATGGCTCTCCTAGCCTTGTGCTGCTTTCTGAAGGAGAAAGCTGCATTAGGGAAAATAAAAAAATTAAACAAAAGGAAATAATAGCATTCTCAACTCTTTGCACTTCTCTACCATCCATCTTTCATCCAAATACTGACACATTCACAAATGGATTTTCCTATAGTAATTCCTTATTTAAGGATGTTTAATTTTGGCATATTTTTCAGAATGCAGCTGGAACAAATGAAAGATGTATTGTGAGATCTAACTGTGGGTGAATCATAAATAATTCCTCAGAACCTGGGGATGAGAAATTTATCTGTGGGTGGATGTGAAACCAATTTCCCATCCCTTGAGTTCTCCCACCTCTTGACAGATTCCTTTCTCAATATTATTGATTGCCTTTTTTTTCATAATCCACTTTTTAAAATTGATATATAATTCATTTACTATTATATTCATCCTTCTAAAGTGTATATAGTTCAGCAGTTCTTAGTATATTCACAAAGTTGTATAATCATCTATCTAATTCCAGAATATTATACTGCCAAAAGGAAACCCTGTATATTAGCTCTCATTCTCCATTTCCTCTTCCTCTCAGGCCCTGGAAATCTCCAGTCTATTTTCTGTCTCCATGGATTTATCTATTCTGAACACCTCATATAAATGGAATCATATAATGTGTAGCCTTTTGTGTTTGGCTTCTTTCACTTGTATAGTATTTTCAAGGTTTATCCGTGTTGCAGCCTGAATCAGTACTTCATTCCTTTTTATGGCCAAATAATATTCCATTGTTTGTATATACCACTTTTGTTTATTTATCATCATTAATGAGCATCTGGGTTGTTCCCACTTTTTGACAATTATGAATAACGCTACTATGAACATTTATGTGCACATTTTTACATGGACCTATTTTCAATTCTTTTGGGAGATGTCTAAAAGTTCTTCAAACTGGCTGCCATTTTACATTCCCACCAGCAAAATAGGAGGGTTTTCATCTGTCCACATCTTTTTTTTTTTTTTTTTTGGTCTTTATTTTATTTTATTTTATTTTATTTTTTTGGTCAGATTTTTTTTTTATTGGAGTTCAATTTGCCAACATATAGCATAACACCCAGTGCTCATCCCATCAAGTGCCCCTCTCAGTGCCTGTCACCCAGTCACCTCCACCCCCCGTCCACCTCCCTTTCCACCACCCCTTGTTCGTTTCCCAGAGTTAGGAGTCTCTCATGTTCTCCCTTTCTGATATTTCCCACTCATTTTTTCTCCTTTCCCCTTTATTCCCTTTCACTATTTTTTATATTCCCCAAATGAATGAGACCATATATGTTTGTCCTTCTCCGATTGACTTATTTCACTCGGCATAATACCCTCCAGTTCCATCCACGTCGAAGTAAATGGTGGGTATTTGACATTTCTAATGGCTGAGTAATATTCCATTGTATACATAGACCACAGCTTCTTTATCCATTCATCTTTCGATGGACACCGAGGCTCCTTTCACAGTTTGGCTATTGTGGACATTGCTGCTATAAACATCGGGGTGCCATTCTCTTACACCATACACAAAGATAAACTCAAAATGGATGAAAGATCTAAATGTAAGACAAGATTCCATCAAAATCCTAGAGGAGAACACAGGCAACACCCTTTTTGAACTTGGCCACAGTAATTTCTTGCAAGATACATCCATGAAGGCAAGAGAAACAAAAGCAAAAATGAACTATTGAGACTTCATCAAGATAAGAAGCTTTTGCACAGCAAAAGAAACAGTCAACAAAACTAAAAGACAACCTACAGAATGGGAGAAGATATTTGCAAATGGCTCATCAGATAAAGGACTAGTATCCAAGATCTATAAGGAACTTATTAAACTCAACAGCAAAGAAACAAACAATCGAATCATTAAATGGGAAAAGACATGAACAGAAATTTCAGCAAAGAGACATACACATGGCCAACAAGCACATGAGAAAATGCTCCGCATCATGGCCATCAGGGAAATACAAATCAAAACCACAATGAGATACCACCTCACACCAGTGAGAATGGGGAAAATTAACAAGGCAGGAAACAACTAATGTTGGAGAGGATGCGGAGAAAAGGCAACCCTCTTACACTGTTGGTGGAAATGTGAACTGGGTGCGGCCACTCTGGAAAACTGTGTGGAGGTTCCTCAAAGAGTTAAAAATAGATCTGCCCTACGACCTAGCAATTGCACTGCTGGCAATTTACCCCAAAGATACAGATGCAGTGAAACGCTGGGACATTTGTCCACATCTTTGACACTTCTTATCATCTGCCTTTTTGATTGCAGCCACCTTAGTGGGTGTGAAATAGTATCTCATTGTGGGTTTGATTTGCATTTCTGAAATAATGTTGAGCATCTTTTCAATGTGGTTATCGGCCACTTACAGATCTTCTTTGGAAAAATATTCAAACCCTCTGCTCATCTTAAAATTGGATTCTCTGTCTTTTCATTGTTGGGTTATAAAAGTTCTTTATACACGCTTCTAGACCCTTATCAGATGATTTGCAAATATTTTATCCCATTCTGTGGACTGTCTTTTTGATCTTTGGTGGTTATGCTCCTGGAAGCACAAAAGTTTTTACTTTTGATGAAGTCCAATTTATATATTTTCTCTTTTGTTGCTTTTGCATTTGTTGTCATAGCTACAAAACCACTGCCTCACCCAAAGCCACAAAGACGGATGGTATGTTTTCTTTTAGGAGTTTCAAAACTTTAGCTTGTATATTTGGTCTAGCAGGGTTGCTATCAACAGATTTTCTCAGTTTTTGCTTACCTGTGAATCTTATTTACCCTTTCTTTCTGAAAAATGATTTTACCTGAAAGTCTTCTCCCTTCAGGACTTTGGATGTTTCATTTCTTTTGACCTTCATGGCTTCTGATGAGAAATCAGCTGTTGGTCTTCCCATTAGTTCTTTATACATAGTTTCCTTATTTCTTTGAACATACCTCAAATAGTTGATTTAAAGTTTTTATCTATTATGTCCAATATCTGGGCTTCCTCAGGCACAGTCTCTATTGATTTTGTTTTTCCCTGCATATAGGTTATACTTTTTCTCTGCATGTCTCATAATTCTTTTGCTGAAAATTGTACATTTTGGATATTATAATTTGGTAATTATGGAAAACATATTCTCTCCCTTTTCCAAAAGTTTTTGCTGTTGCTAGGGTTTACTGTTGATGTTATTTTTAGTGACTTATCTGAACTAATTTTGCAAAGTAGGTATTCTGTCATAAATGGTCACTGAAGTCTCTATTTGATTAGTAGTCTGCTAATTATTGGGCAGAGGTTTCTTCAAATATCTGGAACCAATAACTCTTCTGGTTTTTGTCAAGGGCATTTATGTACATGTTGGTGAGCATCTTCCACACTAGGCTGGCATATTACAACTCTGCCTTAGTCTTCTCTTCCTGTTTTTGTCCAGAGCTTCAAGAAGCTTCTCTTCTTATTTGTGCAGGCCAGAAGTGAGAGTTTAGAACCTCAGATCTTTCTGGGGTATGCATATGGCACGTGGCCATACAAATGTGCATGGCATTGGACAGCTCGTTTCCCAGTTTTACATTTAAGCTTTTAGGTTAGCCTATTGTTTACCCCAGCTGTTATATACCACATCAGGCAGCCATGATCTTAAACAAGTATCTCTAATTGTTTTTGAAAAGTACTCCTAGAGAAAAAGGTTTTCATACTGGATGAGCAACAACTCAGGACAAAAAAGACAACCTTCTGAGTGAGGTCTCTCTGGGATCCATTAGACAGGCCAAATAACAATAGTTCTCAGGAAATGGGCTTTGAAGGAGCTACCTGTTTTTCCCTTCCTGGTAGTTTCCATGCTACTAATTTTCTCCATGATTGTTGGCTATTAGTTTTCAATGCAACTGCAGAGATGGGAAGAAACGTTAGCTAGGAATAGCATAAGTCAAAAAATCACAAAGCTTGCTCTTCTTACTGGTTCAGCTGGGTTTTGTTTTTGTTTTTTATTGAATGTTCCCTAGATTGCTAAAGCTTCTGATTAATTTCCACAGTTCTGAAAAGGTTGATTATGTCGTTTTTGCCTGTTTTCTCATTGCTTTCATGGAGAAAAGAATTTCTAGAGGTCCTTACTCTGACATTTACCCTGATATCTTCCCCAGGACATTAATTGAGTGTTATTTTCTACAAGGTTACATCACTTCCCCTATTCTCTTATTATTCCACAAAATTTCCTTGGGAAATATTATCCATGTAGATTTTCAGATTCTACTCAAAAGTCAGTATCTCTCAAATCTACATCTTCAACACAAACGTTTTCTCTGAAAGTCTTATTGATGACCAGTGGCCATATCTATGTGGATATTTTATAGGTGTCTCCAGCCCAACATGTTTTAAAACCTTCATCCACTTGACTACCCAAACCAGGAAACTGCAAGACATTCTAGATTACTCACTTCATCTTCAGTCTTCATTAAACACCTCCTCCATCAAACCTGCCAACATCCCACCTTCCACAAAGCTAATATTCTTTTACCTTATTATACCTATCCCCTTGTATAAAATTTATTTACATGGCTATTCCCATTACTAGACTACAGTATCACACAAACAGGAATTGTATACCATTCACCTTCTTATTCCCAGAACTCATCATATTGCCTAACACATTATACTTAGTCATAGATTTTATCAGTGCAGCAGACTATATTTTCCAAAGATGCTCACACATCAATATACCCATTCCCACATGGTTCTGCTCACAATATAGTGTTCATATTCCTGCATCAAGATATGAGGTCAAAGATCTCTCTTCTTGAAATTAGAAAAAACTTTGTAGCTGCTTTGACCAAAATAATGTGGTAGAAATGACACTATTTGATTTCTGAGTGTAGGTCAAAAGGGTGATATGGATTCCACTTGGTTCTCTGTCTCAGGACATGAACCTCAGAAGTCCTAACCCAACATGTGAGAAGTCTAGCTACTCTAGGTATCTTGTTGTATGCATGATATCCCCCTTTGCTTTCTTTACCATGCATCATTTTTAAATGGAAAAAAGTGGTAAAAACATGATTAAAAGAAAAATATCTCATACTTGTGTCAAAATTTTTCAAAATGTAATTTATACAGATGCAAAGTTGACTTGTATCTGGCAAAGAAATACTTAGGGATTGCATTATTTTCTCAAAATATATTTGATTGCATTATTTGACCCAGACCCATATGGTATCCTGAAAACTCTATCCTCCACTCACTCCAAATAGTTTCATAGAGATAATCTTTAGTTAATAAAGATAACTTCTGGGCCATTTCTATTACAAGTTGATAGCATTATATCTAAATGTGTCATGTTTCATGCATTGACTCTTTGCAGGCAAATTTTTGCTAAATTACATGTCTTAAAAATCAATGTGTTTTAGTAGTTTTTCTAATCAAAAGAGTTCTTCTGAGTCATTGAACACTTCTGTTAATTCTGAATTTTCACATATTTAGTGAAAATAAATTTAAAGGTTTATATTCATGAATTATTAAATATATTCTAGATGTAGACAAATCCACAATGACAGAAATGATTCTGTTTTTAATGCATGTTTAACCTGAAGCTAATAGCTGTTAATATCTTGAGATTATATTTCTTTAGAACAGATGCTTTCCTAACACAGATTTAAAAAAAAGTTAAATAATAAACAAGGCCTCATCTAAAGGATTTTGCCACCTTGCCATAACCTCTCAGCATGTCTTAAAAGAGTTGTGATTAATACCTGTAGTTTCTAAAAATGTGTTTTCCCTGGTTTATGTAAGCAAACTTACTACTAATTTAAGTAAACACAAAAGCTTTGCATTTTGATTTACAAATACAAAATATATTTTCTCTCTATTGTTAAAATTAGATGTGCAATCTATGTCCATGACATTGTTCTTTATTCTAAGTCTATAAAGCTTTTTTTAGAAAACAAATTTTAGATATTTTTACTCTTAAAATGTAGGTAAATAAATCTAATTACTTACTCAACAGATATGTTGGGAGTACTATATAAACTGTCAAAATTTCCCCTGCAAGAGATCTATGCTTTACAGTCACCAGGAAAAATTTCCTCAATTCACATTTCTTTTTACTTAGTACATTGAGCATAATTTTTCACTAAGTATATTTTTCTAAAAAAGATTTATTTATTTATTTGAGAGAGAGAGAGCAGGTTTGTGCATACAAGCATGATGTGGGGGGGCGGGAGGGGCCAAGGGAGAGAGAGAAAGAGAGAAACTCAAGCAGACTCTGCACTGAGCCCAATGTGGGGCTTGATTCTCAAGATCCTAAGCAGAAACCAAGAGTTAAATTCTTGATTGTGCCACCAGGCACCCTTCACTAAGTATATTTCTGATGTCATCACTTAAAAAATCCCATCTATGAGTTTTATTACCCAATTTCAGGTCACTACATTCTGGACTGAATGAAAAAAATTAATAGTACTTTGTGAGTTATTTAAAATGCTACTTATGTAAAAGGGTGAATATAATTTATTGTCTAGATTGGATGACACTTGAGAGTGAATGGAGTGTTAAGAATTACACTGAGAAAAAAGGACTAGAACCTATGATCATCCTAAACATGAATTATATCTTCGATATGCTATTAACAGGATAACATTAAATACCACTATGCTAGGTCAAGTTCATAGTCCATTTAGCCAGAAGAGATTGTGTATAACTAATCTTTATAGACACAGGAAGAGTAATAAAGGTCCTCCTTAACACCATCATTTTATGTATTTTAGATTATTTTACCATTTCTACTACCACCATAATACCTCACTTGCCCAGAGATCAGAATTCTGGCATCAATCGTGTATGTTATTTAGGAACTGCCCTGAAGCCCTTGCCCATGCCACTGGGTGTAGAAAATAAGCCAAGAGATAGAAAGCGGCTGCCTTCAAAACAAAGTGACATTCGGAGATGCAGACTTAGAACTGTAAAAGGAGATAGCCAGAATGATGACAGGGCATGCTGGTTATAAGCCATCTTCTGTATGGCATCATAATGTCCACAGGGACAACTGAGCTGTCAGGAGGGTTGCTGATGTCCTATGTCATCAGCATTTCTGTTTAAAAGAGTTGGGGGGTATGTTAGAGAAATAGCATTCAAAATGTCAGTTTGGGCACATATGTAGGGAATATATTTTAGTTATTTGGAAATTGACACCTGGAATGTTTTATTACTGGACAGTATCTGATGAATGAGGCATTCCTATACTTCCTTTTATTTGTCTTGAAACTATCTCTTTCAAATTTTTCTAAGCAATGCTTTGTTGAAAAAATAATCTGAATTAACCCAATCATGGTATTAGAAGATCAGAGAATCTGATCAAAAAAATCTCTCAATCTTCTGCCTAAAATGAAAATTAAAAAAAAAAAATCTTCACGTGGAAGCTGCTTCATTCCCTTTAAAACTTAGTTGCTGCTCTGTTTCAAATGTTTACCAGTTCTATATTATTTTCCTAATTTTAAGCTTTATTATGGACACATTCAAATCATATTTGATATGATAGCAGCAAAAATGTTTTGACCTATTCTGTTTCTAGAGAGCTAGAGTGCGCCAATTTTACTAGTTGGTGAAATTAAAGCCCAAGAATTATTCTTTATGAAATCTTCTCAGTCTAATTGAAAAAACAATAATCATCCATCTGTCCACCTATCTATTCAATAAATTTTTACTGGATGTTCACTATGTCCCAAGCATTGTTCTAGGCCCAGGAAAAACACTGAATAATAAACAAGTAAACAATAGTAAATTATAAGAAGTGAGCAGTGTGGGTACAATAATAGAAAGTGGTAGGGGCATTTAATACTTAGCAGGGACCAGTTGGTCATTAGGAGATATGAGATCTGAAAGAGAAATGGAAAAAGTAAGTGTGAAGGCCTTATATAGGAACAAGCTTGGCACATTTATAAAAAAGAAAGCTGCATGCTGGATCTGCCTAATTGTGGGAGGGAGGAGCAGGAGGTAAATTGGACAGACAGGCAGGGGCTGGATCATACAGCACCATAAGGGCAAAGCTAAGGAGTTTTCATTTTGTTCTAATAATGATAAGCCCCTGGAGGGTTTTGAGCAGAGGAATATACACTCTGATTTATTTCTAGAAAGATCTAACTGTTGTTATGTGGAGAACAGATTGTTAGAGCAAACATGAAAACCAGGAGACCAGGTGCTTGTGGACCAGGGTGGTAGTGGCAGAGTGCTGAGAAGTGGTCTGATGTGGGATACTTTTTGAAGATAAAATCAGCAGGACTTCTGATAGGAAGACTGTGGGTGTGGAAGGATGAAATGAATCAAGAGTAATTCTGAGTCCTATTCGCCGGGTTAGAGAAGATGCGGGGAGAATCAAGAGTTCCATTTTGGAAATGGCAAGTATGGGATTCCTATTAGAATTTCAGGGCAGATGTCTAGGAAAAGGTTAAATACCCAAGTTTGGAGCTCAAGGCAGAGACCGGGACAAAAGATACAAAGCAGAAGTCTTCAGCACCTAGATGGCATGTGAAGCGGTGGGACTGGACAAAATCAGTCAGGAACTGGGTAGAGAAACACTAAGAGCTCTGAAGATGAGCTGGGGCAAGTAAGAGAGGTAGAGTAGGAGCAGCTAGCCAGTTAGGGGAGACCCCTGGAAAGGGTGATGTTCCTCCTAACTGATCATGTGATGAAAGTCTACAGAATGGGCAGCCCCAGTGGCCCAGTGGTTTAGCACCGCCTTCGGCCCGGGGTGTGATCCTGGAGACCTGGGATAGAGTCCTGCGTCAGGCTCCCTGTGTAGAGCCTGCTTCTCCCTCTGCCTCTCTCTCTCTCTCTCTCTCTCTCTCTGTGTGTGTGTGTGTGTGTGTGTGTCTGTCATGAATAAATACATAAAATCTAGAAAGAAAGAAAGAAAGAAAGAAAGAAAGAAAGAAAGAAAGAAAGAAAGAAAGAAAGAAGGAAGGAAGGAAGGAAGGAAGGAAGGAAGGAAGGAAGGAAGGAAGGAAGGAAGGAAGGAAGGAAGGAAGGAAGAATTCTACAGAAGAGGGAATGATGGCCGATGTCAGAACTTCTGAGAAATCACTGGGGATGCAGATGGAGGAATGAGCACTGCATTCAGTGCAGAGGTCATGTGTTGATTGGACAAAGTTTTCAGTGTATTGGAGTGGCTGAGAGCCCCACTGACATGGCCACTGGAAAATAATGAGAAATGCAGCAAGTATGCAAACAACTCTTTTTGGATAGTTTGGTTATGAAGAAAGGTAGAGAAAAGGCAGAGTGTTTGAAGGGGGGTTTGGATTGCAGCGAGCCTTCACTTGTTAAATATCCGGATCTCCTCCCCAGAATCCCCCACCTCCATTCCCCAGTCCCCTCCAGCTAGGTTGGCAGGCCTCTGTCTAATTCTGGCTGAAGGGCTGATAATAGACTATGTGTCACTTCCCAACCAAAGCACAAAGAATCAGGTAGGAGTTCTTCATGCCCCTTTTTCTCTGGCCACACATGACTACTGATATTCAAGATAGTGGAGTCTGCCTGTCAAACAATATTGGACTCACAGTCTGGGAAAGTATTAATTAATCACATGAGATTATCGATATCAAACCATTTTCGCCCTATAAGAGTAGCACTTTCTTATGGTTTAACTTAACAATATACCTTTGTTAAAACCCTGAGATTTGGGGGTCAGTTTGTTAACATAGCATAACATATAATTTGGTAGAGGTGGTCAAAGAATTCTTTAAAATATTACAGTCTGGGGGCCCCTGGGTGGCACAGTAGAGATAAGGAGTACAGGGCCCCAGCAAAGGCCTTTGGAAGAGGCCTTGGGTAAGGTACCATGCACTCTAAGGGAGGGAAGGCACATGGATATGGATGCAGCTGGATGGTGGACATGGAGAACCATTGATGAGATGGTTTTCTTTTGTTGCTGCTAGTTTTCTAGTGAAATAAAGGTCTAGTGAAATAAAGTGAGAGAGTGAGGTTTGAGAGGAAGAGAAAGGCAGGAAAATTTCTTAGAGGGTGGGAAAGAAATTAACCACTACCATGTGTAAGGCTCACTTAAGCTTCCTGGCCTTAAGCTGAAGTAAGACCAGTTAAGCGTAAGTGTCTCTGCTCTTGAACACAGTGAGATACAAAAGTAAGGTATGTGAGTGTTTGGTTCAACCAGGGTGGAGGATTTGTGAGTGAGGAAGGTAGAGGACAAGAGAGACAAAGAAATTGAGGGTAGTCCAAGGGAGGGATTACATTGATAGACTCTAACACCAGCTGGAAAATGAAGAAATAAGGAAGTTGATGGAAAGTGTACAATGGAGGGGCTAATGGCTCAGAAGTCCCTGCTGGGCAATGATTCGGGTTAGGACATGCTTTGTTCTGTCTGTACCAGCTTAATTACATACAAGTTTTAGCTGTGAATGTCAACCTCTATGAGATAATGTTATCTAATTAAATAAAAGTTCGAAAAATTTTGCTTTCCTTAACTTTATCAATCTATTTAGAACTGAAAGCTAAACGGAGAGCCATACATCTGCAACAACGGAATGCCTCATTTTTGGTCTACCACTCTACATTGAAGTGGCATGTAACTATTAAAATATATGTAAAACCATTCTTGGGGCTTTTAGTCTTCCATTAACATAATTTTTTTTCATTGCTGTTTTCCAGTCATCATCATGTATATTGAAAATATATTTTTCTTATTGAAAAATATCCTACTCTCCCTTAATTTCATTTTCTTGCTTTCCAGGATACTTACATGAAGAATAGCTTTTCCTCCTTGCAGATGATTCATAGTTAAGGAAAGAATAGAAATATTTTTTATACTCCGACACAGACCCTAAGAGCCCAGAGAAATTCTTCCACATTGATCAAAAGCAGCAGTCTCAATGCAGCTGACAAGGACACCGAAAGCCATCCAACAACAGCTAGCCTATTTATAATTGAAGGCTTTTTATTGAACTATTTTGGGTTCCTGTTATATATTATCTCCACAAAAACCAATCAGATTAAAATGAAATATCACAACGGAACAACAAAACTTGTTTTATTTAGAAAAAAAGGCAACCTTCCAAACAAACATCCTAATCTCTTAAAGACAATGATAAGGCAATCTGGCAGCTTTCAAAAGTCAAAGTGACTTTTAAGCACTGTTACTTACATGAGCAGAATTTTCTACAGATGTCAATGCAAAATTAAAAAAAAAAAAAAAAGAGCTACCACTTTGAAAAATAAATGTGTAAAACTTTAGAGTTCATACAGGATAAAAAGCTTGTTTTAAACATTTTTAAGATTGAAAGCAAAATCAGACACTGCTTTTTGGAAGTATTTTTAACAAAAAAAAAAGAAAAGTAAAAATCAAATAAAGTGCAAATTCAAACACAAAGCAAAAATCAGAAGATTAATTTGGGTAAATCAGATACTGCATGGGTAAACATTTCCTCTGATACCAAAGAACCCAGATGACTAGCTGGACATTATAGGACAACCACTTCAGGTTGTTCTACACAGAAGCAGCAGGGAAAGGTCTGATGTTTGTCTAGGGAAATAGACTAATAAGTCTACTAGAAAAGACACATTAAGAGAATTCCATGAAGTCAAATGGATCTGAGGTCAAGTCCAAAGTGATCAAATAAGAGCTGAAAGATGAGTCAGCTACCAAATATTCAAGGAGACCAATCAAGATTGAAGTCAGAAATATAGATAAGGAGGTTTGTGAACCCAAAGGTGCAGGTAATGAGGAGGTGGGAACCCAAATCAGAGTCTAGTTGGGAATGAGGAAGGTAGGAATAGGCATGAATTGGTTCAAAAAGCTTAATCATCTTGCAAAGAGGAGCTGCTTCTACCTTTTGTTCATGATGACCCATCTGAGCCAGCACATGGCTGGATTAGCTGGGTCATGACGTGGAAAGTAAATAACTCCTTGTGTGGGTTTGGAGAAAAAAACTGGAATTCGAATCTTGGTTCTGCAACTTATGTCCCTGTAATGCTGAGCAAGCTACTTAACTCTTCCAAGCCCCAGTATCTCCAACTATCCTAAGGGAATATGACCTCAAAAGAATTAAAGCAGATTCATGTGGCAATTAAGGTAGATAACATATGTCCAGGTGCCTGATACATGATACAGATACAATAAGTATCTTCTTCCATTAGGCCAATACATACTGAACATGCTTTGCAATTATTTTAACTTACATCAATTATTTTTAAGAACTTCTTTGAGCACAAGTAAGTGCAAAGCAGAGGATCTGTGTTTTCTAGCCTTACAAAAAATAGAGAAGATAGTTGATTTGTTTTATGACATTGAAAATGTGAACTTTTAACAAGAATGATTCTATAAAAAATCTTGTATTGCCTGATCAAACTGTTGGGGTGGAAATGAGACAGGACAGAGGGTAGTAAACAAAGTAAGTAATTATTGCAAACATAGTTAACCTCACATCAAAATCCTTTGTCCATCAAAGGTGCCCATTTCTCCTAACAGAAAAAAGAAAGCATTAAGATATGAAGTTTATTATATTGTACACTTGAAACTAATACAACATGATATGTTAATTGCACCTGAATAAAAGATAAAAATAAATTTTAAAAATCTAATCAGAAAAAAACCTAAAAAAAAATTTTAATTGAAGCTTGAAAAAACAACCTTGTGGGTGAAGGACAGATTCGTGTTCAGAGAGGTCACTGGTCTAAAGGCTGCTATCTAGTCACTAACAGGAGCCTGGCTAAAACCCACATCTCTCCCTGCATGTGTATCTAACATTCACTCATCAAAGGAGCAGCATCAGCATTATTTCTTCAGGGAAGTCTTTCTGAGACCAAAGACTAACTTGTCAGCTCTGGTATATTCTCATATCTCCCTTATTTCTCTTCTCAGTATAGTCATCAAACTTATTGTTACCATGTGTACAATAAGAGCAGTGCAGAACATGGGTTCTGGATTCAAACTGAGTTTGCATCTCATCTCTCCAAATTACTGAACCTATCTAAACCTCCGCAAAGGGAATAGCAGTCCTTACTTCAATGAGACAGGACAATGAAATAAGCCTTTACAACAACGCCAGGTGCAAGAAATATCGACCATTTTTATTTCCAGTCAGTAAGAGTAATTAATTAGGGCAAGGAGTGTTTAATACCAGATGTTTCATACACACATAGTATGGTGCTCCCCAAAATAACACTGGGTGTCTGTACCTTATTGGACACTTAAAATCGAAAATCCAGAAAATTCATATACTTTGAAGGTAGTTGTGATTCTGTTTCTTAAATATAGGCAGTCCTTGCTGCACAGAGTTCCAATTTGCATAGCTTTTTATGGTTTAATTAGATAAGCCCAGTGCCCCAACAAAACAGTTAAAATTTCAGTTAGTATAGTATATCTTCTGTGGTGAAGAAAAATTATTTTCCTTATTTTTAAAAGTATATTGTCTTCTTATTAAGTTATAATAATTTTTATATGTGTTTGATAGCAATATTTTATTTAAAAAATCCGTTAGAAGATACATATTTTGCAGATATTTTTCCTCCCAGTCTGTGGCCTTTTTGTTTTCTTAAGAGTATCCCTCAGGGTTCCTGGCTGGCTCAGTGGGTAGAGCATGTGACTCTTAATCTCAGGGTTGTGAGTTTGAGTCCCCTGCTGAGTATAGAGATTACTTAAAAATGAAATCTTTTTCACACTACATCTGAAAGGAGGTATGTACTTTGTGTTGGCTAGTTGGATTTAAATACAAAAAAGTATTTTAAGAAATAAAATCTTTAAAAAAGTATCTCTTGAAGAGCAAGAATTTTAAGTCCAACTTACCAATTTTTTTCTTCCATAGTTTATACTTTTTGAGTCCAAAGAGAATTTTGCCTAAATTGACATCACTAAGATTTTCTCTTAGTGTTTTATACTTTCCTCATTATGTGTAGGTCCACGATCCATTTCACACTACTTTTGTGTAAACATTGAAGTAAAAGTCAAGGCACTTTTTCCCCCGACATGGATATCCGATTGTTCCAGAACTATTTGCAGAAAGTTTCTTCATTCTCCTTTCTTCATTATCTGAGCACCGTTTTTTGCCAAAATTCAACTGGTTATAAATTTATAGGTCTATTTCAGGATTCTTTATATTGATCCACTGATTATGACAGATTTATCCTTGTGCCAATACCACCTTCTCTTAGTTGGTGTAGGTATATTATAGTCATGAAATTGAGCAGTGTGCATCCTCCAACTTTATTCTTTTTCAAAATTGATTTGGCAGTGCTTTGCATCGTCAAACCAAATTCAGAGTCAACCCGTCAATTTCAACACAGAACACTGCTGAGATTTTTTAATTTGGACTACACTTAACGTAAGGATCAATTTGGGAGTAGTGACATTCTAACAATTTTGCATCTTCTCTCTCATGGGTTTGATATTTATCTCCCCTTATTTAGGTCTTCTTCAATTTATATCACCAATGTTTTTAATTGTCAGTGTATAGATCTTGCACATATTTTGTTAAAACTTGAAGTATTTTGTCTTTGTGTTGCCATTTTTAAATGGTATCGATTTTTGAAATTTCAAATCATTATTACAGGATACACTACTAGTACACAGAAATACAACTGATCTTGCATATTGACCTGGTTGGTACCTTGGGATCTACTCAATTTACCTATTAGTTCTAGGAGGGTTTTTCATTTGTTTTTTGCAGATTCTTTTTGATTACTTCAGGTAGATGACATGTTATCTGAGAATAAAGACAGTTTTACTTCTTTCTTCCTGATTTATATGCTTTTTTTTTCATTTTTAATTGCCCAGGAGCATTAGTATAAAGAAGAATTATAAGTGAGAATGGACATCCTTTTCTTCCCAATCTTAAGGAAAAATCATACAATCTGTCACCATTAAGTACACTTTTAGCTATAGATTTTTCTTTTTCTAATATTTGCTTTCGATCCTATTTTTCTGAGTTATCCAAAGATGGATGTTAAACCTTGTCAAATGCTTTTTCTGCATCTACTGAGATAATATCATGGTTTTCTTTTTTTAGTTTTTTAATATGGTAAATTATATTGATTTTTTCTTTTTCTTTTTTTTTTTTTTCTTTTTTTTTGAGAGGGAGAGAGTGAGCATGAGTGGCAGGAGAGGCAGAGGGAAAGGGAAAGAGAATCTTAAGCAGGCTCCACACTGAGCCTGGAGTCCATGGGGCCCGATCTCACGACCTGGAGATCATGACCTGAGCTGAAATCAAGAGTCACACACTTAGCTGACTGAGCCATCCAGGTGCCCCTACATTGATTTTTGAATGTTGAACCAACTTTGCATTCCTTGGATAAGTCCCACTTGGCCATGATGTGTTATTCTTTTTATATATATTTTGATGAGGAACTTTTTCCGTCTATAATTTTCTTCCCATAAATTGTTCAGTTTGGGCATCAAGGTCCTGATAAGTTTATATGCTGAGAAGTGATTCTCTTCTTCTATTTTTTGAAAGAGTTCATGTATTGAATGGTATTATTTCTTCCTAAAATGTTTGATAGAATTCACTAGTGTAGTCATCTGGTCTAAAGTGTACTTGTTTATTCATTTGTTATTTCTGGGCTAATTCCATAAAAAGGTTCTACAAGCAGTTGTTTATGATTCTTCTTTCCAGGGAAACTGGCATAGAGATTGCCAAATACATATTTATGAAAGCAAAAAATAAAATGTTACCTGGCTTATTTTTTTAATTCACTTAAAAATATTTTGCGTGTGATCAGAAAATATAGGTGGTAACTTATATATGTATATATAATATATAATATATAATTAATTTGGATATCAGATCATATTAAAGACTATTTTATAAATACTAACATTATAAAAAGGATTGGTATACGTTAATTATGTACAGTTAAGTGTAAATATTCAGCACATTGACAAATGTTCTTCATTTAATTAGGTGATTAGTGAGACAACCTAAGTTATGAGAACAAATCAAAATATTATCTAATTACAAATATTCAAAACAGTGGCTGAAATACTTGATGGGAAGATGTGTGAAGCTAAAAAGAACAAAAGTTATTTAACTGAAAAAGATTACAAAATGTTTTCCCAAGTAACTTTCTCCTTTCCTTCTTGAAAGATCTGATCAAAGCCAACATCAGACTCCTTTCATGCTCCTGCAAATCTCTGCTCATGTGATTTTTAAAAATCTAAGATTTCCCCAAGAATTGTCTATCAAAAGTTGTGCTATTTCTAGTTTCTGAGTAGTAAGGACTGGGTCTCTAGCATTGGCCAATTTTGACTTGGTTTTATTCCCAAGGTCTTACAGAGTATTTAAAAAAAAAAACAAACACTGATCTTCACATCTGGATTTTTGATTAAAATGCTGTCTAATTCCTTAGCCATATAAGGCACATTTTAAAAAGATGGCACAGGGCAGTTAAAAATCATGCCAAAACACTCTAACTGGAAACTTTTATAGTATTTTATTTTCAGTTTATAACCTAATAAATGCAGATAACATGGAACTTCTAAAGATCCTGCCAAATATAGTCCACTGACCCTGGGTGAGCTCTTTATCTAATTTGAGCTGATACTATGTTGGGGCTATTTTATTCTCAGTTAAATTGTACAGGAAATAGACTAACCTGTAATTTTTTTAAAAATCTATGTTAAAATACATTGTGACTCTTTAGGTCTTAGTCAACAATGTTATCTTTTCTTTGTATCCTTGTATTTAATACATTTCTAGTGCACAGTTAACTTGAATATGAAGTTCAACTGAATTATACTAGTGATATGGCAATTTGCAAAATAATCCAGAGATTCAGATCCTAATGTGATATACAATGAAAGAATTACACATTTAGTTTTCCTTCACTAAACGTTGTTCTAAATGTACACATGCATTTACTTTGCATAAATCAGATAGTCATTTAAATCCTGTTTAAGCTTTTTTGTTAAAATTAGCCAACACTTCATTGCAGATCAAAAGTCACATATTTGAAGGCAATGTCAAAAATCTTAAACAGTTTCAGCTCTTTAGAAATAGAAAATGAACGAGAGAGAAGCTAAGTAGCATGTGCATACTCACTCTTCTTCTTCCTTGCTACTTTTCTAACATCCTTTCTTGGTGTTCAGTTCCAAGGGATAAAATTATCATCAGAAGTAAAACTTAAAAATCTCTCAGGAAGTACAACAAATAAGGCAAATGCTTAGCAAATCTCAATTTTGTTAACTGTCTCCCCAAAGTTAATACTGTGGGACTATTTTATAACAAGACTATTCTGGGACATCCCTATTTAATCTTTATATGGTTTGAGACTGAATGATTCCTACTCCAGAGAAAATACTGTTGCAATAAGGTTTTGGTTATTTAGCACAGTAGCAGTGGACTAGCAGGGATTCAATTTTTGTTCATGTAAATACTATCTGGTTGGTAATTTGCTTGATCCCAAAATAACTTCATGAACCTTCTAAGGACTTCTGGAGATCAGATTGACTTCTTATAACGTTATATCTCATGGTAACAGTTTCTCCATTTTTAGAAAAGTTGAAATCAATATAATACCTACTACTCACCCCCTCCATTTTAAGAAAATACTGAATAAAAATGTCATGTTCCATGAGATTGTTGTTGAGGATGTTAACCACATCATATACTGATTTCTTTGTGAGAGCCTCTAGGAAATTTTTCTCCAAAGATTTCAATTCCGGGATCCCTGGGTGGCGCAGCAGTTTAGCGCCTGCCTTTGGCCCAGGGCATGATCCTGGAGACCCGGGATCGAATCCCACGTCGGGCTCCCGGTGCATGGAGCCTGTTTCTCTCTCTGCCTGTGTCTCTGCCTCTCTCCCTCTCTCTGTGTGGCTATCATAAATAAATAAACTTAAAAAAAAAAAAAAGTTCTCTCCTTTCTTTTAAAAAAAAAAAAAAGATTTCAATTCCAGGAATTTGAACTAATTATTTTTTAGAAGATTTTTTTATTTAATATTTGACAGAAAGAGAAAGACAGAGTACAAGCAGGCAGAGTAGAAGGCAGAGGAAGAGGGAGAAGCAGTCTCCCCGATGAGCAGGGAGCCCGACATGGGATCAACTTGAGCAGAAGGCAGACGCTTCACTGACTGAGCTACCCAGGTGCCCCAGAACTTGAACTAATTAATTTTTAAAGTCTGGTTGCACCGAATCTTGTTCTAATTATGATGCTCTCTTTTCCATTTGTTCTTGGAAAATGCAGAGTCAAATTGAGGTCATTCTCTAGGTATATAAACCCTTGTACCATGCATTGTTTTTTCACAAGCCTTACCTCTGCTTTCATCTTATTTTTTTCTTTTCTTTTCCTCTAAAGTTGATTCCTTACTCTTAAAAAACTTACATTTAAAAAGTCACCTTGAGGGATCCCTGGGTGGCGCAGCGGTTTAGCGCCTGCCTTTGGCCCAGGGCGTGATCCTGGAGACCCGGGATCGAATCCCACGTCGGGCTCCCAGTGCATGGAGCCTGCTTCTCCCTCTGCCTATGTCTCTGCCTCTCTCTCTCACTGTGTGCCTATCATAAATAAATAAAATAAAATAATTTAAAAAAAAATAAAAAATAAAAAGTCACCTTGACTTCCAGTATTTTCTCTCCTAAAGATATGAAAAACTAAAAATTAAAAAAAAAACCCCACCCTCTGCTTAAGTTAAAGCCAGAAAATGCCACAACTTCAAAGGAACTGAGTAAAAAAAGATAATAATAGTGTTGCAGGCAAGATTACCAATAGATGACAAAATTAGTGGATGCAAGTCTGAGGAGAAGCAGAATATTTTCATAGTCTCAAAGTATCTCAAGATATTTTTACATATTACAAAGGAGAAAAGATGACTTTACAGCAGAGAAACCTGACAGATACCACCTTCGCCAAGTGACCAATGTCAATGTCACCAGTAATAAGACATTTCGGTATCATGCACCCCTTGATATAATGCATTTGAGAAAGGCACACCATTTCCGTAGCATTCTTGCCAAAAACGCATTACGTTAGCGTAATCACAAAAAAGCATCAGAGAAACCCAAAGTGAGGAACAGTCTACAAGATAACTAATACTCTTCAAAAATGTCAAGGTCAAGAAAGAAAAGGGAAGATTGAGGAACTGTCATAGACTGGAGAGGACTAAAAGTTGAGCAAGTAAATGTGGTGGGAGATCCCAGAACAACAAAAAAGGAGCATTAGTGAAAAAACTGGTGTAATTCAAATAAGGCCTACAGTTATTTACCAAAATAAATGCAGGTTGCCAATGTTAAAAAGTTATTTTATTAATGTGAATCTCCTCATTTTATTGGTTGCAATGTAGATAAATAACATGTTGACATGGGGGAAGCCGGGTGAAGAGTGCATGGGAATTCTCTGCACTATTTTTGCAACTTTTCAGTAAGTGTAAATAAAAAGTTTTAATATGGAAAAGTTTCAAAAAGTCACCGTCCATCTTTTTTATAAGTAAGCTTTTCCTAATTACTGTTTGACATTCTCTCAATTCATTCTAAACTCATGGCTTCCCATTTTATCCCCTTGGACTGCCTCAGAAAATTCTTCATATCTAGTGCCAATCCAAATATTGTACTTCAAGGGCCACCTCCTCCATAAAACATCCTCTGAATACGACAGACCTTCTCAGATTTCCCAGCATTGTACCCTAATCTAGAATTTATTATACAGAGTTATATAGTTTTAAAAGCTCTTTCGTGCTTGTATTTCTCATTATCACTATAACAATAAAAGCTTCCAGAAAGCAGGGACACAGTTACATTCCTTTTTGGGACTTAGCACTAAGCTAAGTATATAGTAAATGCTTGTTAATATATGTTGACTCATTTACCCACAAGTTAATAAGGAAACTAGAGATTTGGAAGTTCATATCACCCATTTACTCCCTCTTTGTGCTATTTGACACCAAATATAGGACAAAAAGGACCATCCGTTATAAACTATGTATGGCAATTCTAATAATTTCTTGGTCTCAGGAAGTCTCTAAAATGGATGATACTTCTTTCAATCTAACAAAATAGTCTGGGTTGAATAAACGCCATCATCCATGTTAGAATTGCAATAATTAATAGAATTATAGGCCTGAATTATAACTCTTTAAAAGCTCATTTAAAGACTTGTTAAAATCCCTCATTCAATAATAACACGAAATGTATAGTAACATAAGCAACTGTCACAAATATGATTCAAAGATATTGATGTTTTATGAGATATTTTCCATGACCCAGGGTTGCTTCCTTAGAGTATCCCTAGGATGTCTACTGATCTGTTAAATTCATGCAGTGGGAACAAATGTCCATTTTCTTTGCCAAGTAAATACCATAGATGAATATTAAAAATACTTCTGTTAGCCAAAACTCACATCTGCACACACTTAAAAATGTAGCTTTTCTTTTTTCAATAACAATGTGTAATACATTCTGGAAAATACAAAAAATATTATATAATACTCTACACCTGGCTGGTTAACTAGCATTTTAGTCATAAGTGCAATGATACATACAGCCTATATTATTATTGGAGTCAATTTGTGTATTTTTAATTCTGGACCCATGTATATGTATGTTACCCATTAGTAACTTTTTTGGGCATATATCTCAGGTATATCTATAAAGAGAAGGCTCTCTCATTCTTCCTATCTGTTAACATATCTATATATGTATGAGATACACACACACACACACACACACACACACACACACGTATGAGATATATATCCCAAAAAGTTACTTGTGAGTTGGTTGTAAATCAAAACATAAAGTTCAAAATACACTCTAATGATGTAATGAACCAGTTAAAAATGTTTTTAAGGGGAAAAAAGAAAAAAAATATTTTTAAGGGGAATGCAATTTCAAACATGGAAGTTAAAGAGATTCCACATCCTACATGCATTTTCTCATTGGTGTGATCTCATTTGATTCTTAAGATAGGTTTGTTTTGAGAAGCCATTTTCCAAAATTCACCAGTCAAGTAAAATAATTGTGCTAGTTAGAGTACTGAGAAATAAAACATCTTGATGGCTTCATTAAAAAAAATTCTCACAAGTAAAACTATTAAATAATAGGTACTTACCTGAGTATATAGAAATCCCAAAGAATCGATAAAAAGAGAGGCTAGAACTAGTAGTTTAGAAAGGTCACAGGATACAAGATTAATATAGAAAAGTCTATTTGTATTTCTAACGTTAGCAACAAATAATTGGGTATTCAAGTTAAAAACATTAAATGATTAGATGTAAGTCTAACAAAATAAATGCCACATCTATATGCTAAGAACTATAAAGACTGATGAAAGAAATGAAAGAAAACCTAAATAAACAGCAAAGATGTTCTATGGTCGGGCAGCCTGGGTGGCTCAGCGGTTTAGCACCACCTTCAGCCCAGGGCATGATCCTGGAGACCTGGGATCAAGTCCCGCATTGGGCTCCCTGCGTGGAGCCTGCTTCTCCCTCTGCCTGTGTCTCTGCCTCTCTCTGTCTCTGTGTCTCTCATGAATGAATAAATAAAATCTTTAAAAAAAAATGTTCTATGGTCATGGATTGGAAGACTCATTATAATTAAGATTCCATTTCTTTCCAAACTGAGAAATAGATACTACACAGTTTTTTAAAAATCCCAGCAGGATTTTGTATAGACATTACTATGCTGATTCTAAGAAAAGCAAAGGAACTACTGCAGGCAAAACAATTTTGAAAAAGAACAAAGTCGGACAACTCATACCACCTGTCTCCTAGACTGACTAGAAGACTACAATCATTAAGACACTGTGTGGGGCACCTGTGTGAGGTGAGGGGCTCAGTCAGTTCTGCATCTGATTCTTGGTTTCAGCTCAGGTTATGATTTCAGAGTCCTGAGATCCAGTCCTGCATCGGGCTCCATGCTCAGCATGGATTCTGCTTGAGAGTCTTTCCCCCTCCCTCTCCCTCCCCCTCTGCTACTTCTCTGCCCTGCTCGCGAGCCCTCTCTCTAAAACAAACAAACAAACAAACAAATAAAATATTTTTAAAAAACCCACTGTGGCATTATTAGATGAGAACAGTTACGTATAGTATATAAATTGTACAAAATTAGAAAGTCCAGTAGCACACTACATATTTATGGTCAACTGATTTTCAAAAAGCGGCAAATGCCATTTAACAGAGATAGTTTTTTAAATAAATAATGCTGAAACAACTGAATCTCAATCTGTACCTTGTACCATTCATAAAATCTGACTCAAAATGGACGACAGATCTAAATATAAAACTTAAAACTTCTAGAAGAAAACAGGAGAACATCTTTGTGACTTTAGGCTAAGCACAGATTTCTTAGCTATGACACCAAAAGCATGATCTATAAAAGAACAAACTGATAAATTGGACTTCATAAAAAATTAGGAATCCCTACTCTCTGAAAGACATTGCTAAAAGATGAGAAGTTAAGCCACTGACTGTGAAAAGTGTTTGCAAATCATATCTTTTATAAAGGATTTGTATCCAGATTATAAAAAGAACTATCAAAATTCAATAAAAAGAAAAAAAAAAAAAAACCAAAACTGGGGCAGCCTGAGTGGCTCAGCGGTTTAGCGCCACCTTCAGCCCAGGACCTGGAGACCCAGGATCGAGTCCCATGTCCGGCTTCCTGCATGGAGCCTGCTTCTTCCTCTGCCTGTCTCTCTCTCTCTCTCTCTCTCTCTCTGTCTCTCATGAATAAATAAAATCTTTAAAAAAGAAAAAACTGGATACAAAATTGGATAAACATTCAGATAGTTTACCAAGAAAGATACTCAAATGATACATACATGAAAAGATGTTCAACATTATTAGTTATTATAGGGAAATACACATGCAATGAGATACACCTGTGAGGAAGGCTAAAATGATGTCACAAATTCAACAGTTATCAGGTGCTGGTGAGGATACAGAGCAACTAGAACTTATATGTATTTTTGATGGAAATGCAAAATGATATAGCCAATTTGGAAAACAGTTTGGAGTTTCTAAAGCTTAAAGATAGAGTACATACAATCCCACTCTGTTATTTACCCAAGTGGAATGAAAAATTTATGTTCACACAAAACCCTTATCTGAATGTTTAACCACCCAAATATTTCTCCATGGAGAATGGACAAACTTTGGTACATCCATCCAATGGAACATTATTGATAATAAAAAAGAAAGGACTATTGCTACACATAAGAACATGAATGAATCTCAAATGCATTACACTAAAGGGAAAGAAACCAGATTGAAAAGGCTACATACTGAATGATTCATTTATATGATATTCCAGAAAAGGCAAATCTAATAGTCACGGAAAATAGTGGTTTCCAGGAATCAGAGTAAGAGGAAGTGGGATTGACACAAAGGGCCTAGAGGAGTATTTGAGGTGATGGAATAGTTGTTTATCTTGATTGTGGTGATGGCTTGTCAATGTTGCATAACTGATCATCGTTTGTATGAAAATTATATCTTGATTAAAAATGTTTTAAAAAGAAGATTTCTGATAAAAGAAAGAGCCTGATTCCTTCTGGAGTTGGTGTAAGAAGGAATAAGGCAAGGGCAGGTAACATTTTTGAATGAGGATGATGAGTTCCCCAGGTCTTCCAGGCAGAGAGAAAAAACACATGTAAAACCATGAAAGGAGAATGCTTACAGCCTATCTGGGGGAAGAGGGAGTCTTCTGGGGTGAGCACAGCACAGATTGTGTCTGTGGTGGGGGTGACAGTTAAGAAAGGTAGAAGATGATACCGCTTCATACTCATTATGATGGCAATCATAAAGAGAAAACAAACAAACCAAAATCAAGTGTTGGCAATGATGTGGAGAAATTGGAACCCTTGTGTACTGCTGGTGGGAATGTAAATGGTGCACCAGATATGATAAATAGCATGGAGAATTCCTCAAAAAAGTAAAAATAGAATTACCATATAGTCCAGCAATTCCATACTAGATATTATACCCAAAATAACTGAAGGCAGAAGCTCAGATTGATATTTGCACACCCATATTCAAAGGAGAATTAGTCACAATAGCCAAAAAGTAGAAGCAACCCAACTGTCCATGGGGGAGATGAATAGATAAAATGTGGTGTATACAAACAATGGAATATATTCAGCCTTTTTTAAAAAAAGGAAACTCTGACACAGGCTACAACATGGATAAACGTTGAAGACATGATGCTAAGTGAAATATGGCAGTCACGAAAAGATAAATACTGTTTGATTCCAGTCACATGAGGTACCTAGAGCCATCAAATACATAGAAACAATGTAGAACCCTGGTTGCCAGGGGCCAGGGTTGGGGAGAGAAATAAGGAGTTAGTGTTTCATGGGGACAGTTCAGGTTTTACAAGATGAAAGAATTCTGGAGATGGTGGTGATGGTTTCACAACAATTTAAATGTACTTAATGGCACTGAACTGTACATTGAAAAATTATATTAATTAAAATAAATGAGAAGAAAAAAAGGGGAAAGGTAGGAGAGGAGAAATGCAATTATGCACATCCCTGGCCAGGAAGCTCAGGAGCTGTGGCAACTTCACTTTGCTGTGGGTAATGACACTTTGCAGGCTTGTAAACAAGAGAGGGAAATGCCATTAGCTCACACTTTACCTTTCCACAAGGTCCTGCCCGGTCCCTACCCTTCCACCCAGACTTCTTGGGAGTTTTTCAAGGCATGCTGGCCAACAGATCCAGACAATGGCTCTGATTTCAGTTCACTGTAATCACAGGGTCCTTTGTCCCATTATCCTTGCCCCCATTAGAGGGTATCTCTCTGAAGGGAGAGGCTGTTTTTATACTGCCAGTGCCTAAACCAGCCCAGCCACAAGATTTTTTTTTCCCTTTTTAAAAAGTAAGCTGTGCTGCCCAACATGGAACTCAACTGAGCTCACAACCCTGAGATCAGGAGTTGCATGCTCTACCCACTGAGCCAGCTCAGCGCCCCTGAGATCTGTGTTTTTTAGAAAGATCCCTGTCTCAGGCAGAGAGTGTCTCAATCTTACCTTCTTCTCTTTGAGGCCAGATGGTCCTGTGTCCCTCAGGGGCCTCAGACTACCAGCCTGCTCTGCCTCGGGGCCACTATGAGCTTCTCCTTTCCTCCCTATCAGACCCTGAGCTGGGCTTTTCTGGGAGGCGAGTGATCTGAAATCAGGGAAGCCCACATTTCCTTCGGCATTCATTAAGGTTGCAGAAGCAAAAATGAGAGCCCTATGAGCAGGCTGACGTCAGGCAGGCAAAATTTCTGCTTTTTTCTGAAGCTAATGAGGGCACAGCTTCCCTGCCCTGATAGGAAGATGACCTGGGCCAGGGGCAGGAGCATCAGAGAACATCCCAACCTCACCGGCATGGCTGAGGAGGGGCTGGTGACATCACAATCACACTGTTTGGTTTCTGACAGCAGCTAATGTAATACTAGGCCTGAAGGGTTAGGACATTATTTTCTTTGTGACTCTGGTCTCTCAGGGCAGAATGGGGAAGCAGGTTGAAGATGTCCTAGGGCTCGGGGCAGGGCAACAATATAACCAGGGGGTGATTTGTATGTCCCTGTTAGGACTACGACATGGTTAGAACAGAGAACATTTAGAAAAACTGAACAATACAATTTAAAAATCACTTATAATCCCATTCCACAGAGAAATGAACTAGCATATTTGCATTTTTCCGGTGTGTAAATGTATCTATGACTTCCTTTTTTCTTGGTCTCACATCCCAAATCAAATTTGTCAAGAAGCTGTGTTGGCTCCATCTTTAAAATATATTCAGAATCTGACCACCTCCACTGGCGCCACTCTGCTCCAGGCCCCCATAATCTCTCCCTTGGAGTACCACAGCGCCCTTCTAATGGGTTTCCCACCTTTGTCCTCACGCTGCCAGAATGATCTTTTCAAGTCTAAGTTGGATCATATCACTCCTTGGCACAATGCCCTGATGTTCTTCCATTACTCTGAGTTAAAGTCCTTACAACTGCCTCAAAAGCCCTATGTGCTCAGGACCCTTGGGATTCCTCAAAATTCATTTCCTACTCTCTCTCCCTATCTACTTTCTTCTCCCCATGCTGGCTTTCCTGCTGGTCCTTAACCATGCCAGCCATGCTCTTGTTTGGTCTTTGCACTGGCTGTTCACTCCATTAGAAATGTTTTCCTCCAGATAATCCACATGGCTGATTCAACTCCTTTGCTGACCTCAACGAGGCCAACTCTGATCACACCATTTAAATGGCCCCAACTCTGGTACTCCAGTCTCCTTTACTCTTTTCTATCATTTCTCTTTCAGTAGCACTTAGACACTTTTTAAAAATTCTATGTACATTAATTATGTGGCATGTTAACTGCTTGTTATTTGTCTCTCTTGCTAGAATGTGAACTCTGAGGAGACAGGAATATCTGCCTACACCAAGTGTCTAGGACTGCTATACACGAAATTGGCACCAAATGCTGAAAGTGTTAAGAGTGTGCCATTGTCTGCTAACTGTCCCTCAGCATCCATTCTTCTTCTATTTCTTTGTTTATTGACTTCTTTATTAATTTTAATTCCAGTGTCATTAACATAGTGTTGTATTAATTTTAGGTGTACAGTAGACTTATTCAACACTTCCATACTGCCCAGTGTTCATCATGACAAGTGCTTTCCTTAATCTCCATGTTTTACCCATCCCCCTATTCCTGTCCCCTCTGGTAACCATCAATTTGTTCTCTATAGTTGAGTCTGTTTCTTGGTTTCTCTCTCTTATTCTAACTTTGCTTGTTTTGTTTCTTAAAGTCCACATTTTAGTGAAATAATATGGTATTTGTGTTTCTCTCACTGACTTTTTTTTTCTATAGCTCCATCCATATTGTTGCAAATGGCAAGATTTCATTTTTTTTTTAAAGATTTTATTTACTTATGCATGAGACACAGAGAGAGAGAGGCAGAGACACAGGCAGAGGGAGAAGCAGGCTCCATGCAGGGAGCCTGATGAGGGATCTGATTCCGGGACTCCAGGATCATGCCCTGAGCTGAAGGCAGATGCCCAACCACTGAGCCATCCAGGCATGCCTGATTTCCATTCTTTTTATGGCTGAATAATATTCCATTGTATATATACCACATCTTCTTTCTTCATTCATCTATTGATGGATACTTGGACTGCTTCCATATCTTGGCAATTGTAATAATGCTGCTATAAACACAGGAGTGCATGTATTCCCTTGAATTCATGTTTTTGTATTTTGGGATGAAATACCAGATAGTATGACTACTGGATCATAGGGTAGTCCTATTTTTAACTTTCTGAGTACCCACCATACTGTCTTCCACAGTGGCTGCACCAGTTTGCATTCCCACCAATAGTGCACCAGGGTTCCCCTTTATCCACATCCTCACCAACACCTGTTTCTTGTGTATTTTATTTTAGCAGGTGGGATTTTGACAGGTGGGAGATGCCTGTGCTCTTTTCTAGGATTTTTATGCTTTCAGGTCAATCTATTTTTTAAAAAGATTTTATTTATTCATTTGAGAGAGAGAGAGAGAGAGAGCACGTGTGAGCTGGGGGAGGGGCAGAGGGAATCTTAAGTGGAATCTCCAGTAGACTCCACACTGAACAAAGAGCCCAATGCAGGACTCAATATCATGACCCTGAGATCATGACCTAAGCTGAAATCATGAGTCAATGCTTAACTGACTGAATCACCTAGGTGCTCCTCAGGTCAATTCATTTTGAGTTTATTTTCGTGTATGGTGTAAGAAAGCGATCCAATTTCTTCTTTTGCATATAGCTGACCAGTTTTCCCAACACTGGGAAGAGACTGTCTTTTTCCCATTTGATATTCTTTCCTCCTTTGTTGAAGATTAATTAACCATATGATTGTGAGTTTATTTCTGGGTTTTTTATTCTGTTCTTTTGATCCATGTGTCCATTTCTGTGTTAGTACTATACTGTTTTGATTAGTATAGATTTGTAATATAACTTGAAGTCTGGAACTGTGATACCTCCAGCTTTGCTCTTCTTTTTCAAAACTGCTTTGGCTATTCAGGTCTTTTGTGGTTTCATATAAACTTCAGGGTTTTTTGTTCTAGTTCTGCGGAAAATGCTGTTATTTGGTAAGGATTGCATTAAATCTGTAGATTGCTTTGGGAAGTATAGACATTTTAATGATATTTGGTCTTCCAATCTATGAACATGGAATGTCTTTCCATTTCTTTGTGTCATCTTCAATTTTTTTCATCAGTGTTCTATAGTTTTCTGAGCAGAGGTATTTCACTTTTTTGGTTAGGCTTATTCCTAGGTATCTTATTTTTGGTCCAGTTGTAAATGGGATTAAATTCTTAATTTCTCTTCCTGCTGCTTCATTATTAATATATAGAAATGTAACAGATTTCTGAGATTAAACTGTTCTCAGAGGGATACCTTTTTTGGGTTTTGGTATTTATGTTATGCTAACCAAGAATAGACTACCACATCAAAAGAGATGAATATTTTAGAAGTCCACAATATAGATAACTAAAGGCTTTCAGGCAGGTTGTACCAATTTATGTTCTAACTAATAATATTTTGGAGTATCTATTCATTACACCTTTGGTATTTGGTATTATTAATTAAAAGTGATGCCAGTATCATTTAAAATAATTTGTTTATTCAATACATGAAAAATAGTATCTTATCTTAATTAGTATTTCCCTTGATTGCTTGTGAGGATAAAGAGGTATATTTAAACCAACTGTAGTTTTTCTGGTCATATACTTTATTTTTACTGGGTCCCATAATGTATTCAATTTAGTAAATTAATTGACCATTTTCAATTATTATTATTTTTTAAAATTTACTTATTTGAGAGAGAGAAAGAGAAAGAGAAAGAGAGAGAGAGAGAGAGTACACGGGAGCAGGGAGCAAAGGCAGAGGAAGAGGGAGAAGCAAACTCCCCGCTGAATAGGGAGCCTGACTCTGGCCCTTCCTGGGATCATGACCTGTGCCAAAGGCAGCTGCTTAACTGACTGAGCCACCCAGGTGCTCCATTCGATTATTAATTTAATCCTCACAATATTGAATTAGGAAACCCCATACCACAGGGAATAATTGCCTCCCTTCCATTATGAACAATGATTAGACTGACACTTGACTCTCAGCCCAGAGCTCTTCCAATGTGCCATGCCCTCTGACCCCTCTGTGACATCAGACACTCTGTGCCTAACACCGAACGCCCATCAATCAGCTCACCCTCTGCCCTCCCTTCCTAGAAAATCTCTAAACAAAACAGGCAGGAATATGGACAGCGAGGCTCTGCTTCTTTATTCCAATCTAAGTCTGCTAACAAATGGAAAATACTTTCATTCTAAGTTCATCAAATGCTACTGAAATGTTGGCATGGTATAGAAAAAAATATCAGATGAAGGCTAGTCCGGATATTAAAATAATTAGAGTCTAGTTACATATAATCTAAGTTCAGTATTACTTTCAAAAAGGCACTCATTTAAAATATATGTAGTCAGCATTATGATGTTCAATAATTATATTATAGGATATATAAAAGAGAAAGGATACCTCCTTTACATAAAAAGCACATAGGGTGATCACAGAGCTTAACATGCAAGTTAGGACATGTTTAAGAGTGGAAGAGGTGGGGAATGTTAAATCACTCAGGATCCTGGAACAACAGGTGCAAACTGGGACCTTCCCAGGCAAGTTGGGACGTATAGGCCCCCCACTTCTGGTAAACCATTGAGACAGTGCCATAAAATATTCTTTCTGTTCTTATTTGTAATCACTTCATCATTGTTGAAGATACTAATGGAATACATATTTATTTTATTTTATTTTCTTCCATGTTATGAAAAAATGATTCACTGCCAATAAGACTCCTATAGGTTTGGCTATGAAGCCGAAAAGGATTGAAAGCTTTGTACAATTATCACTGCTAATCTGAAACACACACATGAATGCACACACACAACACATACCAAAGAAACTCACAAAAACCAAAATGAACACACATACAAGTGTGTGTACCTTTGGGCACAAATACCTGCTTATTTTACTCTCAATTCTCTCAGTTGGGATATCAATCTCTGAAGAAGCCAAATAAATTGTTCGTTTTCAACAGCTTCTCAAGTCAAAATACCATCTTTTGCTACCCTGACCTAAGATAACTTCCCTTTATTCTAGGTAGAAATTTTCTCCCTTAAGAAAACCCTAAAGGATAAAACCAACAACTTCTGGTGAATGGCAGGACTTACATTTATAATGATGCCATTAGAATATTAGAAAGTTAGGTCAGAGAAAGGCAAGGGAGGGCTGACCTTATAAATTGTAAATATTTACTTTAAAAATAAATTTACACTTCTAGATTTTATTATGAAATAGCCTTAACATAGACTATACTGCTTTAAATTTTCTGTAAGTAAAACATAGCTATCTAAGCCTAGGAAACTCAACTTTGAAGTTAAGCTATTGATCTGCTCTCCCAGATTGCCAGGAAATAAAAGTGCTTTTTAATATGCAGCAAAGAGGCAGAGGGAGAATCAGCAAAAGATTCTCTGGGAAACAGCGAGAGCCGCATTCAGTAGGGAGTGCCCATTGCTCTCTGTATTGAGCTCCGCAGCCCTGCATTCAGGTCGGGATGGTAAAAGCTTGACAATGTAAATATCCAATAGGGGCTCTTTTTGTTTAATAAACAGACACCCCAGACATTATTCCAGCATTTATTTAGTAGAATCATTGTGAAACAGGTGCCTCACATCAGAACCACAAAAAGTAGGAGAGAGCTGGGAATAGATGCAAAACTGTGTCTCTAAGAAACACACAATTCCTCCTGTTACATAGGAGATACATAAACTGATTTAACTAAAATATTTGGTTTGAGGGGGATTCCTGGGTGGCTCAGCAGTTTAGCTCCTGCCTCAGCCCAGGGCATGGTCCTGGAGTCCCGGGATCAAGTCGCACATCGGGCTCCCTGCATGGAGCCTGCTTTTCCCTCTGCCTGTGTCTCTGCCTCTCTCTATGTGTCTCTCATAAATAAACAAATAAAATCTTTAAAATAAATAAAATAAAATAAAATATTTGGTTTTGACTGCTTTGTAGATATTGTCAAAATGACAAAAAAAGTCTTAGCTTTGGTATGAAACAAGGCCATAGCCGCTTTCACCACTCCAAGAAGGTTTACAGTGGAGGTACTCTGAAGACACTTTAAAATTCTAAACCTTGATATAAATGAACACCAGTTCATCACATTCAAATTATGTACACACTCATGGTTTTCCAAATTGTCATTTGTGCATGTTTTTCTTTTGTGAATCAATTTACTGTTATTTTGAGATGTATCACTGTGGTCCATTCTATCAAGCTGCAGTCACAGGCAAATGCCAACTAGAAATTCATCAACATTTGTGAAATTATATAAAAATGAGATGGATGTTGTTTGTCAATCAATTTTTGTAAGTCTGAACTGTTTGAGGATAATATTTAACTTAAAATTTTAAGGATATAAAACTTCATATTTTTAGCAAAGGAAAAAGTCAGGGAAAAGATCAAAGCAAAGGGAACAGAATTGAGATTAGAAATCCATTTTAAGCCAAAATGACAATGTCTTCATAAGTTAATATTAATCCTTTAATTATAAATTTCAAAGGTTTAAGTAGTTTCTATGACCTTAGCTTTGAATAATTATGCCATATGGAGCTTTTCTTAAATTTGAAAAAGATGCTGAATTGTTGCTCAAAGCCTTTTAATGACTTCAGGTTGGCACAATTCCAGTATAATCCTTCAGACACTATTAAAATTACAGACCAGGAACCCAAGCTGGTAAATGCTATGTCAGTTTCACAAGTGCTTTCTACTCAGTAGAGTACGGTGTGGAAAATGTTTGATGTGCTCCTATATTTTTAAATATTTAATTTTTAATATGTTTTCAAATTTTGTGAAGCTTACAATAACTACTTATAGTAGAGAATTCACAAAGGAAATGATGGATGAATTTACACTAAACACAAATAAGATCTTTTGTGTATCATAAAGTTAAATGATAATAAAAGGCAAGCACCAAAAATATCTGCCACAAAGGTAAGAATTTTTTCATCCTGTAAGGCGATAAGAAAAACATTAGAACACTAACAGAAGAGGGATCCCTGGGTGGCGCAGCGGTTTGGCGCCTGCATCGGGCTCCCAGTGCATGGAGCCTGCTTCTCCCTCTGCCTGTGTCTCTGCCTCTCTCTCTCTCTCTCTGTGACTATCATAAATAAATAAAAAATTTAAAAAAATATTAAAACGTAAATTAAGAACAACAAATTATTTTTAACAAAAAAATACCAAAAATTAAAGAAAAGTATTAGTGGTAAGGATTGGCTAGATAAAATGGATATTCTGTTGTGGAAAATATAAAATAGTACAACTTTTCGGAAAAGCGATCTGACCCTCTAATTCTATTGGGATCTTAACCTAAGACAAAAACAATGGAAATGTTGACAAAAATATACATATGAAGATGTTCATCTCTGCATCAATGTAGGCAATTTTTTAAAAGCTAAATGTTTAAAAATAAGAGAATACTCCAATACACTATGCTGCATCCATAAAATGGAATATCATGAAACAACGAACACTATATTTTCAAAGAATCTCCAATGACATTGGAATATTCTTTGTATGACTTTTCAAAAAAGCAAAACACTGCACTGTTTATTTAGTGTGATCTCAGTCTGCTAAACTCACATAGCAATTTTACACATACATTAAATTATCACTATTGGTTATCTCTAGTTGGTGGTAGTAACAGGAAATTTTACACTTCTCTGTTTCCCATATTTTCTAAAATAGCTTCTTATTTCAAGAAAGGTTATTTAAAAAATAACTGAGTAGATTTCTGAAACAATGGTAAATTATAAATACCAAAGTTTTAATCAAACTTCTGAAAATGACCCACTACCATCACCTAGTAACAGTCTAATTTTTCAAAGGCTCATGTTTTTTGTGGACTCTGTTTCAGTTTGGTTTAAAAAGATTTTTAAAAGGTGAGAAAAGAAGCTTTCACTTTACAAATGTCAATCACTGACTCTTTTGGAATCTCTATTTCATGTCTTGTGACCTGCTGGAGGATTTCATGCTTCTTTTAAAGCCACCGAAGATGTCGGCAAGGCCTGAGCTGCTGCTGACAGAGACACAGGTAGGGACTCAGGGATTCCTTCATATCCTCAACATTGTAAGTCCAGTGGCAAAACCCAGACCCACAGGGAATGTTCTGTCCAGATTATTTATTATTCTGGTGTTATTTTCCTCTCTGAACCTCAATTTTATGAGAGAAAATTAATTTCTAAACCCCTCAATTCTGACAGGATTCTGAGCTTCTGGCAAACATTTTAGTTTGCAGATTTAAACATGATAAAACATTAAACCTTTTATAAAATACAGTAGAAGAATTCAAGTAGCACTCACAATCGCACAACAGGCAGCAACAGGATTCTTTACCAGTTTACTAGTGTTAATTCAGGTTCTCATATTAAGAACTCTACTGATGCGTGTACAAAAAAATAAAACTATGTCTGAAAAATATTTTATGCAATACATTTAGTTTACTAAATAACATGGAAGAAATTACCACACTAAAAAAAAAAAAAAAAGATATGAATATAAAGATGTATCCTGTCTCATCTAAAGTATTTATATGGGTTGAAATCAAATGTGGATGAATCAAAACCAATGTCTTATTTATTCATATTACCATTCCCATAGCTAGGCTGAATTTCTCAGTTCATCATCATTCTCTCATTTTCTCAACATTTATCAGTGTCTGCTTTGGAGGAGACGCCAACGCATGATCCTGGGGCTTTAGAAACCAGCATTTCACAAGGACTGCTTTCAGGGAACTCAGCCAGGTCTTCCTGCACTTAGAAATGCTGAACTCCTTTCATTAGTTAAGTAAAAACATTTGTCAATCAGAAATACAAATTGCTTTTCACATTAAGAGCTCAGCACTTGTATTTTATCATTGGACCTTGGGATTGGTTAATTCCACCAACTCAACAAAAACTAAACTCATGGCACTGAACACTAGCCTAGGTAATGCTCTCATCCCTTTCTCCAGACTCTCCATCTGCCAACACATTCCTATGTCCTGATGAACCCTGCTGGCCCCTTTAACCATGGGGGCTAAAGTGCTACCATGCTAAAACACCATTTCTATCTTCTTGTGCTACTTGGGTTCTCAGTTCAATTCAGGAGCATTCCATTCTTCCAGACTCATGCTGCCATCCTCCCTTCTGTATCTGCAGAACTCCAATTCTATCTGGGCAAATTCCCTTACACCTGCTTCCTTCTAGCCACATTCCAGCCCAGCCCAAAGCCTGGCTATTTCACTTCTCCTGGAATTCCTTACTCATAAGAATGCTATTCTTTACTAAAAGCATAGATGATATCAGATAGAAGGTCCTTGCAAGTCTCATCACAGACCCCCTTGTATCTTTACCAGTTCTCTCCTTCCTTCCTCCCTCCTTGGAAGTCATGGCTCCTATAATTCACTCACTCAGTATATGCTAGGAGGGTACCTATCAGGTGCCAAGTTTTCTAAACACTAGCAGTACAGAAGTGAACAAGGCAGACAAGGTCCTGCTAAAAGAGCTTATATTCTAATGTGGGGGATGGGGATGAATAGAAAATAAACAATCAGAAAAATGAAAAGATGAGTCCAGATAATGAGATGAGCTATGAAGACAATGGGACCACTGAAGGTGGTAGAGCTGGACACAACTTTAGAGAGAGAGGTCAGGGAAGGATATGGAGCAGTACAGAGTGAGGAGAAGGAAGATGGCCACAGAAAATCTGGGGGAAGAACATCCCGACAGAGGGGTGGCAGGTGTCAAGGCCTGGAGGAAGGAGAGCACTAGGCCTACTCCAGGAACAGGCCAAGGTCTCCTGAGGCTGGATGCCTGTGGCCAAGGAGTGAGGGTGGGCCTGTGCTGGTCTTCCATCCACACCTTCCTGCCTCAGGTGATGGCCCTCCGGTGTCTATGGCTCTCTGCATCACTAAGCAATAGCTCTCCATTAGTCTCTTCTTGTGTACTGCAACACAATTTCAGCCTAAAAATATACTCCCTTAAGAACTACACCTTCCTTTTAATACCAGACATATTCACGAATCTCCACTGCCACACTTATCTACTGAGACTCTGTTTCTGTCCACAGTATTCCTTTCAGGGCTCTATCCAAGATCATCAATGACTTCTCACTTTCAAATCCCGGGACCTTTCCTCCACCCTCAGCCTTCCTGATTTTCTGTCACATTCTTGAAAATCCACCTTTCTAAATATTCTCTTCCTTTGTTTCCATGAAAATACATTCTTCTCAGATTCCTCTTACCTTGAGGACCCTTCTTTGACTGTTTCCTCCCTGACCTCTTCAATGAAATTCTTCCTTCACAGCTGCCTGTTTTCTTCCTGTAACCCTCTCTTGAACAGGCCCTCTCTGTGGGTGACCCTTACAGCTGTTTGTTCCAGTCCTGCCTTCTCTTATGATTATCTACAAACGTTCTTTCCACAGCTAGAGAACATCACAGCTGGGCAGAGCAGAGGCACTTCAAAGCCAACAAGTTCATCGCGGTACATACCTTCTTCCTCCCCAAACCAGACTTCTACCTTCCTGATTTATGAACAGTCGGGTTATATTTCACAAGTCTAATCAACCTCACAACTATAATCAATGCCATTTCTGAAATGATTTTCAAACATGTCCCCTTTGTCACTGCTATGCTCTCACTGCCCTCCAGCTCCTCAAACGTGCCCTCAGGGGCCTCCTGCCTGCGTGAATCTGGTCCCCACCAACTCCTACTGAGAGGGCATCTGAAAGATTTTCCTAAGAAACACTTGAATCTTGACATTCAGGGCTTAACAACTTTTGGCAGCTCCTTATTGTTTACCCAATGAAGCTAAAATACTACTACAGTTTGGGAGACTTTCAGTGATCTCGAGCTATCTTTTAGCCTGAACTAATCACTCCCTTTGATTAACCTCTATGCCATGCATGTAAATGGCTTTGCTCTTGCTGTTGTTATTCCTTTGGCTTAGAATGCCATCTTGCATATCTATTACTGATATCTAGTAAAAACAACATCTCTTCCAGTTAATTTTCCCTCATTACCTTAATAGGAATAATTTCCCCCAATTCACACTCCACCTTGCATCATAGTCATTTTTGTACCTGTGTATGTCTTGGCGTCACTATTATTTTATGATTCCTTGAGAACAGTGCCTTTTTTTTTTTCTTTTTCCTGTGTATCCCCACAGTGTCTGGGATAATGCCTTTCTGGGTTATAGAAGAGTTTCCAGAAATGTTTGCCAAATGAATCACTAATGGTTTCTAATACTGATTTTTTTTTTCATTTTCTGTAACCTGCTAATTAGTTACAACACATATAAACCTATACTGGAAAAAGTTCATCTTCTACTAAAGAGACACATTTGAAATGTGAATATGTAATGAAAGAAAATTAAGGCCAAACTTGTATGTTTTATAAGTCTGGCTTTGTTATGTCCAATTTCCTTAAATTAGTATGCACTGGTACACATGCCATTTAAGAACATTTAGAAATACCTCGAGCTGTTGGCAGAGACAAATGGAGCCAAGGCAAGGCATGATAAGAGTCGCCAGAGAGAGGGGTGCCTGGGGGGCTCTGTCGGTTGAACATTCAACATGTGATTTTGCCTCAGGGTCCTGGGATAGAGCCTTGCATGGGGTTCTTTACTCAGTGTGGAGTCTGCTTGTCTCCCTCTCCCTCTGCCCTTCCCCCCTGCTTGCACATGCTCTCCCTCTAAAATATACAAATAAGTCTTAAAAAAAAAAAAAAGAGTCAAAAGAGAGAATACTATTTTCACTCTTCATCAGTCTCATTGATCTGCTATCGTTGGAGGGTAAAACTGTCCAGATAAGGAACTTTTCTAAGATGTGTAAAAGGCATCTCAACTGGAACCCACCGCCAGTGGCCCTGCCTCCTGCTTCAGCCATCTTCCTTCAGCTGCCAGAAGGCTGACTCCATTGGTCCACTGGCTCCAGCAAGTCTCCTCGGAATCACCCTTGACTGCTCAACAGCATGCCTCTCTCTTTCTGTCTTCCGCCTCACATCAGAACCAATAGAGGATGCCATCAGTTCCACCTTTAGAAACTAATCTGACTCTCATCAGGTTTCACCCTTGGCTGCTGTTGCCCAGGCAGAGCCTCTGTCAACTGGTCTAAGTTCTGGCAGTGGCCTTTTAACTAGTCTCCCTACTTCCTTCCTTGTCCTCAATTCAGTCTCTTCTCAGCATGCACAGAGAGATCCTATTCAAATGTGAACCAACACATTCTACTTCACTGCTCAAAACCTGTGAAGCCTCCTGACTCCCAGAGAGTCAGAGCAAAAACCCTGAGGTTCATCCCCTGAGGTTTCTTCCCTGACTTCATTACCTCCTTCTCCTCCTTCTCTTTGGTCTCCATTTCTGGCCATAACAGCCTTCTTGCTTTCCTCCAAGAAGCCAGGCTCACTTCTGCCTCTTTAGAATTTTCTTCTTATTTATTTCTGGGTTCAGAACTATGCTGCCAAGGGCAAAGTCTGCTGAAATCTGAGTCTCGGATAAATTAAGATACTATAAAAGAAGCACCTTAGGATCACAATCCATGTAAAACTAATGGAGCAGTGCTTAGAATGGTGGTGTGTGTTTTATGAAGGCATAACATTTAAAGATGAAGAAAAGGTGAAAAAAAGTAAGCAGAACTGGAAGATTCTTAGATTACCATTTTCAAGTTCTTCGATCTCAAGATTAGATTGGTCTAAAGGAACTAAAAAGGCAACTGATAGTTGCTATGATTAATAGCAATTCACATTTACTACCCAATTAAAAAGTTTCTTCCTTTCTAGAACAGTGAAAGAATATTTGAGATTGTACCTGGAAATTCAGTCAACCCAAGATATGCAAACATTATATTGACATATATATCAAAAATGTATCAATTCAAAAGAAACTTTCCTTAATTTGAAATAGTAATCTGGGAAACTATGTCATCATTTACATTATGCTGTTACAAAGTTCCAAAAGATTGTGAAATAGAGAAATGACTATTAGAAAACTGAAGAAAGATCTGAAACCTAGACTTAACCTAGGAAAACTTAGGGCTACAGCCCAAATATGCCTACTCAGTACAATACTGGACAATATTACACATTGTTTTATCACAATGTGCATTTAATCATTATGGAATGGGATATTCCACACTATCCTCTCCATGGACATTAAGGGAAAATAGGAAATCTAACTCCCTGGATTATTTTTGTGGAGCTTAAACATATAGCAAGATAGTTAAATTGCTCATTTGAACAGTTGGTAAATTTCAGTAGTTCTATGCCTACCACATTTTTGAGATTAGGTGCAAGGTGGCAGCAGTGTGGTCCAAGCACAGGTTTCAGGGGCCTGTACAAACTCAGCTAGATAGCTCACCTTTTCCAAAGTCACTTCTGTCTCAGCAGCATGAGTCTTTTTCAGCTCCATCTTCATCTTTTCTGACTCAGCCTTCAGTTTGTAGACAGTAGTCTCGTGGTCCCTCGCAGCTCTTTGTTTTTCCTCTTCACGAAGAAGACCGAGCTCTACTAGCTGCTGTTTCCGCTGGGAGTTCACGTGAATCAGCTCTTCTCTCAGCTTATGAACTTGGGCCTCCATGTCAGCAATAACCTTGTGTTTAAAAATGGAAAAATGGGTAGAGGATATGAATGGGAAAAATCATAAAAGGAGAATCGCAAAAGGTTAACATACAAGTTCACTCTTTCCTTCCTCTCTCTCCTTCCTTCCCTCTTTCTTTACCCTCATCACTTATTCTCCCATCCCATGCCATTCTCTCCTAGCTTAGACATAAAATTCTACCTAGAATGTTTTACCATATACAACATGTTTAGTTCTATTTGCTTCAAATATCTATGTAAATGGAGTACTATGTAAATGTATTCTCATGCAATGTGCTTTTTCAAATATTCAACATTATGTTCCTAAGATTCATCTAGTATTTGCTATGGTATTTTTGTTTTTATTTCATTGATATCAGATCTTACTTCATGATGCATGCTATATTCTTGGGTTTACTTTATATTCCTTCTCTTGATTTATTTTCAGTATTTAACACATTTTTTTAGAAGATTTTATTTATTTACACCACCTAACCAGCTTTGCAAGAAATATAAAGGGGGACTCTGTAAAAGAAAGAGGAAGCCCAAAGAAATAATTCACAAAAACAGGGACTGAATAGGTATTATGATGACACTAAATTCATATCTTTCAATAGTAACTCTGAACGTGAATGGGCTAAATGATCCCATCAAAAGACACAGGGTTTCATACTGGATAAAAAAGCAACATCCATCTATTTGCTGTCTACTAGAGACTCATTTTAGACCTAAGGACACCTACAGCCTGAAAATGAAAGGTTGGAGAACGATTTATCATTCAAATGGTCCTCAGAAGAAAGCTGGGGTACCAATCCTCATATCAGATAAATTAGTTTATCCTAAAGACTGTAGTAAGAGATGAAGAGGGACACTATAATCATACTTAAAGGATCTATCCCACAAGAGGACCTAACAATCAAGAATATTTATGCCCCTAATGTGGGAGCTGCCAAGTATATCAATCAATTAATAACCAAAGTAAAGACATACTTAGATAATAATACTCTAATACTGGGAGACTTCAACATGGCACTTTCTGCAAATGACATATATTCTAAGCACAACATCTCCAAAGAAACAAGAACTTTAAATGATACACTGGACCAGATGGATTTCACAGATATTTATAGAACTTTACATCTGAATGCACCTGAATACACATTCTTCTCAAGTGCACATGGAACTTTCTCCAGAATAGACCACATACTGGGTCACAAATGAGGTCTCAACCGATATCAAAAGATTGGGATTGTCCCCTGCATATTTTCAGACCATAATGCTTTGAAACTTGAACTCAATCACAAGAAGAAATTTGGAAGAAACTCAAACATGTGGAGGTTAAAGAGCATCCTGCTAAAAGATGAAAGGGTCAACCAGGAAATTAGAGAAGAATTAAAAAGATTCATGGAAACTAATGAAAATGAAGATACAACCGTTCAAAATCTTTGGGATACAGCAAAAGCAGACCTAAGAGGGAAATACATTGCAATATAAGCATCCCTCAAAAAATTGGAAAAAACTCAAATACACAAGCTAACCTCACACCTAAAGGAACTGGAGAAAGAACAGCAAATAAAACCTACACTAAGCAGAAGAAGAGAGTTAATAAAGATTCGAACAGAACTCAATGAAATAAAGACCAGAAGAACTGTGGAACAGATCAACAAAACCAGGAGTTGGTCCTTTGAAAGAATTAATAAGATAGATACCATTAGCCAGCCTTACTAAAAACAAAAGACAAAAGACTGTAATTAATAAAATCACGAATGAAAAAGGAGAGATCACAACCAATACCAAGGAAATACGATTTTAAAAACATATTATGAGCAGCTATATGCTAATAAATTAGGCAATCTAGAAGAAATGGACACATTTCTGGAAAACCACAAACTACCAAAATTGGAACAGGAAGAAATAGAAAACCTGAACAGGTCAATAACCAGGGAATAAATTGACGCAGTCATCAAAAACCTCCCAAGGCACAAAAGTCCAGTGCCAGATGGCTTCCCAGGGGAATTCTATCAAACGTTTAAAGAAGAAACAATACCTATTCTACTAAAGCTGTTCTGAAAGACAGAAAGGGATGAAATACTTCCAAACTCATTTTATGAGGCCAGCATCACCTTAATTCCAAAATCAAAGACCCTACCAAAAAGGAGAATTATGGACCAATATCCCTGATGAACACAGATGCAAAAATTCTCAAGAAGATACTAGCCAATAGGATCCAACAGTACATTAAGAAGATTATTCGCCATGACCAAGTGGGATTTACCCCCAGAATGGAAGGCTGGTTCAACACTCATAAAGCAATCAACGTGATAGATCATATCAACAAGAGAAAAAACAAGAGCCATATGATCCTCTCAATAGATGCAGAGAAAAGCATTTGACAAAATACAGCATCCATTCCTGATCAAAACTCTTCAGAGTGTAGGGATAGAGGGAACATTCCTCAGCATCTTAAAAGCCATCTATGAAAAGCCCACAGCAAATATCATTCTCATGGGAGCCTTTCCTCTAAGATCAGGAACACAACAGGGATGTCCACTCTCACCACTGCTATTCAACATAGTACTAGAAGTCCTAGCCTCAGCAATAAGGCAACAAAAAGAAATAAAAGGCATTCAAATTGGCAAAGAAATCAAACTCTCCTTCTTTGCAGTTGACATGATACTGTACATAGAAAACCCTAAAGACTCCACCCCAAGATTGCTAGAACTCATATAGCAATTTGGCAGTGTGGTAGCATACAAAATCAATGCCCAGAAATCAGTGGCATTTTTATACACTAACAATGAAACTGAAGAAAGAGAGATTAAGGACTCAATCCCATTTACAATTGCACCCAAAAGCATAAGATACCTAGGAATAAACCTAACCAAAGAGGTAAAGGATCTATACCCTATAAACTATAGAACACTCCTGAAAGAAATTGAGGAAGACACAAAGAGATGGAAAACTATTCCATACTTACGGATTGGAAGAATTAATATTGTAAAAATGTCAATGCTACCCAGGGCAATTTACACATTTAATGCAATTCCTATAAAAATACTGTGGACTTTTTTCAGAGAGTTGGAACAAATAATCTTAAGCTTTGTGTGGAATCAGAAAAGACCCCGAATAGCCCGGGGAATATTGAAAAAGAAAACCAGAGCCAGGGGCATCACAATGCTGGATTTCAGGTTGTACTACAAAGCTGTAACAAGACAGTGTGGTACTGGCACAAAAACAGACACATAGATCAGTGGAACAGAACAGAGAACCCAGAAATGGGCCCTCAACTCCATGGTCAACTAATAGTCGACAAAGCAGGAAAGACTATCCACTGGAAAAAGGACAGTATCTTCTATAAATGGTGCTGGGAAAATTGGACAGCCATGTGCAGAAGAACGAAACTAGACCACTCCCTTGCACCATACACAAAGATAAACTCAAAATGTATGAAAGATCTAAATGTGAGACAAGAATCCATCAAAATCCTAGAGGAGAACACGGGCAACACCCTTTTTGAACCTGGCCACAGCAACTTCTTGCAAGATACATCTATGAAGGCAAAGGAAACAAAAGCAAAAATGAAATATTAGGACTTCATCAGGATAAAAAGCTTCTTCACAGCAAAAGAAACGGTCAACAAAACTAAAAGACAACCTACAGAATGGGAGAAGATATTTGCAAATGACATATCAGATAAAGGGCTAGTATCCAAGATCTATAAAGAACTTATTAAACTCAACAGCAAAGAAACAAACAATCCAATCATGAAATGGGCAAAAGACATGAACAGAAATTTCACCAAAGAAGACATAAACATGGCCAACAAGCACATGAGAAAATGCTCCGCACCACTTGCCATCAGGGAAATACAAGTCAAAACCACAATGAGATACCCCCTCACACCAGTAAGAAGGGTGAAAATTAACAAGACAGGAAACAAGAAATGTTGGAGAGGATGTGGAGAAAGGGGAACCCTCTTGCACTGTTGGTGGGAATGTGAACTGGTACAGCCACTCTGGAAAACTGTGTGGAGGTTCCTCAAAGAGTTCAAAATACAGTTACCCTACGAACTGGCAATTTACCCCAAAGATACAGATGCAGTGAAACGCCAGGACACCTGCACCCCAATGTTTATAGCAGCAATGTCCACAATAGCCAAACTGGAAGGAGCCTCGGTGTCCATCGAAAGATGAATGGATAACGAAGATGTGGTCTATATACACAATGGAATATTACTCAGCCTTTAGAAATGACAAATACCCACCATTTGCTTCCATGTGGATAGACCTGGAGGGTATTATGCTGAGTGAAGTAAGTCGGAGAGGGACAAACATTATATGGTCTCATTCATTCAGGGAATATAAAAAATAGTGAAAGGGAAAAAAGGGGAAAGGAGAAAAAATGAGTGGGAAATATCAAAGAGGGTCACAGAACATGAGAGACTCCTAACTCTGGGAAACGAACAAGGAGTAGTGGAAGGGGATGTGGGCAGGGGCATGGGGTGACTGGGTGACTGGCACTGAGGGGGGCACTTGACAGGATGAGCACTGAGTGTTATGCTATGTGTTGGCAAATCAAACTCCAATAAAAAATATACAAAACAAAAAATTATTGAAAAAAAAGATTTTATTTACTTATTCATCAGAGACTCAGCAAGAGAGGCAGAGACACAGGTAGAGGGAGAAGCAGGCTCCATGTAAGGAGCCTGATGTGGGACTCAATCCCAGGACCCTGGGATCACGCTGTGAGCCAAAGGCAGATGCTCAACTGCTGGGCCACTCAGGTGTCCCTAACTCATTTATCTTTATACTTTCTTCTTGTCCTTTTTTTTTTTTTTAATAATTTTTTATTGGTGTTCAATTTGCCAACATATAGAATAACACCCAGTGCTCATCCCATCAAGTGCCCCCCTCAGTACCCATCACCCAGTCACCCCCACCCTTTCTTATTTTCTGATTTATTGACTTAAGACTATAATCCGCCTCCAACTACTGTATCGGTTTAATCTCTCAGGTGTAGATAAATAGTATTATCATTCAGCTCAAAATATTTTTTAACTTCCTTTATTATTTTCTGGTTTATTTATATAAATGGTTTATTTATATAAACCATTTAGAAGCATATTTCTTAATTCTCAAGCATATGGGGCATATTAGTTTCCTGAGGCTGCGATCACAAGTACCCCAAACTAGGTGGCTTAATGCAACAGCCAACTACTCTCTCACAGTTCTAGAGATTAGTAGTCTGAGATCAAGGTGCTGGCAGGGATGATTCCTTCTGAAGGCTGAGAGAGAGAATCTGTTCCACTCCTCCCTTCTAGTTTCTCATTTCTGCTTGCAATCCTTGGTATTCCTTGGTTTGTAGACACATCATTCCAATCTCTGCGCCAACTTCAAATGGCTTTTTTGTGTATCTGTGTCTCTGGATCCAAATTTTCCTCTTCTTTTAAGGACACAGGTCATCTTGGGTCTTTAGAATGTAATTAGTGCCTTTATAAAATGGGATTAGCGCCTTTTCAAAAGGAACTAAGAGACCCCTTGCCCTTTCCACCATGTGAGGATACAGTGAGAAAGTGCTAGCTATGAACCAAGAAGAGGGTCCTCATCAGAACACAACCATGCTGGTGCCTTGATCTTTGACTTCCCAGCCTCCAGAACTGTGACAAATGAATTTCTGTTATTTATAAGCCACCCAGCCTGTGGTATTTTGTTATAGAAGCCAAAACAGACTAAGACATGTAGTCCAAGAAAAAGAGACATGCAAAGATTTTATCTAAGTTAGTCTGATTTGAAAGCCTTTGTTTTTTATCACATACTATACTGTATCAAACTAGTAAGAACTTTTTATAAAGAATGAAACTTACTGTATTTTATTAATTTATTCTTATTGTGCACCTCTATGATTAGAACAACATTGCCTCCCACAGTTGCAAGGTCATAATGTCTTTATTAAAAATAAAAAATGAGCAAAAAAGTTTGCTTTCCAAAACCACTGACACCAACTCAAACTCAATTTCTATCTTTGTCAAAGTACGTAAAAATATTTTTAATGGTATCATCACTGTCTGGGTCTTACTTTGCCTTTTCCTATACCTAATTTTACTTCTTCATTGCCTTTTTATTAGTGTATTTGTCACTTTTAGTGGCTCTTTGATATTTCATCATTGCAGGATATTGTAATTTACTTAATCATATTATTCTTGGATATTTGTCTTTTTCCCATTAGTCATTATTATATATGAGACATCTATGAATAAATTACACTGGTATTTTGCTTTTAGGTTATATTATCAAAATTCTTTGGTCAAAAGAATAGCTTTCTAACTTTTTTTTCCAGATTGTTCTACAGAAACAATGAATCCATTTCTAGTGTGAACAATGTGGATACATGGGCCTGTTTCTCCACACCCTTGCTACTGCTGTACTTCATAATTTTGTATATTTTCATTAGTTGACTAGGAATGTGATGATAATTTAAGGACGGTATTTTAAATTGCTGGCACATTGGTATAAACTGGCACTAGTCCAATGATGGTTTTCAAATAGAAAAACTATAATGAAAAATGTAAATGTATCAACTAATTATGGAAGAAATAAACATTAAATGAAAGAACCTAATGCTGAAGACTTCCCTGGGGTATTTAATATTTCAGTCCTTAGCATGTGCTGATAACTACAGTGATGGAACTGCCAAGATCAATCTAGAATAGATGTGTTCATTTTTCTTTAATATTATAAATAGTGAGCTAGAAAGCTTCATCTGTCTGACTGATATAAAAGAGTAGAATTACAAAGAAATTTTACAAATTAATAAAGGCTGTATCTGTAGGAAACACTGTAAGGACAACTTTTTTTTTAGTGGAGTTCAATTTGCCAACGTATAGCATAACACCCAGGACTCATCCCGTCAAGTGCCCCCCTCAGTGCCTGTCACCCAGTCACCCTAACCCCCATCCACTTCCCTTTCCACCACCCCTTATTCGTTTCCCAGTTAGGAGTCTCTCATGTTCTGTCTCCCTCACTGATATTTCCCACTCATTTTTTCTCCTTTTCCCTATAATCCCTTTCACTATTTTTTATATTCCCCAAATGAATGAGACCATATAATGTTTTGTAAGGACAACTTTTAATCAAGCTGATTTTAATTAACAGTTAAAAACATACAGACCAGAAAACATGGAAGCAACCCAAATGTCCATCAACAGATAAATGGATAGGCAAAGTGTGGTCTCTGCATACGAAGCAATATTATTCAGCTTAAAGGAAGAAGGAAAATTCTGCCTTATGCTACAACATGGATGAACCTTGAGGACATTATGCTAAGTGAAATAAGCCACTCACCAAAAGACAAATGCTGTTGATTCCACTTACTTGAGGTGCTTAAGGTAGTCAGAATCATAAAGACAGAAAGTAGAATAGTGGTTGCTGGGGGCTGGGGGAAGGATTGGAGGATTACCGTTTAAAGGGCATAGAGTTTGAATTTTATAAGAGTTCTGAGGATGGATGTGGTGATGGGTGCACAACAATGTGAATGTATTTAATGCCACTAAGTTGAACACTTCAAAATGGTTAAGATGGTAAATTTTATGTTATGTGTATTTTATAATAAAAAGATGAATTACAATAAACCCCACCAAAACACTAAACATGCACACCAATTTCCTTGGAAAGCTAATGACTCTTGAAAGCACCCTGAATCTGATAATTTTGGCAGAAGAATTGAGAGTTTGAAACACCTAATAAATGATTATGGATTGCCAGGATTATCATCAAAGCAGTCCCAAACAAAATTTAAAAATACAAATTATGAAAGCAAAATGTAGCTAAATTGGGAACACATTCATGGTTAAGAAAGAATCATTTGGACTATCTTGCAAATTGAAAAATTATTCTATAGGTAATCTTGGAATAACAATACATTAATAAGTTGATGTATTAGGTTACTCTGTACTTTCACAGAAAGTTTATGAGCAATCACCACTACTGGCTGAAATATTTCCAATGTGCTACTCTTTAATTTATAATTATATATAATTCACTATTTGTTAGCATCTATGATGTAGAAGCCATTGTAAGTGACTTCTAGAAAAAAAATTTTCCTAAAGACTTGCGACTGTGATATATAAGCTACACACACACACACACACACACACACACACACACACGGCATAGAGCCAGAAGAGAAGACAAAGTGCCATAAAAGTTCAAAAGAGGGAACAGTTTTTTTTTGAGCTAGGAAGAATTCTGGAAAACTGAATAAAATTGAATGCATCTGAGGTGGACTTTAAGAGACAAATTAGTACCACTTGGGGTCAGGGACAAATATAGGACATTTCAGGCAGAAAGAATGAGTTGCACGGAAGAAGAAAAACAGAACATCAAAGGATAGGGGAAATCTCAGAAAAGAGAGATTTGCTGCACACATTGAAGATATTAAACCAAGGCACTGGAAGACCAATAAGATACCTCAACTGGATGCTAGAGAGGAGTATATGGGGATAGTAAGAGAAGAAATACCACTGAATTTGTATTAAGAAAGATTAAAGTGGAATGGGTTTCTATAATGGGTTAGAGATACCAGGGAGGAGAAGGCCAGCAGACAAGAATGGGTGATACAATTTCAGAAGTAGAATTAAAAGGGCTAAGCAACTAAATGTGTGTTGAAGGCAAGGAAGAGACAGGAATATTGGTGGTTTAGGATGGTTATTTCAGGTAGTTTGGTAATTAGATATTCTGAGAGGCCCTCTCGAGATGAAACAACCAGATTCTGTATAAAATACAATGTTTTCTTTCTTTGCTCATAGGAAGTAAGGGAAAAATCCAAAGGGAAAACCAAACAAAACAAAAATCACACATATATAAACTACATGGGCCAAAAATAGGATAATGAGCAGTAAGCATACCCAAATGGCAAGACATCTTTGAAGACAAATGTCCTTATTGGTACTGCAGCTTCAGGGACAAGGGATATGGGAGCTGAACATGATTCCACAGAATTAAGTCAGAGAGCCTAGAATAGGCCTAAAGTGGTTCCAGTTCCATAGTGTTATTTACTCCTGCCTGAAGCTAAAACAAATTCCCTCTGGAGAAAAGCTTCTTTGGTTTAATGTCTCCAAGTTTTCCATAAATTAAGATAAACCAAAAATGAGCTCATAGTAGAAAAATTACTGAATCCAGAAAAGAAAAAAAAAAAACAAAACATCATTGGTATGAGTCAGCAAAAATAGATTTCCACTGGCAAGCACTTCAAATATGAGAATTATCAGAAAATAAGATAAAATAATTATGTCTTAAATATTTTAAAAAACAAAAGATGGAATCACAAAATTAGTAAATCAGAAGAGATTATGCAAAAATTGCTAGATTTGAGGGGAAAAAAATATAAATTCCAAAAAATAAGGTTTTTGAATAAAAGAATAGATGAGTTAAAGCAGTTTAAACATAGCAGAAGCAAAAAATAGTGAAAGAGAAGGAAGATCTTAATAAATTACTAGGGATACAACATATTAGTATCAGAAGACAATAACTATAAGTGAGATGTTTAAAGCTCTGGAAGGTAAAATAAAAATATCTAACATACGTCTAGAGTTCCTAGAAGGAGGGGACAGAGAAGAGAAGATACAAAGCATATGTAAAAATGACTGAAAATTTTCCAGAACGGGAAAAAGCAAAAATCCACAGAAATAGTGAGTTGAATAAATATCAACCAGGATAAAAAAGGAAGGAAGGAAGGGAGGAAGGAAGGAAGGAAGGAAGGAAGGAAGGAAGGAAGGAAGGAAGGAAGGAAGGAAGGAATGGAAGGAAAGAGCTCCACATTTATATATTAGGTAATGAAATGGCAGAACACAAAAGACAAAGAGAAAAACTTAAAAGCAGGCAAAGTGAGGGAAAAACAGAATACATTCAGTAAATTACATCCCAGTAGCAACAAGTACACCAAACATCCAGATCTTGGGTTCTAGTACCATTCTTCAATAAAAGGAACCAGTGGCCCTTGGACAGATGACTGATTCTAAGAATGGGCAGGAAATACATAAGATGAATCCAAACATCTCGCTGGATGGAACCAGCTGATACAGGAACCAACTGAAAGACCTCCCAATGGCCAATGCTGGAACAATTTGAGAAAAAAGGATTAGACTATATCCAAAGAATAAAATAAATATCCATGAAAATATACTCTATAAATGATTTAATAAATTAATAAAATGAGGGAGAATAAACAAATCTTCCTTGCAGAAGAATTCCAAATTATAATGAAGGGTATTTTACAAATTCCTAATGGTTACTCCTCAAAACTGTCAAAGTCCTCAAAAGTAAGGAAAATCTGACAAACTATCATAGCAGAGGAGACTAAGGAGAGATAACAACTAAATGTAATGTTATATTCTAGATGGGATCCTGGAACCAAAAAAATGACATTAGGTTAAAAACTAAGCAAATCTGAATAAGGTATGGATTTTAGTTAAAGGTGATTTATCAATATTGGTGCATAGTTATATCCAATGTATCATATTAATATGAGATGTTAGTAATAGGGGAAACTGGGTACAAGGCATATGTATGGGAGCTTTTTATATTATCTTCTCAATTTCTCTGTAAATCTAAAAATGTTTTTAAAATAAAATCTATTTTAAAAAGGGTAAGAAAGAAGCATAGAAAAAAGGGGGAAAGATGAAAAAAGTAAGGTCTATTAATAATTGCAACAAGTGTAAATGGACCAAAATTACTACCTAAAAGAGTGTGATAGTTCAGATTTTTAAAACAAATCAAAATTCATCCATTTTTTAAATGAGACATACTGAAGACATGAAGAAACTGAAACTAAGGAAATGGAAAAAGTTATGCCAGTAAAATATTAACCAAAGATACTGTCAAAATAGAGTATCATTAAATTATTATTTTTAAAGATTTCATTCACCAAAGAGATACATCTAAACTATATACATGTGATAAAACAAACTCAGATTATATATACAACAAATTTACTGGAACTACAGGGGAAAATGGAAAAATTCACCATTCTAGTAGATTTCATCTCTCTCTCTCTTCTCTCTCTCTCTCTCTCACACACACACACACACACACATACAAGCATAAAACCTAAATGTCAGCATACTGCAAAAACAATGGTGGTATCAAAAACCATTCTTAACACGATTGCAATTAAATTTGGAACCATGACAAAAATAGTAAGAACAAAACCAAAATAATTCCCTACATACTTCAAAATTTTAAACATACACTTTAAGTAACTCATGTCTCAGGACGCCTAAGTGACTCAGTTGGTTAAGTGTATGATCCTTAATTTTGGCTCAGGTCATGATCTCAGGAAGGTGAAATGAAGTCCTGTGTTGGCTCTCTCTGTGCTGGGTGTGGAGTCTGCTTAAGATTCTCTCTTTCCTTTGCCCACCCGCCCACCACATTCTCTTTCTAAAATAAAGAAAGAAATACCTTATAGTTCAAAATGAAATTAAGATAAAAACTAAAGTACTTAGAATTGATTTCTGGAAGAAGACCAAAAACATTTTTTTTTCATTTTTTTCATTTTTTTTTCATGAGGGAGTTAGTGGAAACAGTCAGGGTGCATGGGAGATATTTTACTGTATCTATTTTTGTAACTTTTAAATTGATTGATATTAACATATTTCCCAATAAAAATAAATTTATAACATTTAAATTAAAATTCTCAGAAATGACTGATAATGAAAATATTATTTACCAAATCCTGAAGGATGAAACTAAAGTGAAGGAAATATATAGCCACAACATGCTATCTATTTTTAAAAGTCCAATTGTTAATAAAAAGCCAATTTAAGAAATTAAACAATTTCTGGTAAGACTGATAAAGGAAACAAGAAAGAAGGCACAAATAAACAATATTGGGGCTGAAAATAAAGTTGTGGCAATATTACCTGGAAAAAAAGAGATAGTCACTAAAATTAAAAAAAAATACTACAAATCCATCACAGATTAAAAAGGGTATACCATAAAAATATTATGCCAATCATTGGAGAACCAAAGTGAAATAGATTCCTAGGAAAACCTAAACTGCCAAAAATAAGAAATAAAATAAAATAATCTAACTAGTAAATTGAAAGAATAGTGAAAAATCTTCCTACAAAGAAAACTCTAAGCTTACATAATTTCCAAGTACGTTCTAAAAAAATTTCCCAGAAGATAGATCATTCTAGTCTTTATAACCTCTTGCAGAGTATACAGAAATGTACTCTCAAACTATTTCAGAAATCATGATATTGATACCAAAGGATGACAAGAATAGCAAGAGAAATAAAAATTATATGCCAACTCATTCATGAACACAGACATAAAATCCTAAATAAAGTATTAGTAAGCCAAGTCCAGTAATGTATACAAATAAAATATGTAATTGCCATGTTATAGAGAATGCAAGAGAAGTTTAACATTCCTCATAAATCTATCAATGCCAATAAATATGAAATTTAAATGAAATGGAAAAATTTATAAACTATAAAAATTTACCAAAACTGGCTTAAAAATTGGAAAATGTGAATCATCCTGTATCCATTAGAAATATTTAAACAGTAGTCAAAATCTTTCCAGAAATGAAATATCAAGCCCAGATGGCTCTACTGGCCAGATCTACCAAATTATCATTTTTTAAATTTTATTTATTTATTTAATTGAGATAGAGAGTATGAGAGTGTTAGCACAAGTCAGGGGCGGGTAGAGGGAGAGGGAGAAGCATCCCACTGAGCAGGGACCTCAACTCGGAGCTCCATCTCAGGACCCTGGGATCATGAGCTGAGCCGAAGTCAGACACTTAACCGACTGACCCACCCAGGCACCCCTAGATCTACCAAATTATTAAGAAACAAATGATCCACTCATATTCATTCTTTCAGTGAACAGAAAAAGATTAGTCAGCAACTCAATTTATAAGGCTAGCATAACATCAATTTAAAATGTCTAAAAAAGGAAATTTCAGATTGATCACTCTCAACAATCATTAGCAAATTTAAGCCAGCATTAATACATCACTTAAAAATTGGATGGGGGCAGCCCGGGTGTCTCAGCAGTTTAGCGCCGCCTTCAGTGCAGGGTGTGATCCTGGAGACCCGGGATGGAATCCCACATTGGGCTCCCGGCATGGAGTCAGCTTCCCCCTCTGCCTGTGTCTCTGCGCCTCTCTCTCTCTCTCTCTCTCTATGAATAAATAAAATCTTTTTTAAAAATTGGATGGGACATAGTATTGTTGGTGTAATGGTAAAAAATTAATCTATGATATGATTTATTCCATTAATGTATTAAAAGAAAAAAGTCTTATGGTTATCACAATAAACAGGAAAACATTTGAAAAAAGTCCATGACAGAAGCACTTGCCAAATAGGAATAGAAGAGACTATTCTTTCTTTTTTTTTTTAAGATTTTATTTATTTATTCTTGAGAGACACACACACACACAGAGAGAGAGAGAGAGAGGCAGAGACACAGGGTGAGGGAGAAGCAGGCTCCCTGTGGGAAGCCCGATGCAGAACTTGATCCCAGGACCCCAGGATCATGACCAGAGCCAAAGGCAGATGCTCAACCATTGAGCCACCCAGGTGTCCCAGAAGAGACAATTCTTAACCAGATGAAAGGTATTTACCAGAAGCTCAGCAAATTTTATTCATTATTTATTGTGAAGCTGCAGACTTTTAAAATCAGAAAGAAGAAAAAAATGCCTACCACTACTTGTACTGATAAGTATATGGCAAGAAAAAAAAAGTGAAAACAAACTGTCTGTGGTCATGAATCCTATAATTATCTACAGAGAAAATGCAAAATGAATCTACAAATTATTAGAAATAATAGAGTTTAGAAAGGTGCTTGAGTTAAAGATCTATGCTTAAAAATGATTTGTAATTTTTACACACCAGTAAAAAAATTATAAACACCATATGTAACTATAACAAATACAAGAGTATCAGAAACAAGTCTACCAAAAGATGTGCAAAACTTTAAAGAAAAAATTATAAGCCTTTTGAAAGACATTAAAGAAGATCGAAATAACTGGGAGATACACCATGGTGATGGAAAGTCTCTCCATCGTTCTCCCCAGACTGATCAATAGCATCAATGCAAGTCTAATTAAAATTTCAACAAAAGCTTCCAAGAAACGACAAGCTGAACCTAAAATGTGTAGAATGAGCACAGTACCATGATACTCCTACAGAAGAACAAGTGGTGTGACATTCCATACCACATATCAGGGCCTAAAATAATGTTACTGAAATTAATACCATGTAGTATTAGCATAAAGAACAGAAACATCTTGACTAATGGAGGGTAATAGTGAACCTAGAAACAAGGTTACTTTGGACAGAGCTGGTATTATGCTTTGGCGGGGGGGCAATGATGAACCAGCTTAAAAACTGTGCTAAGACAAGAAATTATTCATATGGGAAAGAATGAAATCTGATCCCTACCTTACACAACAGACAAAACTCAATTCTCTCTACTCCTAGGTGTATACTAAAGAGAAATAAAACATATCTCCACACAAACACTTGTATGTAAATGTTCATAGCAGCATTATTTATAACAGCAAAAAGCAGAAACAAACTGTCCATCAGTTGATGAATGAATAACTATAGTACAGACAAATAGTGGAATATTATTTAGCAAAAAAAAAAAAAAAAGAATGGAGAACTAATACAGGCTGTATTAAAAACATCACGAATGAAAGAAGCCAGTCACAAAAGACCACGTATTATATGATTCTATTCATAAGAAATAGCCAGAACAAGCAAATCTAGAGAGATAGAATTTAGATTAGTGGTCGCCTAGTGCCAGAGTGTTGTGGGGAAAATGGAGATGGCTAACTGTTAATAAGTACGTTTTTTGAGAGGAGGTGATGGTTGTACAACTCTGTGAACCATACTGAAACCCACTCAATAGCACACTTTACATAGGTGAATTGTATGACATGGAAATTATATCTTACTTAATAAGGCTAATATTCTAAAAATCAATGTATAGTGAATCAGAGACCAAATGCGAAAGATGACATTTTTTAAAATATGAGGAAAGGGTTTTTTTACTTCAAGGTAAGGAAGGATTTCTTAAATATAACTCAACAGGCACTAAAAAAGATTGATAAATGAGACCATATGATTAAAAACCTCTATTCCTCAAAAGACACCATAAAGAATGAAAAAATAAAAAGTTAAAAGGGGAGATTTCTAACATGTAATTAATGAAAGAACAGTATCTAGAATTTGTGAAGCATACCAATAAATACAGAGACATAATTCTCTGTAATAGAGAAATGAAAAAAGTCATGACCAGGAACTTTATAAAAGAAAAAAATTTAATAGTAAAGTTATGAAAAGGTGCCCAACCTCAGCAGTCATCAGAAAATGCATATCATTTTACAATCACTATATTTGCAAAAATTAAGAAGTCTGATACTACCAAGTGTTGGCAAGGACACACATGATGGGAGGGTAAAGTGACAAAACCTTATTGTAAATTAATTTGGCACTACCTAGAAAAGTTGAACATTTTCATGAGCTATGTCCCAACATTTTAAAGAGAAATTCTTATACATGTATACCAGGAACATGTCCAAGAATATGCATAGTGGAGTTTTTAAAACTACATAACTAGAGGTGACCAAACTGTGTATCACATTAATTGACTTCCCATCATAATGGGATATTATATCCAGAGAAATGAATAAACTAGAACTGCACATAAAAGAAGGGGTGAATCTTCAAAATAAACTATTAAGAGAGAAATTCAAATCATGGATTACCTACAATATGCAATCATTTTTATAAAGTTCAGAAACAAGCAAAAGCGAACAACATATTGTTTAGGGACAGATATGTGATAAAGCTGTCCTGAAAAAAACATTCAGTAACCATCAACACACAATTAAGGCCAGAGGTTGCCTCTGGGGCAGATCCTGGGAACACAGGAAAGGAAGGACCATCTGGTTAGAGACAATGGTTTTAGCAGTGTTCTAATTCTTAACCTGGGTGGTCAGTGTGTCTTAATATTATTTATGACATATTTTTGTACATGTAAGATTTAACGCAATAACCTTTTTAAAAAATAATGCAGATGTTTTTATGCCTAGATGGCAAGGAGAAGGCTTCTAATAAGGAATAATTTTTAAAAATTTAATACAATAATTATTTTTAAGATAGTCTGTATTATGGAAATGCACAATCCTATGATGATTTTTCTTTTTATTGTGCATTTTTCATAGAGGACCCTTGATTTCATTTATGTCATTGAATGTCACATTACTTCATCATTCTTTACCTTTCATTATTACACAAAAATCTTTAATACATTTTCTTTAGAACAATATGAGTTCTAGAATACATTTTTAGTTATTTATATTTGATATTAAGGCCACCAAACTTATTAAGTCATATAAAACATCTAAACAATTTCTCTTTTTTAATTACGCTGGATATGATAAATAAATATTTGGATTTAAGCTTAAAGACTCAAAGAAAAGACACTATTTTAAAGTATGGTCTTTTGATTTTCAAACATATTTTATAAATATCAAATGCAATAGAATTTTCTATTGTAAATAGCTCCCACAGAAACTTCAGCATAAAAGAGAATTTAACCTTGTAAGAAAACACTGCTTTTGTCTCTCAAAAAAGTACCAGAAATAATGACATATGATTACTGTGTTTAATAAATGCAACAGTTAAACACGAATCAGCATTGTTCTGAGGCAGGACAACTGGTGTGTAATGAACACCATGGCTCAGGCAGTAGTAGGGTCAGACAATATGGAAAGATAGAATTAAAAAGAAACAAAGTAATAAAAAGGTGGGAGATTTGAATTCAGAATGGTTTGAGGCAGAGTTATTCAAAGAATGGTGAGTACCTCCAGGTGAACTCTTGCTTTGGCATAGGTCTCACGTCTTTCAAGACTTGTGACCCTTAGTAAGTAGTTCATAGATCTCTGTCCAGCTATGTCAGTCATTGGTTTGTCCATCTGTATGTCCATGCATCTAAACATCCATTACCCCACCAAATCACATATTCAGGAGCTGGAAGGCCGTACCTACTAATGAGGCTTCGGTGTCCATTTCTGAAGAATTATGTTCTCATTTATAACAAGGTTTATCAAGGAGGTAGACCTCTCAGAGGAAATGGTTTGGGATTCCATTTCAGGAGAAATAGTCCAAACTCCTAACCTCCTCCTCACTGGAAATTTCCTTCCAAATGAAAGGGTAAGACCCTAAGAACAGGGGCCCTGACATCATTCTCCTGCCCTCCTTAGACATTCTTTGGCTGATGACAGAGTTAGAGTTAGGAAGTATTCTGGTATAGAAGTGGATAATTTTGGGTTAGCTAGTATAACTGCTTCATACAGGCTTCAAGAGCAAGAGCACACAGAATTCAAACACACCTGTATTTCTTACATGAATTAGGATAGAGTGGAAGGGCTGAGATGTGCCTGTTAATCTCTGTGGGGTATAGGGCAGGCAGTAAAACACTGTTTGCAACTTCATCATTTCAAGGAAGTTACACATAAATGCCACAGGAATGAAAACCTCACAGAAAGGTAAAGATTTGAAGAAATGCCCATCTAATTTCTTGGCTGGTTACATCATGCAGAAAAGGTCAGAGCACTCCTATATCCTGCAGTTAAGCGGCCTTGATAGGTTATGTTTTTCATCTTTTATTCACTTGGTCCTTTCATTTTACCTCAGACAGGAAGCACCAGGGCAGTTGGTCTGCATGGCTGGTAGACCTGAGACAATGAACTAATTGCAAGTATCACATATTGGAAGTGCACCCTATTCAGGAGGGCAAGTTGCTATGTATATACTTATAATACTTTAATCTTTCTTTGAAGACTTTGGAAATATTCCAGGACCATAAAATAATTCAAGGGCATTATAGTAAACATCAATTAGCATTCTAAGGAACATAAATGTATAAAGGGACTGGGGTTCATCTATGGTGACCAGATGGATATCCTTAAAGTAATTTCAGAAAAAAAATCCTTCCTATCTGCTATTTATTTTTATGGAGCATATACATTTAAATTCTCCTTACCTCTTCCTTTTGCTTTAATAAGTAGGTGTTTATTACAGAGTAACTTAGCTTTGTTTCTTCTCTATTTCTTAATTTAAATGTGTCTTATGTAAACATCCATAATTTGTCTTTGAATATATGTCTCTCACTGAGATCTTTGAAATACTAGGAGATTAACTTTTGGTGTTGAAGCTTCTGGCTAATAAGGAAAAAGCCTATGCCTTTTTAAAAAATAAGTTTGAGAAAAACCCTGATGACTAGGTTTGAAAATACAGATTACTGTTAGTTATGATATGTAATCTAGTATATAATATAGCTACCATTTGTTTATATCATTATACATTTTTAGTATCAACTATTATATTTTAAAAATTAAAATACAGATAACAGGTTTCTTTGTTATATTTGGTTGTAGATCACTCCTATGTCCCAGTTATTTCTGAAGCAAAACTTCAGACTCTTACTCTTCTAGAACTTTCACTCTACCACAATAAAATGTTTTTTTAAAGAAAGAAATACACTGAATGAAATATGAATTTCTCAGACTTTATTAAATATATAGAATTGAAAAAATTTATATAGTATTGATGTGAAAGTGGATATTCAATTTAAGAGAGGACAGCATATGTAACAAAAAGTAGTAGAACATATTAGGAAAATACTGTTGGATCAGTCAAAAAATAATACCTTGTAAAGGTTTAATGTATCTATCTTAGAGAATAAACTTATACTATGTATAAACTTGTATCATGTATATCTTACCTGATATATTTTATTTATTGTCATTTTAAAAACAAAAGTCATATAAGTAGTAAAAATGGAAAGCTTATTTTACCATATAATTATATCTGACATATACTATGCCTTTTAATGTTTTTTGGAAATTAATAATTTCAAATTAAACCACATATTATAAAATCATTTTATACATAAGGTAATTTTAATAAAAGTTTTTATTTTATAGTATTTTTATAGGGCTAAAGCTTTTAAAATGTGCTCATATATGCTACAGTAAAGACAGATAATTGATAAAAGTAGAAAAAAAGAATATTAATGGATGCAGTAGTCACATTAAAGTCTGCATAAGGAACTGGGTCTTTAGATTCCTAGGACAGCGTATTTTCTATTTTTAACCTGCTGCATCTAAGCTGCAAACAGAACTTTCTTGAATCATAATGTCTATGTTTTATCAAATGGAAAATCTGTTTTAAATCCCTTAAATGACTGAGAAATGTTTAGAACTAAGAGCCAGCAGATGTACTTTTAAACAATTCGAAAATTTCATGGGCATCTGATAGGCACATTTGGTATATTTATTTATTTTATTTATTTTTTATTTATTTATTTATGATAGTCACAGAGAGAGGGAGAGAAAGAGAGACAGGCAGAGGGAGAAGCAGGCTCCATGCACCGGGAGCCCGATGTGGGATTCGATCCCGGGTCTCCAGGATCGCGCCCTGGGCCAAAGGCAGGCGCCAAACCGCTGCGCCACCCAGGGATCCCGCATTTGGTATATTTAAAGGACATTTGTGCTTTTAGACTCCTGTTCTACAGTTATTACATCTACTAATTAAAAATAAAATCATTAGCCCACCTTGTGGTTCAGTGAAAATATCTCCTCTCCAACTCGTAGGATAGACGGGCTAGAATTCCCCCAAATTCCAAGAGACTAGCTTAGCTCTAGAAGGAATACTATACACAAAAATAAAATAAAATGCGGTACTGCTGTGTGCAAGGACACTACTAAATTATGTAATGAAAGAGAGGACAAAGTTTAGCATATAGGAAAGGCAAGAAAAATTTTAATTTGGATAAAAATTTTAGAACAACAAATATTCAGTTTGGGAATATATTACAAAGGACTTAAGAAAGGAAATTTATTTTTACTTGCAAAAGCAGGGAACGTTCTAGGTGGAGGGAAAGAAAAAAAAAAAGAAGGGTAAAAATACAAAAGAAAAGCCCCAGTAATTTACATGCCTATCTGCAGAAAAAAGCTTCAAAAGGAGTAGAACATGTAATGAGTCACACGAACTGGCAAACGTTATGGCTGCATTTGTTTTTCTGTGAGTAATGACGATATTGCTAAAAACTCATAACTGATGTTGAAATTTCTAGTGTTATTCTAAAAGTACCACCCAAACCATCTATTTGAAAATAGGTCTTGAGGAAAGTGAATAAAAACCCGCAGCAAATTGCTTTTAGTTTAGATTAAAATTAAAAGGGAAATAAGAGGGTTCCTAACACATTGGCCCACTTTGGAAATTTGCAAATGAAATGTCTACTAGACATGAAATGATTGTATAGGGGCATTTATGTTATAAATTAAACTATATAAATAATTAACAGAAGCACAAAATATAAATTTTTATAAATTTTCTAGACTCAAATGGAATTAAAAGAGTGGAAATACTCTACTTGAGAATGATGGCCCTAAAAAGATACTGTCTTTAAGGGGAAGGGGAGGAAAAATAAAATAAGATAAAAACATAGAGGGAGGCAAATCATAAGAGACTCTTAACTGTAAGAAACAAACTGAGGGTTGCTGGAGGGGTGAGGGGTAGAGTGATGGGTAATGGTGACAGGCATTAAGGAGGGCGCATGATGGAATGAGCACTGGGTGTTATACGCAACTGATGAATCACTAAATCTACCTTGGACACTGATACTATATTATATGTTGACTAAATCAAATTTAAATAAAAAATGTTTAAAAAGACCTAGTCTTCAAACACCACTTTTAGTAATCTCATCTGGAGAATGTAAAATATGAGTATTAAAAAGCCAAAACAGACATATTATCCACAGTTCATTCTGGTGCAACATCAGAGTTATCAGGAGGACTACATGCTGGGAAGATGTTATTTGCAGCATCTAGAAATACTTAAAACTATTTCTTGACAGAGTGTTTCCAGGAGTGACAGGCAACCTATTTGCCCTTGGAAGAAAAATAAATTCAGGCTGAATCCTTCTTCACTAGAAGCCTTCTTCTAAAAGAATGACATTCAAGTAATTGGAAAGCAGATTTCAATACTCTCCACTTACTTCCCTGTTCTGGGAAAACAAAGTTTGACCTATGTTTTCTGCCGATTTTGCATTAGCCACTCTATTCAAACATCCTATACACACTTTGGTCACAAAAGCCCACACATTATACTAGTGCCATTCAGAAAATACTGATTACTATGCTAACAACCATATGACTTTTTTAAAGCAAAGTATTCGCAAGTTTTGGCTGCCTAATTAAACATAAGAAAATCTAGAACACTCAGAAGCACAAATCGTTGACTTGATAACAATGAGCTGATGAAAGAGAAAGGAGTCCTACCCTCTGTGAAAGGTGAAGCTCACTCCATGACTGCCTGTCTCAGAATGGACCTGATGCAACCTGTTTTATCATTATGCATACTTTTTTATGTGTTGTGTGCACTTGGTATAACTAATTCTATAAATATATGCAGAAATACAGAAGGATCAAATATGTTTTAAGTCGGTACCATGTAAACCGCATTTGTAATTGCAATAAAAATATGTAAGTCAATAATCTGAAAAACTGTACTATTATTTCAGCCTTCCCCCCAACCTAAGCATCAGATTATAAGTGAGGATATCTAGTTTAATATTCCTTTCAATAACTGCATACAATTCTTGATAGATCTAGTTCTGGGGATTTCGAAAGAAGCTCAAGATAAGTGTCTAGGAAATCCATTCTCAAGCCATGAAAGTATTGGTGGTACATCTCTCTAGCAGAGTAGCACAGTATCCTCCCCAGCCAACTTGACCGTAAAGGATAGCGTCATTGCTCAGGTGGGCCTCCCCAAGATATCTTAGGTGTCAGAATACTGGTATTATGTTTAGCATACAGTGTCAGAAGAGAGAGGGAAGCTACCTCACTCTTTTTTTTATTTTAAGATTTTATTTATTTATTTGAGAGAGAGAGAAAGAGGACAGAAGCAGGGGGAATGGCAAAGGGAGACGGTAAAGCAGGCTCCCTGCTGAGCAGGAGCCAGACGTGGGGCTCCATCCCAGGATCCCAAGATCGTGACCTGAGCTGAAAGCAGACGCTTAACCATCTGAGCCAGCCAGGTGCCCCGAGGTTACATCGCTCTTAATCTACTCTACTTGGGAAAGCATCCTTGATGATTTTGACATCAACACAGCAACCCAGAGATAGAGAAACTTTAACTAAATGTACTATAACAATTTGCATTTTTGTTCATGACCTGCTGTTACTTGCTGTTTCACTTCTCTATTCATAAAATGAATCTACCTAATGTAAGGAAATATTTTGTGGGCAAAGCCAATGCAAATAACTAGAAAAAAATGCACTAACTAAATCCGTAGCGGTATTATTTGCCTCTGCTAATAAACATAAAATATATATTTGTTAATTTGTAATAAATTGGCTGTTTCACTTTAAAATTACTTTTATTAATATTTTTGTGAATTTTTTTAGCTGAAGCTCTGTAAGAGGATAAAAAAGGTTGTCCCTAAATATATTCAAGTGTATATTCAAAAGGTATATATAGTTTCTTTTTTTTTAAGGTTTTTTTATGTATTCATTTGAGAGAGTGAGAGCGCACAAGTGCACAAGAGTACAAGTGTGTGGGGGGGTACGCTGCAGGGGACCTATTCTTATTTATTTTAGAGAGAGAGAAAATGAGAGTGTGTGTGGGGGGGTAGGGACAGAGGGAGAGAATCTTCAAGCAGACTCCCCACTGTGAGCAGAACCCAACTTGGGGCTTGATCTCATGACCAATGAGATCATGACCTAAGCTGAAATCAAGAGTCAGAAGCTCAACCAATTGAGCCACCCAGGAACACCTAGACTATCATTTTTAAGAATTTATCTTAATAGATGTAATGTTAAACTCTTTCAACATTATATTCTTGCATCTGATAAAACTAGACAGTTATGAGGTCTAAGTTACACATCTTAGATATTTATACACTTAACTACAGGCACACTGGTCTTAAAACACTTTTAAGATAAACTAAAAGACAACATTTAACAAGATCAAGATCATGATACCAATGGATTTTCAAAACCTACAGAAAAATGCTTGTAAGTAAATTTAGAGATGAACAAAAAAAAATTTGTTTCACAATCAGCCTCACATTTTTGATAAATACATAAATCATTTTTTTCACGAAGTAGTAACTGACATCAAATGTATTTTAAGATTGACAGTTTTGCTAACAAAAATGGTTTATATAACTTAACACAGAGCTCTTCTAAATCCATTCTGTGATTAAAAGTTCTGGCCATAAAACTACCTATAACTTCTACTAGTCAGTTAACCAAATTTCCATTGCCTGTTAAACTACTGGTAGCCTACTAGTTGTACTTACTTGGTGTACTAAACAAAGTCAACTGACATAAAGGAGACACATGATTTACAAGATTGTTTTCCTTTTCATTAACCTAAAAGTCTCAGAAACTCCCTTCACTCTCTCTCTCCCATTTAACCTCCAGCACAAGCTTGCACTTGCCTATTCACTCACTGGATCATTCCCTTGCTAAGGAAGGGCACACCCAAGAGGTCTTTAGCCAGAAGAGACCTTGCCTCCAAGATAGGCTCACAGTCATGAACTTTGGGTGTCTGACTAAAACCTTTTTGTTACCCTCAATCTCTGATATTTCTTTGCTTCATAATCTGGGATTTGAATTCCTGATGTTATACATGTTTCAAAATTAGGCTTACTACTGGTTTCCCAAATCTATTGCTGTGCTTAGATTCCTGACATTATGTAACTACATCTTTTTATCTCTTGTTTTAACTACCTGGACTCTCAAGGTTCTTTTCATGACCTCATGATCTGATTTCATTATTCTAAAACTGACCTACTTGAATTTCTGATCCTCTAGGACCTTAATGGCCCATATTAGTGCCTAGCTACCTGGTCTCCTCCCTCTGCCGTGTCCTAATGCAGTGAGATTACTGTTTATTTCCTCAGGCCATTGACTGAGCTATCTATACCCCAAAGCATCCAACAAACCCTAGGAAGTATAAGAATGAAAATAAATACCTGCAAAGTATTGAAACAGAAATGCATGTTGCTATGGATACAGAACTGTGTTTGTGACCACAATTTTATTCTATGCAGTTCCAAAGGAAAATGGCCAGTAAGGAGGTAAAAGTTTAGAACTGAAGGATGCCTACGTGGCTCAGTGGTTGAGCATCTGCCTTTGGCTCAGGGCATGATCCCGGACCGCCGGATCAAGTCCCACATCAGGCTCCCTGTGAGGAGCTTGCTTCTCACTCCGCCTATGTCTCTGCCTCTCTCTGTGTCTCTCATGAATAAATAAATAAATCTTTAAAAAAAAACTGAGAACTGAAAATGTAATCAAAGAAATCACAAAGTACATATTACTTTTGTTAGCAGAAAATTATATAAAGACTGTTTGTTTTTATTGTAAGAGATGTCTTAAGTGTGGGTATATACTATACATCAATTTCATACATCATAAAGAATTTTTCCCAGGTCTGTATGACTAAAATTGAATGTATATAATAAAGTGGGATGCTGTTAATTAAAATGTTATGCATAATACAAACCACATCACTTAAATAACCCTCTTTCAGTTTTGCAGTTTAGAAAATTATTGTGTGTATGTATTGTTCCGAAATTTTACAAGCAGCTTCACAGACTTATTTGAAATCCTTATAATAAACATGTACGTATTATCATTTCCATTAAAAATTATAAAATGGATGCTCTGAAAGACTGTATTAAGGTATCTATTTTAGTGCAGGCAAACATCTTGCAAATAGCAATCAGGACTGGCTTCCAGGACCTCTGACTTTCCTCATCTGCTCTATTGGACAGCACTGTGCTTTAGTTAACCAAAGCTCCTTGCCCTAGAACTCAGAGATATTTGCACAGTTTAGTCCAAAGTGACTGGGGCACTTTAAAAATTTTTTAATTAAAATCTTTAATGATTATTATTAATTTTATTTTAAAAACAGTTGCCAGCTGGATAAATAAAAAAGATTTAACTAACATGTCAATTCTAAAGAAATATAAAATAACATTAGTGGAAAAAAGCATTTAGATCCTTCCACATGAAGTGATTCCCTACGTACTGGTGAATTACCTAACTGAAACAGTATCATTTTATTAAAGTCTGATATTTTGCTTCTCACCTCAAATTTTATGGCATCATGAAATTACATTTCAACGAGATGTTCAAGATTTATTAAGAAAGTCTTGCCTCAAACAGTCTTCTACTTATTTCCACTAATGTTTCATGCAGTTTCTATTTCTCAGTGCATTATTCTGAGTCCTCTCTCTACTTAGATTTTATATTTTCTATTTCCTACAACACTGACTACCATACCATGCGGGCTGTCTGATGTACTCTCTATACTGAGGAACCTGTGCACAGCCGTGTTCTATTCTTCACCTTGGCATCAGAAAAGCATGTCACCCTTAATCCATCTATGACCACCACCTGGCGTATAAATAAGGTTTCCTCTGTACTGTCTTGAGTTCTCCATCTCAACTATTGCTCCAACTAATACGTATCCTTGCCTTCCTAACGCTAAAATGTAAATACCTCCGTTGCACTAATGACAGGAATACCTTACTGACCATTCTCATAGGCACAAAGTAATGATGGTACCATAATGTGTTTTGCAGGATGCCAGAAAACTGCATTCCGAAATATCAGATGCAACTTGGAGAAGCCTTCTGAATATCTCTTCATTTCTCTGAAAACGTGCATTATAAATTAACTAGTAAGGAATTTGCCCAAACTGTTCAGGAACCTATGTCTGTGCAACATCTCAGAAAACAAAGAGTAGAGTAGATGAAAGCGGAAAAAGAAAAATCCGGTCTTGTGTTGACAAAAGTTTTCTTTATGAAATTTTTTCACTCAAGTGTTTAAAATTTTAAAATGCTCATAAATAAACAAACCAAATGGGATTCGAAGGGCTTTTCATGGGAACAGTACTTTACTGCTTTTGACTTCCCGTCTCCAATCCACCCTCCAGATGTAGACACATTTAATTCTTTCAGTTGCATTTTTGCCTCTTCAGATAATGACCTTCATACCTTTACATATTCCATTAGTTACATTCACTACCTATTTATTTCCTGCTATAAAAGATAAAGATTTAGCTTCCTTACACCATCACTGTCCCTCCTTCTCCATCTTTGGAATATAGCTGCTTCACCATTTTTAATTTTTTTATTGGTTGCCTTTATAACTTGTTTCCAATTTTATTGATATAATTGACATATAACATTGTGTAAGTTTAAGGCTTATACCACAGTGATTTGACACGTGTATTTATTATGAAATGATCATATTAAGTTTAGTTAACATCCATCAACCTCATATAAGTACAATATTTTTTTCTTGTGATAAGAACTTTTGAGATTTATTCTCTTAGAAACTTCCAAATATACAGTACAGTATTGCTAACTATAGTCACCACACTGTACGCTACCTCTTCAGAACTTAACTATCTTATAACTGGAAATTTGTACCTTTTGACCATCTTCACCCAATTTCTCTACCCTGACCCCCACCATCCCCTGCCTCTTGGCAACCACCATCTGTTCTCCGCTTCTAGGAGTTTGGGTTTTTGAAGATTTCACACGTAAGTGAGATCATATGGTATTTGTCTATCTCTGTCTGACTTATTTCACTTAGCATAATGCTCTCAAGTTTCATCCATGTTGTCATAAGTGGCAGGATTTTCTTCTTTATGGTTGAGTAGTATTCCATTGTGTATATAAACCACATTTTCTGTACCCACTCAGTGACTGAGGGACACTTAGTTTGTTTCAATGTCCCGGCTAATGTAAAGAATGATGCCATGAAAATGGGGGTACAGATACCTCCTCTGGATAGTGATCTCATTTCTTTCAAATACATACCCTGATGTACAATTGCTAGATCATATAATAGTTCTATTTTTAATTTTTTTGATGTGGAGAAACGAAAACCCCTGTGCACTGTTGGTGGGCATATAAACTGGTACAGACACTATGGAAAATAGTGTGGAGGTTCCTCCCAAAATTAAAAATACAACTTTCAATAAGATAATTCAACTTTTCTAGCAATTATAGATGACCTCTTTTCATTCTTCACTTAATTTGATGAGTATATTACAACTGCCTAACCTTTACCTGACCTAATCATTCTCAAAACCTTGATTACCTGAGTTTGTACTTCTGTTATTTGTACTTCTGTTAAGGTTGGTAACATGTTATGTATATAACCATGAATAAATTTCCCATGATTTATATGGAAACTGATTTCACAAGGCGAAATTTAAACATAGAATCTAGTTATTGTTCAAAACACAAGAGAATATATTATGTAACTATGCTTCTGGTAGTTCCCTCTCACCCACTCCGAACTGAGGCTAATTAACTTCCTTATATCACCTTTGAATTTTCTGCTTTTATTGCCTCCTAACATGATTAAGAATTCTCATGCATAGTATTTATAGAGTCTTCCTCCCTTCACCTCACATCTGTCCTGGTCTGGACTGGATGTTTCCTAGACTCACTGTGCAGCAGTCTCTGAGACTTCTCTTTCCTCCTCTTCTGTTTGAATCCACCGTTGCTTCAATCTCTGAACTTATAGTTCTTTTATATTTTCTCCTTTAGTTTATGGAAGAACATCTACAAGCAACTTCCAAAGAAATGCAGGAGATAAACTTTCCAGATCTTTGCATGTGTGCAATGTCTTTCTCCAACCTCATAGCTGACTGAAGTTTGACTTCTGTATAGAAACCTAGTTTAAAAAATATTCCTCTTTTGTTGTTCCAATGGCATTTTTAAACTTACCATTATTGGACACAGGATGCCCATCTACCTTGCTCCTGTGGAGGGGGGACTTGTTTTTCTCCAGAAGGTGTTAGGATCTCTTTTATTGATGTGTGCAGATTAGACTTACTTGCCTTTTCCACACATCCTTCAGTCTTGATACTTCAGTCTTCATACTTCCATACTCTTATTACATTGATAATAATTCCTCTATTCTCTGTTTCTTGAACTTCAGCTAAATATTGAGCAGCGTGGTTTAATCATCTACAGCTCACCTTTAAAAGTGTGTTTTTATACTCAGATTTTTGTCTCTTTTTATCCTCTTATGGGAGATGTTCCTGACATTAGTTTTTGCAAACAATGAAAGTAATTCTTTAATTTTCAAGGCCCTTTCTTATTCCTTTATTACATTTTCATAGCAGCCTGTTCTTCTTTTGTGAATACCGGGCTTGGTGTTTCAGTTTTGCTTTTCTTAAATTTACTTTTTGCTCCCTGAATTGCCTTGTTTTCTTTGGAGTTATCTGTTGAGTTTTTCTCTTTTGTGCCTCTGAGGCATTCCTCAGATGTCAGATGATCCAGGGTTTTCTGTTCATAGTCAAGATCAAAGAGGTAAAACACAGACTGGAAGCTCTGAATGTGTAAGGGACTGGCGCTTGTATGTTAAAGGGGTCACTGTGGTTGAAGGTGAGCAAGAGTAGAGGAAGCTGTGAGGCTGCAGATCCCTCTAAATGCTACAAAGCAGAGGCTTTGTTCCAAAGCATTATTCTCCACACCAGCTTCCCTGTACTCCTCCCAGACAGATCATCCATTTCTCTCAGCTTGGGAATAAATGCCTAGCAGCTGGCCATTCTGGGCTCGTGGTGGAGAGAAATCGCCTACTCTAGATGCTGACTTTAAATGAATCCTATTTTCATCCTCCCATCTCTCTTCTGCTGCCCTTCCTTCTTGGCATTTCCTAGTCCTGGGCCTCTCTTGAGTTTCATGAGGAAGACAGTCTTTTTCCCAGACTGTAATCTTCATGTGTAGCTAGATGCAGCTGCTTCCAGAAACATGTCTAAGTCTCTTGTCTGCTGATGTCCTCTCTTAGGTTTTCTTTGCCATGGTAGTTTTAGGCCTTTAGTATTCCATTATTATCATTTTACGGGGGCCTTCTAAAGGACAGGGTATCAACCCATGTGATCTGACGATCTGGGTTTTCTATGGGTAAATACACATGATTCAAATCTCTGAAAGTAGTTTTAATGCAGTTATGTAGGGAAAACAATTATGTAAAGAAAGACACATCCATATTTCTATTCTGCTTTTACTCTTTCCATTCAATTCTAGATGCTTCGGGTGTCCTGGGCCACATCTCTTTGACCCACCTGATCATAGCCCAGCTGAGGCAAGAACTCATACTTGATTCTCCTCGAATGGGTGATGGTGTGACTCAGTTTTGCCACCTTGAGCTTTCTCCAAAGACAGCGAAGGGCACTCAGCCAGGACGTGCAGGAGCAAGCAGGACAGGTAGGTGTGGCCAGAAATTGCAAGTGTGGCCAGGAAATGCAGGAGAAGGTGCCCCTTAGGAATACCCTCAATTGAAAGGGGCTGGAATTTCATGGATAAATGCTCCAGATTCACATTCTTTGGTGGAATCACTCCATGGTGTGTTCTAAAAGATTATCCAGGATCTTCAGTGGAAGGAGTCACCCCTAATTTCAGGTAACTCAATCAATGAGGTACCCTTTATTGGCTTTTCACTTCTTTTATTCATTTTTCCCATCCCCTCACTTTAGATTCCTGGAATCCATGCTCCCCACCCCCCACCCATAAACTACCTGCATGCTCACACTTGTATCAGGCTCTGTTTTCAGAATAACCCAAGCTTCCACAATATCATGCACAATTAAAGCTTCTAATAATGGGCTTTGTAATTACATTACTTTATAATGTAAAATTGCAAAGGAAGTGGCAGGCTGGATTTCTACTAATATGTCTAGTTATCCTTCATTCCAGTCAATTTCAATGGCTATGAGTTTAAAATTAATGTGTATCACATTATTTGATCTGATAGGAGATACCAACAAAGAGTTTTAGCTGATAGTCATTCCTCGAATGCAGTATTTTAGTCATTATGTGTGCAAATATTTTTACATCTTTAAGTGAATATTATGATGTAGCAGGAATTCTGCTTTTGTGAACCTTTAATCAATCTAGTGAACTCCTAAAAAGTCTGCATTAAATAAAACTATAAATGTGCAAAATAAAGCCAGCCAAGGAAACAGAGAGAACGGGAACAGGCACTTTTAGGCAAGAGACACCAAGTGAAAATAGCTTTCAGTAAATTTCCGCAGGACAGAAAGTAGATAAGGCTATATTCAGATGCTGAGAGATGAAACAGTCTGCGAAAGCTGAGCCAAGAAGGAGGCAGCAGTGGAGTGGGGAGCCCATCTATCACAACCCTCTCGACAGGCTCTAGGCTCAGGAACTACAAAGACAGTAAAGACACCAGTGAGGGTCAGAATAAAAACAAGCTCCTAAAGGCCTGTGTGCAGGCAAAGGAGGTCCCCAATCCTCGGACTATGGACTATACAGGTGAAAAACAGAAGCTCTTCCTTAAAAAAGAGAAGGAACTAGCCAGGGAGAGCTATGGCTTCACGTGGCTTCTACAACCCCAGAATGCAGCCCTCTCCATTCCACGTTTAAGGAGACTGAATTCTAACATATCTTTCAGTCCAAATGTCCCATCCTTCCCCAAGTCTCACTCTGATTCCTACTTAGGGAGAGACATACTAGGACATGGGGTGGACGTACTAGGACTTTCATTTGTCCAAGTCTGCTCTCCTTTTCCCAAAGATGTCCACATCCTAATCCTCAGAAGCCAGCAGCAAAGAAATTTCACAGATGTGATTAAGGATGCTGGGATGGGAGATTATCCTGTAGTATGCACATGGTCTGATGTGGTCACAAGGGTCCTTTTAAGAGGGAGGGAGGAGGCCATGTGACAATGGTAGCAACAAGAAGAAAGGCCACATGGGCCATGAACCAGGAATGTAGGTGGCCTCCAGAAGACAGGGAAGACAAGGAAGCTTATTCTTCCCTGGAAACCCCCAAAAGATCCATCCCTGCCCTGCCAATACCCTGATCTTAGTTTTATAGGACTAACTTCAGATTTCTCATCTTCAGAACTGTAAGATAACAACTTTCTTTGTTTTTAATCCACAAAGTTTGTGGTAACTGGTTACAACAGCACTATGAAACTACTACCCATTCATCTTTTGTAAATCTCAACAGAAAGTAAGAATCACCAAGCATATATAAGAAAACTAGGAGAAATAAATATGAAAGACAAATAGAGAGACAAATAGAAAAACCAACTCTGAAGGAAAGAGATAATTCAGGGAATGTAACTAAAAAAACATTCTAATTCATAAACACGGAGAGAGGAAAATTTATTACATCTATCAAATGAAAACAAGATGCTCTGAAAAATAGCAAAAGTACAAAAAGATCTCTTAGGATTTAAAAATATGATTCTTGAGCATAAAGGGAAGGAAATCTGCAAAAAACATTGAGTAAAAGACAAAACGAAGACAAATTTGAGGAAATAACAGTCACAGAGGCTTTCTGAGGTCTTTGATTTAGAGTTAGTGCTAGTCTGAGAGAGGCAATTAGCCACCTTGCAGTTTTGAGGAGTGAAAAACTGCCAAGGACGGGACTGTCTTCTACCTCTGACCAGGGCAGGAGACATGTGGCAGTGCTCGACACAGCTGTCTTAACTTTTCTTATTCAAATGATAAAGTCTCAAGACTGTTCCACCTCAGAGTCTTTGCCTAATGGAGGAACAGTGTTTACTAATTCCTCACTCTTAATCTCAGATGAGAAAGTTTATAATTATGGTGAAAACAAAAACTAGGAAGAGAAGTCAGAGGCCCTCTGTAGCACAGAGCAATGCTACTTTATTTTAACTGATGTATTTTCCCCCTTTGCATCATTTTTATAAGAACAGACACAGCCAACTTCATACATAAACTTCAGAGGCAAAGCTGAAAAAAGGCTGCATGTGTCTCTGTGTGTGTGCATGTGCACACGTGCATGTGTATGTTTTCCCCCTTGGCCATCAGACATGGCTTCAAACAACTGTCTTATTATTTTAGCCCTCAAAAGTTAATTTATTGCCTGGAAAAGAGCTAAAGAAGTTCCTGAAGATGATCTCAGACTGTGTTCCCTTTGCCAACTAACTATCCTTAATTATAGCATCATACCCACTGGACGCGGATAAAAAGAATGAATGATGGCCCCATGGTACCACAGTATACCATGACACAGTCACCACATTTGTCCTCCTAGTGGCAACACTTCAATAGTATGAAAGGAGGATCTCTATAAACTGAATTCATTTTATGTACCAGAGAAGCACCTAGAAAATCCCTAAGGTAAAACTGTATCAATCTCAATAATCACTAACAGAGGACAACAAAATTTAAGGACATTCTCTATGCTGAACCCCCTTTTGAAGATTTTCATGTTAATTACAGAAAGGAACACTAAATTGTGTAGGAATATTGTTCTAACACCACAGATTCAATAGCATAATTCACTCCTTGGGTGATCATGGCGGCTTTCAGCAAAGAACTAAAAAAGGACTTTTGTCGATTATGTTCCTGCTTCTTATTAACATGGCTGCCTCTAACCATAGCAGCAACACAGAGATAAAATATTTTTGCATTTATTGAAAAAAAATTAAAGAAATAATAAAGGAGAAAAAGAACACTCTTTTCAATTGAAAGAAAATTCCACAAGAGTGGGGTCTGAGGAGCATGTACTGTTAAGAGATGGAGCAACCTCCCAGCAAGGTCTTAGGTTTCCTTCATGGCTCATAATGCTTCCTCATGTCTCCAGCTCTGCACTTAGCCCATTATTTCATATCTGCATTTCTCTGTTTTCTACTCCTTATCAGTAAGTGTGTCTTAATTCATTTTTGCATCTTCAGCAGCTAACAATGTGCCTGAGATTTAAGGAGGCCCTCAGCACATGTCAGATGAATATAGTATAATTTTAATCACTTTACCAAAATAGTAACCAGTTCTCTGAAGTGATTATTGTTTGGAGATTTAACAAGCATCTTCCATGTATTTAAGAAATCAGAAGGTTAAAAAATAGTTTATAGGTACAAGCAAAGCCCAGACCTAGACCAATCCCTGCAAAACGGTTAAACTTACTGACTTGTGTTCATTTCATTCAGTGATGAAGCATCAGCACTTGGGCCATGTCCTCTGGTATGTTCTTAGAGATGCAAAGACAGAGAAACGATAGTCCCCTCTCCGGAAGACACAAACATGTAATTAATAATGACACAACAGTAATTATGGGCTAATTTTATATATATATATTTATAAATAAAATATATATAAAATACATACATGTGTGTGTGTATGTGTATTTTGTCATTGTATTTTAGAAGTTCTGTGTGATCTCAAGAGATTGGAACGATAAGTACCCTGACAATGCCACCCAAATAAGCAAAAAGAACAAATAAAAATATTAACAAAACTCGGGCAGCCCAGGTGGCTCAGCAGTTTAGCGCTGCCTTCAGCCCAGGGCATGATCCTGGAGACCCAGGATCGAGTCCCATGTCGGGCTCCCTGCATGTAGCCTGCTTCTCCCTCTGCCTGTGTCTCCGACACTCTCTCTCTCTCTCTCTCTGTCTCTCATGAATAAATAAATAAAATCTTAAAAAAAATATTAACTAGAAACAAAAACAACTAACATGAACTGGTGGTTTCTATAAGAGCATGGCAACCATCAGTCTCTTCCCCTGTGACCTAACTCAACCCTGAAGCCACTACTGGCTCCTCAGAGGAGAGCCTTGCTTGGCTTTCCTATGGCTCCTGCTGATTAGTGAATCTGCCTATGTTAATACAGACGTTCACAAATGTTTGCTCAGGCCACAGCCTAGACCAGGAATCTTTTAGGTACAGGTATACAGAAATGAGGAAAATGGACAGGGTCCCTTTTTTCAGTCTATTTGGTGGAAGAGATAAAAAATAATAAATATGTAACATAAATAGAATTATTTCATTAATGATTTTTTTTTCCAGATCAAGAATCAGTTGAGGGGAAGTTCTTTGAAGTTCACAAGGTGCTCTGATAGAGAATAGCAGGGCAAGTCCTTCTAGAGTCATTAGAGAAGTCCTATCTGAGGAGTTAACAATTAGGCCAAGACTTGCAGAATGAGGAGGAGCCAGTCATACAAAGAGCTAGAGCAAATGCCTTCCAGTTCCAATCGACATCATGAGCCGAAGCCGGAAGGCAACAAAGAGAGTGTGTATATTTTAGCAACTAAATAGAGGCTACTGTAGCCCAAATATGGGGGCAAGGGGAGAACAACTAGAGAAGACGTGGAGGAGGTAAGAATAGGAGGACCAGATCATGCAGGGTGTTGTAGGCCATGCTACGAAGTTTGGATTTTATGCTAAGTGTCAGCTATGGAAGGATTTTAAGCAGGGGAGTTTTCTAACCCAATATACATTTAGATCAGTATGGCTATTGAGAAGAAGAGAGAAGGCAAGGCAAGACTATCCAAAGCCTGCTGTGGAGGTCTGGGTAAAAGACGGTGGTGAGCTGCAGGCACTAGGGCAGCAGGTACAAGAGAAGGAGGTGAATGGATTAGAAATCTGTTTGGGGGCTGAATCTATAGTATTTACTGATAAAGTAAGAGAAAGGGAAGACATTGAAGAATGGCTTGAGCATGGACTATAAAATAACACCATTTATAGACACAGAGAAGATGGGTGTGGAGGTTTCGGTTCTAGGCATGTGAAATTCGAGGTGTTTGTGAGCTAGTGGGGAGAAGATGCCAAGAGGCAGCTGGATATTTGAGTCCCGCTCTCAGATGAGAGATAAGAACTTTGAGGTTATTAGCACAGAGTTATTTAAGGCCACTGAAATGTAGATGATCACTTAACAGAAGAAGGAAGAGAAAAAAGAGAAGGGGCCAGACTCCAATAATTAGTGGAGAGGTAGAGAAGCTGGTAGAGAAAAAGGAGCTGAACTAAGATGGAGAAGTAGAGAAGCAGGAGGAAAACAAGGACTCAGTGGGAAGATAGGTAGAATTTGGTAGGATAGAAGAAAAGGTGTGTATTCAGTGATAAAAGCCTAACTATAGGGTTAAAAGCAGTGAAAGACTGGCCATGCTGTAACAAAAAGGGGGAGCTAAAAGAGGTCTCACAGAGTGAAAAGCCATGATGATTATAATGGAGAGAAATCCAACTTTTGCCAAGTGACTCAATAAATTCTCATGAATCTACAAAAAATATGTAAGGACTAGCAAAATGTATTTCCTGGTAAATCCTATACAAAAAATTAAAGGTTTCCTTCCAAAGAGAAGAGGGGGAGAGAGAGAAACATTCTAGAATGAGGTAGACCACAGACTAGAGTAAAAGAAGAATTAAAGTACTGCTTCTCTTACTGACATCTGCTTTGCTAATTTGAAACTGAACATATTGAGAATTTCTTCAAACTCTAGTTTGGATAGTAATTTGTAGTTTAAATAGAAATTCTATCTGAAGAGGAAGAAAATAAGTGGTGCAGAATGACCAAATCTGTACAATTTAATAGTACCAAACTGTCCAAGTAAACGGAAGAAGCATTTTTATTCTGAGAAGCAGACAGCAAATTTCTAATGTAAAGCAGGTGCACATTATCTTAAGGAAATTTTCTAATGGAAAATTTTCTAATTCAGGACTGTTTATCCTGAATTACTAGGAGAAAATTCAAAAATAATCACTTTTTACTCTAAAGTGGACTTAGATCTATGTTCTAGGTTTGTAATTATCCTAAAGGACTTACCTAGTTACGTCACTATTTGTCTCAAGATAGTATTTATCATTCAATAGTATACTGAGTAAAGACAATGTTAAAGTCAGCTTTCATTAATGATTTTTTTCCAGATCAAAAATCAGATGAGGGGAAATATTTCAATGTGGAAGAAGCAATTGTTTTAAAATCATGTTGTTTTCTTTTTTTTAAGTGGTTTGAGTTAACTGATTACACTTCATTACCCCGCAATGCACTTGAACACATTAACACTGCAAGAAGAATATGTAATAAAAGAGAGGATGCATCTCCTAATCCTTCCTGTCAAATTTAAAGAGATACCAATCAACCAAACACCTCGCTAATAGTCATGAGACTGCTGTTTTAATTAGCTGGTGATATTTTTGACTAAAGAATCTCCGATGATGAAACTGTTTTTCCTTGTATTGAACCAGCTTGGCCCAGACTAGCCTGTCCCGCAGTGACATGTATATTGAATACAAATCAGACAGCAGCTTTAAATCTGTGTTGCAGCTCTCATTTCCAATTCGAGAACTGTACTATAATCATAAGCTTCTGGTGGATGAAAGGAAATCAGCTCTCTGAATATTAGCTAATGCCACATTTGCAAGTCCTGAAGAGATCTGTGCTGTTAAAAAAAAATAGATCATTTCGCGTGAACCTATATATATGAATTGCTTTGTACTGCTCAACTGATAGAAGCAATGCCTGTGCTGGGATTAAACCCCTTTTCATCATAAAACCTCATCTGGTTCGGAGTCCAAGTCCATCAAACCTTTTTCCTTTAAAGTCCCGCCTTTGATTCTACATCAATTTATTCAAACCGCAGCTGGGTGGCTGAAAACGAAAGGACAGCATCGTTTAAACCAACCATGTTCCCAACTTGAAAGAAGGGCTATAATTAAAAAAATGGGCATAAAAGAATGGAAATGGGATAATATTTTTTAATGGTAGTTCAAAGGCCGACAGATGTCAGAGCCTTTGAAGATGTCAGTACACTGAGCAAGAAGTTGCCATAAAAGAGCTCGCCTGAGAGGTGAAGCAGCTTTTTAATGGCTGAAAACCCTTGCAGACACATCCTTGTGTTTTTAATTTGTCAGAGTTTCTGCAGTATTTTCTGATTAATGACACATGATTATAGCTGCATAGCAGACATATTTTTAGACTTGGTTAAATGAATAGTTTATTCTACATTCTTTTAGAAGTAGATAAGAATGGGGACACTTTCCTAGGAAGCCCAAAATTGTTCTGATTGCCTCGCATGTTTATGCTAATGTTGTGGGACTGGCCAAATTCAGAGTTACTATACGTTGCCAGCTTTTGTTCTTTAATAGTCTGATTGCTGGTAACATTACAATTCACATGTGGTCGGTACAATGTGATTCACTACAATTTCATTCTTTTCATGTACGTGGAGCAAGATGTGCCTGAATAATTAATTTGTGCACCAAGTCATGTCAAACCAAATTAATGTTTAAAAACATTGCTGAGCTCAATCTAAACAACCAGGGGCTGCCACAAGGTTTCAGAAGGCAAAGAGCTGCTTAGGGGGAAGACTTGCAGCCCTCACTACGGTATGCCACTAACGACTACTCAAACAGAAAAGAGCCGCAACACCTCCTGTAAAATGCTGGGGGATGCTTTGTGGAGATTTGGGGGGAGGGACTCAAAGTCTCCCAGAACTATTTGCTCTTCTAAATAGTCCTGACATGCTGATTTGATTTGTTCTGTGAAACTGCCCTCACGATATTCATGAATGTTAACCACAAGTCACTAGTGAGTAGTAGCAAAAAAAGGCTTTCCCACCAATGCGTATGCCTTTAATTTCCATCACAAGGTACAGGGGAGAGGAAGTTCCCAGACTTTGAAGTCAGGCAGATTTGGGTTCAGGTTCTACCCTGGCACTTAAGAGCTGCACAGCTTGGGTCTGCCTTCCCTCCTGGAAAAACCGAGGTAATATCTACAACCTTCCAGAAAGCACGTGAAAGTGTATAGTGCATAACATGATGCTCAATTCCCCTTCTCAAAATTAACAATACACAGAACAATTCAAACTAGGTCATTTCTTGTTAAAAAATGTTTATGTTTCTAATATACAACAGAATCACATTTTAATGAAAATGACCATTCTTTTGAAAGTGGATGAAGAAACTCCCCCCTGTTCCAGTTCCAATAGCTCCTAAGTACTGCCTCTTCCTTATGTTGGAATCTTACCTGGCCATCACCAGTCAAACCCTTGAGCATATACACCTGTTTGCTTGTGACAGCTAACCTTTAGCATACCCCATGGAGGGAGCTCAGTGGATATGGCACTAGGGACGGGAATGTGGTGCAGGAGAGGGCTGAAACAGAGTCAGGCAACAGGTCAGGGAAGTAGAGAGGAGGAAGAGGGACCTGCACTCCCCAACCCAGAGAGAGCAGATCTTTCACAGGCAGGAGGGTTACCACCTATTCAAGAGGAGCTGACCTGTACCCTCTCACCTGCCCCCAGGCTTTCTATGAGGACTGGAGCATCCTGGGGCTTATTCCCCTAAGGGAGGGGTGGTTTCTGCTTTTGTGTCTCAAGGTGGCTATAGTTTGGGCATTACTCACCCCAGGCACAACTTCAAAGCCAGTGAAGCTTGCCTTAGCATCTTCCCACCTCCTTGTCTGTACTTCCTAAGTCTTTTTCTCCCCTCCCCCACCCCAGATGTCCCTGCCTTCTGACTCCAACCCTCTATGCAAACTTCTTTCTCCTTCCACACTCTTTTATCCATTGAAACTCCCGTTTCTTCAGTGTAATGGATTTTAGCTTGATGAGAGCAATTTAATGAGAAACAATTTCACAATATGGTGGCTTTGACAGTTCTTTGCCTCTCCACCTCAGTGTACTTCTGAACTTCCCTTTTGTCAAGACTTCCCTGACATGGGATGCAGGGTAGATAACCAGATAACAGCAATTAGCTTATTTTAGTGATGTGTTCTTGGCTAAACTGCCTGGCCAGATTGCGAACTCCTCTGGAGAAGGGTTTTGTCTTATTTTTGTATACCTTCTCTGAGCATGGTGACACAAAGACATTTAATAAAAGAGGAACGAATAGAGACAAGTGAAGAAATCCTAGGAGATGGATTTCCATCTTAAAAGATATCATTTGTTCTTTTTTACCATATACCTTTATTCATGTACATTTAAAAGTGCTCCTGAATTCCCTATGCAAGAATTCATTTTACTGTATGGATTTATCCAGTATGAAATTTTAAATGCAAGCCTGGGCTGCCTACTCAAGGCAAATGTATTCAATAAAGAAAAGGGCAAGCAAGATAGGGAATGTTCACCAACCCAGACTCTACTCAGAGATGTTTCAAGCAATGTAACTGCCAGATCCCAGGCATAGGGGTAGGGTATTCTGGGTGGGAACCTTTTCACAGCTGAGTGACTCAGTCTGGGAATCTGGGCATTTGAGGAGAGCTTCAGAGAAGTCTGTGATCTCCTTATCTCCTGTCAGCTGATGCTAGATATGTTCTCCCTCCCATCTCAGCTTCTCTAACTCTTGGCTGTTACAACCGCCTAGGGAAAACCTGATCATCTGTGTCTCACTGGGTGATCTTAACAACTGATCCCTGCTTCTGTAGGTGAGCTGTGGAAGCTTTCTCTGTACTCAGCCTGGAAAGGCTCTCCCAGGAGCAGCAGAAGGAACACAGGCACAGAGCTGGGCACATAGTTGGCCCTCCTCTCCACCCACACACTGCTGTGGGAGCCTGATTTAGGGTTGCCTGCAAATGATGCCTGACTCTGCCTGAAGCACCCGAGGTGCTTCATTCTCCTAGGTCTCATGTTTCCTGTCTCTGAAATGGGCTCCCTGTTCTCAAGCCGATGTGAGGCTGCAGAATTGCAGAGTCTCACTTCAGAGACTGTTGTCCATTAGGTGCAGTGGTCTGTTTGTGGCCACAGTTCACAAATTGAAATAAACAAACTGGTATTTATTTATAATAAATAAACTGTTATTCAAAAATACTTGCCCATTCCGAATTCTCACAAACAATCCAGGAGTTAGGTATTGTGATTTTTCCTGGCTCCTGAAACCCCACTTTCTTTTGGGTCCCTTCCTATCATATTTGGCCCACCTTCTTGGTCTTGTCCCTCTCTATTTCCTCCATCTTCCCTTAGGCAATGAGTGTCATCCTTTCTCATTCTACTCCACCTCTTTAGGAGATCTCATCTTCACCATTACTACCCATTACCATCCATCCTGGTGACTCCCAAACCTCTACTCCAGAGGAGAGCTCTCTTTTGAACTCTAGTCCTGTATTGCCACTTAGCTACATGACATCGACACCTGCTATCCCATGGCACAGCAAGCCATATCCCTGGGTCTCCTCTCTCCCTCACTGCCACATCACCTTCTTCCCATTGCCAATTCCTTAGCTAAGTCCTTCATCATCTCTCTAGGATAACTCCTAACTAGTCACCCCATATCCAATCTCACTGCCATCCACTTCCTAATCCTCTGCTGCAAATTCTTCAGTGACTTCTGATTATTGATGGGTATGATCTCTAAACTTTTTTTATTGGACATTTCTATCATAAAAAATTGGGGCATGCAACCCAGTGTGTTTAAGTATAAATCTGTAACACCACTGTGCTAATACATCATGTACATTACAAAAATTCACACAAAAGGGGTATTATTAAAAGATGAAACATAAGTACATGTAAATAGAAGTTTTATCTTTTTTCTCCCTATATCCCAATAAAACCTATTTGGGAGAATACTGTTCTAAATTATTACCAGAAGGGGTAATAGGTGTTTCAAGTAGGACAAGAAGGTGGACAAATGGAAGACATGGAAATGGCAGCATAGACAGAGTATAAGCCCCCAAATGAAGACAGTATTCAAGGGCATCCAGTTCAGATTTCTCTATGTGGTATAGGGTGTTCTCCAGGTATTGATCATGCTATTCCTGTTTGTTTTTTTTTTAAGATTTTATTTATTTATTCATGAGAGACACAGAGAGAGAGAGAGAGGCAGAGACACAGGCAGTGAGAGAAGCAGGCTCCATGCAGGGAGCCTGACGTAGGACTCAATCCCGGGACTCCAGGATCATGCCCTGGGCCGAAGGCGGCCCTAAACTGCTGAGCCACCTGGGCTGTCCCTATTCCTGTTTAAAATGCCTCTCCTACTCTAATTTGCATTAGAGTATTCTACTCATTTTTGAAATGAAACGCATATGATATGTCCTTTAATGCAGCCTTTTCTGATCACCTCCCCAGACCCTACACCCTCATACCACAAGACTGTTGCATCTTCTTCACTTGGGACCAGAGTACTATTACTGCTTTCGTGTGTGTGTGTGTGTGTGTGTGTGTGTGTGTGTATAAACTCTGGAAGGCTGAAAGGCTCTGAAAGGCTGGGCCTGCTAAAGGAGGCCACAGAATAAAATTATCCATTTCCATGCTGATATTGTTACCAGTTCCTTACACACCTGGTGGACAAGGCAGGCATGAAGGCAAAGTTTCCAAACAGTAGGAGGGGGCCAAGAGGATATTAATCTCCTTCCACCTCACAGAATGGTGAAGGAAATATCTTAAAGGGTCTCATTAAATCATCACACCAAATTAGGTGGTGTCATCGGCAAAAGGATGCCTTCAAGGGGACATGCGGACCAGAGTAGCATGTCCTCTGACCAGGGGTGTTACTATGCCTCTTAGTCTATGCAGCCTTTGATGTGTGATAAGATGCATCCTTTGTCTATGTTAAAAGAAGGCATTCTTTGCTCTTAACTGTTGGTATGAACCATATTATCTTCCTTCTATGACAGTTGTACAAAGCCTATTTCCCCAGAGACTATAAGCTAGAGGGCAGGGATCATTCCTTTTTCAATATTCCAAGGTCTTGAGGTACCTGGGTGCCTCAGTCGGTTAAGTGTCTGCCTTCAGCTCAGGTCATGATCCCATGGTCCTGGGATCTAGCTGAGCATCAGGCTTCCTGCTCAGTGGGGAGCCTGCTTCTCCCTCTGCCTGCCATTTCCCCTGCTTGTGCTCTCTCTCACTCTCTTTCTCTCTCTCTCAAGTAAGTAAATAAATAGATAAATATTTTAAAAAATATTCCAGGGTAGCCCAGGTGGCTCAGCAGTTTAGCGCCATCTTCAGCCCAGGGCATGATCCTGGAGACCTCAGATCAAGTCCCATGTCAGGCACCCTGCACGGAGCCTGCTTCTCCCTCTGCCTGTGTCTCTGCCTCTCTCTCTCTCTCTCTCTGTGTGTGTGTCTCTAATGAATAAATAAATAAAACCTTTAAAAAATATTCCAAAGTCTAGTGTAGTGCCTGGCACATAGTAGAAGCTCAACAGATGGTACTAAATGAATGAATGAATATTACAGATGTGAAATGATGATCCGATGATATGAAGTGAGTCACTCAGGTTTAAAAGGGCCAGTAAGTGGTAGGGACTGGCCATGAATGGGCATTTCTGTCTCCGTATTTGATAAGAAATTGGTAACCAGGATCATGCTTTAATTATTATCTACATACCAGTGATGTCCAAATTCCTTTTTCTGGAATCTTGATTGCATCTCCAGCTCCCCATCTGACCTATCTCCATTTGGCTGGTAAACATATGGCTCAAACTCAGCTTGGCAACAAAAGAAATCTTGCTTTTGCTTTTATTCCCCCCAGTCATGCTCATATTTGACGCCACCATTTATCTAGCTGCTCAGACCAAAATCCTAAAGAATTCTCTTTCCCTCAGTTCCCATACCTACCCCATCTGAAATTCCTACTGGCTCAAATACCTATGTCATACAGACATCCAGGACTGGACACAACAGCCACAGTGGACCTCAAAAAACACAAACTGGATCATGTGACTTTGATGCTTCTTGTCTTCCAATTACATACAATAGAAGAACCTTGGTTCTTCAAAGGCCCCGTCCTTTCCTGCACCTGCTAATAAGCTCATACCATCAGACCTCATTTTTTCTTTCCTAAACACACCAAATGTATTCTTCTCCAGGGTCTCTGCACTGGTTGTTCCCTCAGCCTGACTTCTCATCAGTTGGGTCTTTCTTAGTTTAGATGGCTCTTCCTTGGAGAGGTCTTCTCTCATGACCAACTAATGCAATCACTCAATCATGTGTCACACCTCTCTGTGTTAATTCTCCCCCTACCAGCTATTGCTATGTGATGTTCTCCTTGTTACTTTGTATTTTTATGTGAGTTATCATCTGTCTTCCCCCATTCCAGTGTAGGTTCCTTTAGAGCAGAGGATGGGTCTCTCTTGTTCTTTGCTGAACCCAGAGCAGGAACTCCCTTAGGGCCCGACAGGCTATGCCCTTTACAACCCTGGGACAACAGGCACAGGCACCAGGATGTAAAAAGTACCCCCTAAAACACCTAGCCTCAGGACTTGGTACAGAACAGTACTCACGAAATCTTTACTGAATAAATGAATCAAGCTGAATAAAGTCTCTGTCATAAGGAAATTCCATATACATAATTCTGCCTAATTTTTACAGGTAGGGAAATGTATATGAAGATAAGTTTCATTTCTATGTTATCTAAAAAGTCACACTTATAAAATGTTGAAGTCACAGAGTTGCATCTAGTCACTATCTATATGGAACAATGAGACTCCTCAAAGCAATTAGAATAGTTAACAATAATTATGTTTTCCAGAGATTTATTTACTCAACTATCCTTATATCTGAGTTGAATGATTTAATCTAAGAAGCACCAACTTTATAGTAACAGATTGTGATGTCAACGGCATGTCACTAGAAATGATTAGAGAGGTAAAAGCACAAGAGTGTATTTCCATGTTTCCCAAAGTCTGAACCAGCACATGCACAGTCAGGATTGACTTTAATAGGGGCTGGCAACACACTGTACCTCTTGAACTCATGGCTTTTGTCTAACGACAGCTTTGGCATAATTTTTGAATAATTGAAGAACAAAAGTTTTCAAACCTCACACTCCACTTTTGTTGCACATGCCAACATCACTTTATCTGGAGCTACTATAAAACTTGCCCAACAAGTGAGGATAACATTTACATTACAAAAAATTAGCTTTTCAGGAAACATTTGGTGAACACATGCATTTTGTACATTAAATGACATCTTTGCAAATAACAAAATAAATAAGGTCCCACTTGACCCTAGGGATCTGGGGTTTGTTTCATTAATAAACACTGACTTAAGGAGCCAACTTAAGATGAATGAATCACCAGTTTAATTTTAACCTTTTTAAAGACCTGTAACTTTCAAGTCTTTCCACTGGAAAATCCCCTTGCTTTGAGATGCTAGGCCTGGCTGAGCTGTTGGGTTTCATGTTCACTGGAAGCTCCTCTGTAACACAGACTGATGATATCAGTGAGACATGCACACACATATACACATGTGTGCATGTACACACACACACTGCAAGATTAATGCTGCCTTGAGACTGCCCCTATTAACAAGGGAAGAGACGCCAGGTCCAGGTTACATACTTTAGTAAACTCCATTCTCTAAGGACGCCATTAACTCATTTTCAAATATTACTAATACCTTCAGGCCTTGACCTCATACCTAAGAAAAACAAATCAAAACAAACTGGAAAAATAACACACATTTTCAAACCCTCCAAGTCTAATGATGTATTGTTTCTTCCTGATTCCTTGTGATCTTTCTCCAACCTCCCAGTACACAAATGCCCCCAACTACTTGAGAGGTCAGGTAACAATTTAAAATAATTGTCAGGTACCAATGTAAAACAAATGAAGAAAAATAAGTTTCACTGAGTTTTAATATTCATTTTAACTGAAAAACATTACCTCAAGTTTCACATTAATCCACCAATTTCAAGGCTGTGGGTCTCAATTAGGCCAATTTTTATCATCTAAATGTTTTCTCCTATTAATGATATTTTTCAAATATTTTCTGTACACAAATATTAAAGCAGTTTGAAAACAGACTATAATTTTCATGTAGTTCCTTTGCTTTTTTCCTCAAACACAAGGTTAGGGTCTCCCTAACATCGATTCCTGTCATTTTTCTCATGAGAAATTCTCAGGTGTTAAATATCTTTCCTGTCATGCAACTAGGCATGATTCCAATTAGTCCTGAATGGAAGACAAAATGACAGTTTAATAAGCTTCAATTTGCCAGCTCTTTGAACATTTGATGATATCATCATTTTGCCAATCATTTCTTGCACTTTGGCTCCGACCTCCCTGTCACAAAAAATTACCTCAAATTTCTAAATAAAGACATCAAGGATGTCTCTGAGAGAACTGACTGAGTCAGAAATCCAAAAGTGACTTTTCCAAGACATCAAGAAAGAAGAGCTATTCATCCAATATTTCCTCAAAGATAAATTTCTGCCAACATTCTTAGTAATTTCATTGAGGCAGAGGTGAAAAGGACAAGAGCAATATGCTAAAAATAACTGAAGGCATTTTTCCTTATGTCAATGGGAATGACATTTAGTATGTGGAATAACAATTCATCTCTGAGGTATTTTATGTGAAAAGAAAAGAAAAAAAGAAAAGAAAAGAAAGAAAGAGAGAAAGAAAAGAAAAGAAAAGAGAAAAAAGAATTCACCTGAAAAACTTCTCATTTTGACTAAGTCAAATTGCATCAACATAAACTGATTCTGAGGATTCTAAAGGAAACACATTTTCTAATTATTCCTTGTATTTCTATCAAGAAAGTCTCCCAGTTTGAACTTACTCAACCTCCATGACCTCACTTCTGAAAGGTTTGGACTAGCTGTTGTCATGCAATCAGGATCATCATATGGGTTCCTTTAGGGAAAAAAATTCTTTGAGATTAAAATCTTTGAGATTTAAAAATTCATTCCATAAAATGAAGGGATCATTTGTAATATTACAAATTAATATATGAATACAACAGATATTTACTTACAATAAACCATTCACAACAAACCATATTTCACCAGTACTAAATGTAAATCCCTAATTGATTTTTATAGAGCTTGGTAGATCCATTGACTTAAAAGCTTCCTGGATTCTTACTGTAGACATATCTTTTTATTTCAGTATTAATGTAAAAGCCAATAGTAAACCCATCTCAAAATCACATCCATTTTTCCATTCTACAAATTCTGAAACTTGTGGGAAGGAATTCTATTCCAAATAAAATATTAAGAATTGCACACCTCTTCAGAGTTTAATTTGTCTCAGAATAGAGACATAGCCATGGCTTGTGGTTCTGGAGAAAGTTTGAAACCACTAGCTAAATCTTGATTTGGATATACATAGTCTGAGTTATGAGCATCAGTATTTTATTTTATTAATTATTTTTTAAGATTTTATTTATTTATTCATGAGAGATATAGAGAGAGAGACAGAGACATAGGCAGAGGAGAAGAGGCTCTCTTAGGGAGCCTGATGCGGATTTGATCCCAGGACCTGGGCATCAGAACCTGAGCCAAAGGCAGATGCTCAACCAATAAGCCACCCAGGTGCCCCTGGGCATCAGTATTTTAAATCCACTAGTGTATTAACAATACAAAATTGAAAATATAGTGGAATTATACAATTCCACAATTATACAGCAAGCTCATACAGAAGCAGGCATATGGGACAGGGGACATTGCCATGAGTCTTAACCACACTAACTACTAGTTATGTAACCTTGGGCATTTGACTTGTGCTTTCTGAAACTTTTCTCATCAATAAAATGGAGTAACATACATTCATCCTATGGCCCAGGTAAGAAGGTCAAAACAGAGTTTCCAAATGGGAAATTTAATCCTTATTGAACATTGGAAGGGTAGAAGATGATGATGCAATGTAACGGACCTAGCAGACAGCCTGGTGCATGGGAAGCATGCAATAAATATTTGTTACTGCTGCTGCTGTTAAACACAAACAAGCATAAAAATTCAGTGTTGTTCTAGGAGGTATTGCTTACTAAAACTGGAACTCACACAGCATGATTCAATTACGACTTTGCAGCAACGTCAAGTATGGCGAATCAGTGAAAGAAATGCAAATTGCGATGAGAATCTCAGCTTGAGGAACAAAGAATACCAGTGTCTCTCTCTCTCCTGCTAGGCAAAGGTTCACATATAACCCTGTGCCTTTTCTGCTGTGTCCAAGTGTCTCCAAAAAATCTAAAATCTCTTTTGAAAGAGGCTGTGAGATAAAGAACGAGCACTGAATTAAAATTAAGAAGCCCTGGTTTGCTCGTTCTGTGACCTTGGGCAAGATAATGTCCTTGAACCAGAGGTTCTTTATCTGTGAACCGAAAATAATTGGATGTGGTCATCTCTTTACTCAATCTGGCAATGTTACTGCTGGATACTTAGATACCTGACATGACTACAAGGTGCGTGTCCAGCGCCACATGCTGTGTCAACAGACTTGTACTCCCTGGGCAGCTCTCTAGTTTCCATCACTGCAGAAAACACTGCACCCCCTATTTTAAATATCTCCAGCATTTAATTATTACTTCTTCAAGAACAACTTTAATATTTCAAAAAAAAATCTATGAAGTATAATGAGAAAGAAAGACAGATTTTTAAAGCAATCATTCAATTGACACAGAGTTGTTAATTCAAAGGGAATACTTTATGTTATGATTTGGAAGGTTTGTCTTTAAAAGGAATATTCTTTATCTAAAAGTGGACCACATGCCATGGAATGTGGTTTCCATGGTAACTGCCACATTTAAAAAATATGCACAGGACTAAAGATACACTGTATAGTACTTCTACAAATGGATCATTCTTAGAGAAACTGATTTCCTTGTCTCAGCTTGTTTTTATTTTTTCATCTTAATATAATTTTCTCCACAATGAGGATCAAGTTGAATTATTTATAATAGTTTAATTATAGGTATATATGCTATTTTGTTCTTAAAAGATGAAAATAACTACAGAATTTTAGAATTACAATGGAAAAAGAAAGCTAGTGATCTACGAAAAATGTAAACTTTACTTGAAAGGTTATCTTTCCATCTTTCCTCCTAACGAAGCACCTAAGAAACAGTATTCTTGTACACAGAAATATATATAAGATATAAACAAAACATACTATTAAGTATATGTGATACTATTAGACAAACTACCATTGGATACTAGTAAAACGACATCTCTGCATTGATATATATCCATGTCAATATATAAGAACTTTGGTCGTATTTGGAAAATTCTGTATAACCTATGCTTTTAATATCTGAAAAACAGTACTTCCCTCCTGCAGGCTTTTAAAAATGGCTTAGTTAGTAGGACAACCTCTGTTTATATTCTAAATGTCTACAGTAAGTTTTGATCTATCTTAAACACAGCACTTAGATAATACTATAAAACTTCATCTAAAGAAAATAAATGGAAAATTGTAATGTGTGGTTTTGCCACAAGTCCACTGAAAAAGTCTTTTCTTTTTGCAGAATAATAAAGTAAATGCTAAAAATATCTTCCCACCATCTCTTATGTCTGACACTAAACATGATGTACATTGTAGCAAAACCCCCCTTAATACTTAAAAACACACTTAATTCCATTCCTCTTTCCATCTAACACAGATAAGTCAGTGTAGCGGGGAAAGTATCAAAGTGTGGTGTGTACACAGCTGGAACACCAGGCAACCACTCTGATGTGGCTGTATGTGTCACCAGGGACACAAGGGGAACAAAAAGCGGGGTTACATTAACAGCAACAGCCTCATTATGTTGGGGGAAAGATATTTACATAGTTTGGTTTTTCCAAGACATCAGTCCACCCAAAGAGATAAAAATATTTACTACCTCAAAACAAAGTAAATGATATTAGTGAATAAATATTGATGATAAAGTACCAGTTTGGTTATGTAGGTAGAAAGCAACCTATTTTACAAATAGATACAAATAGCCTACACTACTGGACCAAATTACCACTTACTTTTATTTCTCAGAGTTTTCCATAATATAAATTCAGAGGACAAGAGAATCAGAAGAAAGAGAGTAACAGTCTTGGAAATTACTAGTAGGGCATTAACTCTTAAACTATTTCTAATCCCAGCCATGTTTCTAATTGGAACTTCCTAAAGACATTTTTCTAAGGGTTTCAGGATCAGTCACATAATGAAAGTACTGGAATTTGCTAGGCTTGTGACTTAAAATATGCTTTCATTTTATTACATAATATGTACAAAACTGGATCCCTTCTTGAAGCAGATGTGTTTCTGATATTAAGAATGATGGTATTTTCAATTAATTAACATGAAATTTGGACACATTAAAATAAAACCCGCTAATTACATTTTGTGAAAGTACTTAAAGAATCTGGTCCTACAAGATTTTATTTCCAAATGTCTTAACATATAGAGATCGTCATTGGCAGTTACGTTGGTCAGTGGCCTTTATGCTTTATGGCCTTAGCATAAAGGCCACTGACAAAATAAATATGACATTACAAAAAATAATGTCATAAATTTATCTAGAACTGAGAGCTAGAAAAAAATGAACTAGTATGATTTCTTTCATAGATAATTAGAACTATACAGTTCATCATGTTTCCCTCTTTGCTGTGGCTTCTAGGTGAGCTCAAAGCTCAAACTTGTACTTAACTAAAGCATTTTTTAAAAAAGATATAGATCTTCTGGTGGGTTAATAACATTTATTGCTTAATTACTATTTTCAGTATATTTTACCTGTTTAAATGTGTGTTTATTACAAAATGCTGCCTCAAATCCTTTTTGAAAGTGGTTGGCACATAAAGAAATTAAACTCAATGTGTTCAAAGGAAAAATATTTCCCTACAAAAGCCCAAAGACCATGCATAGGTTTAGCAGAAATGTTCAGAACACACATATTGCTAAATTTATCCATAAGCAGTCTTTGAAGAATGATAGCCAGTATTCAATCCAATGCACACAGGCACATACCCAGTTTATAAATGGACATTTTTATTTTGGACCCAGGCTACCAAATTCATGGAAAACAAAGTGATGTTACAGAGATATAATTTAAAAAATTAGAATTATCTGACCTCAAATAGCTTTTCTGGAAGATATTTTTAGGTAGAAAAGAGAAAGGAGGATTTCTGAAAATCCTGCATTCTAGAATTAGCAACAAGGCAGCTTCTTACTTATCAAAGTGGCAAAATCAAGATGATCTGTCCATTTATTATGCAAAGTTCATTCATATGAGCATCATGGTTCTCAGTTTAAGCAATCAAGAAAGGCATTGAGATGCCAGTGTTAGGCAAGATCCAATTTCCTATATACAAATTTTAAGTTTAATGTATTTTTGGATCTCATGATAACCTTCTCTAAGTTTGGTGTACTAATTTGCCTTACTATACTGATGGTGGTTCACAGTGGCTGTTGTGGTTACCCTGAGTCTTCCTGTGTCTGTACCCCAACAGATCACATAGACAGCTGTCCTATGATGGTGACCCCACCTTTGGGGCAGGTCACAAAGGTTCTCTACAGTATTCATATATACCATTCACTCTGGTGACAAACATAAAAAGGATCAAGCAATCTCCAAGTGGTTCAGGGTCCTAAAAGAACAACCAAGAGGTCAAGGAACCTAAGTTATGTTTTTCTTGTCATTCAAAAGAATAAGCTGTTGAAATTCTTTCACTACATTGCAGTTCAAAAGCAAAATGACATGCAGAACCACCATGTTAGAAGAAGCTCTCCTAAGATTGTCTTAACAAAACTATACATTTTCTTTGTATTAAAAAATATTACTAAGTCAATCAAATCATCCTCCAAATTAATTTCAACAAGAGGGATCTGGCAAATGAGAAATATTAGATAATGAGGTTGTAACTTCTTATTATCTACTGACCTGGATGCTTTTTCTTAAACATTATGACCCTAGGTAGATACCAGGTTGACCATCTTGTATGAGGATGATAAAATTTAATGTGAATTTTAACAAATGTAAGCATCACAACATAAAATATCCTATTTAATTGAAAATCAAGTTACGACAAAGATATAACATATGCATAGAATAATTAGCTAAATGCACCAAATAAAATGAAAGAAATAGTTAATTGTCCTTAGTTGCATTACTATATCTTCGGATTTCTCTATAAAACAGAAATTACCTGGGTAACAACTAACCTGTAATAATTATACAGCATATTCACCAAAAGGGAGTAGTTCCTGTTTGACGCATAATTTACCTAAAGTATAGTAAGTAACTATACTTTAAAATAATGGGTTTTCTTATCAGTATACATTATATGTTTGGAAGAAACCAAAAGTAGATCTTTAGTATATTGTCTGCATTGAACAATCTGGTGGAAGAAAAAATGGCAAGCAAAGCTGCAGTATCCAAAATAGGTACCTTCACTCGTCCTCTTTTGGTTAAGTATTTCAAACAATCCTTTTTACAAAATGGCCTCCATTGCTAAACGGGAGTAGCTAAACGTGAACTGAAAATCAAATCTCTCTGGAACTAAAAATTATATAATCCAATATTTAAGATACATCACACATGTATCAAGCCACAAAACAATGATTTGAAAATAATATCTATTTAAAAAATATATATCCACTTTGCTTTTTTGAAATTCGTGAATGGAATTCAGGACTTCAAAGGTATACATTATATTATTTAAATCATAACCATGAAAAGATATATTTGAAAAATTTATATCTTACCTGAAGGAAATATTGAATTAATATCCTCAATGAATAACCAAAATAAATACAAATTATTAGCATTTTGGTATACATGATAATATTTTTTAAAATATAACTTATTGGGAAAGATTTTTTAAAAACACATTCTCTAAAAACAATTAAATTTAGCTTACACAGAAAATCATTTTCATTCAGATCAAGAATGCATTTAGCCTTAGTTTCCATTGCTTTACTAGCATTCCCATGACAGCAATTCCAATTGTTCCAAGAAAGACACAAAATAGGAGAAACACAATCCTATGCTACAATATTTGAAGAGGTCATATGGTCCTCATACTGATTATTTCAATTAGAAGAAATTCAATTAAGAACCTTATTGTACTCTCCCTGTGACTTAATTATATGTAATAATTCTAAAATTTCCCTTTTGTTATTGGATGAACCGCACCCTATATATGGCAGATATGACGTATGTAAAATCACAAAGATTTCCTAAATTTGGCCTCCACTACTGTAAGCTTTCCACAACAGCACCAAAATAGTAGGAAGTTACATAAATTAATGTATTTTATCATATCAAGTATTCAATTCTACTATGCAAACAGACCCTACACAGACTCAGAACCCAAATACTTTATCATAGAAGACAATGGTAAGGCTTAGCATCATCTTTGAAGAAGAATAGGAGTTTGAAAATATTCTTAGTAAATTATACGGCTAACAATCAGAAGATCAGCATATATTTTATAAAGGCTCTAATGAGGTTGGTGGCAAAAATATAATACACGTTGATTTAGCAGGAACCACCTGACTCTTCTGGTATCATGGCTACTACAATGACTACCTTTTTAGTTAGCAAACCCCCCCAAAACAAATTGAAAATAGTTTTCCTATAAATGTATAACATTGACCAAAAAAACCCACGTTGAGTATACATATAGTGCCCAGTCATTTTCTGAAGGTAAAAGACAACTCAAGGTCAAATGAAAAATAACCAATAACTCCTATTCTTTGCCTTACCGCCTCCCGCCCTCCACCCAAGAAATAAACATCTTATTTAATCAGTAGTATTTTTATTGTTTAGATGATTATATAAAATTGTTCAAACACATGTAATAACAAATAGAAGGCTTAGTTCATTGTTTAAAAATTGTATTATTTGGGGAGAAAGGATAACTAGGAAGAAGCTTATGTGTGGTATGAATAATATGGTGAAGATTTCAATGGGAAAAGAGGTATTTAGACCTAGTATATGATATGGTTTTATTAGAAAAGAAAATTATCTTTTTTTGTTATCAATTGCTCCTCAATTTTTCTTTAATAAAATGTCCCAGCAATCTCAAGTGGATACACTAAAGGCCTTTGATTATATATACCCTAAAGAACGTATTATACCACAAAGATGCACACACCCAATAAGATTTTTTTTTCATCTGAAATTTATAAAGATAATTTTCCATGCTGACAGTGCACATTTCATCCATAAGTTTGAAGAGTCAAATGCTACCACAGCTGGGGGTTATTCTGCCAAATGGCTTCCAACAGGGACTCCAGAGATGGAGGCTAGGAGGCATGTGCAATGTGCATGTAGGAAAAAGCGACAGACCTGATGGGAAATAGCCCTTCTCTGGAGTCATTTTTATCAATTACCATCTGAGTGATCTAATCAAATATAGAGTCTAATGGAAAAAAAAAAAAAAAAAAGCAATACCAGGAAGGAAAAGCAAATATTAAAACAGCTGCTTGATTACCTACAGAGATTAAAACAAAAAGCAAGGAGTGAGGCTGATATATTTCATAGGGATTTGCTGAGGCTGAGGGGAGGGGTAAGGGGCAGATACCTTAAAAAAATCCATCATGAAAGGCACCGAGACAAGATTATAAAAAAGGGGCCAAGTTATAGCGCGCCATGGGATTTTTAATCTGGCTACCTGTGGTTTCTGTAGTTAAAGCCTTATTCATCCTCAAAACGGGGGGGTAGGGAGAAGAAAACAAAAAAAAATCACATTTATATGTCAGTTTTGCAAATGATCAAACAGCGTGCACCAACAAGAATAATAAGAAAACACTAAACGCTGATGACTTTTTAAAAATAGATACCCGTTTTATCAAATATTATTGATAATTACCTGTGAATCTCGTTTCTTGAACTCTTGAATTTGATTTTCGTGCTCCATATTGGCAGCGCGAAGCTGTTTTTCCAGGTTTTCAATTTCCCGTTCATGGTCTCGGACTAGGCTATCCTTCTCTGCGCTATGCTGCTGTGATAGGTGCGTCTTCTCCTGTTCATGCTCCAGCTTCAGCTCTACTATCTGATTGGACAATGAGGAGGACAGTTCATCAACAGAACATCCTTGTCGTCATGACAACTCATGGACAGCTTAATTTTTCTCTAATTTGTCCAAGTTGAAAATTTTATTTTTGCGTCATTATTACCTCACCCTTGAAATACTCTCGTCTGTAGGGGGTGGGGGGGAGGGATTTTATCCAAACCTCCTAATATTCAAGACAGTTGGGCATATTCAGGAAATCGTTCTGCAATCTGTTGACATAAATGCCTGAACATTGAATAAAATTATGTTGAATGCTAGGTATTTCCTACCCAAGAATTCGGGTATTACTGATCAGCAATGGTTATAAATGGTTAATAGTCAGTACGCTTTGCTGTTTGCTTCAATATATACACGTAAAAGCAGCAATTAAATCGGTCAGTTTTCTTTATGATTTTCAAATAAAAGCTCGAAGCTAAATACGCATCTGGATTATTGTATATACAGTTGTCTTTTTAAAAAATAAAATGATAAATTTCAAAGCTCTATTATCTTGTTGTCAGCTACGGTGGACCAACATAAACAGATGTTATGTGTTCCAGAAGGGCACCTGCTGTGCTGCAAGCTTGCGCCATGATTTCATAAAGAGCATTCTATTCTCAGGATCCTTTCCCAGTCCACTCCACACTGGAGACTGTGACCTTGGCCAGTCTTAGCCTCTCCCTGCTAGACTGAATGGCAGCCCGAGACCAAGGGCCTGGTTGCCGCAGCTTTGATACTAATCCTCCCAGACTGTGCACAATGGCACCCTACCTGGCCTGCACACTATAGCCAGCCAGGCTGTCTTTGAAGCAGGTGATGAATAGGGGACTGCAGGAAGCCAGCTTCCCCAGTGAACTCCGGGCCACACAGCTGCTAAGAACAGTCACTTGGATTTTTCTTCAGTTTTGGTGGATTTCAGGGGGAAAAACTGCTGTTATCTAGAATATGTTGTGTTATTTTCGGCGTGAGAATCCATCTTCAAAAAAGCTAACAGTAGGAGCCTGCTCCAAATCGATCTTGTTTCTTGTTTCGTGCAATGAATCACCGGACTACCTTATCTTAAAGCGATAGCATTCATTTCTCCATGCGTGCATGCTACGTTAAATTTCAGAAGTTATTTTCTTTTGAGATTTGAAATTCTCATCCTCTAATTGCAAATTAAGAATCAAAACACAAATCGAATATGCTTATAAACACAGGTTTCATCATTTTTTTCTTATTGTGATTTTTCTTAGAGTGGAAAATGAACAAGAAATTTCTGACCACTTATGAATGTATTACATATATACTATCGAGAAGAAAGGAAAAGATACTCACTTCTCGATACATGTGCTTACCAGAACAAAATAATGCATAAAGTAATATAGAAACATTTATTTTGCATCTGAGAACAAAGACACATTCTAGTGAATCTGTGTCTACTTCAAATTTAGGGATCTTTCTTCCCTATTATTCTACTGCTGGCAATACATAGAAAATATAATATAACCATCTTCTCTTTATATACCAAGTGGTAAAGTTTTCTTTATTTAAAATTAATGGGCATGCTTTACTCTGTGACTCACACAACTACAATGTTAATCCCAAGAACAGAGAGAATTTAAAATTTTATTGATATTACTGCATTATTTCAGGCATCTGAGTTTATGAATTATTGAGTTGGGATATTTTTAGTTCTTGGACACATTATTATTTCTACTCAATGTTACACTACCAAGTATTATTATAATAAATTTATAAGTTTTAGTTAAAATCATTTAAGTTCACACATTGAAAGGAAATAGATGGAGGCAGAGAGTTCTACGGATATCCGGATACTCAAAAGCCTCAGAAAAATTGAGAGAATGGGTGTGATTTAAAATTGATGGAAAACAATATATTTTACATACTCCAGGAAAAAGTAACCAGTTGACTTGTAATCAATGCAGAAGAATTATAGAACTCTTCCCCCAAGAAAAAACACATGACCAGAAGTCACCATGAGATCATTAGTAATGATGCTGCCTCATTTTAGGCTCTAAATAATGTACTCCCATAGTAACTTTCTCGGAGTTTTTTGAAAAGCTCCAGTAGACTGATCAATGACCCTGCCCAGGTTCAGATTTCAGTTTATTCGTTTTTTAAAAATTAGGAACAAATGAAATAGAGATAGTGTAATTTCAAGCCTAAAGATAGATGTTCATAAATTATTAGTAGTTTGTTATTATGTCAGGACCCATTGTTCAGTGATGCTAGTTCATGAATGAATAAATCTCAGGGTTTCTGGAGCCTTTTAAAGTAAAACAGCTCAGGTTTGTCTGTTCGAACCAACACTACTTGGCCAACTTCTAGATGTTATGAACCTTTCTGGTCTTTGCCTAGGATTCCTTACTGTTAGCATCATCTGGCAGACATGTCTTCTCCTGATAAGTGGTGGAGTCCAGAAGAAAAAGAACTCTAATGTTCTGGAAACATCTTAATGATGATATTCATTACTACAAAGCCATCACCAAAGTAAATCTGTTTAAATTCAAGATTGTACTGATTCCTATCCCCTTCCCTGTCAGTAAATGTTAAAAGAATTTTTTGGCTTTTCCAGCTCAGTCCTTTACTTATAGGTATATCTCAAAGGTAAACATGAAGTAGGGTGTCCTTTTTATCTTGGACTACTAGATACTCCTGGTTGACCAACAATCATGTCTAATGGAGCTAATGGTGATCGGGAGGTTGTAAATCATGGAAAATGTGGAGGATGTAAGAGCACACAGCATCCAAGCGATGAATGTTCAGTGGTCGATAAGGTCTCTATGTCAAGGTGATATATATATCCTACAGGGATAAATAGGATGCACCAGCACCAAGGAACCTTTTAAAGTAAGGCCAGCTAAAGAGCTCCCTGTGATACAGAAGGGAAAGCTTTAAGTTCCCTAATCCAAAAGCACTGGGCTGTAGGCCAGGTACCTATACTGGCTATGTACACCCACGCAACATGTATTAAAGCAGATCAGCATGTCTTCCAGGGAAAGTGAAGTGAATAGCTCTCAAGTACAAGCATCTGGTAGTATCTGGTAGTCCCCTGAGATGCTGGGCTTGATGGCTTGGTGGTTGGGGTTTGGGTGAGAAATTGGCTTTATTGCCTGGAAGCTATTAGGTTGAAATTGACATTTTTGAAAGTAAAAATGGGAGACATAGTGCTCCATTCACCACGTTACCCCACATACACTATACACACTACATATGAAGTTCAAGAGTGAAATTCTGAAGTTCTGAAGTCCCTGAAAGCGCAGCCCTCCATCACAGACTAAATCATTTTGCAAACTGATGATGATGTCCTCATTCTAATTGAAACTTCACCTGAGTGTCCAAGAGCAGAAGTACATTCCAGGCTCTGAGAAGACCAAGATGGAACAACCAGATAGCCAAGTCTCTGGGGGTCTTAGGATATATGTTTTTTTTTAGTCCTGGTGACTGTTTTACAGTGAAATCAGTGTCAGCAGATGTGGCCTGAACACCTTTTAATAATATCATAAAGAAAAAGAAAAAGGGGGATGGACGGAGTCATTACTCCTCAGTACATAACCCATGGAAGACCAAAACAACTCAATAACACATCTCAATGTCAGAAATTTCAAAACCAGAAACATAAATTGTGCAAGTGATAGAATGCATCCAACACATTTTTAAAAAGGACTTGTGGTGCAAAATACTAACTAAAATAACCTTATGCATAACCAAATTACAAAGATCTATATTTCTATAAGCCTTGGTAGAAAAATGGCTTAAAGCTCTAGGAAGTAGAAAAAGAGGCCCTTCCTGTGCTCTGGCTGGGAAAGGAAGAAGGGGAAGGAGTTTTCAATTAGGAGCTCTGGGGATGGATGTGCCTTACAACTCAATGGTAGCTACTCTAATTCCAAGTGAACAGAAGTATGAAAGATGAAGAGTTGAGAGAGATGAAAAGGCTAGCCAGGTAATACAGTGACAATCTTAATCCAGGAAGCTTCCCCATCACACCCTAATGGTCAGTCATTCAGCTGCTGCTGGGATGTTTCTGGCACTAAGGGAACAAATGGTTTCTGAGGCAACCTAGGCTTCACAGTGAACACACCTGGCACCGGAACTTCTGAGTCAAGACGGCTGAAAAATTCTTAAGAACAACAAAACGAGCATTAAAAACCAACAGAACACTCACTGGCAGCAGCCCCACAAAGAAAGAGGGTTGTCACATTGGCCATCCATGACAGAGAGGTTCTGACACGGCGGGACAGGAGCTGGTGAATGCTGGGGAAGATCTCCTAAGGGGAGAGTGGGGAGGGTGACTGCGTGGAGGAGAACTGGCTGCTGGAAAGAGATGAGTAAAACTGAGAAATTGAAAAATTATGGCGGGTTCTGATGAAAAAGAGGCTTCAGAGTTCCCATTCCCCCCCCCCAAAAAAACCCTCCAATACAGAGAGCACATCCTGGTGGAGGACATGAGTAAAATGTTAAAAGGCATAGTAGTTATCAACTTCTCTAACAAAGAGTTGCTCACAGCCCCAACTAAGTTCTCCTTGTTCTCCTCATCTCAAGCTGTAGAAAGTAAATGTTACATGAAGTAAAAAACAACCTTAGTTAAAAAAAAAAAAAAAAAAAAAAAAAGAGGTGGGGAGGAGGGAAAAGGAGAGAAGAAAGGAAAGAAGGCCCATCATTCTTGAGGAAAGAAAATACAACTTCAAAATCAGGAACAAGCAGAGTGACAATGAGACCTAGTAAGAGCATGAGGGCGGTGCAAGAAGAACCCAAAGACAAGAAGAGAAAACAATAGAATTAGCTAAGGACCAAAATAACCTGATCACAAAATTAATTCTAAAGTAGAAACATCAATCAACTGAATAAGCATGGCTGAAAACTGGATCCCTGGTATTGACAAGAGACTTGAGATAAGGAAAGAGATGGAGAAGAAAATGCAGAGAGAAAACAGCAAAAGAAAATCCATGTACACACAGACATATCATAAAATTTACCATTAATGAATGAAGAGCTAAGTGTGTATATCAAAAAAACACACTGTATTTATGTATTTGTGTTATTGAGGAAAATAACAGCTCAAGAATACTATAACAAGACTCAAAACTACTGAACCCAAACCATTCTTGAAAAAAAATACTTGAGGATGAAATTTAGGCAACCAAGAGATGACTAGAAAAGGGGTATTATGACAGTGCTTAGTGCCAAAATACAGGGGAATACTATGTACAAAGCTTTAGGGAAGAGAGGGTCATCAGTGTATTACGCCCAGCCAAAAATAAGGAAACATTATTCATTCATGCAAAAATGCAATGAATATAACAATGAGATGCCCTTCCTGGAAAAAAACAATTTAATGATGAAATCTCAGCACTCAACAGATGAATCAAAATAAAGGAATTCACTATGAGGAAGTTGTGCTAAAAGTCCTGGTGGTGAGCATACAAATGATTTAAATAAAAAACTAACTCTATGTAATTATGATAATCATGATTATAGAACAGAATACAAATGTTATAACCCTCCACAATGTATACATAACACTATAATTGACAAAACAGAGTGGAAGGAGTGAGTGGAAAAGGTTTAAGAATGTAAATTAAAAAAAAAAAGAATGTAAATTTTATTTTTCTTATTATACTGAGTAAATTAATGCTCTCAAAATTGAGCCATAAAATTAAAAATGACTCTGACGTCAATTTGTTATTTTTTTTTAGAGTGCACACACATGCAAGTGGAGGTGGGTGGCAGGGAAGAGAATCCAAAGCAGACTCCATGCTCAACATGACCCCAATGTGGGGCTCAATCTCACACCCTGAAATCACAACCTTAGCTGAAATCAGGAGTCAGTCACTTAACCAACTGAGCCACCCAGGTGTCTCACATCTCAATCTTATTTTAATCTTTATTTCTTAATATTCTAAGAAATCACCTCTCATATGGCAAAGAAACATTTTCAAAACTTCAGAAATTCCTTGTTTTCCTTGTTTCTTTACTAGTATACTAATTTCACATAACATTATTTTAGTAAAAGTAGAAAATACAGCATAGTCTCATTTCTTAGAAAATGTTTGTGTCTATATATCTACATACCCTTCTATTAATCTATGTCTCAGAAATCTCAGGAATTATACTCTTATCAGATTCACAGTAGTCAAATCCAGAAGATAAGACTTTGGTGGCATTTCTGCTTTCTCCATTGTGCACAGTACCAAGTTGGATGGCATTTCCTTGGCATTGTAAGAGTCCTTATCAAGGGACATGGTCTCCCTTCAAATACATGGGTTTTGGGTCTACAAACTGTGAACTTAGATCTGGAAACTTAATGAAAGACCATGATTTTCTTTTTTTCTTTTTTTTTTTTAAGACCATGATTTTCTACTCAAGTGGAGAGCTGTCTAAAGTTCTCTTGCCAGCTCTTGGCTTTTTCTTGATGTTGTACAAGCAGTACTCTTGTTGGTCTCTCTTAACCCTCAACATCATGCTCTATTCATTATCACCACAGATCCTTGCCAGGCAAGACACCTTGATTGCCTCTCTAGTCTTGGGGCCCATTACAGTAATCACTTCTACCTCCCATCCAACATTTGAGTTCCTCCCCTGGTGTCTGCCATTTGGAAACCCTACCATCCTCCTGGAAGTGGGCACCCCCATTCCAAGCAGCATCTCCTACTATCAGGGCCAGCATATGGAGGAAGCCACCACGTAGCTGCTCAAGAGTATCCAGGCACCCACCATCAGTGCATTCCTCAACACCTTAGTGAAGGCAGTATCTTCTAAGCCCTCTCGAGGAGTAGGTTATCTGGTCTAAAGTAACAAAATCATTCTAATATTCTCATTTTCCTGAGATTTTGGATCTCCTCCTCAAGACAATGCTACTGCAGTTCTGGTAACTCCTCCCTGCTTCAGTGTGAGTAGAGGAATAGGAAGGCCACTGCCTAGTAAAATCATAAACTATTGTATTTTTTTTAAATATTTATTTTTATTTATTTATGATAGTCAGAGAGAGAGAGAGAGGCAGAGACACATGCAGAGGGAGAAGCAGGCTCCATGCCAGGAGCCCGACACGGAACTCGATCCCAGGACTCCAGGATCGCGCTCTGGGCCAAAGGCAGGCACGAAACCACTGAGCCACCCAGGGATCCCCTCATAAACTATTGTAAATGTGCTACTTTTTTAAAAAAGAGAGATGAGGAAAAAAAAAAAGAAGAAGAAGAAAAAAAAGAGAGGAAAAAAAGAAAAGAAAAAAAAGAAAAAAGAGATGAAGGTCAATTCAAATATCATGAGCAATTATATATATGAGGCTAATAATTCAAGGTGTACTTTCTTTTAGAGAGTTGGCAATAATAAAAACAAACAAGGATTTTTCAGGGATTTAGAGTATACTTATCAGGAGGAGCACTAAGTAATGTACAGAATGATTGGATCACTATATTGTACACTTGAAACTAATATTATATTGTATGTCAACTAACTGGAATGCAAACAAAAACTTAAAAAAAAAGATAAACCTAAGGACATATACAATCTGCCTGAGCCATTGCAGTCAGAGTAAAAATTCCACACAAGTCAGCACAGAAAATGCCATGGTATAGTCTGACTTTATGAACAACATCTTCATAGAAACAGGCACCCCCCCCCGCCCCGCAACAAATAGTCAGTGAGTCAAGAGCAGGAGTAAAATTTGTTATTTGTGCGTGACCATGTGGCTCTGGGACTAAATGATAGCACTGCAACAAAAAACCCATCTATGAAATCTGTCTATCAACAATTCAGTTTTGTTATGCAAGTTCTCTTTTTAAAAAGTTTGATATTGCTGTGCTAACTGCTATTTGAGATGGAATGAGGACCTCCCAGCATACACGGCCACTTCTCTTTTTCCTCTCCTGTGAGCCATCGACAGCCAGGGACGAGTGCCTGCAGAAGCTAAGCTGTTGGAGCTCAGAATCCTGGAGGGTTGATGGCTGGAGGCACACCAGTGGGTGGGGAGGAACGCTGGTAAATGCTGCGCATGGGGGAAGTAAGTACTCTTCTCTGCAGTTTTCTTTAACATGTCCAAAATACTTCGCCAGCACCCGTAGGTCATGGGTGACAATAATGACCCTTTTAAAACTTTCTGAAAAATTAGCTACTATTTTCTGTCTGCCAGATCTCAATTAAAACTCAGGAAAGATTCATTCAGATAGTCAAATTCTTCAAGATTCTTCTCTATGGTTTAATGACGGTCAACTCAAGCCACTCAACACTGAGAAAATTCATTAACTGAGAAATCACCCTCTTAGACAGAGTTCAACATTTTGAGGGAAAACATGTCTTCACTGTACATTTTATCTTTAATTTATTTTACCTCTTATCTGTTCCTCTAAAACACATTCGGTTTTCTTAACCCAGCACATCACTGCTGCTGAATGAATAAGGAAATAGAAAAATCATCAGTTTCCCAGCTAGTATGGAATTTAGAAGGACAAACAGATCAACCCAGCTATCAACTCCTCTAAGATATGGACTATACCTTTTTTCTTCATCCTTTCCTCATCACCTACCCCAACACTCCAAGAACATTCATCGTTTTGAATGAAAAGCTGGTTTCAGGAACAGCCAAACAATAGAAGTAGTCAGAAGGGAACCACTTCATCTTCCTGACCACCAAACAGATGTGTCTACCTGCCTCTCCTGTGACTTGGATGGGTGGCCATCTTCATTGTCACCTCAGGAGAACCCTGCCATCTGTGCACCAACACCATCCCCTCGCGCCGAATTAAGCACTTGCTCTCACAATCATCCCACCACTGTCTGCATCATTGCTGGTTTCTTCCCCAATGGATCGTGCTCAGCTACCAACAAACGTCTGTACTTATCTCGTTTTCTAAAAACTTTCCACTGACCCTACATATCCTTCAAGCTACCACCTCATTTCTCTGCTCCCTTTCCTTTCAAAATTCCTCAAAAGGAACTGTCATATCCCATTCTCCCTCCACTCAGGCTTCTGCTCCCACATTCCCCTGCAACTGGCCTTGACGAGGTGGCGAGAGGCCTTCTTGCCAAATCCAGTGGGCGCTTTCCAGTCCCTGTCTAATTTCCCCTCTTGGAGGCGCCTGGAACAGCCAGCTGCTCACACTTCCTTCCTGAAATACTTCCTGCACATGGCTTATGGGAAACCAGACCTTCTCAGTTTTCCTGCTACCTCTCTGGCCGCTCCTTCCCAGCCTCTGTTCCCTCCACCTCTCCCCCATTGCTAAGTGTTGTAGTGCCCCTGGGCTCAGTCCTGGGCCTTCCTTCCTCTTCTCTCTCTACTCATGAGCCCGGGTGCATCACCACCATTCCCCTGGCTCTTCAGCAGGAAAACTGAGGAGTCCCGTTTGAGTTCCTTCTTCCCCTCACACTCCATTTCCCATCTATTAACAAGTCTTTCCTGCCAAATACATCCGGATTTAAGCACTTGCCATCACCCTCACCACACCCCCCAGGTCCAAGCCTTGATAATTTCTCACCAGACCCCTGCCATCTCTCCTAACTAGCCCTCCCCTCCACCTTCCTTACAATCAGTGCTCCACACAGCAGCTAGAGAAATCTTTTTAAAACTCAGACCAGATTTTGCTCAAATGCTCCAATGGCTTTCCATCACACTCAGAATAAAACCTAAATTTCCCACCACAGTCCATAAAACTTGATAGAAACTGCCTACAGCTTAACCTTGGTTCCTAACACTCTCTCCCCTAGCTCACCCCATTCCAGTCACATACCAACCCATTCCCTCTGTACAAAATATTCTTTCCTCTTCTCAAGTTTTGTATGGTTTCCTCCTACCTTTCATGCAGGTTTTAATTTGAGTATCATATCTTTAGCAACTTTCACAGTCTGTATCTAAAATAACACCTTACATGAAACAACTCTATATAAAATACCCCCTTCACTCCAAACACCTTATCCTGCTTTACTTTGTAGAAATTGTCATTACCTTACCTTACCTTACATTTTGGGACACAAAGAGATACAGAAAGAGAGTTGTTGCTGTTGTCCCCTCTACCATAAGAGCAGACACTGTATTTTGTTTGCTGCCATATCCTAAGCACCTGGAATTATGGTGAGTACAAAGCAGTCACTCAATAAACATGCATTAACTAATGAATGATTGGAAAGACACTGCTTCTATATTATAAACTTCTAAGGTATCTAAAGAATGGGAATCATCAGTCATATCACTATCTAGGACACATTTTTGTTCATTTTATTTTTATTTATTTTTTACTTTTTTTTTAGAGAGAGGGAGAATGAGCAAGCAGGTGAGCAAGGGTGAGGTCTGAGGGGAGGGTCTGAAGGGAGAGAGAGAATCTTTTTTTTTTTTTTAAGATTTTATTTATTTATTAATGAGAGACACAGAGAGAGAGAGAGAGGCACAGACACAGGCAGAGGGAGAAAGCAGGCTCCATGCAGGGAGCCCGACGTGGGACTCGATCCAGGGTCTCCAGGATCACACCCTAGGTGGAAGGCAGAGCTAAACCGCTGGATGCCCAGGATGCCCGAGAGAGAGAGAATCTTAAGCGGGCTCCACATTCCGCACAGAGCCAGACATGGAGCTTGATCTCACACTCCTGAGATCATGACCTGAGCCAAAATCCAGAGACAGATGATTAACTGATTGGGCCACCCAGGCGCCCCATAGCAAATGAAGTATCCCTAAAACAAAACATATATACTTCACATTATAGTTACTGAAAAGAACTGTGTTCATCTTTGCCCTCTTAATTCCCACTCCAGATAAATGTGCCATTTGTTTTAACCTAGATGAGAAAAGTTCCAAACAAACAAACAGGAAGACGAGGCCTGCCTTAAGTACCTTTCACCACGCATCAATGCCCATCCTATGGACATAGGCTCCTAATGCTTGACCTGGACCCATGGGCCCAGGCTCTACAGCTTCATAGCTTGGGTCTCTGACTCTGGCCACCTAATGTCCAGGAATCTGGCACTCTGCCTCCTGCCTGTAGGGCCAATCTGTGCCTTGCAGCATCAATGGATCATGACTACATTTATTTCCACTACCATGTAGAGAGCAGAGCAGCTGATATGTCATTAAGGTTCAAAAATTATTTTTTACAAACTGGAAACAGAAAGCCAAGCCAAAAGACTTTTAAAAGGAATAGGATAGAGTGAGCAAAAAGAAAACAAAGAGAATGACAGAGCATGCTCGGCATGCAATGAGGTACACATATGTTCAGAAAGCATGAAAACCCATTTTGAAGAGCTCTTAGGGAGACCCACAAATTCATGGTCATTAACCTCATCGGAGACCTTGATACCAAAAAGAAGTTTCACTGAGTTTTTCTGATGAGATCAGTCATGGGATCACCACAATCATATCAAACCATCCTCACTTCCCTTGGCCCTGCTGTCTGTATACTTCTAGTTTCAGCAAATGACCCTTCCTCCTCTCTCATGAAGGAAAACCTTCAGTCTAAGAGCATCCTCATTTTCCTGCTGCAGATTTATAAACTTCTATGTATCTTTCCTCCCCTCCCCTTCTCACTACTTGTAGCAGAGGCCTGCCCCTCTCCTCTGAAGCCAACACCTCTCTCCGCACACTTCCACATCCCTGGGCACCTCGACTAGTCATGTCTTCCCTCTCTGGCCTCTATGTCTTGTTTTGTACTGTATCCCCTTCCAGTGAGGCTACACAGTCTAACATTATAGAAAAATTAAGACACCTAAAATATTCATAGGGGGAAAAGTGGGAATTGCATGTTATCTGCTAATTAAGTATCTCAACTGACCTTCTAACTTCCCAACTACTTATCTTGTATAATTTGTCTCATCTTTACACTGCCTTTGCTATCAAAATGTTCTTAAGTTTCAAATTAAGAGTAATGTGTAAGCAGTTGGCCCTTCAGTGTTTTTTATGATCATTAACAATAAGTATTTATTCTTCCCCAAGAATTTGACCACTTGTTTATCTGTTGAACTACATTTCCCTTTAAAGGCTTTGTAGTGAAAAGAGAAGATATAAAATATAAGACTAAAGAATGATATGATGGGATTGCCAAAAAAATCTCCATAGTTCAGGAAATCCTAGCATGCCTGGTTTGTTGTTTGTTTCCAGCTTGAATGAGGTTTGTGCAGACAATTAGAATTGTCTTTTTGTTCCAATGGGTTATACAGGAAAGAAACAGGAAATCTTGATGAAAGCTTGGGCTTTACAGGATATTTGTGTGAGTGTTTAGCCCATGTGTTTGAAGTTTTTCTCTCCACATCTGCCCACTTTATGCCTGCACTCTGGCTAAAATATTTTAAAATACCATTTTGCTTTTTTCACTTCATTTCAGTTCCTGGCATGATGCTTTCCCTATGGGAAGGGGCTCAAAAATAAAAACCGAATAAGGAAACTAACAACCAAAAAAGCACAAGTCATTCATTTCCTCTGGATGGCAATTCTCTCATTATAAAATGGGAGATTAGGTCAGATAAGTGCTTCTAAACTTTTTCACCAAAGTACCCCTGGTAGCAGTGAAAATGAATAGCACCCCTCTAGGGGATCTGAGGGCATAGCCTGAAGCAGCTTCTGCAAGCTGGAGGTTTCTTTGAAATGTCCTATTTTATCTTAAAAATTCATGAGAACTTTGCATTTTACAAAACAGGAAAGTCTCTGTTTGTTTTAATATGATTGTTACCTCAATAGTAAAACTGCTTCGCTTTCCCACAAAATAATCAAGTGACTCTGACCTTCCAGGAAGCATGTATGCAGCTTCACACACACCCTGGCACTGGCTCACTATCCCAGGGAACACCTACCTCAGTTTGAGTGTAGACAAGGGCCTGGTGGATGAGCATCTACATCCCCTTCCAGTGTGAGTTGCTATAACCATAATATTTACTATTTCACATTTTATAGAAAAGTCAAACAAAATAATAGAAAGCTTATCACACACAAAATGGCAGCTGAGAAGGCAGGTGGAAGCTCTGAAGGACATCCAGCTAGACAAGTATGTAACATACAAGTCACTGGTGGAGTCAGGGATGTCTCCATCTGTCACGATACATACACACACGGGCTGAGGGTCTACTCAGGCAGATGAACAGAAAGATCACAGAACCCTGGATTCGAAAGGGATCTTAGTGATAGGACAGCCCTATGAATGCACAGCCTCCCCCTACAACACCGCCAACAGCTACTTCGACACACTCAGGCTGGGGAACTTACTTTCTCACAACATAAACCACTGAGCATTTGCCTAATTCTTTAGGAAAGAATGACTTTGAAATGAGTCAAAATATGCCTCCCAGTGTTATCTACACATGGGTTCAATTTCTGTCTCCTGGAACTGCAAGGGGAGTCTGTTTAGAGTGGAGCATGGCTCCAGTTCAGGCTTGATTCTGTCAAGTGTGTGGGACATTGGACAGGTTACTTAAGAGGATGCGCTACAGTTTCTACAACTGGAAGATGGGAAAAATACGTAATAGTCTCTGCCTTGCAAGACCACTGTGAGGAGGGGCGTGGCTGAGTTCACACACAGCATCCAGAAGTGGGCCGTGGCCCCAAGCAGGTCTACTAACTGCTGGCTACTGGGATATTCCCATACAGACCAATCCTACTATTTCATAGATGACTGATTTCGAATTTAAGAATAAATATGGCTCAGTTAAGCATCTGCCTTCAGCTCAGGTCATGATCCCAGGGTCCTGGGATGGAGCCCCACGTTGGGCTCCCTGCTCAGATGGGCACCTGCTTCTCCCTCTCTCTCTGCTTGTGCTCACTCTGTCAAATAAATAAATAAAATCTTTAAAAAATAATAGATATGTTACTCTCCTTAGTCTTGTCTTCTCTTGCTGAAATTCCTTTAAATACTCTCATTGACATAGCTCCAAGTCTTTCTATATTCTGGAGACTTTCATTTGAACATGCTTTTGTCAATGTCCTACTTCAAATGTGGCAACTAGAACTGACTTATTCCTTATGTGACCTGATGTGTAAACAATGTACTGGGCCCATTACCACATCATCCCAGGCATGTTGTTCTGTCTGCCTTGCTGCCCCCGCCCTTTATACCCCTCATACACCTCACCCCTGCCTTGTATTTTTTGCAGATAATTTTTTAAATCTAAGCATAGGATTTTATATTCAATCCTAATAAATTTAATCATCTTAATTTCAGCTGTTTAAAGCTTCAGAGTACTGATTTTCATGTCCCACGTGTTAACTACTCCTCTGAACTCTGGGGAAGCAGGGAACATTACCTCTGTATCATCATCCAGTGATGGCCCTTTGACCTACCACTTAGCCACATAACTGCACCAATATCTAAACCATTTTTTCCATATTGCCTTCATGAAGGACCTTACCAGGTGGCTCAGTGAAGTCCAGCTATACTTTCCTTATCTACCAGCCTGACCCCCGCTCAAAAAAGGAAATGAGCTTAGTTTAATTGGCTTCATTTTTAGAGAACTTTTGCTAGCTTGTAGGGACCACAACTATATGCCTATCATTTCTCATAATAAACTTTCACAGTAAAAATCTTAACAATTTGGAGTGGTCTGGGGGACTACTTACTGTTCCAGGTAATAAAATTTTCTGCTGGAATGGATTTTAAAAGTTGGCATATTATCACATCAATAAATATTCTCCTGGGGCACCTGGGTGGCTCAGTCAGTTAAGCACCTGCCTTTGGCTCAGGTCCCGATCAAGGTCCTGAGATCAAGTCCCAAGTTGGCTCCCTGATCAGTGGGGAGTCCGCTACTCCCTCTTCTCCCTGCTTGTACTCTCTGGCTATCTCTATCTCTCTCTCTCAAATAAATAAATAAATATTCTCCTAAAATCTATTAGCTCGTATTCCTGTGTTTTCTTTTCCTAGTGAGTTACTGCCTGGGATCTTCAATCTCAACACCAAGTCTAATAAACAGGCCTATAGATACAGGAAGAATAAAATGGGTGAAATCACCAAGATCTGAGAGATCCTTAAGTGAGCTTTTTTTTAACTACTGTCACACACTTGCATGCCAATTGTATCATTTATCCCCTTTTCATGAAAATGAAATGCAGAAAAGTTAATGCAACAGCAGTTTCTTCCTTTCTTTTTTTTTTTTTTTTTTTTGCTGTGCCTTGTTCTGTGCTAATTTTTTTTTTTTTATCTTTTCTTGGCAAAGTTCTTTTTTTTGTATATTTTTTTATTGGAGTTCGATTTGCCAACATTTCTTTCTTTCCTTTTTTTTTTTGAGAGAGAGAAAGTGCAAGCAGGAGCGGGGGGCGGGGGGGGGGCAGAGAGGGAGAAGATAATCTTAAGTAGGCTTCACTCCAAGCATGGAGCTCAACAGGGGACTCAGTCCCACAACCCTGAGATCATGACTTGAGCCAAAATCAAGAGTCAGACACTCAATGAACTGAGCCACCTAGACACCCCCACAGCATGTAGTTTCTATAAATAGTATCAATTCTTTAAAAAACTAATTTCTCTGATTAAGTATTTTTAGGCAAGACTATACAAAGACAAAACTTTAGTAGATTTTTAAAACTATCATTCTGAGAAAAACCTTTGAAACCTACATTCTTCCAAAATTTACACAAGTGTATTTTTTAAAGTTTTTATTTAAACTCTAGTTAGTTAATATATATGGTAAAATTGGTTTCAGGTGTAGAATTTGGTGATTCACACGATGTAAGTGTATTTTTAAATTAAAAACATAACTGTCACATTAAAAAAGACAGTCACAATGTGTAAAGGAGGGAGTATAGAAAAAGAATCAACCATGATTCCATCACCTAAAAAATAACTAATATTATTGTTTGAATGTTTCTGTCTGAGATTAAAAATAACTGGGCCAGCGGGTATAAATACTTTTTATGACTCTTGGTAGATACTGCCAAAATCCTCTCCAAAAAGGCTGCATTAATTTAAATGTCACCAGCAATATATGAAAGTACAAATTTCACTAAACTTTTGCCAATTTTAGATGGTACATCATTGTTAATTCTAATTTGCATTTTTATTGATACTAAGGCTAAAGATGTTTCTACATGGTCATTTATTCAATTAGTTTCTTATCTGTTTCTGTCCTTTGCGAGGTCACTTATTGGGACATTAATGATTTTCTTATGATTTGTGATAATTACTTAATTTATACACTAATTATTTTTATTTGTTACAAATTTATTAACTTTATAAGAGAATCATTTTTGGCCTATCACATTCATTGCAAAATATTATTTCTTCTTTTTTTAACTTAAAATAATTTTTATTTAGTCAAATGTTAATTTTCCATGGTGATTTTTCTTATGTATCCAACTTTAAGAAGCCAGAGATGTGCCAAAACAATCACAAAATAAATGCAAATCAGGCATTGAAGTCACTTGGCTATATCTGGTTATACATTTGCCACCAGAAGATTATCACCAAAAAGAAAATACAAATTAAAATTTATTTATTTATTTATTTATTTATTTATTCATTTATTTATTTATTTTAGAGAGCAAGAGGGAGAGACAGAGAGAAAGTGAGAGACAGAGAGAAACTGAGTGGGGAGTGGGAGGCAGAGGAAGAGAGAGAGAGGGAGGGAGGAGAGGAGCAGAGGGAGAGTGAGTGAATCTCCAGCAGACACTCTGTTGATGGAGGAGCCCAATTTGAGACTTGATCTCAAGACCATGAGATCATGACCAGAGCCAAAACCCAGAGTTAGACACTCAACAGACTAAGCCACCTAGGCACTCCTGAAAATATAATTTTTTAAACTCTCAAAGAGAATGCGTCTCCTCCTTATACTCACCCTGAAACACAATAGTTTCTGAGTCATATCTGTGTCACAGAAATGGTTTTGTTTTTTTTTAATTTTTTTTTTTAATTTATTTATGATAGTCACACAGAGAGAGAGAGAGAGGCAGAGACATAGGCAGAGGGAGAAGCAGGCTCCATGTACCGGGAGCCCGATGTGGGATTCGATCCTGGGTCTCCAGGATCACACCCTAGGCCAAAGGCAGGCGCTAAACCACTGCGCCACCCAGGGATCCCCAGAAATGGTTTTTAACTTGTTGAGTTTCCTCTCTCCACCTGGGAGACAGAGTTGGGGTTTCCTGTTACTCCACCAATTTATTTAGAGGAACTGACATTTCTCTTGTTTTTATTTTTGCTTTTAATATTGCTTTTAATCCCCAAATCATCTCAGTTATACCTCATAACTAGAGCATAATATGCAACACTTCTTGACCTTCCTTACTATTCTTATTTATATTTGGTCATCTTATGTTCCTTCTTTCTCCCAATCAATTAATCTTTTCTACTCCAATCAATTAAACAATATAATGAATTCTATAATGTATTTCTATTATCAGCTCAATCAGAAATATAATGTAACAGAGATTGGAAGAAATAGAAGAGAAAGTTTCTGCTTCCTTGTAGACTGCACTCCACCCTGGATAAAAACAGCTCTACATGATATTTTACAATACAAGAACTGATTTAAGTGTACAGAATAATGAGATGATTAATGCTGTAATTTCAGAGAAGGAAGAACTGGGTGTGGGCCAAAAAGGTCCTGTGACATTGTAGGGAAGTGTAGGAGCAGGAAGCAAGTCTTGAAGGATGGGTGTGATTTGCATAGACAGAATAGAGCAAAACGCAGATAATGCAAATAAAGAAGGACCGATTTGCGAACTTTAAACCATCACTATGAAAGTAACTCAGGTATATTTACAAACATTTTAAAATTAAAAGAGCGACAACAACATAACAGCCATAAGGTTACATACATGTCAGATCAGAATTCCTTTTCATGGAACTCACCTGAGCCCCTAATTGCTATCACTTAGGAGAGGGATTAAAATTCAGTAATCATTACAAGATTATTAGTTTTTGATGTAGTAGCCACTTAATAAGGACTTGAAAATATAATAATGAAAAAATTATTCAGGTTTTCAGAATAAAAAGATTCAAATATTGTCTTTAGAAAAACAATTTCTTAAAAAAAAAAAAAAAAAAAAGAAAAACAATTTCTTAACTTAGTAATTAAGCTAATTAACATTTTTCCAGATGTTTAAGGAAACAAGGCAAGCAAATTAAACAAATAAGTAAAAATTAATAACCACCTTGAATATTCCAAGAATTAGCAGGAATACAGTTTTAGAAAAGATGAAAATAAAACTTTTTTTGTTAGGTAAATAAGATGCAGATCCAAATCCAAACTTCTTATGCTGCTCTGGATTGTCCTGGTCCTAGTCCAAGCCGAGTTCTCACCCCATCTCCTACAGCTGGAATCTTCCCCTCTACATTCCTGCTGAACCGTCTTTTTCTGTCATTTTTGTTCCTTCAACACTCTCAAGTTGCTCTCATCTCAGATCCTTGCACTCACTGTTCCGCTAGCCTGGAATACTATTCCTCCAAGAGACTTCATGGCTGGCTCATCCCGGGTTTTCAAGATTCTCAGCACAAGGTTCTCCTGCTCAGAGGGCTTCCCTGACCACCTGTCAATGATGGTAATCCCCCTTCCACCTCCACCCAACAAGGCCTCTGTACATACTTTCTTCCTCTTTCATTAGTCACTCTCCGAAATTATTTTGTGTTTTTTTAATTAATAGGCTGGCTGCTCACCAAAATGTAGCATATGTTCTATTAGCCATTTGTATGTTTTCTTTGGAGAAATGTCTGCTCATGTCTGTGTCCATTTCTTGTCTGGATTTTTTGGTTTTTGGGTGTTGAGTTTGATAAATTCTTTGACAAGTTTCTATGACCCAGCAACTGCCCTAACTAGGTATTTACCCAAAGGATACAAACACAGTGAGTGATTCAAGGGGGCACCTGCACCCCAATGTTTATAGCAGCAATGTCCCAATAGCCAAAATATGGAAAGAGCTCAGATATTCTTTGACAGATGAATGGATAAAGAAGATGTGGTATGTATATACAATGGAATATCAGTCATCAAAAAGAATGAAATCTTGCCATTTGCAATGATATGGATGGAACTAGAGAGTATTATGCTAAGCAAAATAAGTCATTCAGAGAAAGACAAATACAATATGATTTCACTCATATGTGGAATATAAGAAACAAAACAGATGCATATAGGAGAAAGGAAGGAAAAATAAAATAACATAAAAATAGAGAGAGGGGCAAACCATAAGAGACTCAACTCTAGGAAATAAGCTGAGGGTTGCTGGAGGGAAGACTGGTGGGGGTATGGGGTAATTGGGTGATGGGCGTTAAGGAGGGCACGTGATGGAATGAGCACTGGGTGTTATATGCAACTGATGAATCACTAAATTCTACCCCTGAAATTAATAATACACTATATATGTTAACTAAGTTTAAATTAGAAAAAAAATTTTAAATGATTGTTAAAAAATGCAGTATATGCTCTGTGTGAAAAGGTACGTCGTCAGTTGGCTTACTGCTCTGCCCAGAGTCGGGACATGGTAGGTACCAAAAACTATTTCTTAAATAAATAAGCAACTCAGATTTATGCTCTGACAGGAACAGAAGGACTCAAGAATTACAATAAAAGTTTCAATTAAACATGCAGATTAACAAACCACTGTAATAGACTTCAGTGAAGAGCTAAAATCCTATTTCTGGATTTTACTAAAACAGATTTTATTTCAAATGATTCATATGTATTGATAATAACATTCTTAGTAACATTTTCATTGTGAAGGGATTTTATCATATATCTTTTTAAGATTTCATCTTTAAGTCTCTACACCCAACGTGGGGTTCACACTTATAGCCTCAAGATCAAGAGTTGCATACTCCACCGACTAAGCCAGCCAGGTACCCCTATAATGAAATTCTTACAAAAGACATTATAGCATTTAAAAATTCAATGGCATCATCAAAATGAAAGACTAACCTGCTGTTCATATCGTTGTTTGACATCCTCCAGCTGCCATAAAAACTCCTTTGATTGCTTCTCACGAAGAGACTTGGATCTAGTTAGATCGGCCTCCACTTTTTCCATCTATAAAATTTAAAAATAAAATATTATATTTTTTAAACAAAAAATTTATTCCATGTTTTTGTAGTTTGACCATTCATTAAAATGGCAGATTTTAAACACCCCCTATGGATCATAATGGTGAATTTTAAGATGATAAGATAATGAAAGCTCTGTCAATTTATTTACATATCTTTAATAGTTTGTCAGGAAAATTAACACTGGAATATAACTGACTACATTCTGATGCTATAAAAATGGAACTATAATGGAAATATAACTTTGAATATTCAAATATTTATTCTACAAGAATTTTTAAGGCCTTGGCATATGCTGAATGGGAGAAAATATTTGTAAGCCATGTATCTGACAGGGGACTTGTATCAAGAATACATAAAGAATGCTTACAGCCCACTAAGAAATGGGCAATTATACTCTATATTAAAATGGGTAAAGGAACTGAAAAGATATTTCTCCAAAGAAGATATACAAATGGCCAAAAAAGCATATGAGAAGACGATCAACATCACTGCCATTAGGCAATTTCAAATTGAAACAATAATGACGTATCACTTCGCGCCCCCTAGGATGGCTTCAATCAAGACCGATAACAGCAAGTATTGGTGAAGATGTGGAGAAATCAGAACCCTCAAACCCTGCTGCTGGGAATGTAAAATGGAAGACAGTTTGGCAGTTCCTCAAAAGGATAAACATGGTTACCATATGTGCCAGGAATTCCACTCCTGGGTGAGAAATTAAAACATCCACGCAAAAACTTACACAAATGTTTGTAGCAGCATTATTCATAATAGCCAAAAAGAGTATGAAATAACCCAGATGTTCACCAATGGATAATGGATAAACAAAACAAGGTCGATACATAGGAGCATCACTGAACCATAAGAAGGAATGAAATACTAATATGTGTTATAATATGGGGAACCTTGAAAGCACTGTGCTAAGTGAAAGGAGGCAGTCACACACACAAGACTATGTATTATGATTCCATTTATATTAAATGTGATACAGAAGGCAAATCCATAGAAACAGCAAGTAGACTAGTGGTTGCCTAGAGTGAGAGGGAGTTGAGGGTGAGCACTGACTGCTAAAGGGTGTCAGATTTCTTTTGGAGGCAATGGAAATTTAAAACTGATTGTCCTGGGGTGCTTGGGTGGTGCAGTTGGTTAAGCGACCTACTCTTGGTTTTAGCTTGGGCTGTGATCTTCAGGTCATGAGACTGAGACAGGAGATGGGCTCTGCGCTCTGCGTGGAGTCTGCTTCAGATTCTCACCCTCTCCCTCTCCCTCCACACCTGCCTCTCCCTCTGCCCCTCCTGCTCATGCTCTCTCTCTCTAAAATAAACAAATCTTTTTTAAAAATCTATTATGCTGATGGATACACAATTGTTAAGTATATTAAAAATGATTAAATTGTTACACTTAAAATGAATTTAATTCCTGGTATGTGATTTATATCCTTTTTTTAAAATTTTTATTTATTTGTGATAGTCACAGAGAGAGAGAGAGAGAGAGAGAGAGAGGCAGAGACACAGGCAGAGGGAGAAGCAGGCTCCATGCACTGGGAGCCCAACGTGGGATTCGATCCCGGGTCTCCAGGATCACGCCCTGGGCCAAAGGCAGGCTCTAAACCGCTGCACCACCCAGGGATCCCTATATCCTTTTTTAAAAAAAATTTTTTTTTTTTAAGGAGGCTCCATGCCCAGCATGGGGCTTGCATTCATAACCCTGAGATCAAGACCTGAGCTGAGATGGAGTTGGACATTTAACTGACTGAGCCACCTGGGCACCCCATATGTGAATTATATCTTAATAAAGCTGTTATCATAAAAAAATTAAAAGTCAAACACTATGCCATATCCCACAAGGCTTCATCCAATCCCAGGTACTGCTCTCAATTCATCTCTGCTACTCTATACCATCACCACCACCATTCCAGCCCATCTGCCTCTTTGCATGCCAGAGACATGCCAGAGATCCTCTGGAAGCTTCCCCTCAGAGAGTCACATGGCTTTTTTCTCAAAATCTTAAGTTTCTGCTTAAAGGTCATCTTTGTGAAGCCTCCCTGACCACCCTATTTAAATTGCAGCCCTCCTCCTGCCCCAGTCCTCTTAAGTCTCCCTTTTGCTGATCTACTGTTCCTTTTTACCATAGGACATATCACCTTCAAGTATGTAATACAATTTACTTACTCCTTAGGGCTCATTTTAATGTCTGCCTCACCCATGGTAATGTAACCCCATGTTCACTCACGTATCCAAACAATTTAGCACACTGCCTGGCACCTATAGGGACCCAATAATCAAATGAAGCAGAAAAAAGACAAACCAAGTGTATATACCTAGGTTTGAGATTTGCTGAATAAACAATTTTCAACATTTAGGATGCAGATTCTTAATAACATATACAAGATCATGTTGAATCTGACACTTTCTATCACATACAAAATTAGAGATAATGTATGATTATCTTGCTCTTGCCAGATGCTCATTTATATGTGGCAAGAAAGAAATGTTCTTATATATAGTAATGAAAAATCGCTCCATATAAATAACATGAAAATGGCACCTTCCTAGTGCAGTTTTTCATTTGTCTTTCTTCCTCTGGTTTGACTATGTCTCAGAAGTTTGTGTTGTTTTTTTTTTCTGAAACAATTGTCAGTTAATATGACAATCGTCCTACCAGTGGCTACTCTATATTTATTATTCTGCTTCACTGATTGGTTGAGATGTTTCTTTTTTAGTTGTACACCATGCTCTCTTCCAGGTTACCTTTTGGCAACTGCTAGGATTAGACACAATATGAATATCAGAGGAAATGAATCCTAAAAATGTTCCTTCAGTTTCTCATCTTAAATTTTAAAAAAATCATTCAAATGCATTTTTTCAGACATGATTAAACCTTAAGGCTCCAGAAGCAAAGATGTTAGGTGAAGAGTAGCCAGTTGCATTAGATAAGAAAAAAATGCATATAGCCACTCACTACTGCTGTCCAACAGTACATCTTGCTTCCTGCTTCTCACAGCAAGGTCTGGGGTATCTAAATTATGGCATGAGATTTAGCCTAAGTATTTCTTCGTAAAATCCAAAGAGTGCAACCCTAATAACACTAAGTCATCTGCTTCCAAATTCAACAATCAGAGTTGTAAGAGTATTGATCCACAGGTAGTCAGTACAGTGGCCAAGAACACATTTACTAAGGAATTACTGAAGGACCCATACTCAAGCCCACTTTGTTGCCCTCTGTTTCTAACTCAAGACATGGGTTTCCAGTCTTTCTCTACTTCAGTGCTCTTCACATCAGACCTCCAGCAGAAGGCAGTCTGCGCTCCCTATACTCCAAGATCCTTGGCATTTCCAACATTAGCCATGTCTCGATTCAAAAAGAGCCTTTTGCTCTTTGTGCTATCTGGAAAGCCCCTTCAAGTTTTTCCCCTCGTCCAAAGTGATGGTCTTCAAGGATGACTCATCTACTCTCCTCTCTCTGAGGTGTTTTTTTTTTTAAGATTTTATTTTTATTTATTCGTGAGAGACACAGAGAGAGAGGCAGAGACAGGCAGAGGGTGAAGCAGGCTCCCTGCAGAGAGCCTGATGTGGGACTCAATCCCAGGACCCCGGGACAACAATCTGAGCCAAAGGCAGACACTCAACCACTGAGCCACCTAGGTGTCTTCTGAGGTGTTTTTTAATCCCACCAACTTATAAAGTGCCTTCCTTCTCTCTACATTCAAGGACTTAACATCTATTTCCATAGCACGCTGTTTTTCTCTATAGTATGGAAGTGTTTCAAACGTGTGAGCTTTGTTTATTCATCTAGATCATGAGCTACTGAATAAAAGGAACTATGATTTATAATTCTTTTGTATCTTAATTATGAACTAATTGGTATAGTATGCAGAATAAATATGCATTAAATCCTTAAGGATGAATAAAATAATTGGCAAAAGCAAAAGGGGATGAAAAAAAGGAAAGCTGTATCAAGAAGAGAAGATCTGGTTTATTTAGTACTTTCAAGACAGAGCTTCATATGAAGTTGATTTTAGGTTCTTATTTTATCTCGGTACAGATTGTATATTAAAAGTAAATAAGTATTTAAATAGTTAAAATACTTAGAACTTAAAATAAAAACTAAGGCCTTTATGTACTCTATGTGTGTAAAAATTCAGTACCTTCAAGAAAAAACAGAATCATCTTCTATAACCAAAATGGATAACAATTTAAAACACATGAAAAGACCTTTTATACCTAAACATTAAGACAAATTCATAGTAAATAACTGATATAAGAAAAGGAAATGCATGTCATATTAGATGATACTGACCGAAAATGCAAGGCCCCACTCCATTTTCCTTCAACAATGTAACAAAAAAATTTAAAGTCTTGTAAAAGACTTTGTATAAAAACAGTGTTCTCAGTTGCCATAGATACAAAAGATCCTGCTTCCTCATACATCATTCTACATTCCGTTCAACTTCAAGGGTTAGGAAATTAACAACAACACTCCTTTACAGTGTAACTCTAGCTTCAAGAAAACCTAGGAGTAAAGCTTGGTGGGCAAATTAAGAGCAAAAAGGAGTTGGGTGTATTTCTGCGAATGTTTAGTGTTTAAAGAAGGAAGGGGAGGGTGGTGTTTTCCTCCTCTGGTGCCGCAGGCATTGGGTCCTTCAGCTACATGGAAAAGAAAACCCAAGAGACCATGCATGCGTAAATAACATGGGCTCTTTATGTTTTTCCTTGTGCCACAAGTTCAAAAATAGGCTGCCACACTGGCAGTTCAAAGATGTCAGGGTTAGGTCTCTGCAACTCAACCTTCCTATAATAGTTGCAAAATGGCTTCTGCAGCTCTGAACATGAAGCGAAGGGCAAAGGGTCCGTATTAGCTGAGCTGAATACCCTTTGAAGGAGCTTTCCTGCAAGTTCCTGTCAATAACAAATTAATTATGCTGTTTGCCATCTCATTCACTAGAACTACATTAAAAAGTAAGCTCCATCTGCAAGGTGAGAAACTGCAGTTTTAAAACTGTGTCTAATGTTGCCCTAAATAAAATCAGGCCTCTATGAGTAAGAAAGCAGGCATGGACACCTGGTAGTCACTGTCAAAGAGGGTCATAAGTTATTGTTTTTTTTTTCTCTAGCAAAGTCCTCTTGTGTTATTATATTTGGAGGAATTCGACATGTACAATTCACATTATAACAAGCAGACAGTTATATACGAATATACAATTCAAAATATATTTTTGTATTTAATACATATTTAGGTAAGCTATAAAAATTAACCTTCAAGTATGTTCTGGTAGATAGATCAATCAATTGATCAGTAGATCAATAGAAACAGGCAGGAAGGCAGATAGATATAAATGGCAGAAAGACATCATTTTTCTGTGCTTGGCTAAAGACTTAGTAGGAACTAATATCCTTAGCAGGGAAAACCAGTGAATAACATTAACTGATTATACCTACAGTTCTTTTGTGAGAAAAAAACCATAAGTTGATATAGGACAAACAGTATTTCTGGTATCTGTCCTGATCGATTTGTGGGAGTTGTTGATCTGCTCTGGAAATGAATTTTAGCTCCACATCTGAATTACAAATATCTTCCACTCTGAGGAAGCCTTTCCACTTTCTTTCTTTTTTTTTTTTTTTTGCCTTTCCACTTTCTTAATGAGAAGTTTATTTAATTTTAATAAGGTTAAATTCAACAATATTTTGGGTTTTTATGCCTATTTGTTTCCTATTTAGAAAATCTTTCCCTAGTTCCAACTATCAAAAATGTTTCTACATTTTCTTCTGAAAGTTTTATTGTTTTACCTATCACTTGTACGTCTATAATCCTGGAATTAATTTTGTGAATGGGGTAAAAGGAAAGATTCTTTTTTTTTCCCCACGTGGTTACCAAGCTGACATGGTGGCATGTATTAAAATGATCATTCTTTCCCTGCTGCACTGCAGCACTTCCTTCGACCTGAGTCAGGTTGATCATGTACATGAGAGTCTAATTTTGGGTCTCCTTCGTCTGTAACACTGATCATCCTTGTGCCCAAACCATGCTGTATTAATATTATAACTGAATATGAGTCTCAGTATCTGGTCATATATGTTGTGTTCTTCCAGATTGCCAGAGCAATTCTCAGTCCTTTGCATTTTCATATACGTTTTAGAATTAGTTGCCAGTTTCTCTCATTTCTCTTCACCCCCCACCAAAAAAAACCCCAAAGGAACAAAAGAACCACTACTAACATTTTGATTTTTAGAACTATGTTGATTTTATAGATTAATGTGGGGAAAACCGACGTGTTTATGGCATTGAGTCTTTGAATCCACCAATTTATTTAGGTCTTCTTTGGTTTCTCTCAATGTTTTCCAGTTTTTAAAACAGAGGCCTTGCACGTTTTTTTGTTAGATTTATTCTTAGGTATATACGTGAACCTTTCTCGTGCTATGGTATCTTTTCCAATTTTATTTTCTATTTGTTGGCTGCTGGTATATAGAAATAAAACTGCATTGTCTGTCTGATCTTACAATCAGTAACCTTACTAAATTCACTACTAGTAACATTTCAATAAGTAAATATCTGAGAAATTAGCAATTACAACAAAGATGCCATAATTGCAGATAAGTGCCAAACTCACTGGGCTAGCTTAGGTGCCCTCCTCTGAGCTCTCTTACTGACCTGTTTATTCACTTATTAAATCACAAGCTTTTATGTGCTGGTCTATCATTCAAGCCACAAATATGTCTAATAAACTCTGAATTCCCAGAATCAACAACAATGGCTGGTATAGAGCAAGTATTCATAAATTTTTTATAAATGAATGAAAAAAGAAGTCAAGTCTGTTGAATCCTTGGCCAGTAAGTCAATAAAATAATTGAGATATATTAAAAAATAATAATGTTACTATTTCACAATCAATAACACTTCTAATCAGTCAAATGCAGAAAAAAATAACATATTTTCCAGTCCAATGTCCTCAGTAGATTTTTTTGGCTTATATTCTGTCTGCAAAAGAGATTAGTCATTGACGAATTTTACAAGGAAAAAGCTCCACTTACTCCTCTTACGTTAAGCATTTAAGGATAAAAGTTAAAATTTCTTTTAATTATTTGTTTTGCTGTTTTTATTTCATTTTGGTTTTCAAAGCCAGATACTTAGACACAGTCTCTGGATGCTGTCATTTGGAATTGATGAATGACCACAATAGCTTCTATTGAAACATTTAGATAGAATTCTAGGATTTTTCTTCTGCTACCTAATCTATTTAAAGACAAAATTCCAAATGTGAGAAGAGTAGAGAGATTTCTTCATTATCATCAAAAAGTAACTGAGAGAAAATGCTTCCATTTATATTGGATGTTTTATTATCTTAAAACTGGTCTAAAAAAGCCTTATTTAAAATTACATGAGCTAGCATGATCCTTAAAGGACAAGAGGACAAAGGTGTAAGTCACAGTGAATGGTCCATATGATGACTCTTTCTTTGTCTGTTTGTGATCCATTTATCCTTAATGACACAAATATATCCATATGGCATTCTTTAATTCAACAGCAATAATAGGATGATGAACTAAATTTACGATCTCTAAGAATATAAGAAACTGCTACCCAGTTTCAAATGTACAAGGAGCCAGAGTACCCTCACTAGTCAAAAGCAATGTTTCAGAATTTTGTTTGCATGGCAAGCCAGTGTGTTCTCCAAGTCCAAAGCTAATATCATGTAGCTGATGACTGTGAAAAAAAAAAAAAAGGAATTAAATTTAAAGTCAGATATTTAGCAGCAAATACCATTTAACAAGGATGTATTTTCAAGGGGAGAAAAATTAACTAGAAGTCAAGTGGCTAGTGGAGGCCCCAGGAGGACCTAGCTAGCTGACATTCATGCAGTCAATTTATAAGATTAAAAAGTTTCATTTAGGATTCCTGCCAGTACTTCAAAAAACATGGCTGTCTTTTTCAGTCATTTATTTGTTTCACAGAGAATAGGTAAATATAGAACACTCATTCTTTTAAAAATATGATTATATACATATATATGTGGAAAATTCTATCACAGTAGTACATTTTCACAATTAAAATATGTATATTTTATATAACTAATTGCTGGCAGCTAGCATTTATAATAGATTTCACCACTGGAGGAAAAATTAGGTTATTGAAGCAATCTTAAATGAGATAAAAAGTTCTTCAAAGAGAAAGGAACAGTGTGAAGCAATTTTTTTTTAAACTTTCTCTGTTCCATTTTCTCTCATGGGCCTCATTTTTGAAATAGCAATTCGCTTTCAAAAACAAACTCAAAGCTTTACTTTTTTTAATTCAAAATCTTATTGTCTGCTATCTGTAGCAGTTTCCAAATGGAAAAAGATGCCCTAAGCTCTGCTGGCTTTTGCACAAAAGATTTTAGTAAGAAGAGAAAAGAGCAGTTCAAGACAACAACAGAAAAGGAGGACTTAAAAATATACACTACAGAAAAATCTGAAAACATTATGATTCTCCAAATAAGGAATCTGCTGATTTTTTTAAAGAATTTGAGCTATATCAGATGCACACTTTTTAACTGATTCATAATCTATAATAGAAGACTTCTAATTTATCATGTTTCGACATATATATTTTACTTAACATTTGTTAAAATCTGCCAGGTAAAACCATTTGATTTGTGAATGAGCCCAGCTATAAGGATTCCATCAGAAATGATGTTCTTATTATTATACTCACATCAAAGGTGCTTTCTCTATTTCAGAAATTCAATTGCACTTGGCAAAACCATTTATGATGGAAACCATTGGAGACTATTTCTTCAACAGAAGACCTTCAAAAGAATTTCCTGTTCATCAGTTGCCATCACTGCCATTTTTCAAGAAGACTAAATCGAGCACCGCTGGGCAGATCAGATGTGATGAGGACTACTCACAAAGACAAAGCACTTCCTACGTGTAGGAAGAAAGGAATCCCAGGGGCATGCACCCAGTAGGATGCTTCATGGGATCATTTAACCAGTCTAAGTAAGAGATATGATACCTACAAGACAGGAACACTTGAACTCAACATTCACAAGTAGGGGAGTCAAACGCGTCTGGCAGGATTGGTGATGTAAAATAGAAAACAGACCATGACAAAGCACAGAACAGTCAGACATATGAGGGTAGAACAATTAAGGGTACTTCCAGAATCAGTTCCACATATACTATTGTTCATCCCTGACCATTAGCAGTCTCACTTTGTGGCTAGGTAGGGTTCTTAATTAAATGGTTGCTGAGATGACATTATCTCCAGGGCTTTCAGTTCTGCCATACAGCTCTTAGACCACTTCATCTTAAAAAAAAACAAAAACAAAATTTATCAGTTTTAAAGTATTACTATTATTATGGATTGTTTTAATTTCATTTGTAGATATTTCATTGCTATAACAGAAGTATGGCTAAATTTCATATATTGATCTCATATTCTGAAAACTTGCTTCAATCATTTATTAGTTCTTGTATTTCTTGTATGGATTTTAACCATACAGGATGATTGAGTCATCTGAAAATATGTGTACTTCTTCCTTTCCAATTTATATGTTCATTCTTTCTTCCACTTCCTTCCTTCCTTCTTCCTCCTATCCTTTCCCTTTCTTTTTCTCTCTTTCTCTCCCCCCACCCCACTCCTTTTCTTTGTTTTGCCTTAATGCACTGGCTAGAATCTCCAATACAATACTGAACAGAGGTGGCAAAAGCAGATATGGTTTCTTTGTTCTTAGAGGAAAAGTGTTAGGCCTTTCAGCATTAAGTATAGTAGCCATAGAGTTTTCATAGATGTCCTATTAGGTTAAGTTTGCTTCTAGTCTTAATTTGCCAAGAATTCTTTTTAAATCATGCATGATATTGAACTTTTTAAAATGCTTTTTCTGCCTCTAGTGAGATGATCATGTTGTTTTGTCCTTTATTAATATGTTGCATGACATTAATTGATTTTCAAATGTTAAAACCACTTGCGGTTCCTGGAATAAATTCCATTTGGTTGTGATGTATAATCATTTTTATATGTTTCTAGATTCCATTTTCTAAAATATCATTAAGAATTTCTGTGTCTACATTCATGACAGGTAGTATTTTGTAGTTTTCTTCTAGTGTCTTTGGCTTTTTTTTTTTTTTAAGTTTTATTTATTTATTCAGAGAGAGAGAGAGAGAGAGGCAGAGACACAGGGAGAGGGAGAAGCAGGCTCCATGCAGGGAGCCTGACGTGGGACTCGATCCCAGACCTCCAGGATCACACCCCGGGCTGCAGGTGGTGCTAAACCGCTGCGCCACTGGGGCTGCCCTAGTGTCTTTGGCTTTGATAATAGGGTACTACTGGCCTTATGAATGAACTGGAAAGTGTTCCTTCCTCCTCGATTTCCTGAAAGAGTTTTCAAAAAACTAAAATTTTCTTTACTATTTGATGGAAACCACCAGTGAAGCCATCTGGTGCTTGGTTTTTCTTTGTGAAAAGATTTTTAATTGTCAGTTAAATATAATATGACAATACAGATTTTCTATCTCTTCTTGAGATAGTTTTAGTAATTTGCATATTTCTATGAATTTGTCCATTTCATCTGAGTTTTGTAATTTGTTGGCATAAGTTTGTAAAATGCCACCTTTATAATTCTTTCATTTTCTGTAGGATCAGTAACGGTGTCCTCTCCTCTTTTAGTTCTCACCTTGTTAATTTGTTTCTTCTCATTTTCCCCCCATCAGTCCTGCTAAAGATTTGTCAATTTGGTTGATCTTTTCAAAGAACCAACTTTTGGCTTCATTAATTTTCTCCATTTTTTTGTTTTCTACCTCTTTGCTTTCTGTAGAAATATAAAAATATTTACTATCTCCTTTCTCTCTGCTTACTTGGGCAGAAGCTTGCTTTTCTTTTTCTGGTTTCTTAAGATATAGTTTACAGTACTGATTTGAGAATTTTCTTGTGGGATATAGATGTTTAAAGCTATAAACTTTTCTCTAAGTACTGCTTTAGCTGCATTCCATAAATTTTGATATTCTGTGTTTTTGTTTTAATTCAGTTCAGAATATTTCCTAATTTTCCTTGTAATATCTTCTCTGACCCATGAGTTATTTATAAGCATGTTGTTTAATTTCCAAATATGTGGGGACTTCCCAGATTTCATATTGTTGTTTATTTCTAATTTATTTTCATTGGGGTCAAAGAACACATTTTGCATGACTTTAATCCTTTTTAAAACTATTGAGAATTGTTTTGCATCCAAGCATATCGTCTCTCTGGGGGAATGTCCCACAAGTGCCTCTATGATTACTGGGTGGAGTGAGTTAAATACCACCCACGTCTCAGACTCACTCTTGACTGGCACAATCCAAACAAACCCAACACAGCACAGCAAAGGGTTTGGAACTTAACTGAAACTGGAACCCACCCACAGAAGATGAGACAGGACTTTCACTCTGAAACAAACTGGGTTGACAATCTGCTAAAACAAAAAACTTAAGATCATCTAGACAATTCTAACCTTAGAGACTATACCAGTACAAAATTCATCTGAGACTCATCCATGTTGTTATGGGAATCAGTAGTTCATTCCTTTATACTACTGAGTAGTATTCCATTGTATATACTGCATCTAACTGTTCTTTCAACTTTTTTTAAAAAAGATTTTATTTACTTATTTTAAAGAGAGAGAGAGAGCGAGAGAGAGCAAGCACACATGAGTGGGGAGAGGGGCTTAAGGAGAGAGAGAATCTTAACCAGGCTCCACACTCAGCGCAGAGCCTGACACAGGGCTCAATCTCATGACCCTGAGACCATGACCTGAGCTGAAATCAAGAGTCGGGTGCTTAAATTGTTCTTTCAACTTCTTTTGGTTTTGTTTTTTTTTTGTTGTTGTTGTTGTTGTTCTTTCAACTTCTGAGAAACACTTGGGTTGTTCAAGTTTGGGGCTATTGTGAATAAAACTGCTGTCAGCATTTGTGTACAAGTCTTTGTCTGGGTATGTCTTCATTTCTCTTGGTTAAGCACATAGGATGGAATGACTGACAAATGGTCACTGAATGCTTAACTTTTTAAGAAATTGGCACTTTTCCCACCGGCAGTATGCAACAGCTCCATGTGACTGCATCTTCACCAACACTCCGCATTATCAACCAATCTTATAATTTTAATCTAGTAAGCATATATAGTGGCATTTCATTTGATTTTAATTGCCCTGATGATTGATAATATTGAACATCTTTCATGTGCTTATTAGTCATTTGTATATCTTTTTTCTGTAAGGTGTCCAAAATTTTGCCTATTTTTAACTGGGTTGTCTTTTTATTATTGAGTTGTAAGATTTCTTTTATATTTTAGATACAAGTTCTAGGAAATATTTGTGAATCTCTTCTTCCATTCTCTGGCTTGCCTTACTTCTTTTTGTTGTTTTTTTAATGGTGTCTTTCTAAGAGCAAAAGTTTTTAATTTTGGTGAAGTGGAATGTTGTGATTTTAATTGAAATTTAATTTCTGGTTTTATTGCACTGCGGTAAAAAATATGTGCTCTCTGTCATGTCAAGTGTTAGAAACATATTGAGTGTTTCTTTATGGTCTACTGAGTTTTATAACTCTTCCAAGGGAGTAGGAATTAAATTTGTCACATTTGAAGGGTACAAAGTAGAAATATAAGTGTTTTATAAGCTGTTACTTAGACTTCCTATTTGTTTGTTTGGGTTTTTGCCCCCTGATCTGTCAAAGATAGAGAAAAAAATATTTCAAAGCACCCATGACTATGTCAATTTCTCCAAGTATTCCTAACATTTTTTCATATTTAAGTATTCTTGCTTTTAGCATGAAAAATATATCCATTCATATATGGATATATTTATTATTAACTTTATTAACTTGTATTGATGCTAATTTATATGATGGTATTATATCTTTTTTTCTAAATAAAAGAGATATATTTGCATCATTTTCTAATATAATTTTCTGTAAACTAGTCACATCTTTTATAAATAGCATACACATGGATTTTAGTCAACTAATCAATATCTTCTTTTTTTTACTAAAAAAATTAACCTGTTAATATTTATTACTACAGTTATATACTCTGTCTTATTTTGGACATTTCGTTCTGTTTCTGCTTCTGTTCCTTTGGCAATAGCTCCTCTCAAGTTTTGCTTCATCTTCTCAAGATTTTTTTAAAATTTTATTTATTTATTCATGAGATGCAGAGAGAGAGAGAGAGAGAGGCAGAGACACAGGCAGAGGGAGAAGCAGGCTCCATGCAGGGAGCCTGATGTGGGACTCAATCCCGGGTCTCCAGGATCAGGCCCTGGGCTGAAGGCGACGCTAAACCGCTGAGCCACCCGGGCTGCCCTCTTCTCAAGATTTTTATGAGGATGTAACATCTTGTTGATTTTATTAATGCCTATGTTTATACATTCCAAAACTATTTTAACCCACATTTCCCTAATTTTAAGAACTTTGAGTCTCCCCTTTCCATGGCCAAGAGTTTTAGCATACTGCTCCTCTCATCCACTCACTACTCACATCTCCTTGATCTTCGTTAATGTACTCAAGAGATTTAGATTTAAATTGTTGTTACTAAATTTGTATTTTCTACTTTATATACCTTCTTTTTTAAAAATGAACAAATCTTGGCATTCTTTCTTATAATCGGATTTGTAACAATTTGTTAAATTTGTTTCTACTTCATTGGATTCCATTGTCTCCTAGTCATCCTTAAATATGATGGTTTAAGGATGTGTGGGATGTCTTTTGCTTCATCTCTGGATTGGTTGATGTATTCATACAATTTTTTTTCCAGGAAAAAAAAAAGCAATATTCATTATAAGAGCTCTAAGAATGCGTTTTTCCATTGATTTTACAAGTGAAAAACTCTTTGATATTGTATAAAATCAGGTCACAAACTTTGTTCTTCAAAACTCTGAAACATTAGTCCATTATTTTTCTAATTTCTTTGCCAGTTTCATCCTGCTTAGAAACTTGTGGGATTTTCATTTTTATTTTTGAGATTCAATTCTTTTTCCAAAATGTATCCAGGTTTCATTATATTACTTTTACTTAAGATGTGTGACCTCTTTTACATAGATCATGTCTTCTTATAAAGAAACCGCTTATCTGATTTTTGTCCTAAATTCTACTCTAGATTATCTTCAGAAGTATGCTTTTATTCTGACTGCTGAATACAATGTCTTTTTCTTGCTCTACAGAAAGTTCTCACCAGTTCCATGTTGTTTGCTTGTTTTTTAATCCTTCCTTACCCATGAGTGCTGTGATCTGCTAGTATTACACCATCAGCCCCAAGTGGTACATTCATTGAGCCAAACGTAGCTCTCATGGTCTCAGCTTCTCTCAGAAGTTGTACTGTCAGTATTAACACTTTCAAATGCCTCATTTTTAGACTTCTTGAGGCTAAACACTTCTTGCCAGGGGCCTCCTCCTTCAATATTTTCTGTATTCCTTTAGTGTTAAAGAGATCAGAGTTTCCTATGCAGCTCCATTGCATATTTGGACCAAATACACATTCTAGGGCCTGGGCCCTGATGCTAGTTAGCAGGGAACTAGAAGATTTACATCCATGCAGCAGGGGCTGGTCTGCACCTTCTGGCACAAACACTCCACATGATTCCAGCTTTTGCCCTAGGCAGCGAGTAGAAGAATGGGATCTCAGAACCCCACTCGCAAAACCCAGATTCAAACAACTCAACAGGAGTGAAAATCCAAATCGAGAAAATAACAATAAGAAACGACTGCTTCAAACTAGAAACAGTACAGGGCTCAGTCATAAAACCTTCCACAGGGATGTTTCTACCCCCCAGTGTGTGCTTGGGGCTCCTGAGGAAGATAACTCTGGCTGCAAAAGAGATCACAGATAAGACTGCAACATTTTTTAGAATTGAGAAAATTCAAAAATAAACCAAAAGCCCTTGAATAGAGGAGCTGATAAATGAAATGTGGTATAGTCACATGATATATTAGTGTTAAAAGGACTGCACTAAATCAACATGGATAGGGCATGGATATATAAAATTAAACATAAAAGAGCACCCTTGCACCAAGTAAACTCGAAGCAGCCAGTTGAAAAACAAAACAATTAAATATAAAAGAGCAAATAAGGCATACATAAATCTGTAGTACTCACCAAACTTAAAAAAACAGATGTACAAAAAAATTACATATGCATGTAATACACACATATAGAACGTATGTACGCATATAAGATACATGAACATTATCCATAATACAAAAGTATAAAAGAGACTGAAATAATAACACTAAATTAATGATAGTGGTCTTCTCCTGAGTGGAGAGGAGAGAGTATTGTGATTAGATATGCAGAGCAAAGTGAACTAAAGCTTCATCTCTAATGTTTTCATTTAAATAAACAGGTGTTAACAATTGTTGATTCCTCATGGAGGGCACCTAGGTGTTTGTTCTCTTTATCTTTTCAAATTTTTAATTTTCTCTCAAAACTAAAAAGCATAGCACTAGACTTGTACCAGAACAAGGGATAGTCTCTGTCCTCCTGAAATGCCAGTTGCAAATAATTTGCTGTAACTGACCAACAAAACACTACTTATGGAGCATGAACAAGCATAGACATGGGTAACTGGAGCCCTAGCTCTGTGGAAACTGCTCATGGGAATTTACCGAGAGGCCGATCCATGCTCCTATAGCAAGACACACACTCCTGCTATTACTATGTTTGTAGCTACGACTTTAAAATGCCTATGCTGGCATTGCTTTAAGGTGAATCAAGGAATCCTGAAGGACGAAGGAGGACTCATTTCGTTGTCTGTCCAGCTCCTAGAGGGCGTCCACCTTTTACCCTCCACGAGCTACCACCAAGGAGTTGCTGATCAGCGCCCACTTGGTGGCCAGGGTAGCACAGAGCAGCATGCCAGAGATGTGCTCTGGGCCTCCTCCCTTCACATGTTCTGCTGGGGGAAGGGTGAGCCTACCAGCGGAGCCCTTTCTACCAAGGCCATCCTTCTTGCCTGTTTGGGGCCACCTCCTCTTTCCAGGCTCCAGTGGAGGTGGGTATCTTCCTCTGCCAGGGCTAATATCCCTTTTTCATTCTGAATCTCTGACCCAATTGTATGGCTAATTTTGATAAAACTTTTGTTAAAAGTAAATATGTTTCTGTCATATAAAGATCAGAAATGTACCTTCCTACTGAGAGAGTGACTTTCAAAAAAGATGATACAGTGGCCTCCTCACCTGCTCTTTCATTTCGGCATAGACTTTCTCTGAGTTCAGTTCCACCTGCCGCTTAAACTCTTCCAGGGCAGCATCTGCCTGCTGGGCCTGCAACCTCTGAACTTCAGTCACACGAGTTAGCTGTTCCTCTTTTTCCCTAGAAGAGTCCAGAAAAGCTTCACAGTTGAAATGTAAAATAAAAGAACTCAGCTTGAATGAAAGAGCAATATTTAACCCTCTCTAAAATAACATTCAGATTTCAATTTTTTGATCCCAATTCTATAAAACTTCCCTTTAAAAAGTTGACAATAAAACACTTTGCAGAAAAAGAGACAAAGTGTTCTGATAACTACTTTCAAAGATTTCTTTCAAACTACTTTCAAAGATTTCCCTAAAAACAAAACCATTTAAACCCATTTATTTGCATCAACTGATGAATGGATAAACAAGATATAGTACAGTTGTACAATGGAATATTATTCAACCTTAAAAAACACTGAAGTTCTGACACATGCAAAAGCATGGGGGAGCGTCAAACATATGCTAAGTGAAAGAAGCCAGACAGGAGAGGCAGCATGTTGTATGATTCCATTTATGTGAAATACCTGAATAGATAAATGCTCAGAGACAGGAAGTAGATTAGTGGTTGCCAGGATCTGGGAGGGAGAGGGGGGACAGAGGGAATGGGGAGTGACCGCTAAGGCATACACAGTATAGTGTCTTTTCTGGTGAAGAAAATGTTCTGCAATTAGATAGTAGGGATGGCTGCACGTCCTTGTGAATATACTAAAATCTGCTGAAATGTATACTTTAAAAGGATGAATTTTATAGTATGTGAAATATATCTCAATTGAAACAAAACAACAATGTACCATTAGAATTATCTCTAATATAGCATGTCTAGCAGCAGCTGACTTGCAGGGTGACAGACACAACAGAGCAACCTGATGGCCTGAGATGTTTCTACTGCCCTCTAGTAGACTTGCCTAGTGATAACCATCTCATTTCTTTACATCTTGAACTCAAGATATATGGTCAAAAGGGTTCAACAAAATAGGAGAAATCTTTGCATACTGATAAAAGGAAAAATTCCAGGCTTTAGGTTATAAATGTATGAAAGTTAGCAATGGCTAATATTGAGTTCTGACTAGGTGCTGGGCAGTGTGCAAATATTTTTATATTATATATCTTCTCTCCTTTACTCTCATAGCAAACTTACATGAGTATTATTATGTCCCTAGTTTTACAGAGCAGGAAAGAGTAGTTCCAAGACAATATGTTTAGTAATAGACCTAGCCAGGACCAGTCCTGGCACCCTGACCCTAGAGCTCATGCTGTTGGCTCCTATGCCATGCTGCTTTTCTGATTTTCCAGATGCCACACTTTATGGTCTGAAGGTATCCCCCTGAAGTGACACTAGTGCTCTTCTAAAACAGGTTTCAGAGAGAGGCCAAGCCCCTTCTACCATGTGGGGACACAGTGAGAAGTCACTAGCTATAAACCAAGAAGAGGGTCTTCATCAGAACACAACCCTGCAGATACCCTGAATCTGGCCTTCCCAGCCTCCAGAACTATAAGAAAACATCCCAGTTGATGGTATTTTGTTACAGTCCCCCAAACAGACTGAGACATCATAAGTAAGATTAACTGGGCTCACTTTCCCGAAATCCAAAAGTTTACACAGATATAAAACATTATCTCATTAACTGTAATACCAAAGAATGCTGGGAGATGGAGTGATTTATCTCACATGAAACAAATTTAGGGAAACATCATGATGGGGTTGGGGAGAGGGGAGACATTTCCCAAACAATGATGCTACTGTCTAAGAGATGGGCAAAAAGTAATATGAGTGTTTTGGAATTACTCAGATCTGAGTTTTAAAACCCCTCTAAGATACTTAATAGTTTCTAGGCCTTTTAATGAGAACATATATGTGATATAAAATATAATACCAAATTTTCTCCAAAAACACTGAAAAATTTCTCAAAGCTTTAATGCAAAAATACTGATAAGAAACATTGCCACCTAGTTTCCATTTCAGTAGAATTCGCCTGTCCCTTTGTAAAGAAATGTAGCAATGCATATATAGTTTAGAGTCCCCCCTCGCCATGTTTGGATAGTATCTGAAGTAAGTAGCTCTCTGCATACAGGCTTGAAGAACATACTCCAAATCCATCTTTCCTTTATTTTTCATTAAATACCACTTGTGTTGACCTCTTCAAACCCACCACATATCCTTCTATCTGCAATATATCCCTGTGCAGAACAAAGCAGCTTTTCCACTGAAACCCATTTCTACATGTGTGTTTCACAGGTGGAGCCACCACTTTAATGACCTAAGGGTCTCACACTCTGCCCCAAGGATGTGTGAGGCCCTCCACGAGAGCGAAGCCATTCTAGGTCATGCTGCATACCAGATGTAGCTCCTGGTTGCTGCATTTTACAACAATGTGGTGCAGGCTTCTGGAACTCTTTTAAAAAAGCTTTTCTTTAAGTGGTTTAGTTTAGTTGAATATTCACAACAGGAACCTGGGTATCTTACTGTTCTCCATTTTTCTTCCATGTTGTTAAAATATCTTTAATGTTAACTGGATGCCAAATTCTAAGGCCTTAATGTTTTGTTTCTTTGCCTATAATGTTAATATTAGCTAGTAGACGATGGTGATTAATAACTGGATATTATAATGAGACTGATTCAAGAGACATCACCACACAAAAGACTGAGCACTCTGATGGCAATAGGGAATTTTATTTTATTTTATTTTTTAAAGATTTATTTATTTATTCATGAGAGAGAGAGAGAGGCAGGGACACAGGCAGAGAGAGAAGCAGGCTCCTTGCAGGGAGCCTGAGGTGGGACTCGATCACCAGACCTGGGATCACGCCCTGAGCCAAAGGCAAACACTCAACCATTGAGCCACCCAGGCATCCCAGCAATAGGGAATTTTAATTTGGTCTGGTGCATTTTCATTCTCTTGTATTAGTTTGCCCAAGAAGCAGGAAGGCTTGCCTAGGGTTTCCCTGATACAAACATTGAATATTTTGTTTAAATATTCAAATATCTGAATACTAAAACAACAAATGAGAACATAAAGTCATATAAGGTATACTGGGTACCATGTCCTAGACCTAGGTTGGCAAATGCGATGGATATTTGCCATAAACATTTTGTCACAAATGTTTAATGGACATTTTTTCTGGTGTGATGGACCCAAATGACTGAATGGGGATGCCAAGAACTCTCTGTTAAAAGGATTTTGAGACCAGGCTCAGAGGAAAAGGCTACTGTGGTTGGATTAAGGTTAGGAGGCATAAGAGCTACCTCCATGCTATCCCGGGACTACAGTGACTAATTCATCCTATGTCACTCTTTCATTTTTTAGGGCCTCTAAAAAGTACTTGAAAAGACCATTTTTATATCAGGATTATAATTTTTCGGGGTGCCTAGGTGGCTCAGTTGGTTAAGCATCTGCCTTCAGCTCAGGTCATGATCCCAGGGTCCTGAGATTGAGCCATGCATCAGGCTCCCTGCTTAGTGAGGAACCTGCTTCTCCCTTTCCCTCCACTGCTCCCCTGCTTGTGCTCTCTCTCACTTTCACTGTCAAATAAATAAATAAAATCTTTAAAAAAAAAATTACAATTTTTCAAAGGTCTACTTTGCTTGGTCAGTCTTTCTTAAACAAAAGAAAGTACATTAAACACTATTTGAAAACTTTAAAAACTTATTCATCATATAATTTAAAAATTATGCACCATTACTTAGCAAAAGAAAATTTTGCTAACACATTTTATAAAATATATGACCAGTATCTGAAATATCCATTCTGTTCTATGAATGCTAAAATTCTGTTGCTTTTGCATTTTTTGCCCAAATATTCACATTAGCCATTTAGTTCATGTAAGGACTTTAAATTCAATTGGGAAAATATTTTCTCTGTATCATTTCATTTTTATTCTCAAATTTAGTCATTTACTTTATAACTAACTTACGGCCACATAAATCAAAGTCATAAACTTTACCTATAACCAGGTATATATTACAAATCATATTAAAAATAGTTAAAATAAAACCTATGTAGTAATGCACATTACTTTTAATTGATAATTTCTATTGCTATTTACAAATAGAAAAATTGTTGTATATTAAATAGCAAGCATAGGGAAGAGGAAATCTTCCAACTAGGTTCCAGTCCCACCACACCTGCCAGTAGTAAAACTAAATATCAAAAAAGGCCTCACTCAATGTAAATCACTGTTCTGTCTAGATCAACATGACAAACATATCGAACTTCACTAATATTTAGGAAGCTTCTCAACATAAATATCTGTCTTAGTTTAAAGAGATGTTATTCATTTTAACAAGAGATGCATTTTAATTTCTATCAAAGTAATGAAATAGAAGTGAAAACTTTCAGCATCTGAAAAGAGAAAGATCTACCTCTCACTAAGAACAGTATTCTTTTTACCATGATTCCAAATTGTGTCCTGTAAGAAGCAAAAAAAAAAAAAAAAAAAAAAAAAGGCTTTGAAGATTATTTTTTCCAGTGGAACTAGTTATGGGGTCAAGTAAAACTGCCATCACTCAAATGCCTTAAAGCAGGGCCTCCACGAAGATAAAAAGGTGGGAAGAAAATTTGCTTTTTAGTTCTGATTTATTTATAAAATGCTGTAAATTTTCCTCATCTGAGAATATAAAGCATAAAGAAAAAAGAAGTTGCATTCTTATACAACCACAAGCCAGCTCAGATTAAAGGATGTTCTGAAGTACATGATTATTCCAAAAAGGCAATAAAACGTAGGAGACTAATAGACTACAATTTAGTATTTCTTGAGCTTTACAAGCTAACATTTATATGTACAGGCCAACCTTAATTTGAAAATCTTCCCTTTGCACATTTCTGTACCAGCACTTTTGATAATGATGGCAGTGATCCAACATATATTTATAAGGCTTCACATTACAGGATACTTCATTTGCTGCCAGCATGGCATCTCCACTGGAAACTCCAAGAAAAACAAAACAAAACAAAACAAAAAAACTTCAAACAAATCTGAAAAACAGCTAGAAGAGTCTCCATTCCCTTTCCAGCTGGGCTGGAAAACAAGACTTCTGAGCAGCTATATCATCAACGTCCAAGGCTTCTGATTGGTACTCGAGGTGATTAGAGTCAGTCAGTCAAAAATCTGAAGATACAATTGACTTAAAAGGCTCTAAAAATAATACCTTGCACTATGCATGATAAATTAAGGAACTTTGGCCTCTTCTTCACATGACTGCTAAGGCTTGAGGGACTCTGCTAAATTCTTATAAAAAAATGGTAAACACTGTGAACATCTAAACATTTGATACTTCAAGAGTCAGAAAGAATGTGCAATAAATTGGAAATTAGTATTCCTCTCCATATTGGAAAGATGACAATAATCCTCATTTGATCTACAGATTCAACACAATCCCTGTCAAAATCCCAGGTGATATTTTGCAGAAATAGACAAATGGGCCCTACAATTCATATGGAAATGCAAGGTACAAAGAATTGGCAAAACAATCTTGAAAAAGAAGAACAAAGTTGGAGAACTCACATTTCCTGATTTCAAAACTTGTATTACAAAGCTAGATTAATCAAAACAGTGTGCTACTGGCATAAGAAAAGACATATAAATCAATGGAATAGGATTAATATTCCAGAAATAAACCCTTACATCGATGATCAGTGGGTCTTTGGCAAGGGTGCCAAGACAATTCGATGGCAAAAGAACAGTCTGTACAACAAATGGTCCTGGGACAACCGGATATCCATTTACCCAAAAGAATAAAGTTGGATTCTTTCTTTACACAATACACAAAAAGTAACTCAAGATAAACCACAGACCAAAATGTAAGACTAAAAATATGAAGCTCTTAGAAGAACACAGGAGTAAATTTTGGTGACCTTGAGCTAAGCAAAGCTTTCTTAGATATAACACGAGAAGCATAAACAAGAAAATAAAATACAGATAAACAGCAAATTTTAAAAACATGTGCTCCCAGGATATCATCAAAAGTGAAAAGGAATCAAAAGTAAATAGGAGAAAATACTTTCCAGTCATTTATCTGAAAAAGTACTTGTATCAAGAACACATAAACACACTTACAAATAATAGTTTAACAAAAAAAAAAAAAAGAACGTAATTTAAAAACAGGTGAAGAATCTGGAAAGAGGTTTCTCCAAAGAAGACATACAGTTGCCCATAAGCATATGAAAGGCCATTCAATATTAGTAATCCAAAAAATGCAATTCAAAACCACAATGATATCATTATCATACAACCTCTAGTATGGCTGTAATCAAAAGACAGATAGGAACAAGTGTTATTTGTTTTGTTTTGTTTTGTTCTGTTTTGCATTTACCCTGCTTTATTTTAGCTTCTTGAATCACCCCAATCTCCCTTATTAAAATATTTTTTGCCTCTATTACTCTCTGCCCTTTACTTCTGACTCAAATAGAATTTATACAATGTGATTATCCTACAAGTCACTACAGCTCATTTTTTTAAAGTACATTTTTCTCTTTGTCCTCAGATTGGCTGATTACTATTGATTTATCTGCATGTTCACTGAATCTTCTTGTCCTCCATTCTGTTATTATATTTAGACCACATTTTATTTTATTTTATTTTTTTTAATTTTTATTTATTTATGATAGTCACAGAGATTGAGAGAGAGAGAGAGGCAGAGACACAGGCAGAGGGAGAAGCAGGCTCCATGCACCGGGAGCCCGACGTGGGATTCGATCCCGGGTCTCCAGGATCGCGCCCTGGGCCAAAGGCAGGCGCCAAACCGCTGCGCCACCCAGGGATCCCATTTAGACCACATTTTAAATGTCAAATGCTGTGTTTTTCACTGTTTTTCTGTTGAGATTTCCCAGTTTCTCACTGATTACTAATTTTTCTTAATGTCCTTGAGTGCAACTATAATAGCTACCCTACATTTTCTATCTGCTAAGCCCAGCATCTAACACATCCTGAGGTGGTCGTCAATGGTTATTTTCTCAAGAATAAATAGGTTATGTTACCTATTTCTTCATATGTCAAGTAATTTTCGCTTATCATCTTTACAAATGAGACATTGTAGAGAGTGTGGATTCTGTTATTTTCCTCTGAACAGTACTAGTGGTTAATTTTAATTTTTGCTTTTAGCAGGCAGTTAACTTGGTTGAATTCAAACATAAATCCTTGACATCGTTATGGCTTTGCAACTATATTTTTTCTTTAATATGTTAGACATATTTTTTTTTAAGATTTTATTTATTTATTCATGAGAGACACACAGAGAGAGAGGCAGAAGTGCAGGCAGAGGGAGAAGCAGGCTCCACGCAGGGAGCCCAATGTGGAACTCGATCCCGGAACTCCAGGATCATGCCCTGAGCTGAAGGCAGTCGCTCAACCACTGAACCACCCAAGCATCCCATTAGACATATTTCTAAACCAGTAAATGTAGGTTACCTACAAAAAAAATTAAAATAAATTTTTAAAAAACCCTCTAAATTCTGTCTCCTCTATAAGTGACAAAAGTTCATATATAAGTTCAGTTCTTTTAGTCTTACCCTGGGCTGCTTAGAGTCTTTCTCCAACCATGCATGTTTCAGAGATCAGTCAGAAATATGGACCAAGATTAGACAAAGAATTCTGGGCTTCCTACCTCTGCTTGCTTGTTCACTTATTTCCCAGGTGTCTCTCCATCTTAGTTTGCTAGTGGTTGCCCATTCTTTCATCTGGTTTTTCAAGCACTAAGATCACAGGTATCTACCCAATTCCAAATGTCCCACAGGCACCAAATGTAGAAGAATAAAAACTATAAAAATAGAAGACACCTTTCCTTCTTCTAAGTATGTACTCCCTCCTTCCACTATCTCTGTCTTTATTTATTCTCCAGGCCATCAGGTAGTTGTACTTTGTATTTTGTACAGAGCTTCTATTCGTGGTAGGATTAGTCTGATAGGAGCTTACTTGGCCATAATATATAAACTGGAATCCCCCCTTCTTTGTTGTTTTGACTGGCAGATTACTATTCATTCTTTAGGGGGTTCAAATGCCAATTCTTTGGATAGAATTGCTAGCTACTTCTTTTGTCTTGTCAGCACTTTTTATATACTGCCACTATAGCATTTTTCTTTTTCCAGGAGGGTCATAGTTTTACTGCTGGGGCTCAAATCCACCCAATATCCCTCACCTTGGCCACCAAGTCCTCCATGGTTTCCACCCTGACACAAGCTGTACACAGGGGCAGGTCCTCCACACTAATCAAGGACAGCTTGAAAAAAAAAAAAAAAAAAGGACAGCTTGGAGGTCAGGTCCACACCCAGGTCTCCAGACTTGATGACCTCAATCTTCTTCTTGACTTTCATGATGTTGGGCAATGTGGCACAGCAGGTTCATTGAGCCGCAAGTCTGTCATCACCACAGCAAGCAGCTTCAGGCAGGTGCAGGGTCTCCAGGCCCCTCTCAATCTCTACTCCACTTTCACCTTGTACTTTCCAGTGTCACCTGGGAAGTGAATGTGCCCTGTGGCCAGTCTAGAAATCCAGCTGTCATCTGCCCTGTCTGGTTACAATTATAGCATCTTATATGTACTATACAAGGGTTAATTTATATATTTATCTTTTCTAGGATAATGAAATCTCTTTGAGCCTAGAGGAATGGAGGATATGAGGATACAACTGTGTTTTCCTCATATTCATATATATACCTTGAAGATACTACATGTATAGAGTAATTCATTATTTGTTTCATAAATTCATATTATATCATCTAGATAGAATCAGTAAAACCATGGAACTAACAAATTTCTCAGCCTTAGCACTACTGACATTTCTGTTTGGATAATTCTTTACCATGGAGAAGACCTGTCCTGTGCATCATGATATGTTTAGCAGTATCCCTGGCCTCTACTCACTATATCCCAATGACAATGTCCCATCCCCAATTCTGACAACCCAAAAATGTCTATAGACACACCAATATGCCCTCAAAGGGCAAAATCATGCCTGACTGAGGACCACTAGGCCGGAAAGTATGGTTCTTTATCAAATTCCATGGAATGAAAGAAGCCTTAGGTATCATTTGGTTTCTGGGTGTTGATTTTTTTAAAAAAGATTTTATTTACTTATTCATTAGAGATACAGAGAGAGAAGCAGAGACATAGGCAGAGGGAGAAGCAGGATCCTCGAGGGGAGCCTGATGTGTGACTCTGGGACCACGCCCTGAGCCAGGCAGAGACTCAGCCACTGAGCCACCGAAGCATCCCTGGGTGTTTGATTTTCAAACAAGGTTTAGGATATTGGTAATTGGGAATAACCTGAAAAAACAATTCCCATCCAATTTCTTTGAGAATTCAATGCCATACAATGCTTATAAATGACTATAATGGCTCCACCATCAGGAATTTGTTTGTTCCTACAGCATGTGCCTTATAGGTGTTTTTGACCTGGAGAGAGAAGATTCAGATAACCCTAAACTGATGATGATCATGATCATGATGATATGCTTGTGTAGCTCTTTTTAGTTTGAGTTTTTGCATGTATTTTCCCAACTAAGTATATATTCCTCTTTTTTTTAAGATTTTATTTATTTATTTGAGAAAGAGAGCATGACTGAAGAGAGGGGCAGGTGGAGAGGGAGAAGGACAAGCAGACTCTCTACTGAGTGGGGAGCCTGACATGGGGCTCAACTGATCAGGTCATGGGATCATGACCTGAGCTGAAGTCAGATGCTTAACCAACTGAGCCACCCAGCGGCCCCTAGGTATGTATTTCTAATGGAAAAATTTGAAGAGGAAGCAAAAAAACAATAAGGGGGAAAACTGATAACCATAATTAATTAAGAATATATTCTGTATGGTAATTGTACTTAACATGTATAGATTTTTCAGTGTCAAGGAGGGAATATTTTGTAATTATCTAGTTGGACTGATACCACAGTTTGTTCCTTTAGTTTATCAAATGATCTTTGAAAGGTAGCAGAGGAAAGTAAATTCTGATATCAAAGGGAATAATTAAGTCTTAAAAAGGCAAACTCTGAAAGGCAAACTGAATGATATCCAAAAATACCAAGTGGAGGAATAGTTCATATCTGAACAAGAGAATGGTAGTAGCTAAAAAGTTCTTGTTGCAGAGAATGAAAGGGTGATTGTTGAGATATCACCATTACAGACATGCTATAGGACAGACAGAGGAAATTCATTAATGAAGTCCATGGAGCTATATATGAAAGTGGCTTGGTCTATCAGTTTCCCCATAGCTGCTGTAACAAATTAGCACGTACTCAATAGTTTAAACCAAGAGGAATTTATTTTTTCTCAGTCTGAGGCCAAAAGTCTAAAATCAAGGTGTTAGCAGCACTGTACTCCCTCTGGAGGCTCTTAGGGGAGAATTCATTTCCTGGCACTTGCAATTTCTGGAGACTGTTGGTATCCTTGGCTTGTGACTATATCTCTCTCTGATCCATCTTCACATCACCTTTTCTGTGTCCCTTCTCCACAGTGTCTCTCTTATAAAGATGCTCAAGATTGGTTTTAGGACCCACCTAGACAATCTCCTCATCTCAAGATCTTTAACTCAGTTATGTCTGCAGAGGTCCTCTTTTCAAATAAGAACATTTACAAGTTCTGAGGATTAGGATATGGACATATCTTTTTGGAGGCCACAAATCAGCCCACTAAACATGCGTTGATAAGGTACAGTCTTTTTTCTGTTTTGGGGGCTTCAATACTTAGCTCTAGCTTGAACTTCTGCTCATCTCTGGAACACAAGTCTTTACTTCAAACACACTATTGAGCGGTCCTCAATCCTCCTGCAGGAACCCCAATGAGGAACTCAACTCCAGGACCCCAGGATCACGACCCAAGCCAAAGGCAGATGCTCAACCACTTAGCCACCCAGGCTTCCCATAAAATCACTATCTTGAAGAGATATCTGCACCTCCATGTTCATTGTGGTGCTGCTGTTCACAATAGCCAAAACATGAAAACAACCTCAGTGTCCATCAACAAATGAATGGATAAAGAAAACAGGATACACACACACACACAGTGCAATATTATTCAGCAATAAAGAAGAAGGAAATGCTGCCAGTTGCAAAACCACGGGTGGACCTTGAGGGCACTATGCTAAGTGAAAGAAGTCAGGCAGGAAAAAGACAACTACTGCATGATCTCACTATTTCTGTAGTCTAAAAATACCAGACTCAGAGACAGAGAGTAGATTGGTGATTGCCAGTGGAGGTGTTGGGGGAGTGGAGAAAATGGGTGAAAGTGTTCAAAGAGTACAAACTTCAATTACAAGATAAATAGGTTCTGGTAATGTAATGTACAGTAAAGTTAACAATACTGAACTGTATGTATGTTTGAAAACTGCTCAGAGAGTGAATCTTAAACAATTGTCACCACAAAAATTTTTAATTATTTGAGGGGATACACGTGTTAACCAACCTTATCGTGGTAATTGTTCTGCAGAATATACATATAACAAATCATTACATTGTATACCTTAAATTTCATGTCAGATATGTCAATTATATCTTAATAAAGCTGGGGGGGAAGAGCCAATTTAGGAGGAAACATCACATCATTATGCCTTGATAAGATGCATCCACATCTTATTATGCTTGGGTAAACTAGCCTCCTTGAGCTTACCTTCATTAATCCACTCTAAGAGATATGTATGGGAAATGATGATATATCTTCAGAAGGAGACAGAGTCATTTCTCCTATCAGTGATACCAATTCTAGTATCCAACAGGGTGGATTAGGTGATTTAGTCTGAAACAGTACTGATGTGGTAGGCTGAACCATGGCTCCCCAAAGATATTCATATCCTAATCTCTAGAACCTGTGGATATGCTACCTTATATAGCAAAAGGCACTCTGAAATGTGATTAAGTTAAACAGATTTGAGATGGAGCAATTATTCTGGATTATCTTGCTAGGCCTCAAATGGAACCATAAGGTCCTTAAAAGAGGGAAGCAAGAAGGTCAATCGAGAGACAAGGCAATATGAGAGAGTAATCAATGCCAAAAAGACAATGTGATTCAAGGTCACAAACCAAGCAACGAAGACAGCCTCCAGAAAACGGAAAAAGCAAGGAACAGATTCTTTCCTAAAACCTCCCAGCAAAAACCAGTCCTAACAAATCTTGATCTTGGGCCCTAAGTTTTATTTTGGACTTCTGATCTCCCGTACTATAAAATAATAAATTTGAACTGTGTTAAGACACTCTATCATATGGCAGTGACAGGAAATGATAACAACTAACAAAAATACTGTATTTTCAAAACTTAGAACATATAAAGGGCTCTCTGAAGTACTTAATATATAATATTTGTAATTGCCTTAACAATGCTGTATGGACAAAAAAAATAAGTTGAGAATTCAACAAATTTAAAAGTTAAATCAGGCAAAGAAAAAAATCCATAGGTTAAATTTTGTTATAGCCTTTGAATGTTTAAAGTTTTCATGTTTGCTCTGTTAATTGACTCCTTCTAGATAATATCACCAGGTTAAAAACAAAACAAAACAAAACTAAGAGCCAAATTATTTCTACCCAAAGGTCATATTTACATTCAATAGTGGTAAACTTGGATGAGATAGGACCCAGGGTAAAACTGTCCAAAGACTATTCAGTTAGTTCTAGGTATTCCCCTTGACCAAGACGCATCTCCCCAAATACGCAAACTCTAAGTGTGGTTAAGTGCAGGGAATCAGTATGGTTAGGAACTAAAATTTCTGGAGATCAACAAATGATTACAAAGACTTGCAAAAGGAAGAAGTGACCAAAGAAAGTTTTAGTTTTTTTAAAGTAAGTTCATAAGACTAGAAGCTGGCATAGAAAAGTAGTGTGCAATGGATAATGAGGAATGAGGTGCTGTTGAAAACTTCAAGGCACTCCAGGGATTATGAAAGACTGAAGGAAAAAGCCAATTCACAGCTAAGGTACTTTTATGGAAACATTTTAAGGCTCTATATGGAAATGAAGCTGCTAAGCATTCATGTGCTCTTGATATCAAAGATACATATCACAATTTTGAAACCTAGTATGGGTGTGCATGGTGCTAGTCCAATTCAAAATACACAAGGACAGGGGTGCTTGGCTGGTTCTGTCAGTAGAGCATGTGACTCTTGATCTCAGTGTCATGAGTTTGAGCCCCATATTGGGTGTAGAGATTACATAAAATAAAATAAAATAAAATCTTAAAAAAAAAAAAAAAAAAAGCCAGGGATGCCTGGGTGGCTCGGCGGTTGAGCGTCTTCCTTTGGCTCAGAGCATGATCCCGGGGTCCTGGGATCAAGCCCCACATTGGGCTCCCTGCATGGAGCCTGCTTTTCCCTCTGCCTGTGTCTCTGCCTCTCTCTCTCTCAATCTGTCTCTAATGAATAAATAAAATCTTTCTAAAAATTGGCCAAAAAACAGAAGGGCAGAGCTTGCTTTGGCTACACATATACTAAAATTGGGATGATACAGAGATTAGCATGGTCGCTGTGCAAGGATGACACGCAAAACACACAAAGTGCTTTCCTGAGTCACAGAATAGGACCCATATAAGATAATCATAATCACTGAAGTCTAAAAACAGAGTATAAATGTATTTCTAAGGATAACAAAATTATGTTTAAAATGTCCATAGCAAATCCGAGAAGACTTTTCCATTCTTCTTCCTTCCTTAAAGAATATATTATTTTGAGTTTACAACAGAGTCATCCAATCTTTTATTAACTCATTCATCAAAAATTGGCTAAAGACCTATAGCCATATGAGAAACCGGTCTTTCTAAGAAGATGCCATAAGGTAAAGGAAAAAAAATATTTAAATATCAAATATTTTAACAGAGGTTTAAACACAGGGTCTTGAAAAACAGAAGGCGAGGGTTCAGAGAGTTTTCATTGTACTCCTTTCAATGGAAGAGATGGATTTGTAGGAAACAGATCTCTACTGTAGGAATCTCCATCCTTTTATGGTGAATCAGAACAACCTTCTTAGAAACCACTCAGTGGCAAGTGGGCTTACATACAGCAAAACTCAAAGTAGAACAAAGAAAGCCAGCAGTTCCCACCACAATCCTGGCTCAAATATGACAGCATGGATATATCTATGAGCAAATCTGCAATAAGGCTATGAAACTATCATGCTCCAGTACTAAACCAGCTAGAGATTTTTCTCTTAATATTAGGGGAAATACTCAAAAAGGGTATGATAACAGTATAAAGTACTATGAAACTCTTTTCTGACAAGGACATTGTACTATCAATGACTTAGGCTTCCCCAGTAGGCTATGCTCCTAGAGCCAGCCTCCAGTCTTGACCACGATGATTGGTTTTGAAGCATATTACCTATGAATAAGAAGGAGGACTCTTCTTAAGCTATCGAAAAATATCTTAAAAACATATGGATTTCTAGTAGCTAGTAGGTCCAGAAATTCCTTGTAATCAATTGGATTTGTTTTTTATTTTTTATTTATTTTTTTAAAAAGATTTTATTTATTCATTCATGAGAGACACAGAGAGAGAGAGAGGCAGAGACACAGGCAGAGGGAGAAGTAGGCTCCATGCAGCAAGCCCGACATGGGACTCGATCCTAGGAATCCAGGATCACACCCTGGGCTGCAGGCGGCACTAAACCGCTAAGCCACCTGGGCTGCCCTCCACTGGATGTGAATCATGATTCAAGAGAACTTACTCTGGCATCAACCTCCTACACTGTATTTTCAGAAAACCAGTTGTGTTCTAGGAGCTGAGGCAAGGGTCCTGGCAGCAAATTTTGAGACCTACTTGGTCAGATACTGCACAAAACCAAGAAGTATAAAAATGGATTCTATCTTAGAAAAACTTACAATCTAAGGAGAAAAAGAAAATGCAAGAAAAAAATCAAACAGAAGTATAATATATATATTTTGTGACAAATTCTAAGTGCTATGGGAATATGACAAATGGGAAGAGTCAGTGAGAGTCTGTACAAGAAAACTAGTCTCAGAAGATCAGAAGATTTTTGTGTAAAGTATAAAATAAAGCAATGTAGGTAAATGTGATGACATGTTTATGTAGTTTAAAGTTTTACATAATAATTTTGTGCTAAACTAACTTCTGCCTACAATATAGGCCTATAAATAAGTGAAAAGAATTCTACCCCAGCAAATAGAAGAGCAATTGAAATATTCATGGTAAAATAAGAAAACCTTGAGAAAATGATTTTTAAAGATAAGACAGTTACAGTGAAGAGTGAAGAAAAATTCCTTCAGAATCTTTAAACTTCAAAAAAATCCCCAATCTAATGTTTCCTTTTATGTTTCCTCTATTTACGAAAGTACTGATTAAAAGTTCCATGTATAAATTATTCATCATACATGCAAATCTCCATACATACCAACCAATACAGTTTACTTTACAGGCAGTCATGTATCAGTAAATAAGAAGAGATACGTTCATCTGATAAAATGACAAAGCCTAAAATACATTGAAATAGGTGCAGGACCATTTCTTGTTACTAGGGAGAGGAAAAAAGCAATGTGAAGCCATTCAAGCAGAATAATAAGTAAACCAAAGCCAGATCAAAGGAATACAGAAGAAAGACTGAAACGTGAAGCTGAAATATTTATTTCCTTCAAAACATTATCCATGCCTTGTCCCTGGGCAGTTCAATATTTCAAAGTAGCTGGAAAATATTCTCACATTCATCACTATGCACAAGTAGATCAAATTTTAAGTAGGCAAATTTTCTGTTTATTTACCAAACATAAATGTAATATTTATCATTGAGAAAAGTTTTTCTGCTTATAAGAAATGATTTTTAAATAATGTGAAATAATTTTAAAGTCATAATAGATACTTTTCAGTACTTCCAGTGGAAGAAGCTGCTACAAATTATAACATTCATGGTGTAACCATCATTTTTAATGTCTTCACAAATGATGAAACAGAGTGAACATTTTTTGAGTGTTCATTACCCTCATTGGTTTAGAGCAATTCATTTATTTTTTTTCTTTTTGAGCAATTCATTTATTATTTCATTTCATTTTTATACTGATAAGAAAGTTATCTTTTAGTATTTTTCACAAATGAAAACAAGGAAGTTTAGAAGAGTTAAATGATTTGCCCAAATGTTCACAATGACAGAATGAGAAATTAAAGCAGCCCATCTGACTTCAAAGTCCAAAGTTGCATCCAATACAGAAAAGAAGACAAACTCTATACTATTTTCATTATGTTAAAAGCTACACAGGTGATCCCTGGGTGGATCAGCGGTTTGGCGCCTGCCTTCGGCCCAGGGCATGATCCTGGAGTCCCGGGATCAAGTCCCATGTCCAGCTCCCTGCAAGGAGCCTGCTTCTCCCTCTGCTGTGTCTCTGCTTCTCTCTCTCTGTGTCTCTCATGAATAAATAAATAAAAATCTTTAAAATAAAAAAATAAAAAATAAAAAAATAAAAGCTACACAATATGAACATAATAATACGAGCAAACAAGGTCCAGGGGAATTCACTGTGCCTAAGGTAAAATAGAAAAGTTTTCACAAAGGGCAGGTCATTTGTTTGGTAAGATCATCACTAAGAATGTATAAGAGGTGTAACTAACATATATACATATATGTTTGTTAACTATATATATTAAAATGTATATGTATTTGTAAAATACATATTTGTATTTGATATTTGTAAAATATGTTTTATTTTCCTCCTTACCATCACACTTTCCATGAAAAGGGGAATCTCCATCAGAAGATTCTTATTTATTTCAAGAGGAAGATGAATACAGTAGAGGTAAGAGATTTCTAAAGATAAAGTTTTATTTCAGATATAATAAAATATGCAACCATTTTTGCTGAATATAAAAAGCACATGCTCTATTAATAAGTGCATAAAAGTGTGGTAGCTGGAGAAACCAATCTTTATTTATAAACATAAATCACCCATGTTTCACTGACCATTTCTCCCTACCTCATACTACATTTTTCCAAAGGCCCCAGTGATTATCTTATATGTGCTCAGCAATAAGTGTAGTCACTGTTAATCTGCTACCATGTGGCATTCATTAATTCATTACCATTACTATGTTAAGCACCCATTATGTGCCAGGCACCTCACTAGATGTTAAGAAAACATCACTGAATGAATCACACCCAGTTCTCGTGCTAAGGGAGCTTTCAGTCTAGCAAAGGAAAAAAAGACATTGAATTAATACAAATGAGAACAATGAGGATTCAATTCAATGACCAAAAAAGAAATATGGAGTATTAAGGGTTTGTGTAACAGGGTGAAAAACCTTAATTAGGAATTAGGATGAAAGGAAGTAATGTTAAAGTTAATTGAATTTATATGTCAATTATACTTCAATAGAAAATAACATTTTTTTAAATGACAAAAAAGAAGTTAACTGAAGGGCGAGGAGGACTCCATAAAAGAAACTGCAGGGTAAAGGGTATTCTAGCACAAAGGATAACAAATGGAGAAACTGCAAGAGGGGAAGAGTGTGGTTAAACAGGGAAGAGCACAGAGGCCAGGATGACAACACAGGGAACAGAAGGAAAAGAGCCTGTGATGAGGCTGAAAAGTACCTCGTCATACTGAAATTCTAGAGACAGAACTTTTTTTTTTTTTTTTTTTGAGACAGAACTTTTGTAGCTTTGTAGAAAAACTACAATGTCCAAGATGAAAAATACAATGGATGGGATTACAGTCACTGCTAAAGAAAAGGTTCATGAACTTGAAGACTTAGTAGTGGAAAACTAACCAAAACGAAGTACAAAAAGAAAAACAGAATTAAAAAAAAAAGGAAACAAAGCTCTGGTGACAACTCTCAGCAACCTAATATATGTGTATTTAGAGTCCTTAAAAAAAAAGAGAGATGGGAACAGAAAAATATTTGAAGAAATCATGGCCAAAAGCTTTTCAAATTTAATTAAAATTATAAATCTAAAGATCCCAAAATTCCAAGAACTCCAAGCATAAGATGAATAAAACTACAGGAAGGCACATCATATTCAATTTGCCCCAAAACCAGTGACAAAGGAAAAAAGAATCTTAAAAATAGTCAGAAAAAAGACATGTTATAGAAGAACAAAAGTAGATGTCTGGTGGAAGCAACGCAAGCAAGAAGACAATTTGGCGACATCTGTAAATTGCTGACAAGTTGGAGCTATGCCATGAAGGCAAGAACAATTCAGTATTAGATAATCTAATAATACGTTTAATAACTACTAGATTACCTAATCCCAAAATGGCCAATAAAATTGATAATCTTCCAGCCAGACTGACTGGGAAAGAGAGACAATACAAATTAACAACATTACAAATGACAGGGATTCCGTCACTATAGATTCTACACATATTAAAAGGATAAGAAGGCAGTCTTACGAAAGAAAGAAAAAAAAGTTTAATCCATACTTCCCAGCCCAAACAAAATTAACTTGAAAAATAGACCACAATCATAAATGTAACACCTGGAACTATAAACTTCCAGAAGAAAACTTCTGTGATCTGAGATTAGGAAAAGATTTCTTAGTTGTGAACCCAACAGCACAATCTGTGAAAGAACTAACAAATACACTGGACTTCATCAAAATTAAAAACACCAGTTCCTTAAAATAAACCATTAAAAGAAAGACAAGGAAAGCCACACACTGGGACAAATACATTGGCAAATCATCTACCTCTTAAAGGATTTGTATCCAATATATACAAAGAATTTTCAAGACTCAATAATGAGAAAACTAACCCCGTTTTAAAAAAAAAATGAAGCTAAAGATTTGAACAAACAGTTGCCAAAGTAGATACATTTATGGCAAAAAAAAAAGGACATGAAAAGTTTTTCAACATTAGTCACTAGGGAAATGCAAATTAAAACCACAGTGAAGTACTTGGACAAGCCTGTTGGAATTGTGAAAATAACAACACTGACCATATCAAGTGTTGGCAAGCATGGGGAAGAAACAGAACTCTCACACACTGCTGGAGGGAATGTAATATAGTACAACCACTCTGGACGAGGGTCTGGCAGTTTTTTAAAGACTTAACCATACACTTCCCATGTGATCCAGACATTTGACTTTCAGGATTTTACTCAGGAGAACAAAAAGAAAATGTACAAAGACTAATGCTCATAGAAGCTTTTCTGCAAAAGAGCCCCAAACTGAAAACAGCCCAACTGTTCACCAACAGGCATATGGGTCAACAAATTATGGTATATCCATACAATGGAATATAACTCAAAAATAAAAAGGATTGAACTATTGATATTCAGTAAAACATGGATGAATCTCAAAATTATTATGCCAAGAGAAAGAAGTGAGACCAAAAAGTGAACATAGCATATGCTTCCATTTATTTAAAATTCTAGAAATTAAACTAGAGTGACACAAAGGAAATTAGTGCCTGTCTGCATAAGGAGAAGTTGAAGAAAGGTGGGCAGGAGATTTCATTAGAGCATAAAGATCTCTTGGGAATAACTATATACTCATATAGGCATATTTTTGTGTGTTGGTAGTTTCACAAGTGTGTGTATATATATATATGTCAGAATGTGAAATGGTATATTTTAAATATGTGAAATATACTGCATTTCAACTATAACTCAAAAGACCTATTAAAATAGCTCTGAAATATATTAAAATATGTTCATCTCACTTATTAAAAGAGAACTGCAAGTTTAAACTATATTAAGATACTCTTTATTACGTATCACCTATCGGACAGAAATTTTAAAAATGTAACACATTCCATTTGGGAGGCTATGGGTCAAAAATCCTTCTAATATGCAGCGAGTAGAAATTCAACCAATGTGTGTGTGTGTGTGTGTGTGTGTGTATGAATTTGGCAATATGTAACAAAACTACATATATGTTTATATTTTGACCAGACAATACAAAAATGCATGACTACTAGGTTATTCATTACAGCATCAGCTATAATTGCAAATATTGGAACCAACTTGTATGCCCATAGATAGGACAACTGTTGCATAAACTGTGATTCATCCACACATTAGCATACTATGCTGATATATGAATGACCTCTAGTTTATAAGAAATGGAAAAAGCAAACTGTAAGAAAAAAACCATTGAGATATACACATATCTGCTCATCTGTGCAAAAACAAATACAGAAAGGATCTGTTAGAGATTAATGAATGAGACCACTCACCTACAGGGGCTAGGGCTGGGGCTGGGGATGAAAGGACAGGAATGAAGGTGGGACGCTGCTTCTCTGAATATACCTTTTAGTCCAGGTCTGATTTTTGAAACCATGTTAATGTTCGATTTACTCAAAAAATAAAGAACAAAACCAATGAGGACGGGGGATGTGATTCTAAAATAAAATGCCAACAACAAAAATATCTAACAGGACTTGAGCTCTCCAAAAAGAGAACTCTGCCCGTTTTGGTCCAGCCCTCTCCCACACCTGCCAATGAGAGTGGGCTTTGGAAGAAACAACCATGAAGGCACTGTCTAGCCCCCTCCTCTCTCTCCAGGAATGTCCTCTGCTATACACAGACTCTTGCTAGCTGCTTGGGCTGTGACCAGATGAGTACATTAATTCTATGAGGGAAGATTCCCAAGCTGTATATTGGCCACACACCTAAACCACAACCTTATCTATCTAATTCTTCTATTTTTTCAAATTAATTTTAAATTTGAGAGGGAAAGGGTTATTACTTACTGGCTTCTAATCTCTTCCAAATAAAAAAATGTTACAAATTTTTCAGGTTTTTTACAAGTTTAGGTCAAGAATTTATTCCTACTGAATAGACCCTAGCTGTTCCTAATAAAACAGTATCATAATTTTATTCTCATAAACAATCTTCCTTAAAATTGCTAAGGAAGGGGATCCCTGGGTGGCGCAGCGGTTTGGCGCCTGCCTTTGGCCCAGGGCTCGATCCTGGAGACCCGGGATCGAATCCCACATCAGGCTCCCGGTGCATGGAGCCTGCTTCTCCCTCTGCCTGTGTCTCTGCCTCTCTCTCTCTCTGTGACTATCATAAATAAATAAAAATTAAAAAAAAAAAAAAGATTAAAAAAAAAAAATTGCTAAGGAAATCTATAGAAGCATGCCATTCACATTTTAAGTCAGCCTTTGTTAGTAACAATTTGTGATAATTCTGACAGGACATTTAAGATTTAAATAAAATCTTTAAAAAAAAGAAAAATTTTTTAAATTTTTAAAATTTAAAAAATAAAATACAGTTTGCAATGACATTATATAGGCCACATTGGGTCTATTGTTAAAAACGGGCATAACTATTTCAATAAATTCTTAATATACATTCTTCCAATTCATACTCCCTAAATAAATAGAATGGCTATTACTGTCTATTACTGTAAAGGTGGGAGATCTCAGTGAAGAGTCTCTCTTGAGATGGAGCTGGAATAGACAAAGCTTTTGTACATGTGGGTTGCACTTCCTATAGCTTCCCAGGCTCTCCCTGTGCATCTGCTCCATTCTCTTCTCAACCTCAATCAACACAACTACTCAGAACTTGAGCTTGCATACGGCCCACAGTGGCTGCCTAATCAATCCTCATCTTAGTAACTCTCCATGTTTCCAGCTTCTGCACTGATTTAGTCTCTAGGTTTCCTGGTTTCAAATTCCCAAGATCAGGAAGGAGGGGTTGTGCACTGTAGCACAACGGTTAAAACTAGGGGCTTCAGAGTCAAACATGTACAATTTCAAATCCTTGTACCTCCACTTACTAGCTGTGTCACCTTAAGCTTTTTGTATCTCCGAATAAAATGAGTTTGCTGGGGATCCCTGGGTGGCGCAGCGGTTTGGCGCCTGCCTTTGGCCCAGGGCGCGATCCTGGAGACCCGGGATCGAATCCCACATCGGGCTCCCAGTGCATGGAGCCTGCTTCTCCCTCTGCCTGTGTCTCTGCCTCTCTCTCTCTCTCACTGTGTGCCTATCATAAATAAAATAAAATAAAAATTAAAAAAAATAAATAAAACAAAATAAAATAAAATGAGTTTGCTGTCTTTGGATCAGGTAGGTGTCCACTCTAGACCCAATGTACGTTATCAGAGGAGAGGGGTCCTATGTAAAGAACATGGTGGGTGGCTATCAGAAGCTGTGGCTATGGCGTAGTCACCCATTTGGGACTTCAGGGAAGCACAAACCATGACATATACCTAGTATATGCTGCCATCTAGGAATCACCAGGATCAAGTCATTTAAAAAGCAAAAAAGTTGATCTACTAAGTGACCCAAGAGGTAAAAGTCCTCTTTACATACATTCTATCAGGAAAAGCACTGAATTAGGAACCAGAAGGCCTAGGATTAAGTTCCAGCTCAGTCATGTATGAACTGCACCATGCTGGTTAAATTGCTTAATCTCTTTGAACCTCAGCTTCTCCCTTTAAAATGTAGAAAATCAGGTATCCCTGGGTGGCTCAGTGGTTTGGCACTTGCCTTCTGCCCAGGGCATGATCCTGGAGTCCCGGGATCGAGTCCCGCATCAGGCTCCCGGCATGGAGCCTGCTTCTCCCTCTGCCTGTGTCTCTGTGCCCCCCCTCCCGTGTCTCTCATAAATAAATAAATAAAAATCTTTTTAAAAATGTAGAAAATCACAAACAACCACATAAGTATCTTTTGAGGATGAACTGAGAGAATATATACTGAAATCATTTTGTTGACTATAAAGCATTAAATAAAGTATTGCTATATTTTATTAGTTTATCAGCTCCCTGCCAGGCTTAAATTTATTTCACATTTCATTGTTAAAGTGAATTTTGACTGTAGTAAAACTCAAGAAGCTAAATATATAAACTGCTTTTAAAAATGAGTTTTGCAAACTTAATTCCTGAAGAAAAAATCTAAAAAAGTTAAAAACCTCACGTTACAAATTAAATCTATTGTGTGAAATAGTGTCACAAATGTCTCTGTCAATAAGAGGTTTCTTGACCATCATAGCACACTGACATTGATTTAAAGCAGTGAGTTCTCACGAGAAGAAATGCAGAGTTCTGTAAAGACATATCTACAAAAGAAGTATGTAACAGAATAGAAACTTTCTTTTCAATCTGAAACAAGGTCACCACATATTTCTGTCCTTTCCATCATGCTTCTTAGACAGAGGGTTATGTCAGCCTGCTCACTGGGGCTAAGGAATGCTTACAATAAATGGGAAACTTTGACTGCTCTCCATCTAAAATGGTTTCAGATGCTCAAGCAGAGTGCAGAAAAGAGAACAGATGGGTCCCCCCCACCAACATCATTGATACTTAAGAGTGCTATTTTTAAAGAAAAAAATTATGTTGAGTTTATGGGCACTTTCCAAAGTGTAGGGGTAACTTTTCTCAAGATGACTCAAATGTCCGCATCAATGCAAAACTGAATACTTTTTAAATCACCTAACAAAAATGAATATAAATTTTTGATAGTGTCTTCTAATAATTTATCCATGATTTTCAACTTCAAATATAATGGTACCAGTTATAAAGAAAAACACTATTCTATTCCCACTAATTACTTAGAAAATTATTTAAATGAAATTTCTTAAATATACTATAAAAGTATGTTCACATCATAGTCACAACCTACAGAAGGAATGATGACAGTTTATGGGTGTGATAAACTTTCATGATGAATTGGAACTTTCTACCAAACAAGGTGACTCTCCCCAGTAATAATTTCAAACACTGCTACCATTCAAAACCACTGATTAGTCATAATAGAGCAAGTGAAGGAACAATTAACTTCCCAAGTGAAGAACTTGAAATGTTTCTCATTATAATCACATAGCACCCCTTTAAAAAGCAAAAGCGAAATCAAAGAATCAGACATCAAAAGACTATTAGGTCTTTCAATATAGACCATTTCCAGACCTACTTTACTCCACATCAAACCTCCTTCGGGGTGTTTTCATTGTTCACTAAGAATAGAGATATATGGTTCAAATTACTGAAAGTTTCTTCAAAGTTCCTTGACATTTGTGTATTCCACACCTAAGATGAATAAATATTATATCAAATAATAAAAAACTAGAAGATCCAAATTTTAACAAAGTCATCAATTTTTAAATTCCCTTGTTAAATTTCATGATCTCAGACTTCAGGGACTATGAGTTAGGGGGAAAAAATGAAACATAGAACGGAAATAAAAGCATGTTTTTCTTAGGGTTGGAAATGTTTGACATTTGCTTATTTATTGTTTATTATAGTCTGACAAAAATCTCTCTTCCAGAAAACCAGGTCTGTTTGCTTTACTCCTAACCCCATACTTGGACTTTAAACACATTACCACATTCATTTCTAGAAAAATGTTCCCTCCTTTTTAGCAGGGAAATTATCTCTTCTCCACCAGTTCCTTTTCTGTTCTTCAAAACGTAGTTTATTGCAGAGATATTCAGGAAAGTTAAGTTTTCCTCCAAAGTCATCATATACCACACTGCTACCAATTCTCCAACCATTTGCTGTTCCCTATGAGAGGAATTACATCCATCTGCCTCCAGTTTGGGGGGATTTAGGGTCCTTCTCAGTCTAGACCATCGGTCTCTTCTATTTCTGTTCCAACTGGGCTCATTTTCTCTGGTTCCTTAACATGCCCTCTTGCACTCTCCATCCCTCCATACTGGGTTCATACTCTTCCAACTTCTTGGATGACTTCTACCATATACAAGAATAAACGCATCAGGTATGTAAGATGACATATTCAGAATATACTATGGGGATACCATCAGAAAGAGATCTACTATCAAAATTAACACCGAAAAAAAATTAACACCAGATTGAGAGTTTATATTAATTTATTACTGATGAAAACTTATTTTCTGAGTCTCTGTGAAGAAATCAAAGTATCTGATAGCTAACAGCCAACAATAACTGTGAGAAGTTACCATCATTAAAAATGTTTTCCAGTATTTCACATGTGTTATTTATTTTTGCTTTCTTCCTTTATACTTTTAACACATAGGCTTGAGTCCAATGTGAAATTAATTGAGCTTAAAGAAACATTGCTTTCAACATGGGTGATGATCTCTATCTTGTCTCAATTATGCTTTCTTTGTAAGACGTGATTTCTTATCACTAGTGTTGGCACTATTTTTCTGATTTGTAAAAATACAATAAAATACTAAGCTATAGCAAAGGGAGACAACATTCACGAACTGCCTAGTGGTAAAAACCTAACAATTCTATTGTGACTCTCGGCATAAGGTGGGGAAGTTCCTAATTTACTATTTTTTATGATGATGATTATACATGGACAGATATGGAGGGTAAAAATCTGTCAGAGTACTTTTAGCAACGGTTAGCAGAGGAAAATTTTGCCTACAAAGCCTAACAAAGGAGATACAGGTAAAAATATCCCAAAGTAGGGAAGGACAACCCATCCAAGTTAATTGCTCACTCTAATTTGATATAAATATGACTTAAAAACATCCAGCTCTCCTTGTTTTAATTCTACGGTTTTCAGAAATACTTTAATCAATGGTTTGGATTCTGGAATAGACTAGTCCACTAGAAAAGAATATTCTTACCAAATATGTAGAAGCTCTTTACATAATTCTGAGTGGGGATTTTTGTAGACTATAGTAGCAGCTAAAACTAGGCTGACAAGGAAATATGACAAGAGTATCATTTTGAAGACCTGAGAACAAAAGCCAAGTTCAAAAACAAATAGCTTTCCCAGTAACTCCACTCCTAGGTATACACCCAAAGAATTGAACACAGGTACTTGTACAAATACTTGTGTATGAATGTTCATTGTAGCACTATTCATGATAGCCTAAAGATAGAAATCCAAATGTCCATCAACAGTAGAATGGATTAATAAAAAAGTATTGTGTATACACACAACGAAATATTATCCAACCATGAAAAACAATGAAGTAGTGATACACACTGCAACATGGAAGAACTTGGAAAATATGTAAGTGAAAGAAGCCAGACACAAAGATTACATGTTGTAGTATTCTATTCATATGAAATATTCATAATAGGTGAACTCCAGAGGCAGAAAGCAGATTGGTGGTTGTGAGGATCTGGATCTGGGAAGGGGTAGAGATTGGGGACTAAGTTGTTTAATGAGCACAGAGTTTTATTTGGGAGTGATGCAAATCAGATACAGATGCTCGTTGTACAATATTGTGAATGTACTGAAAGTCACTCAAATGTTCACCTTAAAATTGTTAATTTTATATTATGTGAATTTCAACTTAAGTTTAAACAAAACAAAACAACTAAACAAGAAAGCAAAACAACTAAAACTGTGGAGAGGGGCACAAGTGAAAATGCCTACAAGGTCCAGGTAACAAAAATAAGAATGAGCCCAAAACAACATTCTCTGCATAGAGTTATGTTGTCGCTTTGAGGTAATTGGTTAATGTTGTTTAATTTTTTCCTTTAGTTTTCTCTTTTTTAATCTGTCCAATAGAGATCTAACTAACTTCTTTTCAAAGTGGTTGCAGTGATTCTTTGCATTGTTTACAATTTCACAGATTTCTGCTCTTACCTTTATTTCTTCTGTTGTCTTCATATTGACTCTTGTCTTTTCCTAGCTTCTTGAGGTCACTTCAATCTAGACACCAGATTAGAGATACTTCCTAATATTTGATGGGGAACACTTTCATTAAATATTTGGACATTTTAATTATAATTCCATTTTTAACCTAGTTATTTAAAAGTATAATTTTAAGTTGACAAACCTGAGGGTTTAAAAAGAAAACTGGCTGCTTATTATCGATTACTAACTTAATTGCACCAAAAACAGAAAAAGTGGTCTCAATGGCAATGATTCTTTGAAAACTGTTGTGACTTCGATTATGACTTAATCTAAACATTATGCAATCAGCTCCAGCCACCTGTTGCCATGAGAGAGGATGGCTTAGTGCTGCCAGATCTTGCAGAGAAACCAGAAATTCAAATACATGTGAAGTCTCCTAATTTTATAATGCTGGCAACTGATTCAAACTTTGCAATCTATTTTGCAGGCCAAACTGAACACATGTGCAGAATGACTCAATCTGCAGCCCAAGAAAGTAAGAACTTGAGCAGGAGAACATCAAAATGAACAAGTAAGCACAGAAATGGCAAAGATCAGAGCAGCGTGAAGGAGAAATGATGAAGGGAAAGGAATGGCTTCAGTGACTTCCTGAAACTCTATAGGAAGTGAATTTAAAAGTGGAGTTTAAAAAGCGAAAAATAAATATAAGTATCAAATATATACTAATAAGTGCTATATAAAAAATTAAGGCAGGAAATGGTCGGAGACTAAAATATATATGTGCAAGTCATTGCCATAAGAATGGTACAGAAGAATGGTTTCCAAAGCTATGGTCTTGGACTGGATTGTCTGGGGAAAGGATCCAGAGGAAGCAGAGCATAGAATGACCATGCAATCAAGACTGGGTGGAAGGAAGAAAGTCAGGAGAATGTGTGTCCCAAAAACTGATGAAGAGAATGTTGTAGGGAAAGGAGACTGGACAAAATCCAGATCGAAGGTCACTGTGACCTTAGGAAAAGTTTGGGTAACATGATGAAAGAAACCAGATGGGACTGGGCTGAAGAAAGGAAGTGGAAGATGAGAACACAGAGAAAATTTGCAAAATAGCTACAGAAACCTGCCTATGAAAGCAAAGAGGGTAAATGATCACAAATGCGGGTGTTGTGAGAAAGGGTGTTTTCAGGTGGATACCTACTCTTGTCTACACGTTAAAAGGACCAAGATAGGTGAGAGATAGTAAGATCTTAAATTAGTCTGCACAGTGGAGAAATGGGCAATATTTGGGAAAGGAGCCAGAGAAGAAAATGGGTATGAGAGACGACCTTCTAAATTCACAGAACATAGGAAAGTAAGGTTTTAAAGCAAGGACATTAAGGAAAGTAGAAACTACTTGGGTTTGGAGATGCAAGAATAGAAATAGCTCCGATTTTACATGTAATTAGTGACAGGTGGCAGGCAAGGAGGAGAAGATAACAAAGGCTTCCATATATGCTCCATGAACAAATAGTGTCAGGAATAAAAAACAAAAAAACAATAGATATAAAGGCTCAGAAGGATATGACTGTGATCTATTATACTAATAAAGCATATATCAATGGTGTGAAAAATTAAAGAATACGCATGGCAACAGAGAATATGATTTTCTGGAGTTAGAAAAAAAACCATTTGGGAGATCTGAGTCAGCCTTTGATTCACTTATTAATTTTGCAGAAAGCTAACAGTGTTATACTGCTCAGGAGGCCGATACAGCTCCACATGGCTCACTCTTCTCCTGAAAAAGAGGCAAAAGAGCATAAAGCAAGCTAAAATCAAGGAATTTTTTTAAAATCCAAGTTTCAAAGCCATGGAAAGGTCACTGTATTTAGATTTTAGTCACATAAATTAGTCTATAATTGAATCTACAGTAAATCACAATAATTGATTCCAAAAATGGCCATTCTGACTTCCCATAAATTGTTTTCATTATGCAATGATAAGAAAGATGGGATACTATATATTATATTTCAAAAGAATTCTATCAGAAAATAAGTTAAGAATAGCTCTAGTCTCCATATACAAAATGGCATCTGGCTAACTAACATCTCTTGAATCATGCAAGTACTCACTAAAAATACCTAGAAAGAGAAAGAAGGGGGAAAATGAGGGAAAAATCCCAATAACAAGAACTAACAACCCAATGAATAAAGCTGGGAGGAATCTCCTAGAAATACAAAGCAAATGGAAACGGATCGATAAAAAATACCTAAACAGGTCCACCTGAGAACAAACGTAAATTGGTCTTAGGAAATAGAACCAGAGAAAAATTAGGTAGAAAGACACCCTCTTCGTCTCTCAGGTAAAGGATTCTGTGTTTGAACAAATAAAAAAAAAATGGTAGCTGGGATTCTTCCACGTAACAAAGAACACCAGGGTAATATTCACAGATGTTTTGGATACATCCATTCAGAGCCAGTAAGTCCCAGAAAACATCTCACTTTACCCAATGAGAGTAAAGAATGAATGATGGTAGACTGTATGCTGGAAGCTGTAATTTCCACAACTAAAGTTATATAGATGGAAACAAAAATAGGAAGAAACTTGAGTTCAGTATATACAGGACTCACATTAGTTCAGAAGAACAGACTCACCACACTGCTCATGAAAAAGTATCCCATCAGTATAGCAGAATTTCTATTGGTAATACTTCCCTAGAAACTTCAAACTTCACTGGCAGCTGACAAATAGTGTTTCTAGCCAGCTGTAGCTCTCAAACAGAATAGGAATATTATACAAGTAGATGCAGAGCACAGACAGGACAATCCATACCCAAAATTCATGGTATACTAATGCCAGATGGTATCTACAAAAATGCACACCCAGTGTAAGTTCAGTAAGTATTTGTGAAATAAGACCGGACAAAATTTACCTTGTTCAAGATTGAGTAATAAGATATGAAAATACCAACTGGAGTCTAACAGATAAACTACAGAACCTGGTAATACAAACATTTCAAATACACAGAAGAGTCACCTGTCAAAATGGTCTCCTATAAAATCCAAAAGAAAGCAGCAGGGATACTGAGAGGGATATGAATGACAGAAGACAGTCTCTAAGAAAGAGAGGGTTAAGTCTTAAGAATGATCTAAGATAAAAAGAATTCAGTGTGATTTAAAACTGGGAAATGATTAGGATAGAGAGAGATAAAAAAGAAAAATTTAGAGTAGAATAAAAACTCATCATGGAAGTAGAAGAGATACATGCAGGTAGAATGTCAAATTGGTGATGTTTTAAACCATCTTAAACATACTAAGAGGACCAAAAAACACAGATAAAAACATAAGAAAATCGGAAATACGAAGGAATAAAAGATACAGAAAAGGACATAGAGGATGCTAAACAGATATTTATATTTATACATATATATGCTAAATATATACATTTACATATTATATATTCCATACATATATATAAAAACTCAATAAAGATGTTGAATTAAACATTCTGGAGACAGATCTGGGCCAGAATAATAAAGATGTGAAATTTACTAAGTATTTGCTACTTGAAGCTGGGGGCTTGATGAGATCACTTAAGAAGTGAGTGTAAATACAGAAGAAAAGATGATCAAGGATTTAACTTGAAGAATTCTAAAACACAAAATCATGATATAAAAGGGGAATTCAGGTCAAAGGATATTGAAAAGACGCATCCAATCAATTAGGCAGAAAACCATCAGATGCTTCTGGTACCATGGAACCACAGAGGAAAGTTTCAGAAAGAAGAAGAAAAAGAAGTCCAAATTAAAGGGGGTCGACCCAGATGACATCACAGGTGGCCCCTCCTCCCACAGACACATGGAATATACAGCTGCACATATAGTAATTAACTGTGAAAGAAACCCCAAAACTAGCTGAGTTACTCAGCTACATTTGCCTGGCTCTGATAGAGAATGAGGCGAGAATGAGAATGAGGCCTGCATTTACAAGTCCCACAGGGCTATGGCAAACAAAGTAGTTCTTAATGTCTGCAGAAACAACCCATGAGTATACAAGAGAGATTCATCAACTGGGGTAGGAAGGGCTGACACACACACACACTCTTGCCATAAACACCACCCCCAGCACAGTGCCATGTAATAATGAGGAAACTCCCAACTCTCAGCTTCTGCTTGAGGACAGAGTTTGGACCTTACAGATACAAAAAGATAAGGAGAAAGGAAAAAAAGCATACTGCTATAGAAAATCATCAAATCACAAAAGAAGTGAGCAAAAGAGGAACAAAGGACTTACGAAACAACCAGGAAACAATTAACAACATGGCAACAATAAATTCACAAACTATCAATTATTTTAAACGTAAATGGTTTAAATATTCCAGTGTTAAGACATGGAATGGCTAAGTGGATAAAACAAGACCCAACTACCTGCTGCCTACAAAACATCCACCTCAGCTTTAAGGACACATATAGACTAAAAGTGAAGGGATGGAAAAAGATATTCCATGCAAATGGAAACCAAAAGAGAGCAGAGTTAGCTATATATCTATCACACAAAATAGACTTTTAGCCAAAGACTGTAACAAGAGACAAAGTGGGTCATTATATAATGATAAAAGGATCAACCATCAAGAAGATATAACATTAGTAAATATTTAAGCACCCAACACAGGATTAAGAAATATGTGAAGCAAATATTAACAAACTAGAAGGGGGAAATAGCGGTACAGTCATAGTAAGGATATCAACAACCCATTGTCAACAATGGATACATCATGCACAGAGAAAATCAATAAGGAAACACGACTTCAGCTACACATCAGATCAAATGGACCTATAGACATTTACAGAATAGCCCACCCAACAGCAGCAGAGTATACATTCTTCTCAAGTACACATGAAACATTCTCCAGGATAGATCAAATACTAAGCCACAAAACAAGTCTTAGTAAATTTAAAATTAAAATATTCCGAAGTATCCTTCCAACCACAATAGTATGAAATCAAAAATCAATTACAAGAAGAAAGCTGGGAAATTCACACATATGTAAAGATTAAACAACATGCTACTAAATAATCAATGGATCAAAGAAGAAACCAAAAGAGAAATTGCAAAACTATCTTGAGACAAATGAAAATGGAAAAACAACAACCAAAATTATGGGTGGCAGCAGGTCTAAGAGGATAGTTGATATTATAGATAGACATCTACATTAAAAAAAAAAAAAAAAAAAGAGGGCAGCCTGGGTGGCTCAGCGGTTTAGCGCTGCCTTCAGCCTGGGGCATGATCCTGGAGACCAGGGATCAAGTCCCATGTCAGGCTCCCTGCATGGAGCCTGCTTCTCCCTCTTGCCTGCGTCTGTTCCTCTCTGTGTGTCTCTCATGAATAAATAAATAAAATCTTAAGGAAAAAAAAAAAGATCTCCTCCCCAAAGCCCTACATTTACATGAAAATGTGTTCAACATCACAAACCATTAGGGAAATATAAATCAAAATCACAATGAAATATCACTACAAACCTGGTAAAAGGCTACTATCAAAAAGACAAGAGATAACAACTGTTGGTGAGGGTGTAGGAAAAGGCAACCCTGTGCACTACTGGTGGGAATGTAAACTGGTGCAGCCACTATGAAAACCAGTATGGAGGCTCCGCAGGAAATTAAAAACAAAACTACCATATGATCCAGTAATCCCATTTCTGGAAAAATCAAAGGAAACAGAACCACTACCTTGAAGAAGTATCTACCTATATTTTCATGTTCCTTGAAACATTATTCACAATAGCCAAAGTATGGAAACAACTTAAGTATCTATCTGTGGGTGAACAGATCAAGAAATTGTGGTGTATACATATAATGTAACATTATTCTCAAAAATGAAGGATATCCTGTCATTTACAACAATGTGAATGAATCTGGAGGATATTATGCTATGTGAAATAGGCCAGGCAGAAAAGGATAAATATTGCATGATATCACTTATATAGAATCTTAAAAAAAAAAAAAAAAAAAAAAAAAACAAGAGAAAAGTTAACTCCTAGAAACAGAGAGTAGAAAAGTGATTGCCAGGAGCTGGAGGTGGGGAAAATAGAGGATGGTAAAAACGATACAACTTTTCAGTTGTAAGATGAATATGGTGTTAGGATCTAATATATAATAATGATGTAACTACAGTTGATAACACAGTATTGTATAACTGAAATTTGCTTAAAAAGTGGAACCTAAATTTTTAAGAATCATTTTAAGAGGGCAGCCCCGGTGGCGCAGCGGTTTAGCACTGCCTGCAGCCCAGGGTGTGATCCTGGAGATCTGGGATCCAGTCTGGCGTTGGGCTCCCTGCATGGAGCCTGCTTCTCCCTCTGCCTGTGTCTCTGCCTCTCTCTCTTTTTCTCCCCCTCTCTCTTTCTGTGTCTCTCATGAATAAATAAATAAAATCTTAAAAAAAAAAAAAAAGAATCATTTTAAGAGGTGCCTGGGTGGCACAGTCAGCTAGGTGCCTAACTCTTGGTTTCACCTTAGGTTGTGATTTCAGAGTCGTGAGATCAAGCCCTGTGTTGGGCTCTGTGCTCAGTGCAGAGTCTGCTTGGGATTCTCTCCCTCTCCCTCTGCCCCTCCCACTTGTGCATGCGGCCTCTCTCTCTCTCAAATAAATCTTTAAATAAATAAATAAAATAAAAATCATTTTAAGAAGTCATATGACCACTGCAATAAAAAAAATTTTTGATACATTATGACATCCATCTATGACTTTTAAAAACATAAAGAACTCTTAGAAAACTAGGAACGGATGGGGAATTTCCTTACCCTGATATAAGTGGCCTATTAAAAACCTTCAACCAAAAATTATACATCATTCATAGTTAAAGTATTCCCTATATACAAGGATGCCTGCACTCACCATGATATTCAACATTTTGTTGGAAATTCTAACCAGTGCAGGAAGGTGAGAGTGGTGATAGAAAAAGCATAAAAATTGAATAAGGAAGAAAAAATAAATTATTTACTGAATAATCAGTAAATAATCACCATAATCCACACAGCAACTCCAACATAATTTATAGGCCAACTTTGAAAATACATTCTGCAAAGTTGCTAGATGCAGGAGTCCAGTAGTTTTTTAAAATGTATTTCCAGGGACACTGGCATGGCTCAATCAGTTAAGCTTCCCACTCTTGATATTGGCTCAGGTCACGATCTCAGTGTCATGAGATTGAGCCCTGCACCAGGCTCCAAGGGGAGCTTGGCATCTGCTTGAGATGCTCTCTCTCCCTCTCTCTCTGCCTCACTGCCACTTCCCCACCATGTGCATACTCACCCTAAAAAAAAAATTAAAAAAAAAATTCTATCAGCTGGATCCTTCAATTACGAAATATAATCTTGAAAAAGATAAAATACAAAATGGTAATATAAACTATATGTAAGAATAAATTTAACAAAAATATGAAAAATATATGTGGAGAAAATTGTAAACATTTAAAGACATTAAAATAGGGGCTCCTGGGTGGCCCAGTCAGACCTCTGACTCTTGGTTTCAGCTCAGGTCATGATCTCAGGGTCCCGGGATCCAGCCCTGTGTTGGGCTCAATGCTCAGTGGGGAGTCTGCTTGAAGGTTCTGTCTCTCTCTCCTTCTGCCTCTCCACTCCCCCTGCTACTGTGCTCTCTTTTTCTCTCTCAAATAAATAAAAGCTATAAATAAATCTTAAAAGCTATTAAAATAGACTAATGGAGAAATATATTATTTATGGAAGAAATAAACCAACCTAGTAAAAATTTTAAATCTACTTAATCTATAAAAGCAATGCAAATAAAATAAAATATCAACAGAATTTCATAAAACCTGATTCTGAAATTGAAACAAAAGAGCATATAAGAATGGCTAAGACAATTCTGGAGACAAAGAGTGTGGGGAAAAAGAAAAAAGAATAGAGTGTGAGGGGATGTTATCACTGCATGAGAGCTCAAGATTTAGTGTTTTCTGAGTAATTAAAATGGCATAACAGTAAAGTAGCTCAATTTAATGTGATCATAAGCTATTTTGATTCTTTTAGGCTCTTCTATCATTTTCCAATTTTCTACAGCAAATATATACTAATTTTATAATAAAAACAAAGCTAAAGAATAGATATGTATAAAAGTTTTCTCATTGGATAATGTCAGCATCCAGAGTTCACCCTCCAAAGACCCTGCATAGGTTCATTTTAACATAAGCTCTCTATTACTATAGTAGAAAAAAAGTATTTCTCTCTTGGATTAGCCTAGAACAAAAGTGGGCAGTTACAAATAACAAGCTTTTTAAATAAATCAACTATAATATAATTTATCAATCTCTGGTTACATTTAACCCAACCTTGATATAATTAATCTAATTCCAGTTGCATGAAATCTATAATAATGTCATATGCATCAATTTCTTCTTGCTCCTCACTCTGTATAATATTTAGGCTGTTGGAGGTAATATGATACATATGAAAATCTGACGTATTTTCATTGAGTAATACATCATGAATTGTATCTGTTCTTAATTTCAGTAACAGTAATAAAAAATAGACTGAAAATTTGCAAACCAAATTCATCTTTAAACTTAAATATTCTTCATTAAAGCTACCATCACATCTTCCTTATTAAGTATCATAGCTTAGGGGTTACTTTATATTGTAGTAGAACAGTTTTTATAATTAATCTTCCAAGAAAACTTTCTTTTCATTTTTCATATATCATACTGCAAAAAACTTTATTTTTTTACATTTTATTTAAATTCAATTTGCGAACATACAACATAACACCTAGTGCTCGTCTCATCAAGTGCCCTCCTTAATACCCATCACCCAGTCACCTCATCCTCCCACCACCTATTCCCCTTTTTGCAACCTTCTTTGTTTGTTTCCAGAGTTAGAAGTCTCTCATGGTTTGTCTTCCTCTCTAATTTTTCCCCCCACTCAGTTTCCCTCCTTTCCCTTATGGTCCCTTTCACTATTTCTTATATTCTATATATGAGTGAAATCATATGATAATTGCCAAGAAAACTTCTTAAAGGTACAAATTTGTTTTCTAAACAAAATAAATTCTCTTATCAAGGTAAAGATACTTTCACGCACTTATTAGGCACAGAAATCTTTAGCTTCTTTTTGTATAACTCTTTAATTTACTTTTTTTTCCTTTTTAAAGTATATATCACTAGTGATTCCTTAAGGTATTTTTTTGCCAACCTTATAAACAAAATGATCAAGCCACAGTCCTTCACTTTGGCAATATATAAAACTGAATTTAGAATTATACGATTCAGCTATACTTCAAAATTCCTGCACAAGACTGAACCTAGCTCTCTCTTTCTACCAAAATTCAAAATTCAAGCTCCTGGGTAAACTGAAAGGTTATCTGCTTTTAATGGAATTTCATCCAAATTTTTACAATAAGCAATGTTCCATTAAAAAACAAACCTAATCAAAATATAGTCCACTCTGTCCTTTGAACAATCACAAAATTATTTAATATTCCATTTGTCTTCTTTTAAGATTACCTTCTAGCAAATAAAAGTAAAAAAACTGTATTTACAACATTGGAGTTTTATTATCTATACTCTAAGGCATTCCTATTTGAAGATTAATCCCCATTCCTACTAATATTATAAATGTAGATTTATAACAACAAACAACCAAAAGATAAATGAAAGAGATTTATAAGAACCTTACAGGAAAGCTTTTCTACTCATGTTTAAAAATATAACTACTTTAAAAATATGACTTTAGGGGTAAATAATCTGTTTTCCACTGTAATGGGAGATTATAAATACTGTGTATATTAAACAAGAAAAGACTGTGTTTTCTAAAATGTATTAGAAAAATAGCACCCCAAAAATATTTCATAAATTTTCTCATTTTAAATAAAACTATAAAGTCAGGCAAAAGAAGAAGTGCTGCTCATTTTTATATAAATAAATATTTTATTGAAATAGAATTATTTTATAGAATGACTTTCAATAAACCAAATGATAAACATTTACTGACCATCACTACCATTGAGGGTTGGCCTCAAAGCAAATAAAAATCTACTTCAAGAACATTCTGAATTACGGTAGAAAACCTCAAGAGTTTTTTTCTAATAATTGTATATGCAAGTGAAATTGTACTTGAAAAAGCAGTGGGTAGGAGCCACCCCACCCCCCCAAAAAAGCAGTGATACCTGAAAAAATGACTATTTATTTTTTCAAAAAACAGTTGTTGGTAACAGAATCTTTACTGGAGGCAGGAATATTTCAAAAATCAATAATATTATAAGTTCTTAAGAAATTCTCATATTTTTTTCCTTACTTGTAATATTTGCTCAATTAGCTTATATCATCACCCATTCACCAACCAGCCGGTCTATGAATCAGATCACTTGTGTCTTTGATCCTCCAAAACAAACTAAATTGATAGATATATGACTGGGTTCTCAGAATGAGAGGTTCAAAACTGTACCAGAGTGAAGTAAAAGTGAGGAAAGGCCTCCAATAACGTCTTCCCTTTGATTCCAAACCAACCCAAATCCCCACTAAGTTATATATAACTTTATGTGTCTTTATGTGTCTAGCTTGGCACAACATAACAATTTGGATGATGTATATTTAAGGGAAATGTGTATATGTGTCCACCAAAAGAAACATAAGAATGTTCACTTCAGCACTGTCAATAATATCATCCCCAAGCTAGAAACTGACAGTAGGATGGATAAATAACATTGTGGTATGTTCACTTTGAAACATTATTCAACAACAACAACAACAACAAAGAAACATTATTCAACAAGTGAGAATAAGCTAAAATGCTATTTAACAATATGGTCTCAAAATCTAAGTTGAGCAAAAGAAGTTCATTTTTATCCAACTCCATCTGGAATACTGAATAGCTGTGTGACTAAAGGGTGGGGAGAGGATGGGAAAATGGTAGACAAGACTCTCAGGGGGCATTAACAGGACTCAGATCCTACTCACTGCACCATGGACTCCATCAAGAAGCCTGCCCATGAGCCACTGGAAATTCCCTACCCACAGATCCTTCAATAGGCCCACGCCCACCCACAGCACTCAGTGCACCTTACCCACACACACCCTCTCCCTGCAGCCAGCTCCCTGTGTGAGCTCCCAGTGGCAGCAGCCAGAACAAGCTTTAGCAAATGGCTAGAGAGGATACACAAAAAGCCAGCCTAAATCTGAGGGCCAGACAGAGACCACAAACTTGAGCTGTAGTGCCATGTCTGTAAAAACAAAGAATCTGTCGGCACTTGGCCAGATATGTTGCAGAATCTAGAAAAGGCATATAAGCTTAAGAATTCTGCCACAAGAGGGAGAAAGAAGCATGTAGCAGGTGTACTCTAGAAAGTCTGAGAAGGCCTCAAAATAACTAGCAGGGCTGAAGGAGGGTATTTCTCTCCTGAAGGCAAATAGTAAAGACCCCTGGGAGGTGACTACTATGTCAAACATGAGGAAGGCAATGCCAAACCTCAAGAAACATGAAAAATCAGGGAAACATGACACCATCAAAGGATCACAATAACTGTACAGTAACTGACCCCAAAGACATGGACATCTGTGATTTACATGATAGAGAATACATATTATATATCCTAAGGGAACTCTGAGACACAGAAAGACAATTCAATGAAATCAAGAAAATAGCACATGAAAAAATAAGTTTAAGAAAGAGAAAGAAATTATGAAAAAAAAAAGAAGCAAACAAATTCTGGAGTTGAAGAATAAATGAATGAAATGAAGAATGCAATAGAGAATGGTCATGAAAAAGAACCAACAGCATCCAGACCAATATGGATCAGGCCAAAAAAAGAAAACCTATGAGACAGAAGACCAGAAGACAGGAACTTTGAAATTACCCAGTGAGAGGAGGAAAAAAACAATGAAAAAGTATGAATAAAGCCTACACGGACTGTGGGATACTATCGAAAGAACCAATTTGTGAATTACTGGAGTTTTAGAAGAAGACAGGAAGAAAAGAGTAGGAAGTTTATTTAAAGAAATAATGGCTGAATTATGGAAAATTATTCAGCCATAAGAAGAAGGAAATCCTGTCATTTGCAACATGGATTGACCTTGAGGGCAGTATGCTAAGTAAAAGAAGTCAGACTGAGAAAGAGAAATACTGTGTGAGAACCCTTGTATATGGAATCTTAAAAAAAAAAATTAAAAAAAAAAAGCCCAATTCACAGAAAAAGAGTAAAATGGTAAACACCAGGACCTACTAGGGAAGGGATAAGGGGAAGATGTTTATTAAAGAGTACAATCTTCCAGTTATTAGATAAGTAAGTTCTTGGGATCTAATGTACAGCATGGTGTGTATAGTTAACAATACCTACTACACACTTATAAGTTGCTAAGAGAGTAGATCTCAATTGTTCTCACCACACACACAAAAAAAAAAAAATTGGTAATTTTGTGAGCTGATGGTGGTGGTAGCTAAAGCCATGATGGTCATCATTTCACAATACGGAAGTGTATCAATCAACACATTGTATGCCTTAATAAGCTTAACAACGTTCTAGGTCAATTATACCTCAATAAAGCTGGCAACAAATTTCAACAATAAAAGTTAAACATCTTTAAATTTATATCTCCTAAGACCATGTTACAGTATTTTCAAACACATTTTACTTTATGTTCCCATTTGCTCAACAATCTATGTTACTCCTACATGGCATAAAAATATAAAGCAGGGGAGCTTTTCCGTCAGCATATCTCTTGGAATTTATCTGTGAAAGTTCATTCTGACTCTGAATTTTTTTAAAAAGGTACTTAGATGAACCTGAATAGTTCCAGAGAAATTGCTTTTCCTGGGAGCTGTCTTTCCACTCTGTCACAGACTCACTAGATTCAGAGTCCAGTGCCTTTCCCCCAGGCTGTTACTGTGTCCCCATCCCTTAATGTTCCTGCTTCCAATTTCTTGTTACTCATATACATGATATTCTCACTCTTGCCAGGATAATCTCCTGAAAGTACAAGTCAGACATGAGATTTACCTCTCCTGAAATATCAGGATATTTAGGTGTTAGGAAAGGCAGTCTCATACTTGCAGTCTTTTGACCCACTCGGCCACATAAGAATGGGCCTGGGGCTTGGAATACTTCTCAACAGACAAAGAGCCCACAAAGCTTATGCTGGGCTTATCATCTTGTGTGGGAATATTTCTCCCTGTTTCGGGTCAAAGAATGTTCTTTTGTCTTTGCTTGAAGTGTGTGCATCATCTGGCACCTGGCCAACCTCACTGTTAGATCTGACCTCCACACGGAGAGGACAGAGTCTTTCTACTGCAACAAAGGAGAGGTAGGCAAATTGCCTTGGGACAGCCATTGGGAAAGAGACATTGCCCATGGGTGACTGAGCCCACTACTGAAGCTCATCTTGCTCTGTCCCTTCTCTGTGTAAGGAAAGCACTGTTCCATCCAATGCTGGTGCTGTGTTCTTGGTGACTCCAATGCTAAGATGCAGTAGGCAGAAATGTTTGGACTTCTCTTTCTGGTGGCTGGCATCATGATGATCTCTGTAGTCCTTCCCAGGGATTGGTAACCAGTGCATTGTGTTTTACTCTTGGGATCAATAAGCAGTGCATATAATCTGCTCTGACATTAGGAATCGAAATTTGTGTACTATAATCAGATTCAAGTTTTACAAAATAAGATTCATAAATGAAAAGCAGAAAATGAATCTATATTATATGTGAATTCCCACAAGAAGACTTAAAGCATGTCAAAAATGTACTATAATCTCCCATAGCAAATACCTTTCACTTTCATTAATAATATTCTAATTGTACACTTATTAGAAAGCTGTATTTCCTATTCTATATTCCATAGGCTTCCTAATAGCCTTTCTTAAAATATTGTAGCAGGTTATCCCTTCTCTAGGTGACAAAAATTCTCACCTATAAAAAAAAGTGAAAAGCCAACCCTATCATCTGTCCTTTTATTATATGAAATACATGAAAGGTTTTTTCCAATCAAAACCCCAAATAATTAGACTTCAGGTATTTCCAGAGACTGAACTTATTACCTGCTCTAGCCCATGCTGGCTAAGAGATTTAGGACAAGTTGAAAGGGTCTCAAGACTCTGAGGAATTGCTGAACGCATGTATTTTAGAACATGTGGAATACAGAGAAATTCTTTCTAAATCCCATATGCCTACCACCCAGAGGTCACCGTTATTAATACTCCACAATTCTTCCCTCTAAAATGTGTATTGGTTTCTTCTGTCTTTTACTATTAAGCTACAAAAGTAACATACACTATTCTTATTAGGAGAGATTTGAACTAAATACAAACACAGAGAGAAACATGAATATCACTCCTACTCTAGTGCTAAACATGTTAGCATATACGTACTTCTAGGCCCCTTTTACTGCACTTACATGCATGCAAGCTTGTGCACATGCACTCATACCACAGAACCTGCTTTCTAAACTCATCCTTGTATGAAAGTTAAAACATGAGAAAGTTAAATAACACACAGACGCAACATATTAGGGCTACATTAGGTTAGATCTCCACAAAATGTTGAAATAAATCTCAATATAATGACTTCAATTTTTATTGAGGGTCAAAATAAGAAATGGTCAGTTAGCATTTACCACAAAATAACTGTGGAAGATCTTGTCCCTTATAGCTTATTCTTTTTAGTCAGAAAATATCAATTATGAGAGTTTCCTTCTAAAATCTGATGCCATAAGGAATCTTTTGGGCTGATGGAATGTTCTAAAATTGAACTATGGTGATGGTGACACAACTCTACAAATTTACTAAAAAGCACTGAACTATATGCTTAAAATGAGTAAGTTTTATGGTGTGATAATCATACCTCAATAAAGCTATTTGTTTAAAAAAAAAATGGTGCCAGGGAAAGATTACTACTTCTGAAGAACGTGTTGTATCTTCTGATAAGGCAATGAGAAACATATTGCTAAGGGCTCATATATGTATGTAACAGACACTGTTCTAAATGCACATGTTAATGCTTCTAAGCCTCTTAGGAGGAAGATTTTATTACTATCCTCATTTTACAGATGTAAAGACTGCATCACATAGAAATTAAGCACCATAGCCAGGGTCACACAGCTAGTAATTTGAGCATGTATTTGGATCTCTGAACGCTGGGTCCAGAGTCCATGCCCTTAATTACGCTAAACTCAAATGCTTCCCTAAATCACTTAAAAAGAGTTCAGGCCAGGACAAATTTAGAATTTAAATACAGAAATAATTTTATATCTGGTATAATAATATCCCCTTTCTCAACATGTTTATGTTATATTTTAATTTTATGTTAATATGTTTGTTTATACTATAAAAGTCAATTCTTTTTTTTTTTTAAAGATTTTATTTATTTATTCATGAGAGATACACAGAGGCAGAGATACAGGCAGAGGGAGAAGCAGGCTTCATGCAGGGAGCCCGAAGCAGGACTCGATTCCGGGATCATGCCCTAAGCTGAAAGCAGACACTCAACCCCTGAGCCACTCAGGCGTCCCTAAAAGTCATTTCAATCTATTTTAAAAATAGATATTTTACTTATAAGTTCACTCTATGTATTATAAAACCATTATATACTATTATTATAAAAACATTAATTATTTACTTGCTGAAATAAGCTCTACTAGAAGTTACTATTCCTTATTTTTCCTATATTCACCAATTACTTAAATGATATAATCCTGAAAGTATTGCAAATCCATAGTGCTATCTAGAATCAGTACTACAAAAAATAAGTGGTATTCTAAAGAGATCTAGATAGAAATTCCACAATAAATAAGACTTGGTATTTAAATTCCTAAGATTGTTTCTTCTCTGAAAGGAAAAGTTGGGTAGCTTTAAAGACATCCTATTAGACTGGCCGGCAGAAGAAAACAACACTGACTTTCATTCTGCCTACATGAACAGAAGAAAACATTACACAAAGGATGAACATGATACAGTCTGAATATCTGCTGATGGTAACCAGTAAAGGAAAGCCGACTAAGTAGTAAAGACACTTAGGAGGTGCTCAGGCAACTTTACCTTAAAAAGATGTCATGGGCACAGGAGGTTAAGCAGACAGATTCTGGACTTCCTATAAATTACGAATCCAAACTCTGGAAATCGTGCATGAAACACTTCATTTTCCCCCCTCAATATAAAATTTCTACTTTTACAAACAGTGCAGTAATCCAAACAATAGTTTAATAAAAGGCAAAATAACTATTTTATGCTAAGTTCATAAAATGAAATCAACAATATCGGATGTTACCAAGTAAAGCAGGAAAAAACACATCTAGCTTCCAGAACATCACATAGCAGTCTCCGTGAACAGTGCCCCCTGTATTGTGGGCACTACTACACAGTGTACCACACCGCTGTACTAATAGGTCCTATGCAATACAAAACCTGTGTGCATCTGTGCACAGTGGCCATAGCACAGCCCTTGCCTGCTCTGTCCCACACAGTGTATACTTAACACCAACACAGATCCTAGAAGAAAATAAACGTTGGGAGGAATTAATCAATTAATTTGAATAAATAAGACAACTGAATGGCTACAAAGGATACACAAAGCTAGTGATGCCCTAAAGAGTTCTGCATTCTTCATAGACAAGTACATGGTGTGTCCAAAAGTACAGAGATTTTTACAATCCATACCTCAAATTCTAGCCTAGAACCAGCCTAGAACATACAACATCCTACATATTTCAATTTTCACATCACATACCTAATAAATAGTCAAAATACTAGCACACATGCCTAACACAAAAGAACCAACTTGTGACATTTAAGTAACAAATTTCTTGCAAACAATATTTGTTTCAAAAAAGGTATGGCACCTTTTTTTGGCACAAAAAGGCCAAAAGAAGACCTTAACAAAGAGAGAAGCATATCATGTTCTTGCACAAAAAGATTTAACATAAAAGATGTCAAAAAAAAAAAAAAAGATGTCAATTCTTCCTTTGTTGAATTTTACATGTTCAGTTAACATTAACAAAAAGACTGATATTTTTTAAGTAGACGGTTAACTGTAAAGCTCAAGTGGAAAAATATGAAAAGAAAAAAAAAGGATTCTAAAAAAGACCACTGTGGCAGAATAAGAGGTCCTACTAGACATTAAATATTATTTTTAAACTGCAATAATTAAAAGAGTCTGAGACTGGTACAACCACATCCAGATCTCTGGAGGGGAACAGAAAGTCTAGAAACATGTGTAGTAATGGCTCTGCAGCAGAACTCAAATGAGGGAGAGGCTAGATCATTAAAATAAATGATCTCGAGGTAGTTAACCATCTGACAAACAACACAAACAATGGGATCCATACCTCACAACCTACACTGGATACATTCAAATGAATCATAGATTTTAATGTTAAAATCAAACCACGTATGTACTAGAAGACAAATGAGAGAATTTTCATCATGTTCATAACTACTGAACTAGCCAAATAAATTACATCAAATACATAAATTAGAATGAAGAAGCTCTTATGTCCTTATATGAAATGATTTCCAATTTTAATTGATAAGTTAAAAACAATAAAAAAAGAAATACCAGGATATATGTAGAATGTAAGGGGAAAAGATAATGGGGAAGGAATATTTATATTTGCCTATGAAAGGATACACAAAAAACTGGCCAACATGGCTCCATCCAAAAAGGGAAAATGTACAGCTAGAAGGCTTATATGGAAGGGGAGCTTTTTCCTATATGCTTTTTAAAAAATCCTTCAGATGTTAAACCATAGTGCTCTATTAACTAGCTTTAAAAAAAGACTATTAAAAATCATAAGGGTACAATGAGCCACTGTTTCACTTCTCCTTATAGTATTTTTATTTACAGCAAACTCTAAGCAAGAGCAAACAACATATATTTCTAAATATCTATATTCAAATATATATATACATTTTATATATTATAAAAATTTGCAAAAAGATAAGCATATGTTTCAAGGTTATAAAATAACATGACAAAAATGTAAGGCAATGATTAAAAAGAATAAAGGAATATCCAGTTTTCATATCTCCTTTTAACAAAAATGCATGACTGGTTTGTTTTAGTAATGTCAAGAGGCCTCTGGGCGAGAAATCAAGGCCCAGATTCTTTCATCCTTCTGTATTTTTTCTTAAAACCCAGTAAAAAATTTTTTTCTGGCATATACATTCACACCCAGTCATGTATATATTTATATAACAACTATGACCAAAACAAAATGTTTTAGCTAAGTAAGCGCTTGTTTCCTATAGGCTCACTTATCACATCATCTAAAGACCAATATTATCATATGTTCTATGGAAATTATAACTACATATTTTCAGTACTAACTAAAAACCAGTAATCATTCATATTTATATATATGTTCATTCATATATATAATATTTATATATATAATCATAATAATAATATATATAATCATTCATATATATATGTCTTTTGGTAAAGACCTTTAAAGCCTTAAAGAGTGTTACTTGGCTCAGTGGATGATGTTGTACATAGAAAACCCCAAAGGCTTAGAGTTCTTCCATAATGTATCAGTGAACATTAAAAGATACTAAGCTATTTTACACATAAACTCCCAATATCCCAATGAAAAAATCTTTGTGAATTCCAATTGCACTGACTGTCAACAACTGAGTATCTAGTATTTCAGTGCCTAACCCGAACTATATAAAAACATTGAGAACAGCATTCTGTCTTGAGCTATATACTCTAAGTCTTCTATTTGTTTTCATATCATACCACAATCTATAGACATCTTAAGTACCAAACAAATACTTGTTGATGTACTATTATTTAGAGGGATTCTCTCTTCTTTTAGGAATATAAAATGCAAATCAAAAAGCCACTGAAAGAAGTATAAAGAAATTATAAAAGAACAGAGACAAAGTAGAACAAAAGAGAAATCAACATTTGAAGGAGAAAAAAATGAACAAAGAATAAAGGAAGGGCATGCCCTCCATGAAGGAAGCAAGAATGCCCTAGTTTTGTCACCATCCAAATTGGAGTATAAAATACACTTATTTAACTCAGTATTTAATGAATATTACAGTTCTCTTCTGACTTTATCTAATTCATGTGTGATGGTGTGGACAAATAAGCAGTAAGTCCTCTTGCAGATAAAAAATTTATAATCATAATGTCCTAGTACACAAATTAAGATGCTCTATATAACAACTTGGCTAATTCGTTTTATTAACAAGCAAAATGAGGGAGAGGAAATGGTTATGTGATCTGCCCAGGCAGAACCTGATACTAGGTTTGTTCATTCTGGGTGTTCTTTTTGGCTTTTCTGCAAGTATTCTTGTTTGAAGGTTTGAGGAAGAAAGAAAAATCGAATTAGCTGAGTCTCTGGGAATTAACTAGATATAATGCACTCAAGTAAGCCTCCTTTCTTAAATCACTTTTTTGGGTCAGGTACCCTGTTACCACTCTGTAATATGATTGCCAAAGTTCTTGAATATCTTTCCAATTGATTCTAATGTCCTCTGGGAAGGGACTACACGTTGCCTGACACATGGTGGAAACTCAATATTTATTGACTAAATCAATATTTTTCAGCTAAAAACTAAATGATAAAACCTACTGATAAGTAGGACCTAATCAACCTAGTAAATGAATGGAGAAGACAAATACAATCTGATACTTTAATATGTAGATTTAAGTGTTATATCATGAGACAAAATCTTTTCCAAACAATGCCTATGTAATAGTCCATTTTCAAATATAACAACTAGAACATTTCATTATCCAAATTTCTACAAAAAAAAAATCTACAGAGGAATTTCTAAATGTCCTAAGACCTAAATCTTGGTTTTTTTCTTTTTAATCTGTTTTCATTTAAGAAGAAGAAAGCATCTAAAACCACTAAGTTCTATTTTCTTACATTCCTATCACTTAAAAACAGATGAACTGATTTTTCCTTTTTGAAAAAAAAAATGTGCTGGCTAGTTATAAAATTCAAAAAATAGAGATTCATGGTAGGAAACCAATTCACACTAAACCACAGCAAGACTCATAAAAATAGGATGTTTAAGTTCTAGTTGCTTAATGTGGCTCACAGTCTAGAATAAGGGTATTTTTTAATTAAATATATTACAGTTTTACTCACTTCAGTGCTTCCTCAAATTTATGGATTTTCTTTTGAGCATCTTCTTTCTCTTTATCAAGTTCACTCTGCAAGTCATGAATCTGCCATGATGAAGATATGTAAAAGTTATCAGAAGACAAGTACTCCGAGGAGAAATACAAACAATGAAATGGTCATCTTAAATCTATTTTTAATGTAAAATTAGATTTAGATATTTCAAGATAGAGACTTGTTTAGTCATAATCATTTACCATCCAACTATTTCAATATTATACTTCCAAAACCAATTTTCTGGTCAAAGTTAGTAATTGTTTTGAGTCTACCTATGTGTGGATTTCCTGTAAAATAAACCGATACCTAAGAACTTCAAAAGGAGCAGTCACTTGTTAAGTTTTTTTTTTAATTTACATACTAGCCAAAGGAAAGGAATCTCACAAGATTCAGGAGAATATAATAAATCATGTGTCTATATTTTGCAAACATATACAGGTTTTGATGAAATAGCCCTCTCTTCCACTGTTGGGAACAGTTTGTATAACCATTCACTGAGTTTGGGAGACAATCCCTCCACCATAAGGATCTCTTTCCTAAATGCAGCACCCTTTGAGTCAGTGGGATGGTGGCACGAATAATGAGGGCTAACCAAAACTTTCTCTTCACAGTAAACTTCACACGCAAGTACAGATAAGCATATCCAACATGGACATTATATGGATCTGCAGGGAAAGGAGACTTTGGTATAGCTGGATGGAAAGAGAGGAGTAAAAGGGCAGCCATGCTTCCACATACAAGACAACTGAGGGTACAGAGCCAGCAGGTAGATAAGAAAATGCAAGTCACTTAGTGGGGCGAGGACACCAGCTGCATACATGCTGGCAAGCCAGATGAAGCTGACAGCGCCACTGGTGGGTACAGGGGATGGGAGAGGAGTGACAAGCACAAAACCAACAACAACAATACACATACCTACACACATACACATGCACTTTACAAACACTGACTCAGTGCTAGCCCAAAATGCCTGTACTTGGCTATTTGTATTAGTTTGGATGGAGACCTCCCCAATTCAAAAACCTTTTACTCTTTGACCTCTTCCTTTGATAATTCTCTTATGTTTTTCTCCTTTGGGTGGTTTAGTAAAACAAATACATAAATAAAATCAACCATTTGTCAACTGAAAGGAGAAAGAGGAGAGAGGAAATCTACCATGAGTTTTTTTGTATTCTCATATTCCATGAGAATATCAAAAAGTTTCTACTGGCTACTGTGAGACAAAACTGGAAACACACAGGGTGGTAGCAAGGGTAGGTCCTTGGGAAAATAAAGACAGAGGGCCCCTCTCCACCATATTTTAAATGGTAAAATTAAAATACCTCATAAATACCTACCTTACTAAAACAAGAAAGAGCAACCAACCTCCCCGACAAAATTTTGCCATTACATTTATTTTACTTTACATGAGGAAAAAAGTCCACTGTCCAAAATTTTACCAGGTCCTAGACTCAAATTATTATCTTACTTATATTGGATTCCTGGTATGTGTTACAAGCTTGGCACATAACAGGCATGCTAAATCGGAGTGCATACATTCATTAATAAAGCAAGAGAAGCACCATCGCAACACTGATTGGTCTCTTTCATGTATGGAATCAAAGAAATTAAAGCCCCAAATTAAACTCAGAGATGACCCAATGTGGACATTTTGGAAATATATGTTTTTGTTTGTTTTCTTAAAGATTTCATTTACCTATTTGAGAGAGCAAGCCTGAGTGGGGGAAGGGGCGGGGAAAGGGAGAAGCAGACCCAGCTGAGCATAGAGCCCATGTAGGGCTCGATCCCAGGACACTGGGATCATGACCTGAGCCAAGGCAGATGCTTAACTGAGTTACCCAGGCACCCCTGGAAACATGTTTTTATATCAGTTAAATCCTTTCTTGAAATATCTTAAGCAAAAAACCAAACACTAACTAAATAAAAACACAAAAGTTGGAGTAGAAGATGGGGGAATGACAGTTGAGAAAACAGTTAACATCTCCACGTTAATGTTTCTATTGTTTATACATGCTTCCCTATCCTTCTGTTTTAAGCTACCTCTGTTAATTAATTTTAAGTCTCTTATAAATATCACACAGATCTGGCTTTTGACCTAAATTATACATTTTCTTTTACTAGGGGAGATTATTGAATCTATTCCTATCACTACAATATTCTTATTTACACAATTTTTCTTTATGCTGTGATTTTTTATGTTCCTTTTTTATACAGCTTTTTGTTGTTGTTCCAAACTTCTCTAAAGTTCTGATAGATTGACATAGACACAGTCTTTAATTTCACCAGTGATACTATAAACATTTCACAATTATTTTTAACGTGTACTTCTCTAATAGTCAACAAGCAAAAAACTAATTTCTGTGTCCTATTTTTGTTAAATAATAGCTTAGCACATTTACCTCTTCTCCCATCCATTTTGTTTTTTTTAAATAATCTGATTAATTTGATCCAGTCATTTTCACATTTTTAACTACACATCTCTTCTCTCAAGATATTTTTCTGACATCTGCATTTTATATCATGTACACAATAAACATTTAAATTAAATTCAACTATTAACTAAAAAATTTTAGTTAACTGTGGCATTCAGCACATTTCTCTTTTTATTCTTAATTTTTTGTTTTATTTGATTCAATGTTTTGCTTATCCTTAGGGGGATGAAAGTACATTTAATAGCAATTTTATTTTCAAAAGGAATATCTCAGTGATCTCTCTCTGAGACTTTACACATCCACGAAGGTCAGCTGTTGTCTTTGCACACGAAGGAAAAGTGTGCATATGAGATTATCGAGTCACATTTTGGCCAAACAACAGAACATGTGTCACTCTGCTGTCTTAAGACATTTCGATTTGCAACCAAGGAAACTAAACTGACCTGACCTTTACCCCTTCTCACTCCAGCCTGAAGACTTATAAAACCACTCTCTGTACTGAGGCTCTCTTTGATGGTTTTTATCTGATAGAGGGTGAATCTTCTTAGTCTGTATCCACAGACCTTCCAAAAAGTTCTTTCCTACCTATCTTCCTGTGTGAATTGATTCTGAGCCCCCTTCAGCAATACCGATTGCTGTCTGCTAATTTTCTGTTTTCAGTGGTCGTATCTGATCTCCGCAGTCCTCTGCAGTCTGCAGCATGGTGGTCTGTCCTCCACATCACTAGCTGGGCACCTGTCAGCAGTGGCTCTCCCCTTGCCAGCTGCCACAGGGACGTCAGCTCCGCGGTGGTGTCTCCAGGTTCTTCACACTCTTCACGTGGCAATTACCTCCACTTTCTCTCCATCCTGTTCCTCCTTCCTAGACATTGCATCTCCTGGTAATCTATGGATGAAGCTTTTTGATGCTCTCTTTTGGGGTAAAAGACAGAGCACACTCCTTCCTTTGCTCTGCATGGTTTTGCCACAGACCCCAGGATGGCTCTATACTAACTTGTAAACAGCACATTATTGTTCAGATTTGGTGCTTGAGCAAGAATGCAGGGCCACTGGCTCACTTCCTTCATGTGTCTGCTCGTAGGGCCTCCCACACGGGGCTGCAGCTCTGGCCTGGGACCCCAGGAGCCTCCCGGCCAGTGGAGAGAGGGGTTTCTCTCCACACCTCCTGGCCCAGTTCTGCAGGACTCTGAAGCCAGAGGCCACGTGGGGAAGGAACAAGGAGCTGCAGGTGGAATTACCAGCCACTCACAACATCTACATTACCGAGACTGTCCTGCCAATGCACAGCACTACCAGGATCTTACCCTCTGTTCCCTGCTAGGTTTCTTTGTTTCCAGGACTCAGAACTCTGCGTGAAAGCATAACTAAGGTTTACCTCTTTAAGTTAAAACTTTAAAAAATTACCCATCTTTAAGGAAAATCTATCTGAAATTACATGGTGATTATGAGTGCAAGCCCAGGAGTCAGACTGCATGGGTTTCCTCCCTCCTCCTCCATAAATTACTTAACACTGTGCCTCAGTTCCATCCCCTGAAAAAATAGGGTTAACAGTAACTATATTTTAAAAGCTGTGATGGGTTAATAATAGTGTTAAGGTAATAAATTACTCCATGTAAAGCTCTTAGGACGATATTAGGAGCATAATAAACATTCCACAAATGTTAAAAATTATTACCATTATCTTCTTGGAGTGAATATACCTAAACATTTTATTGAAAAGTCCAGATCATTATGAAGACCCAAAGTGCCAGTGAAGGCAAAATACAGTAAATCCCTTACGTAGACTGGCTGCCCTTTCCGAAGACGGCTGCTGAGTTGCTAAGAATTGGAGCTCTTGTAAAAGTGCTTTTTATCACTCTCTATTCAATCTTAACCTGTGTCAGGCTTGCAGCTGTGACTTCCTGATGCTGGTCAGTGTGCTAACACATGCACCTTGATCTGATTTATTGCCGCTAAAAGCACTGGAACCATTTCTGAAGCAGAAATGGGACTATATGAGGGGGAGAAGGAGAGACTTCCCTCTGTGGTAAACATACATGTGTTGATGCACAGACTTTTGACCTGAAGGGTCCTTAAAGCTAGAAGCTGTTTCCTCCTCATTTATTTCTATATCCCCAGCAACCAGCACAATACCTGGCCCACACAAGAATTGTTTGTTTATCTGTGACTAATTGAATATACTTGTGTGGTTAAGAGCCTTGTTGGATTTTATTTTTAGTTTTTACCTATATTCCAGATAGTTGCCATGATAAAGATAATGCTGTCGATCCTTGTTTTTTAATGTACTCAAGGCAATGGAGAATAATCTGACCTGATCTTGTAATCCTTTCCCTACTCTATATGGTTAATACCAAAAATGAATTTTAATAACTTGAATAATGAAAATACAAACCAGAAAGTCGAAGATACAGCATATATTCCCCAACATGAGGGTTTGTTGTAAATAATTGATTGAACTAGACATAAGCACAATTACTGAACATTAGTAAATGTATGTAAATATATGTAAAATGTATGTAAACATATGTAAAATATTATGAATATTTCCCTTGCAACCCAAGAATTTAAGTAATCAAGAAAGGAGTACTTATATAAATAAGAAAGAGATTCTGCTCTGCATAAGGACAAAGATCCACAGTGGCAGACATCCCGGCCTAGGAAGGAGCAGTGAAATGATGCTCACCTACATTATCGACTATCTGGCTAACTCCATCCTATCTCTAACTCAGCTTCCCTGCAGGAGAAATGTGGGCACTGGACTACACAACTTCTTTCCATAAGTCCTTTCACCGAGCAATTGCACTGTTTAAAACTCCACTCAAGGCAAGAAAATCATGCCTGTAGTAGTTGGAAAATATTACATGATATTTTATGTGTAAAACTGAACACTTTAACTTATTTTAACCTAATTAAAAGAATTATAAGCGAATGCAAAACACTGGAATACTATTTTTGGTGGTTTTGAACTCCAGCAGACTTTATATCTCATCTGTTACAAAGTTACATTAGAGAAATTATAAGCAGGTATTTTAATTCTAGCACATTGTAGAATATACATGCTCAACATCTGTCTTATGAACTTCTTTAGGTGAACAGCACCATCTTTCAGTCTTTGGTGCCTGTTTGGAAAACAAGCAATAGGTTATTTGTAGGAGGCAGGTGTTTCCTTGCTAGTAAAATCATTTAGCCTAACCATTTCCTGATTTAACAGATTAGGACACTCCATCAAACAATGACATGTAGTTTTACTACCTATTATTTGTTTGATGTTCAAAGATCTTAAGAGCAGGCAATAGCCGCTGGAGATCAATAAAAACCATTAGATAATGTGTGTGTGCCTAAATTAGGGACAGCATTTGATGCTAACTGTTTCTCTTACCTCAAAGACAACTTAGGATCCCTCATGCTGCTTTCTTATTGGTGTGAGGAAATAATGTCACTCAGATGGCATTTCCTCCTCAAGCAGATATTCCAAACTAAGTTTTCTACCAAAAGTTATTGAATGTGCACACCTGTAACACTGGCTCACAAACAAAAAACCTATACGACGCATTTAGCTATGGACTTCCACAGTCCAGGACTATGTCAGACCTATGTCAGCTCACTGCGCAGTCAAAAAGGATATTCCCTGAGGGGGGTACGAGACATCCAATCTTCAAGGACTGAAATCACAGCAGGTTTAATAAAGAAAGAAGAACAGATGTCAATTTAAAAGGAAGAGATTGTGGAATTAATTGTAAAACAAAAAGTGACATGCTGAGCAACATTTTCTTCCAGTATAAATAGTGTTAGAACTAGAACATACGAGATGGAAACAATTGCGCTTATTTTTCTTTTTAAGACTGCTAGTATTTTAAACACTTCTTTACACTGAAAACAACAGACTCTAACTAGTTACATTATTAAAAAGCTAAGGCCAACTGATACTTTGTAGAAAGGGAAAAGCTGTAGGTAGGATGCCTAACAAAAAGAATTTAGGTCCCTCCCTAAGTGAAATGGAACAGGAATGGGTGGAAGGTCCAGACAGGGACCAACTGAGCACTGACATGGTTTCTCAAGTGTCTGCCAGGCAGAGGGGCTGACCCAGAAACTTCCATGTCTTTTGTGGCTAAATGGTCAAGAAAAGACAGTGGTAGCAGAAAGACGGTCTCTCCAGCTCTCTAATAGTCCTCAGGAGGGTTTACAGGAGTTTGGGATAGGGACACATTTGTTCACAATTAGTCAATGCAGGCCTTTCTCTTTGCTACCTGCCTCTCTCCCTATCTCACAGGTACCCAGATACCATCTCAGGAAGAGGGCTGACCACAGAGTTTAATGAAGCAGGAGGCCAAGAAGGTGTTCCTTAATGAACAGGAAGCCAGACATCTGCCCAAAGAATGAACAATGGACTAATAAGGACACCCAGAGGATGCCTTATACAGTGAGGATAAGGCTTATAATAACGTATATCCTCTTTTTAGTAAGTAAAATATTTATGAAGCTGCGTGGCTCAACAGTAAAAACTAAAAAAAAAAATCTTTATTTCAATGAAAGCAGTATTTCCCTCTCTTGTTCAGATATCATTTTGTAGATATGAAATATATTTAAGACCCTGTATTGAGAGTATATTAAAACAGCAGCAAAACAAAAACAAAAAACAAAAAAACTTTAGCACTAAGAAAATTATAATTTTAAAGGTCATGTATTCAGATCAACATGTCAGTAGAAATATTCACTCTTCCAAATGACAAACATTCTTCCTAGACATTAAGCTCCTGGAAGGCAGTATCTGTGCTAATTCATCCTCAATCCTCTCCCCTATCCTTAGCACCTCCTATGATATCCTGCCCAATGAAAGCACTTAATGAATATCTGCTGAGTGACTAAGATGAGATATACAAAGTGTTTTAAGAATGTTGTGCTACAGAGTGCATGGGTGGCTCAGTCGGTTAAGCAATCTGCTCTTGGTGGATTGCTCAGGTAGCTCACAATCAGCTCAGATTGTGAGCTAGCCCCGCGTTGGGCTTTGTCCACACTTAGCACAGAGTCTGCTTGGGACTCTTTCCTCCTCTTCCTCTGCCCCTTACCCTGCTCTCTCTCTCTAAAATAAGTAAATAAATCTTAAAAAAAAAAATAACGTGCTATAGAACTTGTTTAATTTTAATTCGTATTGCGTGATGGGTTAATGTTTTACTCATTTTCCATTAAGTGGGTATTTTACAAATTGATTTGTTTAATATTACAACAGTAAATAATTACAAAAGTAACAATAAAATCTTTGCTATTTCAACTGTTTTACCTTCCATGTCATATAGCAAACAACAAATTCAAAACTGAAGTATAAAAGCCACAAACCTATGGAACTCTGCATTTTATTGCCAAAGGTGTTAAAGTATGTCAATAAAACCCCAGTTATTACTGATAACAGGGATGCCAGCATATGCAGTAGAATTAGTCACTGTTCTAAATGACAAGAAACAATTATTAATGAAATTTTTAAGTAGTAGACAATTCTGTTTTATATTCTTTGATTAAATATTCAGCATTATGACATATATGATACAACAGAATACAAATAGCTCCCATCAATTGTATCATATTTTTAAACTGGTAGAAAAAATATATAATTTCAAAGCATTATTATGTGAGTTTAACACCATAATACTCCTCATGCATTACATAATATACAAGGGGTGCTTTTACATTAATACAGTTCATAACCTAAAGAAGCCATTTATGAGCATGAAAAAATGAAGCAAAATTGGATCACTGGCTAGCTGAAATAAACTTAAGAAATTAATGATTTTTTAAGGCTAGAATGCATGGCTTCATAAAAACCAGCCCTCATTCTCAATTGCCTCATTGGCTACTTTAAATGTCTTACAGTGTCCCACAAAACATATTACCTTTTTCTCATAGGTGCGTTTTAAATGACTTTTCTCCATTTGAAACTTATTTTCTTGATCCTGCAAATAATAAATATTTACTTTTATTTGTACTTAGAGTTGCTACTAGAGTCAATACAATTTGTAATCTAAGGAAATCAATCTACCTGATGACAAACTTTACGAAAGTTTTATATATTGTTATGAGACCCCTACCTGTCCAATCTTCTAAACTACAAATAGAAATAGGAGTAGCTTTATGTGAACGCAGAACACTAAACCTCAGTTATCTGAAGATATTACTACTCTCAAAAGGGCTTACTTTACAGTTTAAGAGAACCTTTCTGGCGCTTAGGACTAGGAGATTACTTAAAAGTAATCAACTAACTCAGTATAGAAATAATACATTTGAAATGATATCATCTGTCAGTCTTTGGCAATTTTTGACCATGAGAGAAAGGGAAAGATCTAGAAGATGTGAGGGAGAAAGAGATAGTATGGAGACTGGTAGAGAGTAATTTAAAGGAAGGAAATTCTAAAATAATAAGAAGGAAATTATTCTAAAATAATAATGTATTTAAATAAGGTTTATTTTTTAAATGAATCTAAAATGACTATTCAATAAAATTATTATCCTTTATTCTCTATATCCCATTAGCAGCTACTTTTGTTAAAATAAATAAAATGAAAAATGATACAATGCAACAAAAGAAACAAATGGCTACTTGCATATCTGTGGGGTTTTTTCTTAATTGACTCTTATTGATAGACATGATCAAGAAAAGGAAAGGTGAGTCTGAGCCACTGCTCTGAATAAACATATAAGACTCACCCTCAGTTGTTGCTTTCTTTGAAGTTCTGATTCCTGGAGCTGCTGTTTTAATTGACAGATGTTCTGTTCTAGTTCTTTCATCATACCAGATGCCTACAAGAATTTTAAGAATAATGAAAAACAGTACCATCCTAGAACTTCTGGTTGAATAATTTACTTTTTTTTCCCCGATTAAACATTTAGTCAGGATTAAAATCATCTATAAATCTGAATGACAGTTTTTTTAGGTTTAAAAATTAATCTTTAAAGGCAAAATATAAATTCTGCACAGTACTTAAGTTACAAAAATATAATACTAATGTAAAGATAACAGGCTTACAGAAAATCTTCTAAATTTTAATTTTAAAAGAAATCCACTGGAATACTTAATTCATGAAATAGCAAGTAACTGACTACCTTAGAATTGTAGCTATAGGATTCTCTTTGTGGAGAGTTTCAGTATCTGACACAAAAGTGTGTGGGTGTCAGTAAGGGTGTCTATGGGCTCCTGTATGTATGTGTATGTGATGACAGGAAAACTAAAGCATGACTAGATTTTAAAATAATAATAATAATGTATATAGTTACCCTAAAAAATGTATTATTAACACAATTGAGCATTTCTACTTGAATTTTTCTGTTTCCTCCTTTAAAAAACTTTGGTACTTAAAAGGATTAACTTATAGTAGAATTTAGTTTATTAAATATATTATGCTCTATATTAGACACATCATTTTCAGTATTTTAAATACCAATAATTCTTAAAATTTCAGTTATTTCAAGAATAAAGCAAAAAAAGAGACTAATTTCAAATGCCAAATTGTTAGCTTCCACATGGCCATCTATGGCTCTGTGCTGAGTCAGGTAAATAACTACTTTGTATGGCTGTATCTACTAGCATATAATACCTTAGAAGTGGAAAGAGCATGCTCCTTTTTCAGAAGGTTTATATCAGCATCATATTTGGTTTGTAATAATTTAATGTTTTGTTCATAGTCATTTACGAGATGATCTTTCTCTTTATGCAGTGTGTTGCGCCTAAAAGCAATGAGAATAAAATATACTTCCAATGCATTTAGAATATCTAAAATGAAATTTTTTAGTGAACCAAAGTCAAATGCATTATCTTTCAATATATCCAGTAAGTATTCACATTTTAATCAACTGTTCTTAAACATTATGCTTCTTATATTAAATGGGACTTTAAAAATTAACAAATGGCAATATTTATGCTAGAAACTGCCCAAGGTTAAATGCACAGGTGTGATTAACTTTATAAATAACTTTTAGAGTTAATATCAGTACTTTACAGCCACACCCGATAGATATCTGACTTTAGACAATACCTTGCCTTTACTTCTTGTAATTCACTACATGTTATCTGGTAACATCTTTCAAGTTCCAATTTTTCTTGAATTAATTTCTGTCTCTGTAAGTTACTGTTCTCCGCTTCTCCAGTCAGCTGCTGGACCCGGGACTCCAGTTCCTTGACCACCTGGTTCTGAAAGAATAGGTCACTGTTAGGAAAGCCTCTGACTGACTTTATAACATTTCTGTATCATTAAGTAGCCTGAAGAAAATATATACCCTATTAGAGATAAGAACACAGAAAATAAATGTATCATAAATCATACTGGTAAAAATTAAACCAACCTCTAATTCAACAAAATCTTTAAAAAAAAAAAGAATGCTTTCTCCCATAAGAGTAAGACCATCATGCTCATGTGCTTTTAGCTATTCATTCATTCATTCAAAAAATATTTACTTACTGAATCTGATACTATTCCAGCATCTACGGACAAACCAGTAAGTAAGAGAGATGAAGTCCTTATCCTCACAAAGGTTACATTCTCTTTATGCAACTATAAATGTGTATTTGTTAGGTAAGTACTTGGCAATGTTCTTTAGGCTTCACTTGAAGTTCTAGAAACTTCTTAAAAATTTTATTTTAAAAAGTGATACCTATATTATCACATAAGTATATAAAAATATTTTATCACATAGTTGCAGTATTAGTGAGTGAAACTGTTTCATATTTTTATTTACTTACCATTTTATCAAAAGCAGTGCATTTTCCAAAGTCTTCCAAAATCATCACATAATTAAATCATTCCCCTACTCTATGATGTTTAAGTTACTTTGAATTTTTCATCATTATAAAACTAGATCAAGGTGTTTATGACTAAGTACTTTATCTAAAATTAGGGTAAGCAGGGATCCCTGGGTGGCGCAGCGGTTTGGCGCCTTCCTTTGGCCCAGGGTGTGATCCCGGAGACCCGGGATCGAGTCCCACGTCGGGCTCCCGGTGCATGGAGCCTGCTTCTCCCTCTGCCTGTGTCTCTGCCTCTCTCTCTCTCTCTCTGTGTGACTATCATAAATAAAAAAATAAAAAAATTAAAAAAAATAAAATAAAATTAGGGTAAGCAGGCATTAGCTGATAGGACAATTGATTTTCATTTTAACAATTACACTCCCAGTAAGTGTGAGCAATTAGAAAAGGTTAGGATGATGTTCCAATCAATTGGTATCCTTTTATACTCATTCTAAGATAAACATTTAAAATAAAGTTTAAGCATTAAAGAATATTACAACCCTAACATTCTTTATTCATTCCATCCTTTCTTCATTATAATATGAATTTAGATATATAATTTAGGGATCCCTGGGTGGCGCAGCGGTTTGGCGCCTGCCTTTGGCCCAGGACTCGATCCTGGAGACCCAGGATCAAATCCCACGTCAGGCTCCCGGTGCATGGAGCCTGCTTCTCCCTCTGTCTGTCTCTGCCTCTCTCTCTCACTGTGTGCCTATCATAAATAAATAAAAATTAAAAATATATATATATATAATTTAAATTTTGGAAGCAACAACTTCTGAATTTGAGAAAGGAAAATAATTACATCTAATGCAAAAACATGGTATATAGGCAGGGTATACAGAAAATACATACAATTCCTAGCCCAGAGTCTGACACACATCAGATGCTCAGATTTCTTCTCCACGGATCCTATTCATTCTGCCTCATTATTAATGATCCCTCGGCTTTGGAAGTTCCTTTTAGAAGACAGTTCAATTTTCCAATACATATCTAAACTCTCCTTGTTTCCTAAATATCGATTGACTGGAAGAAACAAAGAAAAAAATACATCCTTGGCCTTCCAATTTTAAATGGCAGAATAAAAATGATTTTTATTCTCTCTCCTCTTTGGAAATGACCCAAAAGATACAAGATATACTAGAAACAGAAATGAAACTCTGTCTTAATAAATCTTAGGAGAGGAATTTCTAGCTCTGCGTAGGAAGGAGAAGCTTGCTGCAGATCACACTTGCACTGAGAACAACTGAAAAACCCAAAAGACACTAAGAGAAAATCAATTTGAAAGCATGAGAGAACCTCCAAGGCAGCTAGGACTTAAGAGGGCCAGAAAAAAACTTCAGGAAGATGAGACAACATCCCATAAGCTGCTTTTACCTCTGAGGCATTCTGCAGTCTCGGCAAATGAGGATGAGGAAAGGCAGTAGAGCAGGGGGTGGCCTTGGCAGCCAGGACTTGAGGAACCAAGATCCCTGAGAGAAGGGGGGCACTACACAAGCAGTCTTCTCCTTAAGGAATTTGCCAAATTCCTAACATTTACAGGGAAGACAGGTAAGAAACCAAGAAAAAATGTTCTGAAATGCAGACTAGAGTTTTCAGCAGTGTCACTGGTAACATCAGAGACTTTCACCTTCAACTGTGTAGAAGGCCTCACCAGAAGTAGGACTGAATCAGAGTTAAACCAAGGACTACAACCTAGCCTTGAGTTACCTTGGTCCCTGAATGAGTCAAGGGGGAGCTGTCACTACACCAGATGCCTCTCAAAGGTTAGGGTGGCAGCTCTCTGGAGGAAGATACCATCATCCAGAGCATTTATTATCTTTCATACACAATGTCTAGCATTCAATCAGAAAATACCAGGCATGTAAAAAATCAGAATCAAAAGGGAAAAAAAAAACAGAAATCAACATGTAGAATGGCCTAGATACTGAAATTTAAAAATCTATCAGGAATATGTTACATAACTCAAAATATATGAGGAAGGTCTGCAAAATGAAATGATTACATAGAATTGCAGGAATATTCCAAGAAAGCACAACCCATGGCTGGAGATCTTAGAAAATATCATCAGAACATAGCTATCCAAACTAAGTGGGATGCAAATAATCTGTTGCTTGGTTCAACAATAACTTATATACAAGTTGTGACTATAGCATCTCTGAACATAATGTGGCATGAAAGAATAAACAGGAAAGTCTGGGCTAGGTGAAAAATCACAGAAAGCCACATCAACAGGAAGCAAATTATGACTGAGGTCAATTCAGGGAAATAAACAACAGTATGAGAAGACTTACAATGCCTGTAGAAAGAATAATAAATGCAACAGAACTCACTCATATATACTCCTACAGAGTAAGACAGTTATTCATTTTATTATTTTTTATTATTATTTTATTCTTATTATGTATTTTTAAGGCATTTTCCTAACACTCATGGTATCTTACATAAAATAGACCCAAAGTAAATAAAATAAATTTAAGGGAAAGCATATAGACAAAAATTGAAATACCTTAAGGACAACAATATTTAGGCAAAGTAACCATTTTTTAAACTGAATACAAAGAAATGGAAAGAATATAAATAACAGAAGCCTCAAAATGGGGTAAAAAGTCATGCGGGGAAAAAAAGATGCCGTCAAATCATTACTCTGCAGGCTGTGACAGTGTAGAGGGGAATTCCAGGTAGGGAATAATAGGATCAAGGAAGGAACAAGTAACTCTATAGTTAATGACAAAGAGATTACCTTGTGTGCAAAGAATACCTTCCCATATTGTGAATTCAAAGGTGGCGCTCGAAAGAGGGGGCTGCAGTTCCTGAATGGGCATGGCTTATAAGCAGAACTTATAACAGGCATTAGATTAGTAATTAAAGTTCTCAATCATGGGTAAATGGGACAAACTGCATTTGTGGGATACAGAACAAGAGGAGACAGGGAAAACAACTAGCAGGTTACTAGAAGGGTCTTAGAATGAGGCAACAATGGCCTGAACTCAAGTGGTAGCTGTGGAAACAGAAGGGAAGAGAGAAGATCCAAGAAAATGTTTGGAGTAGTAAATAACAGTATGATTAAGTAAAAGACCAAGTAAAGGAGATGATAAATGGCAAGAATTATAAATCTTCCAGGCTCAAAATCTAATATGCCAAGAGTATTATAGCACAGGGAATTAAGAGAAAGCTCAGCAAAGAGTTCTGCTTTGGTAGGAAATAAAAACAGGATTTTCAACAAGTTACATATTAGGCAATTATAAAATAACCAATGGGCCTTCGGTTATGAAACTAATAGAATAAGACACCAGGACTGGAGATACAGATGTTGGAATTTTACACACTAACATTTGAAATCCGATAGGAGCTAAAAATTAGAAAGGGTAACTCAGTAACTATGTAGAGTAGCAAAAAGAGTGACATATTTTATCTTATGTCCTAAATTTATTGAAATATGCCAAAAGATATACAAATTCTAAGTATACGTTTTAATAGCTATTTACAAATTGAAAATATCCATGAGCCACTACAAGATGTAAACATGATCAGCCATTCTGAAGCCTTATTGTCATCCTCTCCACAAAGGCAATCACTACTCTGACTTCCATCACAAAAAAATTAACTTTGGTTTTGTAGAGTTTCCTATAAATGGAATCTTAGAGTACTCTTTTGGGTCAGGCTCCATCATGCATATTGTATATCTAAAAGATTCATCCATGTGATGGGGTATAGTGTAATTAAAACATTTTCATTGCTATATATAGCTCTTCCTTGTGTAAATATACACAAAATAATTTATCCATTTTATTGATGGGTTGTTTTCAGTGTCTGGCTATTAAAAATAATGTATATAGTAACTTTCACAAATATTTTACAGTACATATTTATGCACTGATTTGTTTTGGTTATACTTCCTGTAGTGAATTTGCAAATAATTTGAGTCACAATTGATTGAAAACTATGTCTGCAAAACTCTCTAAGTGAATATTTATTCATCATTGCCAAAAACTGGACATAAACTAGATGTACTTCAATAGATAAATGGATAAACAAACAATGGTACATCCATATAACTGAATGTTATTCAGCAATAAAAAGAAATGAGCTTTTAAGCCACAAAAACACATGAAGAATCCTTAAGTGTATAATTGCTTCGTGAAAGAAATCAGTCTAAAAAGGATACATACTGCATGATTCTAATTACATAACATTTTGAAAAAGACAAAACTATGCAAACAGTAAAAAAAAGATCAGTGGTTCCCAGGGATTCTAGGGAGAAGGGCTAGGGATGCCAAGACTACAGCACAGATGATTTTTTAGAACAGTGAAAATATGTATGACATTATAATGATGGATACATGAGAAGATTTATTTGTCAAAGCACATGGAATTTTAAAGCACAAAAAAAATGAACCCTATGTTATGCAAAGTTAAAAAATCATTTAGAAATTTGGGAATCTCAGAGAAAAATACAGGCTATGACAAGAGTATCTGGTTATATTACAAATATATGAAAAACACTCATTGAAGGGATGGGGGAAAAGTGACAGTCTAAGCAATTTAAAAATGAGTGGAATTTGTAAGACCAAAAGCAAAAAGTAACTGCTCATAAGCACTATACTCAAAGTTGGTTCCTACAGGGGTATGGATTAATAACTCTGATACTGGTATACATGTATACTGGAATTCAACAGTTAGGTAACAATTAAGGAAGGTGGTGGAAGCCAAATTTCCACTGTTGGATTAGGAATTTACAGATACACATTGGGAAAAGGCTAGAACATTGCATGTGGTAATTTATTAGAGGTACAGACATCAGTAAGAAATTATGTTTAGCTTAATATACATACAGACGGTTACATATAGAAATGTTTATAGCAATGCATGTGTACACAGTTTAGTATATGCACATATGCTCTCTTGCTCCATCAGGTAAAAGAAAATAAAAGAAAAGACACCCCATCAATAATGAGCACACCTAGCATACAGATCTTGGTTTCTAATATCTTCTTTACAGTATCCACATTGATGGGGATATGTCAAAGGGGCACAGGAGCCCTGTGAAAGACCTCCCAATGGCTAAAGCTGGAGCAATTTAAGCAAAAAAATGAAGGAATATTGGATTATAACCCAGAGTATAAGATAAATAATATCCATAAGTCCATACTGATATAAATAAAAGATTCAACACATGAATAAATGAGAAAGAAGAGACAAATCTCCCATGCAGAAAAACTTCAAACAATTTATATAGATATTCCATCCTCAAGGATGAAGAGCATAACTCCCTACTTCTTAAGCATGGGCTGCACATAGTAACTTTCTTCCTTGGAGGACAGTATGGAAAGGTAGGAGTAACTTTATGGTGAAAATCCTAACAAACACGACCTCAACCAGGTGATCAAGATTAATATCAAAAGTGATGTCATTGGGGTGCCTAGGTGGCTCAGTCAGCTAAGCGTCCTACTCTTGACTTTGGCTCAGGTCATGATCTTGGGGTCATGAGATCAAGTCCCAAGTTAGGCTCCATGTCCAGCACTGAATCTGCTTGTTCCCATCCCTCCCCGCGATTGCACATGGTCTTATTCTCTTTTCTCTCTCTCAAATAAAATCTTTTCTTTTTAAAGTAATGTCATTAATTTCACATACTACTGATATGATGTGATGAAAACAACATTACACCTGTGGGATCCTACTGCTTCAACCCATAACCCCAGTCTAATCATATGAAAAACATGAGACAAAATCCAATAGAGGAGCATTCTACAACATGCCTGACCCACATTCCTCAAAAATGTTGAGATCATGAAAAACAAGGAAAGTCTGAGAAACTGCCACAACCAAGAGTAAACTAGGGAGATTTAACAACTAAATGTAACGTGACATCCTGCATGAGATCCCGGACAACAGGACATTACATAAAAATTAAGGAAAACTGAATAAACTAGGGAGTTTAGATAATAATACTCAGTACTGATTGATTTGTTGTAACAAGTGGGCCAAAAGAATGGAAGATATTAATAAAGGAAACCAAGTATGGCATATATGGAAACTATGTACTATCTTCTCAAATTTTCTGTAAATTTAATACTGTTTTAAAAAAATTATATCTACTTTTTAAAAATCGTCATTTAACTCAAAATGATGAACTGGGGTTTGGGGGTTTCTTTATAATTATGAGGCTGGGAGAAGAAATGCTGGTGGCAACTACAAAAGGCCATCTCAGAGAGGAGATGAGTTGCTCCATGAATTATCACATGTCCCTACTAACAACAGTTAATAATGGCTAATAAAATACTCAGATGTCTAAGGCCCTTTGATATTCTTTAAGGTTGAGGCTTTTAACCTTGATACAGGTACATGAACACAATTCAGAGTGTCAGGAAATTAGAATGGAAAAGAAAATCTCATTTTAATTCTCACTACTTTAACTGACCTTCAGCATTTCTCTTCACCTAAGAATATAGTCAACAAACCAAAGTAGTATCTAGCAACACCTATGACTAACAGAAATCATAGATATTTGTATAGTCCATCATAGCTGAAGATAATCATAGCTGAAGATAACAATAAATATTGTTTATCTTCATCCTTATTCAAAAGTTACAATGATTATTAGGCCCACTGCTAAATCTTGATATTTATTGCATTAGTTTAGAAACATATATATTACTTTATCATGACTTTGACTTACTAGTATTTCCATAACTGTAATTCAATAAAATCTCTTCTCCTTGTAATCTTAACATTTTATTAAATTTAAAAATATTTTTCTGAGAAGGACTACATAGACTTCACAAGATTGCCAACAGGATCCATTATACAGGAAAAAGTAAAGAATTCCACTAACAGAGCCTAAAATCTCAACAAAGCCATCCACAGACTTCCAGTGTGTCTAAGTGTTGATATGAATAGAGCCCTATATTTTACAGCTGTCACCTTCCCAAGCATCTGGTAATTTTGCTATAATTTTCATATTTGTAAGTTCTAATATCTTATTTTAAAAATTCACTGTTTACATGTTTTATGAATTTCACACATGAAAATCCTTGCCAATATCAAAGGACATAAGTCTAATAATCTATATAAGTCATCTGCTTAAAACAAATGGCAATTAAAAAAAACAAGACTCAACAAAAAAAGAAAGAAAGAAAGAAAGAAAGAAAGAAAGAAAGAAAGAAAGAAAAAAGAAGAGAAAGAAAAGAAAAGAAAGGAAAGGAAAGGAAAAGAAGAAAAGAAAAAAGAAAAGAAAAGAAAAGAAAAGAAAAGAAAGAAAAGAAAAGAAAAGAAAAGAAAAGAAAAGAAAAGAAAAGAAAGAAAAGAAAAGAAAAGAAAAAGCCTGAAAGAACAAAACAGAGAAACTAATTCTCAGTGACAGTCCCGTCTTTCATCTTAAGCCATGCCTTGAACTCTATCTTATTTAATTATTAAATCAGGAGCTGCTCAGCAAGATCTGTCTAGTTTTGATGATTCTTAAATTCAATCCTGCTGACAGACTCTGTCCATTTTTCTCTATATTTACTGTTACCTAATGACAAGGTTTGAATGCTAATTTTTAACTTCAACTTTCATTAAAAATAGAATGAAGTTTCCCTGACAATAACCGCTTAGCTCCAAAGCATCACTTTTCTTTACATCCCAAATGTATAAAAACTAAAAATTCCACTGTGAAAAATATTGCTCTTATATTACTTAATAAAATATAACTACATAGTCAACGTTTTAGGCAATCAATATGTTTCACAAATTTCAACTTACAAAATTAAGATGTTTAATTCATGTTTGCAAAAATTTAGCATGCTGAGATGACAAAAATGTATTTCAGATACAAGTTTGGTGTTTGTTCGTGACTTTGAATGCATCGTTATACTGGTTATCCAGAAAATAAATTCTTGATTTTATTTTTTACCCTAATAAACCTGATCCACCTCCAGCATTGCACTGAACAGCATCATCATTTGCCTGCTGATACCTATGTCCATGCCAGCCCCTTTCTTATCTAGAGTATAAAAATTAGCTTCCTAATCGGTCTCCCTGCTCCCATTCTTGGGCCTTACACTTCTTCTCTGCACAGGGCCAGAGAGACATGCTTAAAATATTAGTCAGATGGAATCACCTCCTTGTGCTCAACCCATTAGAAATTCAATACAAATATATTAAAAATTCACTGAATTGTATACACTTTAAAATAATTTTGTAATATATAAATTATACCTCAGTAAAGCTGTTTAAAAAACAAAAACAAAACAACAACCACAACAAACGAAGAATCAGAACCATCTATACAGCTTTGTCTGATTTGTGCCCTATCTGCTTTTCCTGCCACTCCCCCTTCTGCTCCCACTGCTCGGTCTACACTGCCCCCTTGCTGTTATCAGAACATGCCAAACACATCCCAGTGTTAGGATCTTTGCACTGGCTGTTCCTTTTGCCTGAAATGCTGTTCCCAGATAATCACATGGCTCCCTCCAATACTTCCTTGGATCTCTCTGTAAACACCCCACCTTCAGAAAGACTTTCCGTGACTGCCTTACCTGTGGTAGCACCTCTTCTATCCTATCCCCTTACACCAGTGCAGCTCAGCCTATTTTTTTTCTTTTAATTTTGCCCCCTTAATAAGGAGACTCTTTAGATATATTTTCTTTTAATTGTTTCCTACCATGAAATTTAAATACCGCAGACTTACCATTTATAAACTGTGTCCAATGGAGGTTCACAAACCATTATAATATCTAAAGTTTTTTATCCCAACAACCAATCTCACCCTCTTGAGGACAAAATCACCCCCATTTACAAAGTGTGTCTTACATTGAATTCTTTTTCATCAGAGCACTTAACACCTCTGGACATTTATATTTCTTTATTGGCTGTCACTTCCACAAAAATGTGAGCACTGTGGATAGGACTTTTTGGTCACCACTACAGCTCCAAGTATCCACTATAATGCCTGGAATGTTTTTGTAATAGACTATATATGTCTGTTGGGCTTATTATACTTTTGATAGGGAGGAGGGGGTGAGCTTCAGGGTAAAGCGCCCCAGAAACTGTTGTTGCTGAGTTGTGGGAGCTCCTTATATATTCTGGATGTCTATCCTTTACCACATATGTGATGTGTGAATATATGCATTCTGCTTGAAAAAAGAAGAAAACAAGAGGAGGAGGTAGAAGAGGAAGCCACCAGCAAATGAAAATACTGGATGTGAAAAAATATATAATAGCTAAATAAAAGCAGAAGGACACAAAAAGCAGAAGGAATTCTACTAAAGAATTAATTGGTGAGAGTAAGATCTGAACAGGAAACCATCGTAGGAGCAGAGAATAGGAAGGAAATATAAAGAGAGAAAACAAAGAAAAGACCTAAGAGGTAGGAAGGACAGATCTTTTTGGAGGAATAACAGAAATAAATTTCTCTGAACACAGATTTAAAGGGCTCCAATAATGCCAAAAAATTCACATCTAGAGACATCAGAGTGACATTTAAAATTTATAAAAATCAAAGATATGCTGGATGTTCAAAACTACTCGTATCCTCTACTTAAAAACCATTTTAGGCCATGCTTCTTGTCCTGTTTTTCTCTTCATGTTATTCTATCGTCTTTTGGCACCAAACACTGAGGTGAGAAAATCTGAAAGAAGCTTAATATTTTCCCCTTATAAGTGACCTAAGTTTTTGTTGTTTTTCCTTTATTGGGGTGGGTAGTGGGGGGTGGAAAGAGTTACAATCTATAATCTGGCCACTCAAAAGATTCTAAAGAGTCTCAAGGACTTATCAGGATGTGCTCAGCACACTTTGAGAACTGCTGTGGTAAGAAATCTCTTCAGAAAATAATCTTGTGTCTTCTGCTAAGATCCCATGCTTCATAAAGAGGGGTGGGGTGCAGGTGGCAGAAAGATGTTTGTTTTTGGTTGCTAATTTTATCATTAAAAAAGTTTTATTATGGGACATTTCAAACATATATAAAAATAGAAAGAATAGTATGATAAATCCTCTTGTGTCCAGCACCCAAAATCAACATATAGTGGCTTCTGAAACAAACTTTCTAGGAATCCAATGTGTTGAAGTACCACTTGCACCTCCTCTTCCAGAGGCAACCAGTGCGTACGAGTCCTAAGCCCTGGTATCACCCAGTTTGCTTATAGATTTCTACAGCGCTAGTTTAGGATTCGGCTTTCTTGAACAAGTCAGTTTCTGTTTACTCACTGCCTTTCTAACTCCAAAAATTTCATTACTGCCAAATGCTATTTGCCCTTCTGAGTTATACCTTTTTCTTTATCCCTTTACTATCATTTTTGTGGGAGGGGATGGAGGCCAACACAATCTTCAAACAAATGTTAACTTCTTGAATTCATCATGTCCTCATTTATATGTCTCTCTTGATTATCATTCTTAAATGTTACATTTTCAAAGATAATATTAAATTAGCTATTGAGCACTTATTATGTAACTTAATTTATGTGTATTAAATTATTAAAAATTTCCAACCATAGGGATGCCTGGGTGGCTCAGTTGGGTATGCCTTCAGCTCAGGTCATGATCCTGGGGTCCTGAGATGGAGCCCTGCATCAGGCCTCTTGCTCAATGGGGAGTCGGCTTCTCCCTCTCCCTCTGCCCCTCCCCCAGTTTGTGTCCATACATGGTCTCTCTCTGGTGCTATCTCTCTCTCAAATAAATAAATAATTTTTTTAAAGATTTTATTTATTCATTCATGAGACACAGAGAGAGAGAGAGAGAGGCAGAGACACAGGCAGAGGGAGAAGCATGCTCCATGCAAGGAGCCCAACACGGGACTCAATCCCAGGACTCCAGGATCACACCCTGGGACAAAGGCAGGAGCCAAACCACTGAGCCACCCAGGGATCCCCTAAATAAAATCTTTTAAAAATTTTCCAACAGGGATCCCTGGGTGGCGCAGCGGTTTGGCGCCTGCCTTTGACCCAGGGCGCGATCCTGGAGACCTGGGATCGAATCCCACATCGGGCTCCCGGTGCATGGAGCCTGCTTCTCCCTCTGCCTGTGTCTCTGCCTCTCTCTCTCTCACTGTGTGCCTATCATAAATAAATTAAAAAAATAAAAAAAAAAATAAAAAATAAAAAAATAAAAAAAATAAAAAATAAAAATTTTCCAACAACATATATTACGCTGTACTACTGTTATCCTATCCAACAGATGAGGAAAATTACCATGTGAATGAAGAACTTACATGGCACTCAAGCTAGTAAACTGGGATTTGAACCCAAGACCCTAAAGCCCAAATTCCAAATCACTATGGATCCTGCTTCCCATTTCTTTAACCCTGTGAGATAGTCTGTAGAACTGGTCTAGGGATCTCCAAGATAAGCCTAAGTAACTGACTCTTGTTCAAATTCCACAGCTTTAAATTCAAGGAAGTACATGGCCAAGCCAGGCTGGCTGGGGTGAACCATGAGTGGAAAATGAGAACTGTGTTCAAGCCTAGTACATGAGGCTCTACCATTCTGCAAGGTCATATCATATATTAGGAACAAGACTGATGAAGTGTACTTGCCTCACATATGAGGAGCCCCAACCATGTGCCCATGAGCCTACCTGTTTCAGGCTTACATATTTTAGGAAGTCAGCCAACCTTCTCAAAGGCTGAAGATGCTCACTCTCTCAGACCTACCCTCTGCAGCCTGCTGCTTCCCCAATTCTCCTTTCTTGAGGGGAATCCTTCATGTTTCCTTAGAGAAAGCTACTGGTCACTCTGCAGTGAATTCTGGTGACTTCCTTCTCCATCTTTTCAGGAAGGGAATTTTTAGGGTTTATCCATGCAATATCTGGGTCTGGTCCCTCGGTCAAGTTGAAATGAAACAAAACAAAATGAAATTAAAAGAAAAGAGAAAGACAAACAAGGAGAAAAAGGGAGAGAGAGAGGGAAAGAAAAAGAAAGAAAGAAAGAAAGAAAGAAAGAAAGAAAGAAAGAAAGAAAGAAAGAAAGAAAAAAGAAAGAAAGAAAGAAAGAAAGAAAGAAAGAAAGAAAGAAAGAAAGAAAGAAAGAAAGAAAGAGAGAAAGAAGGAAAGAGAGAGGGAGGGAGACAGGAAGGAAGGATCTCTAGCCTAAAAGTCAGTGAAAAAACAAGAAAAAAGATTTATCAAGGCCTCTGGGGGTTAAGCAAAAAAAAAAAAAAAAAAAAAGTGGCACTGAACAATCCAGAGCAAAATCCCACAGCAGACTTCAAGAGCTGTCCATTGTCGCATATAATTTTGTATCAAGTCAGAAGATAAAACGTTTTTTTTTTAATTCTATAACACATTTATTTATGCACTGCACACATCGAGGAAGCATGGAGTCATGGAGATTAATAGGATAGCTACTTAAAACGGCAAGAAAAGGAAAAAAAAGACTCACCGTGGACTGTGTCTGTGCCATGTATTCACCCTCCATTTTATTCAGACGCACGTTTGTGTCCTCGAGCAATTCTTGAATATTTTCCGTGTGCCGCTTTTGAAGATCAAACTTTTCCTTTTCCATTTCTGCGACAGCATTGTAGAGCTACACAGTGAATTCAAGAAGTGACTCTTTTACTATTATTAAAGATAGAAGAGACTACTTTGCAATTCAGAAAAAAAATGTTTTCTTATATTTCTCTATTTATTTGGTCCTGAACAACAAAAGATATAAAACTCATAAATAAACATTTGAAGTAAAGATATATAGAGCATGATTAATAAACAGTTTTTTTCATGGTGCCTGGGTGGTTCAGTCGGTTAAGCATTCAACTCCTGACTTTGGCCCAGGTCATGATGTTGGGGTTGAGAGATAGAGACCTGCATCAGGCTCCATGATCAGCAGGGAGTCTGCTTGAGATTCTTCCTCTCTCTCTCTCTCTCTAAAATAAATAAATCTTTAAAGAAAAAAGAAACAACTTTTTTCTTCACTTCCCTGAGCTGAAAATTTTAATGAATAAACAAATATTAAAGGGAATTATCTACTTCAGGTAGAAATAGTAAATAAATCGTACAGATAACACAATGCCTCAGCTAAACAACACTAGTATTTGCCTGAAAATCAGGAAATAGAAATACTTATAATATTGTTATTGACTAGGAATATTATCTCACTGCCAAGATTTTCATCCCATTTGCACAAAATTTTGTATAAGAGTAATGTTAAAAATGTTTTTCCTTCACCCTAACCCCTGACAAGAAACTATTTTTACCCATTCCATAATCTATACAAAAGTAGATTTAAAGATGTCATTTATAAATCAAATAGGAAAAGAGTTCTCTAAGTAGAACTGTATACTACCTGTCGTCTTGTATATAGGTCTTTATGAAGATAATGTATCCATCATTTAAATGGATGAAACAACAAAATATCAATTTAAGGTAAAGAAAACATGGTTCAGTGGCTAGCTTTCAAAGGGCGTTAAAAATCTGTTCCCAGCCTAGGGGCATTCCCTCACTTATCTTAATGAAAGTGAAATTCTGAGCCTAACTCCTATCCTCTACCACCAACCTCCTCACCCCTACCCCCACCTCCACTCCCCACTCCACCTCCAACCCAGCACCTAACCCCAGGCTCACTCACCTGGGGCAGGGGTGGGGGCACGAAGTCAAGAAGAGTTTAAAAGATTTGATTAACCCATTCATGACTAGGAGAGACACATGCATGTAGATTCTGATTTGACTGAGAAGATACTGAAAGAACAGGGAAAACCCTGAGAGATGGTAGGAACTCGAGGCAGAATGCAGTCAGTAATTGAGCCCATTACTGGGAAGAGCCTCAAGAACTTTTCTCATTTCTAGGGGAACAGGAAGAGTGGCTCAGCAACAGCCACACAAAAGAAGACCCTTGGGTTTCACAAATTTAACATATGCAGTTTGGACTTTTTTTTTTTTTTTTTTTTTAGTTTGGGCTATTTTTGAGTGGTCCCCAAAATCCCTGATATGTTGTGTTTATATTTTTTGCCAAAGTCTGTTTTAAATTGGTGTAATAATGTCTGATAGTCAAAGGTCAGTCTCTTAGCTGGCACATGAATGTAGCTAAGCCCACTGCACCTAAATTTCAGCGCTGTTGACTGACATGATCGAAAGGGTCACTTAGCATTTTGTGGCTTTAATCATGTTGTAGTGGTTTGTTTGTGGTCTCCCAGAGGTCCTAGGACATATGCCTACCAAAAGTTACAAATCTACTATATCTAGTCATCCATTAGTGCCTTTGGGATTCTCAGGTGCATCCCACAATTGATTTACACGGGGACTGTGCCTGCTGAAGCCGAAGGTGTGTCTATAAGTCAGAGTTATTTCATCAAGGGAATTTATAGTTAAGACTGCAAGGGTAAACATGATACCAGCAGAAACAAGTATGCTCTAATTTGGCTGATACTTTTGAGGATCAAACAGGTGTATGTAGTCTAATAATCTGACTGGAGATGACTAATACTCCAGTATTCATCCAGAAATTTTATTAGTATCCACCACATACAAGGCATAATACATCACTGAGAGCTTTCCCAAACCTACCAATGAATTGGAGTCCAGGCAACTTGGTTGGGAGGCTTTAAAGGGCAAATATTCCCCTGAGTGATATACTGTTTTAGCAGCAAATATTTGTCATGCTCTGAAGTACAGACCTTGCTAAGGTTTATTAAGCCATCAGGATGCCACCAGAGCACTGATAATGAGGAGATCTATACATTTTTTTAGTCAGGGTTTGGCAATGGGTACAGGGGATGCAGAAGGCCCTCCCCGCATCCTACATATGGACACCAGCATCCTATATATGTACATTTGACCATGTAGTTGCCTCATGCTAGAAGGGACCCAGAGAAAACAGCAATCTGTCTAAATAGATGGGGGAAGTACTGTAAAAGCCCACAGGTTAATGGTGTAGCCACTTTGGAAAACAGGCAGTTCCTTGAAATGTTAAGCACAGAATTACCACGTAACTCAGAGATTCCACTACTAGGTATATACCTGTGAAATGACAGAAAATTACATATATTGGTCTGTGCCCCCACTTCATGGCACAAAGCTAAAATCCTTGTAATGTCCTAAGTAATAAGAGTACTAGGAGCATCTTTTGTTCTAATATTTGGTCTTTGACCCTGGCTCCTGATTTAGAGATCCTAAATCCCGTAGAACTTCCTAGGTGAAAGAAGTCTGTGTGGTTCTAATAAGGTGACTTTTGATGGGCTCCTGGGATGGGGGCTGGTGATCTAGATGGTCAAGCCAGATTAGAAGCTTGTAACTTTCAGCCCTACTCCCCACCCTCTAGGAAGGGAAGAGTAGCTGAATATTAAATTTACTGTTGCTCATGCCTGCATAATAAGGCCTCCCTAAATATCTTAAAAGTTTGGGATTTGGAGGGATTCTGGGTTGGTGAACACATGAAGGTACTCATGTGAGAGTGGTGTGCCAGGACAGGGCATGGAAATTCTCTGCCCCTAGCCCTGTGTATCTTTTCATCTGGTGATTTATCAGTATCTACTATTATATCCTTTATAATAAAATAATGAATGTAAGTAATGTTTCCCTAAGTTCTGTGAGCTATTCCAGCAAATCACAGAATCCAAGAAGGGCTTCTGCTACTACTATATAGCTGTTTGGTAAGAAGTACAGGCAACAATCTGGGACTTTTGATTGACATCTGATGTGGGATTTAGCCCTTATCTTGTAGGATCTGACACCAACTAAGTCTAGGCAAACAGTATCAAATTTAGTTGAATTACAGGACATCCAGTTGGTATCCAAGAAAATCGCCTGATGTGTAGAAAACCCACATATATGGAGTCAGAAGTATTATGAATATATGAGTGAAGGAAAACACAAGCAGTGTTTTTCCCCAAACAATAGCCAAGAGAAATGAAAACATATGTTCAGACAAAAACTTGTACATAAATTTTCATAGTAGCGTTATTCATGATATCCAAAAAATGAAATCAATTCAAATGCCCACCAACTGATGAATGGATAAACAAAATGCAGTATATCCATTCAACAGATTATTCAGCTTTAATGCTGACTGAACTCTTGATTCATACCACAACATGATGAAACTCAAAAAAAACATGGTAAGTGAGAGAAGTCAGTCACAAAATGCCACATGGCATGTGATTCTATAAGCAAAACTCTAGAGACAGAAAGTAGATTAGTGGTTGCAAGAGGCTGGAGGAAGGGGAAACAGAAATTGACTGGCAATGGGTTTCTTTCTAGGGTGACAGAAATGTCCTAGAAATTAGATAGTGATGATGGTCACACAACCTTGTAAGTATAAACCACTAAACTGTACCCACATTTTAAGAGGATGAATTTTATGGTATGTGAATCATAATTCAATGTTTCAATGTTTTTAAAGGCCCACACATTAGAAAGAACATGATAGTCAGATAACTGGGAAAGTTCCATGAAACTAGTACAAAAGTACAAGTGTAGTGACAGAAGGTGAGGCTTGAAAGAGACAGCCTCAGTTATGAAGAGCCACATAAATTTCCCACTGCGAAAACCACTGGAGTGATTTAAACATGGTGGTTAGGGAAACCAGATATGTGTTAGAAAGACCATCAGTGTGGTGTATTATTACGGGGCATGGACTAAAGAGGTGCAGAGAGTCCAGTTAGAGCAAATATAGGAAAGGGTGATCGTCTCTGGAACTAGAGAGGAAACAGCGGTGAAAAACAAAACAAGTAGAGTGAACAAAACAAGTAGAATTTAGCAAGTCACTGGATGTAATAGGTAAGGCAAAAAGAAGAGTCTAAGCAGCTGGGCAGATAGCATTGCCACAGGGAAGAGGAAATCAGGGAAAAGCCCTAGGAGGAGATCATTTTAGCAACAAAGGAAGAAAATGAGGTTTGGAGAGAATGATGAGATTCAGGTCAAGGAGAGATCTTAACTAGGTAGTTGTATAACGGACTTGGAATGAAAAAGGTGGGATGGAGATTTCTATTAGGGACATTATGGAGTACATGCACACACGGGCACAAGCATACACACATGCACACGCACACACACCATACACCCATGTGTATAAATATACATGCACATGTATGCACACTCATACCACCTGTCCATGTAGATGCTTAATAATTTTTTAACAAATAACTACATAAATCACAAAGCACATCTATCCTCTGCTTATTAATTTTTGGTACCTATCTTGCACCACATTTTCTCTCATATTTACATGCAGTTGTACTTCATAAAAAAAGACTTTCAATCACGTTTGCAGAACATTCATATCCACTAATTATTAGGCAGCTGTAAGAGAGACTTGTTAATCCAACTGAAGAAATAAAATGTATCCTTGAACACAGCAGACTTTTCCAATACTTGGCAATTTAAACTGAACTAGGGAATTCAGGCAAAAGAAGGAAGGGGTCCTGCTATATACACAATGCACCTGCAACAAACACAAAAATATGCCAGATTTATAGAATACATAAAACCGAAAAAAGAGAAAGAGGAAAAAAACACAGAAATTGACAAAATAAAATCAGAAAAGAGATCACTCTATGCATCCTAATATATCTGCAGTGTACTTCCCAGACTCATCCTAAAGCTGCCATCACCAGGACATATTTCAGACCAACAGTATCTGCTTGGAACGACACTTGTAACTGTCAGTAAAATATTTTGAATTCAGACCATAATTAAGAGAAATATGAGTTAACAATATGAGTTATCTTTATGATAGAATACCTCAAAAGAAGTGACATACCTAATTTATTTTAAACACATATTGTAATTTGAACTAATGGCTAAGGGCTCCTAAGTGAAAGTACTATATGACTATGTGAGATTCGTAAATAAGAAGTATTTTTATTACATTTCTCTTGGCACTACTAAACTATATGAAAATATTTTTCTTAATTAAATTAAATGCTTCTCCAAGAATAACCCATCCACTACTGATTTTGTTTACATCAAAAATAAGTTTATACTATAAATATTGTGTTATCTGAAATTTCAGAAAAGAAATGATCCAGTGGCCTAAGTCCAAAATTAAAAAGGTAAAATTTCCAAAAATTATCTTACTGCTTTTTCCCTAATTTTTCTTAAAATCCATATGCTATAACAAAAAATTCAGAAAATGAAATTAAAGAATTAGTCAAAAGTAAATTTTCTAAGTGAAAACTACTTTATAAGCCATTAGACTAGAGAAAATATACCAAAACATGAGCAGCAGCTATTTCTAGACAGTTGGTCTTAAATTTTAAGTTATTTTAATTTTCTTTTTTCATGCTTTTCTGTATGTTCTGTAAACATTCATTATTTTTATAATTAAATATATTACTTTGAGGCATAAACCTTTGTATTTTCCATCATTATTTTATTTTATGACGCTTACCTTTTTTTCCCAATCATTATTCAGAGATTCTGTACTCTGTTCACACATCTTTTTTAGCTCCGTAATCTGGTTTTCTTTGGTTTCTCTGATAACTTGACAGTCACGTATAAGGGTCTGAACTGTCAAAAATGATGGAAACATAGTTAAGCCAATTCTAGCTACCTCATAAGAGTCTGATGACAAAAAATATGGTTTAACAGTTAACAGATAATTTCATTTTCTGCCAGTCTTCTCAATTGTCTAAAGTATCTCTTAGTCCTTCCTTCCTCCATTCCTACTACCAAAGCCTTGGTTGAATCCATTATTTATCACTCTGTAGGTGATTTTAACAGTGTTCTGACCTCCATATCATTCTCTCCCAGTGGGTCCTCCATTGCTCTGAAGAGGACCTTCTATAGCACAACCCCAGAACCGTTACTCCTAGACTTGAAATCTTTCTACAGCTTCCCTCACCTAAAAGGTAAAAGCCAAAAATCTCTAATATGGAAAACAATTCTACATGATGTGACTACTTCCTGGCCATATCTCTCACCACCTCCGTATTTTTAACCTTGTATTGTAAACACACCAACCTATCTACAGCTTCCTGAGGCCACATTCTTTCACTGCCTAACTGTGATCATTTATTATGTGGAATGCCCATCCCTCCCTTGTTAAAAAACCCCTACCTATCCTCAGTTGCAACTCAAGGATCATCTTCTTTATGAACTATTCACCAACCAGATTTCTCCCTTGCAGAGACAGGAAGAAACTCCTCTTTATCCCCAGGGAACCTCATCTATTTCTCCAATAAATCACTTATCACTTTTAATATGTTACAATGGTTTACTTGCCTAACTCCCAAGGAGAAAGATATCTCAACTTTTTATCTGCAAGGCATAACAAACACTACCATACAGGCAAGTACTCAAAAAGATATATCCTGAATACAGATGAAGGAACCCATCATTTCAATATATCATCACTCCTAGATACATTAAAATCATTGCCAAGGTTTATGTTACTGAAACAAAATAGGCTTTAAATTGTATAAAACATTTTCCTTATAAATCATCTAGATTTCTATCTTCTTTTTTAAAAATGCTTTGAATTACTGCTGATTTAAGTGAAAATTTGTTTAATATATTCATGTAAAATAAATTCTGGAGGGTAAAGTAAATTCAGTTGTATGTTTGCTTGAATGTACTATTTTCCTAGCTTACTGAACATGTTCCTCACTTACTATAAGATTGCAAAATTTTCATAAATATTTACATAGAAACTTCTTTCACTCATGTATCTCAACTATGTAACACAGGAGGGAAACAGGCAAATGATCCAAGCTAACCATATAGTCTTTAGCACCTACAACATTTTACTTCACAATTCCAAAATTAAAACTAAGATCTGTTTGCAATTCAAAAAGTCTTAGGAAATATTATTTTTAAACCTTAGGCATGTTTAAATTGCCTGGTTTGAATCAGAGTAAGAAACGAAAACTTAGAAAAAAAATTTTAAATATTTTTGTAGCCACTGATATTTGGCGAAAGAACCTGAACAAATTTCTAATTACTCCCACCAACGTTTAAGGCTGGAAATAAACCTAAAAATATATATTTTATTAATTTACTTGTATATGTAATTGCCACCCTATATTTCAAGGGCATTACCATCCTCTCAGATACATTCAGGCTTGGTGGTTTGGGAGAGAGCCAGTAAGTTCCATATGGAAACCCTAAACAGAAACCTCTCCCATCGCCTATACCTTACCTTCACCAAATCCTCCAAAATATCTTCTTCACTTCCACTCTCACTACCCTCCTCACCCTCACCATCATTTAGGCATTCTAGGTCCTTATCACCTCACATGCAAAGTCACAGAAACATGGAAGCAGAACATCCTTGAGTTGGAAGGGATTTTATACCTCACCATTTTATAATGGTTAAGCCATGGCCCAGAAATTTCCTGATGTCATATAGCAGACACTGAAACAGCAGAACTGGGATTAGAGCCCATGTTTCTAATAAGTAGAATGCATTCTCTCTCTTTTTCTTTCTCTCTCTACCCCACCTCCATGTTGCTTTTATTATAACAAACTAGAAACAAGCCTCACCTTGTTTGGCACACCCACCGTTAACAGGCTACTTTCCTAAAACATGAGGTCCTAAAGCTCACCTCTCAAAAATCTTCTCTGACTTCCCAACATCTACAGGTAAACTTGAAACCTCAAAGTCTGAAACTCAAGGTCATGGTTAAGTCAGGCCAAGTCCCATGTCTAGTCCTTTTCAATCCTCCTAATGGTATAGGATATCCACTCGAGCCCAGCGGTTCAGCAGCATCCTCCCCATACCTGACAACACAGTATATACCTATCCCTGTACTCGAAACTCTTCAAACTAAACAAATCTGACAAAACTTTTAAAGTTCCTTTCTCCAAAACATATTTTCAACATTCACTCTCTCTGACCACTGTTGCATTTCAATTTTGTAACCTACAGTCATAGTCGATTTTACACTTGATTACATGCTTTCTCTTCCTTCGTAATGAAAGTATAAAGGGGGAATACTTTTTAAATGTTTGTTCTGTCAATCACAATGCCAGCATATACCACAAAGCTTAAAGTAGATAATTAATGCATTGAATTTTATTAGACCAACAGGAGTAATTTCCCTAGACTTCCCTGTGAAAGCCAGTAAGCTCTAATCTATAACCCACCCAGGGCAGTTCCAGTCCAATAAGGAGAGAGAGCGTTAAGAAGAGGGAGGAAGAGTGACAGACTCATCCAACTCCTTAACCAAACCAACTACCACTACCGCCACCACACACACACACACACCACACCCCATGTGCGTACATACACACACACAACATATGCACATATACACACACTACATACTCCATATCCCACATACCTACACATTCACATACACATATACCATACACATGAAATACTCCATATCCCACATACCCCATGTACCCCATATGCACACACACACCATACACACATATACATACACAAATCACATACTCCATATCCTACATACATATATACACACACCACATTATCATACACACCACATACCACATACACACACCCACACACACCTACCCCATGTACCCCATACACACACACACATCCATATATACACATATCCCACACCCCATACATATACGCACATATACACATACCACCTGCACATACACATCACACACACATCACACCACATGCCTTCATACACACCCACAGTTTTTCCTCATACATATGAAAATCCACAGAAATATCCCCATGTCAGAAATAAAATTTTACTTTATATAGCCAATAAAATAAAATGCGAATGCTTTTTAAAAACTAATGTAATAAAACATCACCTTTCATTTCAAGTTTTCTAATAGTCTCCTCCATTTCATATTGTTTCTTTTTGTATAAAGTTTTCAATTCTTCTATTTCATTATTCTTTCTTTCTAAAATCTGCAAATGAATTTAAAATGCTTTAGTAAACTATTTTTTATACATAGGACACATAACTTTTTAAAACAAGCACAATATTTTTTGCAAGTCTATCTCAGCTAATCCCATTAATGGTTTCCCAAAAAAGATGTAAAAATTATATTTTAGTGCATTGAGGAAATATCAAATACAATAATTGATTACTGAAAGAAATATGTTATCAGCTTCCAATTCTAATGTATCAATTCTTGAGAATCTAAATAATAAATTAGGTGAGTCTCTAAGATATAATTCCGAGATTAAAGTGTCATAAGGTAGCAAAGAGAAACCATCAGAAAATTGGCATGTTGGCTCAGCAAAATCCCCTCCCCACTGCACTGGGACAGAACATCTTCAGATGAGTGGTCCCCTGGATCCTCCCTCTGGTGTCCTTTCTTTTTCACGCATAATAACAAGAATCCCAGATACATGGGAAGATGTGCTATAATAAGCTTCTTTTATATCTAGCTCTGCTATTATGAATCAAAAAATAAGTTCAAAACAAGCCAAAAATTGCATGAATTTTTTACATCATTAATTGTACTATGTCAGAAGTTTAAAATGAATCATTTTATAAGATTAAATCATGATTTTATACTTCTAAATATATCTACACACACGTATCCCCCCCCCCAAAAAAATAGAGAAATAACCAAAACATAGTAGCCAGCAAGTAGGACAAAAAATGTGCTAACAAAGGGGAAAAAAGAAAACCAAATTGAGGCAGAAGTATGAATATCCATTTTTCTTATAGTTAGAGTATATTTCCTATACACCCAAATTCAGCTTTAAAAAAAAAATGGCAGAAAAAAATAAATTAAAAATTTTTGTTAAATGGCAGGAGGCATTATTCACAAACATCTAACTTTTTCTTAGTGCTTTTACTATCAGTAAAAGTTTTAGTTCAAACTCTAAGAATGATTGGTAAATAAGAAAAGGAGCTAGTTTGATCCTAATGTTCATAAACAAGCATAAAAAGAAAAAATGTCCACAAAAAGATAAAAAACTCTAATTTTGTTCCTCCCCAATTTCTGACACTTAGAAAATGCCATCCAAGCAACAAACCGATGAATATACTTTCCAAATCTGGCATAAGGTCAAGGATTTTATTTATATTTTACCTGGCGTTTCAAACTAGCTGCATTGCTTTCTTTTTTCACGCAGAATTTATTTTAAAAGAGGAATTCCTGGAAAGAATTTTATTATTAAATGTTTTTCTTAGAATAGATTTTTGTAACGGACATACCAAGGAGCCTATTTCAAACTCTATTACTATGATTTTTCCAAGTTTATTTTTATACTTGTTTATCTTATACATCACTAGATTCTATTTCATTTGGATATACATTATGTTATATTAAAGTTACATTATAAATCTCTAACATATTTGTGACATAGAGCTGTTTTTATCTATCCAATTTAAGCTAAGGTAAAATTCTAGTAAGAGCAGAAAGTAATACTGGCCTTTAAAATGTGAATGGGAAAGAAAGAAGAAGGAAAAGGATTCAATATTTTTCTCTTTCTAATTTTCAATCCGTGGTTTCCCTCTTGTTGCTTTGAAAGAAAAAGAGCCAAATAGGCACCTGACTAAATATTAATATATTTTCAGCTTTTGAGAAAGTGTGGATATGTGATGTGTGGCCTCAAGTCTCTGCCACCATCTCTGTCACTCAGTTTTGTGAGGCAGGATCAGGCTTCATTGTGAAACAGTAAATGCCAAGTTTCTATTTGGATTGATCTTCATGTATTAAATATGTAAAAACATCACACAACTTTTTAAACAATACTAAAATAGACTAACATTCATTCAAATTCCAAGTAGGATAACTATAAATTGCTTATTGGTGCTGTGCCCATTAAGAAAAATAAGTTTTCTTTAAAAAAACAAATTGAAACATTAAAAGGCATAAATTCCAATGAACTACTGAAAAAAGAAGCCTACATTCAGTGCTACCATCATGATACATGCAGTCTATACCAAACAGAACTAAATACAAAAGTTCCTTTTCTAATTAAAAAGAAAATGTTAATTTCCAGAAACCCAAAAAAGTATCAGACTAAAACAAACACTAGTGTTTACAGCTGATGTCTTACTTCAGCTTTTACAAAAGGTAATAATTACAGACTGTAAGTCCAGCCTTCAAACATCAGAGGAAGAACTAACAAACAATGCAAGCTATAAGGATATTTACTTAAATACATTTGTTTAGAAAATGAAGTTTACAGGTCAGCTTTGCCAAATTATTAATTTAACCAATTCCATTTATAGCACAGTTATAAGTACATAAATAAATGGATGGTGGGATGATGGTCACAAGAGCTAGACTATTCTGAGTATTCAATATTAATACAAGAATATTATAGCAGATACCCTACCTTCTGAACATCGGCATCATGTTTCTGCTGCAGTTTAAGCTTCTCCTCATGACATTTAGCTTCCAACATTTTTGTTTTTATGTCCAACTTCAAGAAAAACATTTTAAAGGTGTTATTAACATACTTTTTTTCCCTTTGGCAAAAGCACACAATTAAACTAAAATAATTCCCGATGTGAGAGTATCACTTTCCACTTTTTTCTTATAGTCACTGGTCTAGCGATCACATCATTTCACCAACACATTGGTGACATTCTTTGCTTACTTCCAGGCTAATTTTCAAATACATTTCACTGGAAAGGCAAAACTGAGACTACTAAATACAGATTCAGCAGTTATCCCCCCTCCTACCACCCCTCAAAAGAAGTTATTTTTGCTAAATCCCAAAGTAGTTCAGCCTTTGTTTACTATTTTTGAGTCTCTATTTAACCTTTTTACTGTTTTATTCTCATATCTACATGCTCATTAAAACTACTCTTATTTACCTACATACTTAATTATGACAAGTTGAGAGTGGATGTCCACAATTATGGCATATTACTGATAATTACACATTTCTCTTAATAGATCTTCCGTTCTATCTCCTGGAGTCGTAGATTCCAACTACTTCAAGGAAGTAACTTGATCTCCTTTTGAGCATTCATTAACAACCCCTATCCTTATCAAACCAATATCTACTGTACCAGTGTTCTAAGCAAAGCCAGTCAAAAATGTAACCAATCCTTGTAGATAATAACCGGCACAACTCAGAATTAAAATAGTGGCAGGTTTTAAGATGAATAACATGAAATTGATTATCTCAAATGTAAAAGTTTGGGAGCATCTGATGCCCTTACCCTTTGAAAGAATATATACACTAGAGTCTGACAGACTTCAATTCTATTGCGAATTCTCCTCCCACTACATTAACTATTGTGACTTTGGGCAAGTCACCATTTCGAGACTCTATTTCCTCTCCTGCTAGTTAAGATTAATTATCCTTACCTCAATGAGCAGTGAAGCTTATTTTAATAGTATCATTTAAGTAGCTACATTTAGAACACTACATGGCACAAAAGTAGGTACTCAAAAAAATTAGTCTACAACCTTCAGGAAAATTTTCTTTTAAAATAATACAAATGTACTGTCAAAATACTCTCTTGAAAATGTTTGAAACACTTTATATTTTTCAATTGCTATTTCAAAAAAGTAATGAATCTGAACTTAAGATAAACATGCATGATCAAATCAACATAGTAAAATGAAATTTAAAACTTTTACAAACAAAGTTAACACAGTCTCATGATGTTTTAAACACTGAGCGGTGGAGAGGGCAGCAGTCATCCATTTACTACACAAAAGGAAGAAATACTTAATGATTCCATTCTTTTGCCTCTAACTCCCTTTGTCACTTCTTCCTCATTCTAGCAGAAAGGGGACTGGGTGATCTAAGTCTACATGAAGATCCTAAACAGAAGCATTTTAGGACTCTATTGAAAAATAAACTCAAAAAGCAATATAAGCAAGCTGGGCATATACAGGAGACAGAATTCATTGCCATATATTTCCACAACACCTTCGAGAGAATTTGTCATACCCTGGCTTCTGAGGATCAGCCTTAAATGCCATGGAACTATGTAGCCATAACCCAATCCACCTCCTCCCCATCTGTCCCACTTTTCAATCCTGGTTGACCAGATTAGGAATAAACACCTGACATATGCTTAACCAATCCATTAGTTGGAGAATAATCATTCAAATGCTCTCTCTTAAGAATCTGAAAGTAGAATAGCAAGTTAGCAACTTTGGGGAACAAATAAGTTCTAGAGGGGCAGGAACCAAGAGAAAGCAGATGAATCCATTATACAGAACACAGCAAAGCACATAACCAACACCGCAAAGACTAGAAGCCACACAGCATCTGAAATATTCACTAAGCAAACTCAGGCCCTAATAGTCTCCATGACACTAGGCATATTTGAATTTGAAGGTTTTTGTATTCCTTTTTATTTCAGGGAAGCTTGATGGATCTCTGTTCTTGCAACCATAGAGATATGTCTAAATTTGATTTTTCTGCTATAATTTTTGCTTTAGTATAATATTAAATTTAAAGAAAAGTTGCAATAATATTAGAAGGCATTCCCATATGCCTCCATCTAGATTCACAAACTGTTTACATTTTGCCTGATGTGCTTTATCATTTCTTATATCTATATCTACTTGTACATAAAACTATTTTCTAAGCCATTTGTGAGAAAGCTAGAGACATCATGCTTCTTTGTCCTAAAAGCTTCACTGTATATTTCCTTAAAACAAAGATGCTATCTTCCACAACCACAGTCATTATCAAAACCAGGCAATGTAATAGAACACAATAACATTACTTAATGCACAATCTACAGTCAAGCTTTATCAATTATCACAATAATGATATTTATTTCTATTTTTGCCCAATTCAAGATCCAATTCACAAACTGCCTGTAGATATCATATCAACTGTATCTCCTTTAATCTAGAACAGCCTTTGTGTTTCTTGATCTCGACATTTTTGAAGAGCACAGCCAATCATTAAATGTCTCCCAATTTGGATTTGTCTGATGTTTCCTAATGACTAGACTTACTACATTTTGGCAAGATTAACACTAACATGACACTGTGTCCTTTTTCATTCCATCTTATTAGGAGGAGGTTGGTTTGTCCCAATATTGCCAATGTAACATTTGGTAACTTGGTTAAAAGAGAGAACACCAAGTTATTATAAGGGTAGTACTAAAAAGAAAGTTTCTCTACTGTCATCCTAAAATAATAATAATAAAGGAGTATCTCTTTTCTGGAAACTCTTACCTTGACACCACAGAATAGCTCTATATTTCTGCCTGTGCTCTGGGGCATGATTCATGATAAATTAATTATCAGGATTAGAATATAGAAATGATCTTACTAGTATAGTATATAAAGACATTACAGGACACATGATATAGATATACAGACATGCATACATCTTTGTGCGTTTATATACACATACCATATACATATGGAAAGATAGTAAACATCCTTGCTTAATTTAACACAAAGACTTTAATTCAAAGACTGAATAGAGCACTTCTAATTTGACACCTCCCACCCCACCCCACCCCGCACCTCCCATCCCCTACCCCACCCCCGCCAGTAAATCTGATTCCAAACAACATTTAAGTTTTCTTCAACTGGGCTTAGCATATACACTATCAATTTCAAAGTGAAGAACCATGGGGGTCTACTTCAGATTATAATGAGGCTACTTCTCACCTCCCACTGTTAACAAGCACTAAATGGTATGAAATGTAGGAGGTGACCATTCCCAGGTATTAGGAAATGGGCAGTGTGATACTGACATCCTCCTAAGTTGAGCCCCACTATCATTCCTGGGCACAAACACAGTCCAAGCAGAGACCCAAAACTCTACTGGGAAGGTAAAGATCAGAGTTCAGGACAACTGAAGAAGCTGGAATCTTAAGTATAGGGCACTAGGGGAGATGAGAACTGCCACCAGGAACCACTGCCAGTCCTTGACCATGGCTGGGATGTATGTGCATTTGGCACATGGGGTGCATGCATAGGTTAAATAACCAGGCAATGGCTGCTATAAGGTAGAAAATAGAATAGATACCACAGATCACACAGTGCTGTGAGATATATTGAAGGCCCAGCCCAAACAAACTAGAGGCATCTTCCTAACAACTTGGGAATACCTGGGCATTCAGCCAAAATACCACAAAGGCCACACTTTAGGCTTATCCTAAACCTACCCAATGAAGTTTAAAACCAAATTTTTATAAGATCCTCAGAAGAGACAGAGCTTGTAGATTAGATTCCACCACGTTGGCGGAGTTTGGGAAATATCTCTGACTTTCCACATATTTGCCTTAATGGAATGTAACGCCAAGTTTACACAAGTTAGAGGTTATTAACCAATAACTGAACAGCCCATAAAAACAACAAAAATCACTATTCTATGGAGGAAGACCACAGAATCTAGAGGTCTCTAAAATGTATCATCCATAGTGACAATGTCCTTTACACAGAAATTAACAAACATGAAAAGAAAAATGTTGTCTATAAGCTAGACAAATAAGTAAAAGGATGAACCTACTTGGCACGCAAGACTTTAAAGCAGTTAATATAAACAGTGCAAAGAACTAAATGAAAATATATTCAAAAAATTAAAAATGTATTTTAATGAGAGAAAAGATAAGGAATCTCAGCAGCAAAATGGAATTATAAAAAGAAACAAGTAGATATTCCAGAACAGAAGATTATAATAACTGAAAGGAAAAAAAATCTCTAGATAAGCTTAAGTGCACATTTGAGATGGCAGAAGAAAGTGTCTGTAAATTTGATGATGCATCAGTAGAAATGATGTAGCTCAATGACCTGAGGGGAAATAAAGATTAAAGAATCAATGAAAAATGAACAAAACTTTAGGAAGCTGTGGGACAAAAATCAAAGAGCCTAGTATACCTAAAGAGGGGAATGAGAAAGGGAGAGAAACTAGTTAAGGAAATATTGGCCAAGAACTTCCCAAGTTTGAGAAAAAATAAACACTAACTTAGAGATCCAAGATAGTCAGTGAACTCTGAGCAGGATAAATACAAAGAAAATAACATCTAGGCATCTTACAGTCACACTGCTGAAAACCAAAAATAAAGAGAAAATTTTTAAAACAGCCAGAAGAAAAGAGACATTATCTACAGGGGAACAATAATAAGAATGACTGCTTGCTCCTCACAAGAAACAACAGAAGTCAAAGGACAACAGAATAATACCTCAGAAGTGCTGAAAGGGGGCGGGGGGGGGGCGGGGGGAACCATTTCAGATAAAAGAAAAGCTAACACAAGTTGTCACCAGTAGAAGTACATAACAAGAAATAATAAATGATGTTCCTGAGGATGAAAGGAAATTATACCAGATACAAACTCAGATATGAAAAAAAGAAGAGTACATGAGAGGGTAAATAAGTGGATAAATACAAAAGAGCATCTTTCATTCTCTTCTCCTAATTTCCTCAAAAGACAACTACTTAAAGCAAAATTAATAACACTGAAAGGTGGGGTTTAATGTATGTAGAACTAGGTCAACAGCAGAGAATCACGGCAAAGTTAAACTGAATTACACTATTTTTAAATTATTAGATTTGCAATGTGGGAAGCAGAAAGTGGGAACCAGTGTGAAATGGTTCAATATTGACACTACATAGACTTTGACAGGGATATCTCATCATGTTTTTGACTTGCATTCCCCTGCTGACAAGTGATGTTGAGCATTGTTTCAAATGTCTTTTAGCCATCTGTATGTCTTCTTTGGAAAAATGTCTATTCATATCTTCTGCCCATTTCTTAACTGGATTATTTGTTTTTTGTTTGTCTGTCTTTGGTTTTTGTTTTGGGGTTTTTTTTTGGGGGGGAAGGGGGTTAGGTTTGATAAGTTCCTTGCATTTTGGACCCTAACGCTTCATCAGATATGTCATCTGCAAATCTCTTCTCCCATTCCATAGGTTGCCTTTTAGTTTTGTTGATTGTCTCCTTCACTGTGCAGAAGCTTTTTATCTTGATGAAGTCCCAATAGCTCATTTTTGCTTTTGTTCCCCTTACCTTCAGAGACATGTCTAGGAAGAAGTTGCTATAACCAAGGTCAAAGAGGTTGCTGCCTGAGGCACCTGGGTGGCTCAGGCAGTTAAATGTCCAACTCTTGATCTCAGCTCAGGCCTTGATCTCAGGGTTGTAAGTTCAAGCCCCCATGGTGGGCTCCAGGCTGGGTGTAGAGCCTACTTAAAAAAAAAAAAAAAAAAAAGGTGATGTCTGTGTTCTCCTCTAGGATTTTGATGGTTTCCTATCTCCTATTTAGGTCTTTTATCCATTTTTAATTCTTTGTGTGTATAGTACAAGAAAGCAGTCCAGTTTCATTCTTCTGCATGTTACTGTCCAGTTTCCCCACACCATTCATTAAAGAGACTATCTTTTTCCCATTTGATATTCTTTCCTGCTTTGTCAAAGATTAGTTGGTTATACAGTTGTGGGTCCTTTTCTGGGTTTTCTCTTCTGTTCCATTGATCTATGTGTCTGTTTTTGTGCCAGTACCATATTGTCTTGATGACTACAGCTTTGTAATATAGCTTGAAATATGGAACTGTGAAGTCTCTAGCTTTGCTTTTCTTTTTCAAAATTGATTTGATTATTCAGGGTCCTTTGTGGATCCATACAAATTTTAGAATTGTTTCTTCTAGCTCTGTGAAAAATGCTGGTGGTATTTTGATATAGATTGCATTAAATGTGAAGATTGCTTTGAGAGGTATAGATATTTTCACAATATTTTTCTTCTAATCCATGAGGATGTGAGGTTTTTCCATTTCTTTGTGTCATCTTCAATGTCTTTCATAAGTACTCTCTAGTTTTCAGAGTACAGATCTTTTACCTCTTCAGTTAGGTTTATTCCTAGGTATCTTTTGGTTTTTGCTGCAATTGTAAATGGGATCAATTCCTTGATCTCTCCTTCTGTTGATTCACTATTGGTGTATAGAAATGCAACAGATTGGGCAGCCCGGTGGCTCAGTGGTTGTGCCACCTTCAGCCCAGGGTGTGATCCTGAAGACCCAGGATCGAGGGATCAAGTCTCACGTCGGGCTCCCTGCATGGAAGCCTGCTTCTCCCTCTGCCTGTGTTTCTGCCTCTCTCTCTCTCCCTCTGTGTGTGTGTGTGTGTGTCTCTCATGAATAAATAAATAAAATCTTAAAAAAAAAAAAAAAGAAATGCAACAGATTTCTGTACATTGATTTTTGTATCCTGCAACTTTGCTGTATTCCTGTATAGTTCTTGGTGGAGTCTTTACAGTTTTTGGTAGGGGTTTTCTACACAGAGTACCATATGGTCTGCAAATAGTGGAATTTTCAGTTCTGGATTATTTTTATTTCTTTTTTATCTGATTGCTGAGGCAAGGACTTCCAGTACCATGTTAAATAACAATGGTGAGAGTGGACATCCCTGTCTTATTCCTGACCGTAGAGGAAAAGCTCTCAGTTTTTCCCCATTGAGGATACTAGCGGTGGGTCTTTTGGGTTTTTTTTTTTTGTTTTTTTTTTTAAATCAAGAGTCTGATACTTCTTCCCCTTATTTTTTTTTTTAATTTTGATTTCTTTATGATAGTCACACAGAGAGAGAGAGAGAGAGAGAGAGGCAGAGACACAGGCAGAGGGAGAAGCAGGCTCCACGCACCGGGAGCCCGACGTGGGATTCGATCCCGGGTATCCTCCAGGATCGCGCCCTGGGCCAAAGGCAGGCGCCAAACCGCTGCGCCACCCAGGGATCCCTGTGGGTCTTTTGTATATGGCCTTTAAGATGTTGACGTAGGTCCCCTTAGCTCCACCTTGTTGAGGATTTTTATCAAGAATCGATGCTTTCTCTGCACCTATTGAGAGGATCATACGGTTTTTATCCTTTCTTTTATTAATGTAGTGTATTACACTGATGATTTGCAAATATTAAACCATCCTTGGAGTCCAGGAAAAAAATCCCACTTGATCATGTTGAATAATTCTTTTAATGTACTGTTGGATACAATTTGCTAGTATCTTGTCAAGAATTTTTACATCCATGTTCATCAGAGATATTGGCCTGTCATTCTCCTTTTTAGTTGGGTCTTTGGTTTTGGAATCAGGGTAATGCTGGCCTTGTAGAATGAGTTTAGAAGTTTTCCTTTCATACCTATTTTTTAATAGTTTGAGAACAATAGGTATTAATTCTTTTTTTAATATTAGGTAGAATTCCCCTGGGAAGCCATCTGACCCTGGACTTCTGTTTGTTGGGAGACTTTTTATTACCGATTCAATTTTTCTGTTAAAGAAATTTTTAAAAAAATTAAAAGAAATTTTTAACTGACAATATCAAGTGTCAGTGAGGATTTGAACTCATATATATTGCTGATAGGAGTACAAAATTGTACAACTACCTGAAAAGCAGTTTAGCAATTTTATCCAAGAGAACTAAATACATAAGTTAACCAAAAAACTTGTACATTAATTTTCATGGTAGCTTTATTCATAACAGCCAAAACTGAGGACAAAGCAAATAGTGATTAATCGGCAGATAAACAAATTATGGCATAGTCATACAATAGAACACTACTGCCTAGCATCATCACACCACATACTGCTAGGCCAGGAGAACAAAATTCAAAATCTAAAGCATGGTTTCTGCTGAATGTGTCTTGCTTTAGCACCATCATAAAGTCAAAAAATGCATAAATCATCCTAAGTTGGGTACCATCTATAATATCTATTTCAGTGTAGCAGCAGCAGCAAGCAGTGAAAAGAAAATACTGCAGAAGCAGAAAAACAATAAATACTTGACTGATTACATACAACTTGCAAATCTCTGTTCCTAACAATTTACATGCATTATTTCATTATTTCATGTAATCCTCACAATGATGTTTGTAAGGGAGTACTTTTACTCTCTCCCTTTTACAAAGAGTGAAACTAAAGCACAAAGAGGTATCTGTTCAAGGTCAATGAGCCACAGAGGTATAAAGCCTGGATTCATACTCAGGAGACTGGGTCCAGCTAGTGAATACAAGCTAAATAAAGCTGAGTAGCTTTTAAAACATGAGGGTTAGAGTTGCCTGGATGGCTCAGTCAGTTAAGCATCTAACTCTTGATTTTGGCTCAACTCAAGCCCAAAATCTGGCTCTGCACTGAGCATGGATGGAATCTGCTTAAGATTCTCTCTCTCTCCCTTTCACTCTGCCCCTCCCCTGCATTCTCTCTTTTTCTTCCTCTCTCTCTTAAATTAATTAATTTAATTAATTAATTAAAAGATGAGGATTCATCTTTTACCAGCTCAAAATATAAAAAGAGGGATCCCTGGGTGGCGCAGCGGTTTGGCGCCTGCCTTTGGCCCAGGGCGCGATCCTGGAGACCCGGGATCGAATCCCACGTCAGGCTCCCAGTGCATGGAGCCTGCTTCTCCCTCTGCCTGTGTCTCTGCCTCTCTCTCTGTGACTATCATAAATAAATAAAAATTTAAAAAAAAATATATATATATATATAAAAAGAACTCAAGCAAGGAAAAGAAGATGCTTTCTAAATAAATAGTCTGATGGTTTTAATGAGAAATGCTTGCCTGGGACAGAAAACCTGACACAACTAGGGAGAAGAGTAGGGACAGGTACACAACCTGTAAGTCACTGACACTAAAACATGCTAGGATTCAACTTCTATTCCCTAAAGACTTCTAGTAATTTATTAAGATTAATTAAGAGCTCCTATCTTTTTAAATCATTTAACACTTTATATACATTTTCCTCAATGATATTTAATAGATTAATTAAATTAATATTTAATTTTTTAAAATCCCAATTAAAGGATACCAGCAGAAATTGCTATTTAAATATCTGAGCTTGCACCACAAATTATCATTTTTCTTTTCTCCTTCTTATATTTAACTAATGACCTTCTCATTGTGCATATATTCCACATTTTATACTTCCACTTCTCCCCTTCCTTTCAGAACTTGCCTTCCACTCTTCATTAAAACTGCAATTTCAAAGGTCACAATGTGACATAACTGTCCTTCTTCCTCCAAAAGCCCTTCAATCACCAAATCTAAGGGCAAATTCCATCCTTTTGTCTTCAGCGAATTGCACAAGGATCATCTTTTTTTTTTCCTCAGCTTCTGTGACTCTGCTGTTCTGGTTATCCTCTTGCTCTGGAGAGGGTTTCTCTTGTCTCCTCCACATTACTCCGACCTTCCAGCCAGCCCTGCTGGCTTCACTACAGTAAACACTTGCTTAGGTGATTTTATCCTGATTTAACCCCAGTCTCCCACGCAGGTGAGTCACATTGTCCATCTCCAGCACTCAGGTCTTTCCTAGTTTCCACCATCTCTAAGCCAGCTCCAGTTGGTCGTTGCTCTAGTACAATTCAACACTCGATACAAAATAAGAGTCACTATGTATAAATAAGTCCCTTATCTTTGCCTCCTCCTTGTCCCTGACTCTAAACATCCCCTGAGTCACCACATTCTAGGCCAGCACACAGTGCCTTGTTTCAGCCTGTTACAACCCTACAGAGTTCCTCAGGAACCCAACCCTCCATTGTCAGAAAGCCTCTTCACTCCACACTTGTCATCCCCATCTCCCACCCCACTAGTCCATCTGAGATACCAATACCCATTCATTTTCCTAAAGCACAGTTGTGAAAAGGGGAGGTAACACCCCCTTCCTTTTCTTTTCCCTGTACCACCAGCCAAGTCATCTACGAGCTCCAGCTAAACACATACCCTGGTTTCTACTTCCATGTCTTTCTTCTCTGCCTCTTCACCTCTCATGGCTCAAACACCATTTCCTCCATGAAGCCATCCTCAAAGTTCCCAGAAAACAGCAATTTTTCCTTCCTTAGGATACCCTGTAATAATTTATATTCAACACTGCCCTGCAGTTGCTTTGCAATTCACTTTCTTTCCTTCTTTCCTGGAACTGAAATACACGTTTTAAAGGATTTTCTCATCATGTTTGCCAAATAAAATAATTAAACATTGTAGTCACATTTATATTCTCTTTGTACTATACTTACACACATATATGTAAGCACACAGGTATGTATATGTCAAAATTAAGTTTTAAAGTTTAGACAAATGAATAACTGAGCCTAAATTATAGAACTTTCGAAGTCAGGCTAAGAAGAGGGAGTCAGTGAGAGAAGGCAGAGAAACTCTGCTAAAGCAATGCATAAGAAATGCCACTGATTTTACCCCATTTCTAAAATTAGCCATTGTCCAACATGTTTTCAACTATCAATCCTCTGATGTAAAAAGGGTTTGGACTGGAACTGAAATACCTGCATAGGCCATTTGCCCTCTTAAAAATATCTTATGGCAAGAATCAGTTGAGGTAAGTGGAAAGAGGAGAGCTTTACCTCCTCTGACCAAGTCCCTGTGCAATAGAACAAGAAGATCCACTCAATTACTTGAACCACCACCTCAGGGCTAAACCACCCACTTCTAGAAAAAGCAGCATACAGCCAGCAAGAGACTTAGACAATTCCACAGAAATACAAGGCGTGTATGACAAGCCATTCCACGGACAACTCACTGCCCAAACAGAGGAACTGAGAATGGATAGCCTCCCACTGTAGGAGGCACGCCCCTGAGCTATTTCTAAGAGAATCTCTAAAATTTGGACTTAGATCTTAAGAAATTTTATTTAGAAAGTCCATTTGGCTTAATTTTCTCTGAAGTACATGCTTCAAAGAATGGCTCTGAGGTTGGACATTCTTACTAAGTGAATAAAACTGATAAAGGTGCTCACGTAGGATTTGAGTATTTCCTTAGGTATAAAAATATCCCATTTACAGTATAACTAGTTAAATTTTAGAACAATTTCCACTGTCATTTTATTTAGCTGAATACACACAAACTTTAAATTAAGGGTTGTTTAAAAAAAAAAAAAAGAATTACTTACCAATCTATTCACTCAGGTATTCAACATTCACTCCTACAGAGGGCAAATTTCTTACTTAGAATGGTACTTTTTACTACTAGCAGTTTTGCAGGTGCGAAGTATGTTTAACATTTGATACTGAAATCAGTACAATACCAAAATAACAGCACAAGAACTATTAATGAATTTGTAAGAAGAAAATGTATTAAAGTTATTTAAACAGGCATCATCTACATATTTTAAAAATAGCAATGAACTCCTTATAATGTTATTTCAAAGCTTTAATGTTGATCAACTACCTTAATCATATCAAAAGGAATAAAACATACAAAAAAGCAAGATTTATTCTGATATAGAGAATAAGTCTACAAACTTCAAGTTTTCAATAAAGTATAAAATGTAATATTACTGAAATATTATTTGTCTTTATTTACCGTACCTACATAGTAATTCAATTTGTAAGGCATAAAAGCTTGAAAACATTGCTGAGGTCAACCATCTGTACTGCCCACAATTGCACGATATATTTGTTTACTCACACTTTCCGCATCTCAACAATCACCACAGCAAATTGCAAACATGATTTCTAAAATAATCAGCACTACTTACTCGGATACCTAATTGTTACAATCATTTTTTTTAGAGAATTCTGTTAGTTGCTAGTCAGAAGATATCGTGTGTTGATAATTAAGATTCAGCCTGATTAACATCTCCAGTGTATCCTATTCTCAAAATGTTCATTGGTGATATTTCATAATGCCAATTGTTACTCATCCTGCTTATTTATAAACACAGCACAAAGAACAATGCATCTATCTCTCTTGTTACCTTATCCGTGGGGCTTAGAGGGAGAATTCTCCTGAACAGTAATTTCTAGTCTCCTCAGAACTCATTACATTCAGGGAAAAAGTGATAGTTAAATAGACACAGTGCATGCCAATACTTTTTTTCGAATTTTTAATTTTTGTTATAGAACGTATACAAACATAATTTACATGACACACAAACATAATCATAATCCTACTTTATACTGAGGTTTTGTTTGTTAAGCTTCTCTGCACTCCTTGGTATTCATTTCCTTTTTCATTTGAATCTCTCTCCCTCCTCCCTCTACATTAATATCTGCATGAGGTATTCCATACTAACAACCCAGTATATTTGCATATCTCCTGCCACGTTCACAGAATCATATACAAACACACATAAGCTAAAATGCATACACCGGTATGGGGTTTTGTAGACAGACTGCCAGTGTCCTCAGAGATCTATCTTCCTTTTCTTCCTTCAGGGCCCCACCACCACTACCAAATTTGGGCTGGGCTGTATCACAGGAGGCTGCATGTGACCTGATGACTAGGTATGGTCAAGGAGGGTATTGGGACAGAAATGCTGCAGGCAACTTGGACTATCTTTAGAAAATAAAGTATTTTTCTTTTCATGCCCTCTTTCTTTCTGAAGGATGACACATAAAAGATAAGGTACTGGTGAGCAACCGCCACCTCAGACCTGGAGACTAAAATCACACTCTGAAGATGAGAGAGCTTCCCCAAGAGCCTGGGCCCTGGATGATGTCACAGAGCAGAGCACTCCCTTACACACCCTGGACCTTTAGTTCACATTGAACTAAAACAAATTTCCTTCTTTAAGCCACTATACCTTCGACAATATAGATTTTTTTATTACGAATGTTTTACATACATATATTTTTTTCTTCATCTTGCTTTTCTCTCTGAACATCTCATAGAAATCCCTCTTAAAATACCTGCTATAGTTTGTATTCATTCCTTTAAATTGCTACCACCTATTCCTTAATGAAAACAAAATTTGTTTAACCATTTCCTTTGACACATATTCATCCCATTTTCAGTATTTTTCTAATAAAAACACCACCACAAAATAATTCTCATACATGCATCCTACACACCAGGGCTTTGGCTTCTCTGGGATGAATTCTAAAAAGACAGGCAGATGAATCAATGGTGCATATATCTCACTAAACTTTGCCTTCTGATAAAGGTAAATTCAAGTGCCTACAGGGCAGAATATAAATGCCTCTTCCTGAACAGCAACAATTATAAAAATAAAATAAAGTAAATAAAGGTAAATTCACCTTTCCCCTATAAGAGCAGTTACCTCATTATTACTCTGACTTGAATTCCCCTGAAAACTATTCTCTCAGCCCCTTTTTACACATGCTGGGTCTATATTAATCTTCTGGAAAATACAGTCATAATTTTGATAACATTTCTGTGGATCAGTAAGAACTTCTAGTGTGCTTCCCACATTAACACACCATCTATCCCAAATATTTCCCCAAAATCCATTATATCTCTACTGATCTTGTTTGTTCTATTTTTTACTGTACAAAGTCTTTTATTCCACTTGAGTTGAATACCATTATTTCTTTTATACATTCTAGGTATGGGAAGGTTTTTAGTTTAGAAAAATCTTCTGATTCCTAAAAGTTTGTTTTGTTTTGTTTGCAACATTTCTATTGTTTTGAGGCTTTTGGGGGGCACTTACAGATTGTTCAGTACATCCAGAACCTGTTTTGTTTCATTTTGTTTTTAGAGGATGAGGATCCAATTCTATTTTCTTCCAGGTAAATGAAAGATTGTAACAGCATCATTTATTAACTAAAAGTCTTTTCTCAGTGTATTGATAAAGAACCTGGGATTTAATTTTTTTCTCTTCTGGTTTTGGTGTCAAGATGTCTCATAAAATGAATTCCGAAGTATTCCTGCCTCCTCTACTATCTCAAAGAATCTGTATAATATTGGAATTCATTCTTCCATAAATGCTTCCTTATATAAATACGTAAATGGAAAGGGAAAAAGTATTTTAGTAACCTTTTTGGATAACTGTGGATAGTCTTCTTAAGTAAGCCAACACTAGCAAGTACTTGCACTGTAGAATCTGAAACTTTTCATGCTCTGTCACAGTAAGTTCTGTTGATCTACCTTGAACTTGGGATGGACTTTTTACCCAGGTGTGATCTTATGACGGCACATTACTCATTGTGAAAACATCAGTTCAATAAGTTATGTGGATTTCCAAATATTGAAAATTTCATTGTACAACACCAAAACTTCACATTGGTTAATATCACTATTAATCTCACCAGAAAAGTCTTAGAATTTGAAAGCTCTCAAGCTCACAGTGACTGACAGAGCTTCCAAAATTCTAATATTATCATTAGCTTCCAAAATTCTAATATTATCATTAGCACCTGTACTTGAGGTGGGTGGGGGAATGGGTTAGCTATGTGATAGGCATTAAGGAGGGCACATGATGTAATGAACAATGGGTGTTACATAAGACTAATGAATCACGGAACTCTACCTCTGAAACTAATAATATACTATATGTTAATTAATTGCATTACTGTTTGTAAAGGCCAAAAATGAGAGTAGACTCATCAACAAAATGGCAAGAAATTATGGCAGATTCATTTAATAGAAAGCTAGGTGGCAGATTCACCAACATATTGAGCAAACGCAAAAGAATATATAAATCTTGGTTCTATTTATATGGAGTTTAAAATCCACTAAGATAAAAATATTTTCATTTTTAAGGATGCTGGCTTTGGTGATAAAATCAATTTTAAAAACAAAAGTGGTAAATTATCAGAATCAGGATAGTAGTTATTTTTTTAAAGATTTATTTATGTATTTATTTGAGAAAGAGAACATGACTAGGGGGAGGGCAAGAGAAGGGGGAAGGGCAGATGCTTAAGCAGACTCCCCATGAAGCAGGGAGCCAGACGCAGGGCTCCACCCAGGACTCCACTTAACCCACTAGGCCACCAGGCACTGCAGTAGTTACTTCTAAGGAATATGGAAACAATTATGTCTGGGAATGGTCAGGCAGCAGGCCTCTGGGATGTTGGCAGTGATCTAATTCCTTGCCTGAATATTGTTTACAATGGCATTCCTTTGTGTAATTATTTATCATATATTGTGAGACTGTGTATCTGAATTTACATTCATACAAAATGTTTTAAAATATCAATTTTCTCATTTGCTATGTTGATAATATAAATTTGCTATCTTGGATTTATTTAAATTCTATCTTTAATTAGCAGATTCACAAAGGTAAAAATATATAATTGGCATCATATGCGAGAATGAAGCAATATCCCTTTTTATACAATAGGTTAGAATGTTAAATTTAAGTGAAGGTGAAGTTCAAAGGAAATTTTCTTTTTTTTTTTTTTTTTCTTTTTTTTTTTTTTTTAATTTTTTTAAATTTTTATTTATTTATGATAGTCACAGAGAGAGAGAGAGAGAGAGAGAGGCAGAGACACAGGCAGAGGGAGAAGCAGGCTCCATGCACCGGGAGCCCGATGTGGGATTCGATCCCGGGTCTCCAGGATCGCGCCCTGGGCCAAAGGCAGGCACCAAACCGCTGCGCCACCCAGGGATCCCTCAAAGGAAATTTTCTATTTTATTCCACAAAGAGCAATTTCTACCATCTGCTCTCTGAAAACTGATGGTTGCTCTAAAAATTGATCTCCCCTTGTGCTGTCTCATACTTCATTTCCAGTGACAACAGTTTTCCACATAACTTAAACTATGTCAGAAATCTTTCTTAAGAATACCAAAAAAAACAAAAAACAAAAAAAACAAAAACCCACTTCTTAATGATGCTCATTGTCACAGAATTCTGTGATATAATATCACAGGAAATGTGTTAGCAATTAAAAAGGCAAACACCAATAAATAAAAAATAAATTTACAAAAAAAAAAAAGGCAAACAAGTTTGGGATGCCTGGGTGGCTCAGTGGTTGAGCGTCTGCCTTCGGCTCAGACCATGATCCTGGAGTCCCGGACGGAGTCCCACATCGGGCTCCCTGCGGGGATCCTGCTTCTCCCTCTGACTATGTCTCTGCCTCTCTGTGTGTCTGTCACGAATAAATAAATAAAATCTTAAAAATAAATTTAAAAAAGAAAAAAAACAAAGGCAAACAAGTTCAAGTGTGTTTGTGAATGATAGGCTACAGTTAAAATAAAGGATCACTGTCTCTGAACATGTTTTTCCATAATGTCCAAAATTAATTGGAAATTTAAAAGACCATCTTTAAATATTTTATAAGTTTATTTTTAACCACCAAAAAAAAAAAACCTACTACAAGTCTTTAAGTGCAATAAAATAATATTGCTAATACTAGTCATTTAACATATATGGTATTTACCACACAATTATAAATTTAAAATGAAAGTTGTATTTTATAAAGTTTGATTTCTAAAAGCTAATTATTTTAGAACTCTCTAAAGTTTAAACAGAAGTAAATCCTTCATTAAGTGCTTCATGACACAAATGAACCCTGTAATCTGTATAAAATTTCATACCAATCAATTCTCTCCACACTTACTGCCTTCTTTAACTTAAGCACTACAACCTCCTAAATTTTTTATTATTAACATTAAAATTGATGGCTCTAGATTACCATCACAACAAAAGCCTGTGAAACAGATCTGAGATAAAAATAAGATTTACAAAGAGACAAAAACATGAGTGAATTTTTTCATAATCATATAATAAGAAATGTTTTTCTAGGTATGATACAAAAACCACAAGCTATAGAGAAAAGGTTGACAGATTTAGCTTTTAAGAGAAAACTTGTATACATTAAAAAAAATACCAGAAATAAGAGACATAGAAAAATGCTTGCAAGAAATATAAAAAAGCCAGAATTCTTTAATATAGAAAGTGTTAAAAAAAATATATATATATATATATATAAATTGCTCAGGAATCACAATGACAATATAATGAAAACATATGAAACTCTAAGAAAAGACAGCTCACGAAAATGAAATTAAAACACACAAAACAGGGGCACCTTCCACCTCCCACTCAGATAATGATCCCAGGGTCCTGGGATCCAGTCTCGCATCAGGCTCCCTATTCAGCAGGGAGTTTGCTTTTCCCTGTACCTCTGTCCCTACCTCTGCCCTTCCCCCTGCTTGTACTCTCACTGTCCCTCTCTGTCCCTCTCTCTCTCTCTCAAATAAATAAAATCTTTTTTTTTTTTTTTATGATAGTCGCACAGAGAGAGAGAGAGGGAGGCAGAGACAGAGGCAGAGGGAGAAGCAGGCTCCATGCACCGGGAACCTGACATGGGATTCGATACCAGGTCTCCAGGACCGCGCCCTGGGCCAAAGGCAGGCACTAAACTGCTGCGCCACCCAGGGATCCCAAATCTTTAAAAAATAAAAATAAAAATAAAACAGAATATATGTTCATTATCATTTACAATAAATGAAAATATCAAAACAAGATATTATTTTTCATGTCACAGATAATCAAAACTGTTTAGAATTGAGTGTTGATGATGAAATGAGAAAACAGACATTCTGGTATACATAATTCCCACATCAGAATATTCACCTATTTAAAGTATACAATTCAATGGTTTTTACTGTACCAGAGAATTAAACAAAAATCCTCACAATCTAATTTCAGCACTCCACAAAACAACTCTCATATCCCTTTGCCCTCATCCCCCCATTCTACCCACACCTGCAGCCCTAGGCACGCAGAACTTTATTTCAAGGGCAATCTGCTGATGATTAAAAAAAAAAAAAAATTTAAGTGAGCAACCCCGTCAACAAGCAATTCCATGTCACAGAATGTATCATATAAGAATAAGCCTGGGTGGCTCAGTCAGTTAAGCCTCTAACTTTTGATTTTGGCTCAGGTCATGATCTCAGGGTCCTGGGATTGAGCCCCATGACAGACTCTGAGCTTGTCAGAGTCTGCTTAAGGATTCTCTCCTTTCTCTGGAGAGGATTCTGTCCCTTTCCTCTGCCCCTCCCAAAAAAAGAAGCATAAAATACACAAAGATTTAATATTTATACAGGGATGTTCCTGAAACACTATTACAGCAAAATGCATAACTTATATTCCTCAAAAGGAAACTGGATTAATTAAATCTAATATAGCAGTAAAATAAAATACAATGTAACTACTTAAAAGAATGAAGACCATTTCTAACATAGAAATATTATCAGAATGTATATTTAAGTCAAAAAAGCAAACTGAAGCAGTATATAGAGTATGGTCTATAATCTCATTTGTATAAAAAAAAGAGATATTAATAAAAAATTTTAAAGAGAATACACACTTTTCAGCGATGATTACCTCTAAAGAATGAAGATTAGGTGTTGAGAAAATGAAGATTAAATATTTAATAATTCACATTTCATTTAAAATTAACCCACTTAAATAATGCTCTTTATTATTTTTAGAACACCACTCAGCATTTTTCGATGAGAACATGCACAAGACACATCAGGGTTTTCTTACACAGACATGCAAGGCCCTACGAATTTCAAAACAGAAAAGCATTTATCATCATGCCCACAAGTAAATGTTTAATAAAAGTGACTTAAGCAAGTAGATATAGAACTATCCTAGAGGATAACTATGCATATCACAACATAACTATGTATTTAAATTTAGAGAAAAAATCCAAGTTAGTAAAATATCTCTAGGAAACAGACAAAAATAACAAAACAATATGATTGCTATTTTTCATTTCAAATATGAAAATGCTAAAAAATTTTTGTCCTGCAAATATGTGGTCTATAATTAGTATTTTTGTATTTACAAAGGCAATATAGGGACGCCTGGGTGGCTCAGCAGTTGGGCGCCTGCCTTTGGCCCAGTGAGTGATCCTGGTGTCCCTGGATCAAGTCCCGCATGGGGCTCCCTGCATAGAGCCTGCTTTTCTCTCTGCCTGTGTCTCTGCCTCTCTCTCTCTGTGTCTCTCATGAATAAATAAAATCTTTTTTTTAAAAAAAAGGGAATATAAACTGCTACTTCCTCTGCCTTCAAGTGGCTCTTGTCTTTTTATTTTCCTTTTCATTTTTGTACGCAATAAATTCCTTACTTGTGTCTTACAGTAAAATACAATTTTCAATAAGCTTCCAGTGTTAATTTTTATTCTTAAGTTAAATTATTAATGATACTAAACTTCTAGAAATCCACCAATTCAATTTTATCATGTAAGATATAATTCATTACCCCAAGGAAATATTTAGGGATGCATATAGAGACATTAAAGATATTCTTCCCAGTATTATTTATATTAGTAAAAGTATTTTTAAAAATCTCAATTCCCAACAATAGGGATAAGTTAAATTAACTGAGAATACTTCCATAATTTGAAATATAATACAGCCATTAAAAATAGTGGCTTAAGAACAATATTTAATAGAATAAAAATTACTCAAAATATACAAACCAATATATATCATCTCAATTTTTTTAAGGAAAAATTTGTGTTTATAGGATACATAAAGAAAAAAACAAAGACAATACAATATTTTGCCAGCATTTTCATTTCTAGGTTCTGGTTTTATGGGTGATTTTATTTTCTCCTTTATATATCTCTTTATCTTCCAAAATGTCTTCAATAAAAATCTACCAATTATAATTATAAATACTAGTTTAAAAGAAAGATGAAACAGATAATTCTCACCCTGGGGCAACTCACCATATACTTTTTAAATATTTTAGTAAGGAGAAAAAAATATGATAAAAAGTTTTCATCCAAAAGGCCAAAACTATGTAATTGCACAAAGGATTACTTTAGCCAAAATATATGCACTGGATATATTTTAAGATATGAAGTAAGTTGATGTTTACATGCAAACTTCTCAATGATGCCAAAAATATTTTTGCAGTATGCCAAAAAGAAAAACAAAAACATAAGGGTGTGGAAAAAAATAAAGCCACACACATTTAAAAATGAATGTCTGATGTAATACACAACAGCTTTAAATGCTTTTCTTCTCATTCAACACACACTGGTATGCTTATGCCTGATCTAAGGTGTCATCATAAAGAATAAAGATATTATTCATCAAAGACCCCAAAAGATTAAAAAGGCCAGTACTTCCCTTCAATTATTTTAATTATTCTATAGTAAGCAGCCTCAAGAGTAGGAATTAGTACAAAATAAAAGTAAAAAGAAAAGTGGTTAGGGATGACTTGGAATGACTTGTAAAAACAATTAATGACAATTTGGAAAAGAAAGAAATGCAAAATAAGAGCTCAAAAGAAGATACATCTGCATATGAGAAGTATTACCCTCAAAGGCTTTTTAAAATGTAGTTGCTTTTTATTCCAACAGCATTTTTAAACACTAAGATTCCACCAGGAAACAAAACTCTACATGCCTCCATGCCTCACACTGGAGGCATGAAATGACAAATCTACTAAGATCAGCAGCAATAATTCCACCAGCCTGAAATTTAAAAGAAAAAATTGCCTTTCCTCCTCCATTATCAACAAAAATTAAATTAGATGCTTATGCTATTGTTTGGAATATCTAAGGAAAAAAAAATCAATGTCTTTTATGATATTTTATAAATAAGGTGGTGAGAAAACCCTTTCATGTTGAAAATCACCAAACTTAGAAGCATCTTTATTAAAATGAAAGAAAAAATAATGAAAGACACAATTATTTAATTAAATTTATTAGAAACATTAAAACTAAGTCCAATAACATTTTCATATTTGCATAAACTACAATTTACAAGTTTCATACATATTCATTCTCATTAATTTTGGTAATGACCCTGTGACATCAACAATTATCTCCTTTTTAAACAAAAACTAAACTAATATTCTTAATTTCCCAGGGTAATATGACTGGAGAATGATAAAGACAAGTTAAGGACATAGTTTTTCAGATTCCTAATCTAACTGTCTTCTACCACCACACAGATAATCCAAGTGTTTCACTGGTATCATAAGTAGACATAAAAATAATGATGATTTTCAAATTTTCTAGAATAGAAATTTTATTTTATTTTTATTTATTTATTTATGATATTTTATTTTATTTATTTATTTATTTATTTATTTATTTATGATATGATAGACACAGAGAGAGAGAGAGAGGCAGAGACACAGGCAGAGGGAGAAGCAGGCTCCATGCACCAAGAGCCCAACGTGGGATTCGATCTCGGGCCTCCAGGATCGCGCCCTGGGCCAAAGGCAGGCGCTAAACCGCTGCGCCACCCAGGGATCCCCAGAAATTTTAAAAAGAAAATAATAAAGCAAATTCACTTTCATTTAATATCTACTATATGTGAAGCATACAGTTATTTGCAGACTACAGAATTTTCATACTCATCCTGTTAAAGCGAGTATCTCCCAAATTAGACAAAGAAGGCAAGTATCTGCGCATTTTCACACAGCAAACAAGTAGGATTTAAATCCAGGTATTTCTGACTCCACAGTCTATGCTTTTAACCAATAAACAATACTGCCTCTTGGATAATTCTATTTTCAAATGACCAAAGAAAGATAGTATATTATGTTACATACTAGCCATAGCATAACTTAATTTAGCAGATCAATTTAAATAGTACAAACAGGGACACCTGGGTGGCTCAGTTGCTGAGAGTCTGCCTTTGGCTCAGATCATGATCCCAGGGTCCTGGAATCAAGTCCCACATCAAGCTTCCGGCAGGGAGCCTGCTTCTCCCTCTGCCTATGTCTCTGCCTCTCTCTCTGTGTCTCTCATGAATAAATAAATAAATAAATAAAACATTTTTTAAAAAATAAATAATAAATAAAAATAAATAGTACCAACAGTAAGAATAGTGAAACTAGAAAAATACATTAAAATAAGTTGAGATAATGGCAGGATGGAGGGGTTCACTGACGTCAAAGACACTGATTCTGAAAACTGCCACCTCCCAGGTCCTGACAAGCAGGAATGGATACTCAGAAGAGAGCCCCTCAGCACACTCTCACAAAGTGGGGAATGTGCTTGAAAAAAAAGAAAAATCTTGCCTACCCTTGCATCATTATTTTACATCTGTACCAAAGACAACCTCTTCCTACCATGCATCATTATTCAAAGACCTGAAAACTCCTATTATATAAAATACAAAAACCAGGGGATCCCTGGGTGGCGCAGCGGTTTAGCGCCTGCCTTTGGCCCAGGGTGCGATCCTGGAGACCAGGGATCGAATCCCACGTCAGGCTCCCAGTACATGGAGCCTGCTTCTCCCTCTGCCTATGTCTCTGCCTCTCTCTCTCTCTCTCTCTCTCTGTGTGACTATCATAAATTAAAAAAAAAACAAAAACAAAAACTATGTTCATTATCTGATACATCAGAAATATCTCAATCCTACCTCTTTTTCATGCATTCGAGAGAGTAGATGATCATCATGGAAACTGCTGGATTTTCTCAGGCTGAATTTGGGAGTCACCTGTTGAATAAAGTAAGAGTTATTCAATACTTTTTTGGCCTGGCTTATCCTTAACCCAAAACGAAACTCAATTCCCTGAAGTTCTCATCATAATAATACAAGCATTGGAGAAAAAAGTGATTTATTCATCCACAAGTGATAGGATTAATAAGACTATTAAACTTCATAATGTGGACTAGTGTTCTTTTCTGTAATGACTTAATGATTACTTTATTGAAAAGTATCTGTCCAGGGCAGCCCTGGTGGCGCAGCGGTTTAGCGCCGCCTGCAGCCCAGGGCGTGATCCTGGAGACCCTGGATCGAGTCCCACATCAGGCTCTCTGCATAGAGCCTGCTTCTCCCTCTGCCTGTGTCTCTGCCTCTCTCTCTCTCTCTGCATCTCTATGAATAAATAAATAAATAATCTTTTTAAAAAAATTTTTTAAAGAAAAAGAAAAGTATCTGTCCATAAGAGGGCACTAGGTGGCTCAGGCAATTGAGCACTCTATTTAATTTCAGCTCAGGTCATCATCTCAGGATTGAGATGAGCCCCACATCAGACTCCACATTTGTGGAGTCTGCATGGGATTCTTTCTCCCTCTTCCTCTACCCCTCTCCCAGCTTGTGCATGTGCTCTCTTTTCCCTCTTCAATGAATAAATAAAATCTTTTTTAAAAAAAAAATCTGTCCATAGGAAAAGTCCAATGAAATTCTCACCTACCAAAGAAACTGGGATTGGTTTCTGTCTCAGGTATCGAGGATTTTCTATCTGAAAATTCAAGATAGAAATTAATAATTTATTAATTATTAATACTATTTTTGAGTTTTAATTATTTGATAAAATACAGAATTAAGTTGGTATATGAAAACATTTTCTATATGTCTTAATACTTAGTGTTTTAGGATGGGTATTGCATAATATATTTTTAGTAGTCCACTAACAAAATATAAAACATAAACTCTTTGCAGACAGAAATGCACCATCGTGATCCTCTCACAGCCTAACTGCTCAGCTTCATTTCCACTACTCCTCCCAACAAGTTTTAGATTCCCAGAACCTTGGTGACTTACACTGCTGAAATACAGTAGTCTTCTTGTGCCCCTCTACCCCTAGGCACAACTCTATGCCCCTCTAACCTCAATAAGCATGCACCTATTCATCTTTCAAGTCTCATTTTAATTATTACACAGCCAGGCAGGTTCAGTGCATGAATCCTTATATTTGCCTCCAGAAAAGGTAGAGAATTACCTCTCTACTAGAGTAGAGAATTGCTTTGGGACTACTCCTATATCTACCTTCCAGGCTCATCTACCCCCTCAGTATACCCTGTACTCTAAGAACACCAAACGTCTTGTTTTACCTTTAAAAGCACTACATTCTTTCCCAAATCTGAATCTTTGCAACCTATGAAATCATTCTCCCAACTTCTTATTGTTCACTTATTCAAGACTCTTCCCCAGGAAATTTAATTAAGTTTCTACTACTTCAATTGTACCCTTTTATAATCAAACATCTGTCTTCTATAAAAGAGTAAAAACTCTGAAAACAGATTATGACTGTCACAACCCATCTATCCCAAGCATCTACCACAGGGCCTGGCAGGTAGGGGCCCAACAAATATTCATTAAGAAGAAAGGAAGGAAGGAAGGAAGGAAAAGAGAGAGGGAGGGAGGGAGGGAGGGAGGGAGGAAGGAAGGGGCAAAATGTACCTGATCCCACCCTCTTATCAAGCTTCTAAACTATCCTAACGTGTCTCTCATAGCACATTCTAAGTGTTTATCAGTATGTCTCCACATCTGCCTTTGTGCACAATAAATGCAAAGATAATGACTTCTCAATTTTGTATTCCTAGAAATACCATAATATCTAACTCATAGTAGGCTTTTGAGGAAATATTTAGTGAATGAATATACTATATGATAAATTAGAAACATTCATTATTATTTCAACTATTTCATTCATAAATGAAGTGATAAGTAAAAATCATTATCATGAAATTCTAATCTGACATCTTAAACTTATAATTTATGACATAGATAATCTCAAAATGTACAATAACATAAACATAACGTGTACACACGTGTGTCCTAGAACTATATGTCCTGAAACCATTGACTGAATAGCACCTTGATTTTATGCGTGACACTAACCATGACTTCAAACTAGGATAATTGTTTTTACCCTGAAGTATACCATTGGCACCAACTGACAAACTTTGTTAAACATATATTATCAGGATCTACTCCTCCAAAATCTCACTATGTTTTCAGAAAGCTCCTCAAACAATTTATTATAGTTAATAATCATAGAAGATAATCCATGCTCAAGTTGATAATAAAGATAAGGATGAATAAAGGGCCAACTACTAAAAGAATACAGAGGCAACAAAATTAAAAATAGAACTGATTATTCATTTTAAAAAAACATAAAAGCCTCTCTAGCAACAGATAGAATCTGAATAGTTAACTATATTTTAACACTTAGATAAGGAGTAATTTACAAAATAATTTTCTTTTGCCTGAAGGCTGATTCCTATAAAGTAATGACAACTGTCTGAATTGATATTTCTCTCCCCATCCTCAAAAACCCGTAAAGATCACCAAAGACAGCACATAAAAACACCCATCACCTATGCCTACATCATAATAAGGAGAAATTACTAAAACCTTTGACTTACATTTAAGTGGCCAAAGAAAGATCACGGATCAGCAGAATAAGATCCTAAGCTAAACCAGAGTGACAGAATGGAACAAAAAGGAAGTGCCTCAGGGTCCCAGTGGTATTGGAATATAAGTGTCATCAAATATTGACTTGTAGAAGGAGAGTGGTCTACCTTACGTGAGTGAGTCGTACAAAATACCTGATGGATCAGAGAGCTGGAGACAGGAGAATCAAAAGAAGGGTGTGAAAAACTATAAAGAACCAGAGAAGGTTCTTACGAGGGAACCACTTCTGCAGGAGAGACAGGCCCCTTGGAAGGAAGTTTCTCCATGGTGAAGGGAAAGAAAGGAAGAGCTATAGATAAAGGACCCTACGGGGTGCCTGGGTGGCTCAGCAGTTTAGCGCCTGCCTTCAGCCCAGGGCGTGGTCCTGGAGTCCAGGGATCAGTCCCACGTCGGGTTCCCTGCATGGAGCCTGCTTCTCCCCTCTGCCTATGCCTCTGCCTCTCTCTGTGTCTCTCTGTATCTCTCATGAATAAATAAATAAAATCTTTTTAAAAATAAGTAAATAAAATAAAAGCAGAACCCAAACCTTTCAGAAGACAACTTAAAAGAATGACTTAAGGCACCGGGTGGCTCAGTTGGTTAAGCATCCATCTCTTGATTTCAGCTCAGGTCATGGTCTCAGGGTTGTGAGATTGAGCCCCTCATGGAGCACCTGCTGGGTGTGGAGTCTGCTTAAAATTCTCTCTTTCTCTCTCCTCTGCCCCTCCTCACCCCATCTCCCACTCCCCTTCACTTGCTAAGAAAAAAAAAAAAAAGAATGACTTATGGCCAAAACAGAAAAGATTTCTTACGCAAGAGACAAAAAAAATCCAAAAAGCATAAACAAAAAATTAATAAATTTGACTAGGCAAGAACTTACTCCAAAAAATATATCATAAATAAAATGAAAAGATAACCATAAACTGGAGATGTTTGAACAAATTATCAGTCTCAAAATACGTAAAAAAGGTCTTTAAAATTTAATGAAAGAATACAGGTTTTTTAATGGGAAAAATATGAGACACAATTTACTGATGAAGAAATTTGTATGACTATTACACATATGAATATATGTGCAATCTTTTCCAATGAAAATGTAAAGTAATACCACAGTGAAATAGCATTTTATAGCCACCTGATTGGTACACATTAAAAATCTGAAAATAAAAGTGTTTCAGATGGTGTACCACTAGTGGGTGTATGCATTTGTACATTTACTTTGGAAAACATTTATTAAGTGGAGATAATAATAAAACCCACTTAAATATCACCCAGAGGAAGAGGCACATTTAGTAAATAACACTGTACTATATATACACAGCTTTTTGAAAAATAGAGGCAGCAAATTTCCAGGAGGCAGCAAAGTGCACTCAATAAATATTTATTGTCTGAAGGTATATATATGAAAAGTAAGTAACCATTCTCTATTTTTGGAATGGATAAAAACAGCCTAGAAAGTAAGTTCTTCAAAGACACACCCATATCTGCAAATATATAAAACCCTAATTCATGAAGCAGAATTAAATAGAAGGGGAAAAATAAAGGCGGGGGAAACGGAATTCTCAAAGATGCTCAAGCTCTAATTAAGCTTAAAATTTAAAACCAAAGCCAAGAAAACCATCTGTGACTTATTTTGACACAGCTCTACATTTACAAGCGGAGTACAAAATATTGGTTTAGCTAATTACAATGTAGCCTTTCAACTATGGAGAAGTGACTCCTGTTTCATCCTCTGCATCTTTAAAAGCCATTTAAATACAGAAGTTAAAGACTCATTCTGTTATCATAAATTTCCTTTCTCAAGCTGACCAAAAAAAAAGAAAAGAAAAAGTCTATTATATTATAATATTTAAAAACAATAATGAACACTGTAAACATTTATGAATCTGTTGTTGTTCATTTACAATACATTGAGTTTGTCTCATTACCACTTTCAATATGTAATGAGAATTATCCATAGTAAAGCATGTTCTTGCGTCTATTTGGGGGAAATAAGCAATCTATTTTCTGATTTTATAACAGCAGCCAGATGTGCTTTGAAGTTAAATGTTCCCACTTTGTAACCTACCAGTAATGGACTTGAAGCAATCTGTAAACAGTCTTAACATTTTTTTCATGTTCTTTTAGAAAATTTCTTGTTCTCTCATAATACCTCAGGAAAGAAGACCACAATAAAGAATGTCCAAAATAGAAGATAGAAAAGATGTATGTGAAACACTAAAGTCTAACAAAATATTATACAGAAAACAAAGCCAAAAAAATTAAGTTCCAATAGCAGGAATGAATCACATGACCAAACACTTCTTATTTAGAGAGCAAATAGAATCACAGTAATAAAATATGTAATAGTTTAAACTAGACACAAATACAGATATCTGAATTCTTTCTAATGAAAACTGCTTTTAATATTCTATTTTGGTTAGTGTTTTAGCCAATTTGTTTGATTACAAAGGGCTCTGCCAGTTTCTTTGGATTATTCAGGATTTTGGTCAAACTGATCAAATACCCCTATAGACTAATGTTGACCAATTAAAGATATTCTATGATTCTAGAAAAATAGATATTTTATCTGATATTTTAGCCGCCTTAAAGGAAAGGACATTACCAAGCAATATATTACTAGCACCACAACTAAAATAAATGTTTTTAGGTCATGGCATCAGTCAGAACTGCCAAAATTCTCTCAATAGCATAAAATAAATTCAGTCCTCAATGTCAAATCAATTACGCTCCAAAATAGTGTTTTTTAAGTCAACATTTTAAAACTTGAAAAACGTTTTTCCTCAGAAATAATACTACAAATGGAGGCTGATTCGTTGGTTTACTCACATTTCAACATTTAGTGAGCACAAATTAAATACAGACATAAAGGCACAGTCTATTGGCATGAGGAAAAGCAAATAAGCCAAAGGAACAGAATGGAAACAGAAAGACATGTACTGTCACCTGATCTATGAGACAAATAACACTGTAGTACAGCAGGATGAGTCTTTACAATATGTGAGAGTGTCACCTGGATAGACATAAGGAACAAAAATAAATCTTAACACCCTATCTTATACCATATACCCAGATCACCTCCAGATGGGATGTAATCTAAATAGAAAAAGTAAAACCATAGGGCTGCTAGGAGAAAACAGAGAAGAACATCTTCAGGACCTTAAGGTAGTCAAAGATCTTAAATGGAGCACAAAACAGCATTAATCACATAATGAAAAAATGAGAAAATGAACTGCATTAAAATTTAATTTTTCTGTTCATCAAAGACACCAGTAAGAGATTAAAGGAAAGCAACAAAGTAGGAGAAACTATTTATACTTAGTCCAAAAGGACTCTTACCCAGAATAGATACAAAGCTCTGACATACCAGTATGAAAAAGGCAAACAACCCAACAGAAAAACTGGTAAAGCCACAAGTAGGCACTTGACTCCCAGAGACCATCTAAACTGTCACGAACATAGGAAAAGTCACCTAACTGTGTTAGTCACCAGGAAAATACATATTAAAACCACATAACGCAATGTTACTAACCACTCTTAAGAAAGGCTAAATTTTTTTAAGTAAAAAAAAAAAAAAAATTAACTGACCATACCAAGGATTGAAGAGAAAGTAGACTCTCAGAAGCCGGCACTTTGCTGCTGCTGATGAAAACGAGCACAGTCACTTCAGAAAATCATTAGGCAGTATCTGTATTAATTAGCTTTCTGCTACACCACAAATTACCCCAAACCTTCACAGCTTCAAACTACAACCATTTTATTTAGCTCGCAATTCTGAGGGTCAACAAGTTGGGCAGCTCATCTACTGGAATCGCTCATCTCAACCTACTCTTTGGTCTTACTCATATTCTTTTGTCTGCTACACCAGCCTGACAGCTGTCCTTGGTGTCTGATTAAGACAGTTCCCAACAGCCACAGTGAAGAAGGCCCCAGGGAGCAGAACAGCCAGGCTTCCCACAAGGACAGTAAAGGCATATCCCCACTTGCTAACAGCTCACAGGTAACCCCTAGCCCTCGGCAGAAAGGTTCACTCCTCCCTAATGGCCCCTGACCTCCAGCTGGGTCTGCCTAACTCTAGGGCGCTGTCCACCCGCTGGAGCTACCTGCGGGATCTAAGGGGCACTCACTTCTGCTAACCTCACCCAGCTCCCACTGCCTATTCCTGAGAGCAATCCCTGTGCTAATTCCATACTCCTCCTGGATCCTGCTCTGGGGCAAAGTAGCAAAGAGAGTCCTCACTATTCCTCTGCTCCTGGTGAGAGTGAGATTTTACAGTCAGTGCATAGGCCAATGGCGGCAGTGGGCAGGTGACTAATAACTAGAATGGAAGGCCCAGGAAAGTCCTCCTCCCAGCTCTCTACCAGGGCCTCAGAAAAATAAAACGGAAAAAAAAAAAATTTACATAAAGACAGTCAAGCATGGAATATATCAATTATATGGCACAGTAAGAAAGTTTCCCCAAAACTAAAGGTTAAATGTTTAAAGAGTAAGAAAAAAATACAGGAGGAAAATTTAATTGCTAGGTTTAATAAATAAATCTCTCTATTTGAATTATGTATTCCTTAAAAAAAAAAAAATACTAACACTCCCGGGAGAAAGAAAGAATATATTTGCAGGAAAAAAATGTATTTTTAACAAAAGCTAGAAAATTCAAATTCTAGAACATCTAATGCACCTGAACGAAGGCGTATGAAAGTCATGCCAGCAATATAAAAAATGCACCCCTGGCATAGAGCACTAAAATTAACTACTATTAACCATCATTCACAGGAAGAAAGAAAAAAAATCCATCACACGTTCTCATACAAAACTAAAATCAAAGTAAAATCTAAGCTTTTTAATACACTGGATTCTTAAATTATTCTACTGTGATCAAAAGATATAGTTCAGCCTGATTAATGTATATATGTTATAAATATATAAAAATGCAAGACTTTCATATTTTACAATGTTAGTGCATCCTTTGAACAATAAAAGTGTGAAACAAACCCAGGCAGACCTAGTTTTCAGGCATTACCTCAAAATATTTTAGATGTTTTATTTTAATTTTATTATATGAATTCAATCCACTGAACAGTTAAATAATCAGGCAAAGTACTCTCTGTGCTAAGAAATGTACATCAGAAGTTTCAAATGGCTAAGGGCAAAGGCAAGTTTAAAAGGATAGCCCAGGATTTCACTTTTCACTTTAATATTGCTTTCTGGCAAATAACAAAAATATTTCTTTCTGGGGGATTTCCTGTGCTCTTCTCCCACACTCGTAACTTAGGCCTGCCCTCCAGTGGCAGCTTCTGCTCCACCTTCAAACATAACAGTGTGTTTCTTTTGACTTATTATTCCCCTCTTGTTATTAATTCTCTCTCTTCTCTTTAGCTAACATGCTCCCAAAATGGCTAGAAGATTCACATTGCTTTAAATTCTTATCCATGCCCTACCTTCTACTCATGTCCCTTGCAGGAGCCAGCTGTCCTTACTCTGTCCCCTGAAGACTGGCTGTCCAGCCTCTGGGTGCAGCCACCACCCGGCACCGTGTGGCTATGAAATAGGATTCCAGCCCTCGAGTCTCATGAAGCTGACAGAGAACCAATGTTCCCATTTCCTAGAAGTAAACCTTTAGGTGCCCTTCTGGTCAGCTCACCAATCAGTCGCTAGCATCTTTTACCCTCTTTGAAATGTCTTTTTTTCAATACTTGCCATCTTCACAGAAATCATACTAATGTGGTATTCATCACAAACACCAAAAAGATGATTGGTTCCCTTTCTCCAATTTCTATTCACACTCAACACAACCTTCAAAATGCCACCAAGTCAATTTTCCTAAAGCACTGCTTTCATTAAAGACCATTATTAGGAGGAAAGGTTTTACGTTTTTAAAAACAACAATCCCTAATGTGCAGTGAAGAAGTAAGAAATAGATAATCTTATATACTGCTAGTTGGAGAATAAACTGGTATATACCATCTGGAGGCAGGTGCCTAGAAGGGATGTAACCTGAGAAAGCAACCAAAAATGTATACAAAGAATCTGTAGGAAATTTTACGGCAGTATTACTTATATGTTACTTATATTAGCCGCAAACTGAGAGCAACCAAAATGTCCAAAAACAACAGAATGCTTAAATAAGTTATGTAATACCCATCCAAAAGAAAAATTAGTGCCATTGTTAATATTCATATTTATAGAACTATTATAAACCTATAGCAAATTTAAAACAGCACAAAATAATATTTATAACCCCAATTTTGTTTAAAGTTTAATTGTGTAAATACAGGGGAAAAAAGAAAGGGAGGATATATAGAACGCAAGGTTAAGCCATCTCTCAGTGTTAGGATTTTCAAACATACTTTATTCCTCTGATTTTCTATACTTTTCAATTTTCAAATTACAAACTATTTAATTAATAACAAAATGTGATAAAAATTGCTCTAAACCCCTTTTCATTTCCTCAGAGCATTTAAACAGCATCATGTAGAGTGGACCGTGGAAGGAAAAAATAAACCTCTATGGCTCACTATTGCCTAACATGTAAAAGCTAAATCACTCCATCTAGCAATCAAAGCTCCAATACAATCCAGCCTGATTAACACTGCCCACTAATCCCCTACATTAATCCCAAAGATCCCGTCATGTCAAGTGACTTACACCACATGTTCCTTCATACCTCTCTCTTCCCAGCTCTGTACCTCCACAGCTATCCAGATACATCCATGCCCCTCTCGGCCTCTGTATCTCTAAACTGCTGCCCATGATGGCAGCTCATCCAGGAAATCTCCCATTTTTTTTTTTTTACCCAAATGACCTTGCTTCTCCAAGTCCTCCCTCCCTGTTCCACCACTTTAGTATTGTACTTTCTAATTCATTTTAATATTTCACCATATACTATCTTAAATTATTATTTAATGACTTATGTGTATATCTTCTATTTTACCAATGAGAAAATCAGCTTGTTGAGGGCAGGGGCTGTTTTATGCTTCTTTGGAATGTTCTTTCTCTTTCCTGTACTCAAAGTCCTTCTCCCACAGTACCACCGCAGTACTGAATGGCTGACATCCAATAATATTCACTAAATAGAATTAGTTGAGATGTTTTACAAATATAATACGATTCTCCTACATTAATATACATACATAAAACAAGTACTTTTTTTTACCCCAAGATTCCAACTATTAAGGCGAGCTTCAATGTCGCTGTCATCCAAAGAAACAGCAGATTTTTTGGAATGAGCTTCCTGAAAGACAAAAGACAAAAGACAAGAAGGGGGAGAAGGAAGGAAGAAATAAAAGCAAAAATGAACGAGGGAGAGAGGGAGTGAGGGGAAAAGAAAGAAAACAGAAAAGACAGAAAACAGGACAAAATATATGTCATTCAAAGTAATGAAAAATTTTGTGTGCTTTTCTGGTGGTGGTGCATCACCCTCAGAGGAAAGGTTTATGTCAGCTGAGCTAGAGTTCTCAATTCTAAGTAATGACTGTTTATTATAGCTGCTGAGGGCTATGAGGTGCCTTCCAATATATTCGCATAGTAACTAGATTCAAAAAAAAAAAAAAACACATCAAAAGAACTTTTTAAAAATTAATCCAGATTCTTCTCTTTAAGTTCTTTTACAAAAAGTTTTAATTGTGGTATACCACAGTAGCTTTAAAGGGGGGTGGGGAAACACTTGAAAAGATGAATTATTTATAATCCTTAAAATTAGTTAACAGGGAAGTTTGTGTTGATGTCCAAGAAGCTCTTTGTTCTGAAATTAATTCTCATTCATACACTGAATATAAAGAGAAATAAGCTTTGGATTCACATCATGAGAACACAATAATGGTGAAATTTTACTTTTTAAAAAATTAAAATTGCATGCTTTTTTCTCCTCCCATATAACTTATTATATTACACATTTATCAAAGCCGATTAAAAATATAATTAACTGAACACAGTCTAAAATTGGTACCCAGAAATGGGCAATGATCTAAAAGCTCTAGAAACTTAGAAAAGTAAATCTGTGTATAATAATAATGTGTATGTTACAGTACAGCCAAAAAATGTATTTTTAAATTAAATTTATTGGCACAGCATTTTCACGCTTTTAGAAAAACCTCATTATTAATAAATAAATTTACCTATAATCATTTAAATTATCTGAAGTGATGAAGATATACTAAAATGTTCTTCATATCTTATTATCTCCAAATTTCTATTGAACAGAATGTTGAATTTATTATATATACCATATTCAAATTCCTTATTATTTATATTGTTGGTCCCCTGCTTCTTGTCTGTTTTTCTTTGTGAACAAGAAGTTCTCAAGAAAAAGCACCTGCCTTATTTTAAGTGAATGTAATGGTTGATAATAAACCCACAAATATTTAAAACACGCTGCCCTTAAAATATTTTCCAAAGTTCCAAACTATCACTGGAGAAAATGCAGTGAGTTATGTTTGGAGCAATATTTGCTGAACAGTCACGCATCACACATGATCTCTTTGTAACTAAAAGTCACATAACCCAAGACAAGCCAGAGTTACAAAAGAAAGGCCATAGTAAGCAGACAAAATTCTTCTCTTTATAAAGCCAACTGGAATGCTCACTAGCACCTTGTTCAAACCAAAACCATGTTAAGTAATTAGATGCAAGAGAGGCATTCACATTTCAGGACATAAATAGTTCATTTTCAGCAAAAATGCAATGTCCCCTACTTCACTACAAATTAATCCCAGTTTCTTAAATTTGTGACCACTGGATGTCTAATCATTTATATACACACACACATACCCACACACATATACTCTGAGTAAAAGGGGAAAGGAAAAAAAACTAAAAAATGAAGCTTTCCAAAGTCATTCTTCAGTGCACAAGAGAAACAACACACTGCTTCACATGATGCCTCAGAATCATTGAGAAAGCAGAAGGAACAAGGTGGAATATACCAAACACAATTTTCTTTGCTATCAGGGTGTTCACCAAAACATTTAGACTTTATTCACTGTTTTCAAATAATTGTTGGAATTTTGACAAACATGAAATTAAACATTTGTGGAGTTATTTTAAAATAACAAACAAACAAAAGTAGAATCTGATCTTACACAACTCTTTGGGGTAATATTTTGTCCATCTTCTCTGGAGGTTGGACTCATAGAATGGGATCTCATTTGGAGGTTCGCAGTGGATTGCTCCCTACTAACAGACCAAAATAGTAACAATCAGAATGGGGGAAATTCAGAGGACACATGGGCATTCAAATCTAGGATTACTAATTTTTTCCTCCTGGATATCAGATGATTGTTTATATTTAACAATGATGTTTCCATAGTAAAGAAAAAATAAATGCGAATAACAACCATTTGTATTTCTTATGTTTTAATTCACTTAGGCTTAACTATAAGTAAAATGTCACCTAAATGCCACACACTTGCTTACAAACAAGTGCTATTTTTAAGTGAAACTATTAATAAACTACATGTATTTTTTTTAACTACATGTATTTAAACCTTTTCTCCTCCCTCCTTCTTTTCCTAAGGTAGAGAACAAGAGAAAAATAAAACATATATTCTCAGAGAGGATAATTCTTTTAAAAGGTTAGTAAGTGTTATTGGATTCATGTTGCACATCAAGATGAAGCATTAAAATATATAAAATTTAAGTATCTTGTGTACTGAAAATTTGGATTAATTTGAAACCATGTCAGAAACTACAGATAAATCAAAGTCTTAAATTTAAAATACACCACATTAATTCAGGTAAAATGTTGTACATACAGTATAAATAGGAAAATAGTGTAAGCTTCCAAATGAATTTGAACAAGAAGACTTTTCTCCAATATAAAATATAGTGTAAAAATACCATTCTCGATATTCTACTTTAGCCTGGAGTCTCTCATGTATTTTTACTCAAGCTATTTCAATGAAAGTTTCATTATTATGAATATCTTTTCCTCTGAACAGCTCCTTAAAGATACATAAAATGGAAATTAACCATTAAAGAATGAGTTAAAGTCACTAACTTTTAACCATAAGCCCTATCAGGATTCCCTTCACAAATACTGGTCCATACTAAGTATTCTCAAGGACAGAATAGTAGTTGAAAAAGACAAGATGACAATGAATGTGTTTTTGTTAGTAACATTGAAAGAGCAACAATCCTTAGACTAGTTACGAAGTAATGTAGAATATCTGAAAAAGCTGTTTTAAAGAGAGCTATTAATTTATATACCCCTACTCAATATCCCAGATATCCAAATACTTAAGAACAAACAAGAAAATAGATGAAGTAATATTTTGAGAATAATTTCATTAGCCCATGTGCTTGAGCTGATATAAACATTTAAAACTAAGGATGTAGGAAGAGGCAATCTGATACATCATACTAAGCACTGGCCTGTCTTTCTTTAAGAATAGATTAAACAATCATAAAAAGAGCTAACTTAAAAATTGAAAAATGCTTAAATATTAAAAGAAATTCTCATAGAAAATATTAATAAAAAAAGAGGACTGAAACATTTATCTATTTATTACACAGGGTGCATACATAAAACAACATATCCTTTTAATTCACTTGTAGCTGTCCTCTGTACCAATCCACCTCTTTCCTTTCATAAGTTTTCAAAATAAGTTATTAGATCCATGTCCTAACCTGACGTATACTTTTCAATCAACTGCAATCTGACTTCCACTCATCCCGAAAGTGCTGGGAAGTCATCAACGATCTCCTAGTTGCTCAAGCACATGAGCCACTATGTGTCCTTACCCTAGTCGATCTCCCCAAAACATAAGGAACAGTGTTTTAAAGAAGCCATATTTACTGGCTCTGTAGAACCATTCTTCCCCCGTTCTCATTCAATTCTTCGGAAATCTCCTTCACAATAACCTTTAGCAGCTTTTCCTTCCCTGACCACCCCAAGTATGCTATAATCTCAGGACTCTGTGTCTAACCTTATTTATTTCCCTTTTACATGCATTCCCTCTGGACAATCCAAACTGCTAATAAAAGGACTATCAGGGGGATCCCTGGGTGGCTCATCAGTTTGGTGCCTGCCTTTGGCCCAGGGCGCAATCCTGAAGTTCCAGGATCGAGTCCCGCGTCAGGCTCCCGGCATGAAGCCTGCTTCTCCCTCTGCCTGTGTCTCTGCCTCTCTCTCCCTATCATGAATAAATAAATCTTTAAAAAATAAAAAATAAAAAATAAATAAAAGGACTATCAGTTTCAAATAACAAGGAGCTTTGATTACGAAGTCAACATTTCCAACCCAAACTGCTCTCTCTCGACCTCTAACCCCATTACAAATACAAACTGAAAAGCCCTACTTTCTTACAATTCAATGTGTCCCGCACTAAATTCATTATATTGTCCCTAATCCATGCTCCCATTCAGGCCAAGGAAAGCAGAGGCACTGCTTGAAGCCACCTTCTTGCGCTGGCAGTTGAGACAACTAATGAAGGAGGCCATATAATTGCTAAAATCCGCTGGCACAAGAGACATGGACATTAGGCAAGAAGTTCCGTTTCTTGCCATTAAGACTGTCTCCAGCTGGAAACACCATTTACTGGAACTCAAAGTAGATAAGACAGTTCAAACTCACAGTGATGGAGCCAGAGATCAGAGTGACCATGAGACAGAGGGTAGAAGATAAAGCTCAACGCTCAACACCATAAGCCTCTTTAGGAAGAGTAACTGGTGCTGTCTACCACACAGAACAGCAAGGCATGATGCTCGTACATAGCCTACAACTGGTGCAAGGGACATGATTACAGGAACTCACGGTTATGGTACTTGTGCCAGTGAGAAGACAGGGACTGTGGCTTGATCAATTTCAGGGTGCTGAAACTAACACAGAAACATTAGTAATTATGTTAGTAAGTTCCCTGACATCCAAATGCCTCTTTCCTCCTCAGAAGGAGAAAAACTATAGGAAATATAAATTCTTCCCTTTCACTTTTTCCTAATGCTAAAATATTTCAGCAGGAATCCAGAACCATTCTCTCAACATTATTCTTGATTCCAAATACTAAAGAAACAAAGACGTGTCCTCATAAAGATAAAGAGATAAGACACAAGACATGTAAGATTTAAAGAAAGACCAAATGTCCTCCTACAAAATAAATATATATATATAGAGACATAGATATAGATATACGGGGAACTTCTAGATATAACTTTAATTTGTGTTACCAGTGCAATTCAAATGGATATTTCAGATGTAAAAAGGAAATGAACAATCTATTATCATACAAATGTGCTTACAAATGAAAAACATGGGGATGCCTGGGTGGCTCAGTAGTTGAGCATCTGCCTTTGGCTCAGGGAATGATCCCAAGGTCCAGGATGGAGTTCTGCATCAGGCTCCTTGTGGAGAGCCTGCTTCTCCCTCTGCCTGTGTGTCTGCCTCTCTCTCTGTATGTTTCTCATGAATAAATAAATAAAATCTTTTAAAAAAATGAAAAACGTGATTACCAAATTTCAAAATCATAATGGAAGAGAATAACAGATTAAATATAGTATAAGGGGATCCCTGGGTGGTTCAGCGGTCTAGCGCCTGCCTTCAGCCCGAGACGTGATCCTGGAGTCCCGCTTTGGGCTCCCTGCATGGAGCCTGCTTTTATCTCTGCCTCTCTCTCTCTCTGTCTTTCATGAATGAATAAATAAAATCTTTAAAAAATAAATAAAGTATAAAATAACATGAAATCAAATCAGTGAATTACAAAACTAGGATAAGAAATATTCAGATAACACACAGGAAAAAATAAAAGGATAATTATAATAAGTGAAAATGCAAGAGATAAAGTAGATAGTTCCATAATCTCTAACACTGAAATAATATGAATTCCAGAAGGAGTAAATAAATAGGAACTGGGGAAATAATAATTAAAGGAATAGTAGTGACAATGTCAGTCAAGACTGCATCAGAGAAAAGCTTAAAAGAGGAGCTTACTATGTCACTTTTTTTAGCTAGAACAAAAATGCAACGCCATGAAAAGGATGGAACCTGAGATCTGCCAGGCTCTGGTTCCAGAAACAACGAGAAACGGCAGGAAGTGTTACTCTGGAGAAGTAGAAGGGGATCAAAGTTCCCCAAAGTAGAGGAACAAGTCAAACTCACCAAGAATCCAGAGGCAGAAATGGAGTTCCTTGCCCTTGAGAGGAAACTGAAACTCAGTGCAAGTGATCATTTCTGAAAGCTATGGCTTATAAGAAGGTGTATGCCTAGGAAAGGCAAAGGACACAGACATAGCCTCAAAACCATTGAATCAGACTAATTTCATATGAAAGGGACAGAGTTCAAAATGAAAAGAGACATTTGATTCTCCAAATTCCTACAAACAGGAGGGAGGCTAGGAAAACTACTCAGCTTTAAGGAAGCAAATCATTCCTTATGGTTAAAAAATAATAATAATTGAGAGGGAAAAGCCAAGAGCCCAAAAGACACAGCAAAGAGTCATGAGGAACATCCCCAGAAAGAAACACTAAACCCTAATCAAGAAACAGGAAACAAATACCTGGCTAGATTTCAGAATTGCTATAGAATCGTCATCACTATGGGTCTCCCATTTTCCCTGGTTTTTGAATGGGAGCTTGCCAGGCTCTCTACCATGTGTTGGCTATAGCCAGGCTGGGAGGTGGAGGAAATCACTTGTTCCTTTAGTTCACAGGTGTTTAGATTAGAAGAAGCCATACCAAGGAAGCCTCAACAATACCTGGATATGATTTTTATTAAGTTTATTGAGGTATAATTTATATCAATAAAACTGTATCCACTTAAAATGTAGAGTTGGATGAATTTTGACAAATACTTATATAACCATCACAATAAAGATTCTATCACACTCAAAGGTGACTCAAGCTCCTTTGTTGTCAATCTCCTACAAACCCAGACAACTCCTATTTAATAGAATCTCATGTACATGGAATCAAACAGTATGTACATTTTTATGTCTGGCTTCTCCACCTGAAGAAAATGTTTTTGAGATCCAGCCATATTGTTACATGTAACAAAATTTAATTTCTTAGGGCCCCTGGATGGCTCAGTCAGTTAAGCATCCAACTCTTAGTTTGAGCTCAGGTCATGATCTCATGGATCATGAGATGGAGCCCCTTGTGGGCCTCCATGTTCAGTGGGGAGTCTGCTTGAAAGATGCTCTCCCTCTTCCCCACCCCTCACCCCATTCATGTGCTTTCTCTCTCAAATAAATAAATCTCATTTTTAAAAAGTTCATTTCTTTTTATTGATTAGTAGTATTCCCTAATATGAATGAACCATAGCTTGCATATTTATTCATATGCTGATGAACATGTTGATTGTCCCCACATTTCAGATACTATGAAAAAAACCATGAACATTCCAATTCAAGTACTTATGTGGACATACATTTTCATTTGTCTTGACTAAACATCTGGTAATAGAATTATGGAATCATATATGGTAAGTTATCTTAAACTTTCTAGAAAATTAACAAACTGTTTTCCAAAGTGATTGTGCCAGTTTACATTCTCATCAACACTGCATGAGCCTTCCTGTTTCATCACATCATCAGCATACTTGGCTTTCTAAGTCTTTATAATTTAGCCATTCGAATGCATGTGTGGTAATATCACATTGTACTCAACCATGTTCATTTTCCTGATCAAGAATAATGGTGACCATCTTTTCACATGCGCATATTAGTCATTGATATATTTTCTTTTGTGAAATATCTGTAAAATCTTTAGCACATTAATTAGGTTGTCTACTTTTCTTGAATTGTAAAGAGATCTTCACATATTCTAGACACAGTTCTTTGTCACATATTTGTACTTAGAATATTTTCTCCCATTCTGTACCTTGCCAGGTGATTTTCCAAATGATGTCTCTCAAAGAAAAAAGTTTTAAATAGTCCAGTTTATAACTTATTTCTTGTGGGTTTTTTTTTTTTACAACTTATTTTAGTAATCTTTACCTATTCCTGGGTCACAAAGATCTTTCTGTTTTCTTTTCAAAGTTCTCTAGTGTTGGGGCAGCCTGGGTGGCTCAGCGGTTTAGCGCCACCTTCGACCTAGGGCGTGACCCTGGAGACCCAGGATCAAGTCCTGCATGGAGCCTGCTTCTCTCTTTGCCTCTCTGTCTGTGTCTCTCATGAATAAATAAAATCTTAAAAAAAAAAAAAAAAAAAGCTCTCTAGGTTTAGCATTTTCATTTAAGTCTATAACCCATTTCATTTTTTCCCATATGGATATCCAGTTGTTCCCTCATAATTTGATTTAATTCCTTTAATTCCATTGCCATCTTTATGGAAAATCAATTGACTGTATATGTGCAGATATATTTCTAGAATTTCTGTTCTAATCTATGGCTCTATCTATCTTCTCACCAACACTGCTATCTTTATTACTGTAGCTTTAATTCTAAAAGTCAGGAACGTTAAGTCCTCTACCTTTTTCTTTCCTTTACGTATAATTGCTTTGGTTTTTCATGGATAACAAATTGAGCAGAGGACGTTCCCCTCTATTCCTAACTTACTGGGAGTTTTTATCATGGATAGTTGTTGCATTATGTTAAGTGCTTTCTCTGCATCTACTGAGATGATGACTTGATTTTTCTTTCTTAAATTATTTATGTGATGAAGTGCCAAAACCCCTCATGTTCCTGGGATTAAACCATGTACATTCATGATATAATAACCCTTTTATCCTTTTTCTGGATACAATTTGCTAATTAAGAACATTTAAGTCTATGTCCATGAGGGAATATTGGTATACAGTTTTATGTTCTTGTAAGGTCTTTGTCTACTTTTGGAAACAACATAATACTGACTGAACAAAATCAGTTGGGAAGCATTCCCTTTTTCCCTATTTCCTGAAAAAAAATTTCATGCAAGATGGTATTTCTTCCATAAAAGCCCGATAAAATTCACCAAGGAAGCCATGTGGGTTTGGAGATTTCTTTGTGGGAAGGTGGTTAATTACAAATTAAGTTTCCTTGGTGGAAACAGGGCTACTCAAATTTCCCATTTCTTCTTGAGTCAGTGTTGGTTTTGTGTCTTTCAAGGAACATGTCCACTTCGTCAAAGTTTTCAGTGGTATAAAGCTGTTTATATTATTCTTTTTATATTCTTACTGTGCGCAGAATCCATATGGAGTCTCCTTTTCATTCTGGATAATGCTAATTCGTGTTTTCTTTCTTTTAATTGTGGCAAAAGACACATGAAATTTACTGTCTTAACCATTTTTAAGTGTAGTTTAGTGGCATTAAGTACATTCACAGGGGTGCCTGGGTGGCTCAGTTGGTTAGAAATTGAACTCTTGGTTTCAGCTCAGATCATGATCTCAAGGTCATGGGATCTAGCCCCATGCCCGGCTCCGCACTGAACACGAAGTCTGCTTGTCACTCTCCCTCTGCTCCTCCCCCTGATCATCCACTCACACACTCTCCCAAATTATAAAATATTTTTTTAAAATAGTACATTCATATTGCTATGCACCCATCACCACCATCCATCTCTAGAGCATTTTCATCTTCCAAACTAAAACTCTGTACCTATTAAACAGTAACACCCCATTCCTCTTTGCCTGCAGCCATTGGCAAATACTATCCTACTTTCTGCTTTTATGAATATCATTACTTCAGGTACCTCACAGGAGTGGAAACATACAGTATTCATGTTTTTGTGACTGGCTTATTTCCCCTAGCATAGCATCTTCAAGTTTCATCATGGTATAAAATGCTTCAGAATTTCCTTCCTTTTTAAGGCTCACTCATCTTCACTCTCTGCATATACCACATTTTCTTTCCAATCATCAACTAATGAACACTTGGAATTCTTCTACATTTTGGCTAGTACAAATAATGATACCATGAACATGGGTGTACAAATAATCGTTCAAGTCCTTGTTTCAATTCTTTTGGATATATACCTAGAAGTTGGTTTGCTAGATCATAAGGTAACTATTTTTAATTTATTTGAGGAACTGGCATACTATTTAACACAGTAGCCTATCACATTTTACATTCCTCCCAATAGTGCACAAGGGTCCCAATTCTCCACATCCTTGCTACTAAGAAACAACTATTCTAGTTGATGAGTTTTTTTACTAGCAGCCATCCTAATAGCTGTGAGGTATATCTTAGCATATTTTTGATTTGCATTCCAGAGCATCTTTTCATGTGTTTCTTGGCCATTTGTGTAACTTCTCTGGAGAAATGTCTATTCAAGGTTTTTTGCCTACTTTGTGACCAGACAGGTCTTCTTCTTGACACTGAGTTGTAGAATTTTTGCTTTTGTTTTTCTTTGTAGAAACAATGCATGTGTGGGTGAGCCTGGCAGCGGAGGTTGGGGAGGGTAGGGACAAGAGAGAGAGTGAGAAAATCTCAAGCAGACTCCAAGATGGGCAAAGAGCCCAACTCAGGGCTCAATCCCACGACCCCGAAATCATGACCCAAGCCACAAATCAAGAGTTGGAAACCTAATCGACTGAGCCATCCAACCATCCCAACTTGTAGAATTTTTGATATATATTCTGAAGACTAATCATGTTTCAATTTGCAAATATTCTCTCCCATTGCATGAGATGTCTTTTCATTCTGTTGACTGTATCCTTTGATACACATTAATTTTTAATTTTGATGTAACTCATCTATTTTTCTGCTTTTGGTGTCATAGCCATTATTAAACCCACTGTCATGAAGCTTCTCCTCTATATTTTCAACTAAAAGTTGTATAGTTGTAGCTCTTATGTTTAGGTCTTGATCCATTCTGAGTTAATTTTTGTATATACTGTAAGGTAAAAGTCCACCTTCATTCTTTTGCATGTTTTGCATCCAGTTTTCCCCGCAAAATTTGCTGAAAAATCTGTTCTTTTCCTATTGACTGGTCTTGGTACCCTTGTCAAAAATAATTTGATCATATGTGCAAGAGGTTATTTCTGGGGTATTATTCTATATATGTCTGTCTTTATGCTAATACCACTGTTTTGGTAACTATGGTTTTGCAATAAATTTTAAAATCAGGAAGAGTGAGGATTCCAGTTTTGCTCTTCTTTTCCAAGATTGTTTTGGCTATTCATTGTCACTTGAGATTCCATATGAATTTTAGGATGGATTTTTGTATTTCTGAGGGAAGAAAAAAAACACGTCACTGGAATCTTGATAGTACTGCATTGGATCCATATATCACTTTGAATATACTGGCATCTTAACATATTAAATCTTCCATGAGCACAGGATGTCTTTTCATTTTTTAATGCCTTCTTTAATATCTTTCAGCAACATTTTGTAGTTTTTCACCTCTTTAATTCCTAAGTATTTTATTCATTGTCATGCTATTGCAAATAGGATTGTTTTCTTCATTCCTTTTTAGATTGTTTACTGTTAGCATATAAAATAACGCAACTGATTTTTGTGTTGGTATTGTATCCCGCTGCTTTGTTAAATTTATTAGTTCTAACAGTTTTTTATAGAATACATAGGGTTTTCTGTGTATAAGATCATGTCATCTGTGAACAGAAATGATTTTACTTTCTTTCCAATTTGGATGCTTTTTATTTCTTTTTCTTGCCTAATTGCGCTGGCTAGAACTTCTAGCACTGTACTGAAGTGACAAGAGTGGGCATCATTGTCCTGTTCCTGACCTTAGCGGAAAGTCTGTCTTTCAACATGAAGTATGATGTTAGCTGTCTGCTTTTCATACATGGACTATTATTTTGAGATAATTCCCTTCCATTCCTAGTTTATTAAGCATTTTTGTCATAAAAGGGTATTAAATTTGTCAGATGCTTCTTCTGCATGAATTGAGATGATCATGTGGTTTTTTCCATCATTCCGTTAATGTAGGTATTATATTGATTGAGTTTCATATGTTGAATTACCCTTACATTCCAGGAATATCCCACTTGGTCACGGTAAATAATCCTTTTAATATGCTGCCAAGTTGTAGGCTAGTTATTCTTTTTTTTAAGATTTTTTACATCAATATTCATCAGGGAAATTGGTCTGTAGTTTTCCAGTAGTCTTTACCCAGCTTTAGTATCAGAATAATGCTGACCTCATGCCATGAATTTGAAAGTGTTTCCTCCTCTTCAATTTTTGGAAGAGTCTGAGGACTGGTATTAAATATTCTTTAGATGCTCAGTAAAATTTACCCATGAAGCCATATGGGCGAAGGCTTTTCTTTGTTGTGAAACTGCTGAATATTCCTTCAATCACCTTAACAGTTAGAGGTCTTTTCAGATTTTCTATCTCTTTGTGATTTCTATCTCTTCTCTTGGTAGATTATGTATTTCTAGTAATTTGGTCATTTCATCTGGCTTATCCCATTTGTTGGAATATATCAGCTCATCATACTCACCTATAATCCTTTTTATTTCTATTAAAACAGTTGTAATATCCCCTTTCATTTCTAATTTCAGTTCCTTTAGTCTTCTTTCTTTTCTAGTCAATTCAGCTAAAGGTTTGTCAATTTTGTTGAATTTTTTTTAAGAAAACAACTCTTGGTATTATTTTTTCCCTAATGTCTTTTTCATTCTCCATTTTGTTTATCTCTGCTCTAATTTTTATTATTTCCCTTCTGCTAACTTTGGAGTTTGTTCTTCTTTTTCTAGTTCCTTAAGATGCAAATTTAGGTTGTCAATATGAGATCCTTCGTTTTTACTGTAAGCTTTTACAGCTATACATTTCCCTCTTAGCACTACTTTCACAACCTCTCATAAATTTTGGTATGTTGTTGTATTCGTTTTCATTTATCTCAAGATATTTTCTAATATCCCTTTTGATTTCTTCTTTGACTCACTGCTTGCTTAGAGTTATTATAATTTCCACACATTTGTGAATTTTCCAGTTTTACTTCTGCTATTGACTTCTAGTTTCCCTATATTTTGATCAGAAAAAAAAAATACTCTTTGTGAGTTCAATTCTTTAAGACCTTTTTGTAGCTTATCATATGGTTTACCCTAGATAATATTCAAAGCACACTTGAGAAAAATGTGTAGTCTGCTGTTGTTATGTAGAAAGCTCTGCATCTATCTGTTTGGCCCAATTGGTCCATAGTGTTGTTCAAGTCTTCTGATTGTTATATACATTATTGAATGTGGGAATGTGGGGTACTGGAGTTTTCTACTATTATTGTAGAGCTATTTCTCCCTTTAGTTCTATCAATGTTTGTCTCATATATTTAGGACTTCAGATGTTTGGTGAATATACTTGTAATGGTTATGTTTTCTTGGTGAATTGACCTTTTTATCATAATATAATGTCCTTGTCTCATTAAAACTTCTTAAATTAAGAAAATCATACTTTTGTATGATATGTAGCCATATCTGCTCTCCTTTGGTTACCATTTACATGGAATATCTTTTTTTTATCTTTTCATTTTCAATGTGTGTGTCTCCTTAGATCTAAAGTGAATCTCCTGTAAACAGCATATAGTTGGCATTTTTTATCCATTCTGCTAAGCCATGACTTTTCATTCTGGAGTTTAACCATTTACACATAATGCAATTAATTAGTGATAGACAAAATCTTATTATTGCCATCTTCTGTATTCTTATAGCTTCTTTGTCTCTCATTTCCTCCCTTACTGCTGCCCTTTTTAGTTGATTTCTTTGTAGTAACATGTTTTGATTCCCTTCTCATAGCCTTTTCTGTATATTTTCTTTGTGGTTACCATGAAGATCTCACACTCACATACACACACACACATACACACAAATCCTAAAGTTTAACAATATATTTTAAACTTCAATTGCGGGATCCCTGGGTGGCGCAGCGGTTTGGCGCCTGCCTTTGGCCCAGGGCGCGATCCTGGAGACCCAGGATCGAGTCCCACGTCGGGCTCCCGGTGCATGGGGCCTGCTTCTCCCTCGGCCTGTGTCTCTGCCTCTCTCTCTCTCTCTCTGTGACTATCATAAATAAATAAAAATTGAAAAAATATTAAAAAAAAATAAAAATAAAAAAAATAAACTTCAATTGCATGCAAAAACTCTACTACTTTATAGCTCCACATCTCTCCCCACAATTCTGTTATTCATACCATGTATTCATTAACACATATTTATAACTATTTTATGCATATTACTTTTTACTCTTAAAAAAATGGAATTAAAAAAAATGGAATTATACACCAAAATTAAAAATTCTACAGGTTTTTATATTTGTCCATGTATTTCTTTTTATTTGATCAGTCTGACCAGTATTAACCAATTTTATTTAGCTTTTCAAAAAAAAAAAAATTAATGCCTGGTCCATTGATCTTTCTCTATTGTTTTCTGTTGCATTGATTTCTACTATTTATATTATTTCCTTCATTTTACTTACATTGGGTTCACTCATCTCTTATTTTTCTAGCTTCCAAAAAGGGAAGCTGTGATCACTGATTTTTGTTATCTCCTTTTCTGTTATAAACATTAAAAACTGTAAATTTCCCTAGCTGTACCTTTAAGTTTTATATTTTCCTTATCCTTTGTTTGAAATATTTTCTAAATTTCCTTGTGATTTCTTTCTTGACCAATGAGTTCCTTAGAAGTGATATTTTGGGGGCACCTGGCTGTCAGTGAGGCATGTGACTCAGGGTTGTGAGTTCAAGCCCCACATTGGGTGTGGAGATCACTTAAATATAAGATCTTTTTTAAAAGGGGTGCCTGGGTGGCTCAGGGGTTGAGCGTCTGCCTTTGGCTCAGGTTGTGATCCCGGAATCTCACAGGGAGCCTGCTTCTCCCTCTGCCTATGTCCCTACCTCTCTCTCTGTGTTTCTCATGAATAAAGAAAATCTTTTTTAAAAAGAAGTTATTTTTTAAATTTATAAACATTTGAGGGCTTTTCTGGATGTACAATACTACTATTGTTCATTTCTCATTAAATTCAAACGAGGACAGAATACATACTCTGTGTCTTTCATCTTTTGATCAACTGAGATTTCTTTTATGACCTAGACATGACCTATCTGGATGAACATTCCATGTGTACTTAAAGAATGTGTAATCTGCACCTATTGGGTGGGGTATTTTATAGATGTCAATGAGGCTGAGGTGGGTCAGTGCATTGTTCAAGTCCTTTAGCCTTACTGATTTTTCTGCTCCATCAGTTCCTAAGAAAGGGTGTTAAAATCTGCAACATTTATGGATTTGTCTATTTCTCCCTTTAGCTATAATTTTTGCCTCTTGTTTTTGAAGATTATTTGCTTATTATTTTTTTAAAGATTTATTTTTTTTTATTTATTTATGATAGAGAAAGAGAGAGAGAGAGAGAGAGCCAGAGACACAGAAGGAAGGAGAAGCAGGCTCCATGCCAGGAGCCTGACATGGGACTCGATCCCAGGACTCCAGGATCACGCCCTGGGCCAAAGGCAGGCGCCATGCCGCTGAGCCACCCAAGGATCCCCCTGCTTATTTTCTACATACGCATTTATAATTGTTATGTCATGTTTATGAACTGACTCTTGTATCATTACAAAATTGTTTGTTCCTAATAATTCTCCCTAGCTTACCCTCTATTTTACCTGATATTAAATACAGCATTCCAACTTTCTTATCCTTGTTTTCATTTTAGATCTCTACATTCTACATCTCTTTCAATTTACTTGTCTTTGTATATTAAAGTATGTCTCAGAGATAACATACAATTAGTTCTTGTTTTTTTATCCAATATAACAATCACTGCCTGTGGATTGGGCTGTTGAGTCCATTTACATTTAACATGATTATTGATATGGTTCTATTTAATATGTCACTTTGCTATTTATTTCATATTTTTCCCATCTCCTTTGTTCCTCTGTTCTTCCCTACCTTCTTTTGTGTTGACTATTTTACTGTATTCCATTTTAATCCCTCTAGCTATATTTATTCCCAGTTATATGTCTATTTTATTTTTGATACTTGTTCTAGGTATGTGCTACATAACATCTAATGTGGCTCCCAATGATCCCCATTTCCCGGTATTCATGCCCTTCTATAAGCCCTTTTTATTGAGTATACAGTGAATCTAATGATTTACTTCTAATAACCTGAATCTACAAGTGACAAGCTATCACTGCCAAGATTAGCTTACAAAAAGAGCCTGGTTTCCATCTTGCTTATTCTCTCCAATGCAAGCCAGCTGCCATGCTGCATGCTGGATAAAGTCTAAACAAGGAACAGAGGGAAGCCTCTAAATGAAAGCCGTAAGACTGAGGCCCTCAGACAAACATCCCACAAATACTTTAACTGTATGTTTATAAGAGAACCTGAGCCAAAATCCCAGCTAAGCCATGTCCACATGATAATAAATATTTATTATTTTTAAGCTGCTAAGACTTGGGAGTAATTTGTTATTCAGCAATAGACAACTAATACAGATTTTTATTACTACTCTAAAATGTGGAAAAGTCTTTTGAATCAGATAGTGGTTAGAGGTTGGAATGACTGAGTAGTAAGCTAGAGTAAGACAAAATTGACTTGAAGAGCTGTTAGTAGAAATCTTAAATTTAAGGACATTGCTAGTGAGAACTCAAGACAAAGTGAGAGACATGTTATTGAAAATTAGAGGAAGAGGTATTCTTTTACTACAATGGCAGAAAGCTATACTATCACCTTCAGTAACATGTAAAATAGAAAAAGTGCTTAGTAAATTGGGTGAGTGATATAGTGAAGGAGATTTCCAAGCAAAGTAGTTCTTGTTGCCTATAGTAAAATGCAAAAGGAGAGAAAAAATATAGTGGAGGACACTTAAAGAAAAAAGAAGCAGGACTTCATCATTTTAAAAATTCCTAGTCTCCAGCTGGCAAAAGATGCTAAAGTAAGAATGGCATCCAAGTGAAGTTTGGGCATTGCTTAGAGATAAAGCCAAGAGTACAGATAAAAAACCTTTTAAGATCAAAAATATTAAAGGTGGTACATCAGAGCGCTCTATACATTCACACATGGAGACCTTTAAAAAAAATAAAGGCTATGACATAAAGATTCTCTCAAACAGAGTCTCTAGAAAGGTTAAAGTCATTGTCCTTCAATTATATCAGTGGAGCACCTGCATGGCTCAGTGGTTGAGCCTCTGCCTTTGGCTCAGGTCGTGATCCTGGAGTCCTGGGATCAAGTTCTGCATCGGGCTCCCTGGAGGGAGCCTGCTTCTCCCTCTGCCTATGTCTCTGCCTCTGTGTGTCCCTCATGAATAAATACATGAAATCTTTTTAAAACATTATATAAGCAAAATAACTACTCTCCTGGACTGAAAAAGATAAGTGTACAAAATGAAAAGGGACCACTGGACCCCCAAAGTCTTCTAGAAGGAAGCAACTGAGAAAACTGCTCAGCTGCAAATACATGCTATCTTTCATGAAAAAGGAAGAACTCAGAAGATGGAATCAAGAACCTAGTGGGAGGAGTCAAGAGACATGGAATATTATTCCCAGGTCTTAAGCCTGAATTAAGGAATTCCCAATACCTACCCAACTAGATTTCAGAATTGCTATGGGCCAGTGACTATTTTGTGACTCTTATTATTCTCCTTTTTAGAAATGTCTATAGTGATTATTGTAGTTGAGCATGTAGGGAGCAGGTTAACTACTGGAACAGATGTTTTGCCAAAGATGAAACACAAATGGCCATTAAGCACATGAAAAGATGCTCAGCATAATGAGTTATTAGGGGATACAAATTAAAACCACAATGTGATACCACTACATGCCCATCAAAATGACCAAAATCAAAAACACTGATAATACCAAGAGTTGAGGATGTAAAAAAACTGAAACACTCACACACTGCTAATAGGGATGTAAAACGGTACTGCCCCTTTGGTACATGGTTTGGTATTTCTCTTATAAAGTTAAATTGTACACTTATCATACAACTCACTGCTAGAATTCTACCCAAAGGAAATGAAAACCACGTGTTCAAACAAAAATCTGCAATATGCAATATGAATGTCCACAGCAGCATTATTTATAATAGCCAAAGTCTGATAACAATCTAAATATCCACTAACTAGTGAATGGATAAACAAAATGTTTATTGATGATTTACTCATCAATGGAAAACCATTCAGGGTTAAAAAGGAATAGACTATAGATACATGGAACATGAATGTCAGTAACAATGCACCAAGTGAAAGAACCGGATGCATAAGACTATATACTTTATGATTCCACTCATATGAAATTTCTAGGAAAGGCAAAACTATAGAGACAAAAAACAGATCACTACTTGCCTGAGCCTTGGAGTGTAATTCAAAATTATAAAGATATTAGTTCTTCCCAAATTGATATACAGACTCAATACATTGCCAATCACAATCTCAATGGAGGTGAGTGTGTATAAACTGGCCAGCTAATAATAAATTTTAAATGAGAATGTGAAGAACCAAGAAGAGCCAAAGCAATCTTGAAGAAGAAAACTGGAGGGCATAACTATACTACTAAAAAATCAAGATTTATTTCAAAGCTTTGGTAATTAAGGCAGAGTAGAACAGCACACAGATAGACAAACAGACCAATGGAAGGGACAAGAGTCCAGAAACAAACCCACACAAATAAGATTTCATAGTTTACAATAATGATGCCAACTACAGGAGAATGGCTTTTTTCTTTTAAGATGCTGGATCAAATGGCTATCTGCTATCCTGGGCGGTAGCAAGGGGGTATGGCAGGGAGCCCTACCTCACTTCATATACAAAAATCAATTCCAGATGTAGCACATACCTAAATGAGAAAGATAAAACTAGAAAGCTTCTAGAAGCTAATATAGGCAAGTATCTCCATGATCCTGGGTTAGGCAAAGGCAAGAAATCTTAAACAAGACACACAAAAACAAACACAAACAATATCTCAAATAACAGATAAAACTATAATTAATAACATTCAACAGAAGACACAGTGAAAGTGGGAGAAGATATCTCCCATACATATATCAACAATTTGTATCCACAATATATAATTAGAACAAATCAATACAGAAAAGAATGACAATGTTTTATTAAAAAATGAGTAGGAACTTCACAAAAGTGCACATCCAGATGGCCAAAAAGCATGGAGAAAAGTGCTCAAAGTCATTAGTCATGAGGAAAAGTGCAAATTAAAACACCACACTAGAATTGCTAAAACTAAAAGAAACTGACAGGAAAGATGAGGAGCCACAGGCTCTGAAGTCCTACCATGGAAATGTAAATTCCTATAACCATTTTGGAAAACTCTTTGGCATTATCTACTGTAATTACACTTCCAAGTCAACATACTGCACGAAAAGACACGTAAAAGAATGTTCACCATAGAATTATTTATAATAGCCAAAACCTGGGGAAAAAAAAAATGTCCCATAACAGTAGAATGGCTAAAAAAAAAAAAAAAAAAACAGTAGAATGGATAAATAAATGTGATATATTCACACAGCAGTAAACTAAAAATATAATCCATTGATAAATGCAACAACATGAATCAATCTCACAACATAATGTTGAGCCAATGAATAGAAAAAAGTGAACATACTTTATGAATCAGAAACAATTAAAACTAATCTATAGTGACATAATGCAGAATAGTGGTTACTTCGGAGGGATGATAAGTGACTGGGAAGGAGCAAGACAGGTTTCTGGAGAGTTGGTGATGTTCTCTATCTTGATTTAGAAGGTGATTACATAACAGTATTTATTTTGTAAGACTTCATCAAGCTTTAGACCTGATATCGTGCCTTGTATGTTACATGTTAATTTTAAAAGTTTGTCACAAAGAATGAACTACAGCTACATTTATTAACATGGGTGAATCTGAAAAATATGATGAGAAAAAGAAGCTTCAAAATAATACGTAAACGATGGTCCTATTTATATAACATTCAAAAAATCAAAAAGCAAAGAAATGATTAACACAGAAGACAGGACAATGATCCTCTCAGATGGGAAGAGGAGCCAGTAGGGAAGGACATCTAAAGGTCTCCTGGAGTACTATAACATGCTATTTCATGAGTAGGCTACAAGTATGGGGTATTATTAGAAGTATTATTTTGTAATTGTTCTTTAAAGTGTATCTATGTATTTTTACACACTTTTTACATGTATGCTGTTTTACAGCTGTAAAATATCACAAGAGTAATATAACTCCTGCACAACTACTGCATTATAAATGATCACAAAACTAAAATGAGAACTAGATTTCATGTCTTTGCATTCATCTGAGCAGCAGGTAATAATGTTATATACAATCTGAAGAATCATCTTCTTAAGGTATTGGAAAATACAAATGAAACATAATAAATAGTAACAATTAATAATGCAGTAAACTATCAAATAACACTGAAAATAAGAAAAAAATAACTTTCAATGATCCACAACATACTTAATTTTTCAAAGGGAACTTTATTAGGAACAAAAACAAAACTAAATGAAAAAAATTAGATGCTTAACAAAATTAAAAAATGACCAGAGATTCATAAACAACTTAAGACTTCATGTTTTCCCTACTTCCTACCTTAAAACAACACAATTCATTTTAAAAATTAAAAATAAGAATGTCTTTAAGTCATACAATTAAGTCAACATTTATTAATAGATCTCTGGTTTAACAGATAACACTTAGAGAGTATTTTAGTTAACCTTAAAATTAAATTTTATGTTAATATAAGCATACTGTCATCCCTTTTTATTAAAAGAACAATCAAAACTGTTCAATAGTATGATCTCACAAAAAGAAACTTACTCATGAAATAAAAAGATGTTATTACAAAGCCCCATTCATTAAAAATTTTTTTAAAAGTGACCAAATTTCTAAAAAATATGACTCAGAAAAAAAAAAAAAAAAGCCTGAGAGAAAAGCAAGGCCATTATTTTCAAATCAATTCCATCTCAGTTACAATTTGTTGCCACTTCCTTGTCTTGGTAAACACCGAAGAATGATATTTAATTGGTATGCTAATATTGAAAATTAATGAGTAGTTAAGTGGTTTCATGAGTGAAACATTATGTGTTATGGAGTATCCTAAGAAACAGTTTTCATTCTTCATTTATGTAGCAGACTTATTTCTACAGCTCAAGATTAAGTGGCTATTGTATCAAAAATATCAAATTAATCAGATATAATACATCCTAAGTGGTCTACCCAAATAAAATGATAAAAAATTTTAAGAAAAATGATCAATTTTTCTTTCTTTCAAAAATATATATTCACGAGAACTCCTCCGAAACCTGAGACTAACTGAAAGAAAAGCAACTAGGTGTTGATCATGAGTGATTATCATCAAAGAAGAGATATACCTGTAAATTGCAAAGAAGCACAGAAAGGTCTCCTCTGGAGCAGAGGCAATTTATATGCAACAACACTCAACTCCTAGTCCCTGTCTGCATCCCCCTGCCCCACCTAAACAGCAGGTCTCCACTAGCAGGTCAGGTTTTACAACACCCCCACAGAAGACTCAGGTCTACAGCTCCAAGCCCAATACAGCAGCCACTAAATCACTGTGGCTGTTTAAATTAATTGCAATGTTAAATTCAGTGTAGTCACATTTCAAGTGCTTAGTAGTCATATGTGAATGGCTTAGTGGCTACTGTGTTGGACACTGTGGCCACAGACCATTTCTATGCAGAAAGTTCTACTGGACCATGCTATTATAGAATATATCTTTGCCCAAACAATGGGGCTATTCCTAAATATAATGAATGTACTTAGTGAACATTTAAGGATGTTTTACTCTATGTATTACCAAACATATTTATTTATGCCAGTGGATATAAAGAACCCCTATGAAAGGGGCACCTGGGTGGCTCAGTGGTTGAGGTCTGCCTTTGGCCCAGGGCTTGATCGCGGTGTCTTGGGATAGAGTTCCACATCAGGCTCCCTGCAGGAGAGGGATTCTCCCTCTGCCTATGTCTCTGCCTCTCTCTCGGTGTTTCTCATGAATAAATAAATAAATAAATAAATAAATAAATAAATAAATAAATAAATAATCTTAAAAAAAAAAAAAAAAGTATCCCTAGGAAGGAAAGGTATTGATCAGCTCCCCCATATACTCATCCAACAATTTAGGAGCAGGGGCTATTTATAGTGTTAATTTCATTTACATATAAAAATAGAGCTTAACAGTGAAAAGAGATTTTTTTTTTTTACAGTTTTTTAGGTATCCAGACTAAAAACTTACATCATTATTTTTTTTTAAACTTTTTTTTATTTATGATAGTCACAGAAAGAGAGAGAGAGAGAGGCAGAGACACAGGCAGAGGGAGAAGCAGGCTCCATGCACCGGAAGCCCGATGTGGGATTCGATCCCGAGTCTCCAGGATCGCGCCCTGGGCCAAAGGCAGGCGCTAAACCGCTGCGCCACCCAGGGATCCCCTACATCATTATTTTTAAAGTGAAAAATGTTTTTTCACAAAGATCTGACATACTGGATCACAAGTACACTTTCATTATACTTGATCACCATCTGCTGGCCATATTATTAAACTGCATAAGCAAATGAAATGCTAGCTGTAATGGGAGACATTTTTAAAGGACATACACAGTCCTGGCTTTTTGCTGCAATGCATTCCTGGAAAACCACATCATAAAGAGATCATTGTAAAGCAAATCATATTTTCCATAAGGGCAGGGCTATAATTAGATTCTTCATTCCAAACTAAAATCTGGCATCAAATAACCCATGGAAGGATCTCATTAAAGCAAGATGCAAAAATTATAGTCCTCTATAATCACTTAAAGTAGGATAATTATTCTCCAAGTCCTTTCTTATAGGTATGAACAAATTTATTATTTAGAGAACACAATATAAATTAAAAGATAAAACTTTAATTCATATAAAGATAACCTATATCTAATACGGTAAAAGTAATATACAATAAATAATAGTTGTTTGCACACTCCTAAAATTTTTATGTAATGTAGATGGTACCTCTTTATAAAATGGCTTCTAAAGAAATCTAAACTAATGACTTATTTTTCATGAACAAAGTCCTCTAAAATAAGCAGAATCCATGTGTTTCTTCCATTAGTACACAGGCTGATTCATCTTTATTCCCCTCCACCCTCTCCTAACCCATAACTTTTAAGCAAAGTTTCAAGTAAAAATAAATGGTATTAAATCATTCTTTTTCATCTTTTCTATCCTAGACCCTAACTTCACTTTGGTGATAAGCTACCAGACCACATCATACTTCACTGAAAAGTCATAAAAATAATTATAAGCCATTAAAAAGAAGCTTCACAGAATCATAAGACAAGAATACAACCTATTATCTTTGTGTTCTGTGTTTGGGATAATGCACAAAAAAAGAATATACAAAGATGACGTGAACTTATGTCTACTTAGGCAGCTTCTAATTCAGGGTATGACCAAATGCAAAAAAAAAATTTTAAGCGGGGGGAGCAGCTACATTGTTATTCCTTCTATCTGGGGGGAAAGGGATTTGCTGAGTTATTTAAATAAAGATTCTTTTGAAGTCTCTTTTAAAATACTCTTAACACTCTTTCTGAGAGTGTGCAGGATTCATGTTTACAATGAGAACCTTCTACATAGCCATTAATTTATTTTTCTCAAGAACACATGATTTTTAGTAATTAAAAATAATTGACCAATGGATTTTAAGATAATATCCTTTAGGAAGACTAGATAATTAGAGAAGCAAAACAATGGTCAAACAAACTAATAAGGAAGCCCCCACAGGAACTATTAAAATAACAATCATCATGCCAAAAGATGGTGGCCACAACAGCTAGCACTTTCCCAGGTCCCATGTCAGAGGCTCTGTGTCTCCATTTTACAAATGGTGAAACCCAGGTTTTGGGAAATTAAGTAATTTGCCTGAGGATACATGGTTGCCAAGTGTCAAAAGTAAGATTTGAAAAAAGGCAAACTGCCTCATTTCAGCTCAATCTAGAAATAACCAAGAACAAAGGCACGGTCACCCAGGACTGCCGATGCAGCTCAAGGGGAGAAAAAGATGGATGAAAGGGGCATTTCCATACTTGCTACAAAAAGTACTCATGCCTACATGGTAGGTTAGAAAAGAACATGAGGTCTAGAATCATCAAGACCTAGATTCCATAACTGAATCCATCACTGGGAAAGTGGCATGACATTACTGACGCTGTTATCTCATCTATAAATACAAAGGCCCATCACGCCAATCTTACAGAACCATAAAGAGGATGAAATCAGATAATATAACTTACCAAAGATTTCTAGAATATTATCTAGCATACAAGGAATGCTTCATAAATGGTACAATTTATCCCACTTGATTTCTGTTTTAACAAATTAGAAATACAAGTGAAATCAACAAGTATTTATTGGGAAAATTTCATCCTTATGTTTAAATTTGTGGATTTGTTACATATAGTTAAATATATTAATGTACATCACTAATGTTCATGATGTCTATCCCCATACATCTTAACAAGACGGTATTTTGGAGGGCAACCTAATAGTACCTATCAAAAAATATGTGTGTAGGGCAGCCCGGGTGGCTCAGCAGTTTAGCGCCGCCTTCCGCCCAGAGTGTGATCCTGGAGACCCAGGATCGAGTCCCAGGATCAAGTCCCATGTCAGGTTCCCTGCATGGAGCCTGCTTCTCCCTCTGTCTGAGTCCCTGCCTCTCTCTCTCTGTGTCTCTCATGAATAAATAAATAAAATTTTAAAAAAATACATGTGTGTAAACTATTAAAAATAACACAGACACGTACAAAATAAAAGTTTTTAACTTTCCACCCAGACTAGTCCTACACACTAAAGGTAAAACTGTTTCAAATGTGGCACCCAGAAATATCCCTTACACATGTACACATATGTCCATATATCCTCTGTAAAACATAAATACACACAAAAGGAAGCTTACTACACTTTTATATACTTCTTTAAAATTTTATATAGAGATATCTCCATACTAGCCCATATAGGTTTTTCTTACCAATCCACAAGATGTTGTACCTAGTAATAATCTCACCAATAGTTTATCCATTAAATCTGTTAATGTACCTAGTTACTGAAACAGCAATTTCATTTCTGGGCATCAGAAATAGCCAAAAAACAAGCAGTTGCATAATGGTATATGTACCAAAATGTTAACTAAAGCATTCTTTATAACAATAAAAAATTAAAAGCAACAGAGATAGGTTAAGTTAGGTTAAATTACAGTAAATCTACACTATTGATTCGCAATTAAACAAACTACACAGACTACATGACACAGGTTCAGACAAGTCAAATGGCAAAAGAGCAAGAGCAAGTTGCAAAATAGTACATATAGTATAAATTAATTCATAATTGTTAAGTTACATTTGTGTGGCTATGTGTCTACTGCAGAATGATACACACCAAATTGCTGATGGCCATTATCTCCCATGAGGCAAGTGGAATAGGGGGATAAGGAGAGAAGGATTTCAACTTTTCATTCCACATATTTCTACATTGAGGTTTTTACAAGCATGTATTATATATAGTTTGTACAATTTCCTAAAATGAGGATAAAAACTGTTATTAGTCACCAATTGCTGCATAACAAATTACCACAAACTGAAGAGCTTTAAACAACACATATTTTACATATTTTCTCATAGCTTCTGTGGGTCAGAAACATAGGTACAGCTGAGCTGGGTCCTTTGCTTAGGGCCGTGCAAGGCTGCCATCATGGTTTGCCCAGAGTTGGGTTCTCATTTGGATACTCTACTGGAGAAGGATCCACTTTCCCCACTGGCATGATTGTCAGCAGTGTTCAGTTCCTTAGAGCTAGTGAATTCATGGCAGCCTGCTTCTTTTAAACCAGCAAGACATTAGAGCCAGTCTGCTGGCAAGACAGAGTCTTATGTATCATAATGTAATCATGGAAGTGAAATCCCAATACCATTGCCATACTTTATTAGTTAGAAGCAAGTCACAGGTCCTGCCCACACACAAGACTATGAACACCCAGAGAAGGACCATGGAGCCACCTGAAAATCTGCCTACCACAAAGATAATTAATGTTTTTACCAGATCACAGTGGTTAAGTACCTGAAGGATGACCAGGAAGTAATATATATATATGGATCCAGCTCATGGTTACAGAACTAAATGAAGTCAGCCAAACAGCACAGGGATGAGATCTAAGTCTACAGTTTCATCAGTAACATTCTGTAAAACCATGCTCCAAACTCAAATGTAAGTAAAATATTTCACCGTCAAGAAAATAAGCAGATATTTGGCATTAAAATACAGTAATAGATCTCTAATAAAATAGAAAAATGATTTGAAAGTGGTTTTTCTAAAAGAAAACATAGGTAATGACATAACCTTAAACCAAGAAATATGAAAAAGGAAGGCAAAGAATAAAACCAGGATGGAACAAGCTATGTGTCAAAACTGATGTGAAATGCTAAGTTTACTAGTGTATGATGTGTATTTGGTGGGGGGGGGGAAGCACGAAGATAAGCATGATTGAATATAATCTCATACTACAAAAAAAAAAAAAAAAAAAAAAAAAAAATTATCTCATACTACTTCTAACATGTCTGGAATGAAGCTATACCCTGTATCCTACAGGAAGAATAAAGGTAAAGAAAAGGTGCCACGTCTACTGAATAGAGAATCCTAACAAAGAGGCTTCAAAAGGGCTCTGCATCTTTAGTAATATGAAAAGGCTAGGACACAAACAGCATAATCTAAAATGCCATTAGAAATACTTCACATACAAAAAGGTCTAAGTAAAGCAGGATTTTATAAAGTGATCAAAAAAGAAACACTAAGGGGGAAAATCTTTTAAGATTAAAGAGGTTTTTCAAAGGACAAGTTGAAGTGATTGTAAAATTTATGAGGCAGCATTAAACTTCAGTTCTAAGTAACAATAAATTATTCACTATAAAAACATACATGTGTCAAATATTATAAGACTCTTAAACTTTTTAAAACAATTTCTTACAGAACTGATTAGATGTATTAGGTCAACACTAGCAGACACTAACTTTTTCATTACCGCAGGATGACCACTCAGAGAGTAAAGGAGTAACTTTAGAAAAACAAAGACAGACCATCAGTAGACTCTTCAGCACCACTCCTGATCTCATCCCACTCATTATGTATTTGGCTTTTAAATCAATTTTATTGCCTTGAAGTAAATGTCAGTTTTATTTTTTAAATGCCTTCATGTATACAAAATTACAAATATGTTAATTCATGTACATGTGGATTAAAATGTTAAATCAAACTAAAATTGAAAATAGATCGAATTAAATTAAGAGAAAAACATAAGAAAAGATACTGAGAAGTTTTGTTTTTGCCAGACTAACTGGTATAAGCCTTGGTGGTATTCTGACACTTGACCAGAAAGATATTTCAATATGTCTTTCCAGCTCACTGTCCTTATATTCCTCACAGTGTGTGAAGAGCATCTCTATAGTCTACATCCACACTTCTCTTAACTTTAAAATTTCTTTCCTCAACTTGTCCAAAAGTTTTTTTCATCCTTGTGGGCCATCTTCTCTGTCACAATCTACCTATCTCAAAAGGTTTTTGTACAGATTAAATTAAGTATGTGGCAGTGCCTAATATGATACATTCATTCATGCATGTAAGCACTCATCAAATAGAAATACTTAACAAAGTTCCCAAGAGGTTCCTTGCCAGTGTTAGGTGCTGGAAACAGTGCAAATAGGAAAAGCATAGTTCCTGCCTCACGGCATTTACCATCTAGCACAGAGGACAGATATGAAATCTTTGCATGTCATGAGTGCAGCAAGGAAGCACAGAGTCCCTTAAACAGACCTGGGGTGTTAGGTAAGAATTTTTTGAATTGTGAGCTCTAAATGACTGAGGACCAAAGGACTGCCTGCTTTTCCCATTAATTACTTATTATATACCTGAATTATTATAAAAAATAATAATAATTTTTGTCTCATATTTGAACAATTTGCATTAAATGCCATTTTATTACAGGTGAGCAACAAAGAAAAAGAAGTTATGTGTTTAAATTATGAAGATTTTATTACGGTATCATTTTCTAGAAAAGTCACTAATATTTGAAGAATATTCTCACTGTATTTTCTTAAATTTTATCCTCTGTTCCAAGGAAGAAAAGCCCATTCACTTGGACTCCTTGAGATCTCAAATCTATTCCTACCCTAAATCTTAATTTTACACACACCTCAATCTTCACAAATATCCCCACAACTACTTATAACTGCTATGTGGAAATTATCCATGCACCTAACTCTCTTCCTTATTTACCTAAAACACCAGTTAGAAATCCAAGTCTGTACAGTCTAGGTAACGAGTGATTATGCTGCCAGATGTAGGGATAGTCTTCACTTCTACAAAGATGCAGTCTCTCTCCTCTTTTTGAGTCTTATAATCCCTCTTCATCTATCTACCTTTTCTTTCCCCTTGTGATATAATGTAAAAATGTGAAAAGAAGTACTTCTTTTACCTCTCAACCCTCCTTAAAAGGGAAGAAAGATCATACTCAACAAGAGATGCAACTGATCTCCAACTCAGTGTCAAAAATGAGTAGCAAATAGCGAAGGCATGCTGTATTAGAGGAGTAGCCAAGTATTACTTAGCTCCAATGTATGGCTGTCTTCTGGAGAGACAGGTGCGTCTCCAGTTTTTTAAATTGTCCAGAAAACTAGGTATTTATATGAAATTCCCCGTTTTTAAGTCTGAATAACTCATTCAAAAATCTTTAAAGATACTACATAAGTCAAACAAAAATCTATTCACATGATTCATTCAGTCTAAGACCACAAGTTTCCAACTTCTGCTCAGCTCCAAGACATGGGAAACTACTTTAGTTCACCTTTGTACTGTAAACTCCATATTCATTACCTAGAAAGGAATACAGCTTTTAGTTGGACACTCAAGAAATGTTTTGGCAAACACCTAATGGATTTTGCAGGCAAACTAAGAATTGTGTTTTTCTTCATATGCAAACCACAATCCCTTTATACCTCCATTTACCAGCTATAAGGCTAACAAAAATTCCATGATAGCACTTCTATTTTTAAATCTCCCCTGACTGCAAAAAAAAAAAAGTATCTAACACCACCTGCTATTAACTTATCTATTCATTTCTCTTTAATCTTCTGAAGGCATCCTTAATTCTACCTACCACTTCTTCCTTTTTGCCTCTCCATTTTGTTGCCCCTTGCTAGTAAAAAAATTTTATGGACTGGATCTCTTGCATTGTGTTCATCTGCCCTTTTCCATCATAATACCTGAGGTCTCAAAAACATACCAGGCTACATCAACCATGAAGGCATTTCAAATTACTAATAACATTTCTCTGATTAAGGGAGAAACAAAAAAATTATACCAAAAAAGAGAGACTATACTGTTAACCAAATCAAATTCCAAAAAAGTAAAATTAGCAAGATAATTAGCAAGATAATGGTGATAAGAAGTGAAGCATGAAGTATGGGTCATTTCAATTGCCACTGTCCAACATTTTAACATTTCAGAAAACAATATCAAAGGTAAAATTTAAAATTTGATAAAAGCCCAACGTAAACCTATCCCTCCTAAAGGCCAAAAATTATACTATGACAATAATAAACCTTTTGTGTATTTGGAAAACTAAGAAGTTTATTTTTATTTCCACTAAAAGTCCTATTTAAGTTAGGACTTTAGTGACAAAGTACAGTTGAGCGGGGTTTATTGTTACAGTCATTATTTTATTAAATCAAAACAAATATTGTTCAATGAGGGGAAAAGAAAAAATTCAAGTATAAGCTTCAAGATGAATATGCAGGATGTTATATTTTGTTGAAGTCATTAGTAATGTTCTTAATTCATGCTTGTCATGAAGGAAAACAGAGAATTAAGTTATTTAAAGATACTGAGGCACTACCTTTCAAGTAATGGGATACATATATATTTAATAGATACCCACAAAGTAGCTAAAACTGTAACAAAATCTTGAATATATAGTAAATGTTAAAGCAAAACTGTTATTTAACCTACCTCACATCCCTTCACAGCCCTCAACTTTAATAAAATTATAAAGTAAATCAACTACTTACCATAAAACACACACACACACACACACACACACACACACACACGAAAAAACAATGTATGAACCAGTTCTGAAGACAGGCTAAATTACAAATTCTATCTGAATCCCATTTTGTTAGCATACCTGTGTCCATCAGTTGGCGACTGCACCAAAGAGTAACCTTCTCCAGAAGAAAGCTTCCATGATTCATTTAATTTGTGTTCACTTGTCCCCAGCTCACCCATTACCCACTCTGGTAATCCTTCTGGGCTTGAACCTTTTGCTCGTGCTGGATTTGGTTCATCAAAATAGATGGACTGATTTTTAAAAATTAGAAAAATTATTCTTTCAGAATGTACTATAATGAAATAAAGATTTCCATCAAGTTTCAAGTCTGGTAACAACCTTTCAAATACTCAATGTAAATTCAATTACATAAAAAATGAATAATGAATTATGAAATATTAAAACACATAAAATGGATACATTATACATTTTATTTATGCTTCGCTGTATAAGAAATCTAATAAGTGATAGAAATTATATAACAGGTGAATCTGGTGATTATTTGTATTATAAAAAAATAAAGCTTTATAAAAAGATAAAGACCACAATGATTTCACTCATATGTGGAATTTAAGAAACAAAACAAAACAAAACAAAACAAAAAAAAAAAAAAAAAAAAAAAAGAAACAAAACAAATGAACAAAGAAAAAAGAAACAAATAAAAAACAACAACAAACGAACAATCCCTTAACTAGAGAGAACAAACCAGTGACTATCATAGAGGAGGTAGGTGGAGGGATGGGAGAAATAGGTGAAGGGGATTAAAAGTACACTAATTATGATGAGCACGGAATAATGTATAGAACTGTTGAATCACCATGCTGTACACCTGAAACTAATATAATGCTGTATGTTAACTATACTGGAATTAAAATTTAAAATAATAATAAAACACATGTAGGAGTGATATGTCTGAAAAGTTATAGCACAAAGAATGGGAGAAGGAAATCTTATAAGCTTCTTCCATAATTCATAAATTGGTAAAATACTTTTGAAGGTAAACTGCCATAAATTAAAGATGCAATTAGTATGCCCTAAGGCAACTACTAAGAAGGAAAGATACAGCTAATAAAAATAGTGAAGATGAAAAAAAAAATAGTGAAGATGAAATGGAATACTAGAAATTCCCAATTAAAAAAAAGATAAATGAAAAAAAAGAAAAAAAATAAAAATAAAAATAAAAAAGATAAATGAAAAGTTCCTTTTAAATTATGTGCTCTATTTCTTTCTGTGATCATTAATTACTCTGCACACACACAATCAATGGGCAGAAAACCACAATCTATAAAAATCAGAAACAAAAATTAGGAATCCATTGATAAAATAAAGGAGGAGCAACAGGTAGAGACCAGGAATTTAGTTCTGACCACACCATAAACTAGAAAATCCCAGGCAGGTCCGTGGCCTTCTTATTTGTGAAATAAAGCCTTTCCTATGATTCTGTGAAATGAATATGAATGGGAAAACATGATGCAACACATCCATCTATCAACGTCTGAATGAGTTTCGGACAATGTTCTACCTTTAGTCCTTAAAGAAGAATGGCAGGAGCCTAATAATTGCTTTTCAAGTGAGGAGGACTTCCTGACACACTTCTGAAGAAAACTCTGCATTAACTGGATACTTGGGCACCAATTCTCCAAATTCTACCCAAAGAATCTTCAAGAGGGGTGTACTCGAGGGAGAGGTTGACACATGACCCTCTCTATTCCAAGTCAGACAGGCACAGCAGTTTTATGAGACCCTCATTGCAATGTTCAATTGAATATCAAAGTCAAGTCACTACTGCCTCCAACACTACTGATCTGAAGCAAAATACAAAGTTCTACTTTAACATTCAACTGGAAACACCATTACAACTTTTGGCATCTCTGCCTTGGACAACAGAATTATCATCTAGGGTACAGTATGCCTCTTGACTGCATTTTGGTTTAGGTTAACCAAAGTCAACTTATAAAATCAGCTTTAAAAAAAATACATAAATATCCTAATAGCAACTACCAATACTGAGTACCCCAGTCAGATTTCTCAAGTATTCAAACACCACACGAACTAAGGCATATTTCATGGTTACAAGGATCAAGACAGTGACAATTCACCAATGAAACATTATTATATCTGCCTTTGTAACAGCTGATTTTGATAGTGAAATTAGGTGAAGTATAAACTCCAACCTACTATCATCATTTTATTAGAGTAGAAAGGAATTTTAGATCCAACCTCTCATGAATTTTTAAATAATGTATCTGAAAGAATTTAATAAACCAGAATTTACTGGTAGACATAAATTATACTTAATGTTATTAAGTATATTTATTATACACTTAATTCAGTGAAAACTAGTGGGAAATTAAGGCTCAATATAAAAAATTTTATTTCAGTTTTTCAGAAATACTGTACAATATTGTGGAATGGGCAAATCAATAAGCACAGTGCTCTTAAGGCCAATATCTGATTTTTATTCAAAGTGGGAAAAAGTGAATTACAAAGAATAAAAACAGTTTTACCTCATATATTACCTAGGACTTATAATATAACTATTCCCAATTGGGATGATGAGTTGACATTTTTAAAGGAATGAAACTAAGACATTTTTTGGTCTATGATACCTACCATGTAGGAAGGCAATGTTTTCAGTGTCCCTGGTTCAGGACGGTGTGTAAAGGGCCCTTCAAGCACTCCTCGCTTCAGCATGTGCAATAACAGTTTTGCATACAAGTTCCGGTTCTTCCGGCCCACTATTCCTGCACCTGTTCCTGAAGGCTCACACAGTTTCCTGATCCAAAGTGCACACCTCTGCCGTTCTAGAAATAGGTAAGAACTGTTAGAAACTTGATTTTTCAGAAAATAAACAGTAAAGATCTGTAAAACACCTGCTTTGGTCTAGAGCAGGACCTAGCAAACTTTGTCAAGTGCCAGACAGTGATCATTCTAGGCTTTGCAGGCTACCTGGTCTCCGACACAACTACTCAACTCTGCCACCCTAACGTGAGAGCAGCCACACACCACATGTAATCAAATAGTCATCAGCATCTTCTAGTAAAACTTTACAGAAAAGGTTTGGCCCTGGGAGGCTATAGTTCACCAACCCCTGGTCTATAGTTTAACTTTTTCAGTTAACTAGTCATCAGGCAAGACAAATGCATAGAATTATTTTCTCAAAAATAAAACCTCTGGATCACTATTGAATAAATGTCTGAATAAAATTTTACTATAAAAACATCTCTAAGATAATTTTAGCTGTGTTGAAAAATCTTTCTATAATTCTAACTACACAAAGCAAAGGAGAGATGAAATGCAATCTTATTTAAGCTTTTAAACTTAACCTAAAATTAGATCTCAAATGTTTTACTTATTAAAGCTGATAAATTTCAGATTTGTAGTTGATTAATTTAGGGTTTTCTTTTAGCCTCTCTAAAAATAATTGAGGGCTATTAACCTGTAATTTAGCAAAATAATTATCCCTCTAAAGACTACCTTAAAAATACAGCACAGTTTAATCCACATATAATGACCTATTGACTACTTTATCTGACCACAACACAGAATTCTAGGCCTCATGAAAACTATTTTGACATTAATCTTTTATCAATCTAACTCAATTTGAGGATTATATATCTAACATAAATCATAAATCTGCTTTAATCTCTTAGTTTCTAAAGGTCATATTCATTTATTGTTTTACCTACAAAAATCGCTAGGACCGGATTTACCACTTTGCTCATACCAGATTTATCACTACAAGTACGAGGGCTAACCTTTAAAGAACTATTGTATTTTTAGCTTTGAAAATTATATAATCACAAAGCAAAGTTCATGAAATATTGGGTGTACTTTGAGAAAAAAATGTGAAACAGATAAAGATAAGAAAACACTTTTTCAAACCATGTATTTTCTATATGCCTTGCAACAAATCTATATAATACCCTAAGGGCCAGAATGTGGTACAATTTAGCTCATGAAAAGAATTCTTTACTTAAAATATTGAGGAGAGCCATTATTAGAAGTAGAATTCAGCTGTAAGAAGATATAAATTATTATCATTGTTCAGGCTCTTGACTGGAATGGGAGTTCTGGAGCATTCATTACAAATTAATGAATTAAACAAAAGGGCAGAATATATCAATACTGACAATGAGTCATGAACCAAAGATTACAATTAATCCGATTCTATGTACCTACATTCACTTTTAAAAGAAGATGAAATATGAGAATAGTTTTATTACAAATACATTTATAATGGAAGACTTTAATGCAAATTTGTCCTATCAGCAGATCTAAGACAAAAGATAAAGGCAGTGAGTATCAGAAGAGACCACAGTATAGATATCATTAAATAGAAATACAATTAATCAAATAATATACAAACAATACAAATCATGAATGAGCCACAGGATGTGAAATATGCATCTTTGAAGACTAGCAGAGGGAGAAAGAGGAGGTTACAGTCTGATGAGGCAAGAGAAGAGGGTAGGAAAAGAAGCTTGGAAGAAGACCATGCCAAGCCATCCTGCGAGAAAAGGCTGCAGCCCTGCAACAATGGGTGGCCACAAAATGCATAACTGATACACTATACCCTCTTCTCCCAGTGTAGCTCCCTGGAACAAATATCTAATATTGAGTTGCTGCCTTATTTTGAATACGGAGTTCACTTAGAGACCTTAGGGAAATAGGGAACTTGGACAAAACTTGGATAAAAGCCAGAGTTTCTTGCTCCTACTCCCCACTACCAAATCAGATTTACCTTCACAACCTACTACAGTTTAGAGAATCATCCTGGCCCCCTAAACTCACTCCAAGTATTCTCTGATGCCTTAAATTATCTGACAAGTCTTTGACTTGATACAAAGACCCTCATACCATAATTAGAGAAAACAGGCCAGGAATTGCAGACAAGATAGCAACAAAAACTCATTCACAATTGATTTCATTCAGTCAACCAATAAGCATATGAGAGCAATAGATATTTTTCTGCTTTGATAAATAAAATTGTCAGAAAAAAAGATAGACAGTAAGCTCCTTTAAGAGGAAGCATTTCAGGGAGAAAAAAGATGCAGGAAGAAACAGTTGTAGCTAACTCTAGAGATCCACAGGCTTTAAGCTCATGATGTCTGAAAATGGTATCATAGGAAGATCTTTCCACAGTTTACTAGGATATTATCACTAAATTTCTACCAACCGTTGAATAGCTCAAAGCAAACAATCCTACATCAGCTTAAGATAAAACTGATTAAAGAAATTTAGCTTTTTGGGATGCCTGGGTGGCTCAATCAGTTGAGCATCCAACTCCTGGTTTCAACTCAGGTCATGATCTCAGGATTGTGAGACTGAGCCTTGTGTCTGGTTGTGGGTTCAGTGGGAAGTCTTGAGATTCTCTCTTTCCCTCTCCCCCTCCCGCCACACACACACACACACACACACACACACACCCCCATGCCCTTTCTCTCTAAAATAAATAAATCTTTAACTTAAATAAATTTAGCTTTCTTTTTCATTTTTTTTATTTAAAGATGTTATTTATTTATTCATGAGAGAGACAGAGAGAGGCAGAGACACAGGTAGAGAGAGAAGCAGGCTCCTCACAAGGAGCCCGATATGGGACTCGATTCCATGACCAGGATCATGCCCTGAACCTAAGGCAGATTCTCAACCACTGAGCCACTCAGGTGTCCCTTAGCTTTCTTTTCATTGTGATAGTTCATTGGTTTGAAAAAGTAATATAAAGAAAAAAATTATTCTTAAGAATCTAGTTTACAATCATAATCTTACCTGACCTATGGGATAATTTTAGAACAAAGGGCTTCATATCTACCACAAAGTGATCAAATTCTGCATCCAGCTTCTCCCATTTTTCTTCTTCACTTCCTATTTCCATAATTCAGCCTATAAAAGATTTAAAATTAAAATATTAAGATCTGTCTGCTGATAACTACACAACTCTAATGAAAGAGATCAAGAAAAACTCATTAGAGCTAAATAGTGTTAAATATCCCCAAACTAATCTATAGATACAATTCTAGTCAAAATTCCAGCAGTATTCTTTGTAGACATGTACAAGCTGGTTTTAAAATTTACATAAAAATGTAAAGGAACTAGAATAGCAAAAACAATTCTGAAAAAAGAAAAAAGTTACTGGAGAATTCAATTACCTGATCTTAAGATGTGCTATCAAGCTATGTAATCAAGACAATGTGGTATTGGTGAGAGGATAAGACACACAGACTCATGAAGCAGACTAGAGTTCAGAAATTGATGCAAGTATGGACAGCTGGTATTTGACAAAGGTGCAATTCATGGAGAAATGATAGGTTTTACAAAAAAGACACTGTAACAATTGGACATCCATATGGGAAATAAATAAATAAACGTCAACCTAAACCTTATAGTGTATGCAAAAATCAACTCAAAATAAATCATAGACGTAAGTATATCGAAAGATGAATGGATAAAGAAGATGTGGTCTATGTATACAATGGAATATTACTCAGCCATTAGAAACGACAAATACCCACCATTTGCTTCAACGTGGATGGAACTGGAGGGTATTATGCTGAGTGAAGTAAGTCAATCGGAGAAGGACAAACATTATATGTTCTCATTCATTAGGGGAATATAAATAATAGTGAAAGGGAATATAAGGGAAGGGAGAAGAAATGTGTGGGAAATATCAGAAAGGGAGACAGAACGTAAAGACTCCTAACTCTGGGAAACGAACTAGGGGTGGTGGAAGGGGAGGAGGGCGGGGGGTGGGGGTGAATGGGTGACGGGCACTGAGGGGGGCATTTGACGGGATGAGAACTGGGTGTTATTCTGTATGTTGGCAAATTGAACACCAATAAAAAATAAATTTATTATAAAAAATATATATATATAATGTAAAACTATAATACACTTAGAAGAAAAGATAGGAGAGAATCTCTATGACCTTGAATTAGACAGGATTTCTCAGATATGACACCAAAAGTACTCCCCATAAAAGAAAAATTATTATATTGGACTTCACCAAAAAAAAAAAAAAAAATGCTCTGCAAAGGACTCCATTAAGGGATTGAAAAGATAAGCCACAGACTGGGAGGAAATATTTGTAAGTCATATATCTCATAAAGGATTTATATCAAGAACCTATAAAGAACTCTCAAAATTCAACCATAAGAAAACAACCCCAAAAAAACAGCCAAAAAAAAGTCCCTTTGCCAAAGAAAATACAAATAACAACTAAACACATGAAAAGATGCTCAATGTCATTAATCATTAGAGAACTGCAAATTACAATCACAAGATCTCAGCACATACCTATTAGGACAGCTAAAATTAAAAATACCAAATAAACAATACCAAATGCTGATGAGAACACAGAACCACAGAACTCTCATGAACTGCTGGCAGGAATGCAAAATGGCGCAGCCACCTTGAAAAACAATTAAGCAGTTTCTTCCACAGTCCAACATACCCTTATTACATGATCCAGAAATCCCACTCTTAGGTATTTACTCTAGTGAAACAAAGTCTATAATCATGCAAAAAAGACCTGAATTTAAGACCCGTAGCCGCTTTTTTCTTGGTTAATCACCAAACACAGGAAACAATACAAATGTCCCTCACCTGGGGAACAGATAAACAAAGTCTGGTGTATGCACACAATGAAGGAGTACTCTGCAAGAGAAAACAATGAACTGACATACGTGGCAGGGATAAACTCTAAAGGTATTTCGCTGAGTTGTGGAAACCATTCTCAAAGGGCTATACTGTACAAATCCATTTGTATGACATTCTAGAAAAGGCAAACAGTATGAGTACAGAGAACAGATCAGTGGTCCACAGGGGTCGGCAGGTGGGGGAAGAATCTGAACACAAAGCAGAGGCATGGGGAAAGCAGCTGAGGTGCTGGAAATTATTCTCTTACTGTTTTTATAGCAGGTTATAAGACCCTATTCTATGTATGTGTAAAAGTTCATCAAATTGTATACCAAAAAGTGATTTTTTAACTGTATGTAAATCCAAAATTTTTAATTCCCCTCAAAAAACTAAAAAGATTAGTCCTTGCATTTCTTCGTAATTAGCAAGAAACACACTACCTATAAGAAAGTGAATCCCCAAAATCAGTAGGTTTTGACAAAATTCCTTAAGTTAAAAATATCCACACTCAACATGTTCCCTTAAATTAAGAAAGGTCTTGGAAGGGATATGGACTACCTCTACACTACGCATAGTCCCCAATTTGTCATTTATTTATTTACAAATTACAGGTTGGAAAAAAATTTGTCCTGCCTCATAAGCTGTCTCCACAGACTGCGCTACCCCTGCTAAACCAGCTTCTAATACTGATCACAGTGTCCTCCCTCTTACTACCAACAATCTCCTTCTAGAAAGGTCTTTCTACCTGTCTCTGCAAGTAAACCATAGTTCTTGCCAGTCGCCATGACTTCCCTCCCAGTTGCTAGACGTGAACCCATTCCCTCTCAGAAACATGGTACCCACTCTCTGGGGTCTTTCACCCTCCCCTTGGCCTCGGGCCAGGAAGAAAACCAGTGACTGCAACCCATCCTGCCACTTCCCAGCTACTGCTCTTCCAACCTCAACCCAGAACTCTTGTCTTAGGAGGCCCTCAACATCTGACCAGACCTCATTCTCCCCATTCCCATCACCGTTACCTTCCCAAATCCCTTTTATCTGATCATAGCCTTTATCCTCTTATTTTTTTTTTTTTTTTTTGCCTTTATCCTCTTAAACTCTCTCTCATCCTCCGCTTCTCTCAGCAAGCCTGAACTCCTCCAATGCCCTCCTTCACCCCTTCACTAAGGGTCTGCTGGAGAAAAATGGCATTGCCTGTAGTCAGCTTCCCACCTTATCCGAATCCTCGGATGTCTTTCACTATTTCCTCCTCCAAGATGAGCTTTTGAGCTTTTATCAGACATCTTAGAGCCCCTCAAACTGCTCCTGCCTTCCCTCACTCTCAATTTTAAAAAATCTTACCCCAGGAATCCCTGGGTGGCTAGGCGGGTTCACGTCTGCCTTTGGCCCAGGGTGCGGTCCTGGGGTCCCAGGATCAAGTCCCGCGTCAGGCTCCTGGCGTGGAGCCTGCTTCTCCCTCTGCCTGTGTCTCTGCCTCTCTCTCTATGTCTATCATAAATAAATAAAAATAAATCTTTAAAAAAAAAAACTTACCCCCTCTTCATGGGAAAAATAAGAGTCAAGTGGTGACACCTCAAAATGCCCTTCCCTACACCTCTGAACTTTCCTCTAAGAGAATAGAACACCTCCTTGCCTCCTTTGCTTCGGTATCCTTTTTTTTTTTTTTTTTTTTAAAGATTTTATTTATTTAAGTTAAGAGACTTCAGGATCGCGCCCTGGGCCAAAGGCAGGCGCTAAACAGCTGAGCCACCCAGGGACCCCCTGCTTCTGTATCCTAAGCGCTAACTCTCCTCTCTAGTGCCATTATTTCTATCACCTATCAGTTACCTCCTCACAGGTTCACACTTTCCATCCCCTCTGCATCCAGCCCCTCCACAGGTTCCATCCTCTAATTCCCCTCAAGCCAGTAAGTCAATAAGTACTCAGAAATGTCTCCAAACCTGCCTGTGTCCTCTTCTTGCTGCCCCTGTGTCAGAGAGAGCCCTTCCCACTACTCCCCAGCCCTCCTGAAACAGCCAGCCTCCCCTCTGTCTGCTTTTCCTACTCCAGCCACTGGTACCAGAGTAAGTTCCCTAAGTGCAAAGCTAAGTATATCCCTCTCTAAACAAAAATCTCTCTTGACTACCTACTATAAGATACTATTTAAAGCCAAAGTTAGGCCTACAAGTGAACCCATCTCTCACCTCTCCCTACATCCATGCTGCCCAACATGTCCACCTGCCAAGGGCCACTTCCCAGCCAATGACCTCCGTGCCATTCTTGCCACACTCCAAGCCTTTACACAACCCCACATCCTCTCCTCAAGCAGTTCCCTCTGCCTACAGTCAGGTAAATACAACTTAAACAGCACTTCAGAGAAAAGCCTGCCCAGTTTGGTCAAGACTCTTAAGTTCCATTCTCAGTGTGCACTGCTCACATCTGTGGGGCAGCATTCACTATGCTATTATTCTTTGTACATATCTAGGTATTATTTACATGCCTTCCACCATCTGTGAGATGTTCCTAGAAGGCAGGGCCCATGACTCACACATCTTAGACATATCTGGTACTTTACGTGGCACGTTATTAGAAGCTAAAGAACTCATACAAAGAACAAATGCTAACAAAAGGGGAAAATGTCCCACTTTAACAAGACTAATAATGTTGAGAAGATTCTAAGTACCAAACAGATCTTCAAGAATAGAAATATTATATGGCCTTAATTCGATTTACCAAAACGGGCCATCCTACCTTCTGCATCACAATAGAAGAAACATATTGTCAAATTTAAGACTTGATTAAAGTAAATGTTATTTAGGGCAGCCCGGGTGGCTCAGCGGTTTAGCGCCGCCTTCAGCCCAGGGCGTGATCCTGGAGACCCAGGATTGAGTACCACGTCGAGCTCCCTGCATGGAGCCTGCTTACTCCCTCTGCCTCTCTCTCTCTCTCCCTGTGTCTCTCATGAATAAATAAATAAAATCTTAAAAAAAAAGTAAATGTTATTTAAATACATTTTCTGATTGGTTAGTTGGCTTGGGGGTGTTTGGTTGGTTGTTTTGCCTTCCTACAATAACTAACTGCATTCCTATATAATTACACCTGTTATGTACTTGGTAACAGAAGACTATGATACCACTACAGGATATTAGATCATAAAGCTGAAAAGCAACTATTCAAATGGATGAACAGACAACTGGAAACTCCCAAACTCAGAATTTTAAGCACAGCTCTAGCCTAGGAGTATATTCCCAGGCTTAAACAGCGCATCCTGCCCATCTATTCATTCACCTAAGAGCATCAATAGATAAAGCTAAAGCAAAAAGATTTCTAATGATCACTAATTCACAATAAATCCCTTGACACACGCAAGAAAGGTTAACATTTAATGTTAGAGAAAAATAAAACTCAATAAAGACTCCCCCAAAGTCATGAAATTAAGCACAAAGCTCAGATTAAAATTCTGAAATCCCATGCTCTCAGATCCATTATACCCGACCTCTTGGCTATTTACATATACGTCAGCAATATCTCCAATAAAGACATACTTTGAAAAGTAGAAAGGCAATTGGAATTGCTATCAGATCTTACAATACTAGAGTACAGTTTTTTAAAACACAATAAAGGGTCTATGTGACATTGGGTAAATGCTAAAAATCTGCATCTCTTTATCCCTTATTTATTCTCCAAAAAAATTAAGAAATGCAAAAAGGGAAAAAATTAAGGTACCATTTCAAACCTTCAAAGAATTCTTGCTACACAAATTACATCTTATAAACAAACTGTATCTACTAAGTTCCAACTAATCAAAAAGTTTCAGGACTACCTAAAGCTGTATGTTTGCCTTAGGCATGTGCCTATACTAGTCACATAAATTACTTCACAAGCAAAAAGAGAAGTCAACTGGGTGACTCTTGCTTATAATCTAGATTTGATCATGTCTTTCATTTAACTCACTGGCATTATCTTTAAAAACAAAACAAAACAAAACAAAACAAAACTGGGCAGCCCGGGTGGCTCAGCGGTTTAGCGCCGCCTTCAGCCCAGGGTGTGATCCTGGAGAACCAGGATGGAGTCCCACATCAGGCTCCCTGCATGGAGCCTAGGTCTCCCTCTGCCTGTGTCTCTGCTTCTCTGTGTGTGTGTTTGTGTGTGTGTCTCATGAATAAATAGAAAAAAAAACTAATTATACGTGGACACCTATCAAATGGGCTTAAACCTCCTCAAAGTGCTGAGTTGCCCTAGGAGTCAGCAAAGTAGAAGCAAGCCTCAATGATCATAAGGCCTTGGAAGAAAAGCAGCCACGCTGCATAACGAAGGATACGCATCTCTCACGCCCTCTGTCCAACACGATAAACATATTCCTGAAAGCTGCAAAAAAAATAATAAATCAATTTTGTAGGAGTCATTCCAGAACACTTGAAATACGTCCCCTCGGTAAATCAGCAAGTTTTGCAGGTGCACGCGATGTTCGGATGGTCAGCAGAGGGAGTGACTGGGGCTTGCTTTCCCTGATGGTGCCAGGAGCGTGCTGTGCGCTTTACAAACGTGTCCCGGGCGTCATCATCACCCTGGGAGGACGGGCACTGTTTCATGCCCATTTCCCAGAGGGGGAAGCCGAGGCTCAGCGGGGTTAAGGAGCTGCTGCTGCCCCGGGAGTCGGCCCCACGCAAAGTGGCAGCTGGGCCTCGATACTGCGCGCTCCGGGCTGCGGCCGCACCACTGCGCAGATGCTCCTGCCATTCCGCTCGCCTCTTCTACCTTATCTTTACGCCCATCTCTAAAGAACAAAGGGTAAGACAGCCACGGAGGAGGAGGATGAAAGCTGTGGGTCTGGACTTGCGTGGTCGGTTCCTGAAGCGTGGGGCTCGGAGCACGCCGGGCCAGGCCTTCCCGAGCGCGGGGCGCCCAGCCCGCCCTGGGAGGAGCTGAGCTGCCCCGCGGGAGCGGGAGCGGGAAGCAGGGGAGCGGGAGGCAGGGGAGCGGGGGGTGGGGGCCTGCGAGCCCCGGAGGCCGCGGCCGCCTCCCTGCCCCCGCGGCCGGACCCCGGGACCCCGTCCTGGGGACCAGCTCCAGCCGCTTGGAAAACTTTGCCCGGAACTTTCCCAGCCTGGATTTCCCTCGGCAAGTGGAAGCGGGGCCGCCGGCTCGCAGCGCCCCCTCCCCTCCCCTCCCCCCTCCCCCCTCCCCCGCCTCCATCCCCATCCCCGAGCCGCGCGCGCGCCCCACAGGCCTGGCGAACGGGCGCGGGGCCTGCGAGGCGACGCCCCTCCTCGAACGGGCCCCCGGCCCCCCGCGCAAAATTCCACTCGAGAACCCGGGGGGGCAGGGGCGGGGCAGGGGAATTCGGGAAACCGAGAACCTGACGCCCCTACATGCAAGCTTTCGGGTCGGCCGCCTCCGCCGCCGCCGCCGCCGCCGCCGCCGCCGCCGCCGAGAAACGGTTTCAAATCCTTGCGGGCCGCCGCCGCCGCCCAGGCAGCCCGGGGGCGGGGACTTCCGCGCTCGCATTCCCCGCCCCCTTTTCCCACCCCTCCGGTCGCGGCCGGCGCGCGCGGCGCCGTTGCCAGGGCGACGCTCCCGGCCCTCCGGAGGCGGGACTTCCGTCCCCGTGTCCTCGCGCTGCCGGTCGCGGGGAGCGTTGCCATGGCGACGCTCCGGGTCGTCGCGCCGCCTTCCCGGACGGCGGGGCTGCCTGACGACGGTACGTGGGCGGGTCCCAGGCGGAGGTTCCCAGGGCAACCGGAGCGCGGGGTGCGCGCTGCTGCCTTGGGGCGTCTCGCTGGTGACCGCGTTAGGGGTCGTGGAGGAGAAACAGGTGCAGGGTAAGGAAGACGGGATCGCTGGAGGGTGTCACAAGAAGGGGTGCGCCTTTGGACAGACGTCGTCGAGTCTGCAGAAGTGAGAATTTACTGCCTGGTAGCTCAACACCCAGAGGTGACTGAGGTCGAATTAAACAGGAAGCATGCACATTAGTTTGCTTTTTTCTTTTTTCCTTTTCTTTCCTTTTTTTTTTTTTTTTTTTTGCATTCAGAACTATCCGAGGTTTGGAGACACTGGACCCCCCAAATTCTGTCTGAAGATGCTGAAATAAAATAAAAGGTTTTGTGTTTGCCAATTCTGTGTTAGAATAGCAAGATCAAAAAAAAAAAAAAAACATAATAGCAAGATCAAGTGGAAAACGTAATTTTGCTACTCCCAGGAAGTCTCAACCACCCCAATGGCAGTCCCCGTGTCTGCGTTGCTCTGTTGTGGCTTTCTTTGGTCTTCTATTCCATTTCTGGAAAAGCTCTGAAGTATATTTATTTAAATGGAAGGCAGAAACAACATTTAAATTGTAAAAACACTGACTTAAATGAAATTCCGTTTACCACTGCTTTTCATCTAATTTCACAACAGGAATCCTTCTGCAGTATCTCTGCGATACACTCAGCGTGATGCCAAATCTAACATAAGCACAGCTTGACGCAGCTTTTCAGTTTTCCATAAAGAAAATAGAAGATTCATTCGTTTGTAACTAGTTACTTTCAAGCTTCCAAAGGGAAGTGTATTCTCTCCAAGGTGCTTTTTCAAACCCACCCCACCGGAAATAAGCACCAACAGTTCTTCATTGTTTCCATGACAAATTATGAAGGCTAAAAGAAGGTAATGAGATGAAACGCTCTTAGAAATTAGCCTTCCAAAGCATATTTGAGTATGTTTATAGCTAAAGAATGATCATTAATCCGGATCATTTGCACTAAGATTCAGGGATGCAAAACCCATGCAAGCAATTAATTGCAGGAATTTGACCCCTCAGTGAAGATCTTCAAAATATATAACCACATTAAATGGAGAACATGAAATGAATTTTCAACATTTGATGTCTAAGTAAGCATAAGCAAAAAAAAAAAAGTGGAAGATGAAAAAAAGATCAAGGGAAAAAATATAGCAGTCAGGTTCATCTGAGAAGAAATAACTGCAGAGATGGTTACAAATAAAAAATAAGTAAAAAACTTAAGAAAGTAAACTTCTTAAACTATTTTCTCTAAATGAGTATTAAGAGTATTAAGTATTAAGTAGAGTATTAAGTAGAGTACTAATTAATTACTCAAGTAAGTAAGAAGATACGAAAATCTCCCTTTCCACTTTTAAAAACTGGAAGACTGTCATTTTTTTCATTTAAAAAAGTTTATACAGGGGATCCCTGGGTGGCTCAGCGGTTTAGTGCCTGCCTTTGACCCAGGGTGTGATCCTGGAGTCCTGGGATCGAGTTCCATGTCGGGCTCCTTGTGTGGAGCCTGCTTCTCCCTCTGCCTGTGTCTCTGCCTCTCTCTCTTTCTCTCTCTCTCTCTCTCTCTCGCTCTCTCTCTCTCTCATGAATAAATAAATAAAATCTTTAAAAAAATAAAAAAATAAAAATAAAAAAGTTTATACAGGGGCACCTGGATGGCTCAGTGGGTGAGCATCTATCTGCCTTTGGCTCAGGTCATGATCCCTGGGTCCTGGGATGAAGTCCTGCATCGGGCTCCCCACAGGGAGCCTGTTTCCCCCTCTGCCTATGTCTCTGTCCTCTGTGTCTCTCATGAATAATTAAAATATTTTTTAATAAATAAAAATAAAAAGTATAGACAGTTGACCCTTGAACAAAATGGGTTGGAATTGTATGAGTCCACTTATACACCAATTTTTTTCCATAAATCAGTAGTATAGTCCTGTTATTTTCTTTCCCCTTCCTTGACCTTTTTTTTTTTTTTCAGATAAGGGGGGGGTGGTTAAAGTCTTTTTTTTTTAAGATTTTATTTTTTATTTATTCATGAGAGACACAGAGTGACAGAGAGAGAGAGAGGCAGAGACACAGGCAGAGGGAGAAGCAGGCCCCATGCAGGGAGCCCGATGTGGGACTCAATCCCGGGTCTCCAGGATCACACCCCGGCCTGCAGGTGGCACTAAACCGCTGCGCCACCAGGGCTGCCCTTCTTTCCCCTTCCTTATGATTTTCTTTTCTCTGGCTTACTTTATTGTAAGAATACAGTATATGACAGTATAACATACAAAATATGTGTTAATCGACTCTTGTCAGTGAGGCTTCCAGCCAACAGTTGGCCATTAGTAAAGTTTTGGGAGAGTCAAAAATCATACATACAATCAACTGTTCAGGGGTTCAGCCACCCTAATCCCCATGTTGTTCAAGGGCCAAATGTACGTAAACATACATACATATATTTACGCAAAAAAAATATTGTTATGCGGGGAGGTTTTAATTGTTATTTATGTTATAAATATGTAGCTGGGATACCAGTTTGAGACTGAGCTGTGTTCACTTTAGGATTCAAGCCTATACATCATGTTGAGAGGTCTGGTGGAAAATGTAAAGAATCTCCTTACATGAGAACCAAGGAACCCCTAGGAAATAACTCCTCCTACAAAATGGTGAGCAGATCTGGTTCAATGATGATACAAACATTGAAGGGGAAGGTAGTTCTCCATAAAGCATAGTGCTAGCCATAGAATGGCTTCCAGTTCTCCTCCTCTTATAAAAAAAAAAAAAAAAAAATGATTCCTAATCTTTAGAAGTAAGGAATGTCCAAAAATCTTAAAAACTTATAACCCTCCTCCCTTACTCCTCCACCGTCAAATGCTCACATGCCCCAAAATGTGCATACCAATCAAAGGGTTTCCAAAATTTCTGAAGCTCATCCATACAGCTTAGGTTAAGAACGCCTGTGTTTGGATTTTATACCCATTTAAACATTGAGAACAGAAGCCATAACTGGCATTTGTGAACATAGTTTCTCAAGGTAGCAAGTAGTACAGACAACATTGCCCCTAGCAGTGGGCGCCAACAACATCAGAGCAGGCCTCAATGAAAAGTAGCAGCAGCAGGGATGCTTTCATCAAGCATCAGAGATAAGAAGTGAGAATAACAGCATCCTCACAGCTACACACACTAAGAGAAAAATAAATGCTGCACAGCGTATGGTAGTTTAGTAGGATACAGAGCACATGTGAGACCCACCCTGGAGACCTCATTAATATTCAGGAAGAAGTGGCCAGAATCAGAGTCCATTCAGGGACCTCAAGGGTAAAGCCAGATAAATACTCTTTTGTGACTGTTGTAGTAATAGGCCCAAGTTTATATGGCCTGAAAAACACAGTTTCACATAAACTTTTTATGGCTAAACACCTATGGCAACCAATTAAGAAACAGGACTTTTGTGTCTAGTTACCTTATCAAGCATAATAATTTTTCAGCTCAAAATAGATTTATTGAATGCTACTAGGTACCACTGAACCTTTAGTATGTATCTTCAAGGAATGTTTCCTCTACCAGGAATGTTCTAACACTTTGCTCTTAAATGTCGCTTAGTGAGGCCTTCATTGATTCTTAAACCACCCTTTATTCTCTTTCAAAACCCCTGTACCTTTCGTCCATTGCATTTATCAAAATTTATTATCAATTATTAACTAATATTAATAATCTTTTTCAAATGTTTGTAGGCTCCGTAAGGACAGAGACCATATATGCCATGTTTACCACAGTAGACCCAGCACCTTGCAGAGTACCTACCACTTAGAGATGATCCATAAATGTTTATTGAATCAAAGAATGAAGACAGATTGGTCTTTTGTGCTTTTCTCATCACCTGTGGTAGAATAGGACCACCCTTAACTTCCTACTTTACAAAGCTTCCATTCAAAAGACCTAGGAGACTAACTTGTCTGGATTCACATTTTCTTTCTGGGAGAGTGCATCTGATTAGTCTGATTTGAATCCAGTGAAAGCACACTTAATCAGATCGGGTATGGTCAGGAGATTGGGCATCCCACTATATAAACATGACTTTATTAGCTCAATTTTGTGCTAAAGGACAAGGATTGGGATTCCTTTCTCAGAGAAGAAGGCTGAGGAGTTAGCACAAATGGTTCCAACTACATCAAAGCCTCAGGAGTTGTTGGGAACAAAGATGAGTTTCTGCCCTCCGAAAATTTAAAATATAGTACAGATGATAAGACAAACACCAGATTAAAAAAAAAAAACAGATAACTACATTTGGAGTCAGATTATGTCACCTGCTTTAAAAGGTATATCAATAATATATTATGGGAAGAGAAGGAAGATAAAGCAAACACTATATAGTGATTATAAAGTCAGGAAATGAAAGTATATACTCAATCTTGTTTTATCTTTGCCTTTAAAAAGGTATTGAAATTGAAACATTACTCCCATTGAAAATATTGTTTCAAAAAATATATATTGTTTCCTATCAGCTACAAACAACTTAAATGAAAGATGTTTCAAAACCAAGTAACATTTTACCTCAATTTTTAAAAATCCAATGGTAATACAGTTGATAATAGAGTATGAACATGATAGTAAAAACATGACATTCTGCAAAATACAAATTGTTTTTATTTCTTGTGTGGGAAGTTGATTATGCTATAATTCTCACGCCGCAAGCAATCTGTTTCTTTTCAAAATATAAACTTAAACTGAGAAATTAGCCTAGATAATACTGAACTATGTGAATTCAATTATTCCCTACATAAAACATGGGGAAATGTGACCTATTGCTAATTAGAAAGATAATAATTATTCATACCTAGTTTGAACTGGGCCTAGATTTTGTTGTATTAAATCTGATGAACTCTATATTTTAAACTCTGGCTCTTAAAATCATAGTAACTGAAGCACAGACCGAGAGGTTACCTTTATTTTGTGGAAGCCACTGTCATTTGAGTTTCCTGTTTTATAAAGTCAAATGTAAACCTGATTACAGTAACTTACATCTCTTAACTTTAAGCTATAGACACATAAAATTTACATATTTCCTAAAGGCATTCTTTTGATACCTTAATTGCCCTAAAGATCCATACCGAAAGTTTAAGTCTGTACTAATAAATACCAGCAGTGAGTTACAAAATATCATTATTCCATCTCACATACTTGCCAGAAACACAAAGAAGGAAAACAACTGGTAAGAATATGAATCAAGTGTGGACAGTGATTCTCTAGGTGAAGCAATTAAAGCCCCGGTGGCTCAGCAGTTTGACACTGCCTTCAGCCCAGGATGTGATCCTGGAGTCCTGGGATGGGGTCCTGCGTCAGGCTCCCTGCATGGAACCTGCTTCTTCCTCTGCCTGTGCCTCTGCTTCTCCCTCTGTGTCTCTCATGAATAAATAAATAAAATCTTAAAATAAACAAAAAAAAGTTAAGGCTTTTGATCAGGACTGTCAAATTGCTTTCTAGAAGTGTTTTGCAAATTTGCAATCCCACCCAATCATCCCTGAGAGTGGCTGTCTCACATTAACAATTTTTCTAATCTGTGCTAACTGTAAATAAAAACAGTCATCTTTAATTTGCATTTTCACTATTAGAAACATTGAAATATTTTTAAATCTCTATTCATTTTTTTCCTTTTATTCATTTGCAAAAAAAGCTCTTTAGCCCTTTGTCCATTTTTCTAGACTTTGACACGTATACCTAACTTCCATATTTTGATTTCTCGCTTTGAAACCAGCAATGGCTGTGTACATAGTACTTAGCGTGGGCTGATATTCTAACTAATCAAATTTTAGTTGATTCACCATTTCGCATTATCAAGATACTCTGTATCATTAGAATGAAATAAATGAATGACTCTCTTCTATCTAAATGGAAAGCAATTCGTAAATACCTAGAATGATTACTATTATGTAAACACATTAGAGGTAGATATCAAAATAATCCTGCAGCCACTAAATTCCTTAAATTGGATAGGAAATGATTCAGAACTTCCTATTTACAGGTCACAAAATATAAATTGTAAGACAAAAACAGATGCAGCATGTAGAGAGCAGAAACAGAATTATGAGGCATGTTTTCTTTTCTTCACTACTAAAAAAGAGAACAAGAAAAAGTTACTACCTGTAACACGATGATGCTGGATTCCATCCTTCTGCCAGAACTAAGCTGCGCTCACCATTCTATCCCTACCCCTGTGGCTTACTCTATCCTGCCCTCTGGGGCAATCCCTACTGGAGCTACCAAAAGAAACTGGCCCTTCTCCCTTCAGTAATATGCATACTGCCCTAGCCAGTGTGCAAACTGGCAACCACCTACCGGGGCATTTCACAGCCTCCCTATACAGACATCTCTCCTCTAATGCTTCAGCACTTCTCCCTTGGCTGTGAAATTCTAACTTTAGATTGCAATCATTTCCACAAAGCCACTGGGGAAACTCATAGCTAAATTAGCAGCATAAGAATGGTAGAAAAGACAAGATTCTGAAGTTTGGATAACTGTCACTAGCTTTGTGACTCAGGTAAATGAAGTGACATGAGCTTTATTTTCTTTACCTTCCCTGTGGCATAACTGGGAAAATGAAATTAATAAACGTGAGATATATGGAAAATTGCCCAATGCTTGACATGAGGAAACTTGAATATCTTTTTCATTCCCAACAGTTTTGCAAGCAATTTTAAAAGTAATAGATGCCACCAGGAGGCAGCATTCGTCCACAAAGAACTGTTTATCTAACACACCCACACATTCACGTACCTACTCACACACACGCTCATGTCGACCCATACATCACACATTCATACACATACACACACATTCATGCACACACAGACATCACACGTTCACATACACATACATCACACATTTACACATGCACACTCACATGCTCTCAAACACACACTCACATACACACACTCCCACTTGGATAAACTTGCTCACACATGTGCACACCAACCACACACACACACACACACACACACATTCATGTATATGCATACATCTCACATTCACACACATCCTTGCACACATCCCAGATGACTTTCTTTTCTTTCTCTACTTCTGTGTCTTTTTAATCTTTCACTTAGGGATTAAAGTGAGGAATGGGGATCCCTGGGTGGTGCAGCGGTTTGGCGCCTGCCTTTTGCCCAGGGCGCGATCCTGGAGACCTGGGATCGAATCCCACATCGGGCTCCCAGTGCATGGAGCCTGCTTCTCCCTCTGCCTATGTCTCTGCCTCTCTCTCTCTCTGTGACTATAATAAATAAATAAATAAATAAATAAATAAATAAATAAATAAATAAAATTAAAAAAAAATAAAGTGAGGAATGATCCTCAGGGTAGATGGGAAATTTCACTGATGAATATTTGTTATTGAGTTTGGGGCCTCAGAAATGAGACCTTATATATTGAAAGACTGTTCAATATCTTAGAAATGAGAGAATTCATTTTTGATACTCTAAACTTCTTAGAGATATATAGGACAACATGAGAGAAAAGCTAAAACATGGACACCTTTGCATTTAGAAGCTTAACCAGCCATAATCCAAGAAAAGAAAGCTGGTCATTGGGAAGCACAGCTGGGGACCTAGTTGTCCTGAAAGAAGGAGGCCTCCTTGGTCATATGTAGCTTATTGCATTGGATGGATCTGCAGTTGCTAGTTAATTACTGTAGCATACCATGGGAGGACAAATTCAGCCATGCTAAAATATAGGATGATAACCTGCTGCTTAGCCATAGTTGTACCTTTCTCATCTGACTGCCTGTGGGAGGAGGAGGGAAGTACTTCCTGGCCTGTCAGCCAGCAGGAGAGATCACTGAGCTTGGGCTAGGGAGGGGATAGCTGAATTTTGATGACAGGTGACCTGAAGACCTAAGCATTTAAGAAGAAAAACATCTGGGAAAGAAAATCTACCTATGTCATCAAGTGGACCACATAATCATGAAAGGAGAGGACTGCAATTGGGCAGTTTCTACTGATGGAGCCCTCTAATCAAATAACCTCTTCAGATTGCCAAAAGTAGCAGATTTTCATCCTATGAAAATATCATTAAATTAGAGGACTCGGAACTATGGCCTAAGCTTCAAAGTCTACTCTGATTAATTTTTCAGGGATCCAATCTTATCCAGCAGCCTGAAATGCCTTCTGAGGAACAAAATGGTGCAAACACTATCCTCACCAAACATACCATATTCTAGGAGCTTCTTTGTGGAGCAAGTTAAGGGGATAGGAGGTAGAGAGGTACTATAGTCTTAAAATAGGAGAGCTAGGATCAGGAAACTTTGGCATTGAGAACACTTGGTGTTGTTACCAAATAACAGATGTGAAGCTCCAGTCATCAAGAGAGTGGGTATCGACAAATAATAGGCAAATAGATCAATGGAACAGAATAAAGAGCCCAGAAAAAGACCACCGTAAATACAGTCCACTCTTTGATAATCTACTTTATCCTTGATAAAGAAGCAAAAGAAATTCAAAGAAACAAAGATAGTCTTTTCAATAAATGGTGCTAGAACAACTGGACATCCCTATGCAAAAAGATTAATCTAGAACACAGACTTTACATCCATCACAAAAAATAACTTAAAATAGATCATAGACCGAAATGTAAAATGAAAAACTGTAAAACTCCTAGAAGATAACATGGGAGCAAATCTGAATGATCTTGGGTATGGCAACACCTTTTTTAGATACACATCCTATGTCATCAGGGAAATACAAATTAAAACAATGAGATCTCATTATATACCCATTAGAATGGCCAAAATTCAGAACACTGTCAACATCAAATGCTGACAACGATGTGGAGCAACAGGACTTCTCATTCATTACTGCTGAGCATGAAAAATGGTACAGCCACTTTGGAAGGCAGGTTAGTGGTTTCTTACAAAACCAAACACATTCTGGGTGAAATAGGTAAAGGTGGCCAAAACTTACTTCCAGTAATACAATATATACTTCCAGTTATAAAATCAATTAAGTCCCGGGGATGTAATGTACAGCATGGTGACTATACTTAATATTACTCTATTGTATTGTATATTTGGAAATTGCGAAGAGAGAAGATCTTAAACGTTCTCATCACAAGAAAAAAATATATAATTGTGTGGTGATGGATGTTAACTATACTTATTGTGGTGATCATTTTGTAATACATATATCTCTCAAATCATTATGTTGAACAAGAAATTAATATAATATGTTATAGGTCAATTATATCTCAACAACAACAAACAAACATATTCTTACTATATGATCCAGGAATCATGCTCCTTCGTATTTACCCAAAGGAGCTGTAGAAATTATATCCACACAAAAATCTGCACACAGATCTTTATAGTGGCTTTATTCATAATTGCCAAAACTTGGCAGCAACCGAAGTGTCCTGCAGTCTGTGAAAGGATAATAGGTAAACTGGTACACCCAGACAATGGAATATCATTCTGCAGTAAGGAGAAATGAGCTATCAAGCCGTGAAAAAAGAGATGGAGTAAACTTACACGTAGATTACTAAGGAAAGAAGCCAATCTACAAAGGCTAAATGATTCCAACTATTAGACATGGAAAGGCAAAACTATGGACACAATAAAAAGATCAGTGGTCGTGGGTGATCATGGGAGATAGATGAACAGACAGATTACAGAGGATTTTTAGGGCAGTGAAAATACTCTTTACGATGGATATATGTCACTATACTCTTGTCTGAATCCATAGAATATATTCTATTATTGTAGAATATATTCTATTGTTGTATATCTGTTGTATACAACACCAAGAGGTAACCTTAAGGTAAACTATGGACGTGGGATGATGTGTCAGTGTAGGTTTATCTTTGGTTAAAAATGTGCCACTTCGGTAAATGATGTTGATAATGGCTAGGGTATGCATGTGTGAGGGTGAGGGGTATACGTGAAATCTCTGTACTTTCCTTTCAATTTTGTTGTAAACCTAAAACTGCTCTAAAAAAAAAATAACAAAGCCTCAAAAAATAAATGGTAGAATAATGTCAAAAATACAATATGTGTTCTTGTTTTGTTTTGTTTGATGTGTGTGGTTTATTTTTATGTTGTTTATGTCCTTTCAACATCAAGATGTCCCAAATATTTCTTGAAAGCAGGCATGGCAGAGCCTACAGGGTGTGAAAATATTGAAAAGCATTTATGCCAATTGATAGATAAGTGTTGCCTCAAATCTCTGAGTACCAACCACGAGGCCAACAGCTTTTCCCATAGGACCTCCTGCCCTGAGTTCACACAGTCTGACAACTAAAGACTAATGCCTGATACATCAGGGGGCTTTCAGCCCCAACTCCCCACCTCAGCCCCCAGTCCAGGACCACCATTCATTCTGATTGGTCCTATATGGTCCTATATATGGTTATACCCTCGAGATAGGTCGTAGATAATCAATACTTAAAGTGAATAATCCCCCATTGGGTGTATTCCTTCATTGGGTATAAGCTGGATGATAGTACTTCAAAATTTCTGGATTACATCTTAGTTGATCCAGGTAGGTAATGGCCTTGTGAAAGAACAGGAAAGCTTAGTTGTGAGTTTTTATTAAAAGGCCATCAGAGATCGAGCAAAAGGCCTTGGAGCTCAGGTCTACATTAGAAAGGCCCCCAGTAATTACTAACCAGATGTAAAAGAAAGTCATTACCAACTTTCACTGTTCCATAGCTCTGTTCAAATGAGCTGAGGGACAGTAAGCAATTTAAAATTTTTTCTATGTATTTTTAAATTTTGAAATAACAAAATTAATTAGGAAAGTGGGTCTAAAGCTTTGCAAGAGAAGAAGTCCAGAGCAATGTCTCTTTTGCTCAGCAAAATCTCCAAATAGGGCTTTTTGGTTTATGAAGGGGAGGTATGAAACCATCTCAAACTCAAGCCCTAATACCCAGACAGAGGGCAGGGAGAGACAATACAGAAAGGATTGAGGAAGAAAAAGTAAAATTGTTTTTTAAGGCTAAGTAATGGGAATGTGGAGCTTTTGAATCACCACCTGGGAGAGAAGGAAAGGGCGAGAAGCAGAGAAACATCTTGGAGAAAAGATCTGACCCGCATCACAGGAAGCAGGTCAAATCCTGATGAAAAAGCATCAGTGAGAAAATACCTTTGGGGAGACAGATTTCAAGTGGCAGGTACTATTTGTGGAGCTGGCAAAGAGAAACAGCTTTTTTCAGTATTTTTATAAAAATAAGAAATGAAAAGATGGAGCAGTGGCTGGAAAAAAATGTCAGGCAACAGGAAGCGTTTTTGTAAAGGATAGCATTACTGAATATTTGTACACTGATGGAAATATTCCAATAGAAAGAAAAAAAATTAAAATGGAAGATCATTCATGGCAGGGGGAAAATCCTTAAGTAGGAGAGACAAGATGGGATGCAGTGCATAAAGTTTGCCCCCAGATGGGAACTCAGAGTTTATCCACTGCAGCAAGACAAAGGGCAGAGAACCTGGTGCAGGTACTGGTAAGTTGACAGATTTGGTCACAGGAAGATGATTTTATTTTATTTTATTTTATTTTATTTTATTTTATTTTATTTTATTTTATTTTATTTTAAAGACTTATTTAGAGAGAGTGTGTGTGTGCATGTATGTGCATGAGTGGGGGAGAAGAAGAGGGAGAAAGAGGGACAGAAAGCATCTCCAGCAAGACCCCCCTTCCCCCTGCTGAGCATGGAGCCCAATATGGGGCTCGAATCCAGGACCCTAAGATCATGACCTGAGCCAAAATTGAGAGTCAGCCATTTAACCAACTGAGCCTTCCGGGTACCCCATGGGAACATATTTTAAAAGGTCTTTTCTATTTTCTTGATGCAATAGGAGCATGATTATCTGGCAAGCGTGAGGGGAAAGAAGGTGGCTAGGGGAGGGTTGAGAAGAGAAGTAGCCACCTTGGAGAGGAGGAGAGCGCACAAATGGAAGAGATATGGTAAGACTGCTAGGCAGAGCTGAGGGCTCATATGATGGTTCTCTGGACCATTCTATGAAAAATACTGCAGTCGGTTTAGGCATTTGAGAATAGAACAAGGGAGAGGGGAACTGAGTTACCTGGATAATAAGTGTACTCTTTCCATTCCACAGCCATAAAATTTCCATGTTCCAAATGTTCAGATTTCTTAACCAGCTAACATAACATAACACAACATAAAGTAAGCTACCACACTGCAGTGACAGAGCGGGTAAGTTTTCAGTCACTTTATTTTTCCACCTTTCTTTATGTTCCTTGGACAGACACCGATTCCAGTATGGCCTTTAATTCTGAATCTGAAAACCAGTTTAGCATGGCTTTACATCTGATGCATCGGTTTTCCAGAAAGCCAGAGAGCTGTGTTCTGTTTGGGAAGGAAAAGAGAAAGATTCTAAGCGAAACAATCATTTCTTAAATTTGTTAAGTAGCTAAGCCAAATCAAATACATTTTACAAACGTGTGGGAAAATTTAATTATATGAATAAAACCATTGACTGTGAGGTTTAAGTGTTAGGAGAAAACATCAGGGAAATGATAAGGCACTCATTTCCAAGAGAGAAAATAAAAGGTTCTATATAATTCTGACAGTCAAGATTAAAAGGAAAAAAAAACTATATAAGGCTTTTATTTATTCACTGATGCACTAACAGTGCTGCATCTGTCTAAAGATTGTAAGAGACAATAGCCTGAAGAAATACATCAACAAAACTCTGCTTGTTTTTTTTTTTTATTATCCTAATATTTTGTATTCTGATTTGTACTAGACTTCATGTCCTCTGTCGATTTCAATATTTAACATCTGCCCAGGGGTCTGCTATATTTTGAACAATAACAATTTATCCAGTGCATTTCTAACTGTTACTGATTATAATAACTATCATTGTTTGAGCACTTACTCTGGCTTGGATCATTCCGATTATCAAACCCATGAAGTAGGTATGAGTACTAGTTATCATTCCCTCTACTGTCTCTAGCTGGTCACTTCTCAAAACCCTCTCTTCTCTAATCTGCCTGCCCAATATAGAGCTGTCCACATTCTTGGAACACTTCTAAACTAAGAGCCAATAGTACTTCAGCCTCTGGCTCATTCTTCCTTTACAGTACAAGGATATTTAAACCCTAAACCCCCAAATTTAAAAAGTCGGCAGTTCTAAATGCTGATCATTGTATGCTTCTTTATCTCACACAAATATGATCCCATATTCCTTAAAATATTTTGCTCTAATGAGTACTTTGCTCTAATGGGTACTTTTCAAACTCTAGGAATTGCTGAAGGAAGGGAAAAAAATGTTAGAAGATCTATAAACCAATCACCATCACCATGAGTTACTTCGTAATTGAGGTGACTTCTCTATAATTTGGGACCAAGAGGCAGCAAATATTATTATTATTCAATATTCCATGAAATATTTTTATTTTTATTTGAGCTTAACCTGAAATTATACAGGACGGCATAATTCATCTCAATATTCATTGAATAAAATTGCAATCCTGAGTTTTAAGGAAGAGAATTGGAAAGGAAGATGCTATTGCAAGTGAAAAAAAATGAATCCATTTATTGCTTCATCGTGCTCTTTCCTTTGGTCCCTGCCTCTTTTTAAAAAACCCAGCAGCCAGGGGCTCAGGTCATGATCCCAGTCTCCCTGCTCAGCGGGGAATCTGCTTCTCCCTCCCCCTCTGCCTCTCCCCCCCTCATGCACCTGCACACGTTCCCTCTCACTCTCTCTCAAAAAAAAAAAAAAAATCCAATGGCCAAACTGATATGGCTTCTTATTATGTAACTAAAGTACTTATTACGGTGAGGGGCAAGTGGAAGTCCTAGCTAAAAGTACCAGTGTTAGACTCACCCTTGAAGCATTTGGGGATTTCAATGGTGCCATCTATGCACTCAGCATCTTCTGTGTAGCTACACTTCTTTTCCTTATTCTTGCAGTAGAAAGAAACTTTTTGACCATGCAGCATTCCATCCTTAAATTTTTCTTGAAGCTTTACTCTCTCTCCTTGGTATAGCACAGTAGCTTTTTTAACAGATAATTTACAAGATGCTGAAAGAGACAATATTTGTAGTCAAGACTTAGGAGTTCATTTAGTCTTTCTTAAGGACAACATAGTATTTGAATTAGTAGATGAGTACACCTGAAACAAACTGCTCAAGACAAGAAGACTCCAAGTATGTTCATAGTTACTAATGTCAGTGTCAGTGCTAATAGCAATTCTTTATCAATAGAACCATTAATCATGGCTTCCAAGATGCCCTTTTCTCCCCGCTGTAGTAGTGACATATGAGGATCAAAGCAGAAGCATCAGATTTTAGGCGTCAGTGAAAAAGAATTTCTACTAGATATTGCCATTTCATACAAACCTCCACTGCCCCATTTAGATCCCATTTATTAAGCTAGTGTAGCCATCTACCAGCCACTGTGTGCATTGGCTGATAATAGCTCATAACGGTTCCTTTCTCTGAAAAGTTGCCCTCAGCCATAAGGGAGCCACTTCTTCTGGGAGCGAATCAGCCCCCACACGAGGGTCAGGGAAGGGAGCAGCCCATAGCCAATGACTGATTAATAAAAGGATACAAGAGGCAGGTCCCCATGCCCTTTGGTGGGATCCATTCTGGAGTAGAATTCATGTCTAGAGCTCCCAAGGGGATGAAACTGAAACCAGTCTCCTGTTGAGACCACATATTTGTTCAAAACTTAGTCCCTGAATCATCATCAGCAGAAGCAGCAGGAACTTGGTGGAAATGCACATTCTCAAGTCCTATACCAGATTTACTGAATCAGAAACTCTGGGTTTAAATAAGCCCTCCAGATGATTCTGGGGTACAGGGAAATTGTGACACTCACTGAATAAATCATCTGCACTTGAATCCCTGTCTTAGGCTCTGCTTCTAGGGGACCCCAACCTAAGACACTAATTATACATCATTTTGCCTGCTGTGCCTAATTTTTTTTTCTGCTTAGACTGCCTAGCCCTATGGCAACCTGAGCAGAAATACAGTGCTAATACTCTTGCATAGGCATGACCCCAGATCAAGGATAGACACCTAACTCAAAAGGAACCAGTGTTTCCAGGGAAAAATGCTAGTTAGTGATGAATCCTTTGGCTGAAAGGTCCTAGTGTAGAGTCAAGCCAGGTTTGAAGTGAATGAGCAGGGAAACACGGAGATGAGAGAGAGACCATGAGGCCACTGAGATATGGAAAGAGTAGCAATAGGGCCTGACTTTCAGTTCCAATCCTCAGGAGGACCAGTTGCATTTCATTTCCTCATCTTCCATGTCCACATGATCACTTGTTGCCCATTTATGACAAACCCCCATTTCCTTGAACAAGCTTGAATGTCTGGTTGTTTTTTGCAATAATGAGAAGAGTCTAGACTAGAAGAAAGCAGAAAAGGATGCTCACAGGAAGGCAAGTATAGGAAACCCACACAATCTTCCACCATATCATCAATGTTTACAAAGGATCTGTTTATCCTCTACAGTATCATCTCAAACAAGCTTCCTAAGCATGAAGCTCCCCATGCACATGTGAGTCCTGAAGTTCAATAACTGAAGCAAGTCTAAACAATGAGCAGAAAATGATTGGCACAAGAAAATGGCAAGTAAGGGTAATCCACTGGATAAATTCAGAGATGAGTTATGATCTCACCCATATTTCATACCTTTACAACTTGGTTGTGCAGACCAGTTTCCAAATTTGTTACATTCCACTACTTCTGGGCCATCCAAGGTATACGTATCATGGCAACCATACATGGCTTTATCCTTGTAATAAAGGATTTGTTTTGCAGGATAGTTCACAAACCCATTGTCTGGTCTTGATGGGAATGGGCATTTTACTTCTAAAAAGTGTATTCAATAAGACATATTAGTATAAAAGGTAGTACTTTCCCATAGTTGTGAAATATTTACTTTCCAGCTTCCATTACTCCCATTGAGCCACTGGGTGTTCCTGTAGCTGGAATGCAATTTTTAGGGACCTAGGTGTTCAATTCTGTCCCCCTTATCTTATGCTCACATGACCCTGGATATTAAAAAGAAACAATACTTTGAAAGTAAATCAGTGAGTTACCAAGTTCTTTGGGCTCTCATACAATCACAAGGTATTATTTATTTCAAATTTCATCTCCATGCAGTCTAAGATGGCAGGTTTGAAAGAAGAAAAAAGTCTGTCTCTTTTAATCAACAAACCATGAAATTAAAACACAAAGACTCCCTCCACACGCACTAGCACACCATTATTGGATTTCAGATGTTAAATCTAATTCTTATGAATGTCTTCCGTCTATACGAGAAGCCAGAATGAAATATGGAGAAACATGGTGCTTCTAGCTGGCACCTGAATCTAGGAGTCTATAGTAATATTTAAAAAATAGTCCATGGAAGAAAAGAAAAGCTCTTTTCTATAGAAGCGTGCAAGCTAATAAATAAAGAAGAAAAGATAAAAAGTCACCAGTCTGCAACCACCAGTGTCATGACTAAGTCAAGGATCCTCAGAGGATGTCAAAATGCCAGCTAGAGTAGATATTCACACAATCTCAAAGTATTACCCACCATTTGCTTACTAATTTCAAAGAGGAAAAGATGCCTTTACCAAAAGAAGATCTAACAATCCACCTGACCAAGGGATCAAATGAAGCAAGACCAGTGGTGCCTCCCGATGTGATGGAATGGATTCTTAACAAAATTATTTAACTTGAAGCTAATCACAAGTAAATCATCAACCAGATTCATATTATGGAATATGCTAGAAGACAAGCCTATATTCTTTAAAAATATCAAGGAAGGGCACCTGGGTGGCTCAGTCAATTAAGCATCTCTCTTTCTTTCTTTCTCTCTCTCTCTAAAATATTTTATTTATTTATTTATTTATTTATTTATTTATTTATTTATTTATTTATTTATTTGAGAGAGGCGGGGAGAGAGAGAGAGAGAGAGAGAGCACAAGGAGGGGGAGCAGCAGGCAGAGGGAGAAGCAGGCTCCCCACTGAGCAGGGACCCTGGAATCATGACCTGAGCTGAAGGCAGATGCTTAATGACTGAACCACCCAGGTGCCTCTAAGCATCTGGCTTGATTTCAGCTTAAGTTGTGATCTCAGGATTGAGAGACTGAGCCCCCCATTGGGCTCCATGCTGGGCATGGAGTCTGCTTGGCATTCTCTCTCTCCCTTTCCCTCTCCCTCTCCCTCTCCACCCCTTGTACACACTCGCACTCTCTCTCTTTCTCAAAAAAGGATATAGGTAAATAAAAATAAAAATGCCAAGGAAAGACAATTATAAAGTCAGAAGGGGCCATTCTTAACCAAAGGAGACTAAGGAGACATGACACTAAACCAAATGTGTGACACTTGATGAGATTTCATGTAAAACAAAACTGAACACTTTCAGGTCAATGTGGGGGGGGGGGGTTGCACATGAAATTAATGTTGTTAATTGTTTATATTATTATAATAATTTAAATCATTATTGTTAATAATTCAAAATGCATTAAATGTCTTGTCTACAGTGACAATGTTCTTGTTCTTAGGACATTCATGCTGAAGTATTTATGGGTAAGTGTCATGATGTGTACAGCTTATTTTCAAATGGTTCAGGAAGAAAAAACATCTGTCTATGGAAAAAGAGAGAGAGACAGAGAAAGTCACAACATTTTGGCAGTTGATCCATCTAGGTGAAAGGTTGAAAAAGAAAAAAAAATGAACCTATTGCTTAGGATTGAAAGAATTAAATGAGATGACACATATACAGCAGGAGACGAGTGCCTGGCCCAGAGTTTCAGTCCCTCAGAGGTGCTTTGTATCATTATTGGTAGTTTCCCCATGTTAAAAAGCACTTATGCTTTGGATCATTCAAGACATATCTGCAATATCTACTTAGGAGAAAGTAGTAGTCCTCAGTATAACTCCTTGTGTACATGATAAAGCCTATAATTTTGCTACTTGTTGTGTAGTTGACAAACTCAAAGATAACGAAGATAGGTGAAATTGAAAGAGGAACGGGGTGCCTGGGTGGCTCAGTGAGTTAAGCATCTGACTCTTGATTTCTGCTCAGGTCATGATCTCAGGGTTGTAGGACTGACCCTCATGTCAGGCTCTGTGCTAGGCCTGGAGCCTGCTTGAGATTCTCTCTTCCCCTCTCTCTTTGCCCCTCCCCCTCTCTGCAAGCACATGCATGCTCTTTTTCTAAAAAATAAAAATAAATAGAAGAAGAAGAATTTTCATAATTTTTTAAATCAAATATTCTTGTGATTCCTAGTAAAAGCTTGTGACAATCTGACTACAGCCCAGTTTTTCACCTTCATCTCCTGGTACTCCCCAGTTTAATCCTGGCTTCTCTCTACCAGCCTCACCACCATATTCGACTGTCCATGCACACACCCTATTCTCTCACATCTCCCTGATTTTCCATGCCTTTTCCTTATTCTCCATTCTCCTCTTCCAGGAAGCTCTTCCAAGCAGCTCCAAACAGTTCATTGCATTATATTTAATTGTCCTGAGGTCAGAAGCCAGGTCTCATTCGTCTGATATCCCCAACACCCAGCACACTGCCTGGCACATGGTAGATGCCAATAAACATTTGTTGAACAAGGCCATTGGAAACACTCGATGATAGAATTTTCTATACTTCTCAAACATGGGATTCTATACTATTGTAATAGTTTTGTCTTGTTACACCTACCTCTGCATTCTGGTAATGTAGTCCAATTTCCATGTGCTGTGCAGGTAATTGTATCATTTCCAAACATAGCATAGTGTGGCAAACATTCAAAGACAGCCTTGTTTCCATAGAGGGAGTTGTTTGTAGCCAATGGCTTAAAAACACTAAGTGTTGCAAACTTAGGTACGGATGGGGGAGGGCAGGTTACACCTGGAAAAGAAAGAATGATTGCTCTTATGAAATAGTTGAGTCCTTTAAAGATACTCTTTCCAGAAAGGAAAAAAAAAAAAAACAAAAACAGATTAACTCGAGAAAATGCAAAACTTGATCAAATGCCAGGGTAAAAACAGTCCATTGTAGAAGTTGCACAAGAATATATGATTTGAAAATCAGATGTCTGAACCAGTCCAAAGACTGAAAAATGAAGTGAATCTAAGTTTCATTACCACTAATTTGCCTATTATAATGACACAATGCATAGGTTTCCCTAAGTCTTTGATCTAAATGCTACTTGGAAGATGTTTCTGGAAGTGAATTGGTGGAGAACCATACTGCAATAATTTTTTTAAGATTATTTATTTTTTTATTAGAGACAGAGAGAGAGAGATAGAGAGAGAGAAACAGGCAGAAAGAGAAGCAGGCTCCATGCAGGGAGCCTGACGTGGGACTCAATCCCGGGTCTCCAGGATCATGCCCTGGGCGGAAGGTTGCGCTAAACCGCTAAGCCACCGGGGCTGCCCCATCCTGCAATAATTGCTGATGATAGCACTTGGTACAAAGTCGTTTGTGACATCTCAGTTCCACTGCTGTTTTACATTTGTTCCTATTGAATATCTCCTGCTTTTGCACTCTGTATGTATGGAGCTTATATAAGTAGCTTTACCTGGAGGCATAGTAGGGATTGTCATCTGGACTCACTAATATGGGGTTTCAATAAGTCCAGGGAGAGTTATACCAATGTAAAGGAAGTCAGTGCAGACCAGAATGTGATTTAATTTGAATTATTTAGGGATCCCTGGGTGGCGCAGGGTTTAGCGCCTGCCTTTGGCCCAGGGCGTGATCCTGGAGACCCGGGATCGAATCCCACATTGGGCTCCTGGTGCATGGAGCCTGCTTCTCCCTCTGCCTGTGTCTCTGCCTCTCTCTCTCTCTCTTTGTGTGACTATCATAAAAAAAATTTTTTTTTGAATTATTTAGATCCTTGCTACTCAAAGTGTGATCTGTGAGCCAGCAGCAGGGGCATTGCCTGGAGGCTTACAAGAAATGCAGAAGCTCAGACCCCACCACAGACACTTGAATCAGAATCTGCATCTTAACAAGATGCCCAGTTGAGTCATACATACGTTAAAGTATGAGAAGTTCTCACTTAGATGAGATTGAAGAAAAATAGACTTTCTGTTTGTAACCAAGAAGAAAAAGTAACTTTACATAATTTATATAAATCTGCTTACAAGGGAAACAATAGGAATCATGGTGATTTTTGGTGTTGAGAAAAGAACTCTAATTTACCCTTAAAAAAAACTTTTGGTAGTTCAGCTTTTCTTAAACTATCATTGATTTGAAATTGCTTTACTTTGTTACTGGCTCTTGCTAGGACAGGCCTCACTGAAATGTTAAAGAACTACAACCATTATTGTAATGCAGGGGGCTCCTGGTCAATGATTGTACTGGACTCCTATGAATCACAAGTTAGGGAACATCAGAACGTCCCTCCCTAGATGAACAATGCCCAGAGCTGACTCTGACTTCGTGACTGAGTGTCCCTTGGATAAACCAGCAGTGTTTTGGGGGGCAATCCCACCCCACTCCTATGAGGCAAGGCCCTTACATGGAGTCCAAGCTCACTGTGAAGGTTACTTTCCTGTCTCCCTCATCACTAGACATACTTCCTGGGGGCAGACTGAAGTCTTCTGAGCCATGTAGCCTCAGTGCTGAGAACAGGATATGGCACACATTAGGTCCTCAACACCTGTTTATGGAACACAAATGGTTGAATGTATAAATGAATGAATGAGGTCCCAGAGTGGGAGGAAGATGTTTGATCTCACTAGATGTTCTTCTAGTCAAATGATGGCAGTCTGCGATTGACCAATGCCACATGTATCCAAGCCCCTGCCAAGAACTGTGAGTGATGAAATGAATAGACCCAGATATCTCTGGTTCCACGAGGTGAAGGATACAAATGTGTTCACAAGTCAAATGCTTTCTTTCTGTCATTCCAAAAGGGTTGTTGCATCTTCCAAGGTGAGATGATATCAGAATGAACACTCCCCATAAAGGTGAGCAACTGTCCAATGAAATCAGGACTGAGGGATTTCCAGGGTATGGAACATACAGGTGTCAAAACCAGCAAAGTCCCAGGCAAACCAATTAGTCTCCCCATAACTGGGTTCCCCCAGACTCACGAGTACAGACAGGAAGGTCAACACTCCATTTTCCTTCCTCGGTGCATTTAGCAGAGCTACTTCCATTTAGATAAAACCTGAAAAGGGAAAATGGAACCCATCAAGCAGTAAAAGAATCCATTGATGGCATTTCAAATGTCTTCTCCACTGAGCATTGCTTCAGATTAATGCTACCGACTTTCCCCCTATTTTGTAATGCTGTTTTCCTGAGTTGCTCAGCACTCATTTAAGGCTCATCAAATTTCCCAACCCAGGGCTGCAGAGGTCTCACAGAAGAATGAGAAGTTTCCATAGCTATGAGCATAGAAGCCAAAACCCCAAATCCCTCTTTCCAATCAGCAGGCCAAATTAACAGCTTCTTATGTGGAGCAAAGAAGCGTCTGTCTCTTCTTCAGGATCACAAAAGTGAATCAAACTGAGTCATGGCTGCTATCCATTTTCTGAAACGATTCAGTCTACTGACATAAATGGGTAAAAACAATGCAGTATATTTCCACTGAAAACACTGTCTCCTCGAAGCGAATTGTTTCAAGGTACTTTGTCATCAGACCCACAAATTAATTGATGTTTCAGATGAAAGGAGTCCAATTCTCTTTAACACATAGTATTTCTTAATTTCCAATTCCGAGCAAGAAGTCTCAGTGAAATTTTGCCCTAGGATACAGACGACGTGCTATTGACAATGTCACTGGCAGTGCCTTTGCTCATAAGGCACATAAGCTATATATGACCCGCTGTACATGCTTTCTTGCTGGGAATGCTGTCCTGCATTGTGTGAGGATTAACAGAAGTATGTTTTATACCACCACACGCCAACCTTCACCAAAGAACTCCCTTCTAGGGGAAGCCCAGGTGGCTCAGTGCTTTAGTACCGTCTTCAGTCCAGGTTGTGATCCTGGAGATCCAGGATGGAGTCCTGTGTCAGGCTTCCTGCAGGGAGCCTGCTTCTCCCTCTGCCTGTGTCTCTGCCTCTCTCTCTCTCTCTCTTTCTGTGTCTTGAATAAATTAAAAAAAAACAAAAGCAAAACTCCTTCTGGAGACTCCCAGGTCAGTCAATCAAATTAGGTTCATAACTAAAGCCCAAGTCCAATTCCTAAAGTATCTTAACCTTCATGCCAAGCTTTGTCCCAGAGATGATTAGGAATTATTATCCAGTTTTAATCATTCCAGTGTACCTCCTCAGATAAGTAATTAATTGGGAGAAAAAAGTTTTAATGCAGTAGCAACTTCACATTTCACGAGTTGTTATGGTTTCCCTAACCCCAATACCACTGTGGTATAGATTAAAAACAGGACTATAATTGATTTGTATTCAGCAAGTCCAGCCTGAAGGCTAAAAATAAAATATGTCTTGATGTTTAGCTTAAAGGCACAGAATGTTCTGTATCTGTTGGCTAGACGTCCTTACCCAGTGTTACAAGCAAAACTGATCGTGTTGGGATATTCAAAAGTTGTATAGCGTACAGCTCCATTTTCTAAGATTCCAGCAAAAGGACATACTCTGGCTGTAATTTAAAGATAGAAAGGTGAATTTCAATTTATAGAATTTTTCATTAAAGCAACAACATATAAACTCATTTCTATTTTTTGATTCAATAACTCTACTGTTAATTATTCTAAGAAAAGAAATCAAAGTTAGTCAAATGATATATACACAAAGGGGCTCATTGCACTGTTATCTCTAATAACAAAAATTGGACAGGCTAAATGTTTAACATCAGGTGATTGTTCTGATTAATTATGGCAAATCAATAGTTGAACTCTCATGCAGCCAATATGAATATGAATTATGAAGAGTATGGAGATACAGTTAATGTTTATGCTATGCAGATGAAATAGAAAAATATAAAATGGTACCTACTCTCTGCAACGATGCAAAAATACACACGTGGAAAATAACTTGAAAAAATGAAATTGTTAGTGTTCTAGGCTTATGACCAATTTAAAGAAAGCTTTTCTCTTATGATGTTATAGCTATTTTTTATTAAAAATCGTGTTTAGTCCTTTTTAAATCAAAAAGCATGCTAAAATCACTTTTATGAAATATGTGATTTTCACAAAGGTCATGTTCATATGATCAAAATAACCAGAGTCATATAGATCCATATTGTTATTTTTACTGTTTAACTTCTACATAAAATTGCCAGAAATTCTATTGGGTTGATTGCTCTATATTTGACTGCCAAAAGTAATGTGGGCATGGGACCACAGAACCATGGTCTGAGGAATAAAGAAAAGCCACCATCTACCATGAGGTGATGGCAATAAATTTATACTTAAGTTTTTAATATGTGTATATATAAATTATTGTAACTTATTATAAATTATGATTAGATAATCATATATAATTCATCTATTATGAGGTATTATAATGTGATGATTATATTAGATCTGCTTTAATTTTGAGGCAAAATCCAAAGATATGATGATTCCTTGTGTTTTACTTAGTCAAGAGTCTCTTTGGTATCTAAATTTTGGAGTATCTGTACATCTTTTTTTTTTTTTTTAAACTCTGCAGTGTTTCTCTCTCCTGTACCCTGGCAGGTCTTCACTCTCCTACTTCTGGGCTATGCTCACCTCCTCCTCTCTAAACAGCACCCATTGCCTCTGGTCTCTCCTCCCATGAACATCCCCGCAGGTCCTCTTGTTTCTTCACAGCTCTTCCCTCTGTGCCTCTGCTGGCCCTCTGTGCCCCCAGCATGACAAAGTAGGTTATCCCCCAAGTGTCCAGAATCCAATGAGGGAAAGCGAGTGAGAGAAGGCACTGACTTACGTATACACCTCACGGTGTTCGTGGGCCAAACTCCTGTCAGAGGGCAGGTGAACCGTCTCATCAGACCTCGGAACACATAGCCAGGCTGGCAGGTGTACGCTATCTGCTCCCCTGGGTCATAGAATGTTTTTAATGGAACAACTGTGGCAAATGGTATATCATCTGGTTTGGGACAAGCTGAAATAAAGCACAAAGTGGTTAATTAAGAAGTCCATATTTTTCTAAAATAAGGTGAAATCAGAGAGGGAGGCACACCATAAGAGACTGTTAACCCTAGGAAACAAACCGAAGGTTGCTGGAGGGGAGCAAGGTGGGGATATGGAGTAACTGGGTGATGGGCATTAAGGAGGGCACGTGATGTAATGAGCAGTGGGTATTACATGCAACTGATGAATCACTAAACTCTACCTCTGAAGCTAATAATACACTATATGTTAACTAACTGATTTTAAATAAAAATTTAAAAAGAACTCTATATTTTCACTTTTAAGCTCAGCTAAAAGTTGAACTTTTAGCTTTTCATTTTTTCAGCACAAAAATGAAAAAAACTATTTAATGCTGCCAAAAGTATGCCAAGTTCTATGTCAAATATTTCACATATGCAATATCTCATCTAATCTCCTCAACAACCCTGTGAAGGATACTATAGTTATCCCCGTTTTATAGGTCAATCCATCGAGGCTTCAACTGGCTGAATATCTTAGGGAGCTTTAAGTAATGACAATATTGAAGAATCGGTATCCAGCATCTGCACTAGAGAGAATTTTAATTATCATTATTGATCCCTGTCATGTGCTAGGGGGTTGGATATATTAATTATATTTGCAAAAGCAAAGAATACTTACTCCGTCCTGCAGTAGCAACATGGCAGAGAACACTCGAGAACAAGATGAGCCCCAGAGAAATCATTATGGATGACACACACGGGCACTACCAAAGTGGTTTCCTCTACTAAAAAGAAGGATGTAAATATAAAAGTGCTTAAACATTAACCTCTTCTCCTGTGTCCTTTTATCTCTGTCAATAGAAGGTAAAATATCACAATTTGAAAGGAACCCTGAGACTTATTTTTTAATCATTTACTTTCACTTCTGTGGGTCTGTTGTGAAATCTTTGGCAAATGGTTTCCGTCTTCATAGCATTTATTTTAACAGCACAACACTGCCCGTTATCACTCCTGATAGAATCCTGGTGATTCCCAGATTGTCAGGCCTCTACACCAGACCTCTCATCCTCCATCCTTAGTTTTGTATACATAGTAGGTGGAGGATCAGAAGTGAGGAGCACCTGCTTCTCCCACCATCTTGATGTAGAAACCTAGGACCATCTCTGGGTTTCAGTCTCCACACCTCTAAAATGATATTCCACTTTCCAGATGTATGATTCCAAAGAATATCCACCAGGGAGGCATCGAAAATTATAATGCCTAAAAAAACCGAGTTCATCATCTTCCGTCACAAAATGATGCTTTCTTCCAGATTTCTGTTCTAGCTGCAATTAGTAATGAGACTGTCCTGGGAGCTCCAGGTACAAGTTTACAGCTTTCCTTAAATCCACAGTCTTCTCACATCAAGTCAACACAAAGTCCTGCTCGTTATTCTTAATGCTTAGATCTGTCTAGGCAGATTTCTAGATCTGTTTTAGGAATTGGAAAGTTGACATGAAGTTACAAGTTGGGACTCAGAGAAGAACAGAAGTTGAGTAGGTGGAGACAATGACCAATGCTGATGATGTTGCTTAGGGGTTCAGAGAGGACCAGCCATGACTCCTTCATCCTCTCATATACTCTTTGCTCTCAAGGACTGAATATACAAGTGGACGATGGCCAGAAAATAAATAAAAATAGAACTCTGACCCCTAGTTTCTGTAGCAACCAATCTGGCAAGCCAAATCATGACCTCCATGAGCAATTGAGCAATTTACTCAACTTAGGACAAACTGGAGAAACCCAAATATGTTCTTTAATGAATTGCATAGGATGCCCAGCTTCTAATTAGTCCACTTCCGCCATCCCTATCATACTAACAACCTCCCATCAGGACATACCTGAAATTGGACCTTTCTGTCCACAATTAAGTTTGGCCACTCCTCTGACTTTGACTCTCTGCCAAATGCAAATGACAGTGATTGCCTCCCTTGTTATGGCAAGGTCTGAGTCAACTGTCTTTGCAGGTTCTCAGGTCTTTGAGGTCTAAAGTTGGTCTTTGATGTCTAAAGTTGCTTGATATACATCAGTTTAAGTAATATCCTTGTCAGGCAGTGATTCTTGAACTATGCCTCTAATGAACATTGTGTTCCATGACAAGAGGAAAAGTATACTGCCACTAATAGAAAACAATCGTAGTCCTTCCCCTTCTGTGATTAAACAACAATCTTTACAAATACACACACACACACACACACTCCATCTTCCCTTTCAAAGGGTTTTCTAGATCATCCACAGGCTCTACTTTATCGTGGAGAATTCCTTTAATGCATGGAGAAGAGAGAAGCTAAAGAAGACAAGACTGAGTTGTTCTACAGAACAAAGATCTGAGGTAGATGGAGAAAGAGAGAGAAAAACCAAATGGGCTGGGCATCAGGAAAACAAATCTGAGAAGTGTGAAACTAAGAAGAGACATTTTTGGCAACAGATGCAAATGCAGTGATAGATGTTGAGAGAAACAGTGACAGAAGAGGGGTTTTTAACAATATTTGCTGACGGATGTGCACCTTCACCTGAGGGGACATTTTGGAGTGGTGAGAACTTTCTATATTTTCTTTTATGTATTTGTTACTAGTGCACATGCAATGATCAAAACTCATTTTACTAACACAAGTGAACAAAGAAATAAACAAAAGACAGAAACAGACTCATAAATACACAGAACAAAATGATGGTCTCCAAAGGGTGAGGAATGGGCAAAATGGGTGAAGGGAAGTGAGAGGCACAAGCTTCCCAGTCACTGAATGAATAAGTCACAGGGATGAAAGGTACAGCATAGGGAATATAGTCAATGGAACTGTAATAGCATTGTATGGTGACAGGTGGTAGCTACACTAGCAGTGAGCACAGCATTGTCAAGTCACTGTGCTGTATACCTGAAATGTAAAATTGTGTGTCAACTATAATTCAATTTCTAAAAAATAATTTATGAAATAAAATTTTAAAATTCATCCAATTAAAAAATTTTAAAAATAAAAATTCATCCAATTAAACATTTAAATCTGTGCATTTTATTATGTTAACTATACCTCAAATTAAAAGCAGCGCAGTCCTTCTTTCCTTCCTTCCTTCCTTCCTTCCTTCCTTCCTTCCTTCCTTCCTTCCTCCCTCCCTCCCTCCCTTGCACCCTCAATCCCTCCATTCCTTTGTCCTTCCTTTGTAACTCTGTCCAAAAGTCATGGGGCAGACTCAGTGGGGGAGTCACATTGACCCTTGAGATACTGACAGCCCAGTGTTGCTGCAGGATTGGCTACAAAAAGGGATTGAGAAACAGGCAAATATATGAGGGATAATGGGAGTCAGGATTTTAATGGTGGGGAGAAGAAGCAAAAAGGAAAGAAGGAAGGCTTAAATAAACCTTGTAGCTTTAGATTGGAAGTAGTGATAGCAGTACAAATTTTGCATATATATGGACAGAAACAGAAATTATAGATACAAATTATAGATACACGTGGGTAAGTATGTGTGCCTGTACATACATATTATTCCTAGCTCTTTCCAAGATAGCCTGGGAATGACAATATACTTAGTATATTGTCTAGGCACACCTGGTGCCTAGATCTTGGTTTCTACTATAACTATCCAAGGCTACTTGGAAAATTGGCTGATTCTAGGACTAGAAAGTGTAAGACAAGTCTGGAACATTATGTTATGAAGAACAACTCAGATAATGCTCAGAGAATGATAGGGACATGTTAAAAGGACCCAGAAGGCATTTGAAGGGGCTCTCAAAATGAGACAGTTTGAGTGTCAAAATAAGTAATGATAGTAACAAGTTATAATCCATTGACTAAAATGGAAATTAAGGAGTCCATTTTGATAGCAATAAACATATTAACAAGTATATTGGAAGATAAGAAAGTTTTCCTTATGGTAGAGTGCCAATCAATTAATGTAATAGGAATACTGAAATCAGAACATTGTCATTTGGAAATCATCATAGAAATATTTAATTCTAAAAAAAAGAAAAAAAAAAGAAATATTTAATTCTGGCAAAAATACCAATGGATGTTAAACTAGGGGGTATTAGTGGGATTAGAAATGGGATGCTCGGGATCCCTGGGTGGCGCAGTGGTTTGGCGCCTGCCTTTGGCCCAGGGCGCGATCCTGGAGACCCGGGATCGAATCCCACGTCGGGCTCCCGGTGCATGGAGCCTGCTTCTCCCTCTGCCTGTGTCTCTGCCTCTCCCTCTCTCTGTGTGACTATCATAAATAAATAAAAAAAAATTAAAAAAAAAAAAAAAAAGAAATGGGATGCTCATATAGCCTTAAAAATGTCTCCACTTAAAATAAGTATTTATTACAAAAAGAGAAAAAAGGAATTTATAGTGGAAAGATTTGGCAGACATCATCTTAATCAAATTATCAAAATTATATCACCATTAATGAGACAAATTGACATAGTGTGCCCCCAGAGAGGATGTAATGGAAAGGACACAGCATCTCTTCTGCAACAGTCCTGCCCTTCACTTGATGACCTGGGTTGTGTCATGGGAAAATATTGCACATACTCAAGTTGAAGGACATTGTGCAGAATGACTGCCCTGTAATCTTCAAAATGGCCAAGGCCATGAAAGGCAGAGAAAGACTGAGGGACCTTAGGGAGAATTGTTACGTGAGTGTGCCATGTTGTTGCTGTAAGTGCCTGAGGGGATGTTTGGTGAAGGTTGAATGGGGTCTCTGGGTAAAGAGTATTTGGAGGTTTTTGTTCTATTCTTGAAATTTTCTGTATATTTTAAATTTGAAGTTGCTTAAAATATAACAACACAAAACAAATACGTGCCCTTTTTGTGGTTTCCTTGAGGGTGGCCTTAAGCCAAACTGTATAAGGCCTCAACTTTTTTTGGCATCACCCCATAAAAATCAGTATAATGGACAGAATTTTTTCAATTTTAAGTTTGTATATATGTATGTGTATGTGTGTGGATATGCGTGCGTGTGTATGAAGAGAAGTAGTCATAAGCAGTTATATATATATTATGAATACACATTATTTTTGAACCATTGGCATCCAGCTCCTATTTGCCAGCTATTAAACTTTGGAAAATAATGCAAAAATTATAGTATCGAGCCAATGAAGAAACAACTAAATCAAACTTAAGTCTGAACAGCTTTTCAGGGGAGTCAGATGTGTTTGTGGTTTCAGGGGAAGCGGTGTGTTTTCCCTTTTTTGTTGTTAGTAAAATTTTCCCTGGTTTGTGTAATTAAATACAAAGATAATGGATGGTAATGTGCACAATTAATAAATTATCATTATTATTAGTCCTGAGTGTACTGCCACTTGAACATGTCTGAGAATTACAAGATGTTCTCAGAACTCTTCCAAAAACACACATGGATCTAATGAAGAGCCTTCACAATGAGCCTTAGGATGAGACGCAAGCATTCATCTTACATTGGTGAATCATTGCCCCGAGTAACTTCAGCACCATGTGGTTGGCCTGGAGTCTGATCTATCTCCTCCATATAATTCAACTCCCACTAACTGCCTTATAATAAAAAACAAGAAGCTGGCTGATCATCGATGTTACATGACATTTTAAAGACCCATTTAAACTTACCATTGAAGTTTAATTTGGCAGAGTAAATGGAAAAACCCTTAAGAAAAAAAAGCCCCAGGAATTTTGGCAAATCAAGTGGTTGTTTTGTATTGTTGGGGTTTATACTCACCACTAAAGATTAGCCAACCCTTGGACTTAATGTTGCACTTAGTATATTGCTTTGTTAACCCTGGGCAGGAATACACAGACACATAGACATTTATTTTGAAGAATACATGAAAACATTTGTCTTATAAGAAACATAGGACCTTGTACTTGAAACCCTTAATGACTTCATAGATCCATCCCTATTCTCTTTTGTAGATTAAACTATAGAGACCTTGACTCAGAGTTCAAGGTTCTGTCTTCCTAAAATCACATTGCATCACATGTTCAAAAATGTTCTTATTTACTTTACAAGCAGAGACTTTGACCATAACATTAAACGTTTCGCAACAGTTTAGATTAAAAACATTTTTTTTCAATATTGCCTCTTTCTGGGGTGAGATTCTAGCCACATCCACCAACAAGCTCCCAATGCAAAGATGCAAGTGCCTTTTCTCCTCTGATAACAGAATCTATCAGAAACTATGCACATGTTTGCAAAGAGGGTAAAGGAACATATTACAGAGCTTAATGGGCATGATTATACATGTCTACAAAAACACACATGGCCAGCCTGAGTCATCACTGAAACATCTTTGTGTGAATTCTGAGATCCCCTACATGAAAATAGCTTCTACCTTGAAGAAACGAAAGTCTTCTATATACTACAATTTCAATCTTCATCTAGAGCTGTTCTTCTTAACCTTGGCTGTACATTATAATCTCCCAGACCATTTTAAAAAAAAGAAAAGAAAAATTGAATAGACTTGCTGGGGGTGGTAGAGGTCTAGGCATTGATTAATTTTTTTAAGTGCTGAGGTAATTATGATTGCAGTGAGGGTTAAGACCTTCTGTCTTAGCATGGTAATATTTACCTAAGTCAAGTTCAACTGGTAGGTTTCCACCACATACGTTCTCTCTCTTGGCAAAGTGACACTACTCTCTATACTTTCTATATTATGGGACTCCTTGATCTCTTGTGAATTACCTCTTGGCTCCATGAATTTATTCACTCTCTTTTTTTAAAGATTTACTTATTTATTTTACACAGACAGAGAGAGAGAGTGAGTGAGCGAGAGCACAAGCAGGAGGGGAAGGAGAGAGAGAGAAAATCTAAAGCAGACTCTGCACTGAGTGCAGAGCCTGATGTGGGGCTCAATCTCTCAACCCTGAGATCATGACCTGAGCCAAAGTCATGAATCAGATGCTCAACTGACTGCATCACCCAGGCACCCAATTCATTCAGTATTTTACAAACATTTACTAGGCCCTTATTAAGCCAAACTTTGTGGTTGATACTGGAATTTCAGAAAACAAGAAGGCTTCATTGTTGTCTATAAGGAGTTCACAGTTTACTAGGATTGAAATATGGTGCTGTAAATAAAATAATAGAAGAAAGTCAAAGGTGTTTATTTTCCTTAAAAGCACCTGCAGAGGGACACCTGGGTGGCTCAGTGGTTGAGTGTCTGCCTTCAGCTCAGGGGCGTGATCCTGGAGTTCTGGTTTCGAGTCCTGCATCGGGCTCCCTGCGAGGAGCCTGCTTCTCTCTCTGCCTGTGTCTCTGCCTCTCTCTGTGTGTCTCTCATGAATAAATAAATAAATAAAATTTAAAAGCACCTGCAGAAACTTCACAGTGGGTATTTCACTTGGATTATGTTTTATAGGACCTTAGTTGTTCAAAGGGAGTAAGGTGGGGTGTGGGAATGTGATGGTAAGGATCAGATATTCCAGGTAGTTGCCAAGGCAAAGAGGCATAAAACAGCAAACAGTTGAATGTTGCTGGAGCAGAATATTTCAGGTATGGAATAGAGGGAGATAGGCTGGAGGGAGGGGGGGATCTAGATGACAGAGCCTCTTATATTCCATGATTAGAGGTTTGAATTCATCCTGAAGGCAGTGAAAGAGAGAGCCAAGGTCAGGTTTATATTTTGGAAAGAGTGTTGATGGTGGTATAGAAGACAAACGGGGGTAAGAGAGTAGTAAGGGAGAGAAAAGGATTGGGGAAGAGAAAGAAAGACAGAAAGAAAAGAAAAAAAGACAGAAATAAAGATAATAAAATAAAGAAAGAAAGAAGAAAGAAAGAAGAAAGAAAAGAAAGAAAGAAAGAAAGAAAGAAAGAAAGAAGAAAGAGGAAGGAAGATAAAAGAAAGAAAGAAAAGAAAGAAAGAAAGAAAGAAAGAAAGAAAGAAAGAAAGAAAGAAAGAAAGAAAGAAAAAGACCTCAGTACATCTCAAACCGAACTTGTCTTCCATTCTGACTTTCCAAATGAAACTTGAACACTGTGGTGTCAGTGAGTGGGAGCATTTTCATGCAATGAGCAACGTAAAATTGGCCACACTTGGAATTGGAACGTCGCTGTTCTCCCGAGGCATGCATTGGAAGAAAGGACTTTACTCCAAAGAAGGGACTCCTAGCAAAGGACTGAGGACCGTAGTCAGCACTGGAGGGAATTTTGCTGGACAGAATCACCAAACTCAGATGTTCAGGTTTTAAACTGGATTTGGAGAAAAGTGCCCACCATGTAACTGTGATATAGAATCTATGGAGGAGAATATGAGCCAAATAGAACAAAGGAGCATAGTGCGTAGTTCTTCAGAGGATGACTCCTCCAGGAAGGAGGCCATGCCCACCACAACGGAGAGAATGTGATGCCCTGGTTAACGATGGGTTTTAATCATAGTACACTTGAGTAGGAGTCTTGACTCTGCCTCTTATTAGCTGTGGTATCTTCAGCAAGTAAGAGCTTATAGTCAAGTTTTCATCTCTTAATATGAGGATGAAAAGAAAACCTACTTCAAATGCTTGTTGTCAGGATTAAATTGGAATACATGCAGAGTACTTAAAAAGTGCCTGGTTTATACTGAGCGCTTGAGAAAATTTTGTTCTCATTAACATTCTTCTTATCGTTAATATCAATGAGTCAAATGTCTTACACCAAAGTCCTGGAAATTCCCACACAAAACCATAATAGATTTCAATAAGACTCAGTGAATTGGTGTTCATTACTAGAAAACACAAAAGAACAAAAGAAAAAAAAAGCCACTTTCCATACACTACTGCAAAATGTCAGCATCATCCTTAGGTGGTGGAATATGGGTAGTTTCCTTTCTTCGCTCTTTTTAACATGTCAGGCTGTTGTTTTATTTTGTTTTTGCTGATTTTTTTCAATATGCTCAGTAGAGAAGACAGAAAATCTATTTCCACTTTCGGGGAAAATGTAAGATTTCCTGCATGGAGGGGCACGTGGGTGGCTCGGCTGGTTAAGTGTCTGCCTTCAGTTCAGGTCATGATCCTGGGGTTCTGTGATCCGGCCCTGAGTTGGGCTTCCTGCTCAGCAGGGATCCTGCTTCTCCCTCTCCCTCTGCTCCAACCCCTGCTAGTGTGCTCTCTCAAATAAGTAGATAAAAATCTTAAAAAAAATATTTCCTCCATGGAAATCTACAAACACAAAAGTAGGTATGTAATACTTGTGTGTTACAAGAGCATTCCTGGGCACTGCATACTTGGCCTTGGTCCCCATGGACAGCACAAGTATAGGATCCCTCTGCTCCATGAACTCATCTTTGTATAGAAAATACTACTGATGTTTCCCTCCAATATAAAGCAGAGTCATCATGTCACCCATGGAATGTGTAGTGATCACCAGAAACCCCAGCCAGTTCCTCCAGAGTCAGTCTTCTCAGCGTCCTTTACGCCTGGCAGGTGGATCTGGTGCCAGGTCCCAACTCTCTCCCTTTTCCTGTTTCACATGAAATCCAGAGCTATGGCACATTTGGGACAAAAAGGCTGTGACACTTTGGAATACCAAGGAGAGAACACTGGGATCTTTCCCATAGACATCATCCTCTATTTAGAAAAAACATATTGTAAGCAATCAAAAGGACAGATCCATATGATCTCATTACTAGAGATTCTAGAAGGGAACAGATGAGGGCCTGTGAATAAAACGTTGAAAATGTGTTCACTGATTATCTGAGGTAGAAGAAAATGAGAAGGCAGCCAGAGAAACTAACATGACTTTTCAAGAAGTTCTCTGATGAGCTCAGATATAGAAAGAAAAGACCCTGCTAAAAAGAAAAAAGAAAGAAAAACAGAAAGGAGAGAAAAAAGAAAAGAATGGAAGGAAGGAAATACTACATAGAATGAATTCAAATGCAGCATAAACCAAGTCTGCAAAATATCAGGAGCTCAGATGACTAAGACAAGGCCAGGTTGAGATAAAGATGACGTGAGCTACAAGGACAACAAAGGTCAGAGTCACAACAGGAAGAACGGGGGCGGGTGTTCTACTTCACAAAGAAGAGGTTCATACAGTGGAGAATTATATGTTTATTCTTCTCATTATAGAAGCATGTTTCATCTGTCTAATCAATCTGGAAAACAAATATTTGAAACAAATAAAAATCCTATCATCTTGCCACGTAGAGTTATGTCCTTGCAGCCTTTTTATATACCAAAATCGAAATCAGGATCATACGCAGCACATAATTTTGTGTTTTATTTTCATGTCATAAGCACTTTCCTAGATCACTACTTCTGTTTTAACAGCATGTTCTTTTAAAGTCGCTGTATAAAAACTTTCATTGGGTGTAGTTTAATCATCTCCCAATTTTTGGACATTTAGATGGTATCTTTTACCATGTGACTAATGCCAGAGTTAAGATCCTTTTATAAAATCTCTCAATATATAATGTTCTTAAGATCTTATTTCTAGGGATCCCTGGGTGGCGCAGCGGTTTGGCGCCTGCCTTTGGCCCAGGGCGCGATCCTGGAGACCCGGGATCGAATCCCACGTCGGGCTCCCGGTGCATGGAGCCTGCTTCTCCCTCTGCCTCTCTCTCTCTCTCTCTCTCTGTGTGACTATCATAAATAAATAAAGAAAAAAATATTAAAAAAAAAAAGATCTTATTTCTAGATGTGGAAGGACTTGAACAAAAAGCAAAACATTTTTAAGGATCTTGATACACATTACGTGGTTGCCTTCCAAAAAGGTTAGCCAGATTTACGTTCCGACTTTCCAATGCTTGAAGGATCTAAACACAGGGCAAAGAGAGAGCACAATTATTTAATCTTCAGTCTTCTTCTGGCTTATCTAGCAAAGAAAATTATACTTACACCAAAAAAGGTAAGGTGGACATTATGAAGATGGAATTGGAATTCAACTAAAAAATACTATGAGTAGCTAGCTATTCAAAATGTATTTCAGAGGGGCACCTGGCTGGCCTAGTTGGTGGAGAGTGTGACTCTTGATCTTGGGGTTGTAACTTCGAGCCTCACGTTGAGTGTAGAGATTACTTAAAAATAAAATCTTTAAAAGAATGCATTTCAGGGCTATTAACCGAGGAAAATGTATCCCAAGTTGCAAGATCTTATAGTTATGACCTCAACATCACTGTCATTATTCTTTATAAGATGGTAAGGAAAACAATCTAATAACATGAATATTTTATTTTAAAAAGTACATATACAACATTGTGATGTCATAAAGAATATATATAGAAAAAATGCTAGAAGTTAATGCACCAAAATGTTGAGTATGTCAGCTAGAAGGAGAGGGTTTTTTTTTTCCTTATTTTCTCCATTTCCAAATTTTGTGTAATGAATTTGTAACACTATATGGTGGGGGAAAATGAATTTCTAAAAATGACAAGAGAGATTCCTGAAGACACAGGAGGAAAAGCCATAGTTTGTGAAAACCAAGGATCAGTAAGTTTGACATAAATCCACAGCCCAATGGTTTGAATTGTTATGTGCACTTGGATGAAGGTGAGGGGATCACTAAAAACCAACATGGGTTCTCTTCCAACAGGTTACAACATAGTAAAATTGAGTCTGATTTTGACACAGTTATTAGGCTAACAGACAAGGGGAAATGCTCTAGCTGTGGTGTGTGCCTCCATTTTAGCAAACTTTTTGATGACACTCCTCCTGATGGAATCCCTGGGAGGGGGACACTGAGTGTGAGTTGGACTGAGGCATCTGGATGGCTCAGTCAAAAGAGTGTGTGATTCTCCATCTTGGGGACATAAGTTTGAGCCCCATGCTGGGTGCAGAGATTACTTAAATAAATTTTTTTTAATTTAAAAAAAGGGCGAGTGGTTCAGTCAATTAAGGGGCGGTCCTTGATTTCAGCTCAGGTCATGATATCAGGATCCTGGAATGGAGCCTGAGTTGGCTCCGCACTCAGCGGGGAGTCTGCTTCAGGCTTCTCCCTCTCCCGTGGCCCCTCTCCCCACTTGCTCACTCTCTCTCTCTGTCTCTCTCTCTAAAATAAATAAATCTTTTTTAAAAATCTTTAAAAAATATTTGAAGTGTGGATTGGACTCACATATTACCAGTTGACTTTGCAGCTGCTTGAACAAACTGTATGCGAAAGGCTCTGTTAAGTAGCTCTAAGGAAACAACCAAACCCCACGGGGGTTTAATAGCTCTAATGGGGTTAGATTATGTGAAAGCGTACAAAGTCTTGGGGAATGGTTCGCAATTTTTTTAAAAGATTTTATTTTATTTATGTATTCATGAGAGACACACAGAGAGAGGCAGAGACACAGGTGGAGGGAGAAGCAGGCTCCATGCAGGGAGCCCAAGGCAGGACTCGATCCTGGGACTAGGATCAAACCCTGAGCCGAAGGCAGATGCTCAACTGCTGAGCCACCCAGCTGTCCCATGGTTCGCTATTTTTAAGATGGTTGGAGGCAAAGATCTCTCCCATGAATACTATCTACTGCTTTTTTTTTTTTTTAATTTTAATTTTTGTGCTCACTTCGGCAGCACATACACTAAAAAATTTAGTCTTTAAATTTAGAGTGGGTATAGACACCCAACAATGTTGAATTATGTGGATTCCTCAAGAAGATCATGGATTTTAAGAAACATTCTTAAAGCATCTCATTATATGAATATGTATGAACATATCAAGGACCCTTACAGATGTCTCCTAGGTGAAAACAAATCCAACTGGTCATTCAGCCTGTCAAGGGCATTATGACTTTCCCTTTGTTTCTGTGTGTTCTCTTATCAGTTTTCTTCAACACAGCATACCTACCTTCATGTACTTGCCCTGCTCCTAATCTTTCCATCAACATCCTAGAACTAAAGATCTTTGTGCTATGTGCATAGGAGTACACTCCTCTCCTTACTCAGTCTGTTATACAAAAAGCTGATAATTTAGAAAGCCTTTTCAAGACGATAACTATAGAATTTTGTCCCGAGTCCTATTCTGTTTAATAGTTTCAACAACCAGATGAAGTCCAAAGAACACTCCTGCAGGTTTTCAGATGTTGCACAAGCCAAGAGAACACAGAGTTGATCACAAAAAAATGCAACATCAGCCAGAAACCACAGGATAAGCCACAGGATAAATTTCACAAGACTGATGTAAATCACAGCATGTAGGTTGATTGAGTAGAGGGCGGAGTAGTTGTAGCTTGAAGAATTTCCAGATCCTTCTGTTGACCACAAGTTTAGCTTGACCCCCAGGATGGGACTGAAATGTAATCAAGTTAGGCTCTGTTCAAAGACATAGACAAATCCTGTCTCAGACACAATTGCTCCTTTGTATTGTGCTGGTCAGACCAAGTTTGGCAGTTCTTACGGAGCATACCAAAAAGTCAGAATTCTCTGAAAGACAATGAATAGTCTCAAAGTCATGTAATGGGATAATAATTCAAAGGATCATGGATGTTTACTCTAGAGACGAGAAGATTTAGAAAGCTGTCTCCAAGTATTTCAAAGATCCATTACGTTTTGAGTTGTTCCTGGAGGCAGGACTTGGATTAATGAGTAGCATTCATAGGGAAGAAGGATTCAATATATAAAATAAATGTTTAATAATTAAAGATGTTCAGCCATGGAATTGGTTTCTTCAAGAAATAGTGAGAGTTCCGTCACTGGTAACATCAAGGTTCTGGATCCTTCGGAGTTCAATGAGTAGTCATCCCAAGAACAGATCAGGTCACTCCTGTTTAGACACTCCATGGCTCCCCATTAAAATTAGAACAAAATGCAGACTCCTCACTGTGGTCCACAGCGCCCTCCGTAGTCTGGCCCCTTCTGACCTGTATTTTCCGCTCTTTCTCCTTTGCTGCATTTTGTCTATTTATTCATTTACTTTGTGATTGTTCTTTAAGGATGACCATGCGCCAAGCCAGCTGCAAACAAAGCCAGCAAAAGTCTGTGCCCTGAAATTGCTGACATTCTAGTGGAGGAAGAAAGACAAGAAGATAATGATAAGAAACAAATAAATGAAGTGTCAAGTGGTAAGTGCTATGAGGAAAAATAAACAAGGTAAAAGAACAGCGAGTGATAGGAGGAAGTGCTATTTGAAATGGGGCAATCAGGGCAGGCCTCTCTGAGGAGGTGACTTAGGGCAGAGACCTGAAGGAAAGGAAGGAGCAAACTCCAGGGATCCCTGAGGTTGTATTAAGGACACAGATCCAGGTCAGGAAGGTGATGGGCATGTCCAAGGAAGAGCCCAGCGAGGCTGGCAGGGAGTGAGCAAGAAGTGAGTGAGGTCTGAAATGGGGTAGGGAGGGGACAGTGAGGGGAGAGAAGCAGATCTTTTGGGGAAAGGATCCCTCTCGTGGCTGTGTGCGGAGCGTTCTCTAGGTGAACACAGATTAGAGCAGGGGGACCAAGACGATGGGCTCTCTAATAGTCGCTAAGACAGTTTGGGGTGCCAGAGACTTACTAGAAATAAGAACCAACACTTATGAAGAAAGGAAAAGCTAGATTGCCAGACAAAAAAGTGGAACTGAAATGTGAAGCCAGCAAGCCTCGGGCAACCCAGTGGGAAGCTCCGGGGCAAGTATTGGCCACCAGTGTCCTGAAACGTCTGGGCTTCTGTGTCCCCTCCCAGCTCAGTCACAGGAGGCAGGTTGCCCAGGATGGGCATGACATCAGGCAAGGACTGGAGTTCCTCATCAAAGGACATAACAGTGGGAGGCTGTGTGCCAGCCACACTTCCTGTAGATGAGCAGCAATCTTCCCTGGTGGAAGATTTTGGTGGGGCATCCGTGTGACTCCCACAGAGGCAAATGCAGAAATTGTTGGAGTTTCTCTTTTATGCATTCCTGTCTAAGAATATTCCCTGAGTTTTATCAGGGCCAAGGGCTGCCCAGCTGGACACCACATTTCCTAAAACTCCTTTGTAGCTAACGGGGCTGTGTGACCACATCCTGACCAATGGGATGTAGGGGGAAGTGATATACTCAACTTCAAGGCTGCATCCTTAAAAGGAAGCCAGCTTCTCCCCTACACACACACACACACACACACACACACACACACACACTCACTCGTTTCCTCTCCCTTGCTGTAGGCTGGAATAGAAGACATGGCATTGAGCCTGCTTCAGCCATGAAGGGAAGAACAGTAACTTAAGGAATACTGGAGACGCAAGATAGAATCTGGTTCCCTGGATGACCTCACAGCATAGAACTTTCTTCTACCTCTTGGCTAGAGAAAAATAAGCAGCTACCTTATTTGAACCCCCGTATTTTTAGTTCAGTATCTTAGCTAGGATGGTATTTCAGTTCCAGCACATTAGCCGACACCCTAGCTACCGCTGAGGCAATTGCCATAGTTCATGTGTTGCACCAAGATGGTAGCTATGGAAGTGGTGAGCAGTGATCAAATGCACTTGGAAGAAACAGTCATCGTGATTTGCTGATGGATGGAATATGAGATTCCAGAAAAAGAGAAGGTTAAGAATGACCTAAATTGTAAGCTTCAGCAATTGGAGAAATGGAGATGCCATTTATTGAGATTGGGAGACCAGGAAGGGGTTGACTTTGAGGTCGGTTCATGAAACCAGAACTGCAGCTTTTTACCCAATAGATTTGGGACACTTTCTAAAGCCAAGTTGGATATAAGAATCTGGAATTGAAGAAATAAGGATAGGCTGGAGAGATGATTCTGGGAGTTTATTGTTGGTATTTAAATAGTCTTGTTTCTTTCCCTGAAACATGCCAAAGTCTTTGCACTATTTCTCTTTGCTTGGAAAACTCTTCTTTGAGACATTTGGGTGGCCCTCCCTCTCATCACGGGAGGCTCCTTCTTTCTACAAACCTGGTAAAAACATCATCCTGACTCCCCATTCATTCACTCAGACCCACACCGCCCTGCTTTACCTGCTCCTCACACTTACCAGCACCTGAAGTTATCTTTACTAATTTGCTTGTGTATTTATTACCTGCCTTTCCACTTGGAGTGCAGGCCCCTCTAAGACTGACTCTGCCTTTACCTGTTATGTCCTCAGCACCCAGAAAGTGCCTAACACCCAAGTCAGTGCTCCATAAATAGCTGTCAACTGACTGATGGAAGAACATTGTCGCTCAAAGCCATTTCTCTGGCAACACTCACCAACTTCACATTCTCTTATGCTAATAAAGCTCTTTGGAAAATGCAAACACTTCTTGGAAAAGTTAAGTCTCATCCATATTGTAACAAAAATTAATTTAATAGGGTCATATATATAGTAAATACCTATTATAAGTATATAATAAACATATAGATAGACATCAGATAGGGTAGCATTCAAGAAATAAGCATTTTGGTTGAAATGGAAGGAGCATCTTGAAGGGGGTATATGGGCCTGGCGGCAACTAGAACAAAACAATAAAACCGTGGAGTGAGAGTAAATGTGACTGAGCCAAGCAGAGAGAGAGGGCAGATACAGGGAAGATGCAGAATAGAGAGTGACCAGGGCCAGTTTTATCTTCTTGTAGCATCCCTAGAAGCTGGGTGCTGAGCCTGAGTTAAAAGATCCCGGTTGCCATTGAACAGTGTGTCTTGAGCACCTTCAAACTAATGTTTTTATTCTTTTTTAAAAAAAGATTATTTATTTATTTATTCATGAGAGACACAGAGAGAAAGAGAGGCAGAGACACAGGCAGAGGGAGAAGCAGGCTCCATGCAGGAAGCCCAACGTGGGACTTGATCCCGGGACCCCAGGGTCATGCCCTGGGCCGAAGGTGGCAATAAACCGCTCAGCCACCCAGGCTGCCCCTAATGTTTTTATTCTTTTTAAACGAATGTTATTTATTTATTTAAGAGAAAGAGAGAGTGAGCGCATGGGGGGAGAGAGGGAGAAGCAGACTCCCCACTGAGCAAAGAGCCAGAGATCATGACCTGAGCCCAAGGCAGACACTCAGACACCGACTGAGCCACCCAGCCGCCCCCAAACTAATGTTTCTAAACAAACCAATGTCTTCTATTGGAATCTGGCGGAAATTCTGGAATTGTCTTTCACCGAGATCATAATTTCACAACAACCCACAATATAGGAGAAACAGGTTGTTTAACTCAGGTCTCAACGGACGTTTCCTTTAGTGAACAGCAGGTGGCGGAACAGACCCCAACGTGCAGGCCGCGTTCTGGTTCTGAAGATTCAGAACATGAATTTGGCGAACCAGTCACACATTAAGGAGCCTCTATAGATGGAGATGTTTCAATGCATCAGCAAAAGCAGATGGTAGCCTGTGCTTTCCCACCCCACCCCCCTTTACTTGAAGGAACACTAAAAAGATCTTCATCTTTTGCTCCATGATTCCTCCCCGTTACCCAAATACTAACCTTTTCTCCAGCTAAATGGAAAATGTGTGAATGGTATAGAGAACACAAGTTAGCGATAATAACTCTTGGAGTTGCATTTATGTGTGAAAGTGACTTATTTAGTTCATGTTGCCGCAACAAGGAAATGTATGAACATATGTATGTCACATAAGAATATTTCTTCGAGCAAATAGAAATGAATAATTAAAGTTGATGTATTTACTATGATAAGGCTTCCCTTTGGCAGTACACCAGCAAACCAATTTCACAGCAGAAAAACATTCTTTTTTTTTCCTGGAGAGTTTGTCATTTGGACAGAGTAAATATGATTAGAGTGACACCTGCTTTGTAACTTATATACTTAGATATACTTTTCGATCTGAGTTTAAATAGCTGTCCCCAACCCACAGCCCATAGCCCACATACACCCCATAGAGATAGTACCTGTTGACTTGTATGTACTCACCTGTAAAACGCTTCCTGCTCTGCAGGGGGAAATATTTTAAATCCATCCATCATTCCTCTAACAAGTTAAACAGGTAGGAAGTTAATGATATTGATCTGCTGAGCTACCTGTACGGGATCAATATCCACTACCTATTACAGAGTCTATTATTGCTCTTTCTGAGTGTGTGACAGATGCCTTATTTGTGAAGTATCTGAAGACAAGAGGTATGCATTTTAGGGGCAAAAAAACCATCTGGTTCCTATAGTTCCTCAGGACATTAAAAAAAAGTCTTAAGCTGAACAGGAAAGGAACCTGCCTCAAAGAGGGAAAAATTAAGATTTTTTGAAAACCGGGGATCCCTGGGTGGCGCAGCGGTTTGACGCCTGCCTTTGGCCCAGGGCACGATCCTGGGGACCCGGGATCGAGTCCCACGTCGGGCTCCCGGTGCATGGAGCCTGCTTCTCCCTCTGCCTGTGTCTCTGCCTCTCTCTCTCTCTCTCTCTCGAATAAATAAATAAAATATTAAAAAAAAAAAAAGATTTTTTGAAAACCTATTAATTGCTAGATCTTTCCAACTGCCATCTCATTTAATTTCTATTACAACTTCATGAGGCAGAGGTTACACTTATGTTTTATTTTTTTCTATTGGAGTTCAGTTTGCCAACATATAGCATAATATCCAGTGCTCATCCCACTATACACTTATGTTTTAGATGAGGAAACTATGGCTCAAAGAAATGAAATGACATACATTAATTAACACAATTACTGAGTAGCCATCAGGATTTAGACCAAGCCTATCTCCTAGACCAATGCTAGGTTCTCATGTGTGACTCCCTCAGACCAGTACCACCAGCATCATCATCATACCCGGAAATTTCTTCAAAATGCAAATTCTTGGGCCCCATCCTATTCCTACTGAATCAGAAACCCTGAAGGTGGGGCCCAGAAATCTGATTTTATTTTATTTTACTTTATTTTATTCTATTTTTTTTAGAGAGTGGGAGGTAGAGGGGCAGAGGGAGAGGGAGAGAGAGAATCGTAAGTAGGCTCCATGTCCAGCATGGAGCCCAACATGGGGCACCATCTCACAACCCTGAGATCATGACCTCAGCCAACATCAAGAGTCAGATGCTCACCTGACTGAGCCACTCGGGCACCTCCAACAATCTGTATTTTAATAAGCCCTTCAGGAGATTCTGATGCAAGTTCAAGTTTGATAACCACTGTCCTAGAGGCATTCTTCTTCTACAACATTGTGATACATGGGAGCGATGCACAAGGAGGGGGAACAAGTGTTTACAGAGGCACCATCAAGAGCCAAACACTATAATGGGTGTGTCCCATCTTTTAATCCTTACAGCAGCCATTCAAGTTTGGTGACATTATTTTGATTTTATGCTGAAGAAACAGAAGCTGAGGGTGATAGGGTCATTTGCAGAAGCTCCCGATACCAGTAAGAGTCAGAAAGGCAATTCATACTTGGGTCTATCTGATTCCCTAGCTTAAGCTTCTTTTATAATGCACTAGAAAGTTCTATCCTAATAGTGATACTGGTCAGCCAAGGGTTTGTCTATCCTGAGGGTACTCGTCACACACAATTGTAGTAGGCTTGATTGTGTGGCTTCCCAGGCTAAATCTAGATCAAACGTAACAAACAAGAGGGATAGTGCTAGAATGTATTAACAAAAGCCAGAGGTAGTAAATAGATAGGTACATGGTCTGAAAGCTATTAAAAAGTGAAGCATAAAAAAATGTTAAGACTCTGTCACTTTATAGTCAGAAAAACCAATAAAGGTTAGTTATAAAAAGTTGAAGATCTGGCACTATATTGTGCAAGGGTCGATGGCACTTCAACACTTCTTAAACTTGTCAGGGCAATAATGGATATCCCAATGGTGGTTTGGCCACTGAAAATAAGTTGTGGTTTCCATATAATGATGTGTAAAGTACATTTTAGAAAGATCTGTGTAGGGATGCCTGGGTGACTCAGCAGTTGAGTGTCTGCCTTCAGCTCAGGGCGTGATCCAGGATTGTAGGATCGAGTCCCACATTGGGCTCCCCACAGGGAGCCTGCCTCTCCCTCTGCCTACGTCTCTGCAGAATAAATAAATTTTTTTTAAAAAAGGAAATATCTGTGTAAGAAATAGTTAACTTGAGAAATGCTTTGGCTCTTGAAGCTCAAGGTATAATTCACTTGAGCAATTCTTCGGTATAGAGTTGCACATTCCTCAAAACCACTACTGCCTCAAATCAAGTTGGCCTCAGACTCCCAACCCTGCTTTTCCTCCCATCTCACTTTTATTGTTTTTTTTTTTTTTTAAAGATTTTATTTATTTATTCATAGAGACAGAGAGAGAGAATGAGAGGCAGAGACACAGGCAGAGGGAGAAGCAGGCATCATATAGAGAGCCTGACGTGGGACTTGATCCAGGGTCTCCAGGATCACGCCCCGGGCTGCAGGCGGCACTAAACCGCTGCGCCACCGGGGCTGCCCTCACTTTTATTGTTAAAGGACTCCATGATGCACCCTGTCCTAGCCCTCAGCTTGGAGAGAATGAGGTCCTGACCTGGATGCAATCACATGAAAAAAGGCCAGAAGATTGAATTTTAAGTTATTAATGCTCCTGAAATAACAGATAAGAATCTTGGAGAAGCCAATCCATCCCTTATCCTTCTGAATAAACAGAGATAAATAAAAAAGGCCCCATGAGTTCGAGCCCACTCAGGGATACAATAAATAAATAAGTAAATAAATGCCCCCATGAAACTGCTCTAGGATATCTTTTAAATTCAAATATCTTTTTAGCCATTGTTGCTACTATGGTCACTTACCAGAGATTTTCTTTCCCCCAGTGTTCCTAACCAAGATTTTTTTGCTCACTGAGTAACACCAGGCTTTGATGGTTGCAAATAAAAGATGCGCTAACAGACCACATATCGGAGTCTTAAATGTCCAGGAGAAATAGGACACAGAGGTGTACAGAGAATCCAGGAAATTGGCAAAAAAGAACAGGTCAGTGGGCCTGCTTGAGGGTTCGGCCCCATGAGCATCCTTTGCCACACTCTGCAAGTACCCAGCCAATGGTAAGCCACCGCCGCTAACAAGATCATGATAATTCCGAGCTCCTGCTGGGTCTTGCCAGGATAGTCAATGAAGCCTCACCAGGGAAATAAAAAGTGTTCCTACCTGAATCACTCATCAGGCTGGACTCATTACTGGCTTCTCTATAGTTGGGCCAAAGCAACAGGATAGCAATTTAGGGATGGCTGAGCTAAAGCACATCAAGACACGGTTGCTAAGCCCATACAGCGGTACCAAATTCAAGGCAAGCCCTTAAGTGGCTCCTACCGGCGAGGTGGGTTTCAACCAGCACCATCCAAGCAAGCTTCATAAGAAGTGCAGCTGATAAAGCAGCAGCAATTTCCACAAACTCTCACAAGTAGTGGAATATCTGAGGGTTTGGGCTAACGTGTGGGATGGGACGGCAAAACAGCAGAGGTGACAGCCACACCCAGAGCTCAGTTCAGACCCTGGCCGCCCTGCCTCCCCTCCCAGCACTGGCTCTGGACACCTCCTTTTCTTCAATCTGTTTATTAATGCTGGCTCACGGTTCCTACTGTGTGCCAGGCACGGTGCTGGGGCTTTTCTTACTTTATCTGTTAGAATCCTCACAGTCCTATGACATATGCACTATTATTTCCCCCTTGCTCTGATACAGAAACTGGGCTCTCAGTAAGGTTAAGTGTCCTACCCAAGTGAATGCAACTGTTAGGATGGATGTAGGCCTGGGATTTAGACTCAGACCTTGTGAGCCCAGAACCTGCCCTCTGAGCCCGTCACCCTTGCTATTCAAGGGGGGTCCCCAGAGCAGGGATATATGGCAGCGGAAAGTAGCAGTAGGGCCTGGGAGCTTGTTAGAAATGCAGAATAGAATCTCCAGTCCCACCTGTCATGCCCCAACTAAACAAGAATCTGCATTTTCACAAGATTCTTCAGCGAGCCATGTGCTTATTCCTTCCAAGGACCAGCCTGCTCTGGACCGCTGTGCCTCCTCTCCCCATCTACTCCCAGTCCAAGGCATTCCCTGGGGACTGGTGGGGACCAGACAGGGTTGGAGGGAGGGAGAGGGAAGGAGCAGGTGTCAGTTAGAGGACATGGCTGGCCTACCACGAGGAGTAGCATCCAAAGGGGTGCCAAGGTAGATCTTGTTACTTCCAAAGACACAGAAATGACTTTTATTGCTCTTTCCCTGAGCGTGGCAATGTTTCGTTATGCTAATGGGCTAGAACACTCCACCATTCTAGTATTTCCCTCGGTGCCTGAGTCATTACCAAGAAACAGCTGCCTACCACTGACCTCTGTTTCTTAGAGACTGTTAACAGTCTTTAGAGCCTGTTTCAGTGCAGAATTTGTCCCTTTAATAAATGAGTTGGAACTTAAAATCTCTGTCTGAGAATGACTATCTGGCCCTAGAATCAAAAAAGATCTAGTGTCAGGGTGGGAGTGGCTATGTAGTCCAGAACCTGGGGATGCCTCCTAGGTCTCCGAAAGCTCTTCCAAAACATATCCCTGAGTCCTCTCCAGATTTGATGAGTCAGAATTTGCAGGGAGACCTAGGGATCCTTGTTTTAAAATGCTTTCCAGGTGATTCTGGCATAATCTCAGGAGTAGCAATTGTAAGCGCCTATTTCTATCCCAAACCCTCCCCTCTCCCAAACAAAATCCTATGGGCTAGGAGAAATTAGCTCCTTTGGCATGTGGTTGTCCAGCCTGTGTTTGGTCACCTCCAATGACAGGTAACTCACCACCTAGTGGGATGCCTTTTTAAAATTTTGAGTCAGTTCTAACGACAAAATTATTTTACCTTCTGCAATTGTAATTGGCCTCTCTGAAACTTCCCCTGATGATCTCATTTCTATATCCTATGACCAAAAAAAATTGGGTTGATTCCTCTTCTACCTCCCAGCCCTGCCAGTACTTGCAGACAAAATGGGAAGCGGAAAGAACATGGATTTAGAAATCTGTTAGAACTGAGTTCAAACTACAACTCTGACACCTGCTCCAACATGGATGAAACTTGACCCTTGACATTATGGTCAATGAAAAAAAACAGGTACAAAGGACAAATATTGTATGATTGCACTACTACGAGGTACCTAGACTAGGCCAGTTCATAGAAACAGAAAGCAGAACAGTGGTTAGTAGGGACTGTGGGTGGGAAGACGGGGAGTTATTGTCTAATGGGCAGACTTTCTGTCTGTGATGAAAGAATTCTGGAAATGGGTGATGGTGGTGGTTACACAACGTTGTAAGTGTACTTAATGCTACTTAAAAATGGACAAAAAAGTAAATTTTGTGTTATGCATATTTTTACCACAATGAAAAAATGAACAATGAAAAAAAAAAAACCCACAGCTCTGTCATTACTGGTTCTTGTCACATGTCTGAGCAGAAGCTTCTTGGTCTGTGAAATGGGTATAATATTAACTGCTGTGCACGTTGTTGTGAGGGGTCTGATAGGTGCAGTTAAATAAAGCATCCAGCATCACGTTGGTCTTTCCAGGTAACTTAGGCAGTGGAAGTGTTTCTCTGTGAGGAGTGATAGGAAATTTGGGTTCATCATCTCTAGTGACGTGAATACTGAGAGCTAATCAAGATGAGCAGTCCGTCACAGAGGGCAGAACTTTAAAAAATCAGAATCTGAATGAGTTTTAAGACAGAACACCAAAAAAAAAAAAAAAAAAGACAGAACACCAGCCTCCAGAGGCGTTGTAGCTTTTGACAGGCACTTGATCTATGGGCCCGGATTATTCCCAGGGGCTCCCTGCTGATTCTCTTCTGTGGTTAGGAAGTGGACAGATCCAGGAGCTTGGGCCAAGGCGATGGTTTTCAAACCTGGCTGTACTTTAGAATGGCAAAGGAAGGTTGAGTGTCTGGATGTCTGGCCCCATTCCTGGAGCGTCTCGCTCAATAGGCCATCAATTAAGGACTTGGATGGATTCTTTATGTTCCCTCAAGTGATTGCGATATGCTGAGTTTGAGGGCCACTGGGGACTGTTAGCTGCCCCTGATGCCCAAGTAGTTCCAGTGGCTACGTGAGGAGAAGGGCTGGGACAAGACTCTGAGGTTCCAGAGGTCCCTGGGGAGCCAAGAAAGAGAGGGAGCCAAGAAAGAGAAAGAGAAACTTCCCTAACCCAAGATGGGAAGTTTGTTGAAGAATCAACGAAGTGAAGAATCAATGAAGCAGAAAGAGATGACAACAAAGAGAGAGGGAAAGGGAGAGCCCACAACTTTAGATCTGCATCAAATTAGGCTGAGCTCCATTTGACCGAAACCATGCAACACAGTTCTGCTGCACAGAGTTTGCTTACAAACAACGTTGCTTCTGTAATGAAATGAATGCACCTGACCTGGTTGTACGGTTACTGACTATGGTATCAGGGAGCCAAGAATTCCTTTCCCCTCAAAGGTCCTTCTAGCTGGATGAAGAATAAAATGGACATGATAGAGAATAACAGGAGGAAATCAAATTTAATAGGTGTAGGGATGGGGAATCCACATAGACATGGAAATTCCAAAGCCGGTCAGGCAAAATGAGGTCTGTATGCATCCTACACTGAGGAGAAGGGGGTAGGGGTCTGGGATGTCAGAGGAAAGATATGCACGTGCATGGTCAGAAGAGTAGATGTTTGGTAATTAGACATTTGTCCTGCCAAGCAGGTGGGTCACTCAGATAAAATGTACCTCCGTCAATAACCCTTCTTCTGGGAAAGACCCCCAATTTAGATTCTTCTGTGTGATTAAGGGAGGACAAAAATTCCTCTTGAGCCCACAGGGTCTCAAGTACCTACAGCTCAAAGTAATCCACATGCCAAAGTGGCCCATGCTGGTGGGGACTGTCCTGAATCCCTTCCACAGTGAAGGCTGGAAATTGAAAAGTGAGCAAGTTACATGTGGATTACATGTGAATTCCGGTGCACCCAAAATCCCATTGCTGTATATTTCAAAACCAGCTTTGAATTGCTTTGGGCTCCTACCCAATGACTGGCAGAAAATTCAATCCTGAGAGATTCTGAAGGATCCCACCACTTCCTCTTGGTCATACAGTCCTCTGGCTTCCGTGGCATTAGCAGAGGGGGGCAGGAGCTTGGACTGAGGCCTTGGTCCCTCATCACCACCATCATTCAGGTGGCTCTTTGACCTCCAAGATGCTATAGATAAGCTTCGGTCCCCCCAAGATATGGTTTCAGACTGCCAGGCATTGTTGTGCTCTGTGGCCTCAGTGACATCCTTCCTACTAGTTGCTCAGAGGTCCCCTTCACTGGCCTGAAGGTACTACATGCAAGAGGGGTGCTCATGTGTGCTCTGAGGGAGCAGTCACCTCCCCTCTGGTCATTTCTGCCTCCCGCACTCCCTTCTAGCTGCTCTCGTTTGCTTATTTCTGCAGATCTCCCTACAATGTGCCTTTGGACACACCATGCTGGCCTCTCCTTCCTGGGAATGGGAGCCAGTAGGGAATGGAGGTAAGAACCCCACCTAAAGATCTTTTTTTCTCAGTAATTCTCCCTGATGCTGCTGTGGAGTCCATGGCTGGCTCCCTTCTCCCTTCAATGTCCTCAGCGTATTTGGGAAACAAACACACTTGCCAACCTGGGATGGCCCCGGCAGTCCCCACGGTCATAGCGATGATGTTATCTAGATGGCAAATGGAGAAGTGTCCCCCAACCCTGCCCCTACTCACACCGGGAATGGGCATTTCCCAAAGCACACTTCCTGAATCACCAGTAGGACCTGCTTAATATTGCTGCTTAGAAAGCCACAATCTTGCTCAACAACAGTCACATCCTTTGTGTTGAGTCTGGCCCTGAGATTTACATTCATAAGTGACTATGCTAGAAAATGTCCTGAAACTTCTGTTTTGCTGATTCTACTCTAGATGCGTATGAGTCAGGGTTCTGAGCTGCAAGTGACAGCAAGTAACTCTGGCAAGTATAAGCACAAAAGAAGCGTGTTCGAAGGCTATCTGGGCATTCATGGATTCTGCAGGGAGGCTGGAGAGCGAGGCTTGAAAAAGGCAGAACCAGGGGAGGTGAGGTAGCAGGAAGCCCAGCCTCGGTGCCTTGCAGATAGCACCATAGACCACAGGACTTGAAACATGACCACCGTGAGTAACCCTCTCCCCTCCACTCCTTTTAAAAAATATTTGTACGGGGGACACCTGGGTGGCTCAGTTGGTTAAGTGTCAGACTCTTGATTTCGGCTCAGGTTCCTTGATCTCAGGCTCAAGGAACTGAGCCCCAAGTCAGGTCCCAGTACTCAGTGTGGAGTTGGCTTGAGATTCTTTCTCTCCCTCTTCTTCTGCCCCTTGCACACACACTCTCTCTCTAAATAAATAAATAAAATATTTTTAAAAAATGTGTACAGTAAGCTATGTTTTTTTTTAAATCATCCCAGCTTTTTAATTGATTGATTAATTAATTAATTTGAAGCCCTGTACTGGGCTGAGCATGGAGCCCAGTACAGGGCTTGAACTCAAGACCCTGAGATCAAGACTTGATCTTAGGGATCCCTGGGTGGCACAGCGGTTTAGCGCCTGCCTTTGGCCCAGGGCGCGATCCTGGAGACCCAGGATCGAATCCCACGTCGGGCTCCCGGTGCATGGAGCCTGCTTATCCCTCTGCCTGTGTCTCTGCCTCTCTCTTTCTGTGTGACTATCATAAATAAATAAAAATTAAAAAAAAAAAGACTTGATCTTAAATCAAGAGTCAGATGCCTAACCAACTGAGACACCCAGGCGCCCCTCAGCTTTTTTTAAAACTGAAGTATAGTTGACAATGTTACATCAGTGTCAGAGATACAACATAGTGATTTGACAATTCTATACATTATGCGATGCTCACCATAAGGGTAGTCACCATCTGTCACCAAAGTTACTACAATATTATTGATTATATTCCCTATGCTATACGTTTCATCCTTGTGACTTATTTATTTCATAACTGGAATCCCTTTTACCTGTGAATCCATTTTGCCTGTTTCTCCCATCCCCCACCCAAACCACCAGTTTGTTTTCTGTAATTATGAGTCTGTTTCTGTTGTATGTTTGCTCATTTGTTTTGTTTTTTAGATTCCATATGTAAGTGAAATCATATGGTATTTGTCTTTTTATGTCTGACTTATTTCACTTGGCATAAAACCTTCCAGGTCCATCCATGTTGTCACAAACAGCAAGCTCTTATCTTTTTTTATGGCTAATTTTCCACTGTATGTATGTGTGCATCTATATACACCACATCTTCTTTATCTCTCATCTCTTGATGGACACTTAGGTTGTTTCCATTTCTTGGCCGTTGTAAATAATGCTGCAATAAACATACGGGGCATATGCCTTTTGAAATTAATGTTTTTGTTTTGTTTCTTTTTTCTTCTTCTTCTTCTTTTTTTTTTTTAGTAGACTCCATGCCCAGTGTGGAGCCCACTTGAGCTGAGACTTGAGCTGAGATCAAGAGTCGGATGCTTAACTGATTGAGCCACCCAGATGCCCCACTGTTTTTGTTTTCTTTGGATAAATACTCAGGGTGTAATTACTAGATCATATGGTATTTCTATTTTTAGGTTTTTTTTTTTTGAGGAATTTCCATTCTGCTTTCCATAGTGGCTGCACTAATTTACATTCCCAACAAGTGTACAGTTCAGTAGCACTTGGTACATTTTCACGGCTGTGCTCCCATCACCACCATCCATCTGTACAATTGTTTCATCTTCCCAAACTGAAACTCTGTCCCCATTAAGTGACTTCCTGTTGTCCCCTCCCCCGAGCCCCTAAAAACTACTTTTCTATTTTCACTCCCTATAAATGTGGCTACTCTCACTACCTCATGTAAGAGGCATCATACAGTCTTTGTCTTTTTGTGATTCTATTTCACTTAACCTAATGTTAAGGCTTAAGGCTCATCATGTTGTAACATGTAGCAGGATTTTCTTTCTTTTTTAGGCTGAATAATATTTTATTGTGTGTATACACTACATACTTTTTATCCATCCATCTGTTGATAGACACTTGGCTTCCTTCCAATGATGAATAATGCCATTATGAATGGCATTATATGAGTATACATATCGGTATAGAAATATCTCTTCTAGACCGTGCTGTCAGTTCTTTTGGAGCTATAACCAAAAGTGAATTGCTGGATCATATTATGAATTATCTCCCCTTTGTTGCTACACCTTTATGTACCTCTCTTAAGATTTGACACCTTAGGGTAAAGGTAGCCAACATTTCTGGTGCCCTTGAACACTTCTGCTTAGCTCACTGTCATTGTGGTCAGGCCCCAGCCATGCTCCTGCTCCCACCTAGTGCACCTGTTGCCCGGACCTCAGGAACTCACCCAGCCCTCAGTTTGTATCCCGGATATTAGGGGAGCATCTCCTAGAGGCCCCTTTCAACCAGGATCTCAGCCTCCTTTTTCTTTTAAACAGCTTTATTGTGATATAGTTTCTAAATCATACAATTCACTTATTTAAAATGTAGCATTCATATTGATTTTTAGTTAGTCACTGATATGCAACCAGCACCAGAATCAATTTTTATCACTTCAGAAAGAAACCTCAGGGCACCTGGGAGGCTCAATGGTTGAGCATCTGCCTTTGGCTCAGGTCATGATCCTGGGGTCCTGGGATTTAGCTCTACAACAGGCTGCTCTCTGCCTGTGCCTCTCTGCCTCTCTGTGTGTCTCTCATGAATAAATAAATACAATCTTAAAAAAAAAAAAAAAAAGAAAAAGAAAATGAAACCTCATACCCTTTAGCTATCACCCCCTTCCCCAATGCACTCATCCTTAAGCAACCCTGTGTTCCAATCTCCACAAATGTTCCACTTCTGGACATTTCACATAAATGGAATCACCTAACATGTGGTCTCTTGTGTCCGGCTTCTCTCACTTAGCATCATGTTGTCAAGGTTCATCCACGTTGTAGCATGTGCCCATACTTCATTCCTTTTTGTGGTTGAATAATATTCCAGTTTGTGGAGATCCCATGTTTTATTTATTCACTCATCAGTCAGTGGACATTTGGGTTGTTTCTTTCTTTCGGCTGTTTTGAACAGTGCTGCTATGAACATCTGGGGTCAAGTTTTTATGGGGACATACGTTTTTATTCCTCTTGGATGTATGATTAGGAGTAGAATTGCTCTAGCCTTTATTTTTTAAAAATTTTTAAAATTAAAAAAAATTTTCAGAGAGAGAAAGAGAACATGTGCATGAGCAGGGGGAGAGGCAGAGGGAGAGGGAGAGAGAGAACCCTTCAGCAGACTCCCCGCTGAGTGCAGAGCCTGACACAGGGCTCAGTCCCAGGACCCTGAGATCATGACTTGAGCTGAAACCAAGAGTCAGATACTTAAACAGCTGAGCCAACCAGGTGCCCCTCTAGCCTCTCATTTCTGAAAAACAATTGTGAGATTCATTCTAGATTGTTCCCCAGATGGTCCCCAGCAGGATGGAGCCCCAATGCCCACACTGGAAGCAGCTCAATAATGCACCGTTAATTGGTGCTCCCTTCTTCTCCATTGCACTTTTCCTGCTCCTGCAGGTTTGCTCCCTGGGTTCATCTCTAACATATGTTCCCCAAACCCAAGTCCTTGTCTCTGGCTCTGCTTTTAGGCAACTCAAAATATGAAAGCTCATCATTGGCAAAACCCATTTACACACTTGCTCCTTAGGGATCAGGGGGAAAGAATACGTGGCCCTTTCACCTTCCTTAAAGGGTGACAGGTCCTGCGGTCCCAGGACTCATCCCCAGATAAGAAGGGTATGCTGGTTATAAGGTAGGAGAAATAAAATAGCGCCACTACCCAAAAAAGACAGCTGTCCCCCTTTAAGGGGATCCCAGTGTGTAGAGGAAGAGAACTAGCATGTTGGCGTATACTGTGTTAACAGGGACCTATTTTATTTCCACAACAGCCCCAAGAGATAGGTGCTGGGATCCCTGGGTGGCGCAACGGTTTGGCACCTGCCTTTGGCCCAGGGCACGATCCTGGAGACCCGGGGTCGAATCCCACGTCGAGCTCCCGGTGCATGGAGCCTGTTTCTCCCTTTGCCTATGTCTCTGCCTCTCTCTCTCTCTCTCTCTTTCTGTGTGACTATCATACATAAATAAAAATTAAAAAAAAAAAAAAAAAAGAGTATAGGTGCTGTCAGAGGTTGGGAATTTGCCCTGGGTTGTCCAGGAAGTGGAGGGTCCCAGACTGGCAGCCGACTTCATCTGGTTCCAGCGGCTGTCTTCTTTCACATCATCAGTCATTCCTACAGTGCTGCTCACAGCAAAACTGTAATTCCCTAATTGCATTGAAGTGAGAGTGTCTTTTTGGCTCCATATCCCATTGCAAATGAAGCCAGATGCTTCTTTTTCAGCCTTATGAACTTCCCATCACTGAAAGGTGGTTGACTCTCCTTTTCCCTGGATAGAGTACAATTTCCATTTGCTTTTCAGCAATCTTTTGGTTGAATGTGGTTCTTTTCATCCTTAACATCGTAGGTGTCAAGGAAGGGGGAGTCTGCCCCCAAAATGGGCCTCATTGGTATGAAGACTATTTCGAGTTGAAAAGCAATCAAAACCCAGCAGATTCGGGAGAAACTCTTTACCTCCCCCTCAATGCCTCACAAGAATTTACCTGGAGGATCTGCTCCAGGAAGAGAGATATCACCATAGATAACTACATTATCATATGAACTAGGTAGATAAAGAGGCACCTAGAAGGCCTATTCGATCAAAGTCCTCTGTGTCTCATTCAGTCTGACCGGTCCCATCAACATCTGTTTACCAAACATTTACTCTTTTTCTTTCTTCCTGAAGATTGCATTCCTTCCCTTCGAAGACCCAGGCCTATACCCCCTCTCCTTAGTTCAGAATGACAGATATACTTTATTTTGCCTGTTTTTGGAATTTCCATGTCTATGGGTTTCCTGTACCAACACCATCAATTTTATTTTCTGCTGTTCATCTGTCTCATGACAATTTGATTCTTAGTCTGGCTAGAAGGTCCTTGCAGGGAACAAGAATTCTTGTTCTCAGACAACGCATCACCTCCAGTGTAGTACTACGGGGTAGGGAGTATCTCTTTTGAGGAGGAAAGGCCAAGACACTTTAGCACTTCTCATGTAACGAGCTTCTTTAGCTTATTCCTTGGTTAAAAGTGAGCAGGCCTCATGAACAAATACTAAAAAGCCATCTGGGGATTGTGGGTGATAAAGTCATTCAATGTATGGACTCTGCAGTGAATCAGACACCTCATTACAGATATATGACCATAGTGGGAGAAAACCCACCTTCACACTAGGTTATAACAACAACAACAACAACAACAATGAAGTTAGTAGTGTTTGATGGAAAGAATATAAGCCTAGGGGTCAGAAGACCTCAGAATGAGTGCAAACTCTAAATTTTCCAGTTGTGTGAGCTTGACCAAGTCCCTCAACCTCTCTCAGCCTCATTGTCCTCATCAACAAAATGAGGCTTTGGTAACGATCAAATTAAATTATATTTGTGAAGGGTCTACACAAATGTTAGCAGTGTTACTGTTATCTCTAGAGAGACTACTATCTATTGCTATTTTTAGGGCTATTTTCTCATAAATCAGGCTGATATCTGAAGTATGGAGCAACTGTTAATTGTATCTATACAAAGAAACTATTCAAAAGCCTAAACCTTGTTTTAGAGCTGCTCATTGCATGGATGGAAGAAAAGGAACCCATTAAATTCATGTCTAAGTCTTAGAGCCCAAATACTTTATTTTTTTTAAGATTTATCTATTTGTTTGAGAGAGAGAGAGAGACAGAGGGAGAAAGACAGAGAGAGAGAGAATGTCCAGCAGATTCCCCACTGAGCACAGAGCCTGATGAGGGGCTCCATTTCACAACCCTGAGATCATGACCTGAACTGAAATCAAGAGTTGGATGCTTAACTGACTGAGCCACGCAGGCGCCCCAAGCCTAAATACTTTAAAACAGTAGTTCTCAAATTGTGGGACCAGGACCAGCAATAGAAGTATCACCTAGAAATTTGTTCCAAATGCAAATTATCACGCCCCAGTTGGACCTATTAAATCAGAAACTCTGGAGGTAGGGAGCACCTGGGTGGCTCAGTGGGTTAAGCGCCCAACTCTTGGTTTCACCTCATGGTCATGGGGTCGAGCCCTGCTTCAGGCTCTGTGCTGAACTCAGTATGGAGCCTGCTTGGGTTCTCTCTCTCCTCTCCCTCTGCCCCTCCATCCCTCCACTCCTGCACAGGTGCTTGCATACATGCATGTACTCTTTCTCTCTTTCAAAACAAAAACAAAAACAAAAACAAAAAACCTAAATTAAAAAAAAAAGAAAAAGAAAAAAAAAACTCTGGAATTAGAGCCCATTTCAATGAGATTAAAAAACTTTTATTAATTTAAAAAATTTTAATAAAAATTTAACAAGATTAACACTTTTCAGGTGGCTGAACTTAAGATCCGGTGCTTTAAATATATGACCTCAGTTAATCCTTACAATAAAGCTTATAGGTATGCTTTATGATTACCGTTTCATAGTTGCAAAAACTAAGGCTCAAGAGAGAAATAGAATTTGCCCCAAGCCACAGGGATATACCTGACTCCTATGTACTTCCCCATTACATTATAGATTATCCTTCAGAGATCTTAAATGCCTAAGACAGTCTTTCCAGTAGATGACTAAGTAAGCTGGCACAAATTTCCAGACTAGCCAGTAGAGTGACCACAATGTATCAGGAAGATGTGTCACTAAGAAAACAAGACCAGCAAGGGGTGTATACTGTGCCATAGTGACTCACTGGGGCTCAAGGGCCCCCACTCTGATTATTCCCCTGTGACCTCTTCACATCTTACCAATACTTTCCTGATTGGCTCTTCTAGCTGCACAGTCATTCCCATGCCGCCTGCCCCCACCCTGCTTCAGCTTCTCCCCTCCAGGAGCCAGAGTCCTATCCCCTGGCTGAGATTTCAGGCTGACTGGACCATGCAGGGGCTTCCACTGAGCACCCCACCCTCCAAGCCCTCTTCAGACTCTCTGAGCACAAGCAAGGACCCCGGCATTTCTATTCTCCTTTAGCTAAAAGGTCTTCCTTTCCAGACTGATTTTTCCTTGTACTGAGGGTGGGGCCTCTCTACTTCAGCCTTTCCTCCTCTACCCCTGCAGCTCTCTAATCTCTGGATATGTCACCCTACCACCAGGAAGGATAACCAAGAATCATCCCCAATACATCACATAGAAACCCTCCTCTCCCAAATGGATTTTTCCATTTTCCTTCTCAGGAGCCCCAAAAGTATAGTAGGGCACCTCCTCAACCCAATCACACTTACTCCATACCCATGTGAGGGAAGGGGGAGAATTTCACCAGACTTGAATTCTTATAGGTCCTAGGGAAATGTTTCCTTATTGATCTCAGGTCTCCCAAGGCTGGATGGAAAAGCAAGCTATAGTCAGGGTTTTGTTCAAGCCACCAGAAGACTTGGGTGATGACCCTCCAAGTTCCCCTTCCCTGTGGATAACCCTGCTTACATCTTACTGGACATTCTAGCGGCCAAGGAGGCTGTGGTATTCTAGATGAGCATCATGCCTCCAGAATAGGCTAGCATGGAAGAAGGGGCCAATGGGTTGGGGTAGACAGCTAGTATTCTCAGACACTAGGGGCATAGTTAGTTATAGGAACATTGAGTTTTAAGTCAGCCATGCAGATATCACAGAGACTAAGAGAAGGCCATACAATTTGGCAACCAAGAGGTCACCAATGACCTTTGACAGGGAGAGGTTGGTAGAGTGCTGGGTTGGGGGGGGCGGGGGTGGAAGACACAGGACAAGGGTTAGATAATGAGCAAGGATGAGGAAGAAAAGATATAGGACCTAGATGTCTCAGCAGAGATAGTTGAGTAAAGAGGAGAGGGAGAGAGAGGGAGAATAGAAATATACAAGATCCCTAACCTTTATTTTGACTGCATCTTTTCTGCTCCCAATTCAATCTTGATAAGACTTGCTAACAGCAAAATTGACTGATTGGGGCTTCAGCTACTCTTTCTTCTTCTCAGAGCAGGTGCTAATGAGCAATGAAATGGCTAAAGGCTGAACTGCAGGAGGGAGGAGGGGAGGCCTGCAATAGGTACCAGCCCAGCACGCAGCACACATATTTTCTCCATCACAAAAAGGTTTCTATTACTTACTTCGTCTTCCTCTGCTTGTCCTTGATTTGCCTTTCCTTGTCTTCTTTTTCTTAAGATTTTATTTATTTATTTACTATGAGACACACACACACACACACACACACACACACACAGAGAGAGAGAGAGAGAGAGAGAGAGAGAGAGAGAGAGGCAGAGACACAAGCAGGCTCCATGCAGGGAGCCTGACGCCAGACTCAATCCCAGGTCTCCAGTATCAGGCCCTGGGCTGAAGCCGGCACTAAACTGCTGAGCCAACTGGGCTGCCCTCCTTGTCTTCTTTTTATTCTTCCTTAATGATCCTTTCTTTCTCCCATCCCTAATATATATCTTAAGTAGGGTACTTACATTTTTAAGCACCTACTATGTGCCAGATACTGGGCTTGGAACCTCATGTCCGTTATCCCACGAAGTTCTCCCAATAGCTTCAGTGGGGATGTCTGCTACTATTCTCACTTTATGGAGCAGGAAATTAAGACTCACAGAGGTCAAATAATCTATCAAGGTCAAACAGCTAAATAGACTGCCCCTAGGAGTTACATCTGGCTCTATTTGCCTCCCAAACTCTCATTTCTCTCCATTATTTTTCAGAAGATCCTTGAAGTGCTATCAGGGAGTTACAGAAATATAATTACTTATTTGAGTATAAACTCACAAAATAGACACGGAATTCCTGTTTGTTTGTTGTTGTTGTTTTTAATAAAGTCCTGATCTGTCTTGCTATCAAGTGCCATTGGCCTTCCAGTAGAATTCCTCAGAAGAATGAGCTTGAGGCATCCAAGCTTTGGCTGACTGTCTAGATTTTTCTTTTTTGTGAGCCTAAGCAGGCAACAAGCCGCCAACTGCTCAGCCAGCCCCCTCCAGGAGCCCTTGACCTGTGAGCAAAGTGATGATGAGCCACAGTTGGGGGCACATGCCAAGGCTTACAGAATCTCTCAGACCAGAGACAAAACAGTATCAACTTTCATAACAACTTGACATTGACAGAGTTTTCAAATAAACATAGACATTTTCTACTGTTACTGCCCCAATCCTTCTCATAAAAAGTCAAAGAGGGTTTTGGCCCCTACTTGGATTATCAGCAGTAATAAAAGATCTGGAACAAATCCACTGGATGCCTTTCCAGGAACATCTACGTGTGTGTGTGTGTGTGTGTGTGTGTGTGTGTCCCTCCCTCCCTCCAGGCCAGGTTACATTTCTGATCATTCGTTAAGGCTCTTTTATTTGTGGAAACCTGCCTCAGAATATATTTTCTGTGGTAAAAGAGGCAAAAAGTGGTGATTATATGCTTATTTATGATTTTCTCATTTAAGAGCCCCTTAGTGAGCCAAAAACAACCTATTTGACCAAAAAACATTTATTGATTTCTTCTAAGGCTGAGTAAACATGCAAAGAAATTATTGGATATAGTTAGAAAAAGATATCCTAAGCTACGGTGCCTGTTAACCTTTTAATTCCAAACGTCTGGTGGAACCAATTTGTTGATATTTGGATTGGGCCCAGCAATGATGGAGGCTATCTGAGGCATTTTGTCTTTCACTTTTTAAAAACTTGGATCAAGACACTGTGTTGTGCAACAAGAATATTTTTCTTTAAAAGGCAAGTATATACAGAGGTTACCTCTGGGGGACGGGCAGGGAGGAGGCAGTGGAGAGAAAAACAGTTCCCTAATATTTGTATTTTACCATGTGCCTATCTGAGCTTTCTTTAAAAAAAAAAAAACAAACAAACAAACAGTAGTTCAGATGAAAAAAGAACAGCCCCACAAAGGAGGGGGCACAAGTAGAGGTTGTTTTTGAGAAACTCACCCTCTTTGTACAGATTCACTAGAAACGTATCACTGCCATTTCTTTCAAGCTGACATGCCTGCTGTAAATTCACAAAGAACCTCAGTTGTTGAGATCACTAAGAGAGAGAAATACCGATGGGAGGGTTTCAGGTTTTGATCCTAACTTCTGAGCTGTTCTGGCTGGTTCTCATTGTCACATGCACCTGAGGAAGGGTGAAGGGGAAAGATAAGACATCTTCCTGAAAATTTGAGGGAAAACATTTTTGGCTGTGATTAGCTGGATGTTTCAGGAAAACTCACATTACCTTTAGCTCTCTGCTTTAAGAACCTCCAGCACCAGCATCCTCATTTGTAAGTGAAGATTTTTTTTTTCCAGTTCAGAGATTCATTAATTTGGAACCCCTGCTTGGTTCTGCCTAGATGCATAGGGCTCCGGCACCTCAGGCAGCTGCAGCCGAAACCCACATGGCATCTTTTCCAATAAATAGGAATCCAGCTCACCTGTCCCTGCAGGCCATGCGACTGTAGCATCAAGAAAGAGCGACAAGAGAGGCTCTCTCCATAATCTGCACACCCTTCCTTAAAATACACATATTTATTTATTTCTCTACATGAAGCAGCAGGAGGCAAACTGGTGATTGTTAGGCCATTTTATACTGCCGAAGGACTCTTTTTATTTGTTTTTAAGATTTTGTTTATTTATTTGAGAGTGAGAGAGAGAATGAGCAGGGGGAAGGGCAGAAGGAGAGGGAGAAAGACGATCCAAGTGGACTCCACGTTGAATGAATGTGGAGCCTGAGGCGGGGCTCGATCTTACAACCCTGAGATCATGACCTGAGCTGAAATCAAGAGTCAGACATTTAGGGCAGCCCGGGGGGCTCAGCAGTTTAGCGCTGCCTTTAGCCCAGGCCGTGATCCTGGAGACCCGGGATCCTGAAGACCCAGGATCAAGTCCCATGTTGGGCTTCCTGCATGGACCCTGCTTCTCCCTCTGCCTGTGTCTCTGCCGCTCTCTCATGAATAAATAAAATCTTTTAAAAATAAATTTAAAAAAGAGTCGGACATTTAAACCAACTGAACCACCAGGACTCTTTTAAAAAATACTTGTTGGTGTTTGATAGTTCAGTCCAATAATTTAACATTTTTTAGACACTGGGGGTGGGTAGAAATGGGTATGGTTATACTTTTGTAGGAGACCTTATGTGTGAAAATTCAACTTTATGAAAGGATAAATTATATGCATTGTGAATGAATTTCTTACTAACTCCTTTTTTTTATTCCATAAAGAACTTCTTCAGATAAGAGCTCTTCATATTTACCCTAGTATGTGTCTAAAGATGACTAATTATTTGAGTTGGGAATCAGAAGAACATAAAATTCAAGTGTAAAAGGTCGTTGTTGTGGATGACCCGTTAGAAGTAAAGTCAGAGCATTTTTCAAAGATCATCAGTCATTGGATAAAACAAGTTCAAGTTGACCCTGAGCTCCTTGAAGATAGGAACCTTAGCTGCTGCTGCTGCTGCTTCTTTTTTTTTTTTTTTTTTTTTAAAGATTTTGTTTATTTATTCCCAAGAGACACAGGCAGGGAGAGAAACAGGCTCCATGTAGGGAGCCTGACACGGGACTCAATCCCAGGACCCTGGAATCACAACCTGAGCCGAAGGCAGACACTCAACCACTGAGCCACCCAGGTGCCCTGGAACCTTAGCTTTCATTTCTGATTCCGAGGACCCAGCAATTTGTTTGAGTAGCATCACAAGCTACAGGCCATGGACTTTGCCTACCGTGCTTGAGATAATAGGGCACAAGAGGGCCATCCCTGAGGCAACTGGGTACATTTGAGATTAGAGGGACATGAGAGGATGAGGCAGCAGGATGGAGGAAGAGCAATAAGGGTTCAGGAGAGAACAGGACAGGGCAGGAGGGCAGCAAAACCATCTGTGGCTCTGATAGGAAGGACAGGTTTTAGAGTCTACATCCTTGGGCACAAAAAAGGTAGAGATTGGACAACATCCTTCAGAAACCAGATGCTCCCCAGGAATCAGCCTCCTGGCAGAGACAGGGAGTAAAAGACTGGAGAAAGAGGGAGAGGTTGATTAGCCTCTCCTTCTGATGATTTTCCATTTCATAGGCACCAAAAGTAGGATGTACTTCCATGGCCCCTATCAAATCTAGAATGAGAGTCCAGAAGACCACTCCTATTTTCCTGATCATGCAAATTTATCTAAAAAAGCCAGAAAGACAACCCACAGATGGACAAAAAAGATTTAAAATGCAAATAAGATCAACTGAGGAAGTTAGAGACGAATCGCTTGGGTCAAAGTGAGAAGGGTGGGGCCAGGTTGTATTTGGGGTTCTAATGGTTCAGTTCAGCCTAGGGCATGAGAATGGAAGCTCCATCAGAAGAGGGACTTTATTTTAGTAACTGCTGTATCTCTGGTGCTTAAACACAGTGGGCACTCCAGGAATATTTATTGGATATGGAATGCATGGAGCTGGAATGTGCTAGATGCTAGGCCAGAAAGTGGGAAGGTAAAAGAAAGGATTTTATAAAGCTTGCTGGTGGGGAGACTAAAGAGGAAAGGATAATTATCCCAGTATGCTGGGGAGGAGCTCAGAGGGCTACGGGGACAAAGACAGAGAAGACAGGGCACAGGAAGACAGGAACTACTTGGTAGGTGAGGGGAGGTTCTAACACTGCTGAGTCAGGAAAGAAGGAAATGGAGACAAACTTGACCATGCCAGTGACATGCCCAAGGCCTGCCTGGTTACCTTTATTCACCCAAAGTCCAACAGACACTCTTTGTAGAGGTATTTTTGTCATGATGGTCAGACATCTAACTCCTTAGAGCAGTAGCAGAGTTCATTTGCTACACTTTACTCACATCTATGGTATAAAACTAGGTGTATCTGTTTTGAGTCTCCTTTGTAGGACTGGAGATTCTCTTGAGTTTAAGACATCTTTATCATTTTTAGTGACTTTGCTAGTATGAGTTTAAGAAACTGCAGAAGAAAAGCAATAAAAGCCACAAACCATTCCTCATTTGTTGCTATCCTGCTTTGATAGTCTCCATAACGTCACCTTTCTTTACCATATTCTATCCATACGCTACATGATTGCAAACAACAGCAAACAACATCCTTCCAGGTGCATGATGGAAAGCACAGGCTATGACAAACCCAGGAGAGCTCACCATCCCCAAAATGTATTCATGTCTTTAGTTCTCAGCTTGCAAAACCAAATGATTCTTTTTTTTTTTTTTTTTTTTTTTTTTTTTTTAAATTTTTATTTATTTATGATAGTTACAGAGAGAGAGAGAGGCAGAGACACAGGCAGAGGGAGAAGCAGGCTCCATGCACCGGGAGCCTGATGTGGGATTCGATCCCGGGTCTCCAGGATCGCGCCCTGGGCCAAAGGCAGGTGCCAAACCGCTGCGCCACCCAGGGATCCCCAAATGATTCTTTATTAATGATTCTCGGCTGCCTAGGCGCCTAGGTTAAGGTCGCCATAGTTGCAGAAGAATCAAGAAGTATCAAGCATTGGAGTTTGTGTTCGTTTGCACCATCTTTGCTGAGTCCCATCGCTCTGAGGTAAATTACACATGTGTCAAAGGAAAATACCCCAACAAAAGAGGTGGTGACTCCGATGGAGGGGTTGAAATATTTGTTTTGCCTGTTTGTTCCTCCTTTGAGCTATGTTAAGGAAGCTCTGTGTTCAACTGCTACAAATCATTCTCACACCACTAGATGGAAGACTGGCTTCTCTCCGACTCTTTCAATATTTACATTCTGTCAGCCGTAGCTTTAGTTCCTCACCAAAAGATTTCCTAAACTGGAAAAAAAATAAAATAAAAATCCTGTGCTACCCCTGAGAGAACCAACTTGGGAGAATTCCTCTTGTCAAGACATGGAGTTGACATGCAAAATGCTGATGTCACCAGCACCATCATTGTATATGGTGGACAGGTGAGTGGATGGGTTTAGGATACAGGCTGTGGCTCCAGCTGCCAGGATTCAAATCTCTCAGCTCTACTAATTCCTAGTTGTATGATCTTGGCTATGTACATTCACCTCTTCCTGTCTCAGCACTCCTTTACTCCTCATAGGTTAAGGGGGGAAAATATTAATACCAACTCCTATGATGTGAGGTTGAATAAGCTAACACTTGCCTTAAAGGCTTAAAATAGAGGTGCCTGGGTGGCTCTGTGGCTGTGTCTGCCTTCGGCTCAGGTCATGATCCCAGTATCCTGGGACTGAGTCCCACATAGGGCTCCCTGCTCCACAGAGAGCCAGCTTTTCCCTCTGCCCCTACCCCCCCGCTCATTCTCTCTCTCTAATAAAGAAATAAAATCTTTTTTTAAAAAGCTTAAAATAGTTCCTGGGATATCATTATGGCCCCAATAAATGTTAAGTGATTTTTTTTTATAGTCATTTCTCTCTTGCTAAACTTTATAAGTTACCAAGTCTGTTTAGGTTAGCTATAGAGAGCTAAATGATGTAGTGTTAACTACAGGTATTTATTAGAGACAGTGTTTGTAAATATAGCATTTATATTTCATTGGTCAAATGGGCAAGGGAATGCCATTGTCTGACTGTGCCTCAGCAGATCTTCCCTGAATGTCACTGTTTCTGTATGAGAACAGCTGGCATCAAAGGGTATGCTTTCTGTGTTAGATTAATTCACTCCTTTGAAATTCCACCAACATTGTTTTCTAAGGCTATGGAGCAATTTGTAGGCCAGATTCTTTTTCAATGTTAGACCTTCATTTCTCCATATAGATATCTATATCTATATCTATATGGAGAAATATATATAAAATATATCTATATATAGAAATATATATATTGAGATCTCTTCATATATATATATATATATATATATATATATATATTTAGTTCAAATCATTTTTTGATCCCTGACACCCAAGCTCTAAGGGAAGTGCCAAGTTTCAAAGGTAACAAATCTAAATTTGACAACTTTTAGTCCAATCCCCTTTCAATATATGTTTGATATTTTTGGGGGAAAGGAACTCATGCACCCTTCAAAATGTCTATGCACCCAGTACCCCAGCTATGAAACTTAGGGTTCCCACTGTTCCTAGACCCTTGTAAAAGGGCAGAATATAAAAATCTCCACATAAAACTGAGTATAAGGTGGCTCTGTGGTTGAGTGTCTTTGGCTCAGGTTGCGATCCTGGGGTCCTGGGATTGAGTCCCGCATCAGGCTCCCTGTGGGGAGCCTGCTTCTCCCTCTGCCTATGTCTCTGCCTCTCTGTATCTCTCATGAATAAATAAATAAAGTCTTTAAAAAAATGATAAAGCTGATTAGATCTTCAAATTAGACTTGGTTGAATTTTGTAATGTAACACTGTCAACATGGGTTTTTGTGTCCCTGAGGGTCACTTTTGTCACTCCTTTGCTCAGAAAAACACTCAGAACATATCATTAACCTTTATGTTGAATTTACTAATGTCATAGTTTTAAAAATTAGTTCCTCCTTAAGCTTTTAAGTTCAATTTATAATATCTTACTCTTTTATTTACAAATCACTTTAGAGATGCTTGAAGGAAACCCTAACAAACCATAGAAAAAGAACCAATCATCTGGCAAACACAGGTTCCTCTTTAAGACTTACCATTTAAGTTTTATAAAACAAAGGGATTAAACTTATAAAATTGATGAATGTTAAAATTCCCTTAAATGTTTTACTGCTGCTGATAAAGGCAGTATGATTTCAACTTAAAATCACAGTCTAAATCCATTACTCAGTTGCACATTTTAAATTAGAATCACAAAGTAAATCTGTCAAAAGCCCTCATATGTCAAGTTCTCTCAAATATAAGTATACAGTTTGTTACTAAGATCAACTCGATCATACAAATGCTGCAGGTTTTTTAAGATTTATTTATTGATTTGAGAGAGAGAGAGTAAGTTGGGGGGGAGGGGGAGAGGGAAAGAGGGAATCTCAAGCAGACTCCCCTACTGAGTACAGAACCTGACACTGGACTCATGTCACAACTCTGAGATCACAACGTAAGCCAAAATCAAGAGTCAGACATTCAACTGACTGGGCTACTCAGGTGGCCCCAAATGTTGCAGGTTTAATGTATTTTATCATCTATCAAGGTGAGTCTAGATCCCCTTGGTGTAAAGAACATTTGCCCTCTGAATAGAAGACATTTATACTGTACCTGCAATGTAAGATTCCCTTCTCACTTAGCTAGTCTGTTGCCAGACATTCCAAAAGTGAGTGAAATCCACAACTATGACACCAAGGGTGACTTTTCTCATGACTGCCTATAGAGTTGAGCCCTTTTTTCAGAACCGCTCTGCCACAAACTCCATTCTCCTTATCTGCCTAGAAACAGAGCCTTCCAAAAGAACTCAACTGTCACAAATCCTCTCCTTGGGAGTTTCATAACTTTTATCCATGAAGATGAAGTCACAGGGATAAGAAATCACCTAAACAGATACTGTCACAAAAATACCGTATTTCCCATCCATTCTCCTAAAGGCCCTTTTATCCTTCCTAAAGGTTATTTTTTGCATAAGTGGCCTTTCTGCCCCTATTAAGACTTTGAAGCCCCATATTCTAATGACCCCTTTGAATAACATTTTCCTGTGTGCCTCTGCATAGGTACATGAATAAACTTGGGTCTTTTCTCCTGTTAATCTGTCTTTTGTCAATTTAAATCACATGCTCTAAACTTTGAACCCAAGTGACCAGAGGAAAATTTCTTCTTCCCCAACACCTATCAACTATACTTATAGCTCATTGACCACCCTCCTCCACTTCTTTCACTCCTGTTTGCAGGAGTATTGTATAATCTCATCCTTCTGTTTCTATTTTTTTCTTCTATCTTTCCACTGAAACTGTCTGTTCTGTCCTTACTTCATCCCCATTATCTGAAACAGTGCCCAAGCATGTTATCCATGCCCGATCAGTATTTGTAAATAATTTTTTTTAGAGACTTTATTTATTTATTTGACAAAGAGAACACAAGCAGGGAGAACAACAGAGGGAGAGGGAGAAGCAGGCTCCCCACTGAGCAGGGAACATGGTGCAGGACTGGATCCCAGGACCTTGGGATCATGACCTGAGCTGAAGGCAACCACTTAACTGACTTGAGCCATCCAGGTGCCCCTATAAATTTTGTTTCTAAATACTTTCCTTATTCTTCCTACTTGTTAGAGCTGCACTTTGTATAGAAAGTGGAATGACATTTGAATAGATTCCAAGGCTTTGGGTGGAGTCACCGTTCTAGTTCCAAGGCCATGCCAACACAGATACAATTGCAAATTGTAGAGTTTGTAAAAAAAAAAAAAAAAAAAAAAAAAAAAGGTAGTAAGTGTGCATTTGAGAGAACCAGGCTGTCACCACTGCACTGAATCTTGTGAAAGATTCACCCCAGGAGAGACTGGCTTCTACTCCACTTACTGATCCACCTGTACAAACTTTAATGGACATACCTTTTGAGATGCTTCTCCAACTTCTGCTTGAATCTTTGCCCTATGCCAATTGGTAGGAGGGGTGCTATTTTTACTCCATTACTGTGTACTGTGTACAGCATAAAACATCCAAACTAAAACGAGATCAATGTTTTGAAGGTAGTTATGCATTAAATGATGGCTGTCATAAAAATAGAAGTGAGCATATGTGAGGAGTTAAATTTTGTCAGGGAGAAGTGTCCCCAAACTTCCTTCTCTCACTCAAAGCACAAATAGAATGTAAATTACACAGAGGCAGGTATTATATCTGTTGTGCCCACCACTGTAGCAATGTATAGCAAACATACAGTACAATATATTAATATTCCAGGACCTAGCCTTCATTGTTGTGCAAATGGACCTGGAGCTGGTCATTACCAGTAATCCCTCTCTCTGCTCAGTTACCTTGAAGCTCCCTCCCACTCTAAACTACCCTGTTGAAAGCCAGTTCCTAGATTTTTTTTAATGATGTAAAAATCATAGAAAGGGTACAGAAGGCCTGGCCCTGAAGGGAGAGGTCGAGAGAGGTTTTGTCCAAAAATAAATATATAAAGGGTACAAGAAATAACAAAGACAAAGAGAGGAATTAAAAGCTGATCTAGCTGTGGGTAAGGGAGCAACTATTATTGGGGGGTGAGGGCATATCTGAGGAGGCTACTGAGAATATGGGAGGTTACCATGAGTGTAAGAGGGGTCGTAAAGTCTGGTTGGGGGTTGGTTATGAATTGCGTTTTGTTTACTTCCCTTTGAGGGACTTGAAAGATAAATGACATTCTTTTCATTTTAACTTCACTTCCTTTTGCTTGTTGGATCGAGCTTCTTTATAAGATATTCCACTTCAGGGCTGAAGCTCTCTCCTTTTTTTTTTTTTTTTTTTTTTAATTTTTATTTATTTGTGATAGTCACAGAGAGAGAGAGAGAGAATGAGGCAGAGACACAGTCAGAGGGAGAAGCAGGCTCCATGCACCGGGAGCCCGACGTGGGATTCGATCCCGGGTCTCCAGGATCGCGCCCTGGGCCAAAGGCAGGCGCCAAACCGCTGCGCCACCCAGGGATCCCTGAAGCTCTCTCCTTTTGGGCTGCCGCAGAAGGACACTGAGCTCCCTGAGGGCAGGGGGCATATCTTCTTTATTTTGTATTCCTGAGTGTAGCAAAGTGTTTGCCAAAGAGTTGGAGCTCAGTGAGTACTGGAATGGACAAAAACGGGACTGTCCTCTATCTGACAGACTGGGCTTGTTTTAGCTCCCCGGGGAAGAGCAGCCCAATGCCATGTGGGAGGGCCAACTGGTTTTTCTACTCCATTTTCTTCTGGCTTGTCTATTTATTTTAGTGTTCTTAGCTATTTAGCCTTTAAAGCTTCAAGAGTTTTGTTAAGGTATAAATGATTCACAATAAACTCTACACAAATTTAAAGTGTATAATTTGGTGAGTTTTGATATAGGAACACCCAGGGAACCAACAAATAATGAACAAGGCCATCGCCCTAAAAGTTTCCTCTCAGTATGGATGTTTTGGTATGTTTTACTTTGACTCAACGTTTTATTATCTAGAGATAAAGATATGAGATAGGGAATGGCTGAAACAGGATTCATCATGAACTGATAATTGTTGAATCTGGGTGCTAGATTCATGGGTTCATTTTCACATTTAGGTGGGTAGATAATTTTTTCCCCCCAGCTGTGGGAAAGCGAGATAACTCTTAAGTACCCACTCCCATTTCAATTAGTAGTGAATTGAAAGTCATGAGAGTTGCTTGGGTTGTCTTGCAACCAGCATTTTCAAAGAATCTGGGCACTATGACCTTTGCTGAAAAGCAACTTAAAGGTGGGGGAGGGGGCAACGGTGTATGTTTGCAGTGTGAACTATAAGATACGTTTTCTTCTCCTTCCATGCATCATCTCATAGTCACTGGGAGTGGAAGGAAATACATCTGTCAGTTTTGGAGGAAGAACTGGCTTAGAACAAGAGAGCTCTCAACTCTCTTTCCCCAAAGTGCAGACTTGGTAAAGCCAAGAAGGACCATCCTACCTTGGTTTTTTACATGAGACTTTAGATTTGACTAAACACTTGTACTCACCAACTGGTTCAATTCTTAAGAAAATCCTTAGTTAAGAATAGCTCCATTTTTAGAAGGAGAGCTAGAGACTTGGAGAAGTTAATTTGTTCAAGTTATACAAACCGGTAAGTGCTGGGGCTGTGGTCGAACCCCATGTGATTTGTGCTATGGTTACTGTAGAAAACTGGAAGTGGAGAAAAAACATTTTGAGGGCAAAGGTGAAACACTGGACACCAAGAAGCTTCCTTGGGCAGTCAGTCTACTCAGGATCGACTCCCCACTGTGGATTAGGGCTAAGGAAGAGGTGAGGGCCAATGGTTTAAAACAGACTTTTCAGATATGTTACATTCACATTGGTAAGGTTTCTACTCCATGCAACAACAAAAGTCTGCCAATGAATCTTGCCGTGCTTAAAATAGTCAATGCCTTTTTGATTAGAGGAAAACATTAGAAAATTATGGCTTCTGATGCCCTTTCAAAATATGAGTCCTAGGCCAAAGGCTTCTGTTCCAGGGCAGAAAAGTATCCATATTCCCACCATATAGAGATAGTCATTTACACTTGATCTTAGCCAAAAGGCTGAGAAGCGATTGGAGATAGTAATTTAAATGAACATTTTGCTGTATGCGCCTTTATATATGTGTATGTGCATGCATTCACAAGCATACTTATGTGCATATAGATGTAAGTGTACATACATGTACGGACATTAAAAAAAATGGGATCCTGGGGCACCTGGGTGGCTCAGGCCATCGAGCATCCGACTCTTGATTTTGTTCAGGTCCTGATCTCAGGGTTGTGAGATCAAGTCCCGTGTGGGGCTCTGTGCTTGGTGTAGGGTTTGCTTGGGAGTCTCTCCTTCTCCCTCCGCCCCTCCTCACCTCAAATAAATAACAAAATCTTTAAAAAATGAAATAAAAAATAGAATCGTTGAATACCGTTTTACATCCTGCTTCTTCCATTTATGAGATTACAGACTTCTTTTTTAAAATTTTTATTTATTTATGATAGTCACACAGAGAGAGAGAGAGAAGCAGGCTCCATGCACCGGGAGCCTGACGTGGGACTCAATCCCGGGTCTCCAGGATCGTGCCCTGGGCCCAAGGCAGGCGCTAAACCGCTGCGCCACCCAGGGATCCCCACAGACGTCTTTTAATACATCTAATTAGAAACTTATGGTGTTGTTTCCAGGCCTTTCAAAAAATCACCATTTTTCTTAAACTAGGAACAGATTTTCTGAATTAAAAGAGAGGACACAGTAAAAGGTATTTCTTCCTCCTTCCGCTTATACAACCATACCTGGCAGCCCTTGTATCAACTTCTGACCCGCCGATCCCTATGAAATATTATCCTTCTCCCTAACTTATACAGCCACAGCCTCTCCCCATTTCATGAGACCTGCCCTTCACCCCAACTCTAAACACTGAGTAAGTAATTATACTTTTCACCAGGCATCTCAGCTCTCCTAAACCTTGGATTAAGTGCAGAGAGCAAAACATGAGTCTTTAAATTTATCTTTAAATTATCTCGGTTACTATGATTCTCAGAATCAAGCTTTATATAGATACATAACCATTTCTTATTGCTCAGTTTGTGCAAATGGACCTGGAGCTGGTCATTGCCAGCAATCCCTCTCTCTGCTCAGTTGCCTTGAAGCTCCCTCCCACTCTAAACTACCCTGTTGAAAGCCAGTTCCTAGATTTTTTTAATGATGTAAAAATCATAGAAAGGGTACAGAAGGCCTGGCCCTGAAGGGAGAGGCGGAGAGAGGTTTAGTCAAATAATAATAATGGCCTGGCCCCTTTGAAAAAAACAGAGCAACAAGTTTTAGGTTGCATTGTAAAGATTATTGGCTTTTAAGTAAACCACTCTGGTTTGGAATCATCATTTTAGTGGCCTGACTTTGTTCGATCCCAGCCACCAGCCTCTGGGTCCTGCTGGTCTAAGCAACACCTCTCTGAAGAGTCTCAAGCTTACTTCTGAAAGGCAGGGCTCACAGAGGAGGGTCCTGACAAACTCTATATTCAGTCCACCATTCCCTCCTACATCTTGCCCTTGAAGCAGCTGACTCTAAAATAATTAGTAATGCCCCGGACTGGCTGACCACTCCCTCTCCTCCTTTCTGCAATCCCGTCCCACTCAGTGCTGCCAAGGAAACTTCTCAGGTGGGCTACAGGGACAAACTGCGGCCCACATTGCCATTAGTCCTTGCTGGGGGCAGGGTCGTAGGGCTTGGGAATCCCGCTTCAGGTGCATCTCCACCCCCAGCCCCCACAACTGTGCTAAGCCGTAGGCAAATGACCTCGGAAGCTTAGCCACTTATCAGTCAACTAACTTCTCATTATGTTCTGTATTCCCACAAGGAACAACAGTAATAACCAAGGCATTAAAACAGAGCCACAACCTGAAAGAAAAGAGATCTATCGTCTCCATCTGGTTTACCCATTGCTGAGAACAGTCACTCCACTCCACACCTGGGAGATGACCAGGCTACTGCCAAGGCCCATTCAGTACTTAGCTCATCTTCCCTGTTACTTTGCTTAGAGATTCGGCAATCCAGGTTTTTCTTCCCTCATTATGTCAAAGCTTCGGGGAAATAGAATGTCTTCATAAGATGTGTGAGGACCACTCTTAAGATGGTTATGAGGAAAGAGGAAAGAATTGGGTGTTTCATTGTACTGCGCTTTATTAGATTTACGATTATTAAATAATAATAAACAACCATGGCTTGGGGTGCTTAATGTTTTGTCAAGAATTTGATCTATTTTCCCAACATGCCCTGCTTTTCATTCCTTCCCTCCCCTCTTCCTTCTTTGCCTCCTTGGCCTAGAGCGGCTGCTGGGACCGGTGAGCTGGTGAGATTTCTGACCAGAGTATCAAGCATGTGCAGTCTCTTTACGCACCAACAACATTGGCTCAAGAGATTGTAAACGGGCTCCACTAACGCCTAGTCAATAGCTTACACTTGCTAAAACATAAAGGCCATTTCTAGAATCAAGCGTTCAATTAGGCAATCTTAAAAGATGGTAGCCTATGTGATCTTTGTGATATGCCCTAAAAAGGCATATATCTTTAAACTGTTTTCCTTTTATTCCCCCCCCACCCCCCAACTTCTCGCAGGATTAAACAACCTGTTCTTTTTCTTGACGTCCTTTCAGCCCTTGTTTTGTGCATCCGACGACGAGGTAAGACAATCGTAAAACAATCGTGAGATGCTGGGGGATGGTTGCTTCCCTTATGCACTTTAGCATCCTCGGGGCAGAACTAATAAATATTCAGCAAGTGCTGAGTTGGTCCATCCCCACGTGCGTCCTTCGCCGATCCATGCCAGCTATCCTTTCACAAACAGTTTTACTTGGTAATTTACAAGTGTTCTGGCTGCACTCTGCACCTGCCAGTATCGCAGTAATTAGTTTAGGCTGCAAAATGATTTCTAAATTAAGGTTCCGGACTTGTAAAATCAAGAAAGGCTGATAATCACCGTTGTAACTGTGGTAGCCAACGAGTAACGGGATGGAAGGCTCGGACAAGTCCGTCCAACCATCCCACGTGCCCCTCAGAGGTCTCTGCGAGGTGCAGGTGGAGAACAGCTCCACAGTTAGAGGCACGTGGTAGAGACCGTGTGCGATGGTTTACAAACACGCTCTTGCTCCTGTTATACATAAGCAGTATTTTTTTGGGGGGGTGGGGTGTGTGTGTGCGCGCGCGCATAGGGCTTGGGCATCGCGCCCAGGAGCGCCCACGGGTCCTGCAAGGTGGGGAAGGGCGAGCGTCCGAGCAGGTGGGACGGAGGGCGGCGCGGGGAGTCGGACTTCTCGCTCGGGGCGAGGGGGGCCGGGAGCCAGGAGGGGAAGGGACGAGCTGGGAGGGAGCCGGGGAGCGCAGCGGACAGAGCCGGAGGAGCGGAAGAAGGGGCGGAGGGAAGGCGAGGGGAAAGAGGCGGCGGAGAGCGGCCCGCCCCTCCCGGCGTCCTCCTCCGCTCCCTAACTCGGGCGGGCCCGGGCCGGCCGCCGCGCCCCCTCCCGGGGCTGCGAGCAGACGGCGGAGGCGCCCGCGCGCTCCCGGCCCCCCCGCGCGCTCCCTCCGCGCTCCCCCCGCGCGCGCTCCCTCCGCGCTCCCGCCCTCCCCCGCGCGCTCCCGGACCCTCCGCGCGCGCTCCCGCCCCCCCGCGCGCTCCCGGACCCTCCGCGCGCGCTCCCTCCGCGCTCCCGCCCTCCCCCGCGCGCTCCCTCCGCGCTCCCGCCCTCCCCCGCGCGCTCCCTCCGCGCTCCCGCCCTCCCCCCGCGCGCGCTCCCTCCGCGCTCCCGCCCTCCCCCCGCGCGCGCTCCCTCCGCGCTCCCGCCCTCCCCCGCGCGCGCTCCCTCCGCTCTCCCGCCCTCCCCCGCGCGCTCCCGGCCCCCCCGCGCGCGCTCCCGCCCTCCCCCGCGCGCTCCGGCGTTCCGGGCATGCGCGGTGGGCGGCGCCGCTCCGGGCCGCCCCTGCCGCCGAGAGTAGGAAGCGCGAGCGCCGGGCGCCCGGCTGTCAGTGCGCGTGGGGCCAGCCCGCCAGCCCGCCAGCCCGCGAGCGGCTCCGGCTCCGGCTCCGGCTCCCGCGCCCGCTCCGGCCCGACTCTCCGCGGCCGCCGCCGCTGCCGCCGCCGCCCAGCCCGGGGTCGCCCGCCGCCCCGCCCCGCCCCCGCCCGCCCCCGCTCCCCGGCCGAGGCAAGAGGTGGTTGGGGGGACCATGGCTGACGTTTTCCCGGCCAACGACTCCACGGCGTCTCAGGACGTGGCCAACCGCTTCGCCCGCAAAGGGGCGCTGAGGCAGAAGAACGTGCACGAGGTGAAGGACCACAAATTCATCGCCCGCTTCTTCAAGCAGCCCACCTTCTGCAGCCACTGCACCGACTTCATCTGGTAGGTGCGCGCCGTGCCGGGGACCCTCGCTCGGGGCGCGCCCACTCGGGGAACTTGGGGAGCCGGCCGAGTCCCAACCCGCGCCGGGGACACTCGCGGGCGGGACTCCCGGGGGGGTGGCCGCCGGGTCACACCCCCCCCCCCACCCCACCCCGGGTCTCCCGGGCGCTCCCGCCGCTCGCTGGCTGTGAGCAAAGGGGAGAGCGAACGGGAGAAGCCAAGGGCAGAGTTTCCCGGAGGAACCGGGGAGCGGCGGCGGCTGCGCTGCGCGGTCCGAGCTGCTGGCGAGCCGGTCCGGGCGCTTGCGGGCGCGCGTGTTTCCCCGCGGGCCTGGGCTCCCCTGGACCCCTGGGTCCTTGCCTACCGTGGCTTGTACCTGCTGGGCACCGGGGGGACTGGACTTTGGAGGGTGAGCCCGGGGAGAGGCAGCAGCAAACTGTTGCGAGCTTGCGGAGGGGGAGGGGGAGGGGGAGGTAAAACCGGGCAGGCAAAGGGCTGAAGGGCAGAGGGACTCATTTAAAATAGACCCTGTCAACACGAGATTAGACCCGCAGCCCGGGGGATGAGGACAGAGGCCCTAGTTAAGGAAACCACCGTTAAGGTGTCCGAGTCCGGGCGCGGAGTTTCCAGGGAACGCCGGTGTTGGCTGGTGGGCGCAGGGGTTTGGAGGAGACGGAGAAAAGGGACGCGCCCCCCCCCCCCCGGGTGGGGGGGTCTCTGAGCCCTGTGATGCTGGGCGGAGCTGTGTATATACCTCTTTCTGGTGAGAGTTTATGGCTTTTACGGACTCTCAAAACCTTGACAACCCTCCCTCCCTCCAAGACACCGCCCCCCCCCCCAAAGTTTAGGAGGCCGAAGTTGAGGGAACCCCAGGTGCTCCGGTTTGGGCAGTGAGCAAATCCCCCCCCCCCGCCCCCCAGGATGGTAGGAATCCAGCCTTTTTCTATCTCCTGTTCAGGAATGTAGGTAGAAAGCGCCCCAAGTCGGAGCTATTGCAAGGGTTCCTGAACTCCTGTCTCTCCAAGTCGGGGTTGCACTGGGGTGGCAGTAAGTCTCCGTGTGGCACGTATCTTGTTGGAGCCCTAGGCAGCACTTAGAGATGGCTGTGTGAATCCATCACACCTGGGGGGAGAGCAGCTTGAAGGGTGGATTCCACAAACGTGGTGCTAATAAGACACTTTTTCCTCAACGGATGGCGTCTGAATTCATCATCCTGGGATGGGGGTGGGGGTAGGGGGAAGAATCAGGAGTCCTGCAGTTGTGCTGATAAGGTGCTTAACTCTTCTTTTATGGATGGCATTATCCGAACCTATCACGGCTGGAGGAAATCCCCTCTACAGGCCCTACAGATGTGCTACTAAGATACTTTTCCTTTATGGATGGCTATCTGAATCCATCACACCTGGGGGAAAGCATCTCTAAGGGAGAGTTCCTACACATAGCAGTGCTAATAAGGGGCTTTTCCCTTTTCTTAGAAATCTCAAAAGTACTTTTAGGAAAAGCACAGCCACCTCTATGAATGATTTCTACTATGTACTCAGCGTATGAAGCAGTTGTGCTCTAAGGAGCGAGTAACTGTAGATACGGCTATCTAAAAAGTACTTAGAGCGTCAGAGCGGGAGGTTACTGCATCTAGTCAAGGAGAGTTCTTCAGGCTCTCCTGCCAATTTGAGGGATCCCATAAAAGCACTGAGACTGCTGACTACTTCTGAGGGAAGTAGGTGAATTAGGAAAGGGACTTGCGGCATACATACCCAGGCAAGCTGATGTCTTTCCACTGTCTGTTGCCCTAAAGGATTAGCCCCTGGTGAACTGCTGTGGCCCTTGAGGTCACCAGGTGTAATGTGAAGCGGAAAATAAGGTCTCCCTGTCCGCTTCCTCCCTGAGTAATTCCTGTAACACTTCTCCACCTAACCTAGAAACTACTTGGAAGCTCCAAGAAAATATTCACTAGGGTTATCTAGCCAGTGGTATTAACTTCAGTTGTTTTTCATTGTTTCTACAGGGCCTTAATCTAGGAGTTTGTTTTAAATATTAAGAGCTGATACTTTAAATGTCTGGGAGATGACTAAGTTACATATAAAGATCTATGAAGTGCTTTGTCAACTTAAAATGCTGTGTAAAGCAGGAGATTATGACTAAGACTTTTAATGCAGTTCATCCTAGTTGAAGCAGTGTTTACAATGTAATGTCCGTGGTAGGACTCTCTGCTCAGAGTAAATCTGCCAAAGTAATTTACAAGAACAAAATAGCCTCTGTATTTGCTTGGAATACTACTGATGCTCTAAAAAATTAGATCATAACTTCCAATGCAACAACAACAACAAAATATTTTGTGAAATCTGGCTCCTTTTTGAACCAGAACTTAATGTGGAGTGGTACATTGTGGCAGTTTCTAGACACCTATTTTAAGTACATACATAACAAATGAAGATGCTTTTTAGTTGTGTTTAGGGGAGAAAAAGGATTTTCCACTTTCTTTAGGGATAAAATTAAAGCACTTCAATCATAGTCTTCATTTGTTGACCACTATAGTTCAACTCTGAATATCGTAGTCCTGCTCTTGTCTGGAAATTTAAGTATGGTTCACAAAGTGTAAATTGGAAAGAACCTTAAAATGTTGAAATAATTCTGCCTTTGGAGGCCATACAGAAGTGGGTTCCCCCACCCCCAAAGTTGAATTTATTCAATACTCTATGTAGACATGGTTTCCTATCAAATCATTGGTGTTCATGTACAAACCTTTAGTTCTGTGGAATACTTTGTCTCATAACTGGCTTAAATATGGTATACAACACAAAATATGTTAAGATACTTTGTTGTTTCTGTTTTTCAGGGGGTTTGGGAAACAAGGCTTCCAGTGCCAAGGTAAGCTGTCACGTTGGATTTTATTTTCAAGTACAATATGAAATAAACATTCCAAACACCAACAGTATTTCCAGTCATTTCTTTGTGATCCAAAAAAAAAAAAAAAAAAAATTAGATATTTTCGAAATGAGGTCTGTAAATTTGGGCTGTTAAAAAAAAAAAATTGTATTGCCTAGTAATCTGCATATAGAGCTGCCGTTTTTCTCATTGAAAAAAAAAAAAAAAAAAACCCTTCCTGTAACTTTATTTTTTTGCCAAGAACATTCTTGTCAGAAACTGCTGTCTTTGTGTGGGTGTTGAGGAAAAGAAATGGAATCACTTTGTATTCATGTGGCTTTTCTTGTTCTTGCTCGTTTTTGTTCTTTATCTCTTACCTATGTATTGGGTTGGACTCATTGTAACTAATCTTGGGCCATGCATCACTCTGGTAATTCTGTTTTTGATTACTGATTGCTCAGAACAAAATTAGCACATCTTAGTTACCTAGGTTATAATGCGTTGCTGTGCTAGGAACCACGTTTTTTTTTTTTTTTTTCCTTTAGTGTTATTGTGACCGAAGATGTACTACTGATGGATTGCACTCCAAATACCATCTATCTCCACCTCTGATCTGTAGTCCCATTTTGCGCTGGTCAAGTACCTCATTTTTTATACTCTGTCCTATTTGTTGAAACGTAATACTTTGTAGCTCGCGAAGGCATCCCAGGCTCATAGCCCACCTTCCAGTTCTCTTGTTATCTATGTTTATTTAGTTCTGGTTACGTTTCCCATCTGGGCATCGGTTTATTAGGGCAAGTGGAAAGTGTGCATTCAGCCTGGAAAATATTATTGTAATGCTGCTTAATAGTAAGCACATTAGGGAGATCCTGTGTACCTAGGACTCTAAAATTGTGCTAGTGAGTTGGCTTTTAAAGTTCTTCAAACTCATGAATTTCTTACATAGCTTTCTAAATCTAATGTTCATGCAGATACTTTATCGTGTAATTAATACTCTACCCTCATGATGTGCTTCAAACCCCTATTCAATAAATCACTGAGAGGTACGTTGGGAAATGAAGGGATATTCCTTTAAAGAATAAAGAGAAGGGTGTGTGCATCCCTCTTTATAAAAGATGAAAGGAAGGTGGAGCTCTTTACATTTCTCAGTTGCAGCACTGAACTTACATTAGGCAACCTTTGGGTCTCACTTGAAAAGTGACTTTTAAATGTGAAAAGTGGGATCCCTGGGTGGCGCAGCGGTTTGGCGCCTGCCTTTGGCCCAGGACGCGATCCTGGAGACCCAGGATCGAGTCCCACATCGGGCTCCCGGTGCATGGGGCCTGCTTCTCCCTCTGCCTATGTCTCTGCCTCTCTCTCTCTCTGACTATCATAAATTAAAAAAAAAAAAAAAAAAATTATAAAAAAAAAAAAAAAACTTAAATGTGAAAAGTGTGGTTCCAAAAAAAAAAAAAAAAAAAAAGTGTGGTTCCAGGCTACTGTGATTTGCATATACTGTTTGTTGTAATATTTGTGTGGGAAGCTACAGGAACCTAAGAATACTTGTTGAAAAAGGTGTTAAGCTATTTTATTTATTTATTTTTTTGCATACTAAGATTTCAGGATGCAGTTGGTCCCTTTTAGATCTGCTTGTTTAAGTCGATTTTGTGAAATCACAGTAGCCATATTAGGGGGGACAAAAGGGGGACCTGCATGGTTTCCCCACCCCGCTCCACCCCCAGGCTGTATGGATATTTTTTTTGAGTGGATTAGTAGATTAATAGTCTTATGTCAGCATAACTCCCATAAAGAAAGAAGCGAAATTCTATGCCTTCTCTTCTCTCCCTTAGGGATAAGTTCTTTTTAAGATACTCACAGCTTTTAAGAGATCAAATTTTTAAATCCTTCTGCCATTTGCTGCCCACCCTCCTCCCCTGCGGTATATGGCGAGTATCCTTCCCCGTCAAAACATTTGTCCCAACTGGTTTAGTAGTCCCATGTATGCGTGTACCAAATTTATTCATCCATTTCTCTAATTTCTTACTGGTCCAGTGTTGCTGCCAACAATATCCTTGGACACTGGTATTTCTAAGAGACCTAGAACATGTGTGTACGTCTTACATTTTAATGAGGACAGCTAAGTTCTCAGAAAGTTACAATTTACATTTTCAGTATCAAGTGTCCCCCTTTCCTTTCATTCTTATCAGTATTGGAGAATACAGGTCTTTCATATTTTTGTTCTGGTAGTGAAGAGGCCTCCCTGCCACCCACCCCCACCCCTGATTTTCATCTGGTCAGGGTTTAACATTTTTCAAACTTGTTTTAGCATTTTGTATTCTGTGAATTGCCTTTAATACTCAAAATTTAGTTTTTACAAACTAGACAAAACAGAGCAGTGACTATGTGCTTTATGAACTGTTCCTGAAAGAAGTAAACCATAGGTCTCCTTACAGTAGTTTCTGTACTGCATCTACAAATTTTAATTCCAACTATTTCAATAACAACCTGTCATGTGCTATTTGTCACATTTTGTTTAATATGTGTCCTTTATATTTCACTTCGAGTAGGCCTATGCTAGTTCTCTTATAACTTCTGGATGTTAGCTCAGGATAGTGCTTTTTAACTGCGCAAAGTTGTTTAACGCTTTGGTTTTGGCATTCTCAAAAGGAATCTACATCTGACCTTTTTTATTATTGCATGGAGCCCAATGCAGGGCTTGAACTCACAACTCTGAGATCAAGACTGGTTGAGACCAGAGTCAGTTAACCTGGTGAGCCACTTGGGTGTCCCTAACATCTGACCATTTTAGAATACATTTGAGTTAGAATATGCTTGTTTTCTCTTAATGTTCTCTAACTTAAAATCTTTCCTGCTCTGTTTGATAGAGTCCCATTCAAGAGAATAACTCCTCCTCATCCTGTGCCTTTGGTGACATACCATCTGAAGATGGCAGCTGGGTTTGAGACTTATTCCATATCAGTTTTCTCACCTGATGGAGGCAGCATATTCTACTTCCTAGTATGTCACTTTGGTCAGTAGATACAATATCTGTAGCTAAGTAGACTTTAGAGAGGCATATATGCTCCAAATGAGTCACCTATTGGTGAAGTAAGATAACTTTAAAAGTCATCATTTCACTTAGTAAACGTTAAGAACTGGAAGACTGAAGATGTGACTTGTAGTTCTTTAAAACTGGGTGTCTAATCTGTGCTATTTAGAAAGCCTTTTTAAAGCGTATAAAGATTTCCCTCCCCTACTTCTTCCCATCCCCAAGATGCAATCTGAATGGAAGCAGGAATTTCTGATGATATCTTGGATTGTTGCAACTTGTACTTCATGGACCCTGTGCCCTTTAGATTGCAATCCAGGTGTACAGCCCTAAAAAAGTGGTATTACCTGGGCAGATCACACAGGAGGATCCCACTGCCTGAAATAGTGAAATCAAGGGCAATAAATACTGGCGAGAATGAAGAGTGCACAGTAGATTGAGAAGCCATTGCAGGGATCCCTGGGTGGCGCAGCGGTTTGGCGCCTGCCTTTGGCCCAGGGCGTGATCCTGGAGACCCGGGATCGAATCCTACATCAGGCTCCCAGTGCATGGAGCCTGCTTCTCCCTCTGCCTGTGTCTCTGCCTCTCTCTCTCTCTCTGTGACTATCATAAATAAATAAAAAAAAAATTAAAAAAAAAAAAAAAAAAAAAAAGAGAAGCCATTGCAATTAAGATTCTTAGAGATGAAGATGAGCTTGTCCCTTTTGTAGATCTGAAATGCTCTTGATGGCATCTTGATTTTTTTTTTTGTTTTTTTTTTAATGGTGTAGCTTATTCTCCTGGTATGCTCCATCTACTCTGTATAGATTTCATCCTGGAAGGCTAGCGCAGAGCAGGTCCTTGCTCACCCCCTATTCCCTCTGCTTCCCTACCTGCTAAGGAGAGGGAGAAAGGTATGTCTGAAGTTGAAATTCTGACCTGGAAGGTCTGTCTCCTATTGGTAGTGTCAGGCACTGGCTGCTTCCAAAAGCTGTTGTCCTGGAACAGCAGAGCCATCTACCATGCTGCTCAAATGTTGTCTTCCTCTGGGGCAGTGTAGCCAAAAAGGTCTTATCTATTACTTTGACAACTGGAAAAGGGAACAAGCCAACTTTTTTTTTCCCCTCAGCAAGACCAACATACTTCTCAAATTTCAGTGATAGAAACAGCCTCTCCGAACATGACCTGCTTATTTGATGGGCTAAACAATTGCTTACATAGCCTGTTACATCTGATTCATCTTGGCATATCTTTTCTGCTTTTTCTGTCATTTAATATCACAAATCAATGAACAACTAACCCAGGTTTTTTGATCAAGATGCCCTAAAGAGACTGCATCAGAATCCATCCCCACCAATGACCGTGGTCAACAATCTACACTGTTGATGATCAACCCTGGATGTTTGAGGAATCTGCAGGGAATGCACATTTATGTGCTCTTGGTATACTGTTCTGAACCTGGAGCTGTTTCTCTAAGCATACACCAAATATTGTACTTCACCTGTGACTCCAACTTGAAGCTATTTCTCAGTAGTTAGGAATTAAGAATGTTTCCCTTGGCTTTTGACCTTTGATTTTAGAGTCCTGTTTTAGGGTAGATCTTTCCATCAGCTCGCCTGAGTGGGATGGTGTTTCTTATCCCTTCTGTAAGAATGAAAGTTGATGTTTGAGGAAAGAAGAAAGTTCCCCCGCCCTCTACATCTTGGCTGTACAAGCAAAGGAATTCCAGAAGACCAGGCCAATTTAAGGGAGGATGACCTTTAATAGTGAAGGGATGGAGTTGGCAGCTTTTCAGAGGAGGAGGTCTAGTTCTTACCATAGCTTATGGAATGCTGGGAACCAAGCACTGTGGATACCAAGTGCCAGGAGATAGAAGGGGGCTGAAGTCCAAATTGGGCTGAAGTTGATGGTCCTTAACAGATTAGTCCTTCCCGTATACTGGATTAGCCACTCCTAAACACTTAGCACCAATCCACTGATCTTTAAAGTTGCCACCATGATTTTTCCATCTTCAGACCTGGGGGCAGCACCTCACACCCTGTTTCTCCTTGGCTACTCCTCAGATTGGAAACTAGGTTAACTATAAGTGAGCTCCCAGGGTCACTGATACAATTCTGGGAATGCTGATCCATGAAGAGTGTAACTTGAAATTTTGGCGGTTTTGCACTGAGGTGCAATCAAAGCATTATTTCAGCTTCGAAGATGAAATTGTCAGGAAGATATAAAACCTAGAAAAGCATGATAGAGATGGGCAGTTAGAACTGCTTGTCTTTCGAACGCCGTTTTCCTCCACAAAAATGTTAATACTTGTTAGAAAATGTAGGGACGCACGGACAAAACTGTCGGGTATTCCCATTTGGTGCTATATACTTGTTCGGAAATGATTTCTGATTAATGGCTTTCTGAATTGCCACTTTCACTTAGTGCATTAAGCACAAGTATTCTGTTTTACTCACATGCTCCCCACCAGAATCCAATGCAGTAGCATATGGAGTGGTTATTCATCCTCATAGGCAGTAGAAACCCTAATATTTCTTTTTGCAGATGAATCTGACCTTGAAGTTTCTTCTTTAATTTTATGATGAAATGACTTACTCCCCTGAGTGTTTTACTCTCCTAGATAATGTTATTCAAACTTAAGTTTTTAGGCTTATTAACCCTTAACTTGCTCACTCGTTTTCCATGAAAGTATTTTTTCAAAGTAGAATTCATTGCAGAGCTTGCCTAGCAGGATTAAACTCAGCTCCTTAGGATATTTTAAGCTTGTTTTGCTTTTTCAGACTCCTCTAAGGATGCTTTCTTTCTCTCCATGCTTCAGTCATTGAAAATAAGTTGTAGTTTCCCAGAAAGTGTCTTTGTGTGTGTGTGTGTGTGTGTCCCGATAACACCTACTTGACTGTGAGTCTTAGCGTGGAGTTTAGCTCAGACCTTTTCCATCCTCCTTGCTATTCTGGATCTCTATCATAGGAACCTTCACCCTATAATCATTTGTCTCCTCTGCCAGCTTTGAGAACAAGGACTGACTCTTATTTCTGTCTCCTGGGTTTAATGCAGTGCCTGGCGCTTGGTAGACGCTATATAAATATTTGTTGGGTGTGTGATTATATAAAAGGAGAGATATGATATGAATGTCCATAACCAGAAGGATCAGTGACTTCTGCCTGCATACTATTTTTTTTTAACCTAGTTTATAGTTCAGTTATGTCAACTAGGATAGATCTTTAGAGAACTTAAAATATTTTTTAAAGCTAAGCATATATATTCAAAATAGAGGACAGAAAATACTCATTTGTAGAAGTTCTACGCAATGCTAAGCCTAATGCTGAACCACTTACTGTACCTCCTGTATTGAGAGAAGTATGTAGGCATCCATAATAGATCTTATTTCCACAAATAAAACGAGAGCACTACTATGGGCCCCAGCTGGAGCAGGGAAAGGTTTTGGGTTCAAGGTAAAAAATTAAAACCTGCTCCACTACGTGTACTTGGTACAGTCCTTTTAAATGTTCTAGTTTCCTTTGAAGTGGCTAATAGCTTAAACGAGACTGTCATGCTCCAGAGGGAGTAGTAGCTCAACTTTACTGATTCTGATATTTTTAAACTTGGTGTACCTGAAAGGTTTCTGTGCCTTGATGTGTGAGAAGGGATGGACGAACGTGACAATGAAGTGCCCGAGTGGAACTGTTAGAATTTCATTAGTTGCTTTAAAGATCTTAGTCTGAGGAAAGAAAGGACAAATGTTAAATGCTACAAGATGCTAGATATGTGGGAGTGCTCGCATTTTACACACTTTCATCCCCAGGGCACCCCATGAAGCACAGGATCTTACCCCCTTCTTAGCAGTGAATGTGCTGAAGAACCTACCAGGCTGGTTGGGTGGAGCAGAGGTTCACATTCAAACAGTTCTGCAGAAAACATATTTCAGAGCCAAATGGAAACTTTTTTGGTACTTACAAAGCCTGGATTTATATTAGAGGAAAGAATGATGCCATTAAGGGAAGCATGGAAACATTTCTTGGTGACAGAATTAAGGCTTCGCTGTCCTCCTGTCAGAATTTCCATGACAAACCCTTTATTTTCAGGTTTTGTTTTCTTACTAGACTGTGAAACCTTAGGTTAGACTTTAAGCTTAGATATGAACACTTCAAGACTGGAATGGTATTAACAGTCAAATCTAGATGAAATTACTGTAGCTACATTAAAGCCCTCTATTAAATTATACAAAGGAGAAAATGGCTTCTGGAAATAGATTTCTATCAAAAATGTAATGGAGGGCAATGATTTGATTAATTGTCACACAAGATCAGAATTATTTAAGACAAGGTTCACAAAGTAAGATTAGCATGAGGACAGTTAATCTTGAATGCCTTCAGTTGACTGTGTCTCCTTTCCCTTCCCCCCACCCCCCACCCCCAGTAGCTATCCCTCTTTAGTTTTGGCATTTTGGGAAATACAGGATCCATCTGTATTATCTAGGGTGACTGCAATAGGTCATCAGAACACGAGGGGGATATAGGTGGCATGAAATTTAGATACAACTTGGACAAATTTGTATGAGAAATAGGGTAAGAAGAGAGCCTAGTTAACAGCTAAATTGAGCAAAATTCTCTCCTGGAGTTGATTCAACCATGATTTCACCAACAGGATAATTGGCACTTTTGGCTCTTAGGGGATGTACAGAAGTTCACGCACAGGAGTCCATGATGTAGCCTTTCCTGCACTTGACACAGTCACTCATGCAAGTACTTGTTCTCAGATACCCATTCTAAGTGCTGCTCATTGACACGTTTGAGCCTCACAATTTTGGAAGGGGTAAGCGGTGTTATCCCCGTTTTACGGACAGGGAAACTGCCCCTGAGATCAGCAGCTTAGAACTGGTCCAATGTCACAAAGAAAATGGTGGAGCTGGGCTTCAAACCCAGGCAGTATGGATCCAGACTCCATGCTGTGAACCCAAGTGTCCCGCTTCATGGTTCTTTCTGTTCGTTAGGTTTATGCCACTGACTTGACTACGGAGACGTGGAAGAACAGAGTGGTCCAACTCCAACACTTACTGCGCATATGGCTCATAGTGGGAGATAACGGCCGATGTGTGGACCTGCACCATGTGTTGTGCCAGGCAGTGTGGGGCATCGGACCAGAGGGGGACTCTGGATGAGGAAGACTTGGTCCTCGAAGCCCGAATGAAGTCAGGGTTGTTGAAACTGTGGGGGTGGGGAGATCATTTCTGGGCTCCTTAGAAGTAGCCTTTGGGCTTTGGAGGGTACAGAGAATGGTCCCCCCTTTTTTTGAGAGCCAGATAATGAATGAGAGCACAAACAGAGAAGCAGACTCCACACTGAGCAGGGAGCCCAGATAATGAACGAGAGCACAAGCAGGAAGCAGAGAGAAGTAGGCTCCCTATTGAGCAGGGAGCCTGGTGTGAGGCTCAATCCCAGGATTCTGGGATCATGACCTGAGCTGAAGGCAGATGCTTAACCGACTGTCACCCAGGCGCCCCAGAGAATTTCCTTTGATTGAAGAGGTGGGGGAAGATTTTCTAAAAAGGGGAAAATAACTGGAGCAAAAGGAGAAAGGGGGAGGGATGGTGGTGCAAGGGACTTCCATTCAGGGAGCAGCACAGACCAGGGGAGGTGTACATACTCTGAGATGTTGCCAGTGGTGATCCCCAACAGAAAAGCAGGTTTGACAAATGTACATAGAACTACATTCTCTCAGGAATCCTGGGTGGCACAGCGGTTTAGCGCCTGCCTTTGGCCCAGGGCATGATCCTGGAGACCCGGGATCGAATCCCACGTCGGGCTCCTGGTGCATGGAGCCTGCTTCTCTCTCTGCCTATGTCTTTGCCTCTCTTTCTCTCTCTCTCTGACTATCATAAATAAATTAAAAAAAAAAACTACATTCTCTCCCCGTCGCTCCCCCATACTGCTTCTGTGCCAACACAGGACTTTGTATCTTTTATGTGGCTTCTAGTTTTCAGAAGCTCACAATTATACATTAAAGCATTGTATCTCCATATGAAAGATATATTGTATTGGAGTTTAGAAGCTAACTTGTTTTAGAAAGTGCATGGCTTTGACACTATTCCAAGGGTCTTTCTATTTTCTATTTTGAAGTTGGTACCGTCTATGACCGTATCCTGTTGGAAGTCCAGGGTGTTACGGCATGGAAATGATAGGACCAGAGATGAGACATTGAGACTAGGTTTGCTCATACACCTTAATAAGGGAAATAGGAATTAGTCTATTTGAAATCAGTTTTAAAAACTGCATACTAACTGTCAGAACTTCTGGTTCATCATTAGTGGTTATTCCTTCTCCATGGGAGATTGTCATAACCCTCATCAGAAACCTTTGTGAAGGCAGGCGGAGGGGTGCTGCAGAGCACTGCAGTTTGGAACAGAAGATGGGTTTTCATATGGGTTCAGATTAGAAAAGGAAAAGGTAATATTGCTACTGTGCTGACATGAGCTTTAAGAGATGCCACCACCCTGTGGGGAGCTGGCATTGGTGTTCTGCTCTGTAGGAGACGCTGGGGCAGAGAGAAGTAGTTTGTCCATGGTCTGGTGCCCTTGAGACCAGGCCGATTTAGTAAATATCTGTATTTAGTAGGCAGTTTTTTTTTTCTTCCTGAAGCTATAGTTGCAAAAGTAGCCAATCTGTTTTACTTTCATTTTTCCTCTCCTTAAATTATCTAAGTATGATTTGTGATGCCGTTTGTTGTAATAAAACTCTCCTCGATTCAAGAAAGAAAGGCTGGTGGTGCTTGTAAAGGCTTTTGTTAGCTTCCGTTTGGATTTGTCTTGAAATTAAGAGGCAGTAAATGAGCTTAATGTATTTTCCTCTTGAGTTAGTGCATGCAACTGTAATTCTAAAAATGTGAAAATGGGAGATTACACAAAAAATCTCAGATACTGCAACTTGATTCTTAACTACTTAACAACGTAGAGAGTCGTTCGAATCCAAATGGAGCATTTCAGAAGCATGCAGGACCGATTTCTATTTAGGTCTAAATTCAAGTTAGGCGTAAGAGTTGAGCCGCAGGGTCTTTATTTTTCCTTTTTGCTTAATTGTACCATCCAGCAGCATAGCACCTGCTGGTGTTGAGCTGAGTTCGTACTCATGTGATGCGAATTAACTTGCAAAATTGCATTTTAGAAAGATTAATTATCGAGCAGGAGCTGGAGTAGTTGGTATGATTAAGACCTGCTGTAGTAGTCTAAAGCGAATCTAATAAAATGTGGTTAGGAGAATAATTAAGATGAAGGGTGAAGGGCTAGAGAGCAGAGGATAACTCGTTGGATGAAGGGCTCTGGGTTTATTAAACTCATTGTATTATACCTCATTGTATTAATGCTTTCTATGGCTTAAAGCAGAAAATCAAGAAAACATTCATTGCAGTGACTTTGATAAGATTGTGAACTAAGTGCTTTTCGCTAACTCTCATTGGTGCAGAACTAATGAAGGCCCAATTTTATCTCATAATTTTGAAGTGCATTGTTACCTTTTGGTCCTTGTTTGCATTTCCTGTGTGTCCCTTCCTTTTTTTTTTTTTTTTTTTTTTTAAAGATTTTATTTATTTACTCATAGACACACAGAGAGCGAGGCAGGGATACAGGCAGAGGGAGAAGCAGGCTCCACGCAGGAAGCCCGATGTGGGACTCCATCCTGGCAGGAAGCCCAATGTGGGACTCCATCCCGGGTCTCCAGGATCACACCCCAGGCTGCAGGCAGCGCCAACCCGCTGCACCACTGGGGCTGCCCCTGTGTGTCCCTTCTATGTTTAATTGTATTTGATATTTTATGTATTTTGTCTTAACAGCCTGCAACTATGTGGAGACTTTCTTGGAATACTTAATTTATTTGAAATGGTAGGATGTATTCATGTTAGATGGGAAAAACTTTTGGTCACTAAGAACCTGGACAGCTCTTATAAAGCATTGGATTTAAAATTAAGTTATGTGTTCTTAGGTGATAAAAACATGCTTGTGTTTAAATGTAGGGTTAATAATCTGAATTAATATACATCAAAATACTCCCCTTTTCCTGTCCTCCTTGGTGAATTTTGTAGTCACAGGATCAGGAAGAGAGCCACGTTCTTGGAATTTTATTTTTAATTTTTTAAAGTAATCTCTATACTCATAGTGGGGCTTGAATTTATAATCCCAAAATCAAGAGTTGCATGCTACACTGGCTGAGCCAGCCAGGCACACCATGTTTTTAGAATTCTAAAGCAAGAATGGACTATGGAGACTGTGTTTTTGAGGTCCTTGAATTTATAGCTGTGGAGCTGGCCAGCAGAGTTAAGCAACTTGATGTAACCACACAAGTGTAACCACCTAAATCTTCAACCCCAGCTCCCATCCAGTGTTACCTTCCTGCTTCTCCATAGCTCATAAACCTTTGTACTTGACAGCCTCGAATCTTAAGTGCTGTTGCTAGTAAGTATAGGTGCTAATCCAGTAACCTCTGCATTTAAAGACACCAGGAATCTGCAAAGTAGGAACTCGATTTCTTTTATTTGAAAAATGGCTTTGCTTTCTAGAGATCAGTGTGTGTCTTGCTCTAAAGTCTAGGAGTTTGGTTAAGGATTGTATATTTTTTATGGTGTAGTTGACCAGTCTGGGAATAAGACCTTGAATTTGTATCGGATGGGAATTTGTATCCTGAGTAAGGGAGAGGACTGCTTGAAATTACATATTTTTGGGATGCCTGGGTAGCTCAGTGCTTGATCGTCTGCCTTCAGCTCAGGGTGTGATCCTGGGGGTCCAGGAATGGAGTCCCACATCGGGCTCCCCATGGGGAGCCTGCTTCTCCCTCTGCCTCTGTCTCTGCCTCACTCTGTGTCTCATGAATAAATAAATCTTTAAGAACTTATATATATATTTTTTTACTTTTGTCTCTCCAATTTTAACTCTTGATTCTTTGGAAATAGTCTATGTTCCTATGTTTCGTAGTCTACTGTTAACCTTACACGGAGATATTACACCAGAGCTGATTTTGCATTTTATATATTACCTAAAATATATATGCACAAATCAGGATCTAGTTGATCTGCAAATGGATGTATTTATAGTAGTCTATACAAGGTGTGAAGAGTGACTAAATACAAACATTGAATTTACTTGGTTTTGCCTTCTGTAGTAAAAGTAACTCCACTGGATAATAGTACTGCCAAATACAGAAGTCCTACCTTTATTTTTAATTTTGGTGGTGGTGATTTGAGGTTTTGACCTTGGAAACACAGGTAAAGTAATACAAACACAAAATATACAAAATGACAGATGTAATCTATTTATGCATATTTTAATCAAAATTTATTTTCTATCTCAATCCAAATAACATAACTTTTGTAATTTTTCCTTGGAAAATTTTTCTTCATGTCCTAGATTTCTAAATTCCTTTAAAAATGAGCCCAGAATGATGACTTCTTCCCCCCTTGGTGAATTTCCCTGCAATATTCTTGGACATCTTTATTGCTCTGGGTCTTGGAGCCATGTTCAAATTAGGAAATTCTAAGTAGAAAAAAATACCATTTCTGATTTGATGTGTATAAATAACTTTGAAAATTTTTGATAGGACTTAAGTGTTGAGGACAGGAAGTTTCTGTGCCACTTTTTTTTTTTTTTTTTTAAGATTATTTGAAAGAGCATGTGAACATTAGCATGAGGGGAGGGGCAGAGGGAGAAGCAGACTCTGCTGAGTGGGAAGCCAGATATAGGACTCCAAGATCATAACCTGAGCCAAAGGTAGATGTTTGAGCCACCAGGTACCCCCCTGTGCCACCCTGACTGTTCCTTTGTGCCTGCTATATGAGGGTTATTGCCTGCTTTGGATACTAGCCTACCTCTTCAGATAATTGTTCAGTTTTCTGGGGGGGGAAAAACCCTTTGAATCTAGGGGGCAGGCAGGGAGTTGGGGCTTGTCACTGAGACACTAGCCCCATCTCATCTGTGGGTGATTAAACTGTCCCTGGCTCTGGGGGGGGGGGCAGATTTCTCCTCAAGCTCCTTAAACCTTTGGAAGAAAGAGGTGGTAGTTTTTAAATTTTTCCTTCAAACTGTTATTTTGATTCCCTTCAAACTGTCATTTTGAACTTCTTTTAGATACAGGAAAGGTGAAAAATAATACAAGGGGTTTCCATCGATCTCTCACTGGCTTGTCTCAATGTTAATATTTTACATCTATTTGCCTTAACATGTATCTGGGAGTACTGGGTCTTTGGACCTGTAGGGTTTCCTATGGTCAGAATTTTTGCTCATCATGCAGCAGACTTCATTCCTCTATTTTCAGCAAAATGGCACTTGCATACAGTGGTTTGATTGGACTCAGGTTCAACTTGGGTCATGGTGTTTTTAAGATGCCATTATAACCATGTGCATGTTAGTCACGTGTACATTAACGTGGAAAGAATGCCAGTGTATTTTCCTATCCGTATCCAAAATTGAGGACTGTCGACCTAGTCAAATTGGTTTGTGTTTGCAATACACTGTATCCAACATGAAAACACCTGCATGCTACATGTGGGAAGCTAGGCAGCCAGGTCTTTCCAACTGTATGGTGTTCATTATACCTATATGCAAATTGTGGTTTTTACCAAGTACTGTGGGTGAGAGGTGTGTGTGGGTGGGTGTCTATTGGTGGCGGTGGAAAACAATTGCTAATTGTTAACTAGCTATTTACCTATCTGAGCCTCACCCACAGTACTCGTTCTACTTGTTCTTGGTCTTAATTTCCAACACAAGATCAAAATTGGGACTTCAGTCATTTCTGTACACTGGAACATCTGGGGGCAAAGAGAAAATAGGCACATGAGCAGGGAGTTTGTGTTCCTGTTTGAAGAAGCAGATGGTCCTCTACTCTTAGACCTGCTGTGTACAGGAACATGCACTAGCTGTTGGTATGGAAGAGGAAGGTCTTAATAAGAGTGCCTGTTCGCTCAGGAATTTAAAACTTAACTAGGTAGTGGGCACCTAGTGGCTTAGTCAGTTAAGCATCTAACTTCGGCTCAGGTCATGATCTCAGGGTCCTGGAGAGTCTGCTTGTCTTTCTCCCTCACCTCTTCCCTCCATCCCCATCGTGTGCTTGCTGTCTCTCAAAATCTTTAAAAACAAACAAAAAAACTTACAAAAATAAAACTTAGGTAAGCATAATTTAGATGCATAGAAATCTAAAGGATACTTTTATTAAAAAAAATCATAAATGCCAACACAAAATCACATAGGAAGTGCTAGACTGGAGATCAGGTAATCTTGGTTTGAATCCAGTTGAGGCCTCTGTCCTCTTCATAATGAGGAAGTTGAACTCTACCGGGTAGCACATGTGACATCTTTCCAGAACACTAATCATGATCCTCTTTCAGCTTCAGAATCCTTAACTCTGTCCTTCCAACAGCCTTAAATATCAGTTGATTGGAATTGACATGGAAGACCAGGAAACCTGTCTGCCATCCCTAGGCTCTCTACTTTCCAGAGCTGCTCCTAGCTGTTGATCTCTTGAGAGGATAAGGAAGGTGGGATGGCTAGATGACCTTCTGGTCAATGTTTCCAACTCTTTTAATTCTTCCATACAAAGAAGGTCTCTTCCAAAGACAATCTTATGGTACTGAATTAAAAAAAAAAATCATTGTAATATTGAAAGTTTCATGCAAAACAAATTATTGGTTGCTGGGAATGAGTCTTAAGTAGGAATGGTGTTGGTTTGGGATGGGGGGAAAAGAAAGTCCTGTTCATTCCTTGATCCTATTTTCATTAGCATGTAAAATGTTAGATTTTTCTGACTTCTGATGGGGCTAAGCAATACTTTTTATTGTTTGATTTATGTGAACTTATGGTTGAAATCTGATAATTTGAATTGTTTTGATTTTTGTGGGGGTATACAGAGTTTGCTGGTTCAAGTAATCACTCTGGAGTCCTCCCTTTCTCCTGATCTGCAGAAGAAATACTAGGAAGCACACCTTTGTTTTGACTTTGTGGGAACCTCGATGAAGGCTGAAATAATGGAATCCTAACTTAGGCAGTGCTTTAGAGTAGTGGAAGCAGAAAGCTCTATTGAAAAATGCATCAGGAAATCAGGTTGGAAGCTGTAAGTCTGGATGCAATGTTCCTGAAATTGAACAGAGTTAAGGGAGAGGAGAAAAGCCCTATGGGGTGGGTAGTTGTGAGTTTTTCTGAAAGCTTGCTTACAATACTTTGAGCTAGACAGAACCCTAGGATTACTTTGAGTTTATAAGACTGCATGCTTTTGCACGCACAAATCCTATTTGTGCAAATTTGACCTTTTAAGATAATCTCCATTACTGTCTCCATATCCCACTTCTCCTTGCCTCTTTTTTAAAAAGCTGGCCTTTTGTGTGACGTGTTAAGCTTTATGGTTGATGCTGAGTAAGGCCTGAAGACTTCCATATGTGGCTGGCTACCATAAATCTACTCCAATATCTAATACTGATCTACCAGGCACCATGCTAATTGCTTGGGATGACAGTGGCTAAAATCTATTGCATATGGCCTTTGCTGTCTAGGCGAAGGTGTTAAGCACTTCACATAGCTATCTTATTTAATCTTCATAACAAAATGAGGACAGGTTATTTTTTGGATGAGGTGCAGAGGTTGTGTCGCCTGAATTCTACAACTGACTGGGTTAGGTTAGTATTTGAATATAGATTGTGATTATGGATTCGTTTTTTTTTTTTTTTTTTTTTTTTTTTTTTTTTTTTATCAAACATGTTTTTATCAAACATGATCATTCATCCGAAAAAATGGTTTTGGAAAGGTAAATTCTTCATAGATTTACATATTTTTAAAAACTTAACCTTTTTATTTTTAATAACTGAGATCCAGATGTTGTCGTTCCTCCCCTCACCCCCATCACTCATATGAAAATGTAGAAAATCTATTTGTAAGAACATGCTCTTTAATTTCCTGTTTTGTATTATGGTGGGAGAGGAAGTACAGTCAAGCCTAGCAAACATTAAATTGAGGTTTCAAAGATACATGGAATAAGTTTATATTTGATAAAAGATTAATTCAGTCCTACCATTTTACTTTCTAGGAGTGTCCTCGTTTCTCTCCTAACTTGAGGTAGGGAAACTTTGTAATTAGGTTTGCTGTATGCCTGGCTCTGTCCATCTTTTTGAACTGCTGAGATCAATTATGTTGAACTTACCCAGAGTCAGATGCAATCTGGCCATCACAAGTTTGGCTTCTCTTAGAATTGGCAATGTGTACTTATTTTTCATGTATTCACCAGATTTTTCAAATCTTGGGCTTCTATTTGATATAGGGGCTCCAATTTATCAGTATCTGTGAATTCTTGATATTCTAAAGTTTGGTAAAGGAGCAGTTTGTTGAAAGTGATGTGATACTTTTGTTTTACTTTTGGAAATCAGTTAATTTAAAAATACTTACTTTTGTCATTTTCTACTTCCATAACATCGAGATATTTGAAATCAGCTCTGTAAACATTGGTCTCTCATCTATAGGACTTAATTCTTTCAGTTCCTTTCTGCTCTATCCTTAGATCTTTTTCATTTCATGTAGTTAGCTTCATTTGAATATTAATACTGGCTTGCAGGAGAATCTCACAAAATGAGTTAAAAAGAATTTAGATTATGATCTAGTCAATGGATTTTTTTTTTTTTTAACATTGCTTTATCTGGCAGGCATGATATCTAATGCTGGAGATATAAATAAGCCAAACTGAGACCATCTCTGCTGTAATCCCTCTAGTAATGGACCCAGCCACTAATCCAATAGTCACGTGGAAAAATGACTATAGACTGCTTATGGAATTATAAAGGAAAGGCATAAGGACTCTGCTAGTGGATAAAAAGGGGGCCTACTTTGGGCTGGGTGTCAGGAAAATCTCACCTAAGGAAACCACATTTTAGTGGTTTAGAGGTATTTTAGTGAAGAAAAAAGGAAAGCAACCAGCATGTACAGACTCCCTACAATGAAGGGTGTGCTGTGTCCTGGGAATCCAAAGGAACCCTCAGTTACTGGAATTTTTTAAGCAAATCTAACAATCCTTGTTAGTTTTTTTTTTTTTATGACTATAAAATCATAAAAACAAGCATTTAGTATTGCATGTCTGCAGTAATGCATTCTTTTTGCTAGAGCAGTCATGGGTGGTGACCATAGCTGCATAGTTGTGGCAATTCCAAGAAAAACCTTATGAAGCAAAAATACTAATTATGTTTCATGAAAATGATCAGTAAAGGCAACATTGATGCTGCTTTCTAAGCTCTACAGGTTTAGTTGGCAAATCATTTAACTGAGCTTCGGTTGACATCAGAGTTAGTTTCAGGTATACAATGTAGTGAACTGACAATTCTCAACATGATTTAATGCTATGGTAAGTATAGTCTTCATCTGTCCATACCTTATTTACAGTATTGACTGTAGGTACAGAAGTGCCTATGCTATACCTTTCATCCCTGAGACTCAAGAATCTCCTGAGTGAGCTGACCAGGCTCATCTCCAAAACTTCATATTGGAAGTTTGGACCTCTTAGTATCCTTTGCCTATTTTGCCCACCCCCCAACCTCAGAAGTGTTCTGAGGGTGTATAGAGTGAGGAAAAAGCTGGAGAGGTAGGCAAGGGCCACCTTGAGGTCTTAAATAGAAATCTTTAACCAAGTCTTATAGCCTAGGACCCATGAGGATCCTTCACAGAACTTTAAAGAAGGTAGTCTGATTTGAATTTCCTTAGAAAGGATCACACCTATCCTATGGAGAACCAACTAGAAGTGGGCAAGAGTGGACGGGGCAGCCTGGTGAGAGGCTAGTCCTCATTCTGGTGAGGGATTTCCCAAAACTGGAGAGGTCGTAGTAGAAAGAGGTTGACAAATCCAAGGTCCACTGGATCTTGTCAGCTGGACATCGTGATGAATTGGATGTGGAAGGGGATGGACAGGTGACAGATCAGAGGAGTGATGGTGTCAGTACTGTGTAGCAAGTGAGAAGACCAGGTTAAGGAGAAAAGCACATGATTTTTGAACCTGTTTAAAGAGGTGCCTTCGAGGTCTCCGAAAGGGCTGAAGGTGAATGTCAGGAAGGCCTCTGGATTCAGGCACTGGAGCTGAGAAGGGGTGGCCAGAGCTGGTGAGCAAACACGAGTCATCTTACAGGTAGAATTGAATGATGGGCAAGGATTAGTGTGCCTGGGGGGAGAGGGAGAATGCAGTTAGCATAGCAGAACCCTGACATCCATTCCTGGCGGGAGAGGGACAATGCAGTGAGCATAGCGGAACTGTGACATCCATTGGCTGTGTAGATGAGAAATGAGTGTGCCAGAGATGGGAAGGGGAGAGAGGTGTGGTCAGTGAGGCAGAAAGAAAACTAGGGGCTCTGGTGTAGGAAGGCCAAAGTAAGAAGGGGATCTGTTGGTGTGGGCAGGGTGATAATGACAAATAGGAGCCCTGTGGGTGTTGTTGAAGGGGGTGGAGCTTTATTGTCATGGAGCAAAGAGTAAAGGACATGGGGACAACTATCTGAGCAGTAATTCTCTGAATAGTTACTGAAGATTTCAGTTAAACACATCCTGTTTACACAGAGTAGTTGTCTTTCTAGTTCTGGCTTGGAGAGTATGGCTCCCGAGGAAGGTCCAGGTCTTTCAATTAACCAGGCTGAAAATGTTATCCTTTCATTTTCTAGGAAGAACCCTTAGAAAATGGAGTTTTTAAAAACATTTTTATGCATTCAATACTCAGTCTTCTCTGAACTAGTCCTGACTCCTCTCTGCTTCTCCCTTGGACATTAATACAGAAGGAAGTAGCTGGGATAAGCTGTTGCCAGCTAATCAAGGGAGGTACACACCCTAGTCATTGCCCCTCTGTCTTTACTCAGCTAGGACGTTTGTATGTATCAGTAAAAGGACTTTTTTGGGGGGGTGGGGGTACAGCTGTAATATCTATTCATCCTGTCAGAGATAAGACGGATCAGTGGGCAAGCAAGCATTTGTCAGTGTTTGAGAGATTTTTAAGCTATGATATTCTATTAGAGACTTCATTTCCAAGTATTTTAGGAGGGCCTCAGCATGATTTCAGGAAGAGGCAAATAGAGGGTCATGTGCTCGAGAATTATCTAGATTACAGAATTTTATAAGATGGTCTTTAAAATGGCAATAACAAAGGATTTTGGACTCCTGTGTGGATGAGGCTGGTGGTAGTAGGATTAATGGATTCAGACTCTGGGAATTCTAGTAGGAATGAAGAAGGCACATGCTTTCACTCTGTCTACTTGTAGACTGTTTATTCTCTCTTCCTAAGAATTTTGTCTGTTAGTATTGCATATTTTTAACCCTGGAGCAATCCCATTAATTAAGTAGTGGGCACGTCTAAAAGTGGGCAGTCTTCACTGCCCTGAAGATAAGTTGTAGTGGGTGCTTTCAGAGAAATTCGTAGAAAGTGTCAAATTATTTAGAATCTTATTAGCTCCCTGCTTCTTGGACTTGTAATCAGGAAAGGAGGGGTTGGGTGACAGTCATAGCTGTGTATTCTGAAAACTCGGTTTTGGTAGTTCAGGTAGAAAGGCTATACTCCAAAGCTTCCTGTCTTCCCAAAGTATAAATAGGACCCCTTTGCATCCCCCTCTCTTTAACCTCTAGAGACTCCTATGTGGATGGTACCATGTTCTGTATTTAATACTGTTATACTTTCATTGTAGTATTTGGGATTGGCAGTTCCATGCCATAGTGACACATTAATTCCCAAATCACAGTGGCATAACCCAAGTGGTTTGCTTCCACCTTGCCATTCACAAGGTCTGCTGTAAGTCAGCGAGGGGACTCTTGACCACAGTCTTGTAGGATGTTGGCATCTAGAACCTGAGGCTGCCTCCTTCAGAAGCTAGGAGAAAGAGACTAGAGCGTCCACCCACGTAGGCTCTTTGTTGTTTCAGCACATGAATGACACCCTGCTCACCGCTTGTTGGTCAGAGCAATATGACCTTCCGGTGGCGGATGGGGGAATGATTGGAAGTTACTGAGAAAAATGGGAATATTTGAGTGTTCTGATCCCTGCTTACATGTATATTATCTTTTTTTTTTTTTTTTTTTTTTTTTTTTTAAATTTTTTATTTATTTATGACCGTCACACAGAGAGAGAGAGGCAGAGACACAGGCAGAGGGAGAGGGAGAAGCAGGCTCCGTGCACCGGGAGCCCGACGCGGGATTCGATCCCGGGTCTCCAGGATCGTGCCCTGGGCCAAAGGCAGGCGCCAAACCGCTGCGCCACCCAGGGATCCCTATTATCTTTTTTTTGTGAAGGAAACTTCTGACAACTGTATTAGAACATAATCGTAGTTAAATGCATCACTACGGCCTTAATGAAGAGGTTCTTGAAGACCATGTAAAGTACAGTGTTTGCATTATTAAAGCACTTATTTTTATGGCTTTTTTCCTTTTGAGGGCTTGATCAGTATTTTCCTTTGGAATCTAATGACTAGAGCAAAAGAGAATGTTTTTGCCCCATTCACAACAGGATGTATGAATGTACTACCTCTTGGAATAGACCTTTGGAATTCTGGCAACACTCATGGCATCTAATTTCCTAGCCTCTGATGTAGAGTTTGGTGGTGGTAGGGGGCATGGAGGAGGACCTGGGGGAGGGGGACATCAGCATCTAGGACTGTCATCCTAGCTAGCTAGATTCATGCTTCAGTTTTCTGAAATCTAAAATCAGTTCTGGTATTCTTAAAGGGATCTTTTTGTGATATGAGAGTCTGTTTCTTTTAAGGAGCTTTAAATCTTTGTTTTGGTAAAACGAAAACAGGTTTTCCTTCAGCCCTACGTCATCAGCACCTCTGACCCATGTGCTGTGTGTGGAAATAGCTCTCCAAGAGCAATCGGCCTGGAGGCAGGAAAGTCTGTCAATGAAGTCTATATTCCAAATAATTGTAAAATAAGTTTGCCTAATAGTGTGACAAAGTATAACAAATAAGTGATAATTAATGGAAGTGTATTCGCCTAAATGCTGAAAAGCTTTGTATTTCTTAAAGCACTTAGCTTTTACCTGTATTGCTGTTCTAGAATGAACTATCAAGCTGTTCTGATGGATGTTCAAGGATATAGTGGTCAGGTTTGAATAAATGGGACTCGAATAGAAGGGTCTACATTAATATGTCTCAAAGCATGTTATTTGCATGATTATATAGCAGGAGGAGCTTCAGGCAGAGGGAGAAGTAGGCTCCCTATGGAGCCAGGGAGTCTCCATCCCAGGGTTCTGGGATCGTGATTTGAGGCAAAGGCCAATGATTAACCTAATGAGCTACCCAGGTGCCCCTAGTTTTATATAATTGTTGATAGGTTCGTCTTGTTTGAACTACTTTCCAAGTTCTGTGGAGAGGGAGAACATTTCTGTGCTTGTACAGAATATTGTACTTGTTTGGAGGCTGAGGAGGAGTCTGGAGTATGTAAATGGAGGGAATGGATGGGGTTGAGTCCTCTCCAATGGGAGCGATTCTTGTCAGCAACTCCCAGAGGACATGTGGCTCCTTGAGTGTATCTGTTCTATGCCTTGGCAGGACAAGCAGAAAGGAGTCTTTCCTTCTCCTGGAGGTTAATTTCAGGAACTTTTTAGGGTGTTACGCTTAATTGAAAACTTTGTGGTTGGATTGAGATTTTTAAAAATTCCCATCTCCTTCCCTCCGGGTGTTTTGGTTAGACATGTTGCAAATAAAGTGTAAAGAAGAAATCAAATTGCAATCTTCCTATCAAGAAGTAATCTTAAATTTCCTTCCTTTTCCAATGTACACATTTCCTCCCTTGGAATGCTAAGAGTTATGTACATCTTTAGATGATCCTTTTGTCTCTTAAAAATAGTGTGATGGGGCTTGTGGGTGGCTCAGTCCGTTAAGCAGTCAGTTCTTGATTTTTTTGGTTCAGGTTGTGGGATGGGTCAGTATTGGGTTCCTGCTCCGTGCTCAGCAGGGAGTCTGTTCTCCTGTCCCATCCCATCCCCGCCCATGGGTTCTGTTCAAAAATAATTACTGGAAAAAAAAATACATCGACAATCCAATTAAAAAGTGAACAAAATCCTTGAATAAACATTTCTCCATAGAAGATATGCAGTGGGCATTAAGCATGTGAGAAGAGATGTTCGATATCACTGATCATTAGGAAAATGTAAAACAAGACCACAATGAGATACCGCTTGCATGAAGGATGGCAGTTATCAAGAAAACAGAACAAATGTTGGTGTGGATGTGGAGAAACTGGAATTCTTGCATACCACCAGTGGGACTGTAAGTGGTGCAACCACTGTGGAAAATAGTATGGAAGTTCCTCAAATCCAAACCTATATGTATCCTACAACCCATTAATTTCTGGGAATATATACCCCCAAATAACTGAAAGCAGAGACTTGAACAGATATTCATAGTGGTGATTATAGCAGCATTATTCACAATAGCCAAAAAGTTGAACCCACCCAACTGTCCATTAATGGATGGATAAACAAAAATGATATATACATATAGTGGATATTCAGCCTTAAAAAGGAAATTTCGACATGATACAACAAGAATCTTGAAGACCTAATGCTGAGTGAGATAAGTCAGTAACAAAAGGATTCCACTTATGAGATACTAGAGTAGCGTTTACAGAAGCAGGAAGTTAGAGTGAAGGTTTCTAGGAGCTGGGGGAAGGGGAGGGAATTGTTAGTATTTCATGGGTAGCTTTAGTTTGGGAAGATGAAAAGGGTCTTGGAGGTGGATGGTAGTGGTGGCTGTGGAACAATGTGAACTTAATACTATAGAACTATACACTTAAAAATGGCTAATATGGTGAATTGTGGGTTATGTATGTTACCACAATTTTAAAAGGTGCTAATTTCCTGCATCAATATTCTTTGAAAACACTGTATAATTCATCACATAAAAAAACTCTGCCATTTTCTTTTGTAAATTTTTTTTTTTTTAATTTTTATTTATTTATGATAGTCACAGAGAGAGAGAGAGAGAGAGGCAGAGACACAGGCAGAGGGAGAAGCAGGCTCCATGCACCGGGAGCCCGACGTGGGATTCGATCCCGGGTCTCCAGGATCGCGCCCTGGGCCAAAGGCAGGCGCTAAACCACTGCGCCACCCAGGGATCCCCATTTTCTTTTGGACAGTGACATTATTTTGCTTCTCACTAATCTAGGCAAGACAGTGACTATCCATCTGGATCAGTTTTTTCTTTATAGAGAATTAGGATAGGCTCTTAGAAGTGACATGATTAGGCTACACGGTATGAACTTTTTAAGGCTCTTGATCCATATCATTACATTACCTTCAGAGTTATTAAATCTCATTTCAACCAAGCACTCATTTCATCTTATCTTCCCAGGTACCATGTATTATCATTAGAAACAATCTGCCTGTTAAGCCCAGCAATGGTTTCATTGTTCTAATGCATCCATCTTATTACTAGTGATTTTAAAGTTTTTCCACTTTCATTAATAATGCCTGAAACATATGGAGTGCTTGATAGTTGTTGAATGAATTTGAGTATCTGAATGCCAAACTGTGTGTGTGTGTGTGTGTGTGTGTGAGTGACACACATAATATCCAACAAGATCAGTGTGTGTGCTTTTACAGTCTAGTGGAAGGGTCTGTTATCCAATTATAATAGATAGGTACTATCAAATGAGAATCAAGCCTGACCCAGCCTACAAGAGGCAGAAAGGTTCTGTGGGATCTATTTAAGCCAGGACTTCAGGATGAACAGAAGGCATCTAGGCAGCAGAACAGAGGAGAGGGAATGTTTCCAGAGGAAAGACCCCAGAATGCAAACCAAACTCAACTTTTCGTATTTTTTCTTTCAGGATTTGGCAACTGATATCCTCTGGGGTTTTTTTTTTTTTTTAAACCTCCTTTTATATTGGTTCATTTCCCCTAATTTTAAAGAATCCTTTATTAGGGGCGCCTGGGTGGCCCAGTCGTTAAGTGTTTGCCTTTGGCTCAGGTCATGATCCCAGTATCCTGGGATGAGTGCCCCCCCACCCCATCAGGCTCTCTGTGGAGAGTCTGCTACTCCCCCTGCTTGTGCTCCTGCGTGTTCTCTCTCTCCCTCTCATTCTGTCAAATAAAATCTTAAAAAAATAATCCTTTATATAGTACACTATTAACCTTTGGTTATTGATATGCTATTTACCCTTCTCGGTTTAATTTGCTTCCTTCCTCCTCCTCCTCTTGCATAACTTGTTTCCCACCTGCCCCCCTTCCGTTTGCAGTAGGAAGGACCTTGCACCCAAGAGTTAAGGAAGCAGCTTCACTGGCCTTTCCTTAATCTAGAAGTAGAGTCTACACTGAGGCAGGCCAGGTCCCAGGGCCGCATGATCTCGGTCATGAGGTTCCCATTCCTGTTGGAGGCCATGCATCTAATTTTTCTCTAGTGCCCCTAGACTTCAGCTCTGATCTGTGCTTTGTATGTGCCTGTTCTGGAAAAATAGAAGATTCCAGCTGGGTCCTTCTGTGGAACCAGAGCTTTTCAGCACTTCTCCTTCTAGGATTGACTGTCGATAGGTCTCCTCTACTTGTAAGACTGTAGATAAAATTTTTTACTTCCTCTATGGAATTACACTAGACAATCTTGGGAAAGAGTGGATAGGAAGGCCGAGAGGGGAGCCTGAGATATCTGAGAGCTTAGAAAGGATGTTGAGAGGATGGAGAAAGGAATAAATGGCCAGCTGTCTCCTAAAGCCAAATTCACTGTCATACTAGTCTCAAAATTTTAGGATTTTTCATCACTTTACAAAGCAGGAAATAAGTCTCTATTGAGGGAATTAACTTGCCCAAGTTTAAAGAGCAGTTGTTTGCAATGGACCTAACTTTTTCCAAGAGGCCTCAATGATTTTTTTTTTTTTAAAGGAAGACCAGAAAAATTGGCATTGGCCTTTTGACTTTGAACGTGGATTCAATGGAATTCTTGAAGAAATCCTAATTGCTAAAGTTTTATTTAGCCCATGATAATTTTTGTGCCTTTCCATGAATCTAGAAGTGAGTTTAATTCTCCTGAAACACATAAGCAGCATAGGTATTTTTTTAACCTGGAATATTTTTTTTCTTAAAGTCTTAATTTTGGCAGATGACTTGTTCTGAAGTTGTATTAGCTCAAATTTCTCCAGCCGGGGTGTCTAGTTCTTCCTGAGGCATTTGGAAAATCCCAGATCCCCTTGGGTATTGTTTTTAACCTGGCCTCACACTTCTTCTGTTCAGCGAGCTTTGAGTTGGCACCATCCCTGAGGCTGCCAAGTCTCTGTTGCAATCACCAGAAAATGCTGTCTTTCTTTGGTCCCTGACCAAACTTGTCCCTTTGCATTTCTGCCTGGCTCTAAACGGAAGACTTCAGTCCAATTTTCGGAACTGGCTGTTTTGACTTACTGTGCAAAAACCCCACTTTGGCTGCGAACCATGCTCTGCATATTAGCATAAGCACCTAATGTTGCTTTACTAAATTGTGGAGAGGAGATGATGAGCAAAGACTGGCACTGAGGACATCTGCTAGGGCTGTATATTTTCCTTGTATTGGTTTTCCTGACTTCTAGGATTGTTTTCATTATGCAACTGCTCGATAAACAAACTTGGTATGCCAAGGACAACATAACATTCCCTGCCCCCTCCGCCCCCCTGCCCCATGCTCATTTTAAACATGGGGTTTGGGGGTTATTCAAACCTGTGTTAATAGATGAAATTTTAAAAATATAATTGAACACAGATTGTGCAGCTGTATCTGAGCTTTGACAGCATTGTGGGAGGTTACAGAGGGAAGAAGGGGAGGGGGAAATGCTTCGTGGAATGGACCATAACCGACAAGATGTTTTTGCAATTTTAATTGGCTCCTCTTGGCAGAGGTTTCATACAGCCGATTCTCAGACACTGACAAAATCTATCCCTGATAAGTAGTTTGTTGTAGATAGCAACAAAGTTCCCCTGCTGGTATATTACTGCAAGTGGAAATGTGGCCTAACCTCAAGGTAACAGAAGGATACCCTTGTCACCACCATCCTAGGCTCACTTGTCATGTTTTAGTTGTTATAGAATGTTAACTGCAGCAGAGCCAAAGAGGCTTTGATCTGTAGTCTTGGCATTCCTTACATATTTACTGAAGAGTGTGTGTGGGTGTGTGTTGGAGGGGGAAGTTGGTGGGTTGTGGGGTAGATCATTGAGAGTGTGCTAAAAGGAAAGGGCTAGAAACACTTTAAAAAGTTACTGTTACCGTATCAACTGGGGGATAGGGGATGGCTGGATTTTGAAGTGGACTTGTAACATTTAATGTCTGGAGTTACAACCTTCCAGAGTGTTATAAAGTTTCCAGTATGTACTTCCTATATTACTGCTTCACTGTAGTCCTGTTTATTTGGCCTAGTATTTAAACCATTCTTTCAAAATTAAGCCTTCTGAAAACAGAGGTTCAAAAGAAATGGGTTCTCTTGGAGAACCTGAATAAGCTCCCACGTGGCCTAAGATCCCTCTTGTTAACTCAAGGATGACTTTAAAAAAAAATTTTTTTTTGAACCACTTTGAAGCTAATTTAATTTTAGCTTATGCTAAGAAAGTTTCTTACATGACTTCTACCGTTTTCCTAGAGTTACTGAAAAACCATTCTTGTAAAGGAAGTTCTATTTCTATTCTGTTCATTTTAGCTACCTAATATTGTTTTGTCATTACTACTTTGAGGGGAACTTAGAAATAGAACAGCTGTTCTGGAGTACATTTAAAGAACTGTAAACTCCAGAATCTTGTTTTTTCCTTGCTCCCTTCTCTCTCCCCCAAAGACCTTTAAATAGAAGCCGTTTCCTTTTGCTGCATTAACCCCAAACCCTATCTGATTTCTTCCAGTTGCCAAGCAAAGAATGGCAGCTTGCCTCTGAAGGCCACCAAAAAGGACAAAAATGTTTTATGGAAAAGAGCCTGATGTTAAGTTAGGTCCCCAAACTAGAAAGTCTCCCTCACCTCCCCCTTTTGCCCCTTGCCCCCAGCAACAAAATAACCTAATACTTAGAACTTCTCTTGGAATCTGCCAATTGTGATATGTATGCTTGATCAGATTTTCAAATGCTTTTATAAAATTATATAATAGAGGTGAAAGGGAAAGATCTGAATTACAATTCATTGCATGAGCTAAAAGTGTAAGGCTTAACATTTGTGCACTTTATTGATTCCAGGCTTAACTCAAGAACCATTTTGGGGGTAAAAATAGCGTGGATTAGTTCTGTGTTAAACATACCTTCATCTTGTTTACGTATTGCATTAAACTCTTTGGGAACAGATAAAAAAGACATTTAAGCCTTACAAACAAGCTATACACCATAAAAATGTTTGCCAGACAGTTGGTCAGGCAAAGCAATGGATTTTTGCTTGAAGGTAATCTCAGTAATGGAAAACAATTACGAAGGCCTTGGGAGACTGGGTTGGGATGGGTGAATTGGCCTTCGACAGAGGGACTGGGGAATCCTGGTATCAGTGCTGGCAGATGGAGTTTGTCAGAACAAGGCCACGGTTGGGTTTAGGTTGTGAATGTTCCAGAAGCTCTGGAACAGGTCAGCAGAGGCTTGGTGCTTCTGCTATGCAAACACTGATGTTGTTCCAAAATACGACGTTGGTCTGAGTGTAACCATGGCTTCTTAATTTAAGATGAGACAGCATAAACTATGTTTGGTGGGGGGAGAATAGAGCATAAACATTAGGATATTTAAAACATTCAGTGGAGAACCAAGAAAAATATCTTAACTGGGTGTTCTGTTTTGAGCAACCAAAGCCTATCTGAATTTGAGTATCTTAGATCTTTTATTTAGAAGTCATTTATATTAACCATTGTTACAGCAACTATTAGGCAAGAAGCAATAATTCTAAACTTGGCCAATTGAGAAGATAGGAGAGCCAGTTGCAGCCCTGTAGGGCCCAGTCAGCAGGGTTCCTATTTAAAGGGCCAGTGCCAGAAGTCAGGGACAACCTGGGCTGATTATGTGGTAGTCGGAGGGTAGGGCAGTTTGAGTCCTTATATCTTTTATGCATGTAGGAAGAATAAATACATTATTAGAGATCTTAAAAGTCACTGGCATGGTTTTTTTTTGTAATTCTTTTTACTGTCTTTGGGAAGCCTCAAAACCCTCATGCTCTGCTGAATCTTTTTTTTTTTTTTTTTTTCTTTTGCCAGTCACAGAGCTCTGCCTAGAAGGCTACTGGCTTCCTACTCTTTGATATAGAAGTTTTGGGATCTGGCAAGCCCTGACATTTCTTCACTATATGTACTGCTTGTTGGCAGCAGATTGTAAATATTAAGCCTTTCCAATTCCATTTCATTCTAGCACCTTGGGGTCTCATGTTTAAAATTTAGACTTAATCTCTTAGTTGTGAATTGATGGGTAGTAAGTAACTTGAAAATACTTAAAATATTTCATAAGACTTATCCTAGTAAAGGTACAAATCAAGTGAGGCATACTGTTCATTGTGATTCTTACATTGTGAGGACTTGTTAATTCTGAATGTTTCACCTTGAAGTTTGCTGAAGGGAAAAGCACTTCATATACAATCTTACAGTTCCAAATTTATGAATAGTCAATTTAGGAACTGTTCTAATGAGATGAGTTATAAATGGTAATCAGTCACAAATAATTAACTAGGTACCTGACTGTGCCAGTATGATCCTAGCACAGTGTGATAGCAACTTAGAATCTGAAATTGAACTTGACCCGAATAAAGTTGGCTTGCCCTTCACGTGAATAAACATCATTTTGGCATTTTGCCCTAAGAACATTTATCTAAAGCCACCTTTGCAGGTTATTGCAACTTACGAAGAAAAGTCTCAAAGCATCTTGTAAGATTGTGATTTCCACTGAGTTACTTCCTTACAGGTCTTGTACAAGGAATTCAAGATACTGGATTTTCTCCCGTGGGCCACAAATACAATATATGTGGTTTAATAGATTTAAACCATTTTTTCATACTGTTCTGCAGTTATAAATTCCACCAGTCAATGAATGTTTCTGGAGCACCTACTATACACAGAAACTAAGGTGCAGCAGTAACCAATCAGATGTGGTTCTACTTTTAAGGAGTGTTGAGATGCATCCATTAAAAAGCTGAATCAAAATGATCTCAGAAATGGGGATAACATGGGGTGCAGGGTGAACATATGAACCACTTAAAATGTAGGTAGAACTAATGCCAAACGACTCTCAGGGAGTTATGGGAGCAGGGTAGAATGTGCAAGAAACCTAGATATTGTAAAAATAACTGAAGAAAAAATCTCCAGGCAGAGAGAAGAAAAAGGAGAGGAAATATTAGCCTGCTGATGCCCGCATCAGTCCAAATATCCATGTATGTACAAAGATGCCTGGAATGGTTTTTGCCTGATGCTAATGTTATTTTTGTAGGCCCATGTTGATTTTTGCATCTCTTTCTGTACTGTATTGCACAAAATCTTTAAAATATTTCATTTTTAAAACAGATACAAATATGCCTAGATGCTAAAAGTAGATAATTTTGGGTGTTAGGGATATGAATGATTTCTTTGTACTCCTCTAAAACTAGAGGAGGGGAGAGGGAAGGTTTACCATACTGAACACTGGTTGTATTCATATAGACGGACTTTTCCTGAGTAAGTATCCTTGGGGGCTCTTGATATTTTTGATATCCTTCTCTTCTCTGCCATGCTTAATTTCTTTCACCTCACTTTGTTTCTCCCCCTTACACTTCCTGGGGGTTATACTCCTCCATGTTACAATCACAGAATGGTATAGGTTCCTTTCAATGAAGTTCCCATTGTTTGTTTCATGGAAAGCCATTAAAAGCTAGGGGGTGTGGGGTGAGAAAGATGGTTTTGAGATGATTTTTTTTTTTTGAGATTTTATTTATTCATGAGAGAGAGGCAGAGACATAGGCAGAAGGAGAAGCAGGCTCCCTGTAGGGATCCCGGTGTGGGATTAGAGCACAGGGCCCCAGGATCACGTCCTGAGCTGGAGGCAGATGGTCAACCAGTGAGCCACCCAGGTGCCCCTTGAGATTATTTTTAAAAGCTCACTCAGCACTTTGTGCAGAGACCATGTTGGAGGGAGAGCAGAGTGCAATGTGAGTTGACCACTTAGAATGCTACTAAAGCAATCCTGCTGAGGGATGATGGTGATTAGGACAGAGGACGTGAAATAAGAGGCCGTACCTGAAAAATGGGCAATTTAGTGGAAGATGGGAGCTGTGGGAGGGGTGGAGTGAAGGAAAGGGGAGTTTCAGGGTGACCCCTGGATTCTGAGCTTGCACAACAGGATGGATGTGGATGGTGGTGCTGTTTGCTGAGATAAGGTCTGATGAAAGAGGAGCTTGGGGTTTGTCTAATTCACAAGGCTGAACTGGGTGACTCTGGGCTTCATTTCAAAATCAATAGTATCGTGATGTCTAGAATTGTAGGTCTTTAGCTAGAGCCTGTGAATGGGCTTCTTGGGGCCTATGAAAAAACAAACCACATTTTCTCTTGAGCAGGTCCATCTGTGTCTTTCATGAGACCATCCGGGAGAGCGAGGACTCAAAGGTTAAGAGCCACTGTGTTTCACCACAGTGACTGTTCAGTGAATACTTGTCATGGACTCATGAAGCACAAGAACAATATCAATGAATGGAAATTTCCTGTTCAGCTTTTACAGGAAATCTCCTGTAATATAGAGTTTGAAGTGTTCCTAAGGCACCTCCCTCACCTTTTTTGAACATCTTCCCTAACCACCTAAGACCAAAGTGATATCTTAATTCCTTTAGCATTTACTGTGCATGTATTATTTATTGCCTTATATGTATATTTGAGTATACAGCTTGGCCTTCTGAATAAAACTAGCAATCATTAGCTTAGCCTTCTGCTTTGTAACTTCCATAATTACCCCTGTGAGGTTAATGTTGACATTCCTATTTTACAGATATGGGAACTGAGACTTTGAAAATTAAGGAAATGGAATTAAATCGCATTAAGCAAGTGGCAGAACTGGGGTTTGAATCCAGTCCAGTTGACCCTCTAGAATCACATTGCTTTCTACTATGTTGACAAGTCCCCTTGGTTAACATAAGTGATGCTTATCTTTCGTATCTTACCTAGTGCTTTGTAGTGCGATCTTTACTGAAGGAATAACCATACTGCTGTCTAATCAAGTCTTTTACATAATACCTAGAATAAAAGGTAATCACCTTTCAAATTTGTTTCCTATATCTTGTAAACTAAATGCCTGTTTTTATCCTCTATAGCTGGATTTTCTTTGGAGCTCACACACCCTATCTTTGGAAGTAGCAAAATTGTTCGGTTTTAGATTTGAGATTTATTTCTGCGTGGCCATCCTTCCCTCCCGTGCCAGTTTCTAGTTAGTTTTTATTGTACATGGTGCTGATTTTTTTTCTTAAAGCTGTGATTGAATTAAAAACCCTTGTTAGGAAGTTGAATTTCTAAAGCAGTCATTTATGTTCAGCCTGTGTAACTAATGGACAATTATCTTTCAGTTTTCTCTGGAATCTTGCGTTAATGGCTTTGAATAGTGTTTATATATGCCTTCACTTGCCTGGTTGGTTTTATAAGGAAATCCAGACAGTTTGGGGTCCTCTTATCTATGGAACAGCCTCCTTTTTTTTTTTTTTAAAGCTCTGAGAGGTGGACTCTGGGTCCCTCTTCCAGTAGTAGAGGCTGGCTTTCCCGGAGTTCGACAGGGGACCATTTCTTATTCAGAGAAAGATGGGAAAGTGTCAGAGTGGTAGCTGAGTGTATCATAGTCTTTCTGATTTTTTTTTTAATTTTTTTATTATTTATTTATGATAGGCACACAGTGAGAGAGAGAGGCAGAGACACAGGCAGAGGGAGAAGCAGGCTCCGTGCACCGGGAGTCCGACGTGGGATTTGATCCTGGGTCTCCAGGATCGCGCCCTGGGCCAAAGGCAGGCGCCAAACCGCTGCGCCACCCAGGGATCCCAGTCTTTCTGATTATTGACGGATCTCTTACCATGAAATAATTTTTTTTCATAGAATTGTGGACAGGAAAAATGAACATAGCAATAGCCTTCAAATTTAGGATGAAGAAAGCTCTTGATTCAAAAGAAATTTGGAAATGAGCAAAAATTTAGAACACTGGAGAAAGGAATTCATACCCTTGCAATTAGGTATATTAACATTTTGATTCTGAGACAGTGGCCAAGTATAGTGCCTGGCATATAACAGATGGTTATTTAATTTTATTGAATGACTGCATAAGTAGGTAGGTGGATGAATGCTCCTGGGATATAAGCCCCATGAAGTCGGAGTTGCTGTATTTCTAGAATCATCAAGAAGGTACTCAGTGACAGAATTGAGTTGATAAATAAATGCCAGTAAAAGATGTTGGATTGGTTTTAGTATCACAGAACCTAAGAGATAACAAAATATGTTGGAAAAGTCAAGCTTATTACAAATAGTACAGGTCCTACAACACCAGAAATCACTTTTATTTTGAAATATTAAGGACATCTTGAATTTTTTTTTTTTTTTTAGATTTTGTTTATTCATGAGAGACACAGAGATGCAGAGGCACAGGCAGAGGGAGAAGCAGGCTTCATGCAGGGAGCCCAACGTGGGACTCGATCCCGCATCTCTAGGATCGTGCCCTGGGCTGAAGGTGGCACTAAACTGCTGAGCCACTGGGGCTGCCCTTGAATTTTTAAATATAAATTAAGCCTGTGGTTCTTTTAATACTTAATTTTGTATTGTGCTTAAAATCACATAGCATTGACATTTTTTAAATATATAGTTCAGCGTTAACTATTTGCATACTACTGTACAAAGGGCCATGTGGGGTCCCCCCCCAAGTTTTAAAATTCTAGTTAAAATACAGTGTAATAGAATTTCAGGTGAAGAATTTTAATGATTCTTTGCTTTGACAACGGGGCCATGCGGTTCTTAAACTTGAAGGTCTCAGGACCCATTGATACTAAAAAAAAAAAAAAAAAAATCACTGGGGACTCCAAAGACCTGTTACTGTGGATTTTTATCTATAGTATTTACCAGATTAGAAATTCAATATCTCAAAAAAAAAAAAAAAAAAGAAATTAAATATCTCAAAATAAATAACCCGGAGGGCTGCCTGGGTGGCTCAGCCGTTGAGTGTCTGCCTTCAACTCAGGGCGTGATCCTGGAGTCCCGGGATTGAGTCCCACATCTGGCTCCCTGCGGGGAAGCCTGCTTCTCCCTCTGCCTATGTCTCTGCCTTTCTCTCTGTATGTCTCATGAATAAATAAAAAATCCTAAAAAAAAAAAAAAACTCGAAATAAAAAAATACTAATTAAAAATGACGAACTTCTAACATGTTAACACCAATTACATAATTCTATGAAAAGGGATTATATTTTCCAAAACAAAGGAGTGGTGTTTCACATATTGGAAATCTTCGTGATGTCTGACTTAATGAAAGGCTTGTGGACTCTTGTGTTCTGCTTTCAATCTGGCCAAACCAACATCAACATATCTAATATGTCATTGGAAAAAGGAAGAGTATTTTAACATGCTTTTCAAATACTTGGAGACATTCTTTGATAGTGATAGTTGACAAGTGAGTTTCTTTAAGGTTAGTAGAAAAGATGAGACCATATCTGAGTCCATTTTTCTGTCTCCAGTTTTGAATCACCCTTTTAAAGGCTTGCATGGCCTTATTCTTTGGTGATTTGGAAAATACTATTTAGTACTGCAGGTCTTCTAGGTTTTCACACATTTCATTATGAAACATCAAAAGAGTTAAGATCATCATCAGTCTTATAAACATCTTTATCAGGAAGCTGTCAAGCTCCTGGAAGATACACATTTTCTAAAACTCTATTTTTCTCTTGTAAGCTTGACTTTTATCATTGGCAATAAATACTCAGTTACTTTCCATGAAGTGACAGGTTCACTTCATTTTCAAGGAAGTCTCTGCCAAATACTCAAGTATGAATAACCATAGTTTGGTAGCTGTTCTTTCAAGTAAAAATGGCATCCCATGGAAAGAGTGGAGATGACAACTGTCACACTTGGAGAGTAGCAGAGTGCTTTATATGGCAAATTAGAATATCAACATAGGATTTTTTTAAGCTTTGAGACCTTCTTAAACATGAAACTGGCGTTAAAAAGTTCTATGATTTCATGGTGGGATGAACAGTGCCTGTTAACACAATGTGGTGCTGCCACCTTGATTCATGCTGGGGCACTGGTGGTCTTACTATCAGGGCACAAATATCAACATAGTGAAAAAGGCAAATGATTTAGTATTAGCAGGATAACAGTTTTGATGCTGCTTTGGCCCATGGCATTTGTGGATCATACTTTGAAGCACACTTCTAAGTCTGGAAAAGCCACAGTATAGTTCATACTTAATAAATTGAAGTGGTACCAATTGTCAAATATAAACTGGGGGTTAGTTATTTTGATCTCACAGAAATGCATTCAAGGCATTCAACATCACTATCTTATTTTTTTAACATTAAAATCACTTTGCATACCTTTAGCCCCAAACAGCAGGCAGTTGGCACATGGTCCAGGAGCAGGTTGGACAAGAGAGCAAGGGGGTAGGCAACCTGAAGTTAAGATAATCCAACAAATGAATCATCCACATGTGGATAATGGAGTTGTAAAATTACTCCCGGATTTAGTCAGCAGCTTAGTTGAAAATCAAACTGTACAGTTAAAAATTACAGGTCTTCAGAATAGGCTTTTAATGTAGCCTTTAACTGAAAATGTATCTAGGATTGGGTTGAGCGTTTTCATAAAGCCTTTCTCCTTGGGAATGTAGCTGTGGGAGCTTCAGTAATTTCCTTATGGAGTCGTTTAAATTGTACCAGACACTGAACAAAATTTTGAAAAGCTGAGGCTGCTTTCCCTAAGGCACATCTATCAAGTGGACAGAAGCTGACCCTCTTCCTGTGCAGAGAGAGGCCCCTGTATCTTCTTGTGGACAATCCTCTATTAAGTTATATCCTGCCTCTAGGGGCAGGTATGGAGCAGATACCTTATTTTTGCTTTCCATTTAAAGTTTGACAATACAGGGGTGCCTGGGTGGCTCCATCAGTAGAGCAGCTGCCATCGACTCAGGTCACGATTGGGGGGTGTGGGGGTGGTTCTGGGATCAAGTCCTGCATTGTGTACCCTGCCTGGTGGGGAGTCTACTGCTCCCTTTCCTCTGCCCTTGCTTGCTCGCTCTCACATCTTTAAAAAAAAAAAAAAAGTTGGTAACTTTTTAAAAAGATTTTATTTATTCATGAGAGACAGAAAGAGGCAGAGACACAGGCAGAGGGAGAAGCAGGCACCATGCAGGAGGCCCGACATGGGACTCAATCCTGGGTCTCCAGAATCACGCCCTGGGCTGAAGGCAGGCGCTAAACTGCTGAGCCACCCGGGGATCCCCACTTTTTTTTTTTTTTTTTTTTAAAGGTGAGAATTCCTGCAAGGCTGGGTTTCTGTAGCTCTCCTGTGAGGCTGAATATACATCTGCATTTGGCAGGGTGGCAAACTCCTTGGGGGTAGGGGTGGGAGTGGCAGGTAGAAAACCAGTAGCTACTGTAAAACTTTGCCACATAAACCCGTCTGGGAGGACAGAGCTGTACAGAGGTTTGCCAATAACTTGTCACCTCCTCGGTGTCCTGTTACTCAGCTTTTACTTTTTCTCCTGGCCTGATGGGCAGGAAGAATGAATCCTCCCTTGCTGACAGTTTGGCTACGAAGGGTTTGCGTGGTGGACGCTGGCAGGGCAGAGAGGGTTTTCCGGGGCCTTCTGGGGGTCCACCTCCTGTGTTCTTGTACCTTCCCCAAGCTGCTGACTGTGCACAAAACATTCACTGATTCCTCTGGTAGAAAAACACTTGGCCTGGCTCCCAAAAACTGCTAATGCGCTCCTCACTTGCACGGCTTTGATTGAGTGTTAGGTATCTCCCTGGCTGCCTCTCTTGCCTCTTATTTTTAGGGCCTTTGTTAATGTCCTTCTGTGTGTGTGAAACGTGGAAAGTGAGCCCAAGCTGCTGGAATTGGAAACTTAGGGTTTTTAGGCCACCGTTCCTTTATCGCATGGGCCTATCGGGCTCTTCAGTTACAGAGGTTAAAAAACAGAATCCACCCTAGGAGCCAGTAGATGGCTGTCGGGGAAGGAGATGGCAAGGATGAGCACGTGATGGGCAGTGAAAAGAGATCTTGTAACTAAAACTCTGGCCACTGCCCTCAGAGCTGTGGCCTCTCAGGTGCGGGCAGGAGTCTGCTTACAGCTCAGCCCGGTGACTGATGAGGGGACAGAGTCCACCGTCCCCCCCCCCCCACCTCCCCCTTCAGAACAGGCTTTTCACAGATGGTCAGTGGTCCTGGGGGGAAGAAAACCTGGATTCCCAGGAGGCAGCATGCATCTCTGATCCAGATCTGAAAGGCATGGCTCAGGAGGAGGTGGCCCGTGGAGTGGTCTCTCCAGCTTGTCTGGGCCCCTGCAGGTGCATGTCCATGGATCTTTGAGACGGGGGAGGGCTTGGTTACAAGGGTGACCATTTCTTTCCCTCTTTCCTACCACAGAAAAAAGACACAAAATGAAAATATTTAAAATTGTTTTCTACCATTTGGAAGGCTGAGCATTTGTGTCGGGGGCCGGCTCATTGAGCAAGTCCCTGTAGTTAAGTGAGCATCGCTAAGGATGTTCGGAGGTGGGGGGGGGCGAGGCCTGTTTTGGTTTCTCCCCCCACCATGTGTGTGGGAGCTGACTGCTGCTTACAACAGACCATACTTTGCTCACCTGATCCTAGACCAGAGCACGTAATTGTTTGTGTATCCATTTGCTCTCTGACCAAAGTGTAAACGTTTGGAAGAAACTGGACAGTCTGTCCCCAATCACCTCTGTACTTGGCCCTACCTGGTATATTGAGCCTGGTACCTGGCATGGGGGTAGGTAGGGAGGGACTGCTGGATGGTGAGATTTATTGGCCAGGGAAACCACAGAGTGTCACCAGGAGTGTCAGCACGGGTCTGATTTTATTTCCCCCTCAAGGCTGAGGAGGGATGCTTGCCAGTTGACGGGCAGAGGTGTGGGGGTGGCTGGAAGCTAAACTGCAGCACAGGTCAGCTGCCCCCTGCTTCTGAGCCTGAAGGAGCTTTCCCCACATTTGTATCCGTTCCTTTGATGTGTATATTAAGCCTGAGATGTTCTGAATTTGAGGATTTGAAAGTAAAGCCCTGCACTCAGGGTTCTCAGATTTTAATGGCTCATCACTTAGGAAGAGTGGCTCTGTTAATACTTAAATTTCCTCTCATACATGCGTGTCTTAGAAAAGACTAGGGGAAACTATAAAATGTTTTGAAATCGGAAACATATATTTTAGCATATGCTGCTAAAGAAGTGGACTCCTAAGCTATTCTTGGGTTATAAATTATCAGATGTTTTTAAATAAGCATAACTGTCATCTTGGTTACAAAAACTTAAAAAAAAAGCCAATTCACATCAGCTTCCACCACAAAGGGGGTTTTACCTGAGGGGGCATGCGGGCAAAGACAGCAAGTCTGCCGCGTGGCAAGGGGTCTCCCAACCAGGAGCCAAGGCCTGGCTCTCCCAGCCTGAGGCCTCCACCTGCGTGGGCTTGTTCTGCTTCCCTTCCTGGATTGGCTTCATTCTTTACGGTAGCAACTGGACTCGCTCCACCTTCCTGCTCACGGGTTCTAGAATGGCCACGCCAGGTCCTGAGGGTTACACAAGCGTCCAGGGTCCAAATGCTGACAGGCACTGGTTTTAGTTGAAATTCCTGAGTGGCCGACCTTGCCCCAGCACGGTCAGGCGCCCACTGTGATCCAGTGAAGTATGCCCATTTGGAAGGCATCTAGGGGAACGAACGTGGCTTAGAGGCCTGAAGTGAGACCCCGGCCTCTAGGAACCGTCTCAGGATTCTGGAAAGCATCTTCTCAGGGCTACAAACCTCAGAGCAAACTACGGGGTCTGACCCACCTCACTTTATTGCTGGTCGCTTCCCACGATTTCTCTCGGGGGCTCCCAGCACCTTCCCGAGACTTGTCCTTGGGCGTGAGATGCCAGTCTCAGGGCAGGACGTGCGTTAGGCAGGCGGCCCAGGCATCTGCCACAGCCTTGTGGAAAGAGGAGTTCTACCAAGGGTCGAATATCCATGGACAGCTCTAGGGAAAATGGAAGGGAGAGAATGTCAGGGAAGAAAAGCGAGTTTTGAAGTGGTTTTTGTTTTTATTTTTTTTTTTTATTTTCTGTTTTAAGGGTTGGGAAGGATGAAAGTGGTAGAGAATGATACGTGAGCGATGTTCTTAAATGTTCTGAGATGAAATGGTTTTATCCAGCCACTTAATACTTCAGAAATAATTCTTAGGTGTGGAGTATCCCTGGGTGGCTCGATCAGTTAAGCTTCAGCTCAGGTCATGATCCGGGCTCTGTGCCCAGTGAGGAGTCTGCTTGAGGATTTTCTCTCCCTCTACCCCTCTCCCACTGCATGTTCTCTTAAAAAAAAAAAAAAAATTCTTAGGACCCTTCAGTAATCTGTTTATCCTATGTTAGACATTCCAGTGTCAAAGATGGTTGTTGTAAGCCAGCTTTACCTGGTTGCCATGAAGATAGTTTTGTTTTTATGCCATGCTCTCGAGAAATCAGACATCTGGGTAGATAGGATTACATTAAACTAATAAAGCCCCCTGGTTAAAGGGATAAGTCCTAGATTTAACATTTGAAATCCTTTCCATTAAGTACAGTACAAATGGGTCTTTCTGCACGTTTTGGTGAAGCTTAACCATTTTTGATGTCTCACTATGATCATAATCTTTATTTTAATTTTTATAATTGCTCTTGGTAACCTCCTGTTTGGGCTGCCTGCTGAATTTTATGACTAGCGTTCTGTCCTTTACACAACAGCTATAATCGGGTCATTTGATTCAGAAAGGGAACTTGTTTTTCCCTTCTAACTTTTGTTACAAAAGCACTGAGGAATTCCCCTGTAGAAACGGTGTGGAAAATACTTGGAAATGGGGAGTTGAGGTGGGGTCCGGTTCCTGTGGCTTGTTCTGAGTTTCGTGATCTTGGTGGATTGTTGGCAGAATCTTGAAATCGTGCTAGGATCTCCCTTTAGGCCTGTGGAATCTTGGATTGCTGGGACTTTTTTTTTTTTTTTTTTAATGCATTGCTTTCCCATCGTTTTGAGCTAGCACATCAAATAAAGGTAAGCTCCATGCTACTTTGCTAGGATTACCAGTGAACATGTCCTGTATTCCATCTTGAAAATTTTTCATGTGTTCAGTGTCAGATTTCTTCAAATGTCTTATCAGTTTTATGGGAAGAGCCCTTGGCTGGTACTGTAGACATTAGCACTGTCTCTGATTAAAATTTGTGTTTTGAGTTTAGCACACAATTCTGGATTTCCTAGTGGTTCCTTTGTGTTGATTTTCCTCCAGATGAAGCTGGTCTACAATGATCTAGAAGATCACTTGCCAGCTCATCAAACCCAGACTCAGATTTGAGAAACTGAGTCTTTTTTTTTTTTTTTTCTTCATTTAGGGTTCTTATTGGGCAGAATAACTATCTCTGTTTCCTGCATGCAGGCTCTAGGTTCGGTATACACTGTATACTCACTGTATACACAATGCCTTGGTGATAGTTCCTTCTTAGACCCTCTGGGTTGAGTAACTCAATGTGTAGATGCATAGTGGCCAATCTGAAACTGCTTTGGCCTGATATAAATGGTGCTTCAGCCAACCTAAATCTGACCTCTGTCATTTGGAGCCTATTTTGAAAATGAAGATTAAAACCTCTCTTGGAGCAAATTGTAGTCTGAGGTCCTAGACCATCCCCGGATCACTCCAGTTTCTTCCTCTGCAGGACACAGACTGGGCTGTTCCTTTTTTCCTGCTTATTTGCCCTAGAACTGCCTACCGGACTAATCAGTTTAAGCTCTTCTCTCTTAGGCCACTAATCCTATTTCTCCAGCCGAGAAGCCGCAGGATACCAGTAACGTGGCCCGTATCTATTAAAAGATACTGCCTTGCACATTAAGTACTTATTTTCTTCTGCAAAAAGATGACTAAACAAAAGGCTTCATTTATGCTTTTGCTTTTCTGGGATACTTTTTTTTATCTTCTAGTGTAGTCAGGGGAGAAACATAATTTTTATTGTCCTGGCTGATTACATATCTCCACTTTTCAGTGTCGTAGCAACGGGAGGCTTGCTTTCTCATACATGCTTATATTTTACCAACCTATCATGAACCTTCGTTGCCAGAGGGGGGAAAACCCCAGTGAATATTAGAATAATCTTTCTTGGCATATGGTATTTTCTGAAAGATTAATTGCACATAAGCACACATGATACTTGCCTAACCACTGTATATTCAATTCCTACAGGTCAGATTTTCCTCCCTGAATACTTCTATACCCCTTTTTCTACCCCCTCCTTCAGTTTATATGCAGGAGGGCTTCATTAAAACTGAAATCACTCTACTTCAGTCATCAGTAGGCAGCCAACCCAGATCCTTTAAAAACCCTGCTGCAAGTGCTAATGAAAGCCCAGAAAAGGTGCTAATGAAGGGGAGGTGGTGAAATACTGCCTGCTGAGCCAGTAAATTTCTGGGATTTTTGAGGTAAGGTTTGGCAGCTTCTGGTCTGGTGATGATGGAGTTGCCCATGTACTTCTGTTGCCAGGTCTTGAATTCCCACCATTAAATTCTAGTCTGATGATGGGTACCTGGCTGTTGGTATAGCATTCTCTGAACTTGATTGTCTGAAGTGTTGCCATCTCTATTACCATGGCCTTTTTGATAGTTTTTCAGTCATTTCATTGTCCCACTTAGCTTCTGAGAGTCCATCCTTAGGAAATCTTTTTTTTTTTTTTTAAGATTTTTTATTTATTTTTTTATTTTTTTATTTTTTTGTAAGATTTTTTATTTATTCATGAGACACACACACAGAGGCAGAGGGAGAAGCAGGGTCCATGCAGGGAGCCTGATGTGGGACTCCATCCCAGGACTTCAGGATCATGCCCTGGGCCAAAGGCTGGCGCTAAACTGCCCCATCCTTAGGAGAAATCTTAAGTACGGAGACGTTTTGCACAATACACTTGCCCCTTGCTGGTTTACTTACAATAGCAAAGTGGAAAACTCCTTTATGTCCAGTTCTGGGGGAAATGACTCAGTCATTAGTACTGTTTATACAAGTAGTTGACAAATTTTCAAGTCACTGCTTAGAATGAATTTGGGAAAGTGCTCCTGAAAATAGGCTCTGCTACTTATAATACATTTTAGTCGCTAATGACACTGTGAATGTAAACAAAATCTGGAGGTAAACCTGCAAGGTGATGACACATGATGAGCTGATGGTTGACTTTTTCCTTCATTTTCTCTAATTTTTTGTGGTTCCTTTAAAAAAGAATTGAACTGTGAACTATTTGTATAGTGAAATGCCACCTATTTCATTGTATAATGAAATATCCAATACTTTTTAAAAAGATTTTAAAATTTGACACAGCACAAGCAGTGGGGGAGAGTGGAAGGCACAAAGAGAGAGGGAAGCAGGTCCTCACTGTGGGCTCGATCTCGGGACCCTGGGATCAGACCTGAGGACGAATGCAGGTGCTTAATGCACTGAGCCACCCAGGTGCCCAATGGATGGATAATTTAAAATGAACAAGACTTGCAAAGCAGCTAGAAATGGAGGCTTTGGTTAAGGGTTAAAATAACTCCCTAAAATATTATTTTGGGTAAAGAAATCTTTTCTTTTGTAAAGACAGTTTGTGGTGGACAAGATTGATAGGAGGTCAAAGTTCCCAGTGGACAGTGCTCTCAGTTGTAGGTTCTAGCTTGAGTGCCAGGTTTCTAGAGGTAAAGGAATTGGTGGAAAGAGGAGGGGGAGTGCCCAAACAGGTAGTAGATCACCAAAGGCAGTGGTGGTATAAATCAAACCTGTGTCCTCGGCTAGCTCTCTTGCATTTAGCTTTTCGTTGCCATTATGCTTTTGAATGCAGCCAGAATTGAATTTAAGAATAAGATCTGTCCCAGGGTGCCTGGGTGGTATAGTCGGTTGAGCATCCTCAGCTCAGGTTGTGAGATGGAGCCCTGCATTTGGCTCTAGCACAGTATCTGCTTGAGATTTTCTTTCCCCTCTATCCCCTCCCACTTGTGCTCTCTCTAGAATAATCTTTAAAAACAACAGTAAGGTCTGTCCTGTTATTAGAGGCAGTAGACGTATAAAAAAATCCTAATAAAATTTTTAAAAACTTAGAATGTGATTAAAAAAAAAAAGTATGTTCCTAATTCTCTTGAAGGGAGGGTACAATGGCTACAGGGCTTCAGGATTAGAGCAGTGTTGAATACTGGCCCTGCCAGTATTAGCTGAGACTAATAACCCTAGTTTATTAGCTGAGACTGGACAAGTTTCCTACTCAGAGCTCTCATCTATGAAATGGAAATATCTTTCTTGAGAATGCATACTTATTAAAGGACAGGTAAGATACATGCAAGTTCTTCCTGTAGTGTCTGATTCATGGTATGTACCCGGTTGATGATTTTCATGAACTAATAGTAAAGTCAGTAGTAAAGATCTAGTGAACACTGTTATGGGGAACATGATGTTAACGTTAACACAAGCTTGGAATAGGAATCTGGTCCAAATACTAAGTGGTTCCTTGGAAGTGCAAGTGGACAGCAGAATAATTGCAGAGGAGTTCTTTCGTAAGACCTCTTTTCTGTTGAACTTGGAAGCAGAGAAAAGGGTAACAAATTATACAGAGCATAGGGATATTAATTAGAAATGGCAATTACATCTAATTCTTTTGCTTTCATTTAATATTTCACAATCTTATCTCTAGAGCATCTTGAAAAGAAGAAATTTGGTAAAGTGTATTTGTGTCAAGTGTCGATCTTTAGGTCGAGTTTATATAATATATATATATATTTTGAGTTAATTATTCCCAGGAAAGCAGAGGAGCTCTTATCTATAATCATAGTGTATGTCATCCTTGGTACTAGGAGAACTTAATTGAGGCTTTGTTAGTTGCTGTAGAATGTCTAAGTTCTTGAAGAGACCAGATTCATTCACATTTTGGCCTTGCAGTACCCAAAATACTTTTTGCACATAGTAATGAATGGATGGTAAACGACTAGTCTGATTTCCTTCTGAAAGATTCAAGGCTAAAGCTAACCTATTGATGAGAAAGAGCACACTTAGTAATTCACGGGAACTACAGTGTTTTTCTTCATTCATTAGCATACAAAACATGTACCAGCACCTTTTTACCTTTTTTTTTTTTTTTCCTGAGTGATGGCACATTTGCTTTGTTCAAATTAATTCAAGATTTCATCATGGCTGATTCATTTAGTGAATATAGTCCAAATGGCTCCACTCTCATAAGGAAGAGTCTATTTTCACACTAACAATCATATTCTTCATTCTTCTGTTGATTTCCATCATTTGCATATATTATGAGGAGCTGGAAATAAATTAAACCAGGGTCCTAGGATGAGAGCGCCTTAAATTTCTGTTAAGGAAGTGTTTCACCTTTGAACAATGAAATGAGCCTAAAATTCACTGAGTTAATTATGAGTTTTCAACATACTCTTTGCTATCCTGATATTTTACTGGGTGGTTGCCTTTTTGTCTTAGCTCATGTTAAAACTAAATTTGTCTGGAAATCTGCTTTCCTGGGAATAATTAACTCAAAAAATTATATATATTACATATTTTTCTATAAACTTACCATTCTCAGAATGCATCTGGAAAGGGCCAAATGAGTTTAAAAACACAAATTTAGAGGTTATGAAGCCTGAGCATGGTCCCCAACAGAGAACTTCTCACGATACTTGAGTGGCACCAACTTTCATCACTAACAGCCATGGACGTTCCTCACTTCAATTCCTTGAAAACCTATACTTACTAGAAATGATAAATTTGTTAATGGTTTTGGAATCTGCAAGTTTTTAAAATTATCATGGTTTCTTAGTGTATACAGAACTGGATTTAATATGCAGAAAACTGGTTTCCCTGCTTGCTTAGGAATATGTCACACCATGTAAGGACATATAAACCTCTCAGGACCTATAAAGTTGACAGGATTAAGTCCTCATCTCATTTATAGAAGAATCTCAGCCTGGCCATGTGGGTCTGAAATTCTAGAGGGCTTTGAACAATTTGAATTCATTGTCCCCTGAAGAGAAGACTTGGTGGTTTTATTTAGTAGAATACCTATTGCATATGTGTGTGAATTATGCAAGGGAGGGGGGAGGTAGGTTGAAGAATGTTGATGGACAACTCAGTAAATTGTGTCCCAAATAACCACTAATTCATTCTCGGCCAGCACCAAAAATATTTCAGTTTTTTTAAGGATTCTCTCAAGGAGTTGGGAACAGAAAAGGATTATAGAAATATTTATAGTAGGCATAAACTTGCACATAAACTCAAAGTACTTTAAGAAATCTCGTTGCAGTTATCTTAGAGAACTGGAATAAGGAATTATTTATTGTAGCCACTGTTTAACTCCTACTAAACCATGCTCGTTGTTTACGTGTCGCTTGTTTTGTTCTGGTTTTCACTCCTTAAATCTAATGTTCCTTAGACTCAGGATTACAGCAGTAATGGCCAGGAGGTCTTTGAAGACAATTACATTGTGTGAGGACAGCGTGTATGGAGACTTGGGAATCCTTCATATCACCATGCAGTTACTGAAAGAATGTCTTCTGTGCTGTTCCAGAATTACTTCTCCACTCGAATGGTGCTGTGCTTGGTTACCAAGACCCTAAATGGGTTTTTACTTCTTTGTGATATTTGAAGTTGGAGGGAAAAGCTTCTGCACCTGAGAAGTGGAGCAAACCAGGAGAACCTGTTACAATTGTGGGAGATATTAGGAGTTGTGATTCGAATGAGGTTGCTCCTGATTGGCATTCCCTTTTAGTCCTTGGGGGTGGAGTGGGGAAAGACTCCATAGAGTCTTAGTTGCTGTCAAGGAAAATGTCCATTGTTTCCTTATGGACCCTGATGCTATTCTCTGCTGTGTGGCTAGCCTGGGTCATAGGCCCTTTTGCTTGGCTGTGCTGAGGAGATGGGAGCATGGATTGGAAGAAGCCCCGTGTGGGATGACGCACTTGTAAACATTGCTACTGACAGCGGGAGGCATGGGGGATGATGTGGAAGGACCAGCTCTTTGACACAGGTGGTTTGGGAGCCACAGACAGGTCAGACATAAGGGACAAGTGGGGCTCACTTACAGCATCTTTCCTATGCGCCTCTTAGGAAATCTCCAGGCTGCCCTCAGGATCTGAACTGGATAATCAAATTCCTGGGCTCTTGTGTACACAGTTGAATTCCATGGCTCAGAAACCATTGAGCTGGTGTATGGTCTGTTCCAAAGTGGTACTTGAAAGTCTTGGTCAAGTGCAAAGGGGAGGTTAGGAAATGAGTTTGATTCCCCGCCCCCCCCTTTTTTTTTGTAGAATGGTTTTCTTTTTAGCTTCTGTTTTGGTTGAAGGAATTGAAGTCTTTTTGTTTTGTTTCACTTTCCTTTTGTTTTGGGTAGGTAATTAGAAAGGCCAGCAGGGAGGACACAGTTAGGTTTCAACAGGCTCTCCGTGATCTATGATGTTTTCTTTGGAGATGATTTGCATGACTTGAGGTTTTGAAGGCTGCTTAGCTCTCGGTCCAGGGCATGTTCCTCAAGGGAACCAGTCTGAGTGTGAACTTGTCTTTGTGTCTGTTGGTAGCTATATTTTGGAGCCAAATATCAACAAGCCATTCAGCTGAGAGCATCCTTTTTGGACCTTGAGACTTCAGAGGCCAAAACAGGTAATTTATCCCTTTGTAGTTCTTTCTAGAGATAACCACATCAAAAAAAAATTTTTTTTTAAGCGAAGAGCACGGACTCTACCCAGTCCTGTTTGTTCTGCTTTTCCATTAACTCTTACTGACGCACTGCTTTTATAGTGTTTACAGATATGTAGACTTTAGCTTTTCATTAAGAAAGCAAGTCAGATTGACCTCTTACCATAGATGACAGTGGCAGTTAATATTTGCTGAGCATGTGCTCTGCATCAGGCAGCTCTCCATGCTCACCTTGATTCAACAGCCCAGTGGAATCTGGTTCACGGGAGAGGTGTGAGGCCTTTCTCCATGGCCTTGCTTCAGAGGCTTCATATTCTTTTTTTTTTTTTTTTTTTTTTTTTTCTTTTGAAGATTTTATTCACGAGAGAGAGGAGGGCAGGAGGCAGCGACATAGGCAGAGGGAGAAGCAGGCCCCATGTGGGACTTGATCCCAGACACTGGGATTACGTCCTGAGCTGAAGGCAGATGCTCAACCACTGAGCCACCCAGGTGTCCCTAGAGGCTTCATAGTCTTACAGTTTCCACCTTCTCCCCTACAGTCAGCCACTTGCATGCTCTAGGAGTTGAGAGCTTTGCCTTTTGCTGCTGCCTCTTGTGTGGAATGCCATCCCTCCCCCCACTTTCAGCCTGGCAAGTTACCTCTTGGCTCTTCAGACTGGGTGTTTTCTCCTGTCCTTTGCCCTTTTGTCCTGTACTTTCCAGTGTTTCTGCCGTACATCTGTTATAACTGCTTGGCGTTTGTCTGATGCCTTTGCTCAGTCCTCTGCTCCTTAGAGCAGAGAACAAGTCTTAACTTCTGTATCTCGTGGGCTGGGTACACAGGGGTATGGTAGGTAAGGTCAGATTGTTATTTGAGGGGGAAATGTATTTTTCTATTCTCCCCAACTAGTGTTGCGCCTTATAGGTTTTGTGGGTTCTTCAGACATGTCTTGTTTTATGATAGCATCCTAGGGATCTTAGAGATTCTAGAAAACTGGATATACTGGAGACTGTCTAAACATGCCCACCAGTTCCATCAACTGTGTCCGTCCATTCATGCAGAAACTTTTTGCTTCTGCAAATGTGTTCATTGTGAGTAAAAACTTGCAAAATCTGGGATCCCTGGGTGGCGCAGCGGTTTGGCGCCTGCCTTTGGCCCAGGGCACGATCCTGAAGACCCAGGATCGAATCCCACGTCAGGCTCCCGGTGCATGGAGCCTGCTTCTCCCTCTGCCTGTGTCTCTGCCTCTCTCTCTCTGTGTGACTATCATAAATAAATAAAAATTTATAAAAAAAAAAAAAAACTTGCAAAATCTAGCATCAGCTAGCCCAGGATGTGCAGAAAACAGCATGACTACCTTGGTGTGTTTTGTTTTGCTCAACCTTTGTATTTTTTACACAGAGCAGTCTCTTCCCATTGTAATGGCATGAAATGAATCTTAGAAGAAGCAGTGACTGAGTGATAGTGCAAAACCAGAAAAAAAAAAAAAATGAAGCAGTGGCTTGCTCGTTTTGGAATGGTTTTTCAAACTTGATAAATAAAAACCACACATCCAGCTTTCTGGATGTAAAGAGATCTCCTTACATTCCATAAGTAATAAGTCATGAGGCAAATGGTTGATTTAGTGAATTCTTAGTGTTTGTTACAAGTAAATTCATTAAGAAGGAGCACTTTTCCAATAAAGCCCATTTAATTTCTTAAAGTATTTGTGCTCTGCACTGTGCTGGCCACAGGGAGAGCTACTGAATGGACAAGCCTAGGGATGAGCTTTTAATTTCATGGGAGTAACAGAACGGAACAACATACAATCAAGAAGAGAAATCATGATAAATCCTGTGAGAGAGGTTAGACCAAAGTGGTTTGGAGCCAAAGAACAGGAACTGAGGAGGTTTATATTTGAATTTGGTCTTAAAGAATGGATGTACTTCATATGAGTAGCCCTGTAAGAAGAGGGGGAACAGTATGAGCATAGGGTAGAGGCATAGAGGTTGGAAGATCTAAAAGAATACTGAAAGAAGTCAACATAGTTGAAGTGTAGGGAATTTGAATGGAAAAGGGAGGATTTGATGCCTGCCCCCTGACTGTGACCTGATGAGGGGTGGTTTTTCCCTGATCTAGAGGTTTCCATTGCTCCAAGGCTGCTCATTGCTCCTTGTACACACATTGATGTATTCATGCAATGATTTTTCTCTCCTTTCCACTTTCCATTCCATCCTGGTCTTCTGCGAACCTTCCAGTTCTAGACCAATGGATGTGATTTTATTTTTGCATGGGTAGCTCAGTGAACCCATTATAAAAGTAATTTCTCACTTGCAGACGATTTCAGAACCAAAGAATGTTAAGATCTGATCACATCAGGTGTTAGCAGAGTGATGGTTTTCATCATGTATGTTCATGACACCCCAAAGGTCTATCTGTAAGCCTCTTTCATAGGAAATGAATATATCCCAAACATTGGGAGAAAAGGGGTCTCGTTTCAGTAGTAGTACTTATCTTCCTATCTTGATGTTCCTGCAATGTTGTTCTTGACCTTATAGTGCACTTGAAGCTTTTTGGAGGGAACACCAACTGGAATTAGGGCGGGCTTTTGGGGAAGTCCCCAAATTCAGCATTATGTTGGATCTCTGGTATGTATTGAGCAAGACAGTGAGATCATTAGTCTTGGTATAAAATGCATCCTGCAAGAACTGGGGGGAAGGCTGGAAAAAGATTTATCAGTTTTGCTGGCCACTTAAAGCCTAATGCAGGAGGAAGAAAAAAGAAGAGAGGGTGTGAGTAGATGTGACCTGAGCCCTGGACTAGGCACTTGATGATCTCATGTAACCCCATTTTGTGAGAGGAAATTGCGTATCTTAGACCTATTTGACTAGAAAGTTCATGGTCTTTACCACTAAACTCTTCTGTGATGATTGTACTCTGCCCTTAAACTTACTGTCATATTTACATTCTCCAATAGATTTAACTCTTCATATACCCCATGGTACCTAGAATAATTCTTGTGTAATCCTAAATGTTCTATAGTTCTTAAAAGGAAATGATTCTCCTTGACAGAAAATTGATTTTATTCAATGTGTATGTACTGAGAAAACACTTATGAATGTTTAATACTCCTTGATTAACATACACTTACTTAAGCATAAAATATGCTAAAGCCTAACATAAATGATTTATTCACCATTTAACATTCTGTGAACCATCGTTTCTCCTCATTATGAATTGAGTGTTGACAGTAATGCAGTATTTCTGTTCTTTTTGCTTATATACAGAAAACATCTGAAATAGGCACCAGTTCTCTTTCCTGAATAGTCAGAGATATGGAGACCTTTGTCAATTACGTGTCCATATAATGACTGGGATACTCTTGTACTTTCCAAGCTTGCCTTATAATTAAGATTGTAGTAGCTATAAAGCAGCCCCTGAAATCATCCCAAATAGCCGTAATCTCCCCACTTATAAAACCATTTCTATATTTTTTTATTAATAGCATTAAAGATAACAATCAAATAGATGATGTTTTTGATGTCAACACAGGTGGTCTTTTTATGTATTTTAGTCATGATGCAACCGTAGTACTTCCGAGGAAATAGTCCTTCTGAAGCCAAAAGTTATATAAGTTCTTCAATAAATAAAACCTTGATGCTATTGATGGAAAAGGTGCTTTAAAACAAAACTTAGTTTCTTAATGACTTTCTCAGCTCCGTTTTTTGTAGTGATATGCACCTGCTTAGCTTATTGAAAATAAATTACCCTTGTGTTCTCATTTCAGGGCCTGGTAACTGAGGTTGGAAGTGGATGGGGCAGTTCTTTTCTACAGCACTAAGGCAAAATAGGGGATTCTGGGGAAACCTGGACTGACCCCAAAACTGAACTGAGCATGTGAATTAGTTGCAGGGAGCTTGTCAAAGTCAAATAGGAGCCATGAATTTGGAAGGCCTGAGATAGCAGGAAAAGGGCAGGAAAGGAAAGGATGTTAAAGGAGTGGCAGACCAGCTACACCATGGGGGAGATGAACTTGGGGAGCCCATCCGTTCCAGCGTCTCTTCTTGAAGACGGCAGATGGGGACACTCTCAGCCAGTAAACTCGCATGTATTTCTCATAGCCTGAAGAAATTACCCTTGGCCTCCATATGTTTGATGATCAAAACAAAAAAGATGCATGATCTAAAAGTCAGTCTTAAAAAAGCAATTCATAGTGAGAATTTAATTAATTAAACCCCTGTCTAAGTTATTCAATGATCCGAGAAGCACATTGGGGACCTTTATTCCATGCTGTGCTTTATAGAACCCTAACTGTCCATGATCTCTTCTGGTTGCACTCTTCCCTGCTCCTGCCTGTTTGCAGATAATTTTGTCAGGGCAAAACTGAAATCTCTTGAAGGAAAGCATGTATAACTGGCCTCAATTTGCAAACAATTTGGAAGTTTAAGTTTTTAACAGAACCCTGTTGAGTTAACACACACGCACGCGCACACACACTATCTGATTTCTCTAAGGGAAACCAAAAGAGTCCGCTTGTTTGTGGAAGTAGATGTTGTGAAGTAAAAGGAAACCCACTGTTGAGCAGAAGGACCCGGGCCATTGGCCAAGAATTCACCAGCTCGGAACCTGAGCTAAGAAAAAGCTGTTGGTTACCCTGGTGGATAAAAGACTTGATGAAAGCGTGTGGAGGACAGGTGAAAAATTATGATCTGGAAGCCAGAGACTGACAGGTGGCAAATACAGAGGTGACAGAGATGTCCAGGAAAAGCCATGGCCATACCTAAAATAATAGTTAATTTTTTTTAATTCCAAAGTTTTAGAAAGCTTTGCTCTTCCATACCATTGTAAATTCTTCGCTTGGACCTCTCAACATCTGTTAAGCTGTTGTGATTCTAGAACATAGTTTTGATCCTTATTGTGGGGTTTAGAATGGCCTCGTAAGGTCTTTTTTTCTTCTTAAGGAGCTCATTGGCTTAAATAAAGGCAGTCCTGTTGTAGTCAGAACACTTAGTAGTTGGTCTCCTAAAAGCAGGTTTGGATCTGAGCAATGTCCTGGTTGGCCTTAGGGCACTCAGCAAGTTCTCTGTGTTGATCTTTGTTGTGGGGAGCAATGGGGACATTACTGAGTGGCAGCAGAGTGCTCAACACATGCAGGGATCACTTGAAATGCTTTGTGAAAGTTTTTGTTCAGCGTAGGTGCTGAGTTTACTGCATGCTAACCTTTAAATATACCCTTGAGGGGTGTGTTACACGTGATGAATCCCCTGTGTCCATAAGACACCCTACAGGTTGTGCACTTTTCCTTCACAGGGAGTAACTGACAGAGAGGTACTTGGCAAACTATCCTGACTGGTCAGTATCATGCACTCAGCCCTCCAACTATGATGTCCCAGCTGTCTCCTCGATGGCGTTCGTGTTGGAACATGTGTTTAAAGTGAGGTTCCTGTTTTCTCCTAGAGAGTTCTGTGCATTTGGTTTAAATTGTTGTAGATGATTAGGCATTTTGAAAATCTAGGCTCGACTGTTGACCAGTCCAGTGACTTTTGACTTGGGGCAAATCCCTTGGCATGTTTATTTCATGTTTCTCATTCTCAGTATATGGAGAGTGGGTTTGTTTGTTTGTTTGTTTGTTTTTTTTTAATAGAAGGGAAAGTAACTTAAGAGAACATTTATATGAACAGGACTTTAAAAACATTAAATTCCATACAAGTAGAGAATATTCATATTGAGCCCAGTGGTTGGTTTAGTTTGTTTTTAAGATTTTATTAGAGTGAGAGAGTGCAAGCAGGGAGGAAGGGTAGAGGGAGAAGCAGACTCTCTGCTGGGCAGGGAGACTGATGGTGGGGCTCGATCCCAGAACCCTAAGATCTTGACCTGAAGGCAGACGCTTAACGGACCGAGCCACCCAGGCACCCAAGTTTAGTTGGTTTTAGAGTAAAGGTAGCAGATAGAAATCTGGGTCTTGCTCTCTAGCCTGGCCCAAATCATCCAATGCAGGGAAAGTCCACATCTCTCAGTTGTAGTTTCTACAATTTATGTAATCTAAACATAAATTGAGGTAGTTTGACTAAGTGGCTTCCTGTCCTTATCAGATATTCCAGTTTAGTCTATTCCATTGATCCTTGACTGGCACCTTCTTCCTCGGAGGTTATGGAAAGTGGCCAGTGGGTTTAGATCAAAGCCGTGTATTACCCTTAATTTAGATAATATTTTACTGTTAACTAGAAATTCAGCCCAAGGGAAGGCCAAGGTAAACATGTCAAATGCTGGGGTTCATCACATTCTTGCCAGTGCAGAGCCTCTGTTCTGCCCTTTTTTTTTTTTTTTTGTTTTTTTAATATTTTACTTATTTATTCATGAGAGACACACAGAGAGGCAGAGACCCAGGCAGAGAGAGGCAGGCTCCATGCAGGGAGCCCGATGTGTGGGACTTGATCCCAGGACTCTAGGATCATGCCCTGGCCTAAAGGCAGGTGCTCAACCACTGAGCCACCCAGGTGTCCCCTCTGTTCTGCCTCTTAATGAGAATCACTGACAATACCCATCTGATGAGGTCTGAGCTATCTTTCTACTTACATGGGAGGATCTTGTGAAGATTGTTCTAAGGTCCCACGATTTCTTCCTATACAGCAAAAGAGGTGTTTGTGGGGAGAAAAGACCCATGAGTTGAATGGAAACTTTTGCATGTTTTTCCCCCCTCCCCATTATCTTATTAAAGGTAATTCCCTGAGTCCGACCTCAGTGAGCTGTTGATGAGATTAAAGCAATTGATGCTAGATAAATGATAATAAACTTGGGGGGTCTTGACATACTCTTTTTAATCTTGAGTATATTGCTCACAAACCAGATGGTAGATTTTCTTGTGAACTGTGGTTCTTTAGGCACAAGACAGTGTTTTGAAAGTCCCTACCTAAGACCTGGCACATAATAGACCTCTAAAAGTTTTTGTTAAATTCAGTTGAGAACTGTAAAGTCTTTAGTATCTGAACAAACGTTGCAGAGTAAGAAGCTATATATAGAGGCTGAAGTTGGAAGGATTTGAAATATGGACAGAGACCGTTTGTGCAAGACATCAGTAATTATCAATGAAGAGTGCACCCACTGCGTCTTCCTGTTTGTGGGAATTTCCTGGGGGCCTGATTTAAAAATGCAATTCTAGCATCTGAGATTCTGACTTAGTGTGTCTGCTGGAGACTCGGTCTGTGGAGGAAGCTGTATTTTAAGTGCAACATCTAGATGCATATGCACTTACAGCTCCATGGCAATTGCAAAATTAGACCTCTAACTGAAACCACCTAAGAGATGTGCATGTGTGCACTGCTTATCTAACCACTATGAAGTCTGCTTCTTAAAAGACCATTTTATAGTCAATTTCTTAGATGTTTGGGTATACTGGTGAATCACTAATTCTCTAAAATGTAAGCAGTGATATATTTACACTTTTCCACGAGGTAATAATCTATCTCGAAGAATTTAAGAAACTTTTAGCTGAATCTTTGTGACTTTTTAAAAATTTTTATTTATTTATGATAGTCACACAGAGAGAGAGGCAGAGACATAGGCAGAGGAAGCAGGCTCCATGCACCGGGAGCCCGACGTGGGATTTGATCCCGGGTCTCCAGGATCGCGCCCTGGGCCAAAGGCAGGTGCTAAACTGCTGCGCCACCCAGGGATCCCTCTTTGTGACTTTTTGTTGGATGTATTAACATCCTGAGGGATGCTTGGGTGGCTCAGTGGTTGAGCATCTGCCCTTGGCTCAGGTCATGATCCTGGGGTCCTGGGATCAAGTCCTGCATTGGGCTCTCCACGAGGAGTCTGCTTCTTCCTCTGCCTATGTGTCTGCCTCTCTCTCAAGAATAAATAAAATCTTAAAAAAAAAAAACAAAAAAAAACCAAAAAACCTCTGAAATCCTTACTTTTTTGTTCTCTTCTTTTTTATTTTTTAAAGCCAGAGCCCACAAAAGTACCCCGATTGTTCTTAATTTAGGGATTGGGATGCTGACCCTTGCACAGTTGGAAATCCAAGTATAACTTTTGACTCAAACTTAATAGCCTATTGACTAGAAGTCTTACTAATAAGTCAGCACGTGTTAATTTGTATGTTATGTGAGTTGTGTACTATATTCTTACAATAAAGTAATAGAAAAGAAAGTACTAATTTAAAAATCTTAAGGGGAAGATACATCTACAGTGGTATATTAAAAAAAAAAATCACATGTAAGTGGACCCACAGTTCAGATATATGTTGTTTAAGGGTCAGCTAAGGGAAATTCTCCAGAGAAAACTGCTAAAAAATGTGTGGGTGAGCCAAAATGGCACGACTCAGGATGCTCCTCACTGTCCTGTCCTGTCACAGGGAAAAATTAGCAATAACTTATGATGGCAGCAAAGGGAGGTAGATTGTTATGGTCTCTACATGCAGTTAGATATTCAGCTATTGGCTGAAAGTGTAGAAGTTCTGGAAAGGTGTTTGATACAAGAGTAAATGAGAAAACCGACTCAGGAACATTGTAAATCCATGATAGGGCTAATATTTACTGATTACTATGTCAAGCACTTGAAATGTATTCCTCGTTAATCCTCACTAAACCTATGAGTTTGAAGTGGTGATCTGTTTTCTGTTGAACGTATGGCCCAGAGAAGGAAACTGACTTGCCTAAGGGCACACAGCCTGTCCATGGCCACCAGAACTCTTGTGCTGTCATGTGATTCTGCTCCTACATCGATAGGCAGACATTTTTATTATTATTTTTTAAAGATTTTATTTATTCATGAGAGACATGGGAGAGAGAGAGGCAGAGGGAGAAGCAGGCTCCATGCAGGGAGCCTGACATGGGACTTGATCCCCAGTCTCCAGGATCAGGCCCTGGGCTGAATGTGGCACTAAACCACTGAGCCACCTGGGCTGCCCTAGGCAGACATTTTAAAGGCATGCGAAGACATACATCAAAATGTCCCTAATAATTGAGTGGTACGAGTCTGATTTTTTTCTGCTTCACCCACCCCCCTCCCCGACCACCAGTTACTAAGTAAACCAACAAGTAATCCTCTAACGGCTTTCTAAAGGTGTCAGGTTGGCTGTTAGTGTTGCTTTTGTCTTGGAGGCATCTAGTTGGAAGTCCATCATGGAAGAAGCCAAACCAAATAGCTGCCATGGGGAAGGTGCCCCTGAAATCCTTCCTCCTGTTGTCATGATCAGTTTCTGTCCTGTGTTAGGGAAGGTTATCTCGGTTTGTTACTGATCAAGTACTCCAGGCTTGGATGTAGATTAGATGCTAAAAACCTGAGGACCATAGCATCAATTGACCCCAGCCCTTAAGCATCCCTTAACGTTCATTGGGAGACCAGTGTGTCATGGGTTAGTGGCTTCATTTCTGAGGCTGGGGGCCCCGCTGCTGTGCGGAAGGCGGCCAGCCCCTCCTTCACTTCCCTGCTCCTGCATCGGGGGCACGTCCTCAGTCTTCATGGGGACAGTGTTCTTCTAGTAAGTCTGTCTCTGCTGGAGGAGAGGGCTCTGTGCTGCCTGGAGGAGGCCTCAGTCCCACCTTTCTCTGCCGCCTCCTGAGCTTGCCCAGCCGATCCTTCCTTCACCCGAAGTACCCCCTGTGGGTCTGCCTCCTGTCTGCTGGCCTGCGTGCTGAGTGGCACACTGTGTGGTGTGTGGGATTAGCATTCCCCGTGGAGGAGTGCTGAGGTCTCTGTCCTCGTAGAGAGAGACCAAAGGCCTGCTTCTCCTGGATTTGTTGCTCTCAAGGTCATGCAGATGTCACCTGTATCACCTCTGCTGTTCACATGGCCGTTTGCTCGTTGCCGTGACACCAGTCCAACCTAGAGGAGCCGCCACTACTTTACCACCTCATCGTCCTCCTGTCCCTTCTGCACCTCCGCCCCCCTGAATTAAGCAAGCAAGTCTAGGTTGACAATGTAAGAGGAGCTGGATTCTTGGGTCTGTGGGGATTCCTGGTCTGTGGCCCTGGTCTTCAGGCAAGTAATTACATTTGCAGTTACGTTACAATCACTGTTTTACTGTGTGTGTGCCAAGAGCTGGCACCTGCCGGGTATGTTCTTGCTGTGTCGAATCTTCACGTATATGGCCTTGAGGCGAGGACACTTCCATGGAGGTGTCGGCCGTTGAATGGAGAAGTTGGCCTTCCCTGTGTCCTCTGCAGAGGACTCGTGAGCAGTTCTGGGAGGTTGGAGGCATGGAGAAGGGAGGGAGTGGAGTGTGGTCATATTCTAGTCCTTGCTGTAAGTGCTTCTGAAAAAGGAAGTGCCTAGTTCTGGTTGATGAATATTTACTGCCCATTCGCCTGGAAACACCTGAATTTCCAAAGACTCAAGACTCGAAGGGCGCTGGCTTTGTACGACAAGCAGCTTTTCCGTTTGACTTGCTGACTGAAGACAGATGATAATTCAGGGACTCTGCAGTGATGGGTGGTTTGTGCTTTTCTGATCTGCTTTTGGCAGACATGGAGCCAGTGGTGCTTCTGGCTGGTCTCCTTACTTGTCTGCATGTTGTCCTTGTTAGCTGATGACTTCTTGGTGAAGCCAGTTTGTCTTTGGGAAAAGCATCCCACGTATACTGCATTCCAAATGTTCAGCGTAAGCCACACATTCCTTTAACAGGTTGTGGTGTTAAAGCTTTTGGGGCGCTTCCTGCACGTGTATGTCTCTTCTGTTTCCTTCTGTTTCCTCAGGGCTTGCTTTATCCTTCAGGTCATCTGCCAGGGAAATGCTAAGTTGGAAGGAAAGAGCTGCAGAGGCTGAGTAGCTCTGGTGAATCTCACCGTTCCTGGCTTCTCAGGCTTGCTGTGCCCTCAGAGCCTGGTTCCGTGTGGACCTGGCATGTTGCTTAACCCTCAGCTATAGGGGAGAGGGTACGGGTACCTGCCTTGCTGATATGTTGAGCTGCAAAGATCCACTAAAGGTTGTGGATACTCAAGTGTTAGGGCACTTATAAGACACGATTTATGATCTCCACAAAGATTGCCTTGTTTGCTCAGTGCATATTTACTGATTTGTCTGTAGAGCACAGTGCTACATACCAGCTGTCCTCAGGGTGCAGGCCCAGGACTGGCAGCCTCAGCTTGATGTAAATGTCAGCCCGTGGGCCCCATTAGGACCTGCTGAATCGGAATCTCTGGGTCCCACAACTCTGTTGTAGCAAGCCCTCTAGTTGATAATGAGATGTACAAGTTTGAGAAGAAATCCTGGCACAGGAGGAAGGATGCAGAGACAAATGAGCTAAATATCATGGGGGAGGATGTTGCAGAGGTAGCAGAAGGTAGGATAGGGGAACCAGGTGGGTCTGCTGGGTGAGGAGCTCTGGTTTTCAGGCTCTGTTGTAAGATACAAATGCAGGTCTGATGTCTCCGGGACATCCTCGAAAGGGAAGGGGGAGAGAGTAGGTAAGAGGGTCCACCTGGAAATCCTTACCTCAGGTTGTGGCATCTACATAGCATGTGACTGTGTGGGGAGAGCAGACTGGAATTGAGTATGCACTGGAAAGGTAAGTTAGGGCTCTCCTCTCTACTGATTTCACTTGGCACAGGAAGGCAAAGAAGCCTTGCATGACTGGATAGGGAAGATACAGGAAGGTACACCAAACTAGGCTAGAGCTTGGGTTCCATCTCCTATAAAGGGTCATGCTCTCCACCCCACAAACACTTAGATTTTTTTTTTTTTCAGAGCAGTATTAGGGAAATAGAAAAATTCAGGAAGGTTGAGATTTCCTGTTTACCCCCTACCCCACAGACACCTAGCCCTCTGCCACAATATCCTCCACCAGGGTAGTGCGTTTGTTACAGCTGATGAACGTACACGGGACCCATCCTCATCCTTGGAAGTCTACAGTTTACAGTTCATTCTTGGTTTTGTCTGTTCTGTGGATTTGGACAAATGTATGATGACATGTGTCCATCATTATAGGATCATTCAGAATGTTTTCAGTGCCCTAAAAATTCTTTTTCTTCTCCCCTTACTCCTTGGAAACAACTGACCTTTTATTGTCTCTGTAGCTCCCTCTGCCCCAAAATGGCATGTAATTGGAATCCTACAGTATGCGGCCTCTTTGGATTGGCTTACTTCACTTACTACATGTGCATGCACGTTTCTTCCGTGTCTTTTCATGGCTTGATAGCTCAAAATGGGTGAAGGGGAGTGGGAGATACCAGGCTTTCGGTTATGGAACAAGCCATGCAAATAAAAAGTACAGCATAGGGGGATCCCTGGGTGGCGCAGCGGTTTGGCGCCTGCCTTTGGCCCAGGGCGCGATCCTGGAGACCCGGGATCGAATCCCACATCGGGCTCCTGGTGCATGGAGCCTGCTTCTCCCTCTGCCTGTGTCTCTGCCTCTCTCTCTTTCTCTCTGTGTGACTATCATAAAAAAAAAAAAAAAAAAAAAGTACAGCATAGGAAGTATGGTCAAGGGCATTGTAATATCATGGTAGCTATGCTTGTGTTTGAGCGCGACGTGTAGAGCTGTTGAATCACTCTGCTGTGTACCTGAAACTAATTATGTCAGTTAGATTAAAAGCATTTTAAAAAATTAACTAAAATCCCCATAAAGCTATAGGTTTGGTTTTTTGAGGATATAAATGTCACGGTCTCATTTTATTGTAAAATCAAGCCTGACTACTAAGGCACAATCCAGTTTAGGATGTGTTTTGACATTGCTCCTAGTGGGCAATTCACAAAGCACATATAACAAAAAGAAGAATCTAAAGATTCATGTGGGCTGCTTCATGGGAATTTAAAAACTGTTTGACTTCATGGGAAATACTTGGTTGTCCACCCATACTTTTGCATGCCTATACTTCTATTTAGATATGTAAATAGACTTCATATAGTATGTACTAGGAAGTTGCACATTACTCGGGTTTCTCATGATTGCCTTTGTAAAAATGAAATTAATAGTACATACCTCATAAGGTGGATGTGAGGTTTAGTTGACAGGTTAAAAGGCTTAGAATAGACCCTGATGCCTAATAATGATTAAGTGCTTATTAAATTTTATTTATTTCTCAATACTTTTTTTTTTAAAGATTTGAGAGAGCAAATCGGGGAGGGACATAGGGCGAGAAAATCTCAAGCAGACTCCCCACTGAGCTCGTAGTCCAACCTAGGGCTGGATCTCTGGACCCTGAGATCACAACCTGAACCAGAATGAAAAATCAGACGCTTACCTGACTGAGCTAGCCAGGTGCCCCTCTGTTAATAATTCTAATATACAGTTAAGCCACCAGCATAATCAGCACCTCTCACTTGAATGTTAAACACTGTTATAATATTCTTGAATTGTATAAATACATGTTAATTTTTGCCCACAGTAAAAGAATAATAAACAGTTATTAATAACGTAATGAGCTAAGTCTAATATTGTTTATTTTATAACCTATTTTTCCTCCTCTAGTTATAATAGCCTAGATTCAGAATGGCAATTGTAGAACCAAGTGGCAGAAGGGATTGGTTTGTCAAGTTACTTGTTCTTGCAGCAGCTTAACAAATGAAATGTTGCTAAGGCTTCCATGAATGGCACACCTAGTAGTGGTCAAAAGCCGAACCAAACAGGCAAAAAATACCACTTGGTATGGAATTTACATTTGTTCCTTATAAAGAATCCTCAGGAAAGAATTTTTCTACTAAGATGTTTTTCTTATTCCATCCCAAACATGATAGAAGTTGTGAATTTGCAAGAAGCTCCTAGAGCTATTGAGGGATGGCTTAAGGCCAGTTACAAGTTCACACTGGTAGCATGGGGTGCCATCTCTGTCCTCAGGGAGTTGCCAGTTTAGGGAAGGTGTGTGTGTGTGTGTGTGTGTTTGTGTTTGGATAGGTGGCTGGTGAGATAATGAACCCACCTGGCAGAAGTTTTTACGTGGTGATGAGCCCATGGGCATCTTTCAGCCAGGTAGACCTGACCCCTGGGAAGCAGCCTGAAAAGGAAGGCTACAGAACTTAAATTGGAAGGGAGGGTAAGGATTGGACAGTAAGGCTGCAGAAGTAGTGTGAGGCCAGTCTGGAATTCAACGTACAAGCCATGGAAGAGATTTACTGTAAGAGATAACTGTTTAGTGTGGAGCAGAAAAATGGATCCATATTTGCTAGTACATGAAGTTAAAATGAAATGTAGCCCTGTCCCCACTGTCTTAGTTTTTAAAGATTTAAAGATTTTATTCAACAGAGTGCACAAGCAGGGGGAGCTGCAGAGGGACAGGGAGAAACCGACTACCTGCTGAGCAGGGAGCCCTATGGCGAGGCTCAATCCCAGAGCCTTGAGATCAGGAGCTGAGCCAAAGGCAGATGCATAAAGGACTGAGCCACCCAGGTGCCCCAAGATGGACTTATTTTAGAGCACAAGGGAGCGCAAGGTAGTGCTGGGTGGGGGGTTAGGGGACAGAGAGAGGGAATCTCAAGCAGACTCTGTGCCTAGCACAAAGGGTCGACCTTAGGACCCTGAGATGGTGACTTGAGCCTAAAGAGATGGACGTTCAACCATTGAACCCTGCGGGCACCCGAACCCACTGTCTTAGTTTTAAACCTTACTGTTTCACTCACTGGATTTTTAGAACAAGTTGTTATATTGCCATCTTTCTTAAGTTGTTCTGTGGCTTCTCCCTAACCTGTTGTCTCAAAAATACATGGCCAGTCAAAATACTATTCTTGTTTATAGACTTCTGTAGTATTCAGGAAAGGACTTGAAGCTCCTTTTGAAATGCATGCTGGTGATGTGATTAGGCTGGTCATGGTCTCTCCAAGAATAAGATGCTTAGTTAGAGTGCATAATGGCAAGACACCAAAGGTGTGAGACTTGGTGATCTTCAGGACCTGAAGATTGTGACCTGAGCTGAAGGCAGACACTTAACCATCTAACCTACCCAAGGACCCTGCCATTTTTATTTTAAAGCAACTGCTTTAATAGATATAATAAACAGAAAAATTAGAAAATGGAGAGGGAAAAGAGCTTAACCTTTGGTTCTCAACCAAAGGTGATTTTTTTTTTTTTTTTTTTTTTTTTTTGCTTCCTAGGGGACATCCAGCAATGTCTGGATACCATTTATTTTTTTATTTTTTATTTTTTTAATTTTTTTTCTGGATACCATTTGGATTGTGACAACGGAGGGTGGGGCCTCCTGCTGGCATCTAGGGGGTGGAGGCTGGGGCTGCTGCTCAGCATCTTACCTGCACAGACAGACCCTCCCAGCCAAGATCAGCCCAGCTCCAAATGCCTGTAGGGCTGAGAACAAAACCTACAGTAATCTCTCCAACACAGCTTGTCTCATGTTGATATGTTTTTCATTTTCTATGCAGATATACATAATAGCATACATGGTTTTTGTATCTAGATATTGAGTAAATACTATATTCTAATAACAGTGACGACTGATGACCTAAGGGTTGCTATGTTGTGTTCCAGGTTTACTATGTCCTGTTCCAGACTTTGCATCACCTGTTCCTTTACTACAAATAATCTAATTTACTGCTCTTGTGAATGACTTATAATGAACAGTTCTGTGCATTTGGCTTTTTCTGAATTGCCAATTTATCTTGAAGGTAGGATTGACAAATGTTCGTGTTTTTCTAAGGGGTGGATTTTTAAATGGTTCTTGGCATAGAATTCCATACTGCTTTCCAATGACATGGTACTAATTTCAGGGTGTGATCAGCAGTGAACGGACTTCCTGTTGGCTTGTGTTCTTGCCAACATAAAGCGTTAATGTTTAGGGTAAAAAGAATTTTTTCTAATTCAGTAGGCAAAGAAGTGGTATTTCTTTGATTAGTCCTTTACAGTGTGCTTTTTGGTGAGAAATCTTGTTTCTCCCCGAGACTGAGAGCCACTATCCTCATGGGCATCAGAAGCTATTCTACAACTATCTATTTCTATTTGGTAAGCTTATTATGACAAATTCTAGTTCAGTGGAATAATGCCTGTGCTGACTATAAGGAAATTTATTAAGATAGTTTCAACTTTTAGGACTTTCTGAAGAACCATAGTCATTTGAAGCATCATGGAAAACTTCTGTTATTCTAAGAAAGTAAAATAGTTTTTGATGAAATGATTAAAGTTCTAGTTAAAATGTATTTAGGTAGGGATGCCTGGGTGGCTCAATGGTTGAGCGTCTGCCTTTGGCTCAGGTCATGATCCCAGGGTCCTGAGATTGAGTCCCACATCTGGCTCCCTGTGATGAGCCTGCTTCTCCCTCTGCCTATGTCTCTGCCTCTCTGTCTCTCGTGAATAAATAAATCTTAAAATATATTATATATATATATATATATATATATATATATATAAATAAAATATTTAGGTATAATTTACGGTTCCATTACACTTATCTCTATATTTGTGCATTTTATGGAGCACTTAACCCTCTCCAGCATTTCGTACAGCGTGTATTTGCTGGGCACACAGAATGGTCGATAATTACATATTAAACATGGGTGAATAAACTTAAACCCATACTGTATGGCTCAGAGTATAATTTTCTACTGAAATGATTAGAGGATTACAGTTGAGCGGTACCTTTTGATGGACTGTTGGTCTTGGTTATGAATTACTTGACATTGAAGCACTGGCTAGGAATAAAACCCCCGATGACCTCACTTCATCAGTGGTGAGCCTGTTTTATGGAATAGCAGTTTGTCTTAGAGGAGGGCTTCAGAAACCTGTTAAAGTAGGGATTTTCTTGTGTTTTCGATGGAATTACAAATAGAGGAGAACAATGAAAAATTGCCTTAAAATATTTTCGGAGGAAAATGTTCTATTCCTACTTGATGTTTTGTTCTTCTCTGGGGGAGGGGAGAAGGGAAACCATTCTGAGGATGTTTCTTTAAAGTTTATTTGAAACTGACTTTGATTTTTTTTTTTTTTCATTCTAATTACTTTATCTTAGTTGCTAGGATGTGCAAGTAAATGCCTGGATCGGGATTTTGCTAACTCTGCCTCCTTCCTCTGAGTTGTAAACTTTACTTCTTGTATTTTTCTGATGAAGCAGTTTTGCTTCGTTTGTTTCAGGTGGGCAGACTTAGGTGGAAGAGCTATGTAGTGTATGCTGTCTGTTTGGGTCAGTGGGTATAGACCAAGACAAAGCGTGTGGGTCATTCCTTATTCTATGTTCATGGGACGCTTTGTGCTACTTTCTGTCCTCTGCCTGTCACCCTAGAGTTTAAAATAAGAACGAGCCAGGACTGCCTGTCTGGCTCAGTCTGTGGAGCATGACTCTTGGGGTCATGAGTTCAAGCCCCATGTTGAATGTAGAGATTATAAAATCTTAGCGTTGAATCAAGTACTTAAATTGCTCTGACTAGTAGTATATTTACTATAGAAGAGTCTCAAAGACCATGGTTTTTGTTTGTAGGAATCAGGTGTAAGACTTGAACTGGAAATTAGCCACTTCCAAATCAGACACACATGCACATGGGATTTTGGTCATTTTCTTCATTGTGTGGTATCACTGGTAAGTTATAAATTTTATTTTTATAAAAACATGTTTAAAATGTAAAATACATACTCTTGATTAAAAAAAAAAGATGGAAGGGTACAAAATATATTAAAAAACAAAACAAAACTGTCTCTTGCCATACACTCATTTCACTGGTGTAGAGTTCTCTAGTATACTGTTTCAGAATTTTGCTTGAAGTGTCTCTTTTTAAACCCACATTGTATCCTGCAATTCTGCAACTTGCTTTTTCACTAACCATCGAGATCTTGGACCTGCTTCCACATCAGCACATAGAGAGAAACCTTGCAATAGTTTGTAGTGTTAAATTTTGTGGATGTGCCGTGACTTATTTAGTACTTTCCTACCGGTGAACATTTAAGTTACATGCTGTGTTGTGACTTTTAAACAGAGCTGCAGTGACGTGCTTGGAATGCCTGGGTTTAAATTCCTGGCTCTACCCATTGCTGCCTCTTTGGCTTTGAATAGGTTGCTCTACTGCTCTTGTCCTCAGGTTTCTCCTCTGTAAATGGGGATTGTAATACCTACCTTAGAGGATTTTATGAGTAGTAAAATAGCTAATGTGTATGATGCACTTAGAACAGTGACTGAACATGGTGAATACTCAGTAATTGTCAGCTCTAGCCCTGGCTGCAAATATCTTTGCACACTTAAGAATATATTCATGGGGTGCCTGGGTGGCTCAGTTGTTAAGTGTCTGACTCTTGATTTTTGGTTCTGGTCATGATCTTAGGGTTGTGGCATCAAGCCAGGCTTTGTGCTCAGCATGGAGTCTGCTTCAGATTCTCTCTCCTCCCTCTGCCCCTTCCCCTGTGTGCACGCACGTGCTCTCTAAAATAAAATCTTAAAAAAAAAAAATATATATATATATTCCTAAAAGACTTGGATTGCTAGTTTTAAAAAATGTGCAATTCAAATTTCAATGGGGACTACCAGTTGTCCTATGCTAATATTGCACTAAATTACTCTTCCACTAGTTAGTAAAGGCATAGTTTCTTTGTTTTGTGTGGTGTGTGTGTATGTGTTTTTTTAAAGCATAAAGCATAAAGGCAAGTTCATTATTTCCTTCTACTTATCTCTGGTTTTGACTAATGACACATCTAATGAAATGCTGGTGTGACAAGTGCATTTTACAGCTTTCTTGTGGAAGAAATGAGGAAATGTGAAGAACCTCAATGGTCTTTGGATTTGTGGTTGAAATTTTCTCCCTCATTGTTTCAATACAATACACTTGAACAGGAGTAAAGGTTATCTTCTGTGTGTTTAATGCTGCTTGACATTTGCATATGAGCAGGTACATCCGGTTTGATGAACAATGGGGAGACTCACTTGGATGACTGACAGGTAAAACAGGAAAACCATTGGGAGATAAATTTTCCTTCTCAGTGGGTGGGGTTGGAGGGCAAGCGTGGTGCCCGGCCCAGTTAGGTGTGCGGTCCTGCACTGATGGATGATAGGGCAGGCCAAGGAGTTGAGATTTCTGCTTGCAGCACATGGTAAGGCAAGCTTTGTTCGCTGTCCCAGGGTCAGATCATATTTAATAGCTGGCCATCTCCACTGTGTGGGACAGCTAGAAAGGGAGCAGAGTTGAGTGAGGCTGCCAGAGGGGCTCTTAGCAGTGCCTGGGAAGCACCTGGTATCTTGAGAGTGTCTTTGTCCCCTGAGTTGGTGACAGCCCTCTCCTTGTGGAGAGTCTTGATGGTCCCGTCCAGGGTGCTCTTCATTTTGACCTTCCTGTAGGACTAAGGGAGGAAGGGTCACCTGGAAAGTGGCTTCTCTGGAGAGCATGGAGGTGGTGGACCTAGCCATCACTGGCTTCACTGCTGCTTAATTGGCAGTCATCCCCCCTGGTTCCCTCTGAGCTGTGTGGTTTCTGCTGCAGGCCTGCCTGCTCTCTGGTGGGAGCCCCAGGACTGAGCAGGGTGGAGATGTACAGGAAATTAGAGCAAGCCTTGATACAGCAGTTAGAGTGCTGCCAGCCTGCTCTGCACATCTTCCAGATTGCTCCCTACTTTACCTTGGAGAGGGCCCCCCCCCTCCCCCGACTCCATTGTATTGCCCTTGGCTCCTTATCACAACTGGTCCTATTCTATGGTGTCTAGACCCTTGTTTCTTCATTGTTCACCTCCTTTCTTGGTGTGGTGTTAGCCTCCTCTTGAAAATAGGCATCTCGGCTTTAAAATCACGGAGCAGAAAACTTGTGTGTGTGTGAGAAAGTGGGAGGTGACTATGGAGCAGGCATGGACTGCACATGACCCTGAGGTCCCTGGGTCTGGGTAAAGGCCCCCACAGTAGCTTCCATGACAGTCTGTGTCATGACCTTATAGAGGCTGTGAGGGTGGAGAAGGAAGGAGAAAGAGGGGAAGGGGGTAAAGTTTGAGCTTTCTGTGGAATCCGACTTTCTTTTGTACAGAACCTAAGACTTTTGGAGGCAGCTTAGACCTCAGATTCGAGTCTGTATTTAATCACTTCATGGTCATAGTTCTGTTGCCGAACTTGGAGAATATTAGGACCCTCTCCCTGGAAAAATGTGCACAGTGTACTCACACCAAAGTGCATACACGTTAAGTGGGGCTCACTGGCCTGAAAGGTGTGTTAGTACCTGCACTGTGGGGCAGCTGCATCGTCCTCACAGAGGACTGAGGTCAAAGGAAGAACAGTGACTTGCTTAGGGTCACACAGTCTGAGGTAACATGCCACAAATGTTCAGTCTTCAGAGTCCTGTCTTGCCTTTTCTATGCTGTCATTTGCTTCAGTGGGAACAGTGACCTCATTTTTTAAGACCAGAGAATAATAGCCAGAGGATGTTTTATCAAATGGATGATGTTACCAAGAAAGAAACATGCAAGAAAAAAACAAAAACAAAACAAAAAAAAAAAAAAAAGAAAGAAAGAAACATGCAGATGTGGAAGAAGAAGAAAAGGTATGGGAAAGAGTCCATGGACTTTCCCAGTGAAAGACTCCCCTAAGCCATTGATATGACCATCATGATTTTATTTAAGAAATTGCATCATGTACTATACCAGTTTTAGAGTCTGGTACCCTCTCATTCAGCTTATAGCTGGGCAGTCAACCAGAGATAAAACTGCTTTTTTAAAGATTTAATTTGGGGGAGGGGGAGAAGACGGAGGGGAGAGAATCCCAAGCAGAGTACCTGCTGAGTATGGAGCCTGACACTGGGCTCGATTCCCATGATTGTGAGATCATGACCTGAACCAAAAGCAAGAGTGGACCCTAACCAACTGAGCCAGCCAGGTGCCCCCAAAGCTGCTTTTCTTTTGCTCACATCCTCCCTGGGACGTCCATCAGAAGGCCTCCATAGAGAAGGTACTTAGGTAAATGTAGAACTGAATTCCACTTCCGTAAAAAGGCTGGGCCGGGAGAGTTGGGGAAGGAAAAAGGTGTGTGGGTCCTCTTGGGCCTGTGCCTCCTGGAGACAGATCTGCTAACCACTCCTTTGGTAGCATGGCACATGTGAGGAACATAGCTGACCTTGGGTAGACTTGGTTGGAGGGGTGGGGGGAAGGGCCTTCTGGCCTTGTCACCTTCGTGGCCTCTCCCTTGGTATCCCCTCCACCCCCCAGAAGGATATCCCTGTAGGGTTGTGAGGACTGGAGAGAATGTTAAAAGTAGAATAATACTTACCAGGTCCTCAGGGACTGCCCTTATCATCTTCTGTTGTCACAGTTGTCCTGAGCCAGGATGGGGGTTGGTGGTGGGTCTGGTACAGCCGTGTGCTTTGCAGTGCTCTGGTCCTATCTGAAGCATGTCACTGCTGCTTTGCACATTTTAGCCAAGGAGCAAAGGGTGGTACGGCATCACCACCTTTTGTGATCAGACTGTTAAGTTTAAAAGTGGTCATCTATTTGTGTGACAAATGTGACCCGTGTGTGACACACGGGTCAACCCCAAAATTTCATTTTTATGTACAGTCTTAACATTCTTTGGTAGAAAGTGCAATACACATTTATTCACGGAAAGTACATATGATTAATGGTTTATCTGATTGTAAATAATCTAAGCAAAAATAAGTTGCTTGGGACAATATATTGGACAGACTATTTTGCAAAATAGAAGCATCCCAGAACTGAAAAAAATATATAAATTGTGATATAAACATTCATGTTAATAGTTTAGCATTGTTGGTCTCCTTGGGCTACAATAGTTGAAATTGGGTTATGTGAAATAACCCAGAGCCAACGAAGAGCTGATTCAGTCAACTCCCACTCAACAACTTCCTTTTGTTTAAGGAACACTGCTTTTTAATCTTAAAAAAAAAAACAACAAACTTTTCACAGATGTGTTTCTGAGTTGTCAACAGGGCGGGTAGTGATTTTGTGGATGGTGGAGCAGAAATGCTGCAAACTCTGATTCCAGATTTTCCCAATGATTATCTTCGGGACTGTCCTGTGATAAAATCTCATCTTTGTTCCCATAATCGTCCTACCTTAGCTGCTGCTTATTCAGATGACCTGTTTTTTTTGTTTTTTTGTTTTTTTTTTTTTAAGATTTTACTTATTCATCAGAGAGACAGAAGGCAGAGACCTAGGCAGAGGGAGAAGCAGGCTCCTTGCTGGGAGCCCAATGTCGGACTCCATCGTGGAACTCCGGATCACGCCCCAAGCCCAAGGCAGACACTCAACCACTGAACCACCCAGGCGTCCCAGTTTTGGGATCTTCGAAAGGAGTTTCACAGGAGCTTCTGTGGCCTTCCCCATTGTTTGAGACTTTAAGATTTGAGAGAATCTGAAGCGGACTCCACACTGAGTGCGGAGCCCAACATGGGGCCTGATCCCACAACTGCAAGAACTTGACCTGAGCTGAAACCAAGAGTTACATTGTTTGAAACTTAAAGCCCAACAAGCCAAGCTTTCAGAAGCTTACTGTCTGGGGGGGATGAGCAACCGAGAGCTTCCTAGCTGGAAGGAGAATGTAGGCAGCATCTTGACCCCAGCCCTGGAATGAGAGGCTGGTCTCCTCTTTATCCCAAAGATCAGGGAACTAGTTCCAGGAGCCATTAGCATATGAAGCTGAGTAACCAAATCCGCAAGGGCGGGAAGGGACTCTGGGCAAGCAGTGTTTGAGATGAAACCAGATCCTCCTGGGGACTTCTGGTAGAATCTATGCCTGGGGTGAAAAGGGATTTCCCAGGTGAGGAATCTGTGGGCCTTGTCCTTAGCCAGCCTTTCAGTAGAGAATTAGAAGTACTAACATGAGCCTTCAGGCATTTCTAGCTCTCCACCCCATTGGCCAGGAGCCGAGCCTTGGCTGTCCGTTGCTCTAGATCTGTCACCTCAGTGCCAGGGTCCTGGAAGCTTTGGGTAGGAGAATGCCGTCTCTCCTTCTGTGTTGGCTTGTGTTGCAGTGTCAGAAGTGCCCACCCTGTACCTCCACAGGAGCAACTTCTGCTAGATGCTTCAAGGCACCATTCAACCTTCATATTCTTTGTGATTCATTTGTTCAATCCATAAATACGCGATTGCTCCTGATGTGTTACTTGCATGCCCCCTTCTCCATCCAAGAGAAGATGGGTGCCTCCCTCCTTATGTAGCACCGCTTGCTTGCCCCTGTAGAGTGCCTGGGGCATTATTCATTGTGGTCATCTGCTGCTTCTGGTGGACAGATGGTGCCTGGGGTCAGGGTGCAGAGGCTGGTGGGTGGTTTGGTTCTATCCCCCTACATCTACCACGGTGGTGGGTGCTTTGATGTTTATTGGATGGGATATTTCTATGCCTTACTCCATCACCCCTCTAGACACACACACACTTTAATCACATCGAAAGAAGGGAAGCAGCAGACATGATGGCACTGTATCCCTGAGTATTTGGGTTTTATGAAAGGAACAAGAGGCCATTATGAAGTGTCCTGTGGAGGAACAAGGTGCTTTGGGAGTACAGAGCAGGAAAAATGGTGTTTGGTACTGGAACAATTAGAAATGGTTTCATTGAAAAGGTACCATCTGAGCTGAGCCAGGTGCATAGACACAAGCTTACAAAGTTTACAGTATCCCTGTGTAACATTTCAACAGGGAAAAGGTACAATCTTACAAAAAGTTAATATTTTTGTAAAGTGCCAACTTTATCCTACTTGGAGCTCTTGCTTTTACGATTCCACTGTGATTTTTTAATAACCACATTGATTCTTTCCTTAGCCTCTCGGGCTGTCATTGAAAAAAGTGCCTTTAATTTTGTTTGCATTTACTAGTAGGTTTATTAATGTGCCAAAAGGGGCTGTGTAGACCAGCAGAGTGCTTAGTCAGCTGGGTTCTCCTTGCTGTGCAAAATACTAGTAAACGCTCTGTGACTTAGAGCAACAGACAAATCCAACTTTTGCCTTTTAATAACAGCTGGGGCTTAATTTTGTAATGATGCTTCAGAATTCTATAGGTCCATAAACAAAAGGAAATGTAGGCTATTCCAAGTAGTCAGAACTTCACCTGTTTCTACCATGTAATAGAAAGTTCCTACTAAATCTAAAAATATGTCCTTGAAGTTGAAAGGCCACCCCCAAAGCACTTGGGGGGGGTGTGTGGTCACTGTGTATGCTTTATGATAACCAGAGGCATCTGTGAGCAAGTAGCTCATGCTCTGGACCAGTGAGAGACACTTTCAGAGTTGCTAGGCGTTTTATTGGCTACGTAGAAAGGAAGTTATGGAAAATATTCAGTATTGGTTTGGAGTGGAAACTGTGACAGCTTGTTGAAAAGAGGTAATTTCAAAGAGATCAGTGGCCTTTTAGAACATAGGGCACCCTGAAAAGTGGTAGAAGGGTCCCCCTTAGCAAACCTGGGTCTTGATTTTTGACTTTTGAAATCCTATTCTGGGAGGATTAACCACTGTCTGGCTTTGCTTAGCATTCTAGTAGATGACTTTTCACTGGGGGGTGGAGGAAAGATACATAGAAGATCTGGAGCTCAGGGAGAGACTGGGATAATAGAGTACTTAGTCCAGCCTTGGCTTCTGATTGGTTCATTGGCCTCAAGGTGTCCAGCCCCCTTTGGGTTTCAGGCACTGGCCATCATTCACTTGACTGAGTTGTTTCTTCCGTTATACGCAATCTACTTTATCATTCAAATCCAGCTCACATCGGTCTCAATGCAGCAGAGGACCCCAAGAAACCAACTCACCCTCTGTTTATGTAAGAGGAGTGTTGATGGATAGGAAAGGGTCCACCACTTCCTGCCACTGACCTGAACTGAAGGCCCCAGGGATGGGTCTGTACAGAGTGTGAGGTCAGCATGGCGGGGGCAGCCTGCTGTGCCTCAAGGTTCTCCGCTGTGTCACTCACACATTGGAGCTGCTGGAGGTGCCCTGGGGACCTCTCCAGGCTGAGTATCTAACCCAAGCTTGAGTGGGGGGCCTCTCTCAAGGTGGCCTTGACACCTTCATTGGCTTTTAAAACAGGACCTAGGAAGGCAGATGAGTAAGGGGGGGGGGCAAGTTTGCTGCCCTGGGGGCAGGCAGAAGCCATTTCTACAGTGAGATCTTGGTTTAACATTTTACCATGAACAAAATCTTTTCTTGAAAGCAGAGGTCCGCAGAAACTGACCTGACTGAGCTCAGAATCCTTGGGTCAGGCTTAGGACTGAGTGCTCATCCAGCACTAGCCTGTGCATGGGTGGGGCCTGTGTGGGGGACGTGGGGGCAGGTAGGAAGGAAGAATGAATTCGCAAGGAAAGACCTCCAAAGTCTTACGTGAGAGGAGCAGCCCTGCCATGGGTGACTGATGAGCACCAGGCTTTATTTACTCATTCTTGCTTTCACCATTCCCAATTTAAGGTTGTGGGGTACATACCCTAGGTTCTAGCTGGATGTTTAGCCTTGAGTCCTGTTTTAGGGGACTGCTGTTCTGTGGGTAGGGTGCCTGTGGATATTTCAGATCGTTGATGCACCCTGTAAGAAACTAATACCTGATGGGTGATAATAGTGCTGTTGAGTGGAGTTATAAGGCAAGCCATGTACAACTATACATTTCCCGGTAGCCCCATTAAAAGCACAAGAAACAAGTGAAACCAATTCTAGTATTTAATTCAGTATATGTTATAAAATCCATAAATTATTGGTGTTTTTGGTCTTTTGCATCAAGTGTTCCAAATCTGGTGTTTAGAGCACATCTCCGTTTGGACTTGGGCACATTTGGCTAACGGTTTTGGACAGCGCAGACTTAAAAGTTCTTGGGGCAATGGTATAGGTCCACTTAAGATTGGGTAGTCTTTTAAACAATGTCCCACCAATGGAGGACAAGAAATAGTTCTCAAAACTGACCTGTTTTAGGGGTGCTTGGATGGCTCAGTTGGTTAAGCGTCTCCTTCTGCTCAGGTCATGATCTCAGGGTCCTGGGATCAAGCCTCATGTCAGGCTCCTGCTCAGTAGGGAGTCTGCTTCTCCCTCTCTCCCTGCCAGTCCTTCTGCTTGTGTGCCCTCTGTTAAATAAATGAATTCAGTCTTAAAAAAAATCTAAAAGTTTAAAAACAAAAAAACTGACCTATTTTATATTTGCTGCTGATATACCCACACATCACGGTAAATCATCTTAACTTTATTTCAGTTGATTAAAACAGCTGAAATTTTTTTTTCCTGGCAATTTTGCTCTGAGTTGGATGGGATCCCTTGGGGACAAGCAATAAGAGATGCCTCAGTATTAGGTGACAGTGGAAGGAGTGGCTAAATTTTGGGAACTTTGGGGCTCCCAGGAGCTATGTTTTGTCTGAGACTATTCTGTGTACAGGGAAGGCAGTGTTGTAGATTCTTTATTTTCCACTGCTTTCCTTAATGATGGGATGGAATTCCACCAGCGTTCATGTTTAACCTGAAAAGTCTCCCACTGGGAAAAGTCACTGGCTCAGGCAGCATGAGTATTTTTAGCATTTTTAGTGCAGGTTTGAACTGCTATTTTATTGAATATCGTAGCTATTAATTTTAAACTTAAGCAAGGCTATGGTTACTAATTATAGTTCTCCCACCTACTTAAAATAATTCTTATCTGAGTTTTTCCACTTTGACTGCAAACCAAAGGATTGGTTGAGTCCCTTTATGAAGGAGGTCTTGCAAACCCCTGATGGGAGTGTGTGTAAACTAGGGGCGTGGAATGAAGGCTGTGGTGGAAACTGCTTGCAAACAGGTTCTACATATCCCCTTTCCCTGCCTTCGTGTGTGTGAGTAGTATGTTCTTTTTTTTTTTTTTTTTTTAATATTTGAGAAAGAGAGCACAAGCAGGGGGAGGAGGAGAAGCAGGCTCCCAGCTGAACAGGGAGCCTAATGTGGGAGTTGGGCCCAGGACCCAGAGATCAGGACCTGAGCCGAAGACGCTTAATCAACTAAGCCATCCAGGTGCCCCTGAGTAATATATTCTTTGGTGCCAATTTGTACCTGTAAGGCTTCTGTTTTACAATGCAGCCTTACACAGTTTTTCTTTTTTTACGCTTAATGTATCATAAGTATTTTCTCATGTTAAATATTTTTTCAGGAACGTAATAGAGCTGCACAATCTACCTTATTTTTCATCCTTGATCTAGCTCTTAGTTGACCCTTTATTTTTTCTATTTTTTATTCTAAGTAGTGCTGGGATGAACATCTTTCTATGTAATCATTTACATGAAAGTCTATTTGCAGTAGGAATTGCTAGAAGCGAAATTATTGGCTCAAATAATATACTGTAAGGCTTTTGATACATGCTGCCAAATTACCTTTCAACACCTAGCATAAGTTTGCATTGTTATCTACAGTGTGCGTGCTTTTCTCCCACAGTTCAACCCATGCTGGGATCGAGGACTTTAAGAAGATTGCTGGATGATAAGCATGTCCTTTCTATGCAAAAATTTAAAATACTGAAGAAAAGATAATACAAAGATACTTTCTCTGTTTTTCTTCTAAGGCTGTCTTTTGGAGCCCTTGTCCTTGACTGATAAGCAAATGTCTTTCTGAGGCATAATTGAGGGATGCTGGGTGCATGTGTCATGGGTGGGTTTTCATGTTTTTATTTTTTTTCCTCTAAGCTACATTCATGAGTGTTATGACTAATGAAGACTTGAGTGTTTCAAAGTACTCTAGAGCTTTGTGGTAATGTTAACACATGTCACGGGAAATAGGTCAAAGGGAGAATAGGACCCACTCAAGAGGTATTATTGACAGTACCATTATTCATAATGCAGTATTGATGGCTGCATCCTGAAGATACCATTATGGTCTGACTCCTGTGTTTTGCATCATTTTCCATGGCCTCTGCAGAATAGGGTTCTATGATATTGTCTAAACTCCAAAGGATTATAGCTGTTGTATTTCCTTCCCCAAGAGAGCTGGTATCTACTACTACTATCTATTTTTTTTTCAGTTTACTGTATACCAGGCCCTGAACCTCCTTTATGGCAAGTGCTGCTGCCTTCGTTTGATTGATACAGTTGATGCTCGGATAAATTCCATGGAATCTGGGCAGCCCTGGTGGCTCAGCGGTTTAGTGCCGCCTTCAGCCCAGGGTGTGATCCTGGGAACCTGGGATCGAGTCCCACGTCGGGCTCCCTGCATGGAGCCTGCTTCTCCCTCTGCCTGTGTCTCTGCCTCTCTCTCTCTGTGCCTCTCATGAATAAATAAATAAAATCTTAAAAAAAAAAAAATTCCATGGAATCACACAGCTTAGAAATTCCCAGAGCTGGGAATGGGCTCCACAGCCCATGTAAAAAGTCCAGGCTCAATGTCCTTGAAGGTGGAAAGAAATGAAGCAAAGATTAAAGCCAGAGAAACACTCAAAACCTTTGGGATTCCAACCCAGACACTCTATCTGCCATATGCGGAAACCCTTTATACTGACAGAGTAGGTGATCATACGACAGTTTTGTAATCTGATCAGTTTTCACGTGAATAGTGGCTCAGGGTGGCTTTGAGAGGTCTTAGGAGAAAAACCAAAGTTTCTGCTGGACTAATTGGGAAGATTAAGGTATGTGGGTAAGGAAATGAGATGGTTGGAGTGAGGAAGGCATTTAAGTGGAGAGAAGACTGGGAAAGTTCCATGAGTAACTGTAGGAATCATAGGGGACTAGAAGCTAGAAGTAGCATGGTCTAATCAGACAATTAGGTTTAATCAATTAGGAAGCAAGACAGAGAAGGAATGTTACCCAGTTTGCAGGATGTGTGTTAGTATTGAGAGCAATCAGACAGGGAGAATCATCAGCATATGTAATAATGAGCAGGAAAGGCAGATGGATGATGGGGAGGTGGGTGGCGTTATGCTACTTGTATGTCTTAATATGTAAAATTATAGCATAATTGCATCTACTTATTTAAAACAAGGTTATGCAATTAGGGTCCTACTGTCTGTTAAAAGCTTCCAGAGATTTCAGTGTGCTAAGCAGTTATGTTTACTTTAAAAAACCATACTTGTGCTCTTTTCATGGACTTAATTTTATTGCTCAATTTTTGTTTACTGGTTCTGCATTTCCTCATGTAGATTGAGATCTAGTTGAGAGATGAAATACACGAGCAATTTGGTTGTGAAAAGCCCAGAGGAATGATGCTGTAGACATGAGGAATCACTTGTTGGATAGCATTTTCATATGGTCACCCAGGTCAGTTTTTAAAATAAGAAAATAGGTTTGTTAGAAACCATAATAAATTTCTTTAAATCTCTAAGTTTTTATTTTCCCTTTGAATTTGTCAAAACTTCAATCTATAATTTATTTTTATTGTGGTAAAACATAGAACCTAAAACTTAACATCTGAACAATTTTTTAAGTATACAGTTCAAGAGCATTAAGTATGTTGCTCTTGTTGTGAAACAGATCTCCAGAACTTTGTTGCAAGACTGAAACTCTGTACCCATTAAAGAACTCCATTCCTGTCTCCACATACCCTGGTAATCTCCACTCTACTTGGTTTCGATGATTCTGACTCTTTGAGATACATCATCTCAAAGTAGGATGACATATAGTCATTTTGTTGCTGGCTTGTGTGACTTAGCAGGATATCTTCAGGGCTTACCCGTGTTGTCAGATATATCAGAATTTACTTTTTAAGGTCAAATAATATTCCGGTGTGTGTGTGGGTTCATATTTAATTTATGCATTCATCCCTGGCTGGACGATTGGATTGCTTCCATCTTTTGGCTATTGTGAATAGGGCTGCTATGAATATAGGTGTGTAAATACTACTTTGAGGCATCACTTTCAATTATTTTAGATATATACTCAGAAGTGGGACTATTAGTTGATAGTTCTATTTTTAATTTTTTGAGAAATCTCTATTGTTTTCCATAGCAGTTTAACCATTCTACAATCTTACCAACAGTGCTGCACAAGGGTTTAATTTCTCTACGTCCTCACCAATCTTTTTTTTTAATGGTAACTATTATAGGGGCTGAGATTAATCTATATTTACCTATAACATCATACTTTTCCTCATGAACAAATATTAAAGTACTCTGATTTGAGATTTATCTGTTGGCTGCTATCCCCCCTAAAAAGAATGCTTAAAACATCTGTATGTAGGACTTCTACTGTATTCAGTGCAAACATTCAGTTCTGTAAAGATTGAGTCCTACTGTGTGGCAGATGAGAACACAAAGGTAGCTTTTTGCAGGTGAAGCCAGAGTTGAACCCTGGAAAATTAGTAGAGGTTCACCTGCTAACTTAGGGACGAGAGTGGAGTCCTTGTGATCAGACCCACTTGAGCAAAGGAAAGACCTGTGCAGGGGAACTCTGGGCAGTATGGTGCTATATAGATCTGATGTTCAAGGAAAGTGAGGCCCAAGGAGTTGGCTTGATGTGCATCCAAAAGCTTGGGTTTTACCTTATCAAAGACAGGAAGGCAGTACAGCATCAAGCAATACTAGCACATCACTCAGGCAGTGTGGAGGGGAGTCAGAGTTTAGGTTATTGGTTTCACAAAATTTCAGGTGACACAAGGCCTGACAAAAGTAGCAGTGGTAGGGACAAGGAAGGGTGGGGGGCTTGCAAAATACTTGGAAAAACTAGCAGCCATTTGCTGACTGATTAAATGTGTGGATGGTATAGAAGGGAGAAGCCTGAAGACCATTCCCAGATTTCTGGTAGGGGTTCCATGATCTGAGGATGAGAGCGGGATGCTGGGGCACACACAGGTAATTCCATTTTGGACATGTTGAGGTTGATGCATGTGTTCTAAAACCTACAAATGGTGATGATGTCTGGTTTGTCTTGGGTTTGAGTCCAACTTGGCAGAGAGGTCAACAATGAAGGTGCACTCCTGGGATTTATTAGATATAGATTGTGGTTAAAACCATGACTATGGGTTAGGTAGCCCCCTAATAGGATATGGGGCAGAAAGAGCCTGACCAAACATTATGTTGACAGATCCAGAGAATAGGCCATCAGAATTAGTGGACTAAGAAGGAGTTGGGTCTCTAGGACTGAGAATTTAGGAGCATTCAGAATGAGTGATCAGTTACCTCAGATGCACCAGCTGAATCATCTGGACCTTCGCCCAAGCTGTTTCTGAAACTCAGTGGTTGTGGGAAGCTAATCTCCGCAAAATGTTCAGTGAGGAGGTAGAGAGCTCTGAAGGCACTCTTTCAAGAAGCTCTGTGGATAGGGAAGTGGGAAGAGTGAAAAACAGGTTAGTCAAGGGAAGTTTTCTTTTTTATAAAGGGATGAGAGACTCCATGCTCTAGTGGAAGAAAAAGAGGTCAGTTGTAATTAAAGTAGCTAACGTTACACAGGGCTTGCTCCATTTGTGGCATTTGACAACTGCATGTGGATAAATGGATTTAATGCAACTCAGATTCAGATAGAACTACACCCAGGTTACCGATGAGGACTGAGACACAAGATTCAGTGGCTCCAGGTGACACAGGCAGTGAGAGAGCCCTACCTCTCAGAACCTGTGTGGATCTCTCATAACCACAGCATTAAAAATGTGTACCGGGGGAATGCCTGGGTGACTCAGCAGTTTAGCGCCTGCCTTTGGCCCAGGGCGCGATCTTGGAGTCCCGGGATCGAGTCCCGTGTCCGAGTCCCGTGTCGGGCTCCCGGCATGGGGCCTGCTTCTCCCTCTGCCTGTGTCTCTGCCTCTCTCTGTGTCTATCATGAATAAATAGATTTTTAAAAATCTTAAAAAAAAAAAAAAATGTGTACCGGTTTTGCGGGAGAAGTTGAAGATTTAGGGTAAAGAAGGAATAAAGTAGAACTGGGTTCTCAAAATCCCTGGAAAGGATAGGCTGAAATCTATGTGAAATCAGTATTTTTTTTTTTTTAATGGGTAAGACACTATGGGGGAAAATGGATGAAATTGAATAGAGAAAAACTTTAAGATGTAGATGTACTTGGTATAAAAGATGCTTAAAGGATAATTTTTGTGATGAATTTGGGACTTTGTTTTTCCTCTGTATCATCATTGGCTCTTTCAACTTGAATCCTCCTATCTGTCCTGGCATGTTCTCTGCAGGCACAGTGGTTTTGGTTTCCCCTGTATAATGTGACCCTTTGCTTTGTAGTTATGGACTGATGAATTACTCAAGATTTGAGTTGCTATTAAGTACATGGCATTCAGTTATTTTAACAGGGGCTTTATCAAGAATCTACTGAGGTTTTCTTAAGAGTCTAGTGGCAAACAGTAGTGTGCATTCTCTTTTTATCAGTGACCTGTGTGACCAATCTTCTGGGGGCATATTGAAATCATTGCAACATGTTTTCATATCAAGAGGTTTATTGTACTCCCTGAAATCTGTCTGCATTCCAGTCTAGCCTGCAGAGGAGATATTTTCCCTGACCCTAATTTGGTTGACGGTTTAACTTACTCTATAGGTACCTGCGCAACTCCATGATGCCAAGCTTCTGCAATGAATGAATAAAATTCTGACTCCCTTGTTGTATGTAGCTCCCAAGTAAGATGCTAGCTTTATTTATGAAGTTACCCTGTGAGCTATAATTCAAATCCTTGGCCAGTCAAATGGAAAAATGAATCACTGGGGGAGTAGTGTTTTAGTTAGAACCCATTAAGGCAATTTAAGTGAAAGTTTTCCAGGTATAAATATCCAGTTCTCTACAGGAGGGCAAGTGGAGATGTAGGAATATCTTAATGAATGCTCTTGGTGAGAGAGGGAGTGTCTTTCAGAGAACTTGGCAGCCGTAAATCCATTTATGAACAATTCAAGAAATAGAGCTTCGGAGCATAATGCTAGTCTTCAGTAATGTTGTTAAATCAGAGGTTTAAATGTAATGCAGGGGGGAAATGGGGCCATTATGGATTTGAGTAAGTGTTAATTTTCAGTGGATCTGGTAGATTCTTTTACCTTGTTTATATATTCAGGTTGTTGAATTTAGGTTATTCAAATGGAAAAAGAAGCATATTCCAGAGAAGAGTCCTTTGTTGATGGTTTGAGGACCACTGTGGCTTTCCCAGAGCCACATAAACCTTAGAAGTCTGGAGGAACGGAGGAGCTCAAGAGTCAACCAGCTGTTTGTTTTTATATCCTAAGAAGCAAGACTGCAGGCAAGCACAAAACTTGTTATTCACACCAATTTGTACCCTTAGCTCCCCATCTCTGTGTGTCACATGCTGGGTATCTGGAGGGAAAGTAATGGATAGTCCTTTCCTCAATGCCCATATCCAGCATAAGACCTTGCTTCTGAGAGCCACATGGGAAATCTGTGTTGGTAGTTTTCACTTTGTCCTGCCAGAAAAGCCTCTACAGAAAATCTCCCCAGCCTGTAGAACATAGCATCATCTATCAAGTAACCCTGGCAAGGTAACTACTTCCCATCTTTGACAGCTTCAGGGAGGAAGAAACACAAAACATCCACAATGCCTTCAGCATTAAGTGCTGAATGTGCCATAGTCTTAGTATTTGTGCCTTTTGGGCAGGTCACTATGAACAAACTGCAAGAGTGTAGCTCTGTTTGTCCTCAGCACTAAGAAACCTACTTGTCTGATTACCTCTACCCCTATACTACAGGAGCTGGAAAGCCTTTCTTGGCGTAACTTAAAACCCATCTTCCTGGAATTTCAGCCCATTTGTTCCTCTCTGATCAGGAGGGAAGGCTGAGAACAGCTATTGCCCTCAGGATGGTCTTTGTTCACTTTGCCAAGAGGGCATAAGACTCACACTCCCTAGAGACCTGTGTGAAGCAGGTGTGAGAAGGAGGAGCCATGAGCTGGCCATGAAAGGTCTCCTTGCTGGCAGCCCCAGTCAGTTCCCTGGTCTTGCTGCTCACTGCTGATGTTCCTGAAATGGCCTGTAGGTACAGGGATGAGCTGTGCTACTGTTTGCTTTGGATTTACCTGGGCACCATCCACTCCTCTTGTGATGCTTTTTGGATCAGGCCCAGCTGTCCTTTGATGTGGAAAACGTCTGCCTACATTTAGTGCCACCACCAGATCTTTCAGCATCAGTGTTTCGTTACTGCTTGTTCATTAGTAATGGGGGAGGGTGGGAGGGGGAGCCAACCCTCTGTGTAATTGCTATTTGAATTACACAATTGGAGTAGCCATGTAAAGATTTAGTTGGCTTTAAAATGTAAATCTAGAAGTTCATGGTAGGTCAAGCATGTTCCTCTAAGAGTTCATAATCTAGTGATTCATCCCCTGTTCCTTTGTGTGTAAAACTAACCCTTCCCAATAGCTACTGATGCCTGAATGGGAGAAAGTTGAAAACTCTTGGCACATGGCTATCTGTGTTCTTCATTAGCAATTTTTTTTTTTTTTTACATTGGAAAAAGTCCAGTGTTTTGGTAGGATATACCTTGCTGGGCTCTCCCAGGTTTTCTGTGGTTGTGGCCCTATCAGTGGGCTTTCAGGGGCTTCCTGAGGCTGAATATTATGGTTAGTATGGAGGAAGAATGGAATACATTATTTTCACCTCTTAGCAAAAAAAAAAAAAAAAAAAAGGTGTCTTCCTTCCCTTCTCTCTAGCCAGATGTCAGATTTGAATCGCTGCCCCAGTTTGCTCTGTCATATACATTGAGTCACTGGGTTGAGTGATGAGCTGGCAGGAGCCCATTAGAATTATTCCAAATTGCCAAACACATCCAAAGAACTTGCTACAGATGTCTAAGGAAATGGATAACTGAGATTTTTGCTTTTGGGTTTTAGCACACTGATTTCTTGCTCATTTTGCTTGGTCTCCCATTAAGAAAGAAAAGAAAGGCGGCTTTGAATTTAAACCATATTTCGATATAGGTTTAGTCTCTTGACCAGGATAACATGTTTGAAAAAGAAAATTTCACTGGATACTCTGATATTTACCTTTTTAAAAGTATTTCCATTGTACAGATGCTGATAACACTCCATGAACAAAAGACTTGTCTGGGTCACCTAAAAGGGGGTATGCTTGGAATCCAAAATAAAACCAGTTCCCAGGAGGCTAATGACCACTCTCTCCATCATGCTTGGAAAATCTGCAACCTTTTTTGCCAGGAGTCTATGGTAGGGCAGAAAAATGCTGCCCAGGGAGCTTCCTGAAGCTGTGTAGAGCTTTGGTGGGTTTTTCAACATTACAGAAAAGATGTTGGTGGGTATAAATCTGTTATACTGGAGTTATGTATCTCTGGTAGTTTAAAAAAAAAATTCTATCATTTGGACTGGTTTCTGTAACGGTTGGATTCTGATCCCAAGAAGGTCAGAATAAAGACCATCTGCCTTCATTGTTTACCCTCCTTTCCTGTCATTTGCTTGCCTCATGGGCTGAGACATGGTGAACTGAGTGCAAGGTTTTACCCTGCCTGCAGAAAGCACTCAGGCCAGCTTCTAACGGACTAAATTCTTGGCAACTTCTTTATCTGTAGAGGACTTCATTTCCAGGAAATCTAATTTCAGGAAAATGATTGCATTTCTGAAAGTCTTATGTGACCTCCAGGCAGTCTCCCTTGCTTTGGAGACGAAAGCCTTGGTACTAATATTTCTACACTGTTGTGTAGAGTCTGTGAAATTGATACTGTATTTGTCCAATGGGCCTCTTGTTGAAGGAGTTAAATTTATGAATTTGAACTTCATATTTTTTGAATCTATTTTTACCCAAACATGTCCCAGAAATTGTTAGACTGATTCATGATAGTTGGCATATATACATTTGAAGTTTGTGTGATTCTGCTAATACGAAAAACGTTTTATATTTCTTGTTTAAAAAAATTCTTTCCTTTTCCTTTACAGCTAAATTGGCATATTAGCAAAAGGGCTATATTTTATGGAACATTAACAGAATTTTACTTTTTCCTAATTTACCAAGGATTATGGCATCCTTGAACATTACAAGCAACATTTGAGGTCTGTCTTGAACATGGTTTTATGTGTATTGTGTAGAGATAGGTAATGGATAAGCAGTTCAAAAATCCTTGTTATTTTAAAACCTGAAATTCATCACTTTGAAGTGGGCTGGATAAGTTTGAGCATTTAGATAATTTGTTAGAACTACCCATGACTCCATGAAGGTTACGCTCAGTTATATATTATAAAAATTGACATTGACATTAATTCACTTTCTGTACCTCTTTTGGGTAGATGGATGATATACACCATTAGATTTACTGGAAAACATGCTCTAATCAAAATACCGTTTGCAGATAAACTGAAATTATGCAAAAAGAAAAATATTTGGAAAGAAAATTTCAATATGATTCAGTGTTTAAAAAGACCTTCTAGCTATGAGATTTTGTTGACTATATTTTATGTTAGTTAATTAGAATCTTTGTAATGGTATGATTTATTCAAATCACTGCATATTAGGGCAGCATTTTAGTATGAAGGTTGTCAAACACTTTATTATAATTTGAGCTTTGAAAACTAGTTTGTAAAAAAAAAAAAAGATATTGGTGTAAACTAATTATTTGAATCGAGGCTTTAAAATCCAGTTTGAGTGTTAAAAGCACCGTGTTGTGTGTGCACGTGTGCGACTGCCCGCCCAACTGGGAGTGTTCAGACTCATAATTTGTTACCTAACTTTGCATTTTTGAATTTATCTTTTTAAAAAAAAATTGGTTTTGTTTTACCCCCTCCCTCCATTTTCAGTACAAATACTCATTTCATCTTACCCTCAGTAATAGAGCAGAGAAGGGGAAGACCATATACAAACTAGTGTACTTGTTGCTCATTATTTAGTTTGTTATGCAAGAAGTTGAGCACTTTTGATATACAGTATTTGGTAGATACTAGGAAATCTTAATTTTTTGGAAGTATTTGGTTACAACTTATAAGTGACAACTGGAGGAATTTTAGAAAATATTGAGGTCCACTCTTAAAATATGGGATACTCATGAAATAAGGAATGGAGTTGGTGGGGGGGGCACAGTAAAAAAAAAAAAAAAGGGTTGGTTTCCCTCTCTCCTTTGCTTGTTGAAAATCTTGGTTGCTTCCACCATGTCTTGGGGGGTACCATGTATGCTTGCATTGTCTCCATTGTATGCCAGGTAAGCGATGCCCTCATTACCTTGGTGTCCTGTGTACTGTGTTATTCCACTGATCAATTAAAGTTTATGATAAATATTATTCACATTCCTAGGAAGGAACACCTAGGAAAACAGATGCTATTTCTGTGCTTTAGTGTACCCAGTAGCCCTATACCATATGTCTGTCGCTCTGTCAGATATATTGGGACTATTAGAAATTATTTGTGTCTCAGAAACTTAAATATTTCAGAATAGGCTTCTTTTTTTTTTTTTTTTTTAATTTTTATTTATTTATGATAATCACACAGAGAGAGAGAGAGAGGCAGAGACACAGGCAGAGGGAGAAGCAGGCTCCATGCAGGGAGCCCGACGTGGGACTCGATCCGGGGTCTCCAGGATCACGCCCTGGGCCAAAGGCAGGCACCAAACTGCTGCGCCACCCAGGGATCCCCAGAATAGGCTTCTATTTCAAGAGATTTGTGTGCTCCTGTCCCTTTGATGTAGATGACATCAGAAGTCCTCTGTATGTGGAGAGTTGCAGACAGAAAGCAGACTCTTTTGGCAGATCCTATTGGTCCACTGTGTCTACTGTATTCATTTGTTCATTCCTTCAACCAATGAAGAGTAGCCGGCCTATGTGGATGCCTGCCTGTGTGCCTGTTGCTGTATCAGACTGGAGTGAATGTGACCATTGGTCACTGCCTCCTCAATCCCTTTATCAAAAGTCCATGGCGTACATGTTAATGGACTTCTGCCTTGGGATGCTCTTTAATTTCATAGGCATTATCAAGGCAGAAATTTTAAGGATGGGTAATCAAACACCTCTCCATCTGAGGATGCTTTTTCTTTACATGAGGAATATTTGTAGATGATGCATATTGTGGAAGTGTTCCAAAAAGACGTCCCAGTGTGAATTCAGATGGTGATGCAGAAGTGGCTAGTCTGTTACTTTATCACTGAAAACAGTACTAAGTTATTTTCCTGGTTTGAAGGAGTTTGCAGCTGCTAAAATTGCTAAGGAAATACCCTAATAGAACAGAGTGGCCTCTTGGCCTTTTAAAATGTGACATGTTGCTCTTAATTTCAGAGAGCAGTTGTATAGATTTCATTCCAATTCCTTGACATTTTTCAGTAGCTGAACTCTTGAACTTGACCAGCAAAGGACTTCCACACATGTATGCTTTTACACAAAACTCTAGGGGTTCTTGTTTCACTTTAGAGATGCTCTCACCTCCCAAAGTGAGCTAATCTTTGTGTAGAATTAGTATTTTCTGTGTGTTTGAGAGACCTTAAAGAACAAGCTGTGTTCTTTTTAAACATGCTTAAACATTTGAAGATCACTTACATACTACTTGTAAAAACGTGTATAACTATGCTGGAGTTTGTTGGTTTTCCTCTGGGCCAGTGGTTCCCAAAGCCTGTCATCGACCCCTGGAGGTCAAGAAGACCCTTTCACAAGATCTTCAAGGTCAAATTTATTTTCATAACACTAAGGTTTTTTTTTTTTTTTTTTTTTTTTTTTTTTTGGTATTTCACTATGTTGACCTCTGCCCTGATGGTGGAAAAGCTGCCAGTTCCTTGGCCTGAGTCTAGGCAGTGAATCACTGTACTGATCATTGTCCTAATCCACCCCACCATCCACTTAGCATCATGAAAAGATGTCAGGAACACTTGAGGATGTCTTCGAGGAAGCAGTCAAATGATTAATTTTATTAAATGTTGACTCTTGAGTTACATGTTTGATATGCTTTGTAAAAAATTGGGATGTACATGTGAAGTACCTCTGCATACTGATGTATGGCTGTGTGCAGGGTGCCTGGCTGGCTCAGTCCGTAGACCATGTGACTCTTGAGCTCAGGGTGGTGAATTCAAGCCCCATGTTGGGCAAAGAGCTTACTTTAAAAAGTGTGCAATTTTTTCCCCGTCTTTTGAGAGTACACGAGTCAGGGTTGTGGGGAGAGGATCTTAAGCAGGGTCCATACTTAGCATGGAGCTTGATCCCACGACCCTGAGATCATGACCTGAACTGAAATCAAGAGTCAGAGGCTTAACCAACTGAGCTACCCAGATGCCTTGATGTGTCCAATTTTTTATATCAGCTGAACTACCTACTTTTCTCATGGAACACCACTTTTACTGGAAAGTGATGGATAGATTGTAGTTATTCAGACTTTGGCATTTGTCACATTTTCTTTAAAGTGAAGTTAGCAGTCACTTCAAGGAAGATTAACTGGATAGTATTTGTACTGAGCCCAGAAAGAAGGACTTGCCCTAGGGAAATTAGGGAGCTCCATACTAGGGCCCTGATAGCTCTGGAGCTTCTCCAGGGAGCCTTACTGTGCCCCTGTTGGGTCTGCTTTGTGCTGTCCTTACGGTATGCATTTGCCAATACCCCTACGTGAGTGGCACATTGGCTGTGTTACTGTGTTTGGGCTAATAACTTCATGAAAATACACCACACATCTCTTCTCCTGCTACAGAAACCAGGGATGCTTTTGCATTTCTCAAGTAACAGGACCAGCTTGGGCAGGGGTTCTAGTCTTCTAGACCTTTCTTACCAGTTCTGCTTGGTTTCTATTTATGGGTGACAGCGTGACTGAAGCAGATGTTCTAGTTCAACACCAGGCATTGTACTAAAGGAAATAGAAAATGTAGCAGGCTGCTTTAATACATTTGTGACCTATAGTATGAAGCCCCTCGATATGAAGAAGGTGGCAGGGTACAAATGTCTAAAAATAAACCACAATGGAGATATATTTACATATACTCAGGAAAAAAGATTAGAAGGAAACATACCACTGTGATAACCTTTATCTTTGGGTACAAAAGCAGAATTTTTTTTCACAGTTTTACATTTTCTAAAATTTCTAAAATGAGCTTAGATTCCTTTTATAATCAATAAGTAAAAATTTTTAGGCTAACTTGACTGTATTCGTAGTGAAGTCTATATAATCTCTGCTGTCTTTGAAGCTCATCAGTATTATAATTTGCACGATGGAGAGAGACGATATTGTCATTGAACTTAAATTTTGCTGTTATTTTTATTTAAAAAATAGCAAGGTAGGAAAGAACCACCCATGGCTTGCCTTCTTCAAGGAACAGCATATTAAACTAGCACAGGATTGATTCTGAGTTAGATTATGTGTGAAGAGCATGCCCTTTGTAATTTTCATAGTGATCTGTAAGGGTTCACAAACTTGCTGTATAGTGGCAGTTTACCTATACTTGTGCAGCTATAAATTATTAACTTTTGGCCCAAAGGTAGTCATGAATGTCCTAAACTATTTATTCAGGAATACCTTAGAAGCTAGAGGTTTTAAAACCAAACTGCCAGATTCTTTAAGACCATTCTTAAAGTATTTTTCTTTGTTGCCATAAAGATCTAGGATTTCCTTAAATTGATATGAGAAAAAGTTTATCTTCAAAGAAAACAGAATGGTGAGCTTTCTGGCCCCGCCTCCCCTCAAAATGCCCTAGGGTACAGTGGTTTCTAGGAAGGTTGAATGACTGAGACTTTGCTGGGTTGCAGTAAATGACAAGCCACCTGCATTCTCAGATTGCGTGAGTTCCCATGTTCTGAATTTCTAGATAAATCCCTGGCACACAGCATTTGCTAAATGTTGGTTAAATGAACGAATGAATGGATGAGACCTCTCCCAAGTTTTTCTTAATCATCTATAATTATTTCCAAAGTCTCCCATCAAGAAAGCCTGCACCAGTTACCTGCTCTTCCTGAAGTGGAGGGCCGAGACTGGACCACTCCAGGTGACCACCACATAGGCAGCATGGTCCTGGACCCCTGCAGGTTGGGCAATCACTACCCTGATAGCTGAAAACAGATACCATGGAAAGGGGACAGGTGTGGGCTGGGCACAAAGTGGGCAGAATGGCATTAGAAGAACTCTTTATGGTTCCTGATGGGCCCAGAAGAGGAGAACAGAAGTGGGGGAACTGGGAAAAGTGACCAGAAGTTGACTCCGGGAGAGGCAGCAGGGGGAGTGTGGACAGTGGTGGTGAGGGCTGATATGCAGAGGTAGACAGGCCAGCCATCACCCCTATCAAAAGTGGCCTGCCTATTCTTTGAGCCTTTTTGAGGACTGACCAAAATTATAGTAGCCGCTAATGAATGCTTATGGTGTGCCAGGCATGCCACAAATTCATTCAGTCCACTCAACAGTCTTGAGTAGGTAGGTACCTTTTACAGAAGAAGAAGCAGGTGACAAAGTTAAACCACACGACTGGGAATGGAAGGTGCTGGGATTTGATCGCTAGCAGTAGACTCTCGAGCTCGCTCACCTTCCTGCTTTCTTTCCTTTTTTTTTTTTTTTCCCCTGCTTTCTTTCCATTGGGCAAGCTATACTGCTCACATGGACTGCCATTTTGGGTGCCGGAATTCCACTGTGGTTTTTCTCTGAGGTCACCTCTGTCCACATATCACAGAACCTGAAAGAGGTTCTGGAACTGTCCCCACCCCCCCCCCCTTTTTTTTTTTTGAGACAATACGATTATTTGAAATCATAAATCCATGGTGCTGATATAATGACAAATACATAGCTGCCTCCAGTGCCACAAGAGAATCTGGTTAGAGTGCAAGCTTCTGGTCTTCATCTGGAAACAACTAGTGGAATCCTTAGCCATGTGCAGAATTGCTTTGCCTGGAGTGTAGTCTTTGGTGGTTTCTGTCCTGCATTGCCCAGAGATCTCCTCTGTGGCCCATCCTTCTCGAGGGCTTGCTCCAGGCAATCCGCAGTTGTAGAGGTCTGATAGTCTGTTATTTCTCTGCACTTAGGTCTTTAAGTCTAGTAAGTGTTCATCAAGTGGATTAGCAGAGAACTCCAGCTATCTTGTTTTAATTGCATGTCACCCAAGGTGAGGAGGGTCCTCTTGCCTTCAGCTCCCCTGCAAAGTGACAGCTACTTATTTATTCATTATCCAGGCATGAGTCTTGGTCTTTTGCTTGGCTGTGTCTCAGTACTTGCTTGGCTGCGTCCCACGTATTAGAAAGTGAAAGACCCAACTTGCTCTGCTAGAAATATATATTCCTCTGAATTCCCATTTAGAAATTGACAATCTTGTAGCCAAAAAAAAAAAAAAAAAAAAAAAAAAAAAAAGACCCAGAGCAGAGCCTGGGCTGTAAGTCCCCAAGATGCATGTGGCGGTTTTTGTTTTTGTTTTTAACTCTTAACTTAACTCTTATTTCCATGGTAATTCCCATGCTAGGAATTCACACTGCATTGTACTGCATAACAATCTTAGATACTGCATTTTCTGTACCCTAAACCAGCCTCATCCGAGCATGGTTCTTCTCATGGGCCGTCCAGACAGCTCAGTGCACCCTTCTATGCCCTTACAGGGAGCTTGTTTTAACTGTCTGTTGAAGCAATGTTCTCCTGTTTGGGATGAAGCGCAGCAAGGCCGTGACTTGTCAGCAGATGGGTTTGGCTTACAGATTGATGAGGGTTAAGTTCTAAAAAAGCCGTGAAAGGAAGCTGCCTACTGGCAAATAAACCTAGTTTAGTTTAGTTTGGGAGACTGAAGTGTAGAAATCGTGGGAAGGGATTGGGACAGTCTTCAAAGCCTGTGTCCATCTATGTACTTCTCTCTTCCAGTTATTGCCCCCTTGTGCTCAGCAGTTAGCTATGGAGTTGCATAGTAAGCCAAACTGGTCTTTGGTTGAATGAGGGAAGAAACTGACCTTGCCTGGGGACTCATTGTTCCTAAAGAATGTGAAGCACTGGCTTTATCTACATTTTAAGAGAAGTAAGAACTAGCTAACAAAGAGAAGAGAAGGCATTTAGAGGAATTTTGATGGGCTGTTTTGACAAAGTTGTCATAATTTGAGTCTAGTTTTTAGATCAAGATGCTCCTAAATACATGGCCTTTCTTGGCCTAAAGTCCTGGAATTCAGTGATGCAGGATTGTGTCCTGCATTCCTCCCTGTTCTGGAGTTTCAAAATCATCTTTATAAGGAAAAAAAAAAAAACCCTGAAAAAAATCAATTTCTGGTAGCTTATTGATAATATATTAATTTTATACCCAAATGGAAATATTCTTAGGCTCTAAAGAGTAGATGAGTGTCTGATCTCAGTCAAAGCATTATTATGCAATGAATTTTGCCTCAAGATCCGAAACAGCTTGTTTTACTACTATTCTGCCCTTAGTCCATATGCAAATCACTTTGTCCTGTTTTACTCAAGAAGAGAAGTGAAACCAGAAAGTTTTGGTTGAGTAACTTAGGCGGAAATAAATAAAAAGAATTGTTGGCATTTGGGGGAATTTGTCACCGAAGTTCACAGGCTCTTGTAACAGAAGGGAGAGCTACTTTGGGGGCCAATTTTAGGTTTCATCTGCCTGAAAGGAAGGGACAGTCCCTTTATTCCTTGATGCTTTACTTCTATTGTCCGTTTGTATAAATGTGTTAAAATTTAACCATGGCGCTAAGTGACACCGCCCCCCCCCCCCCCGCCCCCGCCCCTTGCACTGGGAACCTAGGATAAATCCTCAAGTACTGAATATGCTTGGATGAATGCATGTCAAATACATGAACAAGCTGAATGCCATAGAGACATGTTAATTTTAAATGTTTAAATGACTCAAAGGCAGTGATGACTTTCATCCGAGAAGCCTGTGCTGAAGGCAACAGGACACACCTCTAACCATTCATTTTACAGCATAATCATCAAATGAAGGACACGAGACTCCATGTCCAATTGCTTTTCTGCATCATGTCACTAGATTCTTAAAAAAATTGACTAGATTCTTTATAGCAATCTTAAGATCTATTCAGTAAGATAGTGCTCTCACCTCATTTGATTAAAGTGGTACTCTGAGAAAGACTATTAAGTCTCTGCATCTAGTAGCAAAAGCACTAGGGATGGTATAGTGGGTTTTCATCTTACTCATACCGAGATAATGGTGTCTGTCCAGAGAGAAGAGGATTTTTCCCCCTTCCAGATTCCTTCTTGATGCGACCATTTATGCACCAGAGTAAATAGTTGTGCCGAACGTTTATATGATCATGCTTGGAAATTTGGGGCTCTGTGGATTTTATAGGTTTAAAATATTGATAATTCAGAGATTAGTAAATCCCATTTAAAGTATTAGTCAACCTAACATGGAATGATAGGACTAAGAAAGATTCCTAGGTCTCTTTAGAGAAGCATCATTTACATACTGTAGTTAACCCAGTTCAGGGACAGCCTCCCTCAGCGCCAGGTCTGGTCACCATGTGTACATTAAAGCAGACTGATTTTGAGACTTTGAATCCATTCTAGTTTTCTTCCTGGGTAATCTGCAATAATAATTATGGTTTACTCTTATGGCCTGCCCCCAGTTGAGAAACACAATCATATTATGCAGTAAAAAATATTTACAGCACACTTACAGTTCCCGAATCTTACATGGATGGCTCTAATTAGACTGGGAGCACTTCTCTGGAGCTGAATGTGTTTAAGAATTCAATCTGCCAAGTGCTGGTGATGTCAGCTTTTCAGAGGCATGCTGTTCCGTTCCACCGTGAACCCTCTGCTAGCCGCAGTGCACTTTAGCTAATAGAATCAAGTGCTTGAGCTCAAGTTTAAGAGTATAAAAACCCTGTTTATTAAAACAATTCTCTTTGGTACTTTGTAGCATTAGGACAGTGCTGTCTTCACAGAAGTAAAGGAGTGCTGTGAGCTCCTATGGGGAAGCTGGAGGAGGAGGATCGAGATCCCTCCTGCTGTATGTCTTTGGGGGAAGCATTACTACTTTCCTTAGTCAAGAGCCATTTCTCAGCTTGCACAGCACACGTTGAGTATCTTTCTGGCGAGAAGGAACAGCAAGTATTCTGGAAATTGGCCATGATACTGTGCTTATGTAATATAAACTCCCATTCTTGAAACACACATGATTCTAAAACATTACTTGGAAAAAGGAATTAGTGACAAGTCTCAATCTGGGAAATTTGCGGAAGATCCATAAGTGGATTTTGCCTTATACCTATGTGCAACATTGAAGGCCTTAGCGATCTGTTTCTATGCCCTTTCAATGTGGAAGAGTCTAGTAAAATGCCCACTCACATGTGACTAAGCAGTGGTTGTCGGTTCCATCATTTGTAGGAACCATTTAATTTACACTGGTTCTGTGTTAAAGTGGCCGATGCTTTGCTGAATCACTGAACAATGGGGAGTTCTTCCCTTTCTGATTAATTCAGGGACATGGCGTCCCTACAAGATAGGTCTTTCTCCTACCTCTGTCCACATCCACATGCAACTCACATCACAGCTGTAACCGCCAGGTGCTCTTGCTGATGTTATACCACCCAGATGTGCTTTGCCCCCCTTCTGAGTGTGGTTTTTGTTCTCTATCCTGCCCACTCAGGCCAGGGACTCCTGTGGTGCTATGATGAGTATTGCTACTTGCTGCTTTTATTGTATGAAGGAAGTTTGTCCCCTTCCTATTGACCTATTGGCTTTCAGTTTTCCTTGTGAGAGGCTGTCTGCAGTTGTGTGGTGGCAGTTGCACCAAAAAATCAGTTGAAGGTATATTCATAATACCTTCTAGGATGAAAAGCATAAGGCTTTCTGTGGCCAGTTTACCTAATCCTGAAACTAAACAGTATTACATGGAAAGTAATTACGACGGGCTCAGAAAAACAAGGGTTTTCTATCCTCTTGCAAACCCAGTGATTCAAAGTAGCATATTTTTGGCATGCCTGGCTGGCTCAGTTGGTAGAGCGTATGACTCTTGATCCTCAGGATTGTGAGTTCAAGTTCCACATTGGGCGCAGAACATACTTTAAAAAAAATTGTTTGCATGTAACTTAAGCTTTTGAAAGCCCTAAGGTATCTGCAGTAGGTTAATCCTGATATAAGCGATGTTAATTTGTAGGAGCAAGAATGGTCTAAAGGATTCTCAGAGGTGGTATGATTTAGGAGGAAGAAGGGAATGACCGTGTGCCAGCGCCGTGCATCACTTATACCTGTTTTGGTTCTTACAAAAACTCTGAAGTACTCACAGCCCTGGCTGTATGGATGAGGAACCTGTTTGGCTTGGTCACTATGCAGTAGCAAGTGGGCTTGGAGGGAGTCAAACCCAGATCTCCTAGGACTGTTTGATTACTTTTTCTGCATGTGCCAGCACTGGAAAGTGAAGATGTAGTTACTTGGAGGAGGACACTTCAGGCTGGGACAGCAGCAAGAGTGTGTAAGTAGAGAAGACGAGAACATGAGCTGGGATGTGTGAGAACGGTGGGTGCACGAGTCCTACCATAGAGGCTTGGCATAGGGTTGTGGAAGGAAAGGCTGGCAGAAGGTCAGGCATTAGTGCAAGCTGAGGAGCTGGCCTTCATTGGCTGATGGAGCCTTTGTAGACGATTTGAGGAGGGATACTATCGTAAAGGTCAGTCAAGCAAGGCAGGTTATCCCAAGTAAACAAGACAGAAGCAAGACTTCAGGTAGTGTCCACAGACCATATATGGTGAAGGCCCAGACTGGAGAGGTGTCAGGGCAAAGAGATGGGAGTGAACAAAGAGGTAGAAGATTTGAGTGGTTACAAAACTGGAGCTGAACTGGTTGGTGGGAAGAAGATTGTTGTAGACACTACATGTTGGCTCTCAACCCAGTAGCCTTCCCTTCATCTGCGCTGGCGGAGCCCAGGTGTGGGTGGTGCGGGGAGCCCAACCCTTGCCCTTGTGACTCTAGGAAATCCCGACTGGTCTAAGACATTCGTGGGAATCCCGTTAAGGGTTGGGGATGTGATTCCTGTCAGGTTGGCTTCTGGTAAAGGTTTCCTTCGCTTAAAAAATGGTACAAGGAAGGAGCCATTTCTGCTTCCCTGGGATGTTGTCATGTATCCATGTGTCTCTTGGAGTTGAGGTGGGGCCATCTTGTGACGATGAGGAGAGCTAATTTTGTTAAATGGCAAAGCAGAAGGTGGAGGGAAGTAGGACCTTTGTGCTTGGTTGAGTGGCTGAATTAACCAACTCTGGGATTTCTCTGCCTCAAGCTTTCCTTGTTTTGTAAGATAATCTTTGTTTACAGCAGGGGTTGGCAAACTGGCCTGTGGGCCACCCACCACCTGTTTGTTTTGTTTTTGTTTTGTTTTTAGTAAAAAAATTTTTTGGAACATAGCAGTGCCCATTTGTTCACATGGTGTCTGGCTGCTTTTGCATTGTAACATCAGAGTTGGGTAGTTGTGAAAGAATATACAGTCTCCCTCCCGCCCCCCCCCCCCCCCCCCAAAAAAAACTATCTGGCCCTTCAGAGGAAGGGGTAACAACACCCTGGTTTAAGCCATTTTGAGTTAGGTTTTCTATTCTTCTACAAAGATGCAGGCCTTATTTTGTACATTTTTACTGGAGATCGTTGTGTAGACAAGGGCTTTGTAGGTCAAAAGTGTGGTCAGGACTGAAGATAGGCATTTGAGATTCAGCACGTCCTAGAAACCAAGTAGGAAAGCGTTTCTAAGACCAATTAGTCACTACTGTTAAGTTCAGATTGGTCAGTTTCCATGTGGTAGCAAAGAGCAGGAGCCAGATTCTTGAAGGGATAGGAAGAAAAGGCCAAAAGATAGATTCGTTTGTTATAAATTAACATAAAAGACCCAGACATTTCAAATGTCAAAGTATGACCTATTTTGATGGTCTTAAATATGAAAATTAATGTTGAATTGGCTTGTCTCAGTCAAGGAAAAAATTATTTTATAGCCTCTGGTTCCTGCTCCTGCCCCGACTCTATGGTACTGGGCAAAGAGCTAATGAATACAATATGTCAAACCCTCAGTTTATGCCCAACTGGTGACCCTTCTAGGATCTTTCCTTACAGGGACTAAGACCTTCTCTCTGTGGGCATGGCCTGCTTGTTACTGGCTTCAGCAGATCCCTCTCTCTGGCTGATGCTACTGTGAGCCCATTGGCACTGAGGTGCTGGCAGGGGTAGAAAAACTTGATCGATTTGATGGCAGGGAATATATGATCAGACGGCAAATCCATAGGCCATTGCACAAAGCATTGATTTTTTAGCAAAGGCATTGAGCTGTCTTCAAAATGCTAATGAACAGGTGAGATGAGATGACAGAGGAAGACAGCCAGAGCCAAGGATGGTTTATTTGATAACTTTGGTGGAGGGCAGGAAATTGGGGGGTAGGTTGGGGGTTGGTATCACATCAGCATTTAGGGGAAACAGCACAAGACATTTCATTTCAAAAAAGTTGAAAGGTATTCCAGAAGAGTTGAGAATTTCAAAGAGGAAGACTCCTATTAGCCATAGGTATTTAATTTGGATGAGACCAGGAGTTAGGGGATCATCAAAGATGTGATGGTGAAGTTGGACTTCTGCTGAAGCTTGCCCCTCCCAAAGACTTTGGAGCCATTTGTGTGCATTGAGTGTGTACTCAGAAGTTTTATTTCAAACTAATCTTATTTAAGAAGTTGTAGCTTGAAGGTCTTTGGAGAAGATTCCCTTTTTTTGCTACTGCGAGATTTTGCAGTGGTGGGGCGGGTGGGGGGGGGGGCGCGGAGGATTTCTTGCTTTTCTGCCATGCCCAAACTCCTTGAGGATAGGGACTTTGATTTTGGTTGGGTAATGTTGGTATAGTTCTTGGTATACAGTAGGTGCTTCATCCTTAAGTATTGGCAAAGTGCTATACTCCTAATTTTATAGGACTTTATTTTAGATATCCTAATCAGTCTAGGTCCAGTAGTAGTAACTTCTTCCAGAATGAAAATTCACAGCCTAGCTTTGACACTCTTTGGTTTCATGAACCTGATAAATGTGTGTCAATGTGTATGTTGTGTTTTTACTATTTCTTTTTCATAAACAGAACTTGAGTTTACATCCTTATGGCTCTAGGAAATAAGGACTTTCTATTTTACTAGGATTTGATTTGTGGTTATCACTTAGGAACTGATGGAACAGTAAACTAGAGGTTGCATGTACATGGCAAAGACAGGGCTAGGAAGAGGTCTCAGAGATGGCCACCCTAGTCCATTTACTTTCCAGATGAGGAAAGAATATAACTTCTTCATCCAAAGTCCAACTGATAGTTTTTTTGGAAGGAAGCCATCACCCAGCCTAGTCCTTTTTCTCCTTATTGGAACCAAATACCTGCCTCCCCTGCCTCCCCTGCCTCCGCTTCCATCCTGTGCCGAAGTATAGATGAAAGTGAAGTGGAGACTCTCTTCATCAGAGTATACACTGGATAGCAGAAGTAATGTGTCACAGAGGAGAACGAAGTATAGGTGTGTTGGTGGGTAGGTTGTATCTGGTTTTCTGCTTGCTTTAAAAAGTGAAAGTTTTAACAGATTTAGGGGACTGTGGATACAATTCTATGTACACTTAATGTTTGTGCCCAGCATCTCTTTGGTCTGTAGGATAGAATGTTCTTTCCCTACATCCTTCAAGGACCCATGGGTTATACTTTGTTTTATGTAAAAATAAACATACAGAGGTACAAGGTACATACCTATATTCTTTTGCACAGTCTCTGAATTCTGCTGGGAGCTAGCCAGCCCTCATCTTCCTTTCACTGTCCTGGTTTCCAATTCAGGCTTTGGGTGCAATTCATGCAGAGAGAAAATCTGCCTTCCTCATTACAAGTTTCTTGAGCTTCTAGGCTTTGGGGGCAGCATCAAATATGGGGGCAGAGTGTGATAACCCATCTGGCAGCTGTAGCCTCAGCCTCTCAGAAGACTGCACAGAGATCCCCCACCATGCTTCAGGTTCCAGGAAATTGGGCTGCAGAAGAGCCAGCATCTTCCAGGTGTGGTCAGAAAGCATTTTTAGACTCATGAAAGGCCAACTGAGGCATCTGCCGTGTTCCTGCCTCTTCTAGGGGATGATGCCCGAATCTGGGATAGAGTGGATCTTCAGGTGTTTGGGAGAGGGGAGTGCTCTGACCCCAAGAAGGATTGCAGGTTGGAGCTGATTCCAGACTTACCTCCAGTAGAGTTTGGTTTTCATCTGTGGTCTGGAGACTTTCAGGAATAAAGTTAATTATGCCTTTCTACCATTACTCATTGGTTTTTGCCCACACAGAAGTGAAGGTGGGCTTCTGGAGGCTTTCTAGGGACACAAGGAAATGACCAAGTGATTGAGACCAGAGTGGAAGATGACTGTTCTAGGTGCAGGCTCCCAGTGGCATCGCTTGATCACTGTTGATTGCTTCAGTTCTTTTTCATAAATCTCTTACCTTCCAGGCAGAGAGGAAAGAGTGCAGCTTGCTGACTGGCACACAGCTTTCCAAGGAAATCACAGGACTCAAGGAGAAGTGGAATGTTAATTTGCTTCACAGAGTTGAACCTGCTTTGTGGAGCAGGGTCTGGGCCTTGGGTTCATAATGAAATCACAGCCAGCCCTTATTGTTCATACTGGAAAACGTATTCCTGTTTATGTACCACTAATAGCTAGTTTTCAGAATGCTGAGTTTCTTCTCATAATTGTCCACTAATTTGTCGTCCTCCTGATGGGGAGGAATGATAATGTATTTGAAGTCACCACTGCTCTTTGGGCGACTGGGTTTGTTTTTGATACTTTCAGATATTTCAGACATGAACCTTTTATATGCTTTATGTGGTGCAATATTCATATTTATTAGGGCTATTTAATAGCATATGTAAATGAGTTCAGTGCAGCTGTGCTGGACAATAGTCATGGAAATGAATTCATTTTGTTGCCTTTTTTTTTTTTTTCCCCTTTGATACTGGAGATCTTTACATATTTTTCTTGATGGAACAGACCAGGATCTTCAGAAAAGGTGACTCGTGTTTTCCTTTGCCTGCGGGGAAACAGTTTGAGTTTCATTGTTTCTTATGGTTCCTGACCCACACTAAAATTGATTGCATCAGAAATATTTTTGTAAGTTTTGTCTCTGCTCTCTGGAGGCCTGCAGAGAAAATTTTGCTCTGGATGGCTGTGGTTTACCAGAGTACCAGCACCTTCACATTTTCCATAATGACTCCTTTTCCAAACTCAGATCACCTTGGAGTTCCTTCTGAAACAGAATCAAGGACTAAATGGAGTTGCTTCCCGAGTGGGATGAATTCAGGTTTTGGAGGCCTCCTATAACTGCCCTGGTTGCCAGCCTCTTGCGTCTGCTGCATATTGTTGCTGCTTTCAATCTTTGGTGAGCATGCTGTGTTGGAATTCAATCAAAAACAAAGCCAAGGGATCCCTGGGTGGCGCAGCGGTTTAGCGCCTGCCTTTGGCCCAGGGCGCGATCCTGGAGACCCCGGATCGAATCCCATGTCAGGCTCCCGGTGCATGGAGCCTGCTTCTCCCTCTGCCTGTGTCTCTGCCTCTCTCTCTCTCTCTGTGTGACTATCATAAATAAAAAAAAAACAAAAAAAGAAAAAACAAAAAAAAACAAAGCCAAATTGGCCCTGGGTAAACCTCGAGGGCCTGTCTTGTGGTATACCAGTCATTGTCTTCCTCAAATCCTCATGCTTTTTCATTTGTGCAGCGATTCAACATTTCCAGAGCCCTTCCAAGTCACTCCCTTTGTCCTTTGACAGAAAGTGCCCTGAAAGGCAGGTGAATGTATTCTTAGGATTCATGTTGAAGCAGCCAGCAATCAATATCGGTAGCACTAAAAGGTGGAAATTACTCATGTGAGTAAAGAGAGCTTTGCTATGAAGACTGTTGAGACCAGCTGGGAGCCAATCCTACAGAGGCTTTTGGGAAGCATGAAATAAGGGACTGGGCAGGCCTTGGGAGGTAGCAGTAAGTAGACCTTAGCTGCTGAGGTCATGTGGGTGAGCTTGCCGTTGGCTTCCTGACAAGAACATGACAGTGTCAGGAGTGGCATGTACTGGTACTGAGCTGTTAGGGATCAGTTAAACTGGTGGTTTCTTGTTGCCATGACTATAGATCAGTTTTTTTATCCCCCTTCTCCCAAATCACCCCCCCTTCCTTCCCACCACCTCCCCCTCTTTGGTACTTTCTCAGACAAAGCTGTAGGAGAGCCCCCCCCGCCCCGCCCCCCGCCGCCCCTTGGAAAGTCTTCCCTGTAGTTATTCCTTTTCCTTCCTGAGATTTCATTTGGAGGGATCTGACTTTTCATGGGACTGAGTAATCTCCAGAGCTAAGGCTTTCAGGAGGTCATGTGGCTTTCCCAGGTTCCTACAGTTGGCCAATAGAAGAAGGGTAGTCCTTGTCATTTCTTGAGATCTTCAGTGTTGTGATGCCAGGGACTTCTGCCGTCATCATGTGGGTCTCTTCAGCGGTTCTCATAGTTTGTTAAATTAATAAAGTGAGTTGGCCAGTGCCTGTGAGTAGGTAAGATTTTCTTTCTGAGAGCCCAGGACTAGCCACTATTGACGCATATTACAATCAGCATTGTTCTGTACCTTGCTGTCGGTGAGAGGACCGTTTGACAAGCCAGGTGAGTTCTAAGGTATAAGATAATGCAGTCGGAATGCCCAAAGCAAGGCTCTGATGTATGTGGTTACAGTGGAGGAGGGTGGCCACCTAGAATGAAGAATTCCTCCTCATTTTGGAAATGTCCTTACTATGTGTTTTTTTTATTTTTATTTTTAAGCAAAGAGAACTCTAGAGATTAAATGTTCCGATAAGCAGGACACTTTCAGGAGACTGTGAGTAAATCAATGTGTGTGTTCCCAGTAGTATATGCCCTGGAGGAAACCCCAGAGCCCAGAGCTTCCCTTAGCCCATGCTCTGGGCCCTTGAGGCATGTTGTAATGAAATTACCTGCACAGAAGTTTCCTATAAACACAGTTAAGAGGAGCCTCTTCTTTGTCTTTTCTCTGAAACACCAAGTGAGTTTTCTTCAGACACAGAGCAGCTGGAGGAAAACAAGGATGAGGCATGAGTTCTTTTAGCCCAGAAATGCGCCCAGACCTTCACATCCAAGACACCTGGGGAATGTTTTCAAAATTAGGACCTCCCATAGTGACGCTGGGAACTGAGTTGTCTTTGCAGAACTTTCCCGAGGACCCTGGTTCCCTTATGAATGGGCTCTGTTCTAGTCCAGCTCCATTGATTTGTGGAGGGAGCCAGCAGGGCACACAAGGTGGAATTTCCTGGCGTAGGAGCAGCAGAGCTGGGACAGAACCTGGCTTCTGGGCCCTTGCTCTTTGTCTCCTAACCAAACTTTTCAGAGGCTCTTACAGCTATCCTGGGCATATTAGAAGCCAGTAGATCTAGGGGACAAATGAGTTCTGTTTCAGCTGGAGCCTTGGAGCAGTGTGAATGGGAGACAAGACAGTAACTGTTCCTTAATCTGCACAACAGCTTTGCTTTGTCCCCATGGACAATGGCTGTATTGTCCTAATTCTCATCCCTTGATGGGGGACTATCTGTTTAGGGGGTGGGCTGGCAGTGTAGATGGAAGCCAGCCCCCTCTGTACCATACTTTTATAATGTGCTTTATCAAATGCAGTTTGTGTGGGCTTTGGTAAGACCTCACGGGCCTTGGAGTGCTGAATAAAAGGAAATCAGTGTCTTGAAAATGATTTTTGAAAGGCAGGTGATGTATTGATCTTGTAGGCTTTGTCCATGGGTGAGCAGGGAGCAGTGCAGAAATAAGAGGGCTCTCTTCATTCTAGGTGCTGCTGCTGAAGCTGTTGGAGCCAAGCTCCACAGTTCTGTACTGCGCCCTGGCACTGTGACAATTCCACCCTTCGATGTGATGGTGGAGTGCAGAACCAGACTTGTAGCTGCTGCTTTGCTCCCAGGGAGGCTCCTGAGTATAGTTTTGGGATCCGGTTGTCCAAGCTTCAGCTCTACAGTTTGAGGTCTGTGGACCTAGACAGGTTGCTTAACTTCCCTGTGCTTCGGTTAAAATTGTAGCACCCAGTCGTCCTAAAAATGCTTCAGTTAAAAGGATGCTACCTACCTCATGAAGTTGTTGGTGGGATTAAGGTGCCATAATATCAAGTGCTTCGAGCCTTCCTGCAACACAGTTGCAATTTAATATTAAATTGTTCATTTAATATTAGTGAAACCACCCCTGCCAAGAAACCCTAGCTCAAATATCTGCATTACTTCAGGTTCCCAATCTTGACTTTTTGGTTTGATCCATATTTTCCCTAATGGTGATTTTCAAATTTATTTGTACTTGGCTGTTAGTGTTGTTTGTATTCTTGTGGGTAACCTCTGAGCATGTGTGGGTGAAATTTAAATAAATTGAAATGCTAAGCTTTTGTCATGGAGTCCAGAGTGCTTGAATTCAGAATGACAAGATTTTCCTAAGCACAGAGTTGCAGATGGGCTAGTACTGCATTGAGCTTTTGACCTGAGCACATATCCTGACCTCCTGCCCTGGGACCCTTGCCTAAGTGTATATCCCTTCCTGGTCCTGTTTTTTCCTTATTCAGGCCCATTTAAGGTCCTGGAGTCATACCTCGTCGGATGAACTTCCTAGCATAGATGGATTCTTCTACTTAAAGCGCAGTGTATGTTGTCAAAAAGCCCAAAATGTGATAAAAAAGCTTAGTATTCCTTACAGCTGGCAACTTGTCATGTAGGTGTGATGATACACATGCACTGTGTTCCTACAAACAATTGTAGATGCTCGCAGCTGGACTACCACTCTTGCCACCTACAAGGGCTAACTGTCCTGTTTAAAAACAAAAACAAAAACAAAACAAAAAACAAAAAAAATAAAACTAGATTGTTCGCACCGGACCAGGCTCTTGGAGTGGGGAGGTATGAAGTGCAAAAGAGCAGTCTGCAAGCTTGATGGGGGGGGGGGGGGATGCTAAATTGGGGAAATGTCAGTGAGTAGAGAAAGGGATTATGAAACGATATATTTCCACCAATACATATTAGGTGTGAAACACATAGAATGGATCTCATGAGCAAGGATGGAAGCCGTTTTAGGAGTGGTAGTTCCAAGCTGGATCTTGAAGAATAAAATGGAGAGATTTTCATATGAACTGGCATGTGCTGAGAAGGAAGGTGTATGTTTGACATGACCACCCAGCAGGACCCCATACTCTACCTAGTAGGGAGGCTTGTGGTGGGGGGACTGAGTGATAAGGCATGAAGAGTTGCCAGCTCAGGTGCAAGGAAATCCTTGAAGCTCCTTGAGGGAAAGCTGTGATGCAAATGGTGGCAGCATGTGCTGGAAGGTTTCCACCAGATGGGAATGAATGGAAAGCTGCTGTAGCAGTGTGAGAGGGAACAGATGCTGGCTGGGCTGCTGGCAGTGGGAAAGTGAGGCCACATGTTCAGACACAGGGGAGAAGTCATCAGGATTTGTTCAAAAGTTAGAGTGAAGAAATAAGGGAAGAAAAATTTCAAGTCTCCAAAGCTTGAGGACCAGCATGGATGGTATTGATTTTGGATGAAGATCACATGAAAGCTGGAAATAACTTTGCAGCAGGAAATCATTCATGGTCCTCAAAAGAGCTGAGGAACTCCTATGTCCCCGGTTCAAAGTTTGGACTCTGGACTCTACCTGCCTGGGTTCAACTCCCAGTACTACTTAGTTATTAGCTGTGCAATTTTGGGTAAATTTTCCTGTTTTACTTTCCCTACTTATATGGGAATGATAATATCACCTCATAAGGTGGCTGTGAGAATTTAAGCACATCTGAGATGTGTAGAACAGTGCTTGGCATGGAATAGCACTCAATAAATGTCAGTGTTTTATTACTATTAGTATTCATCATATTGAAATCAGACTGTAGATGTAGGGTCAGACTTAGGGCTGAAGATGAAAGGTCTAGAGCCAGGAGATACAGATGAACCAATTCTGAGAATAAAGGATCTTCTCAATGGAGTGAATGCCGAGGTTGATACACAGGGGACTAGGACAAATGGAGGTCAGTATAGTACCTTGGGAAGACCCCTATGTATTAGTGGGAGGATAATGCGGAATCCAAGATGGACAATGAATAACTGGAGAATTAAGCAAATCAAGAGACTGTGTTGTCATGGAAACCAAGGAAAGGGAGTGTGCATGTGCGTGTATGTGTTTTAAGATGTCCAAATCAGATACGTTGAGAATTGAGTGCAAGTTGAGGGGGAAAATACCTTACCACTGATTAGGCCTAGATATTGTTAAAGACGCTAATGCAGTTCAGTTCTGAGATACTGTAGGAGCCAAGTCCAAGGGTTATGAGAAGCAGGATAGGAGAGGATGGGAAAAATGATGAGTGGCCTGTAGAGGAGGCATGGGAGCAAACATAACACCCTACTTCCCCACGAGTGGAGTATTTTTACGCTCTCAGGGAAGTAGGGGGTTGCATTTCAGATGGAAAGCAATCAAAAGAAGGCAAGACATCAGAAATACAAGTGCAGGAAGGAGTAAGTGCAAGTGTCTGGGGTGGGACTTGGCAGCATGATGGACACACAGAAAGAAGGAAAACTCAAACAGGTTGAAAGGGCCATCTTTTCCAAAATGAGGGAAGGGGGTACAGGTGTGAAGGGAATCTTGAAAAGACACAGGCCTGTAGACAGATTTTCTCTATGGGGGAAACATGTAATTTTGACTTATGTGACTGATTTGCTTCTTGAACTTTTATCTGCTGTTTTTTTTCCTTTTATGCAAAAGATAAATTTCCTTGCCCTAATGCGTCTGGGCACTGGGAAAGAAGTAACTCAGGAAGTTTTAATAGCTTTTATTTTAGAGGTCATTTCTACTAGAAGACGTGAGTTTGGAAACCAACCCACAAAGGGATCTCCTTGTTCACACTGGCAGATGCCCCGTCTGTTGGCTGGAGTGCCTCCGAGGCTAGAGGCCCTGCTTGCTCGGCAGTCCCAGAGCAGGTACAGGTGAGGAACAGGTTACCGTAGAGTAGCTTCGGTCAACATGCTCTGAATCCCAGAGTAAGTGAGCAGTCCTCCTAAGGTTTCTTTTTCCAGCTTCAAATAGATGAGCTGAGGGGGATAATGAGGTAGCCAATCCAGACCCACCTAGGTGAGCTCACCTCCCTCTCTGCTTTGTTTTTGGAAAATTCTTCATCTCTTGGTCCTTTCAAAGAACTGGCTCATGTCTATAAATAGCCTCTGATAGGTTCTCTTCCTATTTGGACTCCATGAATAAAATCAAGCCATTTTACAACTATACAGCAAGGTTCTAGATGGGGTGCTACTGTGCCATGTGTATGGGCTGTTGGGGGTGAGGAAAGGAGAAAACAAATGCCCAAACCCGCAAAGAGGACAGGGAGCAGGGTGTAGGTGGCAGCAGAGGCAAGGGGTGTCCTCTCAGTGTGATGGGGGTTGAGAAAAGCCCAGCGATTTGGAGAATCGATACACAGGTGACCCCAGGATCCTGTGCTTGTGTGGTAGTGAGCATCCTGAGGCATCTCATTCTCTCTGACTCTCCATCGGCAGCGCAGCTTGGTCGGCAAAGGCAAATGCAAACATTTCCACGCTTCTGGCCACTGGTAGTTCCAGTATTCCCAGTGGACACTGCCCGGACATGTGTCCTTGTGGAATGATCCTAAATCTGTAAACATCCAGTTGAACTGTTTCCTGGCAGCAAAAAGCTTCAAAAAAGGAAGCACTTGAGAGAGGAAACAAGTTGTCTGAAATCTGATGGTATGTGGGAAGTCATTCTTCTAGAACCAGGTACTTCAGTGAGAGCGGACCAAGAAGAGAAGATTTAGGGGAGAACAGAGACATAAACAACCCCTCTGAATAGTGCTAATAATCGCCGCTGTTGTGATTGTTGGCAGTAACTGGCATTTGGTGAAGACCTCGGTTTGTAAAGCATAAAATGTTACGCTAAGCGCGTATAATTTGTGTCTCCTTTGGTATCATTCAGCCCTTGCAACAACTTGTAATAAATTAGATACTACTGTACCCATGCTTGATAGGTGAAAAAATTATATTGCTCCTGCCCCATAGACACATGGCCTTGGCTGGCTTAGTGCTGATAGGTTCCCAAATGCATTCTCTTTTTTTTTAATTTTTTTTTTTTAATTTATTTATGATAGTCACAGAGAGAGAGAGAGGCAGAGACACAAGCAGAGGGAGAAGCAGGCTCCATGCACCGGGAGCCTGATGTGGGATTCGATCCCGGGTCTCCAGGATCGCGCCCTAGGCCAAAGGCAGGCGCCAAACCGCTGCGCCACCCAGGGATCCCCCAAATGCATTCCCTTAAGCAGTGAAGTCGTTCTCACAGGGCTGCTCATTATTCTTTTACATTTGGTGCTTTAAGGTTTGAGATCCCTCTGGTTGAGGTTTGTTGAAGCCTGCAGTTGGAAAACTTGAGCACCAGGCTTCCTCATTATCTGCATCTCTGTCAGAGTATGTGATAAACCTTGGTGCACACAGTCTTGCTGATGTTCTTTTTGGCGAGAAGCACCATATTTCATTACTTGACAAGAAGGCCTTTCATGTGTTTGACCTGAAGGACCTGATTAGCAGAGGCAGAAAAAGGGAATCAGCATTGCCATGTTTAAAAATGTAAAAGAAGGGTTTTGTAGGGTTGTGTGTTTTTGTGTTTTTTTTTTTTTTTTTTTTTGTCATCCCTCCTACATACCCTGGAAATCCCATAATTAGCCCAACAGCCTTCTTCTGCTGATGGATTTCCTAAATCACTCCCAGCAAGAACTTGGGTGATCTGTATGTCCCTTCTAAATTAAGGGTCTTGGTTTTTTTTCCCCCACTCCCAAAATGTTCCTTTCCCACGAAATCCCAGAAACACGGACTCCTAAAATATTACAAGCCATTGGCTTCTAAGTGATTGCAATTACACTGAGTTCATAAGCTCAAATTTCTGAAGAGGGGAGTAAGAGTTAAAAGCAAGCGTAGCTCAATGGTTGTAAGCATTTTTGTCCTCAGAGCTTCGAGATGGAAAAGACTTCCGGTCCTCTGTAGCTGAAGAGGGTGATGACCTACTGGGGCATATGGCTGGTTTTCATTCTTCAAATTTTTATCAACTTAGATACTGTTGACCAATATGGTTATGTAAGAAGTTGACAAGTACTCATCAAGCTCCCATTCACTCAAGTCCTGTTGTGGGGGAGGGGGCAAGGATGACTGGAGAGACACAAAGGGGCCCCTGCCCTCCTAGGATTTAGAGTTGAGTGGGGCAATGGGCCTTTACCAATAAACCCCAATACTTAGAGAACCCTGAAGGCAGAGTGGCAAAGAGCAGCATGAGGCACTGAATGTGCATACAGCCTAGTCTGGGGGGTGGTGGTCAAGGGGAGCCTTTTGGAGGCCTGGCCATTGAAGCCAGGGATTGAGGGCAGCCCCACGAGAGCTGGTGAGGGAGGGTTGAAGGATGCAGTGGTGCAGTGGCTTGAGGAATCAAAGACACCAGCACTAGCAAGATCGGGGTGTCCGTAGGTTCACAGCTCTGGCCGACTCCCCTTTCCCTAGCAGGGGCAGAAGGCTGTTCCCTGAGGGTGGAAACCTACTTCCCCTTTCTCTTCAAAGTCTGTTTCTGTATCTAAAAATGAACCGGAGCCCCATCTGTTTGCTGATTTTTTTTTTTTTTCCCAAAACCCTTGAAATGTTTGTTATTTTTAATACAGCTTCATGTGACTTTTCTCATCTAGAGAAGATGCTTCTCCGATTCAGGTGGTTTAGTGATCACACTGGGGATCTGTAGGCCCTCCCCCTGAAAATGGAAGTGAAGTGTCTGTGAGCAGCCTTCTAATGGGGGCGAAATCATGGTTGCTGGGCTGCCTTCCCTGCACCCCCCACCCCCATATATAGCCTGTTTTTCTGTTGCCTGAATTTAACTCAGGTGAAGACAGAGCACTTAATTCACACTGAAGTGATCTGTTAGCCATGGTAACTAAGGCGTCTGTATGTTTGTACCATAATAAATGGCAGTGGCGTCATCCCTGGGTGATGGTTCTCTTTGAAGGAATCTGCGCTGAGTGTAAGCTGCTTGTGGTTTTATTCATGCCACACCACCACACACCAAACGCCTTTGGTAATGCTGCGTTGATGGGTGGATAATCTATTATATGCCAACATGTTATTTCCTCATGGTGTCTGTTACTTCTGGGTCTAGCCCTCAGCCAGTGTCCCTGTATCAGTCCCTGGACCCTTCTCTCCCAGTCCGTTTCCATTCTACTGAGGGATTAAAATTCTCCATCCCACTCTGTGCTTCCTGCTTAGAATCACCGAGAAGCTTTCCATTACTTTTTCAGGATGAAGTCCAGAATTCTGAGTGGACTACCGGGCCATGTGCCCTCTTATCCTCCCTGTTCTCTGACATCTCTTTATTCACCTGGTGGCACAAGCGTGCCCTGTCTTTCTGTCCCTGGCCTCTCCTGGGCTGTTTCATTGGCCTTGCATGCTCTTCTCTGCTGCTCACCTAGTTATCTCCTCTTTTTTTCCCCCTTCATTTCCAGCTGGAACATTCTTTATCTCTGAAGACCTTTCTTTGGACCCTAGATGTCTCTGGTCCCTCTTTCACTTGCTTTCATATCACTCAGACATCTAATTCATAGCATTCATCCTAGGTGGGATATATTTAAAAACTATTTATATTTCAAAACTAGTCCTTCATCTTGTCCAATCACGCTGAAAGCTCAGGCCAGATGTTATCTTGCCGTGGACTTACCTGTGAACCCCAACAGTTAGTGTGTGTAACTCTTCAATATTTTTCAGCTATGGACTTTAAGTATTTCCGCTTTTTCTTCCCTAGACTTGCGCATAACTTTTGGGGGGGGGGGTAACTTAAAGGATTGGATGGCCATGAGGAGTCCCCAGATCTCTTTGCCTAAGAGCCAGTAATTTTCTCATTTTGGGAAACCTATCAAAGTTGCATTTGCTGACATGAACACAGGAGCAGCTATGTAGCAGTTCAATCCACTGTAGCTCTCAGGTGATCAGCTCACATTAGCATGCTGCTTTCCTGGGGCAATTCCACACACAGGGTCTTGTTAGACCACCTGGAATTCCCACTGGTTGTTAGGAACTTTGTTAGAAGACTGAAGCTCAGGAAGGTTAGTGACTTGCTCCATTGTTGCAAGGGTGGGGGGGTGGGCTAAGGATAGAGAAGGTGTTCTGGTTTGAGGCAAGGGCTGCCCTTCCTGGTGTGTTTCATGCCAGCCTGCTGAACTTTAAAATGAAAATGTGCTTGTGCTTACAGAGGGTGCTGATTTGAGGCTTACAGGTAATGAACGAGCAGTGACTTGGGGCACAACTGAGTTGAGGTGGTTGGCATCTTTTTTTTTTTGTTTTTTAAATAAGATTTTATTTGAGAGATGGGGCAGTAGAGGGGGGATGGGTAGAGGCAGAAGCAGACTCCCCACCCAACAGGGAGCCCAACTTCAGGGCTCGATCCCAGGACTCTAGGATCCTGACCTGAGCTGAAGGCAGATGCTTAACCGACTGGGCCCCTTCAGCACCCCCAGCATCTGTTACTCTTAGAAAGAAATGTAGCCTGGCCACTGGACACTGAGGAACTAAGTTGGACTCTTTGATGTCACTGTGCATGAAACAGAAGGCTTGTTGGCTGTGGCTGCAGAGAATGCCCACGAGAGTTTGTGGAAGGAGGAACTTAATAAACAACTCACTAAACGGGTTACACGCTTTCTTTCAGCTGCCCGTAGATGTCTTAGTTACAATGAGTGACAGATTGTGGTGGGATGGGAGATGTGCTGCGGAGTCAATACAAGGCTTGCTGTGCAGCCTCCCCTGAAATTCGAGAACCAGTCCTTGATAACAGGCTCACTGCTAGATGGGGTGGGGGTGGGGGGTTGCTCAGCATTGGCAGGCGTGGCTCATTTAATAAGAGGACTAAAAATACAGTGGATGGAAGAAAGGTCAGGGAGAGGTTTAGCTAATAAATTCCTGACCACCCACAACCTAATGAAGAAATGCTCCCTGGTTGCCAGAAGCTGGCATGATACTGAGGGAGGAGGGGGATAAGCATGTGGGCTTATACCTGCTTCACCTGGAGACAGACTTCTCTGAGATGCAGGCTGGGGTGGGAAATCATGGGCTTCGGACCCAGACAGACCTGAGTGGGGACTGATGCCCTGCTTCTCACCAGCCTTAGTAAGTTACTTACTCTTCCAGAGTCTTTCTCATCCTGTAAAAAGGGGTGTGTGTGGGGGGGTGAGGCTACCTCACAGGGTAATTGTATGATTCAGATGTCACAAGTATGTGAAATTCCTAGTATGGTCCTATCACATGACAGCCAGATCATAAGTTGTCATGGGAGTATTTGCCGTAGGCATCCCAGGTGCTGCCACTGCTCCTCAGGTTCTGGTTCCTGTGGTCCGGGAACTTATGATAAAAACTAAGCCTGTCGAGTGCCACCCTATCTCATTGATTCTAAGACGCCTAGGCTTTCAAATTTCAGTATTCTGGAATCTCAGGTGTCTTAGAGTCAATAGCATGTCATGGTTTGATGGGCAGTGTTCTTTACTTTCTTAGAGGTGTGTCTTATCACGGTTGGCATCTGGGATTCTCTGAGACCTGTAGAAGACTCTGGAAAGACTCTCAGAGACTGGGTGCCTGGTGGGTCAGGACTTCGAGCCCCTCTCCTCATGCCATGCAGGGAACACCTGTTTCTCTGGAGTGTAACAGAATTTAAGATTGTGGTTTCAGTGAGTTGCTGGTTAAGTTATTGTGTGTGTGTGTTTGTGTGTGTGTGTGTCGGCAGAGGCTTATCTTTGAGGTGTAGGGGTTCAGTGGACTCATCTGGAAAGGCATGTTGGCAGTGAATTTCAGGGAAAATTTCTCCCTTGTTTGCCTGTGTGGGAGTTTAATTTTAGCACTTGGGATTGTGAATTATTTGTTGAATGGGACTCCTACCTTTGAAGCCCTTGTTTGCACCTGGTGGAGAGAATAAAGCTTTAAAGCACAAAATAGAATTTTCTTCCCTACTTGTTTCTTAGCATTTTTAGAAAATCCTAGTCAGTCTCTGGAGACCTTGAGCACCTTTCTCTACTACTTGAAACACTTTTCCTCACTACTCAGAACCCGTACCACACCCACACACACCCGTGTGTGCCCATGAGTGTGCGTGTGCACACATGCTAACTGGTGAGATCTTAACAAGCACTAGCCTTTGTAGTGACACGCACCTGCCCCTGAATCCACCACCTGGATTTGCATCTCAGTGCAAATGGGACATTGGCCAGGGTGGGACTCCTGAGTAAGCTTGTGTCCCTGTTTTTCTGGTTCCCTTCGAAGTGAGGTCCCTACAGTTGGAGTCTCCACCTAAGTGCAGGTGCTTTGGGATGCTTTCAGGCTCGAAACCCAGGTAGGACTGAAAGAAAACAAGTGAAATGGCTCTGTTCCAGCAGAAGCGCTTCCAGTATTTGCATTTCCAGGCTGGCTGGGGGGCAGCAGATGGGGGGGTGGCGCAAGGCTTTGGGGGGGTCATTCGGAACAACCACCTCTGAAGGGAAGGCTTCTGACAGAGTCACAAGGAGGAATCCCTGGCTATTAGGGCACAGGCCTAATTAAAGCCATCCTGGGAGGAGAAGAGCTAATTGAGCATGACCCCTCAGAGGACCTGTGACCTGTGACCTCTGACCTCACCCATGGCTGGGGACCTGAGACGATGCTCAGTGCTCTGCTGAGCATGCTGGGCAGGAAGTAGTGTAGATGCTCCCGGCCTGTCCCTGTGACCGTGGCTGTGATGGAGGGTGCTGGGCAGTCTACCTTCGGTGGGGCTTTTAACCTGCCCATGTTAGAGCTGGGCTCCCCTTTATGTCAGGAGTGGATTTGGGAGCCCTGGTTTTTTGGCGCCAGCAGGCCCTGGCTCTGGGGAAGGCACCGTGTCCAAATCTTATTCATGATAAGCTCTCCTACTCTCCTTCCAGAAGCCCGGGTGGCCTGTGGGAGAGACCATCTTCCCCGTGGCTGGCCCGAGCATTGAAACAACATCCTGATCCACCTTTCCCAAGGTGAAATAATTTCCATCCTTCCTAGTCACCCCTGCTCAAGAAAGATGCCAGCCATTTTCAGTTCTCTCTCCACTGGACCTGGATGGAGACAGTCCTAATTATGCTTAAAAAACACAGACTGGGTTTGTTTTCACGAGCTTTTGTATCTCTGACGTGGCTGAGTTCCGATGGATGACCCTCATGCAGATTCTAGTGAAGGGCTGCAGAGCGCCGCCTCCCCTGGGCCCTGGGCTTTGTAGATGTGGGTGACTCATTGCTGCCTACAGTGTCGGTGCTTGAGTCCTAAAGCACAGGGGCTTGCACACACCAGTCCCTTGGAGGCAGCGGCCCCTTGTTCAGCATCTCCTGTGACTCATCCCCAGGAAGCGAGGGCCTGGTCGCCTTGAGAACCGAGGTACGCTCCTGGGGATGCAGTGAAGGCATATCTGAAGGCGCTGATGATCCCCCCAGATCTCAAAGACAGCTTAGCTGGATAGAGGATTTGGTTCAGGGTATGTGTGGGGAGTGGGGCAGGGGTGTCTTCTTCTAGCATTGAACTCAGAGGATGAAAACTTCCAGCTTGTTTTGCTTTTTTATCACACAGCTGTTCCTGAGAAATGCAAATCCTTTTTAATATGTACATATGATCCATACATTTATTAAATTTTTAAGTTAACAGAGTTTTGTTTGTTTTTATTATTAAGTTGGCATCTAGCCTGCTGCTCTTCTCCAGAACCAGGCAGCCACAGGCTGGAGCGAGGTAAGGAGGTAGTGAGCCGTGTTGCCGTGAGCAGTGCAAAAGTGTGCCCTCAGCCTTACACCGCATGTATTCTAGGCTCTTGAATATATACCTAAGGGTGGAGTTGCTGAATCATGGCAGCAGTGTTTCACTTTTTGAAGTATTGCCAAATTATTTTCTAAAGCAGCCACACCATTTTACGGTTTTACCAGCAATGGATGGTAGTTCCAATTCCTCCCCATCCTTGCCAACACTGTTATAGGTTGTCCTTAATTACAGTCCTCCTCCTTGGTGGGAAGTAGTAGCTCATGGTGATTTTAATTCGCATTTCCATAATGACTAATAATACTGATCATCTTCATAATTTTTTGGATGTTTACATATCTTTTGGAGATGTTCAAATCCTTTGCCCATTTTTTAATTGGTTGGTCTTTTTATTGCTGAGTTATGAGTTCTTTATATATTCTGAGTATACGTCCCTTATCTGACCCGTTATCTGCAAATATTTTCTCCCATTCTTTGTTTACATGTTCTTGGTGATATCCCTTGAAGCACAGAAGTTTTAAACTTTATCCAGTTTTTTTTTTCTGTTGCTTATACTTTTGATACTATATGTAAAACCATCCCCTAATCCAAGGTTATGGAGATTTACTCTTATGTTTTCTTAAGAGTTTTAGGTTTTTAGCTTTGACATTTAGACACATGATCCATTTTGAGTTAATTTCTATATATAATGTGAAGTAGAAGGTCCAACTTCATTCTTTTGCACAGTTATCCAGTTGCCCCAACACCGTTTGTTGAAAAGACTATTTTTTTTTAGAAAGTCAACTTATTTAAACTAAAGAAAAAAATTCATCGGTCTTGCCTCATCCCCGACCTGCTGCCTCTGGCAACCACTAGTTTCCAATATCTGTGAGCTTGGTGTATACATCTGTGTAGGTGTGTATTTAGATTAAATTTATAATTTAGATTAAATTTAGGCACAAATCATAAAGTATTTCTTTGACTTATTTCACTTATTAACAAATGACTTTTAATTTTAAAAAGTAGCTTACCATTGTCTTAAGTTTCAGAATTGCTTTAATATCAAGCCATCAAAAGACAGGCTAAGAACTCAAGAGGATAAATCCTTGTATTTGGCAGGAGCCTTCACATATTAGTGTAGACAGGGTAGTTCCCTACCCTTGAGGTGTGTATGGAATGGTGATAGCTGAGAGGTATCAGGGGTAACTTGAGAGTGAGGGTGTTGAAGTATCCTTTTCAAGCCTCAATTGAGTTTCCTCTGGAAGCTCTGCCCTCAGCCTCCTTCATGCAGCTTTGACTGACTGCACAGGCAGGTCAGTCCTGAGCAGGAGAGTGAAGATTTTTATTCCTTTGTTCAGTGGTTCTCCTTGTGCAGCTGATGTCTTCTGAAATCCTAGGCAGGACTCATCATTATGCTGCCTACTTCCCGAAGTGTTGTCTATGCCCTGCACAGTGTGTGGGTATTTGGTTATTCATGCATTTATTACCTCTGCTGGGTAGTGAGCATCTACAAGGTGTGAAGAGGTTTTGTTTGTTTCTTGTCTGTACATTAGCTATGTATGCAGCTCAGAGAACACAATAAATGTGAATGGATCAAATTGAATTAAATCTTGGAATTGCACTGTAAAACTTTGGTTTTTCAGAATGCAGTCTTGGTGAAAGAGGACTTTCGTGTTTCATTTTGTGCCCTTTTTTTCCTAACAAGCTGGAGTCCTGTTACTTTTTGTTGGTATATGTTTCTAAACTTAATGTGGATCACAAGACGTTTTTGTTGTCATGCAGTGTGTCCTAATAAATGTGGCGCTGCAAAAACAAGATCCGGTTAAAGGAAAGGGTGTGTGTTGCTGCTTCAAAGCTCAGTGAAAGCTGAAGTTTGGTTTTGAAACTGAAGGTGCCTGATGTAAATGAGCATGTTGTTTCAACTAATGTTATGCTCTTGGAGACCTATTAATGCTCTGTGCTCTTAAACTGCTGGGTGTAATGAGGGTGGCAGATTGGAAAGGAGCTCCTATCCTTATAATTTAGTTGCACAAAAATCCAAATTTAGTGATTAAATACATTAGCAAATTGTTCAGATTGTAATAAATCTGTATTTTCAAAAGAACTCACTGTGATTTCCCTGCCTCTTTTACTTACCCACCCTAAACCAGACAAGCAGTGAAAATATTCAAACAACTTTACCCCTAAAAAGGTGCTTTTGAAAAATGAGGTCAATCTATTATCCTGTAACACCTTTGTGGACACATGAAAAAGAGAGATTCTGGCAAAACAAATTAGTACATTTTAAATTTATTGAATCTGGCTGTTCTTTATTCTTATTTTTTTTTTTTACATTGTTCATACTATTTTGAAAGCCTAGCTTTTAGAAAACACAGCACTTTAAAAACAGCAAGCACACTATATGTGCTTTAAAGAGAATGAATACATGGAGAAATTGGGGTATTTTTCTTATAATGCCTTAGTCATCTTGCCTTTGAAAAACATATATACAAAGTAGCAAACCTAACATGGCTGTGGTTCACTTTGCTGAATTGAACAAACATCTTTGCATATCCAGTAATACATCCTCAACCCTTTTCCTTCCATCGAAACTCAGCTTCTGTGTCCCTGGCACTATGCTAAATGCAGAAGTGCGTTGTTAGGTAGTTTAGTCCTGAGAGCAGGCATGTGTATGTAAAGCTAACTTTGTAAGCAGAACGGCAGGTGCCAAGTAAGGGGGACTAAATATAAAGGATCAGGACCAGGGGTTTGCTCCAAGATTTGGGGTTGTTGTTGCTTTTATTGTTTTTAGGGTGTGTTCCTGCAGCACGTTGTGGACAAGCGGAGCCTATGACCATGGTAGAAGGCAGAAGGAATAAAACTTCCCATTGATAAATGCTCGTCGATCGTCCTCAGATAAGGGTATATTTTGTTTCCAGGAGCCTGAGTTTAGAGGTACCATGGATTGAACTCCTGTATTGATTACTTTTAAGAAGTGATTTCTCGTGGAGTTTGGTTTTCATTTTCAAGGAGGTGTCCTTTAGGGAGTGGGAGTGTTTTTGTTTTTCTCTTTAAAGTATCATTTATGGCTTTGCCAGAATTTCATTGGAGGGATGAAAAGAGTGGTGACTGTGGAATTAGGTCTTGGTGTCCCTTATTAACTCAGTGACCTTTGATAACATAGTTGATCCATGCAGCATTCACTAAGCAGTGTCCTTGTATGCTCTGTGCTGTGCCGGGCCCTCAAAGACCTCATGTTGTAGGGAGGAACGTAGTCAGGGAACGGCTAAGGAAGGTTCGTGGTACTAGGGGAGGGCATCCCACCCTGTCTGCATGGATTGGGAAGGGCTTTCTGGAGGAGGTGCAGAATTCCTTTTTGTCTTTTTTTTTTTTTTTCCTTTTTGTCTTAATTTCCTCCTATGTAGAGAGAATAGTACCTCAGTGTGTTAATGCTTACATACTCAATTAAAAAATTAAGAAAAATAAAAGTAAAAATGCCTACCCCCCCCAGTCTGCTGAGTGAATGCTGGTTCCTGACTCCCTGCCTTGGGAGGGGCAGCAACAGGTACTTGGAAGCAGGGTGCTGAGTAAGAAGAGTTTTCTATGGTGAGGTAGATGGCGATCTCAGGAAAACGGGAGCACTGAAGGAAATGGAGAGCTGAAATGGAAGAAAGGGCCCAGAGCAGTTGATATTTTCTCATGTGACTCTCACCCACACACTTGCTACTCTTTACCCTGTAAGTTTGAGGCATCCACCTTCATGCAAAGTGATTAGTGCACAAGCTGGTACAGGCTGATAATGGGATATTTTGGTTGCCCAGCAATGGGCTCCTGTACCGTAGTATATTTGTTGTAAATTGTGCTGCGTTGCTTACAAAAATCACTGATTCATGCACCAATAAAACATCTTGATTTTTTTCCCCCCCATTTTTAACTCTGGAAAAAAACGGTATGGTTTGGAGCTGCCATGTGGTATGGTAGTTGCTTGCTGGGTGAAAGTAGAATGACCCACTCTGTGGCTCTCAACCCCCTTTAAAAAAGAAAGGAGTGGTGTTGAGAAAAAGGAAGAATTAATGTGTTTCACGGGATTCAGAAGAAACCACAAAGTGAATAGAGTGTCTGGGTGTCTGTTTTTCTTTCTTGGATGCTTCATTAACCAGGTGGTGTATTGATTAAAAATGAGATTTAGAAGAGTAGATGTTGGTACTCATCTTTACAAGGAAATGGAAGGTGTACATGCTACTCTGGCCAAGAGACATATTAAATCCTCTTCATGCTTAAGCTGCACATATTGGTTTCAGATTTGATCTTAAGTGGAAATTCTAATGATGGAATATAATTGAAGTTAGTGTCAAGGAGTGTTCTTTAGTTTCAAAATCTTTTAAGTACAGAATTAGAAATAATTTCCCCCGGGACAAGTTAAGTGAAAAATGCTTTTGTTTTGATAATGTGCAGGCCATATACCATCTAAATTTTATTCATAAAATGGCCTAATATACTTTTTTTCCCACTTGAGATACATCTACAGGATTAGAGTGAGGATTTTCACTTGTCATGTTCTGAGGATAGAGAGTCGAACAGGTATTTTGGGGGGAGTAGTTGTACTTTGAACATATTGTTTGCTCCTCCATTTACTGTGGAGCCTGGACTTGGAAGCCCCTGTGAGGCAGGCAGGGCAGGGCGTGTGTGGCAATAAGAAGGAAGGATCCCTAGATTGTTTTTTCTATAGCACTCCAGGGCAGCCACAGTTCATGAATTAAAGGCTTCGAAGCCAAGTTTTTATGAAGCTTGGGTTTTTCTGTACCGTTTGGCTAACTCTAGGGTGATCTGTAATAAAGGCCAGGGGACAGAAATATTGTTCTTCTCCAGGAAAATACCCTTTTGATTCTGTCTCAGTCTAGCTGTCCAGAAAGTTGATTGCAAACAGGACATTGCTGGGATAAATCTGATTAGGGCTCCCTATGGTGCAGCCTACAGCAGACATTTCACTTTCTAGCCCACTTCCCTCGTTTCTGTGAAGTCGATTACGGCCCTTCCAGGTAGCAGGGACACTTCTGGGGCTGACTGAGGGAATGGGGGCTGCAGGGGAACTTATGATCCAAAGACCCTGAACAATTTGATTTATTGAAAATCCGAGCACTGGCTTCATTCTAAGGGAACTATCTTCACCCTCATCTGCTGTTTAGGTGCATCAGATGGCCCCATGAGAGGCTGATGCTCTTCCTCATGCCAGTGTCACGTTTGTGGAGGAGACAGGTCCCAGAGAGGACCAGGAGAGGAAACCCAGGTTCAGGTGCAGAGTAGGTGTTTGCAGAGGCTAGCCTTTAAATTGGGTGCCTATGGAAAGGCGCACATGTTCCTGTGAGGTTTCACAGGACTGAACCAGGGGAGCTGCCCAGTGGCATTGAGTTGAATGGGGAATGGTCCTCAGTTCTGGCTTGAAGGTTCCCTTCCCCTGAGCCACTGAACCTCAGGGAGCAGTTTCATTCCTTGCTCAGTAGGAACATATAGGCCTTGTCTCTGTTGCGCTAAAGCCTGCCAGAATGGGGCCTGTGCATCTGCAGCCAAAACCATGTCCCAGAAACCTGCACATGGGCTCCAGGCCCTGTTTCTGCAGGACTGTCTGGATCCCAGACACTGTCATTCCTCAGAAATGATGGGGCTGGTCATGGCTCGGGTCCCACCCTACAGGCTTCTTTAACCCTTGCTGTGTGGAGGTAGTGAGGGAGCAGCACCTACCCCAATTAACCATGGGCGGCAAAGAGAGGCATTTGGGGTTCCTGCCTGGAAGGCCTCTGTAGTGGCCTGGGAAATGGAGCAGGAAATCCTTCTCCTCACTTCCTGTGGACTCAGTGGTCATGGAAATGGAAATATTTCGAGTTTGAAACCATGGATGGTGGGCCTCGTGGCTTGGAGTGGAGGCTCTGGGACTGATAGGAATGGGAGGCTTCGGGGAGGCCCAGGGGGAGACTGGGAACCAGCACTCACCCACTGACATACGGTTCCTCAGCATCCTTCTCTGTCTTTTGTGATCTCTGGGATGAGTCAGCTTGCTTCCCTTTCGAAGCCCGTCATATTTTGGATTGAATTGGATTTGAGAGGAGGACAACCCAGGGAAGGCACTCAGATCAGGGCTTCCTACCACACCTTCTGAGTTGGTCTACTTGGACCTACATCTGGTCTGTTTTCTCCTCTCCCCCTGGTGGAAGTATGTATCTCCTAGGTTTTCAGTAGGACTAGTTAACTTTAATAGGAGTCAAGATACTTAAGGTTCCCCCCCCCCAGACCCATAGCAGGGCCAACCAGGTTTTTAAAGTTGTAGGGGATATTATCTGTATGTATTAGAGCTAAGTCTGTTCTTTTCGTTGATAGCCGCAGTTGATAGGATGGTTAGCTGTCAGTGTTAGACGTGAACCAAGTGTTTATGGAGACTTCATGTCTGGTTTCTTAAAACAGTTCTTCATCATGCCCTAGTTTCATGATTTGATTTTAGCAGAATTAATCTGAAATGACTCACAATTATGAAATTAATTGCATTCAGCTTGAAATTAGTTTGTTAGCTGAGCCAGGCCCACCATCTTCCCTGGGGCAGTGGTTTGCACATGGTAGCTCTGGCAGGCTAAGGCCCTGTGGACTCCTCGGTCAGTGTGGGGAATGCACTTTGGAGCAGGCTGTCTCAGATGGGCCCTGCCTCAGTGACAGGATGTACAAGTTGGGTATAGGTCTAAAATGCAAGGTAATGATAAAGGTCAAGGAGGCAAAGCCTACTTTCCAGAAGAAAACCCAGATTCAGGTATTTGGGGTTGGAGGAGGTAGGATCTGGGCAAGTTTAAAGTTTTCAAGGTAGCCAATCCCGAGACAGGAGAGCTGCTTTAAGAGGGTGGGAGGGTTCCTTTTCCTGCTCCTTTATCCCTATCAACCAGGCCACCATTGACCATGGGCTGGGACAGGGGCCAGGAGGTTGGGCCAGTGAGGGTGATTTCTAGAGGGAAGTGGAAGTTGAGAGGAGGCAGATGGTAGAAAAATGCTGAGTGATAATTGGGTAGCTGGATGTCTGTGGTCAACTCAGCTACAGGAATGGACTTATTTTTTTCTCTGATGAGGAATATCTTTAGATCAGCATAAATGAGTCTGAGACTGCCTATATTTGATTTTTCCTTTGGAATGTTCTTATTTTCCTCACAAACTGACTTCATTCACACTGTTTGGCAGTACATGACCGAATTTGGAGCCTCATTCTTTTTGGCAAGAAAAGTTCATTAATTTTAGTTGGCTCTCCACACATTTCACAAATGTGCCTGAAAAAAATAAAGTGCCTCTTCTCACCACCTAGACACCATATAATTGCCAGGAGTGCTGGGTTTTCAGATAGAAAGGATGATCATTTATGTTGATTCTGTGAGGAGAAAGAGTTCCCCCAGCCCCCCAAGCTTTTGGAACTGGAGCTTCTGGGAACAGGATGGGAAATGCTGAAGGCTCGGTGAGCGGTGAGCGCAGACTTTCATGGCCACATTCCTGAAGATTCTCTTCATCAACCTTTAAAAGCAATGGGGGTGCCAAATCTTACAAATCCATCTGAACACCCTTAAAGGAAGGGCCCTGCTGTGGCATTTTGTTGAACTGGGATCTGACCCATGCGTGATTTCTCCTTCCACTTAGGATTTAAGAATTCAGGGCTAGGGAGAGACCTAAGTACCTGCTTTCATTCTTCATCTGCAAGTGAGTAGGGGCATAGGGAGTCCATAGAAACTTCTTCGGATGCAGGCCTAGCTGCATATCTATTTGCTTCCCTTGTCTTAATCCTCCCTGTATTAGGGTGTGACTAAGGTCCCCCCCCCCAAAAAAAAAAAATTCATGACCAGATCAGAATCTCCCAATGTGACCTTATTTGGAAATAGGGACTTTGAAGGTGTGGTTGAGATGTAACACTAGGTCCACGTGATCCTCAATCCAAGGTCTGTTGTCCTCTTAAGAAAGCCATGTAAAGACACAGAAGCACAGGAAGGAGGCCATGTAATGAGGTAAAGAATGTAGCAATGTGTTGACCAGCCAAAGAGTGCCAGGAGTTTCTGGGATCCACCAGAAACTTGGAGAAGCACCATGGGGTAGGTTCTCTCTCAGCCTCTAGAAGGAACCAGCCTTGCCAATACCTTGATTTTTGGACTTACAGCCTCCACATTTGTAAGAGAACTCATTCCTGTTGTATTAAACCATCCACTGGATGGTGCATGGTTATGGCAGCCCCAGGACACTGCAACATCCTTGCCTCTCCTCCATTGTACTCATGTCTCCTTTGCTCACTTACTGGAGGGTGCATACAGCTGTTCAGTCTAGTTTCTCCTTGTCCAGCCCCCATTGAAGCTCTCTGAATGGCCTGTGCTGATTTTCCTTTCTGTCCAAGGCTCTGCAGGAATCTGGTGTTTGAAATAGTCAGACCCTGCCTGAGTGTGATACCATCTTTCTCAACAGTGGATTGGAGTGGATCCTTGAACCATCTAGACTTTAAAATTGCCCACTGGCCAGCTTCCAGCCACAGCTTCTACACTTGCTTGAAGTTCACATCTCCACTGTTAGAGATGATTTGGGGTCTAATTTGGAGCTAAGTGTAGGTGTCAGAGGAAAGACAAAAGCCCAAAACAAAATTCCCTCTTCCCTTACCCCCCTGCCATGGCTTCCCAGACCAGGGCACAGAGCAGCTGGAGCCTGGACAGAGCTGGCTGTATAATTGATTGCCCTCCTGCCTGAGGCTGCCCCACTGAGAGGCACATATAGCCTTAGAGGAATAGCTTTCTATGCTGAAAAGAAAGCAGAGTGGTGAATAACAGCAGGCAGGGAGGCATTCCAGTGGTTTGGGCTGGCTTCACGATTCTGGGTGTGCCTTGAATGCCAATGGCTTCTACCAGTGTGGCCAGGGGAGGGTGCCTGGCATGACTAGGGTATGAGACTTGTTTTTTGCCTGGAGTGATCGTGACAGTAATTTAATATTTCAATAAGAATTTAAGGGATAGAGTCATCTTGGAACCTTTTCCTTGTCCTGTAACATAACTGTTTTAGGTATTTGTTAGAGAGTCGATGAGTTCTTAACCCTTGGTTTTGAGCCTCTATGAATCACAAGAACACATTCTTGTGCCTCTGCTGAAGGTGGTAGGGCCCTCTTTGTTTGGATTGAAGAGATTGTATGGCTTATTCAGTGAGGGTGTAAGTGTGTGTGTGTGTGTGTGTTTGTGCTAGCACCCACAGGGAAGTCTTAAAGACTAAAATGGCTCAGTTCTGCTAAATCACTGGGTCTTGGAGTGTCCATTTCTAAAATGATGGTGATAACAGTGCCACCATCAAGCCCCAGCAGAGTACCTGGCTCACCAAAGGTTAGTCTTTATCATTAACTGAGTTAGCTACTGGATCATCTAGTGGACTCTTACAGACCTCCATTGGTCTTTACAGATTGAAGTGAGGCCTAATGCCCTCATGGATTCTTACTGGAATGGAAGACTCTGTCCTCTTCCATCTATCAAGTTGGTTTGGAGAAGCAACCCAACATCAACACTGCAACCTTTACAAAGCCCTGTTATGAAGGCAGTAATTTTCTAAGAATAGGAAGCCTAAGAGGAGAGCTCCAAACTAGTTGGGGGCGGGGGGAGTATACCGATTTTAACCTCTAAAATTTGAGATTCTACTGAACCATGAGAGAAAACCTGTCTTGCAGAATCATGTGGTGTGTTCCTCCTTTGGTTAGGATCTTTGTGTGAATGAATCTGCTTTCCATTTAGGCCATTGAAATAGTTCTATCCGAAACATTGATTTAAGGCTCAAAGAAATCTACAACTTTCTGGAACAGAGCCTAGACTCCAGAATTAAACAAAAACGGAGTACTAGAAACAGCCATCACAAAACCCCCAGTGGCATGTTCTACCCTGCTAGAGTCCCTTCTATGTTGCCTGTTGAGGAAACTTTCAGAACTTTCTGAAGATCACTTTATTATATTTGAGATTGAGAATAAATACTTTTATGATAGAACCTTCAATATGAAAATATATATGAAATGATGAAAAGTAAAATGGTATAAAATCATTTTGCAGGTTTGACTGCTGACTTTCCCAGTTTATACCCGATTCGAGCAAGTAAAAGGGAAGAGGAAAGTAACCTATGTTAAATGCCTACTGTGCTCCAGGCACTTGACATGAGGTTTATTGTCTCCATTTTATAGATGGGGATGCAGAGGCTCAGGGGTAAGGCAGCTTGAAGTTCACCTGGCTTACAGAGTAGGGGAGTTGAGATTTGAACCCAGGTTTACTTGTCTGCAAAGCTTCCTCACTCTTGTCTGTGGACACCTACCTGGTGACAAAGGCAATCAGACTTCAACAGAAGCCTCAAAGAGGTCATCAAAGCCCTGAAAGAGCAGCATGATGAATTCTTGCTGAAAGATAAAACTGTTCTATGCTTCCTGTTTGAAAAGATAGGAAGGTATCTACTACAATACTCCATAGAAATATTAGCAGATAGTGTTTTTTTTTTGTGTGTGTGTTTTTTGGAGAGAGATTGCATGATCAGGGTAAGGCAGAGAATTAAGCAGGCTCCATGCCCACTGCAGAGCCTGACAAGGGACTCGATTCCAGGACCCATGAGATCATGAAGATCATGACCTGAGCCGAAATCAAGAGTCAGACACTTAACCAACAGAGCCAACCGGGCACCCCCAGTTATTTTATTAAGTTTTTGATAGGTGCAGATCACTTAAAATTCCTCTGGAATACCTGCCTTCTAACGGTGCTGGATAAACTAGATTTTGCTGTGTCTTGTTTTAGTTATAATGCAATCTCTGTCCAGTCCTTCCATGTTGATATAAAGAAGCAGGAATGGAGGAAGCATGGTTGTAGATAGTGTTTCTGCTGACTTTTTACTATATTTATTGATCTGATTTCTTTGGGAGTGCTTAGAAGCAAATAATTATTTGGGGTGTTACTGCTGTCCCCCCCCCCCCCCCCCCCCCCCCGCTCTGTATTGCTCTCTACTGGTTTCCTGAGGTGGTTTTGGTTTTGTGTTTGTTTTTTTTTTTTTCTTTTCCCAGGTGAGTGAGCATGCCATGTGCATTGTTTGGCTGTTACATGTGCAGGAAGGGTCATGTCAGCAGGGCCTTGAGTAATCCATCCTCAGTCTCTAGAGATGAATCATTCATGAAAGCAGGTTTTCCATCCTGCTCATTGGATGCAAGCTTTTCTTGCAAAGTTGATTTCCTTTTTTTAAATTAACTTTTGCTTTCCACCTATTTCCAACACGGTTTTTGAAATTTACAGTCCACAGAGGTGGTTTACTTTTTTTTTTCCTGAAGAAGTCCAAAGGAATGAGCATTCTTATCTTTAAGTACTATGTTGTGTAGTGAGTTCTATAAATGAAGTCTATGAAGATCATTGTGGATTTAGAAATTAATAGAATTGAATGTGATTTGTGCGGTGTATGTTTTCATGATCCATATAACTGAAGTTATGGTTCTTACCATCAAGTGGTTCCTACTTTGTAGGTTTTTTTAGAAAAATTACTGCCTTGAGATTTTATTTAGTTTACACATTCAGTTTATGAAAGGGTTTGTGTTGAAGAGGGGAAAAAAAACAAAAAACTACAGGGTTGGTAAGCTAAGGCATGGCACCCTTTCCAAGCCCACCTGTCTCATCCCTCACCCCCACGTCACACTATTTTTTGTGTGTATGTTTTGTGCATTTCTGTTGTTTCTGTATTTCAGCAGTGCATAAAGGGGGAAGTACTAAAATGACTCTATTCTTGGCCTTTGGTGCTTATTGAGGTTTGGTGGAATTAAACTTTGTCTTGTCATTCCCAGTGAGTCATTCTGCTAAGGCTTTGGAGAACCAGCTGAATTGCATCTTTGACTGTTACTGTTTTGTGCTAGTCTGCCAGTTGATAGGGTACACCACCAGGCTCCAGGGTCTCCTTTGCCAAGGAAGTGGAGCAGCATTCCCAGGATTTGACATGTGGGAGATGCTTAAGATTAGTAAAGCAGTGGCTAAAAGCTACATGTCATAGGTCCTACCCAGGGTTTATCACAGAAACAGGCTTATGAAATGAATACATATGACTTTCTCTGAGACTATGTCCTGATATTCTGTAGAAAAGCACATCCAGGGCAGCCCCAGTGGCTCAGCGGTTTAGTGCCTGCCTTTGCCCAGGGCGTGGTTCCGGAGTCCCGGGGATCAAGTTCCACATCGGGCTCCCTGCATGGAGCCTGCTTCTGCCTCTGCCTGTGTCTCTGCCTCTCTCTCATGAATAAATAAATAAAATCTTAAAAAAAAAAAAAAAGCACATCCAATACTTTGAAGGTCACATGCAAACTTAAATACTCCACTACTAACCTATCTGTATGTTTAAAAAAAAAAAAAAATTCAACCAAACTTCCTCCAGACTTGTTTCGATCAATCTCAACCAGCATGTGTTATCTTGCACATTAAAGTATAGGTAGATAATCATCTAGCAACAGTAAAATGTTCTAAGGTGGAACATCAGTGTAGGATCGGATGAACTATGAATAGTTGTGGATATCCTTCATTTTCTAATATTCAAAATGAGAAAATGACCTCCAGTTTCAGTGTAATAATGCCCTAATTGCTTCTTATGTCCATTTCAAGATGTAGTAATTGAGGTGTTTTTTTTTTTTTTTTTTAAGATTTTATTTATTCATGAGAGAGACAGAGAGGCAGAGACATAGGCACAGGGAGAAACAGGCTCCCTCCTAGGAGCCCAATATGGGACTTGATCCCTGGATCCACAGCCTGAACTGAAAGCAGACGCTCAGCCACTGAGCCACCCAGGTATCCCTGTAATTGAGATTCAGAGAGCTCATGTCATAGATAGTAAGTGGCTGAAAGGATATAAAATTTTCTAGGGGAGGGTATTCGGAGATAAATTCTTAACAGAAAACAGTGTTCACTGGGTACTTCAGTTTATATTGATAGTAGATATTAAAGAGCACTGACCTAGGCCACCTGCTTGAGGTAGAAGCATTTTTGGGGCTTCCTAGTAACTCATTTGTTTGGTGCCCCAGATAATGGGTATGTGACAGAGTCCCTAACTATTGAGCATGTTCTGTGAGACATCCCTGAGGTGTTTCAGGCCTCTGTGAGCCATTTTCTTTTTCACATCTGTATTTCCATTGCTTTTGACATGAAACCTTGGTTGTGGGGCAAGGGCGTGTAGCGGATTCCGTGACTCTTACCTTTCAGATCTCCACTCTGAAGTCAGATTGACACGTACATTCCTCTAGTGGTTGGAGGCTGAACGAGGCTTAGCAGTTTGTGGAAGAGCGTGTAAGAACAAGCCTAGTTTGTCAATGTTTCTTCCTCATTGTCCCTAGACCACTTCTGTCTGGAAGGATACAGAAGAGGAAGTGTCAGACTGGAAAGGAGCATAAGGTTCTTCATTCCAAAAAGCCAGCTGGCCCTGGAATCTGTGCCGGTACTGCTTAATGGGAGAACAAAAAAAGGCACTGGTAGCTAGGTTCACTATAAAAAGACAATTTGTATCTGTATAGAAATTCCATTTTTCTGGTACTTGAATATTTTGTTGTATCTGCATACAAGGTATTTTAGTTTTTACAATTTTACCTGTAGAATCTGTAAATGTTTTTATTCTGTTTGTGTCCTTCTCAAAATAGATAAGACTTCCATCAGTAGCCTCTTTTAATTTGCTAAAGCACATAAATAGTACTGATCCTTTTTTGGATACTTCTTTTCTAAGCCAAGATAAAGGTCATCATCACCAATGACGGCAGCTTCTTTAGAGGCAATTTACAAAAACACAGATACCCCCTACCTACCACCTACAGTGTTTGCTTTCTATAAAAACGTTTGTTTCTTAGCTTAGAGGCATAAAATGTCGTCTTTTTTTTGGGAAATAAGCCCAGAGATTTATTGTTGGTATAACTTAGAAAATACTAGCTATGGAGTGCGAAGGGAGAATTACACATGTACATTCATACATCTGTAAATACAGAGGCACGCACACACGTTTTTAAGGAGTTACTGGCAATTTTAAGAAATGATAACCTGTAGACTTTGGAGGGGTTGCCGCCTGGCCTGGAGCTTTGGAAGTATTACTGGGCAGAGTGGTTCCCCCTTAGCTTGGCTCCCATGGTGGCCTTGGAGCTTCTCAGATCCCTTCCTCATGGTCTCATAGTGCTCCGTCATATCTCTGTTGCTAGGATAGGAGCAGTGTGAGCATCAGAAACTGCTGCCACATCTGTCATTCCATAAATATCCATTTTTTTCCCTTACTTTTCTCTGAAACCATCCCTAAGGCAGATCAACAACTTGAGCCATATGAGCTGGCTGAGCAAACTTGTAACTACCCAGGAATTAAATTGTGCATGATTAAATTCTTAGCCTCAAGAGTCTGATTTTTTTTTTTTTCCTTTAGTAGGCTTTAGAGTAGTTTTAGGTTCACAGCAAAATGGAGAGGAAGCCACAGAGATTTCCTATAAACCCACTGCCCCTTCATATGCTGGGTCTATCCTGTCAGTATATCCCACACTGGAGTGATACATTTGTTAGTTGATAAGTCTATGGTGACCTTATCACCCAAAGTCTATAGTCTACATGGTGTTGTGTATATATATATATTTAAAGATTTTATTTATTTATTCATAAGAGACAGAGAGGCAGAGACACAGGCGGAGGGAGAAGCGGGCTCCATGCAGGGAGCCCGATGTGGGACTCGATCCCCAGCACCCCAGGACCATGCCCTGGGCCAAAGGCAGGCGCTAAACCGCTGAGCCACCCAGGGATCCCCAACATATATATATTTTTAAATTTTTAAGTAGGCTCCAATCCTACATGGGGCTTGAATTCATGAGATTGAGTCACCCGCTCTACCGACTGAGCCAGCCAGGTGCCCCTCTTCAGGTTTTGACATGTTTTCTGACATATATCCCCCATTATAGTGTTATACAGATAGTTTCTCCTGCCTCTATTATCTCCCTAGGTTTGCCTTTTCTAGAATGTCTTATGCATCCTTTCAGATTGGCTTTTTTCACTGAGTAATATGCGCTTGAGTTTCCTCCTGTGTCTTTTCATGTATTGGTACCTCATTTTGTGTCAGTGCTGAATAAAAGACCATGGGCTATATCACTCTTTATCCACTCACAAACTGCAGGGTATTTTGATTGCTTCCAAGTTTTGGCAGCTTTGAATAAGGCTGCCATAAACATCCATGTACAGGTTTTTGTGGGGGTATAAGTTTTCAGTTCCTGGGTAAAGATCAAGCAGTGTGATTGCTCGGATCACAGGGTAAAAATGTGTAGTTTTACCAGAATTTGCCTGTCTTACAAAATATACCATTTTGTATTTCCACCAGCAGTGAATTAGAGATTTCCTGTTGCTTCACATTATCACCAGCATTTTCTGATTCCGGTGTTCTAGATTTTGGCTATCCTAGTGGCTCATTGTTTTAATTTGCATTTTTCTGATAAATGATGTGGAGCATCTTCTTGATGAGGCATTGTTAAGGTCTTTCGTTGGCCCCCTTTATTTGGTTTGCTTATTGTTGAGCTTTAAGTATTCTTTGTATATTTTAGGGAAGTTCTTTAACAGGTCTGTCTTTTGCAAATACTTCCAGCCTGTGGCTTGGCTTCTGTCTCTTGAGAGAGTGACTTTATGCACAGAACTTCTTAATTTTAACAAAGTCCAGCTTATTAGTTACTACTTTCATGGTTTGTACCTTTGGTGCTGTATCTAAAATCACTGTCAAACCCAAGGTCCTCTGGATTTTACCCTTGTTATCTTCTAGGATTATATAATTTTGTTTCCGTTTAACTAACATTTTAAAAAGATAGAGGTGGCTTTCTTATTTTGGCAGACACACAGTTTGTTACTTCAATAACATAACCAATACCTTAATATGTGAATGAATGACCAGTGGACTCCTGAGTAGACCTACTCACAATGACTTAGTATTTACAGAACATAGATGACTAAGCCTTTACCTTTTCATATACAGAATTTTAGTCCTCTGAGCTGTTTTGTAGCAAGGTTTGTTTTGCTGAAAAGGGAACTTACTTCAGCGCTGTCCCAAGAACTCATTATTGTTGAATAATTCTTCTATTTGGCTTATTCTAATAGTGTGTCTGTCAGGAAATTTGACAACTAATGTGTTGGCCCTTTAGCAGAACTATGTAGAGAGAAAAGTTGGTATATGGATGATGAACAAAGATAGCTTTGATTCTATGGGGCCATTGTTTCTTTTCTGTGGTGGTGCTTACCAGTCAAGAAAATTTGTAGATGCCAGTAGCATTTAAAACACTTCTGGGGGTGTTTCCACATTGTGTGGAATGTGAAAAATCCAACTGTGTTGTGTAAAATCCAACATGAGAAAACACAAACTCTTGGGGTTCCTGGGTGATTCAGTCAGCTAAGCATCTGCCTTCAGCTCAGGTCATGATCTTGGGGTCCTGGGGTTGAGCCCTGCCAGCCCCCTGTTGGGTTCCTTGCTCAGTGGAAGCCTGCCGCTCCCTTGCATGTGCGCACTCTCTTTCTGTCAAATAATAATAATAAAAAAAACCCCACCACAATCTTCATACAAATACCTCAGGTTGTATAACCTAATGTATAGTTCTCTGAAAGAAATCATTCTTAAATCAGAAGTGAAGAAACACAGAATAAAATGCTGCACATCTAAGTGTACCAGCATCCGTGTTGAGCAATCGCTGTGTGTAGAGCCCTGTATTGAGAAATAGGAATTACTGCATTCCCCCCCCCCCCCCCCCCCCCAGCCCCATGGATGAAATTTTGGATCATGAACCTCAACTGTGGAAAGAATTTATATGTGGAGGAAGAGTGGGGAAAAGGTCTTGGGCAATGCTGAGAGAAACAGGCTGGTCCCATGTGTTCCAGGTGGAGACAACATGAGCTGGACCTGATGAGCCCTGTCACCTAGTCCACCTGTGTGGTTACAGGCTGTGTGGCCTTGGGAAGCCCTCCCTCGGCTTGTGTGTCTTCACTTGTAGAGCTGAGAATGGGGCTCTGCGTTATTCTGGAAAATGTTTCCCATTGAACAACAGGCAGCTTTGCATTCCCACCCATGTCATTCCTCCCATGTTTTTTTCTTCTTACCCCAGAATAGGGCAGAGTGCTCAGTAGAGTATTATTTGCCAGAATTTGACCACATTGAACCTTTAAAAATAGATGAAATCTCTCCTGTTGAAAATGGAGTATTTCCCATAAAATCTAGACATCATTCTTAATTAAATTTTGACACAAAACATAGAAACTTTGGTTTTTAAAAGTTATTCCTCATTTCCACTTCTCTGCAGGGGTATATATGGGATACCCCCTTTAGGCTCTTTACCTCTAGGGTCAAGAAAGGGAAGTTGGTATGGGAATTTGAATTGTGACCTCTTCATAGAGAAAAATGAAAATTTGTCTCATCTTGGGTTTAAATTTGAGAGTCACATTTAACACCATGAGGAATCATTTTTCATTGTAGCAAGAAATTTTTTTTAAAGCTCTCATCCATTTATTCATGAGAGACAGAGAGGCAGAGGGAGAAGCAGGCTCCTCGCAGGGACCTGAGATCATGCCCTGAGCCAAAGGCAGATGCTCAACTGCTGAGCCACCCAGGCATCCCTAGCAAGAAATTTTTAAGATAGCAAAACTAGACCACTGTTCAAGTGGAACCTATAATAGAGTTTTTTGCTTATTGCTCTGTTTCCCCAAAAACATTCTTGGCTCTCCGCTCTGTTTACTAAATCCTTGTTTTCTTTGAGAGTTTTGGAAAGTGATGACTGCACATGTTGCCCTGGTTCACACGAAGGGATTTGAGGAGATCATCTTGTGCATGTTATGGCTCATCAACTTGGATTTAAGCCATAGCATACTGCCAACCCGTTATGAAGAGCAATTAAGGCTCATGGACACCAACATGTTGAATGGGATGATGCTAACAGTACTTGTGTTGCATGTGACATAACCAGATCTCGTGTGGCTCATCTAGAGTTGTTAAACACACATGTCACATTACTGATGGACTTAGTTTCCTCATCTGTAAACAAGGACTTTTGACTGAATGATGCATTAAATTTCGTTGTGAATTTGCTAGCTGGGGAAGCATGCTGTTCTGCAGTAAAAGAATTCTGTAATGAATTGTAGTCTCCTCCAGTGGGTTTTTTAATTAAATTTATTTGTGGTTTCACTATTTAAGTTTTCTTCTCTCCTGAGGAGTGTTGGATGTGACTGTTATCTCTTAGTGATGTTGCTTTGCTGGTGGCTGCACTTCCAGAGAACATGTATGATAGAAGTGGTTTGCCATCCAGTAGCTCTTAGCGGCTGCTTAACTGCTTCCAGGAGCCATATGGTCACCCACTGCTACTTCATTTTACTTCTTCAGCTACAACCCAAGGTGAAGATAGGATACCTTTGAAGTGATAGTTTTTCCACATATGTACATATTATTTGTTTGGTATTTTGGCTTATGGGGATGAAAACTGTAGAATGACTTTGTTCTTTCCTGGTTTATACTGTGCCCTTACCCTATTAGAAAAGATAAGGGGCACATGAGTGGCACATGATCTCAGGGTCCTGGGATCAAGCCCCACATCAGGCTCTCTGCTTAGCAGAGAGTCTGCTTCTCCTTCTCCCTGTGCTCCCTCCCTGCCTCTCGTGCACTCATGCTCACTAGCTCGCTCTCAAATAAGTAAAATTTTAAAAAATATAATGTGTAGCCTGCTCTCCCCCTCCTTTTTTTCTTTCCCTTTCCCTTTCCCTTTCCCTTTCCCTCTTTTTTTAACATGAACTAGAAGAGAACAAACAAGTTTTTGTTGTCTTGAATCCTGGCAGATGCCCTTATAGCCGTGTCACCATGAGTTTTGACAGCTGAGGGACTCCGAGTTCCCATCTGGGTGGCTGGTTGGGTCTCCCACTGTCTTCAGCTCACATTTGTTACCTTCGTGCAGCACTTTGCAATCAGCTGACTGACTTGTTCCTGCAGGCTTATTTTTCTTTCCCGGAAAATTATAATTCATGTTTTCCTAAGGTTCCAGCACTTTTGCAAGTGACAGAGGATGTCTAGCTGAGAAGCAGGCATCCTGCTGTCCTGTGTTCTGACCTATTGGTGCACTCTTCAATGGGAAGCTGACCTGGAATAAATGCCCAGAGTTCTTGGTTCTCCAAGCAGGGGATGTGCTCTGAAACCCAGCAGCTATGGCATCAGTGAGCAAGAGCCCCAAAGTGAACTGTCCAGGAAGGGGGGGTGGGTGGGGTGGGAAAGGAAGACTGGGGAGAGAGAACCGTGGGTGTTGGTGGTTAGAAAAGCCCCAATTCCCACTCACCTCTGCCTCTTCCCTCCCTCAGTTACCTCCCTACCTGTTTTGCAGTTTCTCTCTCTGCTTTTGTTCTCCTTTTCCTAGCAGAAATGTCAAGAGGAAGTAGCTCAGCTCAATTTCCTTCTCAGACCATCACTTTCAACCTAGACTTTCTGGCTAGTCAGCACCAAGAAGGATGTGAGGATCATGTTTTAGACTCTCCACAGGGCCCCCTTGTCCCACTTCCCTGCAGATGCTTTGTCTCCAACTGCAGGGCAATCCCTGTGGGTGGTTTTCCTCTCTACCTCCTGTGGGGGCCATGTCCAGTTACCCAGCATCTCAAGCCTGCGAGGGAGCATGTCCTGTTGATGGCTGGTGTTGGGGTGGGGGTAGGCATGCACATGCTCCTTTATCCACTGGCTTCCAGGTGTTCAGTTGTGATCGATGGATATACTGAAGACAAAGGTGACCCATCATTTCACAAGGGCTTGCTTGGAGCACAGTTCTCCACCCATATTGCTTTGTAGCCAGCGTGATGACGTGTAGGAGTAAGTAACGGAAGCTCTCCTTTTCAAGTCACACACATGTGGATAAAAGATTAGATAGAAATGAATATTACCGAAAACAAAGGCAAGTCCTTTACTGAGCGATAACCCCAGTATAGCACCTTAGCACAGGTAGTCCTGGTTTCTTTTTAAAAAAAAAAAAAAACATTGGTCTATGGGATGCCTACGGGTGGCTCAGTGGTTGAGCATCTGCCTTTGGCTCAGGTCATGTTCCTGACCATGTCCAGTATTGGGCTTCTTGCAGGGAACCTGCTTCTCCCTCTGCCTATGTGTCTGCCTCTGTGTCTCATGAATAAATCTTTAAAAAGTAAAAAGAATTAAAAAACCATTGGTCTAGCTGTCTGTTGAACTGGTCTATGTTCTCTTCATGTGCTCATATATATCATGTGATTTTGTAAGTTGGGGACTTATTGGGTTGTGAAACCTCTTGAAGCACCAATTGCCCAGCAAGCTAATTCTGTCACTTGGGTTATTGAGGCAGCATTTGGAAGTGAGATAAATTGTCTGAAAGTATATAAGCCTGCGGTTGAATAGCCCAGACTATTTCTGACATGGACATTTATGATCAATTGGGTCAAATCTCCCAGCCCCAAAGTCCAAGCGTTCATGGTTTTTAGGAAAGCGAAATTTGGGAAGTTGTTGGGATGGGGAGGTGTCAAAGCTCAGTGTGTGAGGCTTAGAGGAAGCAAAAACCTCAGGATCCATGTGCATGTGTTTTTTTTTTTTTTTTTTTTTTTTTCTAATCAGGGAGGTTAAAGATGACTTGGAAAGATCATGCTCTTTTAGGCAGCAACCCATAGTATAGATCTGTTGATGCATATGCATTTGAGGTGGGTTGTGTTTTGTTTTTGTTTTTTGTTGTTTGTTTTGTTTTTTGTTTTTTGTTTTTTTCTTTTTTGCTTTCAGAATGGACTTTTCTTGGGAAGAGGAAATAACAAATTTTGACTGCATGTCCCGGGAAGAGGCCACAGGAATGAAACCCTCAGGTCACATGCCAAGAAAGAAATTCCCTTGACATATTTCAGAGCTGATGCTTAATGGACCTGAACCAGTTTGCATTTCTACAGGGCAGAGCCCGAACCACAGCTGGAGCTCCCTGGCCCCAGCTGGCTTTCGGGACCTGATCTGTGCAGACCTGGTAATTTCCCACGTGTCACACAATTCTGACCTAATGGGTCCTATGAGCCCTTCCTTTGAATACCAAGACCTCTCCTTTTGAAGGACTTGATTTTCTAGATTTAATTTTTAAGAGAGGCCAGGAAAGGTAATGCAGTGCATCCTGGAAGCCAGTGTTGCTCAACTTGAGTAGGTGAGGGAATATAGTAAATCAAAAGTTGCAAAAGCAGTCTTCTGATTGGCTTCCCCTTCTTGGGCTGATTTAGCAAATAGCAGCCCCAACTAAGTATGCATTTAATTAGATGGCTCTAGGATATATTTCAAATGAGGGGCAACACCTTTTCCAAAGCTTTCCTTATGTTTGGCCTCCATCTGGTACCTGTATTTTCAGTTTGTCTTATGTTTACACAAAGTGTTCCATGAGTTCTAGAGCGTGAGGATATATTGAATAAATGAACTTCAACCTTATTTTGGGCATACTCTCTAATCTCTGAAACTTCAGATTCATTTTTTTGCATTTTCTGACCTAATAATTCATTTCCCCCCCCTTTTTTTTTCATTCTCATTAGTAGCATTCACCAGAACAAAGTTTATTTTGTGGTGGTGGTAATCAGTAATACGACACAAAGAAAGATTGGATCAAATATATTTTGCACTGTGTTCTCAGGCAGTGCAATAGATTGTAGCCGCCGCTGACAACTTATACCGCTCCGAGTGTTTATCATTGCTGAGTGCGTGTTTGCTAATTAGCTCATGAGCTCCCTCGGGTTATTCATTTCCTGCAGAGCCAGGGTCTGGCACATAACAGATACCCAGTAAAGGTATATTGAATGGAATGGAGTTGCCGCACTGTGTTTTAGACAGGAAGGTCGCCGGAAAATATTGTCACCCCGGAGCAGAGCAATGATTTTCTTCCCTCCAGGATTTTAGGCAGAGCCATTTTAAAACATATTTTCAGACTGGTGAGTCTGAATGAGTTGGAAACAAATTGACTGTTTTCTAAGTGTTCTATATCAGGAATATAAAACACCAGTGGAAGTTACTTCTTAAAAATGAAAAGCTGAGAAGTTAAATCTGATTTCTTAAATCCACTGAGGAAACCATGTCTTGCCTGGTGCTCTCCCTGTCCTATCCCCACTTGGTTTCATGAAAAGTGTGTTAAAGTTGGCACCTGACCACCCGGTGGGGAAAAAAACGGCTTACCTTGAGCATCACTGTATGGCTCAGGGCAAGCATACTCAGTTATCATACAGGATTTTGAGAGGAAAGACGATGATGAAGCCAAAGAATCAGAATTGAATCAATCAGTGTGATCAATAAGGCTGAGATTCTGTCCACAACCAATGAGGCAACCCTCAGGGAGCCCCAGGTTGTGGGTGGTAGCTCCTGGAAGGTGCAAGCTGTTCGTTGCTGGTTCCCGGGGCTGTGATCACCGGGGAGAGAGGTCTTGCCTGCTTCCAGCTCACACAGCCACACGCAGACACACATCCTGTGTTTGCTCATTGAGGGTGGCAGGGTGAAAATAGTCTCAGTCATTACTTCTACCCCATGAATCCTGTTAGCATTTCTCCAATTTTCTCTTTTTTGTCAAGGGAACAGAAAATCCATTATCAGGTGTTTCCACAAAATTGACCTTATATTTACTTCCCGGGTTTAGTGCTCGGTTGCCAAATAGGAAGTGAGGAGTCAGCAGAGTTAAGGGCAGGCTGCTTGGAGTGAATATCTTCAAATTATCAAGAATCCATATCCTGTCAGTGACTTCAGCCTAAAAATGCCCCCCTCCACCCGGGCACTTTCCTGCCAAAGAGGCTTTTGGAAAAGAGGACCAGCTCTCAGGCTTATGTGTGGATCCCAGACATAAAGTAGCAAGAGAATCCGATTAGGTGCACAATGACTTTAGGTCACTTTCTGATGTTTAGAAGAATTGGTGCCTCGTTAAGAGGCGATAGCTTTTCCCCGCCACAATCTGAAGTGTTCAGACCCCAGATTTGGCTGATGGGTGAAGAGGCAGCCTTTGTTCTTGGCCAGGCTGATGTCAGAGCCCTTGAGAACCCTCTCCCTCTCCTCTTTCTTACTCGGGAGGCCATTGCCCTGAGCTGGGAGAAATGCCAATGTCATGCCTCCCATCCTCCATCCTCCCCTGCTCATTCATCAGATATTCCTACCTGACTATACAGGTAGGCCACATCCCCCTTCTACCCAGGCATTGGGGCTGAGTGGCTCTCGTGCCTGTATCTACTCCGTCTCCCCTGGCCCCGCATTCTTACGAGGTATGGCCTCCAACCTCGGGTTCCCTGGTTACCTGGCTCTCCCCCACCTTTGCTGATGGCATGGGCTTATTCCCAGTTTGCTCACTGGGAACACTGCTCCCCGTCTCTTAGCTGGAGCTGCCTTGCCCTTTTTCAGGACGTGGTCTTCACACCTGGGCTCAGGCACCCTCCCTGTAACACCTGACCTTCAGAAATGGAACACCTTGGTGCCCAGGCCCTCAGTCACATGAAGTTCCTCTGTCCAGCCAGACCTTTCCCGTCCTCTTGTTATTCAAATCCAGGTGTAATGGTGGGGGAAAATTAGAGCGTGATAATGACCTGAACAGCTCCACCTAATAATAACCTGAGTAGCTGGGATCGTGGGGAGCTTACTCAGTGTCCAGCAGCATTGTGATAGAAAGCTTGATCCCTTGAATCAGACAGGGAGGGTCAGATCTCTGGCTCCTTGCAGGTTAACAGTGTGACTCTTCAGTTTATTTCTCTCTAGCACAGCTTCCTCATCCTTAAGTCGTTCGGTAAGAGTATTGTAAACTGCTATTCATATTTATTTTCTCATGTGATGAACCCGGTTCAAGTAACCCAAAGCAATACAATTTAGAGATCCCTCTGCAGCAGCATGCCCAGATCACGAAGAGATGACACCAGTGGTGCTACTGACGCTATAAAAAAATCTCCAATGATATTGTCTTATGTAGGTGTGCGTGCACACGGGAGAACTTGAAAAATTGACGGGGACTCTGGACTCCTGACAATGTGGCTTTCCCATCTGATGCCCAGGGAATATTGTCTCTGCCTACCTCTGATCAGCAGAGAAGTCGAGTTGAAAGGCTTCTGTCGCTATGCAAATTGCAGAAGTCCATTCTTCAGCCACTCTCTTGAGAAATGGCTGAGGGGTGCCGTGTACTGGGGCTACGGTGTGCGAGCATTTAATAGCTGTGTGGAGTCACGGGGGGAAAAGGCCCAGCTTGCAGCTTCCAGATACACATTCCACCGTGAATGTGTATCTTTAAAACATGCTGATGGTTTCACCTCATCCTGGGAAATATATATATTTTTCTTTTTTCTGAAAAGCCCACTTTAGATGTGTGTTTTTGTGCCAGAAGTTCATTTCTTTCGACTTAAATGATTAATAGGAACTAAAACTTTTTATAAATAAGATTACTGTGGTTATGTTGCTTGGGTAGGATTTGGCAGTTTGGAGATTTCAGAGTTGATACAAACTGTAAAACTTCTGTGTCATCTGAGTTATGTAGAGTATTTGAAAGCTTTCCCCAGTATTTACTGAGAGCAATTTTCCAGACTCTGCCTAAACAGCCGGCTCCTGTGATCACTAGTACTGGCTTCCACAGGCCTCCTTCATTTTCAGACAGCCCTTACATCATCCTCCCTTAGCTGAAATCTGATTCCCTATAACTTTCACTCTTGGGTCCTATAGGGTTTCCATCCTTTAGGGACAAACAGAACAAGCTTAATCCTTCCTGCAAATATCAGACCTTCAAGTATTTGCAGACAGCTACCTTGCAGGTTAAGACTTCCCTTTCAGGTGGATCTACGTTCTTTTTAGGATGTGGTTTTAAGTTTCCCCTAAATGAAAGAGACTGCAAACACAATGAGGGAGGGAACTCTTGGAACCCTGAATCATGTCTCAGGAGGAATGAAAGCTTGTGTGGAACTCTCCTCCTCCATCCTAGGTTATATACATCTGTTAATGCCTCTTCTAGATTTTTTTGGCATCTATACTACATGAATTGTATCAATTAAAGTGCCATTGTTTTCATCTGTGCTGTTGATCAATCTCTGTATTTCTATAGTTCCAAAGCTAAGTGTGGGAATTTGAATTATCCTTACTATTTGATGTCCTCCTTGATAGCATCCAATTTGTGGAAATCAGCCTGGTTTAGCTTTAGATATTTTTCTTTGTGTTTCTAATTTGGTCACTTAGGGTATATACAGTCTTTCCCAGTCGCTGCCCCACCATGCCACATCCCCCCCGCCCCCCCCATTTGGGAACCTGGCCTTCGGTGGGTTCACGGAAGATAAATCATGTTTCCTTCACCTCTCTACTCACCTCTAAACTGGATACATTTTATCTTGTCTGCTTGTCAGAAAGCATCTTTCATGGATACAGGTACTTGCACATTGTAGGTATTGATTAATGTCCATGGAATGAGGTGCTGTGGAATGAGGGTTTTGATTGCTATTGGCGAAGTACTGTTGAACCCCCCTCCCTGCTTGTGGTGGACGCTTATGTAATCTTAACTAGTTCTCTTCCACATCTGGACGGAAGACGCTGTGGTTTCTTGGTAGTTGATTCTCCTGGGACTTAAGCACACTTCTGGGGATCTTCAGCTTTTGGGGTTGAGGGGGCAGCAGGTCCAAGTACTGCTGGCTTGTCCCTTGGGGCCTGTGCTTCTGTGTATCATGACCCCTTCCCCCACCCATATCCTGGCCAGGCTTCCTGACATGCCTGATTAGGGGAGGCCCTGGGCATGGAGGGAGTCTTTGAAAAGCCATGAGAGAACATCAGCCAAGGCATACCTGGTCTAGACCAGCTGGGATGAGGCTCTGTCTGGGTCTGGCCTCTGGGTCTGGGGGTGGGGAGGGACAGGGGTCAGAAGGAGGTGGTGAGGTGCTGGCTAGTTCTAGGCCTATTACTTCTTCCTGGAAGTGGCAAGCTGTGTAGATTCCTTGGTGTGTTTTCTGTCTTCACAGAAAATAGGGAGGAAGGGCTGTCCCCTCAGTGGCCTCCAGGGGTCCAGCCTTGCCTGGTTTCTTGTGGTCCTTGATTTCCTCCCTGGCCAGATTTTGTTTTTACTTAGGTTTTCTTCATTTCAAAATAATTCCGTTTTTCTTAGTACTACCACTAGTTCCAAAGAGCATCTCAAAAGGCATAAATATACTATCTCAATGTTAAGAAAAGGATTTAAAAATTTGGAAGTGAGGCATAAAGGTGAACGAACAACACGTCCTCTCCGTGTCCTGCAGGGGCATCTCTTACCAAGACTGCCCAAGGACTTGAGGGTATGGTACCTGCTTCTGTTTGATTTTAGTTTCAGAAACAAAGTTCTCATCACGAGGAAAAACTTTCTTTGGTATCTGTATAAGATGATGCATGTTAACTTATTGTGGTGATGCTCTTGCGGTATAAATAAGTCCTATAGGCCTTCAACTCACATAGTGCTATATGTATGTCCATTGTATTCTGAAAAAAATAGAAAAATGTGAGTTTTAAACAGCAAAAGAACACCTTGAGATAGAACTCACATTGTGTATAGTCTTCGCTGTTAAAGGAAGCAATTCAGTGGTTTTTTTGTATTTGTGGAATTGTGCAGCTACAAGCAGTCCATTCTAAGACCTTCTCATTTTTCTGTTAGCTGTCACTCCCATTCTCAAACCTAGCAGACCTTTCCCAGAATGCCTTGCTTGGTGAACTCTAATTCTTGTTGAACGAGCTTTACCAACTTAATGGTTCCCTCGTTAATGAGTTGAACAGTGCATGCATTTTTTAAATGTTTACCATTTGATTTTGTAGCCAGCTTTACTTTTATTAACACATCCTAGATGCTTACCTGCTTTCTTTGGTAAATGTTCTCTTACCACATAGTTGTTATGGCTGTAGAGTAATTACATCTATCAAATGGACACCCGCTAACCTACTTTGCCTCTGCTGGGCTCTTAGCTGCTTTCCAGTTTCTTTTATTCTGTATAATGTGGTTAAAAGCATCTGTGCCACATGTCTCTGTGCGCATCTCTCATCATTTAAAAAAAAAATTGCTAAGTCTGGAATTGTTATGCAAAACCAAAGTTTTTTTTTTTTTAAAGATTTTTTGAGTATAGTTGACACACAATGTTACATTAATTTCAGGCGTACAACATAGTGATTCACAAGTGTAGCTGTGCTGTGCTCACAAGTGTAGCTGCCATCTGTCACCATACAATGCTATTTTAATACCATTGACTATATTCCCTATGCTGTACATTTTATTCCCACGACTTATTCGGTAACTGCAAGCCTGTATCTCCCACTACCCTTCACCCATTTTGCCTACTTCTCCCCACCCCCCTGCCACCCTACCCCAAGCATCAGTTCTGTGTATTTATAAGTCTGAATCTGCTTTTTGTTCTTTTTTTTTTTTTTTTTTAGATTTCACATATAAGTAAAATCATATGGTATTTGTCCTTCTCTGACTTACTTCACTTAACACAATATTCTCTAGATCTGTTCATGTTGTCGAAAATGGCAAGAAAGCATCCTTTTTATGACAGAACAAAAGGTTTTTAAGCAAACAAAGATTAGATGTTAACAGTTTTATGCTTTGTTTTAGAGTTCTTGTGCTTGGCTCGGCCACTGTCCTCAAGCATATTTCTGAGTTATTTTCTAATCTCTGGATACCCCATGGCTGAACACCTAGCTGCGTGAGTCATGCAATTGTATTAAATACCCGATAGACATACAACAAATTTAGGTGTGCACTGAGTAATTTTTTAAGAATCAGAAAGCACTTAACGGGCTTGCAACCTGGTGCTGTATCATCTTTAAAGTTATATTTTTAGTTAATACATTAATGGTTGAAAAATTAGGAAATGCAGATGAACAAAAAAGTGAAATTACATCTTCCCAAACACTAGACACAGTCACTTTATCGCGTGGTCCATATCTTTGCAGTGTCTTCCCCATGCAAAACCATGTACATTTAAAAAATCAGTAAATAGCTCTATTTTGTGATTGTGAAATGTAAGTTTGAAGCATTGTGTCTATAGATTTTAAAAGCCCTTTGGGGCAGCCCCAGGTGGCTCAGCGGTTTAGCGCCACCTTCGGCCCGGGGTGGGATCCTGGAGACCAGGGATCCAGTCCTATGTTGGGCTCCCTGCATGGAGCCTGCTTCTCCCTCTGCTTGTGCCTCTCTCTCTGTCTCATGCATAAATGGATGGACTTTTTTTTTTTTTTTTTTCTTTTAAAGCCCTTTGATCGGGGATCCCTGGGTGGCTTCGCGGTTTAGCGCCTGCCTTTGGCCCAGGGCGCAATCCTGGAGTCCCGGGATCAAGTCCCGCGTCGGGCTCCCGGCATGGAGCCTGCTTCTCCCTCTGCCTGTGTCTCTGCCTCTCTCTCTCTCTGTCTATGAATAAATAATAAATAAAATCTTTTAAAAAAAAATAAAGCCCTTTGATCTTAAAATTTTGGATAGCAAGTCATTTGTTAATTTTCTTTGCTATATTTTCTGGCATAAGATTCATCAATGTAACATATTCTTTTTTTTTTTTTTTCTACTCTTTCTATGCCTAATGTCCTTGTACTAAAACTTTGCCTTTGTCTTAATCTTTCCCCACACACTCACCACTGTTACTGTGGGCACTGGAATCCCCTAGACACTTTCGAATTTCCTTTTTGGAAAGTTGTAGCCTCATTGCTTTGTAATTATGTTGTGTTCCACATCCCTGATGCTTTATTAGTTCCCAACATATTTGATAAAAGGGAGGTAATTAGTGTATTATGGCTTCTTCTGAATTGTCCTCCAAGATAAGCAGAGAGAAATGCTACATGAGTAAAAATTTACATAATAATATGAACAGATTTTTGTCACATAAACTCAACATAATCCTTCCAGAAAATAAAGGCATTTTATTTATGGAAACTTTCTGCAGGTATTCATCTCTAAGAATTAAAAATGACCCCTGTGTTATGGCCCTCAAATTTCAGAAGTGACACCATATCACGTTTGCTTTGATTAATCCCTGCATTTCTAAATAAACTTAAATGTCTTTTCAATTCTGAGATGGTTCCCACCTCTGTTCCAATATTGACTGAAATCTAAGCCAAAATATGAAGCACTTTTCCCTAACTTATCCACAGGAGCTTTATAATTATATGACCAAAAGGGAAAGGCGGAGGGGGGCGGGGAGGAGCAAACACCGGATTCTGAAATGAGTGTTGAAATGAGTGTTCCAATATTTGGAACAACTTCATAATTTCCTTCTGTGAATCATGACCAAGAGTAATATTTTCTCGATTGATATGAATCACATTCCTTTCCACCAGTGCTTAATTTCTCTGACCTCCTACCTGCCTCTGTAGTTTGCATGAGGCGGTCCGTGCCTATTTTCATATTTTTACATAGATGTTGCTGCAGATGCTGTCAGATGACTGCCCGTCGTGGTAAAAAAAAAAAAAAAAAAGTCCCTCAACCTTTTGTCCTTTTTTCAGCCTCAGCAACAGCATCATTTCTGCCACCAGTCTTCTGTAAACTTGAGGCTGAGAGAAGAGACCTTCCCTCGGTGCTCCCAGTGTGTACGGGGAAGACTTTACTGTCCTTTGTGATCTTGAAATTACTGGTTTGTGACTGTTTACTAGATTAGCCTTGGACCTGTTCAAAGTACCTGAGCCTTACTGATCTTCATAGATAGCCGGGTCTGGGATGTAGCTACTGCTCAATAAATACTGGTTGACCAGACTATACAACGAATGCTTTCCATTCACTGCCTGTGTTTCTTTACCACCTACTTTCTTGCCCACACTCTGTTTAGTTACTATTTTTATAGCCACCAAAGCCACAACCTGGAGTCCCTAATAGGTTTGTCTCAGCTACTTCCTGACTTGTGAGAGAGGCTATGGCAAATTTCCTTTGTGAGATATTCCCACCTTTCCTGTTTCAAGGCGCTCAGCTGTCTGCTTGCCTTTCTTTTTTTTTTTATTTTTTTATTTTTATTTATGATAGAGAGAGAGAGAGAGGCAGAGACATAGGCAGAGGGAGAAGCAGGCTCCATGCCGGGAGCCTGACGTGGGATTCGATCCCGGGTCTCCAGGATCGCGCCCTGGTCCAAAGGCAGGCGCTAAACCGCTGCGCCACCCAGGGATCCCTGCTTGCCTTTCTTGTAGGCTGACCCTGTTGATTCCTCTTCTCATCACTAAAGCACACCACCTCTCTTGAAAACTCACTTGGGATTGCCATCATCTCCCCCTGGGCAGCCACTGCCCTCAGAGTCGTGCTTTATGAAATCCTTAAAGTCCTCACATGCCTGCCAGCCTTCCTGGCCTTTAGGAGCTTCATAGAGATTTTTGAAAGGAGTGAATGAATAGATGAACATGCAACTTTACACCTGATCCATTTTCAAAATAAGCTGTAAAATTACAAACATCAGGGAAGTAGGCCTGACTCTTGGCCTTGACTTTCATTTTTCAACCAAATGGCTTGTTTGCTGAACAGATATGTGCTAAGGATGTTGACTCTTCATGTGACTGCCAAAACTTTGACTTAAGAATAAAACTGTAAAAAAAAAAAAAAAAAAAAATACAACTGTAGCCTAGGATTAAACAGGAGCAGAGTAGAGGCAGAGGAGTCCTGACCTTACCCATCCACCTAAGTGGTTTCTTTGGAAGTCTTCTGATTCTGTTCTTCTCGGACTCTGTGATGTCTCAATAGTAATATCCTCGTGAAGGTTAAGAGTAAAGGTGACTTCCTTGGGCTCTTTCTTGGTCCCTTGAGGATTTAAAATGTTAGTTTTCTGGCTGGTGTCATACTTGTGTGGAAACCTATCATCTCACCACTAAAGATGGAGAAAGTCTTTTATGTACAATCCAGCATTGTACAAGCCTCGTTCTCCTGATTGTCCTTGTTATCTTGAATGCAAACATCAGCTAGTATATTAAGTAGGACACACACACAAAGTCAAGGACTTTAATTTTGAGCTTCTGATGATACTTCTGTGTTGGACCTTTAAGAGTTCTGACTTCATTAAAGTCATTTATAATCATGAGCAAATGAATTTTTTTAAAAAAGATCTTATTTATTCATGAGACAGAGAGAGGCAGAGACACAGGCAGAGGGAGAAGCAGGCTCCATGCAGGGAGCCTGATGCAGAACTCGATCTTGGAACCCCAGGATCACGCCCTGGGCCAAAGGCAGGATTTTTTTTTTTTTTTTAATGTTACGGTTTCTATTTTATATCAACAATTGGGGTTTTATTTTTTTATGTTTTGATTTATTTAAAAGAGAGCATAAGCAGTGGGGAGGAGCAGAGGGAGAAGGAGAAATAGACTGCCTGCTAAGCAGGGAATCTGACGTGGGGCTCTGTCCCAGGACCCTGGGATCATGACCTGAGTTGAAGGTAGGCTCTTAAACCAACTGAGCCACCCAGGCGCCCAAAAAATTTAGGTTTTTAAAAACCACTTTTTTTTTTTTTTTTAAAATCACCCATAATCTTTGTGGGCCCTTACTTTTCCCAGTGGAAGTGGAAACAGAACACTGATTCCTTACTTGAACTGCTCATTGCTGCTTTGGATTTGAAGGTCCCTTCAGTCACCATTGGTGACAGAGGTGAATTTCATGGGCACAGGTATGCTGTCCTAGAGAGCTGTCAGTGAAAAGTGACTTGAACGCCTTCCTACTTGTTGATATCACTTAATTGAAGTCTGAAGTTTATTTACTATGAATCCTTTTCCTGGACACTTCAGACTTTTTCTTCATAACTTGGGCTCCTATTTGGGAAGTGGGGTGTTGTGGTTTTCTTGACAACACATAGCTCTGATTAAAACTTTCATTCATTGAATCCTTTCGAGAGACTGCCTTCTCTTCTATATTTTTTTTAGGATTTTATTTTAGAGATCTAAGGAGCACGACCAGGGGGAGGGGTAAAGGGAGAGGGCCAAGCAGATCCCATGCTGAGAGTGGAGCCTGATCTGGGGCTTAATCCCACAACCCTGAGATGATCTGAGCTGAAATCAAGAGCCGGATACTTAACCTACTAAACCACCTAGGCACCCCTACATATTAGTTTTCTGAAGCTGTTCTAACCACAAACTAGGTGGCTTAACCCAAGTATTTCTCCATTTTGGAGGTTAGAAATCTGAGATTAAGGTTCTCAGCACTATTGGTTTCTTCTGAAGGCAGTGAGGGAGAATGACTCTCCCCATGTCTGGTGGTTTGCTGGCAATCATTGGAATTCCTTGGCTTGTGGAAGTATCAGCCCAATTTCTGCCTTCATCTTCACATGGCATTCATGTGTGTCTGAATTTCCCCTTTCTATAAGGACACCAGTCTTACTAGATTAGGGCCTGCCCTGTGCCAGTATGACTTCATGCTAATGAATTCCATCTGCAAGAACCCTGTTTCTAAATAATTTCACATTCTGAGATTCTGGAGATTAGAACTTCAACATACGAATTTAGGGCTGGGATGGGGGGAGGGGGTAACAGTTCAACCCATTACAGGATGAGTAATGCCTGAAATGATAAGATGACATTTTTATTTGGCAATTCTGCATAGGAGGGAAGAGTAGAAATAATGTATTACACCGAGGGTGCTTCAGAGACTACCTAGAAAGACAACTTTTAGAGGATCCTAAAGTCTGTCTTATGAAAGAACTGAGACTATTCTTGACATACTAAGTGTAAAAGTAACTTATTTTTGAAGTCTCTGCTCTGGTTTTTTTCTAATCAGCTCTTTGTCAATATTATCATGATAATTTCTCAGTGGCCTTTGATTAATGGCTGGGGTGGTAGGGGAGAAGAGCTCAACCACTGGGGTAAAAACCCATCTTATTCTCCTAGCCTTTTATGATGGACATATCCAAACACCTGCAAACATAGTGAGAATAGACCATATATACCTGTCTCACAGCTTCTATAATTGTTGACTTGTACCAGTTTTGTTTCATCTTTTTTCTTCTTGCTGGAGTCTGTTGGAACAAGTTGGAGACATCGTTCGTGTATTTCCACTTGTCTAAATTTAGGATAATAGATGTTATACTTTTGCTATATTAAAATTGAGAAAGGCAAAACTATTCAGTGATAAATATTACAAAATATATACCCTGGCTTTTACATTATAATGAATTAAAGGAGGGAAAAAAAGTGGAAGATAAAAGGGATGGATAGGTAGAGGAATAAAGAAAGGATATGAGATACCAACTCCTTTGTACATCTTTCTTTTAACTAGACCCTGAGCTTCCCTGTGAGCAGAAATGGTCTTGGCTACCCCTACGCCTTCATGTATTGCCAGAGTATAGGTGTATAGTAGGTGCCCAATAAATATTTGCTGAATAACTGAATGAAAAACGGATGAGTGATAATTTCCCAAAAGGCTTGCCCAGAAAGATACATAGACATGCTCAGAAAAACACATTTAGAGATGGAAGAGAGACTCCATTTCATTGCCTCTTGTAGTCTCCAGAATAGTTCTTCCAATAGTGTCACAATGTAGCTTTTTTACAACCTTAGTAAAAAAAAAAAAAAAACAAAAAACCAGATGTATCCCAGTTGAGCACCCACCCCAGGATGGATGAAATTAATTTATAAATTAGAAGCTTCCTCTATGCCGTAGGAGTCCATTCTTCATCTGGGCTGTGTTCTTACCATCTTCTCTTTTCTCAGAATTCTGGAGCTGAAGTTTCTTTTGCCTGCCATTCTGGGAAAGGTTTGGGGGTACTGTTAAACAAGTGGCATGCATTTTGCTGAGACTAGTTTTGGGGTCCCTAAAATTCAGACTGATGGTCTTAGACACGAGTTACCTCTGAGCAGAGGAAGCAGGTCATGCTGTCCTGGAATTAATGAGGTTTTAGGCTGGAAGAGGGAGGGAAGGAAGGCCTCCTTCTAGAGCCCAGCTCACCTTCTTAACTCCTTGCAAGTCTCGTAGACCCCAGTTTGGGTCCTTTAAGACTGAAAAAAATAAAAGACCTGAATATATTAGAGTGAACCCTAATATAAACTGTGGATTTGGGGAGATAATGATGTGTCAGTGAGGTTCATCAGTTGTAACAAATGTACCTCTCCGTGGGGATGTTGAAAGTAGAGGAATCTATATATGTGTGGGGACAGGGAGTCTACAGGGAATCTCTTTATTTTCCCCCTCAATTTTCTGTGAACCTAACTGCTTAAAAAGTCTTCGAAAAAATACTGCTGAGAGAAGTCTGGTATTACAGGCTTGATAAAGTCTTGGGTAGAATGGATGTAATTTATCAAAAAGGAAACCCGAAGTGCATGTTGGGTGGCCAGTGTTCAGATAGAGAGTCCTATTGCCAAGTTATGAAGGTTTTCTATGCCCTTATGAACTTAAAAAGGAAGTTGGGTTCTTTCGATTTCAAAATCACAAAAACATGGCAGGTCTGGGCTTAAAAAATCAAGCCTTAGGATTTTCCTTAAAACACGTTAGCCTGAGTTTTGTCATATATTTTTAAGGGATTTTTTTTGTTGTTGTTCTATAAAACATTTGGGCCTTTATACTAGATTGACTTAAGGAATTAAGACTGTGTTACTGATGTATATTGATGGTATCAGAAAAGTATATCCTGTTTCAGTTCTAGGTTGAAGAATATGAGAAAAAGTAAAAGGGAGGCTCTGTATCAAGGACCTGTTGACCTATGTCATTGTGGTGCTGTCATTATCAGTCTCCTAAGTGTGTGGCTTTTGGGCCATAAGGGGCCAAATGTCATTCTCAAATCTAATCTTTACTCCTTGGCTCTAGAAGAATCGTTTATACCAGTGATGGCCCAACTGTTCTTGAAATTCATTTTCCCTCAACTTCCTCCAGTCCCCTAAGTCAGGACTCTGTCCTCTCACTTCCCAGCTGCCACTTCCATTTCACCATCAGCCGCCGATGTGGGTGTTCCCAAGACTCTTCCCTACAACCTAGAGTTCATCCACCATTTTCTCTTCAGATCTCAGCTATGCAGATACCTCAGAATTTGGTCTGCATGCCCCCAGCTGCCTTTGGACCTCTAATCCTGAAGTTCTGCTTGCTTGCCTGACACCTCTATTTGAGTGACCCAGCAGCATAGGGTGCTCACTTTGCCCAGGCTGTGAATTTTGGGGTTCCAGTTCATTCTTACCTCTTGGCCTCCTTCATTTCCCACAACCTGCCAATTCACCCTTTGTCATTTTACATCTCTTTTGGCTGCAAGTACAGAAAATCCCATGTACATGGGCACACACCATAAAAGCATGTGTGCTATGATCTTACATATGCAGGTATACTAAATTACACGGTATACATTGGAGATATAGGTATATAGGGAGTATTTGAAAGGGTCCTTGATGGCTCACGTATCTGAAAAGTCTAGAGGGGAGTGCTGTGCCAACACCAAGATCTGGTTTCTTTTTCTCCTTAGTGTTACATGCTGTGTCCCCTTAATGTTCTACTCTGAGCTGCAAGATGGCAACCCTGTTTGCCCAGTTGATCTGACCAGTAACCAGGAGACGCCTTTCGTATTCAGTCTTTCTGCTTTCTCTAAAAATGTATCGCAACTCCAACCAGGAAGGAATGTGCGCGCGCGCGCACACACACACACACACACACACAGTGCCATCAATAGGACTTGGTGACCTTAGAGAAGAACAGGTTAAAGATGATTCTCCTGGGGGAGGGATGGAGAGGGATGAGGTGCCTGACCAGAAAGGGGAATGCTGGAGGTTTTGAGAGTTTATCAGGAGCATGTGCACTAATTCTTAAAGGCAGAATCTGTGCTGCCTAAAGAATGTCATCCCTTCTGGTAATATGTGATAAAGCACATTTACTTGATTTGTTTTCATACAACTTGAACATGTATCCCACAAGAAGACTGTTTTCATTGTTACAAATTTGAAACCAATAATTTTCTTTGAGCATGCAAATATAACATAAGCTCAAATTTTCATCACTTTCCCTACAAAGCTGAAAGTGGTTCACTTGCCTTAGAGATTTTCATTTCATTGTATTCTGATGTGACGCTACCTTTCATTAATCCCTTCCAGCTAAGCAAAATTTAATTAAAACCACCTCACATGATGGCAACCATTCATGTATTTAAAAAAAGGAACTTGAGGAAACTCAGCTAGCTACCAGTCTTCTGTTCTAAACAAAATTGGACGATTACCTGTAGTAGGTTTTTATTTCTTGATTTGGAGATTTGTTACATAATGCGTACCCTCTCCCATTCATTTTGGGTAGCAGGGAGTTTTTATGCATATGTTCCATTTTATGAGACTCTGACCTGAATTTTGAAATCAGGTGGGTGATTCACAGAGGGTGAAAAGGAAAAGAAATGATTTCTTGAAGAGAAACAGAAAGTGATATAGATTTTTTTCTCTTCAATGCACATAGCAATCCATGTCATGTGTACATAGGGGTAGTCCCATTTTACACATAGATTGAGCATGAGTGTCACAAGGATTTGGTTAAAAAAAAAAAAAAGCCTGAGCCTTCAGTCTGACAGTCCTGGTCTCCATCAGCATTACTGACAATCACCACTGGTGAGTGAGATGGGAGGGTTGGTGGGACACGTCTCTGGTCTCCAGCAGTCATGGGAGTACTCTGCTCTGAATTTCCCCCATGTCCCCACTCTATTCGGTCACTGACTTTATTAAAAAATTTTATGCGATTGAAGCAAATAACTCTTTCTTGGTTTCATAACTAAGCTGTGAACAAAAATAACTACAGAAAATTCACATATGCAGGACTGCAAGCCTCTCTCATTTCTAATTTCATAAATATCATTTCAGGTTGATGAATAAATTGTGGTAAAATATACATACCCTAAAACTTACCGTTTTGATCATCTCAAGTATATAATTGAGTGGCATGTGCGTTGACAGTGCCTTGTGAAACCATCACCACCATCGATCTCCAGAACTCGGTTGTTCCAAATAGGACTCTACCCTTTTAGCGCTAACTCCCCACTCTTCTTCCCCAGCCCTGTTCTACCTTCTGTTTCTGGGTTTGACTACTCTGGGCACCTTGTATAAGTGGAATCATACAGTAATCTCTCCTTTTGTGTTGGCTTCTTTCTCTTAGCATAATGTTCTCAGAGTTCATCCATGTTGTAGCATGTGTCAGAATCTTTACCTTTTAAGGCTGAACAATCTGTATGGATATATTGCATTCTGTTTATTCATCTGTTGATGGACATTTAAGTTGTGTCCAACTTTGTTGATGCTGCTGCTGTGAACATGGATGTGCAAATATCCGAGACCCAGAAGTGGAATCGTTGGAACATAGGGTAGTTCTGTGTTTGCCTTTTGTACTGTCTTACATTGTCCCTAGAGATGGACAAGCGGTTCCGATTTCTCCTCATCTTCCCCATCACATGTTTTGTTTTAATAGCCTTCCTAGTGGGCATGAGGTGGTGACTAATCACCTTCAATTAGAATTTTCCCTCCTGTCAGAGCTCTTGCTGCGCCTACTTGATTTATGTGTGATCCATGTTGGGAGCATTTGTAAGGAGCAGTTTGCATTGACCAGCAGGTAGCTGTAGCTGATTCCTATATATGTAGCATCAATTCACCACAAGGTTTTTTGTTTTTTTAGTAAAGCTCTTTGTTTAAATGAAATAATGATAAATATCTCTGGGTTTGCCACTTGCCAGAGATCACTCTGGAGAACATTCTCTGGTATCAAGAGCCCCAAGTCATCCATCTGCGTGATGACATTTGGCGCAGAAACCAAGCTCTCTACAGTTCCTCCAGGGGTGTCTAATGAGCCAAGACCATTAGAGTTAAATCAATTCTGATCAAATTCATGGGGGTACAGTGTCAGAAGGGAATGTTTCTCTCTCACTGAGTGTTTGGCTTTCAGATTGTTCTTGGTTGGGTTTTGTTCACTTTAATGAGCACAAGTGAAAACCACTGTTAACATCAACATGGCAGCATCAGCACCCACCTCTATATTTTGGAAGTCATTGTGCATTCTTGAGCCAACAGGGGTAACTGTTATTCTGTCTTGGAAATCTACTTCTGACAGATGGTGAACACTCTTCCTTAATTTCCATTTAGCTTTACTTCCGTAAGTAAGATTAGCATGTGATATGGATCAGTTGATGAAGCACCCTCAATTTTAAAGCCAGATAATGTTAAGAATCACTATTTGGCCAAACCTGTGGTCTTTATTTATTTATTTTTGTCCTCCCACGTCATTTGCTTCGTGTGATTCTGCATTTCATGTGTCATCCATCACTGTTGGGTAGCATAAGCATATCACACAGAGGATAAGAGGAAAGCGATTTTGTGCTTAGAAAATAATTGAATGAAGATTTACTTTGTGACTTTAAGCTGCAGGACAGCTTCATATTTTAAAACCTATCATTTGGTTATATAAGCAGACATGCCCCAAAGTCTTGGGGAATGGGGCTTCATCTCAGTTTTATTGGCCAGCCTGTGCTTGCTTAAGCAAAGGCTTGTTTAAGCACCAATGGTCCAGCTCCAGGATAGGTCATGGAACAGAAAGAGTCTGCCCTGATGTGTGTGGCTCCACTTCCTGCCTGCCAAGGTCAGACAAGTATGTTTGAAACGCATACTGTGTGACACAACTGCCTTACCCTCAACTCTTTACCCAGCTCCCCTGGCTCTATATAGCATGATGAGATGAAGACTTTTAGAATTCCGAATAAAAATAAAAACCGTTCCTAATTTTTAGCCTGGGGAAACTGTGCTGTCCATCTCCAGGTAAACCCAACACATTCTCTTCTATTATTATAGAGCCAATCTGTTCCTCGTTCTTCAGCTACCCTAGCAAGACTTTCTCAAATGTTGGCAATATATTGTCTTACAAAATATGCATTACCCGATTTCGTTCGGAACTTGAAACCAAAGGTCAAGGCCCACCATCCGTCGTTTTGGAATCTCTGGTCGTTGCACAGCTTTCTGGGATGGCCTCTCCCTAACAAATGCTGTATGCAGCCAGAGCCTGCCAATGCAGGGCTCCTCTTCCCTGCCCATGGGGTGGGGACAGAGATGGGATAGGAGGAGGGGAGGATAACTGGGCTTTCTCTTGCCTTCCCATAGTCACCTAGACATGGGCATGTTCTTTCTCTGAAGTTCATCCATTCTGAATCTTGAATCTTTGAACGGGCTTTACAGGGTCTTTATCCTCCATATAGCTCACATGGATGAGCAGCTCTAACAGGACTCTTTTTTCCACCTCCTGTTGGGTGAATCTAATCATTTCTAGATGTGACTTTCATGTAAGGCAGGAGGGAGCGGGAGGTAGCTAAGGTAGGCCAGGAGGAAGTAATTTTGGGGGTAGGTGGGACTTTTTTTTTTTTTTTTTTAACTGCTTCTGCAAATTATATACTGTATAGAGAGGGCCTGGAGCTTCTTGGGATAAAACTGGATATGAGATTTTTTTGAGGCATATGTTAGAAATACTTGTGGGTAGAGATTTATAAGTGCCTTTACAGGTAAATGGGAATAGAAAGGATGGATAGAAAAAACCATCCAAATGGATTTGATAAATACAGGTTTTCTTAAGTGTTCACCTGAATGCAGAGGTGGTTTAAAAGGAATAAAAAAAAAAAGGCAACAAAACCCCAGTATGTTGAACGATTAAAGAGGGAATCTGAATGCTCATTTTCCCTTCAAAACACCATATCCATAATAAACTATGATGAGGAAATAATGCTCCTGTGACCCTTTTCCTTTCGTAATTTATCTTTCTAATTCTAGTGAGTGAGCAATGACTTTGTGCCTGGGGAGAGTGAGCAGATGAGATTAATTTGTGCCATCACAGCTCTGCTTTATTATCCATCCTGGAGAGGGTTGCAGTGGAGATGCTTTTAGCAGAAACATCGTGAAAAAGCTGCTCTGAGGGCTTGGAGGAGCTAAGTGCTGCCCTTTGCAGTGTCTTGGCACTGCTGAGGCAGTTGGGAGCTAGCTCTCTATGGCTTCACTGTCCTCTCCTGCCCTCCTGGTGGTCAGGTACAATGGCTGGGGCAGGCAGCCAAGGAGAACCCTTTACTTGGGCATCTCTGCTTCCAGAAGGATGCTCTTCAAAACCTCTTCAGTTGTCCCTTCCTATGGATGGTTCTCTCCAATATCTGACTCTGCTTGCTCATACCAGACACACATTTTTTTTTAAAGAAGTATTTTTCTAGTGACATCGTATTATGACCATCTTAAAAGGAAACTTTTAAAACAACCATCCTTTATCCATTACCCTGACAGGGCATACCCACATCTTCACCCTCTGGTTATTTTATAGATCTAAAACACACATATATGTGTACACACACACATATTTACATGTGATATATTTATTTTAAGTGTAATTCCTTTCACATACTCCTTTTCTTGTCACCCATGTATAAAATCTTGGCATTGCTTCATATCTTTTCTGCTCCTGTCAGTGGCTTAGGACACAGTGGAAGGAAGGGGGAAAATGATATTTTCTGTTTGGTAAACTATAGATATTGATGCGTGTTACATAGCATTGTGAGGACTCAGATATTGTATATGAAAGGGACTCATCAAAATGATACATAATAGGATGCTCAGAAGTATCCGGTCTGTTGGCAAGTCTAGTCCATTCTGAAATTTCTCTGGCATTTATTATTTCCGTTTCTTAGCAGACCAAATAATGATGGGCAATTACTTTCATTCGCAGACTAGACAAGAGGCTTCTAATTGGACCTCATGGTCCAAATCTGGTCCATTAAAGTCTTCCTGTTGCTACCATTTGGCCTTCTAAAGCACTGTTTTTGTGCATGTTACCCCGGTCAAATCTTTCAGTCGCTGCCAGTGCTTATGAGAAACCTCTTGAATGTCTTCATGGCCACTCAAAGCCCTCTGCTTACATTCTCAGCATGAAGCTTCATACTTGCTCTTTAAATTTAGATTGATGCTTTATATCTTGGGAAACTATCTTATGAACTCTGGCCCTATTTCTCTCTCCCTCAACTTTAAAGAATAAACTAGTGTTTAGGTCTCCTTGGGCCCTGTCAGACATGGCATTTTATGGTTCTATTATCTGTACGTCCAAATAATACCAAGCTGAGTCTTGAATAAAATGCCTTCTGATTGCTGTTTGATATTCTGTCTATAGTGAAATTAAACTGACTTCTCATAGGACACAGTCTTGTTTTGGACAACAAAGCTTGTGTGTTAAATTACTAATTTCAGTTTTCTTTTTCTCTCCACCAGTTTGCTGTTTTGTGGTTCACAAGAGGTGCCATGAATTTGTCACTTTTTCTTGCCCGGGTGCGGATAAGGGACCCGACACTGATGTAAGTAGTCTGGAAGCTGTTATTTGATTTAATGGAGATTTGTGACTTCACCTTTTTTTAATGCCTGTAAAACTGTTGTTTTGGCACATACCCTTACTGGGAAGACTTGTCAATGAGTCCTGTACAACTTTGACTTGTACTAATGAACAGATCTATAGTCCTTTTGAGCCATGGCAAGAAGACTTCAGGGTCAGAGGAGAATTTGTTAGCTTGTACTCTTCCACTCTGGGCAACCACATGGACTAAATCCACCAACTTTATAGTGAGAGCTTTCACAAACACAGTGTGGTTCTTTTCTGAAAATGTTGACAAATTTCACAACAAAAGTAAATCACCCTTTACCGTTCACCCTAACAGTTGGTTGACTAATAGGACTGTCCTTGCTTTTGGCCAACGTAACATGCCTCTTTCTACTTTGCTTTATGAGATCCTTTTCATTATGTATTATAAATGCTGCTGTTGATTTAAATAATTTAGCATCTGTTCCACTGAACAACTGATCTCTGAAGCTGCCCATGTGTGAACACGTAATTTTATTTGTGCCCTAATTCCGTCTGTCTCTAGTGAGCGTCTCTTGCATCTCTTGTTTACTGAAAAATGGGATCAGCAAAGGAGAGTGGGAGTCAGGAGGCCTGGGAAATCCCAATATCTAAAATATATTGAGTGGAAAATTGGGCTGTTATATGGAAAATACTTTAACAGGAAAAAAGAAATTTGCAGGGGAGGCCTGAGGAGGAGACACTTCTATTCTGAATTGCTTTTGCTGGATCACTTCAGTCACAAATACTTAAATTATGTGCTCCAAGTGTGATTCCTACCTTTGACTCTTGTTCCCATCAGGAAACACAGATTTCAAAGTGGCTTTCTCAGAGCAGGCAGGGCTGAATTCTTCCCTTTTCTGAAGAGGGCATACTCATGGTGAGCTCTTAGGGGTTCATATTTATGTTGTTTTATAGCACATGTAACAAAGGAACTTACTGTTGCACCCTGAGCACCTGGGAACATGCTGTGTTTTGGTTAAGAAGCTGGAGGAAGCCGTAGAGCAGAAGCCTTGGGCTCAGAGCCACCAATGGCCTGCAAAGGCTCAAAATGTGGGAGCTTCAGAGATAATCCTGTTTTCTGTCTTCACAGACCAGAAGGTCCACGTCCATGAACGACCCACCTATATACAAAAAAGTAGTGTGCTCCACCTGACGCTTGTACATTCCCCTTCTTTCAGGAATATTGTTTCCACATTTTTGGCATCCTAGAGGTAAAAATAGGTGTAGATAAAGAGTACCAGCTTTCCTGAAAGTTGGCCTCAAGCATCACATGGTGTTTCTTTGGCCACCTTGGTCATTATTCTGAATCCATCCTTCTGTTCTCCCATTTTAGCTCCAGCAGGAATGGGGTGTGATAGGGGATTGGCAGGCCATAGGGGTGTAGTTATTGCCTGACTTCTTTCCCTCCTTCCACTTCTTCATTCTTTTGCTTAAGTACTATATGTATTTTTTTTTTTTAAAGATTTGTATGAAAGAGCACGAGCTCACACAGGGAAATGGGGGTAGAGGCAGAGAGAGGAGGAGAGAATCTCAAGCACACTCCCCACTGAGTATGGAGCCCAGTGTGGAACTCAGTCTTATGATGCTGAGATCATGACCTGAGCCAAAATTACTAGTTGGATGCTTAACTGAGCCATCCAGGTGCCCCAAATACTTGTTATTAAGTACAAAGTATGGGGAAAGATAGGCATGGTAGATATCACTAATTAAAATAGGGTAAACGTTCTCTGAATGTGTTTACGTAAGAGACCTCCTCTAGGTGATCAGAGGCTTTCCCAAAGAAATGGCATTTAAACCAAGCTTCCGGAACAAGATAGGCAAGCACAAGGGAAATTTGCATGTGTATGTATGTGCTAGGGCATATGGAGCCCCATGAAAAACCATTCCAGGCCAAGGGAAAAGCAAGTGAGAAAGCCCTGATGTGGGAAGTTTAGTGTGTGAGAGAAGAAGAGCAAGCTGGTAATCAGATGTGTAGTTAAGGATTTTGAACACAATCTTAGGAGCAGTAAGGATCCAGAAAGAAGCTTTAAATTAGGAACAATGTGTTGATCCTTTTGGTACGGTAACAGGATTTCTCTGGTTTCCTTATGGGAAATGGACCAGGTTAGGGGGTGGGTGAAAATGGGGAAATACCAAAGGATGAAGAATCAGCATGGAGGGCAAGGTGGCAGAAGCTTGGGGGGAGGTAGGAGAAGTGTGGATGGGCAGCGTGAACTCATTCAAGATGCATTGAGGAGCTGAATCAGGAGCCCTCGGCCATTGGTGGGGGATCAGGGAGATGGAGATGTTGAGGAAAAACTCTCGGGCTTCAGGCCTAAACCTGTGAATGGATGGAGGCCATCAAGACCATGGAGGGAGAATGTATTGGGGAGTATAGGATGATAAGGCAGATTAAGGGTTTCACTTTGGACATGTGTAGTTTAAGTCGGGCATTGAGAAGACTGTTGTCTATGAATGCAGGTATGGAGGTTGAAAGTAGAGGGTATTCTAAAGATAAAGACTCCCCTCCTCTGGTTTTCGTTAGTTTTAAGCTTTGGGTGTGGATCATCTTGCCTAGAGAACGGGGTACATAGAATGAGAAAAAGAGATTAGGGTCCAGGAGAGAGCATTAGTGGATTGGATAAAAGAGGGAAGGCAAGACCAAGGAGAAGCAGGAAGAGAAGTAGGAGGAAGACGACCAGGTGGTGATGTTCTAGCAATTTCCTAGAAGGGCTGTAGGCTAGCTCTCTGCTTATGTCATGAATTCTATAAGCTTTTGATACTACACATAAAGAGTTAATATACATCCCAGTTTGTGCAGGACTGTCATGTTTACATGGGGAAGTTTTGGTTTATGCCTGCTACAGATTAGTTCATGCCTGTTAAATTCTTACCCTGTTTTGATGATCGCTATGTAGCCACCCTACTCCTAGAACCCCAAGCCAGGCAGGAAGCCTTAGTGATGGTCTGTTGGTAAGATACAATGGGATGCACACCTGTGAGCTGATGTGTTCATTCTGAGGTTTTCCCCCACTCCCTGTTGTGTTGACCTGCTATAGATGGTCTGTCTCACATCTTAATATCTGTGAAAGTGAAGATAAGAGAGGATTTTTTTTTTTTAATATGAGAGGAAAAAAAGTACTTGAACAGTCTGTGCGTTCTCTTCCAAGAAGAAAATTTGCCATTTGGTTGTTGGCCTTAAGAGGCCTATGATTAGGGCTTTGTGTAGCCGGGGCATGAGAAGTGTGTGTCTGTGTGCAGGGCAATTTTATTTATTGTACAAGTCTGCAAGGTGCCCAGACTTAAACTGCACCAGAGAGGTAGTTGGAAAACCATGAAGGTGTCAGGACACAGAGCTGAGATGAGATGGTAGGATTTTATTTTATCTTTCTTGAATACATTTTAAAGTCCTAGAATTATAGAGCTGAAAGGAGTGGTGAAGACTTATCTAGGTTAACCTTATTTTTTAGATGAGGAGAACAAAGCATATAAAAGATGTAAATGATTGGGCGACACTGCAACATGTCTCTTGAGTGTCCAAGAGGTTTGTGGATGATTGGAGGCTGGGAAAGGAAAGAAGGAGGGTCTTCTGTGGTGGCCTGATTGTCCTGTCAGTGGAGAAGTTGCTACTATTACCATGATGTAATCCTTCAAAGTTCTGTTTAAGCATTTAGAAAAATGCTAACAGGCATGGGAAAGGCCAGTTAATGGAATGGAAGGATCAGGAAACACAAAATACGTAGTTTTTTTCCTCTTAAGTTGTATTTTTTTCCCCTGAAAATCTAAAAGTTTTTAGATTGAGATTTGTTTCATGTGTGGTGAACGCTTAAGATGCACACAGTTCACCTGCTGCTTAATGATGCCAGCTCCGCAGACCCCAGGGCATTCACACATGGGGACAGAGAAGAGGGACAGACCGTGTGAAGTGCACAGACACTGGACCTCGTCCTGAATCTTTAGGATGAAAGGACAAGTGCTGTGAAAAGTGTGAAATAGCACTGCCCCAATTACAAGGAGCCATATGGAAAGAGTTAAAAACTCTTTGGAACAGAGATCATCTTCAAGACTCAAGGAGCAGGCTAGCTGCAAGGATGCAGAAGTGTAGGGAAACTGAGGAGGTGAAGGGGTGTCTGGGTTCAACTGAAGGGTGGAAGGACCCCATCTCCCCCTACTGCACCCCCACCCCTGCCCCAGAATGGGTCAGGCCATTCTCAGCCCTCCTTCCCTACCCCCTCTGGATGCAGAGAGTTCTGTTGCCAGACACTCCCTCCCAATATGTCTGGAGATAAAAGCCAAGCATCTCCGAGACTTCAAGTGCAACCTCATGCACGCCAAGGACAGAGGAGGAAAACGTAAGACTTTGTGTTGGAAAGGCACTTTGAGCTGGTACAGGATTTGTGCTGCCAGGGGTGCGGCCTCAGAAGGCAGCCTGGTGCTCTGCCCAGCACCCCTGCCCCGCATCTAAGATTTTGTAAGACAACAAAGAAAACAAAATCGGCCCATGTTTAGAAATGGCTAACGTCCCTTCTGCTGCCCCAGCCCTGTCCCCACTAAGGCATGAACTGGGACACGGACAAGCCTTGCCTTTTGGGGTGGGGTGGGGGGTGCGAGTCTGCTCTTGGGAAGAACTGACTGTGCTCTGTTTCTTCAGCTGCCACTGATGCCGTGAGCTGATGTTTTTCTTCTTCCTTGCTCTGGCCGTGATGGGGTGAGGGGACCTGGGGGCCGGTCCCAGAGGGGCTGACTGCCTCAGACTCCTGCCCTTCACCTTTTAAAATTTCAGCTGCGTTGTCCTTCAGTCCAGAACTCCTGCCTGTTAGAACGGTCTCTGCTCAAATTACATCTGTTCGTGAAGCCCTCCCTGCAGGAGGGAAGCGGGCATCTTCAGGTCTTCCAGGATGTATGCATGTGTGTATTCATTCCCCACCCCCCTACTTTATGTGCCTTAAAGGGGAGAGAACTGAAAAGCAACCCTTTAAGACGTTCCTCCCAATCTCAGTGCTGCCCTGAAAGCCCTAAACAAACACCCACACCTTTTCAGTACGTACAGTCTTTACGGGATTTGCATACAACCACACGAATGTTAGACAACTCTTTCAACATGAGCTTTGGAATATTTGCTCCGTGCACTGCATCTGTGAGCATTTGAGGAAGAAGGGAAGGCGCTGACCTGTTCAAAGGCTTAACACCTGCCCCCCTGCCCCCACCCTAGGCAATTCCCTTCCCGTACTTTTGTGTTCCTTTTGTTTGTGTTGATTTGCCTCGCACCTTTTCACCAGTGCCCTTGCCTGTCTGGGGAGGAACTGGACCTGTATTAGTACCTGGTACTTCTGCTCTCTGAGCCATGCAATTAAACAGTATTCAGGAAATGTAAAAATAACTTCCTGGGTCATTAGTGTATCTCACCTGGGAGACAACCAGCATCCATGCAGACAGCATTACGAGTTAGCGAGTGCCTGCCAGAATGTTCAGAAGGGCATAAATGAAGAAATTAACTTGTTAAAAGGCCAGGGAAGCTTGCTTCTGATCTGAGTACATCGTCAGGTCTGCAAAGACCGTAAAACCGAGTCATTGGAGGAAGCTCAAGAGCACTGACTATAAATGCTTAGAGTGAACCTGGAAACAGTCACATCAGTGGCTGTATAAGCCAAAAGTGATACCTGGTTGTGGGGCTGGGACCTGGGGAAGGCTGTATGTCCAGGTTGCAAGATTATTTTCTCTTCATTACAGCAGACTTGAGAATCCTCTCGTTCTCGAGTTCTTTCCCGTGTCTTAGAAACCGAGCAAATGAAAAAAGGCTGCTGAGTTGTTTAAAATTCAACATTTCAGAGCTTCATTTGTAACAAAACTCAAAACATTTAAAATAAACGTAGAAATTTAATTAGCGAATCTTCTATTTTCTCAAAGCACGCTTTAATATGGAAATAAGACAATTTTGTGAGCAAACCCAGTTCTACCTGAAACACTTATCTATTCCTGAACTGACAAAGGGAGATTTGTGAAAGGTGCAGGTGCTTAAAAAGTTGCATTTAAAATTCAGCCAAGTGAGGTCAAAAGAGTTCTGCAGTGGGAATTGGGATTTCTGCCCTGCCAAGTCCCTGAAAATCCTTCTAGACCTCGGTTTTCTTATTTATTGATATGGAGATTGAACTTGATGGTATTTAAAGTTGTTTGCTTCCCTAAATGGCATTCCTTCCTTGAGTACTTACCGAGGGCTTCATGCTATGAAGATATGAAGGTAAAGAGCGTTCTTGCCCTCCTGGTACATCCCCCCCACACACACACACAACCAAAAAGATGAGCCAAGCATGCAAATAATGATACTCTCAAATAATGAGATTGCATAGGCTAGCTGCTGTAAGTGAGGAAGAAATAAAATCCTGTTGAGTGTAAGGTGCAGGGAGAGAGTGACCACCTTATGGAAAATGGAAGGAAGGCCTCCTAGAGCTGTCTTAAGATTTTTAAGATTGATTTCTTTTCAAAATATTTCTTACAAACCAGTAGGACTGGTATTCTCCTGTTTCTCTTGCTAGCTTAAGGGAGTTCTGTCTCTTGCCAAATGCTGCTATCCAGTGGCACATAAACTCAGGTGACACATGTAAGCAAGAGGACCTGTAAAAGGAGCCCCTGCAAGGGAGAGACATGCCTGTCTTCTGTGTGGCCCGGTCCAATAGATACCATGTAGACCACGAAGGAAGCCTTTTGTGGGGTCCTGAAACCACCCCTTTTGGTCGCCCACAGGTACCATTCCTCACGTGCTGTGATGCCACAGGAAACCTTAAAACGGAGTTATTTCAGGGAAACAAACCCAACAAAAAAACTCCTGTGCTAATTCTGCTCTTCAGTGGGTGGATTATTTTATGTACCAGATTCACAGTAACAGAAGTATTTCCTCCAAAGGAAGGGACTCCTGCTACTTTTGCGCCAAATTAATTTAGCTAGGAATTAAAAATAGCCTCAAAGCCTTGCATCCGCAGTTCGGATGTACCGAAGGAGAGAGCTGCGTGGTGGCACCTCCATTGTCTTTAGCTCATGGGGGTGGGGGGGAATGGTGCCCCAGAGCGGGGCGGGGGGGGGGGGGGCTTTTCAACTCAATACAATTTAAGTTTTAAATTTAAGTTTAAAGTTGCTGGGATTCAAACAACTTTGGAACTCCACTCTTGGAATGGCATGTAAGGCCAGTAGCACATTCTTCTCAAAATCTCCACTCTTGGCAAATTGTCAGCCTCTGAGAGTATTTGGGGGAAGTAGCTAAGTTCAGTGGAGCCAGATCTGAACCAAGGGGCAGTGATTTGTGTGAGTGGTACACGGTTTGGTCCAAAAGGTAAGTTGATAAGGTTAGAAGAGTATTTTCTTGGGAGAGTTATAAACTGTTTCTAGACATCCGTTTTGAAGGAGATTTTTGCATGTGAAGCTTATAGGAATCATCATGTAGTCCCTCAAGGGCACTTCCAGTTAATACCCATGTTGGTTTAGGAAAAAAGTCTTGCACTGCTGCATGATCCTGCCTACACAGCAAATTTTTCATGGAGACCTCCTGTGTCTCTTCCTTTTGAAAAACAAGAGTTCAGTGCAGAGCCTGGCACAGAATGGGTACTCGAAAGAGATTTGTTGAACTAGAGTGGAAGGTCATCTGATTATCTAATTTGACCATTAGTTGTACGTATCTGGGGTTGAATTATTTACTTTTATTTATACGTGGATTGTTAATCTCCCCAAGACCTATGGATGGGTATTTCATCAGCATTATTAGGGCTCCTTGAGAGGGATGGGAGAAACATACTTGATGGATGTTCCTACTTTTCACAAGCCATTTCAAATCATTGTCTAAAATAGTATTGCAGCTTTAGAAAATGGTGGACCTGGGCCATAGCTTTTGACTGGTTAGGATAAGAATTGGTACAATAGCTTCCTTATTACTTTTCTTGACCTGTGCAAGGGCTTAGTAATATCAGACAGTTCATGATTTACAAACAACCAGATTAACCTGTTCCTGAGAACCTTTGTTGGTGATGTCTAAGGGACCTACCACTAGAGCTGAAATCATTGGAAGCCTGGAGCTAGAAATTCTGCTGTATAAGTAGTGACATCTTCATGATATTACCTATAGTATACTTACTTAGTCTCTCTTACGTCTGGTGCTTTTTTTGTATTCACTAAATGCCACCATTAAATGCTCCTTGGGTATTTATTATTGCCAGGTACTGTGAGGTACAAAGGTTGAAATACAGTCCTTGTCTTCAAATAGCTTATTCTTAGTTGGAAGTCATGCACACGAATAAGCATTATTCAGATAATTATTTTAGTGGCTAGCATACATAAATATACTAGGCATCTATTAATTCTATTATATAAATGTGAAAGTCGAGGCTGAAGGTTGACTAAATGACTTGCTGTAAATAGTTTTTTTTTTTTTTTTTTTTTTTAAATTTTATTTATTTATGATAGTCACAGAGAGAGAGAGAGAGTCGCAGAGACAGGCAGAGGGAGAAGCAGGCTCCATGCACCGGGAGCCCGATGTGGGATTCGATCCTGGGTCTCCAGGATCGCGCCCTGGGCCAAAGGCAGGCGCCAAACCGCTGCGCCACCCAGGGATCCCTGCTGTAAATAGTTGATTAAGCTTTGGACCAAGCCTCTGCTTCCAACCCTGTTCTCTTTCCTCAATATCAAAGTGGGTCGATCAGCAAAGCCACTTAAGGGGCAGGTTTTATGCCAATGAAAATTCTCTATTTTCATGACTAGAATCTGGAGTCAGGGTGACTGAGAAATTTTAAAATGGTAAGAGAAATTTGAAATAAGTTCCACAGATATTAATAAAAAGCATTCACAAGTGAGGCTGACAAAGTGAACTAGTGAAGGAAGAGCATGTAGGGCTGATGATGGGACCCTGTGAGAGCCTAGAGTGGTTTGCAGACTTAGTTTGGGTTTTCCTCAAGAAGGTGGAAGGTAGTACTTTTCAGAACTGTAGGTTTCTGGAAAGATTTGTTTTAAGTGGCTTTACCCTAAGCTGAAAGCCAGCCCAGAGAGCTTTTTGGCTCATGCCTGAGGCTTGTTCCTGGATTTTAGTGAGTCACTCCCTTTTACAAGCTGAAGTACGAGTCCCATTCAATTAGCTGGTACCTTCCTCACCTTGGCTGTTTTCTGCTTAATAAATTTCCAGCAGGAGACTCTGTAGACAAAAAGAGAAAGAACATTTCTTTGGGGCTAGGAGAGGGAGCTTTGTAGAGGATTTTCTAGCTAGCATTATCACTGTGCCATCCATTTATTTACAATGAGACCAAGGGCCAAAAACGAAATTAGATGAGCCTACTTAACTAGGAATTCAAAGTATATAAAAGTATATGCCTTTGATAGTGGCTAAGACTGATGAATCAAGTGAGGCAGTACCCCTCTCTGACAGCTGTTTCTATTACGTTTTACCAGGAGCCATGAGCAAACAGTTATGGTGGCTGGTACCAACAAGAGGTGAGATGGACAGTGGGAAGGTCCATTTTAATCATTCTTCATCCAACGTTTCTATTTTTATAATCTGATTCCTGAAACACATTAAGTTTTACCAAGGGGAAAAAGCTAGGTTCCAAGAAGAATATATTTCATTCCCCAGGTAATTTTCCTTGATGTGGAAAGAATGCTCAGGTTTTTGTTGAGGATGTCACACTCAAGATATACAACACCATCCTTGTTTTCTGTACTGTTGCCTGTTCTCCCTGCATCTCCTCCACTACCCAAGCCAGTGCTTATTCCTGTCCTCCTAATCTATGTTGGAATAACACCAGATGATCATCTGTGCAGTCTCCCAAGCCGGAACCCTCAGAATCATTTGGCTTGCCTCCATCTCCTCTGTCTCCCACATCCAAGCGGTCTCCTGGTTCTGCGGGCTCTGCTTCTGACTCTCCTCTCCATGTTCGTAGCTGCCATCTCCACAAAGGCCCCCTTTGTGTTCTATGAGTTGGTCTTATTGGCTCTGGACTATCTTTCCTCTAGTTCATCCTTTGTGTTGTCACCAGTGGTAACCTAGTCATTATATTTATGTTTATATAAATACATACACACATGAAACACCGTCAACAATTTCCAAAGATCTCTGCAGGGTCACACAAGATGACTCTACTGGCTTTTAGCTTGGGCTCTTGGCCAGGATTGCTTTGGTTCTCCATGTTGGCCTTTTCAGGAGGGTAGCACAGGCTTCTTACATGGTGCTGATAGTTTTTGAAGAGGGCAAGCCTAAATGTACACACGCTTAAGCTTCTGCCGGCACCATGTTTCCTGATGTTCCACTCGGCCAAGGCAAGTCACGTGGTGAAGCCCAGAGTCATTGTGAAAGTAGGCTAGTCGGGATTCTCCAGAAAAACAGAACTAATAGGCTGTGCATCTGTTTATCACACAAATAGACTTCTAAGAAATTGGCTCATGAAATTGGCAAGTTTCAAGATCCACAGGGCAGGTCAGCAAGCTAGAGACCCAGGAGAGCAAATATGTATTTCCAGTACAGAGGCCAGCAGGCTCAAGATGCAGGAAGGGCCAGTGTTTTGTTTGAGGTTCATAGGTGGCGGGGAGAAAACCCTGTGCTAGTTCATAGCCCTTGGATAGGAAGAACTCTTGCTTTAGAGGGTGGGAGGCTGTTAGTGTTTTCGTTCTGTTTAGGCTTTCGTTAGAGAAAGCAATCTACTTGACTCATCCACCAATTTAAATGTTAATGTTATCCAAAAGCTCCCTCACAGAAACACCATTATTTGACCAAATATCTGGATACCCTGTAGCCCAATCAGGTTAACACACAGACTTAAGCATCATAGGGGGCATACACAGTGTGGATCCTGGGAAGGGTGGATCACTCTAGTCATTGATGTAACAATTTACCACAGGAAGACTTATTTTGATCCTATTACACTATTTTATTTCCCCTAAATCTTACTCATCCCTGTATCACCAATACTTATGATTTCTGACTCCTGGTAGGTGATCATTAATATTTGTTGAATGAAGAAGAAATGAAGTCCCTGATCCCCTCAAAAAAATAAAAATAATTTCCTTGGTTTGCATAAAATATCCATAAAATATTCCAGAAGATTGTCTCAGAATTAATACCAGCCATTTCTGGTATTGTTACCACCATCAATTTTAAGTTATTGTCTTTAGAAAGTGAACTTAAAAAAATATATATAGAGGGGCGGGGGGGGGACTCTAACAAAATTATGCAAGATGTCTATTGAACTGTGCTCTCTGCGTGACCAGACTTTTTTTTTTACTTGACTATTTTTTTCTGTTAAAAGGTTAATGGGAAAGACAACCTATTAGAAGGAAATCCTTGTATTTTGAATTTATATTCATTAAAGTCATTGCTAACTGTACAGTTAATCTGGAAAAGGTTTATAACTGCAGTTGAAGAAGGAAAGTGACATAGCCAAGAACGCTGCTACCTTAGGTGGCAGTAATCAGATTTCTTTCCATTTTGACCACTGCTTTTCTAGGTGCACATCCATTATATGCCTAACTGTGCCAGGATGGATAATTTATACACAACTCAGAGGTTGCTCTTCATGCTTATGAGAAATTTATATTGGTAGGAAGCTGCTGAATGAAAGACTATTTTGAACTACACAGATTATAAACTTCTATAGGTGGGTTTTTTTATGTCATAAAACATACTTAAGTACCTTTCAGAAGGCAATTTGCATGTTTGCTTTCTACAATTGTGAGTTCCTAGCCTATCTCTCCCCATCTCTTTCGAGGCTGGAAGCCTTGTAGAGTTAACATGGAGTATAAATGTTTAAAACATGAGGATTTCATACTTGAAAATGATATTCTCTGTGGAGGAGGGTGATTTTAGGTTTCTAGATACTAAGCTGTATCATGACTCATTTGTTCTTAAACAGGTCGTTCTCCTGTTACTAAAATTAATCACAAAAGACCAGGGAAGCTTGAAAAAGAAGAGATCACACAGCAGGTTCTTAAAATTAGAAAGGCAGGTCTGCTCTCTTTGCATTTGCTACATTTGAATGATGCACTAAGATTAAGGTAATTCATTTTAATTATGCTTTTTCATTACGAATTGGTGATTTAGAGTAACGTAATGTACAGAACAAGAATGGGGGGAAATGGTAAGTTGAAAACTTAAAAATGAATCACATACGTAAGTGAAACAGACCTCCTCTACCAGTACATGCACCTGCTGTCAGTTTGGGAGCTGTGTGCTTAAATTAAATGCTCTTCTCACCTAGTGAACTTCTGTTCTTCTGGGAGCCAAACTGGAAGAGTCCAGAAAACAGCCTCCTGGTTGGCTACTCATTTCTGTTCTTGTGTCCTGCGGTTTATCCTCTACATGCAGCTAGAATGAGATTCTGCATATATCAGGCAAATCCGATTGTTTGGTTGCTCTGTCTAAAATCTTTAGTAGCTGCCTCTGACCGTTAGAATAAAACATAAACTGCTTGCCTTGGTCACCAAGGCTTATGGTGATTGTGATCTTGCTCCTGTTTATCTCCCTGACTGGACCATGCCAGGCTCATTTGAGCCTTGGGTCTTCTGCTCTGGTGGGTTCTTCCGCAGTGAGGCTCATTCACACTGTTCAGGTCTTCTCAGATGACCCCTCCTTGGAGAGGCCTCTTCAGATCACACCCTCCCCTCACTTTCTAGTAGTCTGTCCAGCTTCGTATATTTCATGGCCCTTGTCAGCACTTGAAACCATACCATTTACTTGGTTACTTCTATCTCTCCCACCAGCATGAAACACCATGAGTGCAGGTATGCTGTCTTCTGCTTCTATTCAACTTAAAACAGTGCCTGGCACATTAAGTGCTGAGCATTTGTTGGCTGGCCACATGCCTATTACTCTTACAAAGGAGAAGACAAATCTTAGAGTTTGGTTTCCTTCCAACAATATAACTAAAAGGAAACATCCTAAGAATCAGTGAAGATTTTTTTTCCTCTTCTGCGATTATAATGCCATGCCATTTAGTATCATAAACTGGGCCATGTCAATTAAACCTAAGGCCTACCATGTGATTGAATGTGTTTTCCTAGAAAACACGGGTTTTTCATAATTCTGATGTTAATAATGTGGTCTATAAAATTCAACATAAAATGTATCTGATCAATGCTGCTTAGAGTTATCTGATTAACCACCAGATTCTGAATGTGAGCCATTCTGGATAAGTGGAATAAGTGTTGAATTTCACACCTTGAGAATAATTGATATCTAATAGGATCTTCCCATGGAAAGTTATGGCCTGGCTGCACATGGACTTGGGAGCAGCGTCCTCATTCTTAGATTTCTCTCTGCAGTCATCAGTTTCTCCTAACGTTCTTGAATAGTAGGGAGTTAAATAAGTTGTGATACATTGGTGTGATAGCATATGTGCAGCCATTAAGAATGATGAGTATAAAGGTATGGAAAAGTGCTTCTATGTTACTGGGTGCCAGGGGCTTACTATAAAGGCAGTACTATGATTAGAACTCAGAATTTGTGTGTTGGGGCAGGACCTAGAAGGGAGCCTAGGAAATTGAAATCATTTGATGCCTGATTTTTAAGATAATTGGACTTGGAGAGGTGCTTTCAAGATTTCACCTTGTTTAGAATAATGCTGTTTTGAGAAGTCACTGTATGATTCTTTTGGAATATGACAAAGTGCCGTGGTCTCCTGGAACATTACCCAAATGGAACACCCCCACATATCTGAGAGTTCTTTGTTCAACTGTGTAATAAGGAAGCAGTTTGCTGTAGGTGTCTAGCCGGCTTCATGCTCGGTGTATCAGTTTAGGTTTGCATTCAAACGGGAGGACTAGAAAACATGACCAAACAGTGACTGGACCTGAGTAATAAGAGCCGTCATTCTCCCCCTGTAACAAAATGTGTGGATCCTGGGAATCCAGGGCTCATGTGGCATCTTCATGGTTCCATGAAGGATCCAGCCTCATTCTACCTTTCAGTTCGGCCATCTTCTGGTACAGATTTCGTTCTCCCTTTGCTTCCCTCATTATAGGGGGGCTGCTGTGTTACCATCCCATCCAAGTTCCGAGCAGGAAAGGAATGAAGTCAGAGCTTGGGTGCCTGTTGAGTCTACTCCTTTTTAATGAACTACCCCAGAAACTCAATCCAGCAATTTCCATATTGGCCAGAACTGTGTTGCATAACCACTCCTACTTAGAACAGAGTTTGGAGGTGGTCTATTTTATTTAGGTGTGGAGCCCAGTGCAGGTCTTGAACTCATGACTCTGAGATCAAGATGAGCTGAAATCAGGAGTCAGATGCTTAACTGACTTGAGCTACCCAGGCACTCCATAACTCCATTCCCAGGCACCCTTGGAGTTTGTTTTTGTTTTAAGCTGGGTATATTTCTACCTAGACTGAAATCAAGGTAGTTCAGTAATAAAGAAGAGAATTAATATTAGGCAACTAACTTGGAATTCTATATTAAGGTTGGATCACCGCCTTTTAGACATAAATGCCTTCACATGTTATGCCTGTGTCCTTTTCTTTTGCTATGACTTCATCTCAGTACAGGAATGATTCTGTTACTCACATGTCTTGAGTTTTCAGATACAATCAAACTGTTTCTTGATCTATAGATAGAAAAGGGAGACAAGAATGAAATCTTGTGATGAGTTTTGATAAAGCCTCTTCTTTTTCTTTAGACACTTTTAGTTCCTTGGTGAAGGGGCTTTTGTAAAAAGCATTTTATTTTTCATATTGAAATAATTTGAACTTCAATAATTATTCAATTACCATATTCTTATTACATAGTGGTTCCTGATAGTAAGGGTTGATTGGACCAAAACAGTATATCAGTAACTCATTTTTTATTAAGGCAGCTGTGATCTCTGCAGCAGCAGCAGCAGCAGCAGCAGCAGCAGAGCATCCCACAAGCTGAAAGAAGCAACACTTCTCCATGGGAGCATCATCATCTGGAATCCAAAGTGTCGTGTAAGATACAGATTTTAAGGAGGTATTGAGAGAATCTGGTACGATCACTATAGGATAGAGACCCAGAACATTAGTTAGGTGTGTGCAGCTTGAAGAAAAGAAGTTGTAGGAATTGGTAAGAGTTACCTTCTATCCTAGGAAGAAAGGTAAATTTAATTTTGGAACACCAGGGGTTGACCGAGACCCAATGACTAAGCATTTTATGAAGGCAGAGTGTAGCATAAATTCCAAAAGAACTTCTAAAGAGTAGATGTTTCTAATAACAGAAAAGGGACTCCAGAACAGGGAGCTCCAGGAAGTATGACAAGGGATGCTGGTCCTGCTTTACCCAGAAGGAACACAGATGGCTCTGCTACACTTCAAGTGAGAGGTGAGGCTCAAAGGATGCAGTTTTCTCTCTGGAATGCCTTTCTCCCCTGCCACCTGACCAGTTTCTTTTTTTCTTTTTCTTTTTTTTTTTAATTGAGGTTTTAATTGACATAGAACATTATTAATTTGGGGTGTATACTGTGATGATTTGATGTTTGTAAATGTTACAAAGGGTCACCACAATAAGTCTAGTTAATATCTGTCATCATACATACTGAAAAAAAATTTTTTTTCTTGTAATGAGGACTTTAAGGCCTACTCTCTTGGTACAAAAAAACAAGACCTACTCTCAGCAACTTTCAAATATATAGTACAATATTAACCAATCACCACACTATATACGACATCCCCTATTTTAGAGGTGGAAATTTGTACCTTTTGGCCTCTTTTACCCGTTTGTTCACCACCCCCCAACGAATTACCAGTCTGTTCTCTGTATCTATGAGTTCATTTTTTCCCTTAACCTTCCACATACAAGTGAGATCATATAGTATTTGTTTTATTTCACTTAGCCTGATGCTTTCTAGGTCATTCTGTGTTGTTGCAAATGGCAAAGTTCCATTTTTATGGCTGAATAATATTCCATTTTATGTGCCACCTTTACCCCGTCATCCACTGATAGATGGTTTGTTTCTGTATCTTGGCTCTTATAAATAACACTGCAGTGAAAATGTTTTTTTTTTTTTTTTTTTTTCCAGTTAGTGCCTTTATCTTCAGATGAATACTGCAAATGGAATTGCTGGATTATATGCTTGTGGACCTTTTAATTTTTTGAGGAATCTTCATAAGGTTTCCACAGTGGCTGTACCAACTTAAAGTACGACAAGGAGTACACGAGGGTTCCCTTTTCCCCCACACCTTTGCCAGCAGTTATTTCTTGTCTTTTTGATAATAGCTAGCCTGACAAGTATGAAGTGCTATCTCATTGTGTTTTGTTTTTTTAAGATTTATTTTAGAGCAAGTGGGGATGAGAGGTGGGGAGGGTCAGAGCAAGAATCTTGAGGCAGGGATCCCTGGGTGGCGCAGCGGTTTAGCGCCTGCCTTTGGCCCAGGGCACGATCCTGGAGACCCGGGATTGAATCCCACGTCGGGCTCCCGGAGCATGGAGCCTGCTTCTCCCTCTGCCTGTGTCTCTGCCTCTCTCTCTCTCTCTCTCTCTCTCTCTCTCTCTCTCTCTCTCTTACTGTGTGACTATCATAAATAAATAAAAATTAAAAAAAAAATCTTGAGGCAGACTCCCACTGAGCATGGAGCCTGATGCGGGGCTCCATCTCATGACCCTGAGATCATAACCCGAGCCAAAATCAAGAGTCAGATGTTTAACTGACTGAGCCACCCAGGTGCCCCTCTCATTGTGGTTTTGATTTTCATTTCCCTGATAAATTAATGATGTTGAATATCTTTTCATATGCTTATTGGCCATGTGTATGTCATCTTTGGGAAAATGTCTATTTCATACCTTCCCGTTAAAAAATTTCTTACTATTGAGTTGTAAGAGTTCTTTCTTATATTCTTATATTGTGAATATTAACCCCTTATCAGATCCTACCTGACCAACTCTTAGTCTTCCTTCCGTCCCTATATACACCTTTCCACTCCATTCTCTGTTCTCTCCTACTACTTCAGTTGGCCCTCTTTAGTTCTTTTTTTTTTTTTTTTTTTAGGTTTATTTATTTTAGAAGAAAGCATGAGCAGGGGAAGGGGCAGAGTCAGAGGGAGAAAGAGACTCTCAAGCAGACTCCCCACTGAACACGGAGCCCAATGTAGGGCTCCATCTCACAACCCTGAGATTAAGACATGAACTGAAATCCAGAGTCAGATTGAGCCACCCAGGTGCTTTCTGTGGGTGTCTCTCAGAAGACATTTCTAACACCATGCTTTCTCCATCTCTGCCCATACACAGTAACCCGTGAAAGGCAAAGCAAAGCCTTTGTCTCTTCTCTGTCCTCTCTGCTTATCCAGAATCTGGTGTGTAGCTGGCTCTGAATACATAGGTACTTACTGACTTAGCAGGTAAATGGATAGAGGTTGTGAGACCTTGCTTGAGTTAACCTTGATATGTTACACAGAATTTTTGCTTTAACTTTACAGTGACACTGCTCTTACAGGTTGTCCCTGAGCTAGCTGTCGCCTCTTAGCAGGACAAATGGTCATTGAGACTCATGAGTAACAACACAGTTCTCTGCAAGTACCATCTAGTCTAGGTGTCTGACTTCCGTGCTTGTGAAAAGGTTGAAAATTCCCTGCCGAACTGTTTCTATGAAGCACTTTATGCCTTCTGGCTTTAAGGGAGAAAGTTACTTCTGAATGTACTGATGCTACTGACATGGACCACAGATCAGCCAGGATGCTTACAGTGAATGTGAATGCAACAGGCCCCTGGGTTCTTTTTGCTTTTTGAAATAGAATAACTAGAGAAGAACAAGGCAAGTTTTAAAAATAACTTGGTACACATGTAGGTGAAATAACCTTACCTCCCAGTGACTGAGAAAAAAATAGGTCCCAATTCTGGCTGATGTGCTAGGATATTTTTAGCAAGAGGGCTCTTTCTTGTTTGATGGCCCATGAGGCAAAAATCATGGCCAAAAAAATATTATGTATTGGAGAGGCTACTCCAGTTATTGGGGGTTTCATTTTGTTTCCACTTCATCCACGAGAGAAAAGCAGGCATTCACAGGGGCTCATCATGATGAACATAGTAGAAAAGGAAAATTTAATGTTTTCATCTTTTGTTTGTTTATAACGTAAGGTTTAGTTCTAACACCTACTGCTGTGAGTTATTTTCAGTATGTGGCACATTGTTAGGGCCTTCTAAGAAACTTCTGTCTCATAAGGTGTTTCCCATTTTAATTTTATTCAGGAAAAATGGTTTCTGGAGTTTCTTACTAATTAGGTTTTAAATGAATACAACTTATTTACCATTGCATTAGAACTATGAGCATTTCACTGTTAATTGCCACCAGAAGGGTTTGGTCTGTTTCTACTAGAATCTTCTAAGGAAAATTGATGAACCTGGTAACCTAATTTTAGACCTCTTGAAATTTGGCAGATGGATGGTATTTATAGTGTTCTCAATCAGTTCCTATTAGATGTTTAAAAATAGTCACACCATTAGAGAGTACATTCAAGAACCAAAAGATTTTTAACCCTAAATCTAGTGCCCGGAACATTGTTTTTAGTTTCGTAAAGAGTGTGTGTGTTGGTAGCAATTTCTAAAGAGCCTTTCTGTAGTCTTTCCTGCTCTTTCCTGTGTGATGCTGCTGTTGCCATGGAAACAGATCTCGGAGTTGCTTTGTTATCCAGTGTAAGGGACTCCCTGATATGGAGAGTTACTGCAGGTCATTGTCAACACGGAGCCGTTATTAAGCATCGTGCTACAATGCATGTTGTACAAAGCTTGGTTGGAGCTCTGTGTTTGGAGCTTACACTAAAGATTATCGACACCTATAAATAAAAATCAGGGTCCTCAGCCACAGGAGCCTTGAAGGTACAAGCAGTGGCATACACTATTCTGTTTCAGGTGTGGTACATCCTTGGTCCAGACAAGTCCTTATGTGCCCAGTTAGGGTTGACTTATGGAGAAATGAGGATCTTGGAAGTTGGTAGAGTAGTACAAGAAATGAGTGAGCCAAAAGTTAGAGGGTGGTTGGAAATTCCTGACAACTGTTTACAGGTGGAAATTGGTTCCTGAACTGAGAAGTGGGCTGTGTATGTTTGTGGTTGATTGCTCTTACACCTAAAGTTTTAGGATATTTTATTAGCAAGTTTGTACATTCTAAGATGGTGCAATCAGCTCATAATGCTGCAGAGTATTTTTGCAGTGAGTGTGATGTTGTTGGTTGGGGTTGAAGGTGGAGTGAAGCACTTGGAATGTGTGGCAGACTCGTGCTGCCCTGAGATGATCTCTTGCCTTCTCATTTACCAGCCAATATCCTAACCTCCCTGGATCTCTGTTTTCTTTCTGTTCAACTGGTGATACACTTGTCAGTTGTACCAAGGGTGCCATGGGGGAATGACGGTAAAGAAACTTGTAATGCTGGTGCTTGCCCCACCTCTTCTGCATATTCCCCTGGGAGGCACTTCCCAAAGTAGGATTCCACACCTGAAGCTTCAGTATCACCTGGGAATCTGTTAGAAAAGCAAATACTCCAGTGCCGCAGATGCACTGAGTCGGCAGCTCTGGGACAGGGCCGCAGTCTGTTTAATGAGCTCTCCAGGTGATGCACTCTAAGAACAGCTAGTCTTGGACTTGTTTCTGGGGGTGGGTTTGTTTACCTTTGTTGACAGTTCTTGTTGCTATGTGAGATTTGTGGTCTCCTACAGCTTACCTGCTCCCCTGTTACAGGCAGAGTAGTGAGTCCAGTGGCTTTGGATATCTGAGGTATTGGAAGAACAGGATGACTTTGAATGGAAAAAAAAAATCTCTTTTGCTATCAAAAAGCAGGCCAAATTCAACTTATCAATGTTAATGCAATTAGCAGCCATTTCTCTCCTAAATGCCAGGTGTCCAGATTTATTTATAATTATATTTTTTGGTTGGGCTAAAGAAATAATTGAACACATGCTTCTCGGCTTCTAGTATCCTGCATTCTTATTCCTAAGCGATAGTTGATTTCTGGGCTTTTAGAACTCAAAAGATTTTGCCCACAGACTTACCAGGAAAAGGAGAATGATTCCAGTACCACTTATAGCTGCTATTTTAGACACAATAAAATTCTCCTGGGTACTCTCAAACACCTGCTTTGGAATATTAAAAAACAAAAACAAAACCCTGCAGTGATTTAAAAGTCTTAAGCCATCATTGGTATATTAGGAGGCAAGAGGCCTAAATTTATGAGATGCTTCAGATATTGTGTGACATGTGGCATCGTCAGGACTCTTTGGGGACCTGCCCACTCGATACAAACCAAATTGTAGCTTCAACTAATTTTGATTTGGAAATTGCCTCCTTAAAAAGAAAAGTACTAAAAATGTTTGACATTTACAGGCTTTCTGCAACAGTCTGCAGTTTCTCTAGCAAGTGTATTCACAGACTTTAAAAGAACCTGGCAATTGCTAACTCATGTTTTTAGATAGCATAGGAGTACAAATACAGTCCTAATGGTACATTAGGACCATTAGGGTATATAGGATATAAGGACTATCAAAGTCCTGTTTCTAGTTTTCAGCATCATCCAAATGTAGGCTCCTCTCTAAGATAGGGGTAGTGTATGACCATAGAGAACCTCCTTCTCCCTTATTGAAATTGATTTTCCTAATAAGTACTGCCTGTAGGATCCCAGAAGAGTGATACAAATGACAAAATGAGGCTTGACTTTTTTCTCAGGAAAATTAAAACGTGATTTCTTTTTCTTTGACTAATTAGGACAACTAAAAGTAAACATCCAATTATGCAGTGATGAATCTAGTCTGGCTCAGTCTGTATTCTTTAAGACGTCCTAAGATAGAAGATTATGTGCTGAAAAGAAGGCTAGTCTGAGACAAATTCAGATTCTTAGAGGGAATGAACCCGTCATGATTTTACAGATTTATACCATGTGTGTAAGCAAAGAAAATAGGGTCAAAAATTGTGTCTCTCAGTCTGAAAGGCAAGAGCCCTGGCCCAGGAAATGGGGAGACTTGGAAATAGGTTTCTACTTTTGATCAGTTTTCAAAATACTGAACGTTCTTTGAAATAGCAAATGGCCCTGGAGGATTCCAGGGGAAGAAGCTGTGTGCAGGAGAGAACACCGCTGTCTGTGTGTGACCTGAAATAAACAGTCCAGGAAGAGCCCTTCTCCAGCCCATGGTCCTCTTAGCCGCTATTCAGTCCTTCTTCTCTCAGCTGTATTTCAGCTCCCATCCTGCATGACAGGGACAGGGTTCTTTCTCTTGGTCCTGACCACAGATCCCACAAGATATCCAGTTAGGGACCTGAGATTAGCATCCTCCTGGTGGAGGTGGACTGGGAGGCAAGAACACAGGCAGTGAGCTTAGGTTGGGGCAGGGCTGACGGACATCCCAGGGCTGTGTGTGACCTAGGGCAAAGCCACTGAAGCCAGCGATGGCAGGACCAGATACCTCTACTTTATAGCCCTTCCCCTTTTAATATTTAGCGTCCTGTAATATAGGTTTCTTTTTAGTATTTAGTAATGTCTTTGAGCCTGTCTCAGCTACGTTAGGTGGAAAGGAGTTCCTGGCTATTAGCAGAGCCAGACGGAAAAGATGATGTGGGGCAGGGGGTGGGCAGTTACTGAAGCAGGAGAGAGTCCTGGTGACTGATGGGAAGCGCTGGTTGTGGTCTCTTGGAAAACCTTGTTTTTGTGCTCTATATTGTTACAAAAAGGGATCAAGCGACTACCTCCTAGGTGGTTGTGCTGAGCCCCTGGGGTCATTTGTAGTGGAAGATGGGACCAGTTGCTCAAAGCAAACTAAAAGGATGTTTTAGGGTATTGGGTGAAAACCACAGTGTCTATTCTGAACTTGGAGAAAGTGGTGTGGGATTGTGTAGCTGGGTCATTGGCTGATATATGGCATGTGTGGATGACTCATTAAAAGAAAAAAGTCTTAAAGAAGAGAGCATAGAGCATTATTCATTGTGAGGACCACTGTGAACCCAATGGGGCCTTGAACTCTGCCCCTTCCCGGGCTGTGCTGTCAGGGCTTCGTTGGTGGACTCTTGTGGCTGCTTCCTCATGAATCCTCTTACTGCTCCTGCAATAGCTTTCTGATGCCCCCACTTTTCTCTGTGTCCAGAAAGGGCTATGGAGGACCCCAGTGGAAGGGTTTGAGTGCAGGAGAGAACACAGTTCTACTCGGTATGCATGACCTGAGGAGAGCTGGGAAGGGTGGACTTGTTCAATAGTGGAGGGTTGTGGAGGGTGGGGCTAGTGACCCCTGAACCTGACTACACATTGGAATCACCTGGGATACTTTCCACACTGCATTTCCTGGGCCCTTTCCAAACTCAAGCATGTCTTGTTGGGAAGGACCAGGATTAGCACAGACTTCAGAGGCAGATAATCCTAGTGTTGAATCACCTCACCAAATACCCTACCAGTTGTGTGACCTTGAGCAGGTCAGTTCACCTCTCCACACCACAGCATCTTTATCTGTGGACATAGGACAAATAATATCTAGAGTTTGAGGAATGAATTAAATGAAATCATGCATATAAAATGCTTAGCTCACTGCCTGTCACATAGCTAATATTTATTGAATGATGATTACGCTTAAGCAAAACGTCATTGACAGGGCAATACGGGGGGAACATGCAAAAGAATTAGAAAAATCACATTTCCCATCTTTATAAATACACGAACTAGATAGATGAGAAAAGCCAATGCACAGGGAACGTTGTGACAAAGCTCGGATTGCTGATTGATGCTGGAAGAGGGATGCAGTCTGGACCAAAGGGGGTCTGGAATGGTGCAGGGGAAGCAAAGAAGACTGACTGGAGAGGTTTCAGAGGGAGCGTCAGAGGAGCTTTGTAACAGAGTTGCCTGCTGATGATGTCAACACATCTAATACAAGACTCTGACTAATTGCTATTTATAGTTGCTTATATTCAAAAGCTTGTTTATACCACTGAAAACTGTCAGCTGGGCGTGTGTAGTGGAAAGAGCTCAGAGCTCGGTTTGAACGCTTGAATTCTTGTCCCATCTGTGCCCTAACCAGCCCAGTGATTTTGGTTGAGCCACTTGACCCTGAGGTCTTCGCTTCCTCCTTGTGGGGGTGGGGGATGAGATAACCGCCAGGGGTCTTCTGTCTCCCACATTACCCATCCAGCATTCAACAACAACGTTTACTGCACTTCCTTTCCAAAGCCATTTATCGTGCATCTTTGAATTTCAATTCCTGGGACTACGTAAGATCTATAGTTAAGTGAAAGGCTGTGTTTTGCTGATTTGTTCACGATTCACATTCGTGTGAAGTTTACAAAGACAGAAATTTCCATTTATAAAAGCATTTTTGTTCAGTTGGAATTATTTCGAAGGTCTACTTCATTATGCTTTTGTTCGATTTCTTGTCTCAAGAAGCTGTTAATGTCATTTTGGAAGACTTAATGTGGGAACATCTCGGCACATCATCGCTCTGCTCTAAGTACTGGTAGTCAAACAGTTGACTTCAGATAACCTAGGAAACATTCACTCTTTCATTTCGCAGATCTTCATTGCTTGTCTCCTGTGGCACAGGTACTCTTCCGTGCACTGGGGATCTGTCACTGAGCTAAGCAAAAACTCCCTGTGCTCACGGAGTGTGTTCCAGCACTATTAGCCTAGAAATGTACCCACTCTGTTGCCCCAGTTGAGAAGTAATCTAATTTATGTCAAGGGCTGTCTTCCTTTATCCAGTATCACTTCTCTCTCACCTTCCAGAATCTGCTATGTGACTGTGCGGGAAGACTAAATCATGAAAACTACAATGCATTTTTATATAGAAACAATGGAATATAATTGCCAAGCATATGTGCGATATTGCAAAAAAAATGACCACAGATCTTCCCATCCTTGTTGCATGCTCCCTTGTAAATGACTTTGCCACAACTTCAGTCAGGAAGTGAAGTCCCATTTGTCTACTCCTATGGGTTTAGACTGGCTTCTGTAACATCCTTTGGCCAGTAGAATGCAGTAAGAGTGATGTCGTGGAAGGCCTTACAGCTTTCCTGGAACTTCTGCCTTAGGAAGAAGCCCTGACTACCCTCCTTGAGGATTAAGAAACCATGTGAAGCTGGAATAAGCCTGAGGATTATTGGAATAAGGCTGAGGATTCCTAAACCAAGCCAGCACCATCCCCCATGCCTGGGAATGAGGCCATTGTAGACCATCCAGTGCCAGATGGATACAGCTGGATGAGTTTTCACCAGCTTAAAATCTCAAGGTGCTCATCATCAGCATTGATACAGATGGTTTTTGTTATTAATAATTGAAAGTTGTAAACATTTTTTGTATGTATTATAGATATTCGTATTTTCCATCTGTTATTAATTGCATAGACTTTGGAGTGTTGGTGTTGAGAAATACCTTTCACGTTTTGTTTTTTTTTTTTTAAAAAGATTTATTTTGGAGTGAATGCAGAGGGAGGGGCAGAGGGAGAGAGAATCTCAAGTAGACTCCCCACTGAGTATAAAGCCCAATGCAGGGCTCAGTCTCATGATCCTGAGATCATGACCTGAGCTAAAATCAAGAGTCAGACTCTTAATCACCTGAGCCACCTAGGTGCCCTGCCTTTCACATTTTAAATGATCCACTAAGAGACCAGCTTTTGGACTTAGAGAATCATGTAAAGTTTGGTGGCTAGCTCTAGGTCTGTGCTCTTTGGAGAGATGAGCCACTAGCACGTGTATGGCACTTGCTGGATGGTAGAGGTTTTCTGGGGGCACATGGACCCACTTCTCATGGTTGTTGGTAGTTGGGGTGTACTTGGAAAGGCAAGAGTCTAAGATGACCCTGACCAGAATTGGGGCAAAGAAGTTTTCATTGAACGAGATTTGTCTCTTTACTAGAAGTGTTAATGAACATCACAACTCAATAATTTCAATCCAGAGTGGAAAATGGACATCTGTCTCCACAAATTAAACAGAAAAGGGGGGGGATCATTCCATGCACTTTTCCCCCCTTTTTTTCCCCAAAAATTGTGGGGTTTTTTGTTTTTAAATTCAGGAAGGAGGTCTGGGAATATTACCTGTGCATTATCTAATAGCCTCGCTAATTATGGTATAAATAAATAAGCAAAGTCAGTTGATTCCAGTTTGCTTTTACAGTGATGATAAACCATATGTTGTATGAAGTGGTCTAAAGACAACCACCACCATGACTGAAAAATTTGGGAAATGGCATATGTTAAGTATACAGGTAAAGTTTTCGAAAAGTTTGATATGCTACTTCACTCTTATAATAAGACCTATATTAACACCTGTTCGCACTGAAATCCGAAGAGCATGTTTGCTTTTACACAAAAAGCAAAAATAGTGTTCAACATTGGTCCTGCAGCTAGCGCTTCTGGAAGCAGTGTGTTCCCTGAGCAGCAAAAGTGGCGACACCAAGCACCTTCCCCAGGAACTAGACTCAGCGTCAGTCTGCCAGAGTTTTGAACTGTGTCTGTGAGCATCAGTGCTTTATCTCAATTTCGTTTGCGCATTCATTAGTAAAATGTGTCCTAAGATCTGAGAAAAGTGTGAGACAGGCTATTTTTTGGGTCTGGAAACAACAAAGAATTTTCCATATAAATTAATGGAGATAGCTTCTTTATGCCATTTTAACTTATGAAAGGTTTTGTATGAATGCCATGCTTTTGGATGAGAGGAGAACCTGTATTGCTCATTAGATATCTGCTCTCATCAGGGGATAAATGCAGCTACATGTTACTATAAGGAAATATTGAGAACATTTATTAGTGATAAAGTTAGAATTTTAAAGCAAATTTTAAAGTAAATACACAGCTGAAAAAAATAAGAATATATCAATAAATTGTCCCATGGAAGGAGGTAGGTTCTCTATGAAGATGTTCTCTGTGGAGATGATTGGAGGTGTGTGACATAAAGCAGTAGTTTGTTTTATGATTGATATATTGTCTATATCAATTTGCTGTGGTCGTCTAACCACCTCAGAAGTTAGTGGCCTTGAAACAATAATGGCATCATCATTGACGTAATCTACAGGTCTTAAAAGATCTGACTGATTTAACCTGAGCTCAGCTGGGCACCTTGCCTTCTCACTGTGGGACTGGGGATCAGTCTGCTCTTCATGCCTCTCATCCTGCTTTGATTGGGGGAGGATAGCCTAGATAGGTTCTTCTGCAGCTGACAAACTGCAGAGGGCTAACACAAATGCCAAGAAGTGCTTCATTCTCGGCTCAAAACCGGCATATGCATGTTTCTGCCTCATTCTTTTGGCTAAAGCCAGTCACATGGCTTAAGCCCAAAGTCAGAGGGGGAGGGGGTTATGAAATATACTTGAGCTTTATGGGAGAAAGTCCAAAGTCATGCATAAAGGGCATAGAAACAGGGAAGGATGAAGAATTGGGGCCAGGAATGAAACCTACCACTTTATCTTTGTGACTCTTAAGAACCAAGACTTGCTAAAAACAAGCACAAGGATGAATTAGACATGGTGTATAAACAGTTTGGGTATAGTTTGATCTTTGTATAACAAAGACACCTGTCCTCCTCCTCCTATACTAAGCGTTGCAAACGACAGCCTGTTGGGCCACATCGTGTCCAACACTTGTTTTGGTCAATGATTCGCTAGAAACACAGCCATGTCCATTCTTCAGTGTATGCATTGTATATGGCTGCTTTGGCTCTGTAACAAGAGTTGAGTATGTGTACTTGTGACAGGCTGGCCCGCAAAGCTGAAGATACTAACTGGCCTTTTACAGAAAAGGCTTGCTGACCTGTTTTATATTATGGCACCAAATAGTTTATGTGAAGCGCATTCAATTGTGACCTCCCCCTCCCTACTCTCCCCCAGCCCATTTTAGGTTTTTTCCAGTGTGCGTTGCATTCTTATTCTTGTGTGTTTCTATAAAATAGGTAAAACAGGGAGATAAAATAATCCTGGCACTTGAATTTTGGCAGTGAAAGCCAATACAATTTGCATCCACAAGCTATAATCCTTAAGCCAAAATTGACAAGCCAACAAATTGCAGACTACAGAACATACAAAGGAGGGAGCCAGTTGCTACTTTTGCCTTTACTATTTATGCTCTGTGGCTCTGTAGGTCATTCATGCTGTTAGACAATAGGGTGATTGTTTCTGTTCTGCTGAAAGACAATCTGATTGTGCTTCGTGTGGAATGAAGTGCAAAGCTGCTCACCTCTACTCCCAAGAGAAATGCTGCAGACCTTTGCTCAAATGTAGTAATGTCAGCTTTTGGTGTGGTGGGAGAACCAGGCTTCTTGGGTCAGCATTATTTTCCTGCATCAATTTTTTTTCTTTATAATTAGTAAAAGTACTTTTTTAGTACAGTATTACAAAAAAAATTATTTTTAAAAATTTTATTTATTTATCCATGAGAGACACAGAGAGGCAGAGACACAGGCAGAGAGAGAAGCAGGCTCCATACAGGGAGCCTGACGTGGGACTCGATCCCGGGTCTCCAGGATCAGGCCCTGCGCTGCAGATGGCACTAAACTGCTGAGCCACCCGGGCTGCCCTACAAAGAAAATTTAAAAGAAAATATCCATTATATTATACATATACCCCCTTAGTTAAAGCCATTATAAATATATGCTAAGTGGGACTTTAGGTAGTTTAAAAATAGTATCTTGGTATATCTGTGGAAGTATGGGAAATGTATATAATACAGTGTTCCATAAGAAATGTAATATAGAATTGATACATGTGCCCCTGGTGTACTCATGTAATGTGTGTGTGTGTGTGTGTGTGTATGTGTGTATAATAGTAGTAGTAGACAGAATGATGTCCCTGGAACTCGACCTAAGAATATATTACTTTTCATCACAAAAAGTGCTTTGCAGATGTGATTAAGGATCTTGAGAGGGAAAGGTTATTTTGGCTTATATTGGGTGGGCTCTGTGTAATCACAAGGTGTCCTATAAGAGTGAAGCAAGAGGGTCAAAGTCAGGAAAGGATATGAAAGCAGAGGTTGCATAGTTACACTTTGAAAATAGAGGAAGGGGCTAGGAGCCAGGGAATATAGGTTGTCTCTAGAGGCTGGAAAAGGCAGGGATTCAGAAGCCTCCAGAAGGAATGCATCCTGGCCAACACCTTGGTTATAGAGCCTTGAGTTCTGTTGGACCTCTGACCTCCAGACCTGAAGGTAATCTGTGCTGCTCTAATCCACTAGGTCTGTGGTATTTTGTTACAGCAGCAATAGAAAACTAGTACAGCACATACAAATGGAAGGGAAGGTATTTCAAAGTGATATTTGGGCAAAAATAAACTGTTTATAATTTCCATATATTGATTGGGTGAGTGGTTGAGTTTATTCTGGGTGGCTAAGACTAAGAGGCAGCAAGGGTGTTTTACATATTAGAGGAAGAGAAAGGTGGTAGGATTTTGAGGTTCAATATGATATGTAACCCCGCAGAATTGCTCTCTAGTTTGGTTTTTGCTGTGTCAAAGTGGCAGATGGCTTCAGACTTAATGGGGACGCCAGTTCCTGTCTGTCTTTGGGTGTGGGGGGAAGGAGCACATGTGCATGCTAAGGGAGGAGCAGAGGGAGAGAGAATCCCAAGCAGGCCCCACACCCAGCACAGAGCCTGATGCAGGCCCTGATCCCACAACCCTGAGATCACAACCCAAGCTAAAATCAAGAGTTGGATATTCAACTGACTTGGACCACCCAGACACTTCTCCCCCTTAAGTCTCTGGTTTTCAATACACAGTCTCTGAGCTGAAATGTTATTTTTGATTTACTATTAGGATTTTTGTAGTTAAAGTCTTTGCAAAAATTTGAGTGCAAGTAGGAAGCTAAATACATGTATGCAAACTTGGGTCAAATTCTGTAAGGTGACAACAATATTCTCTAACGTAGACATTATATACCAGTTTTCTCTCCATCTCTATTCTGTCCAACTATTTTCAAGTTAGAAGACGCTGTTGTGAATCAGGCACTAACTGTTCACTTTCCCAAGAGCTGACCCTTGTGTGCTTTTGACTTCAATGAGTTCTTTCCTAGTCCTGTCTCAACTTGTCCAGAGTCCTGTGTCCTTGCACAGCTTGGTTTCTTCACTGGTGAAAGGCATCCATGACGTGCCTCATGGAGCTGTTGGTAAGTGCCATGCACCTGCCAGCAGGTTCACCAGCCCTTAAGCATTTCCTTGTGGGAGGGGTGGTCCATGGGTGGGATTCCAGAATCTCCGAGCCTTTGCATTTTTCTTCACAGATGGAATGAGATCTTGAAAGCTTCCATTTCTTTTTATTTGTCCCAAGGCAAATCTTCCATATTCTGAGCAACAAAACGAAGACCGCTTTGAAAATTTCCTTATGAAAGTCCTCTAGGATTCTAGCTAATTCTTGAGTCCTCCGATGAAGGTCTTGAATATTATGGTCCATGGCTTAGCTAGATAAATCAGAGTCCAACTGTCTTCTTAAGCCTCAAAATAAGCTACTGATTACCCTGCCTGATGGTGTGCAGGCTAATCAAATAGACTTGATATTTCAGCTGACTCATTCCAGATACTTTCCTTTGCTCCTTCTCAGTCCTCCCAGATCTGCAACATGCTGTAAGGAAAACTGAGTCGGGGGGAGACCTAACTTTTTCTGTCACTGTGAACCAAATCATGAATCATGTGCCTTTGGCTTTGATCTGGTAATATATAATGTACCCTTAAACATTCTTGGAAAGTCGGTGATGTTAATTTGGCTCCTACCCCAAGCTCCATTCCCTCCGATGGCTGCTGCTAGAATCCGTTTATTCTGATCCTCACTGTCTTGAATTTTATCAAATATCTTGAACTGAGTGGAGATGCAGGCTGAGCACGTTTATTGCAGTTGAGACCATATTTTGATTTGAGATGAAAGAGGGACAAATACATGAATATACTTAATTGAGCCAAAGACCGTGACATAAAATCTTATCGAGAGGTGCAGATGTGGAAGGCAGAAAGTAACGCTGAACACTGAGCCTCAGTCACCACGGTTGCCTCCTCCCCCACCCCCACACACAGGGAAACTAAAAATGCTTGGGCAGAAAAATATTATCAATAGATTTTTTTTCCAGCTGCCGAGATGACTAGATATAAAAAGCAGAACCAGGACCTTTGCAATCTTTCACAAACCTCAGTTGGACAATTTCCACTTGGGATAAAATGGATGTTTTCCCAGCATCCTCTGTTCTTGAGACATGGGGGAGGTAGTGCCTCCCAAACCTTCTGTATTTTTTGGTGTGTGTGAGAGAGGGAAGAACCACATGTATCTCAAAGCTCAAGGGAAGAGGGCTCCCTGGCCTACTTCAAGGCATTCTCTAAACCAGGCAAGAGAATCTAGGAATTCCTTTTTTGGGATTCTGCTACAATCTTATACAGCTACACAGCTTGAAAGGCTAACATTCCTTTTCTGCCTTTCAGAGGTGATAATATTGGAGGAAGTGGTGGAGATGTAGAACAATCACTTTGTCCACTTTGACCTAGAATAAGCAGCTAGGAAGCCAGAGCACCCCTTCCCCAAAGCTTGTGCCTCTGTGCACACCTGTGCTCCCTCACTCACTCATCTCTCAGTCCCTGTCTCTCTCACCCCCTGGGCCCTCTCATGTTCTCCTGACAATACTTCCGGTTGCCTAATTGATTACCTAGATTTTTGTTGGCAGTTAGGATCTTTTCGGTAACGTTTGTCACCCCGGTGGGACTCCTTGCTGTCTCCTGTTCGCTCAGCAAGCACTTGATTGCAGGGCTTCACAGAAGCCTGTGATCAGTGGGCCAGGGACGCAGCCCACGTGGGAGCCACATCAGTATTCGTTGGTTCTGCGGGAGACCAGCTGAAGGGTGGGGTGCTCTACACAAACAGGAGGGTCGGCAGCCTGGAAGCCTTTTCTCAGGACTCCTTATACTGTGCCCCTGACTCCACCTTGCTATCAACTGAGGAACTGTTTGAACAAGGGCTGGGGCCTGGGCATTCTCCAGGTCACTTAAATCCAGTCTCTGAGTGTGGTGGGGGAAAGGGGTGAGTTGGTGGCCCCAGTATTATATCCGAGCTCCCCAGGTGATCCCAACTTGAAGCTGGGACTGAGAAGCCCCGTGTTAGCCCAGCTGCCTTCCCTGCCTGGCTTGGGGAGGGTGGACTCCTGGTGGCAGATGCTGGGAGGCAGAAGTGACCGCTGGGCTGTTGGCTCCCTGGCTCTATCCTGTTTTATGGTGGTGACTGTTCCAGGTGAAGCGACCTGGCCTATTTTTGCAACCACCTTACCCGCAGCCTCCCGTCCTCCCTGTCTGCCTTTAGGGGGAGCAGAAAGGGGACAGCAGCCGGTGAGGTTTCAGACCTGTGTCCCCGTGGCTGCTTCTCACGCCCGCCTCTTTGTCACCCTTGAGCGCAGTGTCAGTGGACGGCACATGGTGTGGAAGTCGGCAGGGCTGTGTCCAACCGCCGGGGCTCAGAAAGCGGGCTGGCTTCTTAAAAACGATCTTCATGCTCAGCTCTTGAAGCCTTCACAGTCCGGGACCTGCATCTGCAGGGGGTGGCATCTGACATCCTCGGAGAGGAGCTGCATCCGCTGCTGGGCCAGGAGTGAGGCACTGGGCGTGCAGCAGCTCCAGAGCCTTCCTCGGGCAAGTTCCTGCGTTATTTAGCTCCTTTGCTGCCAGAGCACCACGTTCCACTTCTTAGCAGATTGGGGTGAATTTCCAAGAGGGAAGACTGCAGATGGCTTTGCCTTCCGGATGGGCTTTTTCCTCCCCAAGTGACTCACTTGTGCTAAAGACCTAGCTCCAGTTGGAGCCCCTCTGGTCTCTCTCAACCACCTTTGCACAGAAGGAATTAAGGAGCCATGAGAGGGTTTTTACACGGTCACGCCATAAGCCACCAGTTTTTTGCTGGGGGGGAGGGGGAGGTTCACCAGACTGGTTTTGTCTTTTTTTTTTTGCCCTGCCAGCACCATTGACTTTTTTCAACCCTGTAAGACTCTGTTCATCTTTTAATTGAGTTACAACCCCACTGTCTTTCCCTCTTCCTGTGAGATAGAGCTCTAAGGACTGGCGTGGGCCCATGTTCTCACCCACCGACGGATGAGTGGCTTGCCCCTTGCCCTAGGGTGCTGTGGCCCTGGACAAGTCCCCATACTGCCTCCCGAGCAGCAGCAGGTATCTCCCTCCTTGAGAAGGAGAGGGTGAGGGTTCAGCTCCCTCCCAGGAACTAAACCACCGCTCTGGGGTGGAGTTGTGTTTGTACACACAGCATACCATGGAGGGGAACCAGGGAACTTGTGTCTCTTAGCACAAGACAGACATGTTTGCCTTCCTGCTTTCAGTGAAGGGAAATCCATGGCTGGAGAGATACTTGAATGCAGTTCTAACCTTAGGCAGTGAGCAACACCTCAGCCATTTGAAAATGAATTGTAAGGCATGAGAAACTTCAAACATTAGAGCTTTTTTGGTGACGTGTCTCTTAAGTAATAACCTTTTGATTCCTATTCTTCCTTTCCCGTTACCGGATGATACTGAAATGGATGTCCAGACACCTACAGAAAAGTAGTAGGCTCTCTTTTCCTGAAATGAGCTGTTTCCCTTCCCCAACACTGTCTTTTCACCAGTGCAACTGCGTTTGATTTGCTGAAGAGAAAAAGCATTTCTTCTGTTCCCGTTGTTTGCCTTGACATCAGACAAAGCTATGTTCTTCCTCTAGGAGGCTTGCTTCATGCTAGTTATCAGGGTGTGTGTCTTGAAACAAATCCCCCCTGAGGCTGGGTATCTGTATGTTAGCCACTTGCTTTATAATTCTTAATTTAGATGGGCAGAGAAGGATTGTTTTAAGGGTCAGGCTTCTGCTGCTTCCTAGCATTAGATCAGTCTTGCCCATCAGTTTTTCCTATCTGAGGCTTTAATTGGGTAGCTTGTGGGTTGGTCATAAGCAACGGGGAAAGATCCAAAGGAGGGCCTTCATGTTGCCTCCCACCAGGGCCTGGTGGAACCTTTTCCTCTTTAAAGGTTCCTAGCCAAAGGCCTTTGTCGACTTTGGAGAGCTGCCTGTGATGGCTCAGGCTTATTTCTGCCACTGCAGAAGCCGTTGGAAAGGGCAGCCCAGCTTCTCCGGCATTTAAACAAGTTATCTGAAGGCTGTTGGAGTCGGTGGGGCAGAAGCCAATCCTTCCCTTCTTTGAAGTCAGAGTATTTATTGAGCACTTTCTTTCTCAAGGTGGGAGATGAAGCTTTCAACTTCCTGAGTTTTTCTGTCATTTAGAGGCAAGATGAAGCTCCTGACATTTTTCTGATCTCATCTCTCACCATATGAAAATGATTAGTTTTGATTATATTCACCTTGATTGTTTTTCTTCTCTGGGGGAGCTGATTGTGAGTTTGTGTCAAAGACTCATATTTGCATATCCCTATTAGATGAGAGCCATGCAGCAGGGCAGTTTTTCCGTCTTAAAGGGCCTAATTGGGGTCCCTGGCACATATGCAAAATTCCATGGTCTTCAGTCGATTCTTGGGAAATCTGACAAATGTTGCGTTTTATCCTTAAATGCCTGATTTCCTCTTGGGTTTTATATTCTGCATACTGAAAGTCACAAGTTGATCTTTCCAAACTTCCGGGCCAAATGTGTTTGAATAATAAACTTCTGGCATGAGGGAAATGGACAAATAGAATTCAAGATTTATGATAATTTGACCCATACCTGCCTCATTGTTACAACAAAACAAAGGAGGGATGCTTGGGACTTAGGCTATCTAATGGCATATGCTGGTTTTATTGTGCCAGAGGATTACAATTTGAATATATTTCAGTATCAGTGAGACCAGAGTGTAACGAGTGCTTTACATGAATATTAACACCATCGTAAGTGATAGAAGCTAACATTCACTGCACACGTAGTAAATACTAGGTACTGTCCATCCTCCGTACTTGATAGGAATTGGTACCTTGAATCATCCCCAGGCTCTATTTTGATCTCTGCTTTTCAACTAAAGAAACTGTGGCTTAGAGAGGCTTAGTAACCCACACCTATGGTTTATTGACAGCAGGGTTTTAAACCTCTGTGATCTGGTTTGCGAATTCACTCCTGGAGCTACTCTTCACTGTCCATCTATACTGCCTCTGACACGTCATTTTGTATTGTGCCAGATGGAGGAAAAACGCATCAAGGATGAGGCCTACTAAAATGTTCTTGAGTATAAATAGGCCATCTGTTGATCTCCCCGTCCTCAGGCCGGGAGCTCTTACTTCAAGCCAACACATGGCAGGAAAAGATATTTATTGATGTCTTAAGGGATAGTTAATGAAAAATAAATAGGCAGGGCAGCGTCTTTAACCAGCCCTATCTTGGACCCAAATCCTCTCTCTCCTGGTGCCCACAGGCCTCTCTACCTGTTGGTAGGTGTCCCCACCAGCTTGGCGCCAGCCTAGCTTCCTTGGGGTTGGTGGTGTCCTACCAGAGTAGGAGGCATATTATGTGTCCCTTAGGGGGTTTTGCAAACCACCTGAGCTGCAGAGACTTTTTCTTTGTGACTGGTGCCCGGTCCCTATCTGCTCTGTCCCTCCCTTTCTGGTTCTCTTGGGCCTGCTTCACTGCTCCTTTACTGTCCTCTCTTTGTTCTCTCAACAACAAACAGTTAAAGGATCTCCGGCATCATGAGATCACAGAGTCTTCTAGTATAGTCCCGTCATTTTAAAGAGGGGCCCACGCAGCTGGGCATTTGTGTCACTGAGGCCAGATCTCCAGTTTTCTCATTTTCTTTTGTACTAAAATGCTTACCTTTGAAAAAAAGTGAAGGCATGGTAAAAATAGCACCATGCCGGAAATGTATGGGAAGGTCAGCATTTGTGACTTTCTTTCTCTCCTCGCCCCTGGGGGTACTATTTGCCTGGACCTTGGCTTTCTGCCCTTTGGTATTTATGTACTCACAATTTCTGTTTCTTACCTGGGTTTGACGCCTTGCTTTTTAGAAACCTTTATTATTTTTAAATTCTTGCATGTGCCCTACTTTTCTAATCCTGGCATTTATTCCTTGCAGTCCTTTCAGCCTGTTGCTGATCATAGCCCCGGATAACCATACTGTGTGATTGTGGTATTGAGATGCTCTGACAGGAGACATGTCTACCGAACGCAGATGGTGTGTCTGGTGGCCAGAGCCTTCCTATGAAATCTGGATAGATTCTCTATTCATCAAGGGAGGTCCATTCACAGAAGAGCCGCAGAGAAATGCACAAGATTGGGGGGAAGAAAAACCCCACAAGGAAATGCCTTATGAAGTTACAACTTAGATTAGATTATGCAGTCTGGGGAAAGAAAGGTAATGCAAATCAAAATATCTGGAATGTTATTAGAACAGTGTTTAACATGGTTAACTTCAGAGTCAGAAAGCCTGGGTTTGAAGTGGCTTCTCCACTTCCTGGGTCTGTGACCTTGAGCTACTTCTTTAACTCCTTTGAACTGTGGGAAGGGGATGCTATCATTCATGGTGTCTCTACCACCAGCAGTTGCAAGAATCCCACGGGTTGCTAAGAATACATTTAAATTCTATACCTTCAAAGGTTTGTCGTAGGGCTGAGAAGGGCAAAGGCACAGCATTTAGCTCACAGCAGGCACTGAACTTGGACTATTCCCCTCATTCCCTCCCTGTGCCCCTCTAAATAGGCAGGGAAACATCCATACCTTTTGGAGAAAATTCCACCAAATAGGGTCCGATAGAGTTTTGGTGACTCAGAAGCAATGTCTCTTAAACTTCCTGGAAATTCTATGGAAAAGACACATCTCATTTAGCAGGGGTTAGGGCGGTTTTACTTTCCTATCTGTGAAACCATATTTATGTAAATAAGGTACGCTCCCAGGTAGGAAAGAAATCTGAGATTGCCCTCCTCTTGGCGTTGTTATTGGGAGTAGAAATGGCCTTTTATTTGGGATTTCTCCTTTTACTTGTGGGTAGTCACAGGGTGGAGAATGTGGCTGCTGGTCTGTCAGTTTCAGCTGTGGGCGTGATGCCTAGTTTCTTTTTCTTTTTAAGATTTTATTTATTCATGAGAGAGACAGAGAGGCAGAGACATAGAGGGAGAAGCAGGCCCCCTACAGGGAGCCCAATAGGGGACTCGATCCCAGGACCCCTGGATCATGCCCTGAGCCAAAGTCAGATGCTTAACCATGGAGCCACCCAGGCATCCCATGATGCCTAATTTCTTAGCTTCCTGTTTCCCTGGGACTGTGGCAGGAGTGGCTTTCCCCCTGCCCCCCATCCTCACCTTACAGATTGAGAACTGAGTCAAATTCTAATTCCCTCATCAGTGAGTTGAGAAGAATTGGGAGGGCTTGTGTGTCTACCCACTCAAGGGAGTTGGGAGCTGGGGGTGGGGGCGGAAGCTTCGGAATCAGTAGAATTTGGCACTCTTAAAAAACCTATGTTGTTTCTGGCAAATTACAATGCGTTCAGGTCAAATTTTATTGAGCTACATGCTCTCCTAGGGACAGGTTGAAGAATAGGATTTGGGTTCTTAATCCATATTCCTAGATTATAAATTTATCTTTGGAGATAAATTAATACTTGACAGATGATAGTTAAATTCATAATCTGAATTTGCCACCTGAACCTTTGCTCACAGGTAAAAAGGAATCAGATACTGATTCGTGCCACCTAATGTGGACGGACCTTGAAAATGTTTTGAGTGAAAGTTAGTCACAGAAGATCACATGTTGTATGGTCCCATTTACGTGAAATGTTCAAAGTAGACAAATCCATGGAGACAAGGTAGATGAATGGTTGTTGCCAAGGATGCTGGTCAGGAGGCAGGAGGAAGGTAGTAATAACTGCCAGTGGATTTGGAGTTTGATTTGGAGATAAAGATGTTTTTAAGATTGAGAGAGAATGAGTGGAGGGAGAAGGACAGAGCAGAGGGAGCCTGATGTGGGACTCAATCTCAGGACCCTGGGATCATGACCTGTGCCAAAGGCAGATGCTTAACCAACTGAGCCACCCAGGTGCCCTCAGGGGATAAAGATGTTCTTGAAATGAAATTGTAGTGATGTTTGTACAACCTGCTAATATACTAAAAATCCTTGAACTGTATGCTTTAAATGGGTGGATTGTATGGTATACAAATTATGTCTCAAAGCTGTTACCAAAAAAAGTTATGTAATTTCCACACAGGTGTACTTAATATGTTAACATATGCCTATACGGAAAAAGAAAAAAGCCACATTGTTGACTTTGGGTATTTAAATTGACAGCAAAGCAAAATAAACCAAAATAAAATTATGTAGCCCCAACAGTGCCTGCCGTACTGAGGTTTACTGTTCCAAATTCCCAAGGATTTCAGAAGATGGCAGTTTGGTTTTAGGTGGCCCTGTATCATTCCATTTAACATGTACCCTGGAAAATATACATATGTGATGTAGACTAATTTCTGCCCAGAGCATTATTAAGCACTGACCTGGATGATCAAGAAAGATTCTCCACCTTAATTTTATAGCCTGCCAACCACCTGTTAGAACTTTGGCAACCTTGAGTCCCCTTTCTTTTTCTTTGATTCTGTGACTTAAGATTTTATGGTAAATGGGGATGGATTTTATTCTTGTGGTGGTAAGCAAGAGAATTCATTCTCTATACTTAGAGCTACTCAGCTCTTATAACAGTGAACCTCAGAAGCCAGAGTAGCAGCTCTGAAAGAACTTTTCCAAGAGGGGATTGCAGCCATACATAATTGGAAGTGGTAGCTGTTCTTTGTTTGAGCTCTTAGTTCGAGCCTCCCACCCTATAGAACCTGTGAACAGAGCTCCTGAGAGGTAGGCTGATAATTGAACATGTTCACCCCCCCCTTCACTTGCTGTAGCCACAAATTCAGAAATGAACAGTGACAGGTTCAAAAATTGCAGGAGGGAGAAGCAATAACCAGAACTCTGAGAGCACCCAGAATGAAAAAACATCCACTCAAATTCAAAATCAAACAGGAATATAATATCCAAGCAGCTTGTCTGAGATTTTGTTCATTCAACGTCCGCTCCTTAAGGAAGTGTGATGCTTCAGGCAGTGTAGCATAATGATTGACATTTGGGCTCTGAGTTCAAATCCGTACTCTGCTGCTTGCTAGTGTTTTGATCTTGGGAAATTTTATTTAAACGCTGAACCTCACTCTTCTATAGAATGTGGGTAATAGTACTTTGTCATAGAGCTCTTGCAAAGATTAATGGATACTTACAGCAATGCCTGGTGTCTGTCAGGCATCTAGTAAAGGGTCATGGTGGTCACTGTTAGTATCATCGTCATTAGTAAGAAGGGCCAACAAGACAGCTGCCAACTGCTCTTCCTCTGTAGAAATCACTTTGCTCCAGTGGCTCATGTGGGAGGGTCCTGTAGAAGAGTGGGGCAGATGCAGGGAAAGAAGGTGGTTGCCCAGTCACCAGTTGGTTCCCATCCTCCAGGACTCGTTAGATTAAGAACCACTTGGAGCCATTCCCTGCAATTGATGCTGGATGAATAGAGTTGAATGACTTGGCCCTGCCTCCCGGGAGCACGCCTCTAAAATACCTCCAGTGTGTCTAACGCATGAACCTGGACATTCTCTCTGCAGTTCACTCCAATTAGTGATCAAAATCTGTGTTAGGGGTTTTAGTAATTCATTCTCTGGGCTCCAACTCTTTTTTTCTAAGCTCTACTCTCAGGAAGCCTCACTCCCTTTTTCATCATAATTTAAGACTGCATCCAAATGTTGAGAACTCTTGCCTACCCACGATCAGAAGGGGAAGAAAGTTGCAATTTTTTTTTTTTTTTTGGCTTTAAAGAACAGCAGTTCACCAAAGCTCCCCCAATCAAAGTAAATTATTACCATAAATTGTGGTAAAAATTACTTTTTTACTTAGGTAAAAAAAAAAAATTGTGTTGGGGTACCATTTAAAAATTAACATTCTTTGGCAGGTTTTGTATTGACCGTTTCTGTGTGTGATCAAATGTCATGTGGTCTTCAGGTCACCCTGGAAAAGTCACGAGATAAAATTCTGATGGAATGAAGAATTAATCTCCTCATGTCATCTCAGTCTTTACTGTAGAAAAATGCAGAAGTTTCCCTAAAATATTGTTATTGGAGGCTGTTTTGTATTTGCTTTTTAAGATTTTATTTATTCATGAGAAACAGAGAGGCAGAGACACAGGCAGAAGGGAGAGGCAGGCTCCATGCAGGGAGCCTAACATGGGACTCCATCCAGGGACTCCAGGATCAGGCCCTGGGCTGAAGGTGGCGCTAAACCGCGAGCCACCTGGGCTGCCCACTGTTTTGTATTTTTTTTTTAAAGATTTTATTTTTTTATTTATTCATAGAGACAGAGAGAGAGAGAGGCAGAGACACAGGCAGAGGGAAAAGCAGGCATCATACAGAGAGCCTGACGTGGGACTCGATCCAGGGTCTCCAAGATCATGCCCTGGGCTGCAGGTGGCGCTAAACCGCTGAGCCGCTGGGGCTGCCCTGTTTTGTATTTTGATGTCATATTTCTATGTAGTGTTCTCCAGTTTTCACTGTTGGTTTTCTGGGTTTGCCCCCATGTCTGCCTCTGCTTCCTTGTACAAAAACTCCTTTGCACGCTTCATAGCATCAAGCTGAGTGTGGGGTGTGCGTGGATACATAAAGGCTTTACGCGGAGAAAAATCTTTGGTATTAATAGTCAAATGCAGCTAGAAAGAACCAATCTCTCACTGGTAAATTATTCTTCTATTTCTTCGAGCCTGGTCATTTCATGATTGAGTTTAAAATTTCAATCTGAAGAACAGTTAACTTTTACATGAGGTTTTTACATCAGAAAAACCGTATTGTGCCCAGAGAGGATTCTTACAATTCAGATTTGAAGGCATAAGTTGGCTTGCCCTGGACTCAACAGCTCGCGCAGACACCCCAAATAAATGCAACGTGTGATCTTAGGTGGCACCAATTAAAGTAGAGTGAAAAGCATAAAACAGTTTTAGAAAAGGTCACCGCACTTAGAAATCCACCATTGTTCATGCAACCTGAGGGATTTGAAAATAATTTCAAAAATCAATTTAAACATGTAGGCCACCCGGCTTTTCTTAGTTTGTCCCTCTCCTTTAGACTCGGCTTACAGAGCCAGGAAGGCGCAGTTTTCCCCATTGGGAACCCCAGGCCAGAAAACTTCTGGAAGTGTCTGTGGCAGCTTGAATGCTGCTATTTAAGAGCTGATGAAGAGGCAGCTTGGAGAAAACCTCAAAAATAAATACTCTGATTCATCACTGTTGTGCAGGCTTCCCAGCCATCAGCGCCAGCCCAGGGCTTCTGAGACAAAGGGTAACATTGAGCGCAGAGCAGGCTCAGCCCGAGTCAGGAGCCCTGACTGTCGCTGAGGGGGTGGAGGGAGGCAGCTGACTGCAGAAGCCACCGGGCTGGGCGCTTAAGAGAAAGGGCGGCCCGTGCCCGCTTTTTGCTTGGTGGGGGGATGGGGAATGGGGAATGAATATTCTGGAGACGCTCCCGGGGGGGGGGGTGGTGGTGGTGGTACTGTCTCATAAATAATCCAGAGCAGTCGGTCGGGTAGCTGCCGCGGCACGGGGGCAGCAGTTTGAAGCGGCACCTGGATCAGTGTCTCGTTGGGGGGTCCTGCCACCCCTGGGCGCCCAGCACATCGCTAGGGCCACGGCAGTCGTCAGGGAGGGCCAGCTCAGAACATCTGGGTTTCTACTGACAGCTTGGAGTCAGGGAGTGTGGGCTGTTGAGTTTATTAGACCCGCAGCAGATCCCCAGCTCTGCCTCCTCCCGACCCCTTCCCTCCCTTCTCTGCATTTGTGTTTGTCCCTCGTTATAAAAATGAGATGGCCAGCCGTGACGGTGTAGGACAGGCGTGGAGTCAACGGTCCTTAGTGGTGCACACTGTTCGGTCGCTAGAGCGGACTCTCACGGGGGGGGGGGGGGGGGGGGTTCCTTGTGCGTTTTACTCCAGACCCACAGAGCCTCCATCTACTCAGGCCCATCCCGCCCTACTGTGGGGAAGAGCTGGAGAAGGCGAGGCACGCGCAGGTGTTCAGTGACACTCCACGGAGGTGGGGAGTGGCCCTTGGTCACTTCCCCCGTGTGTGTCCTCTGGTCGGCACAGTGCTGGTCAGTGACCATTCTGGCTATAAGCGATCATGAAGGTTTGGAACGGACATTAGTGGAGTCTGGCTTATTCTTTGTAATGGCTCTTGTAAGAAAGCTTGGCGAATAAAGATGTGACAGTGAGGGTATTCTTTAAAAAAAAAAAAAAAACAACTAGATTTGAACCTGCTGTGTGCTGTTTTTGCATTGCAGAGATAAGAGCTGCAGACTAAAAATTTGTAAGAAGGTCTTGTAGAACGTGCATCTGCTGGTCCCCACCCGACTCCCCGCCACCTCCCAATTTCTGCTCCTGTCTCTCATTTTCTTCAGAGGGACTGATGAACTTTTGCATAGCCAAAGGACACCAAAAGATTTTGGAGGCTCAGCTCCTCTTGTTTTCTTTCTCTGTGGCTTAAATTAATTTCTGCAACAGAGGGGATCCCTGGGTGGCGCAGCGGTTTGGTGCCTGCCTTTGGCCCAGGGCGCGATCCTGGAGACCCAGGATCGAATCCCACATCAGGCTCCCGGTGCATGGAGCCTGCTTCTCCCTCTGCCTGTGTCTCTGCCTCTCTCTCTGTGACTATCATAAATAAATAAAAATTAAAAAAAAAATTTCTGCAACAGATAAAAAGGTAACTGGGATTCAAAGCTCGTTTATCTTCCTGGAGCTGAATGTGGAGGCATAATTCCTACCCTCCAAACAGGCAAATCCAGAGGCAGCAGGTGACAGCTGCAGTTTTGAGAATAGGAATTACATGTGCAAAGTAGAGCTGCCTTCCAGTCCGCAGCTCCTAGCACTTTGGAAGCATGCACAACTCCGTGTGCATGCTGTATACAAAAGCTACAAAGGGAGGCGGCTAATTAATGTTGAAAATTAAGTAAAAATATTGCCACTGTATACCACGCTTAAATACTTATTCTGGGGGTTGCGGAAAATGCCCTGTAAAAATGTATAATTATGTTTAAAACTCTTGAGTCTAAGATTTTCCATCAATGTGTGCTTTTCAGTTATCAATTAAGTATCAAAGTCCTAAGGTTGTATGAGCCCCTGAATCATTTTTGAGTCCCACAGTAGATTTTTATAGATAGATTGACGACATTTGTTCTTTGTGAGGCTGATAATAAACCACCGTGTGGAATCCCATAGTGGGAGTTCAGTATCCGGCATTTATAGTGACTCTGAGCTCGTATTACAATTATTATGGTTCTATAGAAAACCACAGGGGGAAAAAAGTCATTTCATGCTTTTTAAAACTTACTAGCTAACGTTTAAAGAGTTTATTCAGAGTGGACTCAGCCAAACATTTTTTTCCTAACCTTAAAATTACTACAGAGGGGTTATAAGAAACTGTTCTGTATCTGTGTTAAAAATAGAATGTGTTTTTCTTTTTTTCCCTTTTGGTTATGCCTGGGTTTTCCATGATACAGTTTGTGGTTAATTAACTCAGGTCACATTTATTAGCATCACTGTGTGCAGAAGCTTCATGCTAGTTTCCGTGGACAGACCGTAGTGGTACTTAGTCTAAAAAGCTTCCGATGTGAATGAGAAATGGGCAGCTGGTTAACCATGAGCTTGCTGTCATCAAGCCAGAGCACAAAAGGTCCCACATGAGAAGTACTGAGTATCATGGAGGTGAGGCATGGTGGGGGGGGGGGGGGGGGCTATCTCTGTCCAAAGAAGGCTTCTTAGGAAAGAGAGTAGGTATGAAGGATCTGGGAAGATGCCTTAGATGAGGGGGTGCTATGGTGCCAGGGGGCAGGGCAGTACATTCTGGGGAGAGGCACCATGTTACAAAGCGAGAAGACTATTCAGAAACCAATAGCTGGGCAGGATTCCCCAGCAGAGGCCTGTGGTACTGACGAGGGCTGGAAAGGTGAGAGTCTGTTAAATGGGACATGGCAATGGTGTGCTATTGTGTACTATGCATCATTTGTTTCCCTTGAGAACTATCATCATGCTAAAGTACCAATTAATTGTATTTTGTTTTATTGAATTAAAATTACATTGTTTGATAGGTCATTTTATTCTAGCATGTGCATGTAATTTTCTCAGAAAGGGGGTACCATTTTAAAGGTGGAATTTGATGAGTCAATGAGGCATTTTTCAAATAAATTACTCAGAAAATGTAATAGTTCTAAAATACCTTAGAGTTACAGCTGAAGTCAATTATTTAATCCAATTAAAGTTGAATTGTGCTGTTGTTCTCACAATTTTCAAAGCTACACATGTCCATAATTTCTATTCTTGTTTTATAATCAGTAATAAAATGTGTAATATGCTTGATTTAGCACCTGACATATTACAAACTCTGCCTCTTAAATGGTCATTTGCCGGTTTCTTTCCTAGGATGACAGGTTTCTGAGCTGTGAATGGAGCTGAAAATATATAAAATACAATTTGGGAGGAGTTTCCTTAAAATAGTTCAGGGGTACTAATTGAACATTCAAAAGAATGCTAGCGTTTCTTAGCTTCCTGGCATTGCTTAAACACCATGTAGCTCCTCTCTTGCTCTTCTTACCAAAACGCCACTCGTTTTCTTATTTGTATAATAAGAAACCATAAGGTATCAAAACATAGACATTAAAAGTTACTGTGAGGTAAGGCTTTTAATGGTATCAACTCTTATTTGAGGCCCTTCAAAGAGTTGGCATTCCAGCTTGTCTGCTAGTATCAATATGAGACAACATAGCGTGATGCAGAAGTCAGACTGGGACAGCATTGGACATTGGCAATCATAAGTGCAATCAGGAAGCACATGCTCCCTACTCTGTAGGACATGCCAGCACTCAAGTCCGTTACCCCAAAAAGGCCATCCTCTAGTTTTGTGTGTTAAACATCAGAAGCAGAAAATGGGGCGCAAGGAAATAGTAGACTCAGGGAGAACAGGACTAAATTTCGATAGGCCCAATAATCATACAGAAATAACACTGCTCCAGGGCACTTAATATAGGAACAAAAGCCATTATTCTCGCTCACTATACCATTGCTATAGACCAGAATACCATGAACCCTGGTTTAGGTTCTTCATTAGGGTGACTGAGAAAATATTCAACTTTATTTATGAGAAATCGGGATCCTTACAGTACATTTCAGAAATACTTGTTCATATGTTGGCTTTAAAAAAAAAAAAAAAAAAAAAAAAGACTTGGTACATAAAAAACAAAATATCCAGAACATGTGGATATTCTCTTACAAGAATTACATGAAGCCTTTTATAGTATTTTAGGTTGTCTTCATTCAAAGAAATAATTTCCGGTATAATTTAAGCTGTCACAGTTGCCCTAAGGGAGTTACTATTACGTTCTCCATTTTAAAGGTGAGGAATGGGGTTAATCATTCACTTAAGGTTACATGATTTGCGTTTATTAACAAATATTGATTGGTTGCCAGACATTTTTCTAGGCTTAAGCAAATGGAAGATTTTCTTGTTTTGCTTTCAAAAATGTTGCTTCTATTTGTCCAGGCTCCAAGAATTAAATGTAAAGAATTTATCTACAACACTGTATGTCTTTAAATTTAAGAAAAAATATTAATGTCCATGTATTGGGACTTTTGTCTTACATCCTGTCATGTTTTTCTTTGTACAGGCTCCTAATGGTTTACATCCATAGCCAGAGATTGCCAGAGCTACAATATAGGAAGAATTAATCAGAAAAAATCGTTCAAGCATCCCAGGCTCTGTCAGTGTCAGTTTGCTTTGTGTTACTGGCTATGTTTAAGGGGAAAAAGTGAAGCAAAACTTTGTAATGGTTTATACAACAAAAGGGAGAGCATTTTAAAATCTGATCATTCTAAGAATCATCCTCAGTATGGAAGGTGTTCTGAGGAATCCTAATATTAAACAGATTCTAGTAGAAAATGTGAAGTAACCAATATGTAATATCACCTGAAAAAAGATGCAGCATATTCACTCTTACCCTGAATTGTATTTTGTATGATACCTTACTCAGCTGTGTTAATTTTTCTCTAAAATCTACTTTGCTTGATGTTAATATGGCCTTGCCTCTACTTCCCTCTCTACATTCATTTCCTTCTAGCTATCTTTTGTTAACATGCTATATCAATTTCTAAAGATTTATTTATTCACGAGGAGAGTCAGAGACATAGGCAGAGGGACAAGCAAGCGTCCTGAAGGGAGCCTGATGTGGGACTCTATCCCAGGAGCCGAGATCATGCCCCGAGCCGAAGGTAGATGCTCAACCACTGAACCACCCCGGCATTCCAACGTATGTCTTTAAATTCGAAGTATGTTTCGTGTAGATAACATACAGTTTGGTGTTACTTTTTTTTTGATCTATTTATTTTAGAGAGTGAGCACACAGGCAGGAAGAGCAACAGAAAGAGAGGGAGAGCATCTCAAGCAGGCTGTGACTCCCCACTGAGTGCAAAGCCCATCAAGGGGCCTGATCCCATCACGCCAAGATCATGACCCAAGCTAAAATCAACTCAGATGCTCAATTGACTGAGCCAGCCAGATGCCCCTGGTGGTTTTGTTTTTTGTTTTGTTTTGTTTTGTTGTTGTTGTTTTAATCCATTGTGACAAGCTTTGCCTTTTAATTGGAGTCTTTATACTCTTTACATGTAATGATAGTAACTTTTACATTTAATCATCATTCTATGATGGTGCATTCTGTTCATTTTCCTTCTTTGCTCTGTTTTTGGGATAACAGAGTACTTTTAGTTATTCTAATTTACTTCATGATGAGTTTATTTAGCTGTATTAGTTTCCTAGGGCTGCCATACAAATGCCAAAAACTGAGTGTCTTAAATTTTTTTTCCAGAGTTTTTAGACTTAAAAGTCCAAAATTAAGGGGTTGGGAGGGTCATGCTTCCTCTGAAGACTTTAGGAAAGAATTTTTCCTTTACCTCTTCCTAGTTTATTAGTTGCTGGCAATCCATGATGTTCCTTGGCTTATAACTTCATCGATCACTCCATTTTCTGCCTGTCTTCACATAGTCCTCCCCTATCTGTACATATCTCTAAATCTACCTCTCCGTATAAAGATACTAGTCATTGGATTTAGGGCCCATCTTAATTCAGTATGTCCTCATCTTAACTAAATTATATCTTCAAGACCTTATTTCTAAATAAGGTCACATTCACATGTACTTGGGGTTAAGACTTTGAGATACATTTTTGGGGGGGATACAGTTCAACCTACAGTCTTAGCTATATACCTTTTTGGTTTTGTTTATTAGTGGTTGCTTAGGGTTTATAATATCTATCCTTAACCAGTCTGTTTGCCTTCCAGTGATATAGCACAGATACAGTGTAAGCCCCTTACAACAATTTGCTCCCATTTCTTCCATTTATGGTCAAGCATCAAGTCCTGTGCTTAAAATTCTATAGGTAATAGGGATTGAGTTGTTATGATGAGCATAGAGTAATGCATAGATTTGTTGAATCACTATATTGTATGCCTGAAACAAACTGTGTGCTATCTATCCTGGAATTAAAATAGAAAACTTAATTTAAAAAACCCTATAGCATCTCTCCCATATATGTCCTTCCTATATTCTTATTACTACTGAGGTAAGCCCACTGTTATTTCTTGTCCCCTGAGTAGTCTGGTTTTGTCAGTTTACCATGGCAATCTGTGACCTTGCCTCTACCTACCTCTCTACATTCATTTCTCACTCTTTTTCTCTAAGTATGACAGGATGTGTCACATCTCTGTACCTTTGCTCACAGCTTGAATACCCTACTGCCCACCTTATCTACCTGTCAAGCAATTACTTCCCTTTCAAAACCTACCTAAGTCCTTCCTCCTCTGAACCATCCAGTGGAGGCATCAGTGGCTTTCTGTAGCTGATGCACACCTCAGTCCTAATGCCTGCTACTTTCCACTGCACGGTGTGTTGCCCCCTTCCCAAGAGGGGACAGACTTTGTAAGAGTCCTTTGTCTCTCAGCGTCTAGGACAGCCTCAGATTCCTAATCCCTTCTCAGTAAATGTACACTGAAAATTAGGAATGACTGCTGGTTTCACACTGCACATAGTGTTCAGTAAGGAGTAGGGAAAACAACTAAATTTATGCTTGGCAGGTATTGTGATTACTTCTCTGCACCCCAAGTTTTGTCGATTCAGTGTTGAATCATCTTGATAGTTTCAAAGAGTGAAAGACATGGATGTATTTTCCAGATGTTTAAAAAATACAGTGATTTCCACGCTGATGTTGGAAATAATGAACCCCCAATACCACAAATTTGACTTGAATTATTTACATTAGCACATGATTTTTCAGAAGCAGAGAAATTAAGGTATTTTATTCTAGTGCATCAAAGCACTTAGAAAGATTATGCAAACATCTCTTAGATAATTCTAATGACATTGAGAGACATTAATGACGTTTTTTTCTTAGGCCTGCCCACAATCCCTAGTCATTATTCAAACACAACTCTCCAAAGGGTTTTTTTCGGATCAGAGGAACCAAACCAATTCTAGCTGTAAAAGTGGGTCTACAGCCTGAGTGAACTTGTTGCTGGCTTTTTTTTTTTTTTTTAATATTTATTTATTCCTGAAAGATATAGAGAGGTGGAGACATAGTCAGAGGGAGAAACAGGCACCTTGCAGGGAGCCCGATGTGGGACTTGATTCTGAATCCCAGGATCATGCCCTGAGCCGAAGGCAGGAGCCCAACTGCTGAGCCATCCAGGCATCCCTGTTGCTGGTTTTTATACAGTAGACTCCCTTGAAGTTCTTGGCGGTAGAGTATTATGAAGCAAAAAACAAGGCTGCTTTCATTTCTCATTAGTCATGAAAAATAACAAAAAAATGTGCTGAGGTGAAGGGCAGACTCCTACTAGCCTCCCAGGGATGATTCAAGTCAGTACAGATGAAGATGTTTCTTCTCAAGACTCTTTGCCCCTTGGTGGAACTGTTTCCTGTCCTTCCTTCCAGAAAATGATTTACACCGTTTGAGGGATCTACCGTTAACCAAAGTTCAGCACACATCTGAATGGACAGGTACTCTAACAAGTATTTGATTATATATCATATAGCGGGCACCAAGGTAAGCATATCACACAGGTGTTTTCTCATTTAATCTTTACATCATGCCCATTAAAGTGGGTGCTCTGTGAGTGGCACCTGGGTGGTTCAGTAGGTTAAGTGCCTACCTTTAGCTCAGGTCATGATTCCAGGGGCCTGGAATGGAGTCCCGCATCTGGCTCCCTCCCTGTTCAGTGGGGTGCCTGCTTCTCACTCTCCCTCTGCCTGCTGCTCCCCCTGCTTGTGTGCACGGATGCTCTTTCAGTCAAAATCTTTAAAAAATAGGTGCTCTGTGGTATACTGAAAAATGGCTCCCCAGACATCCCCACATCCTAATCCCTGGATCCTATAAGTACAGTCTTATTTAGGAAAAGGGTCTTTGCAGATATTAAGGATCTTGAGATGAGGGCATTATCCGGGATTACCCGAATAGGCCCTAAATGCTGTCACAAGTGTGTTTATGAGAGAGCAGCAGAGGGATGATGGGCACATAGAAGAGGCAGTGCTGTGGTCATGGAGGCAGAGATTTGGAGTGGTGTGGGGCACAAGGAATGAAGGAGCTGGAAGAAGCAAGGAACAGATACCCTCCTAGAGCTTCCAGAGGGAGCACAGCCCTGCTGACGCCTTGGTTTTGGCTGTCATCCTGATTTCAGACTCTGGCCTCCAGAAATATGAGCGAATACATTTCTGTTCACCGCCACCAAGGTTGGGAATAATTTATTTATGACAGCCTCAGGAAAAATCATATGGGTACAGGTATCAATTTAAGCAAAACTTTTTAATGAAAATCCCGATTTCTATAGGAGATAAGAGGATTTAATCCTTCCTTTATTGAAGTATAATGTACGTATTCTAAAGCACCTAGCTCTTAAGGGTATAGTACAAGTTCTGAAAAATTTGATTGCTCTTATATAAAAGCCTAGACCATGAGATTTTTTTTAAAATGCCAAATACTGTAGATCTATTTTAAATAATCTGTTATCTCTTGCTACATAACCAATTACCCTAAAACCTGGTGGCCTAAAGCAACAGCATTGACGATCTTACAGTTTGTCCAAGTATAGCTTAGCTGGGTGCCTGTGACTTGGGGTCTCATAGGCAGTGATTCCGTTGTGGGCTTGGGGTGTACTTCTCTCAGGGCTCAACTGAGCAAGAATTTGCTTCCAAGTTTGCTCACGTGATTGTTGGCAGGATTGTTTCTCGTGGCTCTTGGACTGAGGCAACCCTGGAAACCCAACCACCCTCAGTTCCTTAACTCCTGAGCTTCCTGCCTGCATCCTTGACGCCTATAACCTCAAAAGAAATGCCAGCAAGATTCACAGTCTTAGAACCTAATCACAGAGTTGACAGCCTGACACTTCTGCTGTTGGAAGCAAGGCAGTAGGTCCAGCCCACACTCAAGGAGAGGCGACCACACAGGATGTGGAAAGCAGGAGATGGGAACTCACTGGGAGCCATGTCCATAGCTGCCTACCACCATGCACAATCGAGTATGTGCATAACTATTTTAAGGCCCCTTCAGTTCTCTGATCCCAGGTGTGTCTGTCAGGGCACATCTAAGCATATACAGCCTTAAAAGAAAAATGCCCTCAAAATGAGTGGTTTTAAAATTATGATTCTTCTATCCTCAGGTGAGGTAAGATCAAAGACTTTGGGTCCTTCGTAAATAGTTACGTAGGTATGAAGGCAGTTCAGTTATTTGTCACTTCCTAATACCCCTTTTCCCTCCATGTCTCCTGGGCTTGCCTATTATGACTGTGAGAGATTTTTATAAATTCTTTAATTATTCAAGCTCTGTACCCCTTGACAGGGAGGCCTCTCCTTGCTACAGGAATGGACAGCCAGCTGGAATTATCTGTTACCCTTGAACAGTTACAATATTGTGTTGATACCATCCCCTGATACTTAACATCAGACAGTTGTCTCTCTAAGTAGATTGCAAGCTCTTTGAGTACAGGAATGGTGTTTTACTGAAGAGCCAGTGCTGTATTAGAACAGGGGCTTTCACGGCTGTTATTCTTTATGGATCGGCAAACACAGAGGGAAGACAAGCATGTAGAACACATTGTCACCATTTCTGCATCACCAGGCTTCTCCGCTGCAGCATACGTGTGCCTCCTTATGGAAACTGCCACCCAAAGATCCATCACCACCAAGACCATTGTTTTTCCAGCACGTTGCAGAATCTTTTGGAGGAAAGCACTCTCTTCCTTGACTCCGTTTTGTGTCGTATGTTCCCCTGTATCACCTGGGCATTTCTGAACAGAGAAACAGGGTTGCTGCTTCCCCACCCAGTGTGGTTAGGTACTCTTTGCAAGTGTCTTAGAGAATTTTCCTCCTTAGGAGTTTATCTTGTAAGAATCCTAGTTTCTAAACTTTGAGTAATTTCTAGGCAACGTGGTGACTCGTAGCTTCATTGGCCCTTTAAGAAACACTTAAGAATACTGGAAAACTACCCATGTTTGAGTTACAAGAACACAAAGTCTTTGGGTTAAAAAAAAAAAAAAACTATGGCATTTCTATTATGAAATACCACAGTTGACAAACTTAGTTTCCGTAGTAATTTTAGACTGTCCTTAGGTGAAGGGTTCCCCCTCCAGATGCTGTTGAAGATGTTCTTAAAAATGTGTGGAATCCTGGAAGTGTCCACAAAGCATTTCATTTGTCATACCTTGGCAATGAAGGCTACAAATTATTTTTTGTTCCTATCATTAGATACATATCCTTCTTATTTATTTTGCCAAATGAATTTTCAATTTTCTGCCACTTGCTCTCAAGAAAAATGTTCCGTAAGCAGGAAGGCATTCATTTAGCTCAGCTTGGGCAAGCCATCCCTTGAGAAGAGGGTTCTTTTCGACTGAGCTGCCAGCTTGAGAGAACACCTTCGGGCATCGAGTTTCTGTTTACTACCTGGAAGCGTTCCATTTTAAACACATTTGGGTCTTTCACTGAAAGGTACTTTAAAAATTTAAGATTTTTTATCACCAGAAAACATCTATTAAATATGCATCTGCACCTGGAGCCATATACCAATGAGTTAACTCCTGAGGAGGATTTTCTTTTTGTTTTTAAACCTAAGACAATAGCTTTCATGGGCATTAGGTGACAAGAGCTATCCAATTCCATTTAAGTCCATAATACATTATTTAAAGACATTATTGAAGGCTTGACTCCTGGAGCTAAAGAACTAGAAATATTTAAAGGAAGAGAAAGTGTGAAGAGCTCAAAGCTGTTTATACCCAGAGGAAAGGCAGTTGGGTGCGGAAGAGGTTATGGTCCCCGCTGCTCCCCAGGGAAGGACCACGTAGGACCAGGGTGGGACTCAAGCAGGCTAGTTTGGAGCAATGTAGAAACAATCTAGCTGGTTTCATAAAGTTGTAAGCCTCTGGTCTGCAGTGCCATTCAGAGACCAAATGATTTTCTTCCCTCTGTGCTTTGGGAAGCACCAGTAGGAACTGGTTGGAAATGGGATGGATAGGAATCATTTTAAGGGCTAGAATATTATCTACAATGTCTCTGATTTTTTTTTTTAAGGGACTTGGTTAAGGACGTAATGAATTATTCAGAGACTCCTCTCTGTGAAGCAAGTTGCACAAAGGCAGGCAACTTGATACAAATTACGATTCTAAAATTGTTAGTAATATATTTTATTCATGGGCTCTACTTACAATAGCAGATTTCCTGCTTGACATTTCTTAGACATATCACTCATGATCGCACAGTTACTCTTTGAATGGGTGCAGGATCCAACACTAAAAATGATGTACACAGTCTAATGGATTATTCAAGCCTTAAAGTTTTTTGGGAAAAAGATTACTCATTAGGATTTTCAAATGCAAGTATTCAGTAAAATCATAGGTGTAGCAGCTCTCATGTAATAGGTACCAAAATCGGGTTTGTGTCTTATGTGGGGAAGGGTGGTTTCTGAACCATTTTTAGCGAATGGCCAGTACCTCTTTTACGGTGCTCTGTTGTGAGGCTCACAGAGATTGCTTCAGCAGACACAATGGGTTTTCCTTCTTTACTTTCAAACTGTTGACATTTTTTGTTTTCCTGAATGAGCGGCAAGACCCATCTATGGTAGCTTTTCTGCAGGCCTGTGAGGGAGTGTGAGCCAGAGAACAGTTTTGAGTTCATGTGCACAACAGACGCTGTGCGGTGCCAGTTCGGATCCATCATCCAGTCTCATGGGTGCACATTCTGACGAGGCAGAGGATGCCATCCCTGTGCAGCCCAGATGCCCACCGGCAAGCACTTTAATTTGCTGGCATCTGGGTATGCATGTAATGCGACCCCCACCTTGGAATAAAGCCCACTGCTGCTGAACTTCGGTGTATTTAAGAGCATTATAGCTGTGGCCAGCATGGGATGAGCTGTGCATGTGCTCAGGACTTCCCATGAAGCATGATGGGGTCCCTCACTGCTGGGTTCGAGACCCACTCTGACGACTGTTGTTTTGGTCAGTGGGTTATGTACCAGATACTTGTTTAACAGCAATTACATGCCTGTCATTGTGTAGACACTGGAGCCTACGTGGACATTTCCCCTCCTGGAACTTGTGGTCTAGGTGGGGTCTGTGAACATATATGCAGGCAAATGTGTTGCTGCAAGTCATGCTGGGCACTACCTAGGCCAGGATAGCTGCGCTGATAGGGAATAGTAGAGAAGTGCTTTTCTGCTGGAGGTCAGGGGATGGCTTTGCTAGGATGGGACCTCCTCACAGAGTCTCCTAGAATGTGTCAAACTGGTGCAGGTAAGAGCAGAGGAAAGTGTGTTCCAGGTAGAACAGAGCCTGGCGGTGGACCTGGAACACCATGGGCAAGGACGAACAAGGCACAGGTGAGACAGGCAGAGACAGGGTGAGGGATTCCATTCCAATTGCAACAAAGGGGAGTGCTGTGGTTTTCGGCTGGGAGTGAGATGATCCAAAAGGTGACCCTGGTTACCACCTGGAAGAAAGAAAAAAAAAAAAAAAAGGCAAGAGAATGTGAGGAAGAGCAGTGGGTACATGCTTTACTCAGGTCGAAGATAGCAGAGCCCTCCACTGGGTGGCGGCGGCAAAGGTTGGGTTGTGGATCAGCTCCCTGTGGGCACATCGTGCTGTGCAGCTCCAAGCAGCACACCTTGGGCTGGGCGTGCTTTATAGTGATCTTACAAGAGGCAGACAGTGGTCCATGCAAAGCAGAAGCTGTGTTGATGAGAACTGGTGCTCAAGGGTCCCTCCCTTGCTGTGATATTATGTCTAAACAAGCATGGTAACCCTCTGGGCTCCAGAGGGGACAGCTGAGGACCCCCCTCCCAATTTGGATGTATCATAGCTATTGCCCTGGAAGGTTTGAGCAAAGGAACCCTCGAGCCAGACTGAGTAGATGGGTCTTCAGAAGCCCTCTAGCACCCTTAAGAGTTGAGGAAACTGAGGCTCAGGAAGGTTATGGGTTATTCATCCAAAGATACACAGCCAGTTAGGGGCAGAGCCAGAGAGAAACTGTCAGCTGAAGCCAGCTTGCTTTCTTTCACTGAGAATTTTGAGTGATACTTTTGGAAATCTTCATTTAAATCCTTCTAGGATCTAATTTTAAAAAAATCCTTTCAGAATTTATATAAGGATTAAGCCAGTTAAAACCCCAGGACTGTTTCAAGTAAACAGCTTAAAAGTGGAATCTTAATGTTACCAAGATCATTTCTTTTGTATGGGAACTGTGGTAATTGGGCTCCAGTCTCTTGCATGAGAAGCCAAACTGTTTCAGATCTAATGAGTCCTGGCCACTGGGGCAGATAGATTGTGGATTCACTATTTATAGTGTTTTTAAGTGTCACTTTCCCCTTCTCTTTTAATAAGCACTGAGCTGAAAGATGGCCCACAGAGGCTTGGAGCATATAGATGAGGGATGGCGGGGAGGTGGGGGGAGAGCTCACAGCTGAATGATTCCTGGTTCAGATTTGGAGTTGAAGGTTTAATTTAGGATGTTGGCTCTTCCTTATACATGAGGATGTGCTCTCCCAAATAAAAGGCAGATCAGTTATTTGCAGATTGGCGAGCTGAGAAAGGTGGTTGTGCTTGGCCAAGGTCAATTCTCCAAGAATGCACAGCTGCATCTTTAATGCTGAGGAGAGCTGTATAACAGTTAAATAAGACATATAAAGAAATTGTTGGGAAATCAAGATGAGCAAACAAGGATGCGATCTAAAATATGAAGTGAAATTGAAGCCAGTTCTATGAATTAGGAACATTCCATACACATTGTTAGTCAGGCTCAGGAAAATATAAAAGGTTAGCTGCATTTCAAGCCCATCATCAATATATTCTTTAGAGGGGAAGAGGTTTCTGAGTTTTATTAGAAGTTTTCTCATCATGCTCATGAAGCAGCTTGTGGTGGGAAGAGCACTGGGCTGGGACTTGGTGGCTCTGGGCAAGTCCTCTGACCTCTCAGAGTCTTGTTTTCCCATTTATAAAAAAATAGCATGAGCCCATCCCACCACACTAAATTGGTGAGAGGATCAAAAGAGTTAATATAAAAAAAAAAAACAAAAACAAAAAAACATTTGTAACCATTTATAAGAGTTAATGTACAAAACCATTTGTAACCATTCAAAGTCTCTTCCTTCCCAGCTCTGTTTTTTAAATTCTGGCTATACATTCAAATCACTTGAAGAACAATATATTGTCAACCCCACCTCTGGCATTTTTTTCCCACTTGGTCTGGGTTCGCACTTGGAGATTTTCAAAGCCCCTGAGGTAGTTCTAGGCAAACCTGGGTGAGAGTCTCAGGCCTGACAGGGAACAGTCCAAGGAGTCTGGAGGCCTTCTGGAAGTCAATCATAGGTCTAGGGAGATTGTCAGCTGTCTTCCTTTGTGCTCACATCCCATTTAAATATTGATTCAGCCAAAGCCTGCTGGAGTCTAAAGTATTAATGAGTCAACTGCCTGAAAAGGTGGGCCTGTGGAGAATAAGAACTACTGTTTTCCTCAAAACATATCATTTAAAATAATTCTGAAACTTGTTAAATTAGACTGAGGAGATTAATCTGATAAAGTAGTAGTAGGGTTAGATGTGTGGAAATGATCATTGTCACAGGCTTCTTAATTCAGCCAAGATTAGTGAAAGAGCTTGTGTTTACCGATGGAGCTAGGATTTAAAATTTTGAATACAGAATTCATTAGTCTGTTTTAATGAAGAAATCCAACTTCCATGTCAGTTTGTGAAGCTGGAGTACAGCTCAACACTGCTTTGAATTCATTGCAAGCAAATAGACAGAGGGAAGCCATGCTTTACCCTAAAAGGGGAGCTAGCTTTAGTCATACCACTGAAAATGTTTGCTAGCGAGGTGAAGAGACTGAGTCCTTTAGACTCTGTGTTGCATGTGTCATTTCCACACCCAGGAATGAAGCCTTTCTTTTTTTTTTTTTAAAGGTTTATTTATTTATTCAGAGAGAGCGAGAGAGGCAGAGACAGGCAGAGACAGGCAGAGGGAGAAGCAGGCTCCGTGCAGGAAGCCTGACATGGGACTCGATCCTGGGTCTCCAGGATCACACCCTGGGCTGCAGGCGGCGCTAAACCGCTGCACTACCAGGGCTGCCTGGATGATGCCTTTCTTAAAAACAAGGTAGATGACCCAGCAATTCTATTTCTGGGTACATACTCTCCCAAAATGAAAGCAAGGTCTTATATTTTATACACCCATGTACATAGCATTAGTCACAATAGCCAAAAGGCAGAAATAACTCACGTGTCCATCAATGCATGAATTAATAAAATATGGTATATCCATATAATGAAATATCATTTAGCCTTAAAAGTGAAGGAAATTTTGACACATGTTACAACTTGGATAAACTTTAAGGGCATTATGCTAAGTGAAAAAGCCAGTCTTTAAAAAAGACAAATATGTTGTATGAGCCCACTTGCATGAGGTACCTAGAATAGTCAAATTTATGGAGACAGAATGTAAAACAGTGGTCACCAGGGCCTCGAGGGAGAGGGGAATGAGGAGTTAGTGTTGATTATATTGAGTTTCAGCTTGGGAAGGTGAAAAAGTTCTGGAGATGGCTAGTGCTGAGGGGTGCACAAGGGTGTAAATGTACTGAACACTGTTGAGTTATACACTTAAAAATGGTTAAAAAGGTAAATTGTGTATACACACAAAATATGTATACATACATATGAAATAAATGTGTTGGGGAAATATATGTGTATATATATGTGTGTATGTATGTGTATTTTAGGGAAAGAGTGGGAGAAGGGGAGAGAATCCCAGGCAGACTCCCAGCCATTCATGGAGCCCAGTGCGGGGCTCAATCCCACAAACCAGAGCTCATGACCTGAGCTGAAATCAAGAGTCAAATGTTTAACCAACTGAGTCATCTAGGTAATCCTATATATTTTATTACAATAAAAACATAGTAAAACATGTGGACCTTCTCTACCCAGATGAAATGGCGGACCTTCAGTAATTTTGCCATCACGGCAACCACAGTACTTTCTCCTTGCCGAAAACTGGGGAAGGAAAAGAGCGATTATTGAGATACGTTTGGAGCACCCTGGGAAGGAGACCTTGAAGGAACACAGGATGAAGAGGACAAATAGAAGGAAAGCCACCCAAATGGTCCATTTCATCACTTACAGTGGGTCGCCCAGCATTTTTCCAGGTTCTAGGAGTCTTCAGCTGCTATTCTCAGATACACCTGTGTGTGTAATCATAGCAATAATAACTAACATTAAGAAAAATACTATATTTCCAGGCCTGTGAGAAATGCCTTAACTAGAACAACTACCTTTAGAGGTTTTATTATCCCTATCGTAGAGGTGACCAAAGGAATACAAAGAGAATAGTGTCCGAGGCACACAGCTGGCAACAAGCATCAAAGCCAGCATTTGACAAGAGAGGATATGTTTGGGGGAAGATGCTTTCATGAAAGGATATTTTATAATTTAGAGAAAAAATTTTCCACATAATTGAAGCCTCAGTGGAAATATTAGAATTTGTCACATTTTATGTTTAAACATTTTCCATAGCAAGTAAGGAGTGCAACCTGTACTTAATGTGTAAAATGCAAAAGCAAACCTTTTTGCCACAGCAGGTAAATATCAAGGGGAAAGGAGGGTGCATATGTGATACACCAAACTTCCTGTAATCATTTATTTAGCTCAGTATGCAAAATTCAGTATGAATATAAGCGGCTGATTTCTCTGAGTATTCACATGTAATATTTAGCAAATGGGAAATGGGGTGCTCAGGTGACTGGATAAGAATGCAGCTTGGGCTGTACATCATGCAGTGTCACTAGACAACTTCCAGAATATTCCAGAGCGTGTCTGTGTGTGGTAAGAGAGACTGATCCCTGCTTATGGATTGTTACCAAATTGTGGATGTTAAGGAAGCAGTGCGTTGGTCCCCACGCATGCTAACTGTCCTACCAGGCTCCATGTAGGTCTCTCACTCCAGCCAACTGTTGAAGCTGTTGCTAGAATTCTCAGTGGAAGGAGAAACGGACACCGTAGTTCATAGTATTCTGGTCCAACCATCCACCGCTTTCTCTTTCCACCCTTTCCCATTTCAGGACTCCGCCTTTTCCTCTGCCTGCCCTGCCCTCTTTCCTCGAGGTTTCATGGAAATAAAAAGCAAATCCTCTGTGTTATCACAGAAGAGTTGGAATTCCACAGAGCCCCAGAGTTAGACATTTAAGAAATTGATGTCAAGGCACTGTTTTGGAAAACCTCAATATACTGTTCACCTAGGAAATATTTGAAAATACTCATCAGATAGGAAGATGTCCAAAAATCTGAGTTCATGCCATGACTGCGATAGGATCAAAATCTTAGCTGGCGGATGGGGAAGAAAAGAGAGGTCACGGGAGACCATTACTTGTACTTGTTTCCTGAGAAAATGTTCTTCACAGAGCGTAAAAAGCACTACACATGAAAAAAAGTTAACATGTTGGCCTACATTAAAAAAAGGAGAATGAAAAAAAAAAAAAAAAAAAAAAAAGGAGAATGAGAGTCTCCGCTTCTGTAGAGGCCAGCATTTCCATCCCTTGGCTCTTCAGCTTGTTCTAGGAGATGCTGTTGGGTGTTGTAGATGAGAGGGAACCCATTGTTCTGGGACTGGGAGCCTGCATATTCACTCAGAAATGCACATTTTCTGTCAGGGTTATCAAAGAGTAGGAAAACATGCGCTGCAGAAATCTGATGATCATTAACTCCTTCTGTCAACTGCTCTTCCCTGGGACAGCTCTTTAGGTGGAGAGGTAATGAAGTATGGACGTTTTTAAAACAATATGGAAGAAATGGGCTTTGAGTAGTATAGAAGGAGTCCTTGCAGCATCAAAGAACGTTGTAGTCATTCATTTCGAGATGATTTGAAAATCAGGTCCTCGTGTTCTGTTGTCTAGAGCTCGCCAGTCCAGAAGAGTAACTTTGTATGACTGGACGAAGGTGTGGAATTGGGAAAAAGCCTTTCATCTTTGGAATTATGCCATCCTTTTCTGACAGGAATTAGGTGAGGATGCTTACACTCATGGAGGATGGAAACTTTGAGGTCTTGGGGTGTTTTGTTTTTTTTTTCCTGTGTATATTTAAAATCAACATTTTTATGTTAAAGCTCTGTCTTCAGCTGCTGAGGAGCAGCAGAAGGATGGTCAATAAATGAGCATCCATATTCAAAAACAAAATCTCAACCAAGTCACACCCTATACAAAAAACAATCCCTGGGATGCCTGGGTGGCTCCGTGGTTGAGCATCTGATTTGGCTCAGGGCGTGATCCCAGGGTCCCGGGATCAAGTCCCACATTGTGCTTCCTGCATGGAGCCTGCTTCTCCCTCTGCCTATGTCTCTGCCTCTCTCTGTGTCTCTCATGAATAAATAAAATCTTAAAAAAAAAAAAATCTGGTTAGATAGATCTCCTTGTAATTGTAAAACCTTAAAGGTTCTAGAAAACAAAATGATAGGGAATTATGTTTAAACAGAACATAAAATACTGATCATGAAGGTTAATGTATTAGACCACATTAAAATTAAGAGAATATATTTATTGAGCCATTGAAAGAATGGAAGTTAAGCTCACCAGGGGGGGAAGAGGTTTACTACACTCCTAATAAAAGGCTTGAGTCCAGAATAAAAAATCCTATGGAGCAACAAGATCATTCAGTAGGGAAACAGGCAGTGGATTTGTTCGTTTCATGAAAGAAGATACGCACAAGAACCATAAACACGTGAAAAGGTACTCCACCTCATTGGTCATCAGGGAAGTGCAATCTGTAGTGAAAAACCACTCGTGTAAAGAATAAAACCCCACAATACTAAGTAGAGAAAGACCTGCTGGCAGGTCATTTCCCATTTACAACCACTTTGGGAAATGGTCCATATTGTCAGAAGCTGAGCATAATAACCCCTGTGATACAATTCCACTCCTAGGTGCGTGCCCCAAAGAAATGCATACCAAGGCGTAGCAAGAGTCACATACAAAATATTCATAGCTGTATTCATAATTGCCTTGACCTGGAAACAATCCAAAAGTCTCTCACAGGTAGAATGGATTTTTTTGATATAATCCTACAATGGAATACTATATTACAAAAATGTGGTTCTCTCAGACATAATGTTGAGCTACAGAATTGAGGTACAAATTATATTTTTAGGATTCCATATATATAAAGCTCAAAAAGAGGCAAAATGAACCAGTGGTGCCAGGCATCAAGATAATCACTACCTTCTTGGAGAGGATGGTAACTCGAAGCACAGGGGAACTTCTGGGGTTCAGGTTCCATTGTGACTATTGATCGGGTGGTGGATACATGGAGCGGTTCAGGTGGTAATGTATCAGGCTGTGTATTATATATACATAAAAATATTCTTATACCTGATGAAAGAAAAGTTTATTTTAGAAATGTTTTCAAACACCCAGGCTACTGTGCCATTTGGTGATAGCGTCTGCATGGTGCTTCTGAAGCATTGGTAAGCGGAGGAAGGATGCCAATGAGTAGAAAGTGAGATTGTGATATTGCTAAATCACTTGCTTGTGGTGTGAAAGACTCTGCTTTAGCTCTTTTTTCGGGCTTCCCTGCCATTCTTTGCTAGTTTTGGCAGTTTTCCTATTAAAATTGTATGTAACGTCTTGATATAACTATGCTTGTCTGGAGTTGAGTATTTAAATAGCTATACACTTTTCAACCTGAATTCTGGGAATGAAATTTTCATTAGCAGATTGACAGCATAATCCAGTGGGATGTGTACTCTGGGCTGGAACCCAGGAGCCCTGGGTTCTAGATTCAGCTTCTAAGTCCTGATCTGGAGTAAGTCTTTCAGCCCTTCTCTGTAGGTATCCCCCACCACTACAGTGGCATTGAAGCTACTTTTGGAAATCATACCCCTATCTCTAAGATTGCTGTGAGGATCCAATGGGGTGATATCTGTGATGATAGAGTAATCTCCTTCCATAAACCATACCTTCCAGTGAGGTTCTAATCATGTTTACATATGCTTCTTAAACTTCTTAGTATCTGTAGACATGCGAGGTGTGAAAACCAAAGCACAGTTTTTAAAAGTCAACACGATGGAGGAATTTTAGGGAAATCTTAACGTATAAAATTATCTTATTCCTAAATCCTGTTCTATGGCAGGATTGTATATACTTATTTCTCTGTTTTCAGGTTATTGCTTGACCACACAGGGTAATTGAATATACAGACTAGGAGTCAGTTCAGGAAATTACTGGTCTTTTTACCTGTATTTACAAAAGTAGTTTTTTTTCTGTTTATACAGATATGTTTAAACTTATTTGCCTGTTAAATAATATTCCAAGTTAAAAATGAGTTTAACATTGCTTAGTCATTTTTATTGAAGTTTAATTGACATGCAATATCCTATTTCAATTGTGTACTGTAGGATTTGATACTTTTATATGTTATGAAATGATCCCTGTAAGTCTAGTTTCTGTCACCAAAGGTATTATATATAATATTACTGACTGTATTTCCTATGCTGTACATTGTATTTCCCATGACTTATAACTGGAGGTTTGTATTTCAAAATCCCCTTCACCTATTTTGCCATTCCTCCATCCCCCACCAATCCTTGGGTAATCAACAGTTTGTTTCTATTAGTCTGTTTCTGTTTTTGTTTGATTCTACATATAAGTGAAATCATATGGTATTTGCATTTCTCTGATTTATCTCACTTAGCATAAACACTCTTTAGGTCTAGCCATCTTGTTGCAAATGGCAAGATCCATTCTTTTTTATGGCTGAATAATATTCCTGTGTGTGTGTGTACATATCACATCTTTATCAGACACTTGGGTTGCTTCATATCTTGGCTCTTGTAAATAGTGTTGCAGTGAACATAGGGGTACATATATTTCTTTGAATTGGGGTTTCATTTTGGGGGGATAGACACCCAGAAGTGGAATTGTGGGACTGTATGGTAGTTCTATTTTTAATTTTTGGAGGTGACTCCATCCTGTTTTCCATAGTAGTGGCTGCATCAATTTCTATCATCACCAATAGTGTATGAGGGTTCCGTTTTCTCCAGATCTTCTTCAGTGCTTGTTTTTGTCTTTTTGAATGATAGCCAGTCTGATAGGTATGAGGTGATCGCTCATTGTAGTTTTGATTTGCATTTCCATGATTAGAGATGTTGAGCCTCTTTTCATGTGCCCATTGGCCACCTATATGTCTTCTTGGGAAAAACGTCTAGTCAAGTCCTCTGCCCATTTTTTATTGAGTCTTTTTTTTTTTTTATTTCAGTTGTGTAAGTTCTTTATATGACTTGGGTATAGGCCTTTTATGAGATGTATGATTTGCAAATATCTTCCATTTTGTAGGTTGCCTTTTTGTTGTTTTTTTTTTTCACTTGCAAAAGACTGCTTGATCATTGCAAGTTTTATCACTGATATTTGGAATGTTCTCCTTGATGGAAGAAAAAGCTAATTTGGAACCTTCCATCAAATGAATTGGTCAGAAGAAATACGTGTGAGAATGAGTAAAAACCTATGTTTTAATCAACCTCCATTTATTTGTTTTTTTTTTTTTTTAGGTTTCTTTTTTTTTTAATTTATTTTTTATTGGTGTTCAATTTACTAACATACAGAATAACACCCAGTGCCCGTCACCCATTCACTCCCACCCCCCGCCCTCCTCCCCTTCTACCACCCCTAGTTCGTTTCCCAGAGTTAGCAGTCTTTACGTTCTGTCTCCCTTTCTGATATTTCCCACACATTTCTTCTCCCTTCCCTCCATTTATTTGAACAACCTTCCTAGGTGAATTCTTTGGAAATTGTTCTCAGAAAACAGACTATTGATTTAAGCCTTTGGTTTGAAAACTTGTTTAGTGACAGATGTATATGTCTACAAATGAAACCTCCTGCTGAGACTCAATATATAGGACAGATAAAAGGGAGGTCCCTCTGAAGCAGGGAGTGGGAAGGGTGATGTACTTTTACTATGGAGATCTGAAAGTTGGGCACAGACATTAGTCCATGTTAGAGTATAGGAACATTCTGTACATGTTATGATGGTAGTATATCTCAACACGTCCCCCCATAACTGGGGTCCTCTTCCCTTCAGCACACTGATTGAAAATTCTTTGGCTGTGGTGATGCCATTGGGATCCTCAACAAAATAAGTTAAATCCCTGGTATCTCTCGATACTCCAGTATATTAGCCTTCAGTTGAATTTATTCAGCTTCCAAAATGAATGCTGTGCTTTGAGAGGCTGTGAAAAATATTATCAGTACCTACTCTAACAAAACATCCAGGAGGAGCCAGCTTTCCAGAAATGTTTCTTCATCAAATTGTCCATGTTTAACTAACTTCCTAAGCACTGAACCTTTTCTCTGAGGTTTTTTGACTAAAATATTAAAAATTTATATATATATTTATATAATTTATACAAGCTATATAAATTCTGTAGTCTACCACAGAACTTTATGAATCTCTTGTGACATTTTATGTAAGAACACTTGGTCCATGGGTTGACCAATGGGATAACTGTAGGAAATACGAAAAATTATTAAAATGCACAAAAATAACTACTCTTCTTTTAACATGAGTTTGACCATTGTCAGTTGATTTAAGAGCCCTGCCATCAGCAGGTAAGCCCTCATTTCCGGAATGTCTTTACATTATAAATCTTTAAGACTAGGGGTGCTGCCTGAGTGGCTCAGTCAGTCAGGTATCTGACTCTTGATTTCGACTCAGATCATGATCTCAGGATTTTGAGATTGAGCCCCACATCGTGCTCCAGGCTTAGGGTGGAGTCTGCTTAAGATTCTCTCCCCCTCAGTCCCTCCCCTGCTTTAAAGAAAAAATCTCTTAAGACTATAATACACCCTGAAGAACTCCTTGATCTATTCTTATTCCACTGAAATCAAGGACACTTGATTAGGTGGTAGTCACTTAGGTGACTAATCTATTACTATAGAAAGTGAAAAGCACTAACTATGATCACCTTTACCCCCGAAACATCCATTTGAAAAAGTCTGTTTTTTTCTGATTATGTTCAGTATAAGAGATTCTAACAATATCCAAAAGTATGAAAAATAAATAACCCAAAGTTCAAGGGATAGTTTGAAAAATATTGATAAGCAGTTATAACAAAACAATATTATTCCTTTATGCTTATAAAGGAATATAAGCATATTTCTTTATTCCAAACTTTATGCTTTTCTGTTTTTAGTGAGCTAGCTCTCACCTCCTAAGTATTTTTCATTTTGAAGGGCCGTATCCAACCACCAGAATATACACCTAGCCCATAAAAACGTTTCACCTTCTTAAAAGAAATACCACTTGTAGATAAGCATCTAGAAAAATGGCCTCAAGGGTAATAAAACTGTGAAAAAATATCCCGCCGATTTAATTTATAATGAAATCAAGATTGGCAAGGGAGGTACAATTAAAAATGGCAGTTTTGTGGGGTGTCTGGGTGGCTCAGTCAGCTAGTTGTCTGCCTTTGACTCAGGTTGTAATCCTAGGGTCCTGGGATGGAGCCCCACATCAGGCTCCCTGCTTGACGAGGAGTCTGCTTTTCCCTCTCCCACTCCCCCTGCTTGTGCTCACTCTCTATCTCCCCCTCTCTCTCTGTCAAATCAATAAAATTTTTTAAAAATATAATAAAAAAAGTTTTTTAAAAAAATAGAATTTGAGAATATAATCCTAAATTCCTAATTAGTGTAGTTTTATAAAAAGCCTTGATAATCTGGTAGGGCAAGTCCCTTCTACTTGTTATTAATCTTTACCATGTCTAACTTACGGATTAAATTTTGTCCTAGGTCTATGTGTATAGGAGAAAACAGCATAAGGTTTGGTGGCCTGAGGAGTCTTGGAATGAATCCCTCAGGGATGAGGGGGACTACTATAGAGCCTTGACCTGGCCACTTCAGTTATGCTTATTGAAGAATTAATCCATGTATTTTTTTTAAGATTTTATTTGACAGAGAGTGTGTGATGCACACACAAGCAGGGGGGAACAACAGGCAGAGGGAGAGGGAGAAGCAGACTTCCTTTTGAGCAGAAAACCCAAGGTGGGTCTCGATCCCAGGACCCTGGGATCATGACCTAAGCTGAAGGCAGACACTTAACCCACTGAGCCACCCAGATGCTCCAGAATGAACCGATATTTAGTAAGCTGTTTGTGTTGAAATGATCAGCCCGGTGGAGTAGTGGCATATTCTACAGAGGATGGGCTCCATCTCCATTATACTTGAATCCAGATGGCCTTCTACCAATCTGTTGCTTACCCTCTAACTTAACCTCAGTTTCCACATCCTTAAATGGGGATGACGACAATCTCTGCCTCTGACTGTTTTTGTGAGGATTAAAATGAAATTTCAGTATGTAAAGCACTCAGAACCCCGTCTGGCACATAGAAAACATTGAAAACATTGCCTATTATCACCTCATGTTATGTTGTGTTAAATGAAGTAACACTTAAGGACAGTGTCTGGATAAACAGCACTCTGTGTTAGTTGTTAATATTAGCACATAAAACTTTAAACACCTAATCATTCAGTAAGCTGGAGTAAAGGCACAATAAATTATAGTGGTTCCAAATGTTGGCTCAGAAGACTCTGTCACAACACAGAAGATCCGTTACAACACTGTCAAACATCAGGATACCCAGTTGGATGTGCACTGTTGTATACGTGCAAAGGATATAGTGTAGGCAGGTGAACTAAGAGAAATTCATTTCAGTTATAGCACCAGCTTCCATGGAGATTGGAAAAGTATGAAGCTTGGATTCCAACCTTGTGAAATTAATTTGAAGCATGAGAGGAGCTTAAGCCCCCACTATAGATATCATTAAGATGAAGGAAGAACTTGAATTCTTGGCCAGCCTATAATTTGAAATAAGTGCCTTTTGAAGTGCCAGAGCCCATGGCTCTTGCTTCGGCATATGACTTGCTGCCTATTGATTTTTGTGAGGTGCATGAAGATGCTCTCTGTCCCGAAATTTCATTTCTACTTTTCACAGGACAAGAGAAATTGGATATCCATGTACAACTTGACCAGGCTTGAAATTTCATTTTCTTTGATTGCTCAGCTGCTCACATGTAAGTTAGAGGACCCGTTCTTTGGTGGGGATCCCGCACAGAGCCGGTGGCCGGGCTCCATTGTCCTGTCTCCTGAGCCAGGGGCCCTCAGATCTTCGTGTCACTTGTGAAGTGTTTATGGAGGACTTTTGTGCTCTTTCATGTCTTCCTTTTCAAGCCCTTAAGGTGTTTCTCTGGAAAACAGCAATGAGCTCTTGATCCAAGCTGTCTTTAGCCAAAAGGGTTGAAAGATGGTGGGATAACGAGCCTCGGATCCGATGCCTGTGGTAGTGTACAGTGGGCCTGCTGTTGGAGGTGTGGAGATGGGGTTTTCTGTCCCTTACTCCACTTGTCAAGGGCTTTGTTTCTGTTCTTGGTTCTGGCGTGAGACGTGCAAGCTCCCTCTCTGGAGTAGACTAACAGCAAATGAGGACTCCAGAGTCGAGGACCTTTCAGGATGTGGCCTGTGGCCTGGGCCAAGGAATCTTTGTGGGTGAGGGTCTCTATCCCAGTCTGTTGCAACCGAACCCCCCTCCCTGCTCCTTGCCTGGCCACTTTTTGTGTGTGTGTCTCTGCAGGAGCTGCAGCTGCCCATCCCCTTGGCTGCTTCAGACCTGGAGCTCGTTCAACCTGTAGCTTCAGCTCTAGTTAGCCTTTGGGTTTCTGCTCCATTTCTAGCCCATGGAGATGCTTGTTTTGTATGGGGGAGGACTAGGTCTTTCCACGTGTGTGTGTATGTGTGTGTGTGTGTGTGTGCGCGCACACGCATGTGCACGCGTGCATTTGGAGCTGAAGGAAGCAGGTCCAAAGCGTGACTGCACAACAGCATCCTAACCATGAGTCCCTGTCACATTTATCCTTACAGCAGAGAATGAGGGTAACAGGAGGGGAGAGTGCTGCCCTGAGCCTGTCCCCGAAGCTTCCCTGTGAGTCATTGTCCTTCCTGTGTTTGCTTTGGATCCTCACCGCCTGCCTGCCTCCCTCCTCCCCCACCGCTCTGCTCCCCCCACCTACTGAGCCCCTGATTGAGCCCCTCCTGCCTTGGCCTGAGAGACCAGCCTGGAGTGCAGGGTACATGTTTGACGCTGCCTCCAGTCACTTAGCTCTTAACCCTTCACCCAGCTCTCCCCAGCTGCCTTCCAAATGCCACACTCAGAAACTGGTTTTCTTTTCATCTGTGAGGGAAGAGGAGGCTGCACTGGAAAAAAACAAACAACAACAAAAAAAAACAAAACCTGACATCCATTGTCTTCCATTGGTAATTTGTTTTTCATCTTGTCCCAGAGTTTCATCTTGCAACCCCACCCCCACCCCTGCCCAAGTCAGCATCCTTGAGACTCTGTACCTGTGGCAGGTAGCACCCCACAGGCTGGGGTGGGGAGGGCTCCCACAGGTCACATCCACACAAGTTTGTCCTACAGAATCCCATCAGCTCAATGGGTTTCAAATCCTTAGAGAAGGATAAAGTGGAAGAGGAATCCATCACGGAGGAGCCCTTCCATTGATATTTGTCTCCCTAGAGTGATGGTCCAGGAAACACATCTTTGACGAGGTGAGCTCAGCAAGCCATCTGATCAACAAGAACATAACATATTTATGAGGCCATAAACCTATTGGGGGTTGGTTTGGCTGTTCAAACTGTTCCTTCCTCCAAGTGGTAAATAAAAAGGAAGAAAATAAATGACACTGATTCCTAGTCATCCTAAAACTGTAGCTCTTTCCGTAAGTCACCAAGTTCTGGTGACCCTTCTCATCACTGCAAATCAGACCCCACCTCTACATCCCAGCATGGTGGCTCATCCAGATCTGTAACTGCTGTGGTAACCCCGCAACTGACCGCGTGTCTCCAGTCTTGCCCTGGCCCCCTCTGCACTGTGAATCATACCCCTGATGCCCATGCTTCTGTTTCAGATCTTTCAGTGGCTCCATTGGCTGACCTTTATAACTTAATTGTTCTTTCCAGCTCTGTCCCTCACTCTACTTCTCTGTCTCCCTCACAAGGGGTTACTTGCATTTCTGGTGTGGGCTGCTACTTTTACCTGGCATGTATTCACACACATGTTCTACAGTGAGCACCTAAATAAAGCACCTACAGTGGTGCTGGGGATACAACAGAGTGGACAGAAATGACTTTACCCCACATGAAATATATAGACTAGTAGGGAAGATGGACCTCAAGTCATCTCAGCAGTAATTACATGAGTAAATATGGTGCCAGGAGCCATGAGGGTGATAGACCAGGGGTCAGTAGTGCATCATTTAAACTGAAATCTAGGTGGGAAATGTCTTCAGGTATGTGTGGGAGCCCAAGGGAAGATTTTTCCAGTAGCAGGGACCAAGATGGGTCAAGGCCCTGAGGAAGGAGAGGATTGATCATAGCAGTGGTGGTCACTAAAGCTTATACTTGCTGTGGTTTGCTCCTTGCCAGGTACCAGCTTAAGGTCTTGGCCTGTACTGGCTCCCAAAACCCTTTGCACTGAGTGCTTTTGTCATCCCTATTGTATAAATGTGGAAATTGAGGCATGGAGAGGCTTGTAGGATGGTGGGATTTGACCCTGACTAGTCATGGCATAATCTTGCGTTCCCTTGCTTGGGCCCTGTCAGGGCCTTGTGAAGAGGCCTTTGTGGCTGCAGCTTGGTCCAGCAAGGCGAGGCCAGAAGGCACAGAGCGAGCCAAGGAAGCCCAGTCAGCAGTTTCGGGAGTGACAGGATCTCATTTGCACTTCTAAATGGCCAGTATACTTGTTTGTGAAGGCCCTGGAGGAGTCACAGGGATGAAGCAAGGAGAAGTATGCACTCTGGTTTACTAGCTTAGGGGGAAAAAATGGGAGTGGGTGGATCCCTCCTTCACCCAATTCTTTCCTACTTGTCCTTCAAAGTCTGGTGCTTATGTCTCTGCATATCGACTTCATCTTGCTGGAGTTCCTCAAGATCCTCCCGGTGAGTCTGGCATCTCAAGATTTCCCCACACACGTGGGCATGTAATAAATACATTAAAGAATAGAAGCAAGATGAATTTGTAGGGTAAGAAGTCCAGGATCTTGTTAATTTTGTGGTTCAAGTTAATGTCCATTCTCATGTGACCTTCACACTGTGAAGTTGCTGTGGCTTTGACAAAGGTTCTCCTTGACCAAACTCAGAGTTCTCCCTTCTGAACTGCCTTCTCAACTAGCCCTGACTTTGGGGTTTGTGTGTCTGCATTGTCTGGTTGTAGCAAGAATCTTGCTGGGTCAGTTTATGCAGAACTCCCACCTTCAATATCCGATCACACTGCATGTGTGCTGGAGCTCTTCAGCCAGCACCATCCCCTGGGGGACATCTGATTGCCCTGGCCTGCCTGCTGGAACTCTCCCTCACCTCCACCCCCTCCCCCATGCTTCCTGGTAGTTTATTTTCCAGCCACTGACCCCCTACCCTGCTCCTTTGAAGGAAGTTTGCGCTTCTTGTTGGTTCCAGGCTTGAGGCCACCTCCGTCCCCTGTGGAGGAACCCCACATGGTAGTTCCTATCCCTCCTACAGTCGTGCTCCAGAACAAAATCCGCCTTCATGTTCTTTGACAAGCATCTTGAATAACAATTTCTATAAGCCTGTACCCTAAATAAAACAAATTGCTTGTGGGGTACCAGTGGTCTGTCATTAAAGTTAAAATTTCTTTTCCATTAATAGCTTAAATGGCTGGGATCACTCCTCCAACTTCACATTCTTAAGAAGTCAGAGAAGGATGGCAGGCCAACCCATGTATCCTGGTGCTGCTGCTTTCCTAGACCCAGAGACTTTGGCAGTGGGGGCCTGGCCAGGATGGGAACAGGCTGACCCTCCTGGCTCCCCTCGTGGGCCTCGGAGCCTGTTACTCACCATGACATCACGGAGCAGTGTTTGGGTTCAGAGCTCCATGTGTTTTCAGCATGTCTGGGATCAGAGAACAAACACCAATCATGTTACCATCTATGTAGCCAAGCATCAGAGAGGCTGCCCGTTTTTTTAACATAAACTTTTGGTGACATTAAAACATACTTCATAAAAAGTGCAGTCTCACTAGCATGAAGGTGGATCTTCACCACCTGAATGCATCCATGTAACCTGCCCTCGCCTCCCAAAGCAGAACGTCACAGCATGCTACCCTCCCCAAGAAAGTAAAGGCTACCCTCACTCCTGACAACCTGTATTAGTTTTGGCTGTTTTTGAAGTTTTTACCAATGGAATCCTACAGTGTGTAGGAGGACGTACATCTAAGATGAAATTTGGGATTTAAAAAGTCTTTTCCCTCATCTTCAATCTATCACATGTTCCTAGAGATCAAAATCAAATGAGTGGAAAGGCAGTCTCATCAGAGGGAAGTCTTCCATCAAGGATCAAACACACTTGGCACAAAGCCATGCTTTAGAATTTATAGAGTTTAGTGATTATAATAACTGTGGTTTTTAAAATTGTTTTATATATACACTACTGCCTTGTTTATTTTATCATTTGAGAAATTATCCCAAATTCCTAGACCAGCAACTGGCAGGCTTTTTCTGAAAAGGGTCAGATGGTAAATATTTTCGCCTTTCCTACCCATGTGGTCTCTGTGGAGGCCGTTTAGCTCTGCTGCTGAGATGCAAAAGCAGCCCAGACAAGATCTGCACAAGTGAGTATGACTCCACTCCAGAAAACTTGATTTATGGATGCTGAAATGTGAAGTTCATATGCTGCTCACTTACAAAATACTATTCCTTTTTTTTTTTTTTCTAACTTTAACCATATTTGAGAGGAATCTCTCAAAACTTTCAAATTCCTCTACGCTCTCAGCTTGAGCTGATGACATTTTCTCAGTAAATCTGGGCACCATAGTGTAGAATCCCCAGCCGTCTTCTTGCCACGTCTCTTTGGATGAGTTACTTCCCTGGACCGGTTTCAACTTGCATGGGATGGGAGGATAGTCCGGAAGGGTATGCAGCTGGTTGCACCAGCGTGGCTGTGTTAGTCAGACACAGATAGGAGAATCCAGTCTGACTGATCAGAGCTCCAGTGCCCAGGCTGTGGGAGCTGTTACATATTTTGGAATATCACCCTTGATGACAATGTCCTGTTTGCAGATATTTCTTATATACCTTACCTAACTTTTGCCCAGTACATGATCTTTGCACTTTCCCCTCCTCCTCCTACAGAAATGGCTCTAGATGTTCATGGTTAAGAGGAGTACTTTGCTTCTACATCCCTAACTCCTCCTTACCTCTAGGATTTTGTTAGCTTGTCTAAACTTTATAGTTTTCTATTCCCCTAATGGCTACAGGATGTGAGCTGTAACTGCACCTGGCCTGCCTTCCTCCATCCAATCTACCTTGCTGTTCCTAATTAGCAGTCTTAAAATGACCTAAAGTGGAGGAGAGAAACTCTGTGTCAGACATCAACTGGGCTCTTAAGAATGTGAGCTTTTTTAAGAATGTGGCAGCCCGGGTGGCTCAGCGGTTTAACACTGCCTTCGGCCGAGGGCCTGATCCTGGAGACCTGGGATCGAGTCCCACGTCAGGTGTCTGTAAAGTGCAGGAAAGTCATACCTACCACCTCGGGTGGATTAAGTGAATAGACATCTACTCCTGAAGTGGTCTTTTTCTGCTTGGGGACCCCAAAACATGCTAGAATGCAGGGGTTAAGAATGAGTGACAAAGGCTTAAATACTGTGAAAAATGGATTTATTTCTAGGAGGTCTTAAAGTACTCTCCTAGAGGAAGTCACTGTTAATGGCTAGTTTCTTTGGGGGAAATATTCTTAAGCAATTACAGTGCTTCTCTCACATATATTTGATGGAAATCAAACAACTCCTGGGTCCCTGTTTAGCTAAATGAGCCAAAAAGGAAGAAAAAAAAACCAACCCACAAGCCATATATATGTATATGTATATAATCACTTTGCCTGGTTAAGGAGCAAAGAAAAAAGATTTTAATCGAGAGGTAATTTTTGAAAATGAGAAATCTGTTATGGTAGTAGGATTATGGGTGATGAGTACTTTTTTTAAAAAAAGATTGATTTGTCTTTTAAACAGGCAAGGGGGGAAAAAAGAGCCCGGAGCTATTATGATCTGTCACCAAAATAAATTATCTTCATTGCAACTCTAAGATTGCAGAGGTGTGTGTCAAAATTAAGACCTACAGCCTAAAGCCTTAAGTAGGTGAGAATATTCTAAGAAGCAGGTGATACATTTTCTAAGTGTGCTGGCATTTTTCTCTTGTTGGTTTTGGTTTGAGTTCAAAGCAGAAACCTGTCAGGTGGGCTGGAAGGAAGACAAATCATAATTGGACAGGAGTTTCCTGTCCCTTGTCCCGTGAGTCTCTTGCATTCTTTCTGCCTTCATGTCATTCTGGCTTGGCTCTAAGCAAGTCTGTGAGGTACAGGTTGAGGATAGTTTCCCAGGACTACTGTCACAAATTGCCACAAACTGGATGGCTTAAAAAAATGGAAGTTTATCCAAATCTCAGTTCTGGAGGCCGGAAGTCCAAAATCTAAGTGTCAGCAGAGCCACGCTTTCTCCAGAGGCTCCAAGGGAGGGTCCTTCCTCACCTCTTCCAGCTGTGGGTGTTTCTTAGCCCATGGCAGCATCACTCCAGGCTCTGCCTCCCTGTGGCCTCTTCCCTACATCTTTCTCCCTCTTCTTTCTGAAAATACTAGTCATTGTATTTAGGGCCCATCTAAAGAGATTACAGGATCCTTAATTACATCTGTAGAGACCTTATTTCTACAGAAGGTCATATTCCCAAATACTGGGGGTTAGGACTTTTTTCGGGGGCCATTACTGGACCCACTGCTGTTGGCTTCAGAGATGTTTTAGCTGACTACCACGCAGGGCTTTCCACCCAGTGACACACTCTCCCCATCCCTAGAACACTGGTACTCTGGAGTGGAAGTAAGCAAGCCTTAGAGGTGGCGGGCTGGCAGCTTAGGTTTGGAAACCAGCTCCCCACTCACCTGTGGCCCAAAAGGTGTTCTTAAATGTATCCCAGCCTTGGCTCTTCTCTCCTGTAAAATGGAGGTGATACTAACTCATTGGGTCCTAAGGAGCATATGGGAGAATGTGTGAAAGCAGTCAGCACGATGCACAAATTATAGCAGGAACTTAATAAATGTCTTCGAGTCTGAAATCTGTCACACACTGACCTTAACATTAACTTTCTTGCTCTCAGATGGATTATGTTTGACAACAAATCTGTCGGGTGAATCTAGACAAATGTGGGGGACAGAGAATTGACACCTTATCAATTTAGGGTGTTGACAGTATTCAGTGAATTCATGTGAAGAGTTTTGGCAGTACCTGGCCATGTATTTGTGGTTGTCATTGCTGTGGTTGCTATGGTACTATAACCCAGTTGATTTGAGCCAGCAGAGAACAGGCCTCGAGGAGGCCACTGAAGATCACAAATGGGGCAACCCTAAATCCACCCCAAGGCATCTAATGAATATGGCTATCCACTTGGCCTTTACTTAGTTTTTTATATCCTTCAGCTTAGAACTCAGTACCTAGTAGGGCTTCAAAAAATTCTCTTGACCAAAAAAAAAAAGTATTCTAGATGTTCAGGTAATAGAATTAGCAGCATTTCCCCCAATCATATCCTTAACTGGTGTGATGAGAGTCTAGTGGTCACTGCAGAAGACAAAAAGGACAAGAATTGTCTGTACTTTTATCAGCAGAAAGGGCTTCACCCTTTTGACCTTGGACCAGTAAGTAACTGGTCCCTTAGGAGTTGGTTTAAAAGAAGCCATCTATACCTACCTGCCCCCTGAGGTTTGATCTTTGATGGAAGATTGTTGCTCTGTTGATGCTAAATAACAGAATCTTGCTTTCACCTCAAAGGGACTTTTACTGAATTCCTTCAGCGGCTCATTCCCTGGATGACTCAGTGTTCCACTGCTGTCTAGATTTTCCCTGTGATATCATTTGTTACCAGTTAACATTGACTAGATACCCATATCCACATTGGTGCCAGGCCCAGTCAGGACATAGAGGGTAGAAGGGGTCCCCTTTCCACAGCTGTGGGCCTGAGGGCCACTGGTACCAAAGATTGACACAGTTCACAGTTGAAGATATGGAGACAGAGAGGGTACATGAGGCAATGTTAACAGTGAAGGGCCATTTCTACCTTAGGGCTGCCATGTTGCTTATATTTTGCCATCATGCATGGTGTTGTCTGGCCAGCAGATTGTCTACTCAAAAATCTAGAGATTTCCATCTTCCTAGAATATAAAATGAGCAAACTCCTGAACTAGAGTCATGGAAGCTGAACATGACCATACGCTCCTGGCATCACTGAGGCCTCCTCTCTTTCCATGTGCCCACAGCCCAGTGGAAGTGTCTTTCTAGTAACGTTTTCTTGTTTCAAATTTTATTTCATCTTTTCACCCCTCATCACTTTTTCTTCCCCCCTTCCTACCAGGGTAACCACATTCAGAAGCGGATGTGCATCATCATCGTATACTTTTTCAACACATGTATTAAGATCTGGCTAATTATCTAGCATCATTTTGTGGTTGTTTTTTTTTTTTTTTAAGATTTTTTAAAAAGTGCATGAGCAGAGGGGAGGGACAAAAGGAGAACGGGAGGAAGAGAATCTCCAGAGGACTCCAAGTGGAGCCCAATGTGGGCCTTGATCTCACAACCCTGAGGTCATGACTTGAGCCAAAACCAAGAGTCAGACGTTCAACTGACTGAGCCACCCAGGTGCCCCCATTTTGTGTGTTTTAAATGTGGCATGTATTACACAATACAAATTCTTTTGCAACTTGTTTTCTTTTTCCTCTATGGATTTGAGATCCATAGTAGATTTGAGATCTACATTCATGTAGATCCAGTTCATTGGTTTTACTTATTACATAATGACACTAATTTGTCCATTCCCCTACTGGTAGACAGCTAGGTTGCTTCCACATTTACTGTATTAAACAGCTGTATTAAATAACTGCTGTATACACCTTCTTCGGTTCTCCTTGTGCTCATGTGAGAATTTCTATAGGTCCAGGGCACACTTGGAAGGGGAGCTGCTGGTCATAAGGTGGGCATATCTTTCTTGGGTTTGGCAACTTTCCAAAGTGCCTGCACCCATTTACATTCACCAGCTGGGTTAGAAGTTTGTTTCCACACGTCCCAACCAATCAATACTTTCATAATTTTCACCAAGTTTTTCAACCTGACAGGTGTGGAATAGGCATTTGCCTCTGTAATTGCTGGGTGAGAGTTGGTTAAGCACCCTTTCACACATTTACTAGCCATCAGGCTGCTGCTTTTAGTTGTGTGTTTATATCCTTGGCATATTTTTCCTCTACTTTTGGAAATGTTGGGGGAGAGGTGGTTCTTTTCTCACTAATTGGTAGAACTTCTTTACATATTCTGGATGCTAATTTTTTATTGATATGATTTGCAAGGATCTTCCCTGGGTCTGTGACATTTTCACTAAAATATCTTTATGAAAGAAAAATGAGAAATGAGGATAAGAAGTTCGGCCTTGAAGAGAAGCAACTGTAAAGGGGTCTGTTAATTCTGCTTCTGAGACTAGTTTGTGGCATGCTAAGGGCATGGATTGTAGTACTTCCCATTTATCTAGGTGTCGTCAGGACAAGGCTTTCATACATATCTATAATTTTTTTCTCCAGGGTCTCTGATTTATTTTGCATTTTACAAGTATTGTCTTTAGGAAAATGCCTTGTTCTTGGAGATTCTCTACACTCACTTATTTGGAACATCAGTAATTAATTGCTGATATTTCACTCAGGTCACAGGTGAACACCAGCCTGGCCACTTCCAGTACATTGAGCCCTTAGTTCCTGTGACTTCTGGAAGGTTCAGTGTAGCCTGAACCTAACCTGAACATCCGCCAGCACATAGTTGATTAGCTGCCAATCTCCCCAAGTGGAGACATTTTTTTTTTAAGATTTTATTTACTTATTCATGAGAGACACAGGCAGAGGGAGAAGCAGGCTCCATGCAGAGAGCCCGACGTGGGACTCAATCCTGGGTGTCTGGGATCATGCCCTGGGCTGAGGGCGGCGCTAAACTGCTGAGCCACCCGGGCTGCCTAACATGTTTTTCTTAATACAGAAGCAGTTGCTGCTTATTACAAAACTGTGCCAAAAAAGCATAATTCTACACTTGACATGAAGCAAAACTAATACTTTGACTTATATCCTGCTAAAGTGTTTCTAATATGTACATGACTATGCAAATAACATATGATAACAAAAGTGTCATAAAGTACTTACTGTTTTAGATTGCATGCTTTTCACTTAAACATTGGAAATCTCTAGGCTAATGGATGTTTCTATGGTGTCAACTTTAATGGCTGCATAGCTTTCCCTTGTACCTGGAAGATTATAAAAGATTCCTTAATATTGACTGTGTTTCATTTTTTGACTGTAAGAAGCAGCCTTGAAGTAAACATGGATATTTATATTTTTACTTCCTTGTGGAAAAAAAAAAAAGTCCAAGACCCAGAACTGTGCTAAAGCCATGCTCATTTCTAAGACTTTGGTACGTAGCCCAGATTGTTTGGTGTGGTAGGGGAGGGCCATGTGGGTCACTCATTCCTGGGACGCTGGTTGATCACCTGTCACATGCTGGGCACTTTCAGTGGGTTGGGAACATGGAGATGTTGAGAGGATCCCAGTCCCAGGTATCAGGGCTCACCATCTGGGCTGCTATGCAGAGCCGCTGAGCAGAGAGGTAGCCGATGAGGCCATAGAAGGCTGTCACTGGGAGGGAGGAAGCTGATCTCTAGTTGAGGAAGGAGGACCGAAATGGTCTTGGGATGATACACAAGGCAACCCTTGTCACACATTAGTTTTCAGTCTAAATGATATAAATCACTTACCTTGACTAGAGGTACAACCTCACCTGTGTTTGAGGTGAGTCACGTAACTCCCAGTTCTGCAGTCTGCACCTCATCAATCAGGCATAATGATGACACCAGCCTTATCTGCCTTACAGACGTGAGATTCAAGTCACAGAATGGATGGAAAAGGGTTCTCTGACTGTCAGATTCTACATAAATGTTGTATAAACAGTATTGCTAATGTTGTCCTCCAGTGGACACAAGGGCATCGGATGAGTAACAGCTCCCAGAGGACGTCAGGGATGCTGGTGCTGGAATGATCCTTCCCCCATTGAAAGGAAGCATGGCAGCCCCAAGAACCTGCCGGGGGGCTTAGATTCACCCTAAGGATACTGCTCTGCTTTCACAATCTGGGTTCAAACCCCAGCCCTGTGATGTTAGGTGAGTGACTTGACCTCCCTGTGCTAGAGTTTCTGCATCCATAAAATCAGGATGATCATCCCGTCCTTCTGAGAACCAAACTGAATAAGGCATATCAGGTGTCTAACCCAGGACCTGGTGGTGGTAAATGCTTAGTGTGTGGAAGCTTTGTTACTGTTATTTGCAGCTTGTTAATCCTTGTGAGGAAACTGTTAGAGCATAGAGAAGCATTCCTTCCATCAGCAGGTTAAGAGCAACCTCAAATCAAATTCTAGTTTTAAGATTGAGTTTTCATTCATCATTCTGGAACTTCCTAAATAGCTGTTTCCTAGTAAAAGTGCCCTGCTCTGTGGATTTAATTATGGGCCATGAGGATTTGCTTGTTTTCTGAATAAGATTTGAAGAAAGAGCTGGTCTGCTCTTACAGAAAATGAGTTAGAAGCTCTGTCTATTGACCAAGCCACCATTTTATCAAAGAAAGCCCTTTTCAACTCCCTCTTCCCTCAAGGGAGGGAGGGAGAAATAAAGGACATAAACTCAGTATGTTTCCAAAGATTGCCTTACATAATTTCATGAAAAACTTCCTCCTTTGTTCTTCTTGTTCTCTTGTGCATCTGAGATCCCATCCACATTAAATAAAAAACAAAACAAAACAAAACCAGAGAGAGATAAAATGACTTACTCAGATAAATAAGATAAACATGATAAATCATATTCAGGCAAGACTGGAGCAGGTCCTCCTGAAGTTCCTTTGAGCCTCGTAGGTTGCTTAATTCACTGAGTGATTTAAACTGACTCCAAGCCTTGTACGGAAGGAGACTGTGATGCAGTTGCATTTTGCGATTTGTTTTCTGTTTGTTCACAGCCAAAGAACAGCAATTCATTGCATAAAGAAGCATTTATTTAGTGCTCAAATGCCTTATCCTGAGGATTAGTCAGGGTGAAGGCTGAGCTGCAAAAAGAGATGCTGAATTACAGTGGCTAGGGTTAGAAGTTTGTCTTCTTGTGTAGCAGTCCTGATGTTGGCAGGGCCGCTTTGCTGCATATGGTCATTGAGGGACCCTCATTTCTTTTTTTTTTTTAATATTTTATTTATTTATTCATGAGAGAGACACAGAGAGAGAGGCAGAGACACAGGCAGAGGGAGAAGCAGGCTCCATGCAGGGAGCCTGACGTGGGACTCGATCCCAGGTCTCCAGGATCACACCCTGGACTGAAGGTGGCGCTAAACCGCTGAGCCACCAGGGCTGCCTGGGACCCTCATTTCTTTAATTTTGGTGCTCTGCTCACTTCCAGGGATGCTTTCCTTATTTGCATCATTGAAACTGGTTTGCATGGAAGTGAGGGAAGGTGTGGAGGGGGTGGTTTATTAAAGCTCAGTGGCTTGGAGTCACACAGGACTTGGGTTCTCTGCCTGTTGGGCACAAACCTCAAACAATGAGAAAGGCTAACAAATGTAGTCCCCACCAAACAGCCCGCAACTTGTGAGTGGGAAAGGGAGTGGGTCGAAAGAGGTTTCTATCACAGAGAGGAGACAAATGACTACCAGAGGATGTATAGCAACCTTGGTCACAGATGTGAAGGTGGTTTTGATTCCTGTTCTTTTGCTCTCTCCCAAAATGGGAGAAGGAAATCTCTGCTGCTTGAACTGTGACACTCCCCATGCCTTGGAAGGCAGATGCCCGGGAAGGCACAGTTAGTGTGAGTGGGAGTCTATTCCATGTCACCTGTTACCCCCAATGGTCTACTGTGCAGGAGGACTGGCAGGCTTGGCCGCCTTCTCCTAGTAGAATATTTCAGAGAGATCCAAGGACACAGTTTAAAGAAAGCCATGAGTTTCCAGAGCTCAAACCCAATGATGTCACCCAGCATTCACAGTGCCAACTATCCTGGCAGGTGTTGGTCAAGTCGGATGGTCTAATGACTGTGGGTTTTAGGCTTCTGTTTACCAACACTGGGCTCCTGCTCGATGATGCTCCATAGAACAAACAAGGCCATAGATTATGCTCCCAGATGGCTTCCTTATTTTTAGTTCAGTAAAAAATTTCTGGAATCTATTTTGTCATGATAGTGGTCTGAGTAACTTTAATAAAGGGCAAACTCAGGCAATCTCAGAAATGTTATATTTGTGAGCGTGTTATCACCTGACACATTCAAAGGAATCCTAGAAGACTAGGTTTGTTTATGACTTCTGCACTTTTCCTTTGGCATACGTATAGTTAAATTCCTCAAATCCGAAAAGACACTCTCTCCCTTCCAGGGGAAAATAATTAAGCTACAAATTACAGTGAAACTCTGCTCCTCTCTGCTGCAGGGAGCCTCAGACATCTTATATGCTGCTACAAAATTGCATTGTTCAAGTGGGGCCACCTAACTGTGGGTGGTTCACTTAGCCACATTCCTAGATGAAGGACCAAGATAGAAACCTTTTAGTCTCTTACCAAGGGAATGCACATCTGGATTAGTTTCCTGGGACTGCCATGACAAATTAGCACAACTTGGTGGCTGAAAACAACAGAAATGTATTCTCTCACAGTTCTGGAGGCCAGAATTCCAAAATCAGGCTGTCAGCAGCGTTTCTTCCAGGCTGTCAGCCTCTCACTGCTTCTCATGCAGACTGGCAGCCCTTGATTTGCAGACACATCATTGCAGGGTCTGCCTCTGTCTGCAGGGAGCCTCTTCCCCGGGTCTCTGTCTCAAATCTCCCTCTCCTTCTCATAGGGAGATAAGTCACTGGGTTCAGAGTCAGGGCCCAGCCTAAATTCTAGACGATTTCATCTCAAGAGCCTCAATGTAATTATATCTGCAAACAACCTGTTTCCAAATAAGGTCATGTTCCCAGGTACCAGGGTCAGGACCCAGGCCTATCTTTTTGAGCTACGGGTTCAGTGCACTACACTCTCATAGTAAACGTGCATTAGGAGAGGAGTTTAAGTCCATTACCACCAAGCACCAAACTCCATTTTGTTGACTGCCAAGACTGACCGCATAGACCCTTGGAAAGGCAACAGGCCCATTTTTCACATTTGGAAAATCAGAAGTGCCAAAAAGCGAACTGGCTCTTCCCACAGAGATGGGTGATAGATTGCCTCGGGGCATGCCCACGTTCACGGGCAACCCCATTTGCACAGCTGCCTGTGAACCAGCCAGCTTGCACATTGTCAGGGATGCTTCCTTTGCGCGAGCTTTTCTTTCTTAGGCTCTGTAATTAGTTGGGGGGGATGGGGGGGAGCTGCAGCTCCTGTCATTCATCTCCCAGGGCTTGATAAATGTTATTTTACTTCTTGATGGGCACCTTCTGGCATATTTTCCACCTTATACCTTTGCTGTTTGTTGTGGTTTCTTTGAGTCCCATAAAAACAAGATAAAAAAAGCAAGTGAGAACAGGGCAGGAAAAGTCAGAACTGCAATTTAGTTGTGGAAGGTTCAATTGGATGTGTTTTTCCCTCGCCCTCCTGCCTTTGCCGCTTCCCTGCTCAGAGCTGGGCTCTGTCCCACTTGGTGCCCAGTGACATGAAGCCCGCCCCCACATGTTCCCATCCTTTCCAGGGTAATCAGTGTCTTCCTAGGTGCCTGATGGAAAGAGGAAGATTGTCCTTTCTGTCAGGCATTCAAGATCTTTGTAAGAAATTGAAGAAATTTTAAACTTAAAACGATTCCTTTTTTTATTACAAGGGATGATGTAATTCAGCTGCCGTAGGATGAGAAAAAGTCTCCCTGGGTTTGAACATGAAGCAGGGGTGGGGTTTGACGGGTGGACCTTAGAGATTCTGGTTCTGAATCTGGCTCTTATACTACCATCTGGAGTCCTCCTTCCTGCTCTGGGATTCTTTAGCACCAACTAGAGACTGTCTCCAGAAGGTGTTTTCTGTGACGGGATAAGTGGAAGGCCAGTGCCTGCTGCTTTGTATGGCTCTGCTGTGAGTCCTCCAAATTCTGGCCTTGAGACCTTTCCTGAGCTCATCCTCTCTGAGGACAAGGAACGAGAGAACACCACTGTCCCAAAGGCCTCACGTGACTTGTTTTTTAATTTAGGACAAGGAATGACAGTAGCCTTGAAAATGTCATTTGTGTTTTCTTTGGTTGCTGAGAAGTAAAGAATTTTAGGTCTCAGCTATTTTATACACTGGCAGGCACGCATATAAGAATCCCCTGTAGATCTTTTTAAAATGAACATAGTGAAGGCTCAAGATGACTCTGAGTGGGCTTGGGTAGCTTGAGTTGGAGGTCTAGCTATTCCTTTTTTTTTTTTTTTTTAATTTTGGCAAAATATATATAATAATTTACCATTTTAGCCTTAATGTGGCATTAAGTACATTATGTTGTATAACCATTATGACCATCTCCAGACAACTTTTGTCTTCCCAAACTGAAACTCTGTCCCCATTAAACACTAACTCCCAGCCCCCCACCGCCAGCTCCTGACAACCACCCCTCTAATCTCTGTATCTGAATTTAACTACTCTGGGAACCTCATATAAGCAGAGTCATGTAATATTTGTCCTTTGTGGCTGGCTTTTTCACTCAGCATATCCTCCAAGTTCATCTGTGTGGCAGCCTGTGTCAGAATTTCCTTTCTAAGGCTATGTAATATCCCATTGTGTGTGTAAACAACGTTTTCTCTTTCACCCATCCATGGGCACTAGAGTTTCTTCCTTCTTCCTTGACTTCCTGAGGCCTTCTTCTCCATCTGTTTCCACCTTCAGCTGCCTGCTTCTCTTCCATGACATGCACCAGAACAGAATCTTGCTGTCATGAACCATCTCTGCAAACAAGATTTAACAGAGTTTGTTAAAAGAAAAAAAGAACAGATATTAGTTCCAAATAAAAACCTTCAGGCATGTTTTGGCGACATCTGTGAGGAAAAGAAGATGGTCCGGGAGGCAGCAAGGCTTCAGGCATAATAAAGCACTTCCCAAAGCCATATGCAAATCTTAGAGTACTGAATATTAAGAGTTACTTTCTAGAAGAAAAAAGGCCATGTGCAGTATTTTGAAGTATTTGAAGGCCATGTGCAGTATTTTGTTTTACAATGTGTTGCTTTTATGTATAAGAGAAAGGTGGTGGAACAAGATACTTGTCATAGCTGAGGTGGTCTTCTGTCCCTTTGCTGAGTGGATGTGGATCCTGGATGAAACTCTGCCTGCCTGCCTGCCTGCCTGGCTGCTGAGTAAAGAAATGGCTTGTGGAATTCATTTCAGTAGCATATGCTAAGGACAAAGTACAAGCCTCCAACCCTACTTAATTAGGGTTCTCTTAAGGCGTGCCAATAGCATCTGCTTCTCAAAAGATGTAAGTCTTGATTTTGAGTATGACTTGATTTAGCCAAATCCCCAGCCCGCTTCAAAGTCCAAACTGATCTGTGTTCTCTGAGGGAGTAACTATCTGGAATCAGCTTACAACATAAAATTTGAATAATAATGTAAAATCATTACAATTCTGATTTTTCAATTTTAGGATTTTTTTAAACCTTTAACCACCAAGACCTATTAGTCGCATATAATGGCATGCTAAGTCACTTAGGCAGAAACATGGATATTGAAATAGGTTGGTAAAGAGTAACTTTTTGTCTGGGTTGACTATTCTGTGAAGTCATCACTGCCTCTCCTGCTAGATATGTGTATCTTTTCTTCCATGTTCCTAAAGTTCCTTGTGAATAGCTCATCAGAGTACTTATTACATGGCCCCAGGATCATATACACATAGGGTTTGCGAACTAGACCTTGTATTTATAGGAGGCACCGGGATCTGCATTGCTTTATTTCAAGTACAGGGTCAGTGTATGGCACTGTTGACAACAACCACTTATTAGATGCCTACTGCATTCTAGGCATGGCCCTAGGAACTTAACACCCTGAGAAAGGCATGATTGTCACCACTTTACAGCTAAGAAATTGTGGCCTAGTAGTTTAGAATTCCATCTGCTCCCTCAGTTCATCAATGGGGAAAGAGGCCTGTGGGACTCCAAAGCTTAGTAGTGCCTTTCCCATCAGAACATGGCTTCCCTGTTGGTGGGAAAACACTAGATGTCTATGGAAGAATTAATGAAAACCACAGTGAGGTAGCTATAGGTCATTGTATGTATATATACATACACATACGTAAATATATAAGTATAGTCATCACGTAAGATAAATGAATAGCAGTGACATTCTGGTCTCTTCTTTCAATGCCACCCAGATTTTTCCAAGCATCTATTCACTTTAGGTGGGGTGGGGGTGGAAATACTGCCGAATTGTTTAAACTGCTCCTTACTAGTTTACTTTTATAAGTACTTATCCATGGGAAATGAAAGATTATTCCATAAAAGATATTTGGAATAAAGTCATCAACAATTGGAGGTAACAATATATTTAGAGGCTCATTTCATACCATGCATTAAAATAAACTTGAGAGTTAAAAGGAGTTAAATATAATAAAAATAATCACTTTAAAAATAAAACTACCAATGGGGTACCTGGGTGGTTTAGTTAGTTAAGCATCAGACTCTTGATTTCAGCTCAGGTCATGATCTCCAGGTCATGAGATTGAGCCCTGTGTTTGGCTCCATATTCAACATGGAGCCTGAAGATTCTCTCTCCCTCTCTCTCTGCCCCTCTTCCAATCCCCACTCACTTGTGAGCATGTTTGCTCTTTTAAAAAAAATAATAATAATATAAATCTGCCAATTGTTTTACTAGCAAAAGATGGGTTTATTCAAGAATAGGAGAGAATTAAAAAAAAAAAAAAGAATAGGAGAGAATTGCAATCTGGGACAAACAAGGTATGGCAAAACCATAGGGAAGTCTGCAGGACAAAGAGGATACCCTTTTTATAGATGAAAGGGGGATATAAGGCTATTGTAAACAAAAAGTCCATTAGGAAAGTGGGAGTTGGATGTATGGTGGCTTCTTGTTGGCTAGGCTATGGCAAGGGGCTGGGGGGTGCGAGGAGAAGCCTCTCCTTTTCTTACCCCCATAGTAAAGCAGTAGCCACCTGCAAGGTCTGTCTCCATTGGGTCTGCTGTTGATGAGGAGGAGCCTGAGAGCTCCCCCTGCTGAACCTCTTGACTCCATTTTAGTGATACTTCTTTTTATCAAATTTAACAAAATTAAACTAAAAAAAAAAAAAAAGAAAGAAATGGCAAAGAAGTCTAGTAAAGAGCTCATACAAATTTATAAGGTCTCCAGTAGATAAATTGGCAAAGTAATTAAAGAAGAGAGCTCACAATAGTGGGAATATATATGATTAACAAATAGAAATTATTCTGGCATTCTGGCAAAAATATTGTAACTAGGAAAATGAAGTATCACTCCCACATATTTAATTAGCAAAAAAAAATTGTTTTAAAATACCTAATATGCATGATGGCTGGTGGGGAGTCTATCAAATATTTTTTCTATATTTCTGCTTGCATTATAAGTTGGTACTACTCGTGTAAAGCTGTCTGGCAATATATATCAAGAGCTCTAATGTGTTTATGACTATTCTAATCTCTTCTAAGAAAAGAATACAAAAGTATAAAATGTATATTTTCATATATACATGAATATGTCCATTGAGATATTAACTTTCAGTAATGAAGTAATGGTGCAGATTATGACTTATCCATTCATTTGAAAATTATTCTAAAGTCATGGCAACATGACTAAATTTACCTAATATTAAATGAAAAGGTAAGATTTTAAAAGTATAGTTACTCTATACCTTTACAAAAAGAAACCTGTTTAAATTACCAAAAGTAATTATACTGGAAAGATCAGTGATTGAGTTGTCGTGGTGAGATTCTGGGAAGTGTTTTTTTATTTTGTGATACAGTTACTTTTAAAATTTAAAACATTTTTATAAATGGACTTTATTTTTTTACGAGTTCTGTTCCCTAAAGTGTTTATTAATTTTATGCTTATTATTTCAATCAATAAAACCCAAATGATTCAGGCTTACTTGACTGGCTTTCAAATTGAAATATTAATTAGGCATTATTATCTTAATGAGAAAAATGTGCTTAAGACACCATGGATTAATTGTACTTTTGCCAAACTACTCTAGAGTTAAATGATTCTCTTCCAATTTGCATATTTTTGGGGCAAAAATCCAGATATATAATCAGTGAAGCAGAGACTTTGTTGCAAGCAAGCTATGAATTATGTTTTTAAAAGTTACCCTTTTGACAGAGGAAGGCATGAATTGCCTATACCAACCCCGCCGTTAAAAATACATAAAAATCTGAATCTTTCATAAACACAGCTTGATTTAAAATTTTAGGGTAATTGTTGAGGTCTAGTTTAGAAAACACCATGTCATTTTCTCCTCTTTTTGTGTTGGTATTGATCCCAAGGAATATATATCAAGCTATAAAAGTCAATTTTTCTTGTAGCCACATCTAGTTCCTTAGCCAGCTCAGGGTACTTTGTAAGTGGATGCACACAAAGCTTTGGCTGCTATTTCTGGGTTCCGCCTCCAGCTAGCTGCTCACACATAGCCCGGCTCTTTTCGTGGGTCCACGAAGTCTGATCTTAAAGTGCAGGAGCTGTTTGGGATCCCATAGGATCAAACAGGTCTCACTTTTCTGGATTTATATTTAAATCAGTGGACGTTGTCATTTTGATTGCACATACACACCAGTTAAAAGAAATTCAAGTGGTCTTTTAAAATGAAAAGCTTCATTATCAATTTGAGTAGCTACATAGTTCGTGAAGCCCCTTCCATTTTTAGGATTTTGGTGATCTCAGAGTGGGAATGCAGCGTGAAGTTCCTTACTAAGGCTTTTTGTATTCTAGTTGGGAGGCTGAAAAATTGGTTTTTGAATGCAACTGCCTATAAAGATCTGGATGGTTTGCTTTAGACAAGACACTGTCAGAACGCTGGCTTAATTTATAAGCTAAGATGGTCCTAGGAAAGTACCTTCAAGACAAAATTGTCAGAAAAATGTTTACCAACTGCAAACCCTTTGTAGGGCAGTATGTTGGGGTTTTGGTGGTGCCTATTTGTCCACGTGTTGGCACTGATTCTTGTCAGCTGATCTCAGAATGTCCTGAAGCACATGAGTTGGTTTCATTTTGAAGTTTGGGTGCTTTGCAATATTTCCCGCACACCTAAATTCTCACATTGGTAGTGGCAGACTTCACTCTGGTTCCAAACAAGTAGTTAGAATCATCTGTAGTTTGCAGTTCTAAATTCTGGAACGCTGGGGGTTTCTCCACAGCCTGCAGTGAAGATTATCCTTTCTTGAGGTTCTGAGTCCATGCTGAAATTGAAACAAGTACTGTCAGCTGCTTTGTCACATCAGGGTTTAATGCCCTATAAAATATATATACTGTACATAAAATGTATTTTTATCGTTTCATAAACTTGACCTATGGCATTTGTTGCTTTGCACATCTTAAGCTAGTAGAATTTGTGTTGCTAGAGAGAAATTCAGGGGCTCTCCAGGTCATTGGTTTCCAAACTGAGTCTTTAAGAGAAACAAAAACAATTCTCAGGTCCTATTATAGACCTGATCAATCAGAAGCCCATGCATGGAGTGTGGTCCAGGAATCTGTATCTTTGAAAAGCTCTGCAGTAGGGTTGGAAGGAGGAGGAAAGAGTGTAAGGGTATTCTCAGTGGTACAAAACACGCCAGTGGATCATTGTTTAAGCTGGAAATGGGTACTCAGGATTCATGGTTCTCTCTGTTCTTTACATGTATTTGAAAGTTTCCATCATGAAAAGACAACAACAACAAAAAAAGGTTCCCAGGTGATCCTGATAATCAGCCAACCTTGGGAGGCACAATCCACTCCTCCCACCTAAGAGATGAGAAACTGCAGAGGCCATAGAGTTCATTTGTGAGATCTAGAACTCCTGTTCTGCCTCACAGGCCTGAGCTTTCAACTCCACATTGCCTTTGTAAACTAATTGTTTTGGTGATCTTCTTGGAATTTAAAAGAACATTAAGAAACTAAATATGAGGGAATCCCTGAGTGGCTCAGTGGGTTAGCGCCTGCCTTTGGCCTGGGGCGTGATCCTAGAGTCCCAGTCAGGCTTCTTGCATGGAGCCTGTTTCTCTCTCTGCCTGTGTCTCTGTGTCTCTCATGAATAAATAAATAAAATCTTAAAAAAAAAAAAAAAAAGAAACCAAATGTGTATGACTCATTTTTTCCCCCCAACAACTTTTGGTTTTGGCTCAGGTCATGATCTCAGGGTTGTGAGATGGAGCCTGCTTAAGATTCTCCCTCTGCCCCTCCCTCCACTCCTTCTTGCTCTCTCTAAAAAAAATAATAAAATGGAGTTTTGCAAGATTTGTTCACAAATTTTTCTCTTCTGTGTGCACATACAATCGTTCCCTCGGGTTACAAGAAAATCACTGGCTTTTCAAACACAGACTTTGGTGCTTCAACTCTGCCTCTGAGCCCAGTGGTCAATCTTGTGAGTCCAATGATACAAGAACGAGTGACTGATCAGGTAAAGGGGTTTGCCGAGTGCAGTGGTGCATGCCTGTAGTAAGCAGTGTCTGATGAATAGCGCAGCAGTTGCAGAGCAGAAGTGAGAGAGACCAGCCAAAGACTAGAAGGTGAGAGAAGCCAGTCTAGACTGCCTGTGGCCAGTCATGTTATGGGAGCCTCCAGTCTGGCCAAGAAAACAGTTAACTTGTCTGCCATATAGAAACATGTTATCAAGTTCCTCAAGCAGCTGTCCAGCTCGGTACAAAATGTGTCAAACTGGATGATTTGACCAGAAGCCCCAAGAGAGGAAAGGAAGAGCTGAGGAAAAGGAGAAGGAAGAAGAATGGGAAACCCCACAGTTGAGTTGAAAAGAACTCTCATAGGGGCCCCTTGGTTTATGTTTTGCTTTGGCAAGGAGTTTCTTTTTTTTTTTAATACAAATGAAAATAAGTATTGCTTTACATTTTTGTTATAGTTGTCAATTTAAAAAGTTGCCCATATTTTTATAGATTTATGGAGATATTCACATAACATAAATTTCACCCACTTCGGGGGGGGGGGGGTACTTCACCTACTGGAAATAAAGAGTTCAGTGATTTTTAGTATATTCACAGAGTTGTCCAAACAAACCCTCCAGGCTCAAAAGGAACTTTTGTCCTCCCTTAACTACACAAAAGAATCTAAATTGGAGGTCTTTTCCAGAAAAAGGGTTATTAGCAGAGATAAATTTTATGTAAGTGAGCCATCTGTGTGGCATGGCAAAGATCTAATTGCCAGATATGTGCTCTTTTTATCACCCTGTGAAATGCATTCCTCTCCTCAGAAATCCCAGACCCCTACCCCCTTCTTCTTGACATAAATACCTCATCTTGCCAATCTCTGGAATTTCCACATCTATGTGGATTCCTCATGCATATACTATTAAATTTTATTTTCTCCTGTTAATACATCTCACATTAATCCTCAGTCCAGCTGGAAGGACTGTAGAAGGGGACAGGAATTCCTGCTCCCTGACAGTGACCAAATAATCTATTATGTAGTATATATACCACATTTTGTTTCTCCATTCATCGGTTGATAGATGTTCGATTGTGTCCACTTTATTCTTGGGATGGGGAGGGGCAAAAGGAGAGAGGGACAGAGAGACTCGTAAGCAGACTCTAAGCCTGGTGCAGAGCCCGGGGGGGGAGGGGGGGGCTTCATCTCATGACCCTGAGATCATGACCGGAACCGAAATCTAGAGTCAGATGCTTAACCGACTGAGCTACCAAGGTGCCTTGGTGTCCACTTTTTGTGACTAATACTGCTATGAACATAACCGTGCAGATTTTATGTGAACATACATTCACAGTTTTCTGGAAGATAGACCAGAAAGGAGATTGCTGAGTGTATGGTACCTTTGTTCAGTATTTTGAGGTGCCCCTAAAAAATTTTTCTAAAGCAGCTGTACCGTCTTCCGATCCTACCAGTAATGTATGAGGGCTCCAGCCATTCCACATCCATGCCAATGCTTGTTGTTGCAGATCTTCTTTTTTGTTTTGTTTTGTTTTTTGCAGATCTTCTTGATTCTAGTTTTCCTGGTGGGTGTCAAGTGGCATTTCACTGTGGTTTTGATTTTCATTTCCCTAATTGCTAATGTTGTTGAGCATCTTTTCATGTGTTCATTGGTCATTATATGTCTCTTGTAGAGAAATGTCTATTCAAATCCTTGGCCCATTTTATAATTGGGTTGTTTATCTTTTCATTGTTGATATTGTAAGAGTACTTGTTTTATTTTAAGCATGTCTCATTGTGTGAGTAGAAAAACGAATGGAAAAATATTTTAAACACTGAAGAGACATTATAAATAGCTTGACTGGCTTATGATATAGTTCTGTGTAACCTACTTTTACAGAATCGTTCTGGTATTGGAGAAATCTGACCTTGATAATATAAATATATTAAATATAGCACATAAATAGAATCATGAATCCTTTTATAGCCTGCTAGGATAGGTGCTAGACCTACAGAGGGTAATACTAAATTAGTGGAGATAACTGTTTTACATTGAGAACATTTTAATATTTATAGATCTTTCATGTTATATAAATTCAAAACTCATATGTGCAATTGGGACTATTTTCATTGGAGGTTTTTTGTCTTTAGCTAAGTTGTATGGAAACTCAAGAGATAAGTATCTCATTTGTGGTATTGTGAATTTTTCCAGGAGAAGAAAACCTTCTTTTCTTGCAGACAGTTGAAGGAAATTATCGTTTCTGTCTTTAAATTATCATAATTGGGTTTTTCCATCACAGACTTGTAAAACTATGGAGTGTGTATAAAGTCATGTTTATTCATTTGATATTCCAAACATAAGTATACTAAACTTGATTATGTTAATTTCAGAAGAATAGAACATTAAGTTTAGAATTAGGCAAATATACGCAAGTTGCAATTGTATACAAGGATTGCTTATATTTCCATGATAAACTCACATCTGATCCCAGAATCTAATTAACAGCTATTTTTTTGGTGTATCTGACACACAACAGCTGACTTTCCCCACCCACCCCTGCCATGAGTACAGCGTCAACAGATGAGGTAGTGCATTGACCATTAGAGTTCTCAGCCAGAATCATGGAGCCTGGTGCATGCTCCTAGGAATTGAGTCAGACACCACAGCAGTGATTGTGAGGAATGAAAACTGAAGTTCAAAGGCATAGCATCCTACAGAGTTATTTTTCAGATACACAGAAATGGATCTCAGTATAATAAATACTTCCACTGGTCAATGCTCTTTGATGCTTTAAATGTTTCCAGACTGTATGAGTTTCATAGGGATGCTGGAGCCAATTGCCACAAGCTGGTAGCTCAAAACAGCAGAAATGTGTTCTCTCACAGTCCTGAGGCTGGAAAGTTCAACGTCAAGGAGTTAGCGAGCCAGGCTCCCTCTTGAAGGCCCTAGAGAGGAATCCTTCCCTGCTTTTTCCCTGGCGATTCTTGGCATTCCTTGGATTATAGATACATCATTGTAATCTCTCTCTGCCTTTGTCCTCACATGGCCTTTTTCTTTCTTGTATCTCTGTGTGTTCTCTCCTCTTCTTATAAGGACAGCAGTCATTGGATTTAGGGCCCTCCCTAATCCAGTAGGGCTGCATCTTAATTTAACTGTGCAAAAACCCTATTTCCAAATAAGGTCTCATTCTGAGGTCCCAGGTGGACAGGAATCTGGGTGGGGGCTGTATGCATGCTATTCAACCCAGTTCACAAACCCAGCCACTTCATTTTTCAGGTGTATCTTTTTAAATTATTGTACATTTCCATGGATGTCCTCTCCCAAGCAAAATAATCTAACAAAATCCATCTAAAAAAATTGGGAAGTAGCTGTTTGTTTCAAGGAAGGGCTTTTTAAAAATCCAGAGGAGAACTGATGTTTTTGGAGAATCTACCATGTGGTAGGCACCTCTATATTCCCTCTTTTAATTCTATCAGGTTACCTTCTTTTTTTGCTAGTTTCTCACGTAATAGCAATTTATTAAATTTGTTGGTAAGACCTCTAAAATGTTACCATTTCCTACCTGTTCACCTGTACTTAAGTCTCATGTCAAACATATGACTCTTAGCCACTTCAGAGCTGACTTGGAGCAGGTTCTTCAACGTGAATCCCAGTTTCCTTATTTGTGAAAGTGGGGCTGTTATTCACAGTTAACTTATAACAGCATTGTGGCAAAGAAATACTGTTCGTCAAATACATAGTATTCCACAAATGCCAATCCCTATCATGATAACTGTTTTTCTTAGGAACATGAGCATGCAAGTTCCTTTAGTCATTACTGCCAGAGAGGGTTTAAGGATAGATGTATTGCAGACATCCCAATTTTGCATCAAGACCTTGTTATTCATGACCTGTCAGTTAAGAATTGCACGCATCTGTATACAATAGAAAAATCCCAACTGATAAAAGATGAAATAAGAGCATTTGCTTGTCTCTCATGTAAAAGGAGCATCGAGGGGAGAAGGTCAAGATTTATGGAGCAGCTCTAGTGTTGTCAGAAACAGGGCACTGTCTCTGCCACACTATCTGAGCCCAAGGCTTCTGTGTATAGTCAAAAAGGGCTGCTGACCCGGGTGGCTTAGTGGTTTAGCACCGCCTTCAGTCCAGGGCCTGATCCTGGAGACCTGGGATCGAGTCCCACGTCGGGCTACCTGCATGGAGCCTGCTTCTCCCTCTGCCTGTGTCTCTGCCTCTCTCTCTCTCTCTCTCTCTCTCTCTCTGTCTCTCATGAATAAATAAAATCTTAAAAAAAGGGAGGGGGGCTGCTGAAGCTCCAGCCCTCATGTTTGTGGTACATGTCCCAATACAGCAAAAATGGTACCACTCCCAGATGACTGACCACCTTTTAAGCAGCTTTTCAAGTCCTCATGCTTTCTTTTAAAGATTTATTTATCTATTTTAGAGAGACAGTAGGGGAAAGGGCAGAAGTAAAGAGTAAAGAGACAATCCTGAAGCAGACCCCCCCTAGCCCATACCCCAAGGTGGGGCTCAAATCTAGGACCCCAAGATCATGACCTGAGCCAAAATCAAGAGTTAGCTGTTCAGCTGTCTGAGTCGCCCAGGCACCTCAGTCCTTATACTTATATCTTATTTGTCACATGGCCACAATTAGCTGCTAGAGAAGTGTTTTCTTTCACTACAAATCTCAGTGTGCCCAGCCAAAAATAGGGATTCTATAATGAAGGAGAAAGATTGAGTAGACAGGGTACATAACCAGCATTCTGTACTGTAATGGGATTATATTCGGTAGGGCTCTGAAGATTAGCACTTTTAGGATGAAAGGTCTAATCTGGAAAGTGAACCATAGACCTAGCCCTGTTTCTAGGATAAAAATATCCTGATTTAGAAACAACAGCCTTGGAAATGATAAAACCACCCATTTGCAGTAGAGCACTGTCTATACTCCAAGCCTGAAAGAACATAATTTACTTCTTCATTCTCATCTTCTCCCACTGTACCATTGGTCCTTTCAGACCTGCGTGTCATCTGGGAAAAAGAAGCAAAGCTTTGTTAGTAATGCCTCTGGTTGAAAGCAAATCCACCAGCCATAACCATTGAAACAGAGCATCACAGTGCAGGTGTCATGATCCTATGTCTGTTCAGGATTTCGGTGAAACCCCTTCCCTTGGGTCATGCTGGCTTCCCCCTGCACATTAGGACAGAAGGCTGCACTAGAACATGCAGTGTTTTACTTATAGACCCAGAAGGAAGAAAAATGCTCCATGCTTTGGTCAGTCGCTTTGCTGAGTGAGATTTGAGGCAATAAGACATTCATCACTGTTCTGAATCCTGGCTTTAGAAGACAAGAAAAAAAAAGAAAAAAAAAAAAAAGAAGACAAGAAAAATAGAATGTCTTTTTGTAATTCACAGCCCTTCCTGAGGTCCCAATCCACATGTCTGGCTGGGATCTAGCAAATCATTACTTGTTGATTGTCCATGAATTTTACTTCTAGGAAGAATGAAAATTTTTTTTTAAGTAGGTAGAAATAAATCCACACATTAGATAGAATTCACATTTAAGTGGCTGTTTGGGCCCCTGTCTTCCCATCCTCACCCCTGTAATGATGACAGAAAGAACATTGTACGTTCCACCATAAGACTCACATTCTAATTCTGCCTCAATGCCTGATAGCTGAGTATCCTTCAGCACATCCTTGCTCAAATGTAGAATGAGTCAGGTACAGTGATGAAGAAAGTCTTTGGAGCGCTGAAATGGATTTGCTCATTTATTCAGTTCATTTCATGGATGTCTTTCAAATGTCTGCTGTGCCTCTGGCATTGGGTGGGGCATTGGGGCTACAAAAGTGAAAACTGCACAGTGGACGGTTCCATCCACCCCCATGATTTATGCAGCTCCAGCGGTGCTTGGAGCTGCATGCAGAGGCACCTCTGTCCCCAGCGACCAGAGCCCACCCCTGGATGGAGGAAACCACCGGGTGGATTCTCCACTCCAATGAGACGATTTGCTCTGAGCCATCATCACACACTTAATTAGTTCTAATTGTGATAAGTGCCATAAGCCTATGTTCCGGAGGGATCCCACCGGAGAAAAAGAGCAGAATGGCTAGAAGGTGAGGCAGGAGAGGGGGCTGGGAGCTGAGTAGTAGTTCTCACAGGCTGTGGGAAGCTTTCAGCTGCTTAAGGGGAGCAGGAATTCTAGATTTCCCATGGCTGGGTGGGAGGTTGAGAAAGACAAGGACACAGGCCTGAAGAGCTCACCGTATTTTACACACACACACACACACACACACACACACACACACACACAAAAGGAGAGGAGAGGAAGAGAAGGGAGGGAAGAACGGAAGGAAGGAAATGCCTTTTAATTTTCATTTATAATTCTGATTAACAGAACATTTATAAACTACAGCCCCTGGAAAAGTGACACAGAACGCATTACAACATGGCATTCCCAGTCTCTTCCTACCTAATGAAAAATGCAAAGAGCCTAAGATCAAAGGACACAGATGTTCAGGAGCTGTTTCATCTCAGGGCCTGATGAGGACAGGATGATGGGCTGGGTTTTCAATGTGGAATATTTGGTCTGTTTCATGTCTTTCAGCCTAACCAGGTATAGGCTGTTTCTCTTGACGTTTGCAGTCTCATTCTTGGACTCCCCACTCCTGGCTCACTGGCTGGGTTGGAACTTTGTCCCTCAGGTGGGCCCCAGTCCATCTGCCACCAGATACCTCATGTTGCTATCTGACTTACACCAGCCTCGTCGATATCAAAGGGGAGGATTTGAGATCAAAAGAGAGAACAAATTTGATGATGAACCAGGGGAAACAGGGCCAGGGTTTGTCCCTAATGGGCCTGTTCCATCCGTTTGGGTGAATTATGCACGAACTGGCAGGGAGGGAACTGCCAGACTAGTCAGAGCTGCCTCCAGCTACCAAAACCCTTTAAATCCAAGTTTGGAAGAAACCACCAGGCGGCTTCCCAACTGTGGCCACAGATGGGCACAGCTTTCCCCCTAACATCTTAAAAACCATATGGAAATTCGGTCATTCAACCATCTGATGACCACCAGGCCTGCCTTGGCAAGTTCTTGTGAGGAACATAAAAGACTTTGAAAATGAAGTGCCTTTATGACTGTTCGCTATAGGGGGAACTTGTGTTATAATGAGAGATACATTGTCATTATTTTGAACCCACATGGAGATTTTATCAGGCTGAGAGGCTAATGTCTTAAGGTCTAGCGAGTACCCGATACCTGTTGTCCTCCTAAAAGTTCAGTTGGCCCCACATGGTCACCTGTTTGATTAGGGCCAGAAGAAATGCTACATTAATTTTCAAGTCAAGTGTGACTTTATTCTTTCAGTGCACTATTGAAAGAGTCTGGTTTGGAGATGTTGGGATTGCCTCCATTAAGCTGAGCTGTTCATTCCTTCATTGTTGCGTGTGTTCTCATTCATTATTTCCTCCCTAGGTGTGCATGTGTCGTCTTTATTCCCCTATACTCTACATATGCATATTGCAAGTATTTCACTTATAGAACAGATTAACTATCTCTGGACCTCTTAGGACTTTCCTTTTTTAAATCATGATAAAAACTTTCATTCCAGGTATAGTTTTTGAGAACATTCTGGGCATTAAACAGCTCTGCTTGTGAAAAATAAGTAGCAGACATAAGTAACAAGGGATTACAGAATTTGAGACTTTACTCATGCATTTTAATAAGAGTCTGACTCAGGCATTTCATAGTCTGGGAAATGTACTACATGTGTACCCCTTGTCGGCATTCTGCAGAGACATAGGCTAGGGGCATAGACCTTTGCTGCATATCTAAACAGTTTTAACTAGAGAGTGTGTCCCACTTCCTCATGCATAAATTTTTGCTACCTCCCTCCCTCCATCCATTCATTCATTTATCCATCCATTGATCATCTTCGTTCTCTTTTATTAATTTCTAGCATTTTTAGACTCTCCTGGGCAAGTAGGTAAGGAAGGGGAGCCCATAGGATTGAAATTGATCCCACTGAGCATAATTAGTCCCAAATATCACATACCCTCCCCCCAAGAGCCGAGAAAATTAAGGCTTATAGAGTGAAAAGATCTTACAGCCTTCGCAGTTTCATGTGGTATTCTAAGTCTGTTGAAGGACCAACGCATGCAAAATGGCAGACGTAGTGGTTCTTCACTGACATGGCTACAATGAAGTCTGTCTCATTAAATACGGAAGTCAGAGCTGGTTACAAAAGGAAACAAATTGGAGTCTCTCTTCTTTTTCCCTCCATCCTGTGTCTGTGTAAACTATGCTAAACTAGTCTATAGCAGGTGGCTATAGGTTTGAGGAAGCCCTAAAGCCAAATGTGTAGGCAGAACCATTAAGAGCTTTTTAACAGTGAGAGCAATAGCTCGCTCCATCTAAGTAGGACTGTTGGGGTTTGTTTGTTTGTTTGTTTGTTTTTTCTTTTTTCTTTTTTTCCCTGGGAGGAAGTGACAGTTGAATGCCTGGCACTTCCACATGGCCTATTTTCCCCGTGGGAAATTTTTTAAAATATCCATTAAGGCTGGTTTGTATATGCAACAGAAGGGCATAATATGCCCCTCAAATGAATATCATTATCTTCATCCATGAAATAAAAAAGGCTTTGAGGGATGGCAAGGCTGTGCAAATTTGCCATGGGTTTTGGCAAAGCTCAACTGTGTTGAAACCCATCCTTTCTCTCTCTCCCCTACTCAGTGTCTCAAGGCAAAACCTCATTAAGCAGATGTTTTAAGATGTTTGTTATAGTACCTTTCAGATTTCTGAAACAGGGGGAAGGAGAGAAGGAAAGCTGCCTGTAGAATATCCAGAAGCCTTTTTTTCTCCCCCTTTCTTTGCTTTCCTAATCCCGTTATGAGTTTATAAAGTAATAAGGGAGCTAAATTGAGATATGGGCAGTTGTTACTTAGGAACAACCCAAAACATCTCAGAAAACAGGCTTTTTTGGGTAATTAGGAAAAAATTCAGGTCAGCCACACTTACATGTTCCCTCAGATGGCCACAATGGGGTCGTTGAGAACACAGATCCATAAACATGGGTCACATACAGAATAGCTTTCAAAGAGCAGTGCATGTCACCCTGTCACATGAATAGCAATAGCAATGAGAAAGAAGCAGAAGCCCTTCTCTCTTCTCCTCTCTAGATCTGTGAAAATTTGATGAAATGGATAAAAGCCACAAAACTGCTCAGCCACCCTTGGGAAACCTCTGTTAGTTAGCTCATGCCTATTTTCCTGAGATAAGGAGAAATCCAGCTCCTTTTTTTTAAGAGAGTTGCCAAAAATCTCCATTTCCAGAGAGGGAATAGGATCGTCTCTGGTCATAAACAGCCATTTCATCTCCAGCTAAGAAGATGGAAAAGGAGAAGCAACTATAACAGGAAAACACAGCTTTCTTGGAAGTGACCAGCAAGACTTGTGTTTGCATCTGATCGGCTGGAGCATGTGGCTACCCTTTAGCTGCAAGAGAAGCTAGGAAGTGTATCTCCTCAGCTAGACATGTCTTTCCAACAAAACCCAGACATCTCTAAGGGGGAAAAAAATGGATTTTGGTCAGGAACCTAGTAGTGTCTGCTGCGAGGAAATGAATGTCCCAGTCAAAGGAAGCTAAGTGATTCTAAGAAGTCAAAGTGAGCACATTTTCAGCAGCACTCTGACATTGTAAGTGCCTTGTGTCCTGTCCAGATGCCTTGCTGTCAACTGTCCATAGGAAGTGTAGGCATTTACTGGACCTGGAAAGTCACAATTTCTCCTGAACTCCTCTATTAATTATTCTCTACATGTCTTATTAAGGGGAAATAGATCTGTCTTGCAGCAAACAAAATAGTCTTGAGGCTTGAAATGCATTTTATCATGGAGCATCTGAAAATAATTCTGCTCTGAAGTTCCATGATGAAGTTGTCCTCTGGAAATGGAGGAAAAGTAAATCTATATCCATTCATCAGCACAAGTTCACTTAGGCTCTTTCAAAGACTTCATGTGCATCTGCTTCTAACACATATTAACCCCTGATGGCCTAACCAGAAAGGAGCCACAAAATCCATGGAGAAGACTCAAGTTGATCATGATGTTTATCAAGTAAGGAATCTCCCTTCTGTTCCCAAAATTTTGGATTGAGCTGCCCTAGTCCATGAAACCTTGGAGCTCCAGGCTGCAGAGACCTACCAGGGCCAACCCAAGAGAATGGCTGAGTGTTTGAATTACATGAAATGAAATGGCATTTTCTTGGTAATAATTTTGCAGTTCAGGTGTGTCTGTGTATTTCTAAGTTCATCAAAATCATGATTCTACCCATTGTGACATTCTATTCATTGAGGACCTCCTAGATCCTCCAAACCCTGTTTTTCTCCTATCCTTCATGCCTAAAGACATACTTGGTGGGGGCACCTGGGTGGCTCAGTTGGTTAAGCTTGATTTCGGCTCAGGTCATGATCTCAGGGTCATGAGATGAAACTCTGCACTCAATGGGGAGTCTGACTGAGATTTCTCTCTCCCTCCAAGTTTCCCCCTCAAATAGAAAATAATCTTTTTTTTTTTAAAGGACCTACTTTGCTCTAAATTTACTATTCTAAAACTTGGTGTAATCAATTAAATTTCATCACCTGTGACATACCACTTGGTATATATCAAGAGGATCATTTGCTCCATTTACGAAGTAGAAATCTCCTTACATCTTCATCAGAACCAGTTTTCTTTTTTCTTTTTTATTCATGAGAGACACACACAGAGAGAGAGAGAGAGAGAGAGGCAGAGACATAGGCAGAAGGAGAAGCAGGCTCCATGCAGAGAGCCCGATGTGGGACTCCATCCCTGACCCCGGTATTTTGATCTGAGCCTAAGGCAGATGCTCAACCATTTGAGCCACCCAGGTGTCCCTAGAACCAGATTTCTTTATGAAATCCATAGCTCTTAGGATGAGAGTTATGTGAAAGCATTAAATGTGAATGCTTCATTGATGAACAGGGTACATTTTTTAGAAGGACAGACACTTGTAGCTGATTTGGTGTTTATGTTGATGTATTTTCTTAGGAAATGGCCCAGACACTTCCAAGAATGGCAGGGGTTAAGAGCTGGTCTAGTACTTCCTCTAGCTCCATAGAGGTTCCAGAAGTGACCAGGAAAATCTCATTGGAGGCTGTATTTTGAGTTGTGTCAGAATAACACCGATGTGTTTGCTGCGTTAAATCTCAGCAAGGATTGGCAACTAAGGTCAGAGAGTTTGCATTAAGAAAAGGGTCTTAAAAAGTACATGGAATAACAGTCCTAACATCTGCAGCCTGCCTGCAGACTTCTCGTGGATACCGAGTTCCTAGTTAATCACACTCAGACAATGGCCATCTCCATCTGCGAAATGAGATTAGCAGTCACAGAGGAAAGCCAATTACAGATAAGTTTATAACCAGAACTCTAGCCCAGCAGAGCAGATCCACCACCCCAGAAGATGGCTCACTTCTTTTAATCACAGCTCCAAGACAGAATAACAGTAAAGCCAAGTCATTTTAAAGTGAGTTGTAAGAAGACTCGTGGTAGTTCTCTTTTTTTTTTTTTTTTTTTCGTGGTAGTTCTCTTAACACAGAAGATGACACACCGTAGGAACCTTTCTCAGGCGATCTGCTCCGTAAACTGGTGGGCACCGACCTCTCCCCAGACACCGTTGACTTTCAAGAAAGTGTAATGCCAGGACTAGAACCACAAGCTCTACTGCGTGCTCAGTCTTCTCTTCTCATTTCATGAAGGACAAATGTTCAGACACATTCTCTTCCTCGTCTTGTCCTGGTGACAAAGCCTTGCCATACCTTATTTCTTTGGTAAGAGAAGTCAAATGGCTCCCTCTTCACAAAACCTGTGTTCTCCCACTCTGCAGTAAAAGTCACACTCAAAATCAATGAAAAGTTCTAGGACTTTCCTAAATGGGTAGCAATGTAGTTATGACTTGATTATTGCATCCTTAAATGCAATTAAAAATCCTTCGGGTTTTTTTTTTTTTTTCAGCCTAAACTTGAGATAGGCTTTTTAAGAGATATATATATATGTTATAAAGTAACTTTATATATAAAGTAACATGTCTGTTTAGAAACTTTGGAAGATTAGTTTAAGACTTAACTTCATTTAGGGGCTTGTCACCTGAGAGAGTTGGTTGAAGGCTGTTGCTCAGGTTAAGTGTTGCTGTTGTCAGGATCTTCCGCAAACATGTATTGAGCTCCTATTAGGGATAAGATATGATCTCTGACCTCTTAAGTTTCTTGTCCATTGGGAGGGAATCCAGCATCCATTCCGTCCAGAGAAGTTCATGAGAAGCCTGCTTTATGCCAGGACCTATTCTGGGTACTCGAGGTTCAGCCAAGAACAAGGCAGACACAAGGTCCCCTCTACTCAAGGAGTTTACATTTTAAAGGAAAAGCAGAATTTAAACAAGTGAAAACTAATAAAAATAATTCAGATTAAGTGAAGAGAAGAAATAAGTGAGGATAATTGAATACAGAATATCTGGAGGAATCCTTTAAAAAAAAAATTAAGTTCCAGTATAGCTAACATACAGGGAGTTTCATGTGTACAGTGTAGTGATTCAGCAATTCTATACATTATTTAGTGCTCATCATAACTGTGTGGGAGGGCTCTTTTGGATGGAGAATCAGGGAAAACCTCCTTGCTCAGGAGAAAAGGGGAAGCTGAGCTGAGCCCTAAATGACAAGGAGGCATCCATGTGAAGAGCTGGGGTGCCTGGTTCCAGGCACAGGGACAGCAAGTGCAAAGGCCCTGAGGTGAGGACAAATAAAGGATATATGCAAAGAACAAATGACAAAGATCCTTTATCAACTTTTAGAAAATGGTAGGTAGGTTGGAAGCCAGCTATGAAACAAAAGAAGGAAACCGTAGTGAAGATTGTCACAGGAGGCCTCAGGGAGGAGGCAGCCCACAAATGGCCTTGAGGCATGTGTAGAATACATACTGACTAGGAAGAGGCAGGGGCAAGGAAAGGGCTTTTCCCAGTAGGGGAGGGAGGCCTGTGAGCAGACACCAAGGATGCTTGTGGAGTAGGCAGTTGACAAGGAGTCCTGTGGAGACAAACTGGATTTGGGCTAGGCCAAGGCATCGGGGAGGTTTTTTGAGCCTGGGAATGGTGTGTGCCAGCAGAGTGGGGTTCACATGAAAGACTAGATCAGGAGAGCTACCCAGCCACTGATTAATGGTCCAACATGTCCAGTTACCTGCAAAGAACCCGAAGCTCCCTCCAGTGTGTGTCTGCCATCATGGGACTTTCTGACAAGGAGGTGGAAGAAAGCATAAACTTGGGGATCCCTGGGTGGCTCAGGGGTTTAGCACCTGCCTTTGGCCCGGGGTGAGATCCTGGAGGCCTGGGATCGAGTCCCGCATCGGGCTCCCTGTGTGGAGCCTGCTTCTCCCTCTGCCTGTGTCTCTGCCCCCCTCTCTCTCTCTGTCTGTCTCTCATGAATAAATAAATAAAATCTTTAAAAAATATTAAAAAAAAAAGAAAGCATAAACTTGAGCAAACAGGGTGTCTCCGGAAGGGTGTTCTAAATCTGGATTGTCCAGCACGGTCACCACTAGCCACCTATGGTTTTTTAAATTGAAATGGATTACAAGTAAATGAAAATTTAAAAACCCAGCCCCTCAGTAGAAGTCTCCGCATTGGACAGAGCAGGTGGGAGGCATTCCTACCACTGCAGAAGGTTCTGTTGGACAGCGCCGAGCTGGGCCTCTCATTTGCCTGATGAATAAATCTTTCATCTCTCTGTAGATCATGAGCAAGTCTCCCACGGTGTTTTATGTCACAGACTACCCTCCCTGTTGAAATTTCTATTCATGCAGAACATATCCACTTACACACACCAATTAGACTCTTTGTGAAATTACATTGGTTTGGCTGTCAAACGCTGTAGGCTTGATAAAGAATAGAAAAATCACTTTCTAGAAAGAACAGAATGTTTGAATCGCACGTGATCATAGAGGCTGAATAAGATTTCAGCTTGATTCCACTTCTTCAGAGGAGATGGTTGTAAAGGAGAGGGCCACACACGCTCCAAAACACAAATTCATCAGGACCGCGGTGAATGCAAGACTCCTGTCTGCTCCAATGGTGACAATCTTTTAAAATGCTTGACTTGCATCCCTTCATGTCATTCTATTCCCCTCTAGCGGAATTAAAGGGTATCTGGCTTTATCCTCCAGCCTGGACATGTCTGCAGTGGTAGAAATGGGAATCTAAAGATATTAAGGATAGAGATTACTGTTAACATTTGTTTCCATTTCATGATAGATAGGCTGCTGCTTTACATATTGTCCTGGTTTTGTTGTTGTTGTTGGTTTTTTTTGTTTTGTTTTGTTTTGTTTTTTTTTCTGTTCTGGGCTGGGGCAGGGGGAATAGTGTTCTGCTTTATGTCCATTTAGTTACTTGGAAAACATAAGCTTGGGCATCTACACTATGTATCAAATTCATTTCGATGCCAGAAGGAGCCTTCATGCCCAGTCGTTTACTATGTCTGCCTTTGGTTCAACATCTAGGACAGAGTCGGACCCATTAAATTGAGTCAAAGGCCTGGCTTGAAATCTTGATTTCACTGCTCACTAACCATGGGTCCTGCTTAAATCCTGAGCTTCAGTTTCTTCATCTTTTTTTTTTAAAGGTTTTTTTCATTTTTATTTATGAGAGACACCGAGAGAGGCAGAGACATAGACAGAGGGAGAATCAGGCTCCCCGCGGGGAGCCCAGTGCAGGACTCAATCCCAGGACCCCGGGATCACAACGGGAACCGAAGGCTCAACCACTGAGCCACCCAGGTTCCCCAAGTTTCTTCATCTTTAAACTGGGAACTGTCCTTGGGACCCTCCACGGCCATATCACGAGGTGAAGGGAGATAATGCACGCCCTTTGAGACTTAAAAGTGGGAGCCCACTGCACCGTCCTCTTGGAAAGAATGGATAAATAGAGAAACTGGAAATATGTTTCTGCGTCGTCTGCATGCAGATAGAGCAACAGGGGGCTAGGGCTGCCTTCAAAATAGCTATAGGGGGGATCCCTGGGTGGCGCAGCGGTTTAGCGCCTGCCTTTGGCCCAGGGCGCGATCCTGGAGACCCGGGATCGAATCCCACGTCAGGCTCCCGGTGCATGGAGCCTGCTTCTCCCTCTGCCTGTGTCTCTGCCTCTCTCTCTCTCTCTCTCTCTGTGTGACTATCATAAATAAATAAAAATAAAAATTAAAAAAAAAATAGCTATAGGGAATCCCCCCCTCAGCTGCCATTTGGTTTTGTTATATATCCCCTTTTCCTTTCAATGTTGATTTTTTTTTTCTCTCTCAGGTTAACTTAATAGGAGGGAAAAAAATTTTTTTTAAGAATACTAGCTATTGCAATATTTCTCTCTTCAGATAAGAAGAATGTTGATTAGTGGTGTTTGCATAAACACATTTAAATGCCACACGCCCGTCCCCCCACCACCAGCCTCCCTCTCCCTCTGCAGGGGGAAGACACGAGCCCTGAGACTAACCACTTTTGGGGCAGCCAGTGCTGAATTTCTGCCTTAATTGTAGCACACCCTTTGCCAGGAGAAATATTAGCATGTTCTCAGTGATATTTCTGCTCGATGTTTGTTTACATAACAAAACCCAGGGAAAAAAAAAACCACGGTTCCAACGTGCGTACGAAGTTTCTGCCATCCCAAAGGCAGACTTCAGATTTTTCTAAGAGCTGCGCACACAGTGCCAGCAGTTTAAGATGTAGGATCGGAGATCTCTGATGCCATCCTAGGGGATGCCTGAACAAGTGCTATTTTTGCCATTATTCTTCAGGCAGAGTTCTGGGAGGCATTCATTGCCCCGGATGGATTTAAAGTCACAGTTGGAGGAAAGTGCATTCGTGTTACCTCCCATTGTTTAAAAAAAGGTGCCGGAAGAAAGGAATATGTCTGTTGAAGATGTGCACACCCTAGAACCACCAGCACACAGCAACCAAATGCATAGATGCCTGGATGGAAAAGGGGCAGGGCAGAGGCAGACGCTGCCCAAGGACAACACAGCTGTCCCCGTGACGGTGCTTCTCCCAAGTGAAGGCCCAAGGTGGAAGGTCTTACTCAGGCACAGCTACCAAACCAAGCCCAGTGCATCCATGGAAAGCTAAATGCCAGAAATAGGGATATTTTTTTTAATTTGTAATATGCTCTGCTTTATGGCTTTAGACCAGTCATCCTTAAGTGACAAATGGTTGGTTACTATTTTAAAAAGGGGGGGGGGGAATGGAAGAACAGAAGGATACTGGTGGAAAAAAAAAAAAAAGACACTGGTGGAAAGAATAGCATAGCCTTAAGAAGAGAGCAGCCTCCATTGGAGAGAAAAAAACAAAATGGCACCATTTTCTGGAGGTTCTCAGCAGTCAGGAAGCAACCAGGGAAATCCTAAATGCCTGAACCTGAAAATAATCAGGGAAAAGCCAAGAGTAATATTACCACCTTTTAGCCAAGATAGAAAATCCTAGTTACTTGAAAGCTTAGCCAAACAGCTCAGCAACCATCTAGCACAACCAGAATGGCTTTGATCAAACCCAGACCGTCGGCTTGTAACAGATAGGTAGCTTTTAAATTTAATATTTTACGTTCATCCCTTTGGCCCAAGATTTCTACTTGTGACTTTTATCCTGAGGAAATAGGACACTTGCACGGTGTGTGTTCACAGACACTATGGTAGTGTTATTTGTCATGGTGAATAGTAAATGTCCAGGACTTGGGGATTGAGTAAATCAATTATGTATGGCACCTCCTTGTGATGAAATATATAGTAAAATGCGATACTGCTTTGTATTTCATGATACGGAAAGATGCTTAAGATGAGTTGTCTTTTTAAAAACAAAAATACCCAGTCTATTTAATATGATTCCTAAGAAAACACAGTCTCATCTTTCTTAAATGAAATGTGTCGAAACACTAATATATATATAATTTCCTTTCTACTTAACTGTATTTTCTGATTTTCTTATGAATCTAATTTTATCTGCATAAGTGAACGTGTGGATAAACAATTGAAAAATAATAAGTGACTAAGATATTTTGCCATAAATTGCACATTAAAAAAAACACATTAGGTCATAACTGAAAAGATCATTGGCCATCAGAAAGTAAATCTGTTTCTTTCTTTTCTTTTCTTTTTTGAGTGTGTTGGGGGGAGAGGTAGAGGGAGAGAGAGAATCTTAAGCAGGTTCCACGCCCAGTGCAGAGCCTGATGTGAGGCTCGAACTCACGACCCCGAGATCATGACCTGAGCTGAAATCAAGAATCAGATGCTTTATCAAGTGAGCCACCCAGGTGCCCCTAGGAAGTAAATCTCTCTTAACACAGCTAGGAGGGGTTGCTGTTTGGGAAATATTTCTTAGGAGTACTGAGTGAGCTGGAGAAAGAATCAGATGCACCTAAAGAAAGAAAGAATCCTGCCCCCTCTGGACTTTGCAGTCAGGAGACAGACAGGGATACACCTTCAGCCTCCTTTTCTGTGTTTAATCAGTTGAACAAATACCAGCTGCTGGGGAATCTTACAGCATCATAGGGGGCTGTGAAAATCAGCCTTCTTGCAAATAACTTTATACTTTTTCAAGTCCATGACAAAGAGAAGGGCAGCATCTCAGCATCTCCCTACTATGAAATGCGAGGCTTCAGAATTTGTCCCACACCGTCTTAGAGTGTCAGACAGGGTTCCTCACATGACCAACAACCCAGTTCTGTCTTTACTAGATTGAACAGAGATGATGGGATCTTGGAAGCTCTTGAATAAATATGCTTTCATTTATCTCTTATTTTTTCTCAGATAGTCTTATAAACTTGGCCATGTGTTTTGTTTTGTTTTGTTTTGTTTTTTTTTGGAAACAAATAACTTTGTTCAGGGCTGGCAAGGGTTCACATAATTAAGATGCTTCTTGTCCTATTTTATTTTCCTTTCAAGCTATGGCGTTGGAGCTAACCAGATCTTTAATTATCACAAGCATTATTTGGTGCTTTAAAACAAAATGCTATAAAAATGTATCTAATAGAGAACAGATCAATGTTTGCCAGAGGTTAGGAGTGGGAGTGGGTAGCATGCGACTATAAAGGGGGTAGAACCAGGGGCTTCTTTGTGATGATGGAGCTCTTATCATGACTGTAAATGTGATAAAAATTTTATAGGATTATGTGCATACACATAATGAGTGCATGTGAAAACTGGTGAAATCCATGATTTTTTAAAAGATTTTATTTATTTATTCATGAGAGACAGAGAGAGAGGCAGAGACACAGGAAGAGGGAGAAGCAGGCTCCATGCAGAGAGCCTGATGCGGGACTTGATCCCTTGACTCCAGGATCATGCCCTGAGCCAAAGGCAGATGCTCAACCACCGAGCCACCCAGGCCTCCCAGAAATCCATATGATCTTGTGTCAATATCTGTTTCTGGATTTTGATCATCCACTCTGGCTTTGTAAGCTGTTATGATGGGCGGGGGAAGCTGGGTGAAAGGTACCTGGGAACTCTCTGCACTGTTTTTACAACTTGTGAGTTTAAAGCTCTTTCAAAATAAAAACTTAGAAAAAAAATTTTTTTAAATGTGAGATTTTCCTGAATAGATCACCATTTAAAAGGTTATCATAAAGCTAATTAAAACAATTGCTATGGGGGTGACTGGGTGGCTCCATCGGTTAAGCATCTGCCTTCGGCTCAGGTCATAATCCCAGGGTCCTGGGATCGAGTTCCCACATCAGCTTCCCTGCTCAGCAGGGAGTCTGCTTCTCCCTTTCCTCTGCCCCTCTCCACTGCTTATGCTCTCTCTCTCTCTCTCTCTCTCAAATACAATCTTAAAAATAAAGCAATCACCATGCCTAATTGAATGGGCAGAGAAACAATATTTGAATGATTTTCATTGGAAGAGTCAATATGACTACAGGAAAGAGAAAAAATAACGATTTATCCTGGAAACAAACATGTCCATGAGTTTCTAAGTACGTGGTGTAAATAGAGAAGCAGAGGAGCATCTATGGAAGGTTCCATTGCCTCCCACCATTTGCTCCACCACCTATAAAAAGATGACGGGTACCATCATTGCCATGTGGCTTGCAGCTCCCCACTGGACAAGGAGCATTTCCACTTGGGGTCAGGATCCCCCTGTGCCTTGCTTTGACCAGTGGTGAGCAGGGGGTGTGGGGAATGGGGGAGGGAGAGGTGGGAACTAGCCACTTGCAAGAAGCATTAACAGATTTCATTGTTCAGTTCTACCTCTTGCTTTTCTTTACCTGATAATGATGTATTCCAGACAGCGGATGTCCCTTCATCCCTTCGTCCTAGAATAAGCAGGCAGATGTTCCTGCTCTGCAGCCCTGATTTATATAATGAGAGAGAAATAAATGTATGTGGTGATAAGCCACTAAGAAAGGGGGTGTCCTTTGCTGCTAAATTAATCTAACATCTGAAAGGTAGGTAGTTCATTTGATACCTCCAACTTAAAACTATATTCCGTTGACCTTAAAACCTACAAGCTTTTAAAGTTTGAAGTTCTAATCCATTCTTTTGTCCTTCTTCAAATAATGTAAAATGGCAGTAGACTTTGGACTTTTTCTGGGTCTTTGTGGATTATGTTATTACTCAGAATGTTTGCTGCCCCTTCCTGGGGAGGATTATATACACTTGCCCTGCTGATTCCCAACTTGGCCGCGTGTCTTGCTTTGGCTGACGAAATGTGAGCAGAAACGATGGCATCATTTCCAAGTTGGAAATTTAAGAGCGATTGAGTGGTACTGACATTTGTCCCTTGCCATGAGACTGGCAATATCCCAGATAGGGCCTGCTTTCTCAGCTTGGGTCCCAGAAGAAAGAGTGAGAAATAAATGTTTATTGTGTTGCACCACTGAAAATCAGGAGTGATTTGTTAAAAAGTTCGTGATTTGTTAATGCAGTGTAACTCTGCCTCTCCCAAGTGAGACAGGACCAGAGCCACACCTGGAATCTTCGCCAGGAAATAATTTTTGAGATGAAATGAAGAAATTGATAGCCAAGTAGGAGGCACCACATTTTTAAATGAATAATAGGCTTTGTGGTTTGAATATTTGCACATTTTAAACATTTTAATACCAGCACTTCATACTAAACCATCAAAGATTCTTTTGGAATTGAAAAGCTGTAACTGACAGGACATGACTATATGTCAGGTTTTTGTCCTGAGATGATGGCAGCATATAAAGTTGATTACAAGTAGGGAGATGATGGCTACCTTATAACTTTTAATTAAGATTTCCATTTCATTGATGGCCTAGTGGTTCTGAATATCTGCATAGTGAGCTCATACAGACACCTCCTCAGCAGATTGCTAGAGAAGCTATTAACACAGTCCGTTTATCACAGAGCAGTTGTACCCTAGTTCCTTTGACATGGGTAGGCTCCCCCTCTAATGGCATCTCACCATCTGGTTGAAACAGAACCAAACATATTCAGCTGGGATTCAAGGTAATTTGGGTTGCATAGATAATGTATATGAATTCATTCTTTTTAACTTAAATTTTTTCAGGTAAAATCTCCTCTCCCTGTCATTTCGGAATTTATTGTCACCACACTTTCCCAGATGCATTTTATTTATATATGCATATATAAATAAGTAAATATATACACACATACACATACACACACACACACACACACATATATATATAGAGAGAGAGAGGGAGAGAAGCTGTATTATTGTTCTGTGTCGGGGGTTGTCATTGATTCTTTTACATAAATGGCATTTTATGTTCCATTCTGCAGCTTGCTCTTTTCACTAGACGATTTATCTTGGAGATCTGTCCGTGTTGTTACAAAAAGATCTATTTCATTTAACTGCTACATAGTATTCCATAGTATAAATATGTTATGGTTTATTTAGCCCTTGTCTTGCTGGTAGAGATTTACGCAGAATCTTTTCTTAAAAAGTTTGCTGCTTTTTATTTAATGATTACAGCCTCTTGCAGAACTGGGCAAAGGACCCATAGGAATCCTACCCGCAAAGCCTGGGTTGAGAAGTTCAACTGTAGGGATGAATGTTATTTATCAGAATAAAGTAGGATTACATTAAGATAAAAATTTAATTCACCAGAAATGGAAGTTCTTTGGTTCTTCCTTAGAATAGGCAACATTCAACAAGACCAGTGTAATCAAAAGCCAAGTACATTCCTTACACCCAAATACAGTCAACCAGGCTGATACTACAGCCCGAGAAGGGATGTGAGAGCCTTTCTCAGTACATGGTATCAAATGTAATAATTATGGTGATATCCAAGTTACATAAAATCACCCTGGTCATATGATCTGGTTTTAGTAATACTCTCGTGGTAACAAAAAAGAATTTAAATAGGAATTTTAAAAGTTACTGAAAAAATAAAAAATAAAACTGCTTCCCAAGAAATTTAAGATCACAGAAATGATGCCAGATTTACCCTTGGAGCAATGTTTTTGGTGTCACTTGTATAGTCAGCATGTGGGTGACATTTAGACCTAGGCTTGGCTTAAAGTATGATTCATGAGAACACATCAGATGGTGAAAGTGGAGAATTTTCTTTGGTATTTAGAAGGAGCAGCTTGAAGGAACCACACTGCTCTGGGCGATTCAGGAAGCCACCCTGCAGGCTTTACTATTAAAAACAGAGTCTTTTCCAGAAATTCTTAAAGTCTGAACTGAAACAACCCTCCATGACAGCTGTTTTGGTGCTCTGTGAGAATCCTGTGGGGCATTTCAGAGGCATTCAGAATTGAGTGGAACATTCAAGGCAGGCTGACCTCTAGCCAAAAACCTGCCATTATTTTACTCATCAAATTAAAAGGGGCTTTTGAAATGAAGTCTGTTCAAATGTAAACATCAAAAGGCACCATTGAGAACGTAAAGACTGCTAACTCTGGGAAACGAACTAGGGGTGGTAGAAGGGGAGGAGGGCGGGGGGTGGGAGTGAATGGGTGACGGGCACTGGGTATTATTCTGTATGTTAGTAAATTGAACACCAATAAAAAAAAAAATAAAAAATAAAAAATAAAAAAAAAAATAAAAAAAAAAAAAAAAAAAAAACAAAAGGCACCATTGATTGCCTGCCTCCAGGTGTGTGGGGAGCCTCAGCCTCTCTGGAGATTTCACCTTAGGCATGGTGGACGTCAACCTTGAAGACCACCATTTGAAGCTTGCCTCAAGCACACCTTCCAGATGGTTCTAGATAACACAAGAAGGCATCTAGGACATTCAGGGGCTTATCAGTATCAAAATTTTGTGCAGCACAGACCCATGGGTTTATTCTTAGCACACTGCATCATGATGGTGGCTGTGATGATTTTGACAAAAGACTGACAAGTTCTGGTAGAAATGTAGAGCAATGTCTCCAAGGAAAGCTAATTAAGTTGCTGTATTATAAAACCAAGATATGAGGAACAGACCAGCAGATGCTTTCGGTAGAACTTGAAATTTTCGTTTGGTACTTTTTTCTAAGAGGTCTAGATTTAGATTTGTAGGTTAGACTTCATTTGTGCCTGTGAAAATTGGTTTAGTCAGAAATCTCTCTTTCTTCCCCCAACGGTGTCTATGACAGAAACATTGGAGCCGAATGGCTCCCTCTTTCATTATAATATCATGTCAAACTTGTGACATGTGACAGTAGGTTTCATACTCCACTTAATGAGAGGCTGCCAGTGTCTAGAGAAGGAAAAAAAATTTACATGAATTGTGTTAAATAGGGAAGTGTTACTAACTTGGTAACCGTGATGACTTAGAGTATACCAGCCGTTTTTGTTGTTATTGCACTAAATGAGGCCAGACTTTACCATAATTAATATGTGGGGTAGCTTTATCTAGAATTCTCAGGTGAACAATGATAAAAATATGCTTTGTTGAAGATTTAGTACACACCTATTGAAAGTTCACCATGTGGGAGACCAGTGGTTTTAGAGGAAAATAAGATGGATGTCTGCATCCAGGTGGCTTTGCAATCCTAGAGGATTTTGGTATGTTTCTTTTTTCCTTTCTTACTCCAGCTTTCCAGGAAGCTTGGAGATAAGGTTAATACAAAAACTTCATTTTAACCTTGGTTTTGATTCAGTGGTGAGCTTTAGGGTCAGCTCTTGGACTTTGATGTGTGTCCTTCAGGTGTTTGTCTGTGATATGCATATGTGTGTGATAAATGAGGGAAACGTGAAAGAGGAAGTAAAGCCTCAGAAGTAGCAGGATGTGTAAGAGGCATATTAAAGTCAGAGATCACGTGTTTTGGAAGGCCAGATGAAAGAGGAAAATTGTGACTGGTGTTGGAGAGTCTGGAGAGGCTTCCCAAGAGGAGGAAACAGCTTTGTTAATACCATTTTTTGGTGTTTTGGCATATGGGGTCTTGGCATAATATGGTTGGGCCAGGTGAAGGGAACAGCCAGAGCAACACAGGAGAAGCCAGGATTGCACATACCACCTGGAAGCCCATGACTTACACATCTTTCAATGGCTCTGACCCCTGGCTGGCACCATCACTTGGGTGAGCCCTCGATTGGCCTATGCCCTGAAATCATTTGGTTTTGAAAAGTTGGTCAGAAGGTTTGGAAATAGCATGTGGTTTATTTATTAAGAGAAAATATTCTGATTCGACTTTGCAGATAAATCTTTGGACGACTCCTCCCACAACCCTGTCCTGAGATCCAGTGGGTTATGTATATGATATATAGCAGCAGACACTCCTTTGATGGTGGTCTGCTTGAATTCATGGTATCGACCCAGCAAATATTTACTATATCCCCCATTTAATAAACAGTATATTTGGTTCATAAGCTGTACACTAAGAATATATGCATTGGAATTACGCATGCAAGATCTGGTGAAACCCTAAAGTCTCTAGTCAGTGGCATTGCCGCAGAGTCAAGGTCCTGGTTTTGCTAACATGCTGTGGCTCTGTGAGATGTTATCACTGGGGAAGGCTGGCTGAAGCATGTATGGGAACAATCCATACTATTTTTACAAATTGTTGTGAGTCTTACATTGCATCAGAATAAAAATTAAATGTTTTCTTTTTAGAAGCAAGACAGAATCAAGGAGATTATCTAATCTGGTGGTTTTCCAGCTTGTATTTCAGCACTGGCCTCCCTCACCCTCAGCAGCAGCCCACGGGCACCTCCTGACAATGGGAGGGCCCTGGGAAATATACCCCTTTGAAAGTGCTGACTCAATCCTTTCAGATCCCCAGAGGGGGAATCAGAACCCAAAGAAGTAAAGCACACCACTAGTTAGCAGCTATGGATAGGAACAGAGAGAGCCTGGGAGCTTTTTAGGACAGTTGCTTCTGTAAATCATCATAAGTCATAGCTGTTTAGCTAACACTGTGGTTTCCTTTGTCAGACAAGGTGAGATTAATTCGACTGGAAATGAGTGTCTGTGCTCCTGCGTTCCATTTCCATGGAGACAGAGATGAGCCGTCCTCATGGTCAGAGCAGTGCACAGGGCGGGTTGGGTTGGCGGGCTGTTTTACAGTTTACCACCCGGCGTGGGGCACCTACCTGGAAAGGCCACTGTAGGGCAGAGGACAGGAACTCTGGACCCCAGAAGAAGTCCCCTTCTTCCTTGCCAATTCAGCCTCGCTCCAGCTCCCTGTGAGGTCCAGAGTTGATCAACTTTCCTCTTCCTTTTCTGACTCAAGTCACTAAAGTACTGTTGGAAAACCTGGGGCATCTTGGTCTTTACTTCATTTGTCTAGGAATTTTGGGGTTGCAAAGCCCTGTCTCATATGTTCCCTAAGATAAGCCCCACCGCCAGCCTATAACATAGGCAGATTGGTTTTATTTCTGCTTTATAAGTAAGTGACATGACTTGTCCAAAGTTGTTGAGTTTATATCAGGACTAGAGTCAGACCACAGGTCTCCAGAATTCTGGTAAATGTTCTTTTTGTAGGAGAGGTCGTGATTGTTGTAAAGCACCTGCATGCACTTGTAGATCAACAAACAGGTATTATTGTGTTACTATTCTCATTAACATAAGTATGATTCTTGGCCACTCATGATTTTGGAGCATGAAGACTTCAACACTTGGTCATTCTCCAGACTTCTACAGGAGGTGGAAGCAATGGTTTCCTCTCTTCCTACACCTCAAAACGGTTGGGCCCTGAGGGTGCCATATGGAGATCGGATGAGTAAGACTTTGATTTTCCTGAAAAGTGAAGCAGGTTGCCCATGTGCCACATCAATAGAGATCTGTGTGACAACCAACTGGCAGGACAGCCGCCCTGGAGCTAACTGGCACACCCAGGCTCCAGAGGGCTGAGGGTGAGCTGCCATGCTTTATTTATTTAGCGCCAGTTGTTGATGCCTTCTGCAGGGAAAGCTGGTGGTTTCCCTTCCCCTAGCATCCTCTTTGCCCTCCACATGATAGGACATGCCCTTTGCTGTCAACATGGGGACTTTTAATTGATACTGACACTGTTCTGTTCCCTCAACATTCTGCCTAACATCTGGGATATTGGAAAAATTGGTGTAGTGCTCTAATGGTGGAAGGCTAAGCCCATACTCTTGAGACCATACTCATAGCTACTACTCACTAAGGAAAATAATCTCCCAAGGATGGCATTGATTTTTCACACCCTAAGAGACATTTTGAAAGTACACTAATGTCCCAACCCAATATTGCTAATCATCCACACACACCTGCACCTAGCACCCAGTAGGCACTTACTAGATACTTGACAAATGACCTTCCAAGGCAGTGGTTCTCAGTCTTCGGTGTGCCTGCCAACATGAGGATCATCTGAAGGGCTTGTTGAAACATGAAGCTTGAGGCCTCATGGGATTTCTGATTCATTTGGTCTGGGGAGAGGCTACATAATTTCTGACAAGGTACAGGTGATGCTGCTGCGGTGTAGAGAAAACCATGGTCCTGAAGAGATTGACAAAGCTTTTCTGTAAGGGCCAAGTAGGTAATATTTTAGGTTTTGTGGGCTCTGTCATAACCCCTCAACTTTGCCATTGTAGCCACAGCAAATATGTAAATAAGCAAGCGTAGCTGTGTTCCAGTAAAACTTTATTTACAAAACAGGTGATAGACTTGCTTAAAAAACTTTTGTATTGGGACATCTGGGTGGCTCAGTGGTTGAGAATTGGCCTTTGGTTCAGGACGTGACCCTGGGGTCCTGGGATCCAGTCCCACATTGGGCTCTCTGCAGGAAGCCTCACCCACTGCCTGTGTCTCTGCCTCTTTCTCTCTGTCTCTCATGAATAAATAAAATCTTTTTAAAAAATTGTGTTGGGGTGCCTGGGTGACTCCGTTGGTTAAGTGTCTGCCTTTGGATCAAGCCCCACATGAAGGAGGGGTTGGTCCCTGCTCAGTGGGGAGTTGGTTTCTCCTCTCTCTCTGCTTCTCCCCCTCACTTGTGCACACATGTGCTCTCTCTTTCAAATAAATAAAATCTAAAAGAAGAAGTGTTGAAAATATAAAACTTTGTTTAAAAAAATGTTAAGAGCCAAATCTTCATTCTGGATGGATATTTTTTTTTAAAAGCTCTTGGATGAGAATCTGTTAAAATGCAGATGTTGGTCAAATCCTTTTTTTTTTTTTTTTAATCCTATCTCTACTGTTCACTGGCCACATGACTTTGAAGGTCACTAATGTCTCAGTAGAACAAAGATAATCATACAATGAAAAATCGGGAGAATGCTAACATTTATCAAGTCTGAGTGGCGCTTACGTGTTTAATATTCTTTATACTATTCTACATGATTGAAATATTCCAGGATTTTTAAATTAATGACTTTAAAAAGTAATTACAGGTGACTCTTGAACAACAGATTTGAACTACTTGGCTGCACATATACATGGATTTTGTACATTTATTTTCTCTCATGTTTTTCTTAACATTTTTCTCTAGCTTCATTATAAGAGTACAGTATATACTACATACAGCATGCAAAATATGTGTTAATTGACTGTTTTATGTTTTGGTAAGGCTTCCAGTCAACAGTAAGCTATCAATTTTGGGGGGAGTCACAAGTTATACATGGTTTTCAATTGTGGGGGAGTGGGTCTTGATGCCCTTAACCCCCGCATTGTCCAGGGTCAACTGTATAATTCATTGGCATATGTGGCTTGGATTGTAGGTTTCAAAGTTAACCAAAAGATGAATCCTCTTATAAAATCAAAATCCCCTTGAAAATTCTCTCAAATCACCAGCACCTGGGTTCTTTGAAAGTCAGAAGCCAAGAGTAGCTTTCTTTGTGTATCTTTGCATGTAAAAAACATTAGAGACTAAAGAAGTCATCAGGCTCACCATGTCTGCAGTGAAGTTTTCGGTCTCATGCCCCTTCCCAAAACCACACTCTCCTCTGTTGTCTTCTTTAATTCAGTAAATGGCAGCTCTGTATTTACAACTGATTGGGCCACAAAGAATGATTCAGGAGGAGGGATTTAATAAGGGGGTGTCCTGATACAGGCTCGAGGATGAAACTGTTTTCTGTTTCAAGTAGGACATAAAGGTCTTTCTGCTCAGCCTCCTTTTGCGTATTAGTGAACAGAGGTCTAAGAAGCAGATTGACCACATAAGCATTTAATAAGACTGACTTGTTTTGTCCTCATAACAGCCACATAAAATAGGTGCTATTAATTTCCCAGTTTACAGAAGAGGGAGAAAAGATAAGTTATTTGTCCAAGGTCACGCTTCTGGAAGGTGGTAGCCTTAGGATGGAATCCAGGCAGTCTGACTGCAGGGTCCGTGCTCTTTGGTACTATGCTGTATATAATGTTTATTTCCTTATCTGTAATCTGTCTGTGAATTGAAGAACAAAAATGCTACTTGAGAGAAAGCTGCCTTGTGCCTTCAGTAATTTGTATGTTATGCTAGGGAAGGTAATGAAATTGCAGCAGGGGGCTGTGGAAAGTGTGCTTTCAGTGCATTTCCAATTTTCACCCAATTATCCTGGAGTTTGCCCATCCAAATGCATGTGATACTTTGGAAATAGTGCAGAAGCAGGAAAAGGTCTCTGTTGGTTTGGATGCATATCTGGTCTTAATAGTGTATTGCTAAAAAACTTGCCCAAAAGGAGATCACCCCAACTCCACTGAGCTGGATCTGTAGTCACTCAGTTCAGCTTCACAAATATACCCTGATTTTGTATCTACCATGTGCTGCAGCCTGTACTGGGCACTGGAAATACCATGATACTATGGTGTTTAAAACACTATTTCCCTCAAATATTTTTATGACTATTGGTCCCAAAGTGACAACATTGCTGGAAACTCTGGTGTGTGCAAATTATACCCTGTAAAGAGAGGAAACGTGGATATTTATTGTATGGCCCCAAATGGGCAGCCTATTAACACATGATGTGGCAAAGTCACCAGCACCCTTTGTATTATCCCAGAGAATGCCACACAGTCTCATGCTATTGAACCTTGACATGGCAAGAGGAAGTAGTGGGGCCTGACCTTGACTTAGTCCAAAAATGTGTTCCTTTCATGACTGGAATGAACAATATGCTTCTTTTCCCCCCAGGACCCCAGAAGCAAGCACAAGTTTAAAATCCACACTTATGGAAGCCCCACCTTCTGTGATCACTGTGGGTCATTGCTGTATGGACTTATCCATCAAGGAATGAAATGTGACAGTAAGTTTTCTTTTCCAGTAGATGGTGAGGCTCTGCAGCCTTTGCCCAGGGTTTACAGAGCACCTCAGTTTCAGTACCTTGTCAACTCTTCAGTAAAAATAACTCAATCAAATAGAAACCAAAAAAGTATAGGATCGCTCCGCTGTCAAAGTACTAATTTATTAAACTACTTACTTGCCTAATTGTGAACCAAAAACAACAACAACAAAAAAACCCCACCCGATTTATAAATGAAGTTAGTGCTGTCACGGTTTTTTTTTTTTTTTTTTTTTTTGGGGGGGGGGGGGTTGGTGGTAGAAATCTTCAGTCACTGTAAAATGCAGGCTAGTCAAACCCCAAAGCAAATGCCATGTGTTGAAAGAAGAGTCCCCACCTCCAGATTCCACATTTGGTTAGGCTTCAAAATAAGCTAAGCAACCATAGTCATTATCTTCCTGTGTCTCTAATTAGTGGGTGGACTGTGGAAAAATCCAGTAGGCTCTCCTTAAAACTGAAACTACGATGAAAATAAAAACCAGACATCTGAAGTACACTCACCCTGCATGTTCACAGACAGACCAAATTCCTATTAGTCCAGTTAGAGATGAAATCACTGAAGACCACAGACAAGGCATCAGCCCCTCCATTCTCTTTTTTATTCCATATATATCATCATCAAGCACCAAGCTAGGAAGAAAAACAGCTCTGGAAACTCTCTGCTTTGATCATTCCTATGAGCTTCCTCCAGGCCACTTATTTATTTAAATAAAAGTATATACTTTTAGGACATAAAAAAAGTAATTACTAAACCTGTTTTTCTAGTGGACTAGGAAGTGTTATGGAAATACCAGTATGTTGCCATTCATTGATTACTGCTCTTATGACCAAAAACTTTCTACATGCATTCTCCATGGAGCAAAGGCAGTATGTATATAAAAATCAAGATTAGATGAACATTACAGAGTAGATGGTTAGCTTCTCAGCACACAGAGGTTCTTCACCTTAGAAAGCTGTCATATTTAATAGACTAAACAAAACGTTTGTGATGATCCAGGCCAGTCGTTTTCTATGTTTTGAGAAACCCTTCGGATTCCAAAGACATGATTTCCAGGGCTTCTGCAAGTGTGAATCCTAAGTGCATTTGTAAATACACTTTTAACTGTTTTAAAACCATGGAACAGAAGCGAACTCTGGAATGTGTTACACACTCAAGCTTGACAAGTTGGAGGCGACAGTGGAGACATCATTGCCAGCTTCACTCATTGGGCAGACCACGCAATCACGTTTCTCCTGTCACATCCACTTAACCCAAGAGTCTATTAGGTTGTATGTCATTGAATAGTGTTTACCATTTCTACATACTCTCCCATCACGGATCTATACGACTTTAGCAAAATACAGAAGTAAGTGCGCTGTCAGGGCAGAACTGAGACAGCTGGTTTCAAAATTTTGTTTGGATCAGAGGGCTTTATTGGTTATCCATGAATGTCTTTGTAATAAATGGTATAAATTTGAATTTATTAACTAAGTTTTTGCTGATGAAGTTAACACTCATCTGGTTTATATGTTAGGATTCCGCTTAGGATTTTGTTTGAAAAATGGATTCCATTACCAAAAATATTTTGAAAACCACTGACCTGGACCAATGTTTTTTGTTTTGTCTTATTTTGTTTTAAGCTCTCTTCTTCGGAGTTGTAGAGCTTCTGTCCATGCTCCTTCCTCCAGGGAAGCAGATAAGCAGATTTGCACCAGCACCCCAACTTTAACTTCTGCAGAGAAGAAACTTGTCCCTATGCCTTCACACATCGCAGGGTTAGAATATTGTATACAGCTCTGCTTGGTAGGGGAAAGACGTTAGCAACCACTTGTCCAGACCAGCCTCTTAATTCACAGAGCAGGAAATGGAATCAGAGAGAGCTCTTGAGCTTCCCAAGATCTAAAAGCTGCTAATGGTAGAGCCGAGACATGAATACAACCCAGGGCACTTTCGCCTCCCATGCTCCCCCTTTGCAGAGAGGCTGGCATTAATTTCTTTGAAGTTGCAATTCTGCCCAGGCACTCAAAGATGGGAGTTGGTTGACACAAGTCCTGTCAATAGCACACCTTGTCAAGAAGCTTTTATATTGGCTGCGTCGAGGTGCATGATTTTGAACAGTTAGCTTTGGAAATAGAAACCTAAAGAGAATCCACATTTGTTAATCAGCTCATTGTTTCCTCATTGTGTCCATTAGCCTGTTTTCCGTATTGAATCATGGCAAATATACGTTATTTGCCATGTGTTTTGCCATTTACTTCACCATGTTAAGCACTCAAAATGAAATGAGCCTGAAGGCTCCACCCTGAAGGCTACAGAAGAGCCTTTATGACATCCTGTCCAGGGTATGTGAGGATTCCAGTGGCCATCGCTTCTTTGGGAAGCCTGAAGGTACAAGGACAATAGAGCTGGAACACCTACACAGAGTCTTCTGTTTGTGTTCAGCACACAGGATTCTTTTCAGGGTTTCTTTGGTTCATTGCACCGAGACTGATCTTTTTATTCCTCTCTGTCTCACCCACATAGTGTCAGCTGGTAAGGAATGGCTTATCATGCCAGGCGTGTATTTGTTTTACTTAGAATAATATTTAAATATTTGAAGACAGGTTTAAAATCTAAAATACAAGTTCCTAAAAAAAAAAAAAAAGACAAAAAAGAGCAATGTACTTAAGCCTTCTTGAAAATACAGAGTTAACTAAGGAAAGAAATTTTATCAATTTCCTGTACTCCACAGATTCTCAATCTCCCTGAATGGTAAGCTCAGAGGGGCATAAGAAATTCTTTGGCAAAAAAAAAAAAAAATCCTCTGTTTAAAATTTGCATGTAATTTGCCTCTGCATACATGAAATATTAATTAGCCTGTGCTCTGTATGCATTTACCTGTGTGAATTCTGTAGAGTGTTAAATATTTGAAGCAGTCACAGAAGAGCAAGCAGGGGAATTTTGCTTCAGTTAAGACTGGACAAATATGGCATGGGTATTTTAAGGATATTGTCATTCACATGAAGCCTCTGTTATAGGGAACATCTGCTAACAGTTCTTCGTGTCACCAAAAACATGATAGCAAAGTATCGAGTTAGAGGGTAGCTCATTTTCACTTGTGCTCAGACACCAAAACACGGAGGAAGTGAGGGCTTGAGCCCATATGCGCAGCCTTACCCTTTGCTTTCATGATTCACAGCCTGTGATATGAACGTGCACAAGCAGTGTGTAATAAATGTCCCCAGCCTCTGCGGGATGGACCACACGGAGAAGAGGGGCCGGATCTACCTGAAGGCTGAGGTCACTGATGAGAAGCTCCACGTCACTGGTAAGACATGCTTGTGGATGCGTGAAGCGCGCAGCTTCTCCAGCAGCGTTCGAGTCAAGGTCAGGTTGACCCCAAGGCATCATTGCCTCGGAGCCGGTCAGACTCAGAGCCATTGATTTGCCATTAACACATCTCCCCAGAGACTGCTCAGTACGCCAACTTCCCAGCTACTCAAATGCCATACAGAGTCACAACTGCCTTGTGGGTTGAGGTACTCTGACAGCATGGCCAACGTGTTGTCCCCTGGTGACAGAGGAGCAGGGAAGCCAATTAAACAAAATGCTGTTGAAGGGAGTCGGCTAGGGCAGAGGGAGGTGGAGGGATGGCCAGACGTGTTGGCGTCAGGCTGTGGTGACCTGATCAGCCCATCCTAATGATGACACTGACAGTAACTAGCCATCAGCTTATCGAGTTATGCTTCCTCTGTGGTAGGCACAGTGCTAAGAACTTAGCCATAGATAATTTGTTTAGTCCTCCCAGCTACCCAGTTGTTAGCCTCATTTTCCAGAAGAGGAAACGGAGGCATAGAGAGATCAGAAATTTGGAATGTCATAGAGCATGGAGGAGCCAGTTGGAAAAGCAGCATTTCCACTCCAGATCCTATGCTTTTAACTATCACACCAAATACACCTCCTATAAACAGTGCAGTCGTGAGACCAGAGTTCCCTGTCCACAGGCCAGAACACTCCTTCCCCGGGGCTGTGGCTCTGTGGGCTGTGCCATAGCATGGCCTTTCCTTTGGTTTTCCCACCAAATCCACTCTCGCTAGATCAGCACACTCTGTCCAGTTGTCCAAGAGACTTGTTGGCCCGGGACACATCGTGTGTCCTGAGATACTTGGCATATCTGTGCCATGATCCACTCTTGTCAATTTATGGTTTTACGGCCCATTGTCAGTCAGTCTTGTTCCTTAGCTCTTGGGGTTCCATCATGTGCTACCACATACTCTGTTTCCTTTGACAAGAGCGTTTGTTTTCATTGAATAAAGGTATTAGGTTTCCATTTGTATTTAGAAATTTTAAGCTGTCAAACACATGGGAAGACTTTATTGTTATGTATTGGCAAATAACATAAAATATTAAGGAAAAAGGATGAGCAGGATCTATTTAAGCTGGGGGGGGGAGGGTGACATTATTCCCCCCACCTCCCACCACCTCCCCACCCTGGTAAGAATTTAGAGAAAATCAAAGGATTTTGAGGTGTTGCTAAAAAAGGATCAACACCCTTTGCCTCTGGGTAACCTTGTGAAACAAGTCTAGCTCATGTTCAAGAGTGAATTGTGAATAGAATCCCTGTCATAGACACAGAATGCATTTTGACTTTTTGGTTTCAGGGAAGTTCATTTCCCCAGACCTTTGCTTCTGCATCCTTCCCTGTGGGGCTCACCTACATTTCCCTTTCACAAGACTGACACTGGTGATGGGGTCCACTCTGTCCTCCAAGCTGGAAGCCAGGGCCTCCCTTGTGGGTACCAGAGGAAGCAGGGCTCCTCCGGGGCCCTGAGAATGTCTGTCCCACCACAGCCTTATACTTGTTCTCTTTCTACTGAGGCTCCCACCTTGCCAGAATCCTATATTGGGGGCAGGGACCATGCAGCTTAAGAGAAAATGATCAGAAAGCAGTAGGTGGTAAGGGATTTGGAGCCTAAAGTTAGAACACCTATTGGCTAAACACTGCACTGTTTTTCTTTAGCTTTATAAAGCCACTGCTGTTGGCAATATAAGAAACATTACAGGTGACCCGTCAGAGCTTAATTGTGAAGTGCATGGCTCACTGTGAGGCAAGAATGCCCCGGCAGTTTTTAAACATTCAGCTCTCATTCATTTTGTTTCTGAATACAGCAGAGCACACTGCATACTGGACCTGCCCCATGCTTTCTCTTGTAATAAAAGCAGCAACCATACAGTGCTGCTTGAGTTTTCTACTGTCTTCTCTGAGCCTCGAGAAGCTTACACATGTATAAAACTGCACAGAGGGTCACAGATGCCTCGGCCAGGGTGGCACATGGTACACAGAGGAGGAAGATCGGGTCTCATCATGCAGGCCCAGCAAGGAGTGTTGTCCCAGAGCTCACATGCTCATTGCCTCACCATTGCCAAGAGCCTAACTTGATTCAAGCCATAGAATCCTCCTAGGAGACCACACCCTTCACTGAGTTAGATATAGATTTTTAACATGTGAAAGCCAGTGAGCATAACTTATGATAAAAATCTAGGTCAAGTCTCTTGAGAATTAGTCTAAAGTGTTTTTGCATAGATACAGCTCTGCTCTAGGAATATGAGTCCAGCAAGAGTTTAATAACAGTAGCAACAGCAGCCAACATGAGTGGCCTCCACAGAAAGGGCACTTTCTGAGCATGTCGCCTAGTTAACTTCTGTAAACCTATGTGGAATATTACTTTATTATCCTTACTTAGAGATGAAGGCACAGAGAAATTACATGACTGGCCCAAAGTCAAGCAGTTGGTAAAATTAATCATTAAGTGAGTAATTGCTACGAGTAGAGATATAAGGTATTTCAATGATAGTATTGATAAGAATTGGTATCTTGTCTTAGTTCTGGCTGCTATCAAAAATACTATAGACTGGGTGGCAGAAACACATTTTATTGATCACAGTTCTGGAAGCTGGAAAGTCTAGGATGAAGGTGCTCTGATTTGATTCCTGGTGAGGACTCCTTTTTGGTTTGTAGATGATTGTCTGGCTGTGTCTTCACTTGGGGGATGGAAAAAGAGAGGAAGCAAGCTCTTTGGTGTATCTTCTTATAAGAGCACTAAACCCATCATGAGGGGAGCCTCACTGTAATGACTCAACTATTTCCCCACAGCCCCCTATTCAAGGGGCCAGGGGTTCCCATCACTTTAGGGGTTAGGGGTTCAACATATGAATTCAGGGAGGATACATAATTCAGTCCATAGCAAAACTATTTTTTTAAATATGGTTGTTATTTGTGTGAAGAAAATTTCATCCTAAGCATGGAAAGCCAAACTCAAGATGGTAACTATTGGATAATCATCTATCTAAATTAGAACTTTGAATGTAGTAGATTTTCAGAATCAGAATTAACTTTGATGTAGTGAGAACACAAATATAAATAATAAACCATAACAAATAGAGCTTATGATCCAAATGCAAAAAAAAAAAAAAAAAATTCGGAAGTAGTATAGGGTTCCCTTCACCCAATTCTCCTGCCCCTCAGTATTGATATTCTTCTAGAACCATAGGGTAAGTATCAAAGTAGACACATTGTTATTTACTTTATTTTTAAAATATTTTATATATTTATTAGAGAGAGAAGAGAGAAGAAGAGAGCAGGAACTGGGGTGTGGGAAGGGGCAGACCCCTGCGGAGCAGGGAATTTGATGCAGGGCTCCATCCCAGGACCCAAGGATCATGACCTGAGCCGGAGGCAGGCACTTAACCAACTAAGCCACCCAGGCACCCCTCAAAGTAGACACATTTTTAATAGTATCTGATAGATTTGTTTTTTTTTTTAAAGATACCTGCGTACCTATAGTTCGTCACTGGAAATTATTTTAAAGAGGCAAAGAGAAGACATCAGACTTCTCTTAATCCAGTATGAAAAGACTGCCAAGGATACAAAGCAAAGCCCCTTTGGAGCAGAAGCTGCCAGTGATGGCTCCTCCTCCTGCATTATCTGCCAAACCTCCTAACACAATGGTTCAGGCACAAATTTGTCTTGACACATATTTTAAATAACAGTAGCTACCAAGTAGTACTTGGTATGGATGTACTGTGTTTATAAGACTGGACCTTTCTTTCTGCTAAGTGCTTTCTATTCCTTGTTTCTTTGACCCTTCAAACAATGCCATAAAGTGCTATTATTAGCCTCAATTTTGAGATATGCAAATGGGTTAAGAGAAAGAAAGGAAGACATTGTTCCGAGTTCTAAGGTAGAAAGCATTGGTGTTGAAAAAAAAAGAAAGAAAGCATTGGTGTTGGAGCTTGAGTGACGCCCAGCCCCTTGCTTTCAGCCCAGAGGCTGCGAACCTCCTAATTCTCTCGTATTAATTAAAGAGACTCTTTTTGAATAAATAGCAAACCTGTATGTATTCACCAAACCCATATTCGGCACCCCACAGTTTCTTTGAAGGTACAGAAGGTCCCAATGTGAGACTTAAAACCAGGGGAGGAAAAAAAGTAACTCATGAAGGAATTAATAGCCAATCCAAGTGCATGCAAAATTAAATGCTTGATTATGTGGGTGCTAAATGGTATGCCATGGAGAGGGGCGAGTATTTGTGAGGCAGAGGGAGCAGAGTTCCAGTGAAGGACCCAGATGGAATGGCGGCATCAGCCTGGCTTTAATAAGAATGCAGGCATAAAGAGTGAACCGTAACAAGCAGAGCTTATGTCCAAATGCAAGTGATAAGTTGGAAAATGCATTTAACCCCTGAGCAGCTGTGCTGATGGTTAGATTAGTTCATCTCCATTTTACCTATGCAGAATCACTTAAATTGAAAATAATTCCCAAAATAAAAAAGAAACTCCCAAGATTCCTGCTTTGGGACAGAAATCAGCCTTTTGAAATCAGAGATGAGTTTCCTTTCTAGATCGGTGTGGTATTTATGGGAAAGGCCTCCGCTTTGGTGATATATTTTTATTTTTTGCCTTTGGGCAGTGGTGCTGATGTTATCTGAACAGCGTCATTTTTATTTCTTCCAATATGCGATTTTAATAGGTTTTCTACATTCCTGTGTGCTTTTTTTATTTGGTTTTTTGGAGGAGTGGTAAAAAAAAAAAAATCCCTCGTGGGAACAAATTTTCAATTTAATGTTGTAAGTAAATGGAAAAAATATCATTCTTTACAGCTGCTCCAGGAACACATGTCTCCCACAAATAGATTATTCTGCAGAAGAGTCTCATTTTCTCAAATACTCGGGGTGGTTAATTTGGCGTGGAGATCGAAGTTCTCCAGCAAGTTCCGGGAGGAGGGGAGGGCTTGGGACAGGAGCTGAGGCTCCTTGCAACGACCAGTCACATCCTGCTCAGTCTGCCTTCTAGGGCAGTTTGCAGTTCAGTGCCCCTGTGTCACCACTGCAGCCATCGAGACTTGTCGTCATGGTATTGTGATGAAGCAATAACACTCCCTGTATGTGTTCTTCCCTCTTCTGGGCCTAGAGGCCTGTCAGAGTCAAAGCAGTGCAACTCAGCTTTGGGGAACAATTGTTGATTCACCCATTCATTATACATTTATTGAGCATGTGTCAGGGCCTCTCAAGGCGCCAAGGAAGCAAAGATAATTAAGACATGGTCCTTACTGTGGAATGTGTGGTCTTGGGAAGGTGGGGGGGGGGATTGAGACATAATAAAGAATGAGCGGGTGCACCTGCCTTTAAGTGGAGTGGGAAATGGGGAGAGCAGTGCCTCACCTGCCCTGCAGAAGCTGCTGAGGGCTCCATGTGTAGCAAGTGACAGTGAAGCCGGGAGCACGTTTCAGATAAAGATGCAGAGCCATGGAAGGGCGTGGTGTGTTTGGGAAGCTCACATAGTCTAGGATTTGGGGAATCTGGAGTGTGAGGTGGGGAGAGCTGGAGGGCAATTTCTTTCTGTTTTTAAGGCATCAGGGCTAGAGTCATCACAGTGTACAGATTGCACAGTTCTTAGGGGTCGTGTAGTACAGGCTCTAAATATTTCCTTTTCAAACGAGGATTTCAAGTTCCAGGTGGCTGTGTTTTCAAGGACAGAGCATTGATCTGATAGCCTGAACTCCAGATGTCCCCCTGAGGTTCACAGTGACCCTTGACTTTTCTTTGTCAATGCTGGGAAAGGGCGCAAAGCAGGTACCCCACTAGTTGCCTGAAAGCTTTGTAGGGATGCTTTTCCCAATGACAGTCAAGCTTGTGGAATATAATAATCCCAGTGTGGGGCTGCCAGCTAGGAGTTGGACCGAGCTTATTGCTTGAAGGAAAAGGTATTACTCAGAGGTAATTTCCATGAAATAAAATCTTGGCTGTGGGATTTGGATCCAGCTCAGGCACATGGAAGGTGATGCAGCTGAGGTAGCTGGTCTGTGGGTTGGGATAGAGAAGGGAGGCCAACAAGAAGCTGATTACCCTCAAGTATACCCAGATTGTCCATTATTGGTGATACCTAGTTCAGGTATTTTCATCAGATCCCTCCACGACAAAGGGACCCTTTTCTGTTTATAAATTAAGGAATCTGGGTGTGTCATAGCTGGAGACCAGCAGCCTTCCACCCAGTGGTTTCAGCATCCGTGGATGAGCTGTAATCAGCTATTACATTGATGGTTGCACAATGATGACTTTCTAATTCTGTAATTCCTTCTGTGATCATTTGCTGGCATTCGTCTGAAAGGCAAGCTTTTCCTTTACCTCTCCCCTACATTTATTTTTTTTAAATAGGCTCCACACCCAGTGGGGAGCCCAACACGGGACTTGAACTCATGACCCTGAGCTCAAGACCTGAGCTGAAATCAAGAGTTGGATGTTTAACTGACTGAGCCACCCAGACACCCCTCCCCTGCATTTTTTAAAATAGCAATTTGGGCTCACAAGTTCTTTCAATTTTTTGTGTTCAAATTGTTCAAAATATAGCCAGTGGGAGCCCCTTCAAACTGGCTCTGTGTCCTTTTGACATAACCCATCAGGCTTTTTTTTTTTTTTTTTTTTTTTTAGCACTTCCTTTCTTTCTAGAACAGAAGAGCCCACCTTGTACTTAATATCTCTGAGTGACTCTGGGTATCTTTTTTTTTTTTTTTAACTGGGAAATAAAAATCCAAGGTCTGTGTGCTAGGGTGCTCATTGCTCCTGGGACATTACTATTTCTCAGCTCCTGCAGTAGACAGAGGTAATGACTCCACACTAGTGTTTCTGGTTCTGATTGCAGCTCAGGGTTCTTCCTTACATTTCCCTGGTCCTTATTCATTCCTCCTCCTCCCTATGTAGATCTCTGGTTCTTGATGATTTCAATAAGTGTACTTATTTGCTCTGCCTCACATTACATGCAGCAAAATTTTAGAATTCACAGACCAATAACCCCAATCTACTCCATAAAGTTCAAGATTTTATTGCTGTTCTAAAAAATCCTTGGATGATATCCCACTAAAGGTAGAGTCAGAATACTGTCACTTGGATTGAACATTTTCCTATGAAGTTCTGTTCTCCATTTGATATAAGTAGGCTGCCTTAACTGAATAACCAAACTCAGCCTCCCCCATACCACAGACTAAAAGGGTATACCTATTGTGATGTAATAAGAAGGTACATGGTATTGCCTATCAAGTGTGTTTGCCAAAATTTTATTTATTTATTTATTTATTTTGCCAAAATTTTATAACCTGAATCTAATTATGAGAGGGGAGGGGGAAGCAGATAAGTCCAGATATTGGGACATTCTGCTCGTTAACCAGTCTGGACTGTTCAAAAACGCCAATATCCCAAGAAACAAACAGTCAAGGGGACGGTTCTTGAGTAAAGGAACCTGGAGTCATGGCAACCAATGGCAATCTGTAACACTTGATTAGACCCTGGATCTCAAAAGACAACTATAGAGGACTTTGGGTGACAGTGAGGGTTGGGATGGGTTGTGGATCTGGACAATATTTTAGGTAATATGTTTGTATCTGTGAAGTTTCTGGAAGATAATGGTGATGTCTGTACCTCATCTACAAATGACTCCATAAAAACAAAAAACAAAGCAAAAAGCTGAAAATATGTGTAGGTGCATACACAGAAAATATGTGTGGCAAAATGTTAATAAATAGCAAATCTAAAAGTAGATTTAGATAGATAGTGAATCTAGGTGAAGGATATATAGCTGTTCAATGTACTGTTCTTTCAATTCCACTGTGGGTTTGAAATTGTTTAAACCAACCTTCCAGAACTTTGAGCAGTGATAAGTTGGAACATTCTGTTGCTGTCTATAGAGATGACACTCAGCTTGTAGGAAGCCCCCAGGTAAGCCAACATCAGTGCTCCCAGTGGGGATGCTATGCTCCCATTCCTGGGGGGGGGGGGGGTGAATAAAAAGAGAAATATTTCTGGGGATGCTAGGGGACTGCCAGCCAGTCCAAACACAAGTAGGAAATGTGGAAAAGGGGTCAGGAGAGCAAACCAGAAAAGCCGCTGTAAGTACCTTCCATGTACCAGGCCCTGTTTGGAAGCCTTTCTATATGTTAATTCTATATATTATGTTGTGATGATCTGTATGTTCATCACAACAACCCTTCGAGAAAAGTGCTATCATTATTGTCATTCTGTAATGAAAGAACAGTCTGGAAGAGCTCCCAGGCCTGCCCAAGGTCACACAGCTGCTAACTGGAGGATGCTCCTGCCCAGCACCCAGGCACGTGCCTCCCACTCTCTCACGCTGCTGACCCCCAGCCCTGCCGAGGGAAGATTGTGTGCTAGCACAGACGTGGCCCATACCAGTGTGAGGTTTGCAACCTCGTGTTTCTGTCCTACAATTAACAGGTGAGACTACTCTGTGCTGGTCCTGTGGCCCCTGTAATTACTGCAGTGCTGTTGGCATCATTGCAAGTGAGGGTCTGTCATCATTTCCCCCAGCCTCTATCTCTCAGGGCTTAGAAAATGGCTAGAAATAAACATGGCAGCAGGGACTCTGGCGGAAAAAAAATTAAAATGGGCAAAGAAGGATGGAAACAAATACCTCCTCCAGACATGTTCCGAGGGCACATGAGTTGGCCAGACATGGGTCCTGGCTCCGTCCTTTCTCACCCTGCCATCACTGGCTTTTCCTTGTTGGCTCTGGTTCTTTCTCATTGCAGACCCATCCTCATCTCCCATTCCCACAGTCCTGGAAGAACCCATCTCCGGCAATCAGCTGCCTTGAGTTTGCTGCTGCTTAACATTTGCAAAAGAATTTGCAAAAGAAAACAGGCATGGTCTCTAAGCTAAAAATGATAGAAGAGCACCCGTGTGTTGCCCCGTTCAGATGTGTACACTTCTAGGTGATAGCTTCTTGGCATGTCTTCAAGGGATTTATTTCTTCTGTCATCTTCCTTGATGGGATATTCCTAAACGTCAGATGTCCTGCCTCCCCAGTCTGATTCCCAGTGGCCCCCATCCCTTGACACTCAGTGTCCCAATGGTAGAGCAAGCTATGTGCTGTGTGCTGTCTGCCCAGTAGGCAGGTTGTTTCCTACCTCCTCACTTTTGTTTATGCTGTGTCCCTTCCCTTGGGAACATCTTAACACTCTGCTCCAGATACCTTTATGAAGCCTCTCCTCACATTTTATAGCTTGCCTAAGATCAACCACTTTTCTCTCATGTCCTTTATAACGTTCATAATGTGATTTCACTTATGTTCATCTGCATGTTAATCTCCCTCCAGCAGACCATTAGCCATTCGAGGACAGAAATGGCATCTTACCTCTTGTATCCAGCCCAGTACCTCAAATTTGTACCCTACTGTGTGTTTGCTGAGTGGGTGATGACTATAGAAGTCTTCAGTAGGCACAGAATTTAAAAATTCACTTGGCTTTATACCGTGCTTTACATCCCAGATCCAAGCAACTCTTCCCATTTTGGCCCTATGTCTGGATCAAGCTAAAATTATTCTATTTTTTGCCTAATTCATGAAGCCACGTGACTTCTGGGATCCTTCAGAGAAACACATATCAGCCAAGAAAGAGGAAAGAGGTCTATCCTCTCAAAAGAAGCATGTCCTTATTTACATCCTGACCGTGGTACCTCATCCTGGCCTGTCAGAGGCAGAGCTAAGTGTTAAGTGTGTACTAACTAGCGGCCTGCCCTCCCCCATGTTGTCATTCCTGCACGGTTCTCTGCGCAGTGGTTTAGACACTGCTTTCCATGCTGGCTGCTTAGTCACTGGATGTTGTGGGAGGCAACAAGACTGGGGCAAAGGGCAAAAGCCGTGTGGTGTTTTCTTAATGCAGTGTGTGCCTTTGTCTTAAAATACCCTGGTATCCAAGCTCAAAGTGACATGGCTTCTGTGTCTCCTGCTCTCCTGCTTAAGATGATCTTAAGCCCCTAGCCTCTTTGACAGGGACCTCAGTCATCTATCCACTTTGGCATCAATGGTTCCTGCCATGAAAATCCATGGACTTTGAACACCCACATTCCTGGGCGGGCGGGGGGGGGGGGGGGAATAAAAAGAGAAATATTTCTGGATTTCTGGGACCTCTTTCAAGATGACGCCATTAGCATACAGGGACGTTGACCTTGACTGAGTGGGTCATTCTTGTGCAGGATTTTAATTGCTTCTAATTATAGGATTATCATTTAAGCAAAAGATTAATTGCCATGAAATTATTGCAAGGAACTTGATCTTCTAGAAAGTAAATGCATTTGCCAAGTGAAGAATCTCTCAGAAGCTTGCAAATGATGTCTTTTTAATCACATCATGGAAATTTCTTTCTTTCTTTTTTTTTTTTTTTTTAAATCTTTGATGGGGAGAGGAGATGTTAAGGGGGTCAGGCTGGAAGAGACAATAGCAGATAAATGCCCCTTTGGATTTCTCCCACCACCCTACCCAAAGGTTGGAAAACTTGAACATTCAGTGTTCACTTTGTTTACCAGTGGAAATGTTCCAAAATAAATGCAGAGGTTTTTCCTCCTTTGATCCATTTCATCTTCATGAATGGATTAGAGTAGTCCCCTAAAAAGCTAGGTGAGTGGATGCTGCCTTTTGGTCCCTTCCAACACTAAGCTGCTCCTATATCCCACAAGCATTCTTTTTCAAATGTTTTGAAAGGAATCTCCAGTTCATGGGTATACACCTGCTCTGGTTATTAGCCCCAAAATGGTGCTGAGAAACATCAGGCTGTGTTCATCTCAGCCTCTAGGCATTTCCACTTGGAAAGAATGCAGATTCCCTGAGAAAATAGTAGTTAGCTCCTGAGGTTCTTCTAAAATATCCCTATTTGAATAAGGCAGGGAATGGCCACCTGCGGAAGCCCTGCACCAGACTGCCCCCCCCACAGAGGACTTTGCTGAGAACAGTAGCTGTACTTTCACCACCCATTTTCCTTGGTAATTAATGCAAAGTTTGTGGTTAATTAAAGACAGTCAGGGTCCCTTTTAAAACCAAGTCAAGCATTTTTTTTCCCTAGAATAATGAAACAAGAACAGATGCAAGGCAAACTTCCTATAAAAGTGTTCAAGGTGGGGGTGCTGAATTTGGAGAGAGTTGCATTGAAGAAAGTGTCGCTTCACCAGCTTCGACCCACTGGAGGCAGGGGATGTAATCGAAAGAAATGCCTACTCTCCTGGACACCCAGTGGGAAGGTGGCGGAGGAGGACTCTTGTTCTGGCAAATACCACACTGACATCTCCTTCTGCTTAAGTCACTCTGCCTGCAGCCAACCACTGCCGGAAGGAAGGGTGCGCAGGACATGGTTCTTTGGCTGTGTATTGCCACTCTCATTTTATGGGCTGCCTGGGTGAGTACCCACAGAAGAACTCTTGTGGGTAAACATCTGCCCACAAGGCCAGAAAGTGTGTGCGCTACACATTTTAACCAGCACAGTTTGCAGCCTCATAGATCTTACTAATAGATCCTCATAGATCCCCTCGACTCTGGATGACCCTGAAACCTATTTCAATCCCCTACCCTGAACCCCTAAGAGAGCAGGGATTCTGGTAGCCTGAAAACTCTGAACTTCTGAAGGATGCCCATTATATTTTTTGAAACTAATCTCAGCACACATTAAATGACTAACACTCCATGAAGAAAAGGTACAGGGAGCCTGTGTTTATAAGGTAAGAGAAGCGATCTGGTTTTAGTGGAAACTATGCTATTGGCTTTATGGTCAGATCAATTGGGGTTGACTCCCAACTCCGCCACTAACCAATGCTCGATAATAATTAGGGATTGTTTCTCTACGACAAGTTTTGTTGCAGTCACGTTTATATTATATGGTTCAATGAATCAGTATGTGTCACTTATTGACACATTAACTCTTTCTGTAGGCATTTGTTCATGGCATAACTATGCCCACAGGAGGGCTCCAGCCACAGCAAGGAAAGCCTAATCCCAGATTTCGTTTGCTTTTTCCTTTACGGTGCCTACCAGGCAGGACCCAGGAACACCCCAGAATCTGCACTTTGAGAATGGAAAGAGTTCAGTGAATGGAACAGTTGTGTATCAAGCTGAGAATATTAAACCTGAGGATTTTAACCTTCCATGCACCTTGTCCTCAGCTCCCTGGGTTTTGCCTTCCTCATATGCAAGTTCATACAAAGGCACTTAACTGTAAGAACTCCGAGGGTCCCCGCAGGTCTGGCGTTTATCTGCTGGAAGTGTCATTTCAGAGAGAAAGAGCTGATCACCAGGGCCAACCAGCCTGGCCCCCCTCGAGGAACTGAGAGAATTGGGGGCTCCAGCTTGATGAGGCTTGAGAAGCATTGGGCATGGTAACTTTCAGACAAGTCTGAATAGCAGACACCTTCCAGTGACATCTTACTTGGAGTGATATTCCCGTTAAACAGAGCTCCCCTTGTTAGAAAGGAGAGGATGTGGCACCCACGTCCCCCCTCCTCTTCGACCCATGAGGAGACTAGGGAACAGGTTGAGAACCACTGATGCAGCCCAACTTCTGCATAGTTTTTTTCATGTGAAAAAAACTAAGGTTTGGAGAGGGAACAAACATGACTGGTGTAGGGTGTCTGGGGTTGTAAGGGACAAAACCAGACTTCAGCCCACTCATGAAGAAGGAATTATCGAAAGAAATCTGGGATAGCTGCTAGAACTCAAGGGTGGGAAGGCTTTGGGACCCTGGAAACAGGGTTTTGTATCCCCTCTTCTACATGTGAACTACTGTCTTTCATCCCTTTCAAAGCTAGTTGGGCTCTCCCCACATTGCAGAAAACATGGCCCCAGATGGTTCTTCAGCTTTGCCTCTTACTGCTTCATATCTCCCTCCATGTCCGGCACAATCCAGAGGCTCAGGGAAGGGACTCATCGGCTCATTGTGGGTCATGTGCCAGCCCTGGACTCCTTGACTATGGCTGAAGCATGGGGTCACAGAAGGGGGTAGGCCCAAGGGGGGAAGGGCATTTTGCAGGACCTGAGAGGTGGGTGCTAAGCAGACAGGATGAGAAGTAGTGCAGCACGACCGGAAGCTGGCAGCCAGGTTATGCAGAAAGCTGCTGTCAGAACAGGCACTGGAGCCAGGCTCCTGCCCTCCACTTGGGTGCCTTTTTCCTTCAACCATGTTGCACGTCCACAGTTACTAAAGAGCAGTGGCAGTGTCTATGCTTCTGTACAAAAGTTAGATATGACTCATACGTCCCTTTTGAACAAAACGCATTCCTGACCTGGCCAGTTTCCAGAAACAGCCAAGGATAAAGGAAAAATGGATTTGGCTCTATTTGTCCAGTCCAGCCGCCTGGCCCATTAATCACCCCTCTCAGAAGCTATAAAACCACACACTGGGTTCCAAGTGGAAATGGTGCTGATGGAGAAGAGGCTTAGTGATGGCGGTACCCCCAGGAAGCAGTGTTCTTTGAATGGGGCCCCAGTTAGAAGGTAGAACAAGTACCAGGAAGGTGGAGATGGTTGATTAGGGCCTGGGGACTGGACAAAGCCCTCCAGCCTGCATTGTGAACTGCGCGGCCCGAAATGACTCCCCCCCCCCCCCCCCCCCCCCCGGGTAGCTTTGTCTGCAGGCTCTGTGATTTACTTGGTCCCAGGACTCTGTGCCTGTCACCCCCAGAGCTTTGCTTTTATGAGCATTTCCAACTGCGGGAATGAACTAGTTGGCAATATGCTAACAATGCCTCTGGATTCTTAGCCTCTCTCTGGGGAAAAAAAAAAAAAAAAAAAAGCCAGCTTACCTGGCTTCCATTCAGCAGGGGAAAGACAAAGCAAGGTACATGTTATCCATGAATCATCACCATTAGTCTCTCCCACAAATGGAACATTGATGTGTCTCCTGCTTGGTTTTTCAGCTATGGTGATTATGCTCAGAATGGCGGGTCCCCTCTCTGCTCCCTAAAGCTCTTAGCTCTCAAATGCCTACCTCTTGAGGCCTCCTGAGGAACTGACTCTTCATCCTGTGGCTAGTCTTTGACTTGTGGGCCCTACAACATGGACTGGCTTCCTGTTTAATCTCTGCACTTGGCGGTTTTTCCTACCAGTGACTGCCTTAGTACCATGGCGTGGTGGTTATACAAACAACTTGGTTATTTTACTGGATTAAAAGCCTTACACCCAAGATACCCAGTCTCCAATCTTTTCAGAATTAATTTAGTGTCGTGCTAGGTTTGATACGTGTGATCACGTTGGGGTAGTCATCCTTGATGGCTAGACCTAGTCAGAGAGATCCCAATGGATATGAGAACTTGTAGATTTTTTTTTTTTTAATTGCAGTTGAAGTGACTTTGAAGTGACAGGAGGCTTTTCCAGGTAAAGATCTCTCAGCCCTGACATCCCAAGTTTAATTAATGTTTATCTGTAGCTTTGTATTTTCAGATTAAGGCCTGCAGTGGTACAACAGATAGGTGGAAAAGGTGGCTCGTTATATTTTAGCTCTTTCACCAAAGACTCTAGAGACAAAAGCTACTAGTCCCTTGTTTGCATGAACCCCCAATAGCTCCCTCTAAATACATCCCTCAGAATCAGCACTGATCCCTTTTTTTTGGTGATCAAGAACGTCTGGGAGGATCGTCAATCCTGCAGGGGTTGGGAAGAGCCCTGGGGTGGGACTGTCCATCCCTTTACTGGTGACAACTGGAGGAAATACAGCCTCCTATGTGAACTGTTACGGGCTACCAGGCATCCTGTGCGATGCTCAGCCGGTGCATTCCTGGCAGGGAAGCCCAGCAAAGCCCACCAGAAGATGAGGCTCTCTCAGGCTTCTAGCAAAAACAAATTCCTGCTCATCACCTGCCTCAAAGGTTTCTGCAGCTAGTCCCTTGTATAAAGAGGATAGAAGGCTGATTTCATTTGGCTTTGTCTCTTGAAGCCTCAGCTACTTCAGTAGGGGGGAAAAATAAAGAACCAATAAACATTTTTGTCTTTGTCTGCCACACTGATGTGAATGCTTATGATTTTATTAGCAGCTGCCTTGGAGCCAGGCCTGATTTAATTTAATTTAATCTCCTAGGTTATTTTCAGTTCGGCTCAGTCTATTTTAAGCACGGATGAAGGGGAAGTAATCAGAGGGAGGGGGTGGAGGAGGGAGGGGCGAGAGGTACCTTCCAGTCCCCTCCCGGGTTACTGAAGCTTGACCCTGCTTGAGAGAAATGACTTGGTGGAGACAGGTCAGCCCTGCCAACTTCTAGTTCTTACCCTCCTCATCTCTAGTATCCTCTTATTCCTCTGAGAAGAAACATTATATCAACTAGGGTGGGGGGGAGATAATTATGCAGCCAGAAATACAAATGGAGCAATTTTCTCTAGTGTCAGGAGAGCACTGAGTAATGGCACCTGCACCTGCCCCTCCCCTTCTCCTTTCAGCAAACTGCATTTGTCATTGGGTCTTTGTAGCTCTTCCTCTCTGGAGCGCTTTGATGCCCTGCGATTGGGAGTTGGGGAGGCAGGATGCCAGGGCCTCCCAGTGTGACAGGTGTCTGAAGGTCAGCACGTTAGAGAAGCTCCCTCAGTGAAACCCAGGACCAGAACTCTCGTGACGTGGAGCCCAGGAGCAGCCTTCCTCAGGCCACCCCATCATCCCTGCTCCAGGGGGCGCCCTGAGGGCATGCATCTGGTTTGGTACCAATAGCGATCCAGAATGAGAGAGATCTAGCCCAATTTTATGTGCTATCTCTGGAGATAGAAAGTTCTATCGCTACTGCAATGTTGCTCCCAAGCACCCAGAGCTCTTATGTTTACTTACTGTTTTCCTTGTTGGCACACTTATAAGGGTGCCTGGCACATAGTAAGTCTCAGTGAGTGTCCCATGGGAAGACTGTTTTTTTCCTAGATGACATTGGTGATAACAATAGTTAAGAGTTACTCCTTACTTTGTGCCAAGCTCCACGCCAGTGGTTTTATTGGCGTGATATCTTTTATATTATAGTTCGTATTGAGTGAGATTCTTATTATCTCAAGTTTTTAAGTGAGGAAATAGCTTAGGAGGGGTTCAGGGACTTTCCCAGTGACAAGATAGAGCTAGAGCTTGAGTCCCAAAGGAACATTTCCATTCTGAATCCTGGGAGTTTCCATGAGAACATGACCAAAAGATTTTTGGTGCCAATTGAATGGGTCGCTCGTGTGAGGGTTGGTTCAGAACCTGCCCTCCATGATTTGCAGAGTGCATGTGCCCTGAGAGGGAGCATTGCTTGGTTTGGGACTGAGTGTAGGAATGACACGGGGTGGAGAGGTCTCTGGTGAGCCAAGTACCCCCTGTGACTCCGTAAAGTTGGTCCAGGGGGCTGTAACCACTTTTCTGTGCCAGGTTTCTCAAAGCATGATGCTGTTCAGCATGCAGATTACTGCTCCCACTCCAGACATCCTGAATCCAATTCTCCCAACAGTGGAACCAGCAAATATGTCATTAATGAGTTTCTCCAAGGTGATTCTTGTACACAGTAACATTTGAGAACTGCAGCTCTGGGGATTACAAGTTCTAGTCTTGTAGTAGGTTAGATTTACTTAGGTCTAAAACAGAACATTGTCTATATATTTGGTATGGGGTTGTGGGTAAGTAATTAAAACCAGAGCACCCCATTACCCAAAATAGATGTAAGTGGAAATGCGGTAGCATCTCAAGGCAGGGGAGGGGATGCAGCTCATTCTGTTCCTCCATTTTGAGAGCCCCAAGATCCATTCTTGTTACGATTCAGAGGCAGCCAAGCCCATAGAGACCAGATCCAGTGCGATCCTCTCAGAGCAGTGCATCAAGACACCAGTTTATTAATTTATAGGGAGAAATAAAGCCATCCATGTGTCTGCAGGCTTGATCAGAGCAGCCTCTATAGTCCAGTTAAGACACCCATGAAGACAAATCATAATGAACCCATTTTATTGTTTCCCATGTGAAAACACTGTCCTGTAGACCACAAATAGCAGAAATCCACTGGGGTAATGCCTTCTTTCCCTGTAAATAGACCTTAGGGGACTGAGAACACTGCCAAGTGAACATAGAATTATAATGGCATTAGATAAATGTTTAAAGTCATCAGGCTAAGATTTCATATTCATCTCAAGGTAGAGGCCACTGTGCTTTTGTGGCCAAAAGCATGTGGAGTTAAACACCCAGACACTCCTTCCTCCCTGGACCAGATTGCCAGACACTCCTGATGTCCACCTTGGGGCCTCTGCTCCAGCTTTTTTAGTTAAATTTAGTCCTACTGGACACAGGCTGCTCTTACAGGTCTAGGAACCCACGGTCTCCTTGAGTGAATTTGGCCAAGCCCTGCTGTGATCTAATGTTAATGGAGCCTGGAATTTGTTCATTCTCAGAAAAGACTCCCACTTCCCTCATTGTGGCTCCACATTTTAACAAGGCCCCTTATCTTAATTCTTTGCAGAAATGCCTTCCTCAAATCTGACTCCCTATCTTTCAGATGATTCATACAAAGTAACTCCAAGTAGCAGAGGAGTGATGTGTATCTCAGAGCAAGTTCTTAGTTTCTGATCTGTGGATATACCCCCAGCCCCACGCCAGCTCCAGGGAGTCAGGGAGACCTCCAAAATTATATGCAGAATCTTGTATCTACCTTCTGAGAGGGAGGGAAGCCACAGTCATCATCTTCTCCAACACATCCTATGAACCTCCAATTTTAGGAATTCTAGGATGAAGCACAGTGTGCAGGACCTTTCACTACCTATCCAGTATCCAGCCTAGGGGATATAGAACTTCGGACATAGGTGATACTATGAAAACAAAGCCATAAATATATGCTGTGAAAAATCAGTTTGCATGCAGCTTATGTTCAAAGTGGAAGAAATCTTAGAGATTTCCTAGGCCAACAAGCCCCATTGCTTTCCAGACAGATTATGCGCTCCACTAGAGATTGCCCAGGAAGGTGAGTGGTGGGCCGAGCAGGCTGGAAACGGGCTCTGCTCTCCTCTCTGTGTTCCCCTCTGGACTCCACTGCCCTTCAGGTCCTGTCTAGAGTGTCTGAAGGTTTAGTTACATCAGAGCTGGAGGTGAAACGGCCAACAAGATGATGGAGAATTGAGTTACACAGACCCGGCCTTGGCCTGTAAAGGGCAGACCCCAGTGGTGTGAGCACATTGAAAAGCTTCCCACAGGGTGACAAGGTGACAGCAGGGAAGCAGGAGTAGAGAGTTTGCCAGGAGAAATGGTGGTGAGTAGCTTAGATTTAAACTGAGAGATGCCAAGAAGAATTTACTCCTCTTTCCATTAACCCGGCTCTCCAGGAACAGTGGAGTTCCTAGATCCGTGTAAGGAATCAGTAGATTTCCGCATTGAATTAAGGTACCCAGCTGAAATGTTAGGAAGACCTAGGAAAAGACAGAAACCCACAGCTGAGACTGACAACCATTTCAACCTTAGAAAAGTTTCTACTGACTATTAACCTAATGGGTTTGCATGAAAAACAACAACATATCCGTGGTCTGGCCGTACTTGGTGCGTGATACACAGCAAAGCCCTGTGCACCTGTAGGAAAGCAGGAAGATTCTTTATGTCTCCCCCTTTGCTCAGAAAAAACAGGGTCTTTTTTTCAGAAGCCAAAAAACCTGGGAGGCAGCCCTTTGATTTCAGGGAGCCAAAATCCTATTCTCTCTTATCATCCCACACAGTGCACCTTCCAAAAGAAGAAAGGATTGGCCATAGGAAAGGACTGATCTTGGCAGATCATGTCCTTGGGCTCATGAGCCTCAGGTGTGAAGCATAGTGGATACATGTGGAAATATGAAGAATCTCAATGTCAGTGGGATTTTAAGTTTAAATGGATGGCATTGACTCAGTGTGCATGTGATTGTCGTGCACTGTGAAAGGGATGTGACTTCACCTGGACCCAGCACAGACCCGCTAATACTGGGGTAGGAGCCAGGTACATCCATTTGAGTGCCAGGCTGGTTCTGAGGGAAGAGAGCTCACCAGTATCCAAGTAGACAGTGGACAGAGCCAATGGGGAATCTAAACATAGCATCTGTTGGCAAACACAAAGTCTGGATATAGCTTTCCTCATATATCTCTCTGAATATAGCTTTACTCATTGAAAACGAGTAAAGAAAGAAAATGTACACATAATACGTAACCCATTTAAAATATATATTCAGGGGGCACCTGGCCTGGTTCAGTCAGTAGAGCATGCAACTCTTGATCTCAGGATCGTGAGTTTGAGCTTCACGTTGGGTACGGAAATGACCTAAAAATAGGAGTGCCAGGATGGCTCAGTCAGTTAAGCATCTGCCTTTGGCTCAGGTCATGATCTGAGGGTCCTGGGATTGAGCCCCACATCAGACTCCCTGCTCAGTAGGGAATCTGCATCTCCTCTCCCTCCCCCACTTGTGCTTGCATGTGCAAGCTCTCCCTTTCTCAAATAAATAAAATCTTTTTAAAAAAAGTTTTTAAATATATGTTGAGGAATAAAGGAAAAAGAGTATCATGGAGGACATATTTAAAGGTAAATTGCTAAGGGATCAAGGACTACAAAACGTTTGAGAAAGCTTTGTATAAACTTCTGTAGAACATAAGAATACAACGTCTCCAAAAAATGAGAACAGGAAGCCATTTGAGCAAGCAGGTTGAGACGCAAGGAAGATGAGACTTTTTTTTTTTTTTTTTTTTTTAATGGCAGGGATATATACAAAGGTAGACCAGATGAAGGGAGGTGGGCAAGTAAGAAATGCCTGCAAACTTAAATTGTTGTAACGTGATTAAAATCATCATGGAACAGTAAAGAGCAGATGGGGCATTGTAGAAAATCAAATTAGTGCTGTGAAAGAATCCTGAGGAGCTCTTTCAGAGTGCAAGCAAAAGGAGAAAATGAATGAGGGATAGCATAATAAAATGGAAGACTGAGAACAGGAGATGACTGGAGAATCATAGTGTTGTCCCAAGAAGGAAAGAAGAAAACTTGAAACAGGAAGCGATAATTCCATACAATAGGAACAAATTTATGGAGCATTCATACTAAAGAGAATGAACCCTATCCCAGCATAATTAAAGGAAGAAAGTCTACAGCTAGGAACATTTTGGAACGTTCTTTTTTTTTTTTTTTTTTCAGGTTTTTATTTATATTCCAGTTAGTGAACATAAGTGTAATATTAGTTTCAGGTGTAGAAATTAGTGATTCATCCATTCTAGAACATTCTTTTTTTTGGTTTTCACTCTAGACGTTCTTAATCACAAAGCAAACAAATACCCTTCCTTCAGGATATATAGGTTACATATAAGAAAACAATAACCAAGTTGGCACTAGACTTCCCTTTGTATACAGGACAAAATTTGAGGAGGAAAGGAAGCATCACTTATAGAGCTTGGAGAAACAAAGCTTGTTGTCCTAAAATTTCTCACCCAGACAAACTGCCATTCACATGGCTCATTCTCAGATATGTAAGAGCTCAGAACATATATCCCCCCACCTGCCTTTTTTGAAAGTCATTTAAAGGCAAGCTAAAGAGAACTGCAAGATGAAGTAAAATTAAAAGTTCAGAAATGGGGTCATCCTAATACATGGGGACAAGTAGTAAGCATTAGAATCTGTGAGCATCAAATGTAAAAAATAATTATTGACAATTGTCCATCATACACTACAATTCTTGGAAAAGATGAATGCAGACAAAACACAGTATAGCAAAAGACTGAAAACAAATAACAAGAGATGCCTGGGCAGCTCAGTGGTTTAGCACCTACCTCCGGCCCAGGGTGTGATCCTGGAGTCCCAGGATCGAGTCCCGCATTAGGCTCCCTGCATGGAGCCTGCTTCTCCCTCTGCCTATGTCTCTGTCTCTCTCTCTGCCTCTCTCTCTCTGTATGTCTCATGACTAAATAAATCTTTAAAAAACAAACAAAAAAAAAATTAAAATGGCAAGCAAGCAGGTGGTGACAACAGAAGTGAAGCCACACATCACAGGCAGCAGTTCAGTGTGGAGGTTAAGAATATACTGGAATCTGGGGGAGCCTGGCTGGCTCAGTCAGTGGAGAGTGTAACTGAATCTTAGAGTCATGAGTTCAAGCCCCGCAGTGGACGTGGAACCTACTTAAAAAAATAAATACTGGAATCTGGCTGCCTGTGTTCTGCCCCCCCCCTCCCCCAGCTGCTCAACATTGTGGTGGGTACCCCTCCATCCCTCCAAATCTCAGTTTCCCCATCTATAAACTGGGAATACCACGTTGGGTTATTATGGAAGCGAGTTAATGTGTTCAAAATTCTGAGCATTTCATCAGGCACATAGTTGTGTTTACAAATATTGGGGATCAAGTAATAGCTATAAACTGCCCATAGCTTTTGGATTGGGTTTTTTAGAAAAACAAAATTCAGCTATATTAACAGGATTTATATTTTGTAGAAAGAAAAAAAAATCTTTTAGTACCCTTCCAGGCTCTTGGCTGGGGCTCTATTAACAAAAGACAGATTAATAAGAAAAACACACATTTATTTTATGTAAATTTTATACGACACAGGAGCCTTTGTAAGGAAATACCCAAAGGAACAGTTAAACCTGAGTGTTCTGTTGTTTACCAGGTTTGATGAAAAGTGCACAGTCGTAAGAAAATAAGACAGAAGGATATGAGCTGAGTAAAGTAACCTAGGGGCTGGTGGGGAATTTAGTAAGGGCTGTTCATTGGGGTCCTCCTTGAGGTCGCTCCATCTTCTGAGATAAGGATGCTTCTTTCCTCTGGGTGTAGGGAAGTCACTTCTTATAGGAGAGTCGCATGACCTGCCACACAGGAGGTTCAGAGAGTACCTTCTTCACCTGCCATTTCTTAGATTGCTTTAGCTTAAAATATTCAATATGCCAAGGTGTCATATTTTGGGGTGGCATGTCCTGAACCACATCAACCTGAAGCAAAACGATTCATAAACCAAAGAATAAGGAACAAACAGGCAGAGCTTTATTAGATAAACGGCAAAAAGCAGCTGAAGTGGAATTGCCCTGAGTCATAAAACTGTGCACCTGGATGGAAAGGCTGCCTCTTACATGAGGGAAATTTACAACAATTTAAAGCATAGTTTTGTTGAAAGAATTAACAAGGTTGAATATGGTGAAGTAGATGGCGTAGTATAAACCAACAGAAGCCATGTCATGATCCAGCAGTGGAAGAAGATGGGCCTGCTTCCACGAATGTCACTGGGAAAGTTGTGTAAACATTTGGAAGAAACAAATCAATTAGATCTTGCTCACACTGCACACCAAAATAAACTTCAAATGAATTTTACAGTTACACGTAAAAAATAATAAAAGAAACATAAGCGAATGTTTTATTTTTTTAAATATTTATTTATTTATTTTATGATAGAGAGAGAGGCAGAGACACAGGAGGAGGGAGAAGCAGGCTCCATGCCGGGAGCCCGACGTGGGACTTGATCCCGGGACTCCAGGATCGTGCCCTGGGCCAAAGGCAGGCGCTAAACCGCTGAGCCACCCAGGGATCCCCATAAGCAAATGTTTAGTTATTGTCAGGGTAAGGATTTTCTAAACATAATAGAAATGGAAGAAATAAAAAAGGAAATGTTTGACAGATTTAACTGTTTAAAAGTTAAGCCTGTGTGTTTCAAGCAGCATTGTGAATGACATCTAAATGCAGTGCAGTTTGCAGCAAATACGACAAGGGCTGTTATCATTCGTTGACATCTAAGGAGTTCTTCTGACCCAGTAAGAAAATTCTTTGGCACCCTGTAGGAAACTTGAAGAAGGAGCTAAGTCAAAGAAAAAGAAATACCAATGACCAAAATAACTGTACGGGAAAACAAGAAGTTCAATCTGAAAAACAATCAAGGAAGCTAGAATTACAATGTTATTTTTTACTCTTTTCAATCACACCCTTGGCAAGACTTCCATAGTACTTTTGGGGGGAGTAATTTGGCAATATATGTCAACAGTCGCGAATGATTTTGCATGCTGTGATTCACTTCTAAAAATGTGTCCAAAGGAAAAAAAAAATCAGAAATGTAAACGAATATTTGTGCACAAAGGTGATCAGTTGCTATATTATTTACAGAAATTCTCCCTTTACAGAAGAATTTTAAACTACACAGGCAGCCCCAAACAGGGGATTGGCTAAAGAAATGGTATTGTAAAGTGGGATGTTAGGCCTTTAAAATGTTTTCGAAGCTTGCTTTGTTATATTATAAAGGCAGGATCTAAAACTGGGTTCAAAGATGTGAATTCTATACAAATAAATATTTCAGTAGAGCTCCATGCAGAGCAAAGGGCCTGGCAGTAAATATACCAATATGCCAACAGTGGCTCTCTCCTACAGCAGACGTATGGGTGATTTAAATTTTCCTCCTTATACTTTCATGTATTTAAACTTTTTGTAGGATGAGTATATCCATTACTCTCATGAGGGAAAAAAGTTAATTCTTAAAATCTGCCTGTGTTTCAGTCTCCCATTACCTGGAAAATATTATTTTTCTCACAACTATGTCCCATTTCCTTTCAGAACATCAAGGTTCATATTTATGATCTTTTTCCAAGGACCAAATGTTGCTTCCTCATCTCAGACCATAATCCTTTAAATTCTCTTTCATAAGTTTTATTCCAATGGCACTTTGATTGAAGAGTTGCTGACGCATGTGTATGAATGGCCATTGGATTTATGGGGGCAGAAATTATATCCTTATCAAAGCCACACAGTGAGTTCAGCAATGAAACAGAACATTAAATAAATAGGCCCTAAAATGTGAGATGACTTATGTCCCCAAATCCAGATTTATGTATGGGTTCTATGTGGTAGGACAGGGATGCTGAGCAGGTGTATTTTTAGCATATCTCATTCTTTTTGTCTTTGTCAGTGAAGGAACAAATATTACAAAACGTATGGGCCCTCTCTCCTTAACATGGAAGAGATCAAATTCGAGATTCTGTGGGACTCGACATGGGGTATCAGGAGACTGGACACAGCAAAATTAGTACCAATGGACCAAACTGAGCAGCTCCAAGACTCCATTTTGTTCACAGAATCGCAGTCCATTGTTTCTCAGATGTTTGCTGTTATTGATGACACCTTCTCATTTTATTTCTGAAATCTTGAGAAGTTCTACATGGTCATTTTTTTCCCCGAGAGTAAATGGCCCTTTCTGAGATGTTTTCCCAGAAAGAGCTATGTCTTTCGCCCTTTAATCTTTGGGGGGCTCAGTGATGCTTTCTTGAGAGCATCTAACATTCTTTTTTTAAAAAACTACGTGACTCCTTTGGGCCTGCTAGGTTTTTCCTTGTCTGAGAGTCCCTCCAAATGGACACTTTTTGTACTGCAACCAAAGAATTAGTGTAAGCATTCCTGTATGCTTTAGCTTTTCAGCCAAATAACAAGAATCTGTTGGGCCCTTGTGGGTTTTGCCTTGCCCTGTGCTGACCCGGGGGGACCCTGTAGGATGTGATGCAGCCCCTGCCCCCAAGCTGCTATTGGTCTGTAGAGATGAAGTTTGGCGGCCTGGGCTGGTTGTAGAGTGGAAGGGCCAAGAAGATGTCTTGTGCCAAGATAGGAGCCAGTAGCACCGGAGGAGGTGGAGGTGTGTACTCCAGATGACCCAGGGACGGGGCAGCATGAACCCCAGAAGCACAGGACAGGGTGGCATGGAGACTCCTATGCTTACCAAAGAGTTACTAAATAGGTACCAGGTGATGTCCTAGGCAGTGGAGGGTTAAAATAACTGGTAGCGAAGACACTGGCCTCACTGGTATGGAATGAGTCTCTTGGGTTATGTAAGTACTAGAAGTGATAAGGTAGGTGCAGTTAGTTAACAATTGGAACCGATACTACCTCCTGAGTCCTGCCACCAAGCATAAGGTGAACATGGACCAGAGTACACAGCATCTCTCAAATTTGGGTAGAAATATTAAATGATAGAGAACACAGACTATTATTGGCCTCATTTTCTGTGTTGGGAGCCTCAAAAATACAATGTTACTCATGCAGTGATTGAAAATGTCTCAGTTCCATTTTGTTTGTAGAAGAATGGGACATTTTATTTCTTCTAGCTCAACATTCTGTTGAACCAGTCTGATGAGCGGTGACATGAGGCTGCCACCCATTGATCAGCTCTCACCTATCCTATCAAGTCTTCATTGTTGACTGAATGAAGTTACCTCCTTCTGCCAGATTGAGCTCGATGGCTAGTGGGTGCCAATGAATCCACACCCATATTCATGCTACTAGAGAAATATACTACAGTGCCTATGGCCTTGGAGAGACCCCCTGACCCACACCTCCCATCCAAGAGTAGTTCCCAGCCAGTTTTCACTCCCTGTTGCCAGGACCTTTCCCAGTTTCCAGACCTCTTCCATCCCCAGCTGAAGCAGGGATGCACCAAGAGAAAGTTCTGGAAGTGTGTGGAGACAGGAAGATCCCTCAATCCTTGAAGGACAGGGCTCTTCAGGCATGCAGCAGAAGTCCTCAACTCAGGCCCATGGGTGTCCTAAGTTTATCATAAAAACTGGGATAGTGCAGGAAGGGGTTTATAGCTTCAAGAGAATAAAAAATCTTTAGCCCAAGTGTTAGAATGGACCCGTCGCTCAGCTAAAACCCTTGCACAGCAGGAAAGTGACTTGGGAGCTGTTCCTCTCTGAGGCTGCCTAGGGCCCTTGCTCTGTGGTAATCTCCTTTGCCAGTTCTGGTCCTTAACAGGGATCCGTGCTGGCTTGCCCACTGTCACCTGGGACACGCCACACCTGTGCCAGGGCATGCCTGTCTGCATGGTTTGAGAGGCTCCAGCTCAGATCCCCGAAGCCCAGAACCTTGCCTATTGCTAGACAGCTTGGCCACCCCCGAAACATCTCGTGGGAAGGGCGTTCGGTAAATCCTGTTCCGGAAGCAATCTGTCACCCTACCAGTTTCCCATCAACATTTGCCAAGCCGTTCTGGCTTCTGGTGCAGAACTGACTTGTAGCAACGTGAAGAAGCTGGCAGCTTCTGAGACACGGTTCTCTCCCTTGTAACATCGTCAGAAGAGGCCCCAAGTAAAGGCAAAAACAAACCTCGAGAACACGATGTTCTTCCTAGTAATGTGACCAAGAAAGTGCAATCTAGAGGAAACTTGACAACTTGGTGATGGGGAACGTTATTCTGAGCTAGTGGGGTGAGGGTTCCCCCCGCCCTTTCTATCTGATTCAGCCTGTCCAGCACTTGAGATGCTCCTGAACTGAGCACCTACACCGTTGTCAGGAGCGTAACTCTCATCAGGACAAGCCATTAGCTACAGCTAGATTAAGAAGCAGAGGGGCTGCTCCCATATTCCTCTAAAATTCCGATTTCCCAGCAGCTGTCGCATAACTAAAGAATGGACCCACTTATGCCTTATCATGCTCACTATTTGTACTCAGTCCCTGGGTGGAGCCAAGGTGTGGAACAGGCTGGAGGGGCATGAACAAGGTGGGGTTGGCCATTTGCAGCCAGTCCTGGTCAGATCCAATGCTCCAGGGAGGAGGCTGTGAATCAAGTTTGTCCAGGAGGGCAGACTACTACGCTAACAAAGCCTCATGCGCCTGGAGGCAAAGAAGGTGAGCCATCAGTACTCCTAAGAGGTGTTGGCTTCCAGAGGTTCCCTTGAGACCAAGGATAACTAGTTCCCGGTGGGAGACATACTGTCTCCTCCACTCCAGCCCAGGACCCCTCCCAAGTTTTAGGACAAAATCAGAGTTAAAGAGACTCAGACTGAAGCAGAAGGAACCAGAAGGAAGCAGAGTCTTAACCAGGAAGTAGAGGCTCCTTTCCCACATCCCTTTCTCCCCAGGGTGGTGTGGAAGTGGGGAGGTGGTATATCCGTTCTGTATCAGGGGTCAGTAAGCTATGGCTTGACGTCCAGGTGTGGCCCTCAGCGTGTGTTTTCTAAACGAAGTTTTATTAGAACACCTTATGTTAATTTGTTTATGTATAGTCTCTGACTCCTTTTGCTCTATACCAGCAGGCCTGGGTAGTGGTGATGGAGGCTTCCTGGCCTGCAGAACCTAGAGGATATGATCCATTCCTTTATAGAAGTTTGTCCCCCATTCTATGCTGACAGTGGTACCTGAATGCAGAGGCCACCTTGGGAGGACTCAGTGGAGGACAACGCTCAGGCCCCAGAGTCAGGATTCTTTTGCACTTTTTTTTTTTTTTTTTAAGATTTATTCATTTATTTGAGAGAAAGAGTGCAGTGGGGAGGGGCAGAGGGAAAGGGAGAGAGACTTTTAAGCGGACTCTGCACTGAATATGGAGCCCAATGTAAGACTTAATCCCAGGACCCCCGAGATCATGACCTGAGCCAAATCCAAGAATTGAACATCTAACTGACAGCACCACCTAGATGCCCTTCCTTTGTTTGCACTCTTGACTCAATCATTTACTAAATGTTCGGCCTTGAGCAAGTTACTTTAAAACACCAGTGCCTCAGTTTCCTCATCGGGAAAATGGGCATCTGAGTCATTATTTCACAGAGGTATTGTGAAGCTTAAGTGAGCAGGTGTAGTAAGGCACATGGAAATGTGTCAATAAATCCACCTATTCTTTTTATTGAGATATAATTCACACACAATAAAATTCACCATTTTATTTTTTTTTTTAAGATTTAATTTATTCATTCATGAGAGAGGCAGAGACACAGGCAGAGGAAGAGGCAGGCTCCTTGTGGGGGGGCCCGATGCGGGACTCGATCCCAGGATCCCGGGATCATGACCTGAGCCGAAAGCAGATGCTCAATCACTGAGCCACGAAGGTGCCCCAGAATTCACCCTTTTAAAGTATACAATTTAGTGGTTTTCAGCATTTTCACAAGTTTGTCCTCACTAAATTGCAGATCATTTTCATCACCCCAGAAGGAAGCTCCTAAATGGTACCTATGCTGAGCTGAATGGTGACTGTACAAAGTACCCGGTCCTAATCTCTGTAATCTATACATGTGAGCTTATTTTTTTAAAAGGGTCTTTGTTGATGGGATGAAGTGAAGAATCTTGAGTTAGGGAAATTATTCTGAATTAATGCATTCCAGGCAGCCCCGGTGGCGCAGTGGTTTGGCGCCGCCTGCAGCCCAGGGCGTTATCCTGGAGACCCTGGATCGAGTCCCACGTCGGGCTGTCTGCGTGGAGCCTGCTTCTCTCTCTGCCTCTCTCTCTCTCTGTGTGTGTCTCTGTGAATAAATAAATAAAATCTTTTAAAAATTATATGAATTAATGCATTCCTGCATGTCATTAGAGAATCTCTGGCATTAAACGTCTATTTACATATGATCATATCTTTATAAGAAGTAATGGGTCTTTTTTTGAAGTTTTTATTTATTTATTTGACAGAAAGCATAAGCAGGAGGAGCTGCAGGCAGAGCGAGAAGCAGGCTCCTTGCTGAGCAGGGAGCCTGACCTGGGGCTCTATCCCAGGACCCCGGGATCATGACCTGAGCTGAAGGCTAGTGCTGAACCGACTGAGCAACCCAGGCACCCCAGACCTATGGGTCTTAAGATTCTTTGAAGGACAATGCTTTGACCATCTAATAATATATCAAAATTCTTTGGGTTTGCTTAAAAATACCATTCATGGATTTGGGAAGCTTCCATCACTCTGCCTGCTTGATGTTAAATGACACCAGGTTCTTTGGACCAACCACAGACACTACACCTCCGCTTGTTTTTTGCTCTTGCCTGTCCCCCCAACATTTTTGCACTCCCATTTCTTTCGCTGTTGGTAACTTCAGACAAAGAAGAGTTTGTATGGTCTTGTTTTTCTGTAGTGTCAGATAATGTAATTTTTGCCTTTGTGTGATGTGGGGTAGGATTATTAGAATTTTGTTCACTCTTGTTTTTGCTGTCGAGCAAGAGGGGAGGGGGAGGGGGAGGGTCACTAGGTCAGCACACACTGAACAATCCCGACTTTTGCAGCAAGGCTTTGTTTCGGGCTTTCGACCTTGTTGGCTTTGTAAGCAGAAGCCATGAACAAGGATGCTTGCAGAGAGAGGGGTAAAGACACTAAAAATAGAGAATTCTTTTGTAAAGCAAAACACGTCATTTGAAGGGCCACGTTGTCCTTGAATTTAGAGGCACTTGACTTTTCTGTGCCTCACTGAACAATGTTCCCATACAGATCTGAACTCGGATGGGCAGGGGTTACTATGGGTCAGTGCAGACAAGTCCAGTCTACAGGTAGAGGGGCTCTAGCTGTGTTCCCCAACGATGCCTTTAGTGTGTGTCATGTGTGAATCTTCCAAAGCCTCCATGAGCTCTGTGCCTAGCCAGAGTGCCCTGAGGCAGCCTCAGACTGAGGCTGAAAATCCACAGGGAGGCAGGGAGAGAGTAAGAAAAATATGGTGGATGGCTGCATTGGCCCTGGTCTGGCTTTTATGTTAGGTGGTGAGTTCAGGTGTTTATTATTATACTTCATAATTTATGCTACCTATATTCTCTGGGTCAAGAGACCATCTGGACCATTCTCTGAATGGATCAAGGATTGCCTTGATTTTTTTTTTAATCCCAAGCTATTTTAGAACCACTAGGATCTGAGTATTGAACTCTAACCTAACCCCGAGGTCTGGAAATTCCAGTACTATATGAACCCTCCCTTTAATATACCAGATTTCTTTACTCTGAGGAAACAGCCCTGCCCCTTGGGCCAGACAGGAGGGCTGGCTGATGATGGTAAAGTGGCAGACACATGTGAACATGATCATTAGTAATGGCGGCAAATGCTTCTGTAACACTCCATCCATTCTAGGTTTTCTTCTAAATGCTTTACAGATATTAATGCACTTCATCTTCACCATGACACTGTGAGGCAGGCACTGTTACTGTTCCTGTCTTACAGATGTGAACAGACTGACAAGTGGGCTAACTCGTCTGAAGTCCTACAGCTAAAAAGTGGTAAAGCAATGATTTGAACCCAGCTGTCCACACTCTTAGCCACTATATATTTTACTGGCCCCTTGAGAAGAAGTCAGCCACTATCTGCAAGTGTAGTGAGCCTGACTGTCGTTGTATGTCCTCAGATGGGCATTTGACAGTCACCTAACTGCCAGTCTTTGTGGGGTTGGCTGGCCTCTCCCTGAGAAAGCATGGTGGTCACCTCTACTTTTCCCTCTCAAACAGACCTTTGAGAAAATCCCTGGCTTCATTCCTAAGTGTTGGCTGTGCCATCTACCAGATGCTTTTGCTGCAGATTCCCAGTCTGGGTAAGGCCGCCTCCAAGCTCTAGATGAGCCAGCTCATATGCCTGAACACTTACTCAAAACTCCCATGTCCTGGGCTTGCCTCGCCACTTCTATCAGGTATCCCTGAGGCACCGTGGAGGTGTTTTTCAATCTTCATAATCTTATTTGAATGGATTTTATCCAGGAGGGATACCTTACATAATCAGGAAATTATATAACCTTTCAACCCAGGATGGCTTTCCTTAACGCTTGACTGCCGATCCTTTCCAAAGCCACACTTCAAGCCAAAAGATGATAATACAACTCATGTTCTACATTTCTATTAAAGTCCTGGAATTATAGAACAGACTTTGATTCTAAAAGGGCCAATACCACAGCACAGACATACTTCTTGAGCAGATGTGTCCTCCTCACGGAAGCTGCAGAACTGCTGTGACATGCCGGGAGCAAGAGCTCCTCCCGCGTGCGTTCCAGGGGGCTCAGGGCCTGTGTGGATTAGTGCCACAGCAGTGGAGTGGGTCAGGGGATGTGCTGCTTCTCTGCCGCCACCTTTAGAGACCGTCGACCTCTCAGAACTTGAGCTGGCATGATAGAGCTTTGCCCCGAAGAGTCCCATCAAGAGGTTACACAGCAGATTTGTTCCAATCTGAAGTCTGAGGGTCAGAACAGGGTGGCTGTCACAGAAGATGAGAGACAAGAAATAAGCCACGGGACCTGTGCCGGGTCTGTTCTTGGCCCCACTGTGAAATGCTCACCTTCCTCTGTGCCTCATAATTGGCACAGGGCTTCTCACATGTGGGGCAGGACCCGACAGGCTAGGACTTCTGCTCATGCTCCACAGGATTCCTGAAGGCACTGATCTGACATTAGAAAGCATTCAATCACATGGTGAGAAAGTTACTCCCTTTCCAGCTTTCCTTCATTCTTGGTAGTACGGTGTAGAGGGGAACTCCATTTGGGGCTGGAATGTCCTAAGCATTCACCCTGGTTTAATTTCCCCTTTGTAACTAAGAGTAGGCCTCAGGCATTGTATTTATTTTTATGGTTCCTTTCTCCTCATAGCAGACAGCCTTGGTTTTCCATTTACTGGAGTAACACATTTCCTTTTTAAGTGTTGAGTGTTAAGGGGCCCCTGGGTGGTGCAGTCGGTTGTGCATCAGACTCTTGGCTTTGGCTCAGGTCGCGATCTCAGGGTCGTGGGATGGAGCCCAGGGCTCCGTGCCCAGCAGAGTCTGCTTGAGATTCTCTCTCCTTCCCTCACCTCCCTCCTCAAATAAATTTTTAAAAAACCATTTAAGGGCCGAGTGTTAAAAAGTGAGTGGATTTTTTTTTTTTTTGACGTAATATACTGAGTCCTCAAGAGATGCCAGTGATGTGGGCCGAGGGACCACCCTGTAAGAACATCAGCCAGGTGCCTGGGATGGTGTCATGCAATACTCACCTGAGAGGCTTCAAAGTTGCTAATGCCACTTCGGGCCTCAGTCAGGACCAATTAAATTGGGACTCTAGGGGTGGGGCCCAGACATCAGTATTTGACTGTTGCCCATGTGCAGCTGAGCTGGAGAACCACTGCCCTGGGGTGCCCACCCACCATCAGCACCCGTGCAGGGGCACCATCCTCACTGCCCTCTGACCCTACAACTTGATCATATTCTCTTCTTTCTGTTTCCTGCCTCTCGCCCTTCTCATCTACCACCCCGCTTGTTTTGCTCTTCTTTTCTCATCCCTAACTTCCCTGCACCTGCTCCTGTTAGCGACCCTGTCCAGCACTGCTTCCCAGGTTAAGACCTTGCCAGCACCACGCGGTTGCAACCACCTTAGAAAATCTCCACGTCATACTCTTCTTCATCCGCCTGCCAACTCATAAGCTGCCAGTCCAGTTTCTGAACATCTAAGCCTTTAGGGGTGTGCTCTCTGCCAGCAACTTGTATTAACAACAATGATAATAATCATTATTGGGCTCTTACTGTGTGCATACCACTGTTCTAAGCACTTCACACGTATGAACTTACAGACTCCTCCCAGGGAGGTACCGTTTTGCAGATGCAGAAACTGAGGCACCGGGAGGTTACAGATCTTGCCCAGCGCTATACCCGCCCCTCTCCCCAGAGTGGCAGAGCCAGAATTCAAGCGCAGGCAGCCTGGCCCCAGAGCCCACAGTCTGAGCCAGTGGGAGCCCCCAAGTCCATTGCTCCAGGTCCTTACTCAGGTGCCCCGGCATGTGATGAATCAGCCACACACCGGGCAGGCTCTTCTCCACTGCAATGGGAAATTGAAATTTGGACCCACTGTCTATTTCAATGATGTTTGGAATTGGTAACTCTTTTTATTTTCCACTTCAATCATAGTATCTCAGTAGGAAGCCCACAGCTTTCAATCCCATCAAGACCGTAACTCATCACCATTCAGAAGAGATCAGCCTTAAACGATGCTGTATGTGCTGGCTGTCAGGACCAGAAATTGAAGATGAAAACGCCAGCACCATAATCGTTCTGTAACTGGCAATACCCTTGGCAGCCTCTGTGGTTCCTCATTAGTTTATCTGGGCTGTAGCCTCCGTGTTAGACATTCCAGGGCTTTAGCCGCCTTTTAAAAAGGATCTGATTCTCATTCCAGTGATTAATTGGAGAGAGACCTTTGGCCCCTTCCCGTTCCTTGCGGGAGAGCTCTATTTTTATGACAACTATTTCATTTACTTCCCCCCAACAATGCTGTTTCACTGGGAATGAGCCCCTCTTCATTTTTTGTGAGTAAAGAAATAGAGGCTCAAGAACTTATGTTTCCTGTGCTTGGGAATACATGGGAGGGGAGGGGTTGGTGGGGACAGGATTTGAAAGCAGGTGTACTGAGCTGCAAAGCCCATGCATGCTTGCTTATGTTGTACCCACTCCCAGTTGGATGAGGTTAGATATTAGGGGGGAAATCCTTGGAAAGCATAAGTGAATATAAGGAACATAGGATAGGCCTGGCTTCTCTGTGGCTAGTAGATATGAGCCAGCCCACCATCCCCCCACCCCACACTCAGACCATTTGGATACGGTCCTAACTGTCACCTGCCTGTGCTCACGCTTCTAGGCAAAAAGGATGTGAGGCTGTTTGCCAGCAAGTGTGCGCACTCAATGTGTCCCAAGACTGGGAACAGGCAGTGCTGGTCTGTGACTTCTCATAGGGCAAGGCCCTGGGGCCAGTATCTTCAGCATCCTTCTAACCCCTCTCTGCCCACTGCCAAACTCCAACATCTTCTTGTAAAATTATTCTAAGGACTTAACAGTCACCCTAAACTAATGATCGGTATGATAGGCTAGAACAATGTTTCCACAACTCTTCTCTGCATCAGAATCAAAAGGCTTGGTAAACACAGATCACTGCACCTGCTCCTAGATTTCTTTTTTTTTTTTTTTTTAAGATTTTATTTATTCATGAGAGACACAGAGAGAGAGAAAAAGAGGCAGAGACACAGGCAGAAGGAGAAGCAGGCTCCATGCAGGGAGCTTGACGTGGGACTTGATCCGGGGTCTCCAGGATCAGGCCCTGGGCCGAAGGCGGCGCTAAATCACTGAGCCACCCGGGCTGCCCTGCTCCTAGAGTTCTGACTCAGTTAGTGATGCCAGGGCTGCTGGTCCAGGGGCTATGCTGGGAGAACCAATTACATGTGTACTCACGGTGTCAGCTAATTAGGGACCCTGATGATGGGAAGTTTCAGCCATGTTGGGGAAGATGTCATCAGAAGATGGTGAGGAAGACATTTGGGGTAGGCAGGCTCAGGCTTTTGTCCTTCTCATCATCGTGGTAGATAATGACCTATCTCATTTACATGCAGTAGCTTTACCTGTTCCCACAGAGGTAATAAGCCCTTGCTCTCTGCATCTCTGAGCATGCCTCCCTCTGTGGATGAGGTGACCTTTCCTCCTCATTATTTTGGATTCCCATATGAATGCATCTCAATCTAGGATGTACATTGGAATTATCTGGGAGTCTTGTTAAAGTGAGAATTCTGAGTTTGTAATTTTGGGGTGGGGCCTGTGATTGCACACATCTGATGAGCACACAATGTCCCAGGTGCTACTGGTCTATGGACATGTGCACATTGCATAGCAAGGGATAGCACACCTGGGGAGAATATTCTGTATTACAGCTATATGCATCAGTGGCTCTTGCGCCTGCTGGATAGTAGAATCACCTGGGGAGCTTTTAAGACCATGGGCTACACCCCTCAGAGATTCTAATTTAGCTGTGAGCATTGGAAATTTATCTATTTATCTGGGAGAGAAAACAAGCAGGGGAAGGAACAGAAAGAGGGACAGTCACAAGCAGACTTCCCACCGAGTGTGGAGCCTGATGTGGAGCTTGACCTCATGATCCTGAGTTCATGACTTGAGCAGAAACCGAGAGTCAGACACTTAACTGATTGTGCCACCGAGGTGCCCAGTGAGCACTGGGATTTTTAAGCCCCAGAGATTCCAATGTACAGCCAGATTGAAAGTCACTGGCCTTTACAAAGTAAAAAGGTGAATCCTTTTAGGAGCTCAAATAATTCAATGGCTTGGACTAGGTTGGCTGGTTGCCTGGAACCGGGCATGACCAGTTCTGGAAAAGGGCTGCAGACAGCACCTGGGGATCTTGCTTAAATACAGCTTCTATCTCAACAGCTTTGGAGAGAGACCCAGGCTTCCAAATTTCTAATATGAGGTGCCCAGGTGTCACTACTGCTGCTGGTCCAGGCTGGTGCTGCATCTCAAGGCTTGACCACAGGGCCCGCGTGATGCCCATTATCTCTGGCAGCAGTGACAGCAGGCAGCTTTCCTCATATTGAAGATCAGAGACATTTTAGTCATCACCTCCTCTTCCTTTAAACACCATCTTGACAGATATCTCTGTCATTCAACTCGGTCTCGACATGGGACACTGAGCAAGACAGGTCAGTTCTCTTTTTATAACATTTGATCTTTTTTTTTCCTTTTCCCTGCACAGTACGAGATGCAAAGAATCTGATTCCTATGGATCCAAATGGGCTTTCAGATCCTTATGTGAAGCTGAAACTAATTCCTGATCCCAAGAATGAAAGCAAACAGAAAACCAAAACCATCCGCTCTACACTGAATCCCCAGTGGAATGAGTCTTTTACATTGTAAGTTTTGTCTTCTCTTCCCAGTTGAATTCCCTCCCTACACATCACAGAACTGCCCACCTCACTGTGAGAGGTGATGAGGTGGACCTGTTATAAATGTCTTTAAATGTTGCTTCATTCCTAAGGCTTTCTCAGGCCACGGCTAAGTGGTAGCTGCCGTCACCTGTTATACCAGATGGTAGCCAAGAGTTACATAATGCAGGTCCCGCAGATTATCATCAATACCTACCATGTACAGAAAGATTCATTTATGTTAAAGATGATGTAAAAGTATATAAAGCATGTCCCACTTCTTTTTTTTTAAGATTTTATTTATTTATTATGAGAGGCAGAGAGAGAGAGAAAGAGGCAGAGACACAGGCAGAGGGAGAAGCAGGCTCCATGCAGGGAGCCCGATGTGGGACTCCATCCCAGGACCCCAGGATCACACACTGGGCTGAAGGCAGATGCTTAACCACTGAGCCACCCAGGGAACCCCACGTGTCCCACTTCTTAATGGACTTGAGTCCTATTGAGGCTTTGGAAGAAGGTAAGGTAATAAATTAAATAATAATTTTTAAAACAAGGAATACAGGAGTCATGTGCTGTTGCCACTGAAATGGGTACATCATCCTCACCTTTTAGCAGGGAAGGCTTCCTAGAGGAGGTGACATTTTAAACAAGGCTTAAAGGAGTGCCAGGATTTCAGAGGCAGAGACAGTAGAAGAGAAAGAAGGAAGGACACAGTGAGAAGAAGGAGTGGCATAACATCATCAGGGACAAGGAAGCACTTCTGCAACCGAGCACAACCAAGTGGTCATCCGTGTGGACTAGAACAGCACATCCGCTCCACAGGGAGTGGTTTACCTATGGATGACCAGAAAGGTAGCTCTTTTATATAGAACAGAGGTGAGCAAGTTCTGTAAAGGGACAGTCAGTAAATACTTCAGGCTTTATACAGTCTGTGTTGCAAGCACACAGCTCTGCTGACCTAGAGCCAAAGCATTCATAGACAGTACGTATGCAAATGGCCATGGCTGTGTTCCAGTAAAACTTTATTTACAAAAAACAGAGGGCCAGATTTGGCCTCTGGGACCTTGTTTGCTCTCTGCCAGTCTAGGGCTTTGGCTGCTGGGGGCTGGTACTCTGTTGGCAGTAGGGAGGGAAGTACATTGAATATACTACTAGTTTTTTAATCTCAGACTCCTCTATCATGAGCATGTGGTAGCCCCCAAGAAACTGTGGTCTAGATAACCTTGTGTTTGTGTCCGTCTGTGTGTGCTCTTTTGTAGCAAATTAAAACCTTCAGATAAAGACCGCCGGCTGTCCGTAGAGATCTGGGACTGGGATCGAACAACAAGGAATGATTTCATGGGCTCCCTTTCCTTCGGAGTCTCAGAGCTGATGAAGATGCCAGCCAGTGGATGGTAAGGACACCGCAGATTGAATATGCAATTTGTCAATCAAAGGTTAATAGTCTCAGAAACATTAGTGCCCCAGGAGATTCAGAAAACAAATGGCTTCAGTCTGCAGTGACGATTGAGCATGAGGTTACCTGGCTGAAGTCTCCCCACAGGACACATTTTAGAAACAGCCAGGCTAGGGGTTGGAGGAGGGAAGTTGCTGACTCTGTCATACCAACACAGCGTTCGTAACCCTTCTTCTGTCCCGTGTCTCCCACAAAGGTACAAGCTGCTTAACCAAGAGGAAGGTGAGTACTACAATGTACCCATCCCAGAAGGGGACGAAGAAGGAAACGTGGAGCTCAGACAGAAATTCGAGGTGAGGATATTAAGGAAATTACTGGAGCCGCCTTTCCTTTGGTGAGCTTGACCTCAGGAAGGGCCTGGGTTTTGCGGTCACACCTGCTAGGCGACCTAAAGCAATTGAAGTGTGAAGCTTTTCCTTTATTTGAAAATAGAAGTGCTGCATGATCAGCTTCCTTTGCAAGCTGGGTTAGCGTTCTAGGCCTGCGATGGTTGTGAGAACAGAAACGCGACCTATCCCCGGAATCAGCGTCATTGATTTGTGCATAAGAAATTGCTTGGCACATCAGTGGGGGGGACAGGCAAGGTTCCAAGTGCGGTGTTCTCATTAGAAAGAAGGACTGTGCTCCTCCAAATGGCAGGAGGACGTGCTGGCATTAACTCGGGAGGTGGTTTGGGTGTAATTAAGCTCTCAGGCCGGCGTCTTCACTTTTGCTCCCCAGCTTTAGAAAAGGCCAGCTCTTTGTCTCCTTCCTCCCGAGTGTCTGTGTTTGCCTTGGGTCCCAGATTCATCTGTCTTCTTCCTCCCTCCTCCTCTGTCCCCCTTGTCCTCCTCACTTCCTTCTTCTTCTTTCTATCCATACTGCTCTTCACTTACCAGACATCTCGGCTTTTAACGCACATTCTCTTCTCGGAGTATCTGCCTTACATTCCAGGTCACAGCTTTTTTTTTTTTTTTTTTTTTTTTTTTCTATTTCTCTAATCACCTGCATTTTGGCTGTTTGAGGGAGTCGCACAGTAGGCGTAACCGTCTATGTAACCGGCTCATTTCTTTTTGAATATTTCTGTACCTCAGGCTAATTAGGATTTTCAGAATTCCCATCCCCTAAAGAAACATGTGCGCACACACATAGACACACACGTGTGCTCAGAGATACTGAACTGTGGCTGAAATGTCGACACTAATGAGATGCTGTTGGTTTTGTTTCCTCCCTCTCTAGTTTCCTTCTCTGAAATAAAGGTTTGTCCCAAAGAAACCTATAGATCATATGGAGGTAGAATGAATTCTTAAGGATGTAAGACAGAAAAATGTTCAGAGTGCTTTCTTCAGGCTGATACTTGGTTAAAGTGGATGTTGATGGCAAATACTTAAGGTCAGGGCTGTGAGCCTGGATGCCCTCGGGAGCATAAATGAGTCACAAAGAATATCAGTAAATGGCAACAAACAGCAGGGCTCAGGATTGGTGACAGCAGGGTGGGGGCTGGATTAAGCTGGTGAACACAAGCCCTGTCTAAAGGGGGTAGCCTGGGCTACTCAGCATCTGCTGATCCTTGCCATGCACAGAGGAGGGTCCTATGCCACCTGATGTTCTGGTTCTTCAAGAGAAGCCAAAAATCCAGATTTTTTTATATGACATCTTCTGACTTATTTTAATATTGGCAACTAATTAAAAGTCAAAGCTTGGTGTACGCCAAACACATCTATTGCTATAGACACAGGTAAAATTCAGTTGGAAGTAACCGTCTTGCAATTTCTACTCCTAAAAAATATAGAAGAAAAAGAAATTTATAAGTAAAGTGAAGTTCTTTCCAAAGGGGCCTGGTAATAGAGGCATTCAAGTGCAAAACTGTGTTAAGGCTTGGGATAGCTGCAAGTATCTATGCCAGACAAAGCTGTTTATTTATTTATTTTTATTTTTTTCCTTCACTTCCTCCTTTAGCTACTCCTACCTCCGCCTCATAGCTCAGAACAGGAGCCCCGTCCCCAACATCACACCACCTCTGTGAAGGATGAATCTTTCCAGAGAGTTTTGGGACCCCAAGTACCAGCACTCCTCAGATGCCCCAGGCAGGAGAGATTGCTGAGAAACTAGACGGAGCCTTGCTGAATTTCATGCCATAGTTTTAGGTCGTTAGCAACCAACAGGTCAGGAACTGCTGGTATAGAACACAGTTGAGGGAGGAGGAACAGTATTGGGACATCTTGATGGTGTCACTCTTGGAAATGTCTGAGACTTAGCTTTGCTGACAGAGAAATATTGACCCACTTTTCATGCTTCATTTCCATGGCTTCCTGATGAGTAACCTTCCTGTTTTTCTGGGCAGTGAGTCTAGATTTTTATAAAGGTCAGAGTTCCAAACTCAAAAAAATGGGAGGGGGGGGGCTAGGTCAGAGGGTTTGAGGCCAGAATTGCATTTCTCTCTAGAGGCTCGTTAGAGGCCATGTGTGTCATGCTGGTTACTCTTCTCCCTCCTGGCAATGTACTTTACACTGGAGCTCTGCTAGCCCCCAAGGGCAAGTGCAGCAGAGACACTGAGCCTCTGCTGTCTAGCTTACTGACTTCTGTGCTCAGAGCACCTGCACGAACTACATTTGGGCTTTTTCTTTAAACATGTTTCAGCCCCTTAGATCTTGCTGGAATTGCATTAGCTCATTTACTTAGAGTTGCAGGAGACCAGACAGAAAGCCGCTAGATTACAGTAGTGTCAAGGAGATGCTGAGAATTTTTCCACAGCTGTTGTGTTGCATTTTAAATGGAATATTCAGATCTGATTTCAAGCAGGAGTTATCACGTAGCTGTGTGCTGTTGAGGTCCGTAAACGTGAAACTTGTAATATTTTCCTGCTTATAAGGAAGCAGCGTGCCTGAGTAGAAAGGCTGTGTCCACATTTGAGCAGTTCAGAGTCACAGCCAGCCTCCCCAGACAGGGTGCCACCAGGCACCAGGGTGCAGTTTGGAGAACTTTCTCTAATACCCACCCCATTCTTCCCTCTCCATTCCTGGCCATGGTATGACTGCTTCCCAGTGTCCGTAGACTCACCCCTCTGTCCACATCTCTCCATGTACTTGCCATCCTGACTTGCCTTTCCATCATCCAAGTCCTCTTCTCCTCCCCACAGTCTTTAAGAGATACTTTCCCACCCTCTGGTAACAGTATGATTCAGCTGAAATTTTTAACTTAAAGTTCCATGGTGAATCATGACTGGGCATCACTCAGTGGTGTTGTCCACAGGGTTATTGTTCTTTCCGTGCCCAGCTCTGTTATCTAATAACTAAGTGTGGTTTTCAAGTCCTCTTCCAGGAATCAAAAGTCGCTCAATCTGATAGAATAAAAATCCAAACAAACGAGGCTTCAGAGCCCTGTCACCGTGTTAGCATTTATCTGATAACATGGGGAAAAATTTCAAATTTATTGTTGATTCCAGAATTCAGGCAAACAGAATGATCAGTGAGTAAAAGCTCTTAGGAGACAAGGAAATCCCAGGATGGTTGGAAATGACCTGATTCCGTAATGCACTGTGCCCCTAGAGCAGTTTATCTGTGTAAAAGACAAACCAGAACCTTGACCTCACTGTCACAGACAGTCCATCCCTGGGCCTTTACCCTGTTCCCTATTTGTCTTCAAATAAAGTCTACATACTTCCTGATTCACAAACATAAGTTATGTATTTGTTGATTTGTTCAATAATAAGGCTCCAGTGATGAATAAAGCAAACATTTCCTCCTGTCTGTGGAGCTTACATCTATACCTTTGGGCCTTTGAGCTTCAGATCTTTTTGGAAACGAGGCAGGAAGCTTCTTGAGAAATAAGCTTATCCTAACCCTCCATGCTGGTCAGTGATTTCCCCAGGACCTCCCCTCACAACTGATAAGATCTAGGACTTGTGTTCCTCCTGCTACTGAGCACCCCCTCCCTGCGTTGAGGCTCGTGGCCAGGGCTGGAGAGAGGGCCTTCCTTTGCCTCGAAGTGCCCAGAGGATGGTGGTTTAGTCCTTGCTCAGCAAACTTTCTATAAAGGGTCACATAGTAGATAGTTTAGGCTCTGTAGGCCTCAGAGTCTCTGTCCCAGCCACTCACCTCAAAAGCAGCCACAAACAACAGATAGATAACAGTTGTGTGCTAATAAAACATTATTTATAGAAACAGGTGACAGACCAGATTTGGCCCATGAGGCTAGTTTAATCCCAGGTTGAGCCCACAAATTCTTACATGGAATCAAATCCTGGCCCTGCCATGTATTAACCACATGACTTCCCTGTGCGTGTCCTTCACTGTAAAAGGGAATAATAATAGCATTGACTTAATGGTATTGTTTTAAAGATTAGATTAGGTTGTCGTTAGAAATTTCCAAAAGCAGACTTTCATACTAGTGTTTTATCATCATCCTCAATATGTTTCATTGTAGAAACTGGGTTACAGAGGGGACTTTTCTTAAACTTCTAGAGCTTCCAGAAGAAAAAAAAAATTTTTTTTCTTTTTTTTTTTTTTTTTTAATGTTGAAATCGTGTTCTAAATGACGGGTGTGTTCTGTGTCCTTGGTCCAGCCACATGATGAAATAGATACTGATGAAACTTGATCACCATTTATAACATGTTTTTATGGGAAAAGTAGATCTTCGTTTACATTTAGATGGATTTCTAGAATGTGTGTGGGAATTGGGAACTTTGTAACTGGCAGTGGGTCAGGTAATCTCTGGATGAAGCAGGGTTACAGGGGAGTTGTCAGGGGAGCAAAAGGAGTCTCACCCTGAGGAGCCAGTCTGCACTGACATTTCTCAGCACTGTAGTTTGGTATAAGGTCCTGAGCAAAGACTCAAAAGTGAGCACAACTGAAAGATGTGTGATGTGAACCACACCGAGAACGAACCCAAGTATAGTCATAAGCATAGCAGCAGTTAATGGTTCATCCGGTTAACAACAGAAATGGCACAGTTGGTTTATTAGTGATTGTGTTCACGTGAAAAGTCTAGCATTTCTGTTGGTGTCCTGTTGTTCTTTTGATCTTTTACCAAATCTGGGATTTGAATAATTCACATCTTGAGCTATGCCTAGGGAGTTTCTTCCAGTTTGAAGAAAAGTATCTTCTGACCACATCTTTTCCTCATTTCAAACATTTCCAGAGGATCTTATTCGTCTGTCTGCATGGTTATTAGTGAGGCTGAGCATTTTTGTGTTTCATCAGTATAGTCGATTCTTCCCCTGAGCCATTGGGCCCACATCTACCTTTCTTCCCAGCCAAGACCTTCTTCTCTGATCCTCCCCATAGAGAAATGGAGCAGGAGGGCTGATGACCCGAGCCCTGGATGAGACCCTGGACCTGCCTCCCTCAGGCCCACAGCACCACGAAAACCACTTTCCACCTCTGCACATTTCCTACGTCCATATTTAACAAATAAAACCCGAATTCTCTCATTTTGCTCCAGTACCACAGTCCCTACCTCTAATTTGTATTTTGATGACTTTTAGCTACAAATGGACTTAATATGAACTCATTTCTCCCAGTGGGGTTGCTTGTCTTCTCTATATGTTGTTTACAGTTATTGGAGATGCTGCCATAAAAGAGCCAAGCAGCTCTTCTTAAAAGGGGGCAACACCATTCTCTTCTGCCCAGTTGGTGAGGCTTTTTGTTATTTTCATCATTTGCTTTGGGTAATTAAAGTAGAACAAAATGAGAAGCTAAAAGCACCTGAGTCTTTTTTTTCTACTTGCCATCCACTGCTGCTGTACTCTAGGGTAAGTTAAAATTGAACATTAAAAAAAAAGTTAAAAAGCAAAACAGACGTATTTGTAGCAGAATTAAGATCGCCAAGAGGCAGTGTGCTTTGGGCTTTGTCTGCAGTGGAATATTTCTGTTGTCAGAAAATAATGGAAAGCAATGTCCCATTAGAGAGCTGGCAAATGATACATCATAAATAACTCTCTGTGGAGTGTCAGGATTCAAGAGAACAAGATGGATGCATTTCAGTTGCAGTATTGCTCGAAACAAGTGTGAGCTCTCTACAGAGACCTACTTGCAGAGTTCTCTGAAGAGAGAAACTTACGATCAGGTGTGAAGGATGGCAGCTGCTCTGGGGGCGAGGTCTTGACCCACCCACCCATCCTGCCCCTTCCGCGAGAGGTATGGTGCTGGCGAGGACAAAGATGAAACCAGCAGTGGGCACAGGGAGTGACCCCTAAGCTTCAAGCTTTTAGCTACAAATGGCCTGTGCTGAGCACTCAGACCACTTGGGTTTGAGAGGTGGCCCTGTGTCACTGTATGAGCCCCAGTCCAGGAGCCCTTCTGCTGGGGTTTGGATCCTGGCTTGTCCACATCCTCACTGTGTGAACTTGGACACATTACTCCATGTGTTCAGCATGGTATTCTAGAAAGAGGATACAATTGGAAATAGTCATGGTTTCACATCCTGGCTGTACCATTTACTAGCAGTAGTGACCTTGAACAAGATGCTTAAATTCTCTGATCTTTCATTTGTTTTGTGTGTGTGTGTGTGTGTGTGTGTGTGTGTGTGTGTGTGTGTGTGAAATGGGGATAGTAGTAGTACCTACTATATATAGCAGTGCTCTGAGGATTAAATGAGCTCATTTGTATAAGTTGCCTAGCCTAGCACCTGGCATATAGTAAGTACTCAATAAATGTCCGCTAGGACTTTTGTTGTTGTTGTTGTTGTTGTTTTTCGTTTTATCATATCTGATTCTATAAAATGGACTTACTCAGATTTGGTATAGCTTACATTTATGAAAACTTACAAACTCTGACACTACCCTTGTACATGCAAAGAGGTGCTATGCTACAGAGAGGCAAGAGCATTTGAGAATGCTGTTTAGAGAAGTTTTGTCAAGGAGTCATTCCTGAGAACAGACCAGTAGACTGATTGTCCCAGCATTCACAACTCTCTAGGGCCCGAAGTTTAAACTCCAGTTCCCTGGAGGCAGGCTTCCCAACCTGTCTCTGCTTCAGCTTTGTTTTCTGTCCAGGCTATGTTTCAGGCTGATTTGAACTTGAATGCTCACCCAGTTGGCAACTTTGCCGGTGCCACCCTCAGCCTGACTCCTGCCCATGGGTCATCTGTGCTCTGCCCCAGGACCTCAGTTCTCCCCATTTACAGACCATCATCACCATCTTCATCTGACTTCATACCCAGCCTTTATCTTCAGATGATCTAGAAACACCAGAAATTCTTCAGCCTGTTGAATAGGGGCAGCCTATAGGAACCAAGCCTGTTCTTCTTTGGTGGTTTGAATATATCGTCAGCTATATAATCACGTAATCTTAAATCCCAAAGAGTGAATAGCTGCATTTTCCCTTACCTTGAAAATCCTCTAGGGCTGCACTGTTCAGTTCAGCAGCCATTGGCCATATGAGTCTATCGAGCACTTAAAAATGTGGCCGGTCTGAATTGAGATGTTCACCAAGTATGAAATACACACTGGATTTCAAAGACTCAGCAAAAAGGAAAGAGTGTAACTTCATTAATAATAATCTGTATATTATATATTGAAATATCTTGGATATATTAGGTTAACTATGTATTTAACAAATCTATTATTATGTACTTCTATATATCAATATTAAACGTTGAAATCAGTTTTACTTGGTTAAATTTGTAATGAGTTTCATAGGAAATTTACATTTATATATGTAGCTCACATGGCTTCTATAGGATAGGGCTAATCTAGAACATTCCTCCCAGGAAATATAGCTTGTCATGGGACAGGGACTGAAATGCAAAACCAATGACTTTCTAATGTATTTTTCCTGGGCTTCTAAATCATCTGTATCCAAGAGAACTAAATTTCAGAAAGTTGATTCTCTCAAGATTCTGGGTATATTGCTAGGCCCAGATAAGTGTGAGTGTGTGTGTGTATTTTTGGCATGGCCAAATAACTATTAGACAAATGTAACAAGGCTGGGATAAAATTTGAGTTACTTAATAATTTAATAATACACATTTCTAATAATAGTCCCAGAAGTCACAGTGAAATCCACTGAGAATTCAGTAATTAGAAAGCTGAGAACAGAGGATCAGAACTCTCATTGGGCCCTCCCTTCTAGACAAAATGTTGCTTTACCTCATGGGCTATGCTAACTGTATTACCTAAGGGCTATGAACCCATGAGCTCCATTAATGTTAACAGATACTTTGGAAAGAAGGTGACTCTAACTTTCCATAGCTGAAATGTTTTATTTGAAAGACTTTTTTGAATGTATTCTACAAAATGTCCATTGGTCAGAATCTGAAGGAGAATTAGCAGTGGCTTCTGTGATGTCTGCGTCTTCACAGTTTTTGTATTTGTGACCACTCAGAACCATATGGAGGTCTAAAGCAAAAGAAGCCAAGCCAAAATTGATGAGCATGTTCCATTAGAATAAGCTTTTATGGGATTGGTAATAGAGATCCAGAAACTGCTAGAAAGACACATCACCCTAGAGATTCTGCAGATTGCCTTAAGAACACACACATATCTACTTTTTATTTATTCCAGAGAAATGCTTTGAGATTGTCCCTGTTATTAACAAATTAATATCCACTTACTATTGTAGTTAAAGTTTTTAAATCAACGTTGATAAGATTCTGTTACTAGGCTATATGTAGAAAGAGCGAGCAAGCATTTTCCTGTTTACTATTACTGAAATTGGATTTTCCAAAAGCCTCTATTGTCTTTGAAGACTTTATCTAATTCAGAATGTTCTTCTCTGGATGAGAAAAAAGAAAATAGTTCATTGGAGTCATTCCTGTCTCATTGGAGACCCTCAGATAAATTGTAGCTATTTGTTGATCTGATCAGTCCTGCTACTGTTACTATGGAAACCTGAGTACTTTCCAGTGACCTTTTGGACTCAAAATCTGTGAGCCCCAATATAGTCTGCTTTTTTTTGTTGTTGTTGTTTATTCATTTTGGTCCCTAAATAGCTTACTTAATTACTTTCTGAACCAATGTGATATTAAGGGGGAAAGTCTGTGAAATGCACATCCATTGAAGGATATTTTAATCTTTATATTTCAGCTCTTAGAAGCAAAATCTTAAACTGAAATCGGACAAGGTTTAGTGTTGGAAACCTTTTTCATGCATTCATTAGATCGTTGTCAACAGTGGTTAACACTACCACTCACCTGAGCAGACTCAAAGAAAGCTTCCAAAAGCAACTGCGCAGAATTTCTGATTAGTCCATAAGGGAGAGTGAATGCATTTATATCCTAGCATTGGCAACATGCTTTCAGTTTAATTTCTCTTATGGAAATGACTTTGGTGGGAAACCAGAAAAAAAGACATTCCAGTTATCTGTTCCATCCTAATGGATTCCTGAAATGACATAAAAAGCCTTGTGTTTATAGCTATGGGGTTGGCCTTAAGGGTGGATGTTGCTGGTTCAATAAACAGGGCAAGCCTAATATTAAATATTAAAAGCAGCTATCCATGTGTACCCAGGCCCTGGCACCCATAGGAGATTGGCAGGTCAGGAACTTAAAGGAAGAAAGGAAGGTAGAGCCAATGTCCCTTGGCACAGAGACATGGCATCTAAGCCCTGATACAGGTCCCTATGGTTCTAGCCTAAGCACCAAAGAAGCAGCTAAAGCCCCTTAACAGAGAAAATCCTAGAATAAGAGTGACTTCACACATAATGTTGTTTGCTGTTCCCCAAAGAACATGTCCTACAAAGAATTAGAATTGGGGTCTAGAGAGGTCAATCCCGAGGATTCTGAACTCCCTGGGTATCCTGAAAAAAGAAAGTGGTGAGCACTCAGTGCTTCAGATCCTTGCAACTCCAAGTATGGTACATGGACCAGCAGCGTGAGCATCATCTGAAAGCTTACTGAAAATGCAGAAACTCTGGGGCCCCTTGGTGCCTCCGATTAAGTTCCGACTCTTGATCTCAGCTCAGGTCTTGATCTCAGGGTCATGAGCTCAAGCCCCACATTGGGCTCCATGCTGGGCATGGAGCCTACTTAAAAAAAAAAAAAATGCAGACTCTCAGACCCCATCCTAGACTTTTACCAAGTCAGAATCTGCATTTTCACAAGATCCCCAAGTGGTTCCTGTCCCCTTTAAAGTTTGAGAAATATCATTGGAGAGGATGTAACCTGGTGACTAATGAGTGAATAAATTTATATCCTCCAGCAGTTGTAGAGGTGATGAGGACAGACTTCATTACACCCAGTATCCAAGTTCAATGGGACGGGGACTGGCACCCAGCCACCTGCTTTTGTACAGCCCATGAGCTAAGAATGGTTTTAATATTTTAAATGTTTTTTTTAAAGGTGATACTCGTGACCCTTGGAAATTAGGTGAAGTTCATATTCCAGTGTCTGTAGAGTTTATTGAAACAACCACATTCATTGGTTTATTGTCACTGGGTACTTTCCTGCTACAAGAGCAGAGCTGAGTGTCTGTAATAGAGACTGTATGGCCTACAAAGCCTAAAATATGTGCTGTTTGGCCTTTACAGGAAAAGTTTATAATAATAGAATATCAGAAGTGGGGGAGATGTTTAAAATTACCTCTATGGATGAGAAAACAAAAGCACAGAAAGGACTTGGTCCAGCTGAGGTGTAGTACGACCCAGATCTCTCCTGTTTCCTCTCATTCACCCTCCCTGTGACACCACGTTCCTGTCCCCTTCACGCACACATCATGCTCTTGCATGCTCCTTAGTACTTGCATTCCCTTGGAAAGACTCCCCTCTTCCCCTCCACTCTCAGCCTCAAGCTTTCCAAAGCCTACCCATATTTATCTAATTCTTAAGCCTTTTAAACCAGCCTAAAATTTCCTTGTGCCTGCTAAGATGCTCACTTGCTGGTCACACCTGTAAAATTTGTTACCTTCATCTCATTCTGGAGAACCTCAAGTCCTACTCTGAATGCTTCAGAACCTAAACCTATTTGGCTCTCCTCGACAGCCCACAGGAGGATGGCTCACCTGATGGAGGTCTTCCAGGGGAGAGGCCATTCTGCAGCCCAGAGAGTCTCCCTCCTTCACACCTAAGTCCCTTTATCCTGGGACAGAACCACATGTGTGATGAATATGGTCATGCTCAGAGGTGGACCAGCTGGCTCCTTTCTCATACTTGGGTTCCAAAAATGGATAGTTCTGAAAGTTCCCAACTGGTGAATGCTATGTCTTGAGAACGTTGCTGAGTAGGAATAGGGGATGTGAGATCTTTTACTTTGTCTCCACTCTGTGGGTAATATTCGTGACCCTCACAGTGGAGGAGAAGAAGAACTTTCTTTCTAGCCTGAACCCAGTAAACCATAGATGAGCAGACATCTGACTCAGGACACAAGTCAGATCTAGTAGTTTCTCCATCCAGTTCTTGAGACACCGATCCAGCCTCACTACTGAAAAGATTATGGCTCTTGCAACGTGACATGACATTAACATGGGACCACAGTGGCCTCAGAGAACTCAAAATGGAAGCTCCCAAATTGAGGCCCAGGAACCGGTGACTGGGTGCTTATTTCGGTTTTATTGATGGGTTTTGTTTCACACATGAGGTCTCTGCCCTTTAAGACGATTGCCTTAATAGACAAAGGATTGTGCTCTTCTCTTCCTACCTTATCAAGCCAACCAGGTGGAGTCAGGGAGGGCCATTGCTCAGGACCTCAATGAGTTCAGTGTCTCTCGTGTCCATTATTGAAAACTGATTAGTTAACATTTAGGCAGCTGTCAGATATTTACCATCTTCACTTTGCACAGAGGTGCTCTGCTTCCTCACCTCCCATCCAACATCCAGGCGTGAGGTCCAGCATGTGTTCCCTCAGAGTGCTCATGGATGTGTGGAGAGAAAGGGTCTATGGGTGTCTAACTAGATTCACTTCATAAGCCTTTCCTTGATTTTTTTTTTCTAACTATTTGGGTCAGCTTGTCCTATCCGAGCATAAAATGGCTTAGGGATCTTTCTAGGTTGATTGAGTCCAAGAGCAACTGCCCAGTGGTTGCTGGAAGGCTGTGAAGCTGCCCAGCCTCGGTATGGAAGTGTCTCTGCTAAAGGATTTTTTATCTCCCTATGGAAGGTGACCTATTACAGTTGGAAGTTGGAGGTAGGACCCTTCTGAAGCCACACCATGTACCTTTCAGGGCATCTCAGCCAATGTGGAGTCCTCTATACCTAGAGGTATTAAGGCAAAGACTGGGCAACTCTATCAGAAAGATGCAGGAGACTGAGGCACCTGGGTGGCTCAGTGGTTGAGTGCCTGCCTTTGGCTCAAGGCGTGATCCTGGGGTTTTGGGATCAAGTCCCGCATACTTCTCCCTCTGCTTGTGTCTCTGCCTCTCTCTGGGTATCTCTCATGAATAAATAAAGAAAATCTTTAAAAAGAAAAAGAAAATTTAAAAGGTGCAGGAGAAATGTCAATTAAATTTCCTCTAAGGTTCTTGGAAACAACACCAACATTTCAATGAGGATGTTTTTGTTGCTATTGTTAGTTGCCTTTAATCTTGATGTGGATTAAGATCTCTAGCCTAAAATAGAGCTTTTGGATTGGAATAAAATGCCCTATTTTGAGAACAATTATAAATAGATTTGTGATTATAGATTTAAAGGATCCTAATTATAAGATGTAACAGAAGCTAATCTATCCGTACCTGTTCAAAGAGATGGAAAGTTCATATTTGGCCAGTTTCCTATTTTAGGAGATAAAACCCTCCGAGCACAAAGCATAATCTGTTTGTCTCTGTTCAGGCTCAGGGATGTGGTGACCCTTTCAGGCTGTGAAATTTGGGTTCAGAACACCAAACTCTTTCTCAGATTTTCTCCTAGAAGGAGACTCGCACTCTGTATGAACTTTTAGGATTTGTCTCATGACTCCTTGTATAAAATTTTCTGTTAAGATGGTTTCAATTTATTTTCCTCACATTAGTACTTGAGAAAGTAAAGTGATCTAGTCATGATGTTTTTTTTTTGTTTTTTTGTTTTTTTTGTTTTTTTAAAAAAAGCTGAAAGATGAAAAGCAGTACATCTGGGGAGCCAAACCTGGTTACCTGGCGTCTAAGCAACCAGAATGTGGTTAGCAAGCTGCCCAACCTAGGTTTTACCAGTAATCTTTGGCTCTTTAGGATACTGAAGAGTCTTCTGAATTATCAAGAAAAAGGTTTTAGTATGGATAGCTTTAATGGTAAGTGGGTTTGGCTCTATTCTGATTTATTGAAGGGTGGCAACCTGTGTCTAAAATCAGTTAACTAGCTGTGTGCCACCTCAGACACAGGATGAACCAAGTACCCCCATTACTCCATCATATGGATCAGCCAAAAGCAAAAGAAGCATCCATGATGACCAGGGAGGTATTTGATGTGATGCCACGCGTGGCCACATAAAATAGTCACGAGAAAGAGAAGGGCCTTGGCTCCATGTGGTTTGATGCTAGTCTTTTCATCATTCATACAAAAAAGAGTTCCCACCCCTGTGAGGGCCAAGTCCAGCTGCCCCTTTCGGGCCTCTGGAGCGGTGCCTGCCTTCTCTCCTGGACCCTCACGTGTGTCCTGGGCTGTCTCTCCCCTGTACTTTCTGTCTGCACTGTAAATGGAACCTATGGTGTGTTGTGCTCGATTTTTATTTTTTCTCATGGTGCTGTTTTCCTGTATCTGTAGCATCTTCCCTACTAACCTAGCAGTTTTTCTCCTTCTCCCGTCTCTTACAGGGATGTCATGTCCACTTCCTAAAGGTAGTTCTTCCTCCACTCTGTTCTCTTCCACCTTGCCTTCCACAAAAACGTCCACCCTGGTTTTTGTGGCTGCCCAGCCTGAGCCCCCAGCCATGCTCTCCACTCTTAAGGATGCACTGTGTGTTCTTGTGGCTTGAACCTTACGCCTACTTGTTTGTGTCCCAGTCGGTATGCTCCCGTCCAAATGACCGTGGCCCTCCAGTGAGGAAAAAAAAATGCTTCTTATGCATCACCCAGAGAGTATAACAGTCCTCCCCTGTCTTCAGAGTAGGCTCATTTAAGATTGTACAAAGTAGGAAATACTGAAATCTCCTATCAGTGAGTAAAAAGATAAGTTCAAGTCTATTTTTAAAGCATCAAATGAACAGAAAGAGTGCATCTTTAAACTGACAGCACATTTCCTTTTTCTTCTGTCAATATATATTTCCAATCACATACTAAGCCTCATTTTCAATTTTATACAGACATCTACATAAGCATGCAAGCAATATGGTGTACTTACACTACATGTGTGCATTTATATGGAAGATGTAGTGTAATATATCTGAAATCATCAGATTTTTCTGATGTTCTCAATGCCTGGCTTAATACTGCTCATTCTATTTCATTTCTTTTTTTCATTTCTTGATTTTTTCTCAAATCAGTTGTCATAACCTAATCCACCATTCTACCCTCAAACTGTCAAGTGGAACTTTGCAACATGCATGTAAATTATTTCAGAAATCTTCCCCATAATCATTTCTGACAATGCCACTCTCTTTTGGGGAGCTGGTCGGAGCTGTGTACCAGCTGTGTTTTCAGTGGATTGCCTTTGTGAATAATTGAAATCCACTCTGGATGGTTACAGCATATTCAGATCGGAACCACCTGAAAAATTTAAACATTCAGATGCTTGGGTGAAGAATTTGCAAGGGGAAATCCCACCCTCTGCGCCTAAGCGAGGATCAACACCACATGCTCTTTTTCAAACCCTATACTCAGGGAAACATCTAGTAAATAATGCTTCTCAAGTTTCTCTCTGTAGATCTCGTATCTGACATGACAGACGTGTCCCCTGAAGGGGCCACAAGAGATCAGTGACCCAGAGTTACTGGAACTAGGGAAGAAAAATATTCTCTGAGGTTTCACAAGCCTTACAGAGTGTGGTGACAGTCGTGTGTGTGTAAACTGGCATCTGTCAAGACTTCTCTCGTGGCCGCCCTCCTGTTGTTTTGTCTTTTAAAAACGCTGTCACGCGGTGCCCTGCATGTGTTCACACTGGAGAAACCTCTTGAGAAGTTGGCTACACCCGAGCACACCGAGCCACCCGGTGGTTCCTCCCTCATGGTGAAAACATCCTGCATCCTCAGAGCCAGCAGACACACCTCTTGATCATTCCCAGGACAGTGGAGACAGTTCCTATGTAAAAACAAACAAGTCACCTGTCGTTCCTGTTGATTCAGAGGCCCACCCTACTCTGATGAGGTGGATTCACACTGGGGGCTCTGGGTCCTTACCGTGACCCAGATGTCTCTTGCCTGTCTGGTGTGTTTTCGTCTTTGTGCTTAGGTTGGAGAATCTATTATCCCAGGGAGAAATAGCACACACATCGCGCGGCTCTATTTCACAACATGTAGGAGGAGCTGGGTGCTGGTGCAAAGCTCGGGTGTGGCTGGAAAGGGAAATGAAGGGAGAGGAAAAAAGAAGAGGAAGTTAGGGGGAAGCCACCACCTCCCTGGCCCCGCCCCGAAGGTAAACCCTGGCTCCTCCCAGCTGCAGTGAGTGGCTGTCCCATCCTCAGCAGGACTGCCAACCCTCCTGCCTGCCCAGGTGGCACAGCTCCCACCTTGTCACTGCAGGGAAGCAGCACGGTGGAGCCGTGACGCTCCGGGCTGCCTGGGTTCAGATCCCAGCTCCTGCCTCCCAGCTATAAAGCCATGGGCCACTTAGCTCACCTCTCTTAACCTCAGCTTCTCCATCTCTAAAACGGGGGCAATAAAAAAATAACCAGCCTGGGAGGACTGAAGGAGGAAACAGAGAAAGTGGCTAGAACAGCACTTGGCTGGGGAAAGTGCTGCTGCGGCTGTTACCCTCTGCATCCTCCCTCTGCCCACCCTGAACGCCAGGGGTCTTCCCACATGGGAAGAAGAAACATAGCTGTTTTCTGAGAAGCCATCGCCAAGTTAAAACGAACCCTTTGTTGTGTTTTCTGAGCTCCCCACCCCACCCCCACCCCCGCCCTGTGGCCCCTGGGTTGGGAAACCTGGTTGTGCATTAGAGGCATAGCACCCTGGCTCCCCAACCCTCACCCCACCCCCAGTCACACCCTGCACGCAGCAATGAGGTTCATTGAAGAGCAGGGTCAGGAGCTGTCAACAAGCTGCTTGTCCAACATGCTTTGTGTTGATGCACATTTCTTGTTTCCTGTGCCTTTTGTTACGGGTCTTAGGACAAGTCACCTGTCTGCTGGAAATTCACCACGACCCAGGCAGTGAAAATGGAGTGGCATCACTTACACCTCTGCAGAGTGGCATCTCTTGCTTGTTCATGAACGTATCTTCACCTTGTGGCTTTTTCTGAAAATAGACCTGTCAGTAATCAGTCTGTGGCTGATTTCTCTGGTCACAGACACGCTGGGAAGAAGCAGGCAGGCAGGACTGTCCATGACTCTCATCAGTGGCCATGGGTGGGCAGCCAGGTTTGCACAGAACTGGTGGCTGGGGTTGCAAGAAGCAGCCATGGTCTCCTTCCTTACTAGAGGTGTTCCTTTTGTGACCCTCATTTCCACCCAGGCCCCAGCAGGCTGTAGGTGCTGGTGGGATCACAGTAATTGAAAGAATTTAAATATTACTGGCTCTTCCTAGCTTATTGACACAAGACCTTACCCCCTCCACTTCCTGGCAGGAAACACCCTTCCTTGCACCCCAACCCTTAATCTGAGCCATACACACCTTCCCCCAAAGCTCTTCCTCCGAGGCCCCTCCTGCCCCAGAGACCAGTTCTTACAGCAAATGTGTCCCCCGAGAGCAGTGGGGAACCCCCTCCAACTCATTTATGTCCCTTTGCTTTATCTCTGCCCTTCTCTGCTTGCTTCCTGTTGGAGGAAACCTCCCTTCTGGTGTGGCAGCAGCTACTGAGCTCTGATGATGCCACCATCACTATAGGAAGGGAGGTCTCCCCACTCAGGAAGAGGCAGGGAGTATCAATCCATTTCACAGATGAAGAAGCTGAGGCCTCAGAGAAGTCAAGAGTGCCATAACTGGTATTCCAGTCCACATCTGGTGGACCAGCTCCTTACCATTTGCTTCCCTGTCAGCCGGTTGCCCTGGGGGCTGGGGGGTGGCAGCCCAGAGAGCAGCCCAGAGCAGTGCAGCTGCCGCCAGCCTGGAAACCAGGTGTCCCACTGAGCTATAATTAGGTCCCTGGGTTTTTAAAAACTGGTGTGGTTTTAAAACACTTGGTGAAGATAAGGTAAAATCAGTGGTTATGGAAATTTTGTGCTAAGTTTAATTGCATTCAGATCCACTTTCAAAATGCTGCTGTCAATGAGAGACATTTTATAATAAAAATTCTGAGTACTTGAGCAAAGGTATCTAGTATTTTGGGGGAAAGGATCCTTTGTTTGTTTTGACTCCTATAAAGATGCAGGGTGGAGCCTCCTTTGCTGGGTTCCCAGTCCTGCTCACCTCTCCGGCAGCAGCTGGACAGGGTTGGAGGGAAGTGTCTGGAACTTTTCCCAGGGTTGTGGGCTTTATTACCAGTTAGGACTTGGTTGTGGATTTTGGGTTTTGTTTTTGTTTTTCAGTTGATTTCAGGAGCTGCTGTTCTACGATCATTTAGCTCAAATTACATTTCCCCAGTGGGCTTTTCAATTGAATTTCCCAGATTGTTCTGTGTTTCTACCTTCCAGATAAACACAGAGGCTCCCCGGGGCCACTCCACCGTCCCTTGCAGCCCTCCCTGCCTCTTTTTCCCTGCTTCCTTCCTGCAAAGTCTAAGCTCAGTTGAAGGGCTAGGAGGAGATTCAGGAATCCTAGGTCTAGACCTCTTGAGTTGTTCTCAAGACACGAATCACACAGAGACTCTAAAACACACTTCTGGCATCAATGCACATACTGTGGGCATTTCTCAGAGGCCTGGCTTTCACATTGGAGATTAGAGTCACCTTCTATAAAGTAGAGCTGGAAACATACAATTGTGTCTAATCTGAGCATATCTGGGAGTTTTATTCTGCAGGGCAGACTGGGGAACCTTAGGCATATTTCTACTAAAAAAAAATCCCAGTCAAAATGCAGTGGCTCCAGAAAATAAAGACCACAAGAGGGCGGTCAAGACTTGCAAATAAAAGATTCTAGGAAAAGTTAGACACAGAAGACCGTTAGGAACTTGTGACTGGATCTCTTTACTTTTTGATGGACCTGATGCTAGGCTCACCACTTTCTGTACCCAGTTGTTCCTCAGTTTTATGGAATGGCAGGGTGCCAAAAAAGACAAAAAGTCAAGGCTTTCCCTTGAAAGGGAAAATATTTCCCTTGAAATGTTTGTCCCAAACATTTAGGTCTGAGGGACACCAGTGGTCTATTCTGGCCTGCATGGGCCCGTTCATATCTACTCCACTTTCCTAGCAGCACAGACCTCCCCACTCCTAAGCAATACTGCTGACAGTCCAGAAAATCATACACTGTGATAGCTCCGAGAAGTTCTCGCAGCTCCGGACCCTGCCCCAGCTGACTTATAAAGCCTGTGCAGTAGTAACCCCAAAGGGGTATATTCCTGGCAGGAGAAGTTCTATAGGTTTCAAAAAAGCACTAAGTGCCAGAAATGCCCTAATGGTACCCTGCCATGGCCACATCCCCTCACATGATGCCTTCTGGAAGGCATCAGACAAATGTGGAGCGTCAGCCCCCTGGTGGGAGACCGTCTTTTTACAAATGGAAACATTTAGGGCAAGTTTTGGTCCTCAGATCCTCACCGACGTCTAGAGTCTTAGCAACTGGGGATGACTCAGGGCAGTAGCCTTCCCAGGATCTGTTTCTCAAGTGAGATAATACGGCCTGATGACCATGGAATAGCCAGCCTGAGACAGCAATTAGTGGACAGATCTGGGAAATGAGGGAAAACAAGTTTGGCTGTAAAGGAAACACAATATCTAGCAAGATGTTAGAGGTGTGTAATAAGACAAAAAGAACCGAGCACTTTGTGTTTCCCATGTTGGGCATAGTGTGATGTCAGGGGCCCCACATTGCTCCTTAGACTATGGCTCTGTTGCCATGACAACGCCTGCTGGCTTCCTGTGAATTTGCTCAGCAGTGACGAAAGCCTAAGTGAATGTGTCCACAAAAAATATTTCTTATCAAGAAAATGACTTAATGTGGTTCCCCTGAAATTTCTACTCTGCTGAATATAAGTACTTCATTCACCACGTTGTTTGGCTGCAAAATGACACGTTCCTGCCCAGTTTGCACATCACGCACCATGGGAAGAGAGCAGATAATTCAAGTGCATTGGAGGTTCTTAATTGTTGCTGTTCTGGTGGGTCAACAAGGAGATACAGATGTGCTGTTTGAATCTAATCTAATCCAAATCTTGATAGAGGGCAAGGGTAGGCAAACTGCAGCCCACAGGCCAAAATCCGGCTGCTGCAGGTTTTTCTAAGTAAGATTTCATTGGAACACAGACACCCACATTCACACATCCACGTGGCTTTCACACTCAGTGGCAGAATTGGGTTGTTACAATAGAGACAGCTTGCAAAGCCTTCACGGACGACATGTGCCTACCCTTGATAGAAGAGGATGAGCACTGAATTCAAAGATCAGAGTTCTGCATTCAGAGCCCAGGGACAGAAACCGAGTTAGGCACATGGCTTAGCCAGTTGCCTCATCTGTAACAGAGGTGGCCTGTGTTAGCCCTTCTCCAGCTTCCTTCCAAATGCTAAAAGCTCGGTGACCCTCGGGCTGTTGGGCAAACATTACATCCCAGATGGAGTGACTGTTAGCACAAGAGAGTGATCCTTTGCCTGATGATCCGGGTCCTGTTTCAAGGACCGGTACAGAGGAAAGTAGCATCCTTGTCCCCGCGCGCCCAGTGCCCCGCCCAGTACTGCATCAACAGCTCAATGGCCCTGGGTAGTGGAGTTAGCTCTCTAGACCTCAGTGTCTGCACCTGCACCAAAAGCAGGGCAGACCTTCCCAAGGGCCCTTCTGTGACTGATGGTCCCTGGGTCTCAGGAACTCCCTGCAGTTGCCAGCAGAGGAATGAACGATGCACACCTGAGATTTGTCAGTCATGTGTGATCCCCGGGAGAAAACTCCAGGTAGCAGGTGTTGGCATACTGGTACGGGAGGAATCATCTGGCCCCATGCCTCCAGATCAGAGTTGTAGTTTGGATGACTGAATCGGGGGGGGGGGGGGGGGGGTGGCAGGGATGATTAGCTATTCTTACCATGAAATCAGACACAAGACCTGAAAGAAATCAAGATCCTGCCTTCAGGAATCAGGTTGCCTTGACTCTCTGGGTTCCCCCCATTTCTCTCTGACATTTCAGCATCAGATTAAAGTGTCTGGCCTTGGGCACCACCCTCTGGACCTGGTAGTTCCACATCAGGAACCCATCCTAGGGAGACGAGGGATGTGCACAGAGTTTTGGGTATGAAATTGTTCATCTGTGTGTTATAGAAAACTGAAAATTGGAAATAACGTAGCTGTCCAGCAATGGAGGAATGGCTAAATACACTGTAGTAGAGCCACACAGCAGGATATGATACAGTCACTAAAATCATGTGGCGGAAGAATGCTTCCAAATAAAAAGTTTGCTACCTATAAAGGCATAAAACAGGTTGTAAACAGTGTAATTCTGTTTATTTCAAAGAAGAAAACATGAACAGAATTAGATGAATGTTCACCAAAATGTTAACAATGATTTTCTCTGGGCGATAAAACTGTGTATATTTAAAGTGATCTTTTTTTAAATTATTTTATCCATGTCTGTGAAATTTTCTAAAATGAACCAGTACTCTGCTTAACAAGCAGCATTGTTTAAAACTCTTTAATATGGTAACTCTACCTTTTAAAAATTTTTTGTATTAAATGTAATTGTCTTTTCCAGTGCACACATGCATCCATTCATTGTAAGAATATTTGAGGAGCAGTGGCCTCGGGCATTCTCTTGGGTCCTGGAGGCACATCAGTGAGCAGAACAGATAAGGTGCCTGTGCTGCTTGCAGGGGAGACAGAAAGGGAAAGATACAGTAGGTAGTGAGAGGCGCGTGAGAGAATCAATGCCATGGGAAGGACAGGACGAGGTGCCCTGTTGAAGCCTCGGCATTAAAGCATCACCTGAGCAGAGATGGGAGCGTGTCTTGTTCCTGTCTGGGTCAGAGGGAGCAGAAAGTGCAAAGGCCCTCAGGCAGCAAGCATGCTTGGCATGTTCCAGAGGATGAAAAAATTGTTTAGCCAGAGAACAATGGGCATTTTATTTACTCCAGATTACAGGAGGCTTTGATGCCCATGAGGTACCATCATCTTAACCCGTTGCCCAGTTACTGAATAGGAAGTAATGGATGTCATGACTCATGGCTGTTAGAAATACGCCGGCCATAATCCGTTAACAGTATCATTGAAAATGCCTTCAGTTCCTTTGTGGTTTTCTCCTCGTGAAATCTCTTGATTTAACCAGCATTGCAGTGGGTGTAGGTGAGTAAGTCACCTTAGGGCTAAGATGCTCTGCTAAGGTCCTTGGTTATATATGGCAAAGATATATACCTGTTTATGGAGCAGCACCCAAATGCCATCAGTCTTACGTTGTCAGAATTGTTTGCGTAAGCCCTGAATACAGGACGTTTTCATTGGTAGAAAAACGATTATAGAATAAATCTGCAATTATTCACTTGCTCCCATACTTGGTCATTGTTGGCCTGTCTGCCCTTGGAATCTTAGAAGTAGAAACTTATGTTGTCAGATTCCTCTCTCTACACTTTGCAAAACATCTTTGATAAATATATTCATCAAAGCCATATCTTCTGTTCTGCTAGGAGATGTAATATTGAAGACATTCACAAAAAAGGTACAAATTTACAATGACTTGCAGTTAAGTATTACAGCATACTTCAGAGGGTTACCTAGAGTCTCTATGATTATAGAATAGATGGCACCAAGAGATTTGGAATTACTTGATTAACTCTGCTTCCTTAGTGTAGAGAAACCTTTGAGCTTGGATTCCTACTGAAGATAAGTTAGCACGTCTTGGAAAAATTGCCAGTCAGGGTATAATCGTATTTGGGGCTGGCGATTCAGGACTACACACTTCCCTGTCTTTATTGTCTGTTGGTTTTCCCACATACAAAAGCTGGTGTATAATCACTTTACAAAATTGGCAAATTGCAGACTATCCTTGGTATTGTGTTAAACCATTTGGTACTGGCATTACTGTAGGTCTGATCGTCACAGCTTGGCGGCGGCAAATGGTCCAGCCTAATAGAGAGTTAGTTAGCACCTACTGCCATCCAATCCCTCACACCTGGTGCCATAGTTTGACAGATCCAGTTTTCAGTTTTCATTTGAAATCCGCCCCCCTAATAAGGAGCTGCATGTGGAGAGCCTTTGGCCATACATATAGCTGCTCAGGCAAAGGTATTTAACACACATACACACTTGGAGAATTTGGATTTGTGGTATTCAAATTCACTTCATATGATGTGCTTTACAGAAACTCACCATAGGAGTCCTTTAAATTTATGAACACCTCCAATGATTGCAGACTGTTAGGACTTTTAGAGAATGTATCTGGGGCATAAAATGAGATGCATGTCAGTTATTAGGAAATTTTCTGATGGGGAGAGCACAGGAAGTCAAGGTCTTTCCCTGCATGGTCCTAGCCCCTGAGGGAGCTACAGAAGATGCTCCAGAAATCAGAGCAGCTGGAGCTCAGACCCAGTTCCTCTCCTACCACACTGGGAGGGCATAGAAGCATGGAAGCCCACAGGGATCTGTCACGGCCTCCCCACAGGTCCCGAGCTCCCGCAGAGCCTGTCTGCAGGCTTGACATATATCCATAGTCACAGGGTTTCTGGGCCATGAGTCAGCCAAGCAGAACCCTGACCCAGGTGACCTGCTGCTGCTCATCCATGGTCCAGGAGCAGGTGGAGGCCAGGAGCCTGAGGGAAGTGCTCAAGGCAAAGGAAAGAAGTGCACAGTGAAGGATGTGATGTGAGGCCTTGCGCTGGGGGTTTTTGCAAAGGAGTCTTCATTTCACCTTCAGCATAGCCCAGGGGTGCAGAGGTCTTAGTACCACTGTATTACATGTGAGCAACCTGATGCTCAGAGAGGCCGTATCATCTGCCCAGAGTCACACAGCAAAAATGAGTAAAGCCAAGATTTGATCTAAACTCTTTGGAATCAAAGTCTGGGGCTCTTTCTAGAATTTGCCATTGATTTTACATGGTAATTGCCCTGGTGAAGGTGGAGAGGGTCACAGGGACTCTAAGGGGACTTTGAACTTAGTCTAGCACATCTGAAACATGCACGGGAATCATTTGAGGATCTTCTTAAAAAATGCATATTCTGATTCGTAGATCTGGGCTGGGGCCCAGGAATCTGCATTCCTGGCCAGCCTGCAGGTGATGCCAGTGCAGCTGATCCACAGACTACATGTTGAATAACAGGGACATAGACTATAGGACCTTTGGACTGCAGGCTCTTCGGAGGAGAGGCTACCTCACATTGATCTGATTTCCCCAGCATCTGGTCCCGTGTCTGGGGCATGACAGACCCACAGATATTTGTGGAATAAATGGTGGAGTGTTTAAATTCACCCACAAGGACCCATGAGTTGAATCAAAACATGTCCTGAGCAAGAACTCAAGATTTGAGATTTATCAGCAAGGAGCATTACCAGTGGGCTCCTAAGTGCTTTCAATCTGCAGCCCCATCTGATTCTCTGCTCCCTCCTCTGGAAACCAGCCTTCAGGAGACATCCTTGCTTCTCCTCTCCTGGTGTGAATTCCCGTTTGGGCACATAGCCCAGGGTGTCTGGCCCTGCAGGGTGTGTTTGCGTTGCTATCGTAAAGGATGCTGGCATGCTTATTCTGAGGCCTCCTTGGGTCTGCTGAAATCTCTGCAGTTAGACCATCAGCTTCAGCTTTATCCCTAGACACATACTATTTGCACTCCTGGTGAAGTCTGAATTACATTCACCACAAGGACAAGCCGTTATGTCAACAGTATGCAAGCTGAGAAGGGCAGGTCTCTTTGTCTTGCCAGGAGACCAGTTGCCAAACAACCCATTCAAAAGCTCAAAGAAAGAAACAGTCCAGAGGCTCATTGTTGGTCATTTGTCAGATCCCAGCGAAGTCTAGGGCAGTCAGGACTTCTCACTGGAGAAAGGTCCCTTCAGAGAAGCTTCTGAGGGCATGGTTTCAGCTCGCTGGCCCAGCTAGTGTGGCCTCTGGGGAGGGTCACTGTGTGTGGCCAACCTCCCTAAAGGCAGGGATGCCCTCACAGCCTTTGTCTGCGGCTGTCCCAGCATGACCAGTGATGGTTTGAGGGAAGGAGTTCCGATTACATGTGAACCTCCAAATGCACAGTGTCCAGGGGCACCCTCTGAAATGACATACTTGGTAACAGCTGCTTTCCTGTAATTAACGTTTGGCAGATGGCTGGTTGGTATTGGCTACAAGCTGACTGTACCGTTCATGATTTGGCCTCTTCAAATTCTGCTGTAGGGCTTAATGAAGATGTATGATTTTGAATGAATCAATCAACCAATCAACCAATCAATGAGCTATTCAATGAATGTACAATTATGTGCTCAGTGCAGTGCTCGGCCTAAAGACACAAAGATGAATAAGATAGTCTCTGCCTTCCAGGACCTCACAGCCTAATGAGAAAGATCAGTAAATCCTCAGAAAAAGGTCACGTGTTCATTTAGGCTCCCCAGAGAAGTCAGATCTGCCACAGGGTTTTGGGAGCAAGGACTTCATGTGGCAAGTGATCCCAAGAGATGGAGGGGTGGGGAAGTAGGACTGTGTCCCAGGGAAGGGTGGAAGCCAGCTAGGGTAAGGTAAGGGCAAGTCAGTTATCTGGTGGTGCCACCGTGGACACACTGGAGCTCAGTCCTGCTGGGAAGCTAAGGCAACAGCATGGAACATGCTGCCCCTTCATGGGGCAGCGACATGGGCGCTCCAGGCTTGCCCTGCAGGCACGGCCCCCACAGAACCCTCAGATAGCCTCAGATGTACACAGGGGTGCCAAGCCAAAAGCTCGGGATGTGGGCTGGTCACAGACGACATCTGCCACAGGTTGGAAATCCCAGGAGGGAGGAAGCAGCAAGAAGATGGAGAGGTGGTGCTTAAGCTGGATTTTGTAGATGAACGAGATAGCGAGGCCCCTGTAGGAAGGGTGACCAAAGACTGGAGGCTGGAACAGAGGGGGCCCGGGGAGTAGTGGGACTGAGATCAGAGACCCAACTGATAGCCAAGGGTCTCCTCCACCTCCATTGTGACAAGTTGGCCTTTCTCTGTCCAGCAGACAGGAAGCCAGGGAAGTACAACGGGGTCCCTCCAGGGAAGATACTGAAAGGAAGGTCACGGAAGTAGGGACACTAGAGGTGGGGCCGCCTCGAGAGAGAGGTAGTGAAGGAGGCCCTGAGAAGAGGCCAGATTCTGAACACATCCTGCAGGTAAACTTGGCATGACCTGCTGACAGATCAGCTGTACAGCGTGGAAGAAGCGTTAAATACTCCATAAGTATTCACAGGTTGCCCTAGGAGCTGTTGAGAACAGGGCCCTGGAGGGAGACTGGCAGAAAGTCTTTGGGGAGGGGTCCTCTGAAGAGATGACAAGCAAGCTAAAGCCTGCAGGAGGGGAGAAGTCAGCCCAGGAAGTGGTGGGGGACACGGCAGGACAGTCTCAGGTGAGTGTGACCATACTCCCACAGCAAGGGGCAGGTGGGGGGGTGGGGGGGGGTGGAGCAGCTGTGAAGGATGGGAATCCGGAGTCAGAGCCTGCCTGAAAGTAGAGGTGGAGGCCGTGTAGACCATCCTCCTGGGGGCCTCTGCCTTCCTTGCCCTTTGGCACCCCCCCAACCCCCCGCTGCACAGCTGCCAGGGTAGCCACCGGCGGTCTCCTCCAGCTGTGCTGTTTATTAGACCCAGGTTGAGCGAGACACCTGCCAGAGTCAGGCCCAGACCACTGAGGTTTTGATATCGTGGAATTGTCAGCTTTTGAAAACTCCGTATTAGGATGGCTCCGTGCCATCCAGCAGCTAGCCTGCGGGTGGCAGCGTGGAAATGACTCCAGAAGCATACTCTGCAGGGGAAATGTGGAAGCCAGCTGCACGAAGCCCCCAGGCTGCTCTTATCTCAGGGCTGCCCAGGAGAGCTGGGGAGAAACCATCTCGCCCACTGGGCCGGGCCACTTTCTAGCCAGCCCCCCGACGGTGAGCACGGTCAGTGCGGCAGCCTGACCCATCCTCCTTCCAGACCACCCCCTGCGCTCCCAGCCACGTAAAACCCAATTCTGCTTCTGGCTAGAGAGACACAAGAATGGAATCTGCCCGGGCAGGGCAAGAAGCCGGTGTCCTTCCTCCATCCGGCTTCACCTCCTAGGGGTAGGAGACTCCTTTGTCAACATTCCTGCCAAACCTCACGGCTTGATTTCCGAGTGGAATCTAAGACCCTACTGCAGTTGGGTTCAGAAGCACTCAAATGCAAAAAAATGCTTTTGTTGCATTTACATGCCTTTGGGGAACATTTTTTCCCTACAACTGAACTGAACATAGCCCCAAAACTCAGTCTTTGCTCAATTATGGCCCCCCAGTGAGGGCAGTGTGCAAAATGCCCAATGTTTCTTCTGGAGATCGTCACCTACAGCAGCCCATGGACCCTCTTACCACCGTCTGTGGTGCTGAAGTGTCAAAGGAGGAAGGAGCAGGGACTCTAGGAATTCACGTGAGTCCAGAACCTCTGGTTAGGAGCCCCGTGCTTCAGATGGAAGCTAGGTGTTCATGAGCAGCCCCAGCAAGATCACAGCCTCACCCAGGTGAAGACACTTGTCAACTCTTCCAAGGACGTCAGAGCACGGAGTCCATTGTCTGGGGGTCTTTCCAGAATTTACTGTGACGTTCCTGATAGGATAAAATTAATCTCCTCATGCCTCTTTCTGATAACTTATTAAAGAAGAACAGAATAGAGGGGCATAGTCCGTATTCTCATCTCAAACTTGAACTTCCTGATTGTTCGTTGCAATTTCGACGACACCCAGCAGAAAGTTAATCAACTTGGAATCATTCCCGGGGCAGATGTTTGAAGTAAAAGAGGACTTCTGCTGTCCGTTACCTCCATTTTGACCCCAGTCCGTACCTTCTAATTGATTGAGTTCTCCTTTCCAGCTTCTCTCTTAACTCAGGCATGAGACCCTGCGGGCAAAACATCCCGTGATGGGGACCGAAACTACCCTCTCCAGCAATAAGGAATGCCCTGAGCCAGCAAGACCCCCGGTGATTGACCCCAAGACAGCAATCAACTTGACCTGCACTGTTCAGCTGCATGCATGTACCCGCCAGCCTCTGCCCTGCGTCTTCCTGACATGATCCTGGGAGTGCTTTCAGCACTTTGGAGACAGTCTTTGAGACACTAGTCTGCTGTCTTCCTGGTGCTGGCCTCCCCCAAATAAATCACTTGCTCATTTCACCACCCCTCATTTGTCTGCCTTTGCATTGTGTCAGCGGCGAGTGGTCGAACCTGGTCTGTTTGGGACCCCCGGGGCCAGATCCTTCTCCCTAGCTTCCAGAAGACGGGGCTGGTCCTGCAGTTGAGCGGGGGAGGGTCCTGATGTGACATTAGCAGTTATATCTTGGCTCTTTCTCAAAAGCCTGTCTAAAAATTTCTCCCATTCTCTGTCAAAGGGGAGGCCCATACACGTATCACTGCAGTTCAGGTTATCATCTTTGAAGAGCGTCGATGTATCCAACGACCCCTGGGTTCACCTGTGTGTCCCACCAGGCACTGCCCATAGAAGAATCATATAGCAGTGTCAAATACTTTCAGCTCTGAAGCAAAAAAGTTAGGGCCATCTTTCCCCCATGTGTTAATGCCTCTACCTAAATCGGTGTGCTCAGTTATTCCAGGCACGCACTCAAGCCATGAGGTTCGATCCCAATGCAAACGTGTTATTTTTATCACAGAAGAGCATCACCCAACAGCACAGCATCTGATGAACACATTCAAGAGTCATATCCTTACTCAACCAGGATGTAGCGCGCATACCCTGTGCCGAGCACTGTGTGAGGCCTGGGCATCCAGAGATGGTTGCCTGTGCTAATGCAAAACCTCTTCAACAGAGCCTGGCACAGGATGCTCGCTCAGTAACTGTGGGATGAAGGGATGCTGGTGCTCTAAGAGGGAATATGGTTTATTCCTCAAAGCCTTCTCTGCTGCTAAAGAAAACATGTCAGATCCTCCCATCTGCCCTTAAGAGCTAAGAACTGATGCTGATGTGCTCTGGTCACGTAGTAAAGCCCAGAACGCCTTCTTTATGTCCTATACTTTCTTTTTGGTAACTACATTGACTCGAGTGATGTCCTGGCACCTGCTCCAGAACTCCGAGCTGCTCTTAGGTCTGCTGCATTGGGGAAGAAGGCCAGGGAGGTGGGAGAGTGGGGGGGGAAGGGGTAGAGGGCATACCTCATCATTAAGAATGTATCCAAAGCAATATAGTATTTGTCCTTGGGCTCAGGGCTGTGGCAGTTCAGCCACACTGCAGGACCCTGGCCTTTCAGCAGCTGACGTGGCCAGCGACTGGTCCCCTCACCGTCAGGCAAGTGTTCTACATGCAGAGTCTGTGGGGAGATTCTCCATGGGCTCCTTTGCTGACTGTTGAGACCTTCCCATGTGATCCCATTAGCCTTTCCTTTTTATGCCGAGCCTTCTTTCTCTCCTCCACCTTTTACCTGAGACAGACTCCAGCTCTTCAACCAGAGTAATGAGGGTGTGGTCTTTCCAGCATTTTTGTGTAGCATGAGCCTGGTTTATAAAAATGTCTTTTGGTCACTGAGCAAGGATTCGTCAGGTTCAAAGGGTGCTGTGTGTTTTGCGTGAAACCAGGTTTCCCGAGTTCAACTCTTGACTTAAAAACAAAAAACAAAACCAAAAAAATAAAAAAATAAAAATCCCACAACCTTATGTTCTTCTTACTATGCCTTTTAAAGCAGCAATAAATCATCCCCACAGCTTGCCGGTTTAGAGGTTCCTCTCCAGGAGACCATATTCTCCCTTTTTGCTAGGGTACAAGTTCCCTTCATGCAAATGAACTATATGCATATTTAAGAATAGGAAAATCTACAAGTAAGAAAAGCATCAGTACACAGGGTATTGCTTCTATTATGTTAACCATTGTGAAGCACCCCATTCACCAAGAAGTAAACTTTGAAGTCCTAGAATGAAAATCAGAATCCCATGACTTGATTCTTGCTTAACTATGTAAAGAGTTGTCTCTTGATAGGTAAGGGCAGTTTTGTGGTGTTTTTTTTCTTCTACTTTGCAAATGTTGCCCTTAGGGTAAGCATGGCCACCAACTGTGGAATAAATATCTCATCATCCTGTGATTTCTTTTCTTGCCCCCATCCCACCTCCCACCTCCCAGCTGACCTCAAGCTTAATTAAATGCTTTCTATCACTTTTTCCTGGGAAAAATGACACATTGTTCTCACATGTGTGCTTGTTGTTTAGAAAGCCAAGCTTGGCCCCGCTGGTAACAAAGTAATCAGTCCTTCAGAAGACAGGAGACAACCTTCCAACAACCTGGACAGAGTGAAACTCACAGACTTCAATTTCCTCATGGTGCTGGGGAAGGGAAGTTTTGGAAAGGTAAGAGGACAGTTGTCAGGGAGCTGGAGGGGCGCTTCCAGAGAATGCTAGGATCAGTTCCATGCTCCCTAGGGTTTCCAGAACCACCCTTGAGATTTGCCTGCTCTGTACTCATTTCTGAGATGTTCCCCTGCCTACCCCGACCCACCCACCGCTTCATTTCATTAAAAACAACCATACCCAGAAAGCTACAGAGGGTTCACTCTGCATCACCATTTTGGGGTTGAGAACAGAGCAGGTGCTCCAACATGTTGGTTGAATAAATAATCTTCGCAACTAAAAATTACAAGGTGATTTGTAGTAAGCAAACGTAATGATTAAGAGGCACTGAACTGCGTTTCTTCAATGATCAACCTATATGTCTACATTTGGCTTCTCTGGCCCCAAATCTCATGATAGATCCAGGAAGTGATGTCCATCCTGCCTTTTTGTTTGTCTTGGCTCCTGACTCGTGAGAAGCTTATAAAAAGGTCAGTCACATTTTTGCCTAAAGGATGCTCCTGAAAAATGTGCACACTTCAAGGTGAATGCTGAGGACCAGGTATATTCCTTTCCGCAGCCACAAAAGCTCCATCATGCAACCATAGCCTACGCTGTGTACAAATCTTGACAGCTCCTCAATTAACCAATACTGGAAGAATTTAATCTGCACTGACATGCGATCTTTCAAAATTTGCACATAAAGTGGAACTTTGTGAATGTTTATATCATGCATTTATAAATTGGCACAAGGTGAACAGCCACCTGACCAGGTTCCTCCCCACTCCCATTACCAGACATACACTTCGAACCTTTCAGGTTGCCTTTCGTCTGCTCCCAGGTAATGCTTGCTGACAGGAAGGGCACAGAGGAACTGTATGCTATCAAAATCCTGAAGAAGGACGTGGTGATTCAAGATGATGACGTGGAGTGCACCATGGTAGAGAAGCGAGTCCTGGCCCTGCTTGACAAGCCCCCATTCCTGACACAGCTACACTCCTGCTTCCAGACAGTGGTAAGGACCCTGGGGGGGATGTTATCTGTGACAAGGTGTGTGGGCGTCTCTCCAGGGCCACCCTTGACCCAGTGTTCTAAGCATCTGAATCAACCTTCTCCAGTGGAAAAGGCTCGAGAAAGACATAACCTGGGAACAGCCTCTCACTCTTATGCCACTGGTAAATTTGGGGAGTCCCCTCTCTGGAATGTGCCCTACTTACAAGCTTGGCACTAATTCTCTTTGATTCAGCAAACATTTGGATCAAAGGTTTTCTTTATACCAAGCAGTGTGCTAAGACTTAAGAATACAAAACCAATAAAATAACCCACAGTCCTGGCTTTTTAAGACTACTGATCCAGTTGCCAAGCATTGCATTGGAACATGAGGAAACTTGATCTCATAAAAGAGTGTGTTCTTGTTGATGGCACACAGCAGGCTTGGCAGTCTGGTCTGTTTTGTATAGCCCATGAGCTCTGAGAAAGGTTAGAGGGGTAAAAAAAAAAAAAAAAAAGAATGCTATTTTGTGACGTGTAAATTAGATGAAATTCACATTTCAGTGTCCATGAATCATTTTCTTGGAACACAGCCACGCTCCTTCATTCTCCGACGTCCACAGTGGCTCTGAGGCTGTGAAGGCAGAGTTGAATAGTTGCAAGAGATGCACAAAGCCCATGGTCTTTCCTGTTTAGCCCTTTACAGAAAGTTTGCCGAGCCCTGTCTTACAGTATAAATAAAAAAGAGGACAAAAGAGTTCCAAAGCACTGATGAGCCTGTAGTGGGGCCAGGGCAGTGGCATGGAGCTTGCAGGCAGCCTGCAAGAAACACGAACATTTCGAGGGCACCATCATCAGTCTTGCCCAAAGACAGGCTCTCCATTTCCTCAACGCCTGCCCTTTTTAAAGAGATGACTCAATAATCAGTAGCTATAATTAGTATTGTTATGATTACAATATCTTCAACTTTCTGTTGGCCGGAAAGTGACTCTCTGTTTTACGTCTCTCTTTAAAATGTCTTGGGAGGGACCCCTCAGTGCTCTTGGATTTTAGAATCTCAAAATGACAGTATAACCACACAGTGTCAGGGCAGGCAAGGGGCTGCAGAGTTAGGTGCCAGCCACTGCGTGTCAGCCTGGCACTGGTGGCATGGACAGCCCCCTCCTCCCGGCAGCACCAAAGTAGGGCCGAAGAGGGAAGAGCAATATAACAGAGAGGGACCCATGTCTGCGAGTCCTAGCCCGGATCCTATCACCCTGGTTACACTGACGAAGCTCCAGAAAGCAACAAAACATGGAAATAAAGATGGAATTAAAATTCATAACAGGAAAGCTAGAGATGGAAGCTCCCGGAGCTATTTCCTGGCTGCTAGCACCAGCTTCATCATTTTTTCCCTCCCCGTGCAACACTTTAATGTTTAATAACTTCAGCAAAATGTCTAGAAGCGAACAGAGGTCGGCTTTCCCCTGGGTGTGCTGTGCTGTTAGCTATTTCGCTGTTCAACCCCATTTTCCCCCATCTGCCCCACTGTGATGTCCTCATAAACATGCACACTTACTGGGGTCAATGATGTACACCCTCCGTGGGGCTGACAATTAACACACCAGTGACAGAGAAGATGAAGAACAATATTTGGGCCTATTATGGATGCAACAGCACATCTGATTAGCCTCGTCATGTATAGTCCCTTCCCCCACAGTCAATATCGTTGGGCATTTATAATTTATGAGCCCAGCCTAACTCACGAGATTGGTTTTCGGAAGCTTCCAGTGAAACACACGACTACAGCACTGTGGTTTGCCTCCCAGACACTGCAAACCAGAAACACCAGTTAAAAGTAAATAATTGGCCCACTTGGATTCTTCACACCATCCCTAACTTAGACATGTCTTCTGTGTGCAGGAGAGAGGGAAGAGGGTTTGAGGCCGTTACTGTAATAGGAAGCATGTGGAACCAGATGGGGACAGGCATGTTGACAGAGCGCCATTATTTCAGAGTTACATTAATGGCTTTATACTTCCCGAGGCCCTCATGTGGTAGGGTCTATTACTTATTTTTTATTTGGGAAGAAAAAATTTGAAGGGCTCCACTGAGCAGATCTGCCAGCGAAGCCCACAGTTTACTAACTAATGAGAAAGCAAAGCACAGCCTAGAAAGTAATGGAAGCCTCTCTGCCGGTGACCAAGCCCTGCTCACATGTTGAACCTTCATCTTCAGGATCGACTGTACTTCGTCATGGAATACGTCAATGGTGGGGACCTCATGTACCACATTCAGCAAGTAGGAAAATTTAAGGAACCACAAGCAGTGTGAGTACTATTTTTTTTTTAAGGCCTTTAATTTAGACAGCACATAGAAACTTCTGGGTGAAGTATGGACGTAGGGCTTCACCGTCCTCCGACCTGAGCCCTGTAACTTCCCAGGGGGCAGACTTATTGGTTGGGTCCATCTACACCCATCCCAAGGAGAGGTTTGTTCTACTTCCAGTAAGTTGGAGATGCTGGTGTATCCCCCTCTCACCCAGTTCCACCCTCACTGATTGAGTCAGCCATTCATGATACAACAAATCGTTGTTGTACACCCACAACACACCAGGCATTAGGAGTGTGAAAGGCTCTCTGCCCTGTGGGAGCTCACCATCTGCCCTGGAGTAGAAGAGGTCACTCGACAATTGTAACATGTAGCCATAATTTTAGAGGTGGCACCACGCAAGCCCTGATAAAGAGGGGAGTGAGGGTTGCACATCCTCAGGCAATGCCCAAGCCAGCAGGGCGGAAGGTAAGGTTTGAGATTGAGGGTGAGGGGAGCTCCAGGTGATGAGCCTGATGGAGGACCTGGCTGAGGACCATGGAAGGCTGTGGGGGGCTTGACACCATCAGGCTAAGTTTTCAGAGAGCTCTGACCAAGAGGGGAAAGAGGAAGGGAGAGTGGGGACTGGTGCATGGGGGTTGGTGAAAAATCTATGTAGAGGAGAAAGAATGGAACTTTAATTAGACCTTGACCTTGGAGCCAAAGAGGAGGAAGGGTCTTTGAGAAACATCCTGGAGGAAGAAAAGCAGAACTTGGTGTAGAACAAGAAACCTTTTCAGGTGATACCTCATTTTAGGGTTGGGGGCAGCCACAGAAGAGATGGTTTGGGTGGGGAATCATGAGCTCAGTTGGGAGGGTTTGATTAGGATGTAAGAGTCAGCAGCACAGGGCAGAGACATGGGCTCCGGGGGAACAGAGAAAATGGTCCATCTAAGGGGGGACTTTGGTATCAGAAAAATCATCCTGTTTTCCAGGGGCTAGAAGATCACAGGACAGGCAGCAGGAGCAAATGTATACAAACAGCTATTTCATTTCCCCCAGGGAGGATGCAGAGTGGGCATATACCCTGATTAATCAAGTTAGCTAATGTTCATTGGATTCTGGCCGGTGTTTCGGTCTAAAAGATAAATCTGAAAAACTGTTGGCCTGCGTGGGTTGGTGTGTCTTAGATTGAGTGAAGATTGAGTGAAGGCGGAAGAGGGACTGCTTTGGTAGCAAGCTTAAAATATGCAAAGAGGGATTTTTTTTTTCATTCTCAGATTTCTTTATTAATCAAATACACAAATGCCAATCAGATTTTTGTTGAAGGGGATTTTTTTTCCTAAGTTTTTAAAAATTTATTTATTCATGAGGAACACAGAGGCAGAGACACAGGCAGAGGGAGAAGCAGGCTCCCTGCCGGGAGCCTGATGTGAGACTTGATCCCAGGACCCCAGGATCACACCCTGAGCTAAAGGCAGATGCTCAACCACTGAGCACCCCTCCATTTCTATTTTTATTTTTCAGTCTTCAGAAATGCCTTTTTCCCCTGTCTTACTCTGTTAGTTATAAAGCATTAGAATGCTCGGGTTGTAAAGCCCAGCTTGATGGAGCTGCAAAGAGCAAGTAGCCGAATAGCCACCTTGTTCTGAGGTAACATCAAGGTGTCTCATCCAGCGCCCTTTGGTTGTATTTGTGTTGCTAGAAAATGTTTATTTTAAAAATACAGAAAAGCACGAAAATAACGCAAAAGTTGCCTTTAATCCTCTCTTCCTTCCACCACCCCTTCCCTGTCTTGCCAGCCTTCAGGGGTGCCCCCTGCCCAGTTAGAGTTTGGTCCTTATCACCAAAGGTTGCCCTCTGCCTGTGTAGACATTGTGCCGATTTTAAACCTCCCAGGTGTGATGTTTGCACAGACACAGCCTTGTGGCTCCTCAGACTTCAGAGATTCCTAAATGCTATGCAAATTTTAAAACCTCTTTCAGCATTTACTCTGAGTTTATTATGAATTATTTAAAAGGGTAAACTCAAGTATGAATCATGGTGTGTGTCCCATTTATCCCAGCACTTGGGGCGGGGACGGGTGGGGGGGGGTGAGTACAGCAGCTACAGAGTGCATCACACACTCTACTTTGTCTTCTAGGGAATCACTGCATCTTTACACACTAACGCATTCTGTCCATGAATAGGGAAATGCACATTTTCTCCACCCTTCCCCAGTCCTGACACAGAAGAGTCTAGCAGCCACTTTTTAAAAGATTGCATTAGGAACTTCTTGTAAGCAGTAAATTAACTGTCTACTGGCTTCAAACAAGAAGTGCTTGTTTCTGGACAGGTAATAAGCCTGTCTCTTTGACATATTAGCTGTAGAATTCCTTGGGGAGGTGAGAGTGATAAAATGGCAGAGGGAAGGATGAAGGGTTTGTCACATGTAGGGTGATGTTGATCTCTGATAGTCGCGGGATCTTACATTTTTTTTGCCTCACTGATGCCCAAACTGGAAGGTACAAAATGTTCAGAAATCCACAGAGCAAGCCAGAGACCTGATGAGCATTTTCTTTTGCAGATTTTATGCGGCAGAGATTTCCATTGGATTGTTCTTTCTTCATAAAAGAGGAATCATTTACAGGTGCGTATGGAAGCTCTGCTGCCAGCAGTGCAGCTGAGAGTCTTCCTGGACCTCTGGTCCTCCGTGTGCACATATAATTCTGTGATGGGGACCTAAGACAGACTTGATAACCCTCGAGGTCACAGAGACCTGCTGGGACCCACCTTTGCCTACAGCCTCCAGGCAAATCAGAGCTATTTTCTGATCTCTAGACCTCAAAAGATGTTGCATCTTATTTCTGCTTCCCACAAGAAAACATGGCTTTTCTCTCCACTGACAGCTCCTTCCTCTGCCTTTTTTTTTTTTTTTTTTTTTTTTTGAATGGAGATCAGGGAGCAATGGAAACCGAATTTTTGTTCTAGATGCTCAGCAGGAGAAAAATATGGGGTGTAGGGGATAAGCAGAGGAAAAACTGTTGAGTTAAATTCTTCAGGTGGTGAGCAACAGCACAAGTCTGATGCCAAAAAAAGGAGAATGTCTTCTAGTATTCGTCGAAGAGTACAAGGACGTATGGCACTAGGGCAGAATGCAATAGCCACACGTGCGTGAGCCCATGAGGTAGTTCTGAACCTGTGATTGGGCAAACCTGGTTGTAGGCCAGGCCCTCTGTATGGGACAATAGCAAATCAAATGAGTGGGATCTGCCCAGGCCTGCTAAATTGGAATCTGGTGATTCACATGCTCAGCCAAGGTCAGTGATCGCTAGTCCAACCATTTAATCATTTATTCGGTGTGCATTTATTAAGTACCTACTGTATTCTAGGCACTACAGTAGGCTCTGGAGATGTAAAAAAACAAAACCCAGTAATCCCTGGTCCCCACTCTCCCAGGACTCATAGTTAATACACCATTGCAATGGCAGCTAGTCACATAGCCTTCTGTCTCACTAGCTCTGGAGCAGACTGTGTGATGTCATGGGATGGACTCTGATGCTCTCCTGCTTCCTTGCAGGGATCTGAAGTTAGACAATGTCATGCTGGATTCGGAAGGGCATATCAAGATTGCTGATTTTGGGATGTGCAAAGAACACATGATGGATGGAGTCACAACCAGGACCTTCTGCGGGACTCCAGATTACATTGCCCCGGAGGTAGGGCCCCCCGATTCTCCTTGTTTTCTAGACCAGACCTTTCAAATCACACATACAACCTCCTCATTGGGGTATGGAATCATTAGTGAATAACTAAGTCGTGACCACAAAATGGGCTAAACTAAGCTAAATAAAGCAAAATAGAAAACAAGTGTGAGAGCTCACTGCATAGTACGGTATGTCTTATTTCACGGAACTTTGTTATGTGTAAGCTGCTTGTATGGTGGAATGTGTTTCTTACACAGTCATGGTCAAAACAATTTAAGCTATACTGTCGGGCAGAGAAAGTAGAGATCTTGGTTGTAAAAATGCTCCGCATGGGAAAACTGGATCAAAAGGTGATTCCAATGATGACTTTATAGTAAAATTACAGTGATTAGTGCCCTACCTCACCCATTGAGTGGGTCATGGTGTTTAATCTAGACAGAACATTTCAGTGTGGTTATAAACAGTGTGGTTCCAAGATGTGTGATTACAGCAGTGGCCATACTGCTTAATCTTTGTTATGACACATTCTTTTTTTTTTTTTAAGCTTTGTTTATTTATATGAGAGAGTTTATATGAGAGAGATATATTTATCATATTTATATGAGAGAGTGAGTGAGCAAGCAGTGGGGAGAGGCAGAGAGAGAGAGACTCTCAAGCAGACTCCACGTAGAGCCCAACGCGGGGCTCGATCCCACGACCCTGAGGTCATGACCTGAGCCAAAATCAAGAGGTGGATACCTAACTGACTGAACCCCCAGGAGCCCTTGTTGTGACACATTCTGAGTAATTTTCGTCCTATTGTGAACCTTCCAACATGCCAATGACCAGGTCGGTTATAACCCTGGATCACTGTGTAGCCAACTTCCCATTCACACACAGCCCAGTGGAAGAAACGGTTTCTTCCCAGCTGAGTTCCATCATGGTAGAAGGTAACAGATGCAAAGTTAGCCCAACCTTCCCTCTTCGGGAGAGCTCTCGTGTCAGCTGTTGGCAGCTTGTGTGGTGTTTTTTTTTTGTTTTTTTTGTTTTTTGTTTTTTTTTTTTTTGTGGTGTTTTTTTCACCTGTTGTTCGATTCTTCACAGGCTGTGGGAACTCAGTAAGTTACTTGGCCTCTGCCTCCCTGTTTCTGCAGTGGCAAGTTAGAGATAAGCATAGCCTCCTTGTAGAATTCCTATGAGGACAGAAATGCCAAATAAAGTGTTTTTGCACCTAGTAGACCCTCTGTGGTAGCCAGAGTTCCAAAAGGGAAGCTGAATTTCTTTTTTCCAGCATGAAGAGCTTCCTTGTTTTGTTTGTCGTATGCCCAGTGTGGAAACACAGACTTCAAACACTTACTTAGAAACTTAAATTCTCAGTGACATAGCCAAAGGTGACATGTTATCTTGATACATAACTTCATGGGGCTTGCCCTCCAAAGAACTCACACATCACTGTCTCCAGGCATAATGGGAGCTTAAATAGTCCTATTTCTCAAACAGGAAGAATAAGGTGATCATACAGTACCAGTACAACTTCCTGATGCAGTATTTATTCTGACACCTTCTACAGGCTAACATGTATTAAACAGGCTGTGATTATGAGCTGTGCGTGCTCCATTTAACACCCACCAGATGCTATAAAAATGTGACAGGGAAGGCAGTGTTTTTAGGAATAAAGGTGGTTTGAACTTCATCTCCATTAAGACCCAGCCTCTGCGATCAAACTAATAGCCTTCTGTGCTCAGTAACACTTCAACCATCTGACATCACCAGGGAGATGGCATTCCACGTAGATGAAATGTTCCAAATAATTGACATTTGTTGTCTTTTTTTCCCTCCTAACCTGTATCAGGTTCCTGTTGCCACTACAACAAATCACTATGCACTTAGTGGATTAAAACAGTACAAATTTATTATCATATGGCTCTGGGGCTCAGAAGTCCAAAATCCATTTCACTGGGTCAAAGACAAGTTGTCGGCAGGGCTACACTCCCACCAGAAGCTCTGGGGGAGTCCCACTGCCTTGCCCTTTCTAGCCTTTGCGTGGCCACAGTCCATGGTGTCACGTCTTACCATCTCCGTCTTTGGTGACCCCAGCCTTACAGCCTCCCTCTCATAGGACCATCGTGATTACAGGGGCCCCACCCATATAACCCAGGCTCATCCCTTTGTCCCAGAATCCTTAATCACATCTGCAGGGATCCCTGGGTGGCGCAGCAGTTTGGCGCCTGCCTTTGGCCCAGGGCACGATCCTGGAGACTCAGGATCGAATCCCACGTCGGGCTCCCTGCGTGGAGCCTGCTTCTCCCTCTGCCTGTGTCTCTGCCTCTCTCTCCCTCTCTCTGTATGACTATCATAAATAAATAAATAAATAAATAAATAAATAAATAAATAAATAAATAAATAAATAAAAATTAAAAAATTAAAAAATAAAAAAATAAATCACATCTGCAGAGTGCCTTTTACCAAATAAAATTACCAATATACACAGATTCCCAGACTAGAATGCACAAACCTCTGGGGACATCCTACCACGCTCAAGATGGTGTCCCATCTAACTATATTTGATAAACTCCCACCTCCTTCCTCTAAGGACACTGAAACATACTTCTAATGTATCTTGGCAACTTTGGGGCATTTTTTTTTTAACTTGTACTGGTTTGTATGTTTATTTACTTGTGTGCAACTTGATCACACACGGGTAGACTTGCTTCTACAACAGCATAATCCAGAAAGAGTATAGTTCATCCCTCCTCCTGGCCTTTTATAGTCACACCCACCTCTCCCCATCACCCCTCTTGTCCCCATCCTTCCCCTCCCCCACCAACCAACCACTCACCTCTTTTCCATCCTATAACTTTGTCATTTCAAGAATAGCATATGACAGAGTCATACAGTATATAACCTTTTGAGATTGGCTTTCTCATCTGGGCACTTTCTAGAACTGTAGTCATCATATTTGTGCTTCTACCCCCTGGGTGGGTTACTGAAACATCCTTTGCCTCAGTTTCTTCCCCTATAAAGTGGGGATGATAATGTCTCCTTCATGAAGTTACTGCATGTAGTTTGGAGGATCATCTGGCACCAGGCACGTTGGTCCCGCCATGGTTATTATTCACTTGACCCATTTGCCACATTGCATTGTGGGCCTCTTGCAGTCTTCTACTACAACCCTCCCTCAAATAGTCCCCACAGCATGATTCAGAAGAGGTGCCCACAGCAGTTAGGTAATGGTCTAAGGCCACATTGCTGAGAAGTGCCAGGACCAGGCTTCACTGCCAGGCCACCTGCAGACCCGTGGACTGCCCACTGCACAGAACCCCTGCTCAGATCCTAAGTGACTCACATGTTCAGAGAACGTGCCGTACACTTAGTGTGCCAAACAGGGTGCCACTGGGACAGCATCTACAACAGGGCCCTGCCCTTGACATAGTTTACAGTGTGGAAGACATGACATGCAAACAGAAACCGAAATCCCTGTTAGATTCTGGTTGACTTTCATTGTAAAATAAGCTGCACCACTTTGGGAGCTCAATCAGTAATTCACATTGTTTTACCTGAAACAATAATCTCAGTTCAAGTGGTTTCACCTTTTGTTGGCATTTCCCCATACGGATCCAGGAATATGGCATATTTGACCATGGGAATAATTGCTGTGAAGAGGAAGCCCATCTAGGTTCAAAGTTTCTAAATTTGCTCAGGGGTTAATATAATCCTGTCCTCTGTGTAAATCTTTCTGTCAGGCAGAGGCAAAAATAATTATCCTAGCTGGCATTTTCCTTAATAGGCAAAGCAGAGACTTAAATATTTATGGCTGTTTGTTTAAACCCCTTGAAATGGATTAATATTGTGGCATCTCCTTAATCAGTGAAGATGAGCTAAAGCAGAAAATGTCACTTAACAGATGGGACTTTTGGAGTTGAGTTGGATACCCACAAGGGGGACACTAATCAGAAGAGAAGTCCTGGATCTGACCTTACAGGTCCTCTTTGCTTTGACATAGAAAGAATTCTTAGCGGTCGGTGTAAGTCCCTGGGAGGGACAAACAGAAGCTTCATCTGAGTTTAATCCCCCAACAGAACGTGATTTGGGGCATGTGGAGTCCACCTCCTGGCAGCTAAGAATCAGGGTCTGAATATTTGCATTGCCCACTTTTTCCCGGGAGAAGAAGAACAGCAGCAGGGGATGGGTTTACTCCTGGCTGGTGCACCTCTGAGTACCTCCTGCTGCGGTGGGAGCAAAGTCGTTTGAAAATGTGCCACAAAGAATCCTTGCTATGGCAGGGAGCATGTCAGACCACACCAAAGGATAGGACCCATGATGGAGAGACTGCCCCTGCACAAAGCCCCCGGGGCACATCTGGTTTGTCACATTTTATACATGAGCAGAGGTTGAGTGACTCACCCATGGTCACACAGCTGGTAACAGGTAGAGGTGGGATTTGGGCCTGAGATATTCTAACCCTAGAGCAAATACATGTATTCTTGGCACCTATTGCCCCATCTTCAGAGGGAAGAGAACACTCCCTAAGCAAACAAGCAGTTCACAGTGGGTGCTGAGATGTTATACAGCATGTGTGACATCTTTTAGGAGAAGATGGATACTCATCCATCTCCACTGTATCTGGGACCTGAGTCACAAGCATCAATACCACAGTCAATGACTCGGGACTGTATTCCCACTGGTACTACTGCGCACACCACTTAAAATCCCCGGGCGAACCACTAACACCCAAGTCCCTCTCCCACACATGGTAGCAATCAGCCAGGTAGTCAGAGCACCTACTAAGTGCCTGGCAGGCCTGACATGAGAACAGAGCCCAGCAGGGACCTGTGAGGAGGCCCGGGACTGGGAGCAGTTTGAAATAGGCTGCTGCCACCCAGGAGAGACATAGATTGAGAGATGTGGATGAGATAGTAGAACAACACGCTGCAACACGGCTGAGGGAACAGTCTGTGGGCACATGTGCTGTCCCCACAGTCAGCTGACCATAAGCAGATGTGCAGACTCCTGTGGGTGGGGGGAGCTGGATGGGTTCAGAGAGCCGGAGACCCATCCTAGGGGGCCAGTGGCTTCCATTCCTATGGGAAGGCCAGCCAAGCCCAGTCTTGCCTATTACCACCACCAAAGTTCAAAGTTGGGTCTAATATATATTAAGAGGAAGTGTACATTCTTGGTAAGATTGAACTACTGGGCCATGAGCTGTGACCTTTTCTGGAGGGGGCCAAGGGTCACATCTGGGGGGAGCCATATTTTAGGAATGGGAGGAAGAAGAGAAGACCAAGGGGTATCGAGAGAGGTAGAAGAACTAGGGAGCCATAGAATGTTGGATATCAAGGAAGGTGAGTGCTCGTGAACTCAGAGATGGCCGAGAACCGTGGAGGTCAAGGAGCTGCGGGTAGGTGTTGGGGGTGGGAGGGGGGATCTGGCCACGGGGAACCAGCCATCCCTAAGAGCATGTGGTAACGATGCAGCAGAAGCTGCATGGCATGGAGTTGAGTGTGAGCGTCAGCAGCCAGGCAGGAACCATGTCTTAAGAAACAGATGGTAAATGGATGGGGGAAGGTGGACGGGCACTCCTAGGGAAGCAGGATGAAGGAAGCACCAGTAAGGCTGGGAGAACCTGAATGTGTTTCTAGGCCAAAGGGAAAATGCTCAGAGAGAGGGAAAGAGAAGATACCGGAAAGAGAGGGAGAGACAGGGGATACCACGGGCAAGGAGGAACGGGATAGGGAAGCAGGAGGAAGGAGGGAACCTGAAACCATCCTCACCGGCTGGCTTGCATTTTCCACAGGCAGGCCCAGAAGGACAGGGCAGGGTCTGTGGGTGGGCGGTGTGCTGCTCCGCTTGGTGGGGACAGCCAGCGACCCACAGCCATACAGTGACTCCCCAGCAGACACAGGGCTCCCCGGCAGGGGCATAGGGCTCTGGGCAGGGCCCATCGGGGGAGGCCAGACCCCTGCCTCAGGCTCCTGGGAGTGACTGAGCAAGCAGTAGGAGCAGGTAAGCAAGGCCGGAGGTGGGGGGAGGTTGGCGCTGAGTGTCTGTCAGAATAGGGGAACTGAGGAGCTGGTCCTAAAGAGCATTGAGGTGCCATAAGGGGAGGGGAGAAGGAGAAGGGGAGGGGAGTGACAGAGGGCAGGACATTGCCGCAAGGGCTGCGGAGGGGGTTCACTTCTGAGTTAGGCATCTTGGAGAAGCTGGGGTCCTCACAGTGGCCTGAGACCCTTTGCTGTCTGCCCCCCAATTCCCCTCGCTAACCTCATCTCTCGCCTCGCCCTCCACCCCTCACCCCTGTCCGTCCAGACCCCCTGCACTGGCTTCTTTACCTCCCCAGTTTGTCAGCCTGCCATCCTCAGGGCTTTTGCTCTTCTCATTCCTCTCTACCTGAGATACCCTTCCCCGGCAGTGGAGCCCCCTACCTGCGCCTCAGTTCCAGTGTCACCTCCAGAAAGCCATTTTTCCTGGTGACCCTGTTCAAACCTACAGACCCCCAACCCCACCACCACCCACTCCTGACCCCCCCGCCTGCTCTCCTTCCACGGTGCTCCTCACCCTCTGAAAGAGCATGTCATCCTGAGCTCACAGGTGTATTTATCTAGCCCCCTCGGCCCCCCACACAGAATCTTTGTCTTCTGCCCACCACAGAGCCCCCAGCCCAGGGCTGGAGCAGAGCCGGGCGGGCGGAGGGGACCCCGGAGGAACAGGTGCAGCGAGCCACGTTCGTGGAGCGGCTGTGGAGGGAGGGGGCTGGCAGCAGAGCAGAGCTGAAGGCCGGAAATCGAGAGGTCAGGAACTCCATGGCAGGGATGGGACAGATGATCCCCAAGGCTGCCATCAGGGCGAGGCCAGTGGCACGAGGGGACGGCCACCTGCCTCACGCCACCGACCCACAGGAGCTGGCGTGCTGGGGGACCCGAGTGTCTGAAGTTGTGGGACATCAACCTGGGTTCCCCCCCACCTACAGCCCAAAGTGCCGGAATATTGACACCCCCGGAGACGTTTCCTGGCCTCTGGTTGTAGAGAAGGATGGAGAATAAAAGAGGATCCGAAAGTTAAATGAGAAAAGAATGGACGAGGCGCAGGCAGCCAGGCAGTAAATTAGCCCTCGCGCAACTGAGAGGAAGGGGAAGACGGGCGGGGAGCGGCCAGTCGGCACCTGCCGGGGCTCCTCGGGATCAGCACCTCTGGGTCCCCCCGGCCCCCCACCAGCCGGCGCCTGCCGAGCGGAGAGCACTTGATTAGAGAAGAGCGTAAGCCGAAGGTGGCTCGCTTCCTTTCAGAGGCCCGTCCCTCTGTGTGGGGTCCCGGTCCCATGCCTCTGGCTTTGCAAGAGAAAATGAAGCCGCTGCCTTTCCTGCTAGAAATGTTTAAAGAGCCAAGGCCCCACTTCCCCTTGGCTTCTCCCAGATCTTTTCTAGGAATTCCGCTGGTCACGTTACTCCTCCGTGTCATGATCGGCCCCAGCTCTTAGTTCGCTGGGCCTTGGGTTTTATCAGCGTTGCCCTGTTCTCTGGAGCATCCCCCCCCCCCCCCCCCGCCCAGGACGCTGTGGCCAGTGCGGCACCTGGGAGCCCGTCCTGCTTCCTGACTTCCCTCCAGCCCGTTCTCCGGAGCTAACCAGCCCCCTGTGGGTGGGTTAATCATTGGGTCAGCGCTGCGGAGCTGGCGTCGGGGGCTCTGGGTTCCAGATGACACACCCAGGGTGCAGAGATTGGTCCTTTTTCTCACAGCCCCAGTTCAGGGCAGATATGGGCTTTGAACCCACAGCCGGTCCACATCTCGCTGCAGTGGCTGCTATCCCAAGGAGAAGGGGGGACAGCAGATGTCACTCGGGTATACCCCAAGAGCGCCTCACCCCCTATCTGCCACCGAGCCCCCTCCTGCCACCATCCCTGGTTTGCAGAGCCCCGCGAACACTGAACATTTCCTCCTGGCGTGCTGTGGCTACACTTGGCCTTATGTTCGGGGATTTGTTTAAATCCTGTAAAAATGGGTCAGATTTCAGGAACCTTACTTCACCTTTTACTGGGGAGTATATCTTGAGAGCGATGACCAGCACTTGGTCTTTTCCTAGCAGGTACTACGTGCCTGTATCTGTCATCTCGTTGAAACCTCACAGTAGTCCTCTGAGGTGGGTGGCGTTATCCCAGGTCTATAGACAAAGGCAGAGGAGCCATGGAGAAGACAGGGGACCTGTCCAAGGCTTACAGCAAGCGGCAGGACAGGGCCCCTAAGCCCCAAAGTATGGGTCTGCTGCCCTCATGTCATCAGCAGCCAGGACCCCCTGCTCAGGCTATCACTTACTGTCCTGCTACCAAACACATCTGGAAAGACCACCAGGCTACAAGAGCTCCCAGTTCTGGAAAATCTTGTATTCCAGCTAATAAAACTCCCACGGGCACAAGCTCTGTTCCTAACCCCTAGGTCATGCCTTCACTGCACATACATAGTCATTTTGTTCACATGCACAGTGGACGTTTGGAATAGCTCCCTGTTTGGCAGAAGGGGCCTGAGCTGAGGAGGATCCCACGTGGGCGCCGTGCTGTGGATCTTGTCTGCTTCCCCGGAACCAACCACCCACACCCACCAGCCTGAGAGTGACCAGTGACCAGGGTGCAGTGACTGAGTCCGAGAACCACTAGAAGGGGGACTAGTGGGCAGATGACGGTGCATCACATGATTCTGTGTGGATCCCATCTCCCTCTCTGTTGACCTCATGTGTGCTTAATGTCCACCCCTGAGGGAAGCTTCCTATTTGATTTCCACTAGCTTTTTCTTCATCATTGCGTAGTGAACTCTGGCTGTAGTTCTGTTCCTTTAGGAGCCTGGGGTGACATCCATTAAATGGGGGTAGTCACAGTACCACCTCAAAGCATGGCTTTGAGGATGAGGTGAGTTTTGCCCTGGCTGCCTCCGAGGAGGCACTCCGTACCTGTTTGTCACTTGCTTCAGTTATGTGTTGCTCTGAAACTGCCCCCACACTTAATGGGTTAAAACAATACCCGTGTTAATGCTACGATTCCGTGGGGCAGGACTCGGCAGGGCTTGGCACTGGCTGCCATGGCTCTGCTGTGCTGCAGCATCCAAGATGGCCTTGGGCGGTTGGCTGTTGGCCAAGGCCCCAGGGGTTCTCCTCTGTGTGGTCTGTCTTTCCATGGGGTCTTTCACCACTCAGTGGTTTATGCAGCTTCTCAGCACAGTGGCTGCCTCCCAAGAGGGCAAACACGGAAGCCATAAGTCCCCTTCAGCTTCACCTGGAGTTTAACTGGGTCCCTTCTACCACATTCTGTAGGTCAAAGCAAGTCCCAGAGCCAGCCCAGATTCTAAGGGAGGTGATAGAAATGCTATATAGTGGTGGGAAGAGTGGCCTAGTCACCCCAAAGGAGGGCACACAGGATGGGAGGGGCCCCTGAGGCCAGTTTCAGAGGCAGCTGGTTTGGGAACTCTATGTTGGTCAGTGGATGGCTCCTCAACACGGCACCCCAAAAAGGGCAAATCTCAAAGGTGCCGAGGACCCAGACAAGAGGGGATCCTGCCCTGTGTTTTAGACCTGGGATCAGCAGACTCCTTCTGCTAAGGGCTAGAGAGTAAATATTTAAGGGTTGAGCTAATTTAAATTTTAGATTTTAACCAAGGACAAAATCAAGCAACTGTTTTTGCCAAAAGGCTGATAGTCTTTTTTACATTTTTTTCATTTTATATTTATTTGCTCACAAGCAGGTCGAACACAAATAGGAGACAGGTTGGATTTGGCCTGCAGGTTGTAGTATCCTGCTCCCAACTTTAGAGGGTTCTCTCCTGGCCCTCTGCCAGCCTTAGCTCACAGCCTTATAGGGTGAGAGCAACAAAGTCCCCGGGGCCTGAGAATTTCCTTCCATGACCTACATTGGCCTCTCCCTAAGATCCATTCTTGCTAGGGACACCACCCTGACTCCTGTATCCAATGGAGGGGGCAGTGGTGGTGGCTGTTCGCAGGGCATAGTAGGGCAGAGCTTGGACGGTCAGGCCGGGGCACAAAGGGTCTTCTTCATAGGTATGATAAAGGATTAAGAAGAAAAGTGGAAAGTGCCAAGTCTCCCAATACTGGAGTGGAATGTAGGGAGTCTAGGAACTCTACAGTCAACATGCCCCTCCAGGTTGTTGAGCGGTATTACAGACTGACTTATGTCCCCATCAAATTCATGTTGCTCCCTAACCACCCCCAACCTAATGAATGCATGTAGTGATATAAAGCCTTTAAGGAAGTTATTATAGGATTAAATGAAGTCATTGGAGTGGGGCCCTGATCTGAAAAGAAGGGTGTCCTATAGACCAAGAGACACCAGGAGTGCACCCTCACGGAGAAAAGCCTGGGTCAGACCCATGGAGAAGGAGCCTGGCTGTAGCCAAGAAGAGAGTCCTGGTCAGAAACCAGCCCTGCTGACAGGTGCCTTGCTCTTGGACTTCTAGCCTCTGGGCCTATGGGAACAAGATTGGATATGGTTTAAGCCACTCAGTCTGTGGAATTCTGTTCTGGCCACATGAGCTGACTTGTATGGGAAGGTTAAGGTAGTAGGAGAGAACGTTTAACAGTTCACTAGCTTGATCTATAATGTGTATTTAGACATCTGGTATTTGGGCCGGTCTCTGTTGTTCCAATGCCCTCTGCCCCCCCCCCCCCCCCCCCCCCCCGCTCCAAATGTTAGAGATGGACTCGTCCTAAACCCATATGGAGTCCTACATTTAGGCTAGGCAAATTATGTTGTAAACCAAGACACATTTTATATATTCACGATCAATATCATCATTTCTCTCACCAAGCAGAACAGGAAGGAGGAGTGAAAGGTCTCAAGGTCAGAGGCAGTCTCTCAGATGTCCTTGGCCAGCTCCCACTGACACGGTGGCACCAAGTTGAGTCCTGGCTCTGCTGCGTTCCCACTGTGCATTACTGCACTGGTGCTTGCTTGTGCCTCGGCTTCCCCAGTGGTAAACAGAAGTGGTGCCCTGCACAATGCAGCCAAGGACTGCTACTGAGGGGTAGCTTGGATTCACATTTGACCTCTGCTCCTGTTAGTATCACAGTGTATCTTGCTGTTGAGGAGGTTCTTGGAAACATAAGGGTGGGAGGAGAGTGTCTAAAAAGGTGTTTGATTTCTTCAGCGTAACAAGGGATGATAAAAGTCGTGCTAAAGAGGTTGGGTAGCCAAGTCAAATTAGGAGGCCACTGCCCCAGCCCCATTTTATTGTCACCGCCCTGATTTCTTCCGTGACCGACCCATGTTACCCAGGAGCTAGAAAGAAATTAGCCCAAGCCGGAGATTAGCTCTTCCTTGGCAGGATCACAGGGACTGGAAATGGGAACACTTGCCCACATGTGACTCAGTGATCATGCCTGCTCCGAGGGTCACGGAAGATCATGTCCCACTGCTCCACAGCGCACATCCCAGAGTCAGAGAAACGCCAGGGGCAGGGGCAGCTTTCTGCAGCCTGGAAAGGCGGGCACTTCATTCAGAATTTGATTTGCGGCTCCCTCGGAATGCGCCCAGCCACTTTCAAACACAGTGTGGCGGTTTCTTACAAAGTTAAACATAGTCTTTACCATACGATCCAGCAGCCAAGCAAGCTCCTGAGCGTTTGCCCAAATGAATCAAAAACTTATGTCCATTAAAAAAACCTGCACATGGATGTGTAGAGCAGCTTTATTCATAATTGCCCAAACTTGGAAGCAACCAAGGTGTCCTTCAGCAGGTGAATGGCCAAATAAACCGTAATACAGCCACAAAATGGAATGCTATTCAACATTAAAAAGAAATGAGCTGCCAAACCATGAAAAGACCTGGAGGAGCTCTAAGTGCATATTGCTAAGTGAGAGAAGCCAATCAGAAAAGGCAGCAACGCTGTGTGATTCTGCCCAGAGCACATCCTAGAAAACAGCAGAATGTATGGAGATCATAAAAAAGATTAGTGGTTGCCATGGGTTAGTGGAGAGGGAGGGATAACCAGGAGGGATAACTGGGCAGACCAGGGGATGTTGGGGGCAGTGAAATTCTGTACAATACCACAGTGGTCAACGCGTGTCACGGTACATTTTCAAAAACCCACAGAAGGTACACCAGCAAGAGTGAACCCTGTGACATAAGCTCTGGATGATAAGGAGGCAGCAGTGTAGTTTATCAGTTGTAACAAACCTACCACTCTGGTGAGAGATGTCCCATAGTGGGGGAGATTGTACTCGTAGGGGACAGGGAGTATGGGAACTCCGTACATTCCATTCAGTTTTGCCATGAACCTGAAAGTTCTCTTTTTAAAAATGTATTAAAGGGATCCCTGGGTGGCGTAGTGGTTTGGCGCCTGCCTTTGGCCCAGGGCGTGATCCTGGAGATCCGGGATCGCATCCCACGTCGGGCTCCCGGTACATGGAGCCTGCTTCTCCCTCTGCCTCTCTCTCTCTCTCTCTCTCTCTCTCTCTCTCACTGTGTGCCTATCATTAAAAAAAATAAAAATAAAAATAAAAATGTATTAAAAATCATATAGAGGCACCTGGGTGGCTCAGTCCATTAAGCATCCAACTCTTGATTTCAGCTCAGGTCATGATCTCAGGGTCGTGAGATTGAGCCCTACTTACGTGGAGCCTGCTTGAGATTCTCTCTGTCTCTTTCTCCCCACCCTCACACTCGCTTACTTGCTCTCTCTCTAAATATATATATATCTGTGTGTGTATGTGTGTGTGTGTGTGTGTGTGTGTGTGTGTATATAGCCTCTGGCCTTTCTCTGCTGCACGAAAGTCTGGGATAGAACTGGGAAGGGGGTCTGTAATTACCAGGCTCTGAGCTTTGCTTCTCCCTCCCTCTTTCCTTCCTTCCTTCCTTTTTTCCCTTTTTGTCTGTAAAGCCAGTATTAATCATTACAAACCACTTCTGTACCAATTATTTGCCTTCTGACCTTTTGGGGGAGCAGGACTGAGGTGGTCCTGCTGTTGGCTTTCTGTTCTCATAAAGTGAACAACCAGGAGGGTAGAAGAGGTGGGTACTATGAGTAGATTGTAAAGCACTTTTATTGCCATTAGAGAAATCATTTCCTGTTCTCCAATCCTAGATAGAGCCACAATTTTTGTCTGAATAGAAAATATTATACTTTGGACTCCAGACTCTCCATTTTCATCTTGTAGCAATTTTCTTTACACTTACATCATGACTTTTGTCCAACGATTTCAAATATTGCAGATATTTCTCATGTGGTGTACAAAGATCCCTGCTGTAAGGCATTACGTTTTAGTTTTATTTATCCGTTTTCCTGTCTCCCTAGTTAGAGTCACAGTCCCTGGGCCTAGCAGAGTACCCAGACCAAAGAAATGTACAATTAGCCATAAACAGTGGGGGCGGGGGGGGGAGGGAAGGAGGGAAGTGGGGAGGGGATGTGAATGAAAAAGGAGAAGCCTAAAGTTTTGCTGCTCTGGTAAAAATTAATTTAATTGCCTGAGAGCGGGATTTTAACGTCTATTTTATCCATTTATGTACCCCCTGCCTAGCAGTGTCCAGCACATAGGAAGCTAATATTTGCTGAAAGAATGAATGGAAAGTTCAGTGGTGATGAGAATTGCTAAGTGTCAGCAATCGTTGCAGGGTATTTAATACATATTGTGCATATAATCTCTCATAGCAGGACGTTTCCTTTGTCCTCCTGTGAGCCAGGTATACTTTACTGCCTTGATTCATTTCCACCTGCCAGCCAGGCCTGGGAGCCAGTCCTTACTTCCGATGTTAGGCAGCATGGAGTCATATCATAATCCAACTCATCCGCAATAAGCACATTTTATTTTGCAAAATACCATTTTATCCCCTGCCACGTTCCGACCAGGAGGATGCTGGAATTCCAATATCACAGCTAGGGAAACAGAAACTCAGGGAGGCTAAGCAGTTTGCTCAAGGTCACACAGCTCCCATGTGGCAGTGAGTGCTGGTCTCCAGAAGTCAGGTTCAGAACATTCACGTCACAATGTGCTTGCCACATGGTGGCCACTGGTGTCCTGGGCTTGGATGTACCACCCAAAACGTGTTTGGGAAACCTCTTGGCGGAGAGATGGAGGTGCTTCACCCTTACCCACCACAAAGCTTTCCTGCTTCTCAAACTCTGGTCTAAGCCCGGGGCTGCAGGAAGGGGATGCAGTCAGGAGACCTTGACACTTACCCAGCCCAGTGATCTTTGAGCAAGCCACTTAGCTACTCTGAACCTTAGCTGCCTTTCCAGAATCCTGAAGACACTTTATAAAGCATCTATCTATAAGGCTCTCTCCAGCCTTGGCCGTCCAGCAATCCTATAGGCCCTTTTGATGTCACACTTCAGGGATGAGTGGTGCCCAGAGTTCGGGCTTGGGTTAGATCCACTCCTGTTCGTTTTGCCATGCTAGCTGCCAGCCAGGGTTCCAGTGCTGGGTGCACAGGAGGGTGGCCCAGCCCTGCTGGGGAAGAGTCTGGGGTGAAGTGGGGCAGACAAGCAAAGCAGCCTCGGCCTGATGGGGCAAAGTCCCAGGAGCTGAGTGGCCAGGGTCTGTTGGGCCTGGAGGGAGGGAGCAGACGAGTTGGTTCTCGAGCTCACAGTCCCAGCTGTCAGGACAGAACACCTAGAGGACACTCCACCTTATCTTTTTTGTTTTTTTCCCCCAAATGGTACTGTTTTGACACGTGTGTGTTTTCCACCAGGCACATAAAGAAGGCCTTATATGTCCCACATTCTATCCTGGGGAACTTAGGATATTTTTCAAAATGGCCATCATTTTTTTCATTGAAGTAAAATAGTTTTATTTTTGATCAAAGGAAGAGATATTTTTGTTTCCCTGAGACAGTAAAAGGAGTCAAGCATGTTTTATGCATAAAGGCCAGTGTGAATGTGTAACAGAAGCCTGGGAAGAGCCTTCTGCAGTCAGGCCGTCTGTTACGGTGGGTTCTGGGGTTTGGCGAGTAAACCTAACGTGAGAATGAAGAGTGGAGTCCAGTTAAGGTACAGCCAGGAATGGGAGAGTGAGTCTCCTTACACACACGTTGCCTTCCCATGGGTCCTTTATGACAAAGCGTCCAGAGCCAGAGTTCGTGAGTGAAGTGGTCATCTTGGCAGCTTCGATCCTGTTCAGCATTTGAACCCCTTTTGGGGCCAGTTCCCCCTGCCCCATAGCTGTCCAGAGAACCAGAGTTCAAATCCCAGTGCTGCTACTTACTTGCTGTGTGACCTTAAGCAAGCTACTTACCCTCTCTGCGTCTCATTTCCTCATCTTTGAAATGGGATGCTCCTACCGCATAAAAGTCTCACGAGGGCCAAGTGAGCTAACAGAGCTAAGGGGCCTGGCACATAGTGAGTGTTGTGATGGTGACGTTGCTTATAGTCATTGTTACTATTGCCAGTAGCATCTAGAAACTGTACACCATTACCCCCAAAAAAAGCTTTTGAAGCCCTATCCCCTTTGGGAGGCCTTTGACTATGGAGCCCTGGCAGAGGGTGGGAAGGTGGGTGGCTTCAGAGCAATTTTCCAGCCACCGTGGCCGCTGGCCTGGTAGGAGATGAGAAGCTGCCCCCTTCCCCTTTTATCCCTGGTGCTGTGCCCAGGCTGGGAGAAAGCTCATTCATATCTTACTTTTACAAGACAGACAGCCATTTGAAACATCCTGACATCTCCCCCTAAGCAGTTGGCTCATGTGAGCATAATAATAATGATCATAATGACAAATAGCAGTAAGGCTGAATGACAGTGGCTCTGCTGGGGGTCTGTCTTTGAAGCTAAAGTTCAGCCTCCCATGTGCTGCAGGGAGAGCTGCCAACGGAGACATCCTTGCCAAGTCAGCCTCCCCTTTGTGAGGCTCTCTGCTGTGGGAAACCAAATTGCCATGCAGTCCCCCTGGTCTTGGCTGCAAGCCCCCGTTGGCCCACAAGTCCCAGAGACACCTGCTCCTGTCCCCAGTGGGGACAAAAGCAAGAGAGCCTCACCATCCAGTCTGTGACCTCTGAGCCTGGCTCTCACCCCAAAGTTGGCTCCCTAGGCCAAAAAGAGCCCAGGAACCAGCGTGCATTGTAGGAGCCCATGAGGGGGTATAGACCAGCACCATCCAGTAGAAACAAAGTGCAGGCCAAATTGCATTTAGCAGCTACATTTTGCATATGTGTGGGAGGTTTTTTCCTGAATATTTATTATTTATTTATTTGTTTGTTTATTTAATCTCTACCCTGTACGTGGGGCTCGAACTCACAACCTCAGGATCAGGAGTCACATGCTGTACTGACTGAGTCAGTCAGGTGTCCCCTAACAACCACACTTTTTAAGAGTTGAAAAAGAAACCAGTGAAATTAAGCTTAATATATTTTATTTAACCCAATATATCCAAAATATGAATGAGATATTTTGCGGTTTGGGTACTAAGTCTTCAGAATCTGATGTGTATGTCCCACCTCTAGCACACCTCAGCTTGTACTGGCTGCTTTTCCCATGCTCAGTAGCCACATGTGGCTAGTGGCTGCTGTTGTACTGCACAGCGCAGGTGTAGACAGCTCACAAGGCACAGCGTAACCAACATCCTAAGTCATGTGTATCTAAATATTTATCTTCGAATGGGGCTCTCTAACACAGTTTCCCTTTTATAGTGAGATTTGTGGATATTGGTGGTATTTCTTGACAGCAGCTTATCATTGAGGGGAAAGCATGCTTGCCTCTAAAACTGAATTTGCAGTGGTGAGGTTGCAGCCATATACCTTGTAACTTAGATCTTCTGATGTTCCTGTTCTATCTAGCGCACAAGCCAGGGGAGATACATTGTGAGATTCTCCAAGACGAAAGGCTCCAGCTAAATTCCAAATCCCATCCTGTTATTACAATTGAAAGCACTGCAGTGTTCAGCGTGACTTTGTCATCTCAGCCCAATAGCTGAGCTGGCCGGCTCTACGGATTGCCAAATGCTACCGCCAAGAAAAAGGAGCCATTGGCACTTGGCATTCTGCTTTGGAAGCCTTGGAGGAAGGAGAGGGTGTTATCAGCGGGAGGCATGGGAGTTTAATACTGTGCTGTGCAAATAGAAAATAAAAATCAAGTTGGACCAAAATTGATAAAAGAATCAAGAAGAAAAAAAGTCTTCAGGTGGCCATGGCTTTTAGGATTTGTGAATCGTTCTTATCAGAGACAGGGTTTCTATACCCTTGACCTTGGACAGCTTTCCAAACTCAGGTGGCATTTTCTACCACCCAAGTAGAGGAGTATGATTGTAAAGAGTACTCGGGTATTTATAAGAATATAAGATATGAAATACAGCATGACCACACTCCTTCTTCCCCCTCCATGCCCCAGCCTGATAATTCCCACAGCAGCACTGTGCCCCAGCTCCGCCTGCATTAAAAACAGAGTAACAAAAACACTGATTAATGAAAATAGATTGCCAGGACAGGTTTTAATATAGTTACAGGAACAAATTTTGTTCAAGTGCTTTTGAAATACAGCTACAACTGAAATGATGATTTTAAACCTCTTTAATCCTCAAAGCCCTTTGATTAATATTTTATTAATCTCAGTATGAGTGCACATGTTTGAAAGCTATAAACTGTATTTTTAAAACAAAAATGTCAGTATCCTGAGCACTCCTTATGAACTGATTGGTTCTGGACCGGTCTCTTAAACTTCTTGCTCTGTCAGCTAGCTTTCTCACCTATAAAATGGGAAGAATGCTTATTTCTGCCCCACGGGATTCTACTGAATGTGCTTAGAGCACATTCTGATATATAGTGGATGCTTAACAAGTGTACTTCCTTACTCTCCCAAAGAGAATTTCTGTTGTTCTACTTGGTCCAGACAGGCTTTGATCCAGTCATTTCCTGTCTTGGAACCAGAATGGCAAGCCTCATCACACGTCATCAGGTAACCGCAGAGAGACTCATTTTGGTAGGGTTTTTTTGTTCTGTGGATATGTGCATTTTCCAAGTTTTCAAAAAAGAACAAATGTAGTTTTAAAAAGAAATGAAGGCCTCCTTGCAGCTTCTTTTGCTTGTCATTTCCTTGTCAAGAAAATGAGCTGTGGGATGCCTAAGTGGCTCAGTTGGTTAAGCATCTGCCTTCAGCTCAGGTCATGATCTCTGGGTCCTCAGATTGAGCCCCTGCATCAGGCTCCCTGCTCAGCAGAGAGTCTGCTCTCTTTCTCTTCCTCTCTCCCTCTGCCCCTCCTCCCAAATAAATAAATAAATAAATAAATAAATAAATAAATAAAATCTTTTAAAAAGAAAGAAAATGAGCTATAAAGCTGCCCAGATCTAAACATGTACCCCCTTATTTCCACCCACGTTGAGGCAAGCCACAGGAGCTTGGATTTCTCATCCTGCAAGGAAAAATCTTAGTAATACATTAAAGAAATGGAGAGAAAGAGACAAGCAGAAAGTTTGTCTATGTGCCAGGACATTCCATTAGACATCGTGGGCCATTAAAAAAATAACCTAGAACATTGCAAAGTCACATGTGTGTGCAAAATGGTAGAATGGTCATGCTGAGCACCTGTTCAGATGTCTTGGCCTCGAATCCTGGGGCATGATCCATGGGTCGGGGGATTGTGTGTTTTAGACCACAACCCCGGGGTTTTAATAACCCATGTCATGCTTAGAAATTCAAATCAGCATCAATCTCTTCCACAAAGGCAGGTCATAGAATTATTCTAGTACTTCTGAGAGCCGCAAAGGTAGAGGGAAGCAGTCGGGGTCGGGTCTCCGTGGGCCGTCATCCAGCTTCACCAGTTCCCTGCATTTTGCCAACTCATTTCATCTGTTCCAATCCCTTCCTAGTTTGCTGAAGTATTTAAGACAAATCTAAGATGTCATGTCAGTTCAGCCATAAATACTTCATCTCTCATGCATTTCACTCATAAATATGCTCACCTCTAACTGAAAAGGGACGCTTTTAAACTCGTCACCGTACCATTTTACCACCTCACAAAATTAATGGTAATCTCTTAATATTATCTAATATCAAGACCACACTGTAGTGTTCCTGATTTCTTTTTTTTACAGTTGGCTGGGTTTGAGTCAAGATTCAGACAAGGTTCAAATGTGACATTTGATTATTTTATGTCTCTTTCAGAATGTCTTGAAACTTCAGCAGATGCGTTATCACCACCATCATCTTTGTTACTTTTAGCAAAATCCTATTACGTAGTTTGATTATCTTATTTATCAGACCTTCAGTCTGAATGACCTCTGGCTTTTTCCGAAAATTAAATCCACCCCACTGTCCCAATATTTTTCTCCAGGGAGGATAATTAAATCTAGCTTCAGACAGCACTGTGGCATCTCCAGGTGGATTCAGAGGAGCAGTTCCCAAGCAGGTTTTAGGCAGCGAGTCACAAGGAGGTAGTTCCCAGTGGGTGTGATTTGCAGGACCCTCTCCTGCTGTGCAGAAAGGCATACACGCTTGACTTACCTGTTCTAACACAGTCTTTTTGATTTACCGCTCAATGTAACTGCCGTATGTGTTTTCACACAGATAATCGCTTATCAGCCGTATGGAAAATCCGTGGACTGGTGGGCCTATGGCGTCCTATTATATGAAATGCTAGCCGGACAGGTAATGTGTCACTTTGTTTTCATACTTGTTTATTGCCGGATAATGTGAATGCTTCGGCTCTGTTCGGGCTAGGGTAGTGGGACCCGGCAGCTGATGCTGGTCCCACTTCCCTGACCCAGGTGAAAGAGGGAGTAATTCCCCCTCCCCCCCAAAAAAAAAGGATATTATTATATTCAATAGGCACAGCAATTATCTCTGGTCATAAAAACCCCAAACTGAGAGCTGTAACCTGGAGCATCAACAATGTAGCTTTTGTATTATACACAAGAGCCCCCACATGTTGAGGCCGACAGTGGCCTCTGTAGGTTTTCAGTGTCTCAAAACTGGGGCCGGGTTATGGCTCTCTGCAAGCTTGTCTGCACAGATTACCCCAGCTACTCCAGATTACCCGTGTGTATAAGTGGTATGATTATCAAAGGAAGAAGACGGTGAAACTTGAAGAGGTGTTTTAATAGCTTCTCCCCGTCTCTCCTCATCTCGCCCTTGGCAGTTCACTGCAGTTTTCACAAAAGTCCAAGGAGGCTGAACCTCCAGTTATAAAAAGACAAATTTCTCTTAGGAATGCAGTATGCATCAGATAATTAGAGGAATTATGCTTAAACTGCCCCCCTTTTTTTAATACATGGCCTTTGTATCTGTAGCACTGGGGCAAATCACACTAGCTGCTTTAACAAGCAACCCCAAAACCTCAGTGCAGTTTAACACACAACACATGGGTTTATTTTACATTCATGGCACAGCCCTGGGTAGGGGCAAGGGGGGGCAGGGAGTACTGATCCACATGGTCATTAAGGGGCAAGTTTCTTGCATCTGTTGTCCCTACAATCTTTTAGGGCCTCAGATTCCTTTAGTAAACCCTCTTTATTCAACTGGCCAATGAAGAGAGAGCAGAAGGGAAGTTTCACAGGATGTCTTAGGGCCAGGCCTAGATATGGCATAGATCACTCCTTCCTGCAGCCCACTGGCCACGTGGCCCCAGGGAGATGCAAAGGGCCGGGGAGCTGTGTGTGCAGGGGGTGGGGATGGAAGTACAGTGTACCTGTGAGCTCCGGAAGGGGAAGCAGGTTGGGTGAGCACCAGACCTCTCTCTCTTTACCTAACCACCACTCTGTTGTGGGCAGCTTTTTATCATTCCCAGCAGTCGAGTACTGGTGTCAAGGAGTTGGATCCTCCATAGCCAAAAGCTTTAGCTAGAGAAAGTGGAAAAAAATGCCCATGTTGAGCTGCCAAACTACCCCTGAGAAGATCTTTGAATCTTTGTTCTTGGGGGTGGGGGCCGAGGGAGAAAGTCAACCTTTGTGACATGTAACATCCATTGACTCCTTCATTTATCATTCAGTATATATTTGTTGAAGGCTTACTATGTCCACAGTGATCACTGTCAACAAAATAGACAGAAACCCTTACCTTCATGAGGCCTATAAGCTAGAGAGAGAGAAACCACAGGTGAGTTAAATATAGAAAATATATAATAGTGATAAGCTAAGAGAAAAATAATAAAGCAGGAAAGAAAATGTAGTGCTGGAGGAGGGTTGAATTTGTAGCAAGGATGGCTAGAGAGGGCTTCATGTAGAGCTAAAGGGAAGACCAGAAAAAAGTGAGAGAATGCCATGTGCATATGTGGAGTAAAAGCATTCCGGGCAATGGAAAGAGCAAGTGCAAAGGCCCTGGGGTGGCAGTATATGGCCATGTTTAAGAAAGGGATGGGAAGCCACCAATCTGGCCAGAGCAGAGTAGGTTAGAGAGGGAGTGAGAGGCCTGAGGTCAGAGAGGTTGGGGGGAGCCCCACATCTTGTGAGCATGGAAGTCATCACAGACCATCGGGTTTCCCTCTGGGATGGTAGACCATTGGTGAGCTCTCCTTATGTCTCTTTCATTGTCTTACATCTTTTAAATACTAAAGTAGTCTCTTTAGGTATTAAAAGATGTGGGGCACTAGACTACATCCGGTCATTAATTGAGAAGTGATGTCAAACTCGATTCATAGTAAAATGGTTTGTGATTATTAATTTAGGTTTTTAACCCCAATAAATTATTCATCTCAGGCCAAATACCCCTGTTTGTAAGCACAGAAAAGCAGGTTATCCAGAACAGTCATCAGTGAGACAAGAGTGTTGCCTGCCACTTGAGTCAATTTCCCCTCTTTAGAATTTTGACAATAAAATTTGACTGAATTATCGGCCCCCTGGGAGCCATGCTATTCATGAAGGCACAGAAAACTGAGTTTCCCCTTCTCGATCCCACTTGCATGTCCTGACTCTAGAGTCCAGAAACAAATCCTCTTTTCACTGAGTCACATTTGCATATGTCAACAGAAGAAGCTGGGTGGAAATAGAATCTGTTTCCAAGCGAGCTTTCCAAGAGATGGAAGACATCTCATCTTCATTGGGCAGTAGGATACTAGGGCTTCAGAACCCGGGCCCCACACACACCACACACCACACCCCTACCCGCATCCTCATCTGTCTCGGAGCTCGAGGAGATTCATTCCCTCCAGGAGAGTTCAGGATAGCAGCCCTCCTGCAGAGAAGTCCCCTGCATTTTAAAAATCCTGCCTCAGTTGCCTGTGGTCCCTGAGGCTCCGACCTGCAGGTGCCCTCCCCACACCCATTGCTTCTGTAAACATTCAGGCACAGTTTTCATTTCCCATCCTGCTTCTCAGACTCAGTCTGCCTGATACAATCGCTTCTAGTCTTCATTATCTGTTGAAGATGGTGACACTCTTTGAATATGACGTCTTAAAGATGGCCCACACTCGGGCACAGTGGCAGGCTCAGCCGTCGCTCCTCCAAGTCCTCAGCTGTGCCTGTCTCCAACACGGTGTTTTCATTTCAGGACCCACTTCTTCCCCATGACTCAATGCAAATTTCAATGTATTTCTGGGCTGTGAGTCAGCCGAGAAAGGGTAATGAAGGCTCTGAGCCTGTCCCCCAGAGCCCCCCGAAGCTGCAGTGGCCTCCAGACCCAGCCAAGGGAGTAGATGCTGTTATTGAAAGTAAGATTAATTATAAAGCTGTTGATGGGGTTATGGTCTAGATTTGTCCTCTTTAATCGCACAGGGCTGAAGATGAGCAGAAGAGGTCGTTTATTGCCATTTTCTTCTCGTTTGGTGTATTTATTGTCAGCAGGCAAGGGGGCAGTTATGTAGAAACAGCCTGAGTCTTTCTTCAGTTCTGGACTGCTTGACAAATATGATTACTTTGGGGCGTAAACAGTATTTACCCAGCACTGTAATGAGCATATTGCGGCTTCAAGCATTCATGGGTATTCATCATGAAGGGACCAGCCCTCTCCTCTTTATGTCTCCTTCTGCCACGGTTATTTATGCTTTGTCTTCATTCCTGATGAATCAGTAATAGGTACTTGATCCCAGCACTTTATCCTGAGTTGTCCCTTGGGTGCCCTCCCACCCCAACGCTGGTCACCAGTGATCCGCAGACAAATGTGGCGGGGCCCCAACAACCATGAACTATCAAAGGATTTAGGTTAGGAGTCACTTTGGAGGGGCACTTGGGTGGCTCAGTGGTTGAGCATCTGCCTTTGGCTCAGGTCATGATCCCAGGGTTCTGGGATCGAGTTCCACATAGGCCTCCCCACGAGGAGCCTGCCTGTGTCTCTCCCTCTCTCTCTCTGTGTCTCTCATGAATCAATAAAATCTGTAACTAAATAAATAAATCTTAGTTTAAAGAAAAAAAATCATTTTGGAAAGAAGTGATGTGGTGGTTCACATCACCCCTTACATGTCTTAAAATTCACAAATTGCCTATTGCTACGGAGAGCACCCCTGGTTCGGAACAGTCTTACACCATACTAAGACTGTATTTAATGCATAGCTTAGCTTGAGACACTATGTCCAGATTTGTAGAAATTTAAAAATAATCATGGGACTGTGGGAAAGAGGGGAGAGAAGCAATCCAAAATGGTCCTGTACTCACTCCTCAGCAGCACATTACCTCCTATTGTCCCCAGGCTCAGTAGCTGACATGGCTGGGAAGGAAAGTGAATATAATTATAACTTCACCCTTGACCTGCCTGCAACACTAAGGCCCAATCAGCAATTATCCATAAGAATGCTCCGGGGGTGATCTGGGGAGACTTAACAAGAAGCATAAAAATGTTCACATCCTCCGGCTGCGTAAGCCCACACCTGGGAAATTTTTCCTAGGAAGTAATTCAGAGAAGAAACAAATGACATGCACAGAAATGTTTATAGTAGCATTAGTTATCAGAATGTGGCCCTGGAAGCAATTGTGAATGTACCCACGGACAAATAAGCCAGTCTCTGATGGATGGTGTATCAGCTCCGTGCATTAATCTTGACCTGGGAGTCCCGGTAGCACAGAGACAGTGTTTGCAACAGCCAGTGAGAAACAAGAGACTCCAAACTATACATCAGTATTTGAAAATAATATGACAAGCCTATGAGTTCACAGAAAAATAAGAGCAGTTTCTGTATTGAGGTTGGGGATGCTACTTTCCTGGGCTTGCCCTCCCCCAAGAATACATGATTTTAATGCAATATGGGGCTCCGGGGAGCATTTCTCATTCTGAGTATGATGCTCATTCTTGCTGTTCACCAGGTGTTTTGGGTCTTCCTCCCTTCGGCACATGATGGGACTGTACCTCCCAGCTCACCCGTAGTCATGTGGAGCATGTGTGACTACTTCTGAGCAATGAGGTCTCAGTGGAAGTGCTCCAGGGTAGAGCGCTTGAGCAATGGAGAGGGACACCCCAGAGCACCTGTTCCCATTCCACCCCAGCGAGACCAGGATGACAGCTGTGCCATCAGCGTGGGTCCCTGGGTGACCTCTGCTGTCTCACAGTGGACGAGTGGCAAAAGCAAGAGATAAGCAGTCAAAATCAGGGCTGGGAAGTCAGGCCAGGTCTCTAATCCAGAGACAGTCACGCTACATGATGACTTGAAACATCTCTGGCCGTAGTGACTGCCCATCTTTCTTTCCAGAACCCCACTACTGTTTGCAGGATACCAAAATGATCTCCCCACACTCACCCTTCCCCCAATGTCCCAGTCAAGCCCTCATTAGGTGCTGGGTGGACCAGCAGCTGAGCACCTTTCAGCAGCAGCGCCAGGGGACCATCCCTCACTATCCACCTGCCGGAGCAAGTATAAGGGATTGGCAGTGCTCAGAATGGCTAAGAGCCCAAGCTCTGCAGTCAGATGTCTGGACGTGGATCTTGGTTCTTCCCAGCTCTGTAACCCTGGCCAAAGTGCTTAATAATAGAACCTCAATGAGCTCAACTGTAAAATGAGATTACTAGTATGTACGTCCTGTGGTGGTTTTGAGGATTAAGGGAGTGATGCCTGCACCAGTTCTCCATGCAGTGCCTGGCACACAGAAACAGCCTGAAAAGCCTGTGTTACTGCTACCACCGCTGTCCTTACTGCTGTTCACTCCCAAATCCTGGCCATTCTTCAGGCTGTGTAGACTCACAGTGGGTGGTAACAGGTCAGGGGTAGAGGCACGTGTCCTCCCTGGGATGCATGGCTAGGAGAATCCCCAGTCCTTGGGGCCACACAGGGGTGGAACACGGGCTGAAAGCTCAAGGCTCTGCCCCAAGGACATGTAGTCACGAGGCTTTTGTTCTAGCTCAGGAATCTTATCACATAGGCGAGCCTAAGGGGCCTCAGAATCCTTGCATCCCCAGCCTGTATGATTCACGTTGGATTAGATAGTTCTTTACTGCAGGACTTCTTAGAACCTTTATAATGTAAATGTTACTGCAGATGTCCTGAAAGGGAGGGTAAAGAATGCAAACTTTGACCCAGGAGTATCCTGTAGGATTAATATACTCTGGCTTTTTTTTTTTTTTTTAAAGATTTTATTTATTTATTCACGAGAGACACAGAGAGGCAGAGACACAGGCAGAGGGAGAGGCAGGCTCCCTGTCTGGAGCCCGAAGTGGGACTCGATCCCAGGACCCCAGGATCCCTACCTGAGTTGAAGGCAGACGCTCAACCACTGAGCCACCCAGTCTCCCCAATATCCTCTGGTTCTAAGGAATACTCTCTGGGGTGTGTCAGGAGCCAGCTGTCCTGCACTTGGCAGGCACACAGAGGGGACTTTCAGATAAACAGATCAGTAGTAGGCATAGCTCACCTGGGCGGATGTGGTTCCCATGCCAGAAGACAAACAGGTGTGATAAGCCAGTTCCCCCCAAAATTCCTTCTCCCACATCAGCTGGGGCAGGGAGGAGGAGGCATCTGCACTGACCTAATTGTCTTGGTTCTTGTAAAAGTTCTTGCTGCCTCACTTGACAAAAGATTCCTGGGGACAATTTGTCTGAGTTTCTCTTTGGAGAAAATTTCTCTTAAACCTTTGGCTTAGATTATCTGTGACTCAGGGGGATCCCTGGGCGGCTCAGTGGTTTGACGCCTGCCTTTGGCCCAGGGCGCAATCCTGGAGTCCCAGGATGGTGTCCCGTGTCGGGCTTCCGGCATGGAGCCTACTTTTCCCTCCTCCTGTGTCTCTGCCCCTCTCTCTCTCTCTCTCTCTCTCTCTCTCTCTCTATCATAAATAAATAAATCTTTAAAAAAAAAAAAAAAGATTATCTGTGACTCAGCCCCTGTAGGATTCCTGCTGCTAGTACTTGAGCATCACCAGAGAGGCCAGTTGACTCTCCTGGCACCTCTCACTGCAAGGCCCAAGCTCCAAGAGCCCTTTGTATCTGGTATGATGCTGTGCTATTATGTAGCTTCACCTGACCAGTGGCCTGAAGGGGCCACGTTGAGAGGTGTTGATTGGTCATCCAGGAGCAGCCCCTGTGCCTTGCCCACACCCTGAGCGCGATGAAGTTGTAGAGTATGAACACATAGGAAATTCAGAATGAATGGAGCCCCCTGGAGATGTGTGTTTCACAGCCCTGAGCAGAAACCATGCCATGTTTGCTTTAGTTATAAAGATCTCCTTGGCCAAAACTCAGCCACATATGTAGATCACTTATTAGGGGAAATGGGATGTTTTGTGGGTGTCATACCATAGGGGTCCAGAAGAAGTAGATTGCATGATGTCAGATAGAGAAGTGGGATGGACAGCTGGACCGTCACCCACATCCTTGGGCCACCCTGCCCTCTCTATAGGTGGAAGTAGCACAACCCTCCGCTGACCTGGGTGACCACCTACACTCGCTAGTGTGGTGTCTGTGCCCAGCCCACTGGCCTGTGTGCATCCCAGGCAGCATGTTACTTCTGCCCAGGGAAGCTCATCGTTGTGGGCTGTTTCCTGCTCTGCTCAGAGTCATTCACAGGCAGGGTAATATTTTTTTTTTTAAGATTTATTTATTTTAGAAAAAAACTATGAACAGAAGGGACAGAAGGAGAGGGAGAGAGAACTGTAAGCAGACTCTGTTGAGCACAGGGTCTGATGTGGAGCTCAGTCTCACAATACCACCTAAGCCGAAACCAAGAGTTGGATGCTTAACCAACTATGCTACCCAGGTGCCCCACAGGTGGGCTAATTTTAGTTCTCTTCACCCACCTGCATGCCTTCGACCAAATTAAACATTCTTTATGCCAGGTACTTACAGCTGAAAAAGAGGCTGATTTATTTCTGTTTCTAGACCAAAAAATAGTAATAATAAAAATAAAACCCAACAATAACAGTGGCACCCATCCCAACCCCCCATTCGCCAGTACCTGGTCCCAAAGTAGGGTTCTGTATAGACTTAGCGTCTTTCCCTTGAGTGGATGTGGCTCCCGTGTGCTGACCCCACACTCAACTCCTATTTGGGGCTAGGGGTGGGGAAGGACTGAGGTTGGGGGTCAGATGAACAGATGGGATGATTTGAGTGGTGCTTCAGGGGGAGCACTCTGCTTGGGTCCGTTGTTCTCTGTTACTCAGAGGGAAATGTTTGATAAGAAGTGATAGTCTGCGGGCTGCTGCACAGCTGTCTTCACTCCATGATACAGTTTACATTTAAGCTGGGCTCTGCATTATCGGCGCCCTAACCATGTCAGTCAGAGTGACAGAGACCCCTCTTTTCCGTGAGAGGGAAAATGCAATGAGATTAAACATACAGGGATTTTCTATTTGAGAGCTGACTCCTGGTCTACCTTTCTTATGCTAAACCCAAGGTTAGCTAAGCCAAAAAGGAACATTAAGAAATTTCCCATAAGCCCACTTATCCTGTGCCCCGCTATCCCTCCAGAGTGACAGGTAATTTGGCAGACCTCTTGGGATTAAAGACATGATGGAAAGAAAGCTTGAAGGACATCCTGAGCTCAACCCACTCCTCCTGAGGATCCTAACAGCCCCTTCTAAGACAGTTCATCCGCTTTAATAAAATACCAGTACCACTGGGCATCCTTCATCTGGCACCTGCTGGGTACAGGACAGACTATCCTGTTTTGTAGACTCACCAGGAAACCCCATTTTACAAATTGGAAAACCATGTCTTAAAGAGATCGGTTCCTTGCCTGTGGACACCCAGCTAGAAGATGGTGAAGCTAGATTCTGATCCAGATCCACCTAACTTGAAAGCCATGGCCGCCCACAATGCCCAGAATGCTACTATGCCTCCCCCCTCTCCCTGTGGGAGTGTAAACCCAATAGAAGAGGAGAAGGGAGTGTCTAGTGGCAGCTAAGCCCCCATCACTGTCATCACACAGGTGTCAGACTCTCTACAGAGCAGCTCCCTCTTGCTCTTGGGTCAGAAGGGCACTGGGGTGAATTTCTAGAGCTGGGGAAGTCCTTTTAGGCCATGTCCTGATGGCCTGGACGCCCCATTCTCAGAATCCAAAGGCACTAGTGTTCTCCACCTGCCCCCATCACTGCACACAGAGCCATCTGTAACCTAACTTGATTATAATTAAAATTTTTAACACATAATTACAAGATTAATGGATTAATTATAATTTATTTGCAAATCATTAAAAGCATTACTCAAAAACACTTTGCCTAAAGATTGTTTTGGTTTTCCCAGGGCAGGATAATTAAAGAGACAAGGGGAAAAAGTGAAAAATACACAACCACCGACCTAATGAAAGATAATCAAATAAACCAGCAACTTCACTAAGCTAACTCTGCAGCCCATGGTGCACCCAGAAGCCCCGTGTGTGTTCTTGGTGCTGAATTGGGTCATCAGGCACCGCACTAATGAATCACCCTGCCTGTTTTCCCGTGTGTCTCTTTCCTGGAATAGCCTCCCTTTGATGGTGAAGATGAAGACGAGCTGTTTCAGTCCATAATGGAGCATAACGTTTCTTATCCCAAATCCTTATCCAAGGAGGCCGTTTCCATCTGCAAAGGAGTAAGTAGACCCAGATTTCTTTTATAATCGAGGCTAAGAGGGTCAACAGAGGAAGACTCTTCCCCACACTTCTGAGAAAGGTGGTGGAGAGCCCTCAAACGCACACCTCTGCTTTCAGCCATCAAGGGCTACAGCTTGGTGACGTGCAGGACGTTGTGGGAAGCATGGCGGCCTGGAGAATGCGTTCAGATCCCCACACTTCCTGGAACTCTGGCCCAGGCAGCTAATCTCACGGTGTTTTAGTGTCTCCTCCACCCCTTGAAATTGTGCTATGAGCTGTCAGAAATAATCTCAGGCCCTTGGAAAATGTTCGTTCTCTTCCCTTGCCTGACTTGGCATGCCTTGGGTCATTCTTCATTCGAGTGTCCTTTTTTAAGATGGAGTGTACACGCAGAAATGGGCACAAGTCATCAGTGTGTAGATCTCACAGAACAGATAACACCCATGTAACGTCACCCAGGTCATGAAAGAGACACCCTAGGAGCCCCCTCCCTTCGTGTACTGCAGCGACTCCCCACCCCTGGAGATAAACAGCAGCCCCGCTCAAACCTGCATGGATTTGCCTTGTTTTGAACTTCACACAAATGCAGTCTTGTGGTGGGTGCTCCCCAGCCCTGGCTTCTTTCCCCCAACACGGTGATCGTAGCATTTCTCCACATTCCCGTGTACGTGTGTCCTTCTGTCTTCCATACGCTGCATAATATTCTGTTGGGTAGCCCCACCAGAGTTGGTTTATTCATGCTACTGCTGGTGGGCCTTTGGGTTATTTCCACTTTAGTTTGGGGCTGTTACAAATACAAGTGCCCTGAAACATCCAAGTTTTGGGTTTGAGGGAACATACGAACTCATTTCTGTGGAGGAGATACCTAGGAGTAGAAATTACCGGGTCATGACCTGGTTAGTTTTTAATAGTAAAGTTTTAGGCCACAAAATTATTGTCAGACGTGGCAGGATGAAGCATAACACACTCCTAACATTTTCTGGCTGGTTTGATCATTTGGGATGCACTTAGCAGGTGTCTTCCAAAGGCAAGGCACTGTTTACATATAAAAATAGGGACAGCTGGGCCCTGCCCAGCTTATAATCCACATTTGCCTCTGTCTCCTGCTGTAGATACATGGGAATTAACTAGTCACCTGCTGGTCAAGGCATTTGTTTTTCCAACCATGAGTCTCTGATTCAGGCATTTTGGTCCAGGCAATAAATAGGCAGCATATGATGCTTGTTATTAGTATCATATAAGATACCTTCAGCACACACAATTTTTAGTGATTGTCTACCTTTTCATATCCATATTTTTTAGACATACAGGATGGCAGTTCTAACACAGATAGTGTATGAAGACACCTGTTTAAATTCTTATGTTTGGCTCTAGGGTCAGATTGTTTCCCTGTGTTCCTTACCATAAAAACCACTATAGAAAGGCCCATACTGTCAACACTACTGTACTTGTGAGTTGGGCTCTTTTTGTGCAAGCCACTGATTTCTTGGGGTGCTCCCTGGGCGTCCACACAGCCAGTGCCCGTAGCAGAGCTGGCAAAGGAGAGCCTGCATTATCATCCAGCATTCTCTTTTTCTCCTACTTTTAATGTGTGTGGCGGGGGAAGGAGGCTCTTTTTTTTCTCTCTCTTTCTCAGCTTTATTGAGGTGTAATTGACAGACAAAATTGCAACGTATTTAAAATGTGCCACGTGATGGCTTGATACACATGTACAAGGTGAAAGATTCCCACAGCCAAGAAGACACGTCCATCACCTGACGTTAGTTTACCTTTTTGTCTTTTGGGGGAAGAGTACTTACGCCCTGCTCTCTTAGCGCATTTTGGTTATACAGTACAGCATCATCACCTCTGGTCACCACGTCACACGTTGCATCCTCTTTCTGCTGCCTTCTAGCTGATGACCAAACACCCAGGCAAGCGGCTGGGTTGCGGGCCAGAGGGAGAGAGAGACGTTCGGGAGCACGCTTTCTTCCGGAGGATCGACTGGGAAAAACTCGAGAACAGGGAGATCCAGCCACCCTTCAAGCCCAAAGTGGTGAGTAAGGGACATGGCCTGTTCCTGAGCCACAGTCTCCCAAATCCCAAATCGGGGTCCCACCGACCCTTTTTCTGGAGAGAGGAGGCCAGTGACCCCTGGCCCTGCAGGGTGGAAAAAAATGGCCAGGTGCCAGCCTTGTGTTCAGTCTGTGGTCTGAGCCATGGGGGTTCCTGCTGACTTACAGAGTCAACCCAGACCCACCACCAGTAGGGTGGCTGCAGGGCACCCCCCAGAACTGAGAGAGAGCCAGGGCACATCAGCTTTGAGGTGCAGGCTTCACGGACTCAAGTGCCCAGTGGGGCTGTTTTCCTTGCTCTGCATCCTCGACAGGACTTCGCATCTGTGTCCGGCTCTCCTGGGCTTGCTTTGCTCCTGAAGCAGAACCTAGTCTCAGCCAACTCCTATGCAGGCCCTGGCTGCGTTTGCCATGTTGGCCATGGCCACCACTGCAGTGTGTGTCAGTCCCCGTTCTGGCTTTGCCACCTTCATTGAGACTCTTCCCACATGACCCCCATTTTTCCTGTGTATTCCACAAGCCCTATGTACCAGGCCCTGTTTTTACAAATCAGCTCATTTAACCCTCTTAACAACCCTGCACAGTGGGTAAACTAAGGCACAGAGGCTGAGTAACTTGCCTGAAGACATGCAGCTGGTAGGTGGTTATTCTGGCTCTGGGATCCGTGTCCTTACCTCATGACACCATCACTCCATCCTAGCGACCGCTGTCTGCCCATCTTCTGACTGGTGGTGGCAACCAGCATTGGCCTTTCTTAACATTTATATCTCGAGGTAATCTCAGAGTCTGTAAGACATGGGGCTCCTGACTCATGCCACCGGGCACTTGGTGGTGCCTCCCAGGGGGTCTGCTTTCCCTCTGGATCCCACCTCTGGGGTTAGTGGACCATGCCTTCCCATGGTGCCCTTGCCCCCGAGGCTGCAGCAAGAGCAGCTGTGTCCCACGGTCTGTTGCAGAAGCACCCACATCTGTCTCCTCTAGCAGGTGCTTATGAGCAGGCAAAGGGGACCCTCCTGGGGTGACTGAGTTACTGACTGGTTGGTGCCCAAGCTTTGTTCTTAGGGCAGCAGCTTCCTCCTCAAATACGCTTGTGTGTCCTCTGCTCCAAGAATAAAACTGCTGGTGGGGAGCCCACTTCTACTTTTCCAAGATATTCTTAGCACAAACGGGAGAAAAACTAAAATTAATCAGGTCAGTTGACTCCCTCCTGAATCATCCTGTCCAGCAGGACCCTTGTATATCTGCACCCCACCTTCTCTGAGCCCATCCCAGGCACAGCTTTTGGGGGTTTTCATAGGATCCCTCCCCTCACTACAAAATCTGGTTTTGAGGAGGTGGGGCGTGACGGCAGTGATAATGCTGCAGGCAGCCTTAGAACATTCTGTTAGGGATTTTCTTTTTCCCCTTTCCTATTTGTGTAGCCTTCTTAAAATATGAAAGGCGCGCGATTGCATCTTACATACAGCTTAGCAGAGGTGACATGCTGACCCTGCTTTAAGTGTTAAGCACAATACAATTGCTTGTCAGTCACTTTCCAGAAGGGGACAAGATGCAGCAAAGGCAGCCATGAAAACACATCTCCTCCTGTTTATTCCCACCCCGTCCTCAGAAGACATTGTGTATTTGCATGGTCTCCCACTTCTTGCGGGCACCGCGGCCCCACGTTCAGATCTAGGGACACAAGAGTGTGGCTTGGGGCCAGGAGCCAGGAATCTGACTAAGGCTGTTCGCTGTGGGCTGGGGAACTCACTGGACACAGTCCTACCACAGCAGGCCGCTAAGCCGCAAGCAGTGTGTGTTTGTTTATTTATTCCTCCAGTGCTGGTATTTGTGGTTTGGGGGTTTTTTTGTGTGTTTTTTTAACTGAGTGCTAACTAGAATAACAAGAAAGAAGAGGCTGGCTCTGGCTGTGAAGAAGCAGCTCCTGAACTCAAACACAGAAGCCGAAATCATGGACCAGGCCCTGCAGCAGGAGGTGGTGTGTAAAAGGCCCGCTGGGTGAGGGCTCTGATCAGAGGGAAGGAGAGACGTCCTCTGCTCACAGTGGGCTTTCCCAGGCCGAGCCCCCGTCCTGCCAGAGAAGTGTACACAGAAAAGGAAGAAGCTGAAAATGTACACGTGGGCAGCGGATGAGACAGCAGGGGACACATGGCCATGCCGGGGTTAGGAGCAAGCAGCTGCAGGAGTGAGCAGCGAAGAGAGTCGAGGGCAAAGAGGTCGACCAGAAAGTTCTGGTTCCCAGGAGAGCTCAGTGCCCCCCAGTCCCTACCCCACGCCACCCCCATGGCACCTAGTCCTGGGGGGAAGGGGCATCTCAGCAGTCCCCCGGAACAGCATTCTATTCTCGAGGTACCAGCTAGAGTGGAGAGACCACATACGTGCCAGGAACAGTCTGGGCGGCGGGAGAGGACGTTTCCCACAGCGCAGAGCAGGCTCAGTCCAGATGTCACCGAGGCCACACACGACACTGGTGTCAGCACAGCAGCTAACGGCACCTTCAGGTTACTCTGTGATGTTTCCCCCTTTGCTCAGTGAAAAATGCAGTTCCCTGATCCAGAGTTAATTAAAAAGTCAGAAGAGTTTACAGATGAAATGCAAAGCTGAGTAGTCTCTGATAGGCAGTTTTGTCCTTTCAAAGGGAGACGGAGCAGCATATCCTCGCTGTCACCGTGGAGAAAAGTGGCAAACACCCTGCTGCCAGAAGCTTGTTCTCGCGTGTTTGCTGAACCCCTCACGGGGAGCATCTCCCCCTCTGAGCAGTGCTGGTAGCCCTGGCTGGCGAAGCTTGTCTGCCTTGGTGAACTTGTCTTGATGCTTTTTCAGCAGGTGCCGTGAATCCATTTCCCTGAGATTTATTGGATTAAAGGCCCATCCCCTCCTGGCTCCCAGGAAGGAAATCAAGCCTCTGGTTATTGCAAATACCAGCAGTAAGCCTTCAAGCACTCCCAGTTATCTTCAGGGTGCTTCTAGAGATCAAGTTTGTGCTCATAAGCTGTGGAGTCTCATCTTGGCTTTTTTTTTTTTTTTTCATCTTGGCTTTTTTAATTTGCTTTTGAATCTCCAGTGAAAGATGACTCCAAAATCACAAGCTTCCTTGAGAGAGGAGAGACAAGTCCCAGAGCTTATCCAGAGGAACCAGGGTTCCCATAGTATCCTATCTTTCTTTTTTTTAATCTTCCTTCCTGCCAAAGGGACATCCTGGAAGCTAGACCAGAGTGCCACAGGAAATGTGAAAATCCACCACCAAAGACATTCTGTGATGTGTGACTCCATCAGGAGGCACCACACAGAACTTTCCACCTCGTGGCCACCTGCAGTGCAGCCATTGCCCAGATTCTGTTTAAATTCACTCACGAAGGGAAACAGAGAGAGGCGAGGGATGGGCGTCAGGTGTGTGGAACAGCGGCCATCTCCCTTGACGGTGGCAAGTCTGGAAGCTCAGAGGAGCTCATCCCAGCCACAGAAGTAGCAGGACTTGGGAAGAGCCTGCAGGAAGCAAGAACCTGCCCCCAAGGTGCCCTGTGGTGGGAGAGTCCTGTCCTGGCAGAGCAGAGCCACGTCCCCAGAAGACCACTGTGTGCAATTGTGAAGGTGAAGACAATTTTCTAGAAGATGGAGCAGTCACTTATGTACTGGCTGATCATGTAAAACAAAAGCAAAAACAAAACAGCTATGTTATGCTCTCCTGGAGATGAGCCCCCCACCCCCACCCCATGACTCTCCTTCTTTATGGGGAAAAAAGCACACAGCAAGCTGGTTTCGTCTTCCCTCAAAGAAAACACAACAGTGGAAGAGCCTTTGATCCACAGACTAAGGACCATCAGCTCGGCGTTTGGCTGACGTTCCGAACAACAAGCCTGAGTCCTCAAAGAGGATTGTTAATGTTCAGAAGATTCCATGTAAGAAGGTCTCTCTCTTTTTTTTTTTTTAATGTTTAAGTTTAAAGATGTCACTCCTGAAAAGGTTAAACTTCAGTTGCTGAGGGAGAAATTTGAAAGGCCAGGCCGCCGCCCACAGCATCAGCTTAATGAGGAGGTTTCCTCGGGAGAGGATGGCACAGCCAAGCCCACTTGGCCGTGTGTCTTGAGAACCCATGGAGGGAAGGAGAACTCATTCTTTCGGCTTTGCCCAAAAAAACAAAGTATGCCCTTAGAGGCACACGTGAGCCCAAGATTCTGATCTGGTGTCCCTTTGAATTCTGTAGGCTTTTACCCTGATTAATTATTCATCTGAATAAAATGCCGGAGAACAGCCTTCAAGCTCCCGCTCATCTTGCCCGTGATACATGATAGTTTATACAAATATCAGAAGTGGAAAGTTAATTGATTTTTTTTTCTTTTTTGAATTCCATCCATTGGCCCCAAGGAGCAGAAGAGCTAGTTCACAGGCAAGCCCAAAACCTTCACGATACTTAAGTGGTTATTAGAGAGAGAAAGAGAATAATTTATAAAGTTAACACCGAGAAATATATTCCAGAGTTGATAGATGAGCAGAGCACTTTGGAAATAGGCCTGCCTGTCACAGGGAGCCTTTCTGGTAAAATTACTGTCCTTATTTTATCAAGAAGAGAGAGGGGAAAAAAATAACTTTCATCAGGACATTGTCATCCTTTCGGCAAGAGCCAAAGAGAACAAGAACAGCGGGTACAAGTGTAAATGCCATGATGGTGAGATTGCACGGTCAGGTTAATTTTCCCCATCACCCCGAAATCCTCTACAGGCCTATCTCAGGGATGCTGTGGGTGTGGCTCCAGATGGCCACAATGAGGTGCATGTCTCAGTAAAGCAAGCTGATGAATTTGGGGGTTCCCAGTACATATAAAAGCTACAGTCACACTATTCTGTAGTCTACTAAGTGTGCGGTCACATTATATCTTAAAAAAAAAACAATGCATGTACCTTAATTTAAAAATACTTTATTGCTAAAAAAAAAAAAAAATGCTGTCACCTGAGCTTTCAGCAAGTTGTGATCACTGATCATAGGTCCCCCTAAGAAATACAGTAATAGGGAAAGTGTTCAAAATACTGAGAGAATTACCAGAATGTGGCACAGAGACAGGAAGTGAGCAAATGCAGTTCCAAAATGGCTCCAGCAGACATGCTTGATGCCAGGTTGCCACAGACTTCCAATTTATAAAAAAACACAGGGTCTGTGGGATACAATGAAACAAAGCAATGCACAGCGTCATTAGCTTGTCTAGAAAGTTTGATGATGGTTTAATTCTCAAACTCAGTGCAGCATGCCTTTTTAATTTTCGGGAAAAAAAATTATTTTGAAATAACTTCCAATTTCAGTGTTGCAGAAGAGTCACAAAAATAGCATAAAGAATTGCTACGTTCTGATTCCCTAAATGTTAACATTTTAGCATATTTGCTTTATCATTCTTTCCATCTCCAGGCATGCATGTGTACATAATACACATGTGCGGGTTGTTTTTTTTTTTTTTTTAACTGCTTGAGAGTAAGTTGCAAATGTGATGCCTGTTTATACCTACATATTGCATGACTTTCCTAAAACCAAAGACATCGCGCAGTGCTGTTCTTTTTAATAATTGCTCTAGAAAGGTAATTCTACAGAGCATCAGCCCTCTGGGTAGAAGGAGGAGGGTCTTGGAGCAGTGGTCTGAGAGCTCAGTGCGGCAGGCAGCCTGGGGCTGCATGTAATCATCCTGTGGAGTAGCAGGTAGCTTTTCTCTTGACCATTCAGTGGCACCAGCAGCCGCGATGCTAAGTAAAACCAAGAGATTCTCAACACTCAGGTAGCTCCTCCAGCAACATGTGAACACCAGCCAGCCCTTGGAGCCTGGAACCTGTCACATCAAGGTGAACTCGGGGGTGATGTCAACCTTTAAACCAGCCCAAGACAGCTCCTCCTTGGTTGATGAGAAGCAAGGAGGCTGTTCTTTGATAACTACGCTCCCACATGCTCTCCGGCTTGAAAGAGAACTGGGAAGAGATGAGACATTTAAAATAATAATCAAGGTTAGTAAGTAGCTGTGTCGCAAGCCTCAGTCAGGGAGCTTCCGTGGTGAGGAACAGGATACGTGGCTCAAGGTGTGCCACCTGGCAGCCTCCCATTGTCTGAAGTGAAGGTCTCCGACAACGATGGCCATCACAACAACTTGTTTTGGAAAAGGAGCCTTGAATCCTCCAATGCCAGCCATTGGTATAAAGACAGACTCAACGGAGTGCATGTTTTTATTCCATAGAATACGGCCTAGGATAAGCCAGGACCTTTCCGTCACAGACACGTGGCTCTGATGCTTCTAAGAATCCACTCATTCAATGTGTGGCTTATAGCCTGTGTCTGTCAACAAACCCATCCATAGAACCGGCTCCCACTGGACCAGAATTGGCCCTTCCTGCATCGTGCTCTATCTAGCACTCCCTTCGGCAGCGCGTATACTAAAACTGGAACGATACACAGAAGATTTAGCATGGCCCCTGCGTGAGGATGATGCGCAGGTTTCTGAGATTTGCTCAGAGGCAACAGATAAGCAAGCACTGTTTAATTTTGTCTAAGAAATGAAAACCTGTCTCCAGGCTCTCACCACGGGTGCTGTTGGCAGGAGGTAAAGGTGGTCCCAATCCCTCTTTTAAAAAAAAAAAAAATCATTATTAAAGTATTAATTCCACGTGGGGAAATAGTTAAGCAAGGAAAGATGGATAAAAAATGACAAGCTGTCCCCACCCCCCACCCCAACTACTGGTTCTGCTATTCACTACCTCTTCTGTAAGCTTCTGGAAGGCTGCGTGCATGCGTGATCATACGTACAGCAAGGTTGTACCGCGCATTTTTGCATCTTTCACCTAGCAATCTATCTGAGAGACGTTTCCGTGTGAGTGCAGGTGGGTGTGTGGCATCCTTCACACGGGCCATTCTGATTCTCAAGTTCCCAGGGCAGGCGTTGACTCTTTTCCAAATACTTTCCTCTGTCCGTTCTTATTCTCCAGACTTTCTGTACCAAAATGCACTGGCTTCAGTGGGCATCCCGGCCTTCGGTGAGCACATTTCTAGATCCTTGAGTGACTAAACGAGCAAACTAACTCCATTCTTTAACCCTGAGTGTGTTCCTTCTGCTTGCGTTGGGTCATGCACGGAAGACCGTTCCCTGAGCATGCTGATCTTACAGAGGGCTGCAGCCCGGCGCCTCAGCCCCCTCACTGGATGGTCCCATGGTGTGGACATGAGCTCCCAGGAGGCTCAAAGCACAATATCCCCATTCACTTCTATTGCTGGTTGTTTAACTAAATGAAGCTGGTGCACAACCGCAGGTCAGAAAGCCGTGCACGGATATCAGCCATGTTCCTACTAATGCTCCACTAGGACCACCACACAGTGAGACTTGAAATAGGTGCCCTAAGATGAAGCAGATCCTGCTACATCCAGTAATTGCCAGAGACATTCCCCACCCCTTTCTCCTTCATCTTGCAACACGCCTTTACTCTCGCTTGGTTCCGCACTGTGCCTGCTCCTCTGGGTTTGGTTTGGTTTTGCTTTGTAATGGCAGTGTTTTCGAGCTACTCATACTCACCCTAATTCCCATACCAGTGACCATGGGGTTACATTCTACATGACTGAGACACCAAGGTAAAGGACAGGATTGAGACCAACACATGTATTGTGCATTCTCGGTGGCCTCTCCCAGGTAAGAATCATGAGAAGCCGATGTGCGCGGGGCAGGCTGACTCTCCCCCCGGCCCTTACACAGGGTGCATGGGGTTGTGAATGGACCGTGTGCTGCCCAGGCCCTTGGATGGGGAGTACTACGATCCCAAAGTCTAGCCGGAGTCAGTGTCTTCCTATGCTTTGTCCCATCTTTACCATGCCTGACCTCTCCTGAGCTCATATTATTAATTGATGAGTTTACCAAATGGGTTGAAATGTCAAAACAACAAAGGAGTTATGTCCTGAATCCAGAGCTAAATAAGGCAGGTCGATTATTAATAGGGTTCGTTCATCCCTCACATATTAATCACATGCCTTTTACCTGCAGGGTGTGTGCTGTACGTGCTGTGCCTCAGATCTGTGTCATTGCCTGATCTTTAGAAGGGATTGCACACACTCTCGTTCCTTTGATCCCCACAATAGCCTTGGGAGGTGGGCGTTCACAACCCCATTTTTATCTTTACAGAGAGGTACAGTATGTTTCCCAAAGCTATTCCCTGGACTTGTGGCCCCTGGTGGGTCCTTCCCACCCCACCTCTCCTTTTCCCTCTGGTGTCGAAAGCAGCTCCATGGACACAGGCAGTCTCTGCTCTCAGGGAGTACCAGAGGAACTGTCTGAGCTCACACACTGGCAAAATCCTCAGTTGGTGACAGGTGTGGGTGGCCTTTGGAGGTGAAGACAGTGCACATCCCACCAAGGGATTTTGCTCTCAAGTAGCAAATGCTGCCTGCATGTGTTGTCAGGTGGCCTAGAGCTCTTAGGCCATGGCCAACCCAAACCTGCCTATTGTCTCACACTGTGGTGGAGGCTGTCCTTCCAGTGGCCATGGTAATAACCTTCTTGCATCATCCCTGAGGTAGGTTGAGAGAATGTCTGTAGTCTGGCCAGCCTCATTCTTCACCCCTACTGTCACTCATTCGCTCAGTCATTCATGGATACCACCTGGGGCCCCCCAAACCCTTCAGTCTCCATACCCCTTCTTGTTCTCTCTCACATCCAAGATGGTACCTGAGCCCTGCTGCCCACAAGATGGTTATGAATAAGGTTGGGCCACGGACAGCAGGAAGAATCTTTTGTATGTTTAAAATATAACAGCTTGTTGAAGGCTTTGTCTTTCCCTCAAAGATCCAGAGAGCACTGGTTTTCATTATCCTTTTCAGTCATTGGTGGTGGATAATATGAGAATAGTCATAGTTTTCTTCATAGACATCTTGAAAAATTAGGTCAAGATCTTCTCCCATTTGACTTAAAGGAGACTGTCTATTTCTGGGCTAATTTTACTGAATTATGGAAGGCTCATTTTTTAAAGCATAAGAGACCCTCCATGGTGGAAAAATAAGCTATATTTCTCATAGTACCAAACCTGTGATTAAAAACAAACAAACCCCCCCCCCAAAAAAACCCTGCTCTTTGAAGGGGGAAAGTGGCATCCATCTGGTGAGAGCTCCCTTGGAATTAGAGGTCCTTCTGAGTCTTGCATCTCATCTGACCCTTGGATGCAACCTCCAGCATTTCCGTGGCTTTCCCACCCATGGCTTGCTGAGATCCACTCACACGAACAGAGTTTTTATTCTTTGCTCTCAGCTTGTCCCTTACCTCAGTGAATAGGCTTAAGAAAGGCTTTCTTGCTGGAATGTGACTTCTCTCTCCTTAGGAGAACATACCAGAGTGAGTTAGAGTTGGAAGGAAAAGAAGAGGTTTCTGGTGGTAAGCAGTTCTGAGACCAGCAGTTCTACTCCCATGTGACATGATCGCCGAGGAGGATTGCCCTGGTTCCCGCAAGCCCCCTTAGTTCTGGGCCGGCAGCCCACACAGCACAAAGCCAGGAGCAGTGAGGGTTTCCACCCTATGTGTTACCACACTCGCCTCACAAGCCATGGCAGCCTTGGGGGTAACCCTTCCCAGGAACAGCAGCTTTAGAATTTCACCCATCCCCATCCCCAAGCTTCTTGGTGCTAGTGTTTACATGGTCCACTTTTTAGATCTCAGGGACTCCTCCCATTTGTTGTTGATTTATTTGGCAGTTAAGCCATGGCTTTGGAAACTTCTCATTGGAAGATGATCTGCGAATGCCATAAAGATGGTACCCAAAGGAAAGGTCAGACGTGTGCCCTCTTTTCACAAAACAGATCAACAAATCTAGGGTTAGATGGATGGAGAAGACGTTTTACCTTGGCTCGCCTTCCTCTTCCTTTTAGAGACTTCACCTTTTCCTTTTCCTAGAAGGTCCTTCTTACTCATCTTTGCACGGTTAGTGAATAGCAAAACAAATGCGAATGATCTCTTCATAAGGAACACACATCCCAGCCTCTGAGAGCACCTACAGTGGATTCACTTGAAGTCTTTCAGGCCATGGGCATTAATTAATCAAGTTCCCAAAGGACATCTTCCTCAAATACAATTCCACCATCTCTTATGCAGGAGGCAGGGCCTGCGTGACAAACAGGCCCAATAGTATGGCCTCCATAGAGAGGCTGCAAGGGCCCCCATACAAGGGCTCCCTGCCTCCCTCCACACACGCATCCACATACCCACACAGCAGTCCATGGTGTGCACCCCCCCGCCATTAGGAGTGAGTGGGTGGTCACTCATGAAAATGAAAACACCTCCAGAAAGGGAGGCTGTCAGTTGTGAGAGACCTTACTTTGAACTCACGACATGCCTTAGGAGCAGGGTGGAAAAAGCCTGATGAAACTAGACCCTCGAGGAAACTTTCTAGATGGTGGGAAAGGTATAAAAGAGGAAGTGGGAAAGTATGGTCTGTGAGACTAAACTGGCCTTACAAAAATAACAGCACCCCTTGTGCTCTCACCGCATGCTGGGGTCTGTGTGAAACACCACACCCTTAACCTCCATAGCCCAGGGAGAGGATGTGGCTCTCCTCCCCCCTTTACACTCGAGGGATTGGGGTGGACTCTCCACCCCCTACCCCACCCCTTCACAGAGCTGTCCTCTGTTAAAGATCCAGTATTGCCTGGTTAGTATAAAATTGTGCTAACTCAGAACTGGTCCATATCCCCTATGGTACCAGCAGGTGGAAGGGTGATCATTGGCAACATGTGGAATACCATGATTTGTATCACCAGTGTGACCCCAACATTTCCTGTCTCAGAGTCCTCTGGGGTCCAGGGGACTTCAGCATGCCACAACCCTCCTGAGCGGCTGAGAAAGTGAGGACACCCCTTTCCCCGATTTGGGGTCAGGCTCCCACGTGGTGCTGTGCATGCTGCCATGTTTCTCAGAGCTTCCAAAAAGGCAGCTCTGCCTGCAGCCCTGTCTTTATTGGGTGCCCTGGTGGACCCTGCAGGAGAAGACTATCCAAGACAGACAGGAGACTTTGCTATCCCTGTCCAGGGCACCAGAGCAAACCCCCTCCAGCCTGAGACCACCTGCGAGTGAGCCCCGTATCGACCTGCCAGTTGATCGGATAGATCTAGATAGGCTGAAGCCCAGCTGGGCCCCAGGGTGAATGTCCCAACCTTGCCACCACACCTACCTCAATATTGGTTGAAGATCATGAACTGAGGTTTTTAGCACTTTCCAGTTGCAAAAATAACACAGCTTTTACTGTACTACAAATATGGTTGTAGAGAACCACAAGTAGGACAGAAATCTCAACTTCTTGGTTCAGAGGTTGCTGTCTGCATTCCCACCCAACATCCTGGCCTTTCGACATGGGCTGTGACTGATGGCCCTGCGCGTGTGGCATCATGCTCGTAGCCCGCTTGCTTTGTGAAGTGAAAATGAAATAAAACAGGCTGTGTCCCCTTGCTGCTGCCTTACTATCAGCAGTGCCTTTCCATGGAGGGGTTCGGTTCCGAGGGTCATCGAAGGTTTGCAACGGAGTGACTTTGCGTTATTCTTTGCTGTGGCTGGCTTTTGAATCCAGTAGGTGTCCAGATTCAGAATTCTTCCTGCCTCTCCAGTCCCAATTCCCCCGGGCCACGCTCTTCCCTGCCGAGGACTCTTGAGAGAGCTGCCACCTGTGCTTTGCAATAATTTACTGACCTTTTCTTCTTTTTCTCTTTTCTCTGCAGTGTGGCAAAGGCGCAGAAAACTTTGACAAGTTCTTCACACGAGGGCAGCCTGTCTTAACACCACCTGATCAGTTGGTCATTGCTAACATAGACCAGTCTGATTTCGAGGGGTTCTCGTATGTCAACCCCCAATTTGTGCACCCCATCTTACAGAGTGCGGTATGAAACTCACCACGAAGAACCATCGTCTCCCCCGCCCCCAGCCCTCCAGCAGTGGGAAATGATCCTTAACCCTAAAATTTTAAGGCCATGGCCTTTTCTCTTGTTCTAGATGGGGGCCTGAAAATTTTAGGGTTTTTAGTCCAAATGTGAGCAACGGTTCAGGGTCTGTCTCTTACAACCAAGAACATTACCTTAGTGGAAGATGACATAATGTACAGTGTCCAGCTTAATTATGTAGAAGTCACATCTGGCTGTAGGTTGACCCTTCCTAGAAAGCAAACAAACTCTCCCCCTTTTTCGGTACGATTTGATGTATTTTCCTTGCCTTTCTGTCAATTTCCACCATGGAGGTCCCCCAACCAGAGATGTTAAAATGAACCTGTCCCAGTCCAGTGGGCTAGACACCCCTCCACCTGAGACGTCTTTGGAATGAAAGAACGGGGAGCCCAGAATGTGAACCAGGTGGGATTGGGAGTAGGGGAGGCTTTGAAATACCCACTGCTTCTGTTCTCTGCCTCAGTGGAAACGGTCCCTAGAATTTGAGAGGCCGAGATGAATCAAGTCCCCACCGGTGAGTCATTTGCAAGCTCACCGTTACCATACATCGACAGTCGTAACCCAGTCATAGTCCAGTGATTACTGGTCTTAGAGCAAACCTCAGATGAACGTTGGGTGAATCTGTCAGCTCCCCAGTTTGGTTGACGATTATCTTGATACTTGCATTTCTTTTTAAGAGGCCAAATCTTCTAAGGACTTTGCTAAATGAGCATGTGAAATCATTTCAGATCAAGGATAAACCAGTGTGTATGTATGTTCATTCTAATCTCTGGGAGATTATTCTGTGATCCAGGGTGCCATCAGCAATCATGCCACTACTCACGAGTGTTGTTAGCCAACCCCGACCCTCCAACCAATATTTTGCTACCTATGTCCTAAGAGGCTGAAGCGTACACCCCCTCCCCTTTTGTACTTATTTATTTACTAGGCTGCAATGTCGTTTACGAGAGTACGGTGTACAGTAACTTAGCAGAGTGTTGACTATAGCATAAGTCTCCATTGATCGATTTCCCTCCCATCTCCAGCCCTTGACATCCGCTAAGGGATGAAAACCAATACAGTTCAGGTCTCCATTTCCAGTTCATGTTGAATGACACACCTGGAGCTGTAGAATCAGGAAAGCCTGGATGCACATCAGCTTGAAGATGTTTTATTGCTAGAAGGATTTTAATATGTTTTTGCAGATGCATCATGCAATGAATTTTGCATGTTTATAATAAACCTTAATAACAAGTGAATCTATATTATTGATATAATCGTATCAAGTATAAAGAGAGTATTATAATAATTTTATAAGACACAATTGTGCTATATTTGTGAAGGCTCTTGTTTCTAATCTGCTTTTATGATTAAGTTTTAGCTTCATTCCTTGCTGCTGTGCTTCCTCTTCCCTCATTCCCACCCCAAGCAAACCCTGCACTGTATCAGATATATTAATTTTTTTATCGTAGATCTAATTTTGAAATGAATGGCTATTTTACATGATCAATTAGGCGCATATATATATATATATATACATAAAATATATATATATATATACCCACACACATACATATTTTCGATTCTACCTGCAAACAAATGTTTTGTTTTTGGGGATTATTTCTGAGATAACACTCCCTCCTAGCTCCTCAGCACCATCGTCCACTCCTTTACCACTCTTCCTCTTGGGGACATCAGGAAGTGTTTGACTCCAGTATGCCTAGTATGTTTGTGTAGGTGTGATGTTGTCACAGCCCCTGGGCTGGACTTTGGTTTTTCCTTTTCAGCCTTGTTACTGTTAGTGACTTGGGGTGGGAGGGACAGGAAGACGCCCATCCTGCTATGTATGCGTGGACACACCAGAAGCACACCGTCCGTCTTGCTGCCCCCAGAACGACTCGCCGTTTGCTCCAGCACATACAGACTTCATGAGACAAACCGTCCAGTCTGGCAGCTCCCCCGCCCCATCCCGACACAGCCATCCCCTGGCTCTATCCGCAGACTCGTTAGAAGCTACAGATTTTCTTCCACCTGTTGCTGGAACCAGCCTTTCCAGTCTCATGAGGAGTACATCTGTGGTGAGACACTGTGAGACACTAACGCAAGGTCCTCGGAGAAGCCAGCCTCCTACAGCAGAAAGCACATCCGACGTGGAAGTGATTATCCGTTCTTACAGGGGCTGCTCTAAGTCCCCTCATTCTCCAAATGCGTCTCCCAGCTAAGCACCGCCTCATTTTTTACTCTCTGTTTGCCTGAAATTCATGTAACACAACCACAGAAGGGTCTTTGAGACTGAGAGACCTGGTCTGTCCTGGGGACTCTTGACTGGAGGAAGAGATGGGGTAGGCAGTGGGTCAGCCCCAAAAAGAGCAACTTCCTCCGCCATCTCTTAGGGGCTGTGGACATCAGAATGCAGAAAGGGCCCTGGCACACCCAATGCTGCAGTCCTGCGGGGCAGCACACTTTGGGGACCCTTCCTTTGCCAGGGACATCTCATTCGGTTGAGTAGAAAAGGGACCAGTTTATAGAATGAGCCTAGGAAACAAAACAACAGTCACCCTGCCCCAGGATGGGGCAGCAGCAGGACGGACCCTCAGCCAAGCCCCAGGCAGCAAGGAAGGTTCCAGAAAGGAACACGTTGGGGGGTCAGGGACCGTTCATCCCTGAGCCCCATTTTGTCTGCTTGTTTCTATGCCAGCAGCAGTCTCAGGCTTTCCCTCACACAGCCAACACATTTCCAAATTATTCATAATTCTCCAGGAAACATTCATCATCTTAGCTGGCTTGCGTTCTTTCAGAATGCATGGCAAAGTTTTAAAAGAAAATCTCCTGGCTGTGGGGCCCAGCGCTCGGCCTGCAGGACAGCGGGCTTGAAGACAAACTTGGGAGGGAGGCGGGAAGCCCCAGGGCCTGGTGAAGTGTGACCGTGACGTACCCTGTTTGGTGTGTGGCTTTGTACCAAGTTTAGGTAAAGGCTAATGCTTTAAAGGTCTGAGCAGCCCAATATAGAATAAACCTCATGGGTGACCATTATAGAGGAAGCAATCGATGTAGTTCAGTGGCGTCGTCCCAGTTCGTGGGCATTGTGTGAAAGCCACAGGGAAGGGGTGCTCTTTTGACCGCAGCTGGCGGCTCTAGAAGCCCCAGCCCTGAGCACTGCCCACCTCACTGGGGCCTGTGGAGGTCCAGGGCCCTGCATAGTCTAGCTCGGTCTGGTTCTCCGCCAGATTCTCTGGTCCCAGACTTGGAAGGGCCGTTCACGTTGCCTTGCATTATTTTCCCTTGGACGGTGGCTGCTACTCAGCAGCAGAACTTGGCTCTGAGGTGGCAGGCCAGTGGGCAGGCCAGAAGGCCACCTTCTCTTGGCATCTTGTCTAAAGACACTAGATGCTTGGTTTAGATGGAAGTATCCAGAGTGTGCTGGCCGAGTGTAGCCCTCAGAAGTCAATGGGAGGTTCCCTAGAGGCAGGAACTAATTCAGAAGGTAATGGTTGCTCTTCAGCACATCTGCTTCTCTTCGATCCTCATGACCTGGTACCAGTGAACGCAACATCACCGTCTGTCTCTTCTCCTGAAATGTGTCAGGCTTCCTTATTAGGAATTTTGGCAGAGGATCGGAGAGTTTAGGACGCTTTGGAAACTTGACCTGAGATCTGTTGAAAGGTGATGTGAAACAGCCGCGGTGATACAACCAGCCAGTGATTGTGGAGAAAGTCTCTGAGCTGCAGTCCTCAGGTGATGTGCTTGCTGGAACTCGTGTGTAGACCCCAAGCGAGTCACTTACTGATGTTCAGAGAGGGGAGAGGTTGGTGGAGGCAGAGGTCAGTAAGGCGTTTAGAGAAGAGCAAGGATTGAGTGTATCCCGGAGGAGGAAGCCAGGAGGGTGTGGAAGGAGAGGGCATCTCAGGAAGGAAGCTGCTGCTATTTCCAGCGGCTTTGCCTTGTTGGTTGTTGATGCACTTGACAGCCACTGCTGGCTGGTCCTTGAGAGCAAGTCTGTTGCCAGGAACACGGTCTAGTCCTCCTCAAAAAACATCTCCTGAATGCCAACCGCATCCGCACCAGCTGCTTGAAGCCCCCTTTCTCTGCCTGCCTTGGGGTGGCTCACAATTCCCGGGCAGAGCCAAACCATCCAGCATGCCCCGGGAGCCAGTAGGTCCCCACCCGTTTGCCTCTGTGGCTTCCTGCTGAGAATGATGGTGTCTGGGGGTGGATGGAGAAGTGGCAAAAAGAACTAACACCGCGGTTCCCACCTGATTGCGCCTAGCAGGAGAAATCTGATTTCTTGCTGGGATTCATTTTCTCAGTACTGAAGAGGGAGGAAAAGTGAGAGTCTGATATTTTTAAATGGCTCAGAAAGGCAACACCAACTGACAGTCATTTTCTCACTTTGGTCTCATGAAGTCACCTCTTTCTTGTGTGTGTGCATATCACACCATTCCCTGTCTCTTTAAACCCGGCAAGGGCAGGAGCGCCTGTTCCCCCACCGAGCACGCTAGTCATCATCAGGAAGGAGATGCTGACCCAGGGGCCCAAAGGATGATGTTCCGGGAGCAGCGAAGCCGTGACAGTTACAGTGAAGGAAAGGGCACCCTGGTTATTAGTGACCGCACACTAATGTGACAAGTGGGGAGATATTTTTTTTTTTAAACATTTTCCTTGAGTTGCTTGGGTAACATCTTATGAAACATACCAGACTGTAAACATGTCTGTCATTTCCCATTTGGGTCGATGCGACAAATCGGAAGATACAGAAAATTGCGAAAGGTTACCTGAGTTTTAGTGAGTGAAGGCATCTAGAAATGGCATCAACCGCAATCCTGTTAACTTTCTAACATCAGGGACTCTTTGGGAGAGTTAAAATCATGTATGACTAGGACCCTTGTGCCTCTGATCTGTGTGATTGGGTGTCAGTGAATAATTGTGTAGGTCAAACTCAGTCATCAAACAGCCTTACAGTGACCCTACACTAAGCCCCACAAAGTCCAAAGACTTTTTTTTTAAACCTTAAGAAAAAAAAAAATTGATAATTCCAACAGAACAACTGAGTAATACTGGGCTATTTGTACTTTTTTATAGAGAACTTTAATAACTCAATTCTTCTTTTAAAAATAAGTTTTTAAAATAAAACTACTGACAATTTCCTAAGATTCCAACCCCGTGGAGCCTGTAGGAGGACTCAGCTGGGGTCCGCTAGAGCGCGCCCCCGACCTGCCCTCCCACTACAGGATATTCCCGTGCCAGTGTATATGGAGTCCACGCGAGAACGGCTGGAAATTCAGGTGGAATGTGTTGGCAGACTGAGGCCCCCCATGTTTTTAATGCGCACTGGGGACAACCATCTAAGGTCTAGAAACTTTTGGACCATAGGAAAGATAGGTTTATGGTCCTCTTCCAGATGCAGCCCTAGGAGAGCATTCCCATGGGGTCTCTGGATCCCTTTCCTTGCTCTGTGAGGCTCTGTGACCACCTTTTGGTTTGGGGGGCAGGGGGCTTCCTCAGCTCCGCCTCCAGTGCCCCCAGGTCCCCCACGGCTCACAGTCCGTGAAAATTCAGAGCTGCCCTGTAAGGATTTTGTCCACTGGGCAATTCAGATATACTTCGATATCCCTGAGAAAGAAGAGGCAGCAGCAAACACTCCCAAGGGCATCTGTCTCAGAATTCTCTCTTGCATGAGACAGAAGCCTACTTTTCAGAAACTTATCAAGGCTACTTTATAAGAAACTTTTTTTTTTTTTCTAAAATCAGACAAAAGGTGGCTTTGCATATTCTTATTAAATAACTGTGTCTTTGTCTCCTCTGCTTAACTTTAGGAGTATTTATTCCTGTGATTGTTCATAGATTTTTGTTGATATTTTTCCTGGAAGAATGTGATTGTTTTCTTAAGGGGATTAGTGGACTATTCAAAATCATCCACGAAGGCAGGTTATTCTCTTGAGTCTTAGTGGTCTAAAAATTCACCTCCTATCCCTTCTATCAGGGTCTTTCGGAATCTCTTTTATAGATGGTCAGAGACATTTGAAATCCTTGCTTTTACCACATGAGAGAGAGAGAGAGAGAGTGTGTGTGTGTGTGTGTGTGTGTGACATGTCATGTTTGAATCATTAATTGGAAAACATCGTATAAGACCCCAAATCTGTGCGGAGGAGGAAGACGAAGAGCTGGAGGTTGAGGTTTTTCCTTCTGTGTAAGCACCTACTGACAAAATGTAGAGGCCATTCAACTGTCCAATAACATTTGGTTTAAAGGAGGCAAGATGGATGTATAAATTACTGCACTGCTTTCCTCAATTTGTATAACCTCTGATCTTTGTTTGCATGACATGCTTTGTTAGATACATTAGTTGTAGTTTGGAAGCAAGTGTGTACGAATAAATACAATGATCATTCCTCTGTGTCCTTGGTCTCATTTGCTCGCTCCCTTTGTGGCATCGCAGTGATCTTTCAGCAAGCATGCAGCCAGCATTGCAGTCCGGACTCTTCTTTTTTTTTTTTTTTTTTTTTTTAGTCCGGACTCTTCTATCTGTGCGTGCCTCTCTCTCTAAGGTCACACTGCCCTTTTTTTTTTTTTTTTTTAAGATTTACTTATTTATTTATTCATGATAGACATAGAAAGAGAGAGGCAGAGACACAGGCAGAGGGAGAAGCAGGCTCTATGCTGGGAGCCCGATGTGGGATTCGATCCCGGGTCTCCAGGATCACGCCCTGGGCCAAAGGCAGGCGCCAAACCGCTGAGCCACCCGGGGATCCCCCACACCGGTTTTTCTTAAACTGCTTTGTGCTTTTGATTTGAAACCCAAATAGTTACCAGAATAAAGTAGTGGCAGGTTGTCCCTCGTTCATGTATCAGTCCTGGGTGGAGCACCTGCTGGGAGCCGGGAGGTGTGCCAGGTGCCAGGAATGTGCTGGAGAAGGGAGAGGAACACCCGGGTGGCCCCTGCCTGCGGGCTCTTCCGTTCTTCACTCCTGAACGGCGGGGCACGCACAGCAACCGATGAGGACTTTGTCCGTCCCGTTGGCCGCGCTATGGACCTGGTTTCAGGATTGCCACCACTCTTGGCATCAACAGCCTTCATCCTGGGTTTATTTTATTCGCGGGTGTTTGGGAATGTTCCATGTTTCACATTTTAAAAATTACCTGCGGGGGATGCCTGGGTCGCTCAGTGGTTGGGCGGTTGCCTTTGGCTCAGGTTGCGATCCCGGGATCTGGGATCGAGTCCTGCATCGGGCTCCCTGTGGGGAGCCTGCTTCTCTCTCTGCCTGTGTCTCTGCCTCTCTCTCTCTCTCTCTCTCTCAGTCTGTGTCTCTCATGAATAAATAAATCTTTAAAAATAAAAATAAAAATTACCCCCCTGAGTCTTAACACTCTAGAAGGTATTAACCTCAAAAAAGAGTAAAAGCTGGGGTGCCTGGGTAACTCAGTTACACATCAGACTCTTGATTTCAGCTCAGGTCATGGTCTCAGGGTCCTGAGATCAAGTCCCCTGTCAGACTCTGTGCTCGGCAAGGAGTCTGCTTGAGATTCCCTCCGTCTCCCTGTGCCCCACCTCCAGCTCACACGCACTGTCTCCCCTTCCCTCCATCCCTCATTCTTCCTTTAAATAAATATCCACAATGGCCAAAGTATGGAAAGAACCCAGATATCCATCGACAGATGAACGGATAAAGAAGTGTACACACACACAGAGAGGAATATTACTCAGCCATCAAAAAGAATGAAATCTTGCCATATGCAATGATGTGGATGAAACTAGAGGGTATTGGGGCACCTGGGTGGCTCAGTGATTGAGCATCTGCCTTCAGCCCAGGCCATGATCCCAGAGTCCTGGGATCAAGTCCCACATCGGGCTCCCTGCATGGAGCCTGCTTCTCTCTCTGTGTCTCTGCCTCTCTCTGTGTGTGTCTCATAAATAAATAGATAGATTAGATAGAGAGTATTAGAGATAAATGGAAATAAATCAGAGAAAGACATATGATCTCACTCGTAGAATTTAAGACACAAAACAGATGAACATAGGGGAAGGGAAGGGAAAATAAGATGAAATCAGAGAGGGAGACAAACCATAAGAGACTCTCTTAACTGTAGTAAACTGAGGGTTGCTGGAGGGGTGGTGGGTGGGGGGACACGTTAACTGGGTGATGGGCATTAAGGAGGGCACAGGATGGAATGAGCACGGGGTGTCATATGACTGATGAATCACTAAATTCTACTTCTGAAACTAATAATACACTATATATTAATTGATTTTAAATAAAAAAAAAAGATTTGAGAGGGACAGAGATCATGAGAAAGCATGAGCAGGGAGGAGAGGGAGAAGCAGACTCCCCGCCAAGCCGGGAGCCTGACACGGGGTGCAGTCTCAGGACCTCGAGACCACAACCGAGCCAGAGACAGACGCTCAACTGTCTGAGCCACCCAGGCGCCCCAATAACCCTACTTCTAAAAGCTGAGGGTCAAAGGTCGCCTTTGCTTGCTCCTCACCTCCTTTAGGGGGCTGCTCTCCCCGCAGGCTCAGGGCTTTGTCCCAGGGGGCCTCCCTCCCTCCCCACCTGCAGCCCCCAGCCCCGTCCCCTCCCAGTGCTCCCACACCTGCCAGTCCTGGGTTCTCCGACCTCAAGGCCTTGCTCCCAGCCCACCGACTGGGGTTCCAAGCGAAGGCGTCCCTGGGTTAAGGCCCCATCCCCAACCTGCCGCGCTCACACCTGAACCTCCTGGAATCAGGGCTCTCTCGGCTGCACCAGGGGGACAGTGACGTGGCAGAAGAAGAGCCTCGGAGCACTGAGGGTGCGGCGGCGGCTCCCGGCAGGTCACTTTTACACACAGGTGGCTCGTGCCTCTTCCTCACATGGCCTAGCAGAGCAGCAGCGGGAAGAATGGCCTGGCCTCAGTTTCCCCGGTGTGCTGGTCTACCTTCCCCGAGCCTAGCTCAGCGCCGCATTTTGTCACATTCCCTCTACGGCAGCGCAGGCCGGTGCCGCGTGGGTCACCTGCACAGAGCAGCGCCCTCGGCAGCGGCCGGTGACCGCGGGGTGTGCCCGTGCGGGGGGCGACTGGGAGGCCCGGCAGGACCAGGAGCCCCCCACCCCCACCCCCGCGGAGGCCGCGGGGAGGACCCCGGGGGAGCACCAGGCAGACCATCAGGCCTCGGTAACCCACACAGCAGGCTTGCTGCTGCCTGGCGGTCCCCAGAAGCCTGTCCCCACCCTTGTGGCCCAGGGGAGCCTCCGGCTGGGCGGGCAGCCCGTCGGCAGGTGTGCTTCCTGCACCCACAGCCTCCTGCCGGTGCCCAGACCCTTGCATCAACCCCCCCACCCTGTGCCAACCCCGCACCCCGCACCCCTTCATCCCGGGTGCATCTGCTCCAGAGAGGCAGTGGAGGGGCCGTTAGGAGCCGAGTCTGCAGCCACACTGCTTGTGCTTTGTGCCTCCCCGTGCCTCAGTTTCCCCTCTATGTAAGGGCGTGACCAGGTGCCTAGCCCACAGGGCCACGGAGAGGTGAGTCTGTGCGAGGCTCCCACGAAGGAAGCATCCGCTCTCGGAGGTTCCGCGGAGACCAAGCCCAGGGTGGCCCAAGCAGAGCGTGGCCGTCGGGGGTTTCCCTCTTTCCGTCCTTTTGGAGAAAGGGGCCGCGTGTCAGCTCATGAGCCGATTCTGGCGGGAAGGGAATTCTGGAGCCAACTTCAGAGTCCGGGCGCAGGGCTGGCCGGGGGTGGGCAGGAACCCCCGGCGGGCCTAGGAATTGAGTATGGGGGGGCAGGGGAGCCTCAGCCTGTGGCCCCCACGGCCCTCCTTTGTTACACTTACCGTGTTGCCATTTTTCATTTCTCTGCGGGAATCCTGCACGGCCTGCCTTCCCGGTTTCCTTCGTGAGATGGGGCCCCGTGCTGAGTTGTGCTTGCAATTGCCCTTCCAGGGGGCAGTATAGCTGCAGCCCAGGGTGAGAGGTCAAAACCAGTCCTCCATCCAGTCCTGGCTCCGCTGTCCCGTGTCTTTACCTGCCCACTAATAGCCAGTCCATCAGCAAGTCTTGTTGGGTCTACTGGACAGCCATGGTTCTCCCGGGGGAGAGGGCAGTTTTGCAATATTCGAAGACATTATTGGTTGTCACAGCTGGAGGAGGTCACTGCTGACAACTAGGAGGTACAGGTCAAAGGCCAGGGATGCTGCTAAACACTCTGCGATGCACAGGACAGTCCCCCCCCACACCCCCACCAGAGAATGATCAGCCCAAAATGCCAGTGGTGCTGCTATTGAAAACCCTGTTCTAACACACACTCCATCTTTTCCCTTCGAAAGGTCACCCTCGATCGCCCGTGACCGGGTCCCAGCAAATACCTCCCCTGCTTAGAGCCCTCCGGCGGCTTCCCATCACCCTTAAAATAAAACCCAAACCTTCCCGTGACTGAACAGCCTCGTGCAATCTGGCTCGAGGCGCACTGGCTCGATGCTTAGGGGGTGAGCTCAGGAAAGCGCGACCTGTTTATGGGTTCGTGTGTGATCCCAGCCCCGGGAGCAGCGCTTGGCACAGAGTAGGGGCCCGGAGGAGTGTGCGTTGGGGGAGTGAATGAATGAATGAATGAATGCACCTGAGACTGCTTGGAGTCTAGCAAACCATTGCTGTGTTTGGGCCTTGGTGTTCACAACCCAATTAAGGACACAAGATGTACACACACACACACACACACACACACACACACATAAACACACACACACACAGAATTAATGAAACATAGGCTTTCAAAAACTTTTCGGGAGCCTCTGCCGAGGAAAGCGGCGTCCTGAGTCTGTCCCTCGGGGCTTGTGCCCGAGGCCGCCTCCAGCCTCGCCCAGTGCGTGTGCAAGCCCTGAGCCTTTCCTCCCCTGTTGAGCGCCCTGGGGGTGAAACTACAGCCACAATGCTAGTGCCCGCGGCACAGCAAAGGCCATCGATTCTCACACTCCGTCCCCATCCTGAGAGTGCGCATCACGGGGAGAAAGGCTGTGCCTGCGGGGAATGTGCGAGAATCGCTTTCAGCTCCAAGAAAGCAGAACTGGATGTCTCTCCAAGACTCCTTTTTTAAAAAGCTAATTCAATAAATAGATCGCGGAGAGGTCTATTCTGGGCACAAGAGGGGAAAGTACAACATGGCTGTAAAGAAAGGAAGGAGCTGGCGGTGGGCTCCGGGACTCAACAGAAACAGGTGAAAATGGCAAAAAACAGAAGCATAACGCAGATCACACACTCACGCACACATACACACGCGCGCCAGGCGAGCATCACAAGGACACGGGGCACTCTTCTTGTTCCTATGCACGCGTTTATTTCAAGCCCGTGGCAACCACAGGGGCAGGTCGTATTCGCTGTGCCCATTTTATTTTTATTTTTTATTTAATTTTAAAAATGATTTTATTTATTTATTCATGAGAGACACAGAGAGAAAGAGGCAGAGACACAGGCAGAGGGAGAAGCAGGCTCCATTCCATGCAGGGAGCCCGAGCGGGACTCGATCCCGGGACCCCGAGATCACGACCTGAGCCGAAGGCACACGTTCATCCACTGAGCCACCCAGGCGGCCCTCGCGGTGCCCATTTTAGAGAAGAGGGAAGGAAAGTCTGGAGAGGTCAAAGGACAACCCCCAGGGTGAGCGACACCGGATAAACCGAGCCAACCGCCAGAGCAGAGGCTGGGGCAGTGCCAGAGCCTTCCTGGAGGAGGAGGGCAGGAAGGCTGGGGTCTGAGAAGGAAAGGGGGGGGGGGGGTCACAAACACATGGAAACCAGCGAACTAGGGAGAGAGAGAACTAACCCCCTGAGCAAATGTCGACACCATCATGGCCTGTAATCCTCGTGGCACCTGCACAGAGCAGACGTCATTGTTCCCATCTTAGAGATGGAGAAACTCAGGCCCGAGCTAGTAACTGGCTTCTCGTTGCATAAGGTCCCCCAGGGCGGGGAGGCTGGGCACCAGGTCCGGGGCCTCCGGGGCCCCAAAGGGAGCCTGGGTCCCAAATGCAGAGCCTTCCCGGCTGCTCCCCCTCAGGGCTTTCTTCCAAGCCCATCCTATTATCCAGGGGGCATTTCCTTCTCTCTGCTTACTCTGCTGCTTCTGAGACTAGATGCCCTTCTGTAGCTGTTTCTAGAAGCCTCTCTCCCACTTTCCCCTCTTCCCTTGACTTTTTTTTTTTTCTTTTTTTTTTAGCTGCCTGGGTGTGGGTGGAAAGAGAAAAATAGCACTGCAGTTCTCAGAACCTGGCAGGTACCTTTACAGCCGCCCCCAACCTGGCTAACTCTCGCCTGGAGAGGCCCCGGAAAAAGGAGCAAGCTGTGGGGAGGGCTGGCTGGTCCCCAGGGGTGGGTTGGGGGCTCACCCACCCACCGTGGGACAGCCCTGGCATAGAGAACCCCCCAAAGTCAAAAACAGAATTCTGTGAGTGCAGGTGAATCCCAGGGAGTCTGGGGAGGGCGGGGAGTTTAAGGCTGGCCAGGTGAGGGAAGCCTCATCTGGTGGCTGGCAAAGTTGTCAAAATACCAGCTGATTTCTTTGGCAGTGGGCAGCCGAAGGAGAGGCGGCTCAGTTGAGCAGAATGCCATGGGAATGCTTTTACTTTTTAGAAAATGTATAAAGATAACACCCGATTCTCATAGCTAGTATAAATAAGGAAAAGAAAACCCCACTATCCCATGGTAACCACTGTCATACTTAAATCGCTTCATAATTTGCTCACTTTATTCGAATATTTTTTAAAGATTTTATTTATTTATCCCTGAGAGAGGCAGAGACATAGGGAGAAGCAGGGTCCCCGCAGGGAGCCTGATGTGGGACTTGATCCCAGGATCCCGGGGTCACGCCCTGAGCCAGAGGCAGACGCTCAACCACTGAGCCACCCAGGTCCCCCTCATTCAAATATTATTATTACTTATTGTGATTGTGTTACCTTTGCAGGACAGTGAAGCCCTCTCTTCAAACTCCCTGGGAACTCAAAGCTGGCCATCTAGAGCAGGGATCACAAACATTGACATGCGCATACTTTAAACATTTTATTGTAACTTAAAGCTTATAAATGCACAACCATTCAGAAAAGATGACTTCTAAGTGTGGTGTTTCTTGCATAAACTACACCCATATACTTGACTTAAAATTTCCAATTTGAAAAAAAAAGAAAAAAAGAAAAAAATTTCCAATTTGAGTTTATTTGAAGAAAAGCAAAGTAGTCAGAGCAACCCAACTGCAAAGTCCTAGATTTTTTTGCAAAATTTTCTAGTCTTCTCTAGTTACCTTGCCCACGAGTAGCTTGAGAGCCATTTTTTAAAAACCATTTTTATTATCTTTCTTAAACATTCTATTTTGTGTCTATTAGAACCATCTCTATTATTTGCACTTGTGTTTTATCAGTTTAGGTGGGATTTGTTTAACCACAAAATAATAGAGCAGACACCAAAAGTTGGGGGAACAAGTTGACTCGTGGTAAGTCACAGTGGGAACAAAATTGCATGGAAATATGAGAATATAGGAATTTGAGGAAGAGAACGTACTCAGCATGTCATGGGAATTAATTAGAATTTTGAAGAGGAAGAAAAATGTTGGTTAATCTCGTAGGTCATTCAGTGGGCATCGACTAAGAAAGATTCCACTACAAAATAGAGGTCTTTCTATATAATTGTTCTTAACAGCTACATAATATTCCATTTTGTATAGATGTATTATAGTTCATCCTAACTCATCATTTACTGTTGGTATACATGTCCTAACATTTAAGTGGTTCTCAATATTTTTTATTATCATAAACGACACTGTGATAAATATTCTAATCTTTATATCTTCACACACTTGACCAATTATTTCATTCATTCATTCAAAAATACATTTTGAGCTCCTACTAGGTACTATGTACTGTCCTAGCTGTTGGGGATACGGCGATAAGCCAACCCAACAAAACTCCCTGCTTGTGGATTGCATTCCCATGGGAGGTTTTCATGTCCTTAGAAGATATTCCAAAATGTTGGATTCTTGGTCAGTGGCTATAAACCATTTTAGGGGTATTGATACACATTGTCAAAATGCACCCAGAAACAAAAGAAACCAGTGGCTGCTAATTTTTAAGTAACTGAGTCACTTCAAAGTTGTATTCATACACATATATACACCTTTCACGCAGAGTTAATAGTTACCAAATATATTATTTATCCATTACTGAGTAACAAATTACTCCAAAGCTTAGCAACTCAAAACTTATTACATCACCATGGATCAGGAATTTGGCAGTGGCTCATCTGGGTGGACTGGCACAGGATCCCTCCCGAAGTTGTAGTAAAGGGGTCACCAGAGCTGTAGTCAGCTAGAGGCTCGACTGGGTCTGGAGCATCTGTTTCAAAGAAAGCTCACTCTCATGGCCATTGCCACGAGGCCCCAGTTCCTCCCCACTTGGGCTTCTTTGTAGGGCTGCACGAATGTCCTCACTACATGGCAGCTGGCTTCCCCACAGAGGAAATGATCCAAGAGATAGCAAGGAAGAAGTGATGCCTTTTGCAATCTACTCTTAGAAGTCAGCACTGCCACCAGATTCTATTTGAGGCAAGTCACTGAGCACAGCACATACTCAAGGACAGAGGGACTAAGCTCAACCTTGAATTTGGGGACATATTTTCAAAACACCACACCATAGGTAGGTGAGCCTTCCAGGGCATTGACTGTTGTCAGGAAGAGAAGAATTAAAAAATAAAAATTAAAAAAACACACACATGTTTTTGGTCCCGAAATGCATTTCAATGAGCCCTACTACTGCTTTCTTTCTTTTTTTTTTCTATTTTTAACTAAGACTATTCTCTTCTTATAAAATACATGATTGTTGTTGAAAACTTGGAAACTACAGAAAAGTCAAGATAAAATAATAAAATTCACCCACTGTCACACAAGTTGGAGACAACCATGTTAACATTTCATTTATTTCCCCTCATCTATGCATAGTTCCTTACATTGTGAAGAAAATGATGATTATATGATTCCATGTTCTGCTCTTTCATGGAACATTGCTGCATACATTTTTCTTCAAGTCATTAAGAACACTTTGTACTAAGTATATGAAAGAGCTACGACTTCCCATTATACAGAGCACCATAATTTTCTTACTAATTCCCTTATTATTGGTCTTTTAGGTTGTTTCTAGTTTTTTAACGGTTTTGAACAACTCAGTGATGAACATCTTTGTTCCTAGAATTTTGAAGGCATTTAAGATCATTTTCTCAGCTGGGTTCCCAGAAATATGACTGAGCATTTTTGAGACGATTGGTAGTTATTCCCTGCCAAGCTTCTCGAAGCCCTACTTTCCATGATAACATTTGCTTACTCTTGGATCAACTAGGAACTAGGATTCTTCTATCATCATTGTCAGTGCTGTTCTTAGTTGGTTTGTTGTCAATTGCTTTCCTTCATTTGTTCATTCATTCATTCAGCAAATATTTATGTAAGTACTACATTATGTGCCAGAAGTAGGCTACGTACCTGAGATGCATGATTACCAGGGCTCATAATTGAGAAATTTGGGCTATTGTCTTTTTCCACAAGATTTGGAGCAACTTGCAAGTAAAACCTGTTAAGTGAATAATAAAAACAGAAGGTCAGGACGGAAGGCAATAAAAACATAAATAAATATATTTCCCACAAGAGTTAACAAAATTGCTGTCATTGATTCTTAAACTTGGCTTTACATTTCCTAGAAGCAGAAAAGAAAAAGTGGGGACCGTGATCAGCTATAGGGTTCTTGTAGCTGGAAAAGAGGAAGCATGTGTGTTCCTCTGGGAATGAAAGCCCTGAATTCCAAAGGAAATTTCTTGGGTCTAATTTTATTACATCAAAGACAGAGAGCACTATAAGATACGAAGTCCTCAACAACATTTAGGGATTTTGAAAACAGCCAATGCAGTAGCAAATTTCATGGGCCCTTCTGTGGTGATCTCTATCAAGTCAGGGGCATAAGGTTAAAATGCAATTTCCTAAAAGTGACCAAATGAAAAGCCAAATCCAAGTCTCCAAGTAAGTAGCCAATTATATGGTCCAACTTGGTCCAAGAAAATAATTTAGAATTCCTGGAAGAAAAGAACAATGAGATACAATGTCTTATCTATCAACTTGGCAAAGACTACACTTTCTTTAAAGATTAAAACCCAATTTTGGCAAGAGATGGGGAAGCCAGCCCTTTTATACACTGCAGGTGGGAATATCCATTAAGATTTTTCTGGAGGGCAATTTGGCATGAAATAATAAGAGTCTTTAAAAATGTGCTTATACACAGCAATTCTGCTGCCAGGGATTTTTTTTTTAGCTAAGGAAATAACAAAATATGCATACAAAGACTTACGTACTAGGAGCATGTTCTGCTCAGGCTTCTTGCTTTTTAATAAACACAGATGGACCCACCCAGGGGCTAGAAATCTCTGGATTTGGGGCAGCTCTGGGAACTGGAGCTTTCTCTGTCACTCATATTAGCATTTCAGCTTCTTTTTTTTCTTTGTAAGACTTTTCACTTTGAAGTAATTTAATTAAGCCTGGAAAGAATTTGCAAAATAATGGAGAGAGTTGCCACATATCCATCATCCAGCTTTCCCCAATGATAACATCTTACATAACCAGTACATGATCAAAATCAAGATTTGGATCTAGTAAAATACTATTCACTAAACTACAGACCTTATTCGGATCTCAACAAGTTTTGAATGATGCGTGTGTGTGTGTGCATGCGTGTACGTGCGTGTGCGTGTGTGTAGTACTATGAAATCCCATCATACGCATAGATTCATGTAAGCAGCACCATATTCAGACCAAGGACTGTTTTATGCAGAAAGACTCTCACTTGTGCTGCTCCTTTATAGTCACACTCCCCCACCATAGCCCATGGCAACTTCTGATCTTCCTCCATCACTGTAATTTTGTCATTTCAAGTCTGATATAAATGGAAGCACATGTGATAGAACCTTCTGGGTGTATGTCTGCTTCCTCAGCTTGTCTGTTTTCTCTAAACTTTGACTGACTCTACCTCCTCCTGGGCCTCTTCAAAGCCTAAATGGGTATCTCTTGCTATTTCTCCTGAGAGGAGTCTGATGGTCCAGTGCACCTTTAAGTCAGCCATGTCATTGGTCACTGATAACCCTGTAGACTGGCTGTTGGGGGGAGTCAGGTTCCCATTTCTGGTCCAGCCATCCATAGCCAAGGGCAGTGGCCGCTTGACACAAAAGATGGCCACCTCAGTCCACCCCATCATCAAAGAGATGAGCAAAGGGTTCCCTCCGAGGAAGATACAGATGCTTTAACTGGTGTATCTACTTCACAGTTGAATGGAAATAAGCCTAAATGTCTGTGGCCTACCTGATAGCCAGTCCTGTTTTCTATTTTGCTAACAGACCCCACTTGGGACTGATTTTGGGTGAACATGTGCTCGCTGGGTCCTCCAAGACCCCAGAGAAAGGATGTTCATTGGCGCAAGCCAATCACAGAAATTCCATTCTGCTTCACAATGGCTGGTTCAGGCAGGAGCATGTGACCCAGTGAGACCTGCCTGAGTGAGGACTCTGTCCATGAAGTGTCTCCGGGAGCCTCTGAAAGGCCTGTGGGAATCACCCGGCTGGGGGCAGGTCCAGGAGAGAATAGCTCAGCACCACAGAACTGCTGAGGGTTTCTCAAGCAGGAGGGAGAATCCTTTTGGGCACCTGGGTGGCTCAGTGGTTGAGCATCTGCCTTTGGCTCAGGTCATGACCCGGGGGCCCTGGGATTGAGTCCCGCATCAGGGTCCCCACAGGGAGCCTGCTTCTCCATCTGCCTGTGTCTCTGCCTCTCTCTGTGTGTCTCTCATGAATAAATAAGTAAAATCTTAAAATAAAAAAAGGAAAGAGAATCCTTCTGTATGGTTCTTCCAAAAGTCCTTTAACCAGGATTCACTGGCCCTCAAGCCTCAAGCCACTGCTACAGCAACAACAACCATATAGCAGGACAGAACAGAAGAAAACCCAAGAAACTAACTTTGAAGAGAGATTAAAGGCCAGAGAGGGGATGCTGGGGAATGTTATTAGCCTGAAAACAGAATAATCATTTTCTGAGTTAGGAGGGTCATTTTGTTCCAAAAGCCCGGAGCAGTCTCTGCGTCTCTGTGAAGGTCCTGGTCCCACTCCACGCACCTGATGCTCACTTGTCTCCAGGCTTTGCTGGAATTTGAAAGAAGTAGAATTCTGTCCCCTTGTCCTGGGGCTTTTGCCTCCATTGGGGGTGTCTGTGGTTTGTGCCCAATAAGTGGGTGACTTTATAGCTACTTGTCCAAATCAGGACATGCATGAGAGTAAAACAGACATATGTTAATTCTGCTGGTGCCACAGACATAAACCAGAATCACCCAAAACTAACTGGGCTGGAGGGCCACCCAGCAACCTGCCTGCATCTGGTGAGAGCTGCCATCTGCCCAGCCCACCCCACCCTACCTCCCCTCTTGGGGCTGCATGTAAATCTGACAATTTACCTATGTCGGGATTTCTCAAACTTGGCATATTTGGGGGCTATATTATTTCTTCTTGTGGGGGACTGTCCTGTCATTATAGGATGTTTAACAGCATTCCTGGCCTCTACCCACTAGATGCCAATAACAACCCCCTCCTCAAGTTGTGACAACTGAGAAGGTCTCCAGACATTGTCAAATGTCCTCTAAAGAGCCAACCTGCTCCAGTTGAGAATCGCTGTTTAGGCCCATCCACTCACTGTTTCAAGACTTGAAGCCCAGGGTGTGCTTAGGGGTTAAACGGTTTTTTTGTTGTTTGGTTTTCTTTTCTTTTTTTTTTTTTTAAAAGATTTTATTTATTCATGAGAGACACACAGAGAGAGGCAGACACACAGGCAGAGGGAGAAGCAGACTCCCTGCAGAGAGCCTGTTGTAGGACTTGATCCCAGGACCCTGGGATCACAACCTGAGCCAAAGGCAGATGTTTAACCCCTGAACCACCCAGATGCCCCTTAGGGGTTAAAGTTTATCTACAGGTAATACGTCTTATATCACTGAACTCTACCTCTGAAACTAATAAAACAGGGTATGTTAATTAATTGAATTAATAAAATAAAATAAAATAAAAAACAAGTCTTATAATATTGAGCCCTTGCTTGGGGCTCTCTCTTTCCCTCTCCCTCTGCCTCTCCCTGGCCTCTGTGTGTGCTCTCTCTCTCTCTCTCTCTCAAAAAAAATTTTTTTAAATAATATCAAGGCCTGAAGAGAGTGAGTCACAGGACAGGGCAGGCAGCCACTATGGGGTGGGCACAGTGAGGCAGATGGAAGACACCCCAGAGAGGAAGAAGAACTATGCTCCTTGCCTACCAATGTTTGGGAAATTGCTATGACACACAGGAGCTGGGGTTTGGGTGGGAGAGTATCTGAATCAGTCGGGGACAGTCCACTGGCCAAAAATGTGTTGCTCTCACAATGGACAGCCCTGCACTTAGACCACCCCCATCCCACCAGGGCATGCTGAGCATGTTGAATGATGAATGAATGAATGAATGAATGAACCCCAGTTGCATCTTAAACTTACTGAGCATGGGCAAGAGCATTTAGTCCTGAGCTTTAATATGCTCATTTAAATAATAAAGAACAGCTATTTGCCTTACAGCAGTGGGGTGATGCAGATGAGCTGAGATTCTCCAGTCCTTTCTTTTTTTTTTTTTTTTTTTAAAGATTTTATTGATTTATTCATGAGAGACACAGAGAGAGAGAGAGGCAGAGACACAGGCAGAGGGAGAAGCAGGCTCCACAGAGGGAGCCCGATGTGGGACTCGATCCCGGGTCTCCAGGATCACGCCTTGGACTGAAGGCAGGCGCCACACTGCTGAGCCACCCAGGGATCCCCTCTCCAGTCTGTTCTATCACAAATGGGGGGGGGGGGGTTGCTACCGGCATCTGGGGGGGTAGAGGCCAGAGATGCTGTCAACATCCTACAACGTACAGAGAAGCTCCTGCCCCCACCAACCAAATGTGGATAGTGCCAACGTTCAGAAACCTCCATAAGCCTAGGGTGCTGGGTTTGTCCTACACTCCAGGGAACTTGGGGCTGGCTTCTCCTGGGGAAGGTTGGAGAGGTCTCTGCCCTCCCCCTATCCCATGAGAATAAAGGAATGAGTTAGAGATTGTACCTCTGTCCTCTGAGGTTGTCCTGACCTATCAGTAGGGAAATTTGCTTATATGTGTCCCCCCCCCCCCCCCCCCGCCCACCAAAAGCCAGCATTTAGGAGGCTTAGGGAAGAGCCAGGTGATCCTGACCTGAGTCAGAACCTTTCTGTGGCCACAGGTGGCTGGCACTGGGAGACGTCAACAGACTCACAGAAGACACCCCAACCAGGAGAGATAGTAGCTAAGCACTAGCCAATATCTCCAGTCTTTCCTTCTGGGCAGAGGGGCAGCTACTTTCCCACCACTCCTCATCCTGGTGGGCCCTCGAGGGATCCTGGCACTTCCAGATTACTCACTGCCAGGGACACCAGTGGTGCCCAGAAGACATTTTCTCCTTTTGTTCCCTCCCTGCCTCTCCTATGCTCTCATACTGCCAACACCTGCTCTCAGAAAGTGCCTGGCACTGTTTGGTCGATGACTGTGAACCATCTAGAAACATGACCCTCCCATAGGGATTTATAATTGAACGTGCTTTAAAACCTAAATAACTACATTTGCTACTGTTTGCCAGACCCTGTGCTACACATTTTGAATATATTATCTCCTTTATTCTCTCAACAAACTCTCCAGGTGTGTGTGATGGGCATTATTCTCATTTTTTTCAAATGATGCAACCAAAACTTGGAGGGATCGAGTAATTGATTCGAGTCACTTAGCTGGTCAGTGGCAGAGATGAGATCCGAGCTCAGACACATCTCTCTGCAGAGGGCATGCTCAGAATCTACCGCGGATAAACAGGTATAGGGAGGAACTGCCTGAGCCAGTCACCCCCAGCTGCAAGAAGACTAGTCCCTTCACCCCAGGGGACCACCTGCAATTATCAGCTCTTGAAAAAGGGTGGGAAAGACAGACAGTCTGAGCTAACCTTTTTCCTATGAATGGATCCAAGGTCCATCAGGAAATTTTAGATATTTACCAGTAGATGGCAATGATCAAGGGAAACCAGGAGACCTTTTCTATCCCTGTGTGGGAACAGAAACCATGATCTTCACAAGTTTTTGGTAGATGTGTCATTCTTAATCAAGATTTCCAGAAGCTAGAGGCTTCCAGAAAACCTGAGGCAGGTCTGTTTTTTGAGAGGCCAACTTGTCATGCTAACCATGGAGGGGGGGAGGGCCTCACTTCCTGGAACCAAGCCCAGATGAATCCTTTACTTGCTCTGAAAGGATAGCCAGAGCCACATTGCTCAGATTTGGGGGACCAACTCTACCCAATTCCCACCCCTATTCTCACTGTTGCTGTCTCCTCAGACTCCTTGCCCTGCAAAATCAGTGTCACATATTCACACTCACTGGGGTGGGGGGGGCTGATTAAAAACAGGAAAATAACAAGTGTTGGCAAGGACACGGAGAAATTGGAACTTGCTGGTGGGAATGAAAAACCGCTCAGCTGTGGTGGAACACAGTCTGTCAGTTCCTCAAAAAGTTAAATATAGAATTACCATATGATCTAGCAATTCCACTCCGAGATATATACCCAATAGAACTGAAAACTAGTGTTCAAAAAAATACAAGTACACACATGTTCCTAAGAGCACTATTCCCAAAAACTAAAAAGTAGAATGACTCAAAATGTCCATCAGCGGATAAATGAATAAATTGTGGGATATACATCCAATGGGATATTAGTCATAAAAAGCAATGAAGTACTGATGCATGCTACAGTGTAGATGAGCCTTGAAAACATCGGGCTAAGTGTAAGAAGCCGACACAAATGACTGTATATCGGATAATTCCACTGGTATGAAATATATAAAATAAGTAACTCTATACACATAGCAAATTGGTAGTAGCCAGGGGTTGGAGAGAAGGGGAATAGGAAGCGGTTGCTTATGGGTATAGGGTTTCCTTTTAGGGAAACGAAAGTGTTCTGGTACTAGAGGTAGTAGTTGCACAATATTGTGAATGTACTAAGTGCTACTGAATTGTTCACTTTGAAATGGTTAATTTCATCTTATGTGAATTTCACTTCAATTAAAAAATTCTTTTTTTTAAGATTTTATTTAATCATGAAAGACACAGGGAGGGAGGCAGAGACACAGGCAGAGGGGAGAAGCAGTTTCTCCTGCGGGGAGCCTGATGTGGGCCCCGATCCCAGGACCCTAGGATCACACCCTGAGCCAAAGGCAGATGCTCAACCACTGACCCACTCAGGTGTCCCTAAAATAAAAAAAATAAAAAATAAAATTCTTAATCAAAAAAATTAGTGTCATTGTTATACCAGCCTGGGCAGGGAACCAGGCTGGTGCATCATAAGAGTATTCTCTTATCCTCTATGTAGCAAAGCATCTGATGTTCTGGCAAACAATATCCATCCCTTCTTCCAGTATCTGTTCTAGGTTTAACTCTGAGGACCTGTTTCCACCACACTCTCTCAGTCCAGATGCTAGTTACATGAGTCAGTTAATTCCCTCTTCCTGGTTTTCTCTCATTTGCAACCAAAACAATCCTGAATGATGCAGTCAGTTTCAAGGGTTCCGTGGAGCAGACCCACAGAAACCTACAGCTGGAGGACACTGCACACCTGGCCCCCACCCTTGCTGGCTGGCTAGCTCCTGGGTGGCTCCTGGGTGGCTCTTTCTGCTTCCTTCCCAGATGCTGCCTGCTTAAAAAACCACCCTCACTCGTATCCTTCAATGCTTTTTGTTGTTGTTAACTTCAAAGCTAGGAAACGGTTACTTAAGATGCTATTTTCTATCCTCTCCGGAGCCAGGTAATTGAGGAGGTGGCTGGAGCCTGGTCCTGCTTCTTTGTTCTGAAATGCAGTGTTCTCCTTTCCTGGCTTCCCTTTCTCCTGTCTCCCATCCTACCCTCGGAGGTTTTGGCCCTTTGTCCTGGGTGCCCACCCGCACCATGCCACTGCTTTCCGCCCAGCAGTTTGTTTGTCCAGAGAGGTGGCCAGTCACCTGACAGGATCACAGGTGAGCTGAGCTGTTTCCCCTCCCCCCTCCACGCACACCCCGCTTTGTCCACAAGCTGCCCCCCCACCCCCACCCCACCCCCCGTTTTACAACCACTGCAGTCTCTCTTCTTTTTAGGGACCGACCCTCTGGAAGTTCCCTAAGGAACCGAGCACTCACCTGACCTACGTGACACCTTAGCCCATGAGAATGCATGTCATCGGGGACGTGGATTAGCTTATCGGATGAAATTTGTGTCTCCCTGAGGCCCGAGGGCACGAGTCAGCAGGCAGAGAGAGCTTTTACAGAGCTCAGGAGAAAACCAGAAAAAGTCTAGGACTCTAGGACTGTGAGGCTCAAGGAGCTTTTGCAAAGATCCTTCCCCAGCCACCTGGTTTCTCAACCCTGCGGGGCGCTGTCCAGGTGCTGACCGGTTTGAGCACCAGCTTCCCGGGCCACCTGCAGGCCTCCGGTGCCCGCCTGGGAGTCTCTCTTCCCTGCCCCGCTGCATTCAGCCCATCTATGTCTTCCATTCCAGGGCCACTTCCTTTAATACCTTGCCACTTTCTCGGTGGTCAAAATGGAGAGAATTTTTTTTTTTTTTTTTGCTGATGGGCTCCCCTGCCCTTGGAACTGTTTCATAAGCCACAACCTAGTTGCCAAGGGGATAAGTTATGAGAGTAAAGGCTGAACAGCTGGTCTTAGGGGACACGGAGAACAGCTTGGAGAATGGCCAGTGGGAATCCGAGTGACTGCTCGGTCACCCGGCAGAGTCATGAACGGCTGTGTGAACACTCCCAGGTTTCACACTCTGCTGCATCAAGAAGGGGAGAGAGCACATTCTAATTGAAAGAGAGAAACCCATTTTCAGCAGGCCACGTTGGGAAGCCTGACCAGGCACGTTAGTGGGCTGAGGATAGGAGAGGGGAGTTAGCTGGGGGCATGGAAAATTCTCAGGTGACAGAAGAAGGAGGAGGGGGTGAGGTCTGAATGGGGGAAGGGCGGGGTAGAGGTAATGGCCCTGTTGACACCTCCTCCACCAGCAAAGTCAAGTCCAGGAGGAAAAGAATCTATGAACAATGAAGAGCAGGTATGTAAGCAATTTCACCTGGAGGTTTAGCACAGCCTGCCTTTTAGGTCTCTAGGTCTCTACCTTCTAGGTCTCTACCAACCAGTTAGCCGGGAAGCATCATTTCCTGACCTGGCCTCTCCCTTGAGGAAGAATAGAGAACCAGTCTCTTGCTTCTTGAAGTCTAGCATTCCTTGGGTCTTGAATATTCAGGGCCAGTGGTCCTATCATCCCAACCTTCCCTGTTTGCCTGTGCATCCAAAATATGTGACCCCCCAAACAGCTCCTGGGTTCCCCTACTGAGACCGGATTTTGCATGCCTGGGTCCCGACAGCTGGCCTAAGGATTATGGCATGGGAGATGCTGACACAGATAGAGCCTGATAATGCCAGTCTGCCTTGAGCACTATAATTTGGCCATTTCTAGGGCAAATTAGTTCTTTAAACCTCTATTTCTTTATCTGGAAATAAGGGATAGTAATTTCCTAGCTCATGGAATTGTTGTAACAACCAAATGTGTTAACACATAGAAAGCACTTAGCAGAGTGTGGCATGTAATTGATATTAGTTGTAATAAGTACTAAAATTATTAGCCAACCCTCATAGGGGCAGCTCTACATCATCCTCGGTTCTTGCCCTGGCTTTACCCAGCTCTGCCTTCTGCAACCCTGACTTCTTCACTGGGCCCTCTTCCCTCCCTTCCAACTCCTTGAGACACACAAATACACACCCCGCATATCTTGAAGTCATGCCCATTTCAAACTTGATCTGGATCTGCTGAAACTCAGATCTCTGCCATCCCAACACTATCAAACCTGCACTCATCTCTCTTACTGCTCAGCCCTCATCCATACTGATGACCACTTATAACCTGGAGTTTAGGGCTCTCCAGCCCATCTCCCCACTACACTGACAGTACAGCCCATATGCTTCTGCATAAATGAGTCAGGTGTGGGTACTAGAGGACATAAAGGGAAGGAGAGAAGGAAAGATGAATCAGGTTAGGCTACACTCTGCGGGAGTAACGAATAACCCTCCATATCTAGTGGCTTCAAACAACCACCTTTTCCACCTTGCTTGTGCTGTGTCTACCCGAGGTCAGCAAGGAAGTCCTACTCCTTGTAATCACTTCAGAGTGACAGAGTGACATTCAGAGTGACAGAAGCTTCATCTTGACTAGAGTCTCCACAATCCCAAGGCAGGGGAAATAAGATGGCAAAGCACCCAGGGGCCCCTGAAGCTTCCACCTGAAATGACACATGTCACTTCTGCTCATATTTCATTGGCCAAAGGAGGTCCTCTTTTCAAGCATGACTTCAAAAGGGCAACAAAGGACACTCTTCCCACGGGGTGAGACGGGGGTGTGGGGTGGCACTAAGCACCAAAATATATAGTCTCCAACTGGGAGTGCATGGGTGGACCTTCCCAACCAGTTCATCCCTCTCAGGGCACTCCCAGGGCACCTGCTCCCACTTCCACCTCCAAGGGACCTGACGGGACTCTCCTTCTGAGACACAATTGGGCATCTTCCCTGACATTTTACAAAACTGGATGTGCTCATGTGTGTGTATGTTTCTAATTAAGACCTAATGCACGAAGCCATCAGATTTGCTCAGATTGGCCTAGGATTCGGGATTCAGAAAAAGCGGAGGTTTTATGAAACTCCTCAACCAATGGGGAAGGCATGAATTATTGAAAGGATGGAAAAAGAGACCCAGGGAGGAAGGGCTGCTCCATTATTCATCAGGCCCAGAGTCCCCAGGTCCCTGAGCACTGCTGCTGGCTTTCACACCTACAGCATTTTCCCATTATGTCAACAGTGAGCGTTTCAAACTCGCCGTATTGGCAGCCTCCAAGCAGGGCTCCCACCCACGCCCTCCACTGCCTGTCTCATGATCTGCAACAGTCTGCAACTGAACTGTGGGCTAAGAATGTTGATATATAGAACCCACCTACCCTCCCTTCCCGGGGCTTTCTGCTCACAGGCCTGCAGGCCTGAAATCTAACTCCTTAGAAGAGCCAGGCCTTTCATTCTGACCTCAACATGTCTCTCCAGTTTTCTCTCCCTGCATTCGCTACCCCTACCCGACCCAGACCATTTGCCTCACCCTGAATGTAATTTCATATTCTCCTATCTTTTCCCCGTGCTGGCCTCTCTGCCTGAAACTGCCTTCCCATGCCTTTGTCTACCTGGTGAGCTTCTATTCATCCTTAAGACCAGATCAGAGAAAAGGCAACTAACTTCTGCTGAGAGCCCATGTGTTAGACATTGGTGCAAACACGATCTTAGTGAAGTGTCACAACAACCCAGGGAGGTGAGTGTTAACACCAGCGTCAGCTGCGTAATTTGTGGAGTCCACTGCAAAATGAAAATGCTGCCCCTTGCTCCAAACTGAATTCTGAGACAGTAAAAGCAGATCATGAAACCAGGCACAGAGCATCTCACACAGTGAGCAGGTCTGTGTGACTCTGCATCACATACCCGTGAAGTCAGTCCTGGTTATTAAGGAGTCAACTAACATGTCCAAGGTCACACAGCTACTTAGGGGCAGCATAAAGCTGAAGACCTCATTCCATCTAATGCAAATCCCTTTTCTGTCAACCACCCACCTCCTGAGGTATCCCCACTCGCCTCAGGCAGACTGGTGGAGGAGGAGGTTGTGAGCACCCCAGAAACTGATTTTCCTTTTAAAGGGTGCCTTCTGCAGGCAATAGGTCTGCTCCTTCATCACAGTCATTGCAAGATGACCTGGAGGACAGCATCGCACAGATCAAAGAGGGAACCAATGTGGGGAGTGGGTGGCATTCTAGCATCGCTCACCTGACCCACAAAGGAGTCCATTCCCCCTACCATACCCACCCTCATACCCTCATAACTTCCCTCTCAGTTGCCTGAGGATGTGGCTGCTGCCCAGCAGAAGTGACCCTATAAAACACAGATCCTGGGCAGTGTCTCTGGCCTTTGCTGGGAATAGTAAGCACCGACCTTGAGAAAGGCATGTCTGCAGGCTCCTATGTCCATTTTTCATCTTTCCATAGTACTGATCCAGCCCACCAGTGGTTTTGCTTGGTGATTTTCCTCTTAACAGCTTTAGTCCTGGGGAAATGCATCTTACCAATATTTGTTCATTCAGCAAATATTAACTGTGCACCCACCAAGTGCCAGGCCTTCTGCCTTTGAGGAGCTCGCAAGCATAGCCGGGGGAGACTGACGGCAAATGTACCTTTCCCAAACTGGTGAGAGCTAGACAAGAGGCTCCTAGACCCAGTTAATTTCTCCCTCCCTCATCTGGGTCTTACTCCAAGCTGAGTAAGGTCTTGATGGATTTTTTTTTTTTTTAGATTTTATTTATTTATTCATGAGAGACACAAGGAAAGGCAGAGACATAGGCAGAGGGAGAAGCAGGCTCCCTGTGGGGAGCCCAATGCAGAACTCAATCCCAGGACCCCAGGATCACAACCTGGGCCGAAGGCAGATGTTCAACTTCTGAACCATCCAGGTGCCCTAGGTCTTGGCGGATTTGTGGGGGTTTTCCAAGTGGAGAGGAGGGCAAGTCAAACAGAAGGGGATAGCACATCTGGATGGATTTGGGGCTGATGGGCATTGAGAGTTTGAGAGACTATACATACATCTGTCTAAGGGGTGAGAGGCCTCTCCTCCTTAGGGAATTCTAGGGGCATGGGAAAGAACACTGTTGGGGGAGTAGGAGAAGAGAGAAAAAGCTGGGCATTTTTAAGGCCTAAAATGCTCTGAATCGAAACCTCCCCAAAACCTTCAGTTGTTCCAACTCCACAGGGCCCGATTCACATGTTCCACAATGTTCTCCCACGATGCCCAGGTCGGATTTCAGCAGAAGAAGGGTTTCTGTTGGGGCTCCTGCCTTAGTCTTCAACAGATAGGTTCACTGCGGATGCCTTGTTATTGGCAACCTATTTTTGTCTCCAAACATATATACTCTATGTCTTCCACCATTTCATGGTCTACAGGAATTTTACTGACCCTCTAGCAGAACCTCCCTATGACCTGGCTGGCCAAGCTTATATCCTGGAGACTCATCCTTGCAGGGAGGCGCTTCCTGCTTAGAACAGAGGGCAGAAGCTGCTGGTCTGGGAGCAAGCTGCACTCACATGTTGGACAAGGCTACTACTGGTCATTACGGAGAAACGCAGATGGGCAAGTATTCAGGCCAGAAAGGGTAATCCGTGGGTGCCAATATCCAACCGGACCCGACAGGCCACCTGGCTCCAGCTGCAGCTTTCAGACCAGCCCATCCATGAACCAATATTTATTGAGCACCTAGTGAGGGCCTAGGGCCCAGAGAATAAAGGAGACATACAGACTGAAGAAAGAAGAAATTTAAAAATGTTGGTTGCTACCATTTACTGTGCGTATATTTCCATTTAATAGTTTAAAGAGGCAAACAGACCTGAGCTGCAATCCCGGCTCTGTCGTATTCCAGCTGTGCGTCCTCAGGCACATCGCTTGCGTCTCTGTGCCTCAGTGTTCTCAGCGGTAAAATGGGATTGTTGGGAAGGCTTTCAGTGACTTCATACGTACAAAGCGCTCTGAACCGTCCAGGGCCGCGCACAGGAAGCGATCAATAATAAACACTAGCTGGTTATTGTTACTTATTGCTAGTTCGCGCTAAGCGGGAGCAGCTGGAATTTGAAAGGAAGTCCGACCAAAGTCGGGGCGGGGGGTCACAGGCATCCCCTGGGCGGCCCCGAAAACCTGTCCTCCCCGCACCCGGGGCCCGACCTTTCCACCCGCAGACCCCACGCAGGTGCCCCGCCCCCGCAGACGCGCCCCCTCCCGCCGTGCAGCCGGGCGTCCGCGGGGTCCCGCAGCCCGCCCGCAGCCCGCCCGCAGGGGTGGGGGAGCCCCGCCGGCCCCGCCCCCAGCCCCGCCCCGCCCCGGCCCCGCCCCCAGCCCCGCCCCGCCCCGCCCCCGCCCCGCCCCGGCCCCGCCCCCTCCGAGTTCGCGGCTCCGGGGCGGCGGCTGCTCGCTCCCCAGCGCCGAGCGGTTCCGTCGGACGCGACGGGGCGGGCGCCGGGAGCCTGGCACCGAACCTCCGCCCGGCCGCTCCCGTGAGGTAGGAGCCGGGAAGCCGGCGGGGACCGGCTCTCCCATCCCGGGGGCGCGGGGCTCGGGGGCAGCGGGGACGATCTCCCGCGGGCGCCCTGGCCGCTGCGCGGGGCCACCCCCCCGCCCTGTTACCGCGTAGCGCGGGTTCGGGGCCACCCCCCCCGCCCGTTTCCGTGTAGCGCGGGGCCACCCCTCGCCCGTTACCGCGTAGCCCGGGCTCAGGGCCACCCCCCCCCGCCGCCCGTTTCCGTGTAGCCCGGGGCCACCCCCCCCCCCGTTACCCCGTAGCCCGGCTTCGGGGCCACCCCCTGCCCCCGCGGGGCGCGCATCCCGGTCCGGCGCGGCGGAGGAAGGGGCAGCGTGCTGGGGAGTGCGCGTGTCCACGCCCGTGTGTGCGCGTGTGTCCGCGTCGGGAGTGTGCGGGGGAGGAGACGCCGGGGCTGCCAGGGATCAGCCGGCTGGTGCGGGACGAACCCCGCCGCCACCTGTTGAGCCGGGCGGTCCCGCTGTGCCTCGAAATCCCTGCTTCGCCCTCCTGGCCGCGGGGACAGCGAGGAGGCCCGGGTCCGCCCGCTGGAGCAAGTGTCCCTGCGGGATGCGGGGAGCAGAGGGGGACACGCAGGGGAGAAGCCGGCGGGGCGCGGGCCGCGGGCCGGGCCGAGGCCGGGGTCCCCACCCACCAGGCCACACCGGCAGATGCGCCCCCGCCGCTCCAAAGCCTCCCTCCTCCCCATTTTAATTACTGGAGCTGCCTTTGCCCTCGCCACGAAGCTGCAGTTCGTTAAAATTTTAAAAGTGAAGTCAAATTACCACTTCTTGGGACTGAAGGGGATTTAAGAGGTAATTCCTGGAACCTGGCTGGGGAGGGAAGAAGACCCTCTTCTGACTGAGCCCCTCCGGAGCTGGCGGTGCTGGTGGTGCTGGTGGTGCTGGTGGTGGCTGGTGCAGCCTGGGGCTCTCGTCTGCCCCCTTTTATGGTTGGGGAAGCTCTTGTTCAGGAAGGGAAGGGATTCAGCCACTTTGTGGGATTATCAGTGACTGGACAAGAGCTGGAACCAGGACTGGGCCCCCAGGTGGGAGACAGGTGTTACATACACTCCAGCTGTCACCTGTGCTGGCTCCTACTCCACACCATCCTAGGGAACAAAAGACGGGACTTCCTTCCTGGACACCCCATGCCACTCCCTCATCTCTCTAAACCCCAAGGCTTGATGAATTCACAGCTCAGGCTGGGCAGGGAGGGTGGGGGGACTTTGGCTTCCATCTGATCTGATGTTCTGACTTCAGGACGTCTCAGGACCACCGGCAGCTCGGTGTCTACTTATGTCTCCTTGCTGATGCCCCGCCAGCTCCACCACCACCACCCCCAGCCTCCTGCCTGCCTGAGAGGCCCTAGCTCTGCCTCACTTCTCTGCTAACTTGGCAGCTGGAGATAGCTGGGGGCATCGCATCCCGGGGCCAGGTCCCCAGGGCCACTGGAAAGGATGAAATTCGTAGCTGTGCCTAAGATCCCCATCCCAGACCTCTACTATCCGTCTGACACGTGGACGGCGGTGGACACCCTGAGGGGCAGGGTAGGGCCAGGGCTGCCCTGTCCAGACACACATCCAGTTGGTGAGACGCCTGGCATCCCGGCAGCAGGCCTGTGAGAGCCCCGCCATTCTCAGGTGTGAGCTGGGGGTTCCAGGACTTGGGGCGGGGGAGGGAAGTGCAGGCGGTGGGTTGACTCAATTGTTCCCACTCTGCTGGAGGAGGCAGGCCCTGTGTCATGTGGAAAACATGGGCTCCAGTCCCAGCTGGGTCACTGACTACGTGACATTGGCCAAGTCACAGAACTGCTTGGAGGCTCAGTTTCCCCTTGTATAGCATGGGAGCAGGGGTGTTGTGTAAAGCAAGGACACAAATGTCACTGTCGGACTCATCGGAGGTGTTCCGGGCCGCTTGTCTCTGCTTCCTCCAGCCCTCACCTGTCTCTCTGCCGAGACAGTGGGTGCACCTAGGATCCCTTGTGCCATCCTCAGCGCTGGGGCAAGTGGTGTGAGTTTTTGTATCAGGGTAGCTCACAGATTGAACTCGGAGTCAGTCCCAAGAAGTGAGGGTGCAAGGGTTGCAACCCAGTCTCCACCAAGCCCTGCCTCTGGGGAGCTGATGCTTTTTTTTTTTTTTTTTTTTTAAGATTTTATTTATTTATCCACGAGAGACAGAGACAGAGAGAGAGAGGCAGAGACACAGGCAGAGGGAGAAGCAGGCTCCATGCAGGGAGCCTGTTGTGGGACTTGATCCTGGGTCTCCAGGATCACACCCGGGGCACTAAACTGCTGAGCCACTCGGGCTGCCCGAGCTGATGCTTTTGACTCAGGCTTCTAGCCCTCGGTGTCCTGGGCCTGCCCCACACAGCCTGCTGGCTCATTCCCAGGTGGTCACTGGGCACGTGCCTGCTCTTTCATTCCATTCTGGATTGGGGTCAGCCTTCCTCCCTGGGCAGAATTGGGGCCAGCTACATGTGACTTCAGGGGCACCAGGAAAACCCTTGCCTGCCAAATATCCTGTTTCCCCAGACCTAGCTACCTGCTGTCCAATATTCCACCATTAGAGACTAGTTCCTTTGGCTTGTGCCTTTTACCCATTTGTCAGCTATGAAACCCTATGCTTCATTTTAAAGCTTTCAGGACCAGTGTGCAGCGGGAAAGGAAGAGAGAGGAGAAAAGAGAAGATGGGGAGAGCAAAGGGGGGCAAAAGATACCTTACTAGCCCCAAAGTCTGGAGAGAAAGGCCCAGTTGTGAGCCCAGGGAGGTCCCAGAGAAAGGAAAAAAAAAAAAAAAAAAAACAGAGGAGACGAGGCAGAGCAGGCAGGGGAAGTTGTGGACCTCAAGTGGGAATTCTCTCTGGGAATGTGGGGTGGGTGGCCCACTGATGGAGCAGGTGTTTTGTAGAGGTTTCCAGTCCTGTGGGCTGGGGCCGGGGTCTTGGCAGCCTGTTCCAGGGGTGAACTAGGCCCAAGGCAAAAGTATCCTTCCCTTTCTGCCGCTCCCCCTTCCCCCCAGCACATGGCCACGTGGCATTTAATGTGTTCTGGGGTGGTGTTCTCTGCATTTGGAGAGCCTGGGCTCATCACGCTGGCTGGTTAAAGCTGTCAGTGGTAATTTGTTAGGTCAGCGAAAGGCCTGGGCTGAGCCGGGCCAGGGGAGCTTTCAACTCCTGTGATTCCCTGGACAGCCCACGTCCTTCCTCAGAAAGAGCCAGACCCACATAATTCACTCAGACCCGCCAGTCTTCTGGGCTGCAAGAGGACTGGGGGCACAGGGCTCGTCTGGGATCACCCTAAAAGGCTTGCGGAGGTGGTTCCTTGCCCAGATGGACGCATGGTCCTGAGTGTGGGGGCAAGTTTCGGGGGATGCAGGGCTGAGAACTGAGTGTTCCTGCTGGGGGCGGCCCACAGGCAGGCTGGATTCGGGGAAAGGCAGGCCAGCATCACTGAGGCCCTCAGAGAACCTTCTGAAACCCGTCCTGGTCTTGGCTCATGACTGTGGCAGCAAGCTGGTTGCAGTCCACCTGGGCACTGCTGAGAGCAGAGCTCAGACTAGAGAGAAGTTAGAGGTCACCAGTGTGACCTTTTGGCCACGAACCCCCAAATGACAACCATTTCTTAAAAATTGAGATGTAATTGACATTTACCATGATATTAGTTCGACAAGTATTCTTGAAGATTATCTGCAATGATATCTGTTCTTAAATAATGATGATGATGATGACAGCAGCTCTTCATCCTACACAATCATTTATTGAGCACCTACTGTGTGCATGCCAACGACCGTTCTGTGATACAGCTATGGTGCTATTGGCATTTGGGGCCAGATTATTCTTCTGGGGGGAGGGGCCGTCCTGTGTGTTGTACGATGTGTAGCAGCACCCCTGGCCTCTACCCATGAAATGCCACTAGCACCCTTCCTCCCACCGTGACAACCACAAACGTCTCCAAACGTTGCCAAATGTCCCCTAGAGGGAACCATTGGGGTCATAGCTATGACAGACAAAATTCAATTGCATTCCCTTAGGAGCAAGCATTCTGAAGAGGGACAATATATCGTAGGCTGTCGCTGAAAATGCTCGAGAGAATGACAAGGCAGGGCTGGAGGGTTGGGGGGTGCCCTTATCAAAGGGGGCACCCACCATGTGACCTGGGCCCAGAAGGCAGGGAGGGAGCAGGTGAAGCAGAGATCTGGGGAGAGAGCCCTCCAGACAACAGGAAGAGAAAGTCAGGGAGCAAGGAGGATGTAGGCAGCTGGAGGAGCTGTCAGCGCCCCATGGGCCCTGATCCTGTTTGGGTCATGAGGGGGGTGTAGGGACTTCTGCTTCCTCTGCAGGGTAAAGGAGAGCTGAGCGCTCACCACCTGCTAGGTGCAAACACCATCCCAAGTGTTCTTCTACACCTACTCACACTGGTCCCAGGAGTACATATTATTTCCTTGCCTCATGTTCCAGGGCCCAGAAGGGCCAAGCCATGTGGGTGGTACAGTTGGGACGTGAACTTGAGCTGTCCGTGCTCCACTATGTCACACTGAAACTCCGGCTTTGGGGCCCGCAGAGGTGAGTTCGGATCCCAGCTCAGTGTCTTAGTAGCCGCGTGTGGCCTTGGCTGAGTCAGAGTCTCTCTGAGCCTCGGCTTCTGCAGGCGCTCGTGCGCCAGCTCCGGTGCTCCCTCGCTGTCTGTGCCCGCGCGAGGGGGCAGCCAGGGGGCAGCCGGAGGCCGGGCAACACCCTCCCCTCTCTCCCAGCTCCGGGCTCTTGTTCCGGACAAGTGCATCTACTCACTGAGCTGCAGCAGGGCCATCTGGTGAGGGCAAGGCCAGTATCTCAGGAGGTCAGGGAAGTCAAACCCTCCCTCCCCCTCTCCCTCTCCCTCTCCATCTCCCTCTCCAGGGCTGAAGAGGGGGAACCAGACGCATAAAGTCACTTGCCTAAAATCACAGGACTGATAAGTGGCAAAGCAGGGATCCCTAGGTCTCAGGAGCCCGGGGGCAAGCTTTCACCATGTGGCCCTGAGCCAGCAGCCAAGGCAGTGTAGGTGTGAAACCAGGAGAGAGAGAGAGAGAGAGAGAGAGAGAGAGAGAGGTCTTGGAGGGGACCGGGGGTCAGGACATTTCCAGAGCTACATTTTGGAAGGAGGTCATGAGGTTTTGACGGCCCTCCTTGTTTCCTGTTTTTATTTTCTTGTGATTGAAGCGGTCCCTGTTACGGCCAAAGAGCTGGGAAACGAGACTCCATTGTGTGTGATTCCAGAAACTGGAGTCTGAATTGGCAAGACAGAGAAGCCACCAGGAGTAGCCCCGGTGGAGCCTCAGGCAAACTCCTGCTCCCCGATTGCTGCCCAGGGTGGGGCTCCCGCCTCCCCGCAGATCGAGGCCAGGCTGCCTGGGTCACTGCCGAGCAAGGACGCTGCAGGAAGCGTTCCTGCTCTGGGAGCCTGGACCTGCGTTTGCCCCTCGCGCAAGGGGACAGCATGCCATCGACTCAGACACCTGCCCGGGGTGGAGGGGTGGCTTGGGTAGAGGGTGCTGCTCTCACCCAGAAAGGAGCCAGCTGCCTGCTGGCCCTCCGTGAGGGAGGCATGAACCCCTGGAATAAGCCAGTATTTCAGTCGCCTTCACAGTGGGGATTCTTGAGCAAAATGGCACAGCTGCACCACAGCTTGGCATGGGGGCTTTGGCTGGGCAGGAAGGAAGATTCTGGCTCACATGGGAGAGCCTGGGTCGGGGAGGGGGACATCCACACGCTCTGGGGACCTGAGATGATGAGCCACAGCAGATCTGTGCTGTCCGTCCCAGGGAGAGAGTCCCTTGGGAGCATGAGTCCCTGGGTGGTTCTCCCGTTATAAGGAGACAGCAGGGATGAGAGAGTTGTAGAAGCTTCTACTGGGTGCTTATCATGTGCAAAGTCTTGTGTAAGCTTCCTGCTGTCCAATCCTTATGGGATGCACCTTACTATCACGTCCATTTTGCAGACTGGGGGTCAGGCTTGGCTGGTAAGCACGGGCATGGGGACGGAAAGCGAGCCTCCCAATCAGGAGTCCCCCGGGCCCCGTACTGGGCAGTGGATGCATGGAGCTCCACCGCTCCGTGCGACCTTGCGCAAGTTATTTTGCCTCTTTGAGCCTCAGTTTCTGAGTTGTGAAGTGAGAGAGAGTGGAGTTACCACGCAGGATTGGTGCGATGATTAAATGAAAAGGGAGACAACAGACATCATACATCAAACAACAAACTATGTTTGATATGTGGGGGCCGCTCCCTTTGTCTTCATGGCTCTGTAATCATGGAGCCTGTCACCCCCTCTCCACGGTGTCCAGAAGAGGTTCTATTGAATGCTGAGGCCAGCCGATGCTTATAGACAACTCGTCAGTGACCCTGGCCCCAAAGCCATGGCCGAGTGCAAAGGCAGTGGATATAAGGACAGTTGCTCCCATACATGTCGCCTAGTCTGGGTCTCCCATGCTGAGTGCTCTGCTGACCTTACCTGTCAGGTGACTCTGTGAGGTCATGATCATTAACCATATTCTATAGATAAAGAAACTAAGGCACAGAGAGGTCAGTTAACTTGCCCAAAGTCAGCCGGCTCATAAGTGGTAGACCTAGAATTTATTTTTTTAAAGATTTTATTTATTTGAGAGAGAGAGAGAGAGAAAGAGCATGAACGGGGGATGAGGAGAGAGAAGCAGGGAGCCCAATGTGGGGCTCCATCCCAAGACCCCGAGATCATGTCCTGAGCCGAAGGCAAACACTTAACTGACTAAACCACCCAGGCACCCCTGTAGAGCCAGAATTTAAATCCAAGGAGCCCAGTGGCCTTTCTGAAACCCTTAGAATTTGTAAAAAGGAAAATATAACCAAGTTTCCGGGCACAGAGTCTGACTCTTCCAAAATTCTCTTTTCCTTCCTTCATTTAAAGCAAAAACTCCTCAGCAGACAGGAACCAAGGCAATGTAACAGACTCAGCTCAGGTGTCACCTCTTCCAGGAAGCCTTCCCAGATGTCCCATAGGGCCCTTGTTTATGCTTCTGTGGCATCCCCGCCCCCCACACCTCCATAAGCCGGCTTGCCCCCCCACCCCCGCGCACTGCTAGCATCTGTTCCTCTCTCCCCCTCCCCGCCAGGCCAGGGGCTCACCGAGGGGTGCCTGCTACCTGCTTGTTTAATGACATTCGCTCTCACTGGTTACAGAAATCAGTCCCCAGTGTTCCCTTTGCCCTTTGTAGATCTGCTTTCACCCATGAAGCTTGTGTTCACCAGTAGTAATCGTGACACCCCTCCCCCGGAGGTCAGTTACCAGGCATTGAGGGCAAGTTCAGGACTTCTGTCCCTGGGGTCCAGGTCATGAGGTCGCTGGCTGTTCCTGGAGACAGTGGAGCATTTGGTCCTCAATGTACAGTGACAAGACCTTAAAAACATGTCAGGTGGCTTGGTTGGGCATCAGTCTTTGGCTCAGGTCATAATCCCGGGGCCCTGGGATCGAGTCCTGCATCAGGCTTCCTGCTCAGCGGGGAGTCTGCTTCTCCCTCTCCTCCGGCCCCCTCCCAGCCCTCTGCTTGTGTGCGCACTGTCTCTCTCCCTCTTTCTCAAATAATCTTAAAAAAAAAAAAAAAAAAAAAAAAAAACCCATGTCCCACCTGCCTCTCAGGTGCAGGACCATGTGGTATATGAAAGGTGTGGCAGACTGAAACCGAGTTCCCAGACACGGGAGGGAAACTAGGAGGGAGGCTGGAGTGTCCTGAGCAGTCACCTTCTGCAGCTCCATGTTCCTGCTCTCATCTACTCGGCAGCCCCCCCCGCAAAAAAAAAAAACAATCGCTTGTATGTGCACCTTGCAGTATGCACTCCTTAAATCGTGGTGAATCGTGTTCTTTCATATAAATAGATTCAATCTTTAGGGGGTCTGATTGTGGTAAAATACACATAACATAGAATCTACCGTTTTAGCCCATCTTAAAGTATACCATTCAGTGGCACTTAGTGGATTCAAGCTTTGTGCAACCATCACCACCTTCTAATTCCAGAACATTTTCATCACCCCCAAGGGAAACCCACCCACTAAGCAGTCACTCCCAGTTCCTGCCTCCGCCAAGTCCCTGGCAACCACTAATCTGCTTTCTATCCCTATACATTTACCTATTTTGGACATTTCATATAAATGGGATCATACACCATGTGGCCTTCTGTATCTGGCTTCTTTCACTTAGTATTATGCTTCCCAGGTTCATCCATCCTGGATCGATGCTTCATTTCTTTTTATGATTGAATAATATTCCGTTGTGTGGATATACTACATTTTGTGCATCCATTCATTCGTTGATGGGCATTTGTGCTAGGTCTCCCCTTTGGCTATTATGAATAATGCTGCTCTGAATATTCACATACAAATATTTGCTTGAACACCTGTTTTCAACTCTTTTAGGACATCCCTGGGAGTGCAGTTGCTGGGTCATATGGTAATTCTAGGTTCCACTTTTTGAGGCACCACCAAGCTGTTTTCCGTGTGACTGCACCATTTTATGTTTCTTTCTTTTTTGAGAGACAGGGAGAGGGAGAGATTCTTAAGCAGACTCCATGCCCTGTGCAGAGCCCAACGCAAGGCTTGATCTCATGACCCTGAGATCATGACCTCAGCCAAAATCAAGAGTCAGATGCTTAGCTGACTGAAGCACTGAGGTGCCGCTCACCATTTTATGTTTTTAGTAGCAAACATATTAGAGTTCCAGTCCCCTCACATCCTCACTTCCCTGAGAAATGGTTACCCATATTTTAGGAGCACATGGGAGCTCAGAACAGTTAAGTAAGTTGTCCATGGCCGCACAGCTCTTTGCCGGCAGAGCTAGAGCTGGAGCTCAGGTGCTCTGCACTCTTGACTGTCAACCTCTTCTCTTCCAGTGCTCATAGAGCCCAGGGTCACAGGCTTAAGGTTCATAGGAATTTCGCTGTGTTCCTGGCTCCTGACTCTGCACCTGGCATTCCCCTGCCTGGCACAGCTTGCCCTCTGAATAAAGGTCCCACTGAGGCTGGTGCTGGGAGCATCCTCCTGGCAGCCATGAGCAGGAAGCCTTGGCATGCCAGGAAGCAGTGCCTTCCCCCATGGGATATAATACATTCAGACACCACCCACCCCCAGCCATCGCCTTAGGAGGCAGGCGACTTCTTGCGTAAATCGCACTTGGTCTCAAAATAGGTGGCTGTTCCCTGGCGGGTGACCTTGCCTTGCACCTCTTCATCCCAAAGACCCAAGATACCTTGGTCTCTCAGTCTCTCCTTGCTCCTCAGAAGGAGCGTGCCTGCCAGGTGCTCTGGGGCTGGCAGATGCGTCGCACCAAGGCCAACTCCATCCTTCCAGGGCACGAGGCACCTCTTTGATGGAGCTCAGGGGGTGAGACATGAGTGCTATGGTCAGGAGGGCCCCCCTGTTTCCTGGAGGGGATGCTGTCGCCTGGAGAAGGTAGACAGGGTTCGCTCTGTGCAGAGAAAATGCCTTTTTTTTTTAAACCTTCTGCATCAGGGTAGCCCGATCATTCTCCCACCTACCTTCAACTCCAGCTCTATGGTGAGACCACCTCTGGCCTTGCTACTGCCCTGTAATGGAAATCTTGACCTTCCCCCTAGATCTTAACCCTGATAACCTGGACCCCATGGCCTGACCCTCCTGGATGCGACTCCCATTTGTTACTGCAGAGCCACTGGGGCTTTGCGGTCTCAAAAGCCAGAGCCACCTCCTGCCCCTCAGTGTGCGTGCCCTCAGGCCAGTGACATGTGCTCTCTGAGCCTCAGTTTCCACATGAGTGGGGAACGTCCACATGGCACTCACAGAGTCATCATGACGACTGAGTGAGATTGTTGTGTAGAGAACCAGCTGGAAGGCTGCCTGGCCAAGGTGGGAATCCACAAACACTAGCTTCCGCCCTGCTTTCCCTCCTTGCCTCGGTCAACTGCTTTGCCTGACCTAAGATACTGCTGACCTGGGGCCCAACAGAAGCGATCCTGGCACCCAGTCCTGCACGTGGCGCTCCCTCTCCTTCCAGGCCCGCTCGCTGCCCCAGCCCCAGGTCAAGATCTGAGACCCTCATTCCAAGGAAAGCCCTCATCAGGTCTACAAGTGATGGGTGGAGTGGCCAGTGCCCTTTTGGACTTCAACAATCTAGAGAGAGCATTTGTAGCAGGAATCCCTACCCACTTTTGGATGCACAAGTCTGCCCTGGGAGTACTTGTGCCCAACCCTAGCCATGGTAATGGTGTATGTCGGTAGAGCCACCACATAATTATAATCCAGGCAAACCCAAATGGAGGGACCCCTGCATGCTGGGCACAATGCTGGGTGAGTACCCACATGTTACTCCATCCTCACACAGCTCCATGAAGGGGGTTCTGTTTTTATCCTGCTTATATAGATGCAGAAGCAGAGGTACAGAGAGGTGAGGCCACCTGCCCCTGCCCAAGGTCACAGAGCTGCTACGTGATTCAGCAGGGATTTGAACCCAGAGCAAATTTGAAAGACACCTGACTTTTGTAACTTCTTGGGCTATAGCCCCAGGTATGAACTTGTAGTGGGTAGGTCCTACTACCTCTCATGCTTCTTTTGCTCTGGGGGCATTGATTGCCACTCTGAGGACACAGCAGAAAGGGCCCCAAGGGGACCCCCTACTCAGCCCTCTGTAGCCTTGGCTACCCCTCTCTGAAACCTACTGTGGGACATAGCTCTAGAATTCCAGGGAGCCCCCTGCCATGCCTTTCCTTCATCCTACAACCACAGGAGACTTCCAGAAGCTTGGAAGCGGGGAGCAGCCACTGAGTGCCAGGAGCTATGCCAAGCCCCACATACCCTACTGTATTTCATCCTCTTAGCACTTATACAAGGGAGTATTATCTCAAGTTCCTAGGTGGGAAGATGGAGGGCCTAAGAGGTTAACCAAAATGTCCAGATGAGAGCACACAGTATGCCACACAAGTTGGGAGGCTGGAGGCTCACGGCCAGAGCTTGGCTGATGACAATGCCAGGTGTGGGCTGGGCCCTGAGTCACTTCATGCACTCCTCACTATGTCCCTGAAATGGGTGCTGTGACTGCCTTCATTAAGAACAAGGCTCTACAAATTCAGACTAAAGTGTTGCTGGCTGATAATGCTATTTGCACCAGTTGGATTTCAGCTTAGCTTTGAAGGTATATGATGAGCCCAAGCAGGTAGCGTTTTTTTTTCTCTGCAAGAGAGATGGGTGTGGGGCTACAGCAGAGGCCCTGCTTCCCTCTAACCTTTTCCCTTACCACCCCACCCAGCTGGTGACCTATGTTCAGACCCTGCTGACAGTTCCCCAGCACTGCGAGGAGAGAGGAGCCAGGACATCCAAATCAGATAACTAGGTGGCCCTTGAGCATTGACTGAGAACTCGTTGTCAACCCAAGTGCCAGCAGGCGATGGCTGGCCATTAAGGGAGCACCACTGGGTTCACTCAGCTTCAAGATCAATTCATATCAAAACCACAGCCAACATTTGTTTTCCTTCCTGCTTCTGTGGAGGGAAATAAAGCATGGGAGGCACAATATAGAGACATCATTCTGCACTATTGATTTCTTCCACTCCCTCCCCTTCCCTCTGGATCGGACTGTCTCCCTCCTGATGAATGTGTTGTTGTGGGAAGATGAGAAACACTCATCATGTGAGGGGCCGGGAGTTGCTGCACTGAGCAGGAGAGGCTGTGGAGGTGAGTGAAGCCAGCCAGAGGAGGGAGGCCGAAATGGCCCGCTGTGCCTGGTTCCTACCCCCAGGAGAGGCAGATCCAGCTCAGGGGGCCCCTGACACCTGTGTCCTGGGGATTGCACTTCTGGCTGAGTGGCCTCCCAGGGTTTTGTCCTGGGGTCTACCCTGCCTCTTCATGTGGAGTATGGGGTGAACAACACAGGCAGAGGACTGTACCCCCAGAGGATGCAACTTCACGTCCTCCCTGGGCAGGACACCTCTCTCAACCTTGGTTTTCTTCCCTGCAGAATGAATCATGCCATCCCTAACACCATCTTCCTAGACTTGATAGGAGGATCCAGGGAGGCCACAAACCTGTATGAAAGTATTTGGTAAAACATCATTAATGCCCAGAATCCAGGTCAATGTGCTAGATCAACAAACACTTCTGTGCCATGTGTTTCTCCCTGTTTGCCTGATGACTGACGCCAGGTCTCTGGGTAGATAACCTTTGTGGGATCAGATGGTCAGACACGATTTAGAGCACTGTGAAGGTGTGGAATTCAATAACTGAGAAAGAAGATGAAGTAGAGGATTAAAACCTCTTCTTCCTCCAGGAGGTGGGTCCCAGGACAGCTCCCTGCCAGTCTGGCCAGGAGCTGGTTGCAGCCAATCATCAACAAGCCTGTGGAGGTGAGAAAGCAAGTCAGTAGTCACCCTGCCTCCAGCCCGATGAGCTGCAAGTGGACGCTGTCCACAGGTCTGCACGACTCCCCAGCCCTCCCTTGCTGGTGTGGGCTGCCTGTTTCACTCCCTGCTTGTACCCACCCTTTCCCCATGGCAGCTCCATTCCTACACTCGCAGCCAAGGACTGAGATTGACAAGGGGAGGGGGCCTGAGGACCCCATTAATGGCCTGCAGAGTTCCATGTGACTTGGGCATTGCAGACTGAGGTCAGTTGTCCATTAAGCTGTGGAACTGAACACTCCACTTAGCAGTGTATATGGGACACAGTTAAATAATGAAAATAAAAATAGAACATTGCAAGAGCCTGGGGCAGGCTGGCTTATGCCCCGGGAAGAAGCAGAGAAGGCCATTCCAGGGAGAGGGGAGGGAATTCACTGTCAGCCTCTCTCTGCTGTGGAGCTGCTCTGGTTTAAAATACGTATTTTTTTTTCTTTTTATATAGGTCATCTTTTGTTAATTTTTAACTTAAATTAGTTCGTAGATATGTATACACGCATGCAACCCCAGTGGAGAAAATCTGTGCTTGTTATATAGCACATTGGGAAATTCAGAAAAGTAGAAAGAGGCAGTCTTCCCTCCTCTCCCTGACTCCATACTTCTGGATGGGGGCCTTAGAGATCTCTGGTACCATACACCCCAAGAAAGAAAGGGGACTGAAAACCATACCCCTGGGCTCCAGGCTGCACCACCACAATCAGCAAGCAGGGGACCCTTTTACCTAGGCTGGCATTGTCGCTTAGCTTCTGGAAGAAAGCTAATTTAAAAAAGGGAAAAGATCATTATGTCACTTTAATGAACATGTGGTGCGTATTTATTAGACAGAATTGAAGAAAATAAATAGTAAAGTAGGAAGAATAAACAAACTTATCCATAAACTTCCCATCAAAACACCACTCTTACTATTTTTCTGTTCTTATTTTACAAATCAGCAAATTATTGATGTTTTTTATCCCACTTTTTTTTTTTCATTTAACATTGTCTTACCAGCATCTCCTTCAATGACAACATTGTCATTGAGGACATGAACTGTCCATTGAGTGGATAAAGCCCTGGTTCATGTAACCCTTCCCTCTCAGAAAGGCATTTTGGTGATTCTGAGCATTTTGCTGCTACAAACAACAGTGAATAAACACCTTTGTGTGTTTTTGTTTTTTTTGTTTTTCCTTTGTGTGTTTTTGCACTTACATTTATATCTATTTCCTAAGCTGCAATTCCCAGAAGTAGAATTTTTGGGACCAACAGTAATGAACCTACTTAGGATGGATCCCTGTTGCCAAGTGGCTTTCCCCCACTTGACTTGCTCACCAGTAGAGTGTGAGTGTTACTGTTTCAGAGCTGAAGTTGTCTTTTCTAATTGAGCTGCTTATTTTGAGATCCATTGTAGATTCACATGCAATCGCAAGAAATCACGGATCCCATGTACCCTTTATCCGGTTTCCCCCAATGGTAACATGTGTAGCATGACAGCACAAAAGCAGCCACAACCAGCATATTGGGTGAATGCAGTCATTTCCACACCACCAGGGTCCCTCCTGTTGACGCTGGCCTCCCCACCTCACCCTGGTCTCTGATCCCAGCAACCACTGATCTGTCTGTCCTCCATTTCTTCTTTTTTTTTTTGTCATGTCAAGAATCTTACAGAAATGGAAGTGTGAGGCAAAGTCTTAAAGAAAATTATCATCAAAAAACAGACGAAACAAGATTGCAAATAGAAGAACTAGAGAAAACACATTTTTTGGATTGGCTACTGTCCAGGCCAGCTCTGTCCAACAGAAATAGAATGCAAGCCATGTGATGCTGTTTAAAATTTCCTACAGCCCGCGTGAAAAAAGCATAAAGATATAGTAAAATTAATATATTTTATGTAGCTCACTATACCCTTTCAGCATGTAATCGATGTTTTAAAAACAACCGATGAGGTATTTTAGAATCTTTCTCTGTAGTCTTAGAAATCTGGTGCGTATTTTGTGCTGACAGCACGTGTCTTCATTTGGACTGGCCACATTTCGAAGTGTTCCAGAATCACATGTGGCTTCCATGCTGGATAGCTCTGCTTTAGTCCAAATTGAACCGAATACAAACCATGAGTATGGGGGTCTGTACATCTCCAGGCTTGAGAGGGTCCCCATGTTGGCTCACGGCTCTCAACATTCCACACCTTGGAATCATCTGGAATTTTTTTAGTAGTTGATGCCTCACCCCATCCCCACTCAACCAAATAGTCAGGCATAATTGGTCTTGGAAACAACCTGCATGGGATTTCTTTTCAACTCCCCAAGTGACACTAACAGGCAGCAGGGATTGAGAGCGACTGGTAGAGGGCTTGAGGTCGTGTCCTGTCCGATCCTGTCTGGCCGTGGGATTCTGAGAGAGGCCCTGGGGATGCCATTCTCTTATCTTATCTCATCTCATCTCATCTCAGTTCCTGACCTGACTTCTTAGAGAGCAGGCACTTCCTCTGAAGCAGTTCCTGAAGGTTTCTATGCCTCTCAGCCCTGCAGAGTTCCACTCCTGTCTCTGCTTTATTCGGTTGGCGACAGTTCATCAAGCCTGGTTTTAAAGGGAGATGCACACAAGCTTCCTCACCCATTGCTCCCACCCTACCAGTGCCATCTTGTTCCCCTGAGTGTTGTCCCCACTGGGATCAGCCTCCTTGGTCGCCAATCTTGTTTCCCTTCTGGATCACTGGCTGAGAGCCCATGACCTACTTTATGCCATGGAATCCTCACAGCTACTCTGTAAAGAAACAATCATTCCTGTATTATTGATGAAGCTCGGACAGGCTCGGTGAGTTGCCTGAGGCCCCCAGGGCCCCCACTGCGCTTCTGGGCTGGCCTTGACCAAATGGCCAATGGCATTATGAACTGAGCAGCCAGAGTCAGACTGAGGCTCATGCTCGTCCTGCCTTGCACTTCTTTTTCCAGCCCAGGGCTCCTCCATGCCTGATGGCTCTTGGGCCTGTGAGGTATGTCACTGGCTGAGAAGGATGGAGAGCTGGAGCCCTTGCCCCCCCTGCCTTGTCACCAACCATCCCAGGCCCGATGAGAGATGAGACACCCCCACCCCTTCTTGTCGGCCCTGAGTTCCCTCCCCCAGACTTGACTTTTGTCATCCAGTCAGGAAATATCAAAATCTTTAAAAACTCCGTAAGCACTTTGACTTCATCTCTTGAAGGTTGTGAGGCATCTGCTGGGGTACAGGCTTCTAGGGACCCTCAGGGACCACTGGCCCAACTCCTGAGACCGAGAGAGCCAATGGATTTTCATTCCACATCCCACATGGCCATGGGCCTCCTGATGCGTGCAGGCAGGGCTGCGCTCACCACCTGGCCATCAGGGACTCAGAGTGGCCTACACGTTTCTTCATCTCAAGTCATCTGGGCAGAGAGGTGAACAGGAAGCATCACGTTGAGAACTAACTCAGAGAAACGCATCATCCCCATTTATGCTTCTCTGTCCTTGCCCAGGCTATCACCCTGAAACGGTTGGTGCATCCCCCCGCCCCTTCCTTTCTGCACTAACGTTCAGGAGCACTGGGAATCCAGGCTCGTGGGTGCTGTTCCTGGGGACAGCAACCTGCTGTCACCCCCCAGGGAAGGCATGCCCTTTGCCAGGCTCCGAGCTGGCCTCGGGACCCCAGTGCTACCCAGGCAGCTCCTCCAAACCAGACTGGTTTTCCTCCCCAGGCTGCCTCCCACCTCTCCTTACTCCCTCCTCCCAGGAGGAAGAATCAGCAGCAGAAGAAATCTCTCCCTTGAAACATAAATACTCTAAGCATGGAGGGGGCCTGGACGTGACCAAGAATAACTCCAAGTGTCCAGCAGAAAACACTCCATTACATTTTTCTACTCTTCTTCTTCTCTTCCTCCTCCTCTGTAATCACTATTTACATCACTACTTTTTATAAGGAAAATCTCTGGCTCGTCCAGCCACCTGAGTGATGCAAAGACCAGGGACAAAGGGACTCGAAATCTTCAGCCCTTTTATCTTCAGCAAGAAGCTGATAATGTTGAGAAAAATCAGAATGAAGTTTTCACTTGACAAGTCAAGTGTCTCCACTGTCTGGAAGGGAGTTGCCAAGGTGGTGAGCAAAGCACTCTGTGGAAACCTAACCAGTGCATCTCTATGCGAACCCGTCTGAGAGATGAGCCAGAGGCAGTCCAGCATAGCAGATAAGGCCAAGTAGAGAGGTTCGAGTCCCAGCTTCCCCCGCTTTCTGGCTGGGTGACCTTGGGCAAATGGCTTAACCACCCGCCTCCCAACTCTAAAGTGGGGGTGGTGACCAGGGTTAAGCTTAGCTGTGTGCACCTCCTAAGCACCAGGCTGCTGTTCTTCTTTTAAACTGGATGCGCTTAAACTAGCTCATTTAATCCTCATTACCCTGTGAAGAAGTTCCTACTAATATTATCCTTATTTTAATAACTGTGCCGACTGCAAGGGGTTGTTGCAAGGATTAAATGCATTAATACATGTAAATTGCTTAGAACAGTGTCCGGGTCAGCCTGCAGGAATTGGGGAGGCAGGAGCATGCACAGGTGAGAGAAGCAAGCAGACCCCAAATCAAGGTGCTGAGGACAGGAGGAAACCCTGGACCCAGCTCTCTCCGCAATCGTTTGCAGACTGGATCTGATAGATGGCCAGTGTCACCAAAATTAGATCAAGTCTGAACATTTTTCCTGTCTACATGTATTAAGACCATATTAAGACATGGGGTACGGAGTTGTTTTTCATTTCGGGCTGGTTTTTATTGCACCCCATAGCTGTGGGGGCAGTGATGCTATAGCTTGGCCGGCCCTGCAGGCGGTGTGAATGGGAGGAGGTGGCCACACAGGTGGGCTTCAAATTGTCAACAATTAAGACTTCGTGCCACTGAATTATGTGGTTTGCAGTCCTCACCACTGCTCTATTTGTGTGCAATCTGAAAGAAAAAGGAAATACACAACCCTGTCTTTTCTAAAGAGGATTTGTGTTTCCACAAATCCTGCAAAATCAGAATCCATTTCTGTTGGGGTGCAAGTAAGGGGGGGACTCCTTTCATGTGGGACAGGTGTTACGGCTGGCCAGGACGTCTGCAGGTGGGCTGGTGCGTCCCCTTTGCTGCCGGGGACCCTGATGTGCCACACAGTGAGGGTGTGACTTGGCAGTGCGGAGGGAAGGGTGTGCCTATGGTTCATGGCTAGTGGCAGGGCGGGAAGGAAAGAAGCTCCAAGGCACCCACACATTTACCCAAGAACCCACCTCTGTGTTGGTGTAGAGAGTAGAATTCTTTAAATTTGTGGGTTCAAATGGTGATCTCCATCACTGCATGGGGGAGAAATGCAGAGTCTGGGCTAGGGGGCCAGACACACCTAAGTTTGAATCTAATCTCTGTCACTTAATGAGCTGAGTGACCACTATGTCTTCGACCTCAGGTCTCTCTATGGAAAGAAAGAATAATAGGGCACCTGGGTGGCTTAGCGGTTGAGCGTCTGCCTTCAGCTCAGGTCGTGATCCTGAGGTCCCAGGATTGAGTCCCACATCGGGCTCCCTGCATGGAGCCTGCTTCTCCCTCTGCCTGTGTCTCTGCCTCTCTCTGTGTTTCTCATGAATAAATAAATAAAATCTTAAAAAAAAAAAAAAAGAAGAAGAATGTGACTTGGCAAGGTAGATAGATCTCAGGATATTACGGATGCTCAGTAGATAAATGGGCCCAATAAGTGGCAACTGCCATCACCCTCTTCATCATCGTGGTCATTGTCCTGCCCTAACACTCACATTCCATGGTCTTCGATGCATATTTGTGCCTGGCATGCATTCACAGTGTGGGCACATGAAATAAAAACAATCATCTCCATTACCTGCAAAGCTCTTTTAAAAAAAAAAAATTTTTATTTATTATGAGAGACACAGAGAGAGGCAGAGACACAGGCAGAGGGAGAAGCAGGCTCCATGCAGGGAGCCCGATGTGGGACTCGATCCCGGGACCTCAGGATCACGACCTGAGCTGAAGGCAGACGCTCAACCACTGAGCCACCCAGGCATCCCGACCTGCAAAGCTCTTAAACCAGCCATAGTGGTGAGTGTCCTACGCACCCATTCCTTTATTGAGAGCTTCCATTCTAAGTGCCTTAACACGTATCAATTCATTAGTGCCCCCAACCACCCTATGAGGAAGGATTACTGTAATCCTATTCTACAGACAAGGAAGCCATTTGGCAAAGTCTTTATGTGAATCATTTAATGAAATCCTCAGACAGTCCATCGAAGTGGGTATCTCTCCAGCCAGAAACTGAATCTGAAACTTTGATTCACTGAGCCCTAGAAGGGATGGATGGCTAGAAAAATGAGATCGAGGAAATGGAGCTCTTGTCCCACCCAGGGCCCCTGGGGAGGGGGAGGACTCAGCAAATGGACGGAGGTGGGGAGACACCAAGAGGGAGTGGTGGCACCATGACTTAGAGGGAAGACAGCCCATGTGCCCCCTGTACCTCTGCTGGACCCCTTGCTTTTGCAGGCATGACATCTCCTCCCCACTGCTCAGTCCGGCTCCTCTTCTCTTCACACTGCACTGAAGATGGGACCTCAGCCTTCAAACTATTCAGGGAGGCCCTGGTCATGTTCTCATTTCTGCCACATCAGGTGGTGGATCAACATCGGGGACCCTGCCCACAAAGAGAGAGGGGAAGGGGCATCGATCTCATTCTCTTCCTCCTCAAGACATTGCCTTAAATGAGAGTGGCTGGTTTTTAACCTGAAGCCCCTGAACACATACCTGTGGGATGTAACCACAAGGCCACCCTCCCCTCGCCTTTTTTTACATTGATCCAGGGGGACTGGTTCTACTCTTGGCTCCAGATGAACACTCGGGCAACCTGTATGGCTCTTCCGGTCTCTCAAGAATACAAAGTTCCCCAGCCAGAACCTCGACTGTCCAGTCCCAAATGACAGCCACACCTTCCAACTTTAGGCAAAATGACAGCAATTGGCCACCCTCAGCTCATCTGTGTCATGATGGGAAGCCTTTCAAAGCCTTGCAGAGGGGGACAGCTGGCCTCTTCCTCTTTGCTGGGCTCCTCCCTCATGCTGTAGGCTTGGAGGGGAGACAGGAAGAAGAGGCAAGAGAAGTAGAATTCTTACCTGACTGATATATAGTCAGGACATGGCATACTCTCTGGGCTTGGGAACATTCAAGGCTGTTGAACCACTGTTCTTTCCTTGGGTTCTTCAGAGACACCCCCACCCTCCTCCCATCCTCAGTGCCTTCAGATTTGTAGTTCCATTCATGTGGATTTTGCACGCTCTCGTGGTTCCTTCTTCAAACTCTTAGGAATCCAGTGGTTTCCCCCACCAGCTTCTGTCTGCCAAAGCTCCTTCCCCTTCCTGGCAGCCATCCTGGATCACAGCCATCTTGGACAGGACCCTAGTCACTTCCATGCTAGTGCTGTGCTCTCAAGCTTGACCCACTGGTCCATGGAAGTGCTCCTACATCCCTTGTCCTCATAAACTGGCAGTGCAAACCAACAACAGAGCAGCAGTGAACTCTCCTTCCCTCTTACAACCACAGTAAATAGTCAACATCTCTCTCCCTGGAGATTTTCTTGGTCAGAGTCACACACCAGGCCACTGGACTCCCAGCATACATTGAATCCTCTCACTAACCTTGAGGTTTGGGGCAGGAATTTCCCATCCTCCTGCCCTCTATGGGATAAGCAATGAGGGGCTTTTCTGTGGCCCTTTTTGCACATTCTTCTTCACAAATCTTTCATTATCTTCAATTCAGTTAACAGTTTTGCCATCAGTATGAGTGAGCGCTTTAAGCTTCATGAATCTAGTTCCCCATCACTCTAAGTCTTCTAGGGTGCTCTGCTCACAATTTTGGAATATAGTACCTACTATCTTAGGGATTTCTCTCACTCTCTGACTTTTTTTTTTACTCTCTATATATACACATATAATTTATAGGTAGATATACAGAAATATATACTGTAGTAAATATATAGTATATACAAGTATATAAATGTATATATAAATATTATAAAATATAAAAACATTTATATATATATATAGGATATACCCAAGGGTATCATACTATACACAATTTCCTGGGTTTTTTTGCACTTAATAATTTATCTTGGAGAGCTCTCCAGATTGAACATACAGAGCTTTCTCATACTTAATAGCTACAGAGTATTCATTGTATTATATGGCTGGATCCTAGTTTATTTAACCAGCTCCCCCATTGGTCATTTAAGTTGTTTGCAGTACATGGAGTGCTGCAGAGATATCCTTCCACATACATCTTTGTATAGTGTTGTGAATATATCTGTAGAGTACATTCCTGGCAGTATTAGTAAGTCATGCAATAATCGCATTTTTAATTTTCATGAGGGTCCTCGAATAGATCTGCATATTCACTTTCACCAAATATATATGAGAGTGCCTATGTCTCACAACCTGGATATTCATTCATTCATTCATTCATTCATTCATCATTCATTCATTCTTCCTTTCTCTTTGACTCTATCTTGCTGGAAGTTTGCCAATTACACTACTGGATTTTTTTTTTAATTAGAGGCTTGTTTTCATTAATTTCTGCTATCTTGCTGTTTTCTTCCTCCTACTTAGAGAGGGGATTTATCTGTATTTTTTCTATTTCCTTGAGATAGATATTTAAATCAGTTACTTTCAGTTTTTCTTTTTTTCTAATACATGCTCTTAAGGCTACAATTTTCCTTCTAGGCTAACTTTGCTTTACACCACAAGTTTCAATATCATGTTTTCATCATCATTCAGTTCAACAAAGAGAAAATCTTAAAATTAGAGGAAAAGAAGCACATTAGCTTCAGAATAATTCTGCATATATTTTAAACCCACAAGATACTATTATTTTTCCTTTTTACATTCACTGTTTTATTTAGATTTACCCACATAACTGACCTTTTCATTCTTTCTTCTTCTTTCCTGTATTTCTGTGCTCCAGTACCAGATCATTCTACCTGAAGAATCTCTTGAGTATGTTTTAAAGATTTATTTATTTATTTGAGAGGGGGAGAGAATGGGGGAAGGAATGTACAAGTAAGGGGAGAAGCAGAGGGAGAGGGGAAACAAACTCCCCACTGAGTAGCTCAACATGGGCTCAATCCCAGAACCCTGAGATCACAACCTGAGCCAAAACTAAGAGTCAGACACTTAACCAACTGAGCCATCCAGATGCTCCAAGGATTTATTTTGTTGTGACTTTATTGATGACAGATTTCACTTGGTTTTTATTTTTCTGAAAATGTATTTTTTTTTATAGATTTTATTTATTTATTCACGAGAGACACAAAAAGAGAGGCTCAGCTGAGCCAACAGGCATCCCTGAAAATATTTTTATTTCCCCTTCAATGTTGAAGGATATTTTTGCTGGGTATGAAATTCTAGGTTGATGATTGCTTTCTTTTTTAAAAAATTATTATTATTAGTTTTGATGATTGCTTTCTTAAAGCACTTTAAAAATGTTATCATGTGGGATGCCTGGGTGGCTCAGTGGTTGAGTTCCTGCCTTTGGCTCAGGGTATGATCCTAGGTCCAGGGATCGAGTCCCACATCAGGCTCCCTGCAGGGAGCCTACTTCTCCCTCTGCCTATGTGTCTGCCTCTCTCTCTCTCTCTCTCTCAAATAAATAAATAAATAAATAAATAAATAAATAAATAAAATCTTTTTTTAAAATGCCATCATGTTATGTCATGATTTACATCATTCCTGTTTCTGATGTCTCTTTTGTTTTGTCATAGTCTTGCCTCTTAGTGTGTCTTTTAATTTTTGATTGAATGCTACACATTTTTTTAATTTTTATTTATTTATGATAGTCATCACACAGAGAGAGAGAGAGAGGCAGAGACACAGGCAGAGGGAGGAGCAGGCTCCATGCACCGGGAGCCCAATGTGGGATTCGATCCCGGGTCTCCAGGATCGCGCCCTGGGCCAAAGACAGGCGCTAAACCGCTGCGCCACCCAGGGATCCCGAATGCTACAAATTTTAATGGAAAATTGTAGAAGTTCTTAATGGTGTTATCTTCCCCCAAGTAAGATTTACTTTTGTTTTTGGCAGTCTATTAGATCAGAGAAGACTGCATACATCCAATCATGAATTGAACTGATTGAAATAGGCTTCAATATTGTGGAAGCTGATCTCTTGTTCATCTATAGTGTTAACCTTCCCAGGTCCTCTGTTTGAAAGATTGGGCTATTTATTAGACCTGTCCTTCTTGGTGAACCCTGAACACTGATTATTGACTCTGGAGTGTCATGAGTCTGATGTAAGATCCTCACAGCCTTTTTCTCAGCCTCTCAGACCCACACGCTGTATAAATGGGCACATGCTTCAAGTGGAAAAGTTGTGCAGCATGGTGGGCTTAAGTCATTGCATTTCCTTTATCTTCAGGTCTTGACCTCTAAAATTTTTGGGTTTTTTGATTCCTCTACAATGTGTTCAAAGAGATATTTTTCATTTTACTAAGCTGTTCTAGTTATTTTCACAGGAAGTTTGGTCCAATACAAACTAGTTCATCAGAGCCAGAAATGGAAGTCTAAAATCTCTTTATAGTTTCGTTTAATGATGTTTTATTTTATTTTTTCATCAACATCAATCTATTTTAATTGCCGTAGCTACATAGTAAGCATAAATATCTGGTAGGTCCCGCTCATCTCTATTTATTTTTTAAAGAATTTTTCAGGTGTGCCCGGGTGGCTCAATCAGTTGAATGTCTCTTTATTTTGGCTCAGATCATGATTTTGGGGTTTTGAGATCAATCCCTACATCAGGCTCTGCACTGGGCATGGAGCCTCATAAGATTCTCTCTCTCTCTCTCTCTCTCTCTCTCCACCCCCACTCCCTCCCTCTTCTGTCCTTCTCTAGGCAAAACAAAACAAAAGAGCAAAAATGAAGAAAAACACAACAAAACTTAAAAGGATTTTTCAGGCTCTTCTCAAATGTCGCTTTTTATTATTCTAACCTTAACTTCATATGTCATTTTTCTAAAGTCATTGAATTCACAGATTAATTTAGAGAGCTGACATTTTTATGACATTGTCTCTCTACCTAGAAACATGATATTTTATTTATGAGTCTTAGTTTATATTTGATAGTTTGAAGGTTTTCTTTATATAGCACTAACATGTAACTTGTTCAGTTTATTTCCCTATAGCTTACCCTTTTGTTGCTACATAGACATTACATTTTCCAACTCTATTATAGCTATTGATTTGTATACGTTATTTATGTGTCCACCTGTTTATTTCAACACTTTTATTATTTCTAATAAGTTTTCTTTTTAGCTGATCTTGATGGAGGCATCCATGTGCCTACCATCTTCCACTGATGATGATGACAATGCACCTCACAAAGTCTCAAATCACTGATGTAAGACATTTTGCTTTATATTGAAGACTCTGACATTCCCTGGAGCATCATCAATAGTATAGAAGACTTAGAGACAGGTTCAAGTCTCCCTTTTCTCTTGGCAGAGATAAGGGAAGAACTCTTATCCTAGAGCAAATTGGAATTCTCTGTGTCCATATGAGGGGGACCTTTGTCATAATTCAGGCAACAGGGATAAAAATATCATTGAAACCTTTCAAAGAAAGCCTGACAATACTTCTTCTAAGAGTGTAAAATGTTTCATATCCTTTAACCCGGAAATTCCATTTGCAGGAATATATCCTGAGAAAATACCTTCAAATGTCCACAGATACTTAGCTATAAGGATGTTTGCCTATCATTGTTGCAGTAAGGAAGTTTTTGAAACAACTTAGTTGTTCCACAGTAGGGAAGTGGTTGTAGCAGTTTTGATATATCCAAATCAGAGGATATATATTCTGCAGCTACTGAAAATAATGCAGAAAATATTGATGATATTAAGTAAAATGAAATGAGGCTATGCTATGGCATGTGCAGTATGCTCACATTTGTAATGCATAGAAACAATATAATTTGCATAGAACAATTCTGTAAAGAAAGTAATATTGATAATACAATTGCTGTCATTACAGATTGGTTAATGCTACCCGGTTAAACACTCTCCTGCTTGACTTGTTGTCTGTGGCCATACCTTAGGAGAAACATTGTGGAGACTTTGTAGGACATCTTGCTGGACCGTCAACAAACTCTTGGTCAGCAATATCCCCAGCTGGACTTCTTTTTCTGGCAAAAGTATGGCCCTTGGTGCATGCCCATGATGCTTCTCGGTTTCCTATGGGATCTGGACCATCAGTAACCTCCTGCTATATGACACTGACCTCCATTGCAGGAAGTTTGGGCACACGGTGTCACAGAGTTGTGTCAGAGCTCTGCATCCTTAGCTGTATAGCTTGGACTCCTAGCAGACAGACCGACTCTGGCTTTTGCTCTTAATCTCAGGTCAGGGAGTGCTTGATATGCAGAGAGCATATTCCTTGGGTCTTCTGCCAGAGGACAGTGAATCCTTGCCTTGCAATGTCACTTCCTCCAGAGGGCGCTAGCATTGTAGCAGGGTGAGTTTGGTGGGGCCAGCTTGGAAAACAGACCATTCTTCAGCCCCAGACAGCAGCTTCATGATCACTTGGTGGAGGGCAGTGTCTCTAACTAAGGGGAGATGGGTCCTAAATTGGGAGACCAAGAGAGTAATGAAGCCTAAAGATCTCAAATCTTCAGTTGACACACTTCCTTCTGATACTGAGCCCCTAATGTGCTTGACACTTAAATATTCAATACACATTTGCTAATGTTATATATATATATACATATATATATACATATATATATATATAATATATTATCTATGTCTACAAAAACACCATTGTGCCTGCCATGAAGAGTTTTTACATGACCATGCAGAGCATTTTAGCTTCTCGAATGTGAAGAAGCTAAAATCTCTCCAATCTGAATACCTTAGATGACAGGGAGATTAGAGAGGGTTGGGATTTGGCAGAGATAGAAATGAAGGCAATTCTGCAGGCAGCAATTGCCATGATAAGAGGGTGATTGGAGAACTGGATGGAAATGAGAAAGTCTGGGACATTTCGCCCCTTTCAGGAACAAATGTACCCTATTAAATCTGCCTTGTTGTGCACTGCTCTTTGGGTGTCTGGCAGTGGTACTTTCTGACTGCAGCATTGTACTGAGATGGCCTGAGGTGGCTCAGCTTATTTGATTACACTGGTATAAATCCTCAAAACAATTCTTGTGAAGCTTTCCCTGTTTTACAGATGAAGATACTGAGGTTCAGAGTGGTCATATGACATGGGAGAACTGGCATTCCAACTCAGATTTGTCTGATGCCAAAGCCCCTGTGCCATTTACTCCCCAGCATAGCTATAATAAATTCTAGTATTAAACTATGACCCTCAGGCCACCTGGAATTTATGTTACGCTTAGGCAGTGAGAAGAAGATGCTAATTAAATGAGTAATAGTTATTTGGGCAATTTCTGCTGTATAACAGATTGTTTCAAAACCCAATGGTATAAAAACAACTATCGGGGCACCTGGGTGGTTCAGTTGGTTAAGTGTCTGACTCTTGATCTCAGCTGGGATCTTGGTCTCGGGATTGTGAGTTCAGGCCCCTTAAAAGCAAAACAAAACAGGGCACCTGGGTGGCTCAGTGGTTGATCATCTGCCTTTGGCTCAGGTCATGATCCCTGGGGTCCTGGGGATTGAGTCCTGCACTAGGCTCCCCCCAGGGAGCCTGCTTCTCCCTCTGCCATGTCTCTGCCTCTCTCTGCACGTGTCTCTCATGAATAAATAAAATCTTTAAAAACAAAACAAACAAAAAAACAACTACCATATTTTTCTCATGATTTTGTGGGTCAGGAATTTAGGAAGTGCTCAGCTGGGCTGTTCTTTTTTTGGGGTTTGTCATGCAGATGCAATCAGACCGTGTGTGGGGCTGCAGTGATCTGAAAGCTCAGCTGGACTGGACGTCCAGGGTGACCCAATCCCATGGCTGGGAGCTCAGTTATTTATGGTCTGCAAGGCAGTGGTTCTCACCCAGGGGTGATGTTGCCTCCCAGGGGCGTTTATGTCTAGTACAATAGGGGTACACTGGCATCTGGAGGATGGAGACCAGAGATGCTGCTGAACATCGTGCATTATACATCACAGCTCCCCACAACAAGGATTTGTTCCCCCCAAAATGGCAATAGGGCAAAGGCTGAGAAACTCTGCTCCAAAGCCCGGTCATCTCAGATGATTCAGACTTTTCACCTGGGGACTGGCTTCCCCCTGCAGGAGCTCCCCAGAGAACCAGGCAGAAACTGCATCTCCTCCTATGACCCAGCCTCAGAAGTCATGTGGCACCACTTCCATGGACTCTGTGGGTCAAAGTAATCACAACCTTGCCTAGACTCAAGGGGAGGAGAGGTGTGTGGATCCCACATCTCAGTGGGAGGGGTGTCAAAGAATCTGTGGTCACTGTTTAACCACCATAGAATGTGATGGGGAGTAGCACGAGGGAAGCAGACAGAGCCACAGGGCCACTGGGGGCTGTCATCTGGTCACCAGCTCATCCTGCTGGGTGTTGGCCAAGCTGACACTGAGTCACTTAGACCAGCTCACAGGAACAGCTGCTGTCACTGGCTCAGAAGCCCTGTCAAGAACCCCCATACTCCAAACCCTTCATCAAGTGCTACTGGGCTTCCTCTGGACTAGTGGGAAGCTGAGATCAGGATGTCTTCATTAGACTATCCTTCCACTTCTTTCCTCCTCTCCAGTTAAACCCTGTCCACCCTGCCACACACACTCCCAGTTCTCCAACTGGACCCTCACTCACATCTGTAAGCTCACCTGTCTCTGAGCACCTAAGCACTTCATTATTGGCTTGGGCAGGGAAGCGTGCCATTAGTGATTTAATCTCCACAAGACATTTCTCCCTAATTGCTAGTCATGGATGATAATTAGCGACTGTTAATTCCCGACAATTAACAAGCTAATTCTTAGAGGTAATGGCATCAGGGCAATCATCTTTAAAGGCTCAAAGCTGCCGTGGTTCTGGGCCCCAAGCTCCAAAGGATGACACTGGCATCTCCAGCCCAGAAATTAACTGGGGCCCTACCTTTTTGTTTACAAGGGCAGTGATTGGATGATTGATGACTCTAATCTTTAGTTTTCTTCCTGGATATATGGGGAGTTTTTTTAATAAGCTTTGCCGAGCACAGAACAATATAAAGAAAATCAAATGTCCATAACCTTATGACCTGAAAGTATCCACCATCAACATTTTGGTTTATTTCTTCCCAGTCCATGAATTTTTTTTCATAGTGGAGCTTCTGGCAAACATGTGGTGTTACCTCCAGCTTTATTCATTTAATGTTATAGTGTAAACATCTTGTCTGTTGGTGGCAACTTAGAAAAAAAGGTCTGCCTCCCCCACGAGAAAAATCAAATGGATGTTGCAGCCAAGGGAGAGGATTCATGAGAAGGAGAAGCTACCGTGGAAAAGCAAAGGCCTGATTATATGGGAACTAGGACTTCATTCTAGACCAGAAGGTCTTCAAGGGACGGCTGTCCCTGCCCTACCCACTGAAGACATTGGTTGGAAGAATTTGTGCACAGTCACGGGGGGAGAAAGGCTGGGAACTAAGATGCTAACAATGGTGTTGCTTTCAGAGTGGGCAGGTGCACTAACTTCCTTCCTCATGTCATTTCCCATGTGGCACAGAGGAAAAAAACATTGGATCAGCATTCAGAAGATTTCCAGTTCACACTCTTGTCCCTCCACGGAGCTGGCTGTGCGATCTCAGGTAAAAGCTCTCCTCTGGACCTTGATTTTCTTAAATGTGCTTTGAGGAGAGCATTAGTCTTCCCGCCCTGGAAGATGGTGTTCGGAATCAGAAATACCGGGTTAGAGCTCACCAATCAGTGTGAGAAGATACGCCAGCTGACTCCCCCAAAGTAAACTCCGTAGGGTCAGGAGACAGCCTTTATGTGCCACTTTGCTAGTTCCGAAGACAATGTTCCAAAATACCACGTCGCACGCATTTCTAGATTCCCCAGTGACCTGCTCTGGAGGTGCCTCTTCACCCCAAATTTCTTGAACCCGTTTATTTCCTCAGTAGGGAGATGATGTAGCCAGAGCATAGACTTGTAATGACCCAGAATGACAAGTGATGAGAGGCCATGAGGAAGGTACCTTCCCAAGATGCCCTCTCTGGCTCTCTGTGTTTTCTTAAGGCCACTGCTGCTTCCCATTGTGGGCCCTGCTGCTCTCTCAGGGTGCGCTTGAACCTCAGAGTCCTTCTTAACACAGAGAAGTCCACCACAGCCGAGTTCATGCCTCCATCTCTCCCCAAGCTCTTGGGGAGATCTCATGCTATACCTTAATTGTGTCAGGGCTGCCTTGGTTCTCCCAATAGGAACCCTTCAAGGGCAAGGAGAGTGTTGTGTTCATCTTGCCTTCCATGTGGGCATAGAGGGTTTCTCAGAGAAGAAAGGGGGGGGACCCTTGCAGTGGCCTGTCAAGAGAGCTGTGGGTTCCTGATGGGGAGAAGAAGCACCCCTATCATCATGGCCTGGCCTGTCAGTCTTCATTCATCCAGTGAATGAACCCCCTGGGTGGGGTTGACTTTAGTTACCTCCTCAAGGCCCCCCATTTTGGCTTCCTCAGAGCTGTGGATGCTACCACCAGTTCACCCTCTCTCCTGCCTCCAGAGCCCACTTCCTTGGCCACAGGCCGCCCAGTGACCTCTGGGAAGATGAGTGGCTGTGGGAGGAAGGCCCTGACCCTGCTGAGCAGTGTCTTTGCTGTCTGTGGCCTGGGTCTCCTGGGCATTGCGGTCAGCACCGACTACTGGCTCTACCTGGAGGAAGGCGTGGTCCTGCCCCAGAACCAGAGCATGGAGCTCAAGATGTCCCTACACTCGGGCCTGTGGCGTGTCTGCTTCCTCGCAGGTAAGGGCACCCCAGGGTGGGCCAGCCCTGCCCCAGAGAGAGAGAGGAGCAGCCCTTGCCCCCTGGAAAACCCACTTAAGAATCTCCTTGTTGGGAAGAGATGCTCCCACTCGAAGGGGGCAGTTCACCAGGGATATGGTCCTTGGGAATTCTAGGCAATGCATCCTGCAGCAACCATGGCTGATTCCAAACCCAAGCCCTGAGTCACAGTGTCCACTGGAACAGAGCCTGTCATCTCCTGGCACCTGAGTACCCCTCACCTGAGAGCTGAAGGTAGCCACGCCTTCCCCATCCTTCCCCATACTCTGCCTCCCAGGCAGAATGAGACTGGCCTCACATGGGTCTGGAACTGCCCTTGGATGTCTTAGGTCATGGAGTTATTGGCCCCAGGGCCTCCCCACAACACTCCAAGGCAGGAGTTCTTATTTCCACTTTACAAATAAGTGAAGATCCAAGGAGGCAAAGTAAGTGTCCTTGACTCATTGTCCCATGTCCACTAGTTTACAGAATGGAAAATGCTTAGCAGTGTCCTTGTCCCAATGCCATGAAAAGGGAAAGAGAAAACACAGATGCAGGTACTTTCAAATCTGCAAGATGGTACAGGCTTTGATCCCCCCTATCTGGACCTCCCTCCAGTTGGAGAAGACTTCTCTGGAATCCTTGAGTTGCTTTTCCAAACATTTTGTCTCTTTATCATGGCCCAGAATGAGCCTGCACAAGAAAAGCATCTCCATGCCCTGAGACTGGTCGCAAGCTGGCTGGAATCCCCCATGATGTGACCATTGAGCCTTTCTTGAAGGGCCCTGCCACCTACATGTACACTGGGCAGAAGGAGCATGCGGTCCTCCCAGCTTTATATAGTAGGGCTTTGGAGAATGAGGATAGTGATCAGCGCCCAGTGGTAATCAGTAGGGAGGACATCTCAAGGCCTGGCCTCCTGGGAGACTTGTTGGTCTACTTCGGGAATGGCATCTGACACTGACCTCACCTCCCACTGCCCTAGACTATGTGACATCAGTCTCTACTTAAATCTGAAGCAGAGTTTGAAGTCACTAGGGTCTGGCTTCCAAAATGATTGACAAGGCTTTTGGGGTTCTGTTCCATGACATCCACGCTGGGGAATCTGAGCCAGCCATGCACCATCATCAGCAGGGTCTGCCCCAAAGCAACAAGACAGCCACCAGATGTGTTACTCAAGCTCAGGTTTATAGTGCGGATTGCTCTTCTTGTGACTCGTGGTGCTTGGGTCCATTTTCCCAATCGTGCTTCTCCAGGGAAGATGTGATGTCAGGAGGCACCCCCACCCCTACTGTGGATCCCTAGCCAGGGATGGAAACCCCTAGGTTTAGATTCAGTCCAGGTGCAAATATACAGTGGGTCACAGACCCCAGAGGCATTTGGGGGATATTTGAATGTATTAACTTCAAATCCATGTTCAAGAATCACCTGGAAACATAAAGAATTGTTGTCTTCACAGGTGAGGAGCGGGGACGCTGCTTCACCATAGAATATGTGATGCCCATGAACACCCAGCTGACATCTGAGTCTACCGTCAACGTTCTAAGTAGGTACCTCAGACTTTCTGACCTGGGTCAATGGCTGGATAGAGAGCAAGTGGGGTGAAGGGAAGAGTCAGGGTGACCAACTTGCTTCTCAAGAGCTAATGGCCTTAGGTCACCTGAAGGTGCTGACCTCAGCTCCCCAGAGCTTCTCTGCCGATTATTCTTCCAGTGGTGACAACAGCTTGCTGGAGTCTCCAAGAGAGAGGGCATGCTTCAGCAAAATACCACAGGCCAGGTTGTTTATGAACAACAGAAATTTATTTCTCCCAATCATGGAGGTGAAGGGCCTCTCCCTGCTCAGAGCTGGTGCCTTCTTGCTATGTTCTCACTCACACAGAGGAAGTGGCGAGGGAGCTCTGTGGGGTCTCTCTTATAAAGGCATTGATCCCAGTCGCGAGGGCTCTACCCTAAGCTTTCAAACCATAGCACTCAGGGAACTGATACAAACTCTCTGGCCCCCAAGAAGATTGACTTCATGGCCTTTGCCTCACCAGGGGTGATTCTGACCCCAGGTGTGGACTTGCAGTACAGTTCTGATACGAATCACCCCAAGTTAGCACAAAGTCACTGGCTAAGGACTCAGTCCCCAACCAGACTACCCTCCCTTCACACACCAGCTGGAAGTTCAGGAGGCCCCAAGGCAAACCAGCATTTCTGACCAGCTGGCTACCAGTCAGGGGTTCCTATGACTCCCTCAGGTTCAAAAAATTGCTAGAACAATTCATAGAACTCAGGAAAGCACTATACTTATTATCACAGTTTTATTATAAAGGGTTCAGGTGAAGACCAGCCAGATGAAGAGGCACATAGGGCCAGATCTAGGAGGGCACCAAATGCCAAGCTTCTGTGTCTTCTCCCCATGGAATCAGGACATGTCACCATCCCGACACCTGGATATGTTTACTAACCAGGAAACTCAATCAGGCTTTGGCGCCAAGTTTTTACTGGGTTTCATTATGGAGGTGTGATCCAGTGAGCCATCCATCATGAGACTGGACATAATCTCCAGACCCCCTCCCCTTCCCAGGGTCAGGCCTGTATCTCATGGTTCAAAACTCCAATCTTTTAATCACATGGTTGGTCTTTCCAGCACCCCCCACCCCCATCCCATTCTAGTCCTGGGTCAGCTGATTGGAAGACTCTCTGGTATAGTCCAGGGGCCCAGCATGAATATCAAAGACACTCTTATCACTTGAGAAATTCCAGAGATTTAGAGGTTATCTCTCATGAACCAAGGACTAAGACAAGATACGTTTATTATGGAGACCATTCCCCCAAGTAATTCCAAGTTGAAGAAAACAGAGGCCAGGAACTGTCCCCTGAACCACTCAGAGACAGATGCTTTTCCCCATGGAGAGGTACATGTCCCCGGGAGAGGACATGAGATGAGTGACTAGGCCCTTCCACAGCTGCCATATTGGATGCCCAGGAGGGAGCCATTTGCACTGCAAGAGAAGACGGAAGCATGTTGGCACTTGAAGTCAGACCTCCCAGCCCCATCTCAGGGACAAAAAGCCCTTCCAGCACTGGGAGATCCCTGGGCCACCCAAGGAGGGCATGGAGCCCAGAGAACTCATGGGCCAGGGGACTTCGGGGATCAGTTGGCAGACACTGCCAGAAACACTCGACCTGGGAGGGGAACAGTAGGTAAGGCCATGGGAGGCTGACAGTGTCCTCTTGTCCCCTCAACTAGAAATGATCCGCTCAGCCACACCGTTCCCTCTGGTCAGCCTCTTCTTCATGTTCATTGGGTTTATCCTGAGCAACATCGGACACATCCGTCCCCATAGGACAATACTTGCCTTTGTCTCAGGCATCTTTTTTATTCTCTCAGGTAAGTTGTTCTGTTTTCTTTTGGGCATTCTGAACTCTTGGTATTTGACTCCTCCACGGCTCTGCTCTGGGAAGTGCTGATCACAGCTGTGGGCCCCAGGCAGAACCGAGTCAGAGCGAGGGAGAACTCTGAGGACCTAGAGCCTATCCATGACCCCCGGAGGAGGACAGAGCTGACGGCCTTCCTTGGGGGCAAAGCTGGGATTACAACCCAAGGCTCTCTCCTCACTCCCCACTGTCACCACCTCTTATTCTTAGTCCCATCAGTAATGAACATTCTTATTTTTGAAAGGGTGATTTCTTTCTGATTTTGCATGAAAGGTAAGTACAATCTGCCTTTGAAACAGTGGTCTCTCTACTCCCAGCCCTCAGCTATCCTCAGGAGACTCCTACCATCCCCTTCACTTTCCAGTCTCACCCATCCCTGGGTCCTTAAACATGGATCTGTCTTCCTGAAGAGAGACCAAGTTGTATTTCATTCATTCATTCATTCACTCATTCATTCATATGTATCAGGCCTTGTTCTGGGTGCTGGCATCACTGCCCATGAAAAGGTCAGTGCAGTGGGAGATACAAACAAGTAGAGAGTAAATAAGAACATAGCAGGAGAAGCAAGGACTATGGGGCTGAGAGCAGTGGCTGAAACTCAGACCAAGGGAAGACTACCAGGAGAAGAGGAGCTAAAGGATGAGTAGGAATTAGGTAAAGAAGTGAGGTTGGGGGTGGGGATGGAAAAGGAGCCTGGAGGAAAGAGAGAGGATGGAGCACTGGGGAGTTCATAGCTCATTATGGGAGGAGCATAATGTGGAATACAGTAGGAGGGGAGACAGGAAGGCATCTGAGGTCGCCTGATGGATTTTGGACATTGTGAGAAACCTCAGAAGGATTCTGAGCTGGGAGATGCTGCTATAATCATATTTGGAGATTTTAGAATGACCACTCTGGGGAATGGAGGGAAGGATGAAAGCAAGATGGAAGCAAGACAGGGGCAGTGGGAGCAGGCAAGGGGCTATTTCAGTAGCACAGGAGAGAAGTGATGGTGACCCAAACTAAGGGATGATAGGAAAGAAGAGAAATGAGAGGATTCAGTGGCATCTGGGGGTAAACTCAACAGGACAAGGACTGGGTTTTCAAGGGAAGAATCAAGGGTGGGGCCAAGTTCCTGGTTGGGCAATGTGTGGGTGACACATTGCATCGTTGAGCTAGAGACCAGAGGAGAAGAAGCAAATTAGGGCCAAGTTCATGAGTTTAGTGTGGGAAATGCTGTTTGCAGTATCCATGTAACATCTAAGAGGTGGTATCCCAAAGGCTGCCAAGGTTCAGAGGCTTATGGAAGGGACCTGGACCCAAAATAGAGATTAGGAGCTAAGAGTTTAGGGAGTAGGAGAGGGAACCCTGGATAGGGATGAGGTTACTCACGGGGAGAGTGCAGAATGAGAAGACTAGAGGATGTGGGAAATCAAGATGGGCTCTTTCTCCCCTTTAATGTGACCTATGCATTTCCACGAGGACCTTTTCTTTAGGAGATAATACTTCAGACAGAGGAGTGACCCTCAGGGCATGTATTTGAGTCCTGGAGCCCTGGGAGGGCCTAGGGCTCAGATGGAAGCCGGGTAGGTGGATGCCTTGAATAATGGATGGATGGATAGATGGATGGATGGAAGGAAAGGACAGAGGGAGGGAGGGCGGGGAGGGAAGAAGGAAGGAAAGAGTAAAAATAGCTCCTGGGCACCAGGTTTTCTGATTGCCACCTGACTCCCAAGCCAGTTTGGATTCCCTTTCTCAACACTTTCTTATCAGGATAGCTTAGGAGCCAGGTGACAAACAGAATGCCTGATACCCAAGAGCTTTCCTCTCTCCTTCTTCCCTCCCTCCTTCTCTCCTTTCTTCCTTCTTTCCTTCTTTCTCCTTCCATTCTTTCTTCCATTCATCTGTCCATCTTTTTTTCAACCAACCCACCCCTCTTCCATCCATTCCTCCATCTGTTAATCTACCAATCCAACAACTATTTATTGAGCACCGGCAGTGTCCTCGGCCTGCCTTCAGCATGGTGCCATCTCCACCTAGTCCAAGAGGTACAGACTATGAACATCAAAAGAGTCAAGGCTATATAGTAGCTTCGAGGCACCTGAGGTTTTTCAGCAGTGGGCAACAGGATAGAAATCTCCAAATGAATGGGGGCCACATGAAGTTGCTTTAGTGATACGAACAGAGAAGTTTCGCTTGGGCCAGCAGTGATTCCAACATGACTTAAGCACCAAGGCAGGTTGGAGTCACATCACTTTTCCTTTAATGGTCCTCCTTCAAGATGCCCTAGTTTAATCGTGGCAGTGGAATTAAGCCCAAACACCTCGAAACAGAGTAATTATTTATGTCTTGATTCAATGACAGTAACTAGCTGAGGGACAAGTGCCTGAGGCGATCACTTGCATGATGGCGCAGGAGTTTGGGCCCCATTGGCCTCTTGATTGATCACTTGCCAGAACCTGGACAAACTCACTTTATCCCTCTTGCCTCATGATCTCAATATGCCACCCCCACAGCCAGCAGGGCTGTGAAGACCATGGGCCACTCAATCTCTACAAGGATGTTACTACCCACGCTGGAGATGGGGATGGGAGGCCACTTGCTGGCTCCGTGGCTCACACCCTTAGTTCACATTAGCATCAGCTGGGGAGCTTTTATGACAGCACCACGCCAGGGCCCCATCCCAGGCCACATGACCCAGAATGTCCAGGGATGAGGCTCAGGCAAGTACGTCTGACAGGTGATCCTGACGGGCAGGTGGGGTGAGAGCCATGGGGCTTCCATGGCTCAGAAGAGGGCTGGACAAGGAGCTGTGTTCCCCACAACTCTCTGCTTTCTAGCAGGTAATGGTCTAAGTAAGGTCTTTACGAGGAGAGCATCTGCTTTTCTTCAAGTCCAGAATGAGAGCACTGTTACCACGAGGCCCACGGTGGCTTTCTTCCTGAACCCCAAGGGGAGACAGGTGCCCCGTTAGCAAACTCCCAGGGTCTCATCACTAAGCAGCCCCCTTGCCTTGATGCAGGCCTCTCTCTGGTGGTGGGCCTGGTGCTCTACATCTCCAGCATCAATGATGAGATGCTCAATAGGACCAAGGACGCAGAGACCTATTTCAACTACAAGTACGGGTGGTCATTTGCCTTTGCTGCCATCTCCTTCCTTTTGACAGAGGTAAACACCCCCCCTCCATCCCCCACTGCCCCCGCAATGGGTGGGAGTGGAGCAGTGCCTGGGCTGAGGGGGGAGACCTTTACAAGCACCCCAACCCCACCCACTCTGGTGCCCTTTGTCGTCCCCAGAATGTGTCACCTCTGACCTTCCCGGGGCTGCTCATCCAGGACACCCCTGCTCTGTCCCCCCACCCACCTCTCTCTGGCTCCCACTGCTCTGTGCAGACCCCAGCCGGAGAGCAAGTCCAGGCCCCCAGCAGGGAGCTCCCCTCTGCTTTCTCCTCACTGCAGAGTGCTGGGGTGATGTCTGTGTACCTGTTCATGAAGAGGTACACCGCCGAGGACATGTACCGGCCCCACCCTGGCTTCTACCGGCCTCGCCTGAGCAACTGCTCCGATTACTCAGGCCAGTTCCTGCATCCAGACGCCTGGGTCCGGGGCCGCAGCCCCTCCGACATCTCCAGTGACGCCTCCCTGCAGATGAACAGCAACTACCCAGCCTTGCTCAAGTGCCCCGACTACGACCAGATGTCATCTTCCCCCTGCTGAGCCTCACCGCCTTCCTCCCTGGACTGTGGACAGCCAGATAGCCCTTCCCGTGCTCCCCTGATGGCCTGTGAGCCCCAGGCCCTTGGTTGACAGGCCCAGGATGCCCCCCCCGCTTCGCTGTTGTCACTTGACCCATGTCATCTCCACTGTCTCCACGCTTCCCCCAGAGTAGCTCTAAGGGGCCCAGGGTGGGTGTCAGGAATCTGGAGCCAGCGGGCCAGCTGATTGGCTGAGAGCATGGGTGTAGCCCCGCCTCTTATGTGCCAATCACTCCAACAGCTCTCCTCTTTCCTGGGAGAGGTGGCTGTTCCAGCTGTGAGTTTGTCCCTACACACCCAACTTCGTGGCCCCAGGCCAAGGCCAGGGCTGAGACCGACCCAGCCGGACTTGTGCGCCTACCAACTAACTAGCCTGGCCCTCGTGTTCACATGAGCCATCAGGCCCAAAGGTGACTCTCCTGCGGAGGTCTGGCTGGTTCAAAATTGCCAAGAAGTGTTCCTCCTGAAATCCTTTATCCTTTTTGGTTACCCACACCAGTCTGTAAGACATACCTTCCTGTGCTCTCCACCTCCCCCTCTGCCCCACAGGTGTGAATCTCCCCTCCCCTCCTCCCACCAAGAAGAGGACTGAGCTGCTGCCCCCCCTTGGTCCCTAAGTAGCTAAGAGTGGGTCTGAGTCCACTCTGATGAAGTCACAAAGCGGTGTTAATGGCTGATGATGTCTTAATATGTATGGCCCCTATAACATATTTAACAGGGGTCTTTAATGCCTTAACCCAAGAAGTGACTCTGACAAGAATTTCAGATTTTGGCTGGTCTGAGTTAGTATTATCAGGCACTGGGGGTTTCAGGCCCTGGGGAATACTATCCGTGTTCATGCGGGCAGTATTTCTCGCCCAAGGCCCTAAAATCTAATCATGTAGCTACATGTCTAAACCACCTAAGTAGAAGGCAGCTTTCAGAGAAGCTGCCTGGGATTTGGAGCTGGATTTGCTGACACTTGGTGCATTTTGAGTCTAAACAAGCCAGACTTGGGATGATCCAGCTGCTCTCCTGAGGATGCCCATGAACATTTGGGGGTTGTCATTTAATCCTAATACAGGGCAGTATCTGCTTCCTGGATTTGGTACATATATAGGCGACCAGATGCTTCCAGAAGACGAGGCAGGGTGGTGCCCATTCTCCTAGTAGCAAACCTGAGCTGGGAGGTACCAAACACCTTCCATGAAGTCCACGGTGGTGGGGGGTGGGGGATCGGTGGCAGGACCACTGCAGGACGTGACCCCACCCACCCCCGCCCCGAGTTCTCCAGACACCATCTCAGTGTGTCCATTTCTGGTTTGAGGTTGTGAGAAGCCAACAAGGCCAGGCCCTCTGCTGTGTGTTTTTGCCATGCCAGCTTTTCTCTCTTGCTCTTGCTGTCTTTGAGATAGCATCAGGTTCCAGATTCACAGAGCCATCGTGGGCAACACGTAGACTCTGGAAAGCCGTACAGAAGACCACACAACCGTGTGTACGGACTTGGAAAGGACAGTCTATTAGTTTTCTAGAGCTGCCATGACAAAATGCCACAGACCCGATGGCTCGAACACCAGACATCTCTTTTCTCACAGTGCTGGAGACCAGAAGTCAACATCAAGGTGTCAGCAGATTTGCTTTCTTCCTCGGCCTCTCCTTGGCTTGCAGATGGCCAGCTGTCTTCTTGATGTGTCTTCATAGGGTCTCTTCTGTGCTCGTGGACACGCCCCCCGTGTCCACATTCCCTCTCACAAGGACAGCAGTCAGATCGGAATAGAGCCCATCCTAAGAGCCTCATTTGACCTTCATCACCTGTCCAAAGCCCTGTCTCCACATGTAACCTCCAAATACAGTCACATCCTGAGGTTCTGGAGGTGAGGGCCTCAACATATGACCTGTGGGGTGGGGGTGGGGGTGCACACAATTCAGCAGGTACAGGCGGGTTGCTTCGTAGCTGGATTATTCCACTTGCTTCATAGCATAGTTGAAGGGAAGATTCGAGAAGCCGATTGTGATCCCAGTTCGGCCACTCTCTGAGCATGGATCCTTGGGCAACCCCGTCTGCTTTGAGGGGCTTGGCCCAAATGATTTCCCTCCTGCCCACCTGCCCCCAACTCTAGTGATTCAGCCTTGTGTAGAAAGCTCTAGATTGCCGTCCTATGTGACTTTTCAATCCTTGCCTCAAAACCAATAGCAACCGTAAACCCAACTCAACCTCCCAGTCCATTGGCACCTTTGAAACGACTGCCGTACTCTGGTTGCTGTTTACAGAATAAAATGGAAACCACAGTCTCCCACTGCAGAGGAGTGGGTTAGCGCGGTGCAGACCAGTAGGTGGCATTTCCAAACTGGACGGCCGTTCAGATGTGCTCTTCTCCTGTTTTTGTCAATGTAATTACCCTCTTCAAATGCACTTTTCTGCCCCCTTGAGCTTTCTTTCTCTGTTACTGCGCCAGGCTTGTTTGTGTGCACATGAAAAAAAAAAAAAAGAAAGAAAGAAAGAAAGAAAGAAAGAAAGAAAGAAAGAAAGAAGAAAGAAAGAAAGAAAGAAAGAAAGAAAGAAAGAAAGAAAGAAAGAAAGAAAGAAAAGAAAGAATCCATTCCCGAACATAAGCTGACTGTGGACTGTGACATCACTAGGATGAGGCTTTATTGGCCTGATGCTGGGCTGCTAAGTTTAGGGCCTTGTGCCTTGGGAACGTGCAGTTTATGCTTATCTTAGGGACAGGTTCTGGGTCATTGTCATCCCTCACCAGGGACGGGGGATAGACCAATCATTGCACAACGATTACAGCTCCCTTTCCCATCTATACATTAATCTCAGAACTGGGGATCTGTTTGCAGCCTCTCTCGACAATCAAAGGATTTTATCAAATATTAAAGTGCATAAACTCAGAAATTATAATTAGGGTTTTTTTTCCCAGTGCACTTGCTGATCTCTTGTTTCCTCAAGCTTTTGAAAAAGATGCATTGAGATTTTTTTCTCACCTTCAAAAACTTGGAGAGGGAGGGTAATAAACTCAAGTCTGATAAATTATGGAGTAAAAGCACTCAGGGTTGCCAGTGGTTGGACAGGATTAATTCCACGGCTGGTTCCCTCCCACGTGGAGCTCACCAGCCTCCCTCTTGCCCCAGGGGTGACTAAGTGACAGCCCCTGCCCCACCGGGTGGCCTTCACAGGAATGGCCTGATATCGGGCCTGTGGACTGAGTTGATGGGGAGGCATTGTGGGGGGAGGAGGGATCAATCCATAAGTGCCACCAGCTTCTCAGTGATGGTTCAAGAGAGCCCCCTTCTTAATGTTTGGGCAACTCTCCTTTCTCCTTCAATAAAAGTGGCATGGTAGGGTTCTCCAGCGAGATGGAACCAATAGGATATACATAGGGAGATTTATTTTAAAGAATTGGCTCCCATGGTGGTGGAGGCTTGGCAAAAACGCAGTCAGATGGAGGAGACCAGCAAGCTGCAGACTGAGGGAAGAGTTGCAGATTGAGTCTAAAGTCCTTCTTGCTTGGAGTACGTTAGCCTCTGTTCTATTTAGGCCTTCAACTGATTGGACGAGGCCCAGCACATTCTAAAGAGTAATCTGCATTACTCAAAGTCCACCGATTTAAATGTCAATCTCATCCAAAGCACACCTTCACAGCAACTGTCAGAATAATACTGGGGCACTCTGGCCCAGCCAAGTTGACACATTAAATTAACCACCACAAGTGGATAAAGGGCAGAGGACAGCAGGGGAAATGGCATTCTATCTTAAGAAAGGCAGGGCTGGAGCGGGGTGTAGGAGTGGGGACAGTCAGCACAGCCACGTACAGCCGTGTGCACAGCTGCGCCCCGGGCTCTGTCCCTTGCAGGCTGCCCCTCCAGCTGAGCCCATCTTCCTAATGAGTGCATGGGACTCGTTTGCAGTCCCCTCTCATCTTGACTGGTATCCCACACACTCAGTGAACACAAGCTCACATGCTAACCCAACCCTTGAGAGGTTTATTAACCCCTGGAACACAAACGGTCCACTTGGTTAGTGGGTACAGGTGAAAAGAGTAGATTCCACTGAATGTGCCAGACATGCCAGGACCCAGCCTGCCCTGCAGGTGTGACCTCAGCTGTGACAGCAAGGCTCAGGGGCTGCCATGTGCAAGCCAGACACAGGGATGGAGGGTGGTGAGGCCTAGCTGGGCCATAGCCCCTCAGGACCTGGGACGGGCGCTAGGGCCTCGAGGCCTTCCTCCTGGCACAACTACAGTCTCTGGATTCCCACACACAACTGCGCTGGGATCTGAGACCTCTGTTCTGTGACCTTGGATGGGTCACGCCCTCCCAGGGCCTGCCTCGGCTTTGTCATGTGTACTAAAGCCCAATCTCCCTGTTTGCTTCTGAGCTAAAGTTTTCTGCCTGGGGATCCTGTCCCTGGGTATTTGCATACAGCGAACCCTCTGCTCTGGTTCCAGGGTGCAGTGGTCCTGAGTTCCCTGCAGGGCACTGCTCCACCTTCTGTGTGTGTCAGCAGCCTGTGGAACTGCTTTTTTCATTCATTTAATGAAGGGGTTGGATTAAAAATCCTTGTCAGGCTCCGTCTGCAGGCTCCAGTTCAAAAGATTAAGTTTTATAAGCAAGACCCAACCGAGCTCAAATGACAGACCCTCAGCCTCTGCCTCCTGCCAGGGGCAGGCAGATGGCACCTCCAAAGAATGCAGAATTTGTATAAGACAGCAGATATTTGGGGGACCCCAAAGAATAAGATTGTGTATAATGGGGTGCAAACGGCAGGACCCAGAGTAGCAGGAAGGGGAGGGGAGGGAGGGTTCGAAGACAGAACCCAGCTGCCCCCCTTCCTTCCTCCTAGCTGGAGGGGACAGGAGGCAGGGGAGCCTCTCTACCCAGCGTCTGCTCCCCTGGACGGCACTGTGGGAAGTGAGGCCCTATCGAGCCAACACCAGAGGTTCAAGGGCAGATTCAAGGTCAAGAGGCACCACTTGCTTGTGAAAGGAGAGGCAAGAAAGACCCTTCCCAGCTGGAAGGGTCCAAAATGTGACTATGTCTGTCAGGAGATGGAAGTTTCCAGCTGGGAGTTGGGTGAAGCTCATCCGAGAAATGGTGTCAGGAGCTCAGCCATGGTCTTGGCTGGCAGACAAGGTGCTAGCCCCTTACCCCGGTGGGCTGAGGCTTCAGGGATAGGACATGTAGCTTCCTTTGCCACGTCCCAATCTGGCCTTCCAAGGGCCAGAGGAGGGATCTCAGAGCTGAACTTCAAGGCTCTTGCTATTCCCTCTGAACACACCGGTGGCACATTTCCAGCCTCAGTTTCTCCACCCACAACACGGACACCCTCCTGAGCCTCTCCTCCCTGGGAAGGAGTGAGCCTGAGTGAGAACTTAGGTGGGAATCCTGATGGTGCCCAGTGGAGCAAATGTGCTGGTTCGGGATTGATCATTGGTTAAGAGTCACCATCGATAGGCCCCAAGCTCAGCTGACTTGTCCTGTGATCCCAGCCCTGCCCCCCTCCGATCCCTCATTCTGTGCTTGGCCTAGGAAGGGCTTTCTTCCCACCCCTCTTGATCTCTCCCCCTCTTGGGGGTCCTATCTGATACCCCATTGCTCACTGACTTTAGCCCTGAGATGCCCCCTTTTCAAAGCTGGCAGAGATCAGATTCTGGCTTATGCACCACATTAAATAGGACATTTCAACAGCAAGTAACAATTTGATTAAAACTGCTTCAAACAGTAGAAGTATTTCTTATCTTATCATCAGGAAGAGCCAGAGTAGGTATGGGTTCAAGGACTGGCTAATTCAGGGGCTCAGTGATGCCGTCAAGAACCCAAGTTTGTTCCATCTCTTGGTTGTGCCGTCCTTGGAGTTGACTTTATCCTCAGGTTGGGATCAAGATGGTGGCAGCCATCCCAAGGGTCATACCAAGACACAACAACATCAGAAGGAGGAGAAGCACTGCCTCTTCTTCTATGGCTTTCTTAGGAAAAAAAAGACACATTTCCCAGAAGCAACCTCAAAAGTCTCCACCTCTGGGGTCACATGCCCATTGCTAAACCACCATCTAGCAAGGAGAAGAGGTGACCACACGCTCCAATCATCTATTGACATGTAACAACTTACACCAGACCTCAGTAGCTTAATCACAATCACATTGTTATTATTTCTGACAGTATGGGGAGTTGACTGGGCTCAGCAAGATGGTTGTCACTCAGGATCCCTCAGGGGGTTGGGGTCAGTGACTGTCCTCTCCAAGGCTTCTTTGCTCACTTGTCTGGTAGGTATGTCTGCTGGGACCTCAGCCAGAGATGTTGCCTGGGACCCTTATGCACAGTCTCTTCATAAGGCCTGGTCCTCCTCAGAGCAGGATAGCTGGGTGCTCAGAGTGAATATCCCAAGAGATAGGCAGTCTTGCCTTTCTTGGAAGTGGCCTCAGATATTACCTGGTGTCACTTCCACCGTAATCACTAGACCACCCAGATTTAAGGGGAAGCAACAGAGATCCTGCCAGTTTGAGATGTGAGGAGTGTCAAAGTCCCATCGTGAAGAGAGGAGTGTGAGAAAGGAATCTGTTGCGGCAACCATCTTTGGAAAACACAACCTGCTACACCACTATTGGCTCTCACCCATTGTTCTCCCAGTACAGAGATTCTGATTTTATTCTGAGCTGGGCCCTGAAACGCTTTGTCTCTAACAGTTTCCAGGTGATGTCAAGACTGTGCTATGCTCCAGGCTCTTGGGACTGGCTTCCAGGCACATGAACTTTTTAAAACTCCCTAGGTAGTTCTAGTGTGAAAGCAGGGTTGATAACCACTAGGTTGGATCAACCAGGATTTGCCCTTCACCCTAAGGATAAAGCCTCTTCTCCAGAGTCTGGTCGGTGAGGTCGGCTTCCCAAACAAAATACAGGAAAGGAAGGGGAAATGGTCCTGGGTGGGCAACCAAGGATTCTAATGGCCCAGGCATCATCCCTGCTTCCTCCCAAGGCTGTGCCCTGGGCAAGATGTCAAGTCCATGGGCTCCTGCCCAGCCTCTCTGGTCTTGGGCCCTTTCCCTGTTAAGCTGGTATTCATTGAGATGTAGGAAGCACCGGCCCTTGAGAAAGAGGACAGCAGCCCTCAGCATTCTGGAGGCAGTGTGCTCTCCGCCCCACTAGCAGGGTCAAGGGATGGACTTCTGGTCCCAAGTAGGCCTGATAAATGCTCAGAAGTGACCTTATGGTCTCAGGGCTCAGATGCAGAGTTTAAACCAATTCATCACTGGTCTTTGAATAATTCATTATACACTAAGCAATCATAAAAAGAACAAGGCCTGAGGGCTTTGGAGGTTTCTGATCAGGCAATGAAAAGACCATGTATCACAGTCTTCTCAGCAGAGTGGACTTTGGTCAATTTTTATATTAAATCCGCCCACAAAAATAAATAAATAAATAAATAATAAATAATAAAAATAAAAAAATAAAAAATAAACCCGCCCACACACACAAAATAAAATAAAATAAATCTGCCCATACCCGCACATCCACCTTCTAACCCATATCAGATACAATAATACTATGGGGTCTATTTTTAAAAAGACAACTATGTACTTAAAATGCAAAGTCTTCCTCAGATTATTTTTCTTAACAAAATGACAAAGAGACTAAATTAAACCAACCCCACAAGAGGCTTCAAGTGAATACCATGCATTCAATCCAAAGCAGTTCTCAGTGCCCTAAATGATCAAGGCCGGATGGTGTGTCCTATAAAGGCAGTCACAGGTTTGGGGAAAGTGGATTCACCATCTTGAATCAAGACACAGTTTCTCATGAAAGTCAGTCTAAGACACTATGTCTTCAGCAGAGAGTCATCACCATATGTCATCATCGACATGCACATAAAGCCCTTATCTAGAGTGCCTGTCACACAGTAGGTGTTTTTGCGAGCATTACTTCACTTAGCCCTCTCGATCTTATATGTAGGACACGAGACTTACAGAGGGCTACAGGCTGGCTCACAACCACACAGACAGCAATATTTGTAGTGCTCTGCAAGTCCTGTTGCACAAGGTTGATTCACACGTTCTAAATGCCCAACGTGGCCGAAGCACCCACTTTGATAATCAGAGAAAAGTCCAGCTTCCCATTCAAAGATTGATGGGGAAGAAAGGTCTCAATAAGTGGGAAAGAGTGGTGAGGTGTCATTCCCCTTAAAGTTCTCTGTATCCCATCTCTACTCACGATGCCCACCTATGTAGGAAAAACTCATGGCTTCTTCCATTAGCCTCACAAGACTTACAACGCCACGTGTGTGGGTTTCCCCACACCAAACAATTCTTCCTCACACCAAGCTGGGTGTCCTATAATTCAGTTCAACTCTGACATTAACCAGAGCTAGCACCGACCCCACAGGTTAAAGGCTTAGTCCCATGAGACTGCACCCCCCCACTTCTGGTGCCAACCACAAAAAGAAGGTCCCCAGGTTACCCACAGCTTTTGTCCAGTGGGGCTACAAATTGGAGGTTCTTAGGACTTCCCTCCTTGGATCCAGCGACTTGCTCGAGCAGCTCGCAGAAGTCAAGGAAACACTTACATTTACCAGTTTGTTTTATAACAAAGGTTATGATAAGGCTACAGATGAACAGCCATATGAAGAGGTACACAGGGTCCTGAATGCAGGAGCTTCTGTCCCTGTGGAATTGGAGTGTGACACCCTCTGGGCCCATGAGTGTGTTCGTCAACCCAGATGTTCTCCAAATCTCTTACTTAGGGATTTCTACGGAGTCTTCAACACATAGACATGATCGACTGTTTGCCCAATTTCCAGCCTCTTCTCCCCTTCCTGCAGGATGGAGAGTAGGGTTGAGAGTTCCAGGCTTCTAGTCATGCCTTGGACTTTCTGGTGACCAGCCCTCATCCTGAAGCTATCCAGCAGCCCACCCAGAGTTCCCTCATGAGAACAGAAGACTCTCCTACCACCACAGAAATGCCGAGGGATTTGGGAGCTCCATGCCAGGAACCAGAGCAGAGACCAACATGTGTATTTTCTATTATTTCACACAATCAGTGTTGGAAATGGATGTACAACTCCCAATTTTCCTGCATGCTGGCCCCTCACTGCACCCTCCCTGCTTAGCTCCTGGAGGAAGCTCACAGTGCATGCTTGGTCTGACTCGTCAGAGGGTGACCAGGGTCACTTGGCACAGCCAACGACCTGATCCACGCAAGGCTGGGGAGTGCGGCTCAGATCCTGGGCATGAGCTCCGAGTGGCCTCCGGCCTCTGGATCCCATTTTCCGGGCTGAATCCCAGAACACTGTAAAGCGAATAGCCGGTGTAAGTGCCTGGGAGGGGAGACCTCGACAGTCTGAAGCCCACCAGCTGGAGAGGAGGAGGGAATATTTCCGTTTGCTCAACAAAATGTTTCCTGAAACACCATATGTGTGAGCTCCCATGCTGCTGGCTGCGTGAGGTGCAAAGAAAAAAGTGTAGCCCAAATGAGTTTTACTTCAACACATTAAATGTAACAAATGTCACCTTGTTTTTCTCAAATTAAGTCTGACTTTGAGCCCCCGCTCAAATGGGTGGTGGGAAATTCAAGGTCTCCAAGGGTTGCCCAAGAATCCAATGGGGAGGGCATGGCAAAGGCTATCAGATGGCTGGAAATCCACAGCCTGGCCCAGGGCAGGTGCTAGGGTCCTTGCAGAGGCAGGACTTCCATACCTGGTGTCCAGTGTCCTAAAAAATACCACTCCACCGCCCATCTGGGCCCTCTGAGGGACTCTGGTCTCAACCACTCCAGAAGTCCACCTATTATACTTCCTGGCTCACTTCCTTCCCAAGATGGGGACTGTCCCCTGGGTTGGTGTTCTCTCTGACCTCTTCCAGGGACTTCCTTCCAACTTTCCCTTTGGAAAGATACTCCGTATTCCCCTTCAGTGGGTCCTTAGAAACAATGGTGGACTCTCCTGGATTGGGGGAGAAAGAAAGAGATGAGGAGATGATCAAAGCAATAATTTACCCTGTTAGCCTATTTATTAATAATTAAATTAGTACTAATATATTATTTCAGCTATTATTATCATTTATTTAGTAACTACTATATATGCCAACTTCTATCCTAGGATGTTCATCCTACAGATTTTCATGTTATGTATTTATTCCAAACCCTAGAGCAGAGTTGAGTTCATCACTCTCTCTGGTTGCTGGTACTTGGTCATCACTGGCCCCTAAAAGGCTTGGCTCTTGGTTTCTCACTCATGCACGCATTGTTTCCTTTCTTCTCCTACCCCAAGAGCAACCACTAGAATGTGTTTCAGAATGTATCTTTCTGTTTTATATGTGCTCCTTAGATGTGTAGTGTTGGTTTTTGCACGTGATTTGAACTTGAATAAATGGTTCTGCATTACATAAGTCCTTCTCCTTCTCATTTTTTTCATTAACACTGCTTTTATGATGTTTCTGTTTTTCTCCACGAACATGTAGTCTGTTGCTTCTCATCACTGCCTTTTGCCTAAATCCCAGTAATAGACATGGGGAAAATGGGATTAAGAGACTAGAGTCAAGAGCTCACCAACCAGATCTGACCCCAATCCCTCCAAGCTTTATCAGGTTGCCTCCAATTTCCCACCATTCAAACGGCGATACTAAAATATGGTCACCAGTCTCTCCTTACAGATCCATGTGACCATTTCCTTGGAACACCGAGGAGTGGAATGCCAGCATCGCAGGATATGTGCACACTTGGTTTGACCCAACACTACCTACTTGCTTTCCAGAATGAGGCTACCGTTTATAGTCCCATAGGCAAAGCATGAATGCCTCGATATCCCCATCCCCACTGAAACAGCCCAGAATTCCTCAACCTCAGCACCACTGATGTCTTGGCCTGGATAATATTTGCTGTGGGGCTGTTCTGTGCATTGCAGGATATCTAGTGCCATCCCTGGCCTCTACCCACTAGATCCCACTAGCACCCTCATCCCCCATTATGGCAACCAAAAATGTCTCCAGATACTGTTCTCTGTGGGGGTTTGGGAGGGTGTCCCTAGTTAAGAACCACTTAGGTTGATCTAGCTTTCTCTGTTTTGTCAGTCTAATGGGTTCCATGGACTACTCCATGAGGAGAACATTATAATACCTATCTTACAGCAGAGGAAAGGCAGAGAAGGTAGTGATTTGCCTACAATCACACATCCAAGAAGAACGGGACTCTAAGCCTTCCAAGAACTCATGGTCAAGCATGGAAGACACATATCCAATCAGAAACCCTGTGTTGATGAATGGACCAACCATGTGATTTGGGAACCTGAAGGAATGGGAGGTTAATTCTGTCAAGAGTAGCAGGGAGGGAGGGAGGAGGAGAGAGCAGGAAGTGGAGGTGTCCTTAAGCTGGTCCTCAGAGGGTGAGAACTGGAGGCTGGATTTGTCTGTCACCAAACCTGAGGCTCCCACCACTCTGCTATGAAGTCCCTTTCTGCAGGTGAGAATATATGTTCATCTTAGAAAGTTCAAGAAATACAGACAAATGAGAGCAGGGAAAGAAAACGCACATATCCTCATCATCCAAACAAATCCCCTATTTTATCTTTTCTTAAGATTTTATTTATTTATATATTTGACAGAGAGAGAGAGAACAAGCAGGGAGAATGGCAGGCAGAGGGAGAGGGGGAAGCAGGCTCCCCGCTGAGCAGAGAGCCTGATGCGGGACTCGATCCCAGGACCCTGGGATCATGACCTGAGCTGGAGGCAGACGCTTACCTGAGCCACCCAGGTGCCCCAATAAATACACTATTTTAAAAACATTGCTGACTATGAAAAAGGTCAACCTTATTCAAAAGAAGAAAACATAGTACAGTGAGATCTCCTGCCCCCATCACCCAGGATGAACACATTATCCAACCCCCGATCATTTAGAAGCAAACCCCAAACATCACATCATTTCTTCTGTAAATATTTCACGGTTATCTGCAAAAAGGAGGATTATTTTTTAAATCACAATGCCAAGAACAACACACCTCAAGAATTCCTGAAGTATGTCATCTGAAATTAGGAGGTGCAAGGTTAGTGGCCGTTGACAGTCATGCTCCAGATCTATTATTTCATTGGTGTTCGCAAAGTGTTGGTGTTCTAAATACTGTTTTTTCATCATTGATGAGCTCGAAGACAGCTGCAGAGAGACTTCCCTTCACCTGCTTTCTGGTTTCTGAACCTTGGTGGTGATTACTCTGTCCTGTAGCTGCAGGTTCCTGTTGTATGGATGTGTCCAGTCTCCAGAGGATGCCCATTTGGGTTGATTCAGCCAAAACATCCACTAGTGGTAACTTTATGCCAGCGCTCACTCACAAGCCACTCTTTGACGTTATCTTAATTTTCAACACAAATCTCCGAGTTGTGAATATTAGTGGGATTTTTATTTTATTTTATTTATTTATTTTTTTTGCCTCTGCTTTTCTCCACTCCAAGGCCATTAACCACCAGGAGTTCTCCTCTAAGAAGTCTGCCCTGGGGCGCCTGGGTGGCTCAGTCAGTTAACCATCTGTCTTCGGCTCAGATCAAGATCTCAGGGTTCTGGAATCAACACCCACATCAGGCTCCCTGCTCAGCAGGAAGTCTGCTTCTCCTTCTCCCTTCTACCCTCCCCCCCTGCCCCCCACCACTCTTGCTCTCTTGTTCTCTCTTTCTCTCTCCATGAATAAATAATAACAAAAAAATCTTAAGAAGTCTGCCCTGGTTAAACAGCTCAAGAGTGGCACTTCCTTGCCAGCTTCCAGAGAGGTCAAGGGCAAGGCTGGAAGGCCATTCCAGGGAAGCTGGGTGGGTTTCAGGTTCACCTGTCATAGGGCAACATTACCAGGATCTCCTGCCCTCACGCGGAGAAGAGACTTTCCTGAAGGTCTCTCCAGCTATGAGTCATCAGCAACCAAGCCCCAAACCCAATGGGAAAAATGCAAATGGATTCTGGAGAATAGCGAACTAAAGCCACCTCCGTGTGGGAGAGGATGTTATAATATCAGGCTGTCGCCAAATTAACGTTATTAAACAAATGCACAAAAATAGCAGCCATAATTATTCCTATACAGTAGCTCAATCTGGAGCTTTCTGTGCATTTCTGTGCCCCCCTAAACACAGGGCTTGTTGCTATTCCTGCTCCTCTGATTCTTCCTCCTTCCTCCTTCCTTCTCTCCAAGATGTTGCAGAGGAAAGAGGTCCCCCCATAAACTCCCCGAACCTCTTTGTTTCCTTGGGAAAGAAGAAAAGGTGAGAACTAAGCTTTCTTCAGCACCCGCTCTGTGCCCTTTACACATGAAAGTCCACTTAAACCTCAGAACATTCTAACAAAGGAATTCTCATCAGACAGATTTGCAAACTGAGTCCAAGACAGGTCATGTAACTTACCTACTGCCACTGGCTTGTAGCTACGGAAACCTCGGTTTGACCAACCCCAGAACCATGGCCCTTTGCCTTGCTGCTCCACTGTTTCTCTGACTAATATCTCCCTAACTTCCCCCTCCACCTCTCTATGGATGCTTCCCATCAAAGCACTTGCCCACAGCACCATGGTTTTTCAGATTGGCTCTTTCCCAAGAGAATTCCGTGTGGCCCTGCTCGTGGCCTGTCCACTCCACCAGGTCAGCCCCTGGGGCCAGGCTTGGGCCAAGGTCCCTTGCAGGAGAGCAGAGCAGGAGGGCTGGGGCCCAAGCAGAGGCTGACTTCCTGGCAAGTTGGCTGGAGGACATCAGGTCATAGTGGGGAGACCAGAGGCTCAGAAAATGGGGTCCAAGCCCAGCTCTGGTCACCAGGCCAACTTGTCTGACAAGGGGGGCTGCATCACCAGGGGAGCGGGTGCCCTGCTGCGTGCCAGATTGCTCCACCTCTTGGAGCCTTCACTGAAAGCACTGACACCTGCCTCTATGTTACACGTTACAAATGTCACCGTTATTTAAGGATATACAGAGAAGGTGGGCACATGGCCATTGAGTGCCTTCCCAAGAGCCATGCCCTGCATTGGAGCTGGGGATGAAGGCAACAGTGGTCAAAGGGATCTTGTCCGTCTGATCTCAAGAAGCTCACAGGTGAGCTGATGATGATGATGGTGATGGTGATGATGATGACAAATGACATCTATTATTATCAAGTGTCCACAATGTGCATATTGTGAGCACCACCAGATCCACCTTCAGTAAAGGACTTGTCATCCCTGCAGCCAGCAGGACTGTGGACAGATCCTCAGCTGACGACCTCAGCTATGACCTCCAACCACTGCTCCACTGGGGAATGGCTCTCCCAGGCCAACTCAGCTGGTCTGCCTCCAACACTTCCTAGGGGTGGAGGCTGCACTGCAGCTGGGCTGCTCCTCTGCCCAATCCTGCACCAGATGGAGGACAACTGTCATCTCGCCAGCTCTTTCTCGTGGTCAGCTTCCCGAGGAACCTGCAACAGGATAATTATATAATTGCTGATAAAATCTCCCAGGGCTTGCTTGTAGGTGAGCCTAGCTGACAGGATTCGCAGGCAGCTGCAAGAACTTGCCCTGGAGGGCAGCTTGTGTACTCCTCTGCCCAATGGACCCATTCTCTGTCTGGCCAAGGAGTAGACAAGGGACTTGAGCTGGGCCAATTATGGGCCTTCACAATGGATGAGCCAAGGTGGGGAACACCCCTGCCCACCCCACTTCAATGAAGGCAGCTCACTTCTGCGCTGATTTCACACCCCAGCCAGATGCCTCTCCGTGCAGACAGCCCGCTCTCAATGTCCCCAACGTCATGTTGACTGTGCCCCACAGAGCTGGCTCTGGAGCTGGACAACTCAAATAGCTGATGCTCTTCGCTGCACACAGGAAATCTTTGCCTCAAGCCACTTTAGTCTCCCGGTTTTGCTCTGCCCTTAGGAACCACACCAAATAAACTGTGCTTTGCAGCTTCTCAGCTGGAAGTAGTTCTAGGTCCCCACCAATTGGTCACCTCTTCTGCAGGTGAACTATGTCCATGTTCTTTTCCCAGTCTGTAAGGGCTGTGATCCTGGGAGATACTGTCATCCTGGTCACTGCCCTCGGGAGACCCTCCGATCACCATGTCTCTTTTAAATGTGATTTCCAAAATTGATTCAAAACCAAATGCTGGACACCTTGATGTCGGCATTGTGCATTTGTCTGTGCGTTAAGAAAATGGCATAAACCTTATAACCTAAGGCATTTCCAGGCCAGCTGTCCTTAAGCCAGTCTTCACCAGCCTATAGCTGGAAAATTGGTTTTTGGAGTCCAAAGTCAGTATTTTACGTGTACCTCCTCCCTTTACCAAATTATGCACTTGTCCATTCAACATAGAACTTGCACACACAAACAAGTGCTTTTTTTTAACCAAATTTTGAATGCTTCCGCAGCTTAAGGGGGAAAAAAAAAAAAAAGCTAACAACTCTGCCCTCTCCTGGCCAATTTCTTATTTTCCTCTTTAATATATGTCCTTGGTATAGAATGGAACTAGCTGAATTCCTTCATGGTTTTGACATTGCCGCGCGTGCATTTTTCTTCCTAATAATGCACAACTGCTTGCAGAAGTGCAGAAGAACCTGCCACAAGTTTCCGAGGCTTGTCAACTCCCAGCCCCCTTGCTCCCAAGTGCCACTGTTCTGGTTTTACGCAGCTTTCTGCAAAGCCTGGCAGGGTGTTCCTTCTATCCACAAAAAGCCTCCACAAGCACTATGAATCAACCTCAATGCTTCCATATTTTATTTTGAAACAATCTTAAAATTTACAGAAAGTTGCAAATCCAGAACAACAACAAAAAAATTTTTTTCCTAAACTAAAGGTCCCCAAACTTTCATGTAAGTGGCACCCTCAGGGTTCCAGTCATGATTTCTGGTGCTTCTAGGGCAAAAGAAATAGTTGTTTCCTTTATTAAGTTAGGTTTCTGTAATCTTGTTCGTCACCCTGTTCTGTAGCTGCATATGCCCTGCTCTATGGCTGTGCTGAGTCTCCAGGGGATAGACTTGGGTTGATTAATAGTGGCTGTGTTAATAGAGACTTTACCATGTTGCTGCATCTCCCTTAAGAGTATAAAATGTCCTTCTGAGGGTTCACTGCAGTGTTCTGGGACACCTTACATAGTTCAGGAACTGTAGCCCAAGACCAGGAAGTTGCTGACTTGATGCCTCATCACCTTGAACTCTTAGTGTGTATTTCCTGTGAGGTGAACATTGCCCTACATCACCCAGTGCAATCATTACCATTGGGAATTAACGCTGATGCATCACTACCACCCAAGTGCCACCGTGAGGGTCAGGATAAAAGGTCACAGTGAACTAAAGAAGGGAGTGACCAAGAGGGCTAAAGGGACTCTTTGTTGTTTTGTTTTGTTTTTTAAAGATTTTATTTATTTATTCATGAGAGACACAGAAAGAGAGGCAGAGACACAGGCAGAGGGAGGAGAAGCAGGCTCCATGCAAGGAGCCCGATGCAGGACTCGATCCCAGGAATTCAGGATCATGCCCTGAGCCAAAGGCAGACACGCAATTACTGAGCCACCCAGGCATCCCTAAAGGGACTCTTTGTAAAGGTGAAGGGTGAATGAGAGCTCCCCGGATGGAAGAGGGGCATTCTCCACCATGCTGCACAGGTTTAGGGGAGCTTGGTGTGTTTGCAAATGTTGAGTCCGCTGTCGCTGGAACACAGAGCCTGAGACTGGAGATAGAAGCTGGGTCCAGAGACTTAGCACCCTGAACTCCAGACTGAGGATATTGGAGGCCAAAATGGGGTAAGCCATGCCAGACTCATTTTTGACAAGATCCTCCCAGGGCACAATACAGGGGGGTGAAGAGGAGCAGGAAGGAGGCTGTCCACTGGTCCAGAAGGAGCCAACTGAGTGAGCCCAGCAGGGATAGAGGGGTGACTCCCTAAAGAGCTGGGTCCTGCTGGCTTCTCTTCCCACCCTAGATTCTGAGGATGAAGCCCAGCCCCCTGCTTTGTCCAATCACAATGGAAGACACTCCTCACCCGTTCAGTTAATTATCTCAAAGCAGGGGGCACCTGGTGGCTCAGTGGTTGAGCATCTGCCTTCAGCTCAGGTGTTGATCCTGGGGTCCTGGGATCAAGTCCCACATTGGGCTCCTTGCAGGGAGCCTGCTTCTCCCTCTGCCTGTGTCTCTGCCTCTCTCTCTGTGTCTCTCATGCATAAATAAATAAAATATTTTTAAAAATTCTCTCAAAGCAGATCCAACCAAATGCAAACCTGAGAACCTGCCAGAAATACCCTCTAGGAGGTCGGCTCTCAAGACAGGGCATAACATCTCAGTTAATTCTAGAAGCTCTAAAGTCAGATGGCTCATTTGTTTCTAGGCTCCAACACGCTCTCCCATCCTCATATAAAAAAGATATTAAGAATCACTCCAAGGGTTGTCATGGGGAGTAATGAAGACACCTGTACAAGGTTCTCAGCCCGGATCTGGCACAGAGTAAGGGTAAAATGTGAGCTATGGTCATCATACTTCTTGAAAGATCTGTGTCTAATGCAGAAACCACTTTCATCATAGACCAACCCAGGGAGCAACAGTTCATTTAATCAGTACATTTTGAAGAAATAGGATGTTAGTCCAGGTGAGGGCTGGGCTCTGGGAACTCAGGATGGAGATGAGGAAGGGACAGAGTGGGCTTCCAGGCTGCAGAAAGGAGACGGTGTCCGGAACCGCTGGGAATTAACACTGATGCATCACTACCACCCCAGTGGTCAACAGGTGCTTTGACGCAAGGGGTTGGGTCGAGAGGCAGAGACTAAGGAGAGGCTGTGGGTGGCCCGGGGGGCCCAGACAGGACAGAGGGTGCAGGTGGAGACAGAGAGCTGGGCGGATGTGCTGTGGAAGGAGAAAGGGACAGCATCAAGCAAAGCCACATGCCTCCATTCACCCCAAGCAAAGAAGACTCTTCCCGTGGGTTCCTAGTGTCTTCAAAGGGGCAGAGAGAGGCCTGGGGCTCAGGCTCCAGGGGAGACACCCTCCAGAGAGCCTGCTGGTGTGCCCCAACACAGGGAAGACACTGTGACAGAAAAGGAAGCCATTCCCACAGCACTTCCCCCTTGCCATCATTGGCACACATTCTTTATGAGCGAAGGGGATTTCTTTTGGGAAAGCAGTACAAAGATGAATAAAATTAATATCTTTAAAAGAAGAAGCACCAAAAGTCCACCGCAGTTTATATACATTTATCTGAACAAACAGAAAATTTTTAGGAAAAAAAAAAAAAGCTGCAAAACACACACACACACAGAGCCGCATACACTCCAAATGCCAAGCTTCCAAAGGCGGAGCAGGTGTGTCCTGCTGGGAAGATGCTGCAATCAGGAGGCTGATAATTAAGCTGCAAACATGCGCGGAGACACTTCTTTGGCCAGAGAACACTGCAGATTGCTCTGAAATCCCACCATCTCTCGCCAAGAAAAAAAAAATTGTGGAGAATCTAGCAGTTTCCTCCAAAAGCTTTCACCGCTGAGGGACTCTGGGAATGGGGGAGAGGGCAGGGAAGGGCTGGGACAAAAGGACAGGCAGGGAGAGGGCAGCCCCAGACACCAGGGGTGGAGCCCGGAGGGGACAGGAGGCTGGGAATAGGGCTAGGTGCCACAGGCCTCCCCATCTCGGGGCTCCCAGCCTTGAATCTGGGAAGGCACTGCCCACTTCCTAGAGTCTTTCTGTCTCTGGGAATGCCTCTCTCTGCAGCAGAGATCCAGCCCCATGAATCCGCAAGCCATAACTTCAAAACAAGTTTCTTGCTTTGATGGAGGCACGTCCGTAATTAACCTGGGGGGGGCCTTTTAGGGAAGCAAGTGCTCCTCACCAAGCCCCAGCTGGTTGGCATGGAAACACCAGTGCGCAGATGCAGGCTCTGGCAGGATCTGGCATATTCTGGGGCAGAGCATGTCAACCCTGCTGCTCTGAGGCAGTCCTCTGGCTGCTGCAGATACTCTGGCTGGGGCCGAAAACCAAACGACTTCAGCTCTCAGATATTGTCCATTAACCAAGTTATAAGTCAACAAATAATGGGAAAGCTAGACACTGGGGAAGTAAATACAGCAGAACCTTAGTGGGGGTGGCTGACCCAGTGGGGTGTGAGATCAGGGAGGGCTTCCCAGAGGAGGTGGCATTTCGGCCCAGCTCTGATGAATGAGAGATCCCCCAGGGAAAGGCCTCAGGTGGATGTTTTCAGGCTGGAGGACCTTCATGTGGAAAGACTCTGAGTGTCCCAAACCCCTTGAATTTGAGAACCTGAGAGGAGCCCACGACAGCAAACAGGAGGCTGGAGGGTCATGAGGGATGGAGGCTAGGGTTGGGATGAGGGTCCAGATTATGATGGTGCACATCAGTTGGTATTTTTGGAGGGGTGAATCATTTTCCATGAAAACAGAAAGTCAAGTCAAAACTTCTGCCCAGGGACGCCTGGGTGGCTCAGTGGTTGAGCGTCTGCCTTTGGCTCAGGTTGTGATCCCAGGGTCCTGGGTTCAAGTTCCGAATTGGGCTCCCCATGGGGACCCTGCTTCTCCCTCTGCCTGTGTCTCTGCCTCTGTGTGTCTCTCATGGATAAATAAATAAAATATTTAAAAACAAACAAACAACAACTTCTGCCCACAAGAGGGTGAGAAACCACTCACATTTGTCCAGTTCCCACCACGTACCAGGAGCTGGATCAGCCACTTGCTGTGAATTATCTCCCACTTCATTCTCAGAACGACCCAATGAACGTGACCCATTCTCCCCACCGCATACATGGGAAGGTGACGTCTTGGGGAATCCACATTACTTGCCCCCAAACCCCTGCCGGCAGGTGAGGAGCCTGACATTTGAAATCAAGTTGGGGGATCCCTGGGTGGCGCAGCGGTTTGGCGCCTGCCTTTGGCCCAGGGCACGATCCTGGAGACCCGGGATCGAATCCCACATCGGGCTCCCGGTGCATGGAGCCTGCTTCTCCCTCTGCCTGTGTCTCTGCCTCTCTCTGTCTCTGTGACTATCATAAATAAATAAAAATTAAAAAAAAATTTAAAAAAAATATGAAATCAAGTTGGTCGGACTCTGAACACCTGTCATTCTTCAAGGGCACCTGCCGCCTTCGACTGAGTTCCATGGGAGGGTCACTCACTCAGCCATTGAACCACATGTACTGAGTGCCTACTGCCTACCAGGGGCTGTGCTGGCCTGACCCCTATGCCCTCGAAGAATCTGCCTTCCAGGGGTCACGGCCAGGGGTGGGACACAATAAAACCACCTTAGCACACACCCAGCTCAGGTTTAGACCCAGTGTCGGTGATAACACAGGCTCAGGTGGAAGGGAACGGGGAGGGCTCTCTGAGGTGGGGACATCTGGCTTGAGGCCTGAATGGCAGGGAACATTTGTAGAATTTATTAATCCAAAAAGGTGGATTAAGTGCAGAAAATGGTGGCCTTTCAGAGGGAGAAACCACTGATTAACCAGACACAGAGGGAGAAGCCCCATCTAGTGGCCAGATCCAGCAACCGAAAGGATGGAGCCCGCGAGACGCCCAGAACTCTAGTGACTTCCATTCACAGGCACGATAGACACGATCCTTTTAAAGCTCCCCTGCAACTCAGAGCCAGTACAATGAGTATTCATAACCCCTAAATAAGTAAACAAACAAATAAATAATAACCCCCTAAATAAGTAAATAAAAATCTCCAAACCTCACATCTATCTGTGTTTGTGTGTGCAAGTCCTTTTTTTCCCCACATCCAGGTACCACCTGTAGCATTTAGATTATTAACGTTTTTTTTTCTATAAACCAACTGACTTGTTCACTTAAATACATTCCATTTAAAAGAAAAAATTTTTGCCAACCTCATAGAATAAATGGAAATCCAGTATTCTGCATAAAAGAAGTAGAAAATTATCATCAAGATGAATCCATGGAGGAGGCGCCTGGGTGGCTCAGTCGGTTAAGCATCTGCCTTTGGCCCAGATCATGATCTCGGGGTCCTGGGATGGAGCCCCGCATGGGGCTCTCTGCTCAGTGGAGAGCCTGCTTCTCTCTCTGCCTCTGCCTGCCGCTCCCAGGCCTCCCTGCTCCCCCGCTTGTTCTGTCAAATAAATCAATAAAATCTTTAAAAAAAAATTGATTGAGCCCGTGGAACACCAAATCTTGTTGCTGACTTCCAGCTGGATACTACTGCCTCCTGACAATGCTGGACACTCAAGGAAAATAACTCTCTCATTGGGAGATCAGATGTTACTTAAAGTCACGTTCTTGTTCCACCTAAAGTTCTGGGGTGCACTGCCCAAGGGACTCCAAAAACCCATGTCTTTACTTGTCCAAGAATGGAACCTTCCTAAGGAACGCTGGAAATGTCCCTGGGGACCATAAACCAACCTCCAGCCTCTGCCCAGGCTCTGAGAGGTTAATTGACCTGAACAAGATCACACAGGGTACGACAAGCCTGAACCAGGAGCTAGGTCTCCTGAATGGCACTCCGGCGTGCTCTCTCTGCACCCGGGGAGGCGGGTGTCACCCATGAGGTGCGACAAAGTCCTCCTTGGGTACAACTCTGTTTCATTCACTGAAAGCCGCTTTAAGGCAAACGTGAAGGATACCTCTGATTCTTTCAGTACTTTCTACTACATGTGTGCATTATGATCTAGCAGTCAAGGGGGAAATGAAAGATTATTCTCTCAATACCATTTTTTTGCACTTTTAAATTTTTCATTTTTTAACGAATAGGCTCCAGTTTTTTAGAGCAATTCTAGGTTTACAAGTAAATGTTAAGTTTCAAAGGAAAGTTTTCAAAAATACTGTCAAAAAATATTGTCCAATTGTTCCTCAAGATCTACTTCACAAGCTCACCCCTGATTAGTCTATGGAAATAGGTATTTTTCTGCTCCGCGTGTACCGACACGTTGCCAGGGTCACGTCCCCGCGGCAGTCACTTGCCAGGCCCCACTCCTGGCCCAGGCACTACCTTTCCAGAAGCAAAGGATCTGCTTATAGAAATCTGGGAATGGGAACAGGAGGAGCAGACCTGGCCTAGAGGTTCCAGAAGCTGAGATTCTAAAGGCTGAAGGAAGCGGAGTATACATCCATCACACGGTGCCTTTCTGCGCATGGGGCCGCTCCAAGACCAAAAGTGGCTCTTTCCCATCTTTCCTTTGTCCTCTCCATGGCAGACAGTGGAATCAGCATTTTCCAGCCTGGATGGCAGGATTTCCACATCTCCCTGTCTCCATCTGCTCTCCTGTCTGACCAGCTCGGTTCTGAAAACTCAGAATCTAAAAGGACCAGGACTTTGGTTTTTGATGGGGGGGTGGGGGGGGAGGGAGGGAGAGGGCCTGGAAAGAACACACTTTTCTGCAGCTTTTGGATCAGGGCTTCCTGGATTCAGAAGATGCTGACTGCACAGAGCGGTTGCATGGTTGGTATATGATGAGAATTTGCAGAATCTGCAGAAAGTTACTATGCTTTCCACGGTGCTTTTGAATAAATCTGAGGCCGATTCATCACAAGAATATCTATAGCTGCACCATTGCAAAAACCAGCCATCTGTATATGCACGAGACATGGCATTTGCTCTGTGGAGAGAGCGGCTTTTGCCCATGGACCTTGAGACCCTGACAATCAGACACTGTCCCGCTGCGGTCTGGGGCCAGGCAGTTGGGAACCTCTGCTCCAGGCCATTGTGAAAAAAAGCAGCTGCACTCACGGGGACCTGGGAGCAGGGACTCTGCACCCCATTTTCAGTACTGGTTGATATTTTAGTTTGATAGTATCTTTTCGGGGATCCCTGGGTGGTGCAGTGGTTTAGCGCCTGTCTTTGGCCCAGGGTGTGATCCTGGAGACCTGGGATCGAGTCCCACATCGGGCTCCCCGCATGGAGCCTGCTTCTCCCTCTGCCTGTGTCTCTGCCTCTCTGTGTGTGTCTCTCATGAATAAATAAATGAAATCTTTAAAAAAAAAAAAAAGAAAGAAAGAAAGAAAGAAAGAAAGAAAGAAAGAAAGAAAGAAAGAAAGAAAGAAAGAAAGAAAGAAATGATAGTCTCTTTTCTAAACTCAGGATTTGTGGCTCCAGAACCCCAGAAGAAGCAATTGCTTTGGATTCATGGGACCTAGAGCTTCCATCCAGTAACCTGGGGCCCAGGGTCCATCTCCACCCCACCCTCCACCTCTCCCCTGTGATTGAGCCAAGAATTGAGGGGAGTGGGTCCTGCTCCCTGCTGCTCGGGGTGGGGACGTACCACATACAAAAAGGTGACCCAAAGCCAGGGACAGAGAAATGTTGACTTTGCCAGGACAAGCGAGAACTTTGCCTTGTAAATATTCTGATTTAAGTATTTACGTGAACTCTGACTTTTTGCCCTTCTATTCTATCAAAAACACTGTAACTGCTTTTTGCATATAAAACATGCCACTGCAGATTGCCAAGCACGCCACATGTGCATGTCAGAACTGAAGTTTATGTGAGCAAAACAGGAATTTTATACTTTTTTAAAGATTTTATTTATGTATTCATAAATAGGCAGAGACATAGGCAGAGACATAGGCAGAGGGAGAAGCAGGCTCCTTGTGGGGAGCCCAATGCAGGCCTCGATCCCAGGACCCCAGGATCATGACTCAGGCCAAAGGCAGACGCTCAACCACTGGAACCACCCAGGCGCCCTGAATTTTATACTTCTTAGGCACATTTGATCATTTTTCAAGGGTGATTTTTTTTTTTTTTTTATTAAACTGCATTTTCTCCTTAGTAGCTTTGGGACCTGACCCAGAAGAAAGGGTTAACTTTGCAGAACAAGAGAGAGAAGAGGGAACGTCGTCTCTCACAGTACTGGGGATGACAAAAATGAACGATGCCATTAATTACGAGGACTTTTAGTGATGTTGTGAGAAACAGCTAGATGGCACTGAGGATTACGTTGTAAATATTGCTCACTTATACCGTGACATTCAGACAAAGTCTTAATCCCTTCACATAGGGATTCCACTTAAAACTTCATATTCAAAATTGCTACAGATACAACAGATCATTGGTGCAAACTGGAGATATTAAGGCCAGAAATGAGTGTATTTGTTATCATTCCACAAACACGAATTCCATAATTGCACAGCCACTGTGTGTCAGGCTCTTTGTTGGACGTGGGATGGCCCACGGCATCCCTTGGCAAACACCTGGGCCCCAGAGTTCAAGGTGTTGCACCAGGCCTGGCACAAGCCAGAGGGCACAGGAGAGATCCAAACTGTTGTGTGTGTGTCATGTCCCTCCCTGGACACTGGTGGGTGCAGGATGGGTCCTACTGTGCCGGACCACAGTGAGGCAGCTTAACCTGGTCCCCGCCAAGCTCAGGTCTGGGAGTGGGGAGCCATGGTTACTCATCTAGGCTCTGCCCTGATCCTTGCCTTGTCCGTGACTGGATCCCGTCCCTTGGGCCACATTCTGCTTCCTGTCACCTCTCCCTTCACTCCACACCTGCTCCAGCCCTGGGGAACTGACACACTCCACACTCAAAGCCAGGAACCTCCGTGGGGTCCTTGGGGCCACCTCTGCTGGAAGACACTCCTGAGCCTTCTGGCTCCCCCGACCCGGGTGACTATTTCAGGAATTTCTCTTCTTGCGCTGAATCCTAGCACTTCCCAGCCTCACCCTCAGTGCCCAGCCGTGCACTGTCCCTTCTTGCCTCTCTGTCACATCCTGGGCCCTCATATACCGCCATCCTTCATGTCACTACCCCTCCGTGTCCCTCCCCCTGGACACCCCGGATTCTGGTCCCCACTCATGGCCATGGTTCAGTTCCAGGCCGTCTCCCTCTCTCCAGCTCCCCCAGCTTCAAAACAGATCAAACCTTCCCCAGGCCCTGTCACCCTCCAGCCACTGCCCAGCTGTGTATTTGCTTCCTCCCCGTCCTTCCCTCTGGTCCCCTCTCTGCCCTACCCCATCACATGTGAACCCAAGCCACTGCCCTGACACGGCCCTTCCCGAGGTCAACGGTCCTCCCCGAGGTCACCGATGGGCTCCACGTTGCTGACTCCAACGCTCCACTCCCAGGACAGCGATCTGGGACCCATCTGCATCAGAGGGGTTCATTAACTCTTCCTCCTCAAGGCACGTCTTCGTCAGCCTCCAGGACTCCACCCTTTCCCAGCCACTCAATCTCCACTCCTTTGTTGGTTCCTCCTCATCTCCAGACCCCCAAATGCCAAAGCATCCCAGGGCTCAGTCCCTGGACCTCTCTCTTTATACTTGCTCCTCGGGATCCCTGCCCCAGTCTCAAGGATTTATAGGTCACATCCTTATATATGCTGGCATCTCTGAACATGTGTCCCCTGGGGCAGGGCCTTCCTCCTGAGTGCCAAGCCCCAACTGCCCACAGACACCTTCCCCAGGGGAGATAATGGACATCACCCATTTAACCATCCCTACCCGAACTTCCTGCCTCCTTCAAAGTGACTCCCCTTTGGCCTTCCCCATCTTGGTCATGGTCAAGGCCATCCTTCCATCACTCAGACCAAAATTTTAGAGTCATTTTCAGCTCTCCTCTTTCTCCTCATCCTCCCCCCAATCCAATCCTCCGGCTCTATAAAATACATCAGAATCTATGTCCATCGATGGAGGGATGGATGAACAGCTAAAGGTCTATCCATACCATGGAGTATCAGTCGGCCTTGACAAGAAGGATATCTGCCACCTGCCACCACAGAATACTAAGGGGGCCTTGAGGCCTTGAGGACATTATGCCAAGTTTCAGTTTTATCAGATGAGAAGAGTTCTGTGGATGGATGGTGGACACAGTTGCCCAACAAATGTATTTAATGCCACTGAAATGTACACTTGAAAAGGGGTAAGAGGCTGAATTTCATGTTATGTGTATTTTATCACAGTTTTAAAAAATACCACCCAGAATCTGACCACTTCTTGCCCATTTGACTGCTGCCACCCTGGTCTGAGCCCTTGCCTGAGTTATTGTTCTGGCCTCCTGCTCCAGCCTGGACCCCTTTCAGGCTGGTCTCCACCCTGCAGCCAGAGGATCTCAGGGCGCCTGAGTCACGCTGCCCCTCTGTTCTGAGCCCTCTACAGCTCCCACCTCACTCTGGGCCACATGACCTCAGTGGCCTTAGGACCTCAGGGCTCTGCCCCCCAGGCAGCTCCCAGGCACACATGCCCAGGATCTGAGTGGGACACAGAAGCAAAGAGAAAGTAAGAGCCAGTCCTAAGTCTGCACCTGCAACTTCATGACCTCCTTCCTGTTACGCCCTCCCCGCCCCCCCATGCTAGCTCTCAGCATTCCTGCCCCAGGGCCTTTGCTCCAACTGCTTCCTTCCCATGAAACTCTCTTCCCACCAACACCTGCTGGGCATGCCCCCTCCTCTCACTTCCTCTAGTCTTTATTCGCTGGCCCACTAAAGATTGCAGCCCCAGTCTAGACACTTGGTATCTCCCCTCTATAGTCTAATTTCCTCCATCTTTTCGCACACCAGGCACTTTGCTCTGCAAGTTTCTCTACGTTGAACTATGTTCGCTATAAGCTCACAAGGGTGGGGATGTTTGTCTACTGACGTATCCCCAGTGCCTAGACCAGTGCCTGGCAGATATTAGGCACTCAGGATAATCTTTAGTGAACGAATGAGTGTGTGAGCGAAATCATGGCAATTTCCCTCATGCCATTGTGCTTCTGTTAGGCAATCTAGACCAGCGCTTTGCAAACCTTAGCCCGCTTCAGAATCGCCCAGGAAGCTGATTGAATAGACTGCTGGACCCCCGCTGCCACCAGAAGTTCTGATTCAGGAGGTCTGGGGCGGAGGTGAGACTTCGAATTTCCAAGAAGCTCGCAGGTGTCGTTGACCTCAATCGCTGGTCCAGTGTTCCAGGACCTCTCCTGGCTGGCTGGGGTGAGGGGTCAAAGGGCAGCCTGAGAGGAGAGCCCTTGGAAGAGCGTTTCTGCAAGGCATTGTCCCCTGAGGCTCCACTGGGCACATGCACCACATCCCGGGCTGGAGGGGACCCTGGGGCAGGGAGAGAGAGGCCTGGACAGGGCAGGGGTGAGAGCCCCACACTTCCAGCGCCCTCACCACTGCCTCTGCTCCCACTGGCCCAATGGCCCACGAGAGGGAGCCTGTGCCCCACTGAATGCTGCTCTCAAAGGGGATCGTCCCTCCTGCTGCCAGCTGTCCCTGCGTCCCTGCGAGCCCCTGCTCCTGGGCCAGGACACAGCCCGAAATTACCCTCCTACTCAGTCTGACAACAGTTAAGAGTCAGGAACCTACTTCCGAATGGGCAACCCAGCCTCTACCAGCCACACTTCACCCCCCAAAACCCAACTGTTTTTCCTTTAAGAAAAGTCACATGAGTTCTCTCCAGACCGAGTCCCCACGGGATGCCCAGACTCTGGATCTCATATGCGTTCTCGCCCTCTCCTCCTTGCTAATCTCTCCTGCTCCTCTCCTGCTATTGCTCCTGCCCCACAACCACACACACACACACACACACCATCCCTCCCCCTTGCACAGATGAAAGGCGCACACACCTCGTCCCTCCACACAGGTCTGTGCACCAGCACGAACCCCGGCAGCTCCCACACCTGACCCTCCCCACCAGCACATACGCACACGTGTCCACAGCTCAGTCCACAGAGTGGCCGGAGGGGCCTCACCCTCACGAGCTCCCTCAGACCTGCACCTCCCCAGAAAGACACACATGCACCCTCATCCCACACACCCCCACCTCCCACCCACCCCCGCAGAGTCTCCTCTGGGAGCTGATGCTCTAATTTGCTCTTGTGTTTTGAAGACACACCATATGAAGCAGTCTTCAGTACACCCAGAAACCCAGTGTGCTCCCCACCCCACTCCACTCCAGAGGCCTGGTCTGAGTCCTGCTTTGCCCACACTAGGGCAGCATCACCCCCCAGCCCTCAGGCCCAGCCCTGGGATGAAGATGTCCTCAGGGATACACTCCAAGAACAGTTAAGAGGCTACATTCCGGGGTTAACATAAGTCACTCCTGCTGGGGCTTCAGAATCAGCATTCTGCTGGCAAACAAGGACACCTACCATGTGCCAGGCCCTGTACCAGACCCTGGGCAACCGGAAACAAGAAGCCACAGGCACAGCCCTCAGTGTCGGGGAGCAGCTCTGGGTGTTAGGTGCTGTAGCAACGTTTACTGGGCACCACAGGGACCCAGGAGGGGGTCGTCAGAGCTATGCAGGTGGGTCACAGAGGAGATGCTCAGGCTAGGCCTCAGAGAACCAGCGGGCATTTGGCCAGGCAGGCAAGAAGGCTAAGACACCACACAGCAGAAAAAAGGAGAGATAGATCTAAGCATCTCAGTCCTCTAGAAAATATCCTGTATTCCTGGTATCTTTCCTGCAGGGTTTTTTTTTTTTTTTTTTAAGATTTTTAAAAATTTATTTATTCATAAGAGACACAGAGAGAGGCAGAGACACAGGCAGAGGGAGAAGCAGGCTCCCTGTGGGGAGCCTGATATAAGACTCAATCCCAGGACTCCAAGATCACACCCTGAGCTGAAGGCAGACGCTCAACCACTGAGCCACCCAGGTGTCCCTCCCATAGGTTTTCTTCAATTGGGAAGAAAGTAATTTTTGTTGCTCTCATCTCCCCTCAAAGTACCTTTCTCTTAACTGTGCTGTGAACTTAAAACTGCTCTTTTAAAAAAAAAAACGGAGTCCTTAGAAACAAAACGAACATCTATTGAGCACTCAGTCTCTGCCAATAAGCAGGGCATGCAGGAATGAACAAGCTAAAACCTGAGTGCCTTAGGGCTCTCTTTCATCCCCTGCAGCGCCCAGCACGGAATGGGACGACTGAGTTGGATTCTATAGACTCATATGTGTGTGTGGAGAGAATGTCATCTGAGGGAGAAAGAAGTGAGTTCATGTGGCTGCCTTTGGTCAAGGTGACAGAGTGCAGAGACGCCACTCCCAGCTGAAGCCAGGCCTGTTCTTCTTCCCTTCTTCCATAGCCCCAGAACTCTTGCTGTTTGGCCAGACGCATGACTGCCTTGAATAAAGCCTACATTTGCTAGCCTCTTTTTGCAGCAAAGGTGAAACCCATGTGACTAAGCTGCACCCAAAAGATGTAAGCAGAAGTGGCATATGTAACTTTCAGGAATTGTCCTTAAATAGAGGGCATGTTTCCTTTTCCCTCTCCTTCTTTGTCCTAACTGGAATGTAGATGTGATGCCTGGAACTCCAGAAGCCATCCTGGACCCCAAGAAAACCACGAGAAAGGAAGCCACTTGTGGAGGAACACTAAGATAGAAGGAGCCTGGGTCCCTGATACCATGAGAGCCCCACAAGCCACACAAGCCACTGCAGACTGCTTGAGTATGAACGGGAAGTACCATTCTATTTTGTTAAACTACTAATATTTTGGCTTTTTTATTTATATATTTTTTTAGCCTAATCTAATCCTATGATCTATCCATGGGCCTCTCTCTAGTGATATTCCCAGTCCAGTCCTTCCTTTCTGTTCCCATCAGTGTGACCCCCACCCCTTGCAACTCAAATCAAATGGCTTCCAGTGGTTCTCCATTACCCATAGGATAGTGGTTGTCTACTCATGGCCTTGGCTTGGAGAAAGCCAGTTTAATTCCTCCTCCCTTCTTGGTACCCTATGACAGAAGACATATTGGTGAAGACGGCAGGCCTAGGCTTAGAGGCTGGAGGTGAAGGCCTCTCCCTGGTCAGAGGGGAGTGATGATATAAGACAAGCCCTGGTGTGGTCAGGGAGAAAGGGAAGCCACGTTGGCGATCCACACAGCCTTGAGACTAACAGGTAATGAGAGAGAGAGAGAGAGAGAGAGAGAGCCCAGCCAGTCATTGGGGAATTGCCTGAGACCTGCATACTTGGGTTTCAAGAAATAATGGTTGAAACTAATAGCTTGTTAGATTACTAAGAAAGGAAATCACATGACTCATTCAGTCCCCATATCCTTTACTGTGGCATCTTAATTGGGTATTTGTGTGTCTGGAATCAATACTTAAAAAATTGCAGCCACAACCCGAAGGGAATGAATTTTCTGTTCTAATCCCTCATTCAGGGTACTGATTCTTGGCTGGCCTAATGAAAGGGGCACCATGGACCGCTGGGCATCCTTCAGTTTCTTGGTTGTTTTTGGCCTAGCAATGAACTGTGTTTCCAGGGTGCCCTTGACCAATCAGTGTAGGGCAGAGATTCAATTTAATCTGCTGTCCCAGAAGTCAGGGTGGAACCAATAAATGTCTGATTATTACATACTCTTCTTCACAGGTAGAGATGGTATTGTAGAGGGAGAAGAAACTTTCTCACCAGCTCGTACCAGAGCTTCTCTTAGGGAGAGAGGATCTACCCTCGATTAGGAAAACCCTGGGATTAAGCAGTTTGGAGTAGAAGGGGGAGCTCCAAGGTATTGATAGAGACAAAGGCTGAAGAGCAGAGATCTGGTGGTGGACATGCATGGAGGAGAGGGGGTGGAGGGTCACATACATGAAGGTGGCAGGGTGATAGAGCCCAAGTTCATGGAAATGACCAAGGAACAGTTTAAAATAGCAAAGTTAACTTCAAACTTCCTCTTGCCATACCTTCAATACACAGTACAAGTCTTTGTCACCTAGTGCATGGTAGTTGATTAAGGATTCCAGGAAAAAGGGGAGTTCCTCATTGGGGTCAAGCCCAGGGTGGAGCTACAGAAATCTTATGGGATGACAAGTGGAGACCAGGAGCCAGAAAAACCTTGTAGGCACCCTGTGGAGGCAGGATGGAGATTCAAGCAGATCTCATGTTAACTTTATGAGTCAGTGTGAGCCCAGTTGATATCTGGTGGTCGGTGGGATTAGGTATCTCCTGGAAGAAATGGTGCTCACAGTTATTTCTGTAGGAGTAGGATGGGGTGAGCCAGGCTAGCATGGGACAAGTCCCATATACAAGGGATGAGCCAAGCCACTAAGATGGATCCACCTGGGCCCTTTTGGGACCTAATATCCAAGTTTAGGAGGATGCTAGATTAGAAGTCTGGATTAGAGGTGCTTCCTATGGCTTTGGGAAAGAGGGGAGTAAACTGGGCCATGTGAGCACGGAACTCATGCCCTCGACCTGAAATCTGTGCCTAACTCTGTATAAGACAGTTCCTGTCTTCCAACAGTCATCAGTCCAAGACAGGTTCAGAGCTCAGAAAATATTTCCCAGTAGAAGTGGCCCTGTACACAATTCTTAGGTTCCCGGTTCAGTCCACACACTGGGGTGAACTTTCAACGTGTCTGGGGCTAATAGGACTCAAGATCCTAACCATCATTTAAAATATTTTTTTTCCATAAAGGAAAACACAGTGCTAGTTTTAATTTAAAAACAAAACAAACAAGAAATACAGCTTCTCCAAGCCCATTATGAATGTGGACATGTCTAGACCCTCATTGCTAGCTCACATGGGAAGAACAGCTGTGGGGAAGTCACATAGAGGAGATATTTTGAGAGCGGGGACTCCAATGAGGACAGGAGAAAGGCAAGTTAAATATGTGAATGCGTTATGAGATGGTTACCTAAACAGTGATTACTACTTACCTAGTTATGGATCCAGAGACTCTTACACATGAAAGGATGGCATCTATCCACCATCTTCAACCCCTTGAATACATCATTGCCAACTGGTTATTCAACCGGTCACTTAAATGTCCATAGGGACAGGACACACACTACCACCCAAAGGAGTTACTTTCTGCTCTAGAAAGCTCTCCACTGCTAAAAAGATAACATAAATGTACCACCTTTCCCAATTTCATTCTCTCCTTGGAGCTGGAACTCTCTAGCTCCTGGGGATGAGGGATGGGTGGACAGTGTGCATGTCTAGGCTGGAGAACCCAAAGCTAAGGTGGTTTTCAGAAACATGAATGTTGAAGTCCCTCTCTACCCCCTAACATATGGCAACATCCATTGGCACTGTGGCTACTTGTCTAAGTTGGGGTTGCCATGACAGACAGGTTGGCTTAAGCAACAAACATTTCTTTCTTACAATTCTGGAGGCTAGGAAGTTTGAGATTGGGATGCCAACAAGATTAGGCCCTGGCGAGAGTCCCTCTTCTTGCTCTCTTCACACAGTGGAGGGAGAGAGTTACATCGGTTCTCTTCATCCCCTTGTAAGGGCACCAGTCCCATCCTGGGGGCTCCACCCTATGACCTCACCCAAATCTAACCACTTCTCAAAGGCCCCACTTTATAATACCATCACACTGGGATGAAGTCTTCAGCATAAGAATGAGGAGGACACAAATGTGGAGTCTATAACATTGCTGTGTGTACTGAGGAATCACTGTATGCTGAAAAAAATTAGCATGTAATAACTGAGCAATTAGATACTAATTAGCAATTATATACTAAGTGGGCATAATTATTACCCCCATTTTACAGATGAGGAAATTCAGGCTGGCAAGCTTTGGTAATTTGCCCAAAGTTTGCTCAGTGAGTAAGTGGCAGAGTTGTCAAGGTTCAAAGTCCATGCTGATGACCCACAACACACAGTCCCAGCTTGAGTGTTTGCCAGGCCTGAGCCCCCTACATCTCTCCAGACTAGCCTCGTCCTCTTTGCCTTGCAAGAAGCCCGATGTGTCCTGCATTCTCCGGCCACAGGAGAACCAGGCCAGAACAGGGTCCTCCCTGGGCATCTCTCTCTCTCTATGCTAGAGCTGCTATAGACTGTTCAGAGCGAAGGAGAGTCTGGATGGCACAGACTGTGGCCACGCTTTTGTGGTCCTGCCTCAACGAGTGGCTGCCTCAGAAGATGCAAGGCAGAGAGGTAGACACAGACAGCAGATTCAGAAGCAGCTGCTCCAAGCACCTTCCCCCTGGAGGAGAAGCCATCATTTTTTTTTAATACATAAAAAACCCAAAGGAAAAACCAACATCATGAGAGGCATTCTGTGTTCTGCTCTCAGAGATTTGAAGCTCCCCACCTCCCTCTTTCTCTCCCTTCCTCCCTCTCTCTCTCTCTCTCTGTCACACACACACACACACACACACACACACACACACACACTTTCCCCAGCCTCCTCCACCACTGGCTTCCCTCCTTTCTCTGAAGCTTGTTTGTGAAGCTCAGCCTAGCAAGGCTGTCTTCTGGATGTCTAGACTCAGTATCAATGGCAACATCAAAGAAATGTATTCTTTTCATATGCTTGTCTGCTTGTGTCTAAACCAAAAATAATGATTTTCTCCTAAATGAATAGATCTTTGCTTTTTCCTCCCTCCCCTCCCCCCCATTAAAGGGGTGCCGCCAGCAGTTTGCTTGTACTGGATCAGGCTACACCCCATGACAACTCAGCAGATTGTTTGTTCGTCCTGGAACAAACCCCTGCTTTGCTTTCATGTGAATTTGTGCCTGGATGATTTGCCGGAGCTGTGTGGCATATCACACCGGGGGGAAGAAGAGTGAGGCTTATTAGTGGGGTCAGTAGGAGGGGCTGAGGCCCTGAGAGCTCCATCTCTCCTCCCACAAGTATTCCCTGAGCATCTACTATGTGCTTCGCCCTCTGAGTGAGTGTGATTGTCATCAGGCGAGACGTACGTGTCTCTCCCCTGAGAGCAAAGACAGTACCTAGCACAGCATATGACACAGAGGAACTATTTGTCAAAAAATGGGTCTTGGTTCTTAGTATATGGTAGATTGCATAAAGCATCACAATACCCTGCAGCATCATCCATCAGAAACAAGTCATCAGGGACACCTGGGTGGCTCAGTCAGTTAAGAATCTGACTCTTGATTTCAGCTCCGGTCAGGATCTCAGGGTTGTGGGATCGATCCTGGTATCAGGCTCCAAGCTCAATATGGAGTGTGCTTGAGGTTCTCTCTCTCTCTCTCTCTCTCTCTCTCTCTCTCTCCCTGCCCCTCCTGCTCATGCTTTCTCTCTCTCTCAAATAAATAAATAAATCTAGGTAAGAAGAAAGGAAGGAAGGAAAGAAGGAAGGAAAGAAGAAATGGAAGTCATTGATTTTCCCTACCCGGTGGATCTTGTTTTACTCTGATCAATGGAATACAATGAAAGTGATGTGTGATTTCCAAGCTTAAACTTAAAGAGGCCTGGCATCTTCTACTCCTTCCCCTTTCCTGCTCTTGGAACCCTGAGCTGTCATATGAAGGAGTCCAGACTGGCCTGCAAGATGATGAGCAACAGGTATCACCCACGTCATTGCAGCTGACAGCCAGCTGGCTTCCGGAGGCAGCAGCACCTAGCTAACTGGCAGCTGAGTTTAGACACATTTGTAAGCACAGCTAACGTCTGGCCCAGACCCAGCCAAGATCAGCTGACTCTGACCCAGCTTACCTAAGAACTCTTTAGATAAGCCTGGTCCAAAATGCTAACCCACAAAATTGGGGCCTCAAGAAATCATTATTAAATTTTTTATAGAATATTTTGAAAATACATAATACTACTGTTAACATTCTAAATTCTTTGTTTCATGCTTGTGTGGATAAACTACTTTTTTAAAAAAGGGGATTCATGTTCTATACCCTGAATTATATCCTATTTTTCAACTTAATGAATTGTGAACATTTTTTGTTACAATAGAATACTATTTTGCGATATTATTTTTGTTAGCTGTATATATTGTATTGCATTGTTATAATTTATTCAAACAATCCCCTATGGATGGGCAGTCCCATGGTTTTTACCTTTTGATGTCTCAAAATAATACTGTGATGAGTGTACTCACAGAAATACCTTGGCCTATATCTCTGATTACTTCCTTAGGACAAATTATTTTTAAATGGAAATGTGGTATTAAAGAAAATCTCCATTTTCAAGACTTTGGATTATAGTGTCACGTTGCTTTACAAAAGCATTTCTCAGACTTTCTGGTCTCAGGGTCCATACTCCTCAAAATTATTAAGGATCCCAAAGAGTTTGTATTTATATGGGTTATTTCTATCAATACTATTTTAGAAATTAAAACACAGAGGTTCTTAGTATATTAATTCACTTGGGGCACCTGGGTAGTTAAATGTCTACCTTCAGCTCAGGTCATGATCCTAGAGTCCTTGGATAGAGCCCCATGTCAGGCTCCCTTCACAATGAGGAGCCTGCTTCTCTCTCTGGCTCCTCACCCCATGCTCTCTCTCTCTCAAACAAATAAAATCTTTTTAAAAAATTAATTCACTTAAAATAAAAGATATATTTATTAAATGTTAATATAAATAATATATTCAATGAAAAATAATTATTTTGCAAAATGAAAAATGTTTAGTAAGAAAAGTGGCATTGTTTTACATTTTTGCAAATCTCATTAATATGTGACTTAATAAAAGATGCTAGATTCTCATACCTGCTTCTGCATCAGTATGTTTTAATATCACAGATGATGGATCTTCCAGAAAACGCCATGATACACCAGTAAGAAAATGAGCATAAAGAGGGAGAATAAATCTAGTATTATTTTGAATATAGTTTTGATCTTCTGGCCATTCTGAAGGGGCCTCAGAAAGCCCTAGGGATCCCTGAAACATTACCTTTAAAGAAAGAGAAAAAAATTATTGATGTGTTAAGCAAAAAGTAGGATCTCTTTGTTGCTTTAAAAAAAAACACTTTTGTTGAGATATAAATTACGGACTATCAAGTTTACCCGTTTGATGTGTAAAAATTATTGTTTTAAACTACTAAGTTTCAGAGTTGTTTGTTACACAGCCAAACTAACTGATATAAATTATGTATGAATATTGACAGTGAAAGAGACATTGAATAATATATGAAATAAATAGCTGCTGTACAGTCAAGACAGCTAAATCAATAAAGGGCATTATTATTGTTATTGTTACTATTTGTAACAGTCAAATATTTATCGAGTTCCTGCTATAAGCGTTCATTATTCTCTAGCTCATTCAGCTTGCTCAATAACTAACCCATGAGGAGGGGTTTATTAGCTCAGTTTCTGTCCCCCCAGATTTTAAGAAATTACCGTCCACCACAGAGGTGCTATGAAGGAGCCAAAAGAATTAGATGACACATCTCTGCCCACAAAGAATTGGCAAGAGGTACAAATGTGGAACATCTAAAGAACACCATTCAATTACTTAAAAAAAAAAGACTTTATTTATTTGAGAAAGACAGAGAGAGGGAGTGCACGCTCACGTGTGCAAGAGCAGGTGAAGGGGAAGAAGGGGGAGAGAGAAGCGGATTCCCTGCTGAGCAGGGAGCCCAACTCGGGGTTTAATCCCATGACCCCAGGATCATGACCTGAGCCTAAGGCACATGCTTAACTGACTGAGCCACCCAGGCGCCCCCACCACTCATTCATTCTCAAGCATTTGTTGCACAAGGCCCTGTACTAGACTCTGGCCAAGACAGAGACCATGCTTGGATTCTCCCATTCCCAACCCACCTGCTCCCGTCTTAACGGGTCTGTCTGGTGATGGTCTGCTGGCATCAATGCTGAATCTCACAACACAGAGAATCCAAGAAAATAAAGATCAGTGAGGTTGGGGTGACTGTAGGCAGTTTCACATGGGAGGTAGGAGTGCTGGCTGCAGTTGAGTTCTGAGGGGAGAAATGGTATTTTTTTAGGGAGCACAGAGAAGCAATAGTGAGGGGCATGGGTGCTGGAGAGAAGGAGACTAGAGGGTGCACTTGGGTGGCTCCATCAGTTAAACCCCTGACTCTGGATTCAGTTCAGATCACGATCTCAGGGTCATGAAATTGAGCCCCACATGGGGCCACATTGGGCTTAGCATTCCACCTGCAGTCTTCATGCCTCCTTCCCCCTCTGCTCCCTACCCTACTCACACTCTCTTGCTCTCTCTATATATCAAATAAGTAAATAAATAAAATCTTTTTTAGAAAAGGGAGGCTGAGGAGATAACATTAGGGGAGAGAGAGACCATGCAGCCAGCTAAGGTGGGGCTGCTTGGATATCCGAAGATCTAAACATTTCAAGATTTTAATTATGCATTCATGAGAGACACACAGAAAGAGGCAGAGACATAGGCAGAGGGAGAAGCAGGCTCCCCGTGGGGAGCCGGATGCAGGATTAATCTCCCCAGGATCACGCCCTGAGCCAAAGGCAGACGCTCAACCACTGAGCCACCCAGGCATCCCTAAACATTTCAATAGAATAGTCCAGAGACAGCAAATATGAGGTATACCTGCTGCCACTTCCTTGTTCTGAATGGTAGACACTATTAATCAACCACCTCCTGCCAAGCCTGGACTTTTTCCAAGCTGGTGCCCCAGACAGCCACAACTAAGCAATCAGAGTTTGCATACATGATGAACCCTACTTGCCATTGCTAGAATAGTCATCCTTTCTCCTAGGACAAAAGACAAAAATATTCAGCTGGCTGTGGATAAGGTGAATCATATAGTATAAAAGAGAACCAGTTCCTGAGCCAGACTTCCTGATGTTGCGTCCTAGTTTCTTCACATACTAGCTGTGGGAATTTTTGCAAGGTATTTAATCTCTCTGTTCCTCGGTTTCCATGTCTGTAAAATAGGATGAAAAGTGCTGCTAAGAGGCTTAAACAAGATGAGACGGTCAAAGCACTTAGATCAGTGCCCAACACATCACTATTTTATTCTAATGTTCATATTCCTGATTTCTTAATATTTCTCCATCATAACAATCAGCCAACCTCCAAATGGATCAAGATGAGAAAATAGACTTAGTAGAGGTGGGTAAAGCATGTGAATATGATGAGCTTTGCACAGTAGACAAGGACAGAGCCCATGACTCCAAGCAGCCTCTGGGAAGAAAAATCATTACAAACCACATGGACCTCTAGAAGAGTGTCCCCAAGCACACACCCAGCAAAGAGGTTGGGCATGTTAGCTCAACATCCAGGGGCGGCAAATGGATATGTTCTCTCCTCTAGGATTTTCAGAAGTTCTCATACTCTCGTACTCTCTTAAGAGTACAGATGCCATGATTCCAGACTCCATAATGGGAAGTTAGAGAGAATCAAGAAGCAGGAGTGCAAGCTCTCCATTGTATGCAGAAGTCTTTCACATCAATAAGAAAATAGTCTGTAAGGCAGTAGAAAAGTAGGCAAAGGCTTAACTAGGACGTTCCTTGGAGAAACACTAATAAGCTCTTCAATAAATGAAACTATTCTCACAATAGGAGAAAAACTGTCTTGAGATACTGTTGTTTACCCATGAGATGGGCAAAGAAATAAAAATGTGATTGTACAGTGTCGGAGAGTGCAAGAGGAAACAGGTGCTCTCGTGTATTGATGATGGAGAGGAAAACAGTAAAATTTTGTATTGATCAACTTGCCAACGTCTATCAAAATTACAAGCACATTGCCCATTATCAGCAATACCAGAATTGCACAGTGTGAAGTGACACATAGGCACAATTATGTGGCATTATGTGTGTTGGCTAAAGATTAGAAACAACTAATCAACAGAGACTTGTTAAATAAACTATGATATATCTACAAAATGGAATAATACGCATCCATAAAGATAAATTAAGAAAGATCTTACATGCAGAAATGGGACTGTATACAAGATATATTGATAAGTACCTCTGAAGATTTATTTATTTATTTTAGAGGAGGGGGAGGAACAGAGGGAGAGAGAGAGAGAGAAACTAAGCAGATTGTGCGCTGAGCACAGAGCCTGATGTGGAGCTTGATCCGATGACCCCAAGATCATGACCTGAGCTGAAACCAAGAGTTGGACACTTCACCAACTGTGCCACCCAGGTGCCCCATATTGATAAGCTTTTTTTAAAAGCAATATGTACAATACCACTTAGAGCATGCTGTTACTTTTCTTTTAAAAAGGAAGAGGAAATATATTTGCCTGTTCTTAGAGGCCAGCTCTGAAGGATACCATCAAGTTGAGCAATTGTCAACAACCTGCAAACAACCACCGATGTAGGCATCACAGTCCCGATTTGTAGATAGGGAAACTGAGACCCAAGGAGCTTAAGTGATGTAGCCAGGGTCACACAACTTGTGTGTGCGTGAGCTGGGATTTGAACCCAGGGCAGTCTAATTCCAAAACTTCTGCCTTTAGCCACCTTGCTCAATGCCATAGCCCTGAGGCCTGTTTGTATAAAGAAGTAAGATTTTCAAGAGAAGGATGCATGTTCGCTTGTCCTGTGTGAAGCTGAATGCATTTGGCAGAAAACTAAATAACATGGGCCCTGGCCCTCAGTGAGATGAGAAGGTCAAAATCATGGCCTCAGACATTTTTCTCCAAATTGCTGAATTGAAAGGGTGAGGGCTCTCAAAACACAGCTATCCAAGCTCTTGAAAATGACCAGGAAGTAGGCGCTAACTTGGCTAACAGGTCTGCAAACCAATAACTGTGGAGTAGCTACTCTGTATCTCTATTTTAAGACCTAGTCTTGGGATCCCTGGGTGGCGCAGCGGTTTAGCGCCTGCCTTTGGCCCAGGGCGCGATCCTGGCAGACCTGGGATAGAATCCCTCATCGGGCTCTTGGTGCATGGAGCCTGCTTCTCCCTCTGCCTATGTCTCTGCCTCTCTCTCTCTCTCTGTGACTATCCTAAATAAAAAAAATTAAAAAAAAAAAAAGACCTAGTTTTAGGTCACCGGGTCCAATCTGGAGGGAGGCATCTCTGAGTCGGATGGTGCATCCATCACAGTTCTTAGGTGCAAACACCAGCACCCACCCTAGCTGGTGTCAGGGAAAGAGAAATTGATTGGGACTATTACACAAACCACAAACACCACAGGTCAGGGAGTCAGACTTGGAAGAGGCAGCGCATTAACGGTGCCCAGTAGAGATACTCCTGCCACCCACATAGGCACCTCAGTTCACGCCGAAGTGTGCCCTGCATGGACATCACCACCAGGACCTGCTGCCCCTGAGAGCTCTGCCTCCACCACGGAATGATGAGCCGCAAGCGGTGTCTGTCACCTAATACTGCTCTGCCAGTGGAAGACTTGAGCAGGCGTGTCTGATTGTGGAGTCCAGGTCACATGACACCACCATAGCTGCAAGGGAGGCTGGAAAAGTGACCCGCAGGTGGGTTGAGGGGAACTCGTAATGCGGACAGCTCTCCCAACGTGGAAAGGGCAGTCTTCAACATGACAAACAGAAGGAATCCTAAAGCCCACACTCAGCCTGACACTTTCAATCACCAGATGAAGTAAGGAGACCCAGAGAGGGACAGGGATTGGCTCGGGATCACACAGAGGCTGATCGCAAGGATCAAGAATCTTCATCTTGGCTGACCTCTCGGCTAGTGTCTTCTGGTTATTCACAATGTCTCATTCATTCCTTCAGCAAGTGTTTAGTGGAGGCCTATGCTGGGGAGGCCTCTCAAAAGCACAGCTACCCCAGTAACAGCTGTGCTCAGTCGGACCGGGATGCAGTTCAAATGTGCAGTCCTGCTCCCAAGAAGCTTACTTATGGCAGGGAGGACCGTGGGTATGGGAGCCAACCAGTGTTATGTGCTAAGCAGCCTCCTCCCTGCCACCTGGCCGTATCCTGTGATCACTGAACACACAGCTCGAAGTCCCCTCCTCTGGGGAACCTTCCTTCGCCAGCTCAGCCTGCAGCCGTCACTCCACACGAGCCGTCCCATCTTCAACTAGCATCTACTGAATGCCAGGCGTGCTCTTCATGAGACGCATGTGGAAACCACTGAGGTGCTTAACGCATCTACAGAGGCCACGGTGGCCCAGAAAGGGACCCTACCCCTTAGGGTCTGAAACCTTTCCCCAGAGGAGATGCTGCTCGAGTTGACCCTGGAGAGACAGGGAAGCATTTTCTAGGCAGACAAGGGTAGAAAGAGCCTTCTAAGCAGCGGGATCAGCACGAGAACGGTCATGGGCATGGGGAACAGCCTTTCATCAACACCGGCCACATGACCCTTAGGCGGACATGGTCCCGGCTGCAGGTGTGTCTTTCGAGACCCCCGGAGAGCAAGAGCCCCATCATATGCATGCTATAACCCCAATCGCTCCCCTGCACACGGGCCTCCCAGGTTCCTGCTCGTTATCCACACAGGACGTGATTTAAGCCTCACAGGACATGGCATTTTTCTTTCCTTTCCTGTTCATGTGAAACATGTCACCACATTTCCGTAGCCTCAATTGCTCTCTGGTGAAAATAAATAGATAAATAAATAATTTTTCACAAAACTAATTAGCAGAGAGGAAGATGCTAATATGTTTTGCCAACTGTATCTCTCCCCAGCTCACTCCCAGCTGGGCTGTGTGGAGCAGGCACCATCAGAGATAGCAGGTAGCTCCAAGTCGGGGGAGGGGGATGGGATGGGGGGACTAAGACTTTCCTCCACCTGCTAGCCAGGTGGACTCTGCTTTCAGGATGAAGGAGTTCTTTTGTTGGTGGAAAGGACTGTGGGGGGACAGACCCAGGTTTTGGAGCCAGATTTGGGATTTTCTTAGCCTCAGTGTTCCCATCTGCACAATGGGGTTTGCGGAAGACGCCAGTCTCTCGAGGTTGTTGTGAGGGCACATTGAGGTGATGGCCCAGGAGGCCAGGTAGTGTGATCTCCGTCTTACAGCCAAGGACCCTGAAGCCCGAGGTCACCTGATTGGTGAACTGGAATACATCTCCAGCCCGCCTACTTGAGTCTCCGTGATCTCACACGGTGCCATCCTCCTGCTTGGCAGAAGCCAGAACATCCTCTGAAACAGCTCTGAGGTCAGGTCTATGCTAGCAGGCAGCAGAGGAAAGCCAACCCCCCTCCCTCTGGGACAGGCTGGAGCATCCTGCCCTGAGCCAGCTTTGAGTGCAGTCCCAGGTTTTCCAACTAACCCTGAGAAATGGGGCCCACCTCTGGAATCAGGAGCTCTCAGGAAACCTGGGGTGTGGGTGACACGGGCGGGGAGGGTGGGGTGGGCTGCAGAGGGCTGCCTCTCTGCTCTCCCATTCTGGTGTTTTAGTATCTGGCTGGATGAGAGGGTGCCAGCATGGTGGAGCAGGTTCTTCCTGCTTTGGAAACCGGCAGGTACACATCCATCGCTTCGGTGACTGCTAGGGGAGGCTGAGGCAGGAAGGCTCTGACACCTGTTCACGCTGCTAGCAACAAAAAGTGCAGTGCCACTGCGCTGAACATGGACACACACCTGTCAGAGGAAAATCCTCAGCAAGTCCCACACTCAGATGAGGAAACCAAGGCCCGGAGAGGTGGAGGGCCTTGCCCAGGGTCACACAGCTGGTGAGTAGCAGAGCCAGGTAAACCCAGGTGGGTCTGACTGCAAAGCTGGCACTGCTTCCTCGGCGGCAGACAGCCTCCCCACGGGTCACCCCTTGATCACCAGATAGGCTAGCAAAAGGCCCAGGGATTACGCGCCTGGGATGGCAAGGGTGGCATGTGAACAAGGTTACTCGCCGCAGCGCTGTTTGGAACAGCGAAACCTTCTAGATGTCCACCCAAAAGGAGCTGAGTCATCCATGGTATGCCCATACTATGGAACTATGTGCACATTTTATTTTTTTTAAGATTGTATTTATTTATTCATGAGAGACACACACACACAGAGAGAGAGAGAGAGAGAGAGGCAGAGACACAGGCAGAGGGAGAAGCAAGCTCCATCCAGGGAGCCCGACGCGGGACTCGATCCCAGGACTCCAGGATCACGCCCTGGGCCAAAGGCAGGCGCTGAACCGCTGAGCCACCCAGGGATCCCCTTATGTGCACATTTTAAAACAACTAGGAAGCCCTCTGTGTGTTTAAATGGGAGGATTCCTATGGGGCACCTGGGTGGCTCAGTCGGGTAAGCGTCCGATCCTGGTTACGACCTCAGGGTTGTGTGATCCAGCCCCACGTCGGGCTCTGAGCTCAGCGAGAAGTCTGCCAAAGTTTCTCTCTCCCTGTCCCTCTGCCCCTCCCTGCGCTCATGCTATTTCTCTCTCTCAAATAAGTAAATAAATCTTTAAATGGAAGGATTTCTAGGATTTACTGTTCAATGGGGGAAAAAAAAACAAAGTGTGGAACAGTGTGTTAATATGCTAATTTGGTTTACAAATAGGGAAAACTATCACCTCTGTTTGCATTTGCTTGAACACGTGAACACGCCAAAACAACTTCTGGAAGGGTGAGTGAGAAACTCAGGTGGTTTCCTGGGGTGGCTGTGAAGCAGGACTAAGTCTGTAAGTAGGATGGGAACGCAGAGGGAAACTTTGCTTTTTCACCATTCTGTAGCTTTCTGCCTGTTTCCTTAGATCTTTATTTTGGAATAATTATAGACTGATAAGAAGTTCCAGGGGATTCTTGGGTGGCTCAGCGGTTGAGCGCCTGCCTTTGGCCCAGGGCGCGATCCTGGAGTCCCGGGATCGAGTCCCACGTCGGGCTCCCGGCATGGAGCCTGCTTCTCCCTCCTCCTGTGTCTCTGCGTCTCTCTCTCTTTATGTCTATCATAAATAAATAAATAAATAAATAAATAAATAAATAAATAAATAAATAAATCTTAAAAAAAAAAACCAGAGAAGTTCAAAAACAATGCAGACAAGTCCTGGGCACCTTATTTTTTTTCCTGCCTTTTTTTCTTTCTTTTCTTTCCTTTCTTTCCCTTTTCTTTAATTTCTCCCACGCCCCTGCCCCAGGAACCTTTTACTCACCGTAAACCCCATTGTGCAAATGGGAACACTGAGGCTCACTTTCCCGAATGATAATGTCTTACAGGCAGCACATTATCAGGAGCAGCAGATTGCACTTTTTTTCTCTCTGGCAATCTTTTTTTTTTTTTACACTTGATTTTTTTAAATTGCAGTAATAAAATTCACATAACAAAAAAACTTACCATCTTTACTGTTAACAGTACAGGTCAGCGGGGTTAAACACATTGACATTGCTGTACACCTGCTGCCACCACTCATCCCCAGAACTCCTTTTGTCTCCTAAAACTGAAACTTTGGGGACACCTGGGTGACTCAGTCGGTTGAGTGTCAGAGTCTTGATTTCGGCTCAGGTCGTGATCTCAGGGTCGTGAGATGGAGCCCCTTGTGGGGCTCTGTGCTCAGTGCAAAGTCTGCTCGGGATTCTCTCTCTCTCTCCTTCTGCCTCTGCTCACACTCTCTCTTGCTCGCTCTCTCTCTCTAAAATAAAGTCTTTAAAAAAAATCCTGAAACTGCCCCCATTAAACACTAACTCCCGAGTCCATCACTGTCTGAAACCACTGTTCCACCCTCTGCCTCTATGAATTTGACAGATAAGTGGAATCAAACACTTTGTGCTTTTGCGACCCCTTTATCTCAGCATAAAGTTTCATCCACGTTGAAGCCTATGTCAGGACCTCCTTCCTTTTCAAAGCTGAGTAATATTCCTTTATATGGATGTGCAGCCATACACTTTGTCCGTCCACCCACTGGTGGACACTTTGGGTGGCTTCCACCTCTCGGCCATTGTGGCTAAGGCCTCTATGAACACGATGTCCAAATATTCTTTGGGTCCTTCCTGTCAGTCCTTTGGGATGTATCTCCACAAGTGGAATTGGTGGATCGTGTTTAAGGTTTTGAGGAACCATCGTACTGTTTCTTACAGCAGCTGCACCATATTATATTCTCACCAGCCATGCACAAGGCTTCCACGCCAACCCTTGCAATTTCCTGGGGTTTGTTGACAGTAACCATCCTAGTGGGTAGGACATGGTATCTCGCTGTGACTTCTTCAGTTTTGCACACACAAAAACTATTCCTGGTGCATCATGGAGGTGGCCCAGGGAAGACGCAGAACCAAGGACTTTGCTGAGAGGCTCAGCCACCGAGGTCCCTGTGAGGCTCAACTAGAGGAGGGCTGATGTGAGGGCACCGCTGAGGGTGACAGACTGATCCACAGGACAGAGGAGGACTCTGGTGGGGAGGAAGGCGGGGAGAATGTTCAAGTTCTTTTTTTTTTTTTCTTTTTGAGGGTTCATGTTCTTAAGGGGCGGAGGTGCCACCTCTCCTGGACCCTGTGAATGAGTGAGGGAGGGGGGTTGCCACTCCTTTGGCTGCTGATCCCCAGCGCACTACTTAGCCACCACTGCCCTGCGTTAGGAAGGGACACTCAATACTGCATCACCCAACTAACCAGGGGAAACCAAGGAAGGATGGGCCAAGCAGAAGGCAACTCTTATCAAAGCTTCTCCCTCTCCCCTTTGCCACCTACTGATTCTACTTGCTAAATAGCCCAAGAATCCACCTGTTCCTCTCCATTCTCTTGCCACTTCCTTAGCCCAAGCCACCTGCATCTCATCTAGGTTATGACAACAACCTCCAGATAGAGCCTCCCTGCCTCCACCCTCATCCCTGCCAATCCCCAGTCCAAGTATTACCCCACATGTACCCAGTACTCATTTGCTTAAAAGACATAGATGGTTCCCATTGTTCTCAATATAAAACTCAAATCCCTCAACCTGACTTACAAGTACCCCTACAACCTGGCCAGCCTTCCAGAACCTTCTCGCTCAGCACCTAGAGCTCTTAGGTGTCCAATTAAATGTCCTTATCCCTCTTCCTCTTGAACTCTGGCTCCAGTTCTTCTGATCTTTGCTCAGTTCATCAGGAGACCCATGCTTTGCCTCAGCTGTTCTCTCTCCACCCCCACTCATTCTGTCCTGCTAAGCGACGCCCAGTCTCCCCAGATGTCAGCTTAAATATCCCCTCCCAGGAAGGCCACAAATCCTCCCAGCTGCCCACTGTGTCTCACCACGCGATGCTCAGGGCCCCTGTCTGTCACTGCGTGTTTAATGCCTGTCTGCCCTGCTCGGTGCTAACAGAGGTGAGTCCTGCCTTGTACATTAGCACGCATCCTGTCATCTCTCCCTGAATGTCTGTGGAGTGGGTGGTGGCGTGGGGAGATAACCAGAAAGACCCCATCCTCCAGAAGATAGAGCATAGGCCCTTGGCTCTGCTCCCCTGTCTTACTACTGAACCAGCCCTGTGCAGATAGACAATAACATTTGGAAAACAGTGCAATGTCTCCTGATGCAAAATCCTGGGGTTCATTCTACACGAAGGGTGCCACTGAGCCCCGCTAACACAGGGCTGCCCATGTGAGGCTGCCCCGGCTGCCCCCAGAAAGACGATAGTTGGCTGCTGAGGGTAGAGTAGGAAGGAGGCCTGGCTCTCTTGGCTGGACCGAGAGCTGCCCCCTCCCCTTCTGGGAAGGGCAAAAAGGAAAAGACGAGAACCCCTCTCAGCATTTGCCCAGCTGGAGTTTGCAGGTAACAGAAAGGGAGCAAGGAGGGTGGCATCCCCTTCCTTGGGGAGGCTGGGCTGAAGGCTTGATGATGGAGGCTCCCTAAGAAGAAAGGATCCCCAAAAGGCCTCTTTGGGGGGTCAGGGGTGAGTCCCTCCTCTTGTGCAGAATGTGGGCAGTGCCTTGAGCTCAGTAGGTCTTTGCTGTTGAGCCTCCTTCAGGGAGATGTTTTGGGGGGCCCTCCCCCATGGCTCACCCTGTTGTCTGGGATGATGCAGGGCCCCCAGAGGAGAGGGTCAGGCTTGCTCCCCAGTCATCATGTGGGGGCTCTGAGAGCTGTGGCCCTGCGAACTCCCAGGCCCTGGCCCCCTGTCTCCCAACCACGTAGGCAGAGGAGACCCGTGTGGTCAGAGTTCCACATCTGAATTCCCTGATTGCTCAACAGGCTTTCTAGGAACAGCCTTCAAAACAGAAAAGTGGGGACCCCGCCAGCCCCAGAGAAGCAAGAAAGGGAAAGAGGGCAGGAAGAAACAACTGAGTCTGATAGCGGCCCGCTGAGCACAGATTCCACAAGGACCTGCAGTTGGACCCCGGGCAGCACCCAGGAGCCCTGGGCAAGCCCTGGGAGGGAGTGGCTTGCGCTCCAGAACCCAATGGCTGGCTTCGAACACGGTCCCTGCCCTGGGGAAGCTGTGTGCCTTGAGGAAAATTGCTCAGCACTCCTGGGCTTCAGCCTCCTGTGTCTAAAATGGGGATGCTAGCCCTCAAAGTGAGTTGTTGGGTTGCCAGGGATGCTTAGAAAAACGGCTGACTCACAGAAAGCACTCAGCACCGCCTGCCATTGTGTCCACTCTCCAGACGCCAATTGACTCTTGGGCCTCAATTTGTTCAGCTATAGGATAAAAGGGTTGGATCAAATGGTCTCGGAGTTGCCCTCCAGCTCTGGGATTAGTAACCCTGCGTACATCAGTCGGGTTATTTTGGTTGCATGCAGCAGACTTGCATCTCAGGCTGAACCCTGCAGAAAAGGATTAAGGGATGAAGAGGGGGTGGCGTGCTCCCAGAACTGAGGATAGGCGCTAGAACCAGGGAGGGGATCCGAAGGCAGGGCAGTGACACCTTCAAAGGCCTTCTCCAGAAGACCAGCACCAGGAGGGGTTCATGTGCTGGCATCAACCTCTGGAGAACCCCCCATTCCTTGACCCGCAGAGGGCAGGGCTCCGGATCGACAGGCCTGCCTGGCTGCATCCGGGGGAGACCACGTCCTCAGGAGGTGACAGGGTGCTACAGCCCACGGGAAGGGGAGCCAAGGCCATAGAGGTGAAACCAGATGCCATCGCCCCACCCCACCCCAGCCTGGGCGATGTGACCGAGGAATAGAAGCCTTGACTTCTGCCTCCACCAAAAACCAGGAACACACCTAGAAAAACCAGGCATGGTTGCTGTTGAGAGCTTTGAGATGCTGTCTTTTCCAGCCGTCACGATCCCTGGGCGTGGGTTTTCCCTCGTCTCCAGAAAGTCTGTCTTGGAGGATCCCACCTGCTTTCCAGACTGGTAAAGGGAGGTTGGCAGCACCTTGCCACAAAGAAGCAAGACTAACTTTGGTGACCCTTGGCTTCTTCGCCCGTGAAACAAAGGTAATTCTAACACCAGCTTCCTCAAGGCTGTCGTGAGGCTTGAGGAGTTGATAATTCACTCTACGAACACCGACTGAGCACCTACCTCAGTGTGTTGGTCACTATTCTGGATGCTCGAGATAAAGCAGTGATCAAAATAGACACCTGCCTTCATGTTGTTTCCATTCCGGGGAACACGTGCAGAGCTACCACCATGATGTGGGGGCTCTAATTATTGCTAAAGTGTGAATGACTTTCACCTCCTCGAGCATGCCTACAGCAGCAGCAGCATGCTCGGCTGGCAGCTCCAGGCCACTTCTGTTGGGATGCATCCATGAGGACTGTTCGCAAAGATTCCATTTCTCTTCCTCCTGGGCACGTGTGATCCGTTTTGGCCAATGCAACAGGAGCAGAAGGACCGGGTGCCCAGGGTGGAAGCGTTAAGAGCAGTACAGCTCTCCGTGTCTCCTCCATGCAGCCGCGGTTCTCATGGATGCATGTGACCAGATAGGGTCCTGCAGGCCTGGCCTCATCAAGTGTCCTCCATGAGGGCATTGCAAGTGGGCACGTGGCTGGTGACCGTAGCATAGCCGAGCACGGACTGCTGGGTAAACTGGCCTTCCTCACTGAGCCCCGTCAGAGAACCCCGTAGTCTAGTCTCTGTAGCTGTGTCTTAGCAGGTCCACGGGAAGCGAACACACAGGTCATCAAGCAGAGAAGGCAAAGGTAGAAACTCTCTGCCTTGTTTCCTCACTCTGTCAGTGGGGGGTACGTTGGACACTTGCCACAAGGACGACCCCAGCTTCACCAGCACCGGCTCTAGGGTGTCCCATGACTGCAGGTCCCAGCACAGCCTGGGATGCACACACCCACCCACCCCCACCCCCAGCCCACTGCTGTCTCCACCCTCTTGTCCCTGTGGGGCTGGAAGGACAGCAATGAGGGTTTAGGGTCAACCACTGAAGCCACAGCAGGTGGAAGCCAGGCCTGCAAAGAGAAGCAGGCCCTGGAGACGGAGCAGGATGGGGAATGACACCCCGACTTCTCCATCCTTCGGGTGGTCCAGGATCCCCCAGAGCCTCCCATTGGCAGAATGAGTGGGGAGCCAGGGAAACACAGCCATACAAGGCAGGGGAAGAGCAAGGAGTGTGTGTAAGGCAAACAGGCTCCCCCCTTAGGACACCCACTTCCCCGTACATAACTCTCTTGGCCAGAGGCTGCTTTTTCTCCTGCATCTCACTGGCCCAGGGCATGGGGCTACGCTGCCCGCCTTCCCTTTCACTGTCCCTCTTGGTCGACAACACGGTTGACTCGATATTCATCCCTTTCTTCCTTACTTGCCTCCAATCTTGGTACCAGGAAAATTTAAAACTCACTTTCCCAGCATCCTCACAGCTACGAATGGCCATTAACTTATAAGTAGAAGCTTCAAAGAATGATGCTTTTTTTTTTTTTTTTTTTCTGTCTTGATTAAAGGGAACAGAAGCATGGTTGTGGCCACCTCTTTCCCTTTCTTCTTTGCCTGGAATGCCATGAAAATGTCTGGAGCTGCAGCAGCCATTTTGCAGCCATGGGGGTGGGGGTGGGGGTGGGGGAGCCACTACATGGAGGATGGCGAAGCAGAAAGAAAGATCCTAGATTGCTAGCGACACTTTTCAGATGTTAAACCAGACCAAAGTGTCTGGCCTCCAGACTTCTCAGTGCGTGGGACCATTAAGGCCTTTCCTTTATTGCTTAAGTCACTGCTAGGCTTCTATCCCTCGCCTGACGAAAGCACTCCTAAAACAGATAGGGGCAACGTCACCTCTCCAGCTCCGAGAGCCAGGATCCCAGGAGTAAAATTCACTCTGTACTTCCTCACCCTTCATGTCTCATAAGTCACAGAGTCCTGGAGATTTTATCTCCCTGGTGTCATCCCGTCCTCTCCTTGCCATGCCTCTCCTTGCCACCGGTTTGGTAGGTCAGATTCTCCTGCTCCCCATCCTCTCCTCTGTCTCCAAGGCCTCACCCCATGGCAGCTGGAGGGATCTTTCTAAAATGCAGACACTGCACATTGGGTAGTGTCTCTGTGTGCCTTAGAGACCTGTGCGGCCTCCCCCTTGCCTGCAGAATGAAACCTAAACTGCTTAGCAAGGCAGGCACAGCCCTCGTGATTTGGCTCCCCCAAACCTCGGCTATTCTCCTCCTTGAGCCTCTGCTAAGAGTTGCCCACAGTCACATCTGGTGTCACAGCACGAGCCTTGGTGCCCCCCATCCCCGGCCCAGCGCAGGGGCCGCCCAGACCCCAGGGCTCATCACCCCTCCTGTCCCAGCCTCTTCCCCTCTTTGACCCCCTTCGTCCCCACCTCTGCTCCTGCGCCGGCTCGCTCTTTCTTTCTTTCTTCCTCCCTCACCAGAAAGCCATTCTTTGACAACAGGGCCGTGTGCGTGGTTCGTCTCTATATCCCCGGCGCCTGACACACCGCGGGGCCTTGATAAATGTGTGTGCAGGGAGAGTGAATGAGAGAGTGAGTGAATGAGGCCGCATCCAGGAACCTGTGAAGTCAGCTGCGGGGAGGACGGCGCGGCGATGACCTAAGTCTTTGAAAGCTGCCTAATAACCTGGCTTCCTGGAGCTTTGCCGGCTGGCCCCGGAGGAGGAGGACACCCTGCCCCCGTGTAGACAGAGCTGAGTCCTCTCCTCCCGAGTAAATGTTGTCTCCAGCCACCTGCCACCGGGGAAGCATCTTGGAGCATGATGTCCCCGTCGTCCGTCCCCCCCGCCCCTGCAACGTGTTATCATCCCTGGAAAGGTCCCCTTCCTCCTTCTCAGAGGGGGTGGGTGCTGGCTTGCAGCTTACGTGGCTCGTGGCTCGGGGACTGACACGGGCCCGTCGAGGATGGGAGAAGGAGAGTGGCAGGGTGAGCGCCCCGGCGTCCCCCTGGCGACACAGAGCGCCGTTTGTCCTGCTGGTGAATAAATGATCATCACGTGGATCACACAGGCCTCCTGTTACACAGCGACTCGGCGCCAAGTCTCCCAAGGCGTAGAAGAAGGCATAATCAAGAATTATGGGACCCGGTAAAATGAATATTGGAATCAATTAGCTCCCTTCAGATGAGAGCCGCTCATAGAACATTCATTATCTTAGCCCCGCTGTGCGTGGGTGTGTGTGTGTGTGTGTGAGTGTGTGTGTGTAGAGGGGAGACCTGCTTTCTTACAAGTGGCCGTTGTCACTCTCTGAAGAGCCTCCCACGCAGCCCCCTGCTTTCTCCCACGGCCATGCCCCTCTCCCAGGCGGGGGGTGGGGAGGAGATACAGAAGACAAGAGATCAAAGGAGCAGTTATTAACTCGGGCGACAGTCCCTGCCATGCCCGCGCCACCTCCGTGCGTGCATTTGGACGACGGGAGTAAGTTCTTCTCAGCTGCAGCTGTGGCGTCAATGCAATTTTAGGTTTCGCTCAGGAAACAGCAGTTCCTTAGCTGATGTATTAAATCAATTAGACGCCGGGGGCCTCAGAGGCCATGCCAGCGTCCCCGGAGCGCCGGTCGCGGGGACCGTGAATCACGCAAGTGGCAGGACGGTGGTGCTCAGTCAATTCCGAGTGACGCATCCCGAAAGCTCAAGACAGGGCATGGGAGGGGAAAATAACAAACAGACCCCGGCTAGCGTGTCCTGGGGACCAGACGGGATGGAGGAAGGGTCTGGAACAGAAGCAGCTGCTTTCTCTCTGCTGTTTCCTTCTTAGTTTAGTTCTATGGAAATCGCTGTCTGAGAAAGACTCTGATCGCTGCCTTGGAATAAACCCAAACCTGTTCCCACCCCTCCATCCCCCCCACCCCCTCCATCCCCCCCTCCTCCAAAGCCAGCACCTTCCCACCCAGACACCCCGCCCTCCCCGGCCTCCCAGCCCTGGCCTCCCTTCCCCAGCCCTCCGCCCAGGGCTCCACGCTCACACCAGCATCATCTCTCTGCAAGGAGATTTGCCATGTGGCTCAAACCCCGGCTTTTCAATTCCTTCCATGACTCCCACAGCTCTTAAGAAAAGATGCAGCTCTGGGTTTATCCCAGCCTCAGCTCCCACCCCGAGTGTCCACTCTCCCTCCCCGGGCAGGCCCGGGCTCCTGGGCTGTGCTTTGGTCCAGAAGGCTCTTCTCCGCTGTTCCCATCATTTTGGTCCCTGCCTCTTCACACCTCCCTCCGCCCAATCGGGGAATCCCTCATCCCCTGCCTTGCGGAGAGTTTGTCATCACCTGCTGACTTGTCCAGACATCTCTCCTCTTCGGTTGGGAGCTTTCCCAAAGGCAGACTCTCAGGCCTTTGTCTCTGTCTTTAGCTCAGTGCCCAGTATGGCAAATGCTTAATCAGTGAGTGTGCACAGATAAATGAAGGAGTAGGGCTTGTGACACAGGAAAATCTGTGTCTTCAGGCCCGGTGCCAGAGGGTGCAGGTGAGACGAGGCATGGACCAGATGGAGATGGGAGAGAAAGACAGGGCGAGGGAGGGACCCAGCATCGGGACCAGGGCTGGTGCCTTCACCTGCGTGTTGCTGCTCAGTTTGGCGACCATGTGAGGATGTATTTTTTTAAGTGGGTCTGGTCAGGATACAGCCCATCTCCGCAGGCAGATGGGAAACACCAGCTATGTCCCCCTCAGGCTGGTCCAAGGGGCCCCTTGGGGACTGTGGGCTAGAGGTCGGGATGGTGGCCAGTGGCACAGGGGGGAGAGATTGGCTTGACGGGCCAGAGACCTAGGTGCCAATTGTGACCTGTCACTAGCTACATGTTCCTAACCCTTTGGGCCTCCAGCTGCTCCTATAAAATCAGAACAGCATCCACCTGGTGGGTTTGTTGGGCATGTACCAGAGGACCTGGGGGTGCAATGGCTTGTAAATAAAATGGCATTGTCACCATGCTGATCAGGAACCCAGGTGACAAGACAAGATCTGGTTAGAAGAGCTGGAGAGGACAGTGGGAACTTATAATGACCAGAGCCTAGTAAGGGGTCCTTGAGCTCAGCCACAGGAGGTATGAACTCGGGCTCTTACCTCAAAGCCCGCATACAGATCTTACAGCGGGGGTCGAGCACGGGAAGCTTAGCTGAGTGTCCGTGCTTAGCCGCCACCTTCTAGAGCCCAGATTCTGGTTCTCCGCTGACCTCCCACTTGCCGGACCAGCTGCAATGCAGGTGCAGACATGAAGCCGGAGCCATCCTGAGAGCCTGGCCCATGCCCCCCTCACCCACCGCTCCTTCCTTCTCTTGCCCCTCCCAGGCCTCAGCCCGCCAGGAAGGGGCTCCAGAGCACACCCCAGGCTGGGGGCACCTGTCTGGCAGAGCCAGCTGCAGCCCGGCGTGGCCCGAGGAGGCCCCCAGCTCCACAGGGCTAGCTCTTCAGCAGTCTTGTGAAATTAACTCAATGCCTCTTTCCATTGGGGCTCACAATCCATCACAGTGCTCATTTCTGCTTTTTTATATCAGAAAATAATGGCAATTATGCCTTAAATAATCCATGTTTACAGTTTACATTTAATTTATGAAGGGATAGCAGCCCGGGGCTCCGCCTGTGATGATGGCTTTGTTTTCTGTTTGCCTTTTTCCCTGGGTGCCCTTGCCAGTTGGGAAGAGGATAGTGTCTGGAGGTTGGGGAAGCAGGGCCAGTCTGTAGAATTCTGACTACTTCTTTGAAGCAGGTCAAGAAATACTGAGGGATCCAGACCCAGCTGGGATAGGAACGAAGAGGGTGGCGTGAAGGGGAAGGCAAAGCCCCAGCAGAAAGGCCTCGCTCTCTTCCCAGGAGGCAGATCCTTCTCAGCCCACTGACTGGAGAAGTTGTGGTTTTGATCAGCGTGGCCCTGTTTTTGACAGGCCCTTTTCTACTCTGTCTGGTCAGTTTGATCAAAATATTGTCAGCCCCCTCTCAGAATGCTTCAGAGGCTCCCTGCAGCTCTCCAGATAAAAGTCAAGTTGCTTAGTTTTGCTCTGTAGTGCTTGGCTAATTTCACAGTACCTAACCTAGCTCTATGGTACTTAGCTCCTTATACCTCAATTAGCTCTGCAGTTCTTAGTTTAGCTCAGAGTGCTTAGTTCTATAGTACTTAGCTTAGTTCTATAGTACTTAGCTTAGTTCTGCAGTACTTGGCTTAGTTCTGCAGTACTTGGCTTAGTTCTGCAGTACTTGGCTTAGTTCTGCAGTACTTGGCTTCGTTCTATGGTACTTGACTTAGTTCTATAGTACATAGCTTAGTTAACTTAGTTCTACAGTATATAGATTAGTTCTAAAGTACTTGGCTTAGTTCCATGGTACTTAGCTTAACTCTAAAGTACTTAGCTTACCTCTATAGTCACTTAGCTTCATTCTAAAGTACTTAGTTCTACAGTACTTAGCTTAGTTCAGTGGTACTTGGCCTAGTTCTATAGTACTTAGCTTAGTTCTGTACTTGGCTTAGTTCTATGGTTCTTAGCTTAGTTTACGCTACTTCACTTAGCTCTGTAATGCCTAGTATAGTTCAGTGCTGCTTCTCTCACCTCCCCCTCAGGTGGTCATCTCTTCCCCCCATCTTGGACATCATTCCCCCACTAGCCAATCCTTCCAGTCCATCTTTCAAGGGACACCTTCCCTGAGTACAGCCCTCTGCCACCCCCACAGCACTCCACCACCTACATTACGGGGCCTCAACTGTGGATTTTCCTGGCTTCCCCCTTCTCTGGACTACAAACCTTGTGAGGCTAGCAGCCATGTCTCAATGGACTCCAATCCCCCAGAACCTGGTGTGGGGCCTGGTACTTAGAGGCAGAATGGTGCCCTAGGGCTGCTATAACAAATTCCCACACTTCAGTGGCCTAAAACAACATAAATTTATTAGCCTACCTTTGTGTCATTCAAAAGTCCAAAATGGGTCTCTGGGATTACAGTTAAGTGTCTACAGGGTGGTGTTCCTTTCCAGAGGCTCTATGAGAAAATCCATCTCCTGGCCTTTCCAGCATCTAGATGCCACCTGTGTTCTGTGGCTCATGCCTCTTCTTTCATCATCAAAGCCAGCAAAGGCTCTGTCATATTGTATCACTCTGAACTCTGGCAGCTTCCTTTTAAGGACCTTCGTGATTATGTTGGGCCCACCCAGATAACCCAGGATAATTGCTCATCTGAAAGTCGGCTGATTAGCAACCTTAATTCCACTTCATCACACAATGTAATATATTTACAGGTTCCCAGGATCAGGACACAGGCTTCTTTGTGGAGCCATTATGTTGCCTCCCAAAGACAGGATTCAAGGGTTGAACAAGGATGAATGAGTGGGATGACCTGCAAACTTCATGGATGGCCTCCATCCCCCCAACAACCACTTCCACGTGAACATCCTTTGTGCCTTTTTGCCTTTAAAAGTGCTTCTCTAGACTCACATGCGTAGCAGATGATCTGCTCAGAGAAAACCAGCCACGGCTGGGCTGCTCGCTCAGTAGGACCACCACGTTTCATAAAAAAACGTGCCTGTACCCACCCTCCCACAACCCTGCGGTCGGCGCCCTGCTGCCCTTCTCTCCCAGAAGTGGGTTGTCATTCCCCATGAACCCCAAATGCACCACCAAGAGTCTCCTCTGAGCGTTCACTCCTTGCTCTGATACCTTTGGTGAACTCTCCTGGCACAAGTGGGTGGATTCCACTCCCAAGAACCATATATAGATAAGAATCTGAATTTCCAATGAGAGTCTTTTGGAAGTTGATTACTCATTATCGAAGCACCCAGAACAGGGTCTCTTTAAAGAGCAAGTATCCAGGAGCATTTTAGTACAGGAGCCGGTACACAACTTTGAGAGGAGCCAGAGGCATTGTGCGGAGGGCACTGAACACTCTGCGGCCCACGGAAGCCAGCCAGGAAGGCGACGCAGGTGGCCAACCAGGACTGCACTGCCCAGACCCAGGCAAGCAGGCAAACATCCTTTTAGGCCAGTAACGTGAGACATTTCACAGTGGCGTCCCACAATTCTATTTGGACAGCTCCTTCTCTCAAGCTCAGACCAGAGTTAGCTGACTCCCCCCACCCCTCCACCCCCCCAAGCCCCGCCACCGCCCCACCTTCTCTTTCTATGTTTTTCTTCTGGGGGTTGCTAGAGCAACCAATTTATTTCTGCAAGAGCATTTTAACTTTCATCAGATGTTCAGTTTGACAGCAAGTTTTCCTTCCGGGGGTCTGGCTTTTCGCAAGCCAGCACGCGCACGCTCTTTCCTGAGCCCACTCTTCTCTTTCTGCTGCCCTAGCACGTATTTACTCCGGGGTGGGTGGGGTGGCAGGAATCGTCGGGGGGTAGAAAAAAACCAAACTTTAAAAACAAGGCTTTTGGAGGAGAGAGAAAAACAAAGTAATTACATTTCCAAGCCTGCTGTCATGAGATAATAAACTTGTAGGGTCTCCGGAGAAGTTTGCCACACAAGTGTGGATTCTTTCTGTTTTCTTTTTTTTAAGCAGGTTTTTGTTTTCTTTTTAATTTTTTGAAAAGATATTTTTAAAGATTTTATTATTTATTTATTTTAAAGAGAGAGAGAGGAGGAGGAACACAAGGAGAGGGACAGTCGGGCTCCACACTGAGCGCAGAGCCCAATGCAGGGCTCGATCCCATGACCCTGGGATCGAAACCTGAGCCTAAGTAAGAGTCAGATGCTTAACCCACTGAGGCCCTCAGGGGCCTCCAGTGTGGGTCCGTCTTTACTATCCCCCACCCCCTATGGCTCAGGAGAGCTATTTGTTTATCTTTTCATTCAGTGAATATATATTGGGCATTTCTCCATGCCTGACCTTACGTTGGGGGTTGGAGGGTCAGAAGTGAATAAAACAGAGATGGCCTCTGCCCTCTTGGGGTTTTCGCCTTGTGTGGGGAAAGTCAAGACCCCTTCTCCGCTTATTGCAGTGTTGAGTGATGAATCCGTTGCCTTGCACCTGAGAGCCCTCGAATGTTCATTGCGTTAGTGTCCTAGGGCTACAACTATCACAAACTGGGTGGTTTAAAACAATACATATTTATTGTTTCATATTCTAGAGGATAAAAGTCTGACATCAAAGGTGTTGACAGGGTAGGTTCCTCCTGGAAGCTCTGAGGAAGAATCTATGTCACGCCTCTCCCCTAACTTCTGGTGGCTGCTGGAAATCCTTGGCATTCCTTGACTTTACGTCTGTGTCAGTCCGTTCTCTGCCTGTGTCTTCCAGGCCTGTGGGTCTCCTCCCATCCTCTTGTAAGGACACTTGTCAGACTGAGGGCCCACTCTAATTCACGATGATCTCATCTCAAGAACCCCAACTTGATTACATCTGCAAAGAGCCTTTTTTCCAAATAAGGTCACATTCAGAGGTTCCGGGTATTAGGCCACGGACATTCCCTTTTGGGGGCCACAATTCAACCCACTACATCTGCCAACTGAGTAAATAAATGAGCCATCTCCTTTACCCTTCATAATCCCTCATCAAAGAGAATTCAAGCAACCCAAGGCCAGACACTGCTATTGCCTGGAGAACCACGTGTAACTCAGATGCTCCGTCAGAAGCAAACCCTCTGCTTTTCAGCCAGCTTACATTTCGGGGTGTTTGTATTTACCATCAGCTTCTCTGAGGTTGGTTAGAACTGTGGCCAGAGCACAGCATTTCAGGTAGAACTGACTCATCATCTACCACAGAGAATTTGAGTCATAGTTGCATGGCCCAGCCTCCGTGCTCTCCTTCTCCCGACCTCCTTCCAAAAGCAATTAATATTCCAATATCTGTACGTGAGGAGGAGGTGGGTTATGATGGTTCATTTTATGTGGCTAACTTGGTTGGGCCGAGAGACGCCCAGAGGCTGGTAAAAGATGATTTCTTTCTTTCTTTCTTTCTTTTTTTTTTTAAGATTTTATTTATTTATTCATGAGAGTCACACACAGAGAGAGAGAGAGAGGCAGAGACAAAGGCAGAGGGAAAAGCAGGCTCCATGCGGGGAGCCTGATGTGGGACTTGATCCCAGGACTCCAGGATCACACCCTGGGCCAAAGGCAGGCACTAAACCACTGAGCCACCCAGGGATTCCCCTAAAAGATGATTTCTGAGTGTGCCTCTGAGGGTGTTTCTGGAAGAGGTTAGTCTTTGAGACGGTAGACTGAGAGACTGAGTAGAGATGGTCCTCTCTAGTGCAAGGGGTGGGGGGTGCGTCGTCCAATCCACTAAAGCCCTAAGACAGAAAGACAGAGGAAGAGAGAGAATTCTCTCTCTATTCTGGAGCTGGGACATCCATCTTTCTCTGCTCATGGACATCAGACCTGGTTCTCATGCCTTTGGGTGTAGGCTGAATTATACCACCAGCCTTCCTGGTTCTCCATCTCGCAGACGGCACACCCTGGGACTTCTTGCCTCCATAATTTTGTGAGTGGATGCCCATAATAAATCTCCTCTTATATACATGTTTCTCTGGAGACGACTAAAACACAGGTCAATGAGAAAGGCTCCTCCGAATGCCTTGGTCAAGGTATCTGTGACCTGGTATCCTATGCCTGGGGACAGACATCTCATCACACCCACCTCATTCACAGGCAGCCTTCTCCTCACACTCCAGCTCACACTGAAGACCCCCTGCCATCGTGATGACACCAGCTATGGAAACTGAAGGGTTCCAGCTGCTAAAAAGTGGGAGGGTTGTCTGTGCACCCACCTCTCAGGGCAGAGAGGCTCTAAGCACAGGGGGCCCTCTGCAGCATCCTTCAAGGGTCTCAGACACATCTGCCTTTCCAAGTTAACCACAAGCACCCACACTTTGATTGTCCACCCCAGGGTTTTGTCTCCTAGAGACTCGGCCCCAGCCTAGTTCCTGCTCCTACAGACCATGCTCCCCTCCAGGATGAAGAGTCCATCTGCCATGATCCAAGATGGGCAGGAAACCAGGCCCCTGGGTCAGGCAAGTGACATTGCATGAGGAATGCAGAGAGGGGTGTGCACAGGTAGGGCACATTCACGGAGTCGGGAGCCCCAGCTTTTGTTCCCAGGGGCTCACAGGGGTGGTGTGGCCAGACCTGGAGTGTCAGGGCTGAGGCCAAGATGCTGCCCCTGCATGGGTGGGTTTCTTTGATAACCAAACCTGAGAAGGGCCCCCCTTTACTAGAGAGTCCCGACTTCAAAACGCCCTGTCTCCCCTGCACCAAAACAGCCCGAGGGAGTGTGGGGGTGGGAGGGCCCCCAACCTTTGGACCCTACAGGCCAGGGTAGGCCATTCTCTTTTTGTTTGTGGGCACCAGCATTACCCTGTTAGCTCTTCAGCCCCCAGGGCCTCTTTATTCTTCTCCCAGGGGTCCCCCTGTAAGCCACTTTAGCCTGTGCTCTACTCGTAATAAAGTCCCAAGGCAGTTGAGTTTAAAGACACAATTATGCATTATGGATAAAGGGCACCTCGGCATCTGCGCGTGCTCTGTGGCTTCCATCAGTGGGCCGGACAGGTCTGTCCCCTCCCCTGCGCCACAGGGTGAGCCGAGGGACCCCGTGATGCCCGCAGCCCCTGAACTAAGCCCAGGGCTCCCGGCCACTCTCCCCGGGATTGTACTACAAACTGATGAATGTTAGCGACCTGCATCCCCGTCTGTTAGCAGCGATCACTAAGAGGCTCCCAAATGCTAGGAGTTTGGGGTTCTTTTTTTCTTTTCCTTTTTGCCTTTTTCAAATATTTATGAAGAGATTTTCCATTTATCCTGACACATCTTCTCCACCGTGGGTGTCAGCTGGGAGGGCTCAGACAACAAACTCCAGAAGGTATTTTCCCTAAAGCAGCATCTGGCTCCATTGGCAAGTGCAGCGGGCGGCTTGCTGGGAATTGGCCGAGGCAGAGGGAGGAGGAGCCTGGGGCCGAAACAGAGGGAGGAGTGGATGGGGCTGGGGCATCCTGAGAGACCCAGGTACATCTGCCACTTGACATCCCACAGCCCCCAACCCCCATAAGAGCCAGGCACAGGACCACCACGAGCACCCCGTCTGCATCTCATCCTTGGTGCCCTCTGGTCTGATGCCAAAGCTCCCTGACTTTCCCAGCTAAACCAGTGAGGGGGGTGGTGCGTGTGACCAGCTCCCCACAGCAGATTCCAATTATCAGTGGGATAAGGCGCTGGAGAAGAAGAAGCTGGCTTGGTCTCTGCATTCCCAGACTCTCCCATCCCGGGAGGCCTTCTGCAGGCAGAGCCAGAGCCCTCCCTAGTTTGCCCTGCTGGGCATTTGTCGCCTGCTGGGTGAGAAGGCAGACAAATGGCAGGACAGCATGACCCACGCTGGGGACAGGGCAAGTCATCTTGGTTACAGGGCTAGAAGTGGCAATGAGAGTCTTGTAGAATCTCCCAGATGTTCACCAGCATAATGGCTATCTTCCCCCACTCGCCCTGGGCACAGCCGTCCAGCTGACACCAGGAGCCCCCAGCCCACCATTTCCTATTAGTTACCACAGAGACCGAGCTAGGCATTGTGTTTGCTGGCAATGAATTTAGTCAAAAACCAAACACTTTTCAGAGAACTTGTGTCCAAAGGTATTATGGCTTCGTGCCCTGATTCTTTCCCAGCTATACATCAGGAATCACTTGGGAGTTCTAAGAAATATTGATGTTCAAGTGTCATTTCAGCGTGGTCAGAATCTCTGGGAGTGGGGCATATATCCCTTAAGGCCCCCTCGGCCATCGTCAAGGGTTTCCAGGGTGGAAAACTATGGAGCTATGGCAAGAATGTGTTCCCTGGAGACGGCCGGTCCTAGGCCAGAGTCCTAGCTCTTCTGTGTACTAGCCTCCACCTTGAGTAAGTTACTTGCCCCCCAACGCCTCCGTTTCATCTTCTGTAAAATGGGGAAACTACACCTTTGTTATTATAAAGTGCCACAGCACACGTAACGTTTCAATAAATGAGAGCTGCTGTTAATCCTATTGCATCACAAACCCATTATGTGGGACAACAGATTGTTGGACTTAGGTGTGCCGAGGAGCCCAACGGGGCGGCGGGTCAGGGAAGCAGGAGACGTGGCACCTGGTTCCAGGATGCTCAGAACCATCACCTGCGGAACTGCCTCAGGGCCTCCCCTCTGGGTAGGGGCTGCAAGAGGACAGGTGCCATCCTCCAGATGACAACACCCTCTAAAGATACGGCACCAGCCAAAGAATATTTCTCCTGAATTTAAAAAGATCTGAAGCACTTAAGATCTTTCCTCTAGGAAGCCAATTCATTTTCCACATCCCCTGTTTATCTGGAAATGGTCTGTTATCAGATCCAGCCAAGTGTGGAACTAGATGGGAGCATCTGAGCATGCACTCTGCCCAGGACTGCCTTGGTCTAGGGGGGGATGAAGAAGGCCCAAAGGCCATGCCAGGAAGCAGGTACTTCCCAGCAGACACACCAGAGAAGACCCCAGTGATTCTGCAGACCACTTGAAGAGGATCCCAAAGTCAACCCCAAAAAAGAACCCTAGGTGCGTTGATCACCCATACAATAAGTATTATTTCTTATTGCATATGATGTGCACCTACCAGTGACATCTGCTGATACCAGACCACCTTGACTGGGTCAGCTGGGGCCACGCACCCTACACATAGTCTTCAAACCTTTCAACGGCTCTCCCAGGGTGGGTGCTGCTGTGCCATGTGGTAGCTGGGGAGAACTGAGGAACTTGCCTCAGCTCTGAATCCTACACCCCTGGTTGCCTCAGGCCCAGCTGTCCTCTGGCCACAAGATTTCAGAGAGTCTTGGCAACAGACAGCAATGATTTTAATAATGTCCTTGTCGGGGGATCCCTGGGTGGCGCAGTGGTTTAGCTCCTGCCTTTGGCCCAGGGCGCCATCCTGGAGACCCGGGATCGAATCCCACGTCAGGCTCCCGGTGCATGAAGCCTGCTTCTCCCTCTGCCTGTGTCTCTGCCTCTCTCTCTCTCTCTCTCTCTGTGTGACTATCATAAATAAATAAAAATTAAAAAAAATAATAATGTCTTTGTCGGGGTGCCTGGGGGGCACAATCGGCTGAGCATCCGACTCTTGATTTCAGCTCAGGTCATGATCTCAGGATTGTGAGATTGAGCCCCACATCGCCCAGCATGGAGCCTGCTTAAGATTCTCTCTCCCTCTCTCTCTGCCCCTCCTCTGCTTGTTCTCTCTCTAATATTAAATTATTATTAATAAAGTAATGTCTTTGTCACCCAGAAGATCCACATTCATAGGTTCCCAGAGGACAAAATGAACCAACAGAAAGGGGTCCACTGGGAGAAAGCCAGTATTTCTGGGACTGGAGAGGATAATGGGAGCTGGTCTATATTATAAAGGAAGCTTGAGTTTTATAAAGTCAGAGATTATTCATAGAGGAGGATACTGAGTAACTTAAACTTAACTGTTAGGGGGTATTAATGAGTAGAATAATGAAAGCTACCATTTATTAAGCACATATTATTTTTAAAATTTTTTAAAGATTTTATTTATTTATTCATGAGAGACACAGAGAGAGAGGCAGAGACATAGGCAGAGGGAGAAGCAGGCTCCCGGCGGGGAGCCCGATGCAGAACTCGATCCCAGGACCCCGGGATCACAACCTGAGCTGAAGGCAGACGCTCCACCATTGAGCCACCCAGGTGCCCCTATTAAGCACATATTAAATCAAAATTATAAGCATGGGTTCTGGAGCCTGACCGCCAAGGTTCACAATCTGGCCCTGTAGTGTACATCCTTTGGCAAGTGATTTACCCACGCTGTGCCTTCCTTACCTCTATGGTAGGATGAGATCGATAATACGCCTGTCTCGAAGAGTTCTGGAGGAAACCAAATGAGTTATGTACAATGTGGTAAAGCATTTAGAATGGAGCCTGGTGCTTATGAAATGCTCAGGAAACATCAGCTGTTAGCACTGTCGAGGAAGTGCCTTGCCTGGCTTCTTTAATACGCAAACGGATTAAAGAACCCCACCAGGCAGGGTTTGGCTCCCCACTCTACTGAAGCCCAGAGAGCTTCAGCCACGAGTCCAAGACCACACAGCTGCAAACGGCAGAGCTCAACTAGAAACCCGGGTCACCCTGAAGCCAGTGACCTTCCCTTTCCTGTTCCCAAGAAAAGGCCATGGAGACAAAATCAGCAAAGACCTGGTGGCCCTTTGAAAACAAAACGAGTGGGAATAGCCAAGACAGGAGGCGGAGTGCAAATATCCCATTGATATCTGCGATTCAGAAGGACATCTGCAGTGTAAAGCAATCCCTCCCACTCGGTAGCAAGCTCAGCTCCCAGAGGGCCCAGAGGAGCCGGCCCCATCCCCTCGTGGGCAGCCCAGAGAGCCAGGGAGGCAAGGGGGTGCAAAGGAAGGTGCCACTCAGGAGCCCAAAGTAGCCAGATGGACCCCGACGCAGACCTCGCATTCCACAGCCAGGCACTTTGTGGCAAAGTTCTGCACGAAACGCTCCCTGTTCTTTCAGCTCCTGCACAGGGCTGTTATATTTTAGGAACTAAAAGCTCCGCTTTGGCGAAAGCACAAATGATGCCCGTTAGAGGCAGGCTGCGCTCTCGCTGACCATCTTCTCCACCCAGCCCCCCGGTTTCAAATGCTTGCGCCTCCTCTGCCACCAATTTCTTCCTTGGAGTGTTCTCCTCAATCCTTTGAGAGTCGGCTCAGTTTCAGAGGCTGGCTGTGGACAAAGGAACCTCTTGGCCTGTTTGTCCTGTCGAGTGTTTTGAAAAGAATGTTCTCAGAATAACCGGCTAACTATCAAGCGTGCTGTGCCGGAAGCTTTGGCCAAGTCGGGCCATTAATATCAATATGCTCATCATCGGGGCCGGCGCTGGCACAGATTCCAGCGGGGGAGACCGCCCAGCCGGCCGCGGAGCGCAGCCCCTGGTGGGATCCGGGTTGAAAACACACAGGTCTTCTAGAAGCCCACATGGACTTCACTCACAGTTGGCCGCTTTGTTCGCTGTGCAACCCTGACAGCAGGCCACTGCGTCCGCCTCCCGTTGACAGTAAACAGAAAACCCAGGACAGGGTGGCAGCCGGAGGACCCTGGATCAAGGGGTGGCCAGCACCAGGGCGGGCACAGGGACGAGGAGGAGGAGGAGGAGGAGGAGGGTGGGTTCCTGAGGCCGGCTTCCCGCGCACCTGCCATCAGCCCCGCTCACTGCCCGACAAATGGGAAATGTGCTCCATCTCCCCTGGGTAACCCCTCCACCCTCCTGTGGCTTTGATCGTCATTCGAACCTGATTTTATCTGGAAAAATACATGAAAGAGGAGCGGGGGAGGAAGCAGGCATGGGCAGAGGGACTTTGAAGACCCTCAACCTCGGTACCCTCTGGTACCCTCTGGTAGCCGGCAGACCTTGGCTGCGCTCATGCAGACCGGGGTTCAAATCCCAGCTCAGGCTGTTTAGCTGCAGGTACGTCTTCTACAAGACGGGGGTAAAGGCACCCACGGCTGTTAGGCGGCTGTTGCCATGATGGAATGAAGTGCTGCACGCACAGGGACCGGCACACAGAGGGCACTCCTGAAATGCTGCTTCCCTTCCCTCTGCACTTCTAGGGCCCGGCCTGGTGTGGAGACGGTGAGCAACTCCGCCGCTTTACTGTGGCGGAGAAAGAAGGCTGCATATCCAGCTCCAAGCACCTTGAATGGGATATAAGTGATAAGCAAATGAAATGGAATAAACTTGAATACATAAAGCCAGGAAGCATTTTGTGATCCGCGCTCTTCCTCAAAGGAACCTACTGAAATATGAAGAAAAAGAAAAAACCTCATTCTTGCGGTGTGCATAATCTGATGGAGGGGAGGCTGTCAGTACCAGGATCTGGAGGCATTCTTCTTGGATTCTGAGCAGCTTGGATGGGCTGCAGATAAGCCTCCACACTGAGCCAAGCCCCGGAACCTTCTAAGACTCATCCCCAACCCTTTGCTATAGAAAATCAAAATCACTCTTTATGTCTATTCACTGGAAATATCTCCCTGGCTCTCCAAATGCCCCCCGCCCCCATTAAGTCTTCTGAAATCAGCAGAACCATCTGCTTTGGGCATGGAAATGAGATATTACAAAAAGTTGCCACACAAAGGTCATTATTTCTGGAGGACAAAGGGGGAAAGCAAAGCTTTTAATAAAGGCTTTTGGAACCGCGTTCCCCTCGCTGGCGGAGGGCCTCTCCCTTCCTTCTCGCCCTGATTGCAGATGCTCGGCGGCTCTGACATGCACGTTACACAGCGTGAACAGTCTAATGCGTATTCCTCTCCCACGGCCACCGCCCGGCTGCTTCGCCTTGGAACTGGGATTGTCAGAGGGTTCTGAGCTCATTTTAAAGCTTTGTCTTCACAGCCAAAGTAAAACGAAGAACTGTGGTAATTACCCAAGTGATCCGGTGAGAGGGAAAGAAACTAGTTTGTGTTGAAAAAAGATGGCTTTGAAGGACGGGTCCCAGTATCTCCACCTGCTCAGCTGTCCACAGAGGTGGTAATACGTGTGATGATTTGTCCCCTCCCCCAACAGTAGACCTTACACTGAGCGGCTGGCTCCCCAAGGGGAGATGCCAAGTGTCCAGCCTTTCCAGAACAAGACCAACCCAGTGCCTTCTCCTGAGCAAGCAAAAGACACATTCCCTCCCTCGGATCTGGAAATGTCACATGGGAGAAACTCCAGGGACCTCAGGCAGCAGTTAAATACTGCCATTTAGAGTTCTCTAATCCGGCTGAGCAGAAATTTCCAGATTTAAATTGTGCTCACCCAGGCATGATGAACGGTCTCAGACAGTCTTGAGTTTGCTCCAGCTCCCTTCACTGGCGGTCAAGTCCTTATTTGACTCCACAGTCTACACCCTCGCAACCTCCGAACTAAGCATGGTTGCCAGTTGGGTGTTCACAGATAGAAAGGCAAATAGCCAAGCCCCATTCGAGTTCCCTTCCCCCCCAAATCAACAGGTAATATGTAACAACACAGTCAAGCAGCACTTGACAAGGACAATGAGACAGTTTGGTGCCCTTGGAAAATTCTGGTCGTCAGGATCTGAGCTGAGACCTTCCAGGTGTGAGACCTTGAGCAAGTGACTCAACTACCCTGTGCCTCAGTTTCCCCAGGTATTGTAAGGGGGATAACAGTGAGAATAACAGATGATGTAATAATATATATCCACTAGACAGTGTCTCCTTCACTGTCTCCCACAAAAAGTAGAAAAGGAAGCATTTACTACTGATTCCACAAATGGTGCTAAGTGTGCAAGGCTACTTTATTGGATCCTCAAAACCATTCTGAAAGGGGCACTTGGAGAGGTGTCTTTCTCTTGGGTGGTTCTAGCTTGTCCAAGATCATCTGCTAGTGAGTGGTGGAGCCAGCATGAGATGCTGACATCTTGGCTCCTACTCCAGTGCTGTCTCCTCTCCCAAATGCTGGCCCAGTCAGGCTCCGATGAATGAAGATTTCTGTTTTGGGATTAACATGGGGATCGAGGATCGCTAACTTGGAAGAGGGCCCCACCACCCCTGTGTCACTCCCCAGACCTAAGAGCAGATTGAGGGAAGCCACTCACCCCTGCTCCATCCCACAGATAAATAGATCCATTTATCTTGCTTCCATTTATTTCTCTCAAAGTCCCTGAGAAAGACTGCAAGCAGGACAGGGTGGAAGGGATGTTCCCAAGGGACCCAGATACTGGTTCAGGATGTTGGTTTTCATATCATATTTCGTGGGATCTAGGTTTCCACTCACAGGAGTGCTCTGGGGGCTGGGTGGGCAGGTACAGGTACACTGGGTCCCTATTTAACCAGAGCAGTGCTAGCTCTTACCTGCATGGCTAACTGGTGGGAGACCTGGTTTGTTTATGTTGAGCTTCTGTTTAAGATTTAATTTGAGGCAAAGATCTGCTCAAAAAAAAAAAAAAAAAAACAGGAAAGCTTGAGATCTACCTTTCTGGGTGCTTCTGAGGACAGAGTTTATCCTTGTGGCTATTAGGGACATACGAAGGCAGCCCTTTTCTGAGCCAGAGCAGGCCATCTCACATCTGGTGTGCGCCTTCAGGCGTATGCTGGGCACCTGCCGTGTGCAGAACGGGCGGCAGGTGCTTGGAAGTAAAATATAGGTGACAGCTCTTGTCCTTTGAAACTTTGGGGAGGCATGAAGACACTCCAAAGGCAGGAGAAGGAGCCACAAATATGAACTAATGCAGCCAGTCTGGTCCTTAGGCTACATTATCTTGGAACTTATTTATATGCTCTATTTCCCCCAATCAGAGTATAATTTTCCAGGGGACAAGAAACATCTTTCACTCTCCAAACGTTCCTTCAGCACTTAGCACATACGTCGGACATGAGAAAGGCTCCCAATCTCATAGAAGACAGACCAGTAGTTCTAGCACGAGGTCATTAATTTTCCTTGGGTAGTGGGCACCAGGGAAGGTGCTAGAAAGGAGGTGAAATTCAAGCTGGCTCTCGCCAAGAATATGGCAGCTCTTGGTAGGCTCCCTTCACTTTCCTGGGGGTCCAGGGCAGCAGCCCCAGGACAGTCACCCCGGATGCCAACAGGACCAGCTTTGGGGAGGGCGGAAGTGAAGCCACCCAGGACGTCCAGGTGTTGGTCTCTGCGGGAACCTGCGGGAGGGAAGAGTTTGGAGCTGGGTTTTGCAGGAGAGGGAGCCTGCGCTGGCTCCTCGGAGAAGGGAGTGTGTCCAGGTTGGGATCATGCCAGCAGCAAAGGCAATTAAGTGAAGCCAGCGGGGCTCGAGGCAGAGGCTGGCAATAAAGGGACGGAGGTGAGGGAAAGCCAGTTAAGCTCGAGTAAGGGAAAGGCGAAAAGAAATCAAGGTATTCAAGAGGGAGCTAGGAGAAAGAGGGAAACGGCCGAGGGCTGCGGTGTTTGAATCCAGCACAACTGGGGTGTCCCTGGGCTCACAGTTACAGACCATCAGAAATACAGAAATGGAGGGGAGCCCCCTTTTCAATGAAAACCTCACCACTCCTCTGCCAAACAGGGATTCTACGTTCCTCCCGAATGACCTCCGGCTGACATCCCTCTTCTCCCTCGACCCCAAAGTCTGGGTCCCCTGGAGGAGCCGGCGGGGGGCGGGGGGGGCAGGAGCAGTCCGGTGGGGGAGGGAAGTGGCCAGGGCCCGGCGTGGCCTGTAGTGACCCACATCTGGGGCTTCTGGAACCCGGACCTGAGCACTCCCGGCGCCAGCCTTGCCTCCACCGCCCGGCCAGGTCAGGGCACGGCTGGGAGCAGGGGGATGCAGGGCCGCCCCCGCGCGCGCGCTCCCCAGGTGAGAGTCGGGCAGCCGGGCGTCCTCCCGAGTGGAGTGGAAGCGAGGTGGCTGGCACCGCGGCTCCCCCGCCGCCCTCCCGGGAGCCCGCGCCTCGGCTTCCTCCGCTCCAATAATGTGAATGAACCCGGGGAGAGGCGGGGAGGGCAGGGGAGGGCAGGGGAGGGCGCGTGCGGGCGGGGCGGGGAGGGGCGCGCGGAGAGAAAGCCCGGGCCGGGGGCCGAGGCGCGGGGCGGGGCGGGGCGGGGCGGGGCGGGGGGCGCGGCGCGGGGCGGGGCGGGGCGGGGGCCGAGGCGCGGGGCGGCGCCGGGAGGAGCGGGGCGCGGGCCCGGAGCGCGGCGGGCGGCGGGCGGCGGGCGGCGGGCGGCGGCGCGGAGGGCGCGGGGCGGAGGCGCGGGCCGAGCGGGAGGGCGGGCCGAGAGGGAGGAGCCCGGCGGCCCGCGCAGCCCTCACTCGCCGCCGCGCCTCGGAGTTCGAGCCCCGGCGGCGCCGGAGCGCAGGCACGCCCGGGGCGCGGGTCGGAGCGCGCAGCGCGGCGCCGCCCCCCGGCCCTCGGCCCTCGGCCCTCGGCCCCCCGGCCCGGCGCCCCCGGAGCGGCGCGCGGAGGGAGGAGGGCGGGCGGGCGCGGCGGGCCGGGCCGGCGGGCGGCGGACTATGAGGCGCCCACCATGGTGCGATGCGACCGCGGGCTGCAGATGCTGCTGACCACGGCCGGAGCCTTCGCAGCCTTCTCGCTCATGGCCATCGCCATCGGCACCGACTACTGGCTCTACTCCAGCGCGCACATCTGCAACGGCACCAACCTGACCATGGACGACGGGCCCGCGCCCCGCCGCGCCCGCGGCGACCTCACCCACTCGGGGCTGTGGCGGGTGTGCTGCATCGAAGGTACGGCCGGGCCCGCGCCCCCACCCCAGCACACGCGCGCACACGCGCACGCACCGCCTGCCCGGGCTGCCGGCCGGGAACCGGGTGGGCGCGGCCCCGGCTCCGCGCGACACACAAAGGAGCCGGAGCGGGCGGGCGGGTCCCCTCGCGGCCAGCTGCGCGCCAGCCGGGGTCCCTCGGGCCGACCCCGCCAACTCCGCGCACACGCACACCCCCTCGCACACGGACACGAGGAAACACCCCGAAACTCACACGGGCGCGCGTGCGGCCCGAGACCCGAGCGATCCCGAGGGGGTGGAGGCCGGCGTGGGGGCGGGAGGAGGCTGGGGTTGGGGGGAGCGGGCCGGAGAGGAGGGGAGGGGAGGGGGAGGGGTTGCTTGGCAACCGGTGTCTGTGCGATTGCTATGGGAACTGGCCATCCTGGGGCGGGGCCGGCCGGGGGCGGGGAGCGCCGGGGCCGCTCCTCGCTAGCTCGGGCCCGGGCCCGGGCCGGGGGGTGGGGGTGGGGTGGGGGTGGGGTGGGGTGGGGGCTGGGCTCCGAGCGGCTCCGGGAGCGCGGGGTCGCGGGAGCCTGCCGCCGCCCAGACCCTGCTCCGCCGCCTACTCTTCTGCGGGGCCCCGGCCCGCTGCTCGCTGCTCGGTGCGGAGGGAGGGGTGCGTCACCGAGGCTGCCCCCCCCCGACTAGGGGAGCACGCCCGTGGCCCTGGTCCCTCGGCAGGGAGGCTGCGGGAGACCTGGGCAGGACACCCGAGCGCGCAGGGCCGACCCGCGAACCCGCAACTGCCTGGGAGGGGCGTGGCCGCCCCGTCGGGGCCGGAGGGGCGGGGCGCTGCGCCCCCGGACGCGCGAGGGTGCATCCCGGCGGAGGGTGTAAGGTGGGGATGCCTCTGGGGGCCGGGATGGGTGTCCCGGGACCGCGGGGACCGCTCCCTCCGCGGGAGGGGCCCGGCCGCCTCCAATGGCAAAATGCGCCCGACTCCAGCGCCTCCCGCCCGCCCCGCTGCGGAGCTGGAATGAACAGGTGGCTGGTCCCAGCCCGGGTGTGGACGGGCCTGCCGCGGGGTCCCGGCTTTCAGATGCGAGAAGGGATGGGGCAAGTTGGCGGAGCGTTGCTTTCGGATCTCGTCGCACTGAGTTTCCTCTTTTTCCGTAACCCCCCCCCCCCCCCGCCCCGCGCCCCGGGTGTTAACTCCGCCCCTCGGTTACTCGGGTTTTCTCCCACACACGCAGCCTTCCCGACTGCAGGTCCAGCTCCTGCAAATAGTTCAGCGGGGTCGGAGCTTGGTGAAGGCTGGTGGGGAGCCCTTAAAGAGATGGCCCTTTTTCTGGCTGTATTTGGAGTCATCTAAAAAGAGGCTTTGTAAAGCTGGGTCGGCTGGGCGAGCTTGAACTTGCTCCCTTCTCTTCCTCCTAGACTCGCTCTCACGGGAATCCTGCCCACCTCTGCCTCCCTCCCTCCACCCACACAACCCCCCCCCCCCCCCGCCCCTCCAGACACACACACACCCTCTTCCCAAACGAGGCTGCCTTGCCCTTTGCAATTTGGGCTTTAATGCCAGGGCTAAGTGCAGTCTTGGAGGAGCGGGCATGTGCAATCAATAGTTTGGGAAACACAGCCACACAAAGGATCAGTGGGCCCACGATCACAGTGGGCCCTCCTTTTTTCTTTTGAAAAACATCATTTTTGGTGTGCAATTGCTCAGATCACGAACACCTACTCTTCTCATCTGGAGAATGTACCCACGTCACTACCTGCCACAGCACCTGAATTAGACACAGAACAGGGGCTGCAGAGCCCCCATCTTCTACCTCACAGGCTCTGCGTGGCACAGTAAAGTCACGCCGCTGTCACCACCCAAATGCACACGTGGACCCCCAGGCCTTCCAGTTTCCCAGTGGAAATCGGAACTAACTCCTCCACGGCAGCAAGCCTGGCCTCTGCAGAGCGGTTCGAATGCCTCCTTTATTAATTCCTCATCCTAATTAGGATTGATGCTGCACTTAGCATCTTGCCAGCTGCCTCGAGTCGTTTGCACTCGGTGTTCATCAAGAGAGCCCCAAGCCGATCTGGGCAGCTGGCTCCGCTGGCAGAGGGAGGGTGGGGAATTGCCATCTGGGGGACTTCACCACAAGAACTGAGCTGCCTCTGCCATCCCCCCACCAACCTGAGCTCAGGGGTTCTGAGGGCCAAACCAGGCCACATCCGAAAGCTGGAGCATCCTCGGACCAACCTGGGGCTGGGAATGCTGGTTCAGGATTCCTTGTCGTGGCTAGCATCATCGTGACGGTCCCTGGACCTGGGTGGAAACTGCCGCTTACCTCAGAGAAACACAATCTCCTGACATCGGCGATGCCTCCACCTGCCAGTGAGGGTCCAGGCCGGGACCCCGACAGCACAGTCATCCCAAGCCCTTTCCTGGGGGCCTGGTCACCCCAGCGTTGGCCTTGAGTGTAAAATGCATGATTTCCACCTGTTCTCTAACAGAGTACCCCAAAGCTTTACATGGGTGGTGGGGAGATGAAAAGATCAAGCGTCTAGGCTGATCCTGGAGAAATACTGTGCCAGGCCGCTAACAAAACACTGATTGTGACCATGGGAGTCCGAAGGCTTTACTGGCAACTCAAAAAGCAGTGTTTCAGATCATCTCCCATCAGTGATGTGGCCAGGCCAGGAGAGCCCAGCCCTCTGTGTACTTAGGGCATCCATGCAGTCCGACAGGCCTGCTCCCAGCCTTGGCAGGGCTACCAGCACCCCAGCCCCTTTCTGCCGCCCCAAAGCCAGGTCTCCCCGCTTTGCTCCTCTGTCCGACAAGTGTGCAGAGCCTGTGCCTGTTCGCACATGCCACGTTCACGACAGCTCTGAGAGGATGCTGTCTTTACCCCTGTCTGCAGCCGAGGATGCAGAGGCTCAGAGAGGGTAAGGCACTTGCCCAGAGGCACCCAGGTAGGAGGCTGCTGGGCCAGATTTGAGCCTTTGTCTCACTACAAAGCTCTTCCCACCATGTCATCCTGCCCTTTCCCAAACAGCTTCTGGGTTGCCATTAAAAATAGAACCAAGTACTTGACTACCCAGTGGAGCCTAGCTCTGGGGTTGGGCTGACAGCAGCATGAAGGCATTCAGAAGTGAGAATGCACAAGTGATGCCCAAATTGCATAACATACTCTTTCTCTCCTCCCCTCCTTTCCCCTCTCCTCCCCTCTCCCCTCCCCTCCCCTCCCTTTCTTATCTCTTCTCTCTGTCTATTTCTGCCTCTGTCTCTGTTTCTGTCTCTCTCTTCTTCTACCCCATTCTGGACTAGCCTGTCACTATCACAATCGGCCTCCTGCTCTCTCCCTTCCCGGAACCCCACCTCATTCCTTCTTTGTGCCTTTGGTGACACTCAGCCCAAGGCTAGGGACATAGAAAAGAAGTAATACCATCTTTGTGGGCTTTTGTATCATAAGTATCACCAACCAGCATTTGTCCAGTCTCTAATCGTTTTGCAGTTAGGCAAGCTACAGAATGCAAGCAAGCATTATGGGAACATGTGCTGTGTGCTGGGAACCAAAGACCTCGTGTAAACACAGGAGGGGAGGAGACTGTGGGCCCAGAAGGCAGCAGCTTATGTCAGGGTGCCAAAGCCCCCAGGGCCACTGTTAGCTCCGGAGTGTTCACTGGGGCCCCTGGGGGGTCCCTCATGGACCCACCTCCCTCACCTGGGCAGCACCTCTCACACCAGTATACCCAGACTTCATTCACACCATGGCACAAGAGAAAAAGGAACTATTAGTACTGCAGCCTGGGGCCGGGGGAAGAGAGGACAGCCATCAGGGACTACCCAGGGGCTGCAGCTGCCGGGGCCCAGTGGCCCAAAGGCCTGGGGACGGAGCTTACTCCTCCAGGACACTCGGAACCCTCTCCTAGCAGGTGCCAGGAAGCTCTGCCTTAAACCATGCTCCCCACGGAGGACCGTTCAGAGATGTTTTGATTCAAATAACGTCCTTTCCTCACCCACTCCACTCCAGGCGCTGGACTGGGAACTTTTCCTGTCCGTGTTGGCTTTCATTTTTCTCTTGCAATAACTCATAGGCAGCCTGTCCAGTCAGGCGTAGGTGGGTGACAGCAGCCAGAGCAGGCCTCCCCCAGCTAGTCACCTCACCCGCCGGCTCTCCTTTGCCCTCTGGTGTTGATAATAACAGCCATCACTTAGTGAAGACCTTCGTGCAGGTCTACGTTAGTTCATGTAATTGTCAACAACACTTCAAGGTAAATATTAATTATCTGCCTTTCACAGATATAGAAGATGAGGCATAAGATGGTCCCAGCTCTTGAGTACTACAGAATGAGCTTGGCTTTCCACCAGCCAGAGGATTTCCTTTATTTGAACCACACAGATTTGAGAAGGGGCAAGTGTGGGGGTTGTCTTACTCAGTTGAGGCTGCCATAACATAATACGATAGAGCCAGTGGCTTAAGCAGCATTTATTTCTGAGAGTTCTGGAGGCTAGAAGCCCAAGATCCAGTGCCAGCCAGTCTGGTTCCTGGTGAGAGCCCACTTCCTGGCTTGCAGGTGGTCGGTCCCCTTTGCACTGTGTCCTCGCAGGGCAGAGCGTTGGCTCTCTGCTCTCTCCTTAGAAGGGCACCAATCCCATCATGAGGACCCCCCCTCCAAGTCCCCATCTAAACCTTCTCACTGTCCCCAAAGCCCCCCCTCCAAATACTACTGGGGTTAGAGCGTCAATATCTACGAAATTCTGGGGGACATTGGCATTCAGTCTGTTACAGGGGTGCTCTCCCTACCTGTGCCTTCTCCCTAACTGGTGCTCACTCTCTAGACATTCAGGAAGGGACCCTGGCAGTCCCTTCTCGTATCTACTTTTCCTTAATGCCCTGCTTTGTTCTTCACTGCTTTCTGTCTTCTTATAAGAAAAACCCAGGTCCTTTTAGCTGAACCCCGCTGAGTGAGTGAGGAGAAGCTGGGGATCTCGGTGGTCTGATTTAATGACCTCACCACAGAGCCGGCTTTGGAGGACCCCCATGTGAGAGGCTTCAAAAAGGCTCTGTAGGAAAGCAACAGCTCTTTATTTATTATTTTTTAAAGATTTTATATATTTATTTATTTGACAGAGCAAGCACAGGAGGCAGAGGGAGAAGCAGGCTTCCAGCTAAGCAGGGAACCCAATGTGGGGCTCGGTCCCAGGACCCAGAGATCATGACCTGAGCCAAAGGCAGATGCTTAACAGACTAAGCCACCCAGGCACCCCAGCAGCAGCTCTTTAAAATAATTCTCCTGGGTCAGTCTCCTCAGATGGGGAAACTCAAGATTTTCAGGCTATAGTCACAGAAGGGCAGAGGAAGAAGAGACCTCAGGTCATCAGATCCAGAGTCTCAGGGACGGGGGGAGGCAAAGAACTGCATAGCCCAACTGGCGCTGTGAAAGAGAGCCTCATCTGTCTCCTCATCTGAAGGTGAGGCCTAGATGATCTGGAACATTCCTCCCATTGCTGACTGTCTGCCACACAAGCCCCAGAGAGCCCTCTGCCCCCCAGCCTCCAGAATGAATCAGGTTCATGAGGCCACAACGTGGGCTGGCAGGGGGGTGGGGGGTGGGGATCCTCCAGCTGGAAGAACCTCTGAGATTACTTCTTTCAATGGCTCTCAACCTTTTTTCTGCTAAGACACACATGTAAGGGCTATAAGTCACCGATCTGCTGGGCCTGCATTCATTCATTTATTCATTCATTCATCCATTCATTTATTCACTGTTCCGCACGTGCTCACGGAGCACCTGCTCTGTGTCAGACACACGAGGCTCTTAGTCACAGCGGTGGGTGGGACTGACTCCCTGTTCTCCTGGAGCCATCATTTTCATGGGGTAGCTGACACTTCCAGGTACTGATGAGGGTTAGGATGGAAACAGAGCAGGGTATGCTGGGAGGGGCTGGGGAGCGTTGCCATCGGTCAAGGGGACAGGAAAGAGCTGTTGAAGGACTGGAGGAGGATCTTCCAGGAAGAGGAAAAGGCAAGCTGAGGTCCTGAGGGGACCACCCCGTAGGGGTGCTGGAGAGGCTTGGAGGTCAGGCTCAGGGTCGGTGCTTTGAGGAGCTTGGGGCAAGGGGGCAAAGTGATCGGGTTTATGATTTTAGAAGAGCCTCTGGCTGCATGTGGAGAGTGGAGATTCTGGAAGGCAGGGGAGGCCACCAGGAGACCAGTCTGGTCATCGTTGCAGGGGACCAGCCTGGAAGCCAGGGGCTAACTGACGGCAGCAGTGAGGGGGAGAAGTGGAGAGAAGGACAGGCAGGAGGAGGTGAGGAGTCAGGGATGACTGCCTGGGTCTGGGGGTACGACAGCCACGAGGCTGGGGGGGCCATGTCTGAGTGGGGAGCAGGATCGGGAAAGGAAATCAAGCACGTACTCATGGGGGTTCCAGAGTTTGGGGCTACCACCCCACATGCCCACTGCCCAAAGTCATGCTGAGGAATGCTGAGGAGGGGACCGCAAGAGGACCACACTAAGTCATCACGGTCCCCAGTGTTTGGATTCATCATCAACTGCCCCTCACAGCAGGACAGGGTTTCTCAACATCAGTACACCAACATTTGGGGCTGGGTCCTTCTTTGTGGTTGGGGCTGTCCTGTGTGCTATAGGATGTTGAGCAGCATCTCTGGCTTCTCCCTACTAGAAGCCAGGAGCATCCCCCCGCTGCTGTGACAACCCAAAATACTTCCAGACGTTGCCAAGGGTCCCCTTGGCATGTATGGGGTGCAGGTATAGGGGAAAGGCAAAATCAACCCCTGGTAGAGAACCATTGCTCTAAGAGAAGCATCGTTTTGCGGGGGGGGGGGGGGGGGGGGGGCGCAGGGGCAGCTCCACTCTTTTCTCTTTCCTTCAAGAAAACGTATCTTGGGAACAGCTCCACTCACAAGGCGGCCTGGCATCTGCTTTAGGTGACTGGTGGCATAAGTGGTGCTCACTTCCATTCCCGTCTTAGGAGTACTGAATCGCAGATGACCCAGCTCACCCTGCCTGTGACACCCCAGCATGTGTCCACACTGGGGGTGGGGCTGCTGATGTGGCCCGATCCTCACACTCTGCAAGCAAAGGAAACTCAAGGCCGGAGAGGCAAAGTGACTCACCCAAGGTCACACAGCTCGTTTGTGACAGACCCGGGAGCAGAAGGGGGTCTGGGGGCTGCCTGGTGAGGGCTTCCTTGGTGCAGCCTCCCCTCAGGCGGGCACCGGGCAGAGACTGGGCAATGAACAGCCACCGTAGTAGGAGAAGTAAGCAGCAAGAAATGCAGGAGGATGAAGGGAGCTCATTCCCTCTGGGCCTTTCTCTGCCACCGCTCTCAGCTCCATCACAGTTAACCCGCAAACACACACTCAGAGAAGCAGCCCCTGGCTCCCAATAAGGACACGTGTGCACGGGCCAGCTGCCTGGGAACAGCCTCAGTTAGAGAACACACTGGGGTGCTAAGGCTATGCCCCATGCCCAAGCCCCCCCCCCCCCACAGTTCTTGCTTTTCAGCCCCATGAAGTTCTGGGAGGTGCTGCATGAGACCATCTCTTCTGAACTGCAAGTCAGGACATGGTAGCAGACGGGGGAACACTGCTTTTCTAACGTAACAATTTCTTTATATGAACAACTTTTCAAAGCTGTGAAAATGACATCGCATGATTTTACTCTTTTTAGTTCTTCTTCTCCCTCTAACCAAAAAAGAGAGAAAGGAAGAAAGGGACAAGATAAAAACAAACAACAAAGTAGGGGAGGCACTGGGATGGAAGTAGAAATAAGAGCAGGGAAATAAGATGATGGTCGGAGTCCGATTAGCGCACAAAATGCACGCTGCCAAGGCCGGCCGTGTTGCTGGAGATGGGCCACACGCTTGCCCCTGGGCTTCCCGGGGCTGGGACAGAGACGAGAGCCTGACCCAGTGTGAGGTGCCCAGGGTGCACCTGGTAAAGGACATCACTGCTCAAGAGACGCCGGACTGTCTCTGATACAGAGGCCTGGGAAAAATGTATTCCCTGTCTCCTTCTGTCACATTAAAATAGACTGTTGAAAAGGCAGCATGCGGTAGAGGCAGGAGGCCAGGTGTTGAGTTCAAATCCCAGCTTTCCCAGGTAGCTGTGCAGCTTTGGGCAGGTTACTTAACCTCTCTGAGTTGTTCACGTGTCTGGAAAATAAGATAATGAAGCAACAGATGCGAAAGTGCCCAGCGCACTCCTACAGAGCAGGTGCTCCCCAAACCGAATGCACGTTCGGACAACACTGGGGGGACTCAGGACTGCATTTGGCCCCTACTCTAGCAGGTTCCCGAGTGTAGGCCGGGAGCCAGATGAAGGTAGCTGTCATCCTGGAGCACACAGGGGCTGTGAGGAGGCCTGAAGGTCGTCCATCACCCTATAGCCATCTGGGCAAGGGCTAGACATCCTTGCCCCTTTGCATTTCAAGGGCTCTGTGATACCTCTGCAATGTCAGGACAGGGCTGGGGGGGGCCAGACGACCCTCCAAGGGAAGCTCCAGGGTTTGTGCAAAGCAGACAGGTCCTCCCTTGGGAGACTCGAGGCTTGACTGGCTGGAAGGTGGCAGACATCTGGTATGACTCCATACCCAGCCTTGGCACAGGCCTCCCTGCCCTCCCACTCTCCTGGAGCCAGGATGGGGCCTGGGAGCCGCCCTCTTGGGGTATGGGGTTGGAAGGGTCCTCTGATTGTTTTTTGCTCCCCTAAACATCAGGATCTTTCACCCCACTTTACCATCCCCCTGCCCTGACTTCTGTCCCTCCTTCTTCAAGCCAGCCTCCCCCACGAAGCCACCCCAGCTCCTTCCTTGGGGTCCTCAAGAATTTATGCCCCAGCGCCCAGCCGCAGAGCTAGTGCTCGGGCTTATAGGGCTTGGGGTTTTAACTGGAGCTGCCCTCACCCTTCCCCTACCTGGCCTGCCCCATGCCCGCCCGGGAGGACTGCAGACCTGGAGCAAGGTCCCTCCTGTGGCCACATCAACCCTTCTGTGCCTCCTGCCACACCAAGCCCATGGAGGCAGAGGTACCCCCAAGTGCTATGAGGTGTCCCTCCTCTTCCCTGGCCATTCCCCACTCTCTGAGAGTGGGGAAAGGTCCCAGGGAGTGAGTGAGTTTCTTTCTTTCTTTTCTTTTCTTTTCTTTTCTTTCTTTTTTCTTTTTTTCTTTCTTTCTTTCTTTCTTTCTTTCTTTCTTTCTTTCTTTCTTTCTTTCTTTCTTTCTTTCTTTCTTTCTTTCTTTCTTTCTTTCTTTCTTTCTTTCTTTTTTTCTGAGATTTTTATTTATTTATTCATGAGAGACATAGAGAGAGAGGCAGAGACACAGGCAGAGGGAGAAGCAGGCTCCCTGCAAGGAGTCCGATGTGGGACTCGATCCCAGGACCCTGGGATCATGACCTAAGCCGAAGGCAGATGCTTCACCGACTGAGCCACCCAGGTGTCCCATGCCCTGGGGATTTCTTGACTCCAGCGCAACTCCAGAGCCTGGGAGAAAACCCAGGAACGGAAGCTGGTCGGCCTCCCTGGCTCCCCCGCCGTCCCTCTCTCGGGCACCTCCTGGCTCCTGGGGAGAGAGGCAGGGCTGGATGCCCACCCCAGGGTGCTCTCCCAGGCCCCACTAGCCCGCACCCAAGTGGCAGCAGCAGACGGCCAGCCCTGAAGTCACATGGACCTGGGTTGGGGTCCAGACTCCTAACTTCTCCTCCATGGTAAGGTGGGGACCTCATCAGATTAGCCCCTGGGATCATCTGGAAGGTTCTGTGAGAAAACCTCATGGTTTTGTGCACAGGGTCGTGTGCAAAATAACCTGCGAGGTGCCTGGCATCTTGTAGATAGTCAAGGCCGAATTGCCTTCTCCCTTGTCCATGTTTCTGGAACCTTGGGAATTTTCCCAGGAGAAGAAGTTGCCCCACCCTTGCAGCCAACTTGAGCAGGGCCCCAGGTCAGCTCACTGGGCCCAGGGCCTGGGAATGGAGGGCTGAGCGTCTCTGGGGATGTTCGGGCTGGTGGAGAGCACGGTGCTATGTCATCACCTCTCGGAGGCTGAAACGCTCTGAGTGGCTTCTGGGAACCATAAAATCAGAACCTGACTGAGGGCTCTCAATTAGGAACTGAAATAGGGTCTAGCACCCAGGCCGTGCCCGGGGCAGTGATGGCCACCCCGGCCGAGGGTGCCCCTGTCCCATTTCCTGGCACCCACTGAGGCTGCCGCTGTGAACTCGGGTGTGGCGGGATCTGGGCTGTGATAGAGGAGGACGGGGTGCCTGGGTGTAGGAACATCAGAACAGGGGCCAGGAGCCCTGTGGCCTGGCCCCAAACCTGCCACTGACCATCTGACCTGTCCTCTGCTTATCCCTCAACCTCCTAGAGCCTCGATTTGCTCATGTGGGAAACTGACACATGATACCTGTCCTTCCCTCCATCCTCCTCTCCATCCTCCATCCTCTTCCATTCTTCATCCCTTCATCCTGCCCTCCTCCCTCTCCCTTCCTCTCTCATCTTTCCTCTCTTCTTCCTCCCTCCATCCTTCTCCCTCCTCCCTCCACCCTTCTCTCCTTCCACCCTCCTCCCTCCACCTTCCTCCCTCCTCCCTTCTCTCTCCCTCCTCTCTCGTCTCTCCCTCCACCCTCCTTCCCTCTTTCTTTCCTCCTTCTTCCATCTATCCTTCCTTCCTCCTCTTCCCCCCGTTCTTTCTCCTCCTTCCCTCTTGCCCGCATCCTCTGTCTGTCTTCCCCGTCCCTCTGTCCCTCCCTCTCCCCGCCAGAGTTGTGTGACTGTGCAGTGAGAAGGTACTTGGGAAGCTGCCGGTAAGGCACAGCGGCCGCTCCCACGGAGGCACTGCACAGAGGACAGGACCTCAGGCTGCCTTTCTTGGAAACACTGTTGGCTTGGCCTCTTTTCACCCTGACACCTTGGCAAGGAACCACATGCAGGCAGTGGCCTCACATGTCAGACGTGCTGCTGCTGGCCAGTGTGGTCTCTTCTCAGGAGAATCAGCCTCGAGTCATCTCCCACCCACTCGGGGCTTGGCTCAGCCTCCAGCAGACACTGCCCAGCACAGTGCTGACCACCGCAGGAACCACTTTCCTGCACCAGCCCTCCCCAGCCCTGCCAGCTTCACCCCCGAACACACCCCCTGCTTCCCCCCCACTTCTCTACACCTGGATCCCAGCCTCTGTCATCTCTCGCCCACATGCCCCAAGCAGGGTCCTGACTGGTGTCCCTGCTCTCTCTCCTGCCCCCCACCCCATGCCAGCCCTTCACACAGAAAGATCTTATAGAAATATAATCAGATGACCTCATTCCCCAGCTTGACACCTTTCAGTGAGACCACAACCCATTTGTGATAAACTCAGGCTCATTCCCTGATCTGCGAAACCCTGCAGATAGGGGCTCGCACACCTCTCTGACATCTCCCACTGGGAGCTTCACTTTCCAGAAAAAGAGTCAGGGAAGGTGATATCTGAACCAAATCCGTGTGATGGTTAATAGGATGGGGGCTGGTAGGAGGTGGGGGGTGGCCAAAGAGACATGCTTTTTTTTTTTTTTTTAAGATTTTATTTATTTGAGAGAGAGGGAGCATGAGTAGGGGGAGGGGCTGAGGGAGAGGGAGGAGCAGAATCCCTGCTGAGTAGGGAGCCCTACATGGGGCTCCATCCCAGGACCCCAAGATCATGACCTGAGCAGAAGGCAGACCCTTAACCAACTGAGTCACCCAGGTGCCCCGAGACATGCATTTGAATCCTGCCCTACCCTGCATTCTCTGCAACCTTGGACAAATTCCCTAGCTGCTCCGAGGCTCAGTTTTCGCATCTATAAAATGGGATACAATGATAAACACCCCCCTAAGCAGTGGAGCCATTCCCCAAGACACAGAACAAGGAGGAGTGGTCTAGGGGGACTGGAGAGAGAAGAGCTGGATTTCAGATGGGCTGAGTGCACAGGGTGGGGGACCAGGCCCCTCTGCAGGGATGAGACAGGGCAGGCCCGGAGACAGATGTGGGAGTCAGCTGCTGGATGGATGAAAACCAATCCCCCTTGTGATGAGATGTCAGGCCGTGAATGTTGAACCCCAGTGCCTTCGGTTCCCCCCCGGAATAATGACACTGTGGCATTTGTATTTTCTGAACCAAAACTAGGTAAAAAGCAGGCAGCAGGTTTTCTACTGTTGTCCAAGGTGTAAGAGGTACTACAGGAGGTATTATTGAAATCCTGATTTTGGTATTCCTAGTTTGTTTGAGGAGGCGGCAAGGCAGAGGAGAGATGCACACAATTTAAAATCAAGACTGTTCTAGAAAACTCCAGACCCCATAACAGGTCATGTGCGAAGGATGTAAAATGACTGTTGTCACCAGGGCTGTACTCATAGGCCGAAGACTTGTGGGCTTGAACCCCGTCTATGCATTCGGTGCTCTGCTGTCACCATCTTTAAATTCTTCATCATTTTTGAACAAGAGGATCAGCCTTGCCATTTTGCTCTGGACCCCATAAATGACATAGCCTCCCCTGCGTGTCCTTCTGCCTGGAGCAGAGCCTTTGATGAGAAAAGCAGGGCGGGGAAGCTGGTGCTGGGGGGCCTGAGCTTGCCCAGAAGTCGGTGGCTGGAGTGGGGAGCAGAAGTGGGTGCTGGTTGCAGACCTCACCTCTCTCGTTTTTGTCCAAGGGCTGCCCCCAACTCTACCCAAGGCCCGAGGCTGCCTTGGGGAGCAGAATTACTTGAAACTCCGTCACCATTAAGCATTTCTGGGGTGCCTCCTGAGTGCCTGGCTTCGCCCTGGCGAAGTGCATCAAGCTCTCGGGGAACTTACCCTCTGGTTCCGGGGTCCGGGGAACCCAGAGGAGACCAGAGCGCCGTCTAATGCAGCTCAGGGCGTGGAGAGCAGGGGAGCACAGCGGGCTGTGGGGTGCTGCTCCTGGGGGGCTGTACCAGGTCCTGTCTCATAGGGTGGCTGGGAGGATGTGGAGGGAAACACATGCAGGGTTCCAGGCCCATCTGCTTCGCCATAGACTTGAAATACACAGGCTGGACCAGTGGCCTCCTGGGGGGGGGGGATGTGGGGTGGGGGAGGCGGGCTCAAATCAATCCCCAGGGGAGTGGGGTTGGAGCCCAGTCTCTGCCTCCTGCTAGCTGTGGAGCAGCCAGCCAAGCATTTCATGGGATCTGCAGAGCCTCAGTTTCTCTCTCTGCAAAATGGGGCCTTAGCGACACCCCACAGTCCAGATTTGCTCACCGGAGGCGGGATGAGCTATGCCAGGGCTTAGTTCGAGCCGGGAACAAAGGGCCCAAAGCCTGGTAGTTACTGTCCTTTACCAAGCCAGAGAATGCCCTGCCCCTGGGCAGCGGGAAGGGGTCCCACCCGTGAGGACGGGTGGCAGAGGAAGGGCGACTTTGGCCGAGCCCCAGCCCCAGCCCCAGCCCCAGCCCCAAGCAAGGGAAAGCACACGGGGCCCCGAAGACTCCCCGGGGACATCTCAGGACACCCAGGCTCCCTTCCAGGGGCCGGCCAGTCCGGCCAAGGCCGTGTCACCGGCTCATCTCTGCCGTGCGGCGGTTGGGGGGGCGCTCGCTTCCGGGCCTCGCTCTGAAAAGCCCCGATAACAAGCGCACATTGACGGCGGGTCCCCCTGGGCGAGCGCGCCCTTCCCGGCTCGCATCTGAGCCCTCGCCCGAGACATTTTCTCGCTTCAGCAATTTGGCATGTCATACAAAGGGGCTCTGATTTTTCCTGATGTCCGACTCCTCTTGCATGAAAAATAGCTTTTGTTGTCTCTCTGCCCACGGATTCCTGCGTGTGAGTCAAGGCCAGATGCCTGGTGGGTGAAGAGTCCCGTTGGCCCAGCCGCGTGCAGGGTCTCCCCTCCACCACCTTGGTAGCCCTTGTGGCCCGTGGCCCCGAGGTTCAGTCTCTCCAGGAGTTGCCTGCTGACCCCCGCCTTCACCCTGGTCACCCACTTGGTGGCTGGGTCCCAGGATCCTCCTTTGGGTTGTAGCCACTCCCACTGTCCCCACCATCGGCACATCCCGAACCCATAGGTGTCCTTCCAGGGGCGTCCTGCAAACCCCAAGTGTCCTGTCCTTCCTACTTGGCAATCTGCCCTCCCTTCCTTGCTTTCTGCCCTGTATTCCTGTTTCTCCCCCTTGCCTTTGCAGCCTGCCATATTCCAATCACACAAACCCCCTCCGCCTTCCTGTTCAAGGCCGACTTTTGAAAGTTCTTGAGGCACTTAGTGGATAAAAATGTATTAAGTCTGTGATTATTAGAAGGTTTATTAAACATAGGGAGAATTCTATTAAGTAGCAAATTGAGTGAGTCAAAATCCCATAGATGTGGAACCTCTAAAGGTCATCTGGTACAAAATAGATGTGAATATGGCTACGATTATTCTGTGAGGCCCGAAAATAAAAAATATTGGAAGGAAATTCACCAAGATATTACAGTGGTGGTCATGGGAACTATGTGTGATTTATTTTGTCTCCTAAGTTTTGCAGATTATTTGTTATGGGGGTGGGGGGTGGATATAGAAACCTGATATTTAAGTCTAGAAAGCATCAAGGCCAGTCTCCAGTCCTCAGGCGGATAGTGGGGTGTGTAAGTCCATTCAGCGTGGACGGTGTTTGTTCTCTTTATTCTTAATGCCTCCAGGAACATGCTCCCCGGCATCACGCCCAGTCACCTTATGTCAGTGTTTTATTACAGGCCACCCCTGACTTATAACCAAATTGATTCCTGGATGAAAGCCTCTGTGAGCCGTCCACAGTCGAAGTTTTGTTTCCTGTAAGCACAGTTTACACACTGGGTTTCCGTTCCTAGAAATCCATCTCACACCTTCAAAGTACCCAAACTGACCACAAAAGTAAATGAAAAGAAAATAAAACCCAGATAGACGCCCTTACAAACTTTTATCACATATGTAAAACTAAGTGCTTCAGATAAAAGCCACATCATGAAATGTTCCTTTGGGAGAATTCTTCTGCCTGAGTCAGACTGGCCGACGTCTCTCAAAATGCAAAATCGGTGAAGTTTGAACAGAATTTTCTTTTCTTTTTCTTTTCTTCCTTTTCTCTTTCTTTTCCGAAAAACCTCCCTGGGCAAGTTTAAGCATGCTCCGTTGCACCAAAAAATCCCCAGATGCTTTCAAATGAAGGGTTCTTCTGTCTCAGATTTTTTTTTCCGTTGCCAATTCCCTTCGTGTAAATTCTTTAGAAAAAGTCTTTGCGTGGCGACTGCTGGAGGAAAGGCGATTCCCACTGTGACTTGTACCAGCACCACTTTGCTCTGGGGCAGCGAGTCGGCTGACCCTTCAAATGCCAGGCGATGCTGAGCGGTCATCGCCCAGGGGTCCTGGTGGCCACATGCTTCTTAGTGCTGGTCTCAGCTGGCAGCGGGGGTCTCAGCTAGGGGAGCCAGACAGGCCACCAAGCAGAGGAGGACGTGAGGTCCCAAGGCCAGTGGCTGCGACCGAGACACCCGGTCTCAGACTAGAGGGCTCTTCCTTGATTCCATCAAAATCGCTGTGCCTCTGATGATAATGTTTGTTCCTTCCCGTTCAGTCTTTCCTGAAGCTGAAAACAAAGCACTCATCTTTGGCCTTAAAAGCCCTTCATGTTCTCGGAAGTGGTGTTGATGTCCTCCCCTAGTTCTCTCATCTCGGAAAGATCAGGAAGGAAATTTACCTGGTTTGGGGTTTTGTTTGTTTTTAAACCTGGTTGTTTTCTCTAGACTGTTTCTGGCTTTTAGTCGACAAGCCTTCGTGATGTGCTTGCTGGTACCAAGGACCCTGGGGGTGGGGAGGCCTGGGGTCCAGAGACCCACTGGACACCCTCCCCGCTGATCACAGGTGGGTTGTTGAGTTGCCCATGGAGTTGGTAGGTGCCCGGCCCAGGGGTGCCCGTGTTCCCCTCCACCCTCACCTGCTTATCCATCCCACACTCTCCTGCCCACTTTTTTGCATAGGATCCAAATGACAAAAAAATTTTTTAAAAAAATAAGAATGAATATCTAGTAAGTACTCACTGTGTACCAGGGACTAAATGTATTATTTCCATAACTTTCCATATGTTAGCTCATCATCATAACAGCTATGATTAAATACTATTTAAGTAATTATCAGGTATGTTATAGAGGGTGGGGAGAGAAAGAGTGAGCTAACATGTACAAGGCACTTACTATATGCCAGGAACCGTCCCAAGCACTTTATATATATTTAGTTAATCCTCAGCTTGCCTGTGAGGTGGGAACTGTCACTACTTCTACTGTATAGATGGGGAAACTAAGATATGGAGAAATTAAGTAACTGGCCCAAGGCCCCAGGGCCAAGTGGTGACAGTGGCATTCAAACCAGGCAGTCTAGCTCCCCACCCCTCCTCTTCTTTGCGAGCTGTGATAGCGGAAGCTACAACTTCTGAAATAGCTAACGTGCAGGCACTTGGTGTAACTCCTCTGCTCTTTGCAGCACCCCACAAGCAGCACTTCCCTCGTGGGAGGTAGAGATGCTAAGCAGGCTCCCCAGCCCAGACATAGGCCAACACGGATGCCCAGGTGTCTGCCTCCAGAATTCATTCCCAGCTCTTCCAACAGCCCCATGCGAAACACTGTCCCATGCCTGCTGCATGTCGAGGAAGAGAAGCAGCCTTAGTCTCCCTGAGGAGAGGCCGGTGGGCAGCTCTGTGTCCTGCAAATATCCCAAACTGTCCATAATGACCCTAGGAACCCAGGGGCCAGAATGCAGGCTGCTGTGCTGCTGGTGAGGAGGTGGGTGGGGGGTCCAGAGAGAGCAGGACGTGTCCTACAGGTGCCAGCTCCGTGCTTGCCGGGTGCTGGCTGTGAGCCAGGCTGGCACGGCAGGCTTCTCGGAAGAGGTGGGCACAGCATCGTGACCAGAACAGTGCACGATGCTGGGCTCTGAGTCTGACTCATGCAGCCCGCAGAGGAGAGAGTCTGCTGTCAGACCGAAGGCGGCTCTTAAGATCGGGGGCTCTCAGCAGAGAAGGTGAAAATCATTCTGCTCAAGACAGCTCCTTTAAGGAGGCATTAACCATCCACTTCAAAGCCCCAGAACCCACGTTTTTGCAGGGGAGGCCACCTGCCAGCACACTTTCACACCCAGATTCCAGTTGTTGGCATTCACGTGCTAACTCCCACCTCACGAAAAGCAGATAGAAAAACAGAGTCTGATCATACTGGATGCTTCCATTCATATCAAGTTCAAATGCAGACAGAACTAATCCAGGGCGATGGGAGTCAGCGGCGTGGCTCCCCTCTGTGGAGAATTGACTGGAAGGGGGCAAGAGGGAGCCCCAGGCATGTGTGTGACCATGTTCTATATCTCGATCTGGATGGTGGTTACATGAACGTAGGCATCTGTTCATCAAGCTGCATTCAGGATTGCTCTCTGTGTTTTATCCTCAGTAAAAATGAAATCAGACAGGGCGCCCGGGTGGCTCAGTCGGTTGAGTGTCTGCTGTTGGCTTAGGCTCAGGTCATGATCTCAGAGTCTTGGGATCGAGTCCCAAGTGGGGGTCCGTGCTCAGCCCTGAGTCTGCTTGAAATTCTCCCCCTCCGTCTCCCTCTGCCCCTCCCTTGCCCACATTTTCTCTGTCTCTCCCTCTAAAATAAATTTTTAAAAAATTAAAAACAGACAAACACACGTTGGGGTGACGAGGACCCCCCAGTGGCCTGTCACTAGCCCTCACCTGCTGCCATCCATCCCCACCTGCTGGTCGTGTTTTCCTCGGTTCCAGCCAACCCCGCCAGTGCTCATTGAGAACGAGCACCTAGCCCCTGCACAGTTCTGAGGACTCAGTGATTCATTCATTTTATTTTTCCATCCAGCAATGAATTTTGCATCCAGCCTTTTGGGAGCATTGCTTGGCCAAGTAGAGGAAAAAGACGTTCCTGTATCAGCAGGATGCGTGATTGGGAGCTCATGAGACCTGCCCCTCGAGCATGCCTCCCGGTCTGTAGTCTCTCATGGAAAAACTCTCTCCACCTCCCAGGGACGTGGGTTCTATCAGCCTCCGATGGTAGATAGAGCAGGGGAGGCAGAGTCTGACTTGAACTTGCATGGAGAACTATTCTGGTCACGATGCTGACCCTCCTCCTCTGAGAAGAGTCTGAGCCCACCTCAGGGCTGCCCTGGTTGTTGGGCCGGAGTCTGTGCTGGCAACGAGCTGAGAGCCCCTCTCACCCCACACAGGCCTCGTCCTTATAGGGATGCTCGCCTAAACCCGACGCACCTGCGGAACAGAGGCCGGTCCTAAGGGTAGCAGAAGCTTGGCATGTTTTGGGTGAGAGGGTCTGGCCCAAGGGCCTAGAATGACCTTGCTTCTCTGAGATCGTTGTCTCTCGGCCGGGCAACTGTGATTCTCAGAGACCTCTTGTCACCCTACCTGGGGGAGCCAGCGCCTCCAGCTCTCATCCTGTCCCGTGCGCCCCCAGGGCCCCACCAGCATTTCTGAGTCTCTATTCAAATCCATCAAAAACTGAGAATTTAAAAACCAGACCCCAGACTGAGTCCTGGGCACTCAGATTATTCATTCATTCAGCAAACATTTACTGAGTGCCTGCTACTTAGCCAAGCAGTGTTCGAGGTGGTGAGAAACGTTTCCTTCCCAGCAGCGGGGGGAAAACAGAGAGTGATTCACATAACGATCATATGGCCTCAGAGGACAATCAACAAGAAAAATCAGGAGGGTGGCCAGGGAGGGCCCCCTGGGAGGAGGTGAGGAGGCGAGCTTCGTGGAGGTCTTGGGGACAGTCGTGTGGGGCAGAGGGGACAGACAGCAAGCGTCACAGCTCTGTTAGAGCTTACCTGAGGCCTGAGTGGCTAGAGCAGGGAGCAGGAGATGTCGGTCAGAGAGGGGACTGTGGCCACCAGTAAGGACCTGGCCTTTTACTCTGAGGGAAGAAGCGCTGGAGAGCTTGGGGCAGAGGCCTGACAGGCTCTCACCTGGGTTCCAACAGGATCCCTCTGGCTACCATGTTGAATAATGTGGGGACTGCCCTTGACTTGCTCCTAAGTGGGTGGGGCTCTGCTGGGATCCTCGTCATGGCCTATCAATTCCGGGGAGGCCTGACTTCTATCAGCCTGAGGAAGTCTGGGAAGGCTTCCCAGAGGCAGTGATATGGGCTATGTCTTGCAGAATATGGTGGGGTCTGCAGTCAGGGGCAACTGAGCCTACAGAGGCACGTGCCTTATTCATTCACACATTCATTCCCTCGTCTGTTCATCCTTTAGCAGACATTTTATTGAGCCACCTGGGTGAAAAACAAGAGTCCAGCCCTATTCCTGGAGGAAATTAGTGCCCGGCAGGGAGAGGAGAGAGAGCGAGACAGCCAGATCCATTACAATTCCATGTGGAAGTGTGATGATAAATGCAAGCTCAAGGAGCTGTAGTCTGGGTGGGGAGAGAGGGCCTCTGAGGCATACGAGGTGGACAGAGGCGTCTTTTTAGACAATAGATAATCTGAGCCCATTTTGCAAGATGAACATGAGTTCATTAAGAAAATGAGGAGGGGCGCTTGGGGGGCTCAGTTAATTAAGCATCCAATTCTGGATTTCAGCTCAGGTCTTGATCTCAGGGTCGTGAGACGGAGCCCTGCATGAGGCTCCGCACTGAGTGTGGAGCCTGCTTGAGATTCTCTCTCTCTCCCTCTCCCTCTGCCCTCTACCCCCACTCGTGGCTCTCTCTATCTCTAGAAAAGGAAAAAAAAAAAAAGAGAGAGAAGAAGAGTCAGAACACCAGCACAGGCAAAGTACAACACCTGCATTCAGCCACCAAGCATTCCATAGTTACCGAGTCCCGACCGTGTCCCAGGACCTAAGTGAGCCACTGGGGATGCCCAGGACACAGGGTGTCTTCTGGAATGCTGAAGAAATTTGGGACCACTGAAACAAAAGGCCCAAAGGAGAGAAGGCCCAGGAGCAGGGGTTGAGGAGAAAGGCAGGGCTGGAAGTGAGTCCCTCACTCCGTGCTCGGGAGCCTGCATTTGGCCCTCCTGGCCAGGGTTACTAGTGAGGGGTTCCAGCTTCTGACTTGTGTCTTGAGAGCTCACTGTGGCTCTACTACAGAGGATGGAACAAGGCTGGGAGCCGAGAGACCTGTTAGGAAAATACTAGAAAGGTCCAGACCAGGGTGATGGGCCCTAAATTAGGACAACAGGATGGAGCAAAGAGAGAGTGGGTATGAGCTCCACCTTAGAGACAGACTGGATATGGAGATGCAGAGGGGAACCCATCACGGGAGGGGGCAGGGAGGTAGATGGTGTGTCACCAAGCAAGACAGGACCCCTGGGAGGACAGCTGGCTTTGAGAGTGGGGCTGCCAAGGACACAGAGAACAGGCACATGCAGGGAACAGCAGGACCTTTACAGGTTGGACCAGACCCTACAAGACTCTCCCGTTTTAGCTGATTTCTTCACTATTTAACTGTCCCCATTTTGCACACGGGGAGACCAAGGCTCAGCGAGTTGCAGTAACTGACCCAAGTGGCAGGGCATGTAAGCGGCAGAGCTGTCACTGAGATTCGCGTGTAGGAGCCTGGATACCACACGCCTGACCTCCGCGTGGAGAGGTAACCCTAGGAAGGTCCTCAGCCCCTGGATGCAGATGAGAGCCAGGAATAGCTCTTGGGTGGTGAGAAAAGCCATACAGGCTGCGACCTGTTTCTCAGCGAGATGTAGGTTGCTCTGCACCCCAAGATCTCGTAGGTGTAACCTCAGTTGTGTTTCCTGGAAGGCTCGCCTGTGGCAGCTGGCCCCTCCACCCTAGTCATATCTCCACCCTTGCAGCAAAGAGAACATTGCTGCCCGCTTACTGTCTAGAGACCCCACGCTATCAACACTCTAGAGCTAAGCCCTAGCAGACCCAGAACACAGAGACGAGCCACGCTACTCCAGTATGGGTGAGCCTCGAAAACATGCAAAGTGAAAGAAGCCACCCACAAAGCTCAGGCCACCGTCACAAAGTGCCACACCCTGGGAGGCTTGAACACCAGACATTCCTTGTCTCACGGTTCTGGTGGCCAGAGTCCAAGATCAAGGTGTGGGCAGGATTGGTTCCTTCTGACCATGTGAAGGAGGGAGGATCTGTTCCATGCTTCTCCCCGAGCTTCTGCTGGCAATCCTTGCTGTTCCTTGCCTTGCACATCTCTTTCTTCATCTTCTTGTGGCGTTCTCCCTGGGTGCGTCTGTCTGGGCCAAAATCTTCCCTCCCTATAAGGACATCAGTCAAGTCAACTTGGGGCCCACCCTCGTGGACTTCTTAACTGTATCTGCAGTGGTTCTTTCCAAACAAGATCACATTCTGAGATCCTGGAGTGTTAGAACTTCAACATAGGAATTTGAGGAACGAGTGGGGTACACAATTCAGCTCTTCACAGCCTCATGCTGTATTATTCCATTTATATGAAACGTCCAACACATTCATGGAAACAGGAAGCAGATTAATGGTTGCCACGGGCACAGGGGATTGGGGAACAGGAGTGACTGCTTAATGGGTACGGGGTTTCCATTTAGGTTGATAAAAACAGTCTAGAACTAGGAAACAGGTTTAGGAAGACTAGGTAACTTACCTGAGCCCAGCTAGCTACTAAGGGGTTGAAATGAGATTTGCTCCAAAGCTTGTATTCTTTCTGCCACAACTGGGTTGGAAGCAGGGGTTTCTCCTTGGGCGAGTTAGCTAAGTTCTCTGAGCCTCATCTTCTCTGTCTACAAGATGGAACCAATAGATCATCCTTCTGGTCCACCCATGTGAGAATTCAAGGAGATAATGCATGAAAGAATCACTGGAACCTTCTACATGTTTAATAAATGGTTGTTGTCATCACTCTTTCAGTCTGGGTCCATCCAGGAAAAACAAAAGCTACTCTATGTCGTTCAGACTGAGGAAATTTAATAAAGGGAATTGATTTCCTGGGTGAGAGAAGAGCTGAGAAGCCAAACAGGAGAATCATCAGGCGCCCAGACGTGAGCAACAAGAGGAAGCACCTTCCAGCCTTTCGGTAAAATGAGAACAAGAGAAGGTGATTTTAGCAGAGGCCGGCCCATCCAGCAAGTGCTTGGATCATGGAGGAAGCCCGGAATGCAAAGGGAAAGACTTTCCAGAAGGAACTGGACCCCTGGAGAAGATGCAGTAGTTGCCACCAACACTGTGCAAGGAAGGGAGGGAGAAATACCCTGACTTTTCCCTTCCTTGTATCTTCTCATGTTCCATCAGAACCTCCTATTGGCCCAAACTGCCCAGAAGCCATTGGCAAGGGAGCCTGGGAAATGTAGTTCCCTGGGATACAGGGGTACTCTCAGCTGCCTGTGGGGTGGTGAGGAGTGTTTACTGTTGGTCTGTGTGTGCTGGTTCACCTATGACACCTGCCTGCTGCAACTGGACATGCCCCTGGCCTGTGCAGGACACAGGTGTGCACCGAGGGAGAAAGCAGACTTGCACCCTACGGATGTGTGTGTCCTGTGGCTACACATCCCTTTTGTGGGCACAGGCATGCAATCCCACACGGTATGGCTACAGAGTTGCCAGCCTGAGAGGACACAGCTGACTGTGTGAGTCCCCATGCACCAGCGCCCAGAAGCCTCTGGAGCCGCATCTGCTTGCAGCCCATCCCTTCCCGTGGCCATGGTGGAAGAACCACATTGGATCACAAGCATCAGGGCTCAGAGTGGCTCGGCCGATCTGGTCAGCTGAGCCACCGGGCAGATGCACCATCCTCCTCCACTGCCCTCAGCAAAAGGGAGCATAGAGGAACTGGGAAGAAAGAAGGCCCCAGAATCTGCAGCACCAGCTTTTCTTTGAAGTGAGGAAGCAATTTTTACTGTCTTCCCTAGAAATTCAGCTCCATCGTCAGGGATTTTTCGGGCATCTGCCTATTGCCTCTGCAGGTAGCCTGGCCTCCTGCAGGGCCGGCCTCCTGCACCTGCCCCCTTGCCTCCCATCACCTCCATCATTCATTTGGCTCTTGCATCTTGCTTCGAGACAGCACCTGAGTGGCACATGGTCTCTGTGGCCCTCCAGAGAGGTCCAGAACATCATTGCAGGGATACCTCCCTTGGGCCAGAACACTGCAGAAATCCGTTGGCAGAGGCTTCCTGTTTCTGGTTCCATCCCATGCAGGGCACTGAAACAGCTGGAGAGTTGGGTAAGAAGAGAGGAGGGTGAGGGTCTTTGGCATTGGGGTGTCATGGGAGTGGAATTGTGCCCCTAGAAAGATATGCTGAAGTCCTAGCCCTGGTATCTGTAAATGGGACCTCATATAGCAATAGGATCTTTTCAGAGGTAACCAAGTCAACCAAGTCAACCAAGTCTGTGGCCCTACTCCACAGACTGGGGCCCTGGGACAAGATGAGAGATGCACACAGGGAGAAGGTCCCGGGTAGGTGGAGGTGGAGATTGAAGTGTTGCTGCTACCGGCCGAGGCATGCCAAGGATTGCAGGCAAACGCCAGAAGCAAAGAGAAAGGCCTGGAAGGGCTCCTTCCCTGGGTCTTTCAGAGAAAGCAGAGCCCTGTTGACACTTTGACTTTGGACTTGTGGCCTCCAGCACTACGAGAGAAGGAATCTGAGTCCTCCTCATTTGTTGTACTTGGTTGCAGAGGGCCTGGAAGCAAATACGGGGAAATTAATTCAGCCTTGCCAAAACCCACCAAATTAGCCAGCCTCCTGGAATGTTTCTCACGTCACACTCCGAGAGTGGGTAACCTGAAATAAAAGAAATGTGACTTTGTTAGCAACCGTGCGTTGAGAGCTCACTTTGTAGGCTGAGAACGAGTCTGCATCACCCCAGCAAACCCTCCCACCAACCCTGTGACGTCGGTACTGTTATTGTCCTCGCTCACAATTGAGGAATCTGATTCGCAGGGAGCTGAAATGATTTTTCCAAGGCAACGTGAATATTTTTATTTCTTTCTGGGTCAATGGCTATTTTCAAGACCGGACTGAGCTACCGAAGGCTACGTGGACTTGTTTAGATGAGAAACATATGAGTCTGCGAGGCTTTTCTTAACAAATTACCACAAGCTCAGTGGCTTACAACAACACAGATGTATGATCTCACAGTTTCCGTGGATCGGGAGTCGGGGCCAGCCCGGCTGGATCCTCCGCTTGGGTCTCCCCAGGCTGCACGCAAGGCGTCAGCCGGGCTGCATTCCTTTCTGGAGCCTGGGCTTCTCTCCCCAGCTCGCTGGTGGCTGGCACAATTGGTTTCCATGTGTGACAAGGCCCTGTTCTCTTGTTAGCCATCAGCCAGGGGCCTCTCGGCCCCGAGGGGTGTCCCCTGTTCCCTGCCCAGTGGCCCCATTGGTGGTTCCCGACACGGCAGTGTGCTTCCTTCCACGCCCGCAGGAACGTCTCCCCGACTCGCCCCTCCAGCCTGCCACGCTGGGGTCTTATATAATGTCATCTCCTCATCAAATTCACAGGTCCCTCCCACGCTCCAGGGTGGTGGTGGGGGGATTTCAGGAACTATGGTAGGATCCTGCCCACCAGGTTCAGGTGAACTTGACTTGGAATCCTGGCAGTGAACCTGACTTTAGGGTGCATCCTTGGAGAATTTTCTTGCACACGCGTTCACTCTGAGTCTCCTTATTTATCAAGGTTGGGCAATCGTTACCAGACTCCGAGGGCTCTTTGGAGGATTAGATCAGTTTAACCGTCAAGCCCGGCAGTTGCTAGGAGCTCAGGAAGTGGCAGCTCCCACCCTTCCCTTCGCAAGCGTGGTTCCCTCACGGAGGAAGACGTGGGGTGGGTGGTGCGTGTGGGAAGCAACGGGCCGGAGCTGGAAGGCGTGGCTGAGCTCCAGCCCCATCTCCCAGGCGGGGCTCAGCTGTCCCACAGTTTCTGCTGCCCCTTCCCCTGCTCCTGAGTGGGAAGAATCACTGCAGCTTTGCCTGGGGAAGGTAGAGATGAAATAAGAACCCCGAACGGAACAAAACAAACAATGCTTTGGTAAGGTCTTCCTCCCCCATATAGCGTGAAGCGCGGATCCCTGAGCCCAGAGGCCGGATCCCCTAGGAAGGGTGCCCGCCCTCCTGGTGCTGAGCCGAGCAGCAGGGGGTGATGCTGTGCAGGTTGGGGGCAGATGTCTTTCCTCCTGTGAGATCACTTGTTGGCCCATTTGACACCTTCGGCATTTATGTCATGACCCTCCTAAGAATCTCACACAGACCAGGGTGTTCTTACTCGGACAGGGACTGTGCCTCCCTACACACCACACCCCCCACGGACGAGTCCTGGGATATGACCTGTCGCCTCCCAAGCACATGCTGATGATTCTTGGGTGCATGAACAATCGGGAAAGCATCTTGCCAATTGAGGACCAGAAACCTTGTACGTTTAGGACATAATCTGGCCCTGACGTTGAAGTGTACAAATATCAGAGGCAGGGAGGCACCAATCTGCAGGCTGAGCTTCTTTACCACTTCAGAGGAGAATTCTGGGTTGAAATTGCACTGTCTGCTCTACATTTCCAGACCCACTACCCGCCATGCCGACTGGGATGCCACGGGATGGTCCCCAGGGGAACCACTGCCCACCCAACTCTGTCCATCCTTCAAGAGTTCTCTCAGGGGTGGTCTTCCCCTAAACCTTAACCTCATCCATCCATCTACCCACCCACCTACCCACCCATCCATCCACCCACCCACCCATCCACCCACCCATCCACCCACCCATCCACCCATCCATCCACCCACCCATCCACCCATCCATCCATCCATCCATCCATCCATCCATCCATCCATCCATTCAGTGGCACTCCCAGAGCTTAATGTAGAGACCATTGGTCTGGTGGGGGGGAGGGGGCTGTGGTGTTTGCTTTGTTTTCTCTGAGCAAGATCAGCCCTGAGGCCTGGGCCCCCTGGCCTGGTTCAGCCCACAGATGGGCTGCTGATGGGATGCTTAGGAAGCATCAGGTCCCCCTCCCTTGAGCAGGCGCTTCCTAAGCCTAATTTTATGTGTGGTTTTTTTTTTTTTTTTCCTTTAGGATGGACAGTGTAATTGCACATATGTTAGAGCCCAACAAAATCTGGATCTGTTCCATATACGGCTATAGGTATAAACATCACCCAAGCAGGACTTCCCAGGAAGATGAGGTCCCTGTCTGTGGGGGTACCGGGAGACCCTTTATGAAAGAAGGTACAGGGTCCCTGAATGTAAACGCACACCTCTGTGGGTAGCTCACTTTCCTCCAGCAGGCCTCTCTAAATCAAGCTGTGTGGGGACAGAGACAATGGGCTGATACCAAAACAAGGCCAGGCTCTAGGGGGAAACTGGGGAGCCCTCCTGGCTAAAGCCAGCCAGCATGCTGCTCCTAGAACCTCACTCTGCCCAAGCCAGGTACGGGTCCCCCTGTAAGGATCATATGTTTCCTTTCCTTACCCTACTCTCCAGCTCCCCAGACAGTTGGAAAACACACTAGTCAGACAGTCCTTTCCACCTCCAGCCAACTGTCCTGATCCGTAGCAGCAAACAGGACCCTCCAAACCCGGCTGCCTCTAAGTTTCCCAAAGGAAATCCCAGATGTAACACCCACCCCGGCGTCCGACATTCTCGCCCGGCTTGGATTGGCTGTAGGGGACCTCATGCCTGTGCACAGGGTGTTCCGCAGGTCACCCTCCTGGCCTCGTTAACCCCGAAGCCGGCTGGCTCATGGTTGTGTGTGGGCCCAAGGCCCGCAGCAGGGGCTGCACAGCACCATGTCGGGGCTCGACATTTGCTGAGAGGTTCTCTCTCATTTATTAATGAGCGTTGGCAGCAGCCCTGTGAATTAGGGCTCGGTTGGAGACGTGGGCTCTGACAGGCTGGCAGGCAAGGCTGCTGGCTTCCAGGGGTTTGGCATCTGCCACGCTCCTGCCCGTGGTTACACCCCAAAGTGCTTGTCTGCTCGAAGGAAAGCATGTGCACTTGGGGGCAGAAGGCAGCTTCTCACCCCTGCTGGGGCCGGGCCGGGCCCCTGGGACAAGTACACACCTGTCCATCCATTCTCACCCCATCGCCATCCTACCAGCACGCTTGTCCACCCACACACAGGGTGACACATCCTGTCATTCAGGGACAATAGTGTTTCAAGGCTGGGGTTAAAGTTTACGAAGCGCTTCCCCACTCAGGGCAGACGCACACGGGGAAGGTGCATCAGGCAGTGCCAAGGACCTCTCATGCCTCCCCTTGGAGGCAGGTCCCGTGGTTATCCTGGAGGCTCGAAGCAGGAAAACGAGGCACAGAACAGTTAAGCAACTCACCAGATATGAACAGCCCATAGTGGACTCAGCTGACTGCCAAACTGGACCCCAAGTGGCCCAGCCCTGGTGACCACTAAGCTGGGTGTCATGTAATTAAAAAGCATGTGCAAAAAAAAAAAAAAAAAAGCATGTGCATTGGCACTTGGCTTCTCCACTGCTTTTTGGAGTCTCCGTTTCCTTCTCTGTAAAATGGGGATAGGCAGTAAACCTGAGGGCAGCGTGGCAGGGCGCCCACGCAAAGTCACTCTGCTGCCCCTCCCGCCCTTCTTGGAAGCTGACTGGTGGCCAGGCGGTGAGTGACATAGGGATGGATATCTCCGGGACCGGGACGGGGGGTAGGGGCGGAGAAGGGGGAGCACCACAGCATTGACACGAGCAGGGCTGGAGCACTTTGCTGCCTGAATCACCCAGAAACCCACGACCTCGTGAACACAGGTGGACAAGGCCACCTGCAAAGTGCAATCGACTCCGTCCAACATCTTTATTTCTCTTTTTAACAAATTTCCCCTGGGCCAGTTTCAAATCAGGTTTATTCTGGTATCTCAAGGTGTAAAGGCTCTAAGTCTGAGCCCTCAGATGTAAGATTCAGGCCCCGCCGACATGGTGCTGGCCCCCGGCCTCGGCTGGCACGGCTGGCCCGGGTCACGGCACCTCCAGGGGCCCCGTTCTCCCGGCTGTGACCTGAAGCGCGGGACACGGCCGTGCGTCCCCAGCTCTGCGTCCACGGGCGGGGAGAGGTCCTGCCGGGGGAGCCGAAGCCTGTGCCGTTCCTATGTCTGGATCCAGATTTCAATCGAGAGGAAAAACAGCTTACTGAACAATGAAAGCTTTACCATCACATGGCGGTGCCCGAGGAAGTGCAGACTCCTGAGCCCCGGCTAAGGAAGGAGGGGCGGGAGGGCAGTGGGCTGCGGCTCGGGCCCTTGCAGGCATCCACCCGCCGGGCGCCGGGGCTCCGGGCCACACCTCCCGTTTGCTGGCATCTTCTCGGGATGGGCCAACATTTCTTCTGAAACATCGAGACGAGGAGTTTCTGGCAGCGTGTATTGTGTTGAGAGTGGGATCCAGACGGGCCTCTGGGTTTTTCCTTTTTCCCTTTTGTTGCTGTCACTTCCACCTATTTACGAGGGGGCAGGTTTTACTTTGGTTCTGGAGTTGGTTAAAATGGAACTTGTCTGACAGCCGGTCACACTGGGTCCCCGGCTGTGCATCCCAAGGAGTCACCTCTGGATCAGTTGTATTTATCGTATTACAATCGTCGTGTGCTTCCAAAGGTTTGTTGACTTAGGAGGGTTGATGACAGGCAGCGCGTTTCATTGGCATCTCGTGAACAGAGGCGGTGCTCCACCTGCCAGTGCCTCTCGGCCTTGTGATCAGGCATTCTGGGCCCCTTCTGCGAATTGTCACCCACTGGTGGGCCAGACAGATGGGGTTGCAGAGCAAATGTTCCCTCCACCTTGTGGACATGGAACCAGGAGGGTCTGGAGAGAGCAATGACCACCTCTCCTCCTCCCCGACCCCACAGAAACTCCCTTTGGAGAAAGAAGCTCAGTGCGGTCCAACCACCATGGATCAAATAGACTGAATAGGAGCTTGAGATTCAAAGATATCAGACCTGGCCTCTGGCTTGGGGAGGAGACACAATTTACATACATGGCAGGAAGTTGCGATGATAGGGGTGTGCACAGAGCATTAGGTGGACTCCAAAGAGAAGGTGGAGGCAGGTCCAGGAAGGCTTCCTGGAAGAGGTGGCACCTGCCCTGATGACTTTTGGAAGCTCACAAGGAGGAAAGCCAGGACCAGAAGATGGCTCAGATGAGCACACCTTGAGTACGGAATGCTGCGCACAGCTCAGTGTTGGAGGACCCGGAGAGACTCCCGGTGGACGGGGACCAGCTTGTGCTGGCCGGCATGCCCAAACTTCATCCTGCAGGATGTAGAAAGTCACTGATGGTGCCGTGGTCAGCCCCATGTCACCAGATCACCCCAGCAGGTGATGCTGGGGGAGAAGCAAGTGATAAGAGTGTCAGTTAAGAGAAAGGCCATGCAAACCCAGACGAGGGCGTGGATGGAGGGGAGTGATGGGCCTCAGGTGTCCTGAGGGAGCCAGGTTGCAAGATTGACCAGTGGATGGAATATAGGCAGGAGGCAGGGAGAAGAGGGAGGAGACGGGGTGCCTTCCAGCAAAGACTCCCCCAGAGGGGAGGGACGGTGGCAGGAGGCGGAAGGTTACCAAGGACGGGATGAGAGTTGAAGTGTGAGCCATGCCGTCCAGGTGGGGGTGCCCACCAAGAAGCTGCAGTCTGGGGAGTCACCGCCTGCAGGAGGGCAAGGTCCCCGGGGGTATACAGACAGGACCTGAGGACACACGGGAGGTGGACAGCCCTTGCAGGTGGAGGCAGGAGGAGCCCATGGAGGAGAGTGAGTAGGACAGTCAGGGACATTAGGGGTGTCCCCCAGGCAGGCAGCTCCTCTTCAGCAGCAGGACCGGCCCACCCAGTCCCACTCCCTGACTCAGGCTCTGTTTCCAAATCCCATTTCGTCTGTGGATGCTCTGCGCATCCTTCTCCTTCACCCTGGCTCTGCCTTCCTGCCTGAGCCCTTCATCACGCATTTCCAGGGAGACACAACCATCCTCTTGGCTGGTCCACTTGGGCACCTGGCCTAGTACCTACGGAAGCTGGTAAGAGGGACGTGCTCCTGAGATGGTCCAGGTAGCTCATGGAACATTCCAGCAGATGAGTAAGGACTCCCTCGGCCCTTGTATCACCCACAAGTGCCTGTATCCATGTATGTATTATATATAGTCTGTGCTGGTGGTGTTTAAACACGAAGGCTCTGAGGGACGATTGCCTGGGTTCTAATCCTGGCTCTGCACTGAGGATTTGGGCAGCCCTGGGCAAGTACTTAACCTCTCAGGGCCTCAGTTTTCCTGTCCTGGAAAATGGGATTGATGATAAGAGCAGAACCCACGAGAGTGGGTGATAGGAGGACTCAGTGAGTTAAAACATAAGGCGCTTAGGACAGGGAGAGCCTCAGTACGTGTTAGCTGCTCCTGGTAGGTAGTCCTCATGGTAGCAAGGGCGGTAGTTAGCGTGGGAGCAGCTGCTCCACCCCTGAGGGGTCCCCTCTGCAGACTTTGGACCTGTGTCCCTCACCCATCTCCACAGACAGGCAAGAAACCAGGGCACCTGCACATTATTAGGATAGAGGAGACTCCAAGTTCAGGCTGCCTGGCTGGGTGGCCTCCTGGGAGTGGAATGTTTAGATGAATTAGGGGAGAGGGCCGGCCCCTCCACCCCAGCTGACTTTCCATGGGCCTGGGAAGGGATGGTGAGTAATAGATCTAGAAGCCCCTGGAGATGATAGGAAATCGGTGATGCGCCAACACTGATTGCCTTCCTGAGCAGGTGACGAATGTGGCTCCTCTCTACCCGCTTCTACTGGGCCCCCCACCCGGCCTCACCCCGGGCTCCCTGCTAGCAGAACCCTGTTGCATGCGGGGCCTCCCGTCTCCCCCTTTTGTGTCTTTCGCCAGCAATTCTCTTGCTTAATGGTGAGAAGCTGGGATATGGCTTCCCATTAACTTTTATCCTCCCCATAAACAGTCTGCTTGAGTCACAATGACAGTTGTGCTCTCTTCCTTGGGGTTTCTCCATCGTAGTGAGCGACACTAGCTCACAGCCAGCTTGGAGGTGCTGCGTCCCAGCCCACCATCACCCTGCTCGTGGGCCCCGCTCTGCCTGGAGGGAGGGAGGCTTTTATATATACATATTCCTCCTTCCCGGAGGAAGCCAAGGCTGATTGAGCTGTGCCTGGGATTACAGGCCCTGCAGCCAGAAGGGCCAAGGGTTCAAGGCACCTGCTGTGGAGGGGTGTGAGCATGGCCTCTGGGACTCACTAGGAAGGACAAGCGAAGGTTAGAGGCCAACTCTTCCAGGCCCTGAGTCTGGGCATAGCCGAGAGGAGGTCAGTGAAACAGCCCTGGGAAGGCCATTCTGAGAGGGTGTTGGTCCCTCTAAGCCAGGGGTGTTTTCCAGAGGGAATAGATGGTTAGTCTGAAGCCAGATAAAGATGGGGGCTCAGATGAACCTTGGGGAATCCTTCCTCTCTGCCCCCAGTCAGCGGGTGACCTTGAGGGAGGCTCCTGTCCCAGAGCCTGGATTCTAATTGGCCTCCCTGCCTCCACTCTGCCCCCCACTCTCCGGCCCTAAAGACATCCCCCTCTATAAAGCAGTCTGATCACATCCAAGAGCTGGTTTAAAACTTCCCCACGGTTCCCTACAGCTGCAAGGCCTGACCACCTGTCTCCTCCCTATAGCCCTCCACCTCCGACCGCATGCTGGGGCCCCTTGTACCTCCCCAGACGTGCCCTGGCCGCCCCACCTCTTGCCCCTGGGCTTCGGCAGTGCGATTCCCTCTGTCTGCGGCGTCTGTCCTCTGCCTTCAGGGCCGGGCTGCAGCGTCAGTCCCCCGGGCAGCCTCCCTCACTCTGTTCAGCCTCCCCGGCCCCCTTGATGCCAACTCAAAGCTGAAAGAGTCTGGCTGACTGCCCGCCGGTAGCGCTGTGCCCAGGCCAGTGCATGTGGCAGGCTCTTGGGACACGGGCAATGACCCGAACTGAGGAGGTCTGGGTGGCCGTGAACACGCAGCTGCTCTTCCAGCACTTGTGCGACCCTCGGGGGGTCGGGGGGGGGGGCGGGGACTGACATGCTCTCTCTGGCCCCACAGAGGAATGGGAGGCACAAGGTCCAAAAAGAGAGAAGCCCTTCCAGGAAAGATGCCAGGCAGTACATCGGGTGCTCTGGGGGTTGGGGACAAAGGACAGACTGCCAGGTGTGGCTGATTAGCCCAGGCACACTGAGTCCCGTCTAAGCCCATGATTTGGTGGCTCCTCACCAAGTAACCTGGGAGCACCGGGGTTCCAGCAGGTGAGGGAGAATTTTAACCTGGCGCTCTGGACCTCAGGTGCCAGGGATAATGAGAGGGATCTTTTTCTTTTTTTAGATTGATTGATTGATTGATTTGAGAGAGACAGAGAGCTCACATGCACCCGAGTGGAAAGAGGGTGCAGAGAGAGAGAGAGAATCTTAAGCAGACTGCAAACCCAGCATGGAACCCGACATGGCGCCTGATCCTATGACCCTGAGATCATGACCTGAGCCAAAATCAAGAGTCGGACGCCCAACTGACTGAGCCACCCAGGTGCCCCCCATTGAGAAGGGTCTTAAAAACTGGGTTTGGATCTGGCTTCTGGCTGCCCAGGAGGAGCTGTTCCCCCAGCACCCAGGATACTCTGGGAGTGAACATGTGCCCTGCAGACCAGCCTATCTGTGCCGCCAGAAAATGCTGGTGACCTGGCAGGTGTGTGTCCTCCAGGACGCTGTCTCTCTCTGCCTCCCATCTTTCCTCTCTCTCTCTTGCCCTGTTTGCAAATAGGATAGGCAGGCAGGGCAGCGCCGTGGTGAGAGTTCTGGTGCCAGGGTCAGACAGGAACAGAAGCCTGGCTTGGCTGCTCGGGATTCTATTACCTCTGGCAGTTACTTGCCCTCAGAGAGTCTTAGCTTCCTCATCTGTAAAATGGGTTCCTAGGACCTTCAGCTTCCTAGGTTACTTCAAGGCTTTTGTGAGAAAATGGGAAGAGCTTAGCACGGGACTTTGCAGAGGGTCTGGCTCAACTGAAGCCCAGCGGTAATGGGGCTAAGAGAAAGCAAGGTCACAAAAGTCAAGAAGGTTTTGCTCACTTTGAAAGCTGCAATATCACAGATATAGGAAGACAAGGAAAAATCCGTGTCAGTCCTGAGAGGGGACAAACCTGGGCCTCCTCCCTTCTCATAGTAGGACCAGCTGTCTCTCTGTCACTAGAGCGGAGTTGATTATAATAACAACAGCTCACATGTCTTAGGCACTAACAGTATTCCAGGCCCAGTGATATTTGAGGACTGCATTCACCTGTTTAATCCCCCCAAAAAGCCCTCTGAAGAGTTTCCCATTTATGGTCCCATTTCACAGATGGTAAAAATGAGGCACGGAGAGGTTAATTAGGACCCCAAGTCACACAGCTGTGTGACAGTGCCAGGACTAATACCCAAGCACAATAATTTCATAGGCTACCACCTCTGGTATCCCACCACGAGATGATCAGTAACTGGTAGCCCCTGCATGGGGTACTGGGTCGAGAAGAATTTAGACTGTGATCAGGGGAGAAAAGTACTGTGATTGATTAGCAATGTCTGCCATGGACTTGAGAAGGGAGGACTGAGCTCTGTGCAGGCCACTTATTCATCGTGAGCCTTGGCCTCGCCGACATCCTAGCAGGATCATTCTGTGTTGTAGGGGCTGCCTGGTGTGTTGCACGGCGCTTAGCTGCCTCCCTGGCTTCCACCCGCTAGCTGCCGGGAGCACTGAGCTCCCCCAAGATTTGATAATCAAAACAGTCTCCAGACATTGTCTCCTGGGAGGCGGAATCACCCCCTGGTTGAGCACCCTTGCACCGCGGTAGTCGGCAGGGGGTGGGCGAAGGAGCACTGAATTCAGAGTCAAGAGACCGGAGTTCTAGGCTTGCCCTAAGCTTGCCCAGCACCAACTAACCCATCACCATGGAAACGGCCCTTGGCCTCTCCAACTTCAGGTTCTTACTGTGTAAAGTGAACAAGATGAAGTGGATGGTCCCTAGGGTCCCTTCTAGAAGTTTATGATTCCACACTATGATTCTGCTTCCCTCACCCAGACCCTTCGATCCCTTCAATTAAAACTCTCAGGTTATTGGAGCATAACTTTGCAGAGATCTGCAGAGGCAAACCAACGGAAAAGCCTGGAATCTGCAGAGAGCCATTTCACCCCCTTGGAGCTCTGTATTTACTCCTCATTAAAAGACAGAAAGAAACAAAGAACAAAAAAATGGAACCTCGATACGGAGATTTCATCCAAGCAGCAGTTAGGGAGCAGATACAAGTGGAAAAATTACAGGGACAATAACTGAACACCCATTTCCCTGTGTTAGGAGAGAAAACGAGCTGGTGGTTGGGGAAGTCTCCCAGGCTCTGTTCAATTATGAATCTCGGCAGGAAGCCTGGAAAATCCCGGCCCGCCCTGGAGCGAAGGGTTGGAGGAGGCGTGAGGCTGGCGCTGTGAGTTCTTGAAGAACCCGCCTAGTGATCTGAGGGATTTGGGATTTGGGATGGCACGTGAGGGGATGGCCCATCTCCTGCCAAAGGGTCGGGGTGTGTGGGCGGGAGCAGGGCCCTGTGGATGGGGTCCTGGGGGCCAAGAGCCAGCCATCTCTGGGGCCCTCCCAGCAGGCTTGTGGGGGAGGAGACTTTGTTCAAGGACCTGGTTTCTTTTTTATTGGGATGGAAGAGAACCCACCATTTACGGGGAAACTTCTCCATTGCTGGTCTCCCGTGGTCCCATTTTCTTGTTCCTCATGGCAACTGTGTGAGGTCCATGGGTATCCCCACTTTGTAGAGGAGGAAACAGAGAGATGAAGGTCACAGGACACACAGCTTCCCCCTGGCAGTCTGGAGACTGCATTCGGAATTCCTGTCTGCAGTCACAACGTCCCTCCTGTCCCCTGAGCTCTCTGGTCTCCCGGGAGCCTGTGCTCATTTTCATATCTTGTAAAAGGATTGCACACTTGTCCCAAATATGCCGTATGGGCCGGGCTTCGGAGCCCACAAAAACTGGCTTGTAATCTCTTCCTCCTGATGAAGGTGTGGTTGATTGGGGGGTGTGGTTCTCCTGGTCGCAGGCACAGAAACCACCTTTTTCTGGTTAGATCCCAAAAGAGGACTCTATGGGGTGCAGAGGGCCCGAGGGATTGAGGGAGTTTAACAGGGGACCTCTGAGAGCACCCTGTTCGTGAACTTCCCCGTGTCCCTTAGCCCCTGGGTCTCTCTCCTCTGTTTCTGATCCCAAATCCAAACCCCCAAGAGAGCTTCTGACTGGTCCAGCCTTTGGGCCAGCTGTGCACCCAGGATTCCTGGCTGGGGACAGGGCCATCCAAAGTGGCCACTGGAGAGGACTCTGTGTGAGGGGCCAGAGGGACCTGGAGAAAGGGGCTCCCCGCAGGTGCACTCCAGAGATACATCAGAACCTTGGGATGGGCTTCGGGCCGGGCACGTGGTTCACCCTTCCTCTCCCCATCTTACCCCATCTGAGTCACTGCCCAGCAGTGCAAGACATGAGCCTTAGAATCCAGGTCTTGGAGAGCTGCTTCAGTTTACCAGAGTAACTTTACTCTCCAGGTCCTGGGTGTATAGAGACAGAGTTTGGGGCCAGAAAGAGAGTGCTCTCTGGGAATCCCACTACCTGGGGGAAGGAGCTTGAGCCAGAACCCTAGCAGACACTGAACCAGAGTCTAGCTCCATTGAAACAGGTGCCATCTTTCTTTCTTGCTGACGACAAGAGTGACATCTCCCCCAGATGCTCCTCTAGGGCTCTCCTAGTCAAGAGAATCACCCTTTCGGACCCCGTAGCTCACCTAGACTGCTAGAGGGAGGAGGCGTCTTGGAGATAGAGCCCCACACCACCATCTGGTTATGCAGAAGCGAGTTGAGGGAGGAGGCCTGGGGTCCAGGTCGATGTAGAAGCGATTCTTCGCTGTTGGCACCTGTCGCTCCTCAATGCGGCACCCTCCTTGCGACTGGCAGTGGGCGAGGGGTGAGGCAGGCCGAGTCCCAGGCCCCCCGCTGGCCTCCCCACCCCACGCTCCTGGCAGCGGCCACACGGAGCCTGCCACGGCCCTCTGGCAGCTGCAGGAAGCTGCGACTCTGAGCCAGAGTTTAAATGCGTCCCTCCTCACAAGGCGCTTCAATGTGAGGGGCGCGATGAAGGGGAGCTTGTTAATCCTGGGGGAGCAGAGCCTGCAATCTTCCAGGCAGCTGGGCTCCTCTGGGATGAAAACAAGACCCCCCAGGGGCCCCCGGGCAGGGCCACAGACCTAACAGGTCAACCGACACCCAGCCGGGCTGGGAATAGACTCACAGCCATGCACAGCCTCTGGGGACGAGGGCTCCCTGCATTAGTCACGAGGAGACTGTTCCAGCCGCAGGAAAGCTCACGATGGCACCTCGGAGCCAATGGCACTAAATCCAGTCCCCTTACAGGGTGATGCAGGCAGCTCGGTGGTGGCAGCCCCGCACACCTTTCTCAGCCTCTATCTCTCCTCGCCATGAGTGCTTTCTTCCAGAAACTCACTCCCTGTCCCAGACACCCCATCCAGCACTTCTCCCTCATTCTTTGAAACTCCACAAACCCCTGCTTCCCTCATGACATGTGTCACTGGCTCGCTTGTTTTAAGGTGATGGGTACCTATTCACCTCCCCAACTGGGCTGTAAGTTCATGCCCCACTGGACCAATGTCTTTGGGCAACAGCAGCGCCTGGCATCAATCAATGATACTGAATTAAAAGAAGGATGGCCTTGGGATGCCCACGTGGCCCAGTCAGTTAAATGTCCAACTCTTGGTTTCGGCTCAGATCGTGATATCAGGGTCATGAGGTCGAGCCCCACGTCGAGCTTTGTGCCCAGCGTGGAGTCTGCTTGGGACTCTCCTTCTTCATCTGTCTCCCCCCTCCCCACCTCTCGAGAATAAATCAATCAATCTAAAAAGAAAAGAAAAAGAAAGGAAGGACGGACAGACAGGCTAAGGGTCAAACGGATGAACCATGTCTCTGTCAAAGGAAAGACCCCAAACAGATCCTTTAAGCACAAGGAGACACCTCAATGCCTCTAACCTAGGGCAACCCGAAGAAGGGAAGAGCACACATGAAACGTGCCCCAGCACTGGTGACAGGTGTCTCGATGCCCAAGGAGGCTGCCCAGGCTCCGAATCCCCACGGCCACGGAGAGGACACGGAGGGCGCTGGTCCGGTCTGAAGGCATCGCCCAGAAACGATATATTCGCCCTCACAACGTCATCAGGATTTATCCTTCTCAAAGTGCTGTGACCAACACGGGGCTCACTGGGCCTCACTCTGGCTCTGAAAAATCATAAAAAAATATTTCTCCGTTTTCCAGACGTGGAGAAGCTTTCCCGACTTCCACCCGGCAACCCAGGTCAGGTCCTCACAGAAGTGCTCTCTGGAGCTCCGGACTCCTCCTTCAGACCTCTCCACGCAGTCATAATTGACTGTGTTAACTGGAAACCTCCAGAAAGGCAAAGGCCACATCTGCCTCCTTCTCTTCCTGTATTATTATTGCTGGAACAGAGACCCACTCCAATGTGTAGTGTCTTAAACTTAATAGAAGTGGATTTATTGCTCATGGAAGAGTTCGAAGCGGACCGTCCTCTTAGCGGGCACCGTCCCTGCACAGTCTGATCCAGGGACTCGGGCCCTTCCCGCCACCCTTCCCTCTGGCTGGTGGGGGAGGGGGCATGGGGCTGGAGGGCACGCACCCACTTTTGTCCAGAAAGGGTGCACAGCACCTCCGCTCGTGCTCCATTCACCAACTCGGTCGCACTACTGCCTCTCAGTGCAGAGGAAACTGAGACATACGGGGTGGCCTTGCGTCTAGTAGGAAGAGGACACGAGTTTTTAGGCCCAGCAGATACTCTGCTGCGTCTGAGTGCCCAGTATCCAGCACGCAGCAGGTGCTCCCTAAATGCAAGTCGCTGTGACAGGGTCTCCCGGAGTGTGGCTCACGAGCCAGGGGACTGGGGCACCCCCAGGAGAGTCCAGCCCAGCCCACACTGCCTCCTCAAGCCTGGAGTTCCTCTTCGAGAGCCCAGAGAGTGGTTCCCCAACAGCCCGCCTCGCTGCAGCTGGAGGGAGGCCAGCCCGTGGGAGGACACCGGAGCGTGCCAAGTGGGAAAGCACAGTTACCAGGAGGCTTCTCTGGAGATGGGCGTGGAGGCGGAGGGATCATGAGGGGAACTCAGAGGGAGGATTATAAAAGCAGGAGGTGGGGGCAGAGCGGAGAGGTGGAGGGGTAGGAGAAGTGTGGAAGTGGTTTGCTGGTGGGCGCTGGAGCACTGGCCAGGGCCTGTGACCCTCGCTCTGCCTTTGGGGCCCCCCTCAAATTCTTATGTCGAAGCCCTAACCCCAGTGCCTTAGCATGTGACCTCATTTGGAGGTAGGGCCTTTGCAGAGCTAATCTGCAAAGTGAAAATGCGGTCCTGAGGGTGGGCCCGAAACCATAGGACTGCTGCCCCCATGAAAAGGGGAAATTCGGAGGCAGAGCCACCCACAGGGAGAACCCCGTGTGAGGCCGAAGGTGGAAACCGAGGTGGTGCCCCCAGAGCCGAGAGGCGCGGAGATGGCCGGCACACCGCCAACGCCGGGGTCGCATCGTGCTCTAACCCATCAGAACCACTTGTAGCTCCGAGAATGCGCCGCAGCTTTCTGCCTCCAAAGTGAGGGAGGTGAGGGCTCAGACGCTGAACCTGGGCGGCCTGGTTCGAATCCTGGCTAGGACACTTAGTAGCAAATGGTATTAGTCATCCTATCTACCTCAGGATTAATTAAGTGTCTGCCTTCGGCTCAGGTCATGGTCCCGAAGTCCCGAGATGCAGCCCCACATCGGGCTCCCTGCTGAGTAGGGAGCCTGCTTTTCCCCTCCCTCTCCCTCTCATGCTCCCTGCTCCCCCGTCATGCTCTCTACCTGCCCTTTATTTATATAAATAAATATCTTTAAAATAAATAAAAACAAGTGACAGGTGCTTACAATAGAGCCTGGCACGTAGTAGGTGCTAAGTAAATCCTGGCTGCTATTCTTACCATGAGGCTAATCCTCTTCCGACCGCCCCACCCGTCAGCCTGGCCAAAGCCTTGTCGCCCCTCGGTTCTCCACTTGCTCACAAGGTTCTGGGTCCTTTCTAGAAAGACCTGTATCCTCCTGGAAACATACAACCGCCCAGCCCTACAAGCTGTTTTCACCTTTCCCTGACAGATGAGCAGCTCTGGGGAGACGCTGGAGGAGACGCAGTCCTGGTGGGTAGTCGGCACCAGCACTGGGAGACGCGGGCTCCCTCCAAGCTTCTCCCACATGCCCCACCCCGAGATCAGGTCCGTTTGACCCTTGGACCAGGCGGTGACCAGCATATGATGACCCAGCTCACCGCGGCGTACAGTCCCACGAAACCTCCTTAATTTGGACGAGTTAGGAGACAGCCGCTTCAGATTATCATAAAGTCGATTGGTAGCTGTTTAGAAAAAGAGACGCTCGATTGCTTTCCAAGATGATTTAGATGAATCTGCTGGAATGTTTAGGCGCACAGGCGGGTCTCACCCTCACCTCCTCCCTCAGCAGCTGGGCCTCCTCTCGGCTTTTCCACCGCTCTCTAGACCCAGGAGGGCGGGGATGGCAGGGACGAGGACGTTGGGCTGCCATGTGCCCGAGCAGCCCCTGCAGGGCAGCGTCTGTTCCCAGATGTGGGCCCCCCACTCTAGCTCCCCTGACCGCAACCTCAGCTTTGACCTCCGCCAGAACTTCAGGACAAGAGCCTAAAATCTAAAGCACCTCCGATCCCTTCCCCTGCCTTCCGGCCCCGATCGCCACCCCAGATGATACTCAGTTACTTCTCCGAGCTTCTTAAGATGTCAAGTGGATGGATTCCGGGTGCCACGGCTCTGCCACCTGCACCCCAGGCATCCCCCGAGCCTCTTCTTTAAAATGGAGCAAAGAACTTTCCTGCGAAGGCCGAATGCCCAGTCTTTCTGAGGTGGACCTCTGCAGTGCGGCCCGTGGGGCAGGCCTTCCAACATCTCTGAGCGCCTCCTTCCATCTGCAGAGGAGCGTCACCGCAAAGATGAGATGGGCTGATGCACCGAACGGCCTCAGCGCATTACCTTTCCCACCGTCGCCTGAGCCCCCGGCTTGCATGCAGGTGGCGCATCTTGGGTGGCCGTCCTAGGGAGCGGACACGGTGGCAGGGGCGGAGGGGTGGGGGCTGGGGAGAGGGAAACCAAGACAGAGGGAAAGCCAGTGGCAGGGGCATGGCTGAGCTGACCATCACTTGGCTCCGTGCTCTTGGAACCCGTCCCCAGAAGCAGGACCCCTGGGAGGGAGGATGGGCACATTCATCCAGCAGCTTCCATCCACCAGCTCAAAGGTTACCCTCATCCCTCAATCTCCCCACTCCATGCGTGGGTATACAGCGCGGCTCCCCCGGGGCAACCTACCCAGTGCCCTGGGCGAAAAGCCAGAAATAATTGGTGCAGCCGAATGGAGGTATCGGCAGGTGCCACCTGCGCGGAGCTGGCCGCTGCATGGGTGACTGGCTGGAGCAAGAAGGGGCAGAGGTATGAGCTGGGGCAAAGGGTGTCTGTGCTCTCGGGAGGTGTTGGTTGCTGCAATTAGGGTTTGTGAGGGTCGAATGAAGTCATACTTACGGAAATGCTTTGCACACGATGGAGGAGTACGTGAATGATCACCATGTTGTCACCCTCTAAGTCCCTTCTCTAGGATTCTCCTAATGACAATAGACCTCTGAAGTGGCCCGTTACGGGGGCTTATGTCAGAGGCTGGCCCTCCTGAGATGACCCACACAGCGACCGACTCCTCTCGTTTTGCGGGGGTTTTCCTGGTGGTAGCCTGGAAAGTCCTACCTCCCCATAACCTCCCCACCCACCCCCAAGTCGTGGGGGGCTGCCCACCCCGACTGCATAGAGGGGCACAACCTGGGCATGAGCAGCACAGCACAGAGGGGACGCTCACCCACGAGAGGCTACAATGCCGTCCACAACGCTCGCACCGCCCCCCCTACCCGGTTCTACACCCCACTCACCAGCTCAGCCACGTCCGAGCGCACTCGTGGTCATTCCAGAAGGACCATCACAAATTCGCCAAGAATCAAAGGTTCCGGTGCTTTGCTTTTCCAGACCCTGCAAAAAAAAATTCAGAAGAAAATGTAAAGAAGAAAACGTTAATTCGCTCATAACCCTATCACCCAGAAGTTAAACGCTGCACATTTTTAAGGTTATTTCTTTCCAGATGTTTCCTATGCCTTTACAAATACCTTTAACAAAAGCAGTCTATGATGTACGTAGACGAATGGCTGTGTTAACATATGCACGCACTCTTATCTTTTCTGCACAAAATAGTCCTCGAGTCTTAGAGTAGGAGAGGCTCCCTCTGGCCCAGTTCCTGAGTTTTATAGACGAAATAACTCGCCTGGGCCCATGTGATGAACAAAGTCTCTCACACCAATGGTTTCCTGACCCTCAGGAAGGATCGAGTCATCACAGGCCAGTGACCTCAGGAATGCCTCAGTATTCCTGCAATGTGGCCTGTCCAGCATCTTATAATTAACCACCCTAAATATCACTTAATAGATAACGTGGCAAATAGCCTGTTCGTGGAGAGAGAGAGGACGTGAAGTGGATTGGAAATGGCTTTCTCTCTTACCTCTCACATCAGCCAGTAATTTTCTCCCTATCAAATGCCTTGGGCCAACACTAACAAAATTAAATTTGACAGGGATAACTGTGAAGTCGCTAGGAATAAACACTCCATTCAACAAAAGCAAGTTGGGGAAGGTGAGCCAGCTCTTGAGAAAAACTCCTGACAGCCGGAGTTGACACCAGGTCCCATTAACAGAAGCATAGAGTCCAGAGGAGAGGAGGGAACAGCCCCGCTGTGCTCTGAAACATTGGGTTTGGTGGTGGAAGCTGTGTTTCTGGGCACTGAGAGTTGGAAGCTGACCCAAAGAAAGGAGCTAGGCTAGAGTAGTCTCTTGGAACCATCAATAAAGAAAAGACTGAAGGAATTGAAGATGTTTGACCTAGAGAAGGCATTCATTTAAGGGAAATACCCAAATCCTTGACTCTAGGGGAAGGGAGCAACCTCTTTCACTCTCCATGCACGAAAAACAATGGTGCCTTCTTCACGGCCCCCCTTTCTTTAGACTAGGGCTGATGGGGATGGGGGTCAGGCTTCCTGCCTGTTGATGAGGCCTGCAAGGGGAGTGGGCTGGTCTCAGCTGTCGGCAGCTGTAGGCCATCCTTTGTCCTCAGCTTTGGGCCTCACCTGCAAATCCTGGGCAACTGGAAAAGTAGCTTTCTGCTTCCATCCTGTCAGACACAATTCTTCTCTTCAATGACTCGAAGGGTCCGCGCATGATAGAGATTCTTTTATTCCCAGGGATCATGAGTAGCACCGTGGATAGAGTTTTATGGAGTTTTTTGAAGTTCTTGGGAACTTCAGAGTTAGAGCTGTTTAAAAATGGAATGCCTTGGGGAGGTAATGAGGTCCCCGTGGCTGGCAGCTACCAAAATGGGAGATAATCAGGAGAGGATTCAGGGCCTTGATGGGGACATGTGCCAGATGGCTGCAAAGTTGCTTTGGACGCCTGAGCCTGAGAGACCGCGTGAGTCTCCTTCCAGCACACTCTGACGACAGGGGATGGAAACCTGACTCTTTAGCCTTTGCCTACCAGGCTCCTGTAGTGGACCGAGGAGCAGGACTACAAAACACAGTCTCGAGCAGGACACCTTCTCCTTCCTGTAGGGCTGCACTCCACCCATGGCATCTTCTCCCACACACAGCACAACACATGTCTGAGCTCCTAGGACCGCCGTGACACATTGTCACAAACTGGGTGGCTGGGAACGACAGACATGCTTTGCCTCACAGTTGTGCAGGCCAAAACTCCAAAAGCAAGGTGTCAGCAGGGCCATGCTCCCTCTGAGACTCTGGTAGGATCCTTCCTTGCCTCTCCCTGGCTTTAGGTGGTTGCGGGCAACCCTTGGCATCTCTCGGTTTGTAGACACGTCACTGCGGTATCTCCTTCTGTCTCCACGTGGCCTTCTCGCTTGTGTGTGTTTGTGTCCACATTTCCCTTTTTTTTTTTTTTTTTTTCTTTTAGCATAAGGACACCAGTCGCTGGATTCAGGACCCACCTGAATTCAATGTGACCTCTTTAAGACCCTAGTTCTAAATACAGTCACATTCACAGGTACCAGGGGTTAGGCCTTCAGTACATCTTTCAGGGGGACATAATCCAGCCCACAGCAATGTCCATGCATATCTGTGCGTAAGAGCTTGATGTGGAAGGAGGGGAGAAAGGAAAGAGAAAGGGGTCAGTGCACCACTGCATGCATGCATTCAATGTATCTTTGAGCATAGCTGTACGCGGTGGGATCTACAGTGTGTGCACACAGCCCCAAGGAAGGGATTTTTGGGTATAGTTGAATTGATAAGCCATAACTCTGGATGGCTAGGCAGTCACTAAGAACAATGGGTTTTCAAATACAGTCGATATGTCAGGCAGTGTGAGCTCTACTTACAATTTCCATTAAATATAAAATCTCTCTCCTAAATGTAGAGTGGAGGTTAGCAAAACATATGGAAGGAGCATTTGGAGCAAAGGTATCCATATGCAAGCTAACAGTTCAAAACCCGAGTTTTATTTTCAGACTGAATATATAAATATTTTTCTTCCCTCATTTCTGCCAATGCATATTTTCCTTTCACGTTATCAGTGCCGGAAGCAAGCCTTCTTGTCCTAGACTTTAGGCTGTTTCTCCCTAGGGGTTCTAGCAACTGTTGGATTAGTATCAACTTATTTTTTGTTACAAATAGACAAAAGGGTTTTGGGGGTTTTTTTTAGTTAAATCTATAGGTACTAACCTGGAAGGATAATTGTACATATTGCTTAAGATTCTAAGTGTATTTATTTATTTTTTTATTAGTTTCCAGAGGTAGAGCTCAGTGATTTATCAGTTGCATAGAACACCCAGTGCTCATTCCATCACGTGCCCTCCTTAATGCCTGTCACCCAGTCACCCCGTCTCCCCGCCCCTCTCCCCTCCAACAACCCTCAGTTTGTTTTCTAGAGATCAGCATCTCTTATGGTTTGTCTCCCTCTCTGTTTTCATCGTATTGCACATACCATTAAATGAAAAAAAAAAACAGGTTATGGATTGAAGTGCATTGTATAATTCCATTCAAAAAATGGGCCTCCTTGAAATCAGGTTTATCAATCTCTTATAAAACTAACCTATCGTATGACTCAGCAGTTGCACTCCTGGGGATTTATCTCAGAGAAATGCAAACTTAGATTCACCCCAAAACTTGTATGTGAACATACACAGCAACATTATCAGAAATAGCTGGACATCACAGGCATAATCGCTTCTTAGAATCTGACGTCACAAACCATGGTACACCCCATGCAGTGGCGTAATCCTGGGCAATAAAAAGAAACAGTTTATACACGTAATAATGTGGATGAATCTTAAGAGAGTGATGCTGGGTGAAAAGAGCCAAACCCAAGGCTTATATGCTGTATGATTCCATTTATAGAAAGAACATCCTTGAAATGACAATTGTGCACAAATGGAGAACAGCTTAGTGGTCACCCTGAGTCAAGGAGGGTCAAGGAGGAGGCAAGAGGAACGTGGGTGTGACTCAAAAACAGGAAGGGTCCTCCAGCTGGTGGAAATGTTCTATATCTTGACTTTGGCCGTGACAGCATCCTGTTGTGATTCTATAATTTTGCAAGATGTTACCATTGAGGGAAAACTGGGGGGAGGGAACATGTATTATTTCCTACAGCTGCCCATAAAGGTATCATTACCTGCAAATAAAATGTTCAATTAAAAAGTAATTGATGGAGGGAGCACCTGGGTGGCTCAGCGGTTGAGCATCTGCCTTTGGCTCAGGTCATGATCCCGGGGTCCCAGGATCGAGTCCCACATCGGGCTCCCCATAGGGAACCTTGCTTCTCCCTCTGCCTATGTCCCTGCCTCTCTCCATATCTCTCATGAATAAATAAAATCGTTTTAAAAATAGATAAATAATTTTTAAAATGTTTAAAAAATGGGGGGAACCTCACAAACGTGTATGTGTGTAGGTGTGCATACAGACAAAGATGTGGGAAGATACACATGGTTGGCCTCCGGAAAACGAATCTGAAGAGAGATTATTTACTTTTTCCTTGTCACCCCCTTACTATTTGACTCATTCCCACAGCATGTGTGACTTGGTCAGTTTGTTTAGGCCCGTAATGTGGCCCAAAAGAGATGTGAGTGGGGAGGGAGGAAGGGTAGAGAGCTTCACCTAGCCCACCCATGCCTGGAAAACACTAGGTCTGTGATCCCACGAACATCCAGATTCTGGGGTGTGGGAGCCCAGAGTGAGGGGAGGGCTCAGCCTTTCCAGAATTTTCTCTGGCTCCCTGTTCTCAGAGTGACTGGCCCACTCTGGCCCCCACGGGGCCCACCTCCTGGCCATCCTGACACCAGTGCGCCCTCCTGCTCTTTCCTGTCACTCACAGCTTCTGCTGCTTCTCCACCGACCCAGGCGCTGAGTAGGGACCCGCACGGTAGGGGTGGGTGTTTCCTGGGCCTGGTGGCAGCGAGCCTTCCCTGAGCCATCACCGGGGCCAAGACTCATCTGAGGGCCTTTCAAGTGTTGCCTCTTGGGATTCCTCCAACATCCGTAGGAGATAGAGCCTGTGGCCGTTCCCATTCTACAGATGAGGCCATGGGGTTGTTCTTGCTTAGCCTGGCACAGCGAACGCTGTCAGAGCACGTCCTGCTCATTCCCTGACCAAACCCGGCCCGCGCACCAGTGGGCCCTCGAGGCCCAGGGCCTTCAGCAAGCGGGGGTCTTCACCCAGCACCCGGCTTCCCGGAGGCTGCAGCTAAGGAACCCGGCCGAGCGGAAGGCCTGGGGAGGCAGCTGGGAGCTTGCTACCGGGTAAACGGGTGGAAGAGTGGGGTGGCCCGAGCTCGTCAGTGGCCCCTCTCCTTTGGAGGCGCCGAGAGATGGATGCCGGGCTGGCGCAGGCCTGGCGCCTCACGTTGTGCCTCCACCCGAGAGGTGAGGCTGGGCTGTGGGAGGCCAGCGGGACGCTTGGCAGCAGCTGCAGAACAAGAATTGGCCCCAGTTGGAAACCGCCCCAGCCCCAGCCACGCAGTGTTGTCAAGAGCTCCTTGCAGAAGCGGGGAGGCTGAGCCGGGCACAAGGGGCTTGGCTGGCAGGGCAGGGCCTGACACCCCGTGCGTCCTGCTCCCCACCTGCGTCCAGTTCTGTGCTGGGCGTTCCCAGACTGCGGGGCAGCAGGGGCTGGGAGAGCTGGTCAGAAGCTTCTGGAAGGAAAGACTGACCTCTCCTCCTGTGGTTATGAAGTGACCCAGGGTGTCCTGCCTCCCCCTCTGTGGAGGCTACTTCTCAGAGCGGGGAAGGGAAACCAGGCAGGAGGCGGTGTCAGCCTTTCCAGAATTTTCTCTGGCTCCCTGTTCTCTTCCCTCCGTCACACTGAGTGAGGGGATTGGAATCAGGCTGCCAGCTGTGCAGATACGGTGTGTGCGTTAGGAGGGACTTAGAGCTGTTTAAGGGAGAGGGAAGACACCGGGGCGGATTTCATCGGGACTCACCTGCCCCAGACCCAGGCCCTCCCCCCACACAGGTGCTTCTGAGTCCAGCCACCGACCTTCCCACCACTCCCCAGGCTCTGACCCCAGCCCTGCGTTTCCTCAGCTTCCTCTTCCTCCCAGAAGACCCCCTCTTGCTGGGAATTTGTTCCCAGGGGCAAATTCTTTGTGGTTTTTCAAGATGACTCCGGACAGGGGATCGCACGTCCTGCGTGTTCTTGATGGCGGGCCTCTCGCTTTTACAGGCGCCCAGACGCCCAGACGAGGCCCCCGAGTGAGATGGTCACCTCCGGGGCCCCCTCTCTGTGGGCGCGCCCGTCCCAACCAGACCAGGGTGCCAGGGCCGGCCGTTCTCTCTCCGTGCCCGGGGCCTGCACACGTGCCGTGCGCCAGTCCCGAGTGAATAGGCCCGTGAGCCCCCGAGCATTTACGGTCTTTCCCTCTTGCTCTTTCTCTCCAGGAATCTATAAAGGCCACTGCTTCCGGATCAATCACTTCCCAGAGGACAATGATTATGACCACGACAGCTCCGAGTACCTCCTTCGTAAGTGTCAAGAATCTTCCGCTCCCTTGGTGTACGTGGAGCAGGGAGGGGTGCGGGTAAACGGGGTGCTGTTCTCTGGATGCCCCTTCTCTCCCTTTCTGATTCAGAATTGTTAGTTCAGAGGAAGGACTTTTGTCCGGCGCTGCCATGACATGCTGAGGATCCCAGCGGACTCACTTGGGGGATAGGCCCATGGCTGGGGAGACTGAGGCTGAGGCGGAGCAGATGGGGGTGTGGGCACCCCTCGCGCCAGGGCTGCTGGTCATGGCTACTTTCAGAGTCGCTGATCACTGCCGCTGGGCCTGGGGTGAGGGTTAACGGCATAGGCTTGCCCCGGCCAAGCATCCCTGGGGGGCTATGTCACCCCAAGGACATTGCCGTGCCAGCACTGGACCTAGCCACCCCACCCCCCACACACACCCAGCATTTCCATTCTGGAAAAAAAACACACACCCCACTGGTGGTCTGCAGGAGAAGGCACGGCGGGTGGCAGACGCGGGCTCCGATGGGTGGGCCTTACTGGCTTTCAGCGCCAGCGGGGGGAGCCACGGCCTCCGCCCCGGCCCTGGGTTCGGTGGGCCCCCAGATCGGAAGTCACAGCATATACTGGACGAGGACAAACCCCATCCCACACCTTAAATCTGGACCTCATCCCTCAGCCTGTGAACACCTCCTTGGGAGGACGGATGGAGGCGCAGCTGGGGAAGGTGCCTGGAAATGGAAGAACAGCACGATTTTGAAGCCACTTTCCCCCTCACATTAGCTAAGACGCACACAGAGCTGCTCACAGCATCACCCCCAGGGGACCAGGTCTGGCTTCATTTATGGAGAATCGATACCAGCCTCCTCAGGGGGAGCATAATTCACTCTGCACCTGCTTAGGGATCTTTTTTATTTTTTCTAAGAGAAAGGACTTTGGTTCTGAGTCATCTGGTGAAACAGTGCAGCGCGTGGTTCCCATGGAGCCTGGGGAAGTGTTGGGCTGCTCTGGCGGAGCCCAGGATCTGAAAAAATTTGGCCAGATCTACCTCCCAGCCCTCCTCCCTCACCTCTTCTTCCTCCTGCCTGCCCTTTCTTTCTGCTTTCTGGAGGCCAAAAATGAAGCAAGCAAATGATAGTCCATAGGGCCACCTCAAAGGGCCACGCAGCCTACGTACGGCTCAAGGAATACCACTTACATAGACAATGGTATAAATGACACCCTTGGTATTGTACAGTGTGTAGCCTGAGCAGCCATCCAGGGCAGCCCCTGGTTGCTCAGCCCGGCTGGGATGGCTCACCTGGGAACCAACCCTGACTCAGAACTGCCATTCTCTGTCCTACTCAGGGCAACCGGGGGGTTCTTGAGGCTCTGAGGGCAGATTTGCCCTACTGACCATCCCTGGAGCTGTGAGGAGTGAGGCATGGAGAGACAAACCATCCCTTCCCCATTTCCTTCTTGAACTTACTTTATGGACATCGGCACTGGCTCTTCCTCTATTCCTCCCTGCCCTCGTTCCCTCTTCATCCCCAGAGCCCTGCAATCTCTTTCTGGATTATTCTCATGACCATCAGTCCAGATATCAGACGATGTAGCTCTTTGCGGTCCCAGCAGGAAGCAGATGCTTTGCTCAGATGGGGTGACCGAAGGGTATCCAGTGAAGGACTGTTTACAAAGGTGTGGGCAGGGTATAAGAAAACTTGCCTGGATGGTGAGGACACCAGTGCCAGCAGTGAAAGGAGCCCTCACTCCCGGGCATGAGCAGGTGAGGAAAGCAGGTCTGGGAGCTTGGAAGAGAGAAGCCGTGAGGACAGGACTGCCTGGCAGGAGCGGTGGCTTTTAGGAAGGAACGAAGCCGCCTCACCACAGCCCCAGGGAGGAAGCTGAGGGGCTAACACTCCCGCCTGCACCCTCCTCCCATCTGCACGGCTTGTGCCTCCCAGGGGCCGGGGCAGGATCAGAAAGCTGGAGCAAGGATCAAGAGGGGCAAATTGGGATGTGCGGCACACTCTCCCGTCTAGGGTCAGGCTCCTGCGGTCCTCAAACTCCACCGGTGATGCCTGAGGTTGGGGGCCACGGGGGCTCGCGGGGGCCCAGCAGCGATTTTCCCAAATTGATGGTGACGGCCGAACATCAGCCAAAGCTCACTTGGGAAGGAAATGGGTTCCTCACGTGTGTGCACTGTGGGGGGACCAGCGGGTTCATTCATGAGCGTGGAGATGCCCAAGGAAGAGAAGAGGTGACGGCTTCGGGGCCTGCAGCTCCAGCTGCTGAGGCAACTGGGGAGGAGGGCAGACCTAACTCTCCCACAGGGAGGTGGTTTTTTCCACTCAGGGGCTGCAGAAACAGAGGACCGGCCCTGAAACGAGGCTCAGAGTGCAGGTACCTGTGAGCTTCAGCCAGAGGAAGCAGGCGACATCCCGGGACAGGCCAAGGTCATGGTCGCCATGGCCATCCCCCCTGATTCCCAGTATTCGGTCCTCTGGTCCCCACACTGTTGTGATCCTGACAATATGTAGACACACAGCAGAGTGAGACAAGGCGCCATGAGAGTTCATTTATTCACCCTGTAGCAGAAAGTGATAATGGGCCTACTACCTGCCAGGCACCCTATTAGGCATGTGGGGTACAGCAGTGACCAAAACAGAGCTCTGCATCCTGCTGCTGACATTCCAGTGGAGAACAGGTAGGTCAGAGAAGGTCACAGAAGGTTCCATGGTGTCTGCCTGTGGGAGAGCCTGTTGGAGTGGCAGCTGGTCCAGGCGTGGGGTATCCCACGGGATACTGTGGGGCTGTGCTTCTCATACCCTGTCTTCGGCAACTCAAGAATGAGGTCAAGCTGCAGGTCACGCATTCTGAAGTCTTCTGGAGAAACCAGGCTTGTGCACTGAGTTCCGTAACTGTCACAGGGATTCCCTCCAGCCTTGGGGCTCTGAAGTGGCCCCCTCCACTGGTCTGTGGATCCACAGGCAGGTGTGGGGCTCGAGGGGTCACCGGCCCACACCCTACCCGCCATGTCTTTTCCACCAGCCTCTCTGGCCCCAGAAATCCCGTCCCCCCTGCCCCGTGTCTGGTGCCTCTTCCCCAGGTTCTGCACTTCCCATTAGGTAGCTAATTTCTGCACTAAGCCCCTCAGTGCTGGTGTCAGGGCCGCTGGGAGGCCATGGTGTGCCTGAGGGTACGTTAGAAGGAGACGCCCATCCTCTAGACAGACACAGGTTCTCGCCGGGGCTTGATCTGGCCAGGAGGCATGGGCTGGACCTCAGCCCTGCTCGTGCCTCAGCTCTGCGTGACCGACCTGCACCAGTGTCCACAGCAGCCCCCGCTGGCATCTGCACATCCGGAACTCTGGGATGAGCCCGTGTGGTAAAGGACAGGTCCTCACGTGACTTACCTGGGCAGGGTGGGTGGCTCTGAGCCACGTCTGACCTCAGGGACCTTAGATGCACTGGGCTTCCTCTCCCCAGCCCCTCCGACCCGTCAGCGGAACAAGGACATCTAAGGGGAGCCGATCCCAGGTTTTCTGGCCAGCATGGCTCAGAGGCATGTTCCCAAAGCCCACGGGAAACCTCCCGGGGCCTGTGGCTGCGAGAAGGGAGGAAGGAGGAGGAGGTGCTGGAGAGAAGAGCTTTATTTAATGCCCCCAACAAAGCCCCCTCTGTGAAGCAGGGCACACACTGGTGGCCTTACAAGAAAGGAGACAAATGCTGCCTTCAGAGGCTGAGAGGCCACAAACTGGCTCAGCCGGCTCAGGGGTTGGCGCCTGCGAGGGCTCCCCTGGCTCACTGTCCCCTGCTGGGGCCACCGAGGTCCACGTAGCTAGGATTTCTGCAGAGCTGGGAGACCTGCGGGCGCATCAGGGAGGCTGAGCCAGGGGCTCCTCCCGATGCCCCACTGCCCTTCCTCCTGGTCTTCCTCCCAGCCAGACGCCAAGGAAGAGGGACCGGCATCACCTGAACCCCTACGAAGTGCACATAGTGTATTCTTTTCCTAGGGCCACCATGATCAGATTCCACACGCAGGGTGGCTTAAAACAATGGGAATTTACTGCGAACTTCCCCTCTCACAGTGCGAGGCTGGCCGGGCTGGACTCCCTCCACAGCCCCCGGGGGAGCATCTGTCCTTGCCTCCCCCAGAGTCTGGTGGCTCTCCTCCACTGGGGCCACTTCACTCCCTTCTCTGCCTCTGTCTTCTCCCCTGTGGGCCTCGTCTTCCGCCCGCGACTCTTCCTCTTCTTACGAGGGTGCTTGTCATTGGATTTGGGTTCAATGAGCAGAGCTATGGGTAGAGGTGACTCCAGGCCACCTGGTGTCCTGCAGGGAGTAACCAGCAGGCCGGGAGCCACCACTTCAGTCTGGTCCAGCTGCCCCCACCCGGTCAGCTCCCAACCCACCATGATCCCCAGGGCCGGATGGGAATCCTCACCCTAACCTAGGATGGTGTCCTCTTGAGATCCTTAATTAAATCACATCTGCAAAGACCTTTTCTCCAAACAAAAGTCATTCCTAGGTACCCGTGGTTAGGACTTGGTCACATCCGGGGGCGGGAAGTGGGGCATAATGCAACCCCCACCGATAGGTATGACGATTCTTCCCAGGTTATATAAGAGGGGACTGAGTCAGCTGCCCTGGTCATCCCCCTAGTCGATGGGGAGCAAGTGTGCAAACCCAGCTCTGCCGGACAGCGAGGTCCGCGTATGTCCCACTGGTCAGCTACTTCCTCCTCTGTGGCCTCAGGAGGTCCTGTGATTCCGCACCCCTGTCTGTCACCTGGGGGTGATGACAGTGATGCAGATGGTAGAGATTAAAGCCGTCACTTAGGACGTGTGTGCTTCGGCCGGGCCCTGTGCTAAGCCCCTTAGACGTACAAAACCGACCAGAGGATGTCAGCACTACTCTGAATTGCTTCCCACAAATGGGGAAGCTCATTTTCAGGAGAGGTGATTTGACCAAAGCCACATAACCAGCAGGTCACAGAGCAGACCCAGACCCACCTGATGCCAAATCCTGTGCTCTCAGCTACCCATCAGAGCTGAAGCTTGTGGACACCACTTCCCAGCCCTCTAGAGGCTTCTTAGAGATGGTGTCCGTGAAAGGCTCCGTGCGCTGTGCAGTATCCTCTGAATGGAAGGCAAACCAGTGTTTTCCTGGCTGTCATTGTAGCTCCCTGATGCCACCAAGCTTGCCTGCCTTCGGGCCAGCAGAAGCGTGACCCACGCCCAGGGAGGGCCTACATGAGCTATGGGCAGAGGTGACTCCAGTCTGGTCCAGCTGCCCCCACCCGGTCAGCTCCCAACCCACCGTGATCCCCAGGGCCGGATGGGAACGTTCAGTGTCAGGGGAAGGGCCCCCGTGGCCGTGCCCAGGATGGCAGGCGATCTCACTGCCCTCTGCTCTGTCTCCTGCCCACCCCAGGTATCGTGCGCGCCTCCAGCGTCTTCCCCATCCTCAGCACCATCCTGTTGCTGCTCGGCGGCCTCTGCATCGGCGCCGGGAGGTTCTACAGCCGCAGGAACAACATCGTCCTCAGCGCGGGCATCCTCTTTGTGGCTGCAGGTGAGCCGCCGGCCCTGCTCCCCCCGCACAGGGTGTGCATCCCGGTGCGTGCACAGGGCAGCGCGGGGACGGAGCGGGACAGACATAAAGTCATCATTCGAGATGGATCTCAAAAGTCCACGTGTGGAGGCTGGAGCAGGGAGTGAGGAGCGACTGCTCGACCCGCACGGGGTCTCCCTTAGGCATGATGAAAAATATTCTGGAACTTGGTAACGGTGGTGAGTGTGCAACATTGTAGATGTATTAATGCCACTAAATTATGAGCTTTAAAGGGTTACTTTGTGTTAAGTGAATTTCACCTTGACCAAAAAAATAAGTAAGTCCGAGTGTGCAAAGTGCCACAAAGGCGCGGTGCTGGGGCCTTGCAGCCTGGAACGGGGAAGCCTGGCTGAATAGGGGGCCAGGGAGGTACCCAGGGAAGCCAGTACCTAAAGGAACTGACCAGGTGAGGACAGAGTGAAGGGGGTACAGAACTGGCAGGGAGCCTTCCCACTGAGTGAGACCCAGTGAAAACCGACAGAGCTGTGGGTGACAGTAACACACCCCCTGCCCCCTTCACACTGTCGCTCCTCTGAACCTCGATGGAGACACTTCAGGACATTTCTTGCCACTGCAGACATGGAAAAAAATCCAGGCCGGAAGTGGGTCCCACAGCTGATTAGTGGCCGGCAGGTGCATACACAGAGTCCAGGAGAAGAGCCCAGGTTTCCTGGCCTGAGTCTCCAGAGGAGTCTTGAGGGGGCACCTGCCAGGGCAGAATTTGGCCAGTGGCATCCTGGAGGCTCCGGGCAGCACCTGTGGAGTTCAGATCAACTTGCATCAAGGATCCCTGACAGGAGAAACAGGACCCGCCTGATGTCTTAGGCCTTCTAGTAAATAAGCTTGAGATCTGTTACAAAGTTCAGTGATTCTTTTTTTTTTTAAGATTTTATTTATTTATTTGAGAGAGAGAGAGCTAGCAAGGGAGCAAGCACCAGAGTGGGGGTGCAGAGGGAGCAGGGAGCCAGACTCAGGGCTCCATCCCAGGACCTTGGGATCACGACCTGAGCCCAAGGCAGATGCTTAACCAACTGAGCCTTCCAGGCGCCCTGAGTTCAGTAATTCTTTCCGAAATTGTTACCATAGCTCCTTGCAAGGCCTTAACAGTGTTCTTGCTTTCAAAGCATCTTTTTTCTTACCCTGGTCTAGTAGGGCTGCCCTAGCTTGGCCTGGGCTCTGCATCCTAAAACAGTCAGGAGGTCCCATGATGATGACAATGGGGATCCCAATAATGGCGGTGGTTATTGGTGGTCATTAGTGGTCTTGCTTCCTTCTCTGAGGATGGCAGCAGGGACAGGGGAGGGGGTGGAGGAGCCTCACAGTGTCCAATCCCATCTTGTCCTCTCCTCACAGTTTCTCTGTGAGAGAGAAGAGCCAAAGCAGTTAAGGGAAGTTCAAAATCTGTCAAGTTAAGTTCAAAATCTGTCAACCAGCTTCTTCTGCTCCTTCCTCTCCATCACTTCCACTTTTGCATCCTTCCAAGGCAATAAATAATGTGTATATGTGTGTGTGTGTCTGAGAGGCTGTATGTGTGGTCAAGGGTGCAAGGTGTGCATGTGTGTGTTGGCAAGGAGAACCTGAGTGTAGGGTCTCCTTCTTGGCCAGGTCCCCATCCCTTTCCTTATTGTCCCCTCCAGGAGCAGAGGTGGAAGGACAGGGGCACACCCCATTCTCTCTCCTCCTTTGAGTTCCCAGATTTCTTTTTTTTTTTTTTAAGATCTTATTTATTTATCCATGAGAGACACACAGAGAGAGGCAGAGACATAGGCAGAAGGAAAAGCAGGCTCCCTTCAGGGAGCCTGATGTGGGACTCGATCCCAGAACCCCAGGATCATGACCTGAGCCAAAGGCAGATGCCCAACACTGAGCCACCCAGGTGTCCCATGAGCCCCCAGATTTCTGAAGGTGTAAACCATTGGAGAAGTCCCTGCCATGAAGCTGGAGTACTGTCCCCTTTCCTTTCCCGGGAAAGAAGGAAAAGAAGAGAGGCAATAACACCAGCTACCACACATTAAGGCCATGGTGCCAGATGCTCCGTGAGCACAACCACATCATCCCAGATTCTGAGGAAGCAGTCAGGCCCGGGTGGCTTCCCTGAAGTCACATGGTGGCAAAGACACAGGCTGTACCCAGCACTGTCAGCCTCCAAAGTGAGGTGCTCTCTGCAGCTGCCCATTTCCCCAGGAGGAAGCATACAAAGCCATATCCAGATGCTTTGGGTCACCAGAGGAACTGCGGAGTCCCGGGGCCCAGGGACGATCAGCTAAAAGCATGGGTCCAGAGAGGAGAGGAGGCAGTGACAACAAGGAGCAATCCTGGCAGACAAGCAAGGCAATGTTCATTTGTTCCCGTTTACTCCTGGGTTATGGATCATGGGCCAAGGCAGTGGCAGGCCAGGGGTCACGTATCGAGCCCAGCTCCAGACCACTCCAACCCCAGCAGTAAGGTGATTTAGGTCCATAAAGTATTTAAGGTGGAAAATGGTCAGAGCCTGGGGAGAGGCATACGGTTCAAAGGCTGGGAGAACCTGAAGCACACCATCCACCCCGGGATCACTACCTATTGGCAAATGGACCAAGGACGTGGGCAGGGCATAGAGCACACGACACACCGCTTTACAATAAAACCCAATGGGTTATAATGGAATGTACAGCATGCTCACTGTGTGCCAGGTGCTGTGGTGCTTTGTATATATTAGCTCACTTAATCCTCACGTCTACCCCACATAGCACTGGGATTCCCATTTTGCACATGAGAGTCCTGAGACACAGGAAGCTGAGTAATTTCCACAGCTGATAGTTGGTAGAACTGGGATTCAAACCCAGGCAGCTTGGCTCTATGTAACCTCACTTATAATAAGATTAAATTGGGGACGCCTGGGTGGCTTAGTGGTTGAGCCTCTGCCTTTGGGTCAAGTTGTGATCCTGGGATCGAGTCCCACATCGGGCTCCCTGTGGGGAGCCTGCTTCTCCCTCTGCCTCTCCCTGTGTGCCTTTCTCATAAATAAATGAACTTTTTAGAAAGATTAAATCAAATAAAGACCGCAACAGGTGGCTGTACCTCACCTCTCAGATTGGCAAAGATCCAGCAGTTTCACGTAACAAACTATAGGCTGTTGAGACATTTTCAACATTTTGTTTGAGACATTTTATGCTCCTATGGAAGGCACTTGGGCAGTAACTCTGAATTCAAAACATGAAACACAACATGGTATCCTGGATGGATCCTGGAACAGAAAAAAGAACACCAGTGGAAACCTCAGTGAAATCCAAGGAAAGCCTGGAGGGTAGTGAGCAGTAACGTAATGGGGGGGTTTCCTGGTTGTGACAAATGTACCCGGTAATGTAAGATGTTCATGGGGGAAACTGGGTAAGGAGGTAGAAAGGAACTCTCTGTACTATCCTCACAACTTTGCAATAAATCTAACATCCTGAAAGCTTATTTTTAGGTTTTTAAATGCACATACCCAATGAGGCAACAGTTTCACATCAAGGAATTCGTCTCGAAGTTGTACTCGTGCATATGTGCAATGGTGTGGACACAGGGATGTCCATGTGTCCGTGACAACTTTGTCATAGCAGAGGGCTGGGAGCTCCCTGAATGTCCACAGCAGACGCTTGGTCAGATGTCCACACGGCAGGTGCCACGTGCACTTAGAAAGACAGACAGGTCCCTGTGTCCTGACATAGGTCTACTAGGTGGACTATTCCATGAAGAAGCAAGGGGATGAAGAGTATTGTGCAAAGAAAAAAAAATAGGGGATCCCTGGGTGGCTCAGCGGTTTAGCAACTGCCTTTGGCGCAGGGTGTGATCCTGGAGTCCTGGGATCGAGTCCCGCATTGGGCTCCCAGCATGGACCCTGCTTCTCCCTCCTCCTGTGTCTCTGCCTCTCTCTCTCTCTCTCTCTCTCTCTCTGTATATCATAAATAAATAAATCTTTAAAAAAAGAAAAAAATAGGTGTGTATGTGTGTGTGAAAGAGAGAAAAAAGGAGGGAAGGAAGGAGAGGGAAGAAGAGGGAGAGAGAGAGACGGGATATAACCATGATATAAAAACAGTAGCCGCCTTCAGGAAGGGAACTGGGTAACAAAGTGCTTGTCTTTTATCTAAACTTTGACTTTATTGCCCATTCCAAACTAATCACTTAAAAGAAAAGTTCACCACCAGAATATATCCAAGGGAGTGTGGCCACCAGCCCCTCCTCTGCTTGTCCAGCTGGGGGCCTAACCTCCGCCTCGCCCCCCCGCCCCCTCTTCTGCTTCTCTTTCAGGCCTCAGTAACATCATCGGCATCATCGTCTACATTTCCAGCAACACGGGTGACCCCAGCGACAAGCGCGATGAAGACAAGAAAAACCATTACAACTACGGTTGGTCTTTTTACTTCGGAGCGCTGTCCTTCATCGTGGCCGAGACCGTGGGTGTCCTGGCGGTAAACATTTACATTGAGAAAAATAAAGAGTTGAGATTTAAGACCAAACGGGAGTTCCTGAAGGCTCCCTCCTCGTCTCCCTACGCCAGGATGCCGAGCTACAGGTACCGGCGACGACGCTCGCGGTCCAGCTCGAGGTCCACCGAGGCCTCTCCGTCGCGGGCAGCGTCTCCGGTGGGCCTGAAGATCACCGGGGCCATCCCCATGGGCGAGCTGTCCATGTACACGCTGTCCAGGGAGCCCCTGAAGGTGACCACCGCCGCCAGCTACAGCCCCGACCAGGAGGCCAGCTTCCTGCAGGTGCATGACTTCTTCCAGCAGGACCTGAAGGAAGGCTTGCACGTCAGCATGCTGAACCGGCGGACGACCCCCGTGTGAGCTGCCCCTTTCTCTTCGCACCGGCCTCTCCCCAGAACAGCCGTTTGGATCCCACAGGAGGGCACCTGACCCTTAAGATGGACCAGCCATGGACTGATGCCAAACCCAACCCCTCCCTGGGTCTCCAGAAAGTGGCAGGGGCTGGGCTGGCTTGGAGGGAAGCCCCGGGAGCCGGGAATGGAAAGCAGAAGGCTGACTTTATCTGCCCCCCAAAAAAGGTGTTGGATGCCCCGGGATTCTGAAATCTCCTGAGGCTGCACGGCCTTGCTCAACCCGGGAAAACAAAATTGAGCCATTATCTCCTCTTGGAAACAAATCTTGCCAGAAGAATGGGCTTTCGGGCCCCCCTCCCCGGCCGGGTGCGGGGCCGCTGGGAGGGCTTCCAGCAGGCGCACGGGAGCCTTGGACGCTGGTCAGCTGCTTCTGACCTGGGGTTTCCGTGTCCGTGAGCCGGGCATCGAGGAAGCCGAAACTTGCCCCCTTCCTGTCCATCTCTCTCTCTCTCTCTCTCTCTCTCTCTCTCTCTGTCTCTGTCTGACAGTGGCCAGTTGTTGAAACAACAGCGATCCTGAGGAGAAAGCCCTGTGGCCAACTGGTGCTTTGGCCTTTGTGCTGTTCTGGGCCCAGCTTCCCTCAACCCGAGGAGACCGAGGCCTGTGGAACAATCCGCAGAGGCGGGGAGGCCTTGGCTGGCCTGGGTGTGAGGCCAAGGCCAGAGTCTGTTGCCGGCATTCCCACCCGCTTTGAGAAGTTTCTGCCTCCCACTGAAAGGGCGGAACATGCTGACGGTATCTGAGAGTCTGGAAGATTCCACGGGTCCGAGGATGGGTGGCCATATGGCCTCTTGCTGTGCCCCTCCCCACCGAGCCGAGGAGCAGCTCGGTCCCTCCTCGGGGAGAGGAAAGGCCAGACCCCCCCCCCACCCCCACTGGTGTTTGGCAACAGGAGCCCGAACTTCTGTACAAGAAAGGAAGACCCGAGGGTGAACAGCGACCAAAAACTCCGAACAAACATCCATTTCCCAAGTGGTCATGAATCATGGTTTATTGCCAGTGAAGGCCAGGAGAGCAAGTGACGGTCATTTCTTCGCCCTAAAAGAGGCAGCAGCAGCCCCCCTCCCCGACTCCTAGGATCGTGATCTGTCTTGCCACCACCCGACGACCAAGGGCTCAGCCGGGGGAGTTGGGACGAGGTGGCCGAGGTGGCCGAGGTGGCCGAGGTGGCCGTGCTCTGCTTCCCCGCCTCCTGGGCCTGAGAGGGACATCTCCGCGCTGGGGATCCTGGGGGCGGTTCCACGGCTGCGGGGCGCAACCATCTCCCCCTCCCTGCACCCTCCCCAAGCAAGCGGAGAACGTGGAAGCCTGTGTGGGTTCCCAAGAAAACCTTTCCAGAACCGGGAGCTCCCCTTCTTTTATATAAAAACACGTGCTTTCTAAAGACAACTCCTTTCTTACTTTTTGAGACTTGGTAATCCCATCTCGAGCGGTCGTCAGGGGTCCCGGTAGCTGTCATACTTAGATGTGACAAGCACATTCTTACCTCAGCCACCTGCTCAGCGACCCCCTGGGGCGGACCCCACCCCTAGGAGTTCAGATCTGGGTCACGGTCATCGCCATCCTCCTCCACACCCCTGCCCCCAAGAGGAGATCTCCGCGGGGACCCCCCCCCCGACCCGACAGCCCCGGAGCACGGGCCAGCTGAGGCGCGGTGTGCTGGGGCCCCTCTGTGCTTGCTCGAAACCCCGTCCTGCCGTCGAGGTTGGCTTCGTGTGGTGGTTGGTCCAAGCATGTGCCGCAGTGAATGCTGGATGTCAGGGCTCGTGGCCTGCGCCACCGCGGGCCACCCCGGCCCGTCCTGCCCCCGCCGCAGCCACACCCCCCCACCCCATCCATGACACTGTCTCACCAGGCTCGAAGGAAGGGGGCAAGATCTGGGAACCCATCGCCCAGCGAGGTCCCCAGGCTCTTCTGTCCCTTCCCGAAGCGACGCAGCCGAGCCCTTTCTTCCACGTCGGTCACCCGCCCGCACCTGCTGCCCTGGACGTCGTCGGAGAAAGCCGTGTTCTAGTGATTCCTACCTCTTGCCCAGTCCCAGGCAGAGAATGTGGGGCCCGCTCTAGGGACCAAGAAAGAGCAGAAAGAAGCAACAAAGGACAGAAGAGCAAGGAGCAGAACCACCTCAGCGCCCCTGGTCTTCGTAGCTTTGCTCCCCCGGCTCCTGGCCGCTCACTCGGCCCTGGTCCCCCCCGCACCCCTCCACCCCCCACCCCCGCTCACCCCCTCTCAGCCAGGCCTGCCTGGGGATGTGGGCGGACTGGCTCCCTGCCACCTGTCAGTCTGAGACCTTGCGTCCTTCGAGGGGGGGGACCCGGTGGCCTGTGCCCGCCCCCTCCCATCCCACCGCCCTCTCCAGCCAGCCCCTGTGTGTTTCGCCAGTTAAGCACCTGTGAATCCTGTACCTACTACTGGTTTTGGGTTGTTAGTTCTGTCTTTTTTTTAATTAAATAAAAACATTTTTAAAATGTTCTCTTCTTGATGTGGGGGGGGATGGGTAGAACTCCCCGCGAGTCTCTGTGGGCACTTGGAGTCCGGGGGACCCAGCGGACCCTTCAGGAGAGGACAGAGGGAGGGCGGATCCTGTGCTGGTCAAGGTGGGTTTCTCTGGCTTTCATCCAGGTCACCAGCCACCTCCCCGGCACCGCCGGCTGGTTCCAGACTGCTGGGTGGTGTCGCCAAGGTGCCTTTGCACAGATGGGCTGGCGGACGGACTGGCCACCCCGGGTGCACTGCGCCCATCTGGGCAGCTGAGCAAGCCAGGCCTGTCTTCAGAGCCTGCAGGGTGGCGGCCAGACAGACGGAACCATAGCCTCGAGGGCCCCAGGCTGCCTGGCTGGGTTTCTAAGGCGTCCAGCCTCCTTTGCCCTCCAAATTCTGAAATAATTAAGAAATAAAGGAGGGTCAAGTACCAAAATGATTGGTACTCGAGACAGGAGAATGGGGCTCCCACCAGAGGCCAAATGGGACCAAGCCACCTAATCTCGGGCACAGCAGCCGGCCACCACTGCCCCCAGCCGCCAAGGAAGAGTGACGTAAGGGTCAGAGAGAGGGACAGGGTGACCCCCCTGATCAGGGCAATGTTGACACCCTGCCACAGGGCCCAGCCGGTCGCAGTGGGCACCCGCTGTAACCCAGCACGTTCACCTGGGCAGGTGGGCACTGGTGGGATGCGTCAGCGCTCCCCTCCGAGGAGGCACGTCGAGGGGATGATCGGTGGCCTCCCCTAGTTTTGCCCAAGCTGCAGTCCAAGGGACTTCTAGATCAATCACACGTTCCCCTGTCTTCCAGGATCAAGACCTCGAGTTTTCCTCCCCGAGGAGGCTTTGCTGCTCCTCCTGGAACCTAGAAGCTCTAAACTCTGAGCCTCAGGACGGCCTTTCTCAGCCTGGTGCCAGCAAAGGGCGGCTGAGTGTGCCCCGTCCCCACTCTGGTGGCTGCAGGAACCACTCCCCGCATGGCTGAACTTCCAGCCCTGGCTTTTGGACCCTTCTTCCCTCCTACCCTGAGATCGGCACATGGGGAAACCCGTGTCCCAGATGCGCTGAGCCACCAGGTACTGGGGCCAGGGGAGTTCAGGCCCCCCCTCCACCGCCAACTGACCCCCTGCCAAGCTCTGGGCCCATGGCTCTGCCAGCCGGAGCCAACGCCACCCATCACGAGCACCATGTGCCAGAACTTCCCCGCTTATTTATTCTTAGCCCTCAGGAACCTCTGGCTGGGCACAAGCTTTGCAGCCATCCTCGTGGAATCCCACAGCAGTCTGAATTTAGTGGGTGGGTTACGGCCTCCTGCGTGGGGCTCAGGTGGTCACGACTTTCTTTCCACTAAAAACTCGGCCACCCGAATTTGCAGTTAGATCCACAAGAACCGACACAAAAGTGGGTGTTCCTCTTCCCTAACCAAAATGCCCCTGTGAGCCCCACTCCGGCCCAGCGGGTCCCCCATTCTTCCCTTCACTCTATCACTTAGAGCAGGACAACAACATGACCAAAATCCCCTAGTCGTAGATTGGATCAAGGCAACAGAAGTCTACCTCTCACTCATGTCAAGTCCACCCAACGGGGCGGCGGGTGGGGGGTTGCTGTGCTCCACACGGTCATCCAGAGGTCAAGGCTCATGCTGCGGAGGCCCGTTCATCTTCAACATAGGCTTCCGACGTTGCCCTGGCATGACGTCCAGCAGGCTGAGGGAGAAGACGGAGGGCAGGTGATCTTGGGAATGGGGGGGGTCTTGTGGGGAGTTTCAATGGACCAGGAAGTTATGACTTTCCCTTCTGCCCGTAGGCCGTTGGCCAGAACTCAGTAACGCAGTCACATCTCTAAGAGCTGGGGAAGATGGGAAATGTAGTCGAGTCTGGGAGGGCGGCGGGGAGGACAGTCAGGGGAACAGCTGGCCGGTCTCGGCTCCCTGGTCTGTGTCCTTCAGTACCTCCCTCTTTTGCCTCCGCCACTGCCAATCTTTCGGGGAGTGCCCACTTGACCCTGACACTTTGTCTGGGACTGCACCCACCTCTGTGTGGCCTGGGCCCTCCTTCAGCTCCAGCGGGACGTCTGGCCTCTTCTCTGCTCCTGATGTCCCATCTGCAAAATGGGCCCATGCTCCCTTCTCCCGAGGTTTGGAGGAACAGGCTGGAGCTTGCACCCTGACCCAAATAAGAACCACAGAATCACTGGACACCATGCCCAGCGGGAGTGATCGGTACTTTAGGAATCATCTCATTTGACGCACTCATCCTAGAAGAGGAAATAAGCCCAAAGAGGCAGAGAGGGATCAAGGAAGAATAAGAAGAAGGAAGGAAATCCTTTTTGAGGATGTTCACAACACCACTGAAAGGGAGACGCCACTAGCCCAGTGGTTCTCAAGCAGGGGTGATTTTCTTCTCCGTGGAGGCTAGGGACGCTCCTGAACATACTACGACGAGCAGGACGGCGCCTTCACCCTACCCCGCTAGGGACGACTTGGCCCAAAATGTCAATAATGCCAAAAATCACGCACTGGCCTGATTTTACAGCGAGAGAGACTAAGGTACTGGCAGGGAAGGTCCCTGGCACAGGATCACATATGAGCTTTTGGTATTTACAAATAGGCTGTGCACATAGTAGGAAAACTTGTTCATTTATGTCCAGGATTTCCTTTCCCTGCAACGCTGATTTTTGCCTTTTTCTTTTTTAAGATTTTATTTATTTATTCATGAGAGACACAGAGAGAGAGGCAGAGACACAGACAGAGGGAGAAGCAGGCTCCATGCAGGCAGCCTGATGGGGGACTCGACCCTGGGACCCCAGGATCATGCCCTGGGCTGAAGGCAGATGTTCAACCGCTGAGCCACCTGGGCGTCCCTGATTTTTGCCTTTTCCTCTTCGCTTCTGAGCCAACAGTTCTGGCGACACATTGGTTGTTGTGGAAGGAGATGGGAAACCAGCCACCTGTCCTGGGCGGGGGTGGGGGTGCCTGGGTTTGGGGGCAAAAGGCTGCCTGAATCCAACCAAACAGACCACCAGAGAACGAGGCCAGAAACTGGCCCAGCCTGAGTTGCTGGGACTGCACAGCTGCGGAGCCCTCCCTGCCCGCACCCACCCGGCAGCTGCAGGGGTGGCCTGGAGCCAGAAAGACTGGGCAAGGCCCCCAGTGACCCTCCTCCAGGGTCAGATGACAAGGTGGTGCTTCCCTCCCAGCGTTATTGGGAGAATAAAGAAAACCGGAACAAAAAAACAGTCGTAAACGCCCCAGCTCAGCAATAGCATCAGGAGTGAGTTTTCAGGAGTGTTTGTTGACTGACAACACACAAGGAGTTTCTCCAGATGGACTGTTCTAGAACAGCCCTTGGAGGTGGTGCTCTGAGAGCCAGGCCTGCGGGGTGCCGTGCCTACTGCATTTTGGTTTGGGAGACACCTGTCATCCAGCCCATCCCACACGATACAGTGCCCCCCGGAGAGCAGGCAAAAGCAGTCCCGACCACTTGCAGGTGCCCTGGGAGCTGGGCTGCACGAAAAGGTCTGGGTCCCCCAGCGTGAGGTTAGCACAGGAGAGGCCTGGGTGGGGGAGGGGGAAGCCGGGGAAGGGAGGCCTCCCCGCAGGGAGCTCAGAGCCAGCACGTGACTTCAGCTCCCTGCACTGGTTCCTAATATAGCACCCCTGGCTGCCCCTCCCTAGGCAGGAGGGGTGGGGTGAGGGGTTGAAGGCAGGAGAGGCACTCAGGGACCTTAGAATCCAAAGGGGAACATGGGGCCCACACACCTGATACAGATATTTTTAAACTTGCAGCTTCCAGCAAAACCCCCGAGACAACTTCAGGAACAGAAGTCTGCCATGGAAGAGGGTTCCAAGTGCTTTTCCCTGTGCTTACAACTGCAGGACGGGACCTACTTCCGACCACTGTCCCCTGATAAGTTTTCTCGGAGAGACGTCGACCCCTGGGGCACCTCCAGGACACACAAATTAAATTGCAAAGAGCTGGGTCCTTTTTTTTTTTTTATTAAAGATTTTATTTATTTATTTATTTATTTATTTATTTATTTATTTATTCATTCATTCATTCATGAGAGACACACAGAGAGAGGCAGAGACACAGGCAGAGGGAGAAGCAGGCTCCATGCAGGGAGCCCAACGCAGGACCCATCCCAGGACCCCGGGATCACGCCCTGAGCCAAAGGCAGAGATGCTCCACCACTGAGCCACCCAGGTGCTCTGCGGTAGGTCTTTCTTAAGACAAATAATGCTATGTTTTCCTAATTCTAAGAGTATTCCCTTTTAACTTTAAAAATCTGAAAAATACGGAGAAATTAAAGAAGACAATGACAGCCAAAATCCCATACCCAAGCCATAAACACAGTTATAACTATGCAGTGCACACGAATGCGTGTCAGGGTGCGGCTTAATACCCTGCCTCTGTTCACAGCTTCTCATCATGGAAATCTTTCCCATACCTTTTTTTTGGGGAGGGGTGTCTTTTAAGATTTGTTTATTTGAGAGAGAGAGAGAGAGCGCTGATATGAAAGTCGGGGAGGGGGAGAGGGAGAGAGAATCTCAAGCAGACTCCCCACTAAATGTGGAACCCGACTGAGGGCTCACAACCCTAAGATCATGACCTGAGCCAAAATCAAAAGTCAGATGCTTAATCCACTGAGCCACCCAGGCACCCCTTCCCTCAAAACCATGATCTTTAATGTCCACATAAAACAGAGGTGCTGCCATTGATTTAACTGGTGTCCTATTGCTGGACGTGACCTATTTGCCCCCTAGATCTTAAATGTTGGCTGAATGGGGCTGAAGCTGGGATTCTCAGGATGCATTTTGTTAAGATCTGGTGAGTTCTCACTATGGACTTCTGGCTCAGTCTTATCCTAGAGGCCGATGAAAAGGTCAGGCTCCTTGTCCACGCCGAAATACACTCAGGATCTTGTCTATACACATACACCTGGGTGTGTGGGCTGGGGGTGGATAACAGCCTCCCCTCCCCAGTGGCTAGGAAGCAGCTTTGTGCCAAGTTTCTCTCGAAAGGCTGGGGCTGCTTCATTCCACCACGCCTCACAGTTAGCTATCCTCAGCCAGGCTAAATGTAATTCCTTCCTCTCTCCGACCGTATGCATTAGTAGTGCCGTGTAACAAATTACCCCAGAACTTAGTGGCATTGAACAACCATTAAATATGGTCATGGATGCTTGATAGAGACAGGATCAGGATGGCATATCTCTGCTCCGCAGTGTCTGGGGCCTAGGCTGGAAGACTCAATGGTTGAGGGCTGGAATCATCTAGAGGTTTATTTGCTCACAGGTCTGGCAGTTGACGCTGACTATTGGCAAACACTCAACTTGCAGCTTTCAGCCTGTCTACACCCGGCTTCTTGTGTGGCCTGAGGTTCCTCACAGCATGGTGGCTGGGTCCAAGTGCCAATGTCTCCAGAGCAAGAGAGAAAGGTGGAAGTCTCAGAAGTCACTTCCATTGCACTTTAAGGGTGAAGACCCACTGGAATTGAAGGAGAGAGGAAATGATCTGCACTCTTGGCAAGGAGTGACAAGGTTCTAGAAGAACATGTGGGCACAGAAATACTTCCGTGGCCATTTTTTGGAAGATGCAATCTCCCGTCCCCTACCACCATCCCTCCGGTACCCTGCCTGCCCTAGGCTTCTTCTCCACCCACCAATCCTCCCTTCTGGCCTCTGTCCCCACTGTGTCCTCTGGAGCTCCCTGCAGCTCCACCTCTGGGGGCACATGAAACCACCCTCCCTTCCAAGGACACCCTCCTCCCTGTCCTCCTGGTGATAGCTGTCCCTTCTGCTGGGGCTCCCTGCCCAGGTTCCCAACATGACATTCCTGACTGCTCAGCCCCATCCTCAGTCCTGAGAGATGTGAGGCTGCAAAGGGAGAAAGGGAATCCAAGGGACCTTAGGGTCCAGAGGAAGACTGGGGCTCATATACCTGACACAGATATTTTTAAACTTGCAACTTCCAACAAAACTGCCAGGACAACCTCAGGAACAGAAGTCTGTGGTCAGAGAAGGTTATGAACTCATGTCCTTGGACTTGTAATAGCAGGAGAGGGAAGTGTGGGGATGCTGATACCTCCAGGCCATTATTCCTCCACCCTCCTGGGAGAAAGCCTTCTCTGAGGTCCTGGGGTAAACCACCCTGAGCCCCCTCTCATCATCATCATCTCTCAAATGCCTTCCTGGCCACTCCTTCACGTTCATCAGAGGCTTCACCTTTGCAGCCCACGTCCTGCCATCATCAATATCCATGGGGCCAACCACCCCAACTCCCTGGTCCCACTCCTTCCTTCTAGCCCAATGACTTTTGTCTCCCACCTGGATCTTGGTAGCACCCCTGTCTGCCCCCCCTCTGCCCCATAATCTTCTGGGACAGTGTCTCCTCTCTGACCACCCCTTCTCTCCCTTACCACCCCCTACCTGTTCTCCAACCTCTCAAGTCCTCCGGGGGCCTTGACTGCTCCATATTCCCCCAATACATTGACCTTCCTGGTAGCAGGGCCATCAAAAATCATCATTTAAACTCATCCTTGCCAATGCCTCCCATTCCCTTGACCTCTTTTCCTTCTTGCTTTTCCCTCCTGGAAAACCCCAACCCTCTTCATCTCACCTTCCATCCTCTCCTGCATCTGAGCTGCAATTGGAGGCCAGAGAAAATCAAGCAAATTGTTAATCAACACGTGTGCCCACAGACAGTGGCCTCCAAGGATGTCCAAGTCCCAATCCCTGGAATCTGCAAAGATGTCACTCTATGTGGCAAAGGGAACTTCACAGATATGATTAAAATGAGGATCTTGAGATGGGGAGCTTTTCCTGGACTGTCTGGGGGGCACCCAGTGTCATCACAAGAGTCCATCTAAGGGAAAGAGGGAAGCAGCAGTCAGAGAAAGAGACATGATGACAGAAGCAGAGGTCAGAGTGGCACCATCTTGGGCTTTGAAGATGGAAGAGCTCCTGGTCCCCTGGACTCAGAGGATGGAATTGGGGGCAGCAAGCCCGACGCAACAGAAGGTCTGAGCTGAACAGTGTAGGGAGGCAGATGAAGTGGTGTAAAGAGGTTGGACCAACTGGTGGCACTGTGCTTTTTTAGAGTATCTTAAGATCAAACGCCCAAGGCCATGGCGCAGCCTAATTAAGGCTGAGCTCAAAATTAGATCAGCATGTTGCCAAGGAAGATTTAGTCAGCACCCTCCCAGGTGGGCTGTAGCCCCAGCTCGGAATGAGGTCCACCTCTGGGAGACGTTTTCTTTCCCCTACTTATGTCTGGTCCTTCTTGGAAAAAGAACAGTCATTTGGGACCATTGAAAACTGGTTCATCGGGCAGCCTGGGTGGCTCAGTGGTTTAGCGCCGTCTTCAGCCCAGGGCGTGATCCCAGAGACCTAGGATCGAGTCCCACGTCGGGCTCCCTGCATGGAGCCTGCTTCTCCCTCTGCCTGTGTCTCTGCCTCTCTCTCTCTCTATGTCTCTCATGAATAAATAAATAAAATCCTAAAAAAAAAAAAAAAAAAAAAAAAGAAAACTGGTTCATCTAGACAAATAAAACACAGACAACTCCCATTTAGCTGATTGGGCCATATCTAAAGATTGTAAAAAATTTTGGCTCTCAGGAGGCTGCTTCCTTTTGAATTTGACCTCAGGGATAATGAAGATGCCCTCCGGGGGTGTCCCTCAGTACCTTGAGGCGAACTAGCCATTGGTCCAAGCTACCATTTCTAATGTCCCTATGGCCTCAAACCACATAGAAAAGTCCTCTGGGGGGCGCCTGAATGGCTCAGTGGTTGAGCATCTGCCTTTGGCTCAGGTCGTGATCCCGGAGTCCTAAGATCAAGCCCTGCATCGGCTTCCCACTGGGAACCTGCTTCTCCTGCTGCCTATGCCTCTGCCTCTCTGTGTGTCTCTCATGAATAAATAAAAAAAATTTTAAAAAGTCCTCTGGATCATCTGGTGGGATAAATTATTTGATTCCGTCCCCTTCTTTTAGTGCATCTGTCCATCCAGCCATCCCTCAGTCATTCAACAAACATCTATGAAGATCCCACCCTGGGCTCCGATCTGGGGGTGTTCTCTGAGGGCACCCAGAAGGAGTAGGTCATATGGCCTCATTGTCTCTACCGTCCAGAGGTTTATCACCCATCAGAGAAAGCTGATCTATCTGTGGCCTGTAAATAATAATAATATCACTAGCCATCCTGGATGACTGCCTACTCTAGTAGCTCAGAACACAAAATACTTAAACTTAAACAACACTTAAACAACAGAAATGTACTTTCTCCTGGTTCTGGAGGCTGGAGGTCTCAGATCAGGGTGCCAGTACGGTTGGGTTCTGGTAAGAGCCCTCTTCCTGGGCTCACCTCACTGAGTCCTCACGTGGCAGGGAAAAAGAACAAGCTTCTGGTATCTCTCCTCTTAAGCACAGGAGTCCTATCACGAGGGGCCCACCCTCATGACCTCATTCTAACCTAATCACCTCCCAGAGACCTCCCCCCCTCCAAACACCATCACATTGGGGTTTGGGCTTCAACATAATTCTGTCCGTAGCCCCTCGCCCAGGCTAAGCTGGTAAACAGCATTATCTGTGATGCTGGCCAGCACCCCAGCCGGCCAGCACTGCCTTTATTTAGAGACGCAGGAGGGCAGCTTAAGGAGGCCCATGACCTGAGGGAATCCCAGAGGGCAGAGAGGGGCTCTGATGCCCAGGTGGCTGCTCCATCCCTGGCAGGCTGGTTCCCACTCCCAGGACGCCCTCCTTCCCCCTGCCCTGGAAAGGGGAGAGCCCACCCAGCAGGTGCAGATGTCTCCCAGCCCTGGCTCCCAGCAAACGCCAGCTTCCACAGAGCCCCTGCCCTGGCCCAGCAAGGTGCTGGAGAGGTGCACAGGGGGTCTGACAATGGCCTCAATGAGCAAAAAAGGTCTGATTGGAGAAATTTTGCAAACAAGGGGTAGGGGGGGTTGGAGGGTAGGGGTAGGGGGTGATCACCTGCAACCCCCTGCAATCTCCATCATGGCAGATTTACACAAAGACGACTTCAAAGGAAGAGGCCAACCGTCTTTAATGCTCTGCTCACTGGGATGGAGCACTCAGGACTCCCCCACCCCAAGAGAGGTCAGAACAGACCTCATTTCCCCAACTTAGGGCACTTAGTTCATAGCTTCTTGTTTTCCTATCAGATTTTCCACCAACTTTCCTCTCTTCATCCCACTGGCATAAAAACACTCAGATTTAACCCTTCCTCTGGGTCTTTGTTTCCCGTGCCAAGGCTTCCGTGCCATGGAAAACTTACAGGGAATAAGTTTGGATGTGTTTCTCTAGTGATGGGAGCCTACGCTGAGGACTTAGAAGGGCAGAGGAAACGGATACTTTTGCTCCCCGTAGCCACAGTAGATCCTGACCTCTCCTCCCAGCTCCAAGCATTGCTTTAGAGTTCGGGCTCTGGGTTCTGAAGCCTGGCTTCACCATCTATCTCCTTGCTGGGTGACCTCGGACAAGTTGCTTCGTGTGTCTGGGCCTCTGTATCCTTACCTGTAAAACGGACGTAATAGTCACACTCACCTCACGGATTGGTATGAAGCTTAAAGGCAATGGTGTGGAGGGAAGCCTCGGTGGTTCAGTGGTTGAGGGGCTCCTTCAGCTCGGGTTGTGTTCCCGGGGTCCCAGGATGGAGTCCCACATCAGGCTTCCTGCAGGGAGCCTGCTTCTCCCTCTGCTTATGTCTCGGCCCCTCTCTCTGTGTCTCTCATGAATAAATAAAATCTTAAAAAAGGGGCGGGGGGGCAATGATGTGGAAAGGTTTACCACAACACGTGATATACAATAGATACACAAGATGCGCGGTTCCTATGATTATCGTTATTATTAACAGTCTGTGACTCCAAGGCTGGACGCCTGAGTGCTTCTCCGCCCACAGGCAGAGTATTTCTGTGAGCTGTGTCAGCCTGAGGCTGGGATTTTGAAGTCAAAACCCTGCCCAGCTCAGGGGTCTATTCTTGGCCACACACTAGCCTCTTGGATAGACCCTAGAAGAGGCAACTGGTCAATTGATAAAGAAGAGATGCAGAGGGGCGCCTGGGTGGCTCAGTCTGTTAAGCATCTTCCTTCGTCTCAGGTCATGATCTCAGGGTCCTGGGATCGAGTCCTACATCAGGCTCCCTGCGTGGAGCCTGCTTCTCCCTCTGCCTATGTCTCTGCTTCTCTCTTTGTGTCTCTCATGAATAAATAAAATCTTAAAAAGAAAGAGAGAGAGAGATGCAGAACCCAGGAGGGATCCAGGGGCTCGAGCCTGGGGTGGGGGACATACGGGCTCGCAGGACTCTCTGGGGGCCATCCCAAACTGTCCTCTGTCCTCTGCTGTGTCCACACACCATCAGCCTCTTCACAGTTCCCTGCCGACCAACCCACTTCTGTTGTTTTTAACTTAAATATATTTATTTTGTAAATGAAAACAGAACTGGCGAAACGTTAATAGAAGTAAAACTCAAACAGTAAAATAAAAACAGAACGACAGTCAGGTCCAGCTAGATTCCTTGTCCTCTCCAAGCTAGTCTTTGATTCGCAAGCATCAGAAAGGTTAGCTAAAGACTTCCTTTCCTTCTGGACCCAGTTGAAGGGGTGGGAGGAGAATTGAAAAGGAAAAAGCATTCCCACGCCAGGCACAGTGCTGGGTAATGCCAGGCCCAGGAACCACCAGGAATCTTCCCGCAGTTTAGGGTTGTGCTAGGACTTGAGGCTAAAGCCAGGGAGGTGGGCCCCTGGTGGTTCTGGTGGAGGAGCCCCAAGATGTCCCCACGCAGGCTCCTGCATTCCCCAGACCCCCAGGACAAGGACCCACTCACACCCCTTTGCACTGGTGACCGGCCTGCCCAGTGTGGGAGCTGGGCTGTGGTACCTGTGTCCCGCAGGGTCCCCTGCCGTCACCCAGCTGTATCGCCTCCTCCTGCAGCCCAGAGCAAGCACATTCCCACACATCTAGTATCCCTGTGGCCTATCCCTCACTGCCTCCAACTCAGGTATCCTGAGCTGCTAATCGTGGAGATCCCAAGTCACCATCTAGAGCCTTCTCTCCCTGCCCCTCCTTGAGGTATTTTAGGTCTCAGGAGGGAAAGAAAGTCCTGAAACCCGAGGAGAAGCTATCCTCGGTGACACGCCTGGGATGTGCATTAATAGAAGCCTCCCTCAGGCCCCTGACACGTCTGGGCAGCTGCTCAGCCCCGTCTGGTGTCCCTCAGCCCCGAGGCCAGCCCACTCTGGCTCAGCCGGACGCACTAAACTTAGCTTCCACCCCCAGCTCGATAATCACCGCCACCTCCCCAGCCTGGCTGCCACCTGCGCGGGACACACTGCCACCAGACTGTGCCCAGGGCACCCACTCCTCCGCCACCACCATGTCCCAGACCAAAGCGCCGAAGGTCCGCGCGACCCTCTTCTGCATCCTGGTGGGCATCGTGCTGGCCTTGGTGGCCGTGGTGACCGACCACTGGGCCGTGCTGAGCCCCGAGGTGAAGCACCACAATGCCACCTGCGAGGCGGCCCACTTCGGCCTCTGGCGGATTTGCACCAAGCGCATTGTCATGACTGACAGCAAGGACAAGACGTGCGGACCCATCACCCTGCCTGGGGGTAACGTACCCACCCTCTGACCCCATCCCTGCCTCCTGCCCTGCTTCCTGCCCCTGGAAAAGGTGCCGCTGGGAAAGAGGGCAGGTTTCCCTGCCTCAGAGCAGAGATCGTGCCCAGCCTCGGTGCCCAGGGAAGAGGATCCGAACGGCCTCTGTCCTACTGGCCAGGGCCGCTTGTAAAGCCAGGGCGCCTGTCCCTCTTTCTGTCCCGCAGAGGCTCCCGGCCTTCACCCTGAGCAGGGGGCTACCCACCTGGGCCTAACAGGCCTGAGGCCCTGGCCCCCGCAGTGGCCACCCTTCTGGGTGACCCCGCTTTCCTTTCTCCCTGCACAGACAGGTTCAGTGGCCCTAAGTCCTCAGGCTGCAGGGACATGTGCGGCTGGCACGGTCACTCCCCAGGGTCAGCCACCAGATTTGCACAGCATAGCGCAAAATGAAAACGCAGGGCTCTTTGTGAATATTTTTAAGGATTTCGAGATGGTAACAGTGACGCACGGAGCCGAGTGTGGGTCCCTTCTGTGTGCAGGGCCTTGGTTGACCGCAGAAGCCACACATCTGTAAAGCAGGGCCCGGTCGTAGACGAGCCTCCCGCCTTTTGTCAGAACTGTCACACCTGCACATCCTCTCTTAGCTCAGACCCCTCGGAGCTGGGATGCGTGTCCTCCTGCTCTGATTTCAGTGCGTTCCCCAATTTTCCTACCCTGTGACCGAACCGCACATCCGAGGTGAGCTCCTCGTGAAGGATCAGGGTGGTATTAGGGTGACCAGTCTATGCTACAAATGCGGAGCCCTCCACACTCATAGCGAACAGAGCACACGCTGGGGAAAGAGCCCTGCGTGGAGAACCAGAGGACTGGGCTCTGCGTGCATTGCCCACGACACTCCAATGACTCTGGGGTCCACCATGCCCATTGCGGCCTCTGCTTCCCCCTGTAAAATACAGTGTTCGGGCTCTGCAAAGCCCCTTTCAGCCTTTACAAATGGCACCGTAAGGTGACAGTGGGCCAAGGCGAGTACAGGGACCCACCTGCCTTGCAGAATTATTCCCTCTGTTATCAGACTGGGTGTTCCTTGAACCCAGTTCCTTGAACTTTCAAGGAAGTCAGGGCTAAGTCCCCAGAGATCTTGCAGTCTGTGCATGGGACAAAGGAGCCCAAACCCCATTCCTCTACTTCTCCTTTTCCTCCTCTTTTCCCTCCTGCTGGCTCTAGAAAACCCCTGCCTCGCTCATTCCCCCTGGACACACAGAAGACTCGTAAATACCCAGCTGTCTTAGAAACACTGCGTCCCCGGGCCGAGGGCTTTAACAGACGTGGACATGTGCTTGAAGGGTATCACGTAGCTCACATGTCCGCGCTCCTTCAGCCCCGGCCCAGCACAGCCGTAAACAGATGCATCATCCAGCCAATTCCCATGGGTGGGGCAGGGCAGGGGGAGGCAGATTCTCCACGGACCACGCATGGGAGTGCCCTGCCATGGTCCCGTCCACCTGTCCTCAGAGGCACCCACCTTTTAAAGTCTGCTGAGTTTATAGAGCAGATGAGCAAGGAGGCGAGGCAAGTCCATACAAGGAAGGGACAAACTAGCAAGAGGTTAGCTGCACAGGCCCGACAGGCATGGTTTGGTCCTGACCCTGACCAGAGTCTATCTCTACGCCTTCTTGCCCCGCTCCAGAGTGAATCATACCTCCCACGCTTGTGAGCCCAGCCCTACCCTTGACAAGCTTCTGAAGTATGTGCCAGCAATCTCCCCTCTCCTTTCTCTGCAGATGGACACCTTCCCCACCCACCTTTCCTGTGCTCTGTGGGGTTACTTTTTTCTAGAGGGAGGAAGAGAGTGCATACATGTTCTCTCGCTTATTATTAATAGCAGTAATAGGGACCGCAAACACAAATCTGCCAAATATTGTTTTCAGTGCCTCCCATCTTTTAACTTTGAATGACATCAGAAGAAATGGCAGGGTAAGAATCCCCCTAAATGTCTTCTCCATAAAGACAATGAGAACTCTAGCAAAACACGGTCAGAACAAACCTTTTCAGAACCCTGGACACTAACGAATCTTGCAGCAATCCAGTGAGTGCTTATTCAAGAAAAACAGGTGAATCTGAGTCAGAATGGTGAGTTTTGTGGTGCTTTAACTTGCTCTATTTCTGTTCCCCACTCCCCAAGTCTATTAGAGCCTTGAAAACCAATAGCCTGCAAACAGTGTAAATTTAGCCCCCAAAGGGGACAGATGGGGCTGGATCTCATTCAAAGCCTCATTCCCAGAGAACTGTCATTATTTGATCTGCCTGGTGGTTCCCTGGAAGTCCCCACTTGTAAGGTTGTCTTTATTTGACCTGATGCTGAGCTCACTCAGTGGAAACAGTCTTTTTCTCAGGGGGCATTTGGCAAAAACAATTAGAAGCAAATGTTTAATAGCATAATTTCCTGAGGCAGTAGACAACAGTTAGGGCAAACAATAGGCTACCAAAACAGCTAGAGAGTTAGATGTCCATAGGTGGCTTGGAAGAGCTCCAACAAGGATGCCTGGGTGGTTCAGTGGTTGAGCATCTGCCTTCGGCTCAGGGTGTGATCCCAGGATCCTGGGATCAAGTCCCTCATTGGGCTCCCTAGGGGGAGCCTGCTTCACCCTCTCTCTGTGTCTCTGCCTCTCACTGGGTGTCTCTCATGAATAAATAAATAAAATCTTTGAAAAAGAAAAGAAAAGCTCCAACATATTCCTGAGAATTTGGAAGGCCATGTGCATGCACAGCGCTGTATGGTGCACAGGAAAGCCCAAGAAGGCCCTAAGCTCTCACCTCAGGCTGATCTTGAGGCTGTGGGAAAGCAGAAAGCGGCGGCTAAGGCAGAAATGTGGGCTGCTTGGCGGAGTACTTAGCTCTCTGCTTAGCACAGAGCCCCTCAGTAAAGACTAGGAGGTGTATTAGTCCAAGCATTTTACAAAATGTGAGCTGATTACCAAACTAACTGAGCAGAGTTCAGAGGTCACACATAACAAAGAAAACAGACTTTGCAAAATTAATTAGGTCACTAAACAAACCATAATAAACAGTGAGCAAATCCTAGGGAAGGGTGAGACTCTGATTTCCAGAGTTGCTCATTATATTGTTTAAGTATTTCAGCTTTAAATTTAAATTTTAAGTTGAAAAAAATCACAAGACATGTAAAGAGGTAAAACAGTATGGCCCATAAATAAGGAGGATAAAGCCAGTCCATAGATCCTTAAGGAAACCAGATATTGGTCTCAAAGACTATAAATCAGCTATTTTATTTTTTTTAAGATTTGATTTATTTATTCATGAGAGACACACACGCGCACACACACACACACAGAGACAGGCTGAGGGAGAAGCAGTCTCCATGCAGGGAGCCTGACGTGGGACTCGATCCCGGGTCTCCAGGATCACGCCCTGGGCTGAAGGCGGTGCTAAACCAGGCTGCCCTAAATCAGCTATTTTAGATACACTCAAATAACTAGAAAAAAAAAAAAAGTCTAAACAACTAAAGATGAGAATGATGTCTCATGAAATACAAATTATCAATGAAGAGATAGAATTTATTGTAAAAGGACCTAATAGTGTGAGTTCAAGACCCATGTTGCACTCTGCACTGGGCATGGAACCCAGTTGGGGTGTCTGGGTGGTGCAGTTGGTTAAGTGTCCGACTCTTGGTTTTGGCTCAGGTAGTAATCTCAGGGTCATGAGATCAAGCCCCACTTCAGGCTCTGCACTCAGTGCAGAATCTGCTTGAGATTCTCTCTTCCTCTCCCTCTGCCCCTCTTGCTCATGCTCTCTCTCTCTCTCTTAAATAAATAAACAAATCTTTAAAAAGAAAACATACACACACACACAAAAGAAAATAAAGTGCCTAAGAGAAATCCTGGAGTTGAGCACTATAATAATTGAAATGGAAAACTCACTAGAAGGATTAAATAGCAGATCTGTGCAGGTGCAAAAAATAATAATAATAAGTGAACTTGAAGATAGATCAATTGAGATTAACTAATGTGAGGAATAGACAGAAAAAAAAAAGAAGAAGAAAAGAACAGAGCCTCAGAGACCTGTGAGATAATATCAAATGCACTAATATACACATAATGGTGGTCCCAGAAGGACAAGAGAGAGAAAGGAGCAGGAAGCAGCAAAGCAGAAAAATAATGGCTGAAAAGTTTCCAAAAATTTTAAAAGATTGTATTTATTTATTCATGAGAGATGCAGAGAGAGAAGCAGAGACATAGGCAGAGGGAGAAGCAGGCTCCTCAAGGGGAGCCCAGTGAGGAATCAATCCTGGGACTCTGGGACCACACCCTGAGCCAAAAGCAGATACTCAACCACTGAGCCATCCAGGCATCTCAAGTTTCCAAATTTGATGAAAAATATTAATCTTAAAATTTATAGAGCTTAATGAATCCTAGTAGGACAAATCCACACCTAGACATATCATAATCAGAACTGTTAAAAGATAAAGACACAAAACCTTGGAAGCAGCAAGAAATGACTCACCACATACAATAGACCTTAGTAAGGTAAGATTTATAGCTGATACTTTTCCCAGAAACCATGGAGGCCAGAAGGCAGTGGGATGACAAACAGAAATATATATACACTCATCTAATCCTCACAAAATCCTCTACAGGATCCATACTATTACCATCATCCCATCTTACAGATAAAGAAAATGAGGCACAGAGAAGTTGGGTAACTTGACCGAGGTCAACACAATTACCATGGCAGACCAGCTAGGGCTCATACCCCTAAAATCCACCTTCTTGGTTGCTGCATTATATTACTTTACAACAAGCCAGTGGGGAGGCTGTCATTCTTTAGGTGGTTCTCGTTCTACATGTGGGAAAACTGATGCTCAGAGCGGCCTTCCCAAGCTAACCTTCTCACAAGTAGAGGTTCAACACCCAAGTCTCAAATCCAGAGCTCCTTTCCTCACCAGCCCACTCCCATATGATACCCCACTCCCACTGCACATACAAACACAATTCCTCAAAGCTGCTGATCCAGGCAAACACATAAGAGGCCAACTTTTGGCAGGCCATGCTTTAGAAGCTCAGCCGGGGGCTGGTTCAATAGAGGAGACTTTTTAAGTTCCTATTTGGCCTTAGAGCGTTGGAGGCTCTAAGGACATAAACTGTCTAATCTGGTTTTCCCTACTGACCCAAAGGGTTTTAGAAGGACTGTCATGCAAAGATTAACATCTAAGGTCAATTCCAATGCCTTCAGAATGAGAGAAGGGTCTTCCCCCACTGTCAGGAGACGCTGTCTGTCTGAAAGCCCAAGTGAATCACCCCAGAGGGATGATTCATCATTCCCTGCCCGTGGGTTGGGTGGAATGTTGTTTCTCTCAGGCGCTGTCTCTCCAGGCTAAGGCAGCAGACTGCCCCAATACCCCATTTCCCTTATGGCCCATCCTCTCTCCCAGTACCTGGTGCAGGAACTGGAGCCATATGGAAGAACATCGTGTTATGGAGCCCAAGAATTTCAGGGGCTCCCTTTCCCATCCACATGAACCCATGCTAGAGACCCAGCTCAGACTTTTCCCCCATATAACAGCAATGATCTGACCCTCTGGGATTGGGTCCTGGGGACTTTTGCAACCCATTTGATAGAAGTCCTCAATCAGAGCGGTGGGGGGAGACAGAGCACAGAGAAACCACTGTCGAGGCATCAAGAACTTTTTTACAAAAAGGGTGAAGACAGCCCTGGCATTGATGCAAGTAACAAGTAAGTGAAATATTTTTTCCGACCCCTAAGTAGTTAGTTCCCTTGGTTTTGTGTAAATCAACAAGGTATTTTTTTAAATATATTAAAGTCTGCATCCCCCAGCACTGGGTACACTGATACATTCTCAGTGATAACCCAGAAGCATCCCCTAATCATATAAATTATCCCAACTATCAGAGAAAACCTGCATTAACTCAAGTTCAGGTTGTAGTTAAATGTGTCTCCTGTTATAATTCTTTGAAATTGGCACCGTTAGATTAGTTAAACAGCTTAACAATAACCCACAACCCTCGGACCAACTTCGTTAGATATAGTTCTGTGCAGGCATTCCCTGAATCCGAATACTTGGTTAGCCATGATACCCAACCCCAGGCCAGCTCAATAGCTGAGTTCACCAAATTATTTTTAAAGTTTTATTTTTATTTATGAGAAAGAGAGAGAGAGAGAGCAGAGTGGAGGGGCAGAGGGAGAGGGAGAGAGAGTTTTAAGCAGACTCCTTGCTGAGTGCAGAGCTTGATGCGGGGCTCATCTCACAACCCCAAGATCATGACCTGAGCTGAAACCAAGAGTTGCATGCTCAACCGACATGATCCACCCGGGCACCCCCAAGTTCACTATATTTTTAAGGAACAACCCACTGAGTCTTAGGACTGTTCATGACAGACATTTCTGAAATATAGAAAAATAGAAATACAAATATTAGAGTCACCGTGAGCCATTCACAGAGACAAAGGAGGCTGGAGGAACTTCAGACTTCCTAATAATTGGTCCCAGGTCATCACCCTGACATTGGTATCTCCACTGACTTGATTCAAAGCACAGATTTGGCTCGAAACACAGTAAGCAACCAATCTGGGTGGTTTTGGTGTGTATAATGCCAGCCCCCCATGAAATTTGCAGGAGTAGGATCAACGTCCTGCTGCTTCTGCCCAGTGAAGGGGCTATAATCCATCAAGACTAAGCCATAAGCCCTGAGCTTTGTGCAGTTGTGATGGAAGCCAGGGAAGAGGCAACGGAAGGACTTCAGAAAGGCAGAGGCAGGAAGACTCAGAATCTGCACAGCTGTCACAGAGCTGTCACTGCCTCTCTCCTCCAAGCCCCTCACCCGTGACTAAGTGGTCCACACAGAGCCCAACTCGGATGTCCTTCCTTTTTAAGTTGCTCTTGATGCTCTGTTTACCCAGAATCCCTCAGACAAAGAAGCAGAAGCAGGGTCTGCCCACCTGAGCAGGACCCTGGGCAACTCTTGAGTGACACGGGCAGATGCCCAGCTTGATTCTTCCTGAATGAGCGTCTTGTTGGTGCCGGATGTGTCCGGAATGACGGCTGGGTCTGACATGCTGCTGGGGTCATCAGGGACCACAAAGGGGCTTATCGTCTTCCAGAGGGGCTCATGCGGCCCTGCAGCAGATGTTACTCTTGCAGGGCAGAAGACTCCGGCCTTCCTCACGTTTAAGAGAGGGGAGAGGGGGCACCTGGGTGGCTCAGTGGTTGAGCGTCTGCCTTTGGCTCAGGCTGTGATCCCAGGGTCTTGGGATCCAGTCCCCTATGGGGCTCCCTGCAGGGAGCCTGCTTCTCCCTCCGCCTGTGTCTTGCCTCTCTCTCTCCCTGTCTCTCATGAATAAGTAAATAAAATCTTTTTTTTAAAGATTTATTTATTTATTTATTTATTTATTTATTTATTTATTTATTTATGATAGACATAGAGAGAGAGAGAGAGAGGCAGAGACACGGGCAGAGGGAGAAGCAGGCTCCATGCAGGGAGCCCAACGCAGGACTCGATCCCGAGACTCCAGGATCGCACCCTGGACTGAAGGCAGGCGCTAAACCGCTGAGCCACCCAGGGATCCCCAAGTAAATAAAATCTTAAAAAATAAAAATAAAAAGAGAGGGCGGGGGGGACGGGGTTGGCCCATCCATTCTCAAGCCCAAGGTTCAGCTACGTCAGGGAAAAGCTGAGACTTCCAGATGTGCTGTGTGGGAGCCACCCCCACCCTCCTGGGGACCCCCCCATCCCACACATGTGACATCATTCAACAGGGGAGGACAGGAGGTAGAGACAGTGTGCCGGGGCTGCTGAAGGGGAAATTCTCCCCCGGGAAACCCCCAGGCCGGCTTCCCCAGACACGCAGCCTCCCGCTAGGGCCTGAGCACGGGCTTACGCAGGCGGCGGTGTGTCCGGGTGGGGGGGAGCGTGCTGTGCCGTCCATCTGGCGGGGGCTGACAGCACCCCCCAAGGCCACAAGAGAGGCTCAGCAGCCCGAGCTGCCAAAGCGCTGCGCTGCGGCCGGGCTCTGGTGGGCCTTGGTCTGGCCGCCCTCGGCTCCAAAGGCTTTTACCTCGCGGACCGCGTGGTCAGGGGGCAGCTGACCGTGAAATACGCTTGAATCCGGTCAATTCTCTTCAGAGGGTTTTCAATGATCACCGAAATTGGCCCTTAAAGAATGAAACAGAAATGCTCCTTTGTCCAGAGGGAGACACACACGGAGACTTGTGGCCCAGCACGAGCCACTCGGAAGCAGTGATTCAAGAGAATCTGGAGCTAAAAAAAAAAAAAAAAAATTATCTGGAGCTAATAATCTAACCAACAGAAGAGGGTTGCATTAGGCTCTAAAATAGCGCCGGAAGCTGTGAGGAAAAAAAAAGAGCAGCATTAATTCTGACATCACCCCGGCAGTCAGACACCCCAGGTAACTCTGCTCAAAAGGAAAGTGATTTAAATATAGAAGCTCAAAGAGAAAGCTGTTTACCTCTCAGAACACTTACTGTGGCTAAACCAGGCTCGGCTCCAGGGGTCACTTCCTTCCTCCCCCTCGGGAGCAGCAGCAACCCAGCAACCCTGACCTTGGGGGAGGGGGACAGGGTTGGGGGGGGGAGGCCATAGGCTAAGCGGCAATAAGATGATTTAGGTCAGAGGGAAGAAGGCCTGCAACCCCACGAAAGCTGTGACTCTGGCACCGCCTCAGGTGCATTTCCTAAAGAAACCAGGCACCAATAATCGTGATAATCTCAACAGAGCCTGAAAGTGAAGAAATGAATGTGCAAACTAGACGCCATCTGAACTAGGAGTGGAGAGTCGTGGGCCCGCCCAGGGGAAAAAGAAATCGATGGAGGGCCTTGCACAAATAAAAAGCAGCCTAATTTAATTTTTTTTTTTTTAAGAAACGCAAAATAGCATGATTTTTAAAAACCATTCACCTACTTCCTAAAAATGGAGTAAACAATATCAAACTGTATTCATTAAGCAATAAGGATATCCTTTGGGTTTTTTTGAGGGGGGAGGTTTAAGGATATCCTTTGATTTTGAAGTATGTCAAGTGACAAGAGAAATTTTAAGGAGAAAAATGGAAGAGAAATTATGCCTGAAATTGTGTTTAAAACCCGCATGAATTTCTTTGTTCTGAGTCCTTCCTCTGCCCTGCCCCTCCGGCCCCCCCCAAAAAAACCAGATTTTTGGTCCTGCCACTCACAGATCTTCTACGGCTTCTCTGACACTAATCAGATAGAACAATTGGCTAGGCAGGAAAGGTTTTGTCTGGGCCGTCTCTATGGCCACAGGGGTCAAAGGTCTGATAAAATGACACATGGTCACAATTGGCTCTTGAATGGAAGCACTCCTCCCTGCACCCAAAAGTATCCATTTGGCCCACTCAGTAAAGCTCTTTGTGGGGGCATTTAAGGGACCTGGAGCAGGGCTTCCCAAACTGGGTGAGCATCAGAATCTTCTGGAAAGCCTTTGAAAAACATCACGGGCTTCCGGGTCACACCCAGTGCATCAGGACGGGCCTAGATTTTGGTTTGACCAGGCTTTCTCATCCTCAGCCCTACTGACATAGTGGGGCCAGTCAATTCTATGTTGTACAGGGCTGGTCTGTCGTTGTAGGATGTTAGCAGTATTCCTGGCCTCTGTCCACTACGTGCTAGTAGTGACACCAAAACTGTCTCCAGACACTGCCCACCATCTCCTGGTGGGGGGGGGGGGGGGGGCGGGCAGAATAAGCTCCAAACGGTGAGAAGCACCATTTGGCCCTTTGTTAGTGGTGTTCCCTACACCCTGTGACAAACGAGTTGCTGAGCCTCAGTTATCCCATCTACCTAATGGGCTCAGAACCCAGAGCACTATGTGCCCTCTCGACTGAGTCAGCCTTTGCTTCCTGGCCTCTTATGAAACCCCCTTCTCCTACTGAAATGTTGGTCTAAGGGTCAGAGAAAGAGGTTTGTTTCAGCCCAGATTCCGGGTTTAGGAGAATGAGGGCAGGTCCAGTGGGATCACACCCACCGCCTTTGGGTGGAGCTTCTGCTGGGGCTGCAGGCCCTTTGGCTCAACTCATAGGCTGTCTCCCCCCTTTGCAGAGAAAAACTGTTCCTACTTCAGGCATTTTAACCCTGGCGAGACCTCGGAGATCTTCGAAGTCACTACTCAGAAAGGTGAGCTGGTGGGGGAAGCAGGGAGGGTCAGGAAGAGTGACTTCTGTGAAGGCTGCTGAGCCAGAGAATCGTTTGGCACAAACCATTGCGATGAAAAGCAGCTCGGCGCCCCGAGACCACAGCCCTGGGTGGCCAGCCATCCCGAGGCCTTGAGGGAGCTTGTGGGGAGGCCTTTCCCGGCCCGGCAGGGCCCCCAACTGTAGAAGGACTAGTCTCCATGCCAGTGCACACACGAGCACGCTCTCTCCGGCAATGTGCACAGTGGTGCATGCACACACACGATCACCCACGGGGCCCTGCAACAAGCCACCCTGCAGCGGTCACACGCCAGTGCACACGAGCACACTCTCCCTGGCAATCTTCGGTGCATGCACACTCAGCCCTGCAACAAGCCACCCTGCAGCGGCTGCTTGACGACCCAGGACAGACCACCCTCACGGCGAGCCCGCCCTCTGCCCCGTGGCTCGCAGGAAGCTTTCCGCTCCAGAAAGGTCTGCGGCCCGGCCCGGGGAAGGAGCCCGCAGCTCAGGACCCCCACCCCCGGGGAGCGGGAAGGGGGTCCGGGTGCCATCGCGGTCCGCCTTCCCCGCTGCGTGGCTCCGAGTGCGGGGTTCGTCGCGGCCCTCCGCGTGCTCCCCAGGGCCGGGGCACAGGCTGAGCCGCCGCCGCGCCTGCCCGTCCCGCAGAGTACAGCATCTCGGCCGCCGCCATCGCCGTCTTCAGCCTCGGCTTCATCATCATGGGGACCACGTGCGCGCTGCTGTCCTGCGGGAGGAAGCGGGACTACCTGCTGCGGCCCGCGTCCATGTTCTACGCGTTCGCAGGTGGGGGGGGGGGGGGGCTGGGGCGGGGCTGTGCACCTGGCGCGGGGCGGGCGGGGGTGCGGGGCGTGGGGCGGGCAGGGGCGCGGGGCGCGGGGGGTGCAGAGGCGGGGCGGGCAGGGGCGCGGGGTGCGGGGCGCAGGGCGGGCAGGGGCGCGGGGTGCGGGGCGAGCAGGGGCGGGACGCGAAGGGGCGCAGGGGCGGGGGCCGGGCAGGGGCGCGGGGGCGGGGGCCGGGCCGGGGCGCCCCCTCCGCAGCTCCCTGAGGGGCGTGGCCCGCAGGCCTGTGCATCTTCGTGTCGGTGGAGGTCACGCGGCAGTCGGTGAAGCGCATGATCGACAGCGAGCACACGGCGTGGATCGACTACTACTACTCCTGGTCCTTCGCCTGCGCCTGCGCCGCCTTCGTCCTCCTCTTCCTCGGCGGCCTCGCCCTCCTGCTCTTCTCGCTGCCTCGGATGCCCCAGAACCCCTGGGAGTCCTGCATGGACGCCGAGCCCGAGCACTAGCCCTCCCGGAGCCCCAGCCGCCCCCGGGGCTTTGCCCTCAGGAAGCCGGGCCTGGCCCAGAACGTTCTAGAGAGGAGGCGGGGCCTGCCCCTCCCCCGCGCCCACCAGCCCACCACAGCCGCTGCCGCTCCCCTCTCTGAGCCCTGCTCTGGGCCGTGACAGGCCTCCCTGGCAATCCAGCAAGTGGACGTGATGCACACCTGACGCCGGGCGGGCGCAGTGGGGCCAGCAGGTGCACAGGTGATTGGTGAGGACCGACCTTCCCCTGGAGCTCCAGGCCGGCCCTCACTGAGCCTGTCTCTGATAAGCTGGGTCCAGTTGTCCTCTGTTAGCCCTCTAGGGACACCCTGTGCTCCTTCACCAGTTCTGGGTGTTGCCTGTGTAAATAGCCAACCCCTCCCTCCTTCTCTGGGACAAGATACACCCTTTCCTTGGTTTCCAAGACACCTGAGGAGCATTTTTTAACTGGGTACAATCTGTGTTTGAAATAAAAGCTCTTTGAAAACCTACTTTTTCCTTGAGCCTTGCATAGAAATTGCTTGGATTCCTGACATCGGCCAGCCCAGCGGCCCCACGACCCCGAAGGAAAAAGAAAACCATGTCCCCCTGGCCTGTGTCGAGGACTTTTGTAGGGAGGTGTGGGGATGACGGGTAATGGGGTCCTGTTTACCGATAAGACTTAGGGGTTCTGAATTCCAGCCCGGATCGCTGGGCCCTGGGAGTTTCTTTGGGAGAAACCAGAGACCATCTGACTAGGCAAGGGTGTTAAAAATAAGGAGGGGTTATTTCCAGAGCCCCAGCGTGCTGGCATCCAAGTGCTAACACAGCACTCAAGCAGCACAACCACACGTGTCTGATTTCAGACGCTGGATTTTTGATGCAAGGAGCATCAGGAAGCAGGGCTTAGCAGTTAGACACTTAGGGCCCCACGGAGTGTCATAAGTTACACTTTCCACCTTCCAAAACCCCATCGTATTCACCCAGACGCAGGTGGCAGAGAGGATCCACGTGTCCCTTGCCCTGAACACACCCCGGAAGTCCCGTCTAGCCCTCGTTCTTCGACAGCAGGGCTTGCAAACTACCGTGGGCCAGGCCTGACCCCACCACCTGTTGTTACACAGCCCACAAGCTAAGAATGGTTTTTACAATTTTAGATGGTTTTTAAAAATCAAAAGAAGAAGAATATTTTATGATGTCTGAAAAATATTTCAGTTTCAATGTCCGTAAATGAAGTTTTATTGGAACTGTCAAAGAAAAAAACTCACTAAATGGGATCTCTGGGTGGCTCAGCGGTTTGGCACCTGCCTTTAGCCCAGGGCATGACCCTGGAGAGCCAGGATCGAGCTCCCGGCATGGAGCCTGCTTCTCCCTCTGCCTGTGTCTCTGTCCCCCTCTCTCTCTCTATCATGAATAAATAAATAAAATCTTAAAAAAAAAGTCACTAAAATGGTAAGGGCACTCAACCTGCTTCTCCCTCTGCCTTTGTCTCTGCTTCTCTTTCTCTGTGTGTGTCTTATGAATAAATAAATAAAATCTTTAATCAGTAATTTACTCTTGCAGTAGGGAAGAATCCAGTATAAACAGTGACAGACCATCCAGCTCGCCCTATCTGGCCCTTTATGGAAAAAGTCTACTGACCCCTGTTCTGGAGTAACTGTATACTCATCAGTAGGTTTACTAACCCCTTGCTGTTCCTGTCTGTAATGTGAGAGCAAAGAGACTCATTCATTCTGCTGAGAACAATTTTTTATTTTTTTTAAAGATTTTATTCATTTATTCATGAGAGACACAGAGAGAGAGGCAGAGACACAGGCAGAGGGAGAAGCAGGCTCCCTGCGGGGAGCCCGATATGGGACTCAATCCCCGGAACTCCAGGATCACACCCTGGGCCAAAAGCAGGTGCTCAACTGCTGAGCCACCCGGGTGTCCCTTGCTGAGAACAATTTAAAAGGAAGGAGCATGAGCGTGGAGGCATCTGGGTGGTGGCCGCGGTGGGCTTTGTTGAGATCCCTCTCTGTTGTCCCAGAGGTTTGGGCTGGGCTTGCAGGGGTGGCTGAGAGGTAGACAGCACAGCCTGCTTTCTAACCAGGGGCAGTGCAAATGTCTGGCACACGATCGTGAAAGCAAAAGGGGCAAAGAGAGAAGGGGACATAAATGTCATGAAGCCAAAGCCCGGGAGCCACAGAGAAGGGAGGGTGGCTTACAGCCACCAGCAGGTCACTGTCCCAAAGAGGTAAAGAGGGAACCTGAGAGCAAACATGCTCCAGGCAAGAGAATAGGAAAACGAACATCTGAGCCAGCCAGGGAATTGGGGCCATGGGTTCTGAGTAGGAAGAAAGACAGCTGGACCTCATCCCACAAACTCCATTTGGAAGTCAGTGTTACTATTTTTACTATTATTATTACTACTACTTTTACCAGAATTAGACTGGTGTGCATTTTATAGGCCTATGTGGGTGCCTGTATTTTCTGCACCAAAGACCCCTTCTGAGTCGAACATCGACTGAACAGAGTGCATGTGGTTTCCCAGAATTTGAACTCTTTCGAGAGAGACATGGGTGCACCTGAAACTGCTTTGCACACAAAAGCGTCGGGGCGGGGGGGCGGTGGGGGGAGGGCTGCCAGAGAGCCAAGCATTATCGCATCCGCTCCAGCTTCTGCTGTGGAGAAAAATATGCCACAACAAAGCAAAACAGAGCCCGATGCCAAAAAAGAAACCAACCAAACCAGTGAAGGAAAACTTGGTTTTCTCCCCAGCCCACTGACCTGTGTTTGCCAGGAGAGATGTCCGGAATGGGCAGTCGGTCCGTCTTGCTCTGGTTGGGTCTGGCTCAGGATGCAGGGCACCCACTGGACCTCAGGGCAGAGGTCAGGCAGGCCGTGCTCAGAGACCAGAATCCCACATCGGGCCTCCCACAGGGAGCCTGCTTCTCCCTCTGCCTGTGTCTCTGCCTCTCTGTGTGTCTCTCATGATTAAATAAATAAAATCTTAAACAAAATACCCATTTAACATATTATATATCTAGGCCTTATCTATTTTAATTCTAACAGTAGAAATAGTTAGAGAAAAGGATTCTGTTGCTTAGAATGTTCAGAAACCTGGCGGACTTGGGTGGTTTGGCTCAGGTCATGATCGTGGGGTCCTGGGTTGGAACCCTGTGTCCATCGGGCTCCCTGCTCTGCGGGGAGTCTGCTTCTCCCTCTCCCTCTGCCTCTCCCTCCACCTGTGCGTGCTCTCTCTTTCTCTCTCTCTGTAAGAGATAAAATCTTTCTTAAAAATTAAATAGATAGATAGATAGATAGATAGATAGATAGATAGATAGATAAAAAAATATTTGGAAGTCTTTGTTAGATGATCTTTAAGATTCCTTCTAGCTACACTCAACGAAGCAAATCCTGGGGTCATAACTTGTACAAGTTCAAGGAAGAAAGAAAGATCTCCTTAAAGGACACGTGGCTCATCTAATGCGCTGCCGAGGGCAAGATTTGGGGGAAGGAGGCCTTCCGGTGAAGGCAAACTAACGGGGCCGCAGGTGAGAGGGGTCTGAGGGGCAAAGGGCAGATGGGGAGAGCGTCTGACCAGCGATAGGACGGTAAGGGTCCCTCCTCCTGGGTCTACCTACTGTGCCACCGTCCATGTCCTATCAGCTCACGCGTGTCCCGAAATAATTGTTCGTCGCCACTGCCTTACTCTGCGTCCACCTCTCCAGCCACACAGCCTGTGTTCCACACCCTGTGGCCCCCGAAACTGCCCCCCTCGAGGCCACCGTGCATTGCCAGCCACATCCTAGTAGACCTTCCAGTAGCGTTTTGTACTCCGGGCCGCTGTGCCTTCTTAAAATTCCCTTTCTACAGTGTCTCTGTTTTCCCCACCCGCCCCTGGAGCTTGGGCGGTCCCCAGTCTCCCCTCTTGGGGCCCCTCCTCTCACCTCACAGTTGCTGAGGACCGTCCCCCTTTCCCAGGGCCCAGGCTCCCTGTGACCCCTTCCCAGCCTCTGCCCCCCGCAACTCCCCTCGCAGGCATCCGTTCCCATGGTGGCTCTGCACCTGCACCCCCGTGTCCTGGAGGACCCCAGACACAGGTCCAGACCCAACCGCTGACTTCTTACCTAAACCTACTCCTCACTTTTTGTTCCTTCTGCTTGAAGGCGCCTTATCGCCCCCATCTCCCAAGCTGCAAATCGCTGTCATTCCTTTGGCTGACTCCTAGCTCGCCAGCCACGCTTCACAGATGCTACTTCTGCAGCGCCCCCAACCCCCCCAAACATCCGCCCCCTGGCCTTGCTCCCCCAGGCTCCGCTGCCCGGCTCTGCCCCTCGCGTCCTGCGCCCTGGCCTCCGAGAGAAGGCCTTCCAAAGCCCAAGCCCGTTCACCCCTTTCACCCGAGGGAGGTCCTTCACTTAAACGAGTATGTGCTTGGGTATGTTTGGGGGTTTCTTTCTCTTCTGATGCTGTAACAAATCGCATAAATTCAGTGGCTAAAAACAACACAAATTTATTCTCTTACAGATCGGGGGTCGGAAGTCGGAAATGACTCTTACGAGGCTGAAGTCGGGGCCCTAAGGGACGGCTCCTTCGGCGGCTCCAGGTGGGAGTTCCAGGGGCTGGAGGCCACCTACCTTCCTCGGTCTGGGCTCCTTCCCACCTCGGCTTCTGTCCTCGCATCTACCTCTCCGGCTCTGACCCTCCTGCCTCCTCCTGCGAGGACCTTGTGACTGATTGCACAAGATAATCCAAGATAATCTCCCCGTCTCGAGACCCTCACCTTAATCACATCTGCAAAGTGCCCTTTCCCACACAAAGTAACAGGTCCCAGGGATTAGGATGAGGGCGTGTGAGTCACAGGGCCTGAGGTTCGGCTATGGGACATCTTCGGGGGACCATTACCTGCCTACGCCGCCGGGCATCACCACCGCGTGCCGGGCACTGTGTTAAACCAGGACATAATGAGGGAGAAGTTACGGTCCTGTCCTTGGGAGTTTACAGTTCAAGGGTGGAAGATTAAAAACTGAAGTGCTGTGAGGTTTGGGCGGGTCTTGGCAGCACCGAGGGGCAGGTGGCCTGCCCTTTTCTGAACCCACTGAAGTCCTATTTCTTCCCCAGGGCCCCGCTCAGACATCACGAGGCGACACGTCCTCCAACCCCTCATGCAGAATTCATGCTGCCCGGGCAGCCCGGGTGGCTCAGCGGTTTAGCCCCATCTTCAGCCCAGGGTGTGAACCTGGAGGCCCAGGATCGAGTCCCACGTCGGGGTCCCTGCGTGGAGCCTGCTTCTCCCTCTGCCTGTGTCTCTTTCTTTCTGTGACTCTCATGAGTAAATAAATAAAATCTTAAAAAAAAAAAAAAAAGAGGGGATCCCTGGGTGGCACAGCGGTTTGGCGCCTGCCTTTGGCCCAGGGCGCGATCCTGGAGACCCGGGATCGAATCCCACATCAGGCTCCCGGTGCATGGAGCCTGCTTCTCCCTCTGCCTGTTGTGTCTCTGCCTCTCTCTCTCTCTCTCTCGTATGACTATCATAAATAAATAAAAAATATGTTTAAAAAAAAAAAAAAGGAATTCATGCTTCCCTCCTTCTAGTGCCCTTGACGCCGCCCTCAGGGTGCCCCCTACTTACCCCGCTCTGAGCGAGTCGTCGTGTCTGCGTGCCTTGCTGGACTCTAAACTCTTTGAAGGGCAGGGCTATATTTTCTCCAGGATGATCCCAGCAGCCAGAAGCTTCCCCTCAGCGGTCCTTTCTCCCAAACCCTCTGCAGGGCGCCCAGGACACCGAGCCGGCGCGGGGAGCAGGTGCAGGGAGCGCGTGCAGGAGCCGGAGCGCCGCGGGGCAGGGGGTGGGGGGCGGGAAGGAGGCCTCTGGCAGCCAAGAGGGCCCTGAAAGAGCTCCTTGGTGAGCTGCTCCCGGGCCGTGGGTGGCGGCTGCCAGCGTGGCTCGTCCCCGTGCTCAGCCTGGTCGCCTTGGCGAGACCCGGCCGGCTGGACTCGCCGCCAGGAGCACAGGGCTGCAGGGCTCCCAGAGGAGGGATTCTGGCCTGGAAGGACACACACATCCAGGAGAGCTTTGCTGAAAGGCTCGAAACCACTTTTAATTACGCTGCATCACTTTTTTTTTTTTTTCCAAAATAGTTTCATCTTCCGCCCTGTTAGCGGACCCCGCCCGCCCAGCAGGAATTATGTGGGTCCCCAGAGGCCCGTGGGGTCACCGGGAGGAGGAGGTTGGATTCATCAGATAAAGCCTGCTTGCTTCCCCACCTTCCCACCGTTCCTCCTCGTTACTTTTGTCCCGGGTTACGTAACCAGCTTTAAGCCTGGTCAGGAAGCTAAAAGGATTGAATCCTCAAAACTTTCCCTTAGAAGAGCCTCCGCCTGGAGCACCCACTCCCGTTCGGCTTTGTACAAACACGGACATGGACGCGTCTAGATTCCAAGTGGATGAAAGACCTGACCGGCAGGTGGGCCACAAGGGCCGAGACAAAGCCACACCACCCACTTCCTGACTTCAGCCCCTTCCCTCGAGGCCCCCTGGTGTCTCCTGTACAGTAAGGGGACAAAGCCCTAAAGGCTAATTAGGACCTTTCCGAGGTCCCCTTGCAAGGTCTCCAAACTCGCAGGTGCTCCGCTCCTATCCAGACGGCTTGTCATCAGATGCCTCAGACGACACTTCCTGTTCAATCAGTGAGCAAACGGCACCCCAGCACCTTCCCCTGTGGTCTCCTTGGCAGGGGCGCCCAGAGCCCGCCAGCCACGCCCAGCCCAGCGACCAGGGTCCTTCGTCGGCTCCTCTGGGCACCTCCCCAGAGCCACTTTCTTCTCAGGGATTAGCAGCACAGTTTCCCGAAACCGTGGTTCAAATCATTTTGCAAAGCTCCAGTTTTAATGAGCAAAGAGCAGGATAATACCATGGATTTTGCAAGCTGCAACTTCTATTCAATTTAATTACCTCCCTCTGTGGGTTTACAGTCAACCAGAGCTGGCTTCAGACAAAAGGGCATTTCATCACTTTCCCCCAACTCCGCATGGTAGGTACATGCCCACAGACTGGGACATGCCAAAGTAGGCGGCATCCATCAAAACTGACGTAACCATGGTGAAGCTGTCAAACTAAGGGCGCTCACGGTGATACCCGGTGAGACACAAAAACTGGTGAATGCTAAGACTTTGTCACTGCTTGGGGAGCTGTGTGGAGTGGGTGGGGACGTCGCTGCACAGGACAGCTCAGACCTCCTGCCCCTCAGGCCAGCTGTCCAGCCTGGTCGTCACCTGGCCATCCTCTAGTCACACTGCCTTGGCACAGGACGTCAGCGGGGAGGGGAGAGGGTCTTTACATTATTCTCTAAGCCAAGCCTGGGAGCTGGCCGCTTCAGCCCGCGTTCCAGGGCCTGCTGCGTGAAAGCCATAGGGACCGGAGGTCTGGAGGTCGTAGGACACCATCTCTGCCCCCCACAAACTCACCAACTCCAACCTGTAAAACACAAACTATGAGAGCAGGGGTAGAAGGCTCGATTGCATCAACCTGTAAAACACAAACTATGAGAGCAGGAGTAGAAGGCTCGATTGCATGCAGAGAGAAAAAGTGAGCTAATTCCAACTGCCGGAGTTGACAGTCTTGAATACGTGGAGCCCCCCAAAGCAAGCCTGGGGTTGGGGTTAGGAGGGCTCAAGGGCTCAAGGGATGCTCAAGGGATGCTCCAAAGTAAAAAGAGGCAAGAAAGGCTCATCCACGGAGGGAATGGCAAGTGGTGTGATTTGGTTGGCTGTATGTGGTGCTTGGGAACAAAACTTGGAGGACCGGGTGGGGGCGTGTGTGTGTGGGGGGGTGCCTCCAAAGCCAAGCTAAGAAATTCAGGATGTGATGGCAAATCACCAAGGGCTTCTCAGAAAAAGAGCCGCACGAATGGCTGTTTCAGAAAAGTAACTCTGGCTGCAGTTGGTCAGAGGAGCTGAGGCCGTGCAACCAAGACGGGGTTCTCCAAGCCTGAAGAAAAGGATTTCCAACCACTAGGGAATTGGTCGGTTTGGACAACACTATGTGAGTCAAGCAGCAAAGCCCATTGCAGACCCAGGGACCTTGAGCTGCTTCAAACCACCCATGGCGGGGCTTGGATGTTGCCGGTTAACTAAGGGAAGTGCAAACAACTCTGCGTGCCAGCACTGAGCCTCCACTAAGCCAACCTCTCCATCTTTGTGTTTGACCTGCACTCCCACCTTGCAGTTTTGATGAAATTATATTTTCCCACCAGCTTTCACACTAATATTATTCTCAGAAAAATGCTCCGGAGAGGCATAGGGATTAACACTGGAGACTCTTATTTGCATTTTCCCACTGAAAGGGGCCAGGCTTACTTCTCAGGGAGTCCTCCAAATCCATCTGATTTATATGTAAAGAAGTGTTTCTCTCTCCGAAATCCAGAGATGATTTATGTCGTATCCCATCAATTCAACTCAAAGAAAGCAAGACACCTAGCTTAAAAACTGATTTGCGGCTATGAGTAAGGATTCTAAATTGTCCTTAGGAAAGGCTGAGGGTCCTATCATCCACTTACATTTACAAACTTCAAGCAAGGTATATTCAAGTTAGTTATGGTGCCACATTAATAGGGTGTTAAAAATAAAATTGCCAGGGCACACAAAGCATTCTGTGACCTGTGAATGCTTCTCAAAATCGCATCATGGCAGATGCGAAGAATTATTTCCCCAACAAAAAGAAGACCCTGACTCAGGGTGATTTTTTTGCACAGCCAGCATTCCGGGGGTGGGAGTGGGGGATAGTTGAATTAACGCTCGTCACGCCACTGTGTAGTGTCTTATTATTATCCCCATAGAGTATACTGACATAAACTAGGTTTGTGAGTTCTGAAATAAATTCTGGGCTACACAAACCCAGCTCTAACAAGGGACCTTGGTGATTTTTCTCAATTCCTCAGATCTGTATTGAACGGCGTCTTCCCTGAGAAGGGTACATTTTCTCGCTGACCACTTCCAGGTCACACCTTGAGCCCTCATAAAGGCCGTTGCTTCCCCTGAGTTTCAGAAATTTAAGTCAAGTCACAAATCTCCAGAAACTAGTTAGAATTTTACAAACGAACACTGAGTTGTTACTTTGGCTAGCTTTACGGATTAGTATCATGAATCAAATCAAGGCGCTGAGCCTCACTTCTAACAGACCTTTGATCACAAAAGTAAAAGGAAGCAGAGAATTGTGGGTCACAAGTAATAAACAAATCTCCAAGTTATTAAAAAGGCATTTTATTATAAATACATTTTAGTTGTAGCAGTAAAATACATTTTGTGTTACCATGAATCTTTTAAGACAAAAGAACTTCACTGAGACAATGATCACAATGTAAGAACTGTAGACCCCACACCCTACCCTCCCCAAATGGAAAAGTTGTCCTAAGGAACCAAAGCGGCTAAAGTAATTCCAAAACCTGGTTAGAAAAGAAAATGACCAAAAGAAAAAAGGAAAGAGAATAAAGACTCTGGAGGGTGGCTTTGGGGTTATTTTATGGTACAAAGTCATTTTTACTTTTAAGAAGAAACTCTTTAGGTATTAGAACCTCTCAGAGGAGGTATTGTTAACTGCACAGAAAAAAAATAATTGTTATAATTTTGCCAGAAATTAATATTATCAGATGGCTGCACAACTGGTTCCTAAAGAGGAGGAAACAGGCCATCTCAGTTTTATAAAGCCTCCCTTTGGAAGACTTGCCAAAATAAGACCCCGTATGAATTTGCTAAGTAATTGATTGTATGAAATTAGCTGAACAAGTTTAGATAAGAACTGTCAATCTGAAGCTTAAAAAAAAAACCACACACACACACACACACGCGCGCGCGCACACACACACACACACAAACCTGTCACTAATAACAGGACCCATTTCAAAATGCAAAACCCATTACCTTTATAATTTAGAGGAGAGGTATTTTAATCACCATATTGACCTAGGATACAAACTACTACATGTAACCAGTACCTTCATGGGTTCTAAAGAGTCAGGTCAGATGACTGGCACAGAAAGCGGATACAGTACAATGTCATATACATGGATTGACAGGAAGCAGGCATGGTCTGGATATGTGCACATCCAAGACCCTTCCTCTGTACGAGGGCGGGGGACTGAGAAACATTCTCAGGTGGAACCCACACGTTGGGAATTCAACCTGGACAAAAAAAGCCCTCTGACCTACGGAAAGACAGAGAGAGGTGTCTGTATACAAGGCATCGTGCAAAGCAAAATGTGACTAAACCGAAGCTCCCTGTGAGTTGGAAATGGACAAAGGAACCTGTGCTGAATGCAGAAACAATCCCCACTGAAGGTGACCAAGCCTTTCAGGGAGGAAGTACTGTGTGTGAAGAATTCTAAAGCTGTGCATTCTAGGATGCTTATCATGTGTTCTTCTACATCTAAGTCATTCTATAACCTATTACCTTAAAAATATTTTTTTCTCTTTCTAGTATCTCCGTAAATTCAAAGCCAAACTAAAAACCAGAGGCAGAGACCAATACCCTCTAAGCTGCAGCCCGGGGGGTGGGGGAGGGGGACAGGGAGACATTAACAACGACAGTAATACAGAAATTGTAAAATATCCAAAGACTTGTCAGATTTATTATATTATAGGCAGTTTCTTTCTCAAAAATAACTTGCTTATACATGTGCACCTATAGTTTATGAATAACTCATGCTGGGTAGGTGGTAGATTCCCCTAGACTGTTTTTGCAAACATATGTAGATTTTTAAGTAGCAAAGTAATCAGAGACAATTATCAATTTTCTGCCATATTGAACACTTCAGGCTCCCCTAACAATTGCTGGCATGGCAGAGAATCCAACATAACTTTGTTAACCTGAGAAACACATAATTCAAAAAGCAAATCCTTTGCCTTCATCCCCCACTACCCCCCCCCCCAAAAAAAGCCATAAAAACTAGGAATACATTATTTGGGAATTATCTGTTGTTTTCGATGCTCCATGTCACTGCCATCTTAGGACAGGGCATCCTGTACTTAGTGCCACGATAAGTGCAAAGTGCATTCTCGTGACATTCTGATGGCTCCCTTCCACAATTCTCATCTCCACGTATATATGGTCAAGACCACCTCTAAGAACATCACACAAACGCAGTTTCCCGAACAAAGCCCAGGCTGCACGGTTCACAAAACCAATCTTGCCCTAGAAATGAATGAGCTCCCTCACCCTAATGTGAAAGAGTAGCACAGACCTTAATGAGGGTGGGCAGTGGCGGAGATGTGGGGGGTGAGGGTGGGGGTAGGGTGGCAGTCAATCCAAATGCTCTTGTCACTCCATAGAGATCTTTCTCCATGAAATGTTCCACTCGTGGCATCGTAACTATTAAAATTTCTCACGTGTAAGTTGTTTACACTGAGTAAAGAAATGCATGGTTGGAAAGACCTTTGGACTTTCCCTAGACCAGCAGCTCTCAAAGTATGGTTCCTGGACCACCAGCAGCAGCATCACGGGAGAACTTGTTGGAAATGCAAATGATCAAGCTTCAGCCTGGGATCAGAAACTCTGGGGCGGGGTCCCAGTGATCTGTATTTCAACAAGACCACCAGGTAATTCTGATGCTGGCTGAAGTTTGAGAACCACTGCTCTACCTACCCTGTTCAAACTTCTAAAATCTTAAAATAGGACAGATTTTTAAACAGATGCTACTAGATGACTTCTCTGTTGAAGCTAGGTAATTTGCTACCCCCCTTTACTTCTCAAACACCAAAAAAAAGTACTAATGAAAAAATATATTTGAAAAAAACAAATATATTTTTTAAAGTAATATTGATTTCCCCTCCTAGACATAGTTCTAAGGCAGGCAGTCACATGCTAGTATGCAAAATAAAACACAGAAGAGGCCTCCTATATGAGGTGTAGAAATAGCTAAAAAGACACCCCAAGAACATAATGAAAGTTCCATAATATTGTTTAATGAACAATTATATAAAACTTACTATGCTTTATGCTTAATATTTGTATCAAAATAAAATCTCTCTGTTGAACAAATTGTAAATAAAGGCTGGTCTAATACTGATTACTGAAACTATTAGTTTATGAATGTCTCTGGGTTTCCTTCACGCTCCAGTTTTAGAAGCTTTAAACAACTGTATAACTGGGTTTAGGATTTAACCACAGCTCACATTACTAAGTCTAGATTTTTCTATTAGGTACCTCCCTTCAAAAAAATTTAGAAACTCCTGTGACTGTTTCCTTAAAGTTTATTCCAAAGTAGATATTTTCCATCATTTCAAAAATTTCAAATGTTACATTAAAAATGTCTTATTTTTAATGTTTGATATTCTAGTTTAAATAACAATACATTTTCTGATTGTGTCTTGTAAGAATATTAAACGTTAGTCAGATTCACTCCTTTTAACAATGGTCTTGCAATTGCTAATTAAACAGATGTATGAAAGTAGTAAGTGTGAATTTAGCAGCTTTACAGTAAAATCTCAGCAATAAATATCCAACTTCAAAGAAGAAGGGAAATGCGAGACGCCTAATATAATGAGAACTTTGAAGACTAGCATGCCACTTACTCTTTCATGACCGTATCTTTATAATATGACGGACATCACTATGTGATATTTGAACAAGAAATCATAGAACATTATCCATTATTTCTACTTTCTGGGTAGTCTGTGGATCAGATAGCAAAGAGGGGGAAGCAAAATCCGATTAACACATTTACTTTCAAGATTTAGGAAGACACATAGGGTGGTGATAGAAATTAAGGGTTTTTAAACGTTAGGGGGGATGGCTTGAAAGAAATAATGTCTGGTAAATCATAAAGGACAAATCACTACCTTTGTGGAGCTAGAAGAAAAAAAAATGGATGGTAACCTAAAGAACATTTTAAGGCAGCAATCTGTATCTTTCAATATATTTAAAGTTTTAATCTTGCATTTTTATACTTTTTCTGGGATCACCATTTTAGAGATAACTCCGACACGAAACAATGCTAACAGGTGTCTCTTTTTTATTTTTAAATGACTATTTCAGTAAATCTAATTTTCTTAATAACAAGAGCTGAAATCTAAAATTCAACGTGAAAAAAAATAAAATAAAATTTAACGTGAAATTGTCTTTTCACACCCCTGGCTTTTAAGTAAGGGTGGCTCTCTCTAGCCAAGGTAGCTAAAGGTACATTCTTATATGTTTATAGTTTTGCTCTTGAGATGTATATACATGAAAATATTAAACATGTCAGGTAACTACACTGGAGCAAGATAATACTATATATTAATTATCTCAAAGTGAGGAAATTCAGTTAGCTTTCTCAGCAATTTCAATGCCTCCATAAACAAGGAAACTTATTTTCGCAAATAGTCTTGGAGATTGCTATGTTTAATTAGGTAATGCTTATTCAGTGGGAATTCTGCTTATTTTACTTATTCTGCAATTCTTCAAACTGAAAAGACCAACTCATGTTTACACGAAACCTGAACTCTAGAGGTTTTGTGTAAAAAAACCTAGAATCTCTCGTGAAAAAAAACACACAAAGCAGTTTATTTCATATATACAAAATGACCTGGATAGAAAGCATATCTGTCTGAGGAAAGGAAAATTAAGGTCATGTTAGTTTAAGTGGTCAATAATTAACTACTGATTAATCAAAAACAAAGCTCTGTTATAACCATTTGGCAAAGCATGTGCCAAAATGGCAACCAAAACACCCCTTTCAAAAATATACCAGAAAATACCCATGTTATATTGAAGGTTATTCACATCTTAACAAAAATTCATTTTTAGATCAGGAAAAAAACTTTTAGCATAGATATTCCCAAATTCTATCACCCAAAAGAATTTCTTTAAGGTAAAAAAAAAAAAAAAGAAAAAGAAAAAGAAAAAAGAAAGAAACTCTTTCAAGTAGCACTGAAATTAAAAAGTGAGATGAATTAAAAAAAAAAAAGTTCTGGCAAGAAAAAGGAAAAACCTCAGAGTGATACGAAGAACAAAGAAGTAGAATGACATCGTGTGAACAATTAACTTCACTTAAAAGAAATCTGTTCTGCAAGAAAAGGAAGCTGGTATTACTTGGTATCATCCAAGAGCTAACATCAAGGCTTAAGAAAAAAAGTTCCGTCTGAACTCTAAGGTTGAATGAAACCCAGTATGTAAGTTGTTTTCCAAATCTGTTTTGTGGGTACTTGCTAATACTACCCAAGAAACACCCAGACAGCATCAACAGTCCTCATTTCAAGAGAAACTTAAAATGATTCCCACAGTAAGACTTGCTCAGAACCATTACACGGTATTAGGAGTAAGTAATAGGTTCAAAGCATGGTTGGAAAGGTGGCACTAAGTATTGCTGAGGAAGAGTAAGTGTGTTAGAATTCTGTTGGAAGCTGTTGGAAAGATGGTTTGGAAAGATGGCTCTAAGTAATGCTGAGGAAGAGTAAGTGTGTTAGAACACACATTTGAAGCAGAAGCTAAAAGGGTAGTAGATGAAAATATCTGAATCCTTGACCGGCTGCAGAAACAGTAAGGGAATGAGGGACCCTCGGACACAGCAGAGCAGGGGACTGAGAAGTAGCTATTATTTTTAGTTTTTTGGAAATAACTGCTTAGAAAAGGGCTGTCATAACGACTTAGCAGCTGCTTTATCCAAAGCTTCCAACTTCAATATATTTATATAAAGTGGTGGGGTGTGCACTTGACCTCTTTAAATATAAATACAAATAACTTCAAACTGATATTTTTTAAAGTTTCAAGTATGGAAAACAGAAAATTAGGCCATCACTCCATAACAGGGGATTAATCGAAAGCCCTGACTAGGCCAGTTCTGTCTTCATATTGTCAAATGCTCTTGAACATCTGTGTTGTGGGGCAGGAGAATCATCACTGGTAAAGGAATTATTTTTCACAGACATCCTCACATCAGGGAGATCTAACTTTCATTTGGGTTAGGTCTTGAGTTTCGTCATAGAGTCAGAAATACAGAATTACGTGGCAAACATTTTTCTTCTTTTCTTGTGACTAAAGTTAGGTTGAGCAAAATCTGACATAGTTCCATGTGGCGGTCTGACATCACACAGAGAAAACGTGTGCTGTACCTTGCTGGCACTGCGTTCCAACTGTGATTCACACTAACCATGAACTCATCCACAGTCCACAGGCCTCCACCTGCTGCCTCACATGGAGACTTGCAGCACGTCACTGAAAGCCACAGGCAAATGAAGCGCACCCATTCTGAGCAGAAAGAAGGAAGAAAAGTGGTGCTCTTTCTTTGTCCTGCAGGCTTGCTACCCTCAAACTAAAAAGGCATTCTCCTCTCCTAAACTGTCTGGGGATTACAGGGGGTTGTAGCTGGCCAACAGCAACTAAACGCCAGTCACAAAAGAGATGAAAGGAGTTTTCTTTACTTCTGCAGCTTTCCAACCCCATTTTAAAAATGTACTGTGAATACAGGATGGCCTGTTCAAAAGTAGCCCTCCAAAAAACTATTTTTGAATGGATCATCAGGACCCATTGTTTCATCAATGTTTTCCAACCTTATCTCATTAAAAAAAAAAAAAAAAAAGGTTATACTGTAGTTTCAAGGTATCTCTGAAGTATAAAAGTAGTACTACCAAATCAGGAAAATAAGGACATGCATTGTTCAAATGTGTTACAAGACCACAAATTTTAAGAGGGTAAATGTTTTCCTTTGGATTTTACCAAAGTTCATTCAAAACAATTTTTAGGCTGTAGAATATTTAAGATAGCTATTTAAATTTTATGTTTTTATACAAGTTCAGTGGGGTTATAAGAATCAAAAGACCATGAAAAACAAGGGTAGTTTTTTTGCCCTAGATTTTGATGAATTTTGATACATCTTGGACAAACATTATATTTCTTTTTAATGATGTTCCTCAAATAAAACAGTTAGCAAAATATTTGAATTGCCATATATAATGTCACATTTTAATGTAAACATCAAATAAGGTACCAAAATTTTTACTGAAGGGGGGGAAAAAAACCAAACCTTAAAGCGGCACAATTCTTTATACCACTGGAGAGGGGGGGAAAGCCAGATTACAAACATTTACACATGCATAGTGAGGAAAAAAAGGATTTTACTAAATTCACGCATTTTTAAAATAGTTATCAAGTCTACTAAGCACCAACAATCCTAAAAATTTTTCAGCTTCATGATTTGTTTAAAAAAAAACACACACACACTATCAAATTAACGTTAAAAACAAGCTTGAAGTATAGCTTGTCCAAAAAATAACTAAATATGCCACTGTTTTTTCATGTTACAAAAAACAGTGGCATATAAAATACACCTGCAAAGAATGCCTTTAACTCTATCCTACAGTGGATGGAGATTACAACAGCACATCATACATAGTCTAAAACTATAAAAGTTTTAGAATGCAGCATCTTGTCACAAAAAAAAAAAAAAGCTGATAAAACTTAAAGTATTTAGAAGATGCTGCCCCTTTATTTTAAAAAATTTTAAATGAATTTAAGCAAAAATAACATACATTTGTACATCAACTGGCCATTTCTGGTACAGAAACCCAGCATATGGTAATATTATTGAATAAATGTAAATGCTACTTACAATTTTTTTTCTTTTTAAATACATTTTAGACAAAGTTTTTTTCTCTTTTTTTATAGTTGCACAATTAACCTCTTAGCTGCTAGCTTGATGCAAACATATGTAACAATACACAAATTTAAAAATATTTTTTATTCTACATAAAAGCTGTCAAAAGACACGTCAAAAATGCAAAATAATGGAATATACTTTTAAAAAATTAGTTGCAAGTCTAGCAGCAAAGCAATTAAGTGAGAACATATTTAATATTAAAACAAAGGGAACTGTGCATCTATAGATGGAGTCCAACTATCTTAATTCTACTGATACAAACAGAAATTAAAACATTTTCCCTCGAAGGAAAAAAAAGTGATTATTTAAAATATGAGTAAAAGCCATTGCTGCCTGATGAGCTCCCCAGGCTAAGTTCCTGGAACAGAGACAGAGGGTCGCTACTCTTCTTGGCCTGCTCAGGCTGGGGCCTGGGCTTGGGAGGGGCCCGCAAAGCGCTGGCATAGGACATGGCGGGCTTGCTGCCCCCAGAGCTCTGCTGGCTACTGCTGTTGGCCGACTCCACGATCTGCTTGTTGGGCATGAGAGGGGGGAACTGGCCGAGATGCTGCAGCACATTATAGTTGAAGGAACTGGACACCTCGAGGTTCTCAGACTTCAGCTGATCCTCAGGGGGTTTGACGGTCTTAGATGGAACTAAAAGCAGAGAACAGTAAGACATTTAAGGGCACACCCAGCAATATTCATGCAATCCGTTAGCTCAGGTGTTACAAGTAAGTGGTTCTCATCTCCAGGAACTCAGTGACAGTGTAGCCACAGGACAGATAATTTCTGCTACAGAATGCTGAAGTCACAACACATCCAATCAAACTTCCAATCTCATTAATATTTGCAGCAAAATGATTAACTATGAGAACTGGAATAGCTAACATATAAAAACTAAAGGTCAAAGCCAAAGGTCTGCTTCAAAAAAACTTACTTTACACTTATTGTACACTTTGATATGTATTGTATTAACTACTCTACTCAGCTTTGAAAATGGGAATATATATGTTCTTTCTGAAATAAAAAGGAGCTATATATGTGGACTTCTGGTCAAACAGCTCTTATTAACCTAAATAATAGTAAGATTAAATTCCATTTCTTAAAAATGCTCCCTTTTTTTGTAATATGAAAGTAAATACAGAATATGGTGGAGGAAAAACAGCTATAAATTTTTCTTCACCTTTCCTGCATGTAAGCCTGATTCTTAACAATCCTTTAAGATTTGACTCCATTCTTCCTATTTTTATTGTCCACCAAACTGTGACTTGTTTTCAAACACTGCTCTTTTTCAATCTCTTAAATGTTTAACTGAAGGGTGGGGAGGAAAAATAATTTTCCCTCTACTCTTGTACGTTGTTGGCTGAGACCTCCCCTACAGTAAGACAGATTAACAGGAGAAAAACAAATGAAAGTTTAATAAATATGTACACCCTCTGTGTACATGAGGGAGATCCAAGGAAACTGAATAAGTCCCTGAAATGGCCCAGCCAGCAAACAAAATATCATCTCCAGCTAAAGGCAAAAGAAGATGTTGGGGGCAGAGGGCAGTTATGCAAGGTTACTAGGAAAAGCACAGTGAAATAGGGCAAGGTTGTTACGCAGGGTAAGTTAACTTAAAGATAAACTGTTGTCTTCTCCGTGGGTAGTTTCCAGAAATTTAGAGTCATCCTTCTTTTCCTGGTACAGTGAGGAAGATTCTCTTACAGAGATTTCCCTTGTAAATGTAAATCTTTCTTACCAAAGGGTAACTTTAACTCCGTTTTCAGAGGTTCTATAGTTTCTTCAAAATAATCAGCCTAAAATAATCTTTTTTTTTTAGCCTAAAATAATCTTAAAGCCTATCTGAGGGTGGTAAATTCTGCTCCCCTTCAGTGATGCTGTATTCGATTATAATCATAATATTCATCGAGGATAATTTGGAAATTGCTGAGAAGGCCAAAGAAGAAAATCAGTCATTCACATTCCCATACACCAGAGAGAAGCCTTGTTGGTGTGCTTTTTCCTAAAGACATTATATAACACAGATACTTCATAAGTTATTTAAGTTACCTCTCATTTTCAGAAATCTGGATTATAGGGGCACCTGAGTGGCTCTGTAGGTTAAGCATCTTTCTTCAGCTCAGGTCATGATCCCATGGTCCTGGAATCAAGTCCCACATTGGGCACCCTGCTTGGGCAAGGATGTCTGCTTTTCCCACTCTGCCCCTCCCCCCAACTCATGCTGTCTCTTTCTCCCTCTCAAATAAATAAAATCTTTTAAAAACACAGAAATTTGGATTTATAGTCAATTTTTCACCTTTAAATACTATGATAAATGTTGTTATAGGATAGGTAAATATTTCTAAATCTTCATGACTAATCCCTTGGGATAAACCCCTAGAAGTATAATGCTTGAATTATAAGGTATATACACAATTAAAGCTTTTGATAACTACAAATTTCCCTGCAGATAGATACTGCCTACATACACTCCGCCAACAATGCTTGCCCATTTCCCTACCCAATCACAACACTGGTGTTAATTTTTTTTAGCTTTAGCCTATTTTATAAATAAATGTCTTGTTGTAGCTCTAATTTGCCTGTCTTTGATTACTAGTATTTATAGATTTTTTTTCCTATGTTTATTATCTATTTGTAGATTGGGATATTAAAGTGAAAATATTTCATTTTTTAGTCTTAGCATTTCATTAATTGAACATGCTAATTTCTTAGTACTATTTTAAAACTTTAAAAATTCATAAAATTGTTCAGGGGTGCCTAGGCAGCTCCGCTGGTTTGATACCTGACTCCTTATTTTGGCTCAGGCCATGATCTCAGAGTTGTGGGATCAAGCCCTACATTAGGCTCTGTGCTCAGCAGGAGTCTGCTTGAGAATCTCTAGCTTCCTCTCTCTACCCCTCCCCCACTCATGAGTGCCCATGCTCTCTCTTTAAAAATAAATAAAATCTTTTAAAAAACATTCATAAAATTGTTCAAAATTAGTTTAAACCACCTAAATGTCTTTCTAGAACATTTCTCACTTGTCCATCTAAGTGTCACTGATTTTGTGAAACAATTACTTTTTTCTTTTCTTTTCTTTTCTTTTTTAACAGATTTTATTTATTCATTTGACAGAGAGAGAGAGAGAGAGTACAAGCAAGGAGAACAGCAGGTAGAGGGAGAGGAAGAAATAGACTCCTCATTGAGCAGGGAGCCCGATGTACTCCATCTCAGGACTCTGGATCATCACCTGAGCCAAAGGCAGACACTTAACCAACTGAGCCACCCAGGTGCCATGCAAAACAATTACTTTTAAGAGCATTAAGTTTAACAAACATTTCATGATTAATCACTAATTCTACTCCTGAAATGAATATTATACTATATGTTAACTAGAACTTATATTGAAACAAAAAAAAATATTTCAACATATAATAGTAACCTGTACTGCCCAATATAACACATAAACATTTTATTGATTGTTCAAGAATTACTATTTTGGGGGCAGCCCAGGTGGCTCAGCAGTTTAGTGCCACCTTCGGTCCAGGGCCTGATCCTGGAGACCCAGGATCGAGTCCCACGTCAGGTTTCCTGCGAGGAACCTGCTTCTCCCTCTGCCTGTGTCTCTGCCTCCTTGTCTCACTCTCTGTGTCTCTCATGAATGAATAGATTTAAAAAAAAAAAAATCACTGTTTTTATTTACTTTACTAAGATTTACTATTTAACTATGCTCTCATTTTCATGACAATATAATGAGAGCTTAAAGTATTTTTAACTAAATGATCAATACTTCCAAAATAACTCCAGAGGCAGTTTAGCCTAATGCCTAATTGGATATCTCTTGCAATATGACTTATCACATATTCTCCAGATAAGAGAAATTATCCTTTAAAACTGACACCCAATGATATTTTTCAAAGTATGTATCTCTATCCAATCTTAAATTTTCATCCGTACATTAGAGAACGTCTGATAAAGTATGCATTGTCCCCTGGTGGGCATCACCAGGTGTGAAGGCTGAGCAGTGCAACCAGACTGCCTATCCCCTCACTTAGCAGACATTCACCGAGAGGTTGAAGTGTGATCAGTGACAAAACAGGAAACATAGTTCAAAAAGGTCAAAGACACAGTTCTCTGCTCCCAGGCTTTCAATTGCGGAGAAAATATGGCCACATCAGACACAAGGACCACTTTTAAATTCCAAATCAATATGATATAAACGGTTTTTTTCAACTCAAGAAGTCCCAAACTCCAGAAAGAAGTTTCCCGTGTGGTGATTATTTTCCCTCTGATTCACCTCACTGGCAATGGCTGCACTCCTCTAAAAATGAGTAAATAAATAAATACTGATAGACAGGAAGTTGTGCTTCAGGATACTCATCTTGAGTTAAATTTTTTTAACACTTTTAACTGTTACTTTCAAACTAAAGAATACTACAGTTTGTCTGCTAGTAATGACAAAATAATAACTGGATATTTGTGGATAAGATAATTTAACATGTGCTTTGGGCAGTTATTTAGAAACTTTCTATCTTTTCAGTTCAAATCAGGTTTTTACTGATTTATCAAGGACAAAAGTTATCCTAAAATTTAAGATGGAAAAAATACAAGAAGGGATATTGTCTTTAAAATAAATTATGATAATTACTCAGCCATCAAAAAAAAATCTTGCCATTTGCAACAACATGGATAGAACTAGAGGGTATTATACTAAGCGAAATAAGGCAGAGAAAGACAAATACTATATGATTTCACTCATACGTTGATTTAAGAAACAAAGCAGATGAACATGAGGGAAGGAAAAGAAAAATAAAATAAGATAAAAACAGAGAGGGAGGCAAACCATGAGACTTTTAATTATAGGAAATAAACCAAGGGTTGCTAGAGGGGAGATGGGTAGAGGAATGGGCTAAATGGGTAATGGGCATTAAGGAGGGCACTTGATGTACTGAGCACTGGGTGTTGTATCCAAGTGATGAATCACTGAATTCTACCCCTGAAACTAGTAATACAATATATGTTAACTGCATTAGGTTTAAATCTTTAAAAATTTCTAAATAAAAATAAATCGATTATAATAAAAATAAATTATAATAAAACAACTAAAAATTAACAAATTCTTATCACTGATTTGCAACTGAGATGTTTCTCAAGAAATTCAGGTATGATAATATGAGTCTATGTATGTCAGACCTTTAAAATGACATAGCAATCCCAGGAAAAATTCAGCAGCTATTAATGAATGTTTAAAAATTAAAATGACAATGTCTTTGCCAGGAAACAAAACCAAAATCTTTTTAAGGCTTTTGTCCTACTATGTCTATTGTTCTAAAAATATGCTTATATGGCACATACTCAAAAATGGGCCAGTTACAGAAACAATAGATTCACATTCTAAAGATGAACAAAATTAAATTCAAATACAATGGTTGATGCCACCAGGGCAGAAATTCATCCAACAAAGATCACAGGCCTGTTCACACAGATCAATGTCTACAGCCTACAAAGAGAAGGCTATAGGTTGGAGAACTCAAATAGTATCATTTGTTTCCTTACATTTAATATAAAAAAAGAGGGAACAGAGAAAAGATAAAAGTGCATTTATTTGTGTTCAAGGCTATAGACTTTAGACTTCCCACTGAACAATACACTATAGGGTCCTGTCCATTCCAATGCTTTTCTATGCCTTTTTTTTCCCTCTTTAGACTTGGATTTCACAGTTCATTAGAAAATAAGGAATAAATGCAAGATTTCTAAATCTCAAAATGTTGGACTTTATTGGTTTCTCTCCTGGCCAAACCCTGTTGTGTAGCAAACTGTCAATGGCTTTATTGCCAATAAATTCTTGAAAACTAATGTTGACCCAACCAATTCCTCCCACCCCTAATCCTGGGGCCGGGGGTAGGGAGCGAGGGGGAATCAAGAGCCAGAAAACAAGTATTTCCCAAGGAAAGGTGATTCTATTTAGAAATACACTTTAAATTCCATTACTTCTTTCATTCATTCACAGGTCAAAATGATCAAATTGATGAGCACCCAGAGAAAGATCTGCTTCTCTTCCAGACCATAATTATGGACTCAATATAGTCCTAAATTCACACTGTATACCTGACACACCTATGAGCTATGAACATTAAATATTATTCAAAGATGATAATGTAAATGAGGGTGGAAAAAGCAGAAGAAAAACTTCCATAAATACCTAGGAGTTGAGTAGTTAAAACTGCAGTTTTAATAACCCACGAACTCAGTCTTACCTATCAACTCTCTGGGCTGAGCTGTCCTGCTGGATCCATTACACGGAATGTTCTGATAGGGGGTAGATGAGGTGGTGTTTACCCAGGACTCCGGGGATGAAAAGTTGAAAGAAGACGGGTTATTATGGTCCTGAAGTTCTTTACACTGAGCAAGACTGTCTTGAGGAGTGCTTACTTCTTCAGAACAAGGCTGGACTGAGCTAGATGAGATTCTTCTTTGGTACAAGGGCCGACCAGGTCCTCTGGGTTCATACTACACAGAGAAAAATGACATTTCATAAATCAGTGAAACTTACACCCCCTCCCCCTCTGGTACACAGTAATCTCACTGTATTAAACGGCAATTCTCAAAATACTCTTTGCTGTGACTATGACCCCTTCCCACCACCTGGCCCCAAAAAGCAGCCTGAGCTCTGGACACAGTGTTCAGGAGAACTGAACACTGGGTTCAAAACTCAGTTCTGGCCCTTAGCTGGCAGTCCTATGACAACACATGTCTAATTTCAGATTCTGAAAAAATAAAATAATAATTTCTAATTCTGTTTTCTTGTCTGTAAGGTACGGAGCTGAACTACTTTTCTTCAGTTCTAAAACTCTATTGCCATCTTAGGTAACATCAGATTAAGAATGAAGAAACATAACTGCTCAAAATTAAATGGGGGAAATTACAGTCACAGTCAATTGAACTACTGCCACCATGAACAATAACCCATTCCTGACTTCTCTCTTGTGCCAAATCTTCAGTCTCCCTATTTATTATTCCTTAGACTTGATGGCAAGACATGACACTCCTTCAGCCCAACATGAAGTGCTCTTAATTGGGCTCCACTGTGAGTGCATCCTTTCACACAATTTTCAACTGACACAGAACATTATTTTCAAATAAATAAATAAATAAATAAATAAATAAATAAATAAATAAATAACTAGCTAGCTAAATAAAAACTCTTAGGGGCACCTGGATGATTCATCAGTTAAGCATCTACATTCGGCTCAGACCATGATCTCCGATTCCTGGAATCAAGTGCCCCATCAGACTCCCTGCTCAATGAGAAGCCTGCTTATTCCTCTCCCTCTGTCCCTCCCCCATGCTCATATATGTGCGTTCTCTCGTTCTCTCTCTCTCTCTCTCAAGTAAATAAAATCTTTATTTAAAAAATCCTTTACAGCACCGGGGTAGCTCAGTTGGTTCAGCATCCAACTCTTGGTTTCGGCTCAGGTCATGATCTTAGGATCATGAGATTGAGCCCCATGAGAGGAGATTCTCTCTCTCTCCTTTCCTCCTGTTGCGCTCTTGCTCTCTCTTTAAAAAAAAAAAAATCCTTTATACATTTGAAACCCAATTAACTTACTTCTTGTATTTTCTCCTCCTTAAACTGTACACCCCAGCTACCTTTAATCCTTTCAACAAGAGCCATCAGTCAACCACTTCAAGATTTTTTGCTGTTCCCTACATACTCTCCAATTTCTTCCTGCCTGATTGCTGTAACTGATATTTGGCCTCCGTTCTAGTAACAAGGCAGTACAAGGAGCAGTTAGGTATGCAGCCTCAGTCTAGAGCCAGACTATCCAGGTTCGACTTCAGGCTGCCTTTTACCAATCTGCAATGTCACCTGGGCAACTGACCTAACCTCTTGGGAGCTTTGTAAAGCATAGCTTCACTATCCACAGGACCTACCTCTTAGGATTGTGGTAAGAATTAAATGAGTTCAGCATGTATAGCATTGAGAACTGTTCCTGACACACAGAAAGGGTTTGTTTGTCATACAAGTATTATAATACAACATATAAAGATAAGATTCCACATAGATCTTAAATGATGGAATGAAATAGACCTTTTTTTGCACCCCTTTCCCTCCTCCCCAATAATAACAGATATACTATTCGGTTTGTGATCATTTTGATTCTGAGGAATCTTTCTTTTACCATTGCTGTTAGCAATAATTGGAAATCAGGAACTGGAGATTAGATTACAAAGGAAAGAGAGAGAGGAATTAGCACACTAATAGCAAGATGTCTGCTGGGAATATAAAACAGCACAAACTGGGATCCCTGGGTGGCGCAGCGGTTTGGCGCCTCCCTTTGGCCTAGGGCGCGATCCTGGAGACCTGGGATCGAATCCCACATCAGGCTCCCGGTGCATGGAGCCTGCTTCTCCCTCTGCCTGTGTCTCTGCCTCTCTCTCTCTCTCTGTGACTATCATAAATAAATTTAAAAAAAAATTAAAAAAAAATTTAAAAAACATTAAAAAAAAACCCAGCACAAACTGAAAATGTCAGGCCAACTGAACAGAGGAAATTGTGGGTATAAGCACTGTGAAGGTAAAGTCATCCCAGATGAACCACTAGTAATATAAAGCAGGGGAGGGAATGGGTCTGGACTGCCTGCCCCTGTTCAGAAAGGCAGGAAAGGATGGGAAAAGAGCAATTTTTTCCGTATTAAACAATGAGTGTTCAGGTTGTTTCTTCATTTCCAAACTTTTAGTTACTGGTTGAGGAGGGCAAGAGATAATACTTCCATCTACCTAGTTCTTTTTTTAATGCTCTTCTGTCTCTAAGTATAATATCAAAATTCACCTTTAATTTTCCTCTGCTTTAAAAAAATGTTTTCAATGATCAAGATCATTCTGAATTTGATTCTGCTTTTCTAGAATATTAGCCATCCTAACTGTCAACTGTGAATTTAATCAGCATATTTAAAATTTCTTTGTCTAGGACATTAAATTATGGTGTTGAGTAAAATAACCAACTTTTCTAAACTGCTTTATATTCTCTAGGGCTAGGCAATCCTTGAATGACTGATCACAAGAGCTTGTGTCGTGTGTCTTTTTTTATCAAGGTTTGTTATGAAGATCATCAGCTCCTAGAATCAAAATGAAGTGTTTCTTTTTATTACCATGCCCTGAGTGTTTAGTAATAAGCCCAGTCACAATCTGCGGGAAATCATATTCTAAAGTCTTTACGTGTGAATATGAAAGTACAAAACTAACATCTGTTAAGGCCTCAGAAAGAACAGGTTATGATAATCAAATCCCCTGGTGATACAGAACACTAAATATATTCATATAAATTTCAGGCATTAACTTTATAAACCTTTTCTCATTAAATACTAAGCATAGGAATGCTGGTAGTATAAACAAATACCTTTTTACAATGAATAGATATATAAACCATCAAGTTTAAATGAGGGAAACTAAAAACAAGAAGTGACAGAAAGCTGATATTCAATAGTCAATAAAGCTTTTTAGAAAATATCATTTGTATTGTTCAACTGAAATCCAAAAAAAAAAAAAATCACAGTTGACATGCATAGCAGGAACTGTGGAAGTGTTTTATAACATATTTATTATAATAGTTCCTAAGCAGCTTTAACAAAGATGAATGTGCAGATGAAATATGAAATTCAACTTCAAATCACATCATAAATATGACTGATCCTTTATGTCAGGAAGAGAATGAAAATTTGAAATTCTTTTTAAAGGTCTACAGGCTCATCTATTTCATACAACATAGATGAAGGTAATGCATGAAAACATGATTCGCTACCTTAGAATCAAAGGAATTTGACCAAAGGCAGAGAAATCTTGACAACTGGAAAAAAAAATGGTTCATATACTAAATAAACTACATTTTAGCAGTTCCGTAGTTTTCAGCATACAGATCTGTGCAGTTCTTGCTAGATTTATGCCTAAGTATCTCACTTGAACTACTGTAAATGGTATTGGCTTGTACACTTTGGTTTCTAATTATACAATGCTAGTATGTAAAAATGAAATTGATTTGTGTGTATTGTCTCTATATTCTAAAACTTTGCTATATTCATATTAGTCCTAGGATTTTTGTTGGTTTGTTTTCTGGATGGATTCCTTGGGCTTTCCTACATTGCTAATCATATCATCTTTGAATAGGGGGAGTTTTATGTCTTCCTTTGCAAACCCTATGCCTTTTATTCCTTTTTCTTGCCATACTGCTTTGGCTAAGATTTCCAGTATAATGTTGAATAGAAGTGTTGAAAGTGAACAATTTACCTTATTCCTAGTCTTACTGAGAAAGCATTCAGTCTCTGCCATTAAGTATGATGGCACTGGTGGGATTTTTATAGGTGCTCTTCAACAGGTTGAGGAATTTCCCTTCTATTTCTAGTTTTCTAAGAGCTCTTATGCATCATGGATATTCTATTGTATCAAATATATGTGGTTTTGTGCGGTTCTTTGGGAGGGGAGTGTATCTCTTGATAGATTGTTCTTTTTAGACAGTATGGTAGATTATACTGATTTATTTTCAAATACCGAACCAGTTTTGCATTCTGTGGCCCCCACACTCACTGGCTGGAGATTTAAGTAGGCATCATGTGCCGACTGGCCCAGAGCAGGAATAAGACCTGACATGATCATAGTGCATTAGTGCATTATATAATATATATATTGCTGAATTCAAGTTGCTAAAGTTTTGTTGAGGATATTTGTGTTGATGTTCACAAATATCGGTCTTTATACTATCTTTGTCTGGTTTTGGTATCAAATGTGTTCCTTCCTTTCTTTTCTATTCTTTTGGAAGAGATTGTGTAAATTGGTGGTATTTCTTTTTTTAATACGTTTGGGGGAATTCAACAGTGAGCTAGGCCTGAAGGTTTCTTCTTTGGAAGGTTTTTAAACTACAAATTCCATTTCTTTTTTTTTAATATATTAGGTTCTTTTTTTTGAAATTTATTTATTCATGAGAGACACACACACACACAGAGAGAGAGAGAGAGAGGGAGGGAGAGAGAGAGGCAGAGACACAGGCAGAGGGAGAAGCAGGCTCCATGCAGGGAGCCCGACATGGGACTCGATCCTGGGACTCCAGGAGCACGCCCTGGGCTGAAGGCAGTGCTAAACCGCTGAGCCACCGGGGCTGCCCGATTCCATTTCTTTGACAGCCAGTAAATATCTAACAAAGAATTAAAGTACTGAAAGTTGATACCATATTTTCTATTTAATTTTCTTAAGATTTGAAGAAATTTGTGACTGTAAAGCACTCTTGGGCTCTACTAACTTACTTCAATTTAGGTTATCATCTTATGTTTAAAGCAATGTTTCATAGAGAGTAGAGAGCTACCCAGAAAGAAAGAAACTAGAAAGGAGGGAAGAGAGGAGTATCCCTGTTAGATTAAAAACAATATTAGCAAACTAGGCAAAATGTGATGGATAAACTATAGCTAGCTTGCAACAATAATGTCTATGGGTTCATGTGATGTAATCTACTGAAAAGTACTTGACAAATGATAAAGCAGTATTTTTTGAAAGGCATGATTCCCAGTTACTAGTGGAGACTGGCCCAAGACTCCACTAAAATTATAATAAATGAATATAAAAGATCTACAACAATCAAGATCAATGACTAGCCATCAATAAGGGACATTATTTCTGGAAGACACAGAGACTCAGTGGAGGAATGATGTCTGTGGAAGAAGAGTGGAGTTAGAACTACAAACTAAGATGGGAACCAATCCACCCCACAGAATTCCACCCCACAGAATTCCACAGAGGCTCAAGCCTCAGAAACACCAGCTACCATGGTTAGTGAAGGGATAAGACTGGGGGGTTAAATGAAAGTCTGTGCAGGGAATAGTAGGTCTCACTCTGTACTTTACATGTGAGGTTTGTCTTCAACTCATAACTATTTGCACTTTCTCTTAAGAATCATAATTATCATAATTAAATAAATGTTCCAGCTTTAAAAAACAAGGCAATGTCAGAGAATTTTTGTTTTACATTTAAAGGACACTGAGAAATTGGGGTGCCTGCATGCCTCAGTTGGTTAAGCATCTCAACTCTTGATTTCTGTTCAGGTTATGATCTCAGAGTCATGGATTGAGACCTGTGTTGGGCTCTGCACTCAGCACGGAGTCCACATGTCCCTCCTTCCTCTTCCCATTACTTGCTCCCACTTTCTCGCTCAAATAAATAAAATCTTTAAAAAAAAATATTCTCTCTCCCCCCTCTCTAAAGAGAGAGAGAGAGAACATTAAGATATGAAGTACATTCCTTATAGTTAATTTTCTGGTATTTGAGATTCCTGAATTAATCATTTGAACAAACATTTAGCAGCTGGAACCAGACAGCTTTTAAGGATCAAGAATTCTAAAAACAAATCAAAGATTCTAAAATGAACCATCCCTCCCCTCAACTCTTCCCACCAAAAATGAAAACTTTATACATCTGAAGATTTAATTCTTTGGTCCCAGGAACACAATTTGGTATCCCCAACCCCCCAAATTGCCATCACTTCTCATTTTCCAGGAAGAAACCTTACTGATGGCATAAAAAGCTGGAGAACTTTGTGAAACATAGTAGGACTGGGAATCGGGAGACTCAGCTCCACTTTAATTAGTAAAACTGCTTAAGCTGCAAGTCTCTGAACATCTTGGTACCTCAGGCTCCTTTAAAAAGGAGGAGTAAGAATAAATGATCTTAAGGTTTCAACTACTTTCAAAGTTCTGTTTTTTGAAGAGTTTTCAATAAATCAGAGTCTTTGTCAATGAAAATTTATTTTAAGTTCTTTTTAAAGTAGGCTCTATGCTCAGCATGAAGCCCAGTGGGGCTTGAACGCAAGATGTAAACTAGAATCAAGAGTTGGACACCCAACTGACTGAGTCACCCAGGCTCCCCTTAACTCTTTTTTATTAAAATGTCCAAACATAATCCATTAACAACTTTAACAATCATCAAAAATTTGATCTGCTAAAACAATTAAAATGTGGTATCACATACAAGCCTATTTAAGTTATTTAAATTCAAAAAACTATACAGTATATGCTAACAACAATAAAATGCAATGAGTTTAAAATTTCAGATTTTTTTTTCCCACAGGGAAATTTCTATGAAATTTACATTGAAAGACAAGGGCCCACAACTATAAATTTCAGAAAAAGGTCCCTTGTCTGCAAAAGAAAGATATTTCCAACAGAGAATACCCTTTGTGTTTACTATACTTATACGTGAGCCCTGTGGGCCCCTAGGCTGTTTAAAAATATAAACCATACTTTGTCCTTATTTCTTGATCACATTTTGTTTCCTATTGTTTTACACAGTTCTGTTTCTTTCATTAAGAGACTCTTCCTTCTCCAACTATGTCCTGCCAATCAGATTGTTCTTTTACTTCAGATGGCAGCCCAATCAATGTCTGACACTCTGGTTTCATTTCAGAGTCCTCGGGTCTAAAATAATTTAATTATTCATTGCTTAACGGGTCATTTTACTCTGTCAGAGATCCTTACTTCTAGGTTCAGTATCATATCCATGTATGCTTGTGTTTATAAATATTCTTTAGGCTAAGCTGTGAAATTGTTACGTCATTAAACATAATGATCATCATTTTCTAATAAGGCTAGTGCTAACATATCTTTCTAAATATCAAAATATAATGCTAAAATTTCAAAAGTATAAGTATAAATAAATAACTGGGGGAAAGGTCACAAGTACGTTAATTAGGGCTCTATTTATAATTATACTATCAAAGCTAATCACTAAGGAAGAGCTAAATGCTCTAGTGAAAATTCCAAGTGTCATTAACTATGGTGCCAGAAACTTTCATCAAAATAGAACATCTCATTTAAATGATTAGCTTTGATAATTTAAGCATGAATAGAGATCTAATTTATTAATCTGTTGATCATAGTCTCTGTTATGTGCGTCAGATGGTTTATTAGATACCATACATTAATGATTCCTCTGAGAAGACCACACTAGTACCACCTGGTTACACAACATAAGTCACAAGCTATCCTCACCCACTTCTAAAGTCAAAACAGGCAGAATATGTCAATCAGCCAAGAATATAATCTTCAAGCTACATTTGAACAATCTGTTGCACCAAAGAAGGGAATTTGGGAAGTGTGGGATAATCAGACAACACTAAAATCAAAACTGACAACTAACTTCAAAACTAGAGTTCTTTGAAGGAAAAAAAAATGAAACCTACTGGATGAGTCAACAGTGTCTTTGTTCAAAAACCAACACATAAGACAAGATATTTCAAAGCAGATTCATCACAGAGGCTTACATTTCATGTCTAAGATGGCATTGGTAAATGTTGGTTTACTGAAAGCCAGTCAGGATGAGCGACCTCTAAGCATCCAATCTAATTGGAAGACCATCACAGCAATACCACCACTGCAACACAAAAGCATGCAGTTTCAAATTCTGAGACTTTTCCAGTGAAGCTTTAAAAAAGAACTTTCCACATATTACTCATAAGTGCTTTTAATCAAACTACTTTAAGGTGAAGCATATCCTAACTGGCAACATTTGTTCTGTATCAGGATCAGTATTGCTGGCTCTATGTTAAAAGAAAGTTTTCTGCTTAAAAATAATGAGGATTTGTCTCTCAAGATAAAGTAACTGGAAAGTATAAATGGGGGAAAAAAAGGCTCCATTCATTAAAAAAAAAAAAAAACAAGGAACAATCAACATAAATTTAACCAGTAATGAAGCTGCTACAGAATTTTACAAAGGAACATTCAGAAAATAAAAAAAGGAAGGGAGGGAGAGAGGTAGGGGGAAAAATTAAAATGCTGAATACCAGGTTCCTAAATGAGAGGTTTAAGATATTTGTAAAGAAAAAATTTCCCCTAATTTAAGTTACACATTTGATGTAATTCAAAAAAAGAAAAGAAAAAAGAAAACCAAAGACAGGTTTTTCTTTTTTTTTTTTTTTTTTTAATTTTTATTTATTTATGATAGTCACAGAGAGAGAGAGAGAGAGAGGCAGAGACACAGGCCGAGGGAGAAGCAGGCTTCATGCACCGGGAGCCTGACGTGGGATTCGATCCCGGGTCTCCAGGATCGCGCCCTGGGCCAAAGGCAGGCGCCAAACCGCTGCGCCACCCAGGGATCCCCAAAGACAGGTTTTTCTTTGGGAGTGGGGGACAGTAGGGGGGCGGGGGGAAGAGTTCACAAAGGTACCACTCAACTTGTGGTAGAAAAACCAACAAATAACTCTCTCTTCTTCCCACCCCTGGAAGGAAAAAAATGCAGTAAGGGAAACTTTATACTATCAAATTAAAATACTACAAAGCCGGGATCCCTGGGTGGCGCAGCGGTTTAGCGCCTGCCTTTGGCCCAGGGCGCAATCCTGGAGACTCAGGATCGAATCCCACGTCGGGCTCCCGGTGCATGGAGCCTGCTTCTCCCTCTGCCTATGTCTCTGCCTCTCTCTCTCTCTCTCTGTGTGACTATCATAAATAAATAAAAATTAAAAAAAAAATACTACAAAGCCTCAAAAATTAAAATAGTGCAACTCGGGTATAGAAACATATAGCTAGATGAGGAGAAAAATCCGAAAGTTGGAAACAGATCTGAGTATATACTGAAGAAGAGCATCTTACTCAGAAGTTAAATTATAAAGTTGTCATACAAAGTGGAAAATCTCATACAGAAAAAATTACCCTTGAAAAATTTGTGAATCATGCCAAAATTTCTAAAAACTGAACCCCTGGAAGCTCCAAAGTCAAGAAGTAACTTCTATTGTTTCCCTTTACATTTCGTCTCTCCCCACCCCCACAGCAGTTAGTTGAAATCCAAGTATGATACAGTGCTATTATAAAAGAATTTAGCATTTGATAAGAAAGCTACTATTCTATTCAGTGAGACTTGAGTAATTTAACAAATATGAAGACAACTGGCTAAATATCTAGAAAAACAATAAATCATAATCCCAAGCTTACACTGAAATTTGAAATCAAATCGGAAAAATTAATCACTCTATTTCCAACCAGAAATGGTCTGTAACCTAGCACAGGGTAAGGATGGGACCTTTGCCCTCTGTTCCCCTCCTCTTCCCAGCATCAAAAAGAACTAGAAGTGTAAAAAAAAAAAAAAAGAAAGAAGAAGAAGAACTAGAAGTGGAAGAGGTTGCTGACACCACTGCTACAGTACAGTGCCCCAGCCTCATCCCAACAGCTAAAGGCCAAGGGCCTTTACTGTATTTAAGTGAGGGAAGAAAAACCCATGGATTTAAGCTTTAAACATCTAAGTAAGAAGTGAGAATACTCTAAAAATTTTTAAGTAGCAAAAACTGTTACAGAATAGGATCAAGATCCCATTTAAGCACCTCAACCTGGTGGATAGAAAGGCTTGAAGGAGTGATATAATTGAGCCCGAAATTGGGGGAGGGGGGGTTATTTCAAGTTTTCCCAACAAGTAATCAACCAAATGATCATATTTATAAATGCTATGAAATCACATGTTCATCCCTATGAATGTTATGGAAAAACCACGTTACAGTAGCTATCTTTGCATAGTGGGATTAGAAATAATTTCTCTAGCTGCTACATTTTTCATGCTGACCATGTATTTCATTGGTCAAAAAACCCTGAAATTATTATAAAAAAGGAAATACTAATTAAATAGAATATGAAAACCACCTCTGTTCAAGTAACCATTAAGCTAACATCAAGATGCTTTCATCCCACATAAGATTAACCTACCAAGGTTTCTAGTAATAAAAGAATTCACAGTACAGAAGGAAATAAGGCATTTTTCTGCATTGTTAATGTAAAAGAAATTATTTTAAAAGGCTGGAAATAAACAGCAAACACAACTTTTCATTCTGTGAGATGATTCATACAAAATTATTTTGTACTACATAACACATAAAAATTATCCCAATGCACTTGAAAACGTCAAACTCCACAATGTGGTAAAAATAATATTTTCCTTGTCAAAGTATTTTTTCAGTGCAGGTTAGTCACTGTTAGAGAATCTTGTGCATCGAGATAAAGGTGACCAAATGTTTCTGCAAAAGTAATTTCACTCTAAGGACTCAGTGACAGTTGAAGGTACTTATTCACACACAGCTAAATGGTAGTATCAAAAGTTAACAGCTAAAAGATACAAAGAACTTAAATTCCAAAACTAAGGAATATTTAAATAGATCCAAGATTTTTTTTTTTTAAGATTTTATTTATTGATTGATGAGAGACAAAGAGATAGAGAAAGAGGCAGAGACACGGGCAGAGGGAGAAGCAGGCTCCATGCAGGGAGCCTGCTGTGGGATTCGATCCCGGGACTCCAGGATCACGCCCCTGGCTGAAGGTGGCGCTAAATCGCTGAGCCACCGGGGCTGCCCTACATCCAAGATTAAAGTACATTATTCACTACTGAGTATTATTTAGTAAAGTACAAATCTTTACAGAACCCATCACAAGAGGGATGTCTGGGTGGCTCACGTCATGATCTCAGGGTCCTGGGATCAAGTCCCACCCCACGTTGCAGGAGCCTCCCTCCCTCTCCCTCTGCCCCCTGTGCACATGCACTCTCAAGTAAATAATAAAAATCTTTTTAAAAAAAATCACAAGAGCTATCAGTACAAATGGTGGAGGTAAGTAAGTCCTAAGTCCACTGCTCCATAAAAGCAACAAAAAAAAACTGGCAAAACTGTCAACATCATCTTTCTTGAACTTTGGGAAACTAAAGCTTACAGCAACCAAAGGAGCATTTCATCAAGAAAAACTGGGAAAATTCACTAAGATTAGTGAGTCTTGTGGTATTTTAACTTACTCTAGTCCCAACCCCCTATTCTCCAGCTCAGTGGTGGCCTTGAATACAAGTAATATCTTGCATTTCCAGCATCAGAACCAGAAGAAGCAGAACAGGCCTCATTCTCAAAGACCTGTAAAGATTTGTTGTGACATATCTGGTGGTCCCAGGAAGACTGGATCAAAAACAAACAAACAAATAAACAAAAACACTTGCTCTATCTGGTCTAAGAACTCAATCAGTGCTAATAGGGCTGTATCAAAAACATTTATATGCAAATGTTTTAGTCACTGCTGCCTGAGGCAATGGATAACAACAGTTGGACCAAACAGCAGATTAACCAAAAGCTTTGGAGCAAAGGCTGAGGAATGAGATGCTCTAGGGAATAAGGGCTTTGAAAACATCCTGCACACAGGCTCAGAAAAGACCTGAAAGTTCTCACCTTTGGTTGATCTGGAGGCTCTGCAGAAGCAGGAAGTTAGGGCTAAACCAAAGATGTAAACTGCCTGGCCGCCTGCGGAAGGTGAGCCTAAACGCACATACAGATAGATGCCTCTGCAAAAACTGGGCCATGTTTTTAGTCCTGAGCACTTAAGAAATCTCTGTGCATGATTAGTTGACCATTAAGCTAACAGTATAAAGACTTCAGAGGAAACACAGGGCAACCATAGACTTTAAAAAATTAGTTCAGAATTTTTAAATTAATTTAAAATTATTTTTAATCAGATAAGAAAAGTCACAAAACAAATGATAATAGCAAAAGGATGTTAAAAGAGATTCCATACAAACTAACAAAAAGAGCTATGGTGGCTTATTTGTGTGTGTGATTTTTTTTTACGATTTTATTCATTTATGAGAGAGAGAGAGAGAGAGAGAGAGAGAGAGAGTGAGTCACAGAAACAGGCAAAGGGAGAAGCAGGCTCCATGCAAGGAGCCAGATGTGGGACTCTATTAGGGACTCCAGGATCATGCCCTGGGCCGAAGGCAGGTGTTAAACCACTGAGCCACCCAGGAATCCCCTGTGATGACTATTTGAACATCAGAAAAAAGAATTCTCGAAGACAAACATTGTTATAAGAGAAGAGGACATCATATAATGATAAAAATGTAATCCATCGAGAAGATATAACAATTATAAATATATATAAACCTAACAACAGAGCCCCAATATACATGAAACATAAACTGACAAAAGTCAAAAGGTGAAATAGAAGATCCAATATTAATAGTTAGAGATTTCAATACCCTACCTTGTAATAGATATAAAACCTAGACAGAGATCCAAAGGAAACAGAAAATTTGAACAATATAAACCAAACAGACCTAAAATAACTAAAGAACACTTTACCCAACAATAACTAAATACTTATGCTTCTCCAGTGCACCAGAAACATTCTCCAAGAAAGACCATATATTAGGGCACAAGTCTCAATAAATTTTAAAAGATTAATATTATACAAAGTGTATTCTCCAACCACAATGGAATGAAATCAGGAATGAAAAGTCAAGGAAATTTGAAAAACCCACCCTAGATACACTTGCTTTTCTCTAATTTGCCAAATATGTTCCCTAAACATTATACTAGATGTTCTGGCCAGGGCAATTAGGCAAGAAAAAGAAATAAAAGGCAGCCAGACTGGAAAGGAAGAACAAAAATGTATTTGCAGACATTTTTTTTTAAAAGATTTTATTTATTAATTCATGAAAGACAGAGAGAGAGAGAGAGAGAGAGAGAGAGAGAGGCAGAGACACAGGCAGAGGGAGAAGCAGGCTCCATGCAGGAAGCCTGACATGGGACTTGATCCTGGGTCTCCAGGATCATGTACTGGGCTGAAGGCAGCACTAAACTGCTGAGCCACCCGGGGTGCCCGCAACATTTTCTTCTATATGACAAAATCCCATGGTATCCACAAAAAATATCTATTAGAGCTAACTAATAGGTCAGCAAATTTGTAGATATACAATAAATATGTAATTAATTGTATTTCTGCACATTAATAATGAACAGTCCAAAAATTTTCATTTTTTTCATTTCATTTCAACAGCAGGAAAATGAATAAAATACTTCAGGATAAATTTAACAAAAGAAGTGTAAGACTTGTACTTGGAAAATTATAAAATGCTGTTAAAAATTTTAAAGGACTTAAATAAATGTAAAGATACCTCATGTTCAGGTGCCAGAAGACTTTAATATTGTTAAGATGATAATACTCCTCAAATTAACCTACAGATTTAAAGCAATCCCTTTTAAAATCTCCAGTTTTTTTGTTTTTGTTTGCAGAAATTGAAAAACTGATCCTAAATTTCATATGGAAATTCAAAAGACCTAGAATGGCCAATCTTGAAAAATAACAAACTACAAAACTCATACTTCCAATTACAAACTCACTACAAAGATACAGTATACAAGATAGTGTGGTAGAGCATAAGGACATAGACAATACTGAATAGAATTGAAAGCCTACAGATAATCCCATACATCTCTGGTCAATTGATTTTTGACAAGGATGCCACCAAGACCATTCAATGGAGAAAGAAAACTGGATAACCAAATGCAAAATAATGAATGTCACACTATCTCATATAATACACAAAAATTAACTCAGCATGGATCAAAGAACGCAATGTAAAAACTAAAACTATAAAACTGAGAAAGGTAAATGTACATCTCATGACCCTGGATTAGGCAACAGTTTCTCAGGTATGACACTGAAAGCATAGTAACAGCAGCGACAACAACAAATAACAGATAAATTGGACTTTATTCAAATGAGAAACTTTTGTGCCTCAAAGGATACTTTATTAAGGAGGTGAAAAGACAACCCACTGAAGGAGAAAATATGACAAATCATGTATGTGATAAGAATCTAGCATCCAGAATATATTTAAAACCTCTTATAGCTCTGCAACGGAAAGGCAACCATTTTTTTTTAAATGGGCAAAGGATCTGAATGGACATTTCTCCAAAGAAGATACACAAGTGGCCTATAGCCACATGAAGTAATGCTCAACATCATTACTCACTAGAGAAATGCCTATCAAAACCACAAAGAGATACTACTCTATACTCACTAAATGGCTACAATTTCTTTTTTAAAAAAGGAGTTATTAGAACCCCCATACATCACTACTGGGAATGTAAAATGGTAGAAGGCACTGTGGAAAAATAGCTTGGCAGCTCCTCAAAAAGTCAAACATAGAGTTACCACATGACTCAAGGTCATTTCAGGTACAAAGTTAACCAAGAGAACAAAACATATCCTTTCCCACAAAAACTTGTTCAGCTGCATTATTCATAACAGCAAAATAATGGAAACAACCCAAATATCCATCAATTGATGAAGAGATAAACAAATTGTAGTATATCCATACAATGGAGTATTACTCAGCCATAAACAGAAATGAAGTACTAACATATGCTACAAAGTGCGTGAGCTTCGAAAACATTATGCTAAAGGAAAGAAGCCAGACTCAAAAGGCCACATTTTGAATGATTCCAGTTATATGAAATGTCTCCATAGAGACAGAAAGTAGATTATTGGTTGTCAAGGGCTGGAGGCAGGGAGAATTAGGGAGCAACTACTTAACGGTTATGGCATTTCTCTCAGTTTGACAAAATGTCTTGGAATTATAGAGTGGTGACTGTGACACAATATTGTACATATATTAAAACCCACTAAATAGTACTTTCAAAGGGTTGAAATAATGAAGCTATATGAATTTTATCAGAAATACATAAACACAGAAAACATCACTTAACTGAAAATGACCTTACTATTTAGCTGTTAAGCCCTCCCATTATTAACTTGAAATAATGTCAGATATGTGTCAAATCTTTAAAAGTATGGTTCCAAATTTCTAGATCCCTACAATACATATATACAGATACCAATTCATCTTATGCTTACAACTGATATCAGAAGCCTAAGATGGCAATTAAGCTGTTTTCATGAGAATTATTATATGAGATGAGCCAGTCAATGTCTACTGGAACAATGTGAACAAATTACCTCCAAAACTCTACAAATAAGATAAAGAACCATCCCTATGAAATGACTTTTTAATCAGCATGTACAGCAGAAAATTTGCTAAACACGTGAATCATTTTTAAAGCCTTTAGAAATCAACAAGGAACTGCCAAAATGAAGCTAATGTCAAAAAGATATCTTTCATGTATCAAAATTGGAAATGTTTATCCTGTTTTAATAAAAAGACATTTGTGATTGATAATGACCCCAATCAACTTTCTACATTCTCATCTTTAATCACTGCAAGTTTAAGGGGACCAGCTAGACAACATTTTTATAGTTTACACCAATGGTACCATTTTGGAAGTTTTATAACCTGGAATTACGGAGATTTTCTTATCAGTGAAGGTCCATAGAGATGCTCTTTAGAAATACCTACATATTTTAAGATAAAAATCCAGTTTACCTTAAAATGCCTAGTTGAGCCGAGTCAATTCTAGGTTAAATACACTGTCCATTCTGACTCTCAGATATCAGTATTGCAGTGTATCAACTGCCCCAGGCTAAGAAAGCACCAGGATGATGCCAGGAGGAAGCATAGCACTAGGAATTCACCATTGGCTGAGATAGCCAACATCTATGGAAAGCTTAATTAACACATTTATAACTGACAAATGTAACTTAAGTAAAAAGATGAATCACTAGAAACCATTTGCCCAGATTAGATAGAACAAAAAGCTGCTTGAAGGAAGAGCCCCCTCAGGTCAGTCAGATGTTAAATATTCCAAAACAGCAATAAAAAACTCTAAGGGGCATGTTTCAACAATAATGACCATTCTATAAAGCCTGAAATACCACAATAAGAGTGGAAATTAAAATAAATTCCAGGAAAAGATTACCTTCAAAAGACTACTTAATTCTCTTCTCATCAAATCAATAAATACTAGTATTTTTCATAAGAATTTAATCCCAAAAGGAAAAGAAAGACATTTACCTCTTCTAAGCTAGGGAGCGAAGAAGAAGATACTGTTCGAGATGACAATGGGTGAAATGGCTCTTGACCAATAGCATGTTGATGATTCTGTATTTGTACAAAAGGGTTCTGCGGTGGCCTGTGAGGCAAGGGAGGTAGGCCATAGGGAAAACCTGGCCCCATTAGGTGATTCTGTTGTAAGTTAGCAAAAGTCCATGCTCCATCAGGTGCCAGGTATTTCAAGGGAGGAGGGGCAAGGTGTTCAGATGGCAACGAGAAAGGCGAGCTGAATATCTGGGGCGGTAGGCGCTGTGGAAATGCTGGGTTGTTGGCTACTTCAATGTCTCTGCTGTTGTCATTAAAGTTAGAAAAGTGGCTACTGTGGTCTGTGCTGGATGGGGGAGATGGGACTGCTGGTGGGCTCCTAGTCTGAATTTGTCTATATTGCAAAAGTCTTGATTGAGGTGGTGGCATTTCAGCTAGTTCCCGTGTTTCACTTTGATCACGATTAGATAGTTCTCTGATTAAGTCTTGAAACCTACATAAAGATGATGAAATATGAGGAAAAGAAAACAAAAGCTCTGTCATATCAAGGAGAGCTTTAGTCAACTACGTGTTAATTTTTACAGACAAAATCAGAATATTTCATTTTAGAACTAATATCAATTAATCCCAAAAGTGAGCATTAAAGGGTGCCTGGGAGGCTCAGTCGGTTGGGCATTCAACTCTTGGTTTCAGCTCAGGATCTCAGGGTTGGGAGATCAAGCTCTGAGTCAGGCTCCATACTCAGCAAGGAGTCTGCTTGTCCCTCTCCCTCTGCTTCTCCCCTCACTTGTGTGCATGGGCTCTCTCTCAAATAAAATTTAAATATCTTTAAAAAAAAAAAAAGTGAGCAGTAACACTCAATAAATGCTGAGTTGAAGATACTAAATATGCCCAAGTACCTGATTTCCTTCTTTTCCCTTGGCATTAAAAACAATTGTCCTTGTCTCTACATGTCTTTGATAAATGGCTGTTATAAAGTCACCATCAAGGTGGAATTTGTTCACAGGGATTAGGAAATACTTCATTCCATTCAAATGACACGGCTATAAAAACAAGTTTAGAATAAGGACTGAACACTCATGAACATCTGTAGTTAAAAGAAGATAGAATTCTGTGCAAATGGGGAAAATTGATGATAAATCTATAATTTTTAACTTTCAACCAATAATTTACTTCTGTGTCCATTCATTTCTTGTATTACTACTGAGTATGAAAGAAATGCTCACAGTGAGGGTATATTTCTTTTTCAGGAGAGCCACAAAGCAAGGGGACACATTAATTTTCAATCCACAACAGATTGTCCATGCCCAGATTTGCACCAGTTCCTTCTAAATGGGTTCTCTATATTTTAGAGTCAATCGATAGAACTGTGTAGCATGTGCCTGGAAGGCCAGCATCCAATTTCTTTGGGACAGTATTCCAGCTTGAGGCTAAAAGAACAACACTGAAGAAAGAAAACAGGGTGTGTGGGGAGGGGGAGGGAGTCATGTTTCAAGGTGATTTTTACCCTGCAGAAATACCTTGAGTCTGTTGTTTCTGCTTCATCTTCAGCACTGCTGGGGAGCTTCCAGTCTGCTCTCACTGGTGGCTGATGTAATCCGATGGGTGGCTGAGGAAGATGCTGGAGGTGAGGATGAGGATGGTGATGGTGTGGGTATGGAATACTGCCCTGACTGAGATAGGCGTGATGCTCATTCCACTGCTGTAACCGCACTTGCTGCTGTCTTAGTGTTTCTAGAGCTACACTCCCGTGCATACGATCTGCAAAATATCGGGGAAGAATTTAAGTTTTCATGCATTTGGGTTTCAGGTTAATTTGGGGTTTCAAGTAATCAAGTTTTTTCAACCAGATTTTCTTCACAGAGACAAAAGACATGCCTACAACTTGGGTTTTGGAGAAAGCAAATGTTTTCTAAATTTGCCAGTAACTAAAGTCATGGTAATGGTGATGATGATTCTTTCTTACCCATGTAATCCTGTAAGTTGGATCAACTAGATACTTAATATTATATAGTGTTTGGAACAAGATTCTGTTAGACAAAGCAACTGAATTCTGCTGCCATGATTTGAAGAAATGAATCAATCCTGACCCAAATTAATATTGCACAGTACATGTCAATTTAAGGAAATTTTCTCTGAATTCGTCACATCCAGCAGTGACAGGAGAACTTACCTAAAGCCTCCCCTATAGGCAATCCTGGGGGGTTCTCATCAGTGAAGTTATTCAGATGTGAAGGAAGGAGGGGGCCAGGCTGCGCAATGGCTCGCAGAGGACTGTGGCCTTCTTGCAGCATGGGAGGGGGCTGCTGCTCAGGAATCACAGGTTCTGCAGGAGGGGACTGTGGTCGGTGAGAAACTGCACTATTAAAGAAAGCACTGTTGGGTCCTGCCTGATAGGCAGGAGAAAGTTGAGGAGGTGGCTGCTGAGTCAGCTGGTTCAACGGATTCTGTGGTGGGACTACCTGATTCGGTTGGGGTGGCATCTGATTTGGTTGTTCAGGCAAATTATTCTGCTGCTGATTTAACAAGGCGTGCTGCTGCGGAATTGGAAACGGTGGTCTGGGTAGCTGTGGAAGGGGATGAAAATGACGATTGGGAATTGCATACTGTGCATGAGGAGCAGGGAGAGGAAGATTTATGTGTCTCGGGTTGAGATTATCTTTGCGATGAAATTTGGCATTGGGATAAACAACACCAGGACGCGACTCAGGACTTCTGTTCTGTGGATTTGATTCCAAATCAATCTAGAAAAAAATAAGAAGTCTTTCTTAACTATGGAAGATCTGGGTCCTGTGGCTATCTACCTTTTCCCACCCCTAGTAAATCTACAGGATAGGATACATTCTTATCCGTCACAGCTGAGGACTGGGTATCCACCCAATCACTTTTTGACAACCGAATGAGGGAATAAATATCTTTTAAATTAGAAAAGATGAAACAGAAAAAGGCATATTAAATTTGAGTCATAAGGAGAAATACTACCATCTTATTAACATATCCACTTTAATTCCTTTAAAAATATATTTTTAATTTCACAGTTTCTTCCTCGGAAAGATAACCTTTGCTTCCTTCTGATATAAATCATTAAAGTGTGTCCTTTCCTTCCAATTTTATTGTTTTTATAGATCTCTTTCTTCAAACATATCTATATTAATTTAAAAAATACTTGTGTCAATTTAAACAACTCTGAAGTGAACAAATAAGTAAGTAGTTTATCACTTTGTATGACAGTTTACTTGTCAATTCTTACTGTTAGGTAGTGACATTTATTCTTACAACATACATTTACTGAGAGCCTATCAAAGGCACTGTACCTTGTGCTGGAGATTAAAAAGGCAGTAAGAAGACTTAGTCTATACCCTTAAGAGCTTATAGTGAGGGTTGGCACACTATGGCCCCCAAGCCATTTCCAGCCCACCAAACTTGCAATTACAGTTTACTGGAACACAGCCATTCTCATGCGTTTACATATTGTCTATAGTTACTTTCTCACCACAGTGGCAGAGCTGAGTGACTACAACAGAAACCATACGGCCACAAAGCCTGAAGATTTACTACCTGGCTTCTTGTATTTGAAAAAGTTTGCTAAGCCCAGGCCTGGAGTCCAGTAGAACATAAAATTAGAGGTCTTAAACAAAAGGATGTGATAGGAGATCCCAGGGCCTAAGAAAATCAAAGGCAGAGGCTATGACATTTGAACTGAATCTTGCACAAAGAGCTGGAATCTTCCAGTGAGGGATGGATATTCTAGGTAAAGGTTAACAGCTTAACTGAGGAGGGAGGAAGGGAGAAAAATATGGCAGATTTGAGGAACATGAGAAGTTTTGTGTATACAGAGCTACATCTTCACTTGTTTATTCCTGACATCAGATAAAACTGCAACAGCCCAATTACACAGGACCCCAAATGACTAAATACTGAGTATAAACATTTTTAATCCTGTAAACTGTGGTAAGCTACCAAAGATTTGTAAGTTCTCTAGTGCTGACATCCTTCTGAAACCCAAGTCTGATCATAAGTGGTGACAATGTGAAAACTGAAATATGAAATACAAGATGGAAAGAAGCAATTTTTCTTTACCATCGCTGTCAAAACACTCAATAAGCTGCTTTGGTGTATCAATCTCCTTGTAAGCTTCAATGCTAAAATAGTCACTGAGTACTTGCCTCACCAAAGGGTCTCAAGTTAAACACAGAACTGACCATTCTCAGGAACCCAGAACAAGCAGCTTATTCCTGAACTGAAGTGGAGACACTCCCGGCAACCAAGCTATTACAATGGTTGCAAAGTGCCAATCACTCCTCAAGTGCATTTTCATCTCTCATCACTAGTTCAAATGGACTGCCACTGACTTTGGCCAATAAGATCCTTAAGATTACTGGGTGTATATAAATTGTCTAGAAAATGAAATGAGAAGAATGACAAGTCCATCCCAGAGTCTTCCCAAGCAGCTGCAATGCCTGCTCTTCAGATGTCTCAGAACCTATTACCTACAATGGCATTATAAATATGGAGGATCTTCAATAATGAGTTGTCATTAATTGTCTACAATGAGCCAAGATTTGAGCTCTATATATTAAATCATTAGACTCTATCTAAAAAATTTTAAAAAGTTTCAGAACCTACTTCAAATTCTTTATAAACAAATGTTGTCCCCCATAAATCTTCATCTTTTCCATGACTGATGCTACATTCAGCTGGGATATACTTTTCTCCATAAGATACTGTTGAAAATATTCTCATGCTCAGGTCACATGACAGAGACTATGATTAGAAGTCAAGGTTGTTTGGTGGATAAGCTGCCTCCTTCACTTCTGACGTTGACATGGATAAGAAGCTAGGCCAGTCATAGAAACTTAACCAAGACTGTGCCACTCAGTGGGGTGCCTGAGTGGCTCAGTCAGTTAAGTGGCCAACTGTTGATTTTGGCTTAGGTCATGATCTCAGCCTCCTGGGATGCAGCCCCTCCTTGGGTTCCCTGCTTAGCCAGAAGTCTGTTTGTCCCACTCCCTCTCCCACATTAAAATAAGTAAACAAATCTTAAAACAAACAAACAAAAGACTGTGCTACTCAGGGCGCCTGAGTAGCTCAGCTAGTTGGCTCAGTCAGTTAAGTGGCCAACTGTTGATTCTGGCTTAGGTCATGATCTCAGGGTTGTGGAATCAAGCCCCTCCATGGGTTCCCCGCTCAGCCAGAAGTCTGTTTGCCCCTTTTTCTGTGCATTCTCTCTCTCTCCTGCTCTAAAATAATAAACAAAATCTTAAAAAAAAAAAAAAAAGGTAAAAAAATAAAGAAGACTGTGCTACTATATGATACTACAATAAGCTAAGCAGGATGGAGGACTCTAAGGTCTGAAGAAGCCTGAGAATTAAATTATTACCAGAATTAGGTTGTCCTCCATCACTTTCCTCTTGGTACTGAGGCACTGAGTCAAGGAGAGCTAGGAGTTGTCTCACCCCCTAGGCCCCAAGACAAAGCTTCAAAGTGGAAAGAAAATGAAACATGTCTATTAGTTTGCCTAGTTCCTGAACAAGGAAAGATCATAAGAGAAATTTTAAAATAAGGACACAAGAGACACTTAGCTATCTTGGCTTCGGTTGCTCTCATAGCACCCAAGATTCTTGTGGTAGATTGTGTCCTATGCTGCCTCTGACTGCAAAGGCTGCCACAGCATCTTCAGATGCCATTTGTTCTTTCTCTGCATCTTGTTCCAAACAGAAAGAATTCCACTCGCACTGCAACTCCCCTTGGACTCAATCAGGACGTTCCACTGGCTGCCTAATTTGTACTCCTCCAGTAGGTACTAAGTCCTTCCAGTTGTAGAAGCTGTGAATCAGAGCTGCTTATGGGATATAAGTCACTGAATATAGAGATCAGTTGCTTAAAGCAAGCTGAAGTTGGAAATGTAGATTTGGAAGTCATTATCATGTAGCAGAGATTTAAAACCATGGAACTGACCTAGTTTATAGTGAGAAATCACAGAATGCAGAAAGGTGCAGGATGGTGACAGAACCCTGGGAAACCCCAACATAAGGACTAGGAACAGACAGGAGGGGGTGGACGGGAACTTAAAAAAGAGGTCATGTTAGGGTTATGAAAAATGGAAATGTATGTCAAAGAAACCAAAAGAAACAAGATGGTTTCTTGGTCAAGAAGAATGAAATAGAAAACAGTAACAAAAAAAAAAAAAAAAAGAAAGAAAACAGTAACAAATACCAGAGAAAAGACAAGACTACAGCTGAAGCATGTTCATAAAAGTTGGTCACTTGAAGCTCAAGAGTTTCAGGGAAACATCAAAGTCTAATACAAGACTGTTTGGGTAAAGGGCAAAGAAAGATGAGATAGGAAAGGCAAACTTAGGGAGTAGCTATGAAAGAGATGAAAGTCAAAGTGGTTTTTAAAACAAACAAAACAAAACAGTCTATCAATTTACTTACAGGCTGAGAAGAAGGACTAGTAGCTAGAAAGAGGAGGAAAGAGGACATGGTCTTTGAGATGACCAGAAAAGGAGAGACTAGTCTTCTCTGAGACTGAAGCCTTCTATCAAACTCTTATCTGGTCATAAGAAACAAAGATGTTCAAGGACACAGAAAAAGGGATAAGTCTAAGGTCTTAAATTAACAGGGTGACATCTTGATGTGGGAACTCTAAGGCAAGGTCATTTCCTGATGATAAGGATAACAGAAGGTGGAAGGTATTAGGCATAAGAAGAGCGGCTAAGAAATTGAGCAAAGGGAGCTAGGTCACATAAAAGAAATGCAGAGAAGCCCCTGAGGTTCCCTGAGATTAGAAAATATGCCTGGTGGCTTAGTGGTGGAGCATTTGCCTTTGGCTCAGGTCATGATCCTGGGGTCCTAGGATCCAGTCCCGCATCAGGCTCCCTGAAGAGAGCCTGCTTCTTCCTCTACCTATGTCTCTGTCTCTCTGTGTCTCTCATGAGTAAATAAAATCTTAAGAAAATATTAATTTCCAGTGGCACTAATTCAACCACTGATTTCATTTTCCCTCACTAATTCATAAGCCCAGAAACAAAGAGAGTAGATGAACAGATAAAGAGTTTAGGATTAGTTATGGCATGAATAAGTCATGGGGATAACAGGTACAGCACAGGGGATATAATTAATGGTATTGTAATAGCAGTGTACAGTGACAGATGGTAATTACACTGTGGTGAGCAAGCATATCATACAGACTTGTCAAGAATCACTATGGTGTACACCTGAAATTAGTGTAACATTGTGTACCAACTACTTCAATTTAAAAAGTTTAGGATTTATATAGTAGATGTGAGGAGAGAAGAAGGTAAGCGATTTATGGAAGTTAAGTTGTCCCTCTTCACTGTAACAACTTCTTTTCAGTGACACATCTATAGCTGTTTTCACTTAGTATTTTATCATGGAAAGGCTCTGAATTCAAGCCTAACACTGAATCACACAATTTGAGAAAAGCATACAAATATATCAAATAATGTAGCCAAAGAAAAGAGAGGACAACATAACCCACCAGATCCTCATGAAACAATAGATATAAAAGATATAGATAAAAATATAGAAAATTTTCTTTTAAATGTCAAGATTCCAAGATGATAAATCAGAGTAAATCCATAAGGACAAAGCATTCACCAAATGTAAGCAGCATACCTGTTTTGATTCTGTAGGCTTTTTCTCTGGTGTTCGAATCTTATTAATTTCAGGTCCAGGATTATTTGTATCACTTTTACCTAAGAAAATATTTTAAAATTCTTATAAATTGTCTCCAATGGATGTTACATTTCCAGTGACTATCAATTATTAGACAGAAGCAGAATATTTTAAACATTTTTCACCCATTATATTGATTTATACTACTGCTTGGGTTTTGCTTTTTCTACAGTTTCAGAGTTGCAGTTTACCTGCAAGAAAGAAAATTATAATTAAAGCAAACCTCATTGTCAAAACAAAAGCTTAATAAAGGAATAACCTTACAACATGAAATAATTTCAAAGATAACTGCCCAATCTCCAGAATTTGTAGTTTGTTTTCTTAAACTAGATATACAAAAGGTACTAACATTCTTGCCTATTTATACATGCTCAGTGCTTGGACATTCACAAATGCAATTAAGCAAGAATCCAAATAACATGCCAATCCAATTTAACAAAGGAATCAAACTGATTAATGATATATATTTTTAAGATTTTATTTATTTATTTGACAGAGAGAGTGAGTGCACAAGCGAGTGGAGCAGCAGGCAGAGGGAGAGGGAGAAGCAGGCTCCCTGCTCAGCAAGGAGCCAGACACAGGAATTGATCCCAGACAGACACTTAACCAACTGAGCCACCTAGGCACCCCTGAATTAAAGATATTCTGAAAGGAACGTAGTTATGCTGCTTAAAAGTAATAGATGGGAAATTAAATATGAATGGATGATAAATAGTAAAGGAAGCAAAACTGAGGTTTAAAAAAAATCACAATTATAATTGAGTTAAATGATGCTATTTCACATATGTGAAAGGATTTTTATTTTTTAAGATTTATTTAATTTATTTATTTGAGAGGGAGGAAGAAAGGGAGAGGGAGGAGGAGAGGGAGAGACAAAACCTCAAGCAGGCTCTCAGCTGAGCACAGAGCCCAACATGGAGCTCAATCTCACGACCCTGAGGTCATGACCTGAGCTGAAATCAAGAGTTGAATGCATATACAACAATGGAGCCACTCAGGCACCCTATACATGTGAAAGGATTTCAATCTATAAGAATTAACTGCTACGTTTTTTTTAAGATTTTATTTATTTATTCATGACAGACATAGGGAGAAGCAGGCTCCCCATGGAGAACCTGATGCAGAACTCAATTCCAGGACCCCGAGATCAAAGGCAGACACGCGAGGATCCCTGGGTAGCTCAGCGGTTTAGCACCTGCCTTTGGCCCAGGGCATGATCCTGGAGTCCTGAGATCGAGTCCTGCATCAGGCTCCCCGCATGGAGCCTACTTCTCCCTCTGCCTGTGTCTCTACCTCTCTCTCTCTGTGTCTCTCATGAATAAATAAATAAAATCTTTCAAAAACAAAGGCAGACACTCAACCACTGAGCCACCCATATGTCCCTAAATCCTGGATATTTTAAATTCCTTGAAAAAAATCCAAGATTTGGGTTCTTATTTAAAAACACTCTTCTAGAGAGCACCTGGGCGGCTCAGTCAGTTAAACACCTGATTCTTGATATCAAGTTCAGAGTCTTGATCTCAGGGTCATGAGTTCAAGCCCTATATTATGTTCCACATTGGGCATAGAGTCTACTTCTAAATCAATCAATCAAACACTCTTTCAGGAAAGCCACTGGAACTTTGTAAGATGAATTTTCATGCCAGAATAGGCTTACTTCAAGAAATGAAACTACAATGTCTTAGATGAAAAATACACCGGATGGAACTAGCAGATTAGACATTGCAGAATAAAAACTTAGTGAACTAGAGGCACAGCAACAGAAACTACACAAAATGAAATACAAGAAGAAAAAGGAAATTAAAAAAAGAAAAGAAGTTAAAGTGCATCCATAAACTGTGGGGAAACTTTAATCAACCTAATATTTGGGTAGTAGGAATTCCTGAAGAGGAGGAGGTAAGATAAAAAACATCCTAAGAAATATAGGCCAAAGGTTTCTAAACTTGATGAAAACTATAAAGCCATAGATCCAAGAAGCTCAACAAAACTCCAAACACAAGAGGCATGAAGAAAACTACACCAGGGAATATCATAATCAATCTACTAAAACCAGTATAAAAAGAAACTCTTACAAGGAGTCAGAGGAAAAAAAAGTCACATTACATATAGAAAAATAAAGGTTGGATGACATCAGATTTCTCCTCTAAAACAATTCAAGCCAGAAACAGCAGAATAACATCAAAAGTACTGAAAGGTTAAAAACTGTAAACCAAGAATTCTATACCCTGCAAAAATATCTTTCAAAACTGAAAATGAAACAAAAATATTTTCAGGCATACACTACCAAAAGAATTCATCACCAACAGACTCACACTACAAGGAATGTTAAAAGAAGTCCTTTAGGCTGAAGGAAAATTGTATCAAACGAAAACATACAGAAGAAATAAACGTTACCAGAAATGCTACCTACATGGAGAGATACAAAAAAATTATTTTTCTCATTTAAACTCTTTAAAAAGATACTTGGCTGTTTAAACAAAAATAATTAACAATGTTTGGGCTTATAATATATGTAAAAGTAAAATGCAGGATAATAATATAAAAGTCAGGAGAGGAAAAACTGAAATATTATAAGGTTCTTTCCTGTACATGAAGTGGTAAAATATAAATAATAAAGTAGATTATGATAAATTAAAGATGTATATACTATCAACTCTAAAGCAAATACTAAAATAATAAAGAGTAATATAGCAAATAATCAAAAAGAAGGGATAAAATGGAATCATAAAAAATATTCGACTAATCCAAAAGAAAGGAGGAAAAAAGTCAAGGGAAAACAAAGAACAGATTAGACAAATTAAAAATAAATAGCAAGGGCAGCCCCAGTGTCACAGCGGTTTGGTGCCGCCTGCAGCTCAGGGCGTGATCCTGGAGACCCGGGATCGGGTCCCACGTCAGGCTCCCTGCATGGAGCCTGCTCCTCCCTCTGCCTCTCTCTCTCTAGCTGTGTCTCTATGAATAAATAAATAAAATCTTTAAAAAAAATAGATAGCAAGATGATAAAATCAAGCCTAACTATATAAACACATTAAGTATAGTCTAAACACCCCCAATTAAATGGCAGAGATTGTCACATTCAATTAAAAAAAAAAAATCAGGAGCCAACCATATGCCACCTGAAAGAAATGTACTGTACAAGTACCTGGGTGGCTCAGTTGGGTGAGCACCCAATTCTTGGTTTTGGCTCAGGTAATCATCTCAAGATCTCAGGATCATGGGATCAAACCCCACATAGGAAAAAAAAAAAAAAAAAAAAAAAAAAAAAACAAACCCCACATAGGGCTCCAGGCTCAGCAGGATGTCTGCTTGGGATTTTCTCTCTCCCTTTCTCTCTCTCTCTTTCCCCCTTAGCTGCTTCCCCCAACTACTCTCTTTCTGTCTCTCTAAAAAAATTAGTAAATCTTTTTTTAAACAATAATTAAAATAGGGCAGACCAGGTGGCTCAGCGGTTTAGTGCCACCTTCAGCCCAGGGTGTGATCCTGGAGACCTGGAATGGAGTCCCACGTCACACTCCCTGCATGGAGCCTGCTTCTCCCTCTACCTGTGTCTCTGCCTCTCTCTTTCTGTGTCTCACATGAATAAATAAATAAAATCTTTAAAAATAATAATAATTATTATTATTAAAATAAATACACTTTGGGCAGCCTGGGTGGCTTAGCAGTTTAGTGCCATCTTCAGCACAGGATGTGATCCCGGAGACCTGGGATAGAGTCCCATATCGGGCTCCCTGCATGGAGCCTGCCTCTCTCTCTCTCTCTCTCTCTCTCTGTCTCTCATGAATAAATAAAATCTTTTTAAAAAATAATATTAAAAAATAAAATAAATATACTTTGAAGATTTTATTTACTTATTTGTGAGAGATAGAAAGAGTACATATTGTGGGAGGGGCAGATGAAGAGGGAGAGAGAGAATCTCAAGCAGACTCTGCACTGAGCGCAGAACCTGACATGGGGCTCAATCCCATGACCATGAGATCATGACCTGAACCAAAGTAAAGAATCAGACGTTTAACGGACTGAGCTGTCAACAGGAGTCCCAAGAAATGCACTTTAAATGTCAAGACACAAAGAGATTAAAAGTAATGTCAAAAAAGAAAAAAAAAGGGAGGAGGGGGTCAAAAAAGATATCCCACACCATCACTAATCAAAGGAAAGCTAAAGTGATTACATTAGATATTAAGCAAAGTTAGATCTCAGAGCAAAGAAAATCACTCCAAAATCACAAGAGTTAATTAATAAAAAGCACATATGTTGTGCCTAAATGTTGATGCTCCTATTAACAGAGCTTCAAAATTAATCAAGCAAAATTTAAAGGAAAAATTGACAAATGCCAATTGTATTTGGAGATTTCATATTCTCCTCTTAATACATATTTTCTTTGAAAGTTGACAGAAAATCAGCAATATAGTATATGTGCACAATTCTATCAATCAACTTGACCTAAGTAACATTTATAGAGTACTCTATTCTTCTCAAGTGCACATGGAACATTTGTAAAGATACATCATATTCTGGGCCATAAAACAAGTCTCAATAAATTGTTTTTGAGCTGATTCTAAAATGTATGTGGAAATGCAAAGGACCTGGAATAGACAGTCTTGAAAAAGAAGAAAAACTCATAGTACCTGACGTCAAGACGTTTATAAAGCTACAGGAATGAAGACAGCACATTTGGTATACAAAGAAAGTGTGCAGGGGATCCCGTGGATGGCTCAGTGGTTTTAGCGCTTGCCTTGGGCCCAGGGCGTGATCCTGGAGACCCGGGATCGAGTCCCACATCAGACTCCCTGCATGGAGCCTGCTTCTCCCTCTGTCTGTGTCTCTGCCTCTCTCTTTCTGTATCTCATGAATAAATAAATAAAATCTTTTTTAAAAAAAACAAAGAAAGTGTGCATCAACAAAACAGGAGAGAGATTTCAAATATGTGGTCAATTGATTTTCAACAAAGGCACTAGTTGAGGATAGTGCTTTCAACAAATGGTGCTAGAACAAATATACACAAAAACAAAAATTTAAAAACGCTCATAATTCTTACCTTATGCCACATATAAAACTTAATTCAAAATGGACTTAATGTGAGAGCTAAAACTATGAAACTTCTAGGGAGAAAACACCAGATTTGTGATCTCGGATCAGACAAAAAAAAAATTGAGACACTATACCAAAAATGTGACATAAGCTCAGGGGGAAGTATGCTTGAGATTCTCTCCCTCTCCCTCTGTCCTTCCCCATGTACATGCATGTTCTCTTTCTCTCTCTCTCTCTCTCTCTCTCTCTCAAATAAACAAATAAAGTCTTTTTAAAAAAATCATACTGTTAAAAAAATCTTTACATGTTGATATAAGTAGGTGTGTCATCAATTTACGAACATGAGAATAGCAAAGCAGCTCACCATTTCGACTTGGCTCATGTTGCTCCTTCTCCTGATGCTGGTTTTGTGGCTGCCCTATGCTGACGGGTGGGTGGTGCCCAAGGCCATATGGTATGGGAGACCCCCGTCCGTGTGTCTGTAAGAGGTTCATATTGTAGGCCATTGCTGCCTGGTGTGTAAGGATCCGAGGATCGACTGCAAATCTGCCCTGGTACCCTGTCCATGGTACCTAGGTTATTACAAGAAATAAAATAATTGCATTAAGTCCATTTCAAAAGGCAAGCTGCTATAGTGCTGTTGATTAGGAAAAAGCAAACACACAGAGAGAGATGCTAATTTTATCAAAAATGAATAACTACAAAGTCAATGCTAATTGTAAACAATTGGGAAGAATTACTGCTACATCATAACTGGTCAAAAATTGGCTTCTTTTAAAAAAAAATTGGTTTCCTGAATCTTCAGTGTGTAGGGAAAATTGATCATTTTTCAGTTATGGAGGAAACTGAGGACTTAAAATTGATAATTATTCCTTAATGCATTAAATCATTTTGTAATCTTGAATCATTTCCCTTCAATATGAATGTACACATCACAGATTGTAAGAAAATTATCTTTTAAATTGTAACTGCATAGTTACATAGTTTAATAGGCTAAATGAGAGAACAGGGGAAAAAATTAAGAAAGAATTTCATCTAAGGAATCTCAACACAAAATATACATATTCCAACTTTACATGAATAACCTAATCATTTCATGTCCATTTATTGTGAGTAAAATTCCAATAGGCCATGAGTTTAGTTAATGCATTTGATTAATCCAACTCTTCCTTTAAACCACAAAAACAGAACATTTCTTTAGATGTATCTAAACATATAATCTCTGCATACTAACATAAAAGGATAAATACAATGACATCTGAGCTACTGGCCCTATCTTACTGTAATATAACTGTTAAATACAGACTCTTAAAAAACTCTTATATAATAAAAGCCTCTTTGACCTAGTAAAGTGAAATATAAATCCTAAGGGACTTACTATTTAAAGCAAATGATGTATAATATTGCCAGGCTGTCTGGAAAGAAATAAGTCAGCTAAAATTGAAAGTCTATGGGGAGTGGGCATGAATTACATATTTCTTACTGACAGTTACTCTCACTGGCTGCTGTAATTATAAACTATCATGATCAATATGGCAGAGAAAGGTTTACAGCTAGGCATTTTTCCATTTGAGGGTTGGGGGGTGCAGGTGTCTAAAATCTTCGACAATAATCACCTCTGCCTGAAATTATAATACTTGCCTTCAATAAAACAAGTATTTTATAGGGTAAAATTCCTGAATTTGGAAATATTAGTATATCAGCAAATTAACAAAATTAACAAAATTTGAAGAATCTTAGAGGAGTAAAAATGGGTTTTACACAAGATGGAAGCTCTCTAAACACTTATTGTCTTAGAAAGGATTTAATAATGTTTTTAAGTACCTGTAAGATTTCATAAGGAGTGAAATTTCTCAGATAAATTCAGATCCAGAGAGCTTGACTAATCTAAGCTTCTTTGCCTCCTTCAAAAAACTATATTTCTTAAGAGCTAGTGAATTATGTAAGGATAAAAAAGTAAAAGATAAAATAAAAGCATCACTTTACAAGAGACCAGTTTACTAGCTCTGTTAAACCTTCAGCTCACTTTTCCCCAGTAAAAATATTTTAAAAGAGGGCAGCCCCAGTGGCTTAGCGGTTTAGTGCCATCTTTCAGCCCAAGGTGTGATGCTGGAGACCGGGGATGGAGTCCCACATCGGGCTCCCTGCATGGAGCCTGCTTCTCTACCCCTCTCTCTCTCTCTCTCTGTATCTCTCATGAATAAATAAATAAAATCTAAAAAAAAAAAAAAAATTTAAAAGAATACAAAAGTTTCTCAATCAAAACACCCAATTTATAGATTTCTTCATAACCACTGACAATGCAGTAACAAATTATAAGCAACAATTTGTATTTCTCTTGTCACTTCAAAATCCGAAGGTTAAAGAAAGAGATGCTCTAAAGAAGCTTACAGGCATTGAAAAATTAAAATAGAAGGTAGAACACTATTTGGGATAGTTACTAATTTAGTGAAGCCTATTTTATTTTATTCAATAGAAAGGATCTCAAATGTTCACTTACAGGTAAAGGCACCGACATAACTACATTCCCTCCATAGACAGCAGGTACGTAAAGAATACTTGTCCCAGTGTGAGGATCTATTCTTTGAACAGGGCTTGGAGATTTCCCCAAATTTGGGTGAGGTCCAAGAGGGGGTGGAGGAGTATATGCTCTAATAGGATTGCCAATAAGTACAGAAGGATTGGGTTGAACTGAAAAATAAACAGAGAGAACACACTCAGTAGCTGAACACATTCCCCTAGACAAGAATAATTTAAATCACCAACAGCAAAATACATTCCCAAGTTTCCCATAAGGTATCTTATAATAAAAGAATTACCAATATGGAAGAATAAAGCATATTTTTAAAAACATAACCACTTTACAATGTTCCCTAAAATTAGCTTGTGGTTACAAAGTATTCCTTTTGTAAACTAGTAAAATTGTAAATGTCTTCCAAGGAGCTAGAGGTGTGTCTTTCAAAAGAGAAAACCACACACTCAGTAAACATTCTTCTAAGACTCAGAAAATATATATAATCCTTCAAAATAAGGTTTTGGCTTACAATTTTAATATAGCCACAGAAAAAATAAAGGTTAACCAATTATTATTTTAAAAGCACATTTCTGTAATAATTTAAACCATTTAAATAAACTTCATCTTGAAATTTCAATTACCTAACATTTATAGGATATAAATATGTTCCAAAAACTTCTGTTGCATAGGCTTATATGTTTTTCCTCAAAACTTCTAGATATAAATCACCTATTTTCAGAAACGGTGTAACAAAGCATTCACAAAACCAGATGTATTGAATAAAAGAATTAATAAGGGAGTTCCAAAGTGTGTGTGTGTGTGTGTGTGTGTGTGTGTGTGTGTGTGTGCCTCTCCTGATGTTCCTCTTTCTAGTAATGAAGTTTGATGACAAATCTCTCAAATGATAAAAGTTATCACAGGATTAATTTTCCACTTACCAATTCCATCATTCTGGAAATGATCATTCTGGGTATGATGGAGGCTTTTCCCCTTCACAGAAAAAAATTATAAGAATTTAAACACATTTAATATTAGGAGAACAATAACCATTTTCCTAATCCTATGCAAATTAAATACATACAGCAACAATTAAAATCGAAAGACTGTGAATCTATAATTAATAACTATTAGACTGCTTTGACCCAACTTTCTTTTAAACTATCAAGTTATGGTGGTAGGCCTCTAGTTTTCTCAGCTTCAAATTAAGAGTATCTAAAATTCTTTAAATGAATTTTTAAATAAAAAGAAATAAACAATCAATGTGACTGAAACCTAAATTCTATTCCTTGTAGCTTCTCTACCAATTTTCTTTTCATTAAATGATGAAAAGAAAAGTTGTTTTTTGAGGGAAAAACAATAGTCTTCAACTCCTGAGGATGAGAACCTTAAAATAACCCTGTGAACATAAATATGGTTTGGGACTAATGGTATTTTGAGCATAATTCATGGCACCTTCAAGTGTAAAATTTACTAAAGGAACAGGAAAAAACACTGACTGTCACAATCTGCTTAAAATAATGTACAAATGTTCTAGAGAGCAATTTGGCAATATTACCAGAAGCATCAAAAATGTACATACACTTTAACCCAATAATTGCACTTCCAGGAATTTATCCAAATGAAATAAGATTGGATTTGGGCCCAATGTTCATCACAGCATTGTTTATACATGTTAAATGCCCATGAACTGAAGATTTATTAAATAAACAATGCTAGATTCATATACCATTAAATGGGATAACTAGGGAAGAAATAATATTTGAAGAGACAATGGTTATGAATTCCTGGATTTTAAAAAATGTCTTTCTCGTTCTATTGGCTAAATGTAATACACAAAGCCATGATACAACACAAGTAGCACGTTATACAACTTACACTTAGACACACACAAATCTGTTACTTGGACATAACATCTGAAAACTAAAGGCAGGGATGGGGGATAACATCTATAGCAGGAAGAAAAATTTATTCTTGACCAAAGCAAAAGTACAGTAATGTTTCACTTATCTCCCTGTCAGCAATGTTAATTATTCAGGTCAGCACTAAATATCAAAGGCGTCCAGTCAGGTAGGTTAGTTATGAGCAGAGAAGGGCAACTAAGCTCCAACTCTTAGAACAGTCAGAAAAAAAAACAATGAATCACAGTTGTCCATTAACCAGAAGAGAATATATTCCCAGTGAATGGCACTAGCTATTAAAAAACCACACTTCTGAGGAACAGAGAAACGGAAAGAAACACAGGGCGGAAGAAAGAAGAAACCATGAAAAGGTGAACATGGCAGGCAGCAGAGATGGCAGAAATAGGGGGGGAAGATCAGAAGAATCAGAAGAGATATCAAGAGCAGCCAGAGCCATACAATGACAGAAGCAAAGAGATAAGATTGTTCCAAAAGGGTATCAAACCATTTAGATTTCTTAGCCCCTAATGAACCAACAACCAGGGGTAATCGTGCAGCATGCAGAGAAAACAGTGATATAGTCAAGAGTGTGATATGAAGAACAGCCTCCCAGAGATACCCACACTCTCATTCCTGGAATCCATTGCTATATCGTGTTTTGTGGCAAAAGGGACTGCAGATATAATCAAGTGGTAGATTTAAAATAAGGAGATTATCCTAGGTTATCTGGGTGGACCCATTCTAACATGAGCCCTAAAAGCAGAAAAGTTTTCCCAGCTGGAGTCAGACAGATGGGGCAGGAGAGGAAGTCAGAGACTCCAAGGGAGAGAACAATGTAATATGTTGTTGGTGGCTCTGAGACCTAAGGGCCAAATGCAGGAATGGGACAGAATCCTCCAGAAGCTAAGAACACTCCAGCAGGCAAGGAAACAAGGACCTCAGTCCTGCAATCACAATGAACTGAATTCTGCATGGACTGAGAAGCAGATTCTTCCCAGAGCCTCCAGATAAGAGGTCAGTCTGCCAACATTTTGATCCTGCCCTTCTGAGACCCAAAAGTGAGACCAACCAAGGCGACATGGACATGTGACCAAGAGAAATGTGAGATAATACATTTGTGCTGTTTAAGTCACTAAGTTTGTGCTAATTTGTTGCGGCAACAATAGGAAACCAATACAAAGAGTAACCACAGTCTGGATAGTCCTATACTATAAAGCTGGAAGCAGCCCAGACAATTTACATCAACACTCTGAGTTGTGGGACATGCTAAATGAAAAAGCAACCTGGGACCTATCATGTAAAAAGATATGCACCTAAAAAAAAAGAAAAAAAAAAAGATATGCACCTCTATAAGTATAATTCAGCACTCTGTACAGTTCAGGGCAGGAAAGCTTTCTTCGGATGCTTCAACTCAGCACGTAGCTGTAGGGTAGTAAGTGTACTTGGTCCATATAAAATCATATGGTAATTGGTAGCTTATAAACAAAATAATGTAGCAATAGGCTAGCACTGTGTGTAAAAATCATTCCACAATGAGAATTCCAAAAGTCTGCTAATAGACCTCAGAAAGTATGTGTACCTTTGGTAGAATGCCAGGATTTTTATAAGCAAATGTAGCTCATGTCACATATCTTGTAAGGACTTTTTACTCCACCATTTGTTTATTCAAATATTTATTTTTTTCACATTGTTTTCCATTTACTCACTTAATAAATGTTAATGAGGCCTACCACATATCCACCCCTTGCTGGGCAGGTTTCTGAAGTACACAAACTGACATGTTTTCTAATGTCTAGGACAGTGAGACACAACACAAGCAGCTGATGATGAAAACAGATGATGAAAATAACTCACAGCTACAATCTATAAAATAATGCTATAGTTTTTTCAGATAATCCATTTCTGAATATTATCTTTGCTCTGACCAGTTTTTAGAGTATGTACAAATGAATCTGTTCTATTTTGGCAAGCTTCCAAATGTTGCTCCTAGTAAATGCCCTAGGAGAAAGCAGAATGAAGACAGGCAAATTGCTTTTCTCCATGCTAATTCTGCAGGGACCCATGAAACAGGAGCTTGGCAATAAATGATGCCTGCAAAGAGTGAGGCAATAAAGGGCCAGCTCAGACCACCAGCTCCTGGACCCCCTAATATTCTGTACCTTCACTAACACCACCACAGATCCAACCTCTTAGAATAAAGTTATGTGACTGCTAAACAGCTCAGGGGATGTTCTGTTGCCAAACATAGGCCTGTGCAAACAGGTCCTGGAGCATTTTTAACTATTGGCCAGTCTTCTAAAGATTTCATCTACATGAAATCAGGTTGGGATTTAAATTGTAGTCTAACATTAACAATACTAATTTTTAATATTTCTTATGCACAGAATTGTGTTAAAAGTTAAACATTAAGGAAAACTTAAGGGAAATTATATGGTTTAGTATCACATTTTCAGAAGTAACTTCCTTTTCTAGCAATGAAGTATATCCTCCTTCATCAAAAGACTCTAGCACATGAAATAAAGTATCTGGGATTTGTTTCAAAAATTTCCAGTGTGTTTATCTGGTGGGGGGAAAGGAGGTGTCTGTAGATGAGACAAGATTACATTGATAATTAATAAACCTAGATGACAGGGGGATGCCCAAGTGGCTCAGCTGGTTAAGCATCCAACTCTTGGTTTTTGGCTCAGGTCATGATCTCAGGATTCTGGGCTCTCTGCTAAGCAGGTAATCTGCTTGTCGCTCTGACTCTCCCACTCCATTGGTGCACGTGCGTGCACCGTGTGTGTGCACGCTCTCTCTCTTAAATAAATAAAATCTTAAAAAAAACAAAAACAAAAATCTAGATGACAGGGTATTCATTAGATGCATATATTTGAACTTCCTACAATAGAAAGTTAAATAAACAAGACTCCAGTACAAATTCAAACCTCAAAACAATTTAATGGAAGTAAAATAAAATACTGGGGAGAGAAAAGCAATGAAGTGATAAAAATAACCTCTTGCTCATTATACATCAGTTATTTAAAATTATTGATTATTCTCATACTTGCTATAAATAATCAATAACTTTAAATAGCCAGGTGTATAATCTGACGAACCACTGTATTAGTGACACAGAAACAACAGACAATATCTGTCGCACCAGAGAAGAATATTTTCTAAAAAGTCAAAAAACAAAACTGGGGCAAACAAAAACAAAAACAAAACTGGGGCAATGGCGGTTTTGGCCTTTAATTACACAATCCTCTCATTAAAAAAGAAAAGCCACCAATGACAGAGAGAGAAGAGGAGGGTGGGAGGGAGAGAGAGAAATGCCACGCTACACTCTACTGGATGTATCATAACCATTATTCACTATCAGATACTTATTGAGCACCCACTACGTGCAAACAGTGGGGCAAGGCAGTGGGGACCATAAAAAGTATATAGAACAGGATTTTTGTCTTTAGGGAGAACTTTCTATGGTTTTAGAAAAGCAAGTGGATTGAACATTTATTACTTCACCTTTAAAATGAAAACAAAAAGCAAACTGCAGGATCTTGGTTAGGGTCAGTCCACATTTGGTATCATGGCTTGAATCTAGCTGCACCTATAGTACATAAATTGATGCTTACATTCTCAGGTCAGTAAAAAGAGCTTACTCTATTGTAGTTAGGAATATGCAAAGGGTATAATGATTTTACAACATTTTAATTAAAAAAACAATTTTTAATTTAAAAAACAGTAAAATATAAATATTTCTACCTGGGTTCCCTACTCCCCACACACCCTAAACTTCTTGCTGGTCCTTGTAGAGCCTATTCTCTCACACCTCTAGCCTGTTGTATAAGCTCTATCTGAAGCTTCATTCATTCATCTAAAAAATACTTTTAAGCACCTACAATGAGCCAGATGTTGTTCTAGGCACAGAGACTAGAGCAGTAAACAATACAGACAAACATCTCTGCCCTAATGGAGCTCATATTCTAGTTTCTGAAATGTCTCCTCATATCCTCCCATCTACTCTGTGGACTCCTAAACAAGATTTCTGTGGTGGAAACTGCCTTGAATCTACCTACTTCCTCTGACCATCACCTTCAACACTTGTGGCAAAAGCGGGGCAGGTGTGTGTGTGTGTGTGTGTGTGTGTGTGTGTGTGCGCGCGCGCGCACGCTAATTTGCTTGCCTATGTTTCTCTAGCACCTACCCATAGCAGCTAGCACATAGAAGAAACTTAACTATTTAATAAATAAGTTGATTATCAATTTAAAGCATTCCTACACATTTGATCCACTTTTATTAAACTAATAATACACAACAGTATATTAACACAGAAGTAATTCTCTTCTCAGCTTAATACCTATTTAGCTGAAAGATTTTCAAGATATTAAGCCATTAATTATTGTTTACACATTAGGTTTTACATTTTTAAAATGAAGTCCCAAACTGACATATTCTTTTACTTCATTCATGTCAATAAATTTAATACCATGCTGATGACTATAAATAGACCAAAACAAGCAGAACAAATACTAAACATGCCATTCTCATAACTCTCTTTTCTAGATGGTAAGTGCAAGCATATTTTTTTCAGGCACTGTAGCAAATAAACCAGCTGTCTCTGCCCAAAATAACTATGGTTCAAAAGCAGACATGGCCCTGACTGACCCACCTCCACGCCTTCTGATGAGACTACTTCTTATACAACAAATATAGGTCAACTCAATTAAAGTAATCTTCAAGAAGTCAACCAAATTTTCTCACTGTGTCAAATACCACTTGAAATTAACTGTTCATCAACACATGATTGGAACTGCTTTCTACAAACACTATTGTATATTATTCCTTATAATAATATACTCTAAGGGCATGCTTTTAATAAGTGTGATAGTCTTTTCAACTGCTTTGTTTTATCCACATCTTGTTAAAACAAAGTCTACCAGTAGAGGGGACTGGGAGGTATCATACAAAGGACACCAGAAGCAATCAGGTACTTGAAAACTTTTTGAGGATGATTATGACATTGAGCATAGCTACACACCACACTGTATTCTCACTTACATGTGCAAACTAGCAAGTTCCTTGCTGAAACTGCTTGCCGCCAAATGTAACCTTCATTTCCAATATTTAAAGTAACTTGCAGCCCAATGAACCATGGACCCTTCTGTGCTGTTCTCTCCCTCTACCCTCTTCGATTCCATCAGCAGACTTTACCTTGGGGGGTGACTGCTGAAGTTTGTTGGTATTTCCTGAATGCTGCAGTCTTAGAGCCCGGGGGATAAATTCAGGTGCCAGTGGATTCAACACATATGTCTTCTTGAGTTCTAAAGCCTCTAGCTGAGCTTTGATCTGTTCAAAAGTGATTCCGTGTAGGCTATTATTGTCATGACACAGGGCAATAAATCGCTCCCAAAATTTCCTACAGAAAAGATTTAGAAGATCAGTTTACAATTTCAGTGGATAAGATCACAGAAATGAACATAAGCAACTATAGATAATTTCAAATTCACTCTTCCCACCCCAAATGCTCAGATGAAACATTTATACATGATTCAGGTATAATCTTTCCACCAGATCACAAGACTCCATAGTTTGATTCTGAAACTATAGTTATGTCTAATATTGTAGAAAATACAAACTATGTTCTCAATTAATTTGGGCTAATCAATACAAGTAATGTGGTCAATGCTCATCTAGAATTATAGTTTTGTTATCCACATAGTAAGTAAGGATTTCAAAACTGATGCTAGCTTATTTTACAGATGATTTTTATTTCTAGACATATATATATATATATAATACACACACACACACACACACACACATACATAAAACAGACTAATTTGAATTATAGGGCCAAATTAGTCTGGTGCTGGATGACTAAGAAAAGCCAACTCAGGACATAAATCTCAGCCACAAAGTAGATAATCCTCATGGAAGATGCTTTTTTTTAAGATTTTATTTTTTTGACAGAGAGAAAGAGAGAGCACAAGCAGGGGGAAGGGCAGGCAGAGGGAGAGGGAGAAGCAGGTTCCCTGTAGAGCAGGGAGCCCAAAGTGGGGTTCAATCCCAGGACCTTTGAGCTGAAGGCAAACTCTTAAATCAACTGAGTCACCCATGTATCCTCCTCATAGAAGATTCTTAAGAAATAACTATCTTTTTCTCTTACTTAACAGATGCCTGTCATAAGCACAACTTATTAACTAAGAGAGTTAAATTAATTATGAAAAATACAGGAAATTGGAATGCCAATTTTAATGTTGATTATTTCCTAATCACATTAATAAATACTAAAGGAGAAAAATACATTCAAAACTTTGTTGCAGTTGCTGCTATTTTCCTTCAGTTTTAAAAACTGATCTCCAAAAAAATAAAAATAAAAAATAAAAATAATAAAAATAAAAACTGATCTCCAAATATTAAAAATATTAAATATATATTACAAAAGAACATAATTTTAATTTAAATGACTATTATAAATATATAGGCCTATCTTTAATATGAGATTCAAATAATGTTTTATTATGGTATAAAAAAATGTATGATATGATTTCTTCCCACATTGGTATCCTTGTGTCCAGGTAGACAAGAAGTAATCAAGATAGCTTCAAGAAGCATAAATGAAAAGGTTTATATTATAGAAGTTAGTATATGAATGGGAATTGGGTTATGAATATATTCATAAAACTTTGCAGGGTTTAATTTTGAACTGTTTCTCTTACATATGCCTTTCCTACTTTTTTAAAGTTTAAGAAATATGTCCAAAAAAAATTCAGGCTTATATGTCAACAACAGGAAGAGTGAAAGTATTATAAAATATTAAATATGTATTTCTCACAATAAGATACAACAGTCTTTCAGCTACAGGAAGTATGCATTGCTAAGAAATGTCCACTAAAAGCTACCCTTTATTTTTATTAAGAACCCTTCTGGGGGTGCCTGGATGGTTCAGTTGGTTAAGAGTCAGACTCTTGGGTTTCACCTAATTCTTGGTTTTGGCTCAGGTCATGATCTCAGGGTTATGAGATGGAGCCCCATGACAATCTCCACACTCAGTGCAGAGACTGCTTGTCCCTCTCCCTCCCCATCTGCCTCTTCCTGCTGCCCCTCTCCCCCCCACCCCCCCCACCACACACACACCCTCTCAAATAAATAAAATCCTTTTAAAGAAAAAATAACCCTTCTGAAGGAATCAAGGCTTTTTGCCTTTTTTTTTTTTTTTTTATGATAAGCACACAGTGAGAGAGAGAGAGAGGCAGAGACACAGGCAGAGGGAGAAGCAGGCTCCATGCACCGGGAGCCTGACGTGGGATTCGATCCTGGGTCTCCAGGATCGCGCCCTGGGCCAAAGGCAGGCGCCAAACCGCTGCGCCACCCAGGGATCCCGGAATCAAGGCTTTTTAAATCACAGTCTGATAGTTAAAGAATTATCTTTAATATAGCACTCAAGAGCTGAAATCCATAAACTTTCCCATACTTTTGATTTAAAAAGCCACAATATTCAACTGAATATTCAATGTGAATATTTACCAACATGATTCCGCGTGCTATATTTAAATGTAGTTTCTTTGGTCTGATAAAGTATTAATTTCATAAAATAGCATTTCATATTTGGGTTGAAATTCAAGACACACCAAAACACAGAGAGAATGGACTGGCTTTTATTCTCAGCTTCTAATACCGATTTTTATAGCATATTTTCATTTCCAGCTTATGTGGCCAAGATGCTAGAACTTGTTCTATGTTCAAGCTGCTTTTTTGACTCGAAGCTCTATTCCTATGCCACCCTCACTGACCTCAACTGCACTGAGCAAGAGCTGAACTAACACAGGGTTCAGAAGAACCTTCAAACAACCCCCAGTTCAGGAGAAGCCAGTGGCTCAGTGACAGTCTTTGTCTACAAGATCCCAAGAATTTCAAAGCAGCAGACTTAGAGCTGAAAGGACACCATTTCAGAACAATAAACACAATAAGTTAAACTAGTTCTGAAAGCTCCATTTTAAATCTCACTTATCCTCTGACCGGCCCACTGGTATGGTGAGGTGGTCAAGTATGTGGATTCAGAACTACACACTCTGGGGTTTTCGTAGGGGCTCTGACATTCAGGAGCTGTGTAACTTCAAGCAATTCAATAACTTAATCTCTTTGTAGCTCAATTTCCTCATGTGTAAAATAAGGCACCAATAGTATTCATATTATTTTCTCACTTTTAAACTTTCAGAGAAATATATTTTTCCCTTCAAAAATTCTTAAAAATCCTCCTTTTCTCTCTTCATAATGGCTCTTTCAGAGATTATTCATACACACAGCCCTTGAACTCCTCAATACTTTAATAAAATATTATCTATGGCATTATGAGGCATTTCTGAACACATAACTGAAAGATTACTTGAGAATGAAGATAATCCTTCATTTCTATGATTATTTATAGGCGAGACCAATTCTCAGGCCCCTCCCTAAATTTTTCATATATTATTGATAATAACAACTTGGGCTAGAAAACCCAAGTGTGTTTCTACATACTATAATTACAAGCATTTCAAAGAACATAACCTTACTTTTAATCACTGCATGAACAAAGTTTGGTTTTGTTTCTATGCTAACCTGGCTTCTAGGATCATTGATAAAACAATGAAAGATCACTTGGTATGTTTAAGTTAGAGAGTGAGTATCTATTCGTGCATTTATATATATATCACTACATATATATGAAATATGATTACATCTCACTGAGCAAATGGCATCTATTAAGAAATTCAGTTCACAGAAAGACCTCCTCCAAACACTGATTTAGAGAAATGTTATGACTCCTCTCTGGCTCTCCCCATTCAGTGTAGATTTATACAAACACATTCATCACTTTCTGGGAAAGGCAGAGTAACCCAGAGAGAAGAGCTTAGGTTTTAAAGTCAATGTGACATCTGTTTCAGTGAACCATTCAATAGGTATATGACCGTGGGCAGTAATTTAAACTCTTTGAATCAGGCAGCCCATTTAAAATGCAAATAAAATTCCCACATTGCAGGGTTGTTGGGATGACTGAATAAGGCTAAGTGTGCAAAGCACTTAACGAAGCACCTGGCAAGAGAAAACTGTCAGTAAACATCAGCTACTATATTAATATTTGTTGGTTTGGTAAGCTGGAGAGAGAGAAGTTCACTACATTCACATCAGGTTAATAGATAAATTCTGTTTAAAAATACAAAAAAGATTATATAATAGTTGCCTTCTAAACTGGTATACTATACACAGTAATTATTCCTTGAAATTTTAATTAATATTTAGAAATATCATATTAGTTTTTCATAAATATTGAATAGGACATGGTGGGGGGATGATTAACTCAAACTACAAAGAATTCATTCCTCTGTTATTATAGTACCTAAGAATCATATATGACCTCCCAAGTTTACTTGTATTATGAGATTAAATTAATTTCTAATAAAATTAGAAAGATTATAGTACAAATATCCATACACTTCAACTATTAGCTCTCAGAGCCATTATTAAACTGTCCAAATAACACAGATAATCAGCAATCCAAATTAGCTATTAAGTTATATTTTTTCTCCCTACACAATATATTTAACCTCTCTGAAAATATTTTGCCTAGCTTATAAATTAACTTGCAGCTCTTAATACACTCCAGCTTAGTAGCAAGAAATAAGTAACCAGTAGACCTGGCTTCGAGTTAAAAATTAGCCCCAGATAATTCTGACAGCATGGCCTCAGAAAGAATTATTCACCTATTTGCTCTAAGAAAATAGCAATTTATGTCAGAGAAGCGGTGAAAAACGCTGATCTCTTGGAATTCATCGCATAATACAACTATACAGAAAGGGATAATGGTTTAAAAAAAATATTCATATTGATAAATGTTTGGAGTCACTTACAAAAAAAAAAAGAGTCCAAAACAAGTTTGGCTCAAGGCTACTGTTATACAATCTGTTTATTCCTCCACAGTTTCTAATTTGTTTTTTTTTCCCCTAGTTTTTAATATGTTGTTCTATTTTATATGTGTTTTAATCTATTAAATTCTAATCAAACTGTATATATTTTTCAAATGACAAATATGAACAAAAATGGTAAAATATCACAGCAATAGTCTAACCAAATATGCTTTCAATGAATTATAAAGTATCTAAAGTAAAATTCTCAGGAGAGAAGCCAAATTATTAGATCTAGTTTTACTCATTTGGAACATGGAATTAATATATTCTCTTTCTCAACTTTTTGTCATTAGTGGCTAAAGATGAACAGAAATCTCCCTTGTAAGTATGAAATTATACACATCTTGGGGCACCTGGGTGGCTCAGTCAGTTAAGCATCTGCCTTCAGCTCAGGTCATGATCTCAGGGTCCTGGGATTCAGCCCCGCATCAGGCTCCCGTTCAGTGGTGTCTGTTTCTCCCTCTGCCACCCCCCCCCCCAAATAATTAATAAAATCCTTTTTTAAAAAAGATATTTTACAATAGGACTGTTCAGCTATGCATAAATAAGTCATGGTGCATTTAAGTTTTGTGGGGTTTTTCTTTTAAATAAAAAGATTGTTTTTATAACATAACCATAAATTTAAAATATTTGATTCCTTTGTTAATGGTTTTCCCCTTACAAAGTATATTAACTTCTCTTGGAGTCTTAAATTCTAATACATACAGATTATTATTATTAAACATCCCAGTTGTCTCCCTTCCCATAGAATTTTTTTTTCTGCTGAAACAGGAAAACAGACAATAAAATACTGCCCTATCTATATTGCAATAAAAAATTTGGTTTAAAAAGGCCACTTCCTAACAGCTCTGTCTACTTTAATTCTAACATATCAAAAAGAAATAATTATTCAAGGCATATTCAGGACTCTCTACATCACTTATTACTATCTGAATTCACTTTGACAGGTCCTAGAATATTTCCACAACTTTAAGTAATCCCTAGTGTATTTCTTTTTCGTAAAAGAGTATAGATTATAAATTTCTGTTCAATTGTTTTTTTTTTTTGCTAATGATAACATAATTTTCAACACTACAAAGAACAAGTCTTATATTACTGGCTAATAGCTAAAATTTAACAATTAAAACTCTGATTAAGAGGTATAACTCGTAAGTGTGTAATTTCTTATTTTGATATTTTATCAACATTTTAGTAGAAATAGCTCCTTATGACTATAATCTACTAGCAACACGATCCAAAGATAAGTATAACTACTCCTAACCTCCTTAATTTTAAGATCTTCTGGATTAACCAAACATGAAGAATCACTTACACTGAGAAGCCCTGAGAGAAAATAAGTAGAGAAGGAAATTCACCAAAAACAAGCTAAAACAATAATGAAAGGGGGAAAAAAAATGAAAGATTATCAATGTAAAATTCAGTTTCCATCAAAAATACACATGTACACAAAACCACCTGAGGACCCTTGCACATGTGGTTCCCTCTTTCTGGAGCACTTTTCCCCCAGATATCAGCATAGCTCACTACCCTCACTTCAAAGTCAGCTTCTCAGTGAGGGATGCTCTGACCATGCTACATAAATCACAAAATAGCCTACCATACCCCCATCACTCCTAATTCCCCTTAATGTTCTATTTCTCTTTCACTGAACTTACCATGTATAAGACTATAGGGTATTCTTATTTTATTTATTCTCAATCTTCCTCTGTAAATATAAAACCCACAAAGGCAGAGATTTTATTCATTTTTGTTCACTTATGTATTTAGTGGCTAGAAAAGTGCTTAGAACATAGTGGACACGCAGGAAATATCTGTTAAGTCATGGCTAAATGAATGAATACATAATTATGAATATAATGAATAGATCCAGAGCAATATATTTTTGTATTCCTACTGGATATAAGGTAAAATTGAACCCAATTTTAATTAGCCAACAGGTCATACAAAATAAGTATATACATAAGGATGCAAATCATTCTACATTTTCCCCCTTTAATGTCTTAATCAGTAACACACAATTACCTGCATCTTCCAATAGAGCACAGAGCAATGGGATCACCCACCACAGCAACCAGGGATTGTGCTCTTGTGATGGCAGTGTTTAGAAGTTTATAGTTCGATAAAAAACCATAATCTAAATCCTCTGTAGAATCTTCCAGCAGTTGCTCTTTCTTTTTAATTGGTGTCTGTTTATGTTTACAAGTATGCCTTGTACGTACTGTACTAAGAAATAGAACTCTGAATTGTTTTCCTATTAAAAAAAAAAAACAAATAAAAGACTTAAGATTGTTATTTTGAACCACTCACATAATAAAAGCATTTCAGTTTTAAATGTTATTGCTAAGTAATGGGTGTCAGTGAGGATGTGGAGAAACTGAAACTCTTGTGTCCTGCAGGTGGAAATATAAAATGGTATGTTAAACACTATGGAAAAGTAGTATGGCAGCTCCTAAAACAATCACACATAAAACTAATACACAGAATTACCACAGCATCCAGCAATTCCACTTCCGAGCATCTACCCAAAAGAACTGAAAGAAGGATCTCAAACAGATACTAATATACTCATGTTTATAACAGCATTAGTCGCAGAGGCAAAAGGTAGAAGTAACCCAAGTGTCCATCAATAGATGAATGTAAACAAAATGTGGTATATACATACCATGGAATATCACTCAGCCTTAAAAAGGAAGGGCATTCTGACACACGCTACAACGTGAATGAACCCTGATACCATTAGGCAAAATAAGGGAGTCACAAAAGGACAAATACCATTGGACCACACTTCATAAGGTCCCTAGAGTAGTCAAATCCATAGGCAGAAAGTAGAATGGTGGTTGCTAGGGGCTGCAGGGAGGAGGGAAGTGGAACAAGGACTTATAATTTAATGGGTACAGAGTTTCTGGAAATGGACAATGGTGATGGTTGCACAATGTGAAAGTACTTAATGCCAATGACCTGTGGCATTTTATGTATTTTTGAACTGGAGAGATACTTTCAGAATGAACACATAAAAACGCTAAAAATAATTTTATTAAAATTCTTAAAATATTATTGCTGGAACCAGCCTTAGTGATTGTCTCGTCTAAGGTCCTGCTCAATACAAGGACCCTTCTTTGAAGCAGTCATCTAACCTTTCACTAACAAAGGTAGACACAACTGATTCCATAGGGAAGGCTGAGATTCTAGTTTGCACATTTTTTTAATGCTCTTTATTATAGTAACACATCTATTCACTCATTCTATGACAAATCTACAAATTTCTGAATACAGTTTTAGTATCAATCTTTCATCTTCTCTCCCTAGGCCAAACAACCCAGGTTCTTTCAATCATTTCTTACTTCCATGTGGCAGTTTTTAGACAATTATCTATCCTAGGTCTCCTTTGGGTGTTTCCTACCTTACTGGTAATATTCCTTCTAACTGCAAGCCGAAATATCCACTCTCACCACTACTATTTAACATAGTACTGGAAGTCTTGGCCTCAGTAACCTGACAACAAAAAGAAATAAAAGGCATCCAAATCGGCAAGAATGAGCCCAAACTTTCACTATTTGCAGACAACATGATATTCTATGTACAAAACTCAAAAGATTCCACCAAAATATTGCCAGAATACATGAATTCAGCAATGTCACAGGATATAAAATTAAAATCAAAGTGCAGAAATCTGTTGCATTTCTATACACCAAAATGAAGCAGCAGAAAAAGAAATAAAAATCGACACCATTTGCAATTGCAACAAAAACCATAAGATATCTAGGAATAAACCTAACTAAAGAGGTAAAAGATCTGTACTCTGAAAACTACAGAGCACTTATGAAAGAAACTGAAGAGAACACAAAGAAATGGGAAAAAATTCCATGCTCATGGACTAGAAGAACAAACACTGTTAAGATGTCTATACTACCCAAAACAATCTACACATTTAATGCAATCCCTATCAAAATACTACCAACATTTTTCACAGAGCTAGAACAAACAACCCTAAAATCTATAGGGAACCACAAAAGACCTCAAATAGCCAAAGCAATTCTGAAAAAGAAAAAACTGGAGGCATCACAATTCCAGATTTCAAGCTATATTACAAAGTGGTAGTCATCAAGACAGTATGGTGCTAGCACAAAAACAGACACAGATCAACGGAACGGAATAGAAAAGGCAGAAATGGACCCAAAACTTTATGGTCAACTAATCTTTGACAAAGCAGGAAAGAATATCCAATGGAAAAAAGAGTCTCTTCAACAAATGGTGTTGGGAAAACTGGACAGCAACATGTAGAAGAGTAAAACTAGACTACTTTCTTCCACCAGATGCAAAAATAAATTCAAAATGGGTGAAAGACCTAAATGTGAGACAAGAAGTCATCAAAATTCTAGAGGAGAACATAGGCTGCAACCTCTTTCATCTTGGCTGTAGCAACTTCTTACTAGACATGTCACCAAGGAAAGGGAAACAAAAAACAAAAATGCACCAATGGAGCTTAATCAAGATAAACAGCTTCTGCACAGCAGAGGAAAACAACAAAATTAATAGGCAACCTATAGAATGGGAAAAGATATTTGAAAATGACATACTGGATACAAGGTTAATATCCAAAATCTATAAAGAACTTATCAAACTCGACACCCAAAAAACAAATAATCCTGTTAAGAAATGGGCAGAAGACATTAATAGATGCTTTTCTAAAGAAGACACATGAAAAGATGCTCAACATCACTCATTGGGGAAATACAAACAAAAACCATGATGATGGGGCATCTGGGTCGCTCAGCCAGTTAAGTGTTCTACCCTTGGTTTTAGCTAAGGTCATGATCACAGGGTCATGGGATCAAGCCCCACATTGGGCTCTGTGCTCAGCATGGAGTCTGCTTGAGATTCTCTCCTTTTCCCTCTCCTTCCCCCTCTGTCCCTCTTCCCCACTTGCACATACATATTCTCTAAAATAATTAAAAAAAAAAAAAAAAAAAAAAAGAAACAGCAAGAAAAAGAGAATCAAAACTAGGGACACCTAGGTGGCTCAGCAGTTGAGCATCTGCCTTTGGTTCAGGGTATTATCCTGGAGTCCCAGGATCAAACCCCACACTGGGCTCCCTGCAAGGAGCCTGCTTCTCCCTCTGTCTTTGTCTCTGCCTCTCTCTCTCTGTGTCTCTCATGAATAAATAAATAAAATCTTAAAAAAAAAAAAAATCAAAACCATGATGAGATACTTCCTCGCATCTGTCAGAATGGCTAAAATTAACAACACAAGAAACAACAGGTATTGGCAAGGATGAAGAGAAAGGGGAACCCTCTTGAACTGCTGGTAGGAATACAAACTGATGCAGCCACTCTGGAGAACAGAATGGAGATTCCTTAAAAAAAAAAAAAAAAAAAAACTACCCAATGATCTAGCAATTGCACTACTAGGTATTTACCCAAAGAAATACAAAAATACAGATTTGAAGGGGGTACATGCATCCCGATGTTTATAGCAACATTATCAACAACAGTCAAACTATGAAGAGAGCCCAAATGCCCATCAAACTGAGGAGTGGATAAAGAAGATGTGGTATACATAAACATGGATGGAGAGAGAGAGAGAGAGAGAGAGAGAGAGAGAAATATTATTCCTCCATGTCATTTGGAATGACATGGATATAAAAGTAGAATATATTATGCTAAGTGAAATTAAGCCAATCACAGAAAGACAAATATCATATGACTTCACTCAAGTGTGGAATTTAAGAAACAAAACAGGTGAACACGTGGGAAGGGAAGACAGAAAGGAAAGAGAGAGAAACAAATCATAAGAGACTCTTAATGACAGAGAACAAAACTGAGGGTTGATGGCAGGAGGTGGATGGGGGATGGTCTAGATGGGTGATGGGGACTAAGGAGGGCACTTGTGATGAGCACTGGGTGTTGTATGTAAATGATGAATCACCCATTTTTACTCCTGAAACCAATATTAAACTATATTTAACTAACTAAAATTTAAATAAAAATTGAAACAAATGCCCAAATTCTGTGGAATCTGGACAACACATGGTATATTGGAGCTATTTTCTCCCCATTATCTAGAAATTATATTATTCTTACTATGTATATTCCCATGAAACCTAAAAATATAATTGTACTAAACTTTTCCACCACTCACATGATAGTGTTGCTTCATATATTTAAAAACACGAACTCGGGGCACCTGGGTGGCCCAGTCAGTTAAGCATCTGACTTCTGTTCAGGTCATGAGCTCAGGGTCCTGGAATCAAGCCCTGTGTAGGTCTCCACAATTAGCAGGAAGTCTGTTTGTCCTTCTCCCTCTCCCTCTGCCCTACCCTCCCCCTCAATAACCAAGATTTTTTTTTTAATTATAAAAAATAAAAATAAAAGCACAAACTCAAATCAACTAATTACATAAAGGCAATTTAAATGAGCTCCTGGTAACTATCCACTTAGGAAAGTCTATAGGTAAAAAACAATCTGTGCCTTTAAAAATGCATTTAAACAGAATATACTTGATGGGTACAAGTTTTTAAAAATCTTTATGAACAAACTGGTCTTCAGATGTAGTATACTGACAGTAGGTGTTGTATACTAGTATGATTTATAACTAATGCACGCAGATGTAGTGTGTGGCATTCACACAAATCGTCACTGAAAAATTCCATTTGTTCCTACTTCTTTTATTTGAATATAAAAATTTAATAAACATGTAAATGAGCCTGATCTGTAATTGCCAAATTTGACATTAAAGAACTTGGTATGAAATGAATACACAATTGCTTGTCCAGAAAAAAGATCTTGAGAATTAAAAATCAAATGTGCACACACTTAAGATGTAAGCATCTAAATAACTTAATTCAATTAATACTTACCTTGAACATTTAGCACCCTTTCTACATTAACATCAGATAATCTCTTTTTTCGAAGTTCAGCACGTATCCTAAACACTTGATCAGCATATGGAGTCACCACACCAATACTGCCATCATCCAACTTCCCCCATGCTACTGGCCACTTCCTTCTCAACTCTTCTACTCGTTCCACCACTTCGAATACCTTTAAACAAACATACATATGCATATTAAAGATATGCAAGTGTTTGGAGAAAAGAAATGGTAACTGAAACAGATGTATAAAGGATGCCATTTTAGCAAATGTCATTTAAAAACTACCTCTAAATACGAGTAATGCTTTGCAGATATGAACACAGTGAGAAAAATTTTATGTACATTTTAAACTGTAAAATTCTACCTAAGTGAAATGCACCTAGTGAAAAGATGAATATCAGAGACAATGTAAATGGGCGATTGGCCCTTACCCTTCATCCAGCATCCATTCTTTTTTTTTTTTTTTTTAAGTTTTTATTTATTTATTCATGAAAGACACACAGAGAGAGAGGCAGAGACACAGGCAGAGGGAGAAGCAGGCTCCATGCAGGGAACCTGACGTGGGACTCGATCCCGGGACTCCAAGATCACACCCTGGGCCGAAGACAGGCGCTAAACTGCTGAGCCACTGTCCATTCTTAAATGCAGACAGTTTTAATTTCCTATGTAGGGAAGAGGCCAGGAATAGGGCCATGAAACAGGCAACCCTATCTAGGAAATAAGGGAAGCAAATCCCCACATTCCCCCTCTAAGTCCATTCACTCCAGATAAGGCCAGTGAAATAAACAGCCAACTAAAAAGATTACTAGACTCAGTGCCACCATTAAGTCTCAGCAGTACAAGATCTAGCATTATCACCTTCCGCCACTGACACAACTAAGCAAAACTGCCAACAGCTAACACCAAACCACAGCTAGGACTAAGACAAATGTGGATTGGAGACACTTTCACAATTCACTGCCTTCTAGTAGTACAAGACATTTCATTAACCTTGCAAAAAAGTAATACCTATTTTACCCAACTCAATTTATTCAATCTATTTTAATACAATGAACTGATCAAAATTTCAGTGCTTGGCACAGTGGGGGACACAATGATTAATAAAACATGTTCCTTGACTGCTAAGAGATTGCGGTATATTCAGAAAACAGATTCCATAAATATATGGAAATGGCAAGCTCAATAGAGGGTCAGGAAAGACTATGGGGGCATAGAGAAGAAAGTTATCTTTCTTTTTTTTTTTTTTAAGATTTCATTTATTTATCTGAGAGAGAGAGCGAGAGAGAGAGCACGCACACAGGCAGGGAGAAGAGCAGGGGGAAGAGGAAGGAGGGGGAAAGAATTTCAAGCAGACTATGCATGGAGCCTGATGCAGGGTTGGGCCTCACAACCCTGAGATCAATCCTTGAGCCAAAACGAAGAGTCAGTTGCTCAATCAACTGAACCACCCAGGTGCCCTAAGAAGAAAGTTTTTTAAATGGCATTTTAAAAACATTATTTAATATTTGTTGATAATACCTACTTAAATTTACAACATTAAATATACTTAATAAATTTGAAAGTATTTTTATTCCTTTCAAGACCTTGAGAATAATTGGCTAGGATACAGTTCTCACTGCTAGATACAAACTCAGTGAATGAGGGAGGTAGGTATATTGTTACAATAATTTGAGTAAACTGGACTGAACACCTGGCACTGTCACTATAAGGAAGAAGAAAAGAGAACCTGAGTCTACTGCAATAAGGAATAAGAAAAACCTATCTTCACCCATTTGGTTAAATATGGGGGTAGATGAAAGTTGGGGAGACAACTCTACTGGCCACCCCAACCAAACACACACACAGAGTTCCCACCACTAAGTTATACAGAACCATTTCCCCACTTCACCTCTCTATGAGGGGATGCATAAAACTAGTCAAAATACACAGACTTGTGATGGTGATATGAGGAGCTTGGGAAAACTTCTCTCCCAGACAGACATCTATTAAGCTGGTCAAAATTAGCAGACAATCATTCAAAGTCTCTGGAGATTAAAAAAAAAAAAAAAAAACAAAGTCTCTGGAGATTGATCTGACTTTAATAGAAACTGAGAAGCATTTACTCAACAAAGTCAACAGAAACTCAGTAAGGAGAGACCAGAGCATTCAAGCTAGGGACTGTACCCATCCCCCCCAGCTCTTCAGAAAGGCTCTATAGCAGCTGAGGGGCAGCTCTCATTTCCCCCAGTTCCCTGCAATGAAAGTTATTCCAGGTGGTTTTGGCAGCTGGTAGGCATCAGATCCCATTTTCCACAGCTCCATGCTGCAGAAGGCTTATATTGAACAGTTAAAAGCAGTTGATTCTCTTTTACTGCCTTCTAACTATAGACCTCTCATCAATTTTTCAAAGGAAAGATGAATTACTATTACATAATAAGACCCATTTCTTTGTAAATAAAATGAGTAAAGCATGGGACTCAAGTGAAGAAAGGGAAATGGAGAACACAGATCAAGAACTATCCTATAATGACCAACCAAGCACAGCTCCCTAATCTGGGGGCCTCCTGAAGTCCAGAACTCCACTCCCTTGTGACAGCCAGAACCTAACCCTAGAGTCTCTGGCCTGCTGGCCCTTAAAGACTTCACCAGTTTTTAGTGTACAGCCTGATCTGACCATATAACCCACATTCTCTCTAAACTTAAAAAGTCAGAAACTAGAAGAGAACCATACTAGTTATAGCACATAATGGCTTAGCAACACTGTCATCTGGGCCTATGTAATCTCTCTGGAGCACAGGGTTCTGGAATTTTAGTCTTAATCATCTAAAATGATAACTCATTTGAATATGTACTATGAAATATAATCATGGTCTTTTAGTTGACTAACAATAATAATTATATGAAAATCATATTGGCTTTTCTTTTAAACAATGTCATGTATTTCATATTTTGTCTTAAGAAATGTAAATCAAATGTAATCAAAATGTAAATCAAAGTTTTTGTTTCCCATAGGAAATTCTTCTTAATAAATCAATGTTATACAAAGAATAAACTTTACATGCTATTTTCATGTAAGTGACACACAATAAGACATCAACCCAAACTGTAAATAAACAGTCAACAAGAACAGACCATGTAACTGAAAATGTCAACAATCTGCAAAAGAACTAAGGTACCTCTGCATTGTTATAAAAAGCTGTGCTATTTTTTTCTTGTACATCTTCCCCTCGTGCTGTAAAGAAAGTTAGTGGGTAGAAATCCTTGTGTGCTGGTTGTTTTCCACTTGCCATCAGTTTGCCCTCATAGAAGAGCTCAGAGGTGTAACTACAAAAAAAGACCAAATAAATAAATAGACAGCAATTCATCATTAAAATTAACTTCGCCTATAAGGAAAAAAAAAATTAGTCAATTCTAATAATGCTGCTTTATGTCCATGATTAATTTTAATTCAAACATCTAAACACCTATGAGGGCAAGATTTTCCCCAAAATTAACCACAGCAATAACAACAGAGTACGCTCCTGGTATACCACTGCCTAATGAGTTAATCTGGTCAGGTATGAAGCCAGAATGTAGAGAAAAAAAAAAAAGAAATGACAATAGTTTAATACCAGATAAGAATCTTGCTCTATGAGGAAACTATTCCAAGCTATTTTCTTGGTTAACACATATTTTTATTTATATGGGTCATTTACTTACACATGCAAACACAAAGATATATAGACCCTGAAACGCACACAACTGAAAACCATTCAAGTCTTCCAACTGCAAAAAGAACACTTTTTACTGATGAAAATACTAAGTACTTGATTGCAGCAAATTACTAGCAACAATAAAGAGAATCACATTTTGAGACTGACAGAAGCAATACTTAAATCCAAATTTATTTTTATATCTACCTTATCATTTACATAGAAATCTAAAAATGGTTCTAACATAATCAATATTATTAAATTATACTAAACTTTAAAAAAAACTGTAGGTTTTTGGTGGGGTAGTGACTGGAAAGGAGCACAAAGGGGCTTTCCAGAGTGCTGCTAATGTTTCTTAATCTGGATGCCAGTTGCATGGGTAGTTTCAGTTTGGGACTATTCACTGAGCTGTCACTTATGATATTTTTACTTTTATAGATGCATACCACAGTTAATAGAAACCTTTAAAAACTTTATGAGTAAGTTTCATGGTTTTTTCCTTCCTTTTTTGATTCCTCCCTTCCTTCCTTCCTTCCTTTAAAAACAGATTCCTTATATAACACAGCCAGACATAAAAGCAAACTACTACATGTTGTCAATATAACTGTTTATTACATCATGCAGTTTTACATATGCTTACATATTTAGTCACAGAAAAACATCATAACTGATAGAACCTAAAGTTTTAGTTTCCAGGATTGCCCTATTTTGTGAAAAATTACAGCTGACTTTTGAGGTACTCTTTGACAGCAATAAAATTTAACATAATTTGCAACGCCAGGGACACCCTACAATTGGGCAGGGAATAGTCTATCCCTCATAACAATGCCATTTGAGTTCCCTCCCCCAGACACAGGAAGTGTGATACAGAAGGAGCACCTCACACCTACTTGATGATAGCTTCATGGGAGCGGTAGTTCTCACATAGGAGAATTCTACATGGAAACTCAGCAGGGTAATGCTCATAGAGTCGATCAAGTAATGAAACATGAAGGTTTCTCTCCCTGGCAAACTCGCTGTAAACAAAAGGACTGAGCTGTAACAGACAAACATACAGAAAAAATTTAACTAAATATGCAAGTACCACTTTTTTAACTTACTTATTTAAAAATCCACTACACTGAAACCTCTATGTACTAAATCTCAACATGCTGAATGCTGGAATAAGCAGAATCAAAAATACTTTCTCAGAACAATTTTACTACTGTAAAGAACTAGGCTACAATTTCTAACTTTTTGTTTCAATATATTGACAGTAGCATAGAGTTTCTACACATAGGCTAACAAAGGGCTCCTCTAATACAAATAAATAGTTATTACTTCAGTAACTTCAGGGATGCAATCCATTGCATTACTAGGAGAGTCAATCAGTTATTTCACTAAAACTGATCAAATATTTAAAAGGGTGAGCTGGAAGGATAAATAGCCATGACTTAAAAACTTATTTTTAATAATCAGTAAAATAATGCTTTTTATCTCATAAAGTATAAGGAGCCATTCTTGATCATACCTTTGACCACTAAAGAACGAAATTAAACCACTTTTGGCAAAGAAACAAAAGCAGAATTTCTTCCTCCACATTCAACTCTTTCCTAGATGTTGTCACAGTTACAATACTATATAGGTTCAATCTTGATTACAGCAAAAGAGAGAACTTCAAACTGCAACTTTGTAAAACAAAGATTAATAGAAAAACTCTATTTCTCTTTCTTTACATAGGTATTAAAATACAGAAAATCAGACACATTCTTTGAGATGTGGGCTATTATTCTGAATTAAGTATACTTTGTTTCCTATGATGGAAAAGAGTCAACTCTTCATGAAAATATATTAGGGATAAGAATTTGGGGAACTATAGGAAGGATAAGTTAAATTTATTTAATAAAGAAAAGTAAAAAATATTCACACTGTAGAATGCTAAACTTCAAATTGAAAACATGAATATTATAATACTGATAGATTCTTCATTCCACTCTCTATCCAAAGAAGGGAAAATATAGTGGGATAGTAATTTTCCTTCAGAGAAAGTAATATTTTTTTTTTTTAGTAATTTTCCTTCAGAGAAAGTAATATTTTTCACTATTTGTGCAGAAATATTGAACTGTAATATATGACACAATTTCATAGAGGTTTTAGGACACAGAATATTAAACACCAAGATATAATTAGTAGTTCCTTCAATATGGTGACTCAGAGGGCACATACCTGCATGTGGTCACCAGCCAAGACAATCCGAGTGTTTTTAGTTGCTAATGCTAGAGGCATAATTGTTTCACACTCCATGGCCTGGGCAGCTTCATCTAATAGAATGTGTGTAAAAAACCCTACAAAGTACAGTATAAACACAGTAAAGCATCTCACAGCAGCAATAAAGGCAGAAGTACTTCTTTCCTTTTCTTAAGGAAAGCATTCAGTGTGCTAATTTCAGAATTGTGAGTACTTGTGATGCCAATCTTCAATTTAGAAAACTGTCAATTTAAATCATTATTTAAAGAACAGAGATGAAAAGAAATAACTATTTTTCCCAATAATAGACACGAAATGGCATCTGGTGCTAAGGGCCCCAAAATGAACAGTTGACTGAGTATATATAAAAATGATTTAAAGTACAAGATAATAAATAGATAGATGATAGATAGCAACTTTTCAAGCAAAAAGAAGGGCTGGCAACTAAACCCTGATAGTCCATTCACTATTCATGTGGTGAAATATTGAAAATAAAACAGTGGTAGTTTATAAGTAACTTTAGCTTTACCATGCCTATTAAACATTAAAATAAAAAAAAATCACACCTAAAATCTAATATAAGGGAGAAAGTTATAATCCAACCTTGACTGAAACAAAGGGGGTACTGATTAGCAGAATCACTAAATTGATTATTCAGGGGTGTGTGTGTATGTGTGTGTATTTGTATTTGTATAAATTCATTCTAAAATACTACCCTGGCTAAAACAAAACAAAACAAAACACCAGTGTACAAAAAATGACAGATAAATATCAACCATCTGTAGTAGGAGGCATCCCATGTCTTGATTGCTACTGCCACTCACACTGGGGCACAGGATTCTGTGTACAGAAGGGAGGAGAAAGTCCTTTTGCCCCTAAGAGGGGAAGAGAGGCAAAAATCTCAGTCTCAATGTAGAGAAGGAAAAAGTTCTCCTTTACTGCCAAAACACCGAGGCAGGAAGAAGGAGTCCTTCTTTTTACTAGCATACCAAAGAAACAAAATAGTTTCTGAACAGAATGACAAAGTTATAAAACTCCCTGGATTAATTAGCCTCCTGTGAGGAGGGCCCAAGAACCAAACCTCTTTTTCTATCCCTATTCCTATGAATATCAGCAAGTTCCAAACCATCTACTTATGCAACTTTCTAAACCAATCTGTTTTTAGGTTAGGAACATTTTAAATCTTACTGACTGGCTGTAATATCCACCATCATCATCCATTCATACAAATGGCTGTGACTGATATTGTACATATCAATAAGTGTTGTCTATTTCCTGACAGTGGCCTAAATATGATAGAGGCTTTTGCATTTTTCTCCCTGTTAAGGAGAGACTTTGTTCTTTTTGTTCTACAAAGCTAATTACTTGAAAACTAGTGTTTTCATTAGATAACATTTTAATTAAATAGAGCGAGGCTTGAATCAGGAATTGGATATATCATGAAACTGTTAAAGCTATTGCTTAAGCTAGTAAAGGTAACTCGAATTAATCAAACTGATTTAGCCTGAGACTTGGTTCTCTTATCGGCAAAATAAACCTCCTTCCACAGGACTGATACGGGAATTAAATGAAATCAAGTACAAAACACCACCCAGAGCAAAGTACATAGGCAACTTCTATGTATTCTATATTTTTTGCTCTTCAAAGCCATTCTTTTATGTTCTCACAAAACTTTACTGTTTAGGAGGTTTGGGCATTTTACCTAAGTGGCAAATAGGCAGAGTATAACCATGAAGTAATCAGACTGATTGTTAAATAAACATACCAAAATTTACATTTCAAATAAGTGTTGTTCCTTCAAAGAAGTCAGTTGGGAGGAAATAGAACCCACTCCAATGATGCAGTCACTGTTCAAAACATTTCTGAAACTCTGCTTTTATAACTGGCCTCACCAGCCAGCTATGAACTGCATGCACAAGAAAATAAGTCTCATTACATGAGAGGCACATCTATCTCTCTCTCTCTTTTTTTTTTTTTTTTACCCCTAATGGTACTGCTCAGTTGGATCACCTACCTTATTTACCAGACATGTCTCAGAAAGATTTTGAAGTTTTTCTAAAATTAAATCTACCCTCAAAAAAGAAAGTTTGGTCACCATTCATTCATTCAAAATAAACAGAGGTTTATCAAGGGCCTCCAGGTGTCTATACCCTGGGCCAGGTGCCAAGAATTCAAGGTGAAGAGAACAGTATCTACCTTCCAGGGACTTGAATGTTCAAAAGAATCTGTCACTGGTTCTGAAAGCAATTCCAAAAGGAGAGAGCAAAAAAGTGTTGAGCAATGTCAACTATTATAATACAGCAGTAATAAATGCTCTTCCAAAGCAAATATCTTAAAGTGGTACCACTTTTTGATGGTTAAGTTCTGCTATTCTTATCAGAATTACCTGTCACTTTATATCTGTACTTCATACGATATTAGTTTGATTTTTACAAATTCCTACACTTAAATAATCTTAATAATAGGTCTAAAAAACCTATTATGATTGCTGTCTCTACACTGTATAACACAAAAGTACTTTAAAACAAAAACCTGAGAAAATTGTAAAACAAACAAAAAGACCAAAACTATCCAAATTTGAATTTTCACCTGACCAAGAGTAAGTAAATACCCTCAGATCAGGGAACAAATAGAATAGTGGTCACTCAAATGTCTAAACTAGGGGCGGACTTTTTTCTTTCTTTTTTTTCTTTTTTTTTGGTAAAGGGCCAAACAGTATATATTTTAGGTTGTGTTGGCCATACAATCTCTGTTGCATTTACTCAACTCAGCTGCTGTGGCACAAAGGCACCCATACATAATAAATAGGTAAATAAATGGGCATGGCTATGTTCCATCCAATAAAACTTTATTTACAAAAACAGACAACAGGCCAGAATTGGCCCACAGGTTATAGTTTGCCAACCCCTGATCTAAACCGAATGCAGAAGCCCTATGCATTCAGAGACACCCTATCTGTGTCTTGAGTCAGCATACCAGGTTCAAGGTCCAACTGACAGAGGTACTGGGAAGTATTCAATGTAACAACAACCACTCGGTGTTTAAGAATATCTTCTTTCTGTGGCATCTGAAAGGTGGAATGTGCGCTTGAGATCAAACAGTACTGATGCACAACTGGGTGGACAGTCTTTACCCAGCGATTTCTGAAATATACCCTATAAAAGAAGATAATATTTCCTATTTATATTAACATGTTACCAATATAATAAAAAAACTGACAGTATTATTTAAGACTACCATATCCAGAAATTAACAAATAAATCTGGTAATCATTAACACTCTACGAATTAGAATTTAACATACAACTGTGACTATGCCCTACCAAAAAAGGATTCAAACAGAAAGCATATGCACCATCATAAAATATCTCATTATTTTTAAGTGTTCATAAACACACTGTGTTCACACAAACAGCTCACACAAAGAGTTCATAAGCACTATAGTTTTTTTCAAGTTCAAAACATTCCCATTTGGGAATTACTTTTTTCCTAGAATATTCTTACAAAAATATACTTAATTCATATTGTAATTATCTGTGCTAATAAAAATAGTGAATTGCACATCCACAATAGAAACTTCAATGTTATCTGTATTTCACTTCAGAATATATTTTTATACTCGTATCTAAATAGACCTCTAAAGGAGATTTATTTAAAGGAAATTATCTGAAGGAAATTTAAAAATAAAGTTAAATTTTAGACAACCAGAAAAATCTTAAACAAGAGCATCTCCTCCACTAACTGCAAAAGAAAAATATTAATAGGCCTCATGCAACAGACTACTAAAATGGTATAAAAACAACTCATCCATCCATCCACCCACCCATCTCTAACCCACTGGCATATAACAAATATCTACTGGGTGTCTACTATGCTGCAGCACAAAGGCAAATCACATGATTTCTAGGCTTTCATAAAGGCTTTGATTTACTCTAATTTTAATGGAAAGCCATCAGAGTTCTGACAGGGCAGTCACATGATCTGAATTATGTTGTTAAAGGACCACTCTGTTTCTCTGACAGAATATATAGTTTAGGGAGGTAGGAAAGGGCTGGACAGTGGTATGCTGGTAAATGTTGAACAATCAGCTTGGAAGAAAGGGGTGGAGCTGATCTGTAGTGTCTGCTGACTACTGTGTAATAAAATCTACTACCATGGCCAATTTCAAGCCACCAACATGATGCTAATGAACACAAACTTGGGAAGCCATGTACATGATTATGCCTCACAGCTACTATAAGCTTGGCTGCGACACATGACTGACTGGAACAGAGGCAGGGGCAGAGAATAGAAGCAGGGAGACAAGTTAGGAGGCTGCTGTAAGGCTCTGAACAAGAAAAACTAACAGCCTGGACCAGGATGGTAACAATAAAGATGTGAAGGTAGCTGGATCCGCTATATATTTTGAGAGTAATGCTGACGGGATTTACCGGTGAATCAGATTTAAGAAAAAGGATGATTCTTTACCTTTCAAACTAGATGAATGACAATGGTATTTACAAAGATGGTGAGAGTGAGGAACAGATCTGAAGTGGGGGCTGAGAATTCAACTGTGGACAAATTGAGCAGCAGACATCCAAGGGGGGATATTCAATAAGCAGGGGTATATGTAAATCTGAAGTTCAGGAGAAAGTCTGAGACAAGAAGTATACAAATGGGATAGTATTTAAGCCTTGGGACTAGAAGAAACTAGTTGGAAGAGTGACTGATGACTCCCCCAACTTTCAGAGGCAGGCAAAAGGAGAGGGAAACAGTAAAGATAATTGGCAAGAAGCAGTTAAAGAAGTAGAAGAGGGGATCCCTGGGTGGCGCAGCGGTTTAGCGCCTGCCTTTGGCCCAAGGCACGATCCTGGAGACCCGGGATCAAATCCCACGTCGGGCTCCCGGTGCATGGAGCCTGCTTCTCCATCTGCCTGTGTCTCTGCCTCTCTCTCTCTCTCTCTGTGACTATCATAAATTTAAAAAAAAAAAAAAAAGTAGAAGAGAACTTCGGAGAGCGTAGGGTCCAATCAAGGGATAGACGTCTACATTATTAAATCTTTGGGATATTCTCTAGGCCCATCACAGTGCTTGACTTATTAGCAGCATATAGGTTCATGGTGGTTCCCTGCCTGCAATACTCTCTTCCCTCAGCTTCTGTGACTCAGCTTCTCCTTGCCTTCTGTCTTCCTCTCTAGGTTAGGGCTTCCCACACATTTCTCTTCTCAGGCTCTGTTCTTTTCCTGACCATCTAAACCAGACCCGTGGCTTCAATCACTACCAATACTCTAGCAATTCACATTTTTCTCCTCCAGCCAAGACCTCATCTCTGAGCTCCAGGATGCATATCCAACTTTTTATTTAACATTTGTCTCCTTTAGGATATTTCAAAGGCAGCTCAAATGTAATATGTGCAAAACCTAACCTTATGATATTCTAAAATGTGTTTTCACCTTCATCAAACTGGTTACTGCTTTTAAGCAAAGCAAAAATAACAGTAATAATAAATACACCTAAATATAAATTAGAAGAGAAAAATTAAGAAATATATTTTAAAACATTATTCTGAGAGGAAGGACAGTAACCTTAGTAAAACTAACCAATATCACTTCTAAAGATGTAAATATGGGGGCACCTGGGTGGCTCACTAAGTTAAGCATCTGCCTTCAGCTGGGGTCATGATCCCGGGGTTCTGGGGTCCAGGTCCACATCTGGCTCTCTGCTCAGCAGGGAGTCAGCTTTTCCCTCTCTCTCTGCCCTCCCCCCTGCTCATGCTCTCTTCCTCTCTCACAAATAAATAAATCTTTTTTTTTAATATATAAATAATAAAATATGTAAAATTATTAAACAACATGTTTTAGGTCTTTTTTTGTTGTTGTTTTGTTTTAGGTCTTTTTTTTTTTTAATTTTTTTTTATTTATTTATGATAGTCACAGAGAGAGAAAGAGAGGCAGAGACACAGGCAGAGGGAGAAGCAGGCTCCATGCACCGGGAGCCCGATGTGGGATTCGATCCCGGGTCTCCGGAATCGCGCCCTTGGCCAAAGGCAGGCGCTAAACCGCTGCGCCACCCAGGGATCCCTGTTTTAGGTCTTAATAAAAAATGTTTAATTAGGGCAGCCTGGGTGGCTCAGCAGTTTAGCGCCACCTTCAGCCCAGGCCGTGATCCTGGGGACCCGGGATTGAGTCCCACGTCAGGCTCCCCACATGGAGCCTGCTTCTCCCTCTGCCTGTGTCTGGTCTCTCTCTCTCTGTCTCTCATGAATAAATGAAACCTTAAAAAAAAAAAAAAGTTTAATTAGACAAGCAAAGCAGAATTTACTTAAGTAAATGAAAAATCTCATTTTACCAATTACCTGAAGAAAATCATTTACAAATTATGATTCCATTAACTAAAATATGTGCATTTAAACATAGAAATTACTAGAAACTAAACTCTAAAATGTTAGTAGTATTTATCTCTGTGTGCTGAGAGTATAGATAATTTTTACTTTCTTCTTGTTCTTTTCTATATTTTCCATACTTTCCTACATGAACATTTAATTGTAAAGCTGGAAAAAAGGTTTTGCAAATTATTTATCAATACTAATACCAAGCACCACTTCTCCCTCAAAGAAAAAATAAAAATTGAAATTCGGGATCCCTGGGTGGTGCAGCGGTTTTGTGCCTGCCTTTGGCCCAGGGCGCCATCCTGGAGACCCAGGATCGAATCCCAGGTCAGGCTCCCGGTGCATGGAGCCTGCTTCTCCCTCTGCCTATGTCTCTGCCTCTCTCACTCTCTCTCTCTCTGTATGACTATCATAAATAAAATTAAAATAAATAAATAAAAAATAAAAATTGAAATTCTAAAAGTCTCACTACTGACCTTTTTTTGCAATTACCTTGGAAAGTCACCTCAAGTTGAAGCTAGTAAGACAAAGTTTAATCATTAAGCCTATATTCCTTAAAAGTGTTGACTTCAAAAAGACTTAAATACTTTCTTGGTACTTTCACTTTGTGCAACATTTAAGGTACACACTGTCTATAAGGCTATTCAAAACACAAGCAACACTTTTCAAAACTGGAGAACAGTGAGTGATAAGTGACACCTTCAAGCTCACAGTATGAAATGTGACACCAATTAAGTAATTTACATATTTCTAGGAAGAAACCATCCACAGATTTTAATATGAATTATGACTGTTAAAGTAGCAGATTATCTGGTATTACATAATTTTAATTCACTGAAATTTTATTCATGTATTGAATTCATATATAATAACCCCTCAAAATATTATTACTTAAGATACTACAGAATCAGAAATATCCCAGAATATAATCTATTACTTTGAAAATCTATAGAAAACAACAAATATATTCTATTTGCCCAGAAAGCAATAAATATATACTCTCTCCATAGATAATTATAAAGTAGTAAGTCAGCCAGAACCAGTTACCAATCTTCAGAACTATACACAGAAACTGTGTCTTCCTCTCTGGCCCAACATTTTTTTTTAAGATTTTATTTATTTGAAAGAGAGTGCACGCATGACTGGGGGGAAGGGCAGAGGGAGAGGTAGAAAACAGACTCCCCGCTGAGCAGGAAGCTCGATGTGGGGACTCAATCCCATGAGCAGAAGGCATACACTTAACCGACTGAGCCACCAGGTGCCCTTCTATACCTTGAAGTCTACTAATTCTAATGAAATAAGAAGTAAAAACCAAAACAAAATGTAATCTAAAATGGTTCCTAAAACCTCCAATCCTGGCATTTTAAACTCAACTCCTGGAAGCAATAGAATTTTATACATTTCAACCATAAGTGTACATATTTAAACATATTTACTGTATTAAATGTTTATGACCATTTTCACACTTTACGGCATTTACCAGTCCCACTCCAGACTACAAGATGTAGAAGGCAAACTCTTTCTTCATGGGTCTTATGCCACAGACAGCACACCTTCAAGGTCACGTGTAGACACTTAGTGCCCCCTTGTGTTCTTTCCCCTGCATCCTGGGACAATTCAGATAAAACTAATCTCCCCTAGAGGACTGCACCATGCTAATTTCCTCTATCCCACCCCTCCCATACCTCTGTTTGTCATCCCTCAGGATAATTACAAATTAATCTGAGTAAATGTAATAACAGATGGCACTAATAAATTTTAATAATTCAATGCACTGCCCTCCTAGGGAATACACTTACAAGTTAACACCATTCTCCTTTCTTTTTCTTTTTTTTTTTTTTAACACCATTCTCAAAGAGATATACAGTGGTGAAAATGTAGGGCCACAAAAAGAAAATACTTAGGAAAAAAATCAAGCCTTTCTTATTTCATTCCATTTAACTAAATGGAATAACTTGAAACTTATATTTAAATAAACCACTCTTCAAGCTTGAGGAGAGGTGAGATTTTTCTGCTAGAGAGCAAGTTTCTGTATCTAGACCATTACAACTATACATATACCCTATTAAAACGTAACTTCTTATTCTACACACTGGATTATAACCTGTTGGATTATAACCTCCAAAACATAATTTTAAGTGGGAAAAGTTAAACATAATGCTAGTCACATGGTAGATGTTAATGTTTATCAACAACAGCTCTTCAGCCCCAAAAATCAAATGACCAATCCTAAATCAATCCTAAATCAATCAAGATTTGAGGGGGCTTTTACTCCACTGCTTCCAAGCCAAACTATGATAATTGAAGCTGTCATACTTCCTACATAGCACACACATACACAAACATAAACACACACACCAATAATAAAAGCAAACAAAACAAACACCTCCACTAAAAAACACTCATGGCAAAACTGCTACTAGCCTGAGTTTTTACTTAAGACTAAAAAAGATTAGAATCTGAAGCAAACTAGTTACTTATGATTTAACCACTGATAAAATGCATTTTCATTTGTAGTGACTGTACATATGTGATATTTTCTTATTAAATATAACTGGATTCTACTTAAAATAATTATTTCTGCTCTAATTTATCTTCCAGAGTGAAAACAAAGTATGGCATAAAAACCTGTGTAGCAGGCCACACCACCTTTTTCTCATTTGTTCTTTTTAATGCAATTGTAAAATCATTCAAACAGCTTTGGTTGTGGTTATTAAGAATTAGATAGCATAATCTCATTTTTTCATGCCTGGACTCAACTAGAAATAAAAAGTTAGTGGATTATGATTCAAAAGTGTGGTTAGAAATTAATTTGTAAGCAGTAATTGTATTCGAATAACATAGGGCATGACATATTAGTTTGTAAAATGGCAAAACTAAACATTAATTCATATAACAATGAAAGCAAATGGTGTAATAAACAACCATTTAATGATTCTTTATTGTTTTCTGAAGAAAAGGATTTATTCCCCACAATCTGTACTTAAGTACATTTCATATCCATATACACTCAAGACAACCTTTCTCTATCAACATAAACTTTTCTTTGATACTTTGTCTCTTAAATGATAGCAAAAAGTTGTAAATACCAATTACATTTTGTTGTAGTAATCATTTCTGTATTTCATGCTCCTCTAAAGTGTAGCTTCTATGAAATTACCTGCATGATGACGGTCAAAATTTTATATCTACTGCATGACTAGTCTGCCATGCAAAATATCCTAGAATTTTAATTAAATTTAATTTAAATAAATCATTTTTATATTATTTCATCATAGTAGCTTTTAGAGGTACACATCAAAATCTGCTCAGATTGTAACAACATTTTTATATACAAAACTTAAAAAAGGATGTCTTTCTCTTTACTTAATGTTTAAGAAATGATCAAAGATTTTTTTAATTTTTATTTGATTTTAAATGACTGCTTCAAAAGGCATCACCTCCAAATGTCAATATAGTTAAAGATTTCATGTTCTCAAAGGTACTAAAATCTTTACAGACACCTTTTCTTAAGAATAATAAAGTATGATACAGATACATAATAAGCCTTAAAAAATACCTGAGAGGTCTTGCCTGGGGATTGCCTGCTTCTACATATGGATGTAAATAATCCTTTATGTAGAGGTCAGCAGCACTATTAGAATGGGTGCAAATGAGGATCCTGCTGAAATAAATGGTGCAAATAAAAAGAATGATAAAACACAAAACTACTCAAGCAGTATAATACCAAACAAAAGCAGTGGCCATCTTAATATCATACATTTCCCTCAACCTACTCAGCATTCTTCAACGTTTTATTCAATGATGTTTTCAGAAAACTGTATTACTCTTTAAGCTGTAAAGGAAATAAGCTCCCCCAAATTATTTTTAAATCTATTACACAGAACTTTTTTCCTGCACCCAACTCTTTGGCTCTAGCATATATTACAATTTCGTAGCAGACTTGGGAGTTCTAATGGCTATTTAAAAGTGCCAATATTTTAACAGTATATTTTAAAAGAATTCAAATTTTAGTCCTTTGGGGTTTGGGTGTGGGTCTTTTTTTCCCAAGCTGAATTAAACGGTCTTGCTATCCTTAGCTTTGTACTCACAATAAGAACAGAGGTTGTGCCCTACTGATGAAATTGGAGCACACATACCACCATCTCACCTCGTCTCTTGCTGCTGGAGTATGTGCTTGACGGCCTGAGCTAGAGTGAACGTTTTGCCCGTCCCATAGGGTCCAATGATGAGGACAGGAGGCAGCTGTATTGAAAGTGGAGTTGTAATGGCCAGAACAGCCTCTTTCTGTTTTGCATTTAGCCGAGGATCCAGCTGTTCATCCCATTGTCTATAGAAAATAAAAATTTATTTTAAACGCATCCATCTTATAAATAAGCAAAACAAAAGAATCTTAAATTTTACTGAACCCTTAAAAATACTGAAGAAGCAGAGCATCTACAAAAACAAATGCTTATTCTTTTCAGAAAATTACCCAACAGAGTTGGTATAGGGTGCTTCACCATGTAGATCAAAATTCGCTTTAATTACTGTGTCCTATTCTAAGTGCAAAGAGATTTTGATAACTAAAGCACACACTCCTAGTCTAGCCACTACCAAGTCTATAAATAGTAATGGCAAAGTCTCAAAAATTAATTTCCCTCTGTTACATAAAAAGATCAAAAAACTTTCTTTTTCTGTTAATAAATCAGTATTCGTTTCTTTGTACCATCAGTAAAATGTAAAAAGGAGACAAACTGAATTTCAAATTCTAGTCCCCTGAAAGCTCTCTTTAGTGAAATTTAAAACAAGAGGCAGGGCAGCCTTGGTGGCACAGCGGTTTAGCGCTGCCTGCAGCCTGGAGTGTGATCCTGGAGACCCGGGATCGAGTCCCACATCGGGCTCCCTGCATGGAGCCTGCTTCTCCCTCTGCCTGTGTCTATGCATCTCTCTCTCTCTCTCTCTCTCTCTCTCTCTCTCTCTCTGTGTGTGTGTCTCATGAATAAATAAATTTTTTTTAAAAAGTTAAAAAAAATAAAATAAAACAAGAGGCAAAGAAAAACCTGTGTGTTCCTGGTTAAAAACATAAACATTCACAACATTCTTAATTCAGAAAATAAGTTTTTTGTTTGCTTTTTTTTAAAGAGGGGTGCCTGGGTGGCTCAGTTGGTTAAGAGTCTGCCTTCAGCGCACGTCATGATACCACAGCCCTGGGATCAAGCCCTGAGTCAGGCTCCCTGCTTAGTGGAGTGCCTGCTTTTCCCTCTTCTCCCAGCTCCTGCTCTCTCCTGTGCTCTCTCACTATCTCTGTCACTATCTCTCTCTCAAATAAACATATAAAATCTTTTTAAAAAAAAAAGTATCAAAGGCGAAACAATATGAAATGTTTTCTAATATTTTCCCACATACACATAATGTACATCTGTTCTATTTTTCAGCATAGAGAACACCTGTCATAGTAGCACAAATGGCTGCTGTAATGGGATCTATCTTACGAGTGTCCCTTCTATGACTTGGCTAAGTTTTGAAGATTTAAACGAACAGCAGATGCTAAAAGGGATCAAACCAAGTGGAGAATCAACAGCATTCTTTCTCACAACTACAATTAAAATACTAAATATTGCAACAACTATGGTAAAAATGATAGCGATGTGATCCAAAATAGGAAGGGTGTATAAAGGGATGCTTAAAAAATTTACATTCAAAATGCCTACAAAACAATCCTACATGAAGAGAACATGGTTTAGACCAGAAAAATCCCTTCTCTTGGAGGCTGTCCTCTACTGTAATAAGAAGCTAGTCATTCATGGGAAATCTTAATATTTTCAGTTTTAAAAAATTATAACTAATGCTATATATTGACAGATAATTTCAAACAAATGAAAGTCCCCAAGGAAATATAAAACTTTAGAAAATAAACTTTGACTACATAAACATACCATTACTTATTTCTCTGAAACTTAAGATTTTTAAGTAAAAAACAAAAGTACTCTGACCAGTTGCACTAGATTTCCTGGAAACCATTCACTAAAACTCAAGCTTTTTACTTCAAAGAATATCTCTCTTCATTAAAGAGCCTATGTACTTATAACTCTGCCAGCATCTAGCAATGTTCCATTTTCTGTAAAAGAGGAAATTAAGTGATCATTAAGTCTACATATAATGTATTTGGAGAAACTCAAATCATTCATGGCATCTCCTCTGCCTTCCTCTACTACTGAGCCTAGACAGCTAAAACACTCCATTTTTCAGCCTCCTCTTCTGGAGCTCCAACTCTGGTCAATGAGCTTATAAGAAGAGGTCCCTGAGGGATCCCTGGGTGGCGCAGCGGTTTGGCACCTGCCTTTGGCCCAGGGTGCAATCCTGGAGACCCGGGATCGAATCCCACGTTAGGCTCCCAGTGCACGGAGCCTGCTTCTCCCTCTGCCTGTGTCTCTGCGCCTCTCTCTCTCTCTCTGTGACTATCATAAATAAATTAAAAAATTTAAAAAAAAGAAAAAAAAGAGGTCCCTGAGAAGGGCTTCTGTTCATCCACAAAACACAAAGCCTTAACAGGAGAAAGCCCTCTTGCCCCTCTGCCTTCCTCCTTCACCTGGCTAGAATGAGATCCTGGTAAACAAAACTGCAGCAGCCACCTTATAATCAAGAAGTAACAGACAAAAAGAATAAAACCAACATGCTCCATGGCAGAGAGGAGGAGAGACTTCAGTCCCTGATGGTACTATGGAGCCCTTGCAAGTCCTAGACCATCTGCCTCTGGGCTTCTATCTCTACTTGTTTAAGCCACAGTTAGTTCAATAAACTGTTATTTGCATTCATACTTGACCCCAGTGGCTTCTTTATCTATACATGGAGATAACAACATGCAACAGATGGTCATTCTAAGGTCAAATGAGACAATATATGGAAGCTGTTCAGAAAAATAATTGAGCGATAAGTGCTCAATTAATGTTAGTTTCTATTACTACATTCTCTGAGAATCTCAAAAAAATGACACATTACTCCATCAATACACACTTTCAAAAACAAAGTTTTAAAAAAACACTCTAATCCTTCAAATTTAGTGACTTCAAAGAACTTATGAGACAATTATATACAAAAGTATAAATCTAAGACATTCATGACAAATTTATAGGCATAGTTCTAATACATTATCTCTTTATTTTTATAGTCCATTCTACTTATCAATTGCTTCAGTGTAAATAAGTGCTTCAGAGCAGACCAGAAACCATCTATAATTTCCGGTGATGAATGAGGGAGGCCAATGGGCACAAGTTGTCTTTAGTGTACCACCTGCTCAATAAAGGAAAGACAACTTATAATACATATGCTGGTAAGACATCCTGATTTTCACAGTTTAAAATAATATAGTCTCTTCAAGCTCATTCTGAATAAAAATTATTTAATCCTTGAACCACATTGATTCAAAGTCCCTTTTTCCCCTGGTCTAATATATTTTCATAATTAATTTACAGATCACATGCTCGAGAATAATTTCTCAACTTCATTTATCTATCTTTATTCCACCTTATCCCAGAAAAGATTTTAAATGGCTAATAGTTTCTCAGTATATTCCTATACTCCAAAGACACCTTTTAGTTACCATTAAATTACGGGGGTATGGAATCTCTTCCTGCTCAAAAGTTTTTTGTTACTTGACATTTTCTTACTTACTTTTGTAGTTAACACTTGCAGTCAGTAGTATTTGAATATACTGTTACATACAATATAATTTTCAGAGGTAAACGTATCAAATACATGCCTAAAAGTTTACTGATATGCTCTCACATTTGAAACCCTAATTTCCTTCTTTAAACTTGAAACTTTTTTTTTTTTTTAACATTTTATTTATCTATTCATTAGAGACACACAGAGAGACAGAAACACAGGCAGAGGGTGAAGCAGGCTCCTCACAGGGAGCTGGATACGGGACTCAATCCCAGACCCTGGGATCATGCCTGAGCCAAAGGCAGACACTCAACTGCTGAGCCACCCAGGCATTCCTAAACTTGAAACTCATAGTAACTTAAATACGTCATATATTAATAACATGTAAGACTGTTAAGGATTTACAGATAAATGAGACATGGTCTCTTCCTTCAAAAAGCTCAGACTATAATGAAAACAGGAGAAATGTACACAAGTGACAAAAATTCATTTGAGATAAATTGTGCTTGAAAAGCACAAAAGTGACTGAATCTAGCACACAGCAGATACTCGAGAAATTTTTGTTGGAATAATGAAATGAAAGAGTCAGATTCATCTCCTTGAAGGTCAGAACATTTGGACTGTATTAAATCTTAAAGAACAGGTAGATAAATAGATCAGTATTGGGCAAAGATTACTTCAGGAAGAGAAAACCATTTACAGATAAAAATGGTATAGGGGGACTCTCTGAGTTTATTGGGTATAAAGTATCAGTTTCATAAGATGAGAAGGTTCTGAAGATGCATGACAATGTGAATATACTTAATACTACTGAAGCATATACACTTAAAAGTAGTTTAGAGGCTACTTTCTGTGTTATGTAAATTTTACCACAATTTTTTTAAATTGTAAGAAATTAAGTATAGGGCCAATTAAACAAACTTCAAGGTAATTCAATATGACTAGAGCATGGGTATTTAGAGGGGTAAGGGGGAAGTCAACTAGAAAAAAATAAAATAAATCTGAAGCTACTGTTGGAAAGCCCTGTCAAAGGAACCACATAACAAGAGGATGGTGTTCAGCTGCTCAGACTATCCACATATCAAAGAGACACCTTCAGAGATTTATAATCACTAAAATGAAGTGATTATTTTAGCAAACTAATTGTGGAAGAAATATGTGTATTGGACCAGAGAGCAGAAACATAAACTGCCGGACAGAAGACCAACCAGAAGGCTACCTACATAATCCGGCTCTAAATTACATACTGGCTGTAAAAATGGAAGAAGGGGGGGGGTGAGTGCAGAGAAGGTGAATCAAATGGGAAATGAGAAGACTGGACTTTTATAATTAGTAAATCACTGATTACTTTCAGGAGAGTGAGGAAGTGGGAAAACAGATTACAGGATGAGTATAAAGTACAGTGGAAACATATAAACTCCTCCTGCTTGAGAAGTTTGGCAGTAAAAAGAATAGGAAACAGATAGTCAGGGGAAGCAAAATAAGGGAGAAATGATTTGGTTTTTGTGTTGTAAGGCATACTGTGCTTTGTTCTACTTTTAGAACTGGAAGAAATGGAATGTGAGGGGAAGAGATATATGCCACTTCTAGGCCTGGCCCATAAAAATTTCCTATGTGATCCCTTGTGCTCATTCTTCCCCTGCCTGCCAGCTGCATGTCAACACAAAGAATGAAACCGTGGTAACCACTTACTGAAGATACTAGGGCCTCCATCAGTGGTGGAGCAGGGCCCCCTGACCAGGACTGGATTTACACAGGTGATAAGTAAATAAACAAACTTCTATTGTGTAGAGCCATTGAGATGAAAGAAAGGAAAGAAAGGGAAGATAGGGAAAGGGAACAGAGAAGGAAAGGGAAAGGGGAAGGAAAGGGAAGAAAAGGGAAGGAAAGGAAAGGAGGAATGAGCAGGGTAGCAGCAAGGGCCAAGAAGATAAAAACTCAGGAAAAAGGATGAGAAGAAAGATGCAGTCATACAGCTGTCATGGTTATTTTGGAAACAAATCAGAAGTACCCTTATAAAGACACTTATAAAGCTGTGCCAAGGTGAATTTAAGCAGGAAAATATTTATACAACCATTAACCTGAGAGCAGTTTCTGAAATATTATCTTCTATGATACTTTCTCCATTTTCCTAAATTACAAAAACATCTTCTATATTCAAAAATCATTTTAAATTAACTGTTTGAGACACTTTAAAAGGTCCTAATTTTCCCATTCAACTTATACTCAGAAATATACATGAATCACTTGGCATTCTATCAAATTAAGGTGTTGAGAAAAGCAACAGAACTCAATTAGACTCTGAGGAAAAGTAAAGAAAGTACATGATGAACATCAAAGGTTTCCTTTTAAGACTCTTTCACTTTCCTTTCTTCACTAAAACATGGCTCCTGGAGAATATGGTAAATTTGCTTATAAAACCATATTGGCATTACTTGATATAGAGATTCAACTTAACATTAACATGACTTCCTTTAGTGAGACATCTCCTTTCCTGTACCTGTTGGGACTCCAAGGTATGGTTGGAGTCATAGTGGTGTCTGGAAACAAAACCCCATTGTCCTTGATCCTGTCTAGCGCATAATGCATTTCACAGAGGGGTAATCGATTTAACTGAAACTGAAGTTCAACCTGAAACACAAAATAAACATTTTTTTAAAAAATGTATGAACACAAACATCAATGCTTGCAGCTTGCTTGAAGATTTTGTGGAGATAACCTTTTTGGGAAGCCAAGTTTAGAGATTCTTTTAAGTGCAATCCTATTTTAATAAGAAATATTATGGCTAATTTTGCTTTGTTTACTTAAGGCATTGAGAAAAGCAACAGAACAGTGTCAGGCATTGCAATATGCACTTTACATAAATTATCTCATTTACTAGTACCAATGCTGTATATATCATTAATAACCCCATTTTACATCTAAAGAAAATGAAGTACTTGTGAATCACTTAATATCTAAATAAAGGTTATCTGATTCCTCCATATTGCTATGAATAATATACTCGATGAAATTAGTAGAACATCGTGAAATATCATCTCTCAAGTGATAAAAACCAGGCCTAGGACACATTGGCTTTCCAGTTACATATGGCAGAAGAGAACTATAAATAGAGAACACAGGCAGACACAACCTCAGATGAGAATTGTCCTGGTTGTGGCTTAGTTTCCTTTAATCTGTTCATTTACTGATTTAAAATTCTAATCAGAAAGTTTGGCCTCGTGTAAGACTGAAACCTTGTAGATGTCAATTATCAAACTGGTTTTCTCTGACAGTGGAGTCTAATTCTCCACCCACCACCATAACAGTTCAAAGTCAACGGCACTTCAGGTTATGGCAGAAGATGGAAAGCCAAACCAGAAGAATTTTATCAGCTAACAAGAATACTATAGACAACCATAATTAAGTTTTCTCACTTCAAAACACACCTGTATGTCATAATCAGGCCGAAGATTAAGTTCCTCACAGCATTCCCTGGATATCCTTAAAAATATATATTCTTTTGTTTTTTCTTCAATAGTAGCTTCATAAACCTTCTCTTTGGTTCCCTGGGTCTGTACTAACTTCTCTTTAGGGACTGGTAATAAATAAACAGCATTGACTTTGGTCATCACCAGCCGTCCAGCCAAAGTATCTTCAGAAAGTGTTTCAGTAAGCTTAAAGCGACCAAAAAGTTGTCCATTCTGAGCATACTTTGCACCTCCAGAAACTCCAGTGAGCATGAAACTTGCTAGAATCTGCAACTGCACTTTAAGGTTGAACCTAAATTAGAAGTAGAAAATGAGTTTGAATGTTTTACATCAAAAACATAAAAAAAAAAAAAACTAGATTAGAACAAAATAAATCTAAACATGCAAAAAACTAAAACTTCATCGTCAATTCTGCTCTATCGCACTATAAACCATATACTACCTTTCTGCCTTTAATTTAAGCTGGAAACAACCAAACTTTTTTTAAGTGAATAAATTCTCACCCAAGCTATAAAGATACATACTTAGTTGAACTGAAGAAAACATTTTTAAAACCTAAACATTTAAAATAAAGCTAAGTATGATATTTTGATAAAATAAAATATTATTGCATGTTTAATACAAAAGTCTGCTTGAACACACCATGGGATCATTAAAACTAAAATCCGGGACACCTGGGTGGCTCAGTGATTGTCTGCCTTCAGCTCAGGGCGTGATCCCGGAGTACCGGGATTGTGTCCCACATTGGGCTCCTTGCATGTAACCTGCTTCTCCCTCTGCCTATGTCTCTGCCTCTCTCTCTCTCTGTCTCTCATAAATAAGTAAATAAAATCTTAAAAGAAAAAAAAAAAAAAAAAAAACTTTAAAATCCCCTAAAGCCAGAAGGTAAGGCAGTGTTGAAACTACAACCCTTCATTTTTTTTTTTTACAACCCTTCATTAAACTGAGACTTTTCAAGTATATCTTACCAAAAGATTCAAACTGTGAAATTTTTCTTTCAATACTGTTAACAAATAATATCCAGAATAAACTTTTGTTAGTGACTACCCTGAGACAGATCTCATGCAGGAATTACTGGAAGAGAAGTTAAGAGCTAACTTGTCAGGAAATGGCTGGCACACTCACAGGCAGTGAGTGTGAGAGAATGTGTGTCAAGCAAGTATGGAAAATCAAGATCTACATGGTCAAGAAGTAGGAGGTGGAAGAAAGATTTAAAGTAACAGACACCTTTCTCCTTTGCCATTCTGAAATGATGCTGTAAGAAAAGACAAAGCGGTAAAAGAGGAAAGGGAACATCTACTTTTTCTTCAGAAGATTTAAAAGTATGTGAATGAAAAAAATTAAGTTGTTTTAAAATCTATACATCCATTTATGGAAAAGGCTACTTTTTAATGGTACTACTGGTCTGGTTTCAAATCTTCTTTTGTATACATGATGCTAAGAATATCTTATAAATTCTTAAGGAAAAAAAACTTTTTTAAACCTTGTAAACTTTCTTAATATTAACATCTGCTTACAATATTAGGAAAACAAATCTAATTAAAAACACCATATCAAGGGGCACCTGGGTTGCTCAGTCAGTGAAGGTCGCTCAGTCAGTTAAATGTCTGCCTATGGCTCAGGTCATGATCCTGGGACTGAACCCCACAAGAGGTTCCCTGTTGAGCAAGAAATCTGCTTCTCCTTCCCCTTTGCACCTCCTCCTACTCTCATTCTCAGTCTCTCTCTCGAATAAATAAAATCATATTAAAATGTTAATTAATGTCTATTTACATACTTTAAATTATCAAAGTAAAAAAAAATAAAGTCAGAAAAGTACAAGGATACAGAAACACTGTTACAGAACTCTTTAAGGAAAATAACTGAATAGCTATTCATGCATGCAATATACAAGAGTTTACAAGTTCCATTAGCAACCTTAAAAATAGAACATGTAAGACTTCAAAAACATGTATAAATACATACTAAAGTTAATATTTAGTAAGGAGGCTCAAATGGGGATTAAATAAATGAATACCAGCAGAATTTGCATATGTGTGGAATTATTAAAAATCACAGTATATTTTTCTCATTCTCGTATTTCATAGATCCAAACTAGTTTGTATCTTACCAGTTACATTTGACTCTTTAAAGACTGGAATGTGCACTAAATTCACATTTGAAAAAATCAGTCTTAAAATGAAAATAAAAGTATATTATACTCCCCAGTTTACATATATTATACTCCCCAATTTACATATAATCTATGTTCACCTGCTTTTTTGTTTGTAATAAAATATATGCTTTTAAAAAGAACAGGAACCTATGGCTGTATTTTCAAATACAGTTAAAAATTTTTTTGTAAGATTTTATTTATTTATTCATGAGGGAGACAGAGAGAAGAGAGGCAGAGACACAGGCAGAGGGAGAAGCAGGCTCCCTGCAAGGAGCCTGATGTGGTACTCAATCCCAGGATCCTGGGATCACAACCTGAGCCAAAAGCACTCAGCCACTGAGCCACCCCAGTACCTCAAACACAGTTAAATTTTTACATTCCTTTTACTCCACATACACACATGAGATTTAGGGTCATTAAAAGTTTTCTGAGCTAAAAGAAATTTCTTATAACGCATTCTTAATTTAGAAATAGTCTCTTTGTTGCTTAAGGTGATACACAGTATTGTCTTGTTTTGTTTTTAAACTTTGTAATCACTTTGCGCTTTCTTTTCTACTGACTTCCAGAAAGTCATACTCTCCTACTTTTTGTCTTACCTTTCTAGCAGCTCCTCCATATTCCACCCAAGCACTGGCCACCAGCTCAAAGTCTACCCTGCCCTCTTCTTGCTCTGTAGATTCTCATCAAGGGAGGTCACCCTCTCTCCTAGATCTCTCAGCTCAGGGCTGTTAACCCAACTGTCAAGCAGACACCTTCACTTATATGCTCTTCAAACTCAGTACAAGCAAAACACAATCTGCATCCAACATCCCCTCCTGTCACCCCAAACCAGTCTTTCCACGTATGACACATCTTGGACAATAGCACTCTCAGCAACCTAGGTGTCCAAGACAGAAACCAGGTTACCCTGGACCTTTTGTCTGTCACCATCCTTCAATCCCCCATCATAATTTCACCAAGCTGTTGGTTCCTCTTCCTACTAATTTATCTTCATCTTAATGTTTTGAACTTAGATAACTATAACAAACTCCTAACATGATTGGTTTCAAATCTATACTCCAAACCACCACCACAGGATCTTTGCAAACTCGAAATCTGATGATAAGTAGCTTTATCTAGCTCTAAGGGTAAGGTTTAACCAACTTTCTCTCTCACCATCCTATCCAACTCCATACACGAGCCCTCCATTACAGCTAGGATGACCAACTTGCAATTTCCTCCAAAATTCCATGCTCTTATTCTCATGTCCCGTTCTTTCCAACTAATGTATTTGTCCTATTTCTTCATCTGACAATTTTACCTGGGTTTTGTTGTTGTTGTTGTTGTTGTTTTTAATTCAGCTTAAAGGAACACCTAGGTGGCTCAATTGGTTGAGGGTCCAACTCTTGGCTTCAATTCAGGTCATGAACTCAGGGCGGGGGCAAGGCAGAGCTCCACAATAGGCTCTGTGTTCAGCAGGAAGGCCACTTGAGATTCTCTCCCTATGCCTGTCCCTTAACTTGTGTGCATGCACACACTCTCTCATGCTCTACTTAAAACAAATAAAATATTTAAAAATAAATAAATAAAAATTCAGCTTAAACACCATCTGGTTCCCAAAAGCAGACTTGATTCCCTCCTTGACTTCACTTCTCCTTCTCCCCACTAATGTGGGGTAGATGTCCTCCTATGGGGCTTTTGTGCATTCCTACTGCAGTGTTAATTACATTGTATTGTAACTCTGTATTTATAGGTCTGTCTCCCCTACTGGATAACAAACTTTTTTCTAAGTTTTTATTTTAATTCCAGTTAGTTAACATACAGAGTTATACATCAGTTTCATGGATTGCAAACTTTTGAAGAAGAAGGAAATATAACATTTTTGTCTTAGAATCAGTAGTGGCTAATCTGAACCTAACATTTTATATACTCAATAAATTTTGTTCATTGAACTAATTTTACATTTTTGTAATAATCTGATTTTTTCCAGGCAACATATTTCCATTTCAACTACTTTATATTATTCCCTAACAAACTCTAGAAATTGCATATTTCCTCAACTAAGGCAATATATTAAAATTTTATTATTACATCCATTTTAGAAGCTACCATTCCAAAACACCTGATGACAACTAGGAAATCATGAAAAATTCACCTCACTCTTAAAGTAACAAGAGAATCCTCTTATGACATTTAGTTGTGCCTTGGAACAAAACTCTTGAGGTAGAGGCACTAGAAAATAAAAGTATTAAGAAATACAGCTTTCCGCCAGAAGATTCCTCATCTGTTCAAGATACAGACCTAATAGGCATCATAGACTTTCCAGTAGAAGTTACAGCTAGTAGAATATTTAATTTTCTAAAATATTAATAGCCTAAAACTAAATTACATTAGTAAGATTTCTTAAATATTTAGAACATGTAAAGTTTTATGATTTAATAACTCAGAAATACCTAGACTACAAAATATATCCTACAATTAACAGATTATTTCTTAATAAAAAGAAAAACCATCTTTCCATTATTGCTTGTCACATTTTGAAATCAGCCTTAAAGCTTATGTAATTCCTAACCTTTTGGGAAATGGAATAGCAGCCAAGTAAATTTTGACCAATTTAATATCATACTTGGCTAAAAGAAATATAGCTCTATCAATCTTGGCATAGTTATATCTCTTGAGTGTAACTTTAAAAGAATTTCAAAGCTATATAGAGAATTTCACTTTATACAATTTCTGACTAAATGAATGATAACAAAAATCAACCAAGGTAATAAGCCAATATCTGGGTTTATTGAGGCAGAGCAACAGAACTGAGGCATACCCAACAGAGGCCTCACCTCACCCATCTTAATGATGAAATGTGCATCCACATACCAGGCCTGTCATGCCAGCTGTCAACAATGAGAAGCCACAACAACCTGATTAGGCATGCCACTGTGTCCATACACAGTTTAATGGACACAACAGCTTCAGCCAAAGTCAATTTCTTTTGAAAATGTGCATCTAAGAATCAAATAGATTTCACTTCAAGGTAGAATCATAATTGAATGCTTATCAACATGTAACTGAAGACAAGAGAAATACTTTTCTTTTAATCTTGAAAGAACTCAGAAGCATTTTCTAAAACTTACATGAAATGCAGTACTATCCTTACCACCTCCACAGATCTCACACTAAAATTTAATATAAAAAGAAATCTTAATTTCTGGACTGCTTTGAAAATCATCCCTTTCCTTAAAGTAAAAAAATAAAGAGATAAAACTGATTACTACATCCAAACTCAAGCCAAAATATATTTTGTCTAATCTTAAGAACTTCATTCAATCCCATTTTCAAGGAAGGCATGCTAAGGTGACCATGTAAAAATATAATCCAAACCTTACAATTACAAATGCAAGAAATCAGGGGCGCCTGGGTAGTTCAATCGATTAAGCATCTGCCTTCAGCTCAGGTCATGATCCCAGGGTCCTAGAATGGAGCCCCACATCAGGCTCTCTGCTCAGCAGGGAGTCTGCTTCTTCCCCCCCCCCCCATGTTTATGTACACTCTCTCTGAAATAAATAAAATATTTTAAAAAATAAAATAAAATGCAAGAAATCAGTATAAATTCCCTTGATACCACTTTCAAGAATAGCAATATTCTGTTTAAATTGTCAAAGTTCACAACTGACCAATACATTCTCTTGATCTTAGGAAATTATCACTCATGGGAAAGTCTGACTAAATCTCAAAGAGGCACATTCCTGCGCATACGGAATACATTTTACTGTCAATACACACGCATCTAGGTCATTTGAGGGAGGAGTCCATTTACCCATACCATTGTCCTCCGGCTTTAAATTGAGTCTCAATCCGGAACAAAACATTCTTCACCATTCTAATGGTGACTTGGGTTTGCTTTGATGACTGGTAGTGACTGAACAGACAAGTAAAATGACCCAATCAGACATACTAGAGCATGACCCAAAGACCAAATCCAAACTTCAGCCTGTTTTTGTATATCCTTAACTAACAAGACAAAGACAAAACAAAGAAGCTATGCAACAAAGACTGTAACAAGTCCACAAAGCCTTTAATAGTTTCTAGTCAGCCCTTTATAGGAAAAGTTTGCTGATTCCTACACTACAGCATAGTTTAGTAGCTACATACAGACCCTCTCAAATCCATTTTAAAAATATATTTCATGTTATTTTTAAAGAATTAACAATCAAATATGAATTAAATTCAAGGCAACATTAAAATATATACAAATAATAAGTTTAAAGGGGAAAGGAAAAAACAAAAAATAAAAAGTTTTTAAGTAGTATATAAAACTACTCTGTAAAAGATTTTTGAAAATCCTTTATGTCTGTCATTTGTCCCTTGTCCATGTGCTTACAGACACCCTCTGAGAATTCCATTTAATTACTGAGGATCTGCTGCTTTGTATGTGCACCAACTCTATGCTGTACTTCACAGAATTTTACAAGTCAATTTCAGAAGTGTAATTTACCAGCATTCACATCCAGGGTTACCTTTGGATGAGAGAATCACTGATAACTTCCAGAATTCTCTGACGCGGTAACTGTCTACTTGTCACATCAGACGTTTAGCAATATTCTCTTTTCTGTCTTTAAGATTCTTCAAAGTCTTGTGTGGTTAGCATATATAACACATAAAAAGTGATCCTAGAGATTTATATTCAATTTGTAAACATCCCTATTTGAGCCAATAATTATTTTAAAGATCAAAAAAAAAGAAAGCTTAGATGTTCCTACTATACGCTCTCTTACTACAATCTTTCTTTTCATCTCTAAGGGCAATTTTACATCTGGATCATCAAGTGCTGCAACTGATAATGTTCTAACTGCCTTTCTATTTCTTTGTTTGCTTTTTCATATTTTAATTGTAATACGTGGTCATTGTACAACACATCAAAAAAAGAGAAAACCACATTAAAACATAAAAATCACTCATAATTTCACCAACTAGAACTTGTAATGCTGTAACTCTAATATTTTTATTTTTATTGTTATTGTTTTCTAATATTTTTATATACAAATATATTCACATGTGCATGTACATACAAAATTAGAATTATACCAGATACTTTCATGACTAGCATATTTTCCTCTTTATATGGTACCATCAGTATCTTTACTGTTCTGAAAAGTCTTCAAGAACATAATTTCAATACAATAGTCCACCTTATCTGCATGGGATATGATCCAAGACTCCCAGCAACTGCACCATGGATAGTACCAAACCTCATTATATAATATTTTTTCCTAATCATACATACCTTTAATGAAGTTTTATTATTATGCACAATAAGAAATTAACAACAATAACTTAAAATAATTAAAACAATATACTGTAAAAAAAAAAAAAACCTATGTGAATGTAGGGCGTCTCTCTCTCTCTCAAAATATCTTAGTGTAGTACCCACACTTTCTTGTGATGATATGAAATGATAAAATACCTGGGTGATAAGATGAAGTGAGGTAAACGACATAAGCATAGTGACGTAGCATTAAGCTATTATCACTGATGATAGATCTCAAGAAGGATCATCTGCTTCTAGATCACAGTTGATATCAGCTAACTGAAACCAGGGAAAATGAAATCATGGATAAGGGGGAACAACTGTAGTTACGGAACATCAGATTATATGGCTATATCATAATTTACTAATTCTTCACTGTTCTATGAAAGATAAAATTTGTTTACAGGCATCTTTAACTTCACCTCTGATTAGTTCTTCAAGATTGATTCCTCCTAAGTAGAATTACTATATCAAAAGGGTCAAAACTTCTGAATACCTTTAATACAAACTAGCAAATAACCCTCCTCCAAAAATATACAAACTTAGTTTGTCACCAGTGTTCATTTCATGCTGCAGGTATTTTCAAGTCCCTCTTATATGGGTTTTTTTAAGATTTTATTTATTTGAAAAAGAGACAGAGAAGGAGGAAGGGTAGAGGGAGAGGGGGAGAGAGGGAAGGAGGAGGGAAAGAAAGGAAGGGAGAGAAACAGAGAACTCAGTGTCCATATTTAGCACAGGGCCTGATACAGAGCCTGACGCAGGGCTTGACCCAATGACCCTGAGAACTCCATCTGAGCCAAACCAAGAGTAAAAGCTCAACTCACTGAGCCACCTAGGTGCCCCTTATATGGCCTTTAAGAAGCCTCTGCAAGGTGCTCTTGGAGTGAACTTTTTATCTATTTAATTTTTTTTTAAGATTTTATTATTTATTTGATAGAGAGAGAACACAAGCAGGTGGAGAGGCAGGCAAAAAGAAAGAGAGAAGCAGGCTCCCCACAACAAGAAGCCCGATGGAGGGCTAGAACTAGGCCCCCAAAATCATGACCCAAGCCAAAGACAGACACCCAACAGACTAAGCTACCCAGGTGCCCATCCATTTAATTTCTTGATCAGAATCTGACCTTCAGGGACACCTGGGTGGCTCAGCAGTTGAGCACCTGCTGTTGGCTCAGGGTGTAATCCCATGGTCCAGGATCAAGTCCCGTATCAGGCTCCTGGTGGGGAGCCTGTTTCTCCCTCTGCCTGTGTCTCTGCCTCTCTCTATGCGTCTCTCATAAATGAATGAATGAATGAATGAATGAATAAATAAATAAATAAATGTAAAAAAAAAAAGAACCTGACCTCTATAATTTTGTAGGGCTACAGTAATCATTCTTTTATCTGTTCAAATTTCCTTTTATTTTTTTTAAAGATTTTATTTATTTATTTATTCATGATAGACATAGAGAAAGAGAGGCAGAGACGCAGGCAGAGGGAGAAGCAGGCTCCATACCGGGAGCCCGACGTGGGACTCAATCCCAGGACCCCAGGATCGCACCCCGGGCCAAAGGCAGGCACTAAACCACTGAGCCCCCAGAGATCCCCAATTTCCTTTTATTTTTAAGAGAGGGAGAGAGCCTGAGAGTTGGGCGGGGGGATGTGGTGGGCGGGGAAGGGGGGTGCGGACGTGGGACAGAGAGGGAGAGAAAGAGAATCTCCACCAACTCCATGCCCAGCAAGGAGCCTGATGGGGGGGTCGATCTCATGACCCTGAGATCATAACCTGAGCCAAAATTAAGGGTCCAACAGTTAACCCACTGAATCACTCAGGGGCCTCAAATTTCCATTTTTAAAAATTCATTTTTAATGTAATAATCCATAAGCTTAATTGTCTTTAGATATAAGTTCTGAGGTAATGTATCTGGAATGATTTTTAAACCTGAACAAACAATATATTTGGTTTTGGGGTTTTTTTTAAAGATTTTTTTTACTTATTTATTCACGAGAGACACACAGAGAGAAGCAGAGACACAGGCAGAGGAAAAGGCAGGCTCCCGGGGAGGAGCCTAATATGGGACTCAATCCCAGATCTCAGGATCACACTCTGAGCCAAAGGCAGATGCTCAATTGCTGAGCCACTCAGGCATCTAAAACCAAATAAAAGTTAATACATAGTATTTTCTGGGACCCCTGGGTGGCTCCTGTGGCTGAGCGCCTGCCTTGGACTCAGAGCATGATCCCGGCACTCCGGGATCGAGTCCCACATCAAGCTCCCTGCGTGGAGCCTGTTTCTCCCTCTTCCTATGTCTTTGCCTCTCTTTCTCTGTGTCTCTCATGAATAAATAAATAAAATCTTAAAAAAAAAATTTCTGAGTTTCTATTATAGTACTCCAAAATAGTCTTGTAAGATTCTAGTAAATTTTTAAACACTATTTCATCACAATATTTATGATTTTATCAATGTTTTCTTTACTAAGGAAAAGGAATCTATGACCATGTAAATAACATATATGCATATTAATGTGAATATACATGATACAAGCCACTGTCCTTGTTATTTAATAAGTTAACTATTTATTTAGAACCACATATGGACACAATCAATAAAAGTCTTGTAAGAGACCATTAATGACCATAATTCAAAGTGTTAAGAGCAATGAAAAATATATTCTAACTCTGTAAATTTTACAAGCATTTAATTTGAAATTAGATATATTCCAAAAGCTAATCCTATTTAATATTAATTACTTTATTTATTTGAGAGAGAACACGAGAACAGGGGGAAGGGCAGAGAACAGGGGGAGGGGCAGAGGGAAAGGATCTCAATCTCCCCAATGCAGGGCTTGATCTCACAACCCTGAGATCATAACCAGAGCTGAAATCAAGAGTCAGATACTTAACTGAAAAAGTCAGACACTTAACTAACTGCCCCAAACTTTCATTTCTAAGATTACTCTTCCTATAATGACTCAAATAGACTTTTGAATTTACTCTTGATCTTCACTTGTGGCATATGGATAAAATGTAAAATATGTTAAAACATTTATAAGTGGTTATAAAGGTATTTTACTATTACCAAATAGTTTTCCTGAAGATTTAAACCATTTCATTCTTTTTAGTATTTTATTTATTTTTGAGAAAGAGAGCACAAGCAAGAAGAGAGGCAAAGGGAAGGGGGAAGAGCAGACTTCCCACTAAGCAGGGAGCCCAACAAAGGGCTCCATCCCAAGGACCTGAGATCATGACCTGAGCCAATGGCAGACACTTAATTCACTGCCACCCAGGAGCCCCTAAATTATTTCATTCTTAAAATTATATATTTTTTAAATATTTTATTTATTTATTCATGAAAGACACACACACAGAGAGGCAGAGACACAGGCAGAGGGAGAAGCAGGCTCCATGCAAGGAGCCTGATGTGGGACTCGATCCTGGGACTCCCAGATCACGCCCTGGGCCAAAGGCAGGTGCCAAACTGCTGAGCCACCCAGGGATCCCCCTTAAAATTATATTCTTAAAATATGTGGTCTCTTTCAGCCTTTGTACACTTACTCGGCAAATATTTACTAAGTACTCACTCTGACTACTATTAACAGAAACCTCCAGTACATGTTTACACACCTAGCATGTGGCAGAGTCTTATGGAAATGAACAACAGCTACTGAATAACAGTCTTTACTTCCTGTCTTCTCTTAGGCACACCTCCATTTTAAAAATGAAAGATATCATCAAAAGGGGACGTTTTTCACAACCAAATGTTTCTAAAGTAACTTACTTGCTGACTTCTTTATACTGGGCTATCTCCTCGATATAAAGAAGGTCATGCAGCCGTGACTGATAGTTGGTCTTGGTCAATGATTTGTCTAAAACAGACTGGGTAAACAGCTGGTCAGCAGAAAGAGGAATTTGGTATCTGATAAGAAGGCTCTTCTCCAAATCAGTAGTTTCATTAGGTTCAAAATCTATAATAGTCTTAGAAGAAGAATCCCAACGCTTAGCTGTGGTTACTAGCTGTTGTTTTGCATGCATCAGGTATTCAAGATCTAAATGGAAACAGAAAACACATTTATAAAGGAACACAACATTAAAATTCTCAAATAATACACTCCAACATTTTGGTAGGAGCATTTTATATGCTAGAGCTGGTAATTTTTAAAAACAAAACAATACAAAAACCCATTTGACAAAGAATCTTCCCAATATCAGAAATCTTTTGCCTAGCTTAATAAAATAACATAAATAGGAACCCATGTTTAAAAAAAACACCATTTTTTTTAACATCAGGATAAGAACATAACCAAAATAGTTATTAACATTTTGAAACTACAGATTAACATTTAGAACTTAAATCTCAGTCAAAGGAAATCTGAACTGCAGGAAGAAAATAGGATAAATTCCCCATAAGATAAAATCTATCAGGTAATAATCACTTTTCTCTTCCTGCTACCAATACCCACCCATTATAGAAAGAGAAAATCAGAAAACCGTGAAAGGTTAAGTCTTTTCTTGTGTAGTAAAGCACAGTGAAACTCTCTGAAAGTCAACTTATGACAACAAAAATCTTTTAGAATATTCATGTAAAAACACTGCTAATTCCTCATTAAAATGTGATACGATGTACCATTCAAATGCCATTGCAAAAAATACAGTTTAGCCTCAGTTGGAATATACTGTTAAGTAGGGCACAATGTCAAAATGAATAACTGTTCAAGTTCTGACATCCCTGGGGAAAAAAATGTAGCATAGTACACAGCACAGGGTGAAATATATTATAACATAAATTCTGAGCACTGGGTAGCCTCACTCTATCTGCAGTGCATATTACTTTTCTATTGGGTGAAATATATATTTATTTATAAATATGCAGCTTAATCAAGGAAAATGTTACTTGACTGACTCATTAGGCCGAGATCCAGTTTCAATGTAACATAACTGAAAAGATGGCTTCACAACTTAGGTTAAAATTTTGGGAAGAAGTAGTAAAAAGCTTAAACAGAAATCAGCTGGTCTTCAAAATACAAAAATAAGTTACCCTGTACTATCTTTGCAATCAGAGAATAATGCATAATTGTCATGTACTGCTTAGTGAGAGATTTTATTTACATGTTATATATAAATTACAAACATATAAGCATAGTCATCCAAAAGACATTTCTCAAAACTAGAGAACAGTTTATCCTAATGTCTTATTAAAGATTCAAATGTAATTGCTTCTCAGCCTTCTGGCTAAGATCAAGTATAAAGATTCAAATGTAAAGGACCTGATTTCTTGCCTTACTCCTTGAAAAGGTATTTCTACATGCCAGTTTTATTATTTCTCAAATGGTAAAATAAATACAACTATCATCATCAAGTTTTAAGGATGGCCTGCAATCTGTCAATACTCTGGATGAGATGAGGATGATTTGTTTTTGCAATAGCCTCAGAAGTAGAAGTTTCATAAAGTAAACTAACCACATTTTCTTCCTAAATCATCCTAAAGTTGGGCTCTGCCTTTTGATTCATTAAATCATAGCTACAAAAAACATTTAAATTACACAAATGCCAACATTCCTAAAACAGATGATACTATCACTAAAAATCAGATGATAATCATTATAAAATAACAAGGATGTACATAATTTTTTTCCTCAATTCAAAAGTGAAGAGAAGCAGCAATAGTATAGTGATAAATCAATAACCAGCCCTTTAAAAAAAAAAAAAACCACTGAACTCTACATACTATCAAAGATAATAATATGTAATAAAAGGATGTCTATTCTTTGGAGGTAGGACCATTATATTTCATAATTTTATTTTAAATAAGAAACTGAATTAGACTATGCCTTGATCAATATTATCTTCACATTCTTCAAAAACTCAGTAATTAAAAAAAAAAACTCAGTAATTATTCTTAACTGATGTTTAAGTAACTAGGATAATAAGAAACCTAAAACAATAGAGCATTCTTTTTAAAAAAATTTTTATATCATCTATTTAATATGCAAAGCAAATTATACAGAAAGTATACTACTCTGGGCTACAAGTATTCAGGCTTTCTGGGAAAAGTGGCATAAGAAACAGTATTTATTTTTCTCGTCTTATCTATACAGTGCCATGACTCCCACTGTGATTTTATGAAATTATTAAAAATAATGTTTTCAGCAGGTAGCACAATTTCAAAACAATTTAACATTTAACAATGTTGGGATCCCTGGGAGGCTCAGTGGTTTGGCGCCTGCCTTCAGCCCAGGGCATGATCCTGGAGTCCCAGGATCCCTGCATGGAGCCTGCTTCTCCCTCTGCCTGTGTCTCTGCTTTTCTCTCTCTGTGTGTGTCTCTCATGAATAAATAAATAAAATCTTTATAAAAATTTAACAATGTTAAAATTTATTTCATTTATTTTTCTAATGACTATAAACATACTACAGGAGAGGAGAGAGTTGGAGGAACAGAAAAAAGAATCCTGAAAAACAACCATGTGTGCCAACATCAAAAAGTCTGCAAATTACTCATCTCAGTGATTAGCTCAGACATCAAAAATGAACTGTGGGCAGTGACTACAAAAGACATATTTTGCCAAAACTACTTCTCTTCCCCTACTTCATCTAAACTTGAAGCAAGCTTCTGCCTCCAATTCTCTCACTTATAAGAAGCTTATTTAGACTATTCAAATACCCACCTAACTTACAGTGCTTAAAGGTCATTAGGTCTTGAGAGTTCCTATTCAAAGATTTTTTTCTTAAAAGATTTATTTATTTATTTATTTATTTATTTATTTATTTATTTGAAAGAGAGAGGAGGGTGGGGAAGGGGCCAAAGGAGAGGGGGAAAGAGAATCTCAAGTAAACAACGCACACAGAGCCCAATGTAGGACTCATTCCATGACCCTAAGATCACGACCTGAGCTGAAATCAAGAGTTGGGACTTGGACACTTACTGAGCCACCCAGTTGCCCCTTAAGAGTCCCTGCTCAAATAGAGGAGGGAGAAGAGGATCCCCATGTGGAACATGACTACTCCTGGGCCTCATTTCAGCCCCAAGTACAGCCACAGTACCAGCTGCTAACATCTAAACCACACATACAGGAAGCCTGGGTAGCTCAGCGGTTGAGCATCTAACTTCAGCCCAGGGTGTGATCACGGTCCCAGGATCAAGTCCTACACTTGGCTCCCAATATGGAGCCTGCTTATGTCTCTGTCTCTTCCTCTCTCTCTATCTCTGCCTCTCATGAATAAAGTCTTAAAATTTTTTTAAAAAAATAAACCACACATACATGCTGCTCAGGACAGCTGAGCCAGTTCATCCTTGGTAAGCATTTTTCTTCAACCTAGATTAGGCTAAAATGAAAAATACTCTGCCAAGATGAAAAGTGAACAGGTTAAGGATCAATACTCATAAAACCATACAAGGAGAGCTGACTTATTAACCCACTCCCACTCCTACAATAATAAATCTCAAAGCAAATCTAACAGAAATTATAAACCTGTAGGATTTGTTACCCTGAGATGTGGCAGGCAGGAGCCATAAACATATTTTAAGAGAAATTCAGAAGAAAAAATTAAAGATAATTAGCATATACCTAATTTTTTGAAGATAACATAAGGGAAGAGCTGCTACTGCCACAAACAGAATTCAAGGATGGAGTAACTAGTCAGACACAAGACATGCATCCCAACTTCCCTGGCCCCACTGACTGAGATAGGAGTGCCCTCCTTGTTCAACCACATAGTTACTATTCTAATGAAGCAAAGAGTTTTATCTTGAAGAATATGATATAGCAGATCTGAAAATTATCCTTAACAGAACTGAGAGTAGATAAGAAAAAGTACAGGTCTAGTACAAGGGTGGATGTAGAAGAAGCATGCAATAAACAAATGCATGCTAAATATGGAATATATTAAAAACAGCTCTAATGGGGATCCCTGGGTGGCTCAGCGGTTTAGCACCTGCCTTTGGCCCAGGGCGCGATCCTGGAGTCCCAGGATCGAGTCCCACATCGGGCTCCCGGCATGGAGCCTGCTTCTCCCTCCTCCTATGTCTCTGCCTCTCTCTCTCTCTCTCTATCATTCATTCATTCATGAATGAATGAATGAATAAATAAATAAATCTTAAGGAAAAAAACAGCTCTATTTATCTGGAAGTTAAAGAGAATGAGATGAATTGATTCTCAATTCCAAAATCAGAGGTACACACCCTTTCTTAGGAAACATTTTGGTCCATGCCTTTACAAGTCTGGACTGCCCAAAGTAACAATAAAATTACAAATCTGAAGAGTAATCCCAAACCATCATTTCAGCTATCCATTCAATATCATTCTTTTCCCAAAAATTGATATATAGAAACATCTCTTAGCTTACCCATATTGTTTGTCCCTATTTTCTATAAACTAAAGAAACTAATAAAAAGTTAAAACAGCAAAATAACATAGAAGTACCTCATAATTTTTAGATGCTTCTACTCAACAATATCTTTTACTGAAAAATATACTATTTTTTAAAATCTATTTTTCTATGACTTTTCATAATATCAGTATCTACATAGATATAGATATATTGATATAGATATATATCTATATATATATTATCTATATATATCCTGTCCTTAATTTACCAACAACATTGGCATTTGGAAATATTTTTTTTTTTAAGATTTTATTTATTCACAAGATAGAGAGAGGCAGAGACATAGGCAGAGGGAGAAGCAAACTCCCCATGGGGAGCCCAGTGCAGGACCCAATCCCAGGACCCCAGGGCCATGACCTGGGCCGAAGGTAGATGCTCATCCATGAGCCACCCAGGTGCTGCTGGAGAGAATATTTAAGTCATATTAAATTTTAATGTAAATGTTAATATACCCTACTAGACTCAAAGTAGAGAAATGTGTACTATCGAGTTTTCAAATTTAAAAAGAATTAATTTTCAACATGTAACTTCCAGATATTCAAAGCAGAATTCCAAATCAATTTTGCCAAGCAAAAATTTTCCATTACTCAAAGTGGTGGGATAAAGCATATACAGTTTATTTTCTAAGCAAGAAGACAACTCACTAACTTCCTTCTTCTGTAGATGGCTTTTGCCACGCATTTTTAAGAGCCAGGTCTTTAAACCAAGACAAGTTCTTAGAGCATACAGTGTCTCTTGCTGAACCTAAATCTCACCAACAGGGAAAAGCACTGAAAAAAGCCAAGTTAAAGTTATTATCTATTTCCTGAACAGTTCACAGAATTGCCATTTAACAACTAAAAGAAAAAAAATTCACTCATGGCCTATAAGTAGAAAACATTTAGATGCTTTATATATCATGAAAATAGGGGTGCCTGGCTGGCTCAGTCAGTAGAACATGTGACTCTTAATCTCAGGGCTGTGAGTTCAAGCCCCACATTGCAAATGAAGCCTACTTAAAATAAAAATAAAAATAAAAACATACAAAGAGATATTGTGAAAATAGTATTTTAAAAAATAAGGTGCCTGGGTGACACAGCTGGTTAAATCCAACTCTTGAATTTCAGCTCAGATGTTCATCTCAGGGTTGTGAGATCGAGCCCCACATTGGGCTCCACACTTAGTGAGGAGTCTGCTTGGAATCTTTCTCCCTCTCCCTCTGCCCCTTCCCCCCACATGCTGGCATGAGCTTCTCACACACACTCTCTCTCTCAAATAAATGAACCTTTAAAATTCAAATTTTAGGAATTCAAATTTAATTAAAGTAAAATTTTTAGCTCAATACTGCACAATGAGTTAGAAAAGGAAATAAGTATCTGCTGTGTAACTTGACTTTAAGTTTCAAGGAATAAGGCACTAATATAACTAAGTTCCAGGATCAAATCAGTTTGACACTGAGTCTTTAATTACTAAGGTGCACTAAGAGAACCTCTAAGGAAAATAAAGCATTCACCATTTCCAAACATATTTGTAGATGGGACTCTTTACCTGTTATTAACAGAAGACCTATTTGTAGATCACAGTTTTGGAAACAAGCTAATAGATGGTCCAGCGTGGTCTAAATTTATAACATCATGGAAGAGAAATCTATGTTCCCAGCATTAATTTAAGGACAAAAACTTGCTTAAACAATGAACAGCCAATCAAGTAGAAGAAGTGATAAAGCTATTTCCTATTCAAATTCCAGCTTCACATTGTTACTACATTTCTTTGTGTGTGCAGAAACCAAATTATATTATGATATATTTTTTGTTATAAAAACGGTATGGGGATCCCTGGGTGGCGCAGCGGTTTAGCGCCTGCCTTTGGCCCAGGGCGCGATCCTGGAGACCCGGGATCGAATCCCACGTCAGGCTCCCGGTGCATGGAGCCTGCTTCTCCCTCTGCCTATGTCTCTGCCTCTCTCTCTCTCTCTGTGTGACTATCATAAATAAATGAAAAAAAAAATTTAAAAAAAAATAAAAAATAAAAACGGTATGGAAACAAGATACAACCTAGACCTAATTCAATCCCCCAATTACTAACTCCATTTGGCGAACTTAAGCCTGGAATAATACTTTCTTCCTAACTGTAGAAAAAGGAATTATCAAATAATGAACTGGCTGAGGCTGGGTGTGAACCCAGCCAGCCTGTCACACAGTCACCAACTTAACAAAGAAGTTCTCTTGCTCCCAATGTCTCTGAATGTTATTCACACAAGTATTCTAGAAAAAGGCATAAGGAGGAGACTAACATTTTACATTTTTATTATTTCAGAATGTTTCTACAAAATTATGATTTCACATAAATCTTTTGCCCCAATTTTTTGCTGACAAACATCTGCTATAATAATCAAAAACACTAACTATAGCACTAAGATAGAAGCAGGAAACAAATATTATACTGTTTATATCCTGCTTTCATTTCTCCAAAATTCTGTTGAGACTCTACACACAGTCACAAATGAAACAAATACAGCCATACATTAAAAATTTTAAGAACAAAAATGTCAAGATATTCAACGACATCAATTTTAAGAGTATGGAAAATACAGGGGAACCTGGGTGGCATAGTCGGTTAAACAGCCAACTCCTGATTTTGCTCAAGTCATGATCTCAGAGCCCTGGGACCGAGTTCCAAGTCGGGCTCCATGCTCATTGAGATTCTCTATCTCCTCTCCTTCTCCCTCTGCCCTTCCCCTCACTCGCATTCGTGCTTTCTCTCTAAAATAAATAAAGCTAAAAAAAAAAAAATAAAATAAAATAAAATAAAATAAAATAAATAAAGCTTAAAAGAAAAAGAGTAGGAAAAATACTAAAGAACTAAAAATTAGCACAATAGGTCAGCTAATTTCAGTAATGATCAAAAAAAGTCAGCCAAATGTCACCTAGTTTGCCCAAACCTAGATTTAAGTTTTTCTGTTTATAATATTCAAAATCTCCTATCAGAAAATACATTTTGTGCATTCTATATATTGTCTTCTTGTAATACGTATTTTCCCTGTCCTTGAAAAACAACTTTTACTTTGTGAAACTGTTCTAATGTTTCCAAATTAGTTCAAGAAAATGTTTAATTTTTCAATTATTTTCGACATAACTATTTAGATGTAAAACCTCATTTAAAGAAAGATAAACAACAAAAAAAAACTACGAGTGTTGGGCAGGCCCAGTGGCGCAGCAGTTTAGTGCCGCCTGCAGCCCAGGGTGTGATCCTGGAGACCCGGGATCAAGCCCCACATCGGGCTCCTTGCATGGAGCCTTCTCCCTCTGCCTGTGTCTCTGTCTGTGTCTCTGTTTGTGTGTCTCTCATGAATAAATAAATAAAATATTAAAAAAAAAAAAAAAACAACGAGTAGTCACTAAAAAAAGGACATAAAGAAGTCTTACAAGGGACGCCTGGGTAGCTCAGCGGTTGAACATTTGCCTTTGGCTCAGGCGTGAACCCAGTCCGGGAATTGAGTCCCTCATCAGGACCCCTGTGAGGAACCTGCTTCTCCCTCTGCCTAAGTCTCTGCGTCTTTCTGTGTCCCTCATGAATAAATAAATAAAATCTTAAAAAAAAAAAAAAAAAAAAAACGAAGTCTTACAAAAGAGGGGAAGGCATCGTATTAGTTTCAAATGAGAGGATATCATTTACTATATTAACTCCTTCTACCATATCTGAATGAAATATAAAATTCATTATACTTTCAAACTGATATATTAGAAACCTAAGAAATGACGCTCTATTTCTTCCAGTCACCACACTCAAAATGGGGGCCATCTTGGACAACTTGTCTTCCACCAACTTCTCTTGCATTTTCTTGCCATGATCCACAGGTACTATGACTTTAAGGGCTCAGGTCTTTATCTCAGCTTCTTGGCCCCTCTGACCCTCCCGGTCTGCATCACCCTAGCCCCAGACCTCCCTTTTCTAAAAAATTCTCCTTCTGTCTTCCTACTTTCTTCATTCTATTTATTTGTAAGCTAGGGATTATCCCAATCATAGTTACCATTTACTGAATGCCTGCCCTGTGTCAGATACCGTACAAGGTTATTCGTTCTCACAATGATCCTCTAAGAGAGATAGTTCCAGCCCCACTTTACAAAGGTTTCCACGAAGTTCAGAAATGTTAAGCACCCTGTCCAGGGTCACATAGGTATTAAGAAAAGCAAGATTAAAAAAAAAAAAAAAGAAAAGAAAAGAAAAAAGAAAATCAAGATTCAAATCCAATTCTATTTGACTCTGAAGTCTATTCACTGCTTTTTCTTCAACTAGAAAAGTATCACATACCTGAGGGAAAAACAAAGTACCCTTAATCTCTCAAGCCCATGAGAGTGACCTGAAATCCTCATCATTACCTCCTTCCTTCACCTATCTTAATAGTATCATGTTCTCTTACATGTAGACACGTAACATTTTATATTATTAACTAAATAGGCTTTCATTATCAAGTACAGATTCATGTCAACACAAACTTAATTTTGATGGGAAAATAAGTCATGAGTTACAAACCACCAATCTAAACACTAACTTTTAAAATAGAACTCACATGTCGCCAAGAACATCCTATTAGAGTTACATGGAGAGTGGGAAATACCTGTTGGTCTTTCTTCGTGACTTAAGTTGGATGCGTCCTGGTAATTGTCAAGTACTAGTCTCTAAAAGCAACTTACTGGTACAGGGGTGGACAAACCACAGCATGCAAGGTAATTCCAGCCTGCTGCTGTTTTTGAAAATAAAGTTTTATTGGAACACAGTCATGCCCATTTGTTTACACATTGTCTATAGCAGCCTTATCATTACAGTGTAGAGCAGAGGAATTGCAATGGATACCACTTGCCTGACAACATTTAAAACATTACCTGGCTCTTGCAGGAAAAAACTGTCAAAGTACTCCTCTATTAACAAACATAAATTATATATTATCTTGTAAGCTGTATCTAACTGACTTCAAGAATTAATATATTCTGATTTCAAGGAGTACTGAAAAAATGAAAAAACAGAATACAACAGAATAAAAACAGGTAAAAGGGATCAAAGTAAGGAAGAAATAAGATTTAAGTGAGGCTTAAATAAGTCTGGGTAATATTAGCACTCATACTAGAAGGTAACGCCTAATCGTTCAATCTGGGCCTAAATATTGCTTTAACTTTACCAGCAGCTAAAGAAAAGGAGACAGAACCAGTTCTTCCACCTGTTTATTGTATCCAAAAAATAAAATCCTAGCATTTGCTCATGAACAAAACTTCTGGGTTCTCATAAGTGGACCACGGTGGTGCATAGTGAAAGACAACCTCCACACTGGTTATAGTCAATACAACATCAAGTTTCACATGAAGTGTTAAATAAATATTTAGTGTTCATTAGAAAAAAATAAAGCACCTATAATCAAACCAAAAGCCAAAGAAATGCAGGGTAATGTGCCCTTTCCTTGTCCTGTTGGATCCTGACATAAAATTCAGGAACAGGCAGTAATGTAACAACATACGATTATCATCTTCTGCAGGTGCTTACATATTGAAAGCAGGGACTTCTTCCCAGGAACACAGAGCAGATCCTATTAAAAGGCATCTTGGTCTCCTTTACTAGTGAATGTACAAAACCAAATTATGAAACCTTGTATTTAGGGCTTTTCAATCAAAGATAATGTACTAATCTCAGCAAAGTTAACTGGAGACTCAGTCAAACATGGAAACAGACATTGGAGGTGTACTCACAATTACCACTGAAATAACAGCCTACCCAAACTAATACTCATACAAGTTTGGGGAAGCTCAAAGCAAGTTTGTCTGATGCCTATACAAAGAGAACAGGGCACAATGTGAACCATTCTAATCTCATTACACAGTAAATGAGTTGATTGCTTTGGGATATTTTTTTCCCTATTATTCCCTCTCTATCCATGGAATATTTAGGGGCCAATACATATCTTCTAATGCTGACATCATAGTGCCTTTTAATACATCGTATCAGGGGAAAAAAGTCTAAATATTACCTTCTGTAGAAGCTGCATCAATCATTACTCTTTGCATGAGTACTGGTTCCAATCCAAAGTCGAAAACTATGGTTTGGCGAAAAGTTCCAAATATTTCTGTGTTAAATGCTATCCCGACTTTATACACGTAATGATCTAATCCATTTTGGGCCATCTTTCCTCCTATCCATTCTTGACAGTTTTCTGGGACTTCTTGTGATACCTGGGTAGTACTATCTCCGGCAGATATTGCAATGATACTAAAATGAGGACGATGAGCATCATAAAGCAATGCTACACGATACAGCATTCTTGCAGGCTACAAGGAAGTTAAAATAATTCATTGAGTACAAGGGGGTGAAAAATCCAATTGTAATTGGGCTCTTCAATGAAAATATTCCCATTAGGGACTTTTACTTTCCCATGCTTCTAAGAGACTATTTTAAAAGTACAAATTGTGCCCATAAGCCATTTAGAAAAAAGAATGGTTAAAAAAAAATCAGTTGTTAAAATTATATTTATGATGTCATTTATACCTCTGTAAAGCTGAATTTTTTTAAATGATATATTTATGCTACATCTCTAGCCTCCCTGCTCTTTCTATGATATGCTCATCTTTCTTTGTGGTAAAAGCTATCACTCTGTTAGACCACTGACCTCCAACTTTCCAAACCTTTGGCCTAAAAAAGTTTTATCTAGCTTCAAGTAGGAAGTCTTCATAGGAGGGCAGTTACCTCAGAAGGCACTGGATTGGGTTCAAGGCCGAAACTAAATGTTCCCAGATTTTTCATCCCAAGATCCAGATGGTACAGTGGAAGAAATGCCCCAAAAAAAGTACACAAAACTTTTCCACTGCACGTATTCACAGAAAAGTTTGACTCTGCTTCATTCTTAAACTTTGAACGTTATATTCAAGATGGGAAGCACTGCAGAAAATGTTTCATATTAAAAACCCACTATTACAGAATATGTGATTTCATCAAATGTAATTTAAAAAAAGCAAGTTGTTACAGTTTAAATATCTTAGAACTGCCAGATTAAACAATTCCATTTTTAAGTAGTTAATTATAAGCCATGAACCCCATCCTATGTTCCAACTTCAGGAAACAATATATCAAAAACCTCTTTATCAAAATAATAAGTTAGCAAACATCTAAGTATCTACCACAACTTTTATCTCAAAATCTAAAAATATTGTACCTTTAATGAACAAAATACAGAAATACACTTTAGTACAATATAGAACCTACTTAAGATGTACTTAGATTAAAAAAATTTTAGTGCTCTAACACAGAGATTTAAAGGTCAAAAAAAGCCTGAAGAAAAATTTTTAAAAACTACATTCTTTAATTAGCACAAAATTCATACCTTACAAGTAAGAGCAAAGGTCCATGTCTGGTGAGATTTTTTGGTGTTGACAGTAACCGACAGATCAGGATTATGCTCTACTTTTACTCCTTCTATACATTCACTAAGCTGAAAATAGAGAGCAATTAATATTATACTTTTAGTCCCAAAAGCACAAACAAAAATTTTTGGCATGGTAAATAAATATCAACGGTAAAGATGTTGATGGAACTGTTTACAAAGCAAGATATTTTTATACATTAATTTTATAAGAACAAAATATAATAAAGCTTAGACAAGACATAAGAAAATTAATAACAATAAAATGGCAGTAAACACTTCCTGAATGAAGATTAATGTAATACCTGCAAATCTCCAAACAAATGGCTTAGTTCTGCTCTTTATCTTAGCAAAAGGGTCTACTTTTGCTATAAAAACAGTTTTATCAGAATCAAGTTCTTCATATAGAAGATAAGGAAATAAACCAAAATATAGCACAAAATAAAGTCAAGACTCAAACAAGGTCATCACTTAAAACAAACAAACAAAAAAAAATGCAGTTTATTTTCCTCACCACTTTCTCAGGAGATAATGAATTCATCCACTTTTCTATCAAGGTTTCCATGTAACTGCCTGAGAGCTGTTTATTCTCATTTTGCTGTTTCAATTTTATCAAGCGTGAAGCATATCTTTTCTGCCATTCTGCTAGTTCTTCCTGGGAATGTGCTGAAGTACACTGCGCACCATACCTACAGATTCCTTGCTCTAAAAATCTAAGTAGAATAGGAAAAACTGTTTTATCATATACTTTGTTGGACCATTTAAAAGATAAACTTCCAGCATTTGCCCTCCGACTCTTCAATAACAAAAGCAAAACATCATCTCCTGAAAGGCCATATTTATCACACTGACTTGCTTGCACAAGAAGGAAGAAGAGGTTTCCAGAACATTTGTAACAGTTAATCACTATAGCAACTTCCCATACTCAGTGACCTCTTTTTTGGAATAAGGGGATGTTAAAGCAAAGCATAATCAATCATAACCACCCCTCACCCACAAAACCGACACTGAAAAAGTAGCTTCCTTCATGAGGTAACAACTCTATTTAGACAATTCTTCTTAGAGCAGAATTTTCCTAAAGCAACACTGACATCAAGTGGATTGGTGCATCAAACACAGGTATGCCCTACTTCCCAAAATGATAGGACCCAAAGAAAATTCTCTATATACTAGGAATTTCGTTCTGAAAAAAATGTTAATGTATCATTAAATTATCATCTTAAGGCTTCTGCTTTTCACTTTTGAATATAATGCCTTTACTCTTTTCTATATAACTATTACCTATATTTCATTGAAAATACTGGACTATATTCATTTGCTTGAAGTTTTGAATAAATTAAGAATAAAAGTTTTATATTAGAATCACAATTAATCCAATAGATTAAAATCTCCAATGGTAAATTCCTAAATGTTCATTTTAAAAAGATAGTTAATGGTTTCTCAGTGTTTGGGACTCAGAAAATTCAACTGATAAAATGCAAAACTTAGATCATTAAGTTTTACATATCCTACAAAATTATGGGCTTAACCATTTTTTGAACAACTGAAACATCAAAAAATTAGTAAAAGATCTTCTGAGAGAAAAAATGAAAATTATAAATAGCAAAATAGAGATCAGAAGTGTTATATTAGAGAAAATTTTTCAACTGAAAAAATATGGTCAAAAGAAACATACGTTAAACGAATCACAGCACAATGTAAATTATCAAATGGTTCACCCTATTTGAAAAGATGACTGTATTTAAAGGTTTTCTTAATGATACACAAAGTACTTAAATTATACTATTTATTAAGTTCTCTTTTATGTTTTGTAAGACATTTAAAAATCATTCGTTTTTCTCTTAAGTATGTCTTAATGAGCCAAATATTTGTCTTTATATTGCTCTGTTTTAAATTAAATATTAAAGGTTGATATTCTTATCTGGCCTATAAATTTTCTCATGTTTCCTCTGCATAGGATTGTGTTCTGCCTCTACTCCAACATGACGCCACCAGGATTTTTGAAATTGACTACTCAGTTTATTTCTACTACAAAATCATATCTGATCTCTTGACTATTCAATCATCACTACATATTCAATTTCCTTCATTATCAAAAACAATCTATAGTAATGAGATTTTATATCTAAAATCCCTCTAGTTACTAGTTCTTATAAAAAGAACCGGAGTTCACCTTTCAAAATGTGACTTTAATAATTCTTTCCAGCTTAATAACAATTTAATTTTGAAAGCTTTGCCATTGAAATAGAAATTACTCATAAATTATACATAAGGATAACATGAAGGTAACAGATTCTTTCTTTTTAGAAAAGTTATTAAAATAATTGAACATTTCTTCATCTATTTTATGCTTTACTTCTGTTTATACGATTTCAATTCAATCACGATCAGTTAGAGGTAAATTTCACATAAGTTAAATTAAATTCAGTCATAATTATCCAACTGGTATTATAAAAGACTTCTACACAAAGTCTTAACAATCTTAATTTAGATCACTGTTGTTTGTAATTAAAAGAAGACTCACTGATATGGCTTTGGCTTTTATTATTTAATGATAACAACCATTAATTATGGCTTTTATTTCAAGTTTAAAATAAAACACTTTTCTCGATCATTGTATTTCCTCCTTCACATATTATCTTCTTTAAATTAGCATTACTACTTTTCAAAAAGTGAAGGAAAATTATCTACCTTTTGAATAAAGACACGTCATTGGTTTAAAGAAAAAATTCACGTTACCTTTTACACAAAGTATATTCCTCGCTGCTTGTGATTCCCCTAGGTGGTGGGCGGAAATGCCAACCATTACAAGATCCTAGAGAGTAATCAGGATATAGTCTTATCATTTGAGGCTTGCTAAGAATTCTGATATTTTAATGTGTAAGAAATACTATAAACCCTCCACACACATCATCCTAGATGATGTAAAAAGGACATGATATACTTGCCTCTACCAAAAAAGTAATCTACCAATCAAAGAAGTTAAATTCAATTAACCACAGAAGTAGATACCCAGCAGCTAAACCAGGTCGATGCCCTTGACTCTTTTCTAGCAACTGGTGGACATATTTTCCAATGCAATCTCTTCCCTAACGAACTAAAGGGGCAAATGTTGGCATGCTTGTCATTTCTTAAGTACAAGATGTGTCTCTATTAGGAATTATTTCAGGAATGAGAAAATTATCGTATCCTGGAAGGAAATTTTGTAGAACAAATTCAATACTGCATATTCAGTGAAAAGTTCCACATTATTACCCATGTTCCTTAGGATTTGTCTGGCACAGGTCATTGTATCAAGTAATCCTTTTATACAAATGAAATAAAACTTAAAAAAAGTTGAATTCTGAGGTAGGAGCTAAAGAATAACATTTGTTTACTTTTGAATACAATGAGCTTTGATTCGATTTGGTAGAAGTTCCAAATAAACCAAGGAAAATAATGCTTGAGAAAGAAAAAGGCTAGAGCAACAGAGGCTGAGCAGCACTAAGTTTTCAAGGACCTCACAGCCATTCTCTATTTCCTCACAAGTCATGTGCTACCCAAAAAATAGATATTCAGCCAGGTTGAGTTTAAAGCCATTTTTCATCCCTTTCCTGCTGTGTGACTAGGAAAACTACTGAACCTTAATAAATATCAGTTTCATCACCTATCAAAAAGATGGAGAAACCAATACATGTTTTTGTGAAAGCCCATACCACAGTACACAGTATCCAGCAAGCACTCAATGAATGTTGGTCCTTCTTCCCTTTCCTCTAGCAAGAGAAGAGGAAGGAGGTCATGGATTTTAATTATGGCAGGAACAACTTAAGCTTCCAAAAAAGTAATAATTGGACTAGCTGAGGACAGGAAAAGAGAAAAGGCTTCCCTCAACAAAAGCAATTTGACATTGCTAACAATAAGGTTTCCATTTAGAGCTATATGGAGGCAAGAGAATGATACCTCCTACCTCCATTATTCTACAAAAGGGAGCCAGTGAAAAAACTGCTTTCATCCACACCTACTTTTAAAATTAAATTTGTATATTCTCTTTTATACATCCACGTACATGTACTATATGTAACTCAATAAACATCCTCCCAATAATCAATAACAAAGGGATGCCTGCAATTACAGTTACCAGAAGTAACACAGAATTTGGTACTTACCCCCTTCCAAGTCTTCCACGTGATATCCAGAGAGGACGTTACTAGTTGCTGTCTGAAATTTTTCAAATGAAAATGTTCTTATAATAAGAAATAACCAATTGAATGCTGAATTAAACTTGGACGTTTTCAACATTTTTTTAAAAGGTTGAGTTTGAATACTTAGCAATTTTAATGAACATTAATACTGTAAACAGTATTTTTTGCATCCATCTGTGTTTCATGTTATGTTAAACTATGTTTAAATATAGAAAAGAAAAAATATATAGAAAAGAAATACTTATGTGGTCCTTATTAAGGAAAATGGGAGAGATTCCCTATATAAAAATTACCTGGTAATAAAATTAAAAACTCTAAGTCCCTAGTCCTGAATCCCATGGAGTAGTGCCTCCATCACTTATTCATTTCACTGTCCTCTTCCTAACACCTAGAGAATGACCGGCTAACAAGGTACTTTTTCTCCTGCATTAAGTGCAATGCCATCACTGTGGGGCCTGGAGCACATCCTGCCAGGTCTCCCTCATTCTGGGATAAGCCATTCCCCCATGAGGAGCTGAGGACCCACTCACTCTGACTTCCTGGTTTTGACTCCTTTGGTGGACATAAATCCCCAATCTGCTCCTTTGGCTCTAAACTCTACACCGCCCCCCCCATTTCAACTGAGTGCCAGCCATAGCACTTTTTCTTATTTTTCTTAACTACTGATAGCATTTTATGTGCTGGATCATTTTCAGTCATGTACAGATCCACTGCCAACAGACTTACTGCCTTTCTGTATTCCCACACCTCAGAGAGATCAGGCACTAATGGGTGCCCAGTTAAATGCATCTAGGATGGGATGCGTGGTTGGACAGGTGATCATCTAAGCACTTCAAACAAATATGTCAAAAATTAAATTCATCATCTTTATCCCAAATCTCATCCTCCTTCAATTGCTCCTTATCTCAAGTTAATGGATATATGTTCCCAAAGAGAGTAAGGTTAAAATTCTGAAAGCCATCTAGAACTTTTTTTTTCTTAAAGATTTTATTTATTTATTTATTTATTCATTCATTCATTCATGAGAGACACACAGAGAGAGAGAGAGAGAGGCAGATGTAAGCAGAGGGAGAAGCAGGCTCCATGCAGGGAGCCTGATGTGGGACTCAATCACAGGACTCTAGGATCACGCCCTGAGCCAAAGGCAGACACTCAACCACTGAGCCACCCAGGCGTACCACGAACTCTCCCTCTTCTGTCCCACTCTGAGTATTCTCCAAACCTTGCTCAAAGAGGTCTAGAATGTCTCTAATATCTGTCTCATACTCTCTACTCCCACTGCCACTATCCTGGGTAAGGCCCTCATCTGCCCCTTAACCAAACAACCCCCAAATGTTACCCTATACCAAGTTACCTCTGGGTCTTTACCTAGCACCCCCATCCTCCTGCCTTCCTAGTCTCCCCAAAGATTGTTAATCTCTCCTTTCCCTGCCTGTACTTCCACTGCAGCACTTACTGACCACAGGCAGCCTGCCCCATGGGTACATTAGCTATGTGCATCTCGGACTGGCCCACAGATTGTTTTTCACAGCTATCTCAGCGTTAAAAAACCCCCAGAGAACCTTGAACAGCACAGGAGCTCAGTTAATTTTGAGCTGAATCAGAGGAAATACTATCCCAAGGTGAAATTTGGAATGGCTTGTACCATAGAATGTCTAACACTAATTGTGTATGACTGAAACGTTAATATCATTTTAATTTACATGTCGGTAATTAAATTGGACTTTTTAGGCTGGGTTGGAATTAAATCACTATAATGTTCATAGCAGCAATGTCCACAATAGCCAAACTGTGGAAGGAACCACGATGTCCTTCAACAGATGAATGAATAAAGAAAATGTGGGGATCCCTAGGTGGCGCAGCGGTTTGGCGCCTGCCTTTGGCCCAGGGCGCGATCCTGGAGACCTGGGATCGAATCCCACGTCGGGCTACCGGTGCATGGAGCCTGCTTCTCCCTTTGCCTGTGTCTCTGCCTCTCTCTCTCTCTCTCTCTGTGTGACTATCATAAATAAATGAAAATTTAAAAAAAAAAAAAAGAAAAAGAAAATGTGGTGTGTATATATACAATGGAATATTACTCAGCCATCAGAAAGGTCAAATACCCACCATTTGCTTTGACAAATGCATGGAACTGGAGGGTATTATGCTGAGTGATATAATCAGAGAAGGACAATCATCATATGGTTTCTCTCATACGTGGAATATAAAAAATAGTGAAAGAGATTATAAGAGAAAGGAGGGGAACTGAGTGGGAAAATCAGAGAGGGAGAAAAACCTTGAGAGACTCCTAACTCAAAAGAGAGAGAGAGAGAGACTCCTAACTCTGGGAAACAAAGAGTTGTGAAAGGGAAGGTGTGGGGGGGGGGGGGAATGGAGTAACTGGGTGATGGGCACTGAGTAGGGTACTTAATGGGATGAGCACTGGGTGTTATACTATATGTTGGCAAATCAAACTTAAATAAAAACAAATGTAAGAGAAAAAGGAATTAAATCACTATAATACTGTTTCTATAAGAAGATGTCTTCTGATTCTCAAACTACTTACTAAAAAGTTTTTAAAGACAACCCATTCTTTCTATAAAACAAGGACTGAATATAAGAATACATAAACTAAATCAAAAGTAACTTCACATTACAAGGATTCTATGTTCACAAAAAAGATACATTAAAAAAAATCTCTTTAAATTCTAAAGCAAGGGGATCCCTGGGTGGCTCAGTGGTTTAGTGTCTGCCTTCTAGCCAGGGTGTGATCCTGGAGACCCGGGATCGAGTCCCACATCAGGCTCCCTGCATGGAGCCTGCTTCTCCCTCTGCCTGTGTCTCTGCCCCTCTCTCTCTCTCTCTCTCTCTCTCTGTCTCTCATGAATGAATAAATAAAATCTTTTTTAAAAATAAATAAATAAATAAATAAATTCTAAAGCAAGGGGCAGCCCAGGTGGCTCAGCGGTTTAGCGCTGCCTTTAGCCCAGGGTATGATCCTGGAGCCCCAGGATCGAGTCCCACGTCTGGCTCCCTGCATGGAGCCTGCTTCTCCCTCTGCCTGTGTCTCTGCCTCTCTTTCTGTGTGTCTCTTATGAATGAATAAATACATAAAATCTTTAAAAAAAAAATTTCTAAAGCAAGGTCTAAGTGCCATAGTCCCACACTAGCCTTTAAAATATGATTTCATGGCAGCCCGGGTGGCTCAGCGGTTTAGCGCTGCCTTTAGCCCAGGATGTGATCCTGGAGACCTGGGATCAAGTCCCATGTCCAGCTCCCTATGTGAAGCCTGCTTCTCCCTCTGCCTCTCTCTGTGTGTCTCTCATGAATAAATAAATAAAATCTTTTAAAAATAAATAAATAAATAAATAAACAAATAAATAAATAAATAAATAAAATATGATTTCAGGGACACCTGGGTGGCACAGTCAGTTAAGCATCCAACTCTTGTTTTCTGCTTGGGGTTATGAGACTGATCCCCCATATCAGGCTCCACATTCAACACCAGCACTCAGTTTTTCTCTCCCTCTCCTTTAGCTCCTGCCCACCTTCACCCATGTTCTCTTGCTAATAAATAAATTTTTAAAAAAATATTTCATCTTCATCAAATTTACAAATATAAAAGCTAAAAGCTCACTTCAAGTGTGAATTTTAAAGTATCTCCTCTAAAAAATTTATCAAAATAGGGATGCCTGGCTGCCTCAGACGGTATGAGGAACATGTGGCTCTTGATGGTGGGGTCACGAGTTTGAGCCCTGCATTGTGTAGAAAGATTACTTAAATACGGGCAGCCCCGGGTGGCTCAGTGGTTTAGCGCCGGTTTAGAGCCACCTTCAGCCCAGGGCATGATCCTAGAGTCCCAGGATCGAGTCCCACATCAGACTCCCGGCATGGAGCCTACTTCTCCCTCTGCCTGTGTCTCTGCCTGTGTGTGTGTGTGTGTGTGTGTGTGTGATGAATAAATAAGATCATAAATAAATAAATAAATAAATAGGGGTGTGTGTGTGTAATATATATACATATTACTTAAACTTTTTTAAAAAAAGTCTAAAGGCACCTGGGTGACCCAGTAGGTTAAGCATCTGCCTTCAGCTCAGGTCATGATCTCAGGGTTAGCTGGGAGTCTGCTTCTCCCTCCTGGCTCACTCTGTGTGTGCCTGTGCTCTCTTTCTAGCTCTCTCTCTCTCAAATAAATAAATAAAATCTTTAAAAAAAAATAAGTCTTTAAAAAATTTATCAAAGATATGCAAGTAAAAAATGGGAAGAAAATGTTTCCGTCCTATAGTAAAGCTGAAAGCACATAATTTTTAGAAGGAAAAAATACATGGTGTGTTTCAAGAATCAGCATCTACAATGATGTACAAATGAGCAGGCACGCCTGTGCTGACACTGCAGCTCTCAGGCTGTCAGGGTCTGGAGAACAACACATCCATACCAGAAGAGCTGGTAAAAATGAGAACCTAGGCCTGGGCTCGGTGTTTGGCCACTATGACTTTTAGGTTCTAAGATATTGTGTTTTGTTTTCTTAAACGCTTTTTTATATGGTCAGAATCCAAGAGAGAAGGGCAAGATCAATGAGCTTATGATGGATCTTTAGTTTATACTGACACCTTGAGGGAAAGCAGCCAAATTTCTAATTGCTAGAATTTCTATAAATTTACAAACGTATGGATTTGATATTTTAAGTCTTACTGGAATATACATTGTTTTGTTTCCATTAGTCAGCCTTGAGTTCCATGCCTTTATCCTTATCCACTAGCACTTAAATACCTGCTCAGTGCAATCTTTAAATAACAAATTGTTTCTGTTTTTTATTTATTTTTTTAAGATTTTATTTATTTATTCATGAGAGAGAGAGAGAGAGAGAGAGAAAGGCAGAGACACAGGCAGAGGGAGCAGGCTCCATGCAGAGAGCCAGACATGGGACTTGATCCTGGGTCTCCAGGATCATGCCCTGGGCTGAAGGCGGCGCTAAACCGCTGAGCCACCTGAGCTGCCCTGTTTCTATTTTTTAATATGTCATGCACAATAATAAATATGGGTACCAGTGTTTGTTAGCTTTTTCTAGTTGTATTTTTTTTTATAAATAATATCAGTTCACTAGCCAAAAAGAATACTACTTTGGTTACAGAGAAAAGTTAATTATAAACAAAACTTAAGTCACTTCTTCCAAAAGTACACTCACAAAATAGGAGTCAAGTGATACCTGCGGTCTTACATGTGACAGCATTATAAGTATTAAAAATTAAAATTCACATATATGTATATAAACATAATATCTATATCTCTGCAATTATCAGATGTAAAGTAATAATTCCACTAAGGCAATAAAAAAGAAAGCTAAAAATCTTAATAAAATGAAAGGTCATCTATTTTACATCCCATGTTAAAAGTCTAAAACATTTAAAACTGGGGGATTCCTGGGTGGCTCAGCGGTTTAGTGCCTGCCTTCAGCCCAGGGTATGATCCTGGAGACCCGGGTTTGAGTCCCACGCCAGGCACCCTGCGTGGAGCCTGATTCTCCCTCTAAAAAGTGTCTCTGCCTCTCTCTCTCTCTCTCTCTGTCTCTTATGAATAAAATCTTTAAAAAAATAAAAATAAAATAAAACATTTATAATTGTCTTCCTTTAATCCTTAGAAATTAAAAAGACTACATATATACAAGAAAGGAAATGGCTCTAAAGCTAATTAGAGCTTACTGATAGGAGTTAATTCAGAGTAAGACAAAGAAAATAACATTTTTTAAAAGCCTATGTAGTTGTAGCAAAACAAATAGTATCTTTATTCAGCTCATGTAATTCCTGATGACAGTCTTCTTTGCTTAATGTTTGTTGGTATATGTGGCATGTTATTAGACCTGAAATGGAAAATAATTTACAGGAGGTCATGTTTTACGTCTGGGCTTCAGCTCATGCTCTCCACCAGGCTGGAGCACCCTCCATTTCACTTGCCATGGGACTTACCACCTTCTTAACCCTTAGTTCTTTGCTTAACTGTCTCAGCCTCTGACCACTCAATCCAGTTATTTTTCCATCACAGAAAGCTTATTTTCCCCCCCATATCACTTTCCTCAATGTAAATTATACCTATAGTTGCCTAATTAATTTATTTGTTTATGGTCTATCTTTTCCCCAAGACTTTAACTTCCCAGACAGCAAGTGTCTTGGTCAGTGCTATATTCCCAGAAGGAAGCATACGACCTAGCACACAGTATGTGCCAGTTTTTTTTAAACAAATAAGTCAATGAGAGCTGCCTGGGTAGCACAGTGGGTTAAGTGTCTAACTCTTGGTTTCGGCTCAGGTCATGATCTCAGGGCTGTGAGATGAGTTATGCAGTCAGCAGGGAGTCTACCTGAATATCCTCTGCCCTTCCCTTCACTTGCAAGCATATGGGCCACCCCCCTCAAATAAATAAATAAATCTGAAAAAAAGAATTCTCTCTCTCCCTCTCTCTGGCCCTCCTCCTACCCACCTCCTGCACTCGAAAGAAAGAAAGAAAGAAAGAAAGAAAGAAAGAAAGAAAGAAAGAAAGAAAGAAAGAAAGAAAGAAAGAAAGAAAGAAAGAAAGAAAGAAAGACCAACTAATCACTCTACATGGCTCCCATTTATGATAAAAACTGACATAAAGAGCTGTCTTTAAAATGAGACATCCAAATATACTTTTATATGCCTATATGAGGAATAGAAATTTTGAACTTAGAAAGCTATAATCCTATTCCATGACACTGCTGTCCCCCTGGCCTTGTACGTGTCCTTCAAGTGCTTCACCAGAGCACACTTTTGTCCACCATTTACCCTGATAAATATTATTTCCATCTCCTAAACTCCATTCCCTAAAAACAGTCTTTAAATCACAGATCTCTTTAATTGCTTTAAAAAAAAGGTTTCAGGGGTATCTCATTTTTAATGACAGTATTTTCTAACAGCCAGATGTAGTTAAACACTAAAATTCCCCAATCATCTTTCCACTTGTTGGCCAGAGACTGCTAACAAGAATTAGGAACAGAAGACCTGAGAAGAAGCAAGGTTCCTGGGATGGGACCAAGATGGGTTACAGAAAAAGGCCAGGAGATTCCATTATCCCACCTTACCAGCCTTGCTTTCTTGGCTAATGCCCAAAGATTTTCCCATTTTAACACAGAACACTTACTGGCCAGATTGAGTTAAAGTCTTTCCAAAGAGATCCACTGAAATAGTCTTACCTCTGTTTCTGTGAGAAGTGTTTTTAGTCTTGTCAAATCTTTTGTTACCATCCCATTCTGAAAAGAGTAGATGAAAAAAGTAAAACTCAGTATATCAGTTCTTTGTTATGGGGGCGTAACTTAATTGCTCCACTATTTCTAAGGTTTATCTGTAAAAAGACAATGTTATCCTCATCTCCCATCCCACTACCATTCCTGGTGATGATAAAGCTAACTATCTAAAAGCAAAGTTAAAAAAGTAAACAGGACAAAATATACAGTGTAACCTAAAGCACTTTATTCACCTTGTTTAAGAGTTTAAAATCAATTCAATAAAATATTCACAATAGATCTCACTGAAAAGCAAGATAGGATATGCAAAGAGAAAAATAAACCTGAACGTTTTTGAGCTTTTCTCTCCCCTAAAACTAATGGACTTATATTTACAAAATGGTGAATTCAATCAGTTACCCATGACTCAGATTCACAAAAAATAACCATTGCACTTTATTTTTTTTTGACCATTGCACTTTAAAGACAGCTCATTAATAAAGACAGCTGAAGGAAAACAGGCAAAATATTCACGCTTTTAAAATTCAAATTTCACTTGAGATTTAAAAGCAAATACTTCTTCCTAGTTTTAAATTCAAAAACCCAACAAGTGAAACTGTGTAATATACTTAATTTATACAGAAAACTTCCTTAAGGATAGAATTATCTTAATAATTAATAATAATAATAAATAATGAGACATACTCTTTATCATCTATTTAGAAATAAATAGTTATGCAATTTTGCTGTATTAGTAATACAGTTTGGCTTTATATTCACTTGTAAATTTAGTGAAATCAAAGATCAATGTTTAAAAAAAAAAAAAGATCAATGTTAAACCGGGGCACCTGGTGGCACAATCAGTTAAGTGCCCGACTCAGTTTCAGCTCAGGTGATGATCTCAGGATCATGAGATCAAGCATGGTGTGGGACTCTGTGCACAGAGAGGAGTCTACTTAAGAGTCTCTCTGGGACGCCTGAGTGGCTCAGTGGTTGAGCATCTGCCTTCAGCTCAGGGCGTGATCCTGGAGTCCTGGGATCGAGTCCCACATGGGGCTCCCTGCATGGAGCCTGCTTCTCCCTCTGCTTATGTCTCTGCCTCTCTCTGTGTGTTTCTCATGAATGAATAAATAAAATATTAAAAAAAAAAAAAAAAGAGTCTCTCTTTTCTCTCCCTCTGACCCCCCTGCTTTCTCTATCTTTAAAATAATAAATCTTTTTTAAAAAACCATAATGTTAAACCAATTAAATAATTCACTGTACAGTAATCCCTCAGAAAATAACTAAATTATCCCCTGAGGTGGGTCATTACATTATCCTCAGCAATATATCAAGTACTTTCTTTTTTTTCTTAAGTATTTTCTTAATTTCTTTTTTTCCCCAACCAAATATATTTATTTTCAGTGAAAAGATAACTTTGCTCCAGATTTTCACAGTTTACATTGATTCAGAAGACTTAGTGAGGTACAGGGAATTCATGCTGTGTAGCAAGTATATAGATAGTTTCTGCCTTTCACTGTTTTCCATTGATTCCTCAGAAATAGCCACAAATTTTATAACAGTAACCAACTGGTGAAAAAAAGTTTTAACATCTTTTTCTTTTCATTTCTATAGACTGCCAACTCTAAAAGGTCCAAAATGTAGTCCCTCAATTAACTCAACCTAAAAAAAAACAAAAACTCTAGAAAATTAAATGCTACATAAAAAAACGTATCCCAGGGCAGCCCCAGTGGCGCAGCAGTTTGGCGCCGCCTGCAGCCTGCGGTGTGATCCTGGGGACCCATGATCAAGTCCCACATCGGGCTCCCTGCATGGAGCCTGCTTCTCCCTCTGCCTGTGTCTCTGCCTCTCTCTCTCTCTCTCTCTGTCTCTATGAATAAATAAAATCTTTAAAAAAAAAATTCATTTAGAACTAGGTCATTCTATCAGAGTGGTCAGAGTGGAGTGTTAATTCAAACATATAACATCTTCAAAAACAAAAGTAATTATTAGTTTACATAACTTTAAACATTTTACAAAATAAATCCAACTTAAGAACTCTATAAAATCATACGTCCACAAGAGCATTTTAAAATCCAAAACTAGAGGGCAGCCCGGCTGGCTCAGCAGTTTAGCGCCACCTTCAGCCCAGGGCGTGATCCTGGGGACCCGGGATCAAGTCCCACGTCGAGCTCCCTGCATGGGGGCCCGCTTCTCCCTCTGCCTCTCTTTCTCTCTGTGTGTCTCTCATGAATAAATAAATAAAATCTGGGATCCCTGGGTGGCGCAGCGGTTTGGCGCCTGCCTTTGGCCCAGGGCGCGATCCTGGAGACCTGGGATCGAATCCCACATCGGGCTCCCGGTGCATGGAGCCTGCTTCTCCCTCTGCCTCTCTCTCTCTCTCTCTCTCTCTCTCTCTCTGTTACTATCATAAATAAATTTTTAAAAAAAATTTTTTTTAATAATAATAAATAAATAAATAAATAAAATCTTTTTTTTAAAAAATCCAAAACTAGGGGTGCCTGGGTGGCTCAGTGGGTTAAGTGTCCACCTTTGGCTCAGGTAATGATCCCAGGGTTCTGGGATTGAGCCCCACATCGGGCTCCTTCTCCCTCTGCTCTTCCCTCCTGCTCCCTTCCTGCGTGTTCCCTCTCTCTCTTTCTCCCTCTCACATGCTTGCTCGCTCCCTCTCTCTCAAATAAATAAAAAACAATAAATAGATAAACAAACCCCCAAAATAAGGGGTGCACCTGGCTGGCTCAGGTAGTAGAGCACATAACTCTTGATCTCAGGATTGTGAGTTCAAGCCCCACACTGGGCCTAGAGCTTGCTTAAAAAAATAAAATAAAATAAATAAATAAAACCCAAAAATATTCCTAGGTTCCATTAAATTATATCTTTAAAGAAAATCATTTACTTATCCTATACTTTCAAAATATTAAAAAGTACCTGCTATTCTTATATATATTATCACAAACCATAAGAATCCCATGATTAAACATCAGTTTATTGAAGAAAAATGAGTATCTAAAGATCCTCGTGAACTTTGATTTCTAATAGGAAGTAAGAAGAAAAACGCACACTTAATTACTTTTCCCTCACAACATGTTTAAGGAGTTCAATGAATGAATCCATTTTCAGACATTTAGAATTAGAGCTCATCAACGTACCAGGGACTCTCCTGTCAGTGACTTGGCAAGAATGTTGGACACAGGTTGGAGTTTTCCTTTCAGCTGCATGCAGCAAAGCACTGCCTGAAAGGCCCCATCTCCCTTGGCCAGGCCTTCTCCCAGCACTGTGAGGAAAGAATAGCCAGCATTAATCACATAACATTCAATGCACATTTTTCTTGATTATAACATTAACACACTAGCACAAGGATGACTTCTTAAACACTAAAACAACTTCAGGTACTAGTGAAAAGCAGTGATGTTTCAATTCTAAGAAATACATAAAGACAAGAGAAAACTTGGGGCAATCCACATATCTAACCCACTACAGCCTAAAGCCGGGTAGGATCACATACATCAAAGTCACAGGAAGAAGAGTTCAGCTTAAAGCTCTCTCTCTGGTGAAAAATACCATTCAGCTTATGAGTCCTAGGTAAATGAGGGCTATTAAACGACAAAAATATTCTCTGAATAAAGCTTCCACATTTTTAACAGTGACACAAGAGACCTAGTGCCATTAAAATACATAAGAATAAAACTGCAGATCTCAACATGTGGTATTCCTAGGCAGTTAAGAATTAGCTTTTATAAAAACCAGCAAGATTAACTAAGAACCTAATTGTCACATGGCCACAGAGAATGCTAATCTAATTGTTTGCAAGTGTTTACAGATTTAATACAATCACAAGAGCACATATTTCTAACAATACAAAATATACTCATTTTTATGCCATGTCATTTGAGATGATTTCTCCCAGCAACTGCTAATGGCTCAACTAGTAAAACAATCTGTATCTTTCTCTTCACTGCTAAGTCCAAGATTCTATTTTTAGTTTGTACACACTTCAGCTTCCTTTGCAAGAAAATAATTTGCTAAAAGAAAATATTTTGGAAATTGCATTTGTTCCTAATTATTTCGAAGGAAACGTTTAACTATCAGTATATATACTGCATATTTAAAGTCCACTGGGTCTGTTCATATTTATTTTGGTTGTACTGAACATATCCTTTCGTTATGTTCAATTTTTCCTTTACACAAATAACATTACAAGAACACTAATAAAATTCTACATTTAAAATTCCCCATAAGTTCATCACTCAACTAAACAGACTGTCTTCACTTATTAATGTTCTCTTACAATATTTACATAATTTTTACATGATTGTAACTGATAAAATATAATAGTTTGTATTCTGCTTTATTTTCCCTCAGCCCATTCAACATCTTCCATGGTTCCCTGAGTGTTTGTTTATCATATTATTGCCCATATGGCGTTCCATCAAGTAGATACATCAACTTATTTAACTACTCCCTGGTTCCAGAACAATCCCAATTTTTAACTATTGAAACTAACAATGCAATAATTATCTTTATGTATATATCCTTTATTGAAGCAGATTACTAAATTGAAAGTTGCAGTCTCTGTATTTAAAAAGGTTTTTATTTAGCTTGTGCCAACTTGTTGTCTCACTCCATCCACATTTACAGATCTACTTGACTATCCCTGGACAATTCCAGTAAGTGATTAACTCCAAAAAATTATCATTAAGAATGTCTTGAACAAAAAAAAAAAAAAAAAAGAATGTCTTGAACAGGGGCAGCCCTGGTGGCACAGCAGTTTAGCGCTGCCTGCAGCCCAGGGCCTGATCCTAGAGACCCGGGATTGAGTCCCACGTCGGGGTCCCTGCGTAGAGCCTGCTTCTCCCTCTGCCTCTCTTGCTCGCTCCGTATCTCTCATGAATAAATAAAATAAAATCTTAAAAAAAAAAGAATGTCTTGAACATCTTACAAAATTCCCCAGTAAGCCCACATCTCCCTCAGTTTTTACTATCCCTAAAACTATTCAAATATGACCTTTGGCAAGTCACTTTATCTCTCTGGCCCTCAGTGTGGTCATCCGTAAAACAGAAACATATAAATTTGTTGTAAGGATCAAATAATAAAATGCTTTGAAAAAGAAACGATCGTCCTACTTAAAGCTGAACTACTTTATTCACAAAGTCTACTTCCTCCCCTGTAAAATGGAGGTAACAGAAACTACCTAATAGGGTTGTAGTAAAGATCAACTGTGTTAATTAATGTAAAGTATCTAGCAGAGTCTCCTCCTAAGAGTTCCCTAGATGTTACCTTTTCCTTCTAAAAACTATACAGCAGTATTGAGAATTGCTAAGGAAATATCCTAATTCCTTTTCAGTAATTGAAATACTAAGAAATTGGTTGTCAAGTGTTAAAGAATGTTTCAGGGAAACAAAAAAAATCTAAGAATATTTCAACCTCAAGTGATTATGTCATGTTTAAAGAGTATTAAATCACATGATAGTTTACACAAACACCTTTCACAGATCTTTGGTTTTGTACAAAATTGACGAATTTTATTTTGCAAAAGTCCTTGCATTACATTTATGTTTGAAGGCCTCAATATTTGTCAAAATTCTGTTTCCTTTTTTCCCTCTCTTTATTTTTTTTAATCTTTTTTTTAAGATTTTATTTATTCATTCATGAAAAACATAGAGAGAGGGGCAGAGACATAGGCAGAGGGAGAAGCAGGCTCTCTGTAGGAAGCCCGATGCAGGACTCGATCCCAGGACTCCAGGATCACGCCCTGAGCCAAAGGCAGCACTCAACCACTGAACCACGCAGGCATCCCTCTCTCCCTTTTTTTTTTTTTTTTAAAGAGTCTTTTTTTTTTTTTAATTTTTATTTATTTATGATAGTCACAGAGAGAGAGAGAGGCAGAGACATAGGCAGAGGGAGAAGCAGGCTCCATGCACCGGGAGCCCGATGTTGGATTTGATCCCGAGTCTCCAGGATCGCGCCCTGGGCCAAAGGCAGGTGCCAAACCGCTGCGCCACCCAGGGATCCCCACTTCTCTCCCTTCTTTAGACAAGAATCAATACTGATAATACTTTTTGCCAACTGTTGCCCTAAAATACAATTCAGTTTGTCTTGTAGGATCCCATATGAAGAACTATCACAAAAAAATAGTGAACAATTATAGATAAAAAGCTCTCCTGCTATTGTGTCATATAACAAAATTAAATTGTGGTATTGCCAGCCTGGTCCCTTATTATCTGTAGTATCTTGAAAAAGCTTGAAAGAAAATACAGTACAGCCTTGTGTATTATTAAAATTGCCTTAGCTATAATAATTGAACTTGCCAAAAGAGAGGACATTAAAAATATAATCTAATCTTGAGCAACTGTAAAAATGTTACAATGCCTTGCAGAAAAATTCTCTTCCCACCAACTATCTGTGAGATTTTACTGTGAGCACACAACTATTCCCAAACTGAACTGCTCCTTCCTGTCTACTAGGAGTTAGTAAGGAGGAGACCCAATACCTTACCTCTGCTGCTATATTCAGGTCTCTCTGTCCCTTCTCATTCTCTAGTCTTTTTTTTTTTTTTAAGATTTTATTTATTTATTCATGAGAGACACAGAGAGGGAGAAAGGCAGAGACACAGGCGGAGGGAGAAGCAGGCTCCATGTAGGTAGCCTGACATAGGACTCAATCCTGGGTCTCCAGGATCATGCCCTGGGCTGAAGGCAGCACTAAAACACTGAGCCACCCAGGCTGCTCTCATTCTCTAGTCTTTGTAATATGTCTTATTTGAAATGTTTTAGGCTAGAGACTAAGTAATATTAAAGGAATATTCATTCAACCGTTTCAACAAAATAGCCTCTCTTAGGCTATCAAAAAAAAAAAAAATCAACAGTTAAAATATAATTCCCCTGGGCCAAATAAAATAAAATAAAATAAAAAAATAATTCCCCTGGGCCGCCTGGGTGGCTCAGCAGTTAAGCATCTGCCTTCGCCTCAGGGTGTGATCCCAGGGTCCGGGATCAAGTACCATATCCCTGCATCGGGCTCCTTGCGAGGAGCCTGCTTCTCCCTCTGCCAGTGTCTCTGCCTTTCTCTCTCCCTCTCTCTCTCATGAATAAATAAATAAAAATTTTAAAAAATATATGGAATTCCCCTTACTTGTAAAGAATTACATGCAACGAGAAAAGTGATTAAAAATAAGCCTTAAACACAGTATATGTTGAGTATGACTGTAGTTTTTCAGTCACATCATTATATTATGTTATTTTTTTCACCAAGCCCTTGGTTATTTCTAAAATCTTTCATTGAAAAGCTAGGCTGGGCCGCCTGGGTGGTTTGGTCGATTAGGTGTATAACTCTTGGTTTTGGCTCCGGTCATGAGCACACAAGTAGGGGGCGCTGCAAGGAGAGGGAGAAGTTGACTCCTGGCTGAGCAGAGAGCCCTATGTAGGCCTCCATCCCAGGACCCTGGGATCATGACCTGAGCCAAAGGCAGATATTTAACGAACTGAGTCACCCAGGCACCTCAAGTTTCATTCTTTTGCATGCAGTTCTCCAGTTTTCCCAGCACCATTTATTGAAGAGACTTTTCCCCATTGGATATTCTTCCCTCCTTTGTCATAGATTGAAAATTTTGGAAAAATACCTTGATTAGGCTTAGCTTTTCTTTCCCTCTTTTTTTTTTAAAAGGTATTTTTCCAAAACTAGGGGTGCGTGGGTGGCTCAGTGAGTTCTGGGATTGAGCCTCACGTTGGGCTCCCTGCTCAGCAGGGAGTCGGCTTCTCCCTCTCCCTGCTGCACCCCCTATTTGTGTGCACTCTTATTCTGTTTCTCTGTTTCAAATAAATAAATAAAATCTTAAAAAAAAAAGGATGAAACTGGACCACTTTCACACACTATATGCAAAAATAAGCTCAAAATGGATTAAATACCTAAAAGTAAGACCTGAAACCATAAAACTCTTGGAAGAAAACAAAGGCAGTAATCTCTTTGACATCAGCCTCAGCAGCATTTTTCTAGATATGTCTCCTCAGGCAAGGGAAACAAAAGCAAAAATAAACTACTAGGACTACACCAAAATAAAAAGCTTTTGAACAGCAAGGGAAACCATCAACAAAATGAAAAGGCAACCTACTGAATGGCAAAACATATTTGCATATAATACATCCAAAAAGGGGTTGACACCCAAAATATAAAAAGAACTTATACAACTCAACACCAAGAAAATAAACAACCTGATTAAAAAATGGGCAAAGAACCTGAGTAGGCATTCTACCAAAGAAGACATAAAGATGGGCAATAGATACATGAAAAGGTGTTAAACATCACTATCATCAGGAAATGCAAATTGAAACTGCAATGAAATATCACCTCATACCTGTCAGAATGCCTATAATCAAAAAGAAAAAAAAAATACTAAGTGTTGTGAGGATGTGGAGAAAAATGAACCCTTCTGCACTATTGGTAGAAATGCAAATTAGGTGCAGCCACTGTGGGAAACAGTGTGGAAGTTCCTCAAAAAATTAAAAATAGAAATACCATACAATCCAGTAATTCCATTACTGGCTATTTACCCAACGAAAACAAAAACATTAATTTAAAAAAAATATATGCACTTTTATGTTTATTGCAGCAGTGTTTACAACAGCCAAGATATAGAAGCAACCCAAGTGTGCACTGATGAATAAATAGATTAAGAAGATGCAGTACGGGGGTTCCTGGGTGGCTCACTCAGTTAAGTGTCTGACTCTTAGGTTTCGGCTCAGGTCCTGATTTCAGGGTCATTGAGACCATGTCAGGATTCTTTCCCTCTTTCTCTCCTGCCCCTCTCTCTATTCTCCTTTGAGTGCCCATGCACATGCACACTGTAAAATAAATAATTTTTAAAAATCTTTTTTTTTTTAAATTTTATTTATTTATTATTCATAGACACAGAGAGAGAGAGGCAGAGACACAGGCAGAGGGAGAAGCAGGCTCCATGCAGGGAGCCCAACGTGGGACTCAATCCTGGGTCTCCAGGATCACACCCCAGGCTGCAGGCAGCTCCAAACCGCTGCGCCACCGGGGCTGCCCTAAACATCTTTTTTTTAAAAAGAAGATGCAGAACACTGCAGGCACACACAAATATATGCACACTATAGAATGTTACTCAGCAATGAAAAAGAATGAGATCTTGCCATTTGTGACAACATGGATAGACCTAGACAGTATCAGTAAGTGAAATGAATCAGATAAAGATAAATACCATATGATTTCACTTAAATGTGGAATTTAAAAAACTAAACAAATTTAAAAGACAGAAACAGAACCATAAATACAGAGCACAGACTGATGATGGTGGCGGGGAGGGGACGACAGATGAAGGGAGTGATAAGAGAGTGATCTATACTACAGCTTTCCAGTTATGGAATGAGTAAGTCAGGAGGATGAAAGAAAGGTACAGCATAGGGAAATAGGGAATAGTCAATGGAACTGTAACAGCATTGTATGGTGACAGATGATGGCTATACTTGTGGTAAACACAGCAACATAACCTATAGACCTGTTGAAGCACTATGCTATACACACCTGAAACTAATCTAACACTGTGTCAGCCATACATCAATTAAAAACAAATTAATGATTGGTCACCTGGCTGGCTCAATTGGTAGAGCATGCAAATCTTGATCTCAGAGTTTTGAGTTTGAGCTCCACTCTAGGTATAAATATTACTTTAAAAAAAAAATAACATTCTCAGCTAGGGTTTAAAAATCTGGCCACCTTAGGAAAAATATTCATTGATGTTTATGATGATTGAGTTTGATCTATGTATTACATGTAGCATAATACTCCTTTAGTTGATATTTTCTTTTTATTTCACTTTTGCCATTTTTCTCATTCTATTTTGGTATTTTTAAGTCTTTTTATTTTATTTTTTTTTTTAAGATTTTATTTATTTATTCATGATAGTCACAGAGAGAGAGAGAGAGGCAGAGACATAGGCAGAGGGAGAAGCAGGCTCCATGCACCGAGAGCCCGATGTGGGATTTGATCCCGGGTCTCCAGGATCACGCCCTGGGCCAAAGGCAGGCACCAAACCGCTGCGCCACCCAGGGATCCCGGTATTTTTAAGTCTTAATTTTAATTCCAGTTAAACTTATGTTCCGAAAATGAAAACAGACTTGCCCACCTCATTTACCCAGTGTTCACAAGTGTGACAACTCTATCTACAACACAACACCAAACTCAGAACTAAGGTCCATGAACATAGAGCCTATATATAGTTAATTTTTAAGATGCCCTCAAGTCCTTACTTAGATTCTATTCACTCTTTTTGAAGTAAAATTCCAACTTTAAATTTTATTATTCTAATTAGTTCCTGGCTTGAAGAAAATCAGCCATAAAAAACATTTTGGGGATAACCAAAAAATCTGATTATATTTTTTTAAAGATTTATTTATTTATTTATTCATGATAGACAGACGGGGGGGAGGGGCAGAGACACAGGAGGAGGGAGAAGCAGGCTCCATGCCGGGAGCCCAACGTGGGACTCGATCCTGAGACTCCAGGATCGCACCCTGGGCCAAAGGCAGGTGCTAAACCACTGAGCCACCCAGGCATCCCCAAAAAATCTGATTATAGACTGGACTTTAGGTAATATTAGGGAATCACGGTCAATCTTATTTGGTTCATAATAAAACTGTTGTTATACAATTATGGCCTTATTTTTTGGAGATGTGTACTAATGTATTTAGGAGGTAAATAACATGATGTCTGTCATTGTTTTCAAATATTTCAGAAAAAAAAGGGAATATTATAATGTTACACTCTAAGTTTTGAGAATATGGATGTTTATTAAACTTCTATTTTCCAGGAACCTGGGTGGCCCAGTTGGTTGAGCATCTGCCTTTGGCTCGAATATCATGATCCCAGGGTCCCAGGATCAAGTCCCACATCAGGCTCCCTGCTCAGTGGGGAGTCTGCTTCTCTCTCTGCCCTTCCCCCCTGCTGTGATCTCTCTCTCTCTCTCTAATAAATAAATAAAATCTTTAAAAAATAGATAAATAAACTTCCATTTTCTTACAGGAAAATATTTTAATTTCTTCATTACAAAAAAACAACTAATGTTTTTTAATTCTGTAACAAACATTGCCTGTCAGATTTCCTAACCCTGCCCGACAAAGTGAAATCTGAAAGTCAGAAGCAGCAAATGGAAAAGAGGTGGAAGGTAGTTACAAGGAGACATGTTGAGAGTTGCAAGGAATGCAAACTGACAGCCTGACAGTAAGGGAACAGACGTCAAAACAATATGGTATAAAAAAGGGAAGCGTAAGGTTAGGGCCAGTAGGAGAGGAGCTTTTCCACAGCTCTCCAGCATTACAAAACAGGGTCATTATTAACAGACTGAAATTCTTGACTTGCTTTGTATTACTAACCCACTGCCTAATCATGGTATTTTATCTTATATAACATTTCCAAAAGTTGAAAAGAAAAAAAAATTCACCTAAGAACAGAACCTACAACTAGCAATACCATACATATAAACTTAGCCAATATTACCAAATATCTATTTCAAATAAACAACTTCATATACGCTGCTTTTTCACTCAGGTGATAAGCATTTTCCAAGTTCTTCCATATCACATAAATGGTAACAAGGAATGCACTGAATTTAATTAGAGAACTCCTCCCATACTGGAAGCTAAATGATTTTTCACTTTTATACACAGCGCTTCATTGAACACCATTGCACATACAATTTCTTCCTTCTTTTGGATTATTTACTTGGGATAGCATCCCAGAAATAAGATTAGTGGGTCAAAGGGTATAAATGTATTACCAAGCTGCATTCTCCCTCACACTCCACTAACACAAGAGTGTACTTATTGCATTACAACTTTATCCTGATGTTGGTTAAACTTTTTTCCCCCAACATTACAGAGGTATAATTGGTATAAAAAAAAAAAAAAAAGCACACAATGTATAAATTTGGTAAGTCTGTGTATATATTTATACACACACACCCATGTCACTGTCAGCAAGATATAGCTAATAAACATATCCATTACCTCCAAAAGTTTCCTGGTTAAACATTTACTTTAATAATTCAGTAGTTGTAAAATAGTATCTAACTTTAAAATGCTAAGTAAGACAACAGAATAATGCAACACTTTCCATATGCTCCTTCACTAGCAGCTTTTACCCATCTGTGACTTTTCACAAGTCATTTAACCTTCTGGGACTTTGTATGTCTCCAAAATGAGAAAACTGTACCAATCTCACTAATACTCAGGGGAGTGAAAATTAAACAAAGAGGATCTGTTTCTCTCACATGAGATTGGCAAAATGTCAAGACTGACAGGTTCCAATGCTACTAAGATTACAGCATAGGCATTCTCATGTATTGCTGCAGAAGTGTGTGCATCGGAAACAAATCTGACAGTGTTCCATTAAAACTATAAGCATATAATTTTAACCCAGATATCCATTTTTTTGAAGATTTTATTTATTCATGAGGGACAAAGAGAGAGAAGCAAAGAGACAGAGGGAGAAGCAGGCTTGCTGCGGGGAGCCCGATGCGGGACCTGATCCCAGGACCCCGGAATCACGACCTGAGCCATAGGCAGACGCTCAACCACTGAGCCAGCCAGGTGCCCCAGATATCCAATTTTTTTTTTTTAAGATTTTATTTATTTATTCATGAGAGACAGAGAGAGAGAGAGAGAGAGAGAGAGAGGCAGAGATACAGGCAGAGGGAGAAGCAAGCTCCATCCAGGGAGCCCGATGTGGGACTTGATCCCCAGATTCTAGGATCGTGCCTTGGGCCCAAGGCAGGTGCTCAACTGCTGAGCCACCCAGGCATCCCACCAGATATTCAATTTTTAAAACTCCTTTACCCATGGGCACCTGGGTGACACAGTCAGTTAAGTGTCTGACTTCATTTCAGCTCAAGTCGTGATCCCAGGGTGATAAGATTGGCCCACGCCTAGTTCGCCTAGTTCGTCACTCAGCAGGGGGTCTGCTTAAGATTCTCCCTCTTCCTGTCCTTGCCCCTCCCTCACTCTCTCTTACTCTCTCTAAAAATCAGTAAGTTTTTTAAAAAAAAAAAGAAAACAAAACAGGGGTGCCCAGGTGGCTCAGTTAGTTAAGTGTCTGCCTCTGGCTCAGGTCAAGATCCCAGGGTCCCATGGAGCTCCTTGCTCAGCGGCTAGCCTGCTTCTCCCTCTCCCTCTGCTGCTCCCCCTGCTTGAGCTCTCTCTGTGTCGAATAAACAAAATCTTTTAAAAATAAATAAAAATAAAATAAAACCTTTTAAAAATAAGTAATTTCTAAAAATTAAATAAAACTCCTTCACCTAGACATCCAACTTTTAAGAATATACTACAGAAACAAACATTGAGAATAAATTTTAATTTATTTATTTATTTATTTATGATAGTCACACACAGAGAGAGAGAGAGAGAGAGGCAGAGACATAGGCAGAGGGAGAAGCAGGCTCCATGCACCGGGAGCCCGACGTGGGAGTCGATCCCGGGTCTCCAGGAGTGCACCGTGGGTCAAAGGCAGGCGCCAAACCGCTGCGCCACCCAGGGATCCCCAAGAATAAATTTTTATTACAAGATGGATTATAATTGACAAACTAGAAAACTATAACCACCCAATGCCCATCAATGGGAGAATTTTTAAGTAAATATGAAATACAGTATGGAATATTAAGCAGTAATTGGAACTGGTGGAACTTAGAAAGATATCCATGATCTGTTGGTATATAAGAAATCTGTTAGTCACATAAATCCTTCTTAATTTTTATTTTTTTTTTATTTATTTATTCATGAAAGACACGGAGAGAGAGAGAGAGACAGGCAGAGGGAGAAGCAGGCTCCATGCAGGGAGCCCGACGTGGGACTCGATCCCAGGTCTCCAGGATCACGCCCTGGGCTGCAGGCGGCGCTAACCCGCTGAGCCACCCAGGCTGCCCCCTTCTTAATTTTTAAAGGAAAACCCCAATCTACATATGATAAGCATCTGTGTTAGTCACTATAAAGAAAGGCACCAAAGATACAACAAACTAGCAACAATGACTTCTTCAGATGAGGTAAAAAGGGGAAACCATTCCCTTCTTCATATTCCCCTATATCATTTGACTTACTTATTTTGGCTTGTTGGTAATTTTAAATGTCCACAGATAGAAAAGATTTTATTTAAGGAGGTTCACATTCTTCAGTGAATGGTTAAATTAGGTCCATTATGCCACAGGAATAAGACGATTTTGTAAGGTTTACAACAAAAACCATTAATACTTCTAAAAGTTTTGATACAAAGGTGTAATAAATAAGGTTAACTTCTGTTTAACACTTCAGCACCCCTTTCCCAAATTCTGGATAAATGAAACATTATATTATTTAAATCACTGAGCTGTGCCAAAGATCCCACCAAAAGTGTGTGAGAATGCACGCTGAACCCCCTCACCCAATCACTCCTAGATTCATTCCAGTGAACTCGCAGCAATCATGAAGAAAAGGATTCCTATTCTATAAGTACCCAAGGAGCAAGAATCTTCTTAATTAATTTCTCGCCCAAAGAAAACAGGAAAAGGCACGAAGCAGCACCCCAGACAATCTTTCCTCTCTAAGGGAAATCTATACTGAAAGGAAAACACATTTTAGGAGGGACAGGCAAGCATTTCAATCCTTCCAAGCTTAACATTTAATCACTGTGTGTTACAATTCTTAAATTTTGGTTCTTACTGACTGAAAATATTCACACAAATTTGAAAAGGACACTATCAATGTTCTCCATCTGTGACTAGGAACAATATTCAAGTGTACACTCATCAGGACAGGTAAGCTGTCATCCAAATTAGTTACCAGTCACCACAGTAAGGTAGAGTTTTTAATCTCTCTTGAAATTAGCATATAAAAAACATAATCTTAAACATTGCTAAATTAAATAACCCAGTATTTTCAAAACAGAAAACAATACCATTTTTAAACATACCATGCCTACAATCTTCATCAGCTTGCCCATAGTTTTTCTGCAAAATAAAAAATACAAGATAAAAGTAAGTAGTTCTAGGGCTGCTTAAAACAGATTTTATTAAATTTTAAAAAAAGGTTCAGCTTTGCTTCAAACTTTAATTATTAATGCTTCAAATATAATATTCACAGAGCAAAACTAATTCATGTATGCTCTGAGGATTACATAGTACTCTACAAATAAACATTACAATGTACTTCTCTGTCCATTTACTTGCTCCTACTTCTCACTTTCTCTAGCTCCAAATCACCAGAACCTCCTCCTTCATGATCGCCCTCAGCTAACGACTTCACTGAGAAAACCAAAACCTTGAGAAAAGAATTTCTGTGGACTGTCATACCATGTCTACCTGCTTCCCAGCACACTTGGCTTTCCACCTGTCGGGCTCTCTGCGTGGAGCCTGCTTCTCTCTCTGCCTATGTCTCTGCCTCTCTCTGTGTGTGTCTCTAATGCATAAATAAATAAAATCTTTAAAAATTAAAATTAAAATAAAAAAAATAAAAAATCCCTCTCTTGGAGCACCTAGATGACTCAGTCAGTTAAGCATCTGCCTTCAGCTCAGGTCATGATCCTGGGGTCCTGGGACTGAGTCCCGCATCGGGCTCCCTGCTCAACAGGGAGTCTACTTCTCCCTCTGCCCCTCCACCAGCTCATGCTTTCCCTCGCTCGTTCTCCCTCTCTCAAATAAATAAATAAAATCTTTTTTTCTTAAGATTTTATTTATTCATGAGAGACAGAGAGAGAGAGAGAGGAAGAGACACAGGCAGAGGGTGAAGCAGACTCCATGCAGGGAGCTCAATGTGGGACTCAATCCCGGGTCTCCAGGATTACGCCCTGGGCCAAAGGCAGGCGCTAAACACTGAGCCACCCAGGGATCCCCCAATAAATAAAATCTTTAAAAAAAAATCCTTCTCAGGGATCCCTGGGTGGCTCAGCGGGTTCAGCGCCTGCCTTTGGCTCAGGGTGTGATCTGGAGTCCCGGGGTCAAGTCCCATGTCAGGCTCCCTGCATGGAGCCTGCTTCTCCCTCTGCCTGTGTCTCTGCCTCTCTCTCTCTTTCTCTTATGTCTATCATGAAAAAATAAGTAAACTCTTTTAAAAAAAGAAATCCTTCTCTTGACTTCACTTCTCCCATCAGCTACCACTCCCACTTTTTTGTGCTTCTTTGGGACAAAACTCAAGAACTGTCTATACTTGTGAATTTCAATTCCTTCCCCATGACTCTCCTTTTTTTTTTTTTTTTTAAAGGTTTTATTTTTTAAGATTTTATTTATTTATTCATAGACACAGAGAGAGAGAGGCAGAGACACAGGCAGAGGGAGAAGCAGGCTCCATGCAGGGAGCCCGATGTGGGACTCGATCCTGGGTCTCCAGGATCACACCCCAGGCTGCAGGCAGCGCCAAACCGCTGTGCCACCAGGGCTGCCCCCCATGACTCTCCTTAGTCAGATGTTCACCTTTATCTCCATGGAAGCTGTTCTCACGGAGGTCTCCAATGACCTGTACAGTATCCAGGTAGACACACACTACATTTCCATATTCCCATTCAGATACACTGTCACATCCCAGTCAACTCACAACTGTCACTACTCAGTGCACAGCAACTGACGCTGCTAAACACTCCTTCACTTGGATCCACTTTCCTCACCTGGCTGCCCATACGCAGCCCTCCCTTGGCTTTCCCTTCCATCAAGGGTTACTCCAGGCTGCTCTTCTGGTCCTTCCTCTTCTCCCCAGCCTCCTAACACCGTATTCCCATAATCCTCAGTCCCTTCCTCTTCTCTACGTACACTCATTTCTTTGGTGATCTGACCCAGGCTCAAGACTTTACAGATATATCACTTATGGGCCATCAACTCTTGCGTCAGTATCTCTGACCCAGACCTCTCTTCCAAACTGCACACCTGCATATTTGACTGCTTACTCAGCATCTCGAGATGGGTATCTAAATGACATCTCAGACTCAGTATGTCCAAAACTGAACTCCGATCTTCCCCCACAAAACCTGCTCCCCCATCCACAGCCTTGTCATCTCAGTTAAAGGAAACTCCACTTTCCAATTGCTCAGACAAAACAATATTGAAGTAAGGAATCTGTGACTACTCCCTCTTTCTTCCTCTCTGCATTCATGTGTTAGGAAATCTTACTAGTTAGTTCTACCTTCAACTTAGAATCAGAACCAAACCACTTCTCACTCTCTCCACTACCACCATTTTGTCTGAGACATTATCATCTCTGGCTTGGATTATTCCAATAGCCTCCAAACTAGTCCCCCGCCTCTATACTTACTCCTCTATAGCCTATTTTCAACTCAAAAGCCAAAGAATTCCTGCCAAATCAGATCATGCCATTCCTTTGCCCAAAATCCCACAAGAGCTCCCCATCTTAAGTAGAAGAAAAATAGGCCCTTACAGGGACCTAGAGGGCCATAGGATCTAGCCATTATCCTCCCCCAGGACACTGGCCTCTTAGCTATTTCTCAAACATGCCACAACACTGGCCTCAAACATGCCAGGTAGGCTTCTGCCTCAGGGTCTTTGCACTGACTGTTTCCACTGCCTGTAATGCTCTTCCTCTAGATTTTGACATGGCTTACTCCCTTACCTCCTTCATATCACCTGTTCAGTGAAGTCAGTCTTGACCACTCAATTCAAAACTACAACCACATCCTTAACCCCAGTATCTTCAACCTCCCTTGCCCTGACTTTTTTTTTTCTAACAGTCTAAAGCGTCTACCTATGTATAAGACCAATTATTTATTGTCTGTCCCCTACTAGAAAAAAATACCATGAAGCTTTTTCTTTTTCACCAATGTATACCAAGTACCTAGGCCAGTGTCCAGCACATAATATATACTAAATATTTGCTGAATGAGTGACTAACCCAAAATGCTATATATTAGTACAAGTTTAAAGGCTTAAAAACAGTTGTTACAATCAAACATATTCAGTAATCACTAACCACATCACTCCTCTCGTCAGCCCAGAATTATGTGATTATGACCAACAACTGTCCCCACTCAATGAAAAAGTCCATTTTACATGGTTCAGCAATGGGTTTTCAACAGTATTTACTCACCAGTTGCAAAAATGAGGCAATTCTGTAAAGAAGACTCTCAATTTTGATGCTTTCTATCTCCAGTGGACATGGCCCTGTGAAATCGGCCATGGAGTACTGGCCAAGAGAAAGGAGGGCCTCTGTGCAATGCTTGAGGGTCATTTCATAGTCCTGCCTCTTAAGTGATTCACACGCTTGTTCACATGACTTCTCAGCTCTTCTGTCTTCCATGACTCAGGGACAAAAATCCTAAAGACAGGAAGAAAGAACAAATCAGAGAAGGTTTTAAAATCTTACTAAACTCTAGCCTAATTCCTACTCAGCTGGATTAATTATCTATCTGAATAGTGACTCTCAACCAGACTTCTGATCAAGGTTGCAGCTGAGCAGTGGCTACTGATGCTACAAAATCTGTTTTTCTTTTATAGTTTATGAAGTCTTACTAAGATCCAAGCAAAATGTCAACCCTAAGTCAGTATCATACAAACAACACATCAAATGTATAAATGAGGCAAATGTATGAATGAAACATGACTTTGAATATGGCAGAGTAACAAACAGTGAAAGCTTCTTTTTTAAAAAACCAGAAGGTACAGAAATGTTTCATATCCAAACTTCCCAATTTCAGTCTTGTAATTCAGTGACTGTGACTGCAGAGAATCAAAATCTATGCCATGCAGGATTTTTTCCCACCAACATAAAAAACTGACTAAAATCCAAGTTTGAACTGCCTAATAACTCAACAAAGATTTCCCGAGGCTGGGGCCTGTGCTAGCAGCACTAAAGTCAAAGACAGAGCATGGCAACACTGCTTTCAAGAAACTCCGATTCTAACAAGAGCAGCAAAGCACAAATGAACAGTTACAAAGACTTATTCCATCTGCCGAAAGGCATGAGCTGGCCTCAAAAGGTGAACAGAAGTTCACCATGCAGAGATGATAGGGAGAGCATATGTGGGCTTTTGAGAGAGAAGAGTTCAAGTGAACTCACTGAGGAGAAACTATGTGACTTCAATTCCAGCTGTGTCAGGGGAAGAGGAGGAGATACGAATGGCCTCATGTGCCACAAGAAGTGAGAGCTTCACTCCACAGACAATGAGCCATGACAGATTTTAAATTAGGAAGGAATCTGGGGCACCTGAGTGACACATTTGGTTAAGCATCCGACTCTTGGGTTTCTGCTTAGGTTGTTAGGCATCTGCCTTCAGCTGAGGGCAGGATCCTGGAGTTCTGGGATCGAATCCCACATCAGGCTCGACGTGGGGAGCCTGCTTCTCCCTCTGCCTATGTTTCTGCCTCTCTCTCTGTGTCTCTCATGAATAAATAAATAAAATCCTAAAAAAATAAAATTAAAATTAAAATTAAAATTAAAAAATTAAGAAAGTAAGGAATCTCTTGTTCAGAAGTCCTGTGGAGTACTGGTTGGTGAGAGGCGGGCATTGCCATTAATAAGATACCACTACCGCAGCCCAAGGAAGAGGTACTGAGAATTCAATCACAGCTTCTCCCCAGCTAGATCACTCACTTATCAAGAGCACAAAGCCTGGGCAGAGAAGACCTAAAATCCTCTGACCTGACAATCATAATCCTGCTTCAGAGGATCACTCTTGCTGACTTCTAGTCACCAGCTCCATCAAGCTGGAGACTGCTTTTCATGCCTGCTCCTACCTTACTCACTCTCCTGCTCCTCCCTACCTTCCAACTTAGCAACTGGCTCCAGATATTTATCTGGCCCTCTCGCCTCTTTCCAGCCCACACTCCTGCCTGGCCCCTCCAGCTTTGAGGACAAACTGGCCCATGCTCTTCCAGCTGGTCTTTAGCCATGTGCTGCCTATGCGCTGCAGTAAAAACTGAGGGCAGACACCTGTGGATGGGCACCCAAAACACAGTGGCATTGAGGGAGGCAGGATGACATCAACAGAGGTCCAGGCCCCTTCAACTTCGAGATGATTGTATGTCAAAAATGTAGAAATTTCTAAGGAATATGTCAACAAAAATTCAAAAAGAACCTCAGCCTTTGTTAGTACTTATTAAAATGGCTGGTATGCACATGTGGTATAATATTATCTACTTTTTTCAGTTTGAAAATTTTAATTAAATTAAAATTTAATTTTAATTTAAAAATACCAAAACATGGTTTTAAAATTACAGGATATATTTTTTTAAGATTTTATTTATTTGTTTGATAGAGAATGAGAGCACAAAGACAAGCAGGAGGAGTGACAGATGGTGGGGGAGAAGCAGGTTCCCCACTGAGCAAGTAACCCAACATGGGGCTCCATCCTAGGACTTTGGGATCATCACCTGACCCAAAGGCAGACACTCAACCACTGAGCCACCCAGGCACTGCCAGGATATTTTAATTTTTTTTTTTTTTTTTTTTTTTTTATTTATGATAGTCACACGGAGAGAGAGAGAGAGAGAGAGGCAGAGACACAGGCAGAGGGAGAAGCAGGCTCCATGCACCGGGAGCCTGATGTGGGATTCGATCCCGGGTCTCCAGGATCGCGCCCTGGGCCAAAGGCAGGCGCTAAACCGCTGCGCCACCCAGGGATCCCCAGGATATTTTAAATGTTTATTTACATTTAGCAAATTAACTATTAAGAAAAACAACAAATCTGCTATTCATAAGATAATTCAACAAACAGGGGCACCTGGGTGGCTCTTGGCTGGTTGAGGGTCTGAATCTTGATTTCAGCTCAGGTCGTTATCCCAGGGTCATCAGATCAAGCCCCACAGCCGGCTGCACACTCAACAGGCAGTCTGCTTGAGGATTCCCTCTCTCCCTTTCTCTAAAATAAATAAATAAGGGATGCCTGGGTGGCTCAGTGGTTGAGCATCTGCCTTCAGCTCAGGGCGTGGTCTGGGTGCTAGGATGAGTCCTGCATCGGACTTCCCACAGAGAGCCTGCCTCTCCCTCTGCCTAGGTCTCTGCCTCTCTCTCTCTCTGAATTTCTTGTGAATAAATAAATAAAATCTTAAAAAAAAAGAATGGCATTACATGATCACTAACTTATTACACAGACCTCAGCTGATGCTGATACTTTGGGCCAAACAGTTCTTTGTTTCAGGAGGCTGTCCTGTGCTTTTTAAGATGTGTAGCAGCATCTCTGGCCTCTACTCACTAGAAGCAAGTAGTATCTCCCAACCTGTGACAACTAAAAGGGTCTCCAAACATGAGCAAACGTCCCCTGGGGGGTAAAACCATTCCTTACTGGAAACTACTGATATAAACAAGCATACAGTGTTTGCTTGCCAGATAACAACAGTAGATAGATAAATCCACAGATACCAGAGGCCCCAGAATGAGCAAATCTTTCCTGTAAAACTCAGCCCACATCTAGAAAATATTACAAAAAGAAGTAAAAAGAGAAACTAAGAATGTACAAGCTAAAATCTTTTTTAGGGAGGGAATGTAGCACAATGATCCAAAGCACAGGCTCATAGCCAGAGGGCTTGCATTCAGAACTCACAAGCCCCCCTCACTCACCATCAGCCCTGTCAGACACTCAGCAGCTGCATGGCCTGGGGCAAATGACTTAACCTCTGGTATCTCAACTTACCTCTAAAACGGCAAGACAACTAATGCCTACCTCCTACGGTTAATGCAGGATTAGGTGAAATAACATGCGTGGAACACTTGTAAGAACGCCTGGCACACAGTAAGTGCTCAGTTAAGTGTTAGCTATTGTTATTTCCCTAAAATTCCAAATTTTCTATTTATATAAAGTAGAATCACTTCACTGATCTCAACATATACTATAATTGTAGGAAACAAAATAACACTCTACTTAACAGAGGAGTTATTTTCATCTCTTTTATCTATCTCTATGATTACGGAAGAAAAGCCATTGGAGAAGTATACTTGTAGCTCACTCATCCAGGCAAGATAACCCCTAAAAGTAGCTACAGAGATCACAGACTCCTGCCAACATTAGCCCCCAAGCCTATTTGCCAAGGAAATCTCAGTAAGGTTAATATATAAGTAGAGGTTAGAAGCAGAACTATTAACGTCAGGAGCTTTGTGGGTAAATGACTTAATAAAGAGTTAACATCTGATTCCTTAGGTTCCAGTGCCTACCTCAGAAAAGGATGTGAAGGTTTCTCTCACAATTAACCTTTGTTAATCGGTGCTGGTAATCGGGTCCTACCCGAACCTCACTGGGGTACTCTGCTGCAGCGTGCGTCTTGGTACGAAGCAGGTCTTAGACTCGTTTTCTCTGGTTTTTCACAAAACAGCATGACCTTCCTGCACATACTCCTGACCAAGTTAAAGTGCTCTCTCAACGCAGCATCAAAGTGAGATGATGCCACAGACCATGCTAGGGTGGACTCCAGAAAACGCCCGGTAAGGGATGTGGAACTACTGGCCCAGACACGCCCCACTGTGGGGCTGACAGACGCTCCTGCCGAGGACACGGACACGGCCCTGTCACTAGCATACAAGCCTGGCCCCCACAGCCGGGTCCCCGCGCAGACGCTGACCAAGCCGGGTCTCGACGAGCCTCTCCCATGGGGGCAGGGAGGCCCAGGGAAAGGAGCGGAGTCACACGAATCCCATCAACAGAGGAAGAAGCTCCACGGCCGCCCATTGTGGGATCTACCTCTATCAGCCCTGGTTCTTTCTCTCCCTGTCAAAAATATCCAACACTCATAAAAAGAATATAAAACACTAACTTTCTACAACTCCGACCCCTGTAGGGAACACAAGCTTGGGAGTACAGAACTCCACAGCCAAGGGGCGGGAATCAGAAACCAAGATTCCAAACCCAATCCACGAACTCCTGCAACCTGCCGCTGACCTACAGCAGAGACTAGGATCATTAGTGTTGGGCCACCCAGCACCCAGTCCTCTTCCGGGCGATAAAAGCTCGTGTTTCCCATTTAAGAAGTCACCTCTCGGGATCCCTGGGTGGCGCAGCAGTTTGGCGCCTGCCTTTGGCCCAGGGCGCGATCCTGGAGACCCGGGATCAAATCCCGCATTGGGCTCCCGGTGCATGGAGCCTGCTTCTCCCTCTGCCTGTGTCTCTGCCTCTCTCTCTTTCTCTCTGTGTGACACTATCATAAATAAATAAAAATAAAAAATAAAAAAAAAAAAAAGAAGTCACCTCTCCTTCGCTCTCAGCCCGTAAGTTTCCTCAAGAGCTGACTACACCAGGGAGGCCAGTGCTACCACGTGACCACGACCGACCAATCCAAGCCTCAGCCGCAAACACAGACATTGGCCCGGGGTAGGACATGTGACCCCATAAGAACCAATGAGAGGGCAGCCCCGGTGGCGCAGCGGTTTAGCGACGCCTGCAGCCCAGGGAGTGATCCTGGAGACCCTGGATCGAGTCCCACGTCGGGCTCTCTGCGTGGAGCCTGCTTCTCCCTCTGCCTGTGCCTCTGCCTCTCTCTCTCTCTCCCTCTGTGTCTCCATGAATAAATAAATAAAATTCTTTAAAAAAAAAAAAAAAAAGAACCAATGAGACACGGGGCTTTTGATGAGGCTTCTGGGAAAGAGACAAGCGTTCTTTCTTGCTAAACCCAAATCTGACAGGCTCCAGGGGTGGACTCTGCTGCGGCCATATTTCTAACAAAGAGCGCCTACAACTGAAGTATGTACAGGAAACGGCAGAGCGGATTCAGGGGAGAAATTGAGTCCTCGTGTCACTACTTGAGCCCTCACTCCACCTAGCTATGCCTGGACTTTGCAGTCAGGTGAGCTGAGAAATTTCTTTCTAGTTTAAGCCAGTCCAGGCTGATGTTTCAGGCAGTTGGAACTAACTGAGATATATGTACCTCTAATTAGTACCTCGCAGGAAGTGAAACACTGGGCTGATCACTGTCTACACACATGATCGCTAATAACACTGGCCGGAGTTACTGATTACTAATAACAGGAAGTGTGTCAAGAGGGGAAAAGGAGGGCATGGGAGAAACATGGTGCAATATCTGGTTATTCTGCCTGTTGAAAATATAATTCTAAAACCTTTGTTTAGAATTGGGTGGGTGCCTGGGTGGCTCAGTGGTTGAGCGTCTGCCTTTGGCTCAGGGCGTGATCCTGAGTCCTGGGATCAAATCCCATATCAGGCTTCTTGCATGGAGCCTGCTTCTCCCTCTGCCTATGTCTCTGCCTCTCTCTCTCTGCATCTCATGAATAAATTAAAAAAATCTTTTAAAAATAAAAAAATAAAATAAAATAAAATAAAATAAAACATTTGTTTAAATGACTTCACCATAAAACTACTTCAGCAATAAGAACCATTTACGGAATGCTTACTGTGTACTGGATGTTGTTGAAAATACTCTATGGAATCTAATTTAATCCCCATGATGACCTTATAAGGTGGATACTATTATTTTTTCCATTCCCATTTATGACAAGGAAACTAAAGCACAAAAAAGTTACTTACCCACAGTTACAAGGTAAGTAACAGAGGCAGGATTCAAATCCAAACAGTATAACCCAGTTCATGCCCTCAGCCATGACACCGACTCTAGACCCACAATGGAGGCTCCAATGCTGTTCAAAGAATAGAAACGCAAACCCAAACACTTCCAAAGGCATCCAATGTGAATGTAAAGTATCACCATTTTAACTCTGAAAACAGTCTTACTAATTTCCTACATAATTCTGCTTTATAAAAGTATACGTATTTTGACTATGTTAGAGATTACCATTTAAGAGAAAGCAAGAAAATCCTCACAAACCTAAGCCAGTCATCTCCTTTGGTTAAACAAAAGTCCTAGGTGTCCCTAAGACTGAGGAGTATTTTAATTAGCATCACCCTTCCATAAAATGATAACATTTGCACCTTCCACAAAAGTCAACTTTATGAGAACATTTCTATCACTAAGTTAGCTTTCACTACTTTTATAGAAAAGAAACATTTTAAAATCTATCCTGAAGATAGATTTAGATCTTAGTACAATCCAAAGGAAAAAATGATAAAGCTGATCAAAATTAAACATTTTTACTCTTTGAAAGACACTGTTAAAGGAATGAAAAAAATGCTAAAGATGAAGAGAAAAGTATTTGCAAATCACATATCTGAAAAAGGATCTATGTATATCTGGATATACAAAGAACTCTCAAATGTCAATAATAAGAAAACAACTGGGGTGGGGGAGATGGGTAACTGGGTGATTTACATTAAGGAGGGCACATGATGTAATGAGCACTGGTTATTTTGTAAGACTGATAAATCCTGACCTCTGCCTCTGAAACCAATAATACATTGTATGTTAATTAATTGGATTTAAATAAAAAATTTTTTTAAATTTTAAGTTGGGTAAGGATTTCCAAAAACACTCCACAAAGAGGATATAATGATGGCAAATTAGCACATGAAAAGATGTTCAATGGCTTTAATCATCAGAGAAATGCAAATTAAAACCATGATTAGATACTACTACATACTTATTAGAATGGCTACATTACAAATATTGATAATATCAGTGGTGTGAAATAACCAGAACTCTCATACATTGCTAATAGGAATATAAAATAGTACAGCCGCTCCAGAAAAAGGGTTGACAGTTTCTTAAAAAGTTAAACATATACTCACTATATGACCCAGCAATCCCCCTCTGCCCACAGACAGCTACCCTGGAGAAATGAAAACGTAGGTTCACACACAAATCTGTACACAGATGTTTGTAGCAGCTCTATTCATAACTGCTAAAAATTGGAAACAATCCAAATGTCCTTTAATGAACTACTCAGTAATAAAAAAATAAATTTGCAAAATATGGAATATCTTAGATGAATGTTATTGTTTTTTTTAAATTTTTATTTATTTATGATAGTCACAGAGAGAGAGAGAGAGGCAGAGACACAGGCAGAAGGAGAAGCAGGCTCCATGTACCGGGAGCCCGACGTGGGATTCGATCCCGGGTCTCCAGGATCGCGCCCTGGGCCAAAGGCAGGCGCTAAACCGCTGCGCCACCCAGGGATCCCTTAGATGAATGTTAAAGAGTAAAAGTGCCCAGTCTTAAAAGCTTAATATTGCTATGATTCCATTTGTATTACATTCCAAAAAGCCAAAACTATAGGGATAGAAAAAGATCAGTGGTTGCTGGGGTTAGGGGATGGGGATGGTAACTATTCAAGGAGAGCAGGAAGGAGTTTTTCGGGGTGGCGATACTATGTATTCTAACTGTGTTGATGGCTGCACAAACTATACATGTATCAAATTGGAAAAAATTTTCTTACCAAAAGAAAAAAGCCACTTTTACTCTATGATAATTTAAGAATAAAATTTTTAAATTACTTTTAAAATGTGAGTCATAGGACACCTGGGTGGCTCAGTTGGTTAAGTGTCTGCCTTTGGCTCAGGTCAAGATTCCAGGACCATGGGGTGGAGCCCCATATGGGGCTTCCTGCTCAGTGGAAACCTGCTTCTCCCTCACCCTCTGCCATCCCCACCCCCACCCCCTGCTTGTGCTGTTTCTCTGTCAAATAAATAAATAAAATATTTTAAAAATAAAATAAATATGAATCACAATGTCACAACACAGGTTTTAAAAACTGGGAAGAAATAGATACAAAAAGATAAGTGTGTTGTTGTTTTAATATTTTATTTATTCATGAGAGACACAGAAGAGAGGCAGAGACACAGAGAGGGAGAAGCAGGGTCCCTGCAGGGAACTGGATGTAGAACTCGATCCCAGGACCCCGGGATCACAACCTGAGCCAAAGGCAGACGCTCAACCACTGAGCCACCCAGGCGCCCCACTGTGTATTGTTAATAAATGGAAAACCTATACATTTCCCTTCCCATGTATGTACGCTTTAGAGGCAAAAATGGAGTCTCAGAAAGAATGTCTCCAAAGAGAGCAATCATTGAGTTCACTTGGCACAAAATATAGGATACTTCTGAAGAATTCCATCATCGCTAGGTAATTTGTCCAGGACTAAAAGTAAATACTGGAAGAAAAATGAAATCAATAGTGCACTACAAAGGTGGTAGGTAGACAGGCCTGGACTAAGACATTTTCAGTAACAGATGGTAAAAAAGAAAGGAGATTTGTAAAAGCATCGTTCTTTTCCCACTGTGGATTTCTTTCTATAACAGTATGAGAATAACCACCAGACCACCATGAAATCAAGTCATAAAATGTATTTTATTGTTAAAAAAAAAAAAAGTGTTATCTTCCTTAAATTAACTTTTCTGGTTAATAATATAAAATTCCTCCGTTATTTCAAAAGAGCTAAAGCTTATTTGATTACAGACAGACTTCAAAGAACAAAAATAAACTGTGATCAATCAGCAGCAGCCAATAGTAGTAAATAAAATTTCTTCAATCTAAATTGAAGATGATTTCTATATCTCTGACTTATACATTTGTTTCCATCAGAAATGAAAAAATTATTTTCCTCATAATTAACTTGAGTGGAATGAAATCACACTGCATTTGTCAAGATTTTAGAAGACTGATGAGTTATGCCGAACATTACTACTATCCACTCTGACAGAAATCACTAACAGCCACAATCGGGTCTTGACTAGACCCCAAGTTGTCCTTAATTATTAAGCTATATAAACAATAAAACCATAGGAAAACTTAAAAGACCCATACAATAAAATACATAAGTTTCTTTTTTTTTTTCTTTTTAAGATTTAATTTATTCATGAGAGACACAGAGAGAAAGAGAGAGAGGCAGAGACACAGGCAGTGGGAGAAGCAGGCTCCATGCAGGGAGCCTGATGTGGGACTCAATCCCGGGTCTCCAGGATCAGGCCCTGGGCTGAAGGCAGGCGCTAAACCGCTGAGCCAGCCAGGGGTTTCCCCCATAAGTTTCCTTACATAACTAACAAAACAAAAATTTAAACAAAGGAAGAATTGCTGAAAAAAAAATTAAAGATTCACTTTTTTTACAAAGTCAGTAATTTAGCTTTAATCTGCCTCATGCATTATTTTCCCTGTGGAAACTATTATTCCCAAAACAAGACCCTACTAGGAAGTAAATGTATTGTGAAAAAAGAAGAAAAGCCAGATTGATACATTATTAAAATAACCCACATGACCTAGCCCAGTGGGGTAAGAAAAGCATATCAGAGTATGCCCCCTTCTCCAGACTAAGCACAGCTGTGAGGAGACAGTGACGCTGGTAGACGTGTGTCATGCTTCCTCAGGAAGGCAGAAAGTTAAGAACTATTACTTGAGAGGTGGCATGGTGGTTCTGAAACACCTATAAAATAATGTCCAGGCTCACCACTAGATATCCAGGCCACCCACAGCCTGGCTACAGCCTAACTTTCCTACCACTCCCCAAGGACAGGCTTCTGAGTCTCTTGATAATGCCCTTTCCACTGCCTGAATGTCCTTTCCCTCCTCTCTCTGAACCTAACTCCTATTCAGCTTTAAATGAATCCTTCCAGACTTCCATAAGATGCTCTCACATCCCCTCCCCAAACCAGTACTACTTCCTATAGAATGATCTAGCCTCTTAATCATCTATTATTTTGAATTAAATATTTAAGATGCCTTATCTGGGGGCCTCTAGGGGCTCAGTCAGTTACACCTCTGCCTTCAGCTCAGGTCATGGTCTCAGCCCTGCCCTGCATCAGGCTCCCTGCTCAGCAGGGAGTCTGCCTCTCCCTCTCTCTCTAACCCCCTCCCCTAATTCGTGCTCTCTCTCCCTCAAACAAATAAAAAAATTTTTTAACAAATAAAATCTTAAAAAAAAAAAGATCCTTTATCTGCCCAACACAACCATCTTATAAATAGGGGTCATATTTTATATCCTTTATATCCCCAAGACAACCATTCAGTTCACTAAAGCCATTCAATAAATACTTTAATTGAATTTCCCAAAGAGATGGCCTAAAATAACCTGAATGCCAAGCATTCCAAGAACTGTCCTGTACCAAATTCAGTACTCATTAGAATTCCATGTCATAAAGAGGAATGTTGTGTTATCTTTAAATTTATCTGCTTTTATCCAAAACTGGAATCTGTGATGGTTCTATGGGATACACAGGCAAAATATTCTGCAAAGTGAAGAAAGTTCTATTCATTGTACTGTGTTTTATATTCGCCCAGACTTGCATTTTTCTCTAAAACTCTTATAAAAATCTCTGAGCATGCAAGAAGCATTAGAAGAGAGACTAAGCCTATTGAGAAGAAAATTAGAAAACTAGAAACTAAGATCATCAATCATATTCCATCTTGAATAATCCCTTTCATAAAGAGGTAAATTCTCCTAAATTCCAAAATGAATGGAATTCAATATAGTAAAGTGTAAAATGCTTTAAATACATAAAAGAAATACCCAAATGGACTTCTTACCCTCTGTAGTAACTAAAATGATAAAGGCAAAAAAAACTAAATTTAACAAGTTATGTCAACAGCTAAAATTAAAGGGTTCTTTTTTTTCCCATCTTAGTTTGACTTTTCCTGACCCGTATTTTAGAACTGTCAGCAATTCAGGAGACAGGCTGCTTTCAATAATTCCAAATTATTTCTTGAAAAGTTTGAGCTTCCTCCCAAATCATTTAACATGTCTACTAATCAATAAAAATATGTATATTTAAAAACCCATATTTATGAAGCAATCAAATTACATTAAAAGACTGACTTTCTAGAAAAGGTAGCTGCTTGCCAAGAAAATTATATTACTAAAAAAAATTTTCTATTCTTTGCATTTCTTCATTTTCCCTTTTGGATTATCTGTGGAGACTTGTATACACATCATAATCCCAAACAGTTAAGCTTTTTATATAAAACATAAATCAATTTTTAAAAAGCCAACTGCATAATTAAAACAAAATGGTACTACTACCACCACCATCCCTCTTAAAAGCTGTCTTTAATTTACCAACAGTCGATGTTTTAAAACAATATTTTCAAATCAGTCTTTGAAACTCAATACAGTTTCCTACTTTCATTTGATAAGTAAAAACAAGTAGATTATACAATGACACGGTATATAATCTTATTTTGTAAAACATATATACATATTAAATATATTATATAAAAAGCCAAGATAGGAAACAAAATATTAAAAGTATCTCCCTCCCCAAAACCTGTACCAGGTTTGTAACTCCAGTCTGATCATGAGGAAAACATCAGACAAACCCAAACTGAGGGGTACTCTATGAAATACCTGATCGGGGTGCCTGGGTGACTAAGTCCGTTAAGTATCCAACTCTTGCTTTCCGCTTGGGTCCCGATCTCAGGGGCTTGGGTCCCGATCTCAGGGGCTTGGGTCCTGATCTCAGGGTTGTGAGATGGAGACCCGCGACAGGTCTACTTGGGACTCGCTCTTTTCTGCTTCCTCTGCCCTTCCCCACCGTACACTAGCACACTCTGTCTAAAATAAATAGATCTTTAAATAAATGACTACCTGACCAAGACTCTTCAAAATTATCACAAAAACAATAAAATTCTGAAAAATTGTCATGGCTCAGGAAACAGGAAAACTACATTCAACATGGATCCTGGATAGATCTTTCAACAGAAAAGGCTTTATTAGAAACACTAGGGAAATTCAAATAAAACCTGGGTATTAGTTACCACTAATGTTCCAATGATGGTTTCCTAGATTTGACAAACATACCATAGAAGTGTAAGGTATTAACAATGGAGGAGCCTCTTCTTGGGAAAATTTTGACTTGCAAAAGAGGAGCAACAGGTATGGTGTCTGTGAATTAGAATATTTACCCTGATTTTAGATAAGCTGCATAGATAAATCTCTGTTCAAGTATAAACTAAAAACAACAACAACAACAAAACCAACGAGGGAAACTGGATGAAGAATACAGGAGAACTCTAGCCTACATTTACAACTCTTCTGTAAATCTAAAATGATTCCAAAATTAAAAGTTTATTTTAAAAAGTGGATACCTCTGAGTGGTGGGTTATGGATTTTTTTTTAATTCACGACATTTTTCTTTTTTTTTTTTTAAGGTTTTATTTATTTATTCGTGAGCGACACAGAGAGAGGCAGAGACACAGGCAGAGGGAGAAGCAGGCTCCACACAGGGAGCCTGATGTGGGACTCGATCCCGGGATTCCAGGAACATGCCCTAAGCCAAAGGCAGGCACTAAACCGGTGAGCCACCCAGGCATCCCTTTTTTTTTTTTAAATCTATATTTCTTTATTCATGAGAGACAGAGAGAGAGAGTCAGAGACATAGGAAGAGGGAGAAGCAGGCGCCTCACAGGAAGCCCAATGTGGGACTCGATCCCGGATCCGGGGATTATGCCCTGAGCGGAAGGCAGATGCACAACCGCTGAGCCACCTAGGTGTCCCTCATCTGCATTTTTCAACAAGCAACATGCTTCACTGTCATGGAAGGCATCTATGCTTACCACTGACCACTGTATCACCGACACTATACCATGCTTCATTGTCATAAAAAACAAAAAGGGGTGGGAACTATTCTAGATCTTAAAAAAACTAAAGAGAGGTGCCTGCGTGGCTCAGTCAATAGAGCATGCAATTCCTCATCTCTAGCTCCATGTTGGGTGTAGAGATTACTTTAAAAAAAAAAAAATCGGGATCCCTGGGTGGCGCAGCGGTTTGGCGCCTGCCTTTGGCCCGGGGCACGATCCTGGAGACCCGGGATCGAATCCCACGTCGGGCTCCCGGTGCATGGAGCCTGCTTCTCCCTCTGCCTGTGTCTCTGCCTCTCTCTCTCTCTCTGTGACTATCATAAATAAATAAAAATTAAAAAAATTAAAAAAAAAAAATCACAAGGAGCAGAAAATACATTTACTATACTGTAAAAACCCCATGTAAGAGTGGACCTACACAATTCAAATCTGTATTAATGAAGTACCAATCCGGGCAGCCCAGGTGGCCCAGCGGTTTAGTGCCGCCTTAGGCCCAGGGCGTGATCCTGGAGAACCAGGATGGAGTCCCACGTCGAGCTCCCTGCATGGAGCCTGCTTCTCCCTCTGCCTGTGTCTCTGCTTCTCTCTCTCCTCTCTGTGTATTCTCATGAGTAAATAAATAAAATCTTAAAAAAAAAAAAAAATTAAGTACCAATCCAATATGTCTGCCACTTACTTTCAACTGGCCCTGAAAAAAAACTATATATATATTTTTTTAAAGATTTTATTTATTTATTCATAGAGACACAGAGAGGCAGAGACACAGGCAGAGGGAGAAGCAGCCTCCACACAGGGAGCCCGATGTGGGACTCGATCCCAGGTCTCCAGGATCAGACCCCAGGCTGCAGGCGGTGCTAAACCACTGCGCCACCGGGGCTGCCCGAAAAAAACCTATTTAGACAGAGAAAGCAAATTTTGGCAAATGCTAACAAAAGAGTAGTGTTGATTATACTAGTCTTTCAACTATCCTATATGCAGAAACATTTTCATAATATAATTATCTTTTAGATTTTATTTATTTATTCATAAGAGACAGAGACAGGGGCAGAGATACACAGGCAGAGGGAGAAGCAGGCTCCCTGTGGGGAGCTCAAAGCAGGACTCGATCCCAGGACTCCAGGATCATGACCCGAGCCCAAAGCAGACACTCAACCACTGAGCCACCCAAGCATCCCTCATAACATAAATTAAACAAATGGTTTTCTTTAACTTAAGTAAGTGGTTTGAGGGGTGACTGCATGGCTCAGTAGGTTAAGCGGCTGCCTTTGGCTCAAGTCATGATCCCAGGGTCTTAGCATAGATTCCCACATCAGGCTCCCTGCAGAGCAGGAGAGCCTGCTTCTGCTTCTGCCTCTCTCTCATGAATAAATAAATAAAATCTTTAAAAAAAAATAAAAAATAAAAAATAAATCTTTTGTGAAAAGTGCTTTGAAACTCAAACTAATCCAGGGGTGCCTGGTAGCTGGGTCAGTTAAGCATCCAACTCTTGGGTTTCACCCAACATTGGGTGTTGGATGTGGAGCCTGCTTGGAGATTCTCTCCCTCTACAGCCCTCTCCTTCCCTACCCCACTAGCACAGGTGCTCTCTCTCTCTCAAAAAAAAAAAAAAGCCCAGAAAATAACAAGTGTTGGTGATGATGTGGAGAAACAGGAAGCTTTGTACATTACTAGTGGGACAAAGAATGGGGCTACTACTATGAAAAACAGTATGGTGGTTGTTCAAAAAATTGAACATAGAATTATCACAGGATCTAGCAATTCCATTTCTGGGTTAATATCTAAGAGAACCAAAAGCAGGGACTCAAACAAATATTTGTATACTCATGTTCATAGCAGCATTATTCACAATAGCCAAAAGGAAGAAGAAACCCAAATGTCGGGACACCTGGGTGGCTCAGCAGTTGGGCGTCTGACTTCCGCTCAGGTCGTGATCCCGAGATCCAGGATCAAGCACAGCATCAGGCTCCCTGTGAAGAGCCTGCTTCTCCCTCTGCCTAGGTCTCTGCCTCTCTCTCTGTCTGTGTCTCTCATGAATAAAAAAGAAGAAAAGAAAGAAAAGAAAAAAGAAAAGAAAGAGAAAGAAAGAAGAAAGAAAGAGAGAGAAAGAAAGAAAGAAAGAAAGAAAGAAAGAAAGAAAGAAAGAAAGAAAGAAAGAAACGAAAGGCAAGTGTCTATCAACTGATGAATGGATTAAAAATGTGGTATTTACAGGGATCCCTGGGTGGCGCAGCAGTTTGGCGCCTGCCTTTGGCCCAGGGCGCGATCCTGGAGACCCGGGATCGAATCCCACATCAGGCTCCCGGTGCATGGAGCCTGCTTCTCCCTCTGCCTGTGTCTCTCCCTCTCTCTCTCTCTCTCTCTGTGACTATCATAAATAAATAAAAATTTTAAAAAAAAATGTGGTATTTACATATAGTGGCATATTATTTAGCCTTAAAAAGGAAGGAAAAGCTGACATATGCTACATCGGTCGGTGAACCTTGAAAACATTATGCTAAGTAAAAAGAGCCAGACACAAAAAAGACAATATATGATTGCACTTATATGAGGGATCTAGAATAGAGAAATTCATAGAGACAGAAAGAATGCTGGTTGCCAGGGGCTGGGGGGGGGCAGAAATGGAGAGTTGTTTCATGGGTACAGAGTTTCAGTCTAGGGCAATTGAAGAGTTTTGGAGATGAATGGCGGGGGTAGTCCCACAACAATGAGAATGTACCTACTGTCACTGAACTGTAGAGCAAAAAACGGTAATTTTATGTTCTGCTTATTTAACCAAAATTTCTAGAAAAAACAAGTACACAAGCCTTGATACCATTCTTATAAGCAGTAAAGCCCATGCCCTAATCCAGAGGCAAACTTAAGGATCTTTTGTTGCCCATTTCCCAGTGTGCCCTATCCCTGAAGGACTAAGAGCTTGCAGAGCCAGAGCCAGAGCCAAAGGTAGGAAGCTAGTCCCACTAAATAAATTTAGAAAAGCCAAAGCAGGGCTAAGCCCAGAGTAGGTGGCAAGAGGCAGGCTAGGGAAGAGAAGGCAAAAGCAGAAAGCAGGGACTCTCTCAGGACGTGGGCAGCTGATGAGACTGGTCAGGCTAGCACAATGGAGAGAGCAGGGAAATAACAGAGTAGGAGAGACCAGAGAAGGGAATTCCCCCAGGGTAAGGAAAGGGAGGGGAAGTGGAGGAAAAGGTAAAAGAGAATTATAAGGTGGTTCATTCAAGAAGAGAGTCTGCCTAAGTGTCAGCCGAAAAATGACTTCCTTCCATTGAGGCAACCATGTGTATCCAAAGAAACCAAGAAAGCTGATGAAGCCAACAAAAAGTTAGGAGGAAAAATAGTTTTCTACCAAAGACTACCATATCGCCATCTCCAAAACACTAATGCCATTTTTTTGGTTGGTTTTTGTTTTGTTTTTACAAGAAGAAAACACATTTGTTTAGGAGTAATTTCAGTGTGGGCCTACCTTTTTTATTTGTATCAGACACTAGTATGCTACAGTGAGTTTGTCTACGGGATAAGGATTAAGAGTAGAGGGGATCCCTGGGTGGCGCAGCGGTTTAGCGCCTGCCTTTGGCCCAGGGCGCGATCCTAGAGACCCGGGATCGAATCCCACGTCGGGCTCCTGGTGCATGGAGCCTGCTTCTCCCTCTGCCTATGTCTCTGCCTCTCTCTCTCTCTGTGACTATCATAAATAAATAAAAATTTTTTAAAAATTTAAAAAAAAAAAAAAAGGATTAAGGGATCCCTGGGTGGCGCAGCGGTTTGGCACCTGCCTTTGGCCCAGGGCGCGATCCTGGAGACCCCGGATCGAATCCCACGTCAGGCTCCCGGTGCATGGAGCCTGCTTCTCCCTCTGCCTATGTCTCTGCCTCTCTCTCTCTCTCTCTCTCTCTATGTGACTATCATAAATAAATAAAATTTAAAAAAAAAATTAAAAAAAAAAAGGATTAAGAGTAGATAGACAGGCTTGAAACCAGATCTGCCTGAATTTCGATCCTGGCATTGCAACTTGAGACAATCCACCTAAAAATCTGCCTCCATCTCCAAATCTGTAAAATATGGATAATAACAGTACCTTGCAGGACTCTCGCAAGAATTAATAGGTTAAACTATAGCAGTACTCACAACAGTGCCTGGCCCACTGGTATAGAAGGATTAGCTCACTATTACCCTCCAGATCTAGAATATGAGCTCCATGGGAGCTGGGATTCTGTTTATTTTGTTCACTGTTGGAGCCCCTAGGTTCCTAACGTAAGTATGGTTGCTGAAAAATAAAACTTAGTAGAGTAAGATAAACTTTTTGCCAGCAACACAGAATCCCAAAGTTGAATAGCACTACCTTTTTGTTATTTCTGACAACTAAAATCTGCATTATAGTTTAGCCTCAAAGTTTAGAGTTCACAGAGGGATTTTACATATCTTGTCTCAAGTGAATCTGCAAAGCTATTATTTATCTCCATCAGAGACAAACTAAGACTCCAAAAGACTTAAGTGATTTGCTCAAAAACACGAAGTCTGAGGCAGAACAGGATTCTGGAAGTTAATCCTACTTCTCTTCCTTCTAGACCACACCCAGAGAGCTCAGAACAAACCCTACTGAACTGTTCAAATTCTCCCTATCTGCACATGCACCCAGCATAACCAACACTGTTCATCTTCCCATTTGCTTTAAAGCAAAGGATAAGGTGGGGGGAGGGGTCTGGAAGGCTCTATCCGTAAAGTGGCTGCCTTGGGGTTGGGGGTCATGATCCTGCAGTCCTGGGATTGAGCCCCATTTCAGGCTCCCAAGCAGGGAGCCTGCTTCTCCCTCTGCCTCTACTGATTCCCCTGCTTGTATGCATGTGCTCTCTCTCAATCTTTAAAAAAAATAATAAAGTTACTAATGGGGAGGTAAGAAACAGAAGACACCACAGAAACAACTGAACAACTGCTCAGGTTGGAAAATGGGTACAATGGAACTGACTATACTCTTTTACTACTTTCTGTATGTTTGAAAGATTCCATAATAAAAAAATTTTTGATTAAAAAATAAAGTCCTGAGGCACTGGGGTGGCTCAGTGGTTAAGTAAGTATCTGCCTTTGGCTCAGAGTGTGATCCCTGGGTCCTGGGATGGAGCCCTGTGTCAGGTTCCCTGTTCAGTGTAGAACCTGCTTCTCCCTCTGCCCTCTCCCAAATATGTATGCTATATATTGTATATAAAATAATATATAAACATATATATAAAATGAAATCCTCATTCCCCACAATAAACTCCATTCTTCCAGCTTTCCACTGAGCATACATGGGTGTGAGGAAAACCCCCCAGACGAGACCAATCAGCACTCCACAGTGTGAGGCTAGGAGAACACTGGGCTGGGAATCAGGAAGCTTCATCCATGCTTGGCTTTACTGAATGTCAGACCTCACTGGTTCCTCTAGTACCTCTGGCCCCCAAACTTCCTCCTCTGCTCCTTTGAGATTAAAATTCTGATTTCAGGTTTCTACTAGCTCCCTGAATTCAACCAACAAAACCAAATTCATCCTGCCTCTATTCCAAACCCCTAAGACTTGTTCTTCCTCCTGATTTCCCTATTCCTGATGCCTATTCTGCCGACCATCCAAGCACAAAAATCTCAACATCACCTCTGACTTGAGACGGGAAACTGACTGTTCCCTTCTCCTCCTACCTAATCAGTCACCTCTCTGTTCAACCTCCAAAATAGCTCCTGAATCCACTGCCTCCTTTCCATCCCCAAGGCCATCGATTCAATTCAGGCCCCTATCATCCCTCATGTGGACTATTACCATGAATGCAACTAAAAGTCCCGCTCTCTGTTTCTCCTCTCTGCCAATCCATCCTAATCATCCTTGGTCTATCATTTAACACCCTCCCCCCCAAAAGCCCAGTCCTGACCTCAGTAGCCTCATGTTCCACTATGTTCCTTTATGTCCCCCACGGTCCAAGTGGTGTGGACATGCAGTTTCCTGACGTCCACCTCATTCCCAACAATACTCCTCTGCCTCTGCTCAAGCTTTTCTTCCCTCCAGAATGCCCTCTTCTTTCCATTGCTTCTCATCCTGATGGTGGTGCCATTTAAGTATCACTTCTTCAGCTGAACTGTTCCTTGATATCCCCAAGGGGGCAGTATCACCCCCTCTACTTAACCACTAAGCACCTTGGCTGAACTCTGCTGAACTCTTTTATAGCACCTATCAAACTCCTATTAGTCCTTTCATTTTCTGGTGCCCCTATTCTCCCTACTAGATAATTCATTCCTTGTCAGGAGGAAATAGGTTTTATTCATCTTCGTATTCCTCAAAACAGAATTATCAAAGACTGTGCAAAGGCACAGTGGTATGCCATGAATGAGTTGAAGACGTTCTCAGACAGGGATCCCCTCAGCCCTCCAACCAGCCACAAAGGGATTTTTTCAGCAGCCTGAGTCCCCATTGGTCAAGTTTCAGGCATTCTCAAGTAGCTGCCTCCTTCAAATAGGTAGACACCACCATGATGACTTGGAAGCACTCAGAGGACACAAGGTGGCACACTGTACACCGTGGATGCTCAATAAACATTTGCTGCATTGAATCTCAGAATAATCCTATTTCCCTTCAAGCACTATCTCCAAGATCACTTATCTAGACCTCTTTGAACAGCTTCACGGAATGTGTTCTGGCTATCTTTTTATTAATCACCGGTTTATTAGCTGGTTATACTTGCCTTACCATCCAAAGCTCACATCAATACTGTATAGCATAAAATAGCACAGGATGTGCACAAACAATTCACCATGAAGAGACTCGAAGAGTAAAATTCAACATTATAGAAGAAATGCAAATGCTACTTTACACTACTAAATGAGCAAAAACTTTTAAGGAAAAAATGTATTTCTGTCCAGCTATGGTAAAACAGGTATATCCATGTAACTGTTAGTAGTACAAACTGGTACAACATTCTTGAAAAATCATATGGCAAAATATACAAAAAGCCATAAAAACATTCATTTAACCCAATACACTCAGAAATGTATCCCAGAAATATAATTAGTCAAAAAATAATATTAATAATATCTACGTTAATGTAGGATAAAGTATTAAGTCAGAGGCACCTGGTTATCAGTCAGTTAAACATCTACCTTGGGGCTCAGGTCATGATCTCAGGTCCTGGGACTGAGCCCCGAGAGGGAGCCTGCTTCTCCCTCTCCTTTGCCCCTATTCATACTCTCTTGCCATCTCTCTCTCAAATAAATAAATAAAATCTTTTAAAAATAAATAAATAAAGTATTAAGTGAAAACCGGGGAGCAATATAAATACCTAATATTAAAAGATTTTGGAAAATTATGGGAGCATATATCGACAAAATATTTTGTAGCCTTCCAAAATGTAAGTATATAGGTGCACACCTGGGTGGCTCAGTTGATTAAGCATCTGACTCTTCATTTCAGCTCATGTCATGATCTCAGGGTTGTGAGACCAAGCCCTAGGTCAGGCTCCACGATCAGTGGGAAGTCTGCTTCTCTCCCTCTTCCTCTGCACCTCCTCTCACTCACATGGAAGCATACAGTCTCTCTCTCAAATAAATAAATCTTTTTTAAAAATGTAAGCATGTAAATTAAAATTGTGACATGTATAACATGGAAATGTTCCATGATCTAGTAAGTATAAAAATTTCAAATTATATGTACCATAATTAAACATGAGTCAAATATACATATATGCATATAGTTACATATAAATATGCATAAACTTACACACAAAAATATATATTTTAATTGAACACCAAAACAAACGTCAACTATTTTAAGGTAATAATCTAAATATTTAACAATTCTTTTTAAAGATTTCAATTATTTATTTAACAGAGAGAGAGCACAAGCAAGGGGAGCAGCAGACGGAAAGGGAGAAGTAGGCTCCCTACTAAGCAGGGAACCCAATGGGAGGCTCCATCCCAGGACCCTGAAATCATGACCGGAGCTAAAGGCAGACACTTAACCAACTGAGCCATTCAGGCACCTCAACGATTTATTTAATATCCATTCTCCTGAACTTAAAAAAAAGAAATTCCACCATACCAAGGAAACAGAGGGGTTCCAGGATACAAGCTTGATACAGCCTCAAGAAGAGGTCCACCCCTCCCTTCCACTGCTCATTCTAGCCTTATCTGAGAACGCTCATGAATTTCCTTACCACAATGACCTCTCTGACACCCCCAGACCCCAACTTTCCAAGGACCAACAAATCACCTCAACTGTTTTGAACCCCCGAATCATGCAAAACAAACATAAACTCAAAAACAAAAAATGCCTACAACTGTGTTGTTAATTTAGCAATCAGCAAATAGCCAAGCCCAAATTCAATTATAAACTCTGAAAGTATATAGTACTGTCTGTCACACTAAAGTTTCTGGGATTCTCAAAGCCAACTTGCTGACTCAGTAGCAGACAGTATCACAGTTAAAAAGCAGCACAGAATCATGGACAAATCAAAGAACTAAGGGCCAGGAGACCAAGGTACAGTTAAATGGAAAAAGTTATTTTAACCACAAAGAACAAAAAACTAAAAACTCCAGCTTAAAGCAGATGGGTGAAAAGAAGCTGGCAATGTCTTATAAATCTCACCCAGCCAGAGTCCATAAGGGGGGATGGCAAGTCATTTTATTAACAGATGAAGCTTTCTTGAGCTGGTGAGGTCTAACAAAAGACTAGTATTGAAAATATATCAAAACATAATTTTTGCACTGATGCCCCACAAGGGTAATATTAAGGCTTCTAATTGTTTTTTTCTGTAGTATCACCATCATCTAAGTTTAATAATGAAAGACCAAGTTACAATAATGGACCCAAAAAATCAGTTATTGTGAATCAGAAGTAATAAAGACTAAATTGCCTTTCTTAGCAGGGCAATTCAGCAAAAGATAAATAATTTGAAGGACTAATAAATATAACCATCAGGAAAAAAGTTTAACCTTTTGTTTCTATTACTATATTCTCACTATTTAGATGCTTAAAAATGCAGATATATATATACACAATGATTCATGACAATACATACACAGCAGAAACCAGGAAAAACAAACTATTCAGTACTTAACCAAGTTCATCAGAGCACAGAGTGATTACCACTCCAGAATGTTGACACAAAAACTGAAGGGCCTCTCAAACTCCAATCATATGCAGATAGGATGAGCCCCTGTGTGGTTACTCATTCAGAACATGAGTGGAAGATTAACCTACCCTCACTTCTCTTCAAACAAACTCTGACAACGGTGGAAGCAGTTTCTTCAGAGGATGTGCATCATCATCCAGTCTGTTCCAGAAGTAGCCAATTCAGTGGGATCCGCATTGTCAGATTTCCACTATCTCACTACTGCCCAACCTTACTCCACCCGGCCCCACCTTATTCTTCCTGGACAGACTCGCCCTCTAGATTAAGCCTCTCTTTGTCGCCTTCTCAGGCATTACCAAGTTCTTGTTTTCTAAATAAAGCTCTCCTAAACCTTACTCACCTGCAGTTCACTGCACTGGGGATCACCCAAATAGCCCATCAGAGCTCTTTATAATTTCTGAAAGAAAGAAAAGGAAGCTTTTAAATACATAGTAGAAAACACCTTTGCTGATGTATCAGTTGTGAAGCATTTGTATCCAGTATTCACAGAATATGGTCTTTTGGTCCACAGTATTTCAGTAAAATGTAGCATAACCAACGAGGACCCAAAGTTCTGAGATAAGAGAACAAAGATAAAAGTTTGGTTTATTGTTGCTATCACTTAGCTGTGTGACCTTGGGCAAGTCACTTGAATTCTGCAGGCCTAAATTTCCTCATCTGGAAAATAAGACAGACTAGACAGAAGTACAGCTGAGCACATTACAAGCATAGGCTCTCCAAGACAGAACACCAGCACCACAACTTACCTGTCTTATGACATTTGTTAGCTAGTTGACATTTGGCCTAAATTTCCTCCTCTGCAAAATGGAAATAACAACTAACTGGGGGTTGTTATGAGAATTAAAGGACAGAAAGTGAGTTATAAAAAGCCTATAGTAATCATACTGTGCAGTTTATCATAAAATTCTACAGATGGTAATTACCACCATTACCTCCAACCCCTAAGGTTATATGAATTTAATTCACAAGTATTTATTTCCTTAAAAGATCAACAAATCAAAACTGTACCAACCTGACAGTGGAATTAACTCAGTGTTTCACTAACAATTCAATTATAGTTATCTTAAACTGATGGTTTATTACTTAACATCACAGGAAACCGGAGGAGAATAGTCAGTGTATAACACCTAAACCAGTTTAGTGTCCATGCCTTCCTTGACTTCTCCCTCCACTTTCACTACTACTAGTGTACCTCAGCAACAGAGAGGTCTTCCGAAAGCCAAATGACACCAACTGTTTTCCACAGTCAGCTCATGGGAACAGAACTAAAGATGGAGGAAGGGGAACAAATTCTTTTTTTTTTTTTAATCTTTTTTACTGTATGTACTTAAGTACCATTCAATTTTGTTTACTATAGCATGCATCAGTTTTTGCATAAAAACAATTGTTTAGGGACGCCTGGGTGGCTAAGTGGTTCAGTGTCAGCCTTCGGCTCAGGGCGTGATCCCAAGATCCAGGATGGAGTCCCACATCCGGCACCTTGCAAGGAGCCTGCTTCTCCCTCTGCCTTTGTCTCTGCCTCTCTCTCTCTCTCTCTCTCTGTCTCTCATGAATAAATAAATAAAATCTTAAAAAAAACACACACACACAATTGTTTAAAACCATATTAGTTATACATATTGCCTAGTGCCAGGAAGCTCGCCTTATGGGAATATTTTCACCACAAGGAGAATTTCCACAGAAGAAAGCAAAAAGGCAAATTCAGATGTGCTGAGAACACCTAAAAAAATGGCACAGAAATAACAAAAATCACAAACATTCACACTTCATAATGGTTCACTCAAAAAATATGCCATGCATTCTTTGAAGATCTAATGATGAATCAGGGGGTTTTTGGTTCAAAAGCAAGATGAACATACAACTCTGGTTTTACCAAACAACTTCCTGCTCTTAGAGAAAATGACCCAGTACAATTTATACAAGTAAACAAGTTGGTAGTGTGCTGAAGAACTTTCAATTTATTTTAGACAATTTATAGCTTTTAAAAATTATATATTCTTCTGTATTTAAAACATATAAAAAATCTTCATGTTACATCTACAATATTATTTTTAAAAGAGGAATATTAACTCTATTAAATTCAGGATTACTCAAAAGTATTATCCCAGCAACTCCTGAAGTGACAAACCACTATGTTTTATGTTGCTTCTAGCCAATGCTACATAAATCCTGACTACACCCATCAATTTAAATGAACTGTAAGCTGCTGTGGCCACATTCTCCACACATAACCTAGTTCTTTCCCAGAAAACATTTCAAAGTATTACTTAGAAATCAAATTATATCTGAATGTACACTCATCTAAGTTTATGAAGATAAACAAACATAATAATTTGCTTATAATTTTTAAGTAGCAAAAAAATAATAATAATAATTTTTAAGTAGCTCCTCACCCTATCTTGTTTATCAACAAGTTGATAAACTTGGCCCAAAATCTTCTATGCATTTAAAACAGCAGACAAAGGACATTATTTCTTGTGCTGAGCCTGTATTTTGGATCTTAAATAGAGTGTGACAATTATACAATGACTTGTATTTAATATTAATACCAAGCCTACTTCTTAAACAGGGAATAAAAAGAATGCATGTATAAGATATTGTCTACTTATTTGTAGGTCCCTCTGCAATATTCTTAGCCTTTCATGAATATGCTGTTTATTTTTAAACTACATAAGGCCCTCTGCAAGTAGGAATGATCTCTCCTATTGTGTTGGCATCACTCCCTTCCCCAGTAAAAAACAAACTGGACAGTCCATAAATGTATACAGACTTTACAACACAGACTGAATATTTTTGATATTAGAAAATGAAAAATCTTGCTAACAGGGGCAAAAATCAAGTTTACTACCTGATGAAGAAGTACTTAATGACTCTCCAAAACTACAGCCTCCCCTAAAAATAATGTCCTAAGCTTCTCAGTTTTTAGATAGACTAAAAAAGCTATGTCTTTATTCAACTACAAGACAGTGTCCTCTACTTAGCTCCAAACTTTAATATTACGGTATTTCCTATTTTAGAATACTTTGTTAACAACTTGTTTAATAGCCAGCTACTAACTTTGCTTTGAAGTGACTACTAACACTTCACATGGTCTACGTGTGTGAAAATTGTGGAAAATGTCTTGACACAATTCAGGCCAAACAACACTAGTCACAAGAGATTACCAATTTCTAAATATTCAATTTTTAAAGGTTTTTTTCTTGTAGTATTCTCTACATCTAACATGGGCCTTGAACTCACAATCCAAAGAATCTCAATCTTATGGTCTTCCAACTGAGCCAGCCACATGCCCCTAAATATTCCATTTTTAGACTCCATAGGCTAACAAACATCTCCATAGGCTAAGAAGCAGATTACTTGCTCCTTTCCACAAAGTAATCTGTAAAGTCAAATAAATAAATAAAAAGAAAAGGTTCTGATTGGAAGGTCTAAGGCATGAATATGCCTCCATCTGTAAGCTGAAAATAAATAAATTTTAAAATCCATATTTGCTCTGCCAAGAATAAAAATAAAAATATATGTAATACACACAAGCACGGAGTTTCAAACATAAGCAAATGTGATGTATGCACTTACAAAAGGATCTTGATTTACGTCCACCTTCCTCTCCCAAGTTTTGTTTTGTTTTGTTTTGTTTGTAAGGCAAAATGTCAACAGAATGCCTCAATCTGGAAAAAAAAAATAAAGAACAGCTTATTCTTCTTAAACAGATGTTGTGATAGACAGGAAAAGTTTGTGAGAGGATTTCAAAATCCAAAGGCTATCCATATGTGTTGGGAAAACACACACACACACACACAAATCTGCAGTGACCCTAATAACTTTACATTTTCTCAATAAACCATCAAAAATATTTTTAAAATTGAGAAAATTGTTTGTGAAAAATGTAAAATTAGCAAACTTCTTTCCTCCTCATTATAAAATACTGTTCACTAACACTTTATCAATAATGCCCTTTAAATCCAAAGCAGAGCAGTTAAAGCAGCACTTCCAACACACACACCATGTGGCCAGAAAATAATGACAAACCATTTTTATCCCTAATAAAACAAAACTCAACATTATTGTTTTTATTTCAAAATAACTATGGGAGAGACAAGTACTATTCCATTATTCAGAAAAGGCGTGACCAATGCCTAAAATAAATTTTTCCAATGGAAGGGGTGCTCTTGACAAGGGTCCCATTAACTGTGGACACACAAAATCCACATAAACAATCACTAACACTCAATGTAGAGTACGTGATGGACACCAATATACATAAGAAATTAAGACATCCAATTAAAGTTACACAAGGAAATTTACATATAATTGCTCCTGGTGAAGATACTGATCAAGGATAACTGCAAATAACGTCTGGCTCTGGATAAGCTCCACTATGGTTGATGTGTTGCAACAACTTAAAAGTTGGGTACATTTGACACATTATTCCTCTCTAAAGGGAGCCCTGCCTGCATACCCATTTGATCAATTGAGATATTTGGAAAATAAAGATAGTCTCATCAAATTACTTAGCCTCACCCTTAAGTGTTGATTAAAATGAAGGGGAAAAGGTAAATCATTCTTAACTGCAGTCTCACCTTACACATCTCACCAGCACTGTAGTTCTTTAGTGATCAATTACTTCATCCAATTCCTGAGGCAAACAGAAAAGTAAAATGTGTCTGTACAACACCAATAATAGACATGACCCGCAAATACTTTATCAGCCTCAAGTGAGAAGGCTGCTAAACTTCAAATGGAACGAGTTACCAAAAGGCTACAGTATGCAGTTCTGCAAATTATCGTTTTGCTTTAAAACAAAAACATCTCCTTTCTGTGTGCTGTAAGAATAGATTATAAAATGTTAAGATCCAAAAACGTAAAAAAAAAAAAAAAAAAAAAAAAAAGGCCATGTCTTTCAGCACTGAGTGATCTTACTTTCAAAAAAAGAAGAAGAAGAAGAAGAAAGAAAGGAAAGAAAGAAAGGACAAGAATCCTCATTAATATAAGTTAAAGAGAGGGCAAAATTAAGAACAAACCAGCCGGGACAACTTCTCCTCCCCCTCCCCCCCACACACCCCCCCCATCCACTGTCCCTAGAGTTATACACATCATATTAACGATTTGCCTGAAAAGTCTAAGTCGTGAGGGAGAAGCAATAACAATTTCGAGTTTCAAACCAAACCCGAGGATCCCAATCCAAGAAGAACCCTAAGCCCCTGGCTCCCAGCCCCGTCTGAAGGATCCTCGGTGAAGGAGAGGGTGCAGAGAGCTCAAATAATCTGGGGATAGAGGAACCAAAGTTCCCTAAATAAAACTGCAGTCCCTTAGCCCTAGAGAAGGGGAGTCTTAAAACAATCTCCCAGAAAAGATAGTCTGTTTTTATTTTTGTTGATGTGCTCGTGGGCCAATGAGAATTTCCGAGGAGGGGGCGGAGAAACCGGGGGGCGGGGGGGGGGGGGGGTGAAGCTCAGGCAACAGCCCCCAGGCGGGGGAGGGAGGGGGCGCAGCCCTGACCCACTTCTGCCGCCGCCCCCCCCGCCGCCAGCCCGAGCCCCGAGGGGGCGATCCCGCGGGGCGTGGGAGGCCCGCACGCTCCCCACCCGCAGCCGTGACCCGGAGGAGGGGAGCGTGCAAGGCGGCTCGACCCCCCCCAGCACACACACACACTCACACACACCCGAGTGCCCGCGGCGGGGGAAACCTCCCGCAGACTCCCGGCCCGGGTGTGCGAAGCCCCCCTCCACCGCCCGGGCCCCGGGCGCCGCGGCCCCCAGCGGAGGGGAAGGGGACCGAGGAGGGGAAGAAGCTGTAAACAGCCCCAGCGTCCGGGCCTCGCCTCGAAGAGCCCCGCTTCCCAGGCCCCGCCGCGGGCCGCCTGCGTCCCCAGCCCGTCCGAGGGCCGGCCCTCCCGGGGCCCCGGGGACTGCAGGGGAGTCGGGTCTCCTCCCCGGAGGGCTCCGGCGGCTCGCGGAGCGGTCCCGGCAGCGGAGAAGGGGGAAGTCAGGACTTACCTGTCATTACTTTCTACGCCATCTTGGATCCACTTGTCAACGTCCCCACAAAGCATTATGGGTAAGAAAGAGCCTTTAAAGTGACTCCCCCCCTCGGCCCCCGACTCCCGCCTCCCGCCGCCGGCGCCGCCCCTCCGGCCGCACCTCCCGCCCGGAAAGTTGCCCCGGCGGGCGGGCCGGCCCGGGCGCCTGCTGCCGGGCCCCCTCCCCTCCTCCGGGCTGTTTGCATTTAAAATCCACCCCCATTTTCAAAATGTGGCTTTGGGTTTTCCTCTTGGCTCCGGCCCTAGGGTTCCCTTCCCCCAGCCCTCGCCTCCACGCCTGTTCCCTTTGCCCCGCCGCCCTCCTGCCCTGGCAGACACCCCACGTCTGCATTTAATCAGCCCGAGGTTTCCCTGCTGCTGGCAGCGCGGGGAGCTGCTCATTGATTTATTTATGCGCATTTCTGCGTCTGTTACTGCTCGGGATCCTCGGTGCCCGGCGGCGGGCTTCGGCGGCCGTCTCCGTGCCCCGGGGCAGCCGGGGGTCGCCGGCCGGGCCCGGGAGCGGGCACCCCGCAGCCCCGCAGCCCCGCAGCCCCGCAGCCCCGCAGCCCCGCCGCCGCCGCGGGCCGAGAGGTGCCTCCGTCCCGACACTGCGTTCCGGGGGCCGTCGGGCTCCAGAGCCTGGGCGGACACTGTCCCCGAGCCCCCCGGCGACAAGGCGCGTTCGGGGGCTGGGGGAGAAGTAACCGCGAGACGCAACTTTCCCCGTCTGCTCCCTGTCCCGCTGTCTCCTCCCCTCGGCCGGTAACGTGACCCGAGACCCTCGAGTGGGGACCCCTCCCCCAGGAATGTGGCTCCGGGCGCTGCCGAGCCCACCCGGTCGCATTCCAGGCGGAGTGCGGACTGGGACTTCCCGGGGCAGGTAACTCGGGGGCGCGGGCTTGCGGGGTCCGGCGGGGACGGGGGCGCGCCCCGGGGCTCCGGGAGGCTGGCGACGCCCCTCGGCGGAGGAGGCGGTCCGGGGCTGCGGGGACCGTGCGCCCACCCGGGGCCACCTGCCGGATCCCAGGGTGGAGGCGATCCCCGGAGGCCGGGCGAGGTCCCGGGAGTTCGGGGGCGGGGGCGGGGGTGGGGGGATGCTCGGAGTGGCCATGCGGCAACGGGGTGCGCTGTAAGTGGGGGGCGCAGAGATGCGGGGCGAGCAACCCCGAAACCCACGCACGCCGCCCTGGCCCGAGCTCCCGCCCGCCGGCTCTTTGCAGGGCGCCCCCCGCCCCCCGCTTCCGTGGCGCCGGGCGAGCAGCGCACTCGGGGATCCCACGCCCCCAGGAGCCGCGGCGTCAGTCCCCCAGCTCTCTCTTCCCAGGGACGCTGGTACTCGGCGTTCAGACTTTGGGGGGCCTGCTGTGGTTGCTTTTTTTTTTTTTTTCCTTCCTCCAAGCAAGCTTTTACGAAGAGACGTCCAAGGGAAAATCCTCTAGGACACCAGTGCTTGCGAAACCCTCTGTTCGGCACTAAATGCGGTTGAAGGGCTCAGAAATTTGAAGAATGCGCGGGCATGAAACCCCCTCCGCGAGGAGCGCCTAGGGCCTGAGTCCGTCCCTAGGGTTTTGCTCCCCTCCAGACCCGAAGACCAGCTTCTCTCTCGCTGCCTTTCTCTCCAGGAACCTGGATGGTTGCTGACGTGAGCCCTGCCCCCAGGGAGCAAAAAAAATAAAAAATAAAAAATCCACCAGGCAATTGTCCCGGGCCAGATGAGTAGAGTGAGGTGTAGACTCATTAAGGGATTGGCCCGGGGTCAGCCGTGAGGGAGGGAACGAGGTAATGAGTCACTCCAGGGCCCCAAACGAGGCGTGCTGGGGAGGGACCTCCCCTGAGTCACCCGCTTTTCAACCGAGTTTAAAACTGAAGCCTGGAGCCAGTTAGCTGTTCCAGCACAAGCAGCCACGCAGGACCTGTGGCCGAGGGGGTGGGGGCTCAGAGGACCCCCCCCCCTGCTGCTGCCCTCTGAAAAATGGATTGCCCTCCCATCTGAAGAAGGCTACAAAGTCTCGTTTTCGCAGGGTATCCTAATTGCTCCTTTTCCAGTTCTCCTAGTGCACTTAGACACTCCCATCACTTATTTAAGGGTTGCTTTGTTTTTGCATGGCACTTTAGATGAGGTCTGAGTTGTCTATAAGTAAACACTGAATGGGGGAGGGGGTGTACAAGGATTGTGCCTCCTAGAAGCTTCCTTAGTAAGTACCACTTGTTGCCTTGCATAGCCCTTGACCCAGAGAGGTGCACACTTTATCTCTGACTGCTGGTCCAGTCATCTACTGCAGGGTACGTCCTGGTCTGAGACACCACCTGTTTGCTGAGCTAGATGGCCTCCTCACTCTTTACCCTGCCTCCACTCTGCCTTCTATTACATTCTCCATCTGACCAACCCTGTGGCATCCCTAAAATGTTAACACCGGAGTCCTCTCTGCTTAACCCCATCACTATTGGAATAAAATCTAAATTTCCTCACTGTGACCTACAATCTCTGGTGTGAGGTGGGTACTGCCTCCCTCCCTCCCCACGATCTGGCACACTGGCCTTTTCTTCTTCTGTCACGCCCCAGACTTCCATCCAGTGAAAACCTGGTTGCCCCACATCTCATGACCATCATCTTTCAGCTCTCAACACAAATGTCACCTCCTCCAAGAGGACTTTCCTGATCCTCTTGATCAAAAGAGGTCACTCACTATTCCCTTACCCTATTAGAAATGATCATATTTGTCTACTATGTGCCCCCATCCCGTTAGAGTATAAGCTCCACAAGGACACAGGCCTCATCCGGGTTTTTCACTCAATGCCTAGACTGTGGCCTGGCACATAGATACACGCTCAGCAAAATATTTGTTGAATGAATGACTACACATTTTTTTTTTAAGATTTTATTTTCTTTCTTTTTTTTAAGTAATCTCTGCCCCCAACATGGGGTTCAAACTCACAACCCCAAGATCAAGAGATGCATGCTCTACCAACTGAGCCAGCTAGGTGCCCCAATGACCATACATTTATCAGATTAGGGCAGTAGTGATGAAAAAGAGTGCTGGAGCATGGAACGAGGGACTGGGCCCCTCCATCTCTTCAGGCCATTCTGACCACACACAGTTAGAGACAGGCAAATAGGAATGGAATGGGGGAAAACAGGCTCTTGGGCCAATATTAATGGTACTCCACTGTGACTCTGATCTGATAAACACACTGTTCCATGTAAGTCCCCAACCACTACCCCACCTTTTCCTCCTCATCCCTCTTACTGGCCAACCCTTCTTTTCAACCCCAAAACTCTGTCCTTAGATCTCTCTTCTTCAGCAACACTCCCCTGACCAGCCTGTCCCCAATCTCTCAGTCTTAAGACTTTAAATCCCATCTTTATCCCGAAGTAGGACTTCAGACCTATAGCTCAAGTCCAGAACTTTCTCCTAAGCTTCAGACTCTTAGCCTCCCCACTTGGATCTCTCATAGTCATCTCACCCCATAAATACACCCCACCACAGTCTTCCCTGGCTCCATTTTTGACAACTCCATCCTTGAAATTTGCTCAGGCCACAGTCCCTCCTTTCTCTCAAACTCCACCTTCAATCCATCTGTAAATCCTGCCTAGCCTTCAAAATGTATAGTGAATCCAACCATTTCTCATCACCACACCATCATTGCTACTCTGGTCCAGTCCACTGTCCTCTTCTCCCCTTTCCTGCCTTCCAGTGTATTCTCAAGGTAGCTGCCACAACTGCTCTAGATAAAATACAGATCAAATCTTCTCTCTCCTCTGCACACGACCCTCTGATTTCCACTGCTCTCATTCAGAAAAGAAACCAGAGTCCAGCACAATCTGCCTCCTCTCGTTTCTTTGACCTAATTCTCCACCTCTCTCACTCTTGTTCTGCCTTAGCCTTGATGGCCTCCTTTTAAAGTTTCTCCTCCTCCAGTAAAACATCCACATGCCTCATTCCCTTACCTCCTTCAAGGCTTTGCTCACCCCAGTGAGTCTGCTTCTTACCATCCTGCTTCAAATTTCAGTATTCCTCAAACACATACTCTTTCTTTCCTTGCTTTTCTTCCATGGCATTTATCACCTGTTCACATAGTAGGAAATTTGCTTATTCAGTTTTTTGTCTGTGTCACTCCATGTGAGGTGCCAGCTTGCTGATCACCAAAGATGTCTGTTTGCTGCTGAGAACCACATTTCCTAGCCATGTTCTTGAAGCTGGCTGGGCTGCGGCCTTGTGACTAGTTCTTGCAGATGGACTCAGAGCAAAAGTAGGACTGTGGAAATCTGCTTGATCAAAAATACATGCACCATGGGGGCACCTGACTCAGTCAGTTAAATGTCCGACTTTTGGTTTTGGCTCAGCTCATGATCTCAGGGTCATTGGACTGAGCACCACATCGGGCTCCAGGCTGAGTGTGGAGCATGCTTAAGATTCTCTCTCTCTCTCTCTCTCTCTCTCTCTCTCTCCCTCACCTGCTCTTGCTCACTTGCACTTTCGCTCACTCCATTTAAAAAACAAAGCAACAATGAAAAAAAAAACATACGACACTAAGCTGAGCAGACAATAGACCTTTATAACAGTAATCCACTGACAACTTTGGGATTTGCTGTAGCAAATCTAGCATCCTAATGACTACACCTTGGTTACTACAGCCCACTAGCATGCGCATTCAGTGAAGGCAAGGATTTACATCTGTTTTGTTCATTTATTGTCTATCCTTACTGCCCACAACAGAACCTAGCTTACAGTAAATACTTAATAACTACTTGTTGAGTGAAGGACTGAATTCCCTTTTCCACAACCAATCATGAGTATGTGAATGGTTTCCAAAGAAAGGATAATGGGAAAGACATTTCAGTTTGTTTTTGCTAAAGAAGCAGAAACTGGGTTCTGAAAGAATCACTGGCTAGAAGGCTTTGGTAAAACTACAGAGTTCCCTTTAATTTTGTCGTTCCCTGTTTTCATTTTTTTCTTCCCCTTTTCTTCCTCCCACTTTTCTACCCCTTCTATCTCTATTCCACCCAAGTTCTCCTTCATTCTCCCCTTCTTTCCCTTTCATTTTTTTTCATGAATTTTCTTCTTCTTTTTTCCCCACTTAATCTAACAAGAATTTACTGCCTATTCCGAAACCTTAAAAGTCCTAGAAGAGAGCATAACTAGTAATGTCTTTGACGTTGGCCATGGCAACATTTTTCTAGATGTCTCCTGAGGCAAGTGAAATAAAAGCAAAAATAAACTGTTGAGACTACATCAAACTAAAAAGCGTCTGCACAACAAAGTAAACAATCAGCAAAACTAAAAGACAATCTACTGAACAAGAGAAAATATTTGCAAATGACATATCAGATAAAGAGATAGTACCCAAAATTTATAAACAGATACAACTTAATACCAAAAAAACGCAAATAATCCAATTTAAAAATGGGCCAAAGTGGGATGCCTTGATGGCTCGGTCAGTTAAACATCCAATTCTTGATTTTGACTCAGGTCATGGTCCAGGGGTCCTGAGATGAAGCCTCAAGTGTTCCACACTTTGCAGGAAGTCTGCTTAAGATTCTTTCCCTCTCCCTCTGCCCCTCCTCCTGCTCTCTCACTCTCTCTCTCAAATAAAATAAATCTTTTTTAAAAGTGGGCAAATGATATGAAGTGACATTTCTCCAACAAAGACATACGGGTGCCCAAGAAACACAGGAAAAGATGCTCAACATCTTTCATCAGGAAAATGCAAATCAAAACCTTAGTAAGATATTGCCTTGTATCTGTGAGTGACTAAAATTAAAAAAAAAGAAAAGAAACAACAAGTGTTGGGGAGGATGTGAAGAAAAAGAAACCGTCGTTCACTGTTGGTAGAAATGCAAACTAGTGTAGCCACTGCAGAAAACAGTATCAATGTTCCTCAAAAAATTAAAAATAAAACTACCCTATGATCCAGTAATTGCATTGCTAGGTATTTACCCAAAAATCACAAAAACACTACTTCAAAGGGATATATTTATTGCAGCATTATTTACAATAGCCAAATTACAGAATCAGCCCAAGTGTCATTGATAGATAATTGAATAAAGAAGAGATGTTATATATAAGCTGTGGAAGATTATCAGCCATTAAAGAAATGAAATCTTTAAAAAAAATTTTTTAAATAAAAAGAAATTATAAAAAAAAGGGCAGCCCCGGTGGCGCAGCGGTTTGGCACTGCCTGCAGCCAGGGGTGTGATCCTGGAGACCCAGGATCGAGTCCCACATCGGGCTCCCTGCGTGGAGCCTTCTCTCTCTGCCTCTCTCTCTCTGTGTCTATGAATAAATAAATAAAATATTTTAAAAATAAATAATTAAAAATTAAAAAGAAAATAAAAATGAAATCTTGCCATTTGCAACAACATGGATAGAGCTAAAGAGTATAATGCTAAGCAAAATAAGTCAGAGAAAGAGACTGTGTTTCACTTGTATATGGGGTTTAAGAAACAAAACAAACAAGCAAAGTAAAAAGACAAATCAAGAAACAGACTCTTAACTATAGAGAACATACTGATGGTTACCAGAGGGTAGGTGGGTGGGAGGATGTGGGAAATGGGTGATGCGGATTAAAAATAGGCTTACCGTGATGAGCACTGAGAAATGTATAGAATTGTTGAATCACTATATTGTACACCTGAAAATGATATAACGTGGTATGTTAATTATACTGGAATTAAAATTTAATTAAAAAAAAAAGTAATGAACTTCTATTGATTTGAACCAGTGAGTGCTCAAGTAGGATGTTTAAGTCCCTTAAAATATAGATGTGGGAGGGGTACTGGGTGGCTCAGTCTCTTAAGCATCCAACTCTACATTTCAGCTTAGGTCCTGATCTCAGGGTTGTGAGATCAAGCCCTGAATTGGGCTCCACACTCAGCACAGTGTCTGCTTGTGACTCGCCCTCTCCCTCTGCCCCCACTCCTCCTCTAAAATAAATAAACCTTTGTAAAAAAAAAAAAAAGAGAGAGAGAGAGAGAGAGAGAGAATGTGGGAGGTAACATGGAGAAAAAAAGTAAATAGTAAATCCAGGGTGCCTGGGTGGCTCAGTGAGTTGAGCAGCTAACTTGATTTCAGCTCAGGTCATGATCTCAGGGTACTGGGTTTGAGCCCTATGTCAGACCCTGCACTCAGCAGAGAGTCTGCTTAAGGATTCTCTCCCTCTCCCCTCCCCCACCCTTGCAACTCATGCTTTCTCTCTTTAAAATAAATATATAAATCTTTTTTTAAGTAGTAAATTATTGGTATCTTACCCTCTTGCTTCTGCCTTCCCATTGAGGACCACCCAAACAAACCAGACAATATATTCTTCAAAACATCTGCTTGAACATACGCAAAAGGTTAACAACAGTGAAAAACAACCAGGTACACAGAACAGAAAGGTAAATCTGAAATGTGGGGCTACCCTATAGCCCTTTGCTTCTGACAACAGCTCTTGGAGTCCAGAGTAAGTATCACCTTAAACCCATTAGGATAACTGTTATCAAAAGGCGGGGGGGGGGGGGGGGGGGGGGGGGGGGGGGGGGGGGGATGGCTGACTGAGTACTTCAGTCAGTTAAGCGTCCATAATCCCAGGATCCTGGGACTAAGTCCTGCATCTGGCTCCTTAGCAGGGAGCCTGTTTCTCCCTCTACCTACCACTCCCTCTGCTTGTGCGCCTGCACTCTCTCTTTCAAAAAAAAAAAAAATAAATTTTTAAAAAATAATTTAAGAAGAAAGAAAAAGGGCAGCCCCGGTGGCTTAGCAGTTTAGCTCAACCTTCAGCCCAGAGTGTGATCCTGGAGTCCTGGGATCGAGTCCCATGTCGGGCTCCCTGCATGGAGCCTGCTTCTCCCTCTGCCTGTGTCTCTGCCTCTCTCTGTATGTCTCTCATGAATAAATAAATAAAATCTTAAAAAAAAAAAAAAAGGAAAAGAAAGAAAGAGGGATGCCTGGGTGGCTCAGCAGTTGGGCATCTGCCTTTGGCTTAGGGGGTGATCCTAGAGTCATGGAATCAAGTCCCACATCGGGCTCCCTGCATGGAGCCTGCTTCTCCCTCTGCCTCTGTCTCTGCCTCTCTCTCTCACACACTTTTTCTCTCTCTCTCTCTCTCTCTCTGGTCTCTCTGTCTCTCATGAATAAGTAAATAAAATATTTTTAAAAAGAAAGAAAGAAGCCATGTGCTTTGCTAGTGGGAATATAAATTTGTGCAGCCACTATGGAAAACACTATGGCAGTTCCTGAAAAGATTAAACAGAATTACCATATGACCCAGCAATTCCACTATGAGGTACTTACCCAAAGAAGTGAAAGCAAGGACTTAAACAGGTTTTTTTGTTGTGATTGTTTCTTTGTAAATAGGCTCCACACAGAGTGTGGAGCCCAATGCAGGGCTTGAATTCATGACCCTGAGATCAAGACCTGGGTGTTTGTTTGTTTGTTTTTTAAAGATTTTATTTATTTACTCATGAGAGACACACAGAGAGAGAGAGGCAGAGACACAGGCAGAGGGAGAAGCAGGCTCCATGCAGGGAGCCTGACAGGGGACTGGATTCTGGGTCTCCAGGACCACGCCCTGGGCTGAAGGCGACGCTAAACCACTGAGCCACCAGGGCTGCCCCAAGACCTGGATGTTTAACCATCTGAGCCACCCAGGCGCCCCTCAAACAGGTATCTGTACACCTATGTTTACATGGGCATTATTCACAAGACCAAAAACGTAGAAGCAACCCAAGTATCTGCCAACATATGAATGGATTAAAAAAATGACCTATGCATGCAATGGAATACTATCCAGCCTCACTAAGTAAAGCTACAACATGGATGGGCCTTGTGGACATTATGCTAAGTGAAATAAACCAATACCATAAAAGCAAATTATGTATGATTCTATTTGTATAATATACCTAAATTAATCAAATTCAAAAGTGGGGAATTTCAAGGGGCTAGTGGGAGGAGAGATTAGGGAATTATTGTTAAACAGATATAGTTTTCAATTTGGTGAGAAAGAATTCTGGAGAAATTTCACAAACAGTGTGAATACACAACACTCCTGAACTGTACACTTTAAAAATGATTAAATTGGTAAATTTTACATGTTTTTTACCACAATAAAAAGAAATAAAAATACATTTCTCATAGTTAAGATGGCAAATTCTATGTTATGTTATTTTACCACAAGTTTTTAAATAAAAACAAATTTTAAAAAGACACTCTATGCAAAAACTAACCAAAAGAAAATAGGCTTTAAAAAAAAAAAAGAAAGAAAGAAAGTAGGCTTTATGGCATAAAGCTTTACTAGAAATGTTTATGAGGGACAACTCATAATGATAATATGCTTAATTCACCAAGAAGATATAACAATTCTAAATTTGTGTGAATCTAATACACATATCATCAAAATATAGAGCAAAAGCAGGAGCGCCTGGGTGGCTCAGTCCTTTAAGTGTCTGCTTTCAGCTCAGGCCATAATCCCCAAGATCAGGCCCCACATGAAGCCCCCTGCTCAAAGGGAAGTCTGCTTCTCCATCTCCCGCTCACCCTCCCCCACCCAGCTTGGGCTCTCCATCACTCGCTCTGCCTCAAATAAATAAATAAAATATTTCTTTTTTTTTTTTAAATAAAATATTTCTAAAAAGAAAAAGAAAAAGCATGGACAGGATTGCAAGAAACTAGAGACAAAACTACAATTCTAGCAGAAGATAATGTGTATAAGCAACTATTAGAACAGATGAAAAGTAGTAAGCAATCGATTTGGACAACTGAATAAGCAAACTTTACCTAATAGATATATATAGAATACTATACTCATAACTGCAGGTCACAAATTCTTTTTAAGTGAACATGGAATGTTTATGAAAATGCCAGGCAATATAGCAAGTCTCAACAAATTTCAAATTGTCTAAATTATACAGAGTACATTCTCAGACAATGATGCAATTAAGCTAGAAAATGAGAAGAAAAAAGGTAAGTAAAAAAAAAAAACAAAAAACAACCCTACATATTTGAAAACTATTCCTAATTAACTCATGAATTTAAAAAAAAAAATCACACTGGGAATTAGAAAATAAACTGAAAGTTTTTAAAAATACTAAATCCTGGGGATTCCCTGGGTGGCTCAGCGGTTTAGCGCCTGCCTTTGGCCCAGGGTGTGATCCTGGAGTGCCAGGATCGAGTCCCACGTCAGGCTCCCAGCATGGAGCCTGCTTCTCCCTCCTCCCGTGTCTCTGCCTCTCTCTCTCTCTCTCTCTCTCTCTCTCTCTCTCTCTCTCTCTATGTCTATCATAAAATAAATAAATATATCTTTAAAAAAAAAAAACTAAATCCTCACATTAAGATGTAGTAAGAGCCATGCTAACGTGTAGTTTTTTGGTTTTTTTTTTTAATGCATGTAATAGAAAATAAGACAAGAATAAGCAGTATTCTTCATGAAAAGTTAGAAAAAGAACAGCTAATTAAGCACAATAAAAGTGCAAATAAATGGAAATATAGTCAAAAGTTAATTCTTTGGAAAGACTAATAAAATTAATAAACCCTTGGTGAAACCAATTTCAAAGAGCACAAATAATGCCAAAAAATTTAAAAGGGAACATTTCTACAGATTTTTCAATCATTAAAAAGATAATGAGACAGACAATACTATGAGCAGCTTTAGGCCAATAAGTCTAAAAATGTGATTAAAAGAGACAAATTACTTTAAAATACAGTTTGCCAAATTGGCACAATAAGAAACATAACAGTTAAGTAGTCTCTACTGCTTAAAATTACATCTATAGGGGTACCTGGGTGGCTCATTGGTTGAGTGTCTGCCTTTGGCTCAGGTCATGATCCCAGGGTCCTAGGATCAAGTCCCACATCGGGCTCCCTGCATGGAGCATGCTTCTCCCTTTGCTCATATATCTTCCTCTCTTTGTGTGTCTCTCATGAATAAATAAATAAAATATTTAAAAACATAAAAAATAAAATAAAATTACATCGATAATTTAAGATCTTTAGGAACACCCAGCTGGCTCAGTCAGTAAAGGATGCAACTCTTGATCTGGGGATTGTGAGTTTGAGCTCCACGTTGGGTATAGAAATTACTTTAAAAAAATTTTTTTTTAATCTTAAAAATAAAAATGGCACCAATCTTAGACAAACTCCTTCAGAGAATAGGAAAAGAAAATAATCCTTAACTCATTCTGAGGCCCACATAACCTTGATACCAAAAACTAAAAAAAAAAAAAGAAAGAAAGAAAAAGAAAAGAAAATAGGCTAATCTCAGTCATAAACTTAGATTGCAAAACTTCAGAACAAACAACCAGCCAAGTGAATACAGCAGTATACGAAGATAAAACCTCACTGCCAACATGGGCTTATGGTAGGAATGTTAGCTTGGCTTAACATGTCAAAAATCGTTCAGTGTACTTAACCGTATTAATGGACAAAAAGGGAAGAATCATATGATCACGTTAAAAGATGTAGGAAAGTGTTGAATACATTCGACACCACTTACGATTTTTTTTAAATATGTGTACTAGCAAAGTGGAAATAGAAAAGAGTTTTCTCAACTTGATCTAAGGTTGTACAAAACCTCCAACAAAGTGTAGGTGTACGAAAACCTACAAGCATTATACCAAGTAGTGAAATATTGAAAGTTCTCCCGTTGGATTAGAAGAGAAACAAGGATGCCTGTTTGACCACTTCTTTTTTTTTTTTTTCTTTTAAAGTAAGCTCTAGGGACGCCTGGGTGGCTCAGCAGTTGAGTGTCTGCCTAGGGCCCAGGGCATGATCCTGGAGTCCCTGGATCGAGTCCCACATTGGGCTCCCTGTATGGAGCCTGCTTCTCTCTCTGCCTGTGCCTCTGCCTCTGTGTCTCTGTGTCTCTCATGAATGAAAGAATGAATGAATGAATGAATGAATGAATAAATAAATAAATAATCTTTTAAAAAATAATAATAAAGTAATCTGTACACCCAACATGGAGCTTGAACTCACAACCCTGAGATCAAGAGTCATCTGCTCCCCTGACTGAGCCAACCAGGCACCCCTGCTTTGACCACTTCTGCCCAGCATCATAATGAAGGGCCAAACCAGTGCAGTGATTAGTACAAGAAAAAAGTAAAACATGTAAGTCTGAAAAGGAAGAGCTATCCTTGTTCACAAGATGACCTGATTATGTATATAGAAAAACCCACAGGTACATAATCAGAATTAATAAGTGAGTTTAGGAAGCTTGCTAATATCAATATTAAAATGTATTTCTGAAAAAAAATAAAATAAAATGTATTTCTGCATAATAGTATATACTACTTAAAGCAATAATCGGATAAATTATAAAAAGCTTAAAAAGATACCACTGGGGGGAGGGGGCCTGGGTGGGTCAGTCAGTGAGGCCTTTGGCTCAGGTCATGATGCCAAGATCCTGGGATTGAGTCCCATGTCAGACTCCCTGCTCAGCAGGGACCCTGCTTCTCCCTCTCCCTCTGCCCCTTCCTACCTCTGCTCCTTCTCACACATGCTCTCTCGCTCTCGCTCTCTCTCAAATAAATAAACAAAATCTTAAAAAAAAAAAAAAAAAAAAAAAGGGATCCCTGGGTGGTGCAGCGGTTTAGCGCCTGCCTTTAGCCCAGGGCGCGATCCTGGAGACCCGGGATCGAATCCCACATCGGGCTCCCGGTGCATGGGGCCTGCTTCTCCCTCTGCCTGTGTCTCTGCCTCTCTCTCTCTCTCTCTCTCTCTCTCTCTGTGACTATCATAAATTTAAAAAAAAAGAAAGAAAAAAGAAAAAGATACCACAGTGTCAAATTACTATGTCACGGAGTACATAGTAATAAGTCTAATGGACCATATACCAGACTTCTATGTAAAACTAAACATTATTGAAAGAAAGGCAAATCTAAAGACAACTGCGTGACAGACATGGAAATGTCACCTAGATGCCCTCAAGAAGGGACTTTCTGCTCAGCCATGCAGTGATCCACACACAGCCTCCAGCTTCCAGCTCCTTCAGGATCTGTCTCAGGTGCAGAGCTGCCTTGCCTCAAGGCACATGGCTCCCAGGGCAGCACACATCCAGTAACTGAATGGGACAGGAACATAAAAGTGCCATTAAGACCTCGTACAGGACATTCCAAAGCCCTTGAGACTGAAGGCAACATTCTGCCACATTATTGACTGAAGCTTTGTTGGGCTGGCATCACTGTTTTGACTCCTTCCTTTGCCTAGATCTTGCTGCCTCCCCTTCCTCCCCCAAGTACCTATCCCTATAAACATCCTGCACCCCACACTCTGCCTCTGACTCTGCCTCTGCTTCAGAAGACTCTAACCCATGACAGCTGACACCAGGAGTTTGAGAGAGCAGACGAAGAGATGGATTTGGAACAGGCTGCCAAGGAGGGCCCCATCTCTGTTGAGTTGGTGTTAAGTAGGTGGGTCTTAAGACAGCCCCTGGCACAAGCCTTAATATTGGTACCTGAGAAGTACAGGTCAAAGGGAAAGCACTAGCAAAAGTGGTATATCAGACACTTGAGACTTCTACAGAGAAAAGAGATTTGGAGGCCCATTGGTAAGCATCATGAATGTTCTACAAGAAGATGACGCACAGCAGAATGTAATAAGCAATAGTAAGCCAGGCGTGAAAACCAGCCCCCTTGGTTGCATATAATGAAGCTCTCATCGCCTGCCATGCGAGGCAGAAAAAGCTAAGGACCAAGCCAAAGGACATTAAGCACTCAACAAAGGCAAAGTCTTTTGTGTCTGGACTCTAGATGAGATACAAACATGTGACAATGGCTCTGAAGATTTTGACTCTCTAGACTCGTGTGAACCTTCTGGTGCTGCAGAAGTGGCTCGTCATCTCCAAACCTCCCTGCAAGAGCTAGCACTCCATGCTGGAACACCATGCAGAAGCCTCTCCCTGTGAGGGAGTATAGGCTCCTCTGAGAAGCCCCCTCCTCAGCCACTTTGCCTATAACCAGCATAACACCACATATGCCAGCCAGGGATATGCTAAGGGACCATACACCACAAAAGGGTGGCAACCTTGCCGGTAGGCAGTGACAGCAGCCAGAGACTTGCATTCTATGAGTGCTTGATCAAAGGGGCCAGAACAGGGGCACCTGAGAGGCTCAATTGGTTGTGTCTGCCTTTGGCTTGGATTGTGATTTCCAGGTCCTGGAATCAAGTTCCCCATCAGGCTTCCTTCTCACCGGGAAATCTTATTCTCTCTGTCTCTCTCCCTCTGCCCCTCCCACTGCTCATTCTTGTTCTCTGTCTCTCTTTCTCTCTCATAAATAAATTTAAAAGTTACGCCTGGATGGCTCAGCGGTTGGGCAGCTGCCTTCAGCTCGGGTCATGATCCTGGAATCGGGGATTGAGTCCCACATCAGGCTCTTGTGAGGAGCCTGCTTCTCCCTCTGCCTATGTCTCTGCCTCTCTCTCTGTGTGTCTCTCATGAATAAATAAATCTTTAAAAATAAATAAATAAATAAATTTAAAAGGAGGAGGAGAAGATAAAATTGGGTAAAGAGGAGTCTTGTTTTTTTTTTTTTAAGGATTTTTATTTAGTTATGAGAGACAGAGACATAGGCAGAGGGAGAAGCAGGCTCCATGGGGGGAGCCCGATGTGGGACTTGATCCCAGGTCTCCAGGATCATGCCCTGGGCTGAAGGCAGGTGCCAATCCGCTGGGCCACCGGGGCTGCCCAAGAGGAGTCTTGTTGACTTGAGAGTGCTCTGCGGAGATACAGGACTTAATGTTCGGGTAAGGATCCAGTATTGCCGTGATAGAAGGTGAAGTGAGTTGAAAGGTATTAGGAACACTGAATTGCAAGACTCACTAGATGTTTGTTGTGTCTCACAGAAAGGCTCAAAGGACATAGTATTTACCAGGCCATAAGGAATGTGTCAGTTAGGAGGTCACCACCTCCACCAAGAAGTTCAATAGGGCAGGTAGTTAAAGAACTAAGAGACTGATTTTTTTCATTTTATTTCATTTTAATTCTCATTTCAAAAGTGACAAGTAGGGCAGCCCCTGTGGCGCAGTGGTTTAGCGCCGCCTGCAGCCCGGGGCGTGATCCTGGAGACCCTGGATCGAGTCCCACATCAGGCTCTCTGTATGATGCCTGCTTCTCCTTCTGCCTGTGTCTCTGCCTCTCTCTCTCTCTGTGTGTGACTATCATAAATAAATAAAAGTTAAAAAAAAAAAGTGACAAGTAGCTACTATATTGGACAATTCAGAACCAGGAGATAGTCCCCAAAACTCTCTTTACAACCCAAGGATTAGAAGGACTTCTTTTTTTTTTTTAATAATTTTTTAAAGATTTTATTTATTCATTCATGAGAGACATAGAGAGAGAGGCAGAGACACAGGCAGAGGGAGAAGCAGGCTCCACGCAGGGAGCCGGACGTGGGACTCGATTCCAGGTCCCCAGGATCACACCCCGGGCTGAAGGCAGCACCAAACCGCTGAGCCACTGGGGCTGCCCAAGAAGGACTTCTTTAATAGCACACACACAAAAATACTAACCAAAAGGAAAACACTAAATTTAATTACAGTAAAATTAAGAATGTACAAGGGCACCTGGATGGCTCAGTGGTTCAGTGTCTGCCTTTGGCTCAAGGTGTGATCCCAGGGTCTTGGGATTGAGTCCCACATCAGGCTCGCCTCAGGGAGAATGCTTCTCCCTCTGCCTATATGTCTGCCTCTCTCTGTGTGTCTCTCATGAATAAATAAAATCTTAAATTAAAAAAAAAGGCATACACAAGAATGTTCATAGCAGCATAACTTATAATAGCCAAACGTTGGATAAAACCTGTTGACTGACTCAGTCAGTGGAGCATGTGACTCTTCATCTTAGGGTTGTAAGTTCAAGCCCCACAGTGAGTTTAGAGATTATTTAAAAATAAAATATTTAAGAGTACCTGGGTGGCTCAGTTGGTTAATCACCTGCCTACAGCTCAAGTAATGATCCTGGGGTTCTGAGATTGTGTCCCACCATGGCGTCCTTTCTCCCTCTCCTTCTGCTACTCCCCCTGCTTGGGCTTTCTTGCGCTCTATCTGTCAAATAAATAAATTAAATATTTAAGATAAAAATAAAAAATAAAATCTTAAAAAATATTGGTTGGGGCACCTATGGGGCTCAATCAGTTAAGTGGGGGTCATGAGATCAAGCCTTGTGTCAGGCTCTGCATTCAGCCAGGAGTCTGCTTGAGATTCTCTCCCTGCCTCTTCCCCTCCCCCTGCTGTGTGCTCTCCCTCTCTCTAAAAAAATAAATAAATATTTAAAATAAATAAATAAAAATTTTAAAATGGTTAATCTTATGTGAATTTTATCCCAATTTAAAAATAAATAAAAATGTAAAACTTTAACAAACAAGCAAAAGATTATTTTTCCTTTGGAATAAAGGCAAATATTTGTTTCTTTTCTATAATTTAAATTCAGTTAATTCACCTATAATGTATTGTTGGTTTCAGAGGTAGAAGTCATGATTCAAAAGTCTTATATAGTACCCAGTGCTCATTGTATCACCTGCCCTCCTTAATGCCCATCACCCAGTTACCCAGTCTCCCCACTCCCCTCAGTTTGTTTCCTATGATTAAGTCTCTTATGGTTTGTCTCCCTCTCTGATTTCATCTTGTTTTATTTTTTCCTTTCCTCCCCTATGATCCTCTGTTTTGATTCTTAAATTCCACATATGAGTGAGATCAGATGATACCTGTCTTTCTCTGATTGACTTATTTCACTTAGCATAATACCATCTAGTTCCATCCACGTCATTTAAAATGGCAAGATTTCATTTTGTGATGCTGAGTAATATTCCATTGCATAGGTATATACCACATCTTCTTTATCCATTCAACTGTTGACAGACATCTGGGCTCTTACCATTGTTTGGCTATTATGGACATTGCTGTTATAAACATTGGAGTGTAGGTGCCCCTTCAGATTCAGGATACATTTGTATCCTTGGAGTAAATACCCAGTAGTGCAATTACTGGATTGTAGTGCAATTGCTGGTCTCTGCATCCTCGCCAAGATCTGTTGTTTCCTGACTTGTTAATTTTTGCCATTCTGACTGGTATAAGGTGGTATCTCATTGTGGTTTTGATTTGTATTTCCTGGATGTCAAGTGACGTGAAACATTTTTTCATGAGTACATTCTTTTCTAAAAGGAAATAAATAGACTTTTAAAGTTTCTGGAAACCCTGCTGTCTCAGTCAGAAGAGCATGCAACTCTTGGTCTCAGGGTCATGAGTTTGAGCCCCACATTGGGTGTAGAAATTACTGAAAAAAAAAAAAAAAACACCTTGGGATGCCTGGGTGGCTCAGTTGGTTAAGTGTCTGCTTGGGTCACATACATGACATACTAGGATTGAACCCCATGTCAGACTTCCAACTCAGGAGGGAATCTGCTTCTCCCTCTCCCTCTGCCCCTCCCCACCACGTACTTGCTCTCTCTCAGTCTGTCTCTCAAATAAATAAATAAAATCTTAAAAATAAAATAGGGGCATCTGGGTGGCTCAGCGTTTGAGCATCTGCCTTTGGCTCAGGGCATGATCCCTGGGTCTGGGGATCGAGTCCCACATCAGGCTCCCTGCAGGGAGCATGCTTTTTCTGCCTATGTCTCTGCGTCTCTCTCTGTGTCTCTCATGAATGAATAAATAAAATCTCTTTAAAAATAAAAATAAAATAGGGCTGCCAGGGCAGCCCGAGTGGCTCAGCGGTTTAGCGCCCCCTTCAGCCAGGGCATGATCCTGGAGACCCGGGATTGAGTCGGGCTCCCTGCATGGAGCCTGCTTCTCCCTCTGCCTGTATCTTTGCCTCTGTGTGTGTGTGTGTCTCATGAGTAAACAAATAAAATCCCTTTTTAAAAAAATCTTAAAAAAAAATAAAAAATAAAAAATCTTTAAATAAATAAATAAAAATAATAAAATAAAATTTTGAAAAAATAATTTTAAAAAATTTTCTGGCACCCCTAAACCAATCAAGTTGCTTTTTTTAGGATTATACAAGGTGATTTTTTTAACTGTACAATGAGGACTTAATATATGTATATATTAGGGCACCTGGGTGGCTCAGTGGTCTAGTGTCTGCCTTGGGCTCAAGGTGTGATCCCATGGTCCTGGAGTTGAGTCCTACATCAGTCTCCCTGCAGAGAATCTGCTTCTCCCTCTGCCTATGTGTCTGCCTTTCTGTGTGTGTCTCTCATGAATAAATAAATAAAATCTAAATAATAACATATGTATCTATTGTGAAATGAATGTCATAATCAAGTCAATTAATACATCCATCACCTTACATAGTTACCTTTTTTTGGAAGGATGGTGGTGATGAGAACGCTTAAGATCTGCTCTATTAGCAAATTTCAAGTGTACTCTCTAGTCTCACTAACTATAGCCACTACACCATACATCAGATCCCCAGAGCTTCATCATCTTATGAAACTTATAAAAATGTATGCCCTCTGACAAATATCTCCCCGTTGCCCCCACCCCGCCTGCCATCTCCAGCAACTACCATTCTACTCTGGCCCTATGACTTTCTTAGATTCCACGTAGAAAGTGAGATCATGCAGTATCTATGCAGTATCTATGCAGTGTCTATGTCTGGCTTTTTTCACTTACCATAATGTTCTCCGGGCTCACCCTTGTTGCTTTTGCTTTTCAGTCTTAGATCTACCACCTTTTCTGCTCTGTGCCGGATGCTTCCAGCGTGTCTGTGTGTGAATATGCAGGGCACCTCTGTGGGGCTGCCTTTGCCTCCCTTCCCCCTGACCTTTTGCAGGCTCTCCCGTGGTGAGCGCCGCTTTGCTGAGTCTGCATTTCTGCAGGCGGTCCTCAAACTGATCACGACAGGAAGCCAGGCTTCCTGGGGTCCTGAATCAGCAGAGCAGGAAGGAAATAAAGGCCACAGAACTGTCAAAGAGGAAGAAGACAACTTGAAGGCAAAAATCCATACCTCTAAGGATAGGTCAGAGAAGAATAAAGCATGGTACGCCTGGAGTCCCATCGTCTGCACAGAGAGGCACAGACTCCAGAGCAAGGTTCCAGCAGAGCCCTTTCCTATGATCCAATGACCCGGGCAAGCCCTTTGTCTCCCTGTGCGGCAGCTTCCCCATCTGTAAAATGGGGATGATGAAAAAGCCTTTCCCACTGATTGTCCTGAGGATTATAGGCATCTCAAACCATAGCTCTGATAAGAGTAAGTCTATAAGGTTACCTCTTACTACTTTCAAATGTTTCATTTCCAGGACACCTGGGTGGCTTAGTGGTTGAACACCTGCCTCTGACTCAGGTTGTGATCCTGGGGTCCTGGGATTGAGTCCTGCTTCTCCCTCTGCCTCTCTCTCTGTGTCTCTCATGAATAAATAAATAAAATCTTTAAAAAAAAAAAAAAAAAAAGTCGGGATCCCGGGGTGGCTCAACAGTTTAGCGCCTGTCTTCAGCCCGGGGTGTGATCCTGGAGCCCTGGGATTGAGTCCCACATCGGGCTCCCTGCATGGAGCCTGCTTCTCCCTCTGCCTGTGTCTCTGCCTTTCTCTTTCTCTCTCTCTCTCTGTGTCTCTCATGAATAAATAAATAAAATATTTTAAAAAAAGTTTCATTTTCAAAGTAGGAAATTTGAAAATATCCGTTTATTTTCTTCCTGCCTTTCATCTCTCCCATTCCAGTTAATAATTAATATCAAATGAGCAAACAAACGAAACAAACCAGAAAAACCCTGCTGGCCTATTTTTGGCATTTTCGAGGGAACCAAGATTTCTTCCGAGGGAAAAGGGCACCCAAATAGAGTGAGGTCTGAGGAAATGTTCATCTTTGATCCTATTGCAACTGGAATGGAGGGTCACAAGCCCAAACCGCATATTCTAATAGTTGAATGTTCAGAGTGGAGTCTTTCCTTCAGCAGGTACAGCAAGAAATGTACAGTTCAGGGATGAATCCTTACCTGGCAAGCCTTGTCTTTAGAAGTGTTAGGAGGTACTGGGAAAAGTGAAGACTCAGAGATGGATGGCTTAGGTCTTGAAAGGCCGTGAGATCTTGGACTGATTACTCATTTCTCTGGATCTTCCTGCACATCAAATTGGGGTGTTGGAGGGGCGCCTGCCTGGCTCAGTCAGTGGAGCATTTGACTCTTAATCTTGAGGTTGTAAGTTGGAGCCCCACACATGGTGTGGATTTTATTTAAAATTAAAAAAAAATTTTTTTTCTTAAGATTTTATTTATTTATTCATAAGAGACAGAGAGAGAGGCAGAGACACAGGCAAAGGGAGAAGCAGGCTCCATGCAGGGATCACACCCTGGGCCAAAGGCAGATGCTCAACCACTGAGCCACCCAGGTGTCCCTTTTTTTTTCAAATTAAGGTGTTGGACTAATTGATCTTTAAAGTCCCTTCAGTTCAATGAATAAGGATTCCACACTTTCGATACTGCTACCAAAAGATAAAAGTAGTCATGAAGGTTTGGGCTAAGAACCAACCGGAAAAAAAAAAAACAAAAAAAACCTAAGGTCCTTTTTAAATTTTTTTTTAATTTTTTTAAGGTCCTTTTTTAAAGAAAAAACAAAACACAGTGTGTTTTAATTATAAGTCCAATTTCACTTTAAGGGAAAAAACAACCCTTAGGCTTTTTCTGTTCTATTTAATTTTAATCTTTCTCTTAGCAAGGTAACTCTTCAGTAGGAAGGTTCAAGGTTCCTCACACTTTTTATCTACAGGCCAGTTATATGCAGAAGAATCCCTGGAAACTGATTTCACATCTTTACATAAAGTCGCTGCAAAGAAAGCAAGCTCCCTGTGCAAATGTCTTGAGTCAATTTCTTCTGCGATTTCTGATGCTTTAGGGTTAATCCAGTATGAGGAGAGTGACAAAGTGCAGGGATTTTTCTTTTTTTTTTTATGGATTCCACATTCATAACCAAGTACTTGGCAACCTGCCCTCTCATATGTTGCGAAACAAAAATGTGTTGCCTTCAGTGTGTTTTTAATAGGCCAAGCAGTTTGTTTGATCACAATGCTTGGGTCTAGACTCAGAGACACCAGAACTTTCCCACTGTGTTGTCACTGCTTTGGTTAGTATCTTGGTTTCCCTCTGCCTTTCTAAAGAACCATTTGGGGGACTCAGGAGAGTGATTTCCCGAGAGCAGCTCTTGACCACGACCTAAACTCTTCAAAGGAATTCGCATCCAGCTTTGCAAAATATTTTGCAAAACTTGCAAAAAGTCACCAGTGTTAGATTTTGAAATTACTGGCACAGGCAAGTGTCTTCAATCGTGAAATACTCATGAGTGGGGTAGAGTGAATTCCTGTAAACAAAGCAAACTTCAATCTCTGCAGCCCATTTTTTTTTTCCTGCAGCCTTTTATAGAAATATTTATACCCAAAGAAAAGGGTCCCTTCCAGTTGTAGGATGCTATAATATAAACATTTGCTATAAATGAAGTGTTTTGTGAACACACTTGCCCATTCCCTCGGAAACTTCAAGTACCTAATTTTACCTAAACACCTCTTTTTACTCCATAGGTTTGGCTGAAAGATAAATAACCCTTGTGATTCTTCTCACAAGAAAGGAACGACATGCATATTGGGTGTAAGGCAGCTTTTTTAATGGGCCATAAAAAAAAAAAAAAGAAAAATAACAATTTATGGAACTAGAAGACTTATAACCAGCTTTCACAATACTCAGCAGACCCCCAAAGAGCCACGATCACGCCCCACCCCCCATAATAATCAGCCCTGGTGTCTGAGAAGACAGCGGCTGGGCCACAGGTTGCTTTCTCAATCATTACTAAAATTCCATTACTTGCACACAAGTTGGATTTTTCAGTGTGGTCTGATTTTTTTTTTCCTGACCTTTGTATCATGTCCAATCAGCTGATTTAGTTATATAAAGGCTTTATGTGAAGTCAGGAGTCTCCAACACCGCAAATGACCACTGGAATTAGATGGTGTACCAAATAAAGCTGTTCTTCCTGGAGCTCTGCTTACGGACAGGTCAGAAGCCACTGCCCCAGAGACCAAGGAGCCAGCCTCGGGCCAATTACAACCCCTGAACTCTCCCCCCTCTTATTCCTGACCTCTCACCCTTGCTTAGCCCCTCTCATCCTTTCTTGCCTCTTTCCTCTTCCTGTTTTCCTTCTCCCTCTTCCTCACTGTGAAGCTGGAGTCTTACTTATACCACACCTCTTAACCAGAGATCTTAACCATCCTTCGTCCTACTTTCCAGAGCATCCTCAGGATTGTTTCCATTTTCTTCTCCCTTTTCTTTCTTCCCTTTTTTTTTTTTTTTTTAGATTTTATTTATTTATTCATGAGGGACACAGAGAGAGAGGCAGAGACATAGGCAGAGGGAGAAGCAGGCTCCCTGCGGGGAACCTGATGCAGGACTCCATCACAGGACTCAAGGATCATGAACTGAGCCAAAGGCAGACGTTCAACCATGGAACCACCCAGGCGTCCTTCTCCATTTTCCAAACATCGCCTGTCTTTGCTTACATTTACTAGGCCACCTACCCCCAAATCTAACATCCTATATGCCATGAGGCAGTCCCTATACCATTCCTTGAGTCAGAGTTGTTAGGTTTTCTTTAGTGATGATTTTCTTCTTGCTTTGGAATGCGGGCTTATTACACACCCCAATATCCATTCTCATCCTCCTTGATCTTTGGGTGGAACATGCCTGCCCAGACTGTGATTCAGCAGCCTCTCTTGCAGCTAGAAGTTGCCCTGAACAAAGAGGCTGGGATGCCTGGGTGGCTCAGGGCGTAATCCCACAGTCCTGGGATCAAGTCCCAAATCAGGCTCCCTACAGAGAGCCTGCTTCTCCCTCTGCCTACATCTCTGCCTCTCTCTGTGTGTCTCTCATGAATAAATCAAAATCTTTAAAAGAAAAAAACAGGGGGAAATCCCTGGGTGGCTCAGCGGTTTAGTGCCTGCCTTTGGCCTGGGGCATGATCCTGGGGTCCGGGGATCGAGTCCCACATCGGGCTTCCCGCATGGAGCCTGCTTCTCCCTCTGCCTGTGTCTCTGTCTCTGTCTCTCTCTCTCTCTGTCTCTCATAAATAAATAAATAAAAAAGAAAAAAAAAGAAAAAGAAAAAAACAGAACTGCTATGTTGAACATCCAGAAAAACCCTCAAAGGGAGGCATGGGCACCCTTCTTCGCTCCTTCCTACTTCTTACTAACATATGAATGTGTTGTCTGGAGCCTAAGTAGCCGCTAGCTTGGATCATGAGGCTGCTCACCAAGCATCAGAGCAGTCAGACTAGGGGGAGCCATTGGTGTCTATTGATTAAGGGGCCTCCATACCAGCCCCGGAATGACTGCCAAGTCCTGTTACTCAAGGAGGAGCTAAACTTCGATCACATTTAAGCCACTATTATTTTTGAAAGATATGTAAAGCCAAATGGACATTCTAACATGTGGAGTTTATAAAGTCATATTGCATATAAATCAAATCTACTTAGACCCATGCAAAAGGATAGGTCTTGCAGAGAGAAGAGATATAAAGGTAAGACATTCTAACAACTCAAAATCCTCTTGACCAGGTTTCACAGCTTTACCAGATGCCCTCAATGCCACAAATGATATGCGATAATATAGCCTTTATGTCCAGAGGCAGAAGATATTTTAACATTCTGTAACTTTGGGATGCCCGGGTGGCTCAGTGGTTGAGCATCTGCCTTTGGCTCAGGGTGCAATCCCAGAGTCCCACATCGGACTCCCTGCCAGGAGCCTACTCCCTCTACCGATGTCTCTGCCTTGTCTCTGTCTCTCTCATGAATAAATAAATAAAATCATAAAAAAAAATTCTGTAACTTTTTCAGGGTGGGGAGGCATCATTGCAGACATAGAAATAAATTGTAAGAATAGGACAAGGAGGGGCACCTAGCAGGCTCTGTCAGTACAGTGTGGACTCTTGAGTTCAGGGTCATGAGTTTAATCCCCACGTTGGGCGCGGAGCCTTCATAAATAAACAAACAAACAGTACAAGGAGTTACCCTACAACCTTTACCCACATTTCTCAAACGTTAACATTTAAAAAAAAAAAAAGGAAGTTAACATTTTACTGCATTCATTTTATCATTCTCTGGATATTAATTTTTTTCCTGAAACATTTGAGAGTATGTTAAAGACACACTGTAGTAAATATTTTAAGCTTATTTTATCCTAACAATAAGGGCTTATGTGACAACATAGTCACAGTAAGATGATCAAAATTAAAAAAAAAAATTAACACTCATGCAATACTATTACCTAACCAATAGACTTTTCTCAGATTTTACCAGTTGCCCAGATAAAGTCCTTTATGACAAAAGATAATCCGAAATCACGTGTTGCAATCTCTTGTGTGTCTTTCTATTCCTCTTCAATCTGGGAAATTTTCTGTTTTACTTTGTCTTTCATAACCTTAACATTTTGGAAGAGTCGGTTATTTTGTGAAATGTCTCTCAGTTTGAGTACATCTAATGCTTTTCTTGTGATTAGGTTCAGTTTGTGAATTTTATGGCCAGAATTCTCTAGAACTAATGCTCTGTCACTCTCAACGCATCGTATCAGGAGGCATATGGTAGCAATTTGTCCTCTTACTGATCATAAGGACACTGACCATTGGTTAGTTTTTTTGTCTGCCAGCTTTCTTCACTGCTAAATTATTATTTTCTCGGGGATCCCTGGGTGGCGCAGCGGTTTGGCGCCTGCCTTTGGCCCAGTGCGCGATCCTGGAGACCCGGGATCGAATCCCACATCGGGCTCCCGGTGCATGGAGCCTGCTTCTTTTTAAATAAAAATTAAAAATAAAATAAATTATTATTTTCTCTTTGAAAAATTAATAAATATCTTGTGGAGAGATACTTTAAGACTGTGCAAATATCCTGCTAATCCTCCAGCTTTTACCCACTAATTTTAGCATCAATTGATGATTCTTCTATGAATCAATTATTACTCTGATGGTTGCCCAAAAGTAATTTTTTTTTATTTTTTATTTTTATTTTATGATAGTCACAGAGAGAGAGAGAGAGACAGAGGCAGAGACATAGGCAGAGGGAGAAGCAGGCTCCATGCACTGGGAGCCCGAAGTGGGATTCGATCCCGGGTCTCCAGGATCGCGCCCTGGGCCAAAGGCAGGCGCCAAACCGCTGCGCCACCCAGGGATCCCCCAAAAGTAATTTTATAAGTTTTTCTTTTCCAAGGAGGATTAAGAGATTTATTTTTTAAATGTTTATGTATTTGCCTTTTTTTTTTTTTAAGATTTTATTTATTCGGAACACCTGGGTGGCTCAGCAGTTGGGTATCTGCCTTCAGCTCAGGTTGTGATCACAGGATCCGGGATTGAGTCCCACACTGGACTCCTGCAGGGAGCCTGCTTCTCCCTCTGCCTGGGTCTCTGCCTCTCTCTCTCTCTCTGTGTGTCTCTTATGAATAAACAAATAAAATCTTAAAAAAAAAAAGAAAGAAGAAAGAAAGAAAGAAAGAAAGAAAGAAAGAAAGAAAGAAAGAAGAAAGAAAGAAAGAAAGAAAGAAAGAAAGAAAGAAAGAAAGAAAGAAAGAAAGAAAAAAAGAAGAAAAAGAAAAAAGAAGAAAGAAAGAAAGAAAGGAAAGAAAGAAAGAAAGAAAGAAAGAAAGAAAGAAAGAAAGAAAGAAAGAAAGAAAGAAAAATTTGGGACACCTGGAATGCTCAGTGGTTGAGCATCGACCTTTGGCTCAGGTCATGATCCCGGAGACCCCAGATGGAGTCTTACATCTGGCTCCCTGCTTCTCCCTCTGCCTATGTCCCTGCCTCTCTCTGTCTCTCATGAATAAATAAATAAAATCTTAAAAAAAAAAAAAGAAGGAATTGAAATTTGGAACCCAGCAAAAATCCAGGCAGGTAGTGATTGTCTCCATGAACACTATAATGTGAAGTGTTCTGTGAAGGCGGCATCTCTGGTTTGGGAGCAGACAGGCCATGGGGACGGAGGGGGCACAAAGATGTCTCTTGCCTCCAGCTCTGTGGAGGTAGGCAGGGTCTAGAGTGCAAGCCGGGGTGGGGGCAGGGGGCAGGTGTCTTGTGGGCTTTGGACAATGAGACTCTGACCTTGCTGCATTCCTACTGCTTCCACACCACTACCACTGCCACCACCACTACCACTGCCACCACCACCACCACTATCACCACTACCACTACTACCACTGGGTCTCTTTGGAATCTTGGGGTGGGGGGCACCTTTGAGGATCATGGCTGCTACCGCCCAGGATTTGAGCATGGGGAGTGGGCGCAGCCTCAGCAGATGGGACACCTGTGCCCTACAGGTGTTGACAAGATCCACCATCTGTAATGTCCTTGGCACAATAAAACCAAGTGTCAATTAAAAAAAAAAAAAAAAAAGAGTCCCCCTGGGTGGCTCAGTCAGTTAAGCTTCCAACTCTTGATTTTGGCTCAGGTCATGATCTCAGGGTTGTGAAATGGAGGCCAACATCAGACTCCATGCTCAGCATGCTTAAGATTCTCTCCTTCTCCCTCTGCCCCTGGCCCCCCAAATAAATAAATTAATAATAATAATAATGATTATTATTATTATTATTATTATTATTATTTACCCAGTAGGCTGGCTCAGTAGGTAGAGCATATGACTCTTGACCTCAGGGTTGTTGGTTTGGGCCTCACATTGAGTGTAGACATTAGTTAAAAAGAAAATCTTGGAAAAAAAAAAAAAAAAAGAAAATCTTGGGGTTTCTTGGCTCGTTAAGTTAAGCATCTCCCTCTGGCTCAGGTCATGATCCCAGGGTCCTGGGATAGAGACTCACATCAGGCTCCCAGCTCAGCAGAGAGCCTGCTTCTCCCTCCCCTCTGCTGCTCCCCTTACTTGTGCACTCTCTCTCATCCTCTCTCTCTCTCTCTCTGTCAAATAAATAAATAAAATCTTTTTTGAAAAAAGGAGTAGAGGGGTGCCTGGGTGGCTTGGCAGCTGAGCATCTGCCTTTGGCTCAGGGCGTGATCCTGGGGTCCTAGGATCGAGTCCGCATCAGGCTCCTCTGCAGGAGCCTGCTTCTCCCTCTGCCTGTGTCTCTTTCTCTCTCTGTGTCTCTCATGAGTACATAAATAAAGTCTTTTTAAAAAATTAATTAATTAATTAAAATTAAAAAGGATTAGAAATTTTTTTAAAAATACTTTTTATTTATTTTATTTATTTTTTTTTAAGAAAAATACTTTTTAAAATAAATAATTTGCGGGCAGCCCAGGTGGCTCAGTGGTTTAGCACATTGCCTTCAGCCCAGGGCCTGATCCTGGAGACCTGGGATCGAGTCTCGCGTGGGGTTCCCTGCATGGAGCCTGCTTCTCCCTCTGCCTGTGTCTCTGCCTCTCTCTCTCTCTCTCTCTCTGTCTGTCTCTCATGAATAAATAAATAAAATCTTTTTTAAAAATTAAAATTAAAAAATAAAATAAATAATTTGCTCATTAAGAAATCTCTTTATAAGCTCAGAGCATGTGTTTGGAACTCTGTTTGACCCTGGGATTCAGAAAAAAATGAAACACATCCAAGTCCTCAGGGAGCACACTCCTTTTCATCTGGGAGCACAAGTACGAATATATACCTACTCTGCAGCAGGGAAAAGGCCGTTCCAGACTGGTTTAGAACCCAGAGCCTGGTACAGCAGGAGCTGGGGGGCCTCTGTTGAGTAGAGTGAGAGGACCCACCTTGTTCTATGTGTGTAGTACGCACACTGATTTCTTTTTTTTTTTTTAATTTTTTTTTTTATTTATTTATGATAGTCACACAGAGAGAGAGAGAGAGAGGCAGAGACATAGGCAGAGGGAGAGGGAGAAGCAGGCTCCATGCACTGGGAGCCCGATGTGGGACTCGATCCAGGGTCTGTCTCCAGGATCGCGCCCTGGGCCAAAGGCAGGCGCCAAACCGCTGCGCCACCCAGGGATCCCCCACACACTGATTTCTATGTAGGATAAGGAGATTTGGGGAGGGAGGACAAAAACTTGAAGCCTGTCTATCATTAATGTGTCTGAGGAAAATGGGTGCCCAGACAAGGGCAAGATGACAGGAAAGAACTACAGAAACCTTAAGCAAGGGACACCTGGGTGCCTCAGTGATTGAGCATTTGCCTATGTCTCAGGTCGTGATCCCAGGGTCCTGGGAGGAGTTCTGCATCGGGCTCCCCATGAGGAGCCTGCTTCTCCCTCTGCCTATGTCTCCACCTCTCTGTGTCTCTCATGAACAAATGAATAAATAATCTTAAGGGGGAAAAAAGGAAGCCTTAAGTAAGATCTCACTTTAAGTAAAGAATCAAAAATAAATAAACTAAAAAGGAAGGAAAGAATTGGCTCGGTGTCAGTCTCCCCATCCCAAGACCTTCACGGTCCCAGCAACTACCTAGAAGGGTCTTGCTCCATGTTGTATCAACAATGAACTTCACCACATCCCATAATTACATCAACTGATACATATTTGTATTAGCAATATATAAGTTGGTTTTCATTGGTTAGTTGGCATATCTTGTCAGTATTTGATTAATTTTTAGTAAGTTTGACAGTTTTGTTTTGTTTTTCTAAGATTTATTTATTTATTCATGAGAGACAGGGGATCCCTGGGTGGCGCAGCAGTTTGGTGCCTGCCTTTGGCCCAGGGCGCGATCCTGGAGACCCAGGATCGAATCCCACGTCGGGCTCCCGGTGCATGGAGCCTGCTTCTCCCTCTGCCTGTGTCTCTGCCTCTCTCTCTCTCTCTCTGTGTGTGACTATCATAAATAAAAAAATAAAATAAAATAAAAAATAAAAATAAATATTCATGAGAGACAGAGAGAGAGATTTGAGGGAGCCTCAAATCTTTAGGTAGGCTCTACGTAGCTCATAGGACCAAGGGACTGCGTCTGGAGTACCTAATGACTTTTTTTTTTTAAGTTGCAAGAAGTTTTATTTACTTTATCTTAGAGACAAGTGTCCCTGACTAGATGCAACTCACTTAAAAAAAAAGAAAGAAAGAAAGAAAGAAAAGAAAGAAATGGGTAGCCCTGGTGGCGCAGCGGTTTAGCGCTGCCTGCAGCCCGGGGTGTGATCCTGGAGACCTGGGATCGAGTCCCACATCGGGCTTCCTGCATGGAGCCTGCTTCTCCCTCTTCCTGTGTCTCTGCCTCTCTCTCGCTCTCTCTGAATGAATGAATAAATAAATCTTTAAAAAAAAAAAAGAAAAGAAAACACATACAAAACAACTTTATTGAGATTTAATTTACATACCATAAAACTCCCCCGTTTCAAGTGTACAATTGAATGTTCTTTCATAAATGCACAGAGTTGTGCAACCATCAGCACTGTCTAATTTTAGAACATTTCATCACTTCAGAAAGAAACCTTGTGCCCACTTAAAGTCACTTCCCATCCTTCCCTTAACCCCTGGCAACCACATAACTACTTTCTGCCTCTATAGATTTGTCTTTTCTGGACATTTCCGAGAAATGGAATCATATGGACCACAAAGATGTGGTCTTTGTGACTGGCTTCTTTCAACCAAGCCTAATGTTTTTGAGGTTTATCCATGCTATAGCAAGTCAGCATCTCATTCATTTTTATTACTGATTAATATTACATAGTATGGCTAGAGCACATTTTATCTGCCCTTTCACCAGTTGCTGGGCAATTGGGTCGTTTTCACCTTTTGGCTATTGTGAGCAAGATTGCTGTGAGCAATTTGTGCGAGTCTTTGTGTGCATATATATTTTTTATTTGTCTAAGAATGAAATTGCTGGGTCATGTGAGAACAATTAGAGAAATTGCCAAACTGTTTTCCATGGTGATTGCACCATTGTACATTCCTGCCAGCAGGGAAGGAGGGTTCCACTTTCACTACATCCTTACCGACACTTGTTCTCTTTCTTGTTCCAGCCATCCTAGTGGGTATAAAGTGGTAGCTCATTGTGGTTTTAATTTTTTTTTTTTTTTAATGATAGTCACAGAGAGAGAGAGAGAGAGAGAGGCAGAGACACAGGCAGAGGGAGAAGCAGGCTCCATGCAGGGAGCTCGACTTGGGATTCGATCCCGGGTCTCCAGGATCGCGCCCTGGGCCAAAGGCAGGCGCCAAACCGCTGCGCCACCCAGGGATCCCTCATTGTGGTTTTAATCTGCATTTCCCTAATGACTAATGATATCGAACATCTTTTCATGGGCTTTTGGTCATTTGCATATATCCTTTGAGAAATATTTATTCAAATCCTTTGCCCATTTTTTAAAATATTTTATTTTTGGGACGCCTGGGTGGCTCAGCAGTTGGGCCTCTGCATGAAGCCTGCTTCTCCCTCTGCCTATGTCTCTGTCTCTCTCTCTGTGTGTTTCTCATGAATAGATAAATTCTTTTAAAAAAAATTACTTTTAAGTAATCTCTACATCTGATGTGGGGCTCAAATTCACAACCCCAAGATCAATAGTTGCATACTTCACTGACCAAGCCAGCCAGGTGCCCCTGAATTCTTCTTTTTATTTATTTATTTTTTTTAATTTATTTTTCTGAATTCTTCTTTATATCATTTATGCTTTTGGTGTCATAGCTAAGAAGCCATTGCCTCACCCAGCATTGTGAAGATTGATTCCTATGTTTTATTCTAAGAGTTTTATAATTTTACCTCTCACATTTAGGCCTATGATCCAGTCTGAGTTAATGTTTGTGTCTAGTGTAAGATGTAAGTTCAAATTAATTATCTTATGTGTAGATATTCAGTTGTCCCAGAAACATTTGTTGGAAAGACTATTCTTTCCCCCAAAGACTTGTCTTGGCACCTGAATTTTACAATGGTCCTAGAGGTTAAATCTAATAGCAGGATCTGAACATTAGGGAAAAGTGGTTATTTCCACGTATGATGTGACTGCTGATACTTGAACCTGCCCTGCAGACAGTAAGACTGCATCTTGCAAGAATAGTACTGACCTTCTGCTTCCCAAGGTGGCATCAAAGATTTCTGGTTTTTAGAGCACCAGTGATATTCCAGTTTTATTGGCATTGTGTGTGGTGGTCTCCAGGTCCATCATCACCTTCCTTGTCTCCAGGTCCATCATTACCTACATGGTGATCATAGCAATGGAAGCTACGTATTACCCACAGAGCAGCACTGTGTATAACCATCAGGACCTGGATCCATTAGGTCCAAGCTCAGGTAGCTGCCATGGCCACCAGTGACCACCCCTGGTCTGTGACTATGTCTAAGCACCCTGGGATTTCCTAAAGTGATTTCACAAAAGTAGGAGGGCCTATTATAAAAGGTTGAAAAGGTGAGATTTGGGCACTTATTTAAATGAGTCCCAAATAAATAAATAAATAAATAAATAAAGTCCCTACGTGTCTTCACAGGCCCTGCCTGTACATTGTATATATGTATAGTGTGCAGTGGGGGCCCCGGGCTCTCTTCCAAGTGATGCAACTTGTCAAAACCTAGGATACAAACCACGGAGGAAACCAGCTGGGTACATCAAGGTCAGTAATTTGAACTGGATCTAGACCAAAGAGCATAGATGGGCCAAAGCCAAAGCCAGGAGTGAAACGAAGAGTTATATCAGGAGCCAAATGTCAGGATCCAGGAAGGCAGGATACAAAAGAGACATTGAATGTAGACAAGAGTGTAGTAAGAATGAGACACTCGAGACAGAAACCAAGGATAACATTGTGACTGGGAGTCTAGGTGATCTTGGAGTTGGATAATTTTCCCACTGACCAGCCTTTTAGAAACTGCAAAGACATTCATCTCTGCATTCCAGAAAGGTGGGTTCCTGGCACAGCCTTTGAGACAGCTGGTCTCAAAATTGGTGCTAGTGACAGCTCCCGACACAAGGCACATGCATGCTGAATGCCTACCATGTACCTAGTGTGACACCATATATACCTGGAGGTAGAAGCCATTGTCATAGTAGAAGACAAATCCTGCTCTCAGGAAGCTGAGAAGACCGCTGGCTTAAGCTATTTCCAGGGTGTGGGCACCTGGCAGACTCAGGCAATAGAGCATGTGACTCTTGACCTTGGGGTCATGAGTTCAAGACCTATGAGGGGCTTAGAGTTTAGCTAAAAAAACATTTTTTTTTAAATTTTTTATTTATTTATGATAGTCACGGAGAGAGAGAGAGAGAGAGGCAGAGACATAGGCAGAGGGAGAAGCAGGCTCCATGCACCAGGAGCCTGATGTGGGATTCGATCCCAGGTCTCCAGGATCGCGCCCTGGGCCAAAGGCAGGCGCCAAACCGCTGCGCCACCCAGGGATCCCTAAAAAAACATTTTTAATAAAATAAAATAATTTCTTTTTTTTTTTTTTTTTTTTTTTTTTTTTTTTTTTTTTTAAAATAAAATAATTTCTGATGGAAACGCAGGTCCTGGGGCTGTGAAGTCTCCATTAGATTAACCATAATGGCAGTCAATGTGACCAGCCCTAAGTCACAGACACATGTCCAGGTTAACACAGCTAATAAAAGACAGGGCGTGATCCTGGAGTTCTGGGATCCTATCCCTCATTGGGCTCCCTGCATGGAGCCTGCTTCTTCCTCTGCCTGTGTCTCTGCCTGTGTCTCTGCCTCTCATGAATAAATAAATAAAATCTTAAAAAAAAAAAAAAAAAAGAAATTGACTCATACAATTTCAGAGGTTGAGAAATCTCAAGATCTGCAATCACCATGCTAGAGACTCAAGGGAGCCAAGACTGTAGTGCCAGTCCAAATTGGAAGGTCTGAGAACCAGGAGAGCTGATGGTACAGTTTTAGTCTAAGGGCAGGAAAAGACAGATGTTCCAACTCATGCAGTCAGGTGGTTCTTTTTTTTTCAGCATTTTTGTTCTATTCAGGTCTTCAACAGATTGGATGAGGCCCACCCACATTAGGGAGAGCAATCTGCTTTACTCAGTCTATTAATTGTTGAAGTGTGAGCCTCTCCAGAAACATTCTCACAGACATGCCCAGAGTAACACTTGACCACATGACCACATGACTAGGTACCTTGTGGCTCAGTCCAGCAGACCCATAATCACAAGGAACAAGGAAGTATCAATGCATCACTTTCTAGAGGGTCCCAAAGACCCAGGCAAGTGGCCTTACCCCATGTTGGAGACCTTTGTAGGTAGAGAAGAGATTCTTTTTTTTTTTTTTTTTTTATTTATTTATTCATGAGAGACACAGAGAGAGGCAGACACATAGGCAGAGGGAGAGGCAGGCTCCATGCAGGGAGCCTGATGCAGGACTCGATCCTGGGACTCCAAGATCATTCCCTGAGCCAAAGGCAGATGCTCAACTGCTGATCCACCCAGACGTCCAGAGAAGAGATTCTTTTTTAAAATTAATTCATGAGAGAGAGAGGGAGAGAGAGAGAAAGAGAGAGAGGCAGAGACACAGGCAGAGGGAAAAGCAGGCCGCATGCAGGGAGCCCAATGCCGGACTCAACCCTGAGGCCTCAGGATCACACCCTGGGCCGAAGGCGGTGCTAAACCGCTGAGCTGCCCAGGCTGCCCCCATAAGAGATTCTTTAAGAGGGTGGTATTGCTCCCAATGAGATTTTTGAAATCCGTAGGAATATTTTTTATTTTCACAGTCATTGGGGAATGATTGGAAAATCATTTAATGGTTGGAAACCAGGGATGCTAGATACCCTACAACACACATGTAACACAGGACTTTCAAATATCCCACTGGATATTCACATAGGCAAAGATGATCATGTAGGTGTTAGTTATATAGGTTCTATCTCGATCTAGAACCTACTGTTTTACATTATAATTTCAGAATGAAACATAAAAGTTTGGGGGATCCACCTCTCATATAAATTCAGGGATAATTGTGCTTGGTTTTCTATGTATCTTAGTCCATTTGGGGGGCTATAGCAAAATACCGTAGGAATACCTGGCTGGCTCAGCCAGTAGTGCATCCAACTCTTGATTTCAGGGTCATGAGTTTGAGGCCCACATTGGGTTGTAAAATCTTTACCAAAAAAAAAAAAAAAAAAAAGATCTCATTACTTCTCAAAGGGCCCACCTCCTAATACCATCACCTTGGGTATTAGGTCTTCAACATATGAATGGAGGGAGGGACACTAGCAGTGGGGCTCTCCCAAAGGTTATTTACTCTTTTGGTAAAGATGTCTTTAATGGCCACATTCCTTGTGATTTTTTTTTTTTTTTTTAAGATTTTATTTATTCCTGAGAGGCACAGAGAGAGGCAGAGACACAGGCAGAGGGAGAAGTAAGCTCCATACTGGAACCTGACGTGGGACTCGATCCTGGGTCTCCAGGACCACACCCTGGGCTGAAGGTGACGCTAAACCGCTGAGCCACTGGGGATGCCCTCCTTGCGATATTTAATTTGATAACACCATCCACCCATGGCTTTCATAGTGTCTCATTCATGGTGATTCTATATAGCGGTACAAACATGTTTTTTTTTTTTTTCTTCCTATGTCTTCTAGTGTAGTCAAGCCCAAGCATTTACTTAAGATATTTTATTTATATATTTTTAAGTGAGCTCAGCACTCACCATAGGGCTTGAACTTACAACCTCGAGATCAAGAGTTGCTTGCTCTACCAACTGAGTCAGCCAGGAGTCCTCATTTATATTATGTTATTATAAATTCCTTTCCATTTGTTTCTCCTTTATATTGGGGCTTTATATTGTGGGGTTTTGTTCTGGAAATTCTGAGTGCAAGTATGTTATTTTATGTGTGAATTTCATGTCAGGAAAACAGAGGCATTACAAAAGACTTGGTTAAAAGGAAGGCATTGAGTCTGATCTAGTTGAAAATGATTAAGCCAGACAAGGAAATGGTTCCCAACTACCCACCATTTCCCACTCAGTGGGACTTTGGGGTATGTTCTTAAACCCTTCACAAAAGAGGTGCTTATATACTAATTAGCGTTGAATATGTATTTGGATTAGAGAAGGGCCAGCAAAGTTACCCAGAGCAGGCAAAGGATAGCTCCTTTATCCAAGATCCCCTCCAGGCATCAGTAACCCCCTATTCATGGATCATCGACAGCAAAGAGCACCCCCCAAGGGTGAGCATACAGCCAGAGAGACCTACTCAATTACCCTTCCACAAAGAACACCTAGAGACACCTATTAGGAATGGAAGAGGACCGAGCCTGGTGGGAGGTGGGGTCCATGAATGCAAATAAACTTTGCTCTCCCCCCTTCTCCCTGGGAAGTATCTCAGAAGATTCTTTCATTCTCTTGGGCAGCCATTCTGATTTTCCAGGGGCCATGGCAGGTCCTAGTGTACACAGTCCTCATGCTGATTCTTACTACTTCTGTCCATTCCTCTTCATAAAATGTCTTGCCTGTGGATTTTCCTCTGACCTCTTTCCAAGCTCGTTCTCCTAGCCTCATCTTCTTGCCAATCAGGACGGCCAACCCACCTCTTCAAATCCTGGCTTTGGGTGTGATGCTTTAAGCTTACTTGTTTCCTCCTTTGCTCTTTCCCAAGACCCACGCACCAGTTCCCCTTTGCATCATGAACCAGAGAACGGGCCTGACCGCCCCCTGCTTGGGACCCAACTTCGCTCTTGTTTCATCGCCCCACAACTGCTGACCTAAGACACCCTTCCCCAAGCCCAGCCCTGACTCCCAAGCTCCTGGCCTGCGTTAGAATCCAAGGCTCAATTTGTCAGTGGGAGAAGGTTGGTCAGTGTCCTCCCCTCTGCTTCTGCAGAGACCTGAGCCATCGACCCAGATCATCTGTCCAAAAGATGCCATGGCTCTAATTTCAGAGGTGAGGACAGGATCTCCCACCACCAACATCTTTCACCTTTGCAAAAGAGATTAGGAACAACTAGTGCCCACTGTCTATACCCAAGACCAGACTTTATAGGAGAAACCTAAATCAGCTACTCATTCTGCAAAGTTCTATTTCTCTTAGGGCATGTCTGGAGCTTGTATTGAACCGAGTATTTCTGAGGCTTGCTAGACAATACAAGAGTATACCCAAGCAGCTTATCACTCCTTCCTTGCACCTCCAACCCCTAATCACGAACACTGAGCCACTGGCTACATGTAAACTTACACAAAGTCTGTGCGAACCCTGAATATAATTCAATCTCCTTGTTTTCTTTTGATAATTCAGAAACGGCATCTCGATTATTCCGTGATGAAGTAGAGAATTCTTTTTTGCAAATCCTTCCCTCCTCTCTCTTAGGGCAGCCCTTGTCCTGAAACCCCTACCACCACCCCCAGACCCCTTCCCCACTCTCTTCCACCCTCCATCACCCTTCCTCCCAGAAACTCTGGACCCTCCTTCTGCTCCTGCTCTCTCTGTGTCTTGCAAATTTCACCAGCCTCTGGTGTCAAAAAGATGTTGGTGGCCTCTCCTCCCGGGCCCAGTTCCTGCTGCTCCTGGGGAGCTGCAGAAGGGCTCTGGGAACTCAGTACTTCCCGGCTTTCCCAGAGAGATGGGAAGAGCGAGCTCTGGTTTCAATGATGGGGGCAGATCCCACTTGGAACTTCAGCCCCTTTCTCCTACTGTATTTAAAATCAAACATCTCTTGCCTTGATGAGGATTAATTTTCTGCCCAAACCTCTCTCCCGTCTGGACTCCATAAGAAATTTGTATTCCTTCTATTAACACAGCTTTGGCAGGTTCCAGTAAACTAATCCGTTAAGCCTCCAGCTTCGAGAGCATGCACATTTTGCTTGCCCAAAGTTGCATGACAAAGCGTCCTACCTCGGCCGACAGTGATTGTTGGCAGGCCCAAATTGCTAGGAAGTTTCTCCCTCGACCACAGGTCTGCGCCTTGGGGATGCAGTCAAGATAAAAGTTCAGTTCACCCAGCCTCATTACAATCACAATTGTTATTCATGCACCCTCCCCACCAGGCCCGGAGAGCCGGAGGAAGCGCCGTTTGCAAATTCTTTAAAAATTGAGTCAGCAGATGTCTGACCTGAATAGTAAATCTCTAATAGATAGAATTCCAATGACAAAACACCACCAATAAAACAACAACAAATCTATATTTCCAGACTAGATAATGTTATTACCGAGAGATTAAGCCAGATAACCAAAGGTATTATACAGACTTTACTGTGTTGCTTTTGGGATACATACACACCACACCCTCTCATTCTCATTCCCAGGTTGCTTCCTTTTTTTTAATAATAAATTTATTTTTTATTGGTGTTCAATTTGCCAACATACAGAATAACACCCAGTGCTCATCCCATCAAGTGCCCCCCTCAGTGCTTCCTTTTTTTTAATTTTAAAATTTTTATAAAATTTTTAAGTAAGCTCCATACCCAACATGGGGTTCGAACTGACAACCTTGAGTTGCATGCTCTTTTCACTGACCCAGCCAACCCCTCTCAGGTCATCATTTTTTGTTTTTTTTTTAAGATTTTATTTATTTATTCATGAGAAGCACAGAGAGAGAAAGAGACGCAGAGACACAGGCAGAGGGAGAAGCAGGCTCCATGCTGGGAGCCCCAAGTGAGACTCTATCCTGGCACTCCAGGGTCACACCCTGGGCTGAAGGCAGAGGCCCAATCGCTGAGCCACCCAGGGATCCCCCAGGTCATCATTTTCAAATCGAAATCAGAACTCCTGTCATGAAAGCTCATGCCTGCCTTTTCGATAGTTTTGGTAAAATTATGCAAAGTATATCCTTAAACAAATTTTTTTTTTTGAGTTGCATGCTCTTTTCACTGACCCAGCCAACCACTCCCAGGTCATCATTTTTTTTTTTTTTAAGATTTTATTTACTTATTCATGAGAGATACAGAGAGAGAGAGAGGGTTAGAGACACAGGCAGAGGGAGAAGCAGACCCCATGCAGGGACCCCGACAGGGGACTTGATCCCCAGTCTCCAGGATCACACCCTGGGCTCAAGGCAGCGCTAAACCGCTGAACCATATGTGCTCGGCTAGCTCAGTCTGTAGAGCATGAGACTCTTAAACCGCTGAACCACCCGGGCTGCCCTAAGATTTTTTAAAAATATTTTATTTACTTATTCATGAGACACACACACACACACACACACACACACACACACACACAGAGATAGAGGCACAGGCAGAGGGAGAAGCAGGCTCTTCTGGCTATAGATTTATTCAACACAAAACAATCTCCAATTTTACTGAGGTGGCTGACCACGTCCACGACCAAATCCGCCTCTAAACTGGAACTCAGTTGCTGACCCTGCCCCAGCCTCAGCTTTCTTGTCGGCACCAGGGGGCACAGCGCTTCGTCTGTAGGTGTCTCTGTCAGCTTCCCCTCGTGTCAGTCTTGCAGGTCGCTCTCCCTCCAGACCTTTGGGCCGTGGCCTGCCGGTCTCCGGTCTGCTGCGGCGCAGAGTGGCAGGCACAATCTCGGGGGGTAGGTGGAGGTAATCACGGAGATACTGGATACCCTCGTTGGTAAGGTACCAGTAGAAATGTCTCCAAGCAAACTGTTCCTTTACGTAGCCTCGGGATTTGAGAGACTGCATGGCCTTCATGACGTGAAGGTTGGGCACATTCTTGTCGGCCAGTTCAGGGTGTTTGGGCATGTGGACGTCCTTCTTTGCCACCATCACCCCCTCCTTGAAAAGGAGTTCATAAATGGCGATTCGGTTCTTCTTGGGCATCAACATCTTGGCGCCTGCTACGACCCGGACCGGGGCTGGAAAGGCGAGAAGCAGGCTCCATGCAGGGAGCCCGATGTGGGATTTGATCCCAGGTCTCCAGGATCACGCCCTGAGTTGAAGGCAGGCATTCAACCGCTGAGCCACCCAGGCATCCCAATATTTTTTTTTTTTTTAATTTAGGAATGCCTGGGTACCTCAGTGTTTGAGCAGGGTGTGATCCCAGAGTCCCAGGATCAAGTCCCACACCGGGCTCCCTGCATGGAGCCTGCTTCTCCTCCCTCTGCCTATGTCTCTGCCTCTCTCTGTGTGTCTCTCATGAATAAATTAATAAAATATTTAAAATTTTTTAAAATTTAAATCTAATTAATGAACATATAATGTATTATTGGTAGAGCTCAGCAATTCATCAGTCTTTTTTTTTTTTTTTAATTCATCAGTCTTATATCACACTCAGTGCTCATTACATCATGTCTCCTCCTTAATGCCTATCACCCAGTTACCCCATCCCCCCCCTCCCTTCCAAGGATCTTCAGTTTGTTTCTTATGATTATGATTAAGAGTCTCTTATGGTTTGTCTCCCTCTCTGATTTCATCTAGTTTCATTTTTCTTCCTCTCTTCCCCTATGATCCTGTTTTGTTTCTTAAATTCCACATATGAGTGAGCTCATATGATAATTGTTCTATGATTGACATATTTCATTTAGCATAATATCCTCTATTTCCATCTACGTCATTGCAAATGGCAAAATTTCATTTTTGATGGCTGAGCAGTATTTCTTTGTGTATATATACCACATCTTCTTTATCCATTCATCTGGGTTCTTTCCTTAATTTGGCTCTTGTGGACATTGTTGCTATAAACATTGGGGTGCAGGTGCCCCTTCAGATCACTGCATTTGTATCTTTGGGGTAAATACCCAGTAGTGCAATTGCTGGGTAGAAGCAAGTTATTTCCTAACAGAGATAGTTAAATGTACAGGACCACTAGGCCATTTTAACTAAAAGAAATCATATGCAGGGTACTTGCCTAGCTCAGTTGGTAGAGCATGCAACTCTTGATCTTGGGGTTGTGAGTCAAGTCCCACATTAGGAGTAAAGATTACAAAAAAAAAGGAGTAAAGATTACAGGGACGCCTGGGTGGCTCAGTGGTTAAACATCTGCCTTTGGCTCAGGGTGTGGTCCCAGGGTTCCGGGATCATGTCCTGCATCAGGCTCCTTAGGAGGCTGCTTCTCTGCCTCTCTCTCTCTCTCTCTCTCATGGATAAATAAAATCTTAAAAAAAAAAAAAGGAGTAGAGATTACATTAAATTTTTTCAATAGAGAAATGATATGAAACTATATTTAAAAACTCAATATTTTAAAGGCCATGATAGAGATCCCTGGGTGGCGCAGCGGTTTAGCGCCTGCCGTTGGCCCAGGGTGCGATCCTGGAGACCCGGGATCGAATCCCATGTCAGGCTCCCGGTGCATGGAGCCTGCTTCTCCCTCTGCCTGTGTCTCTGCCTCTCTCTCTCTCTCTCTGTGTGACTATCATAAATAAATAAAAAATTTAAAAAAATAAAAAAAAATAATAAAGGCCATGATATTCTTCCATTTGGTGATTTCTTCACCTTCGACACTTGATCACTTATATTGACTTTTTAAATTTATTTATTCGTGTGAGTAATCTTTTTACCCAATGTGGGGCTAGAACTCAGAACCCCATGATCAAGAGTCACCCACTCAGGAAGCCTGGGTGGCTCAGTTGGTTAAGCATCTGCCTTTGTCTCAGGTCATGATCCTAGGGTTCTGGGATAGAGCTCCATGTCGGGCTCCCTACTCATTGGGGAACCTGCTTCTCCCTCTCTGGCTCCCCCTGCTTGTGTTCTCTGTCTCTGTCTCTGTCTCTCTCTCTCTGTCAAATAAAAAAAATAAAATCTTAAAAAAAAGTCACCTGCTCTACCAACTGACCTAATCAAGTACCCTAATCAATTGTATTTTTGTGTGTGGTGACAATTAGCTGGTGTCCAGCCCTATCCCTGGATTTAAAAGATCATCAATAGGGGATCCCTGGGTGGCGCAGTGGTTTAGCGCCTGCCTTTGGCCCAGGGCGTGATCCTGGAGACCCGGAATCGAATCCCACGTCAGGCTCTCGGTGCATGGAGCCTGCTTCTCCCTCTGCCTATGTCTCTGCCTCTCTCTCTCTCTCTCTCTGACTCATAAATAAATAAAAAATTAAAAAAAATAAATAAATGAAAAAGATCATCAATAAACATTGGATCAATGATTTAAAAAAAAATTAATTGTAGGGAAATGGTAATCCAAAGGGCAAGGAGAATTGTGATCTCTATGGCTGGGGTTTTGGGGTTTTTTTGGGGGAAGAGGTGGTTGTTTCTGTTTTTGTTTTATTTTTTTCAGAATCCAATCTCAATTACAATGTGCAAAAAACACATGAACTGTCTTTAGGGGCCTCTGGTCCCTTGCACTTCTGCTCTTTTTTCTAAGAAAACTGCAACCAAAGTCCAAGACGCAAGGAATGGTCTGACAACCCAAATTCTCCAAATAAAAAGCTTGGTTCACCTGCCTTAGATACAACATACCTTACTCACACTTCCCAAAGTCCTTCACTGCTCCCCTCCATCGATCAGATAACCTTTTAATTAAAAGGCTGGCAAAGAAATTAAAATATGCCACAGAAAAATAAATAAATAAATAAATAAATAAATAAATAAATAAATAAATAAATAAAATAAAATAAAATAAAATATGCCACAGGAAGTCTGTTAACAAAAATTCAACTGAGTAAATTTAAAGATTTTACTTTATTCAACATTTCATGAATCAGGCAGCACCCCATCTAACAATAGAAAGGAGATCCCCTGATCTGTAAAAAAGGTGGAAAGGAGTCAGAGGGGATCCTCGGGTGGCTCAGCGGTTTAAGGCCTGCCTTCAGCTCAGGGTATGATCCCAGAGTCCTGGGATCGAGTCCTGAATCAGGCTCCCTGCATGGAGCCTGCTTCTCCCTCTGCCTGTGTCTCTGCCTCTCTTTTGGTGTCTCTCATGAATAAATAAAATCTTAAAAAAAAAAAAAAAGGATCAGAAAGAGGAAATTATTAGCAAAGAATGCATTGTCTCAGGCAAGGTCACCTTCCTAAGAGGGATGGGAAGAGCTATCGGGTGGGCTATCTCACAGGTGCTGACCCATATTCCATGTTGACTATAAAGGTTATATTCCTTGGGGGTCAAAACTGCAATTAGATTAGGTATTAAGGGGCAGCCCCAGAGGCTTAGTGGTTTAGTGTCGCCTGCAGCCCAGGGCCTGATCCTGGAGACCCAGGATTGAGTCCCATGTCGGGCTCCCTGCATGGAGCCTGCTTCTCTCTCTGCCTGCGTCTCTGCCTCTCTCTCTCTCTGTCTCTGTCTCTAATAAATAAATAAAATCTTAAAAAAAAAAGATTAGGTATTAAGCCTTGGTTTGCTGATGTGGGGTTTAGCATAAGTGACTCCATTTTGGTCCTGCTGTTTGTCTCTCTCTCTCTCTCCCTTTTTTTTTTTTTTTAAGATTTTATTTATTTATTTGACAGAAAGAGGGCACAAGCAGGGGGAGTGGCAGGCAGAAGGAGAGGGAGAAATAGATTCTCTGCTGAGCAGGGAGCCCAATGTGGGTCTCCATCCCAGGATCCTGGGATCATGACCTGAACTGAAGGCAGATGCTTAACAGACTGAGCCACCCAGGCACCCCCTGCTGTCTCCTTTTTAACAATTCCCCCCTTTTGATCAGACTCTCAGCTTAACCTGAGAGATGGGATCAAAACTTAAGGCATTAGGATCATTCTCAGCTACTGCTCTGTAGTCCTTGGAGATTTTGTCGTTCCTTTATGTATGCTATTTACAGGTCACAATGTTGTTTGCTTACCTTCTGTAATATCCATGGGTCACACTTTGAGATTCACAATTTTTAGGTTGGCCATTCTCTTCACTCCTTTTCTGAAGTTCCAGTCTTGCAGAGATCATTTGTTTGGTGGTTAGCAGCTACACATATACATTTAAAGCTTTGGAGAATACAACACACCGGAGAGATTATTATGATTATTATAAACAGGATGATTCTCAACATTTGAAGTCTACTTTGCAGCCATGGTCCCCAAGATCCAAACCAATTAAAATCAAATAAGTCAAAGAAAGACCTTGCAGAAGTCACCTTCAAAAAAGGGGGGGGGGTATTTTTACGTAATGTGTACCCTGAACATGGGGCTCAACCTCATAACCTCAAGATCAAGAGTCACATGCCTTTCAAGTAAGCCAACCAGGCACCCCATGAAACCCCAAGTGGTTTGCTCAGTGATCTTATGTAACTGAGTTTTAATTTCCCCAGAAGTTCATGTGGGTACAGCAGGACATGTTGGCCACAGCACAGACACCTCCCTGCTCAGCTAAAACATGCTCAAGGTCTATGATGGTAACAACTCTGATCAGAGTCTAAGGGTTTTTGTTGGGCAGCTATCATCCTAGCAACAGATCGTGCAGTATCTTCAAGAGTGAAGGAGAGACTTCTGATCATATTCTCGCTTATTCCTAAATGAGAGAATATGGCTCTGCCAAAGGAAGCAAATCTTGAGTCACCACTGCCTGCTGGTAATTTCTCTCTAACTCAACAGTGTAAATCCAGGGGCGTCGACTGATGAGATATTTGAGTTTATTTGTGGAAAGTTAAAGGCAGCTAGGTAACCTGTGAGAAATTGCCGAGCTATGCATCAGCTACCTAGGCATTCATAGGCTCAAGGAGAAGGGCAAACACCACAAAGATAACTGGGTAGGGTACAAATCACTTTCACTAAGGTGGCATTATTAATGGATACATTTTCAGAGATTGTTGCATTTGCCTATTCAAGCCAGGGGTCAGTTAGGTTTTCCCTAGCTTGAAAAAACAGCTATTCTTAAGAAGAAAAAAAAAAAAAAAGAGGAAGAAGCTGTTCTAAATATCAGAGGTTACCCTCCCTAGCAATAGCCTGGGAGATACAGGTGATGGTGTTATCTTTCCAGGCCAGTGCCAGCATAAAAGGAAGCCAGAGAAGAAATGGTTTCATGTTTAGTTTACATATGAAGTCTTGGGGAGAAGCCATCTACCTCGATGTCAGCAACTTCTCTTCCAGGTCAATTGGATTTGGATTTGGAGGTCTCCAGTGTTTGTTTGTATAGAAACACATATCAGGCAGAGCCTTCTTCAGATATAAGACAGATACTCAAGATTCAGGTACCTGAACTTTGGCTGCCATCTGTGTAGTGGGGAGGACCTGGTATAGTCCTTTCCAGGGAGATTCAAAGGCAGTCTTTGTTCTTAGTGATTCCAAATCAGAGGGTGGGAGAAAATGGAAAATGTTATTTGATGAGTCACAACCAGATATTTGAGGAAACAAAAAGAATTCAGGATCCAGTGCAATTTACAGGTACGTAACGAAATCACATAGACAATTAAGATTAGAATCTAATATCTACAAAAGTGCAAACATAATTTTTCTTTCTATAACTACCCCCACTTTTTTAAAGATAGTCACAGTGGAGGCGTCTTGGCGGCTCAGATACTTAAGTGGCTGACTCTTGATTTTGGCTCAGGTCATGATCTCAGGATTCTGGGATCAAGCCCCAGGTCAGGCTCCCACTCACATACTCAGCAAGGAGTCTGCTTGAGGATTCTCTCCCTTTCTCTCTTCCCCTTTCTCCACTCAAGCTCACACACTCTCTCTCTCTCTCTAAAATAAATAAATCTTTTAAAAAATGAGTTAAAAAAATAAATATAAAGAAAGACAGTCATAATAAACTAATTTGTTTGGGTTAGACTTGGCCTGCTTATTTATATAAGGGAAAAAAAATAGTGATTGAATACAAAAGCTCTTTTTAACATTGTTGTGCTGAGGGGAGTTTGGAACGGGGGGGGGGGGGGGGGGGGGGGAGGAGAAGAAAAGTTTACTTTGCTGGAACCTGTATGTAAGATACCAGGCTGATTTTTCCAAAGGGCTTTGTTGGTCCTGCAATGCCAACCTTAGTTCCTTAAAACTGCCTGGTCATACCTGAGTTTATCTGCACATCTCTCTCAAATATGACTTTTTTTTTTTTTTTTTAAGATTTTATGTATTTATTCATGAGAGACACAGAGAGAGAGAGAGAGAGAGGCAGAGACACAGGCAGAGAGAGAAGCAGGCTCCATGCAGGGAGCCTGATGTGGGACTGGATCCCGGGACCCCAGGATCACGCCCTGGGCCAAAGGCAGATGCTCAACCGCTGAGCCACTCAGGCATCCCCAGAAGTCTTTAGTTTACAGTGAAAACTGAGAAGTAAGCAATTATGAACTGTCTTTTACACTAGCATTCTTTGGATTGGCAGACGTACAAATACTTTTTATAATTTCTAGAAATTTGTTATTTTTCAAAAAAAATTTCTCAGCGTGGCATAAAATATGTTTACGAATAGACCTAGATATCTTTAGTTTCTCAACAGAAGGAAGTAAAACATGGATAAACCTAGTAATGAGGGACAAAAAGGCTAGGCAGGGCTAGATAGGGAGCCACGGAGGGAGGCAGGCGCCAAAAATCCCCCAAAATGCTGAGGTGTAAGGAAACCAGAGATAAGGGAGCAAGGCTGACCACCTTGCCCTAGATGTGGGTGGGGAGGGTGTCTTTTTATTACAGGTACTTGTAACCAACAAAAAATCATCAGACTCTAAAAAGGAAGTAAGCCACTATAGATGTTGTCACTAGTCCTTACTAACGGTGATATCAATGGATATGTTAAAAGGGTTTAGGTTCCCTGATTAGGCTTTCAATAAAAGATCAACCCTACAAGCCCTCAGTGGCAACTCTGTGAGGACCCCTCTCACTACTGAGAGCTTTCTCTGTATCTTTACTTAATAAAATTCTATCCTTTTACTCACTCTCCTGTGTCCACAAGATTCATTCGTCGACTCTGAGACAAGAACCAAGCTCTCCTGAATCAGTAATTAATGTTTCAGTATTTTCTCTTATTTGGAAATGATCTAGATATTTAATGAATTTCACTTGGCTCATCATTTAATTTAATCTGGCAAAACTTGAAGGTTTCAGGTTACCAAAAGGATTTGGGGAAATATCTTAAAAGTTCACCTAAAAACTTTTTATCCAAAAATAACTAACTAAATAAATAAAATTTTAAAATTAAATTAAAAAGTGTACAGGGGTGCTTGGGTGGCTCAATTGGCTAAGCATCTGCCTTCTGCTCAGATCCTGGGATGGAGCCCTGAGTCAGGGAGTGGGGAGCCTGCTTCTTCCTCTCCCTTTGCCCCTCACTCCCATATGCAGGCTCTCTCTCTCTCAAATAAATAAAATTTTTTAAAAATAAATAAAAAGAAGTAACATTCTTAATCCTATTTGATTTACTTGTTCTTAACAATTATATTTTGCTTTTAATGAAAATTTTATCAAACCAATTACTTTTTCTTGCTGACAAATTTTTGTATCAGAGATAACATGAACTTAGTTGATTAATAAACCCAGGTAGGATTAAAGTTGCGTTATAGGGGCACCTGGGTGGCTCAGTGGTTGAGAGTCTGCTTTCTGTCCAGGGCGTGATCTTGGAGTCCCAGGATCGAGTCCCACATCAGGCTCCCTGCGAGGAGCCTGCTTCTCCCTCTGCCTGTGTCTCTTTCTCTCTGTGTCTCTCAGGAATAAATAAATAAAATCGTTTTAAAAAGGTAAAAATAAAGTTGGCTGATATTATTATATATATCTTATATATGATATATACATGCATTATATTCAATGTTGATAACTCTATAAAGAAATACAGTTAATTAAGCCCTCCAAATTTTTTGTTTGTTTGTTTATTCATGAGAGACACAGAGAGAGGCAGAGACACAGGCAGAGGGAGAAGCAGGCTCCATGCAGGGAGCCGGATGGTGGGACTCGATCCCAGGACTCTGGGATCACACCCGAGCCAAAGGCAGAAACTCAACCGCTGAGCCACCCAGGTGTCCCTTAAGCCCTCCAAATTAAATTAGCTTTAATATTGGACATTTTCCCAGATCATGTGAATCTGAAAAACATTTGAGTCAGTTTTTATTACATTTTTGAGAATTTTTGTGAATACTCAATTCCTGTGTGCTTGTTTAAGCCAATTAAATACACCTCTTTTACAAAATAATGTTAGTAATACCATCCAGAGAGAGCAAATACCACATATCCACTATATATATACCCACATAAACATACAGGCAGATGCAGAGATTTTATAGCATCAGTACACTTAAGATTTCCCATTAGGCCAAGTTCTAAAAGACCTATTGCAATCCCTGCCTTCCCCCCACCACCCCGCCCCGCTGAGAATTACCTCCCAGAAGTTTTTACTTGAGTGTTTACATCTCAAAGGCAGAGGGAAGAAGGCAAGTTCTAAGACTTGTAGTCAGATAAATAGGGGAAGTTTAGGGATTGGTGAAAAAAGGAATAGTTTGAACTGCCTCTAGAGCTACATCTTCAGTTTTGCAAAGATATGTAAGATAAGGACGGTTGCTCTCAATTCCTCAAAGAGCTGGGTTGCAATAGAAATGACGTCATAGGTTGATTCACCCATAAATCCTTTTACAACGGCTTCAGAAGACTTATCTTTCCCTCTGGGTTCATAATTTTATTTTAACTTAAGGGAGAGGACCTAAAAAGATTTCTATCAGGCTCTGCAATTCGGCCAATTCCTGACCACAGGACTACATTGTTGTTTTTAGTTGGGAAAACAGTAAATATTTCTGGCAGTATCAAATAACCCCTTGGACTCAAGAGGCAGCCCCAAAGAAGGTGCAGGAGATATTTTATTTTCCCCTTGCTACCAGCCACTACACACAAAGATCTAGAAGAGCTACTCTGCCGAGAATCTCCCCCTTAGCCAGCTTCTCCCAGCTTTCCCAGGATCCCTTCTGTAGCTCTGGTATTTACCAGAGTTTGGCAAGGTTTTTCATTATTTTTAATTTTAGTTTAGCTCTTTAACATAGCAGCTTACCAGAAAATCCTTCAGAGTCCCAGCAACTTTAGGAGGGGCCCGTAGGGGGGACCTTCTTCGAGGGAAGGTCATTATTGTGGCTGACTTTTGTTTACAGTCACATAAAGGCAATTCAGCCAGGATTCCTGGAATGAGTTCTCAGATAAAGGAGCAGAGATGGGAGCAGTGGGAGTTGCATCAATCTTACTGCTTCTTGTTTTTAGGTCCTTCTTATGCCTTTAATTTCTCATTAGTCTTTTGTAACAAATCTTTCTTTTTTTAAAGTTTATTTATTTTTAAGTAACTTCTACACCCAACGTGGGTCTCAAATTCACCACCCCGAAATCAAAAGTCCCTTGCTCCTCTGAGCCAGCCAAGCACCCCTGCAACAAATCTTTTCATGAAGGTATTTTGGAACTTTGAAACTTTTGGGGGGCTTTTGCACGCCAATTAAAAGAGGGTATCCCATTCCTGTTTGATTTGGGTGGCCTTGCTTTTTTTTTTTTTTTTTTTAAGATTTTAGTTATTTACTGAAAGAAAGAGAGCATGAACAGGGAGAGGGGCAGAAGGAGAGGGGGATGCAGACTTCCCACTGCGTAGGGAGCCCGACCAGGGCTCCATCCAGGACCCTGGGATTATGACCTGAGCTGAAGGCCAAGGCTCAACAGACTGGGCCACCCAGGTGCCCATAGGAGCTGTTGCTTTTAAATGCACTTTTTTTTTTTTTTTTTTTTTAAAGATTTTATTTGGGGGCAGCCCCGGTGGCTCAGCGGTTTGGCGCCGTCTTCAGCCTAGGGCATGATCCTGGAGACCCAGGATCCAGTCCCACAATGGGCTCCCTGCATGGGGCCTGCTTCTCAGTCTGCCTGTGACTCTGCCTCTCTGTGTCTCTCATGAATGAATAAATAAATAAAATATTTTTAAAGAGAGATTTTATCTGTTCATGAGAGACACAGAGAGAGAAGTAGAGATGTAGGCAGACGGAGAAGCAGGCTCCCTGTGGGGAGCCCGGTGCAGGACTTGATCCCAGGACTCAGGAATCACACCCTGAGCCAAAGGCCAACGCTCAACTGCTGAACCACCCAGGCACCCTAAATGGACTTCTTAAACCATCTAATCATTGGAACATTCCTTAATAGGGCCATTGTAATTCTAGGTTGTGATTCCTGAGGGCTGGCAGCAGTTTCATAGGACCCTAGCCCAAAAAGGAACTTAGCTCACATTTTCTATCCAGCTATATCTAGTCACAAACAGGGCAAAACCCACATTTTTGTCAGGCCACATTTCGGGGCCAACCTAAATGTTATCAAGCAAGTATAGTAAGATGTATGTAGTCATCTTTGTAGGTATTTATAGCTTCCGGGACCAAAGTCCTTGCACAGAAAGTAAGGTGTGCCAGAAGGTGGTATGTTGAACTCTATAGATTTTAAGAATCTCATTTCTATTTTTTTTTTCCAGCTAAGCCTTGGGGTCTCTTCGAGGCAAAGTAACACCTAAAGGGTTACTCTAGCTCAAGTGTTGTTGGGTTGGGGATTGTGCAGTGTACTTCATTGCATGAAAATTTTCTTTTCTTTTTTTTTTTTTTTTTTAAGATGTTATTTATTTATTCCTGAGAGACACAGAGAGAGGCAGAGATACAGGCAGAGGGAGAAGCAGGCTCCATGCAGGGAACCCAATGGGGGACTTAATCCTGGGTCTCCAGGATCACACCCTGGGCTAAAGGTAGCACTAAACCGCTGAGCCACTCGGGTTGCCCCATGAAAATTTTCATGAAGATGTCAAGTGACCTAGTGTCTATCTAACCCATTCTGCGACAAACTTATTCTAGCATGGGAGTCTTTAATTGATGACTCAAAGCACTCTAATAGATTTTAAGTATTTGACCCACGACCGACAATTTTTGCAGCCTTTTGGCCTCTGAGATCTCCATTAGCAAAGCCTTTATCTACACAAAACAGGACAAACATGTGCACTGTAATGTACCAGCAGCAACCCAAAGGTGTTACTGTGGACAGGTCAAAAGAAGGCAACCCACACCACCAGTACTTCCCAGCGTGGATTCAATCTGTAGACTCCAGTAAATGGGTACTGCAGACTGGAACTGGGGAAAGGACTGCACCAGCAAACCCCAATAAGTGGGGATTGGGGATTTGAATTGGTCAAAGAGATCGCACACAACAGAGGAATTTCACACTCAACCAAAAGTTCTAAATGGAACCATCTGCCAGCCCAAGCTGACCTGCTAAGCCTTGGCCTGGAGAGCCTAATAGATTGGGAGCTTGACACTGGGTGTTATGCTATATATTGGCAAATCAAACTCCAATTAAAAAAAAAATACACATGGGAACCCTGGGTGGCACAGTGGTTTAGCGCCTGCCTTTGGCCCAGGGCGCGATCCTGGAGACCCGGGATCGAATCCCACATCAGGCTCCCGGTGCATGGAGCCTGCTTCTCCCTCTGTCTGTGTCTCTGCCTCTCTCTCTGTCTCTCATGAATAAATAAATTATTTAAAAAAAATAAAATAAAAATAAAAAGCAGAAAATGATTGAAGCAGACCAAGACTCACAGAGTAGAGGTATATTTTGTTCTTAAATAAAAGTCTTTATGGATCCCTGGGTGGCTCAGCGGTTTGACGCCTGCCTTTGGCCCAGGGCGCGATCCTGGAGACCCGGGATCGAATCCCACATCGGGATCCCGATGCATGGAGCCTGCTTCTCCCTCTGCCTATGTCTCTGCCTCTCTCTCTCTCTGTGTGTGACTATCATAAATAAATAAAAATTAAATATATATATATATATACAATAAAATAAAATAAAATAAAATAAAATAAAATAAAATAAAATAAAATAAAATAAAAAAGATTGGGAGCTCGATACAAAGAAAACAGAACTCAGGGGGATCCCTGGGTGGCGCAGCGGTTTGGTGCCTGCCTTTGGCCCAGGGCGCGATCCTGGAGACCCGGGATCGAATCCCACGTCGGGCTCCCGGTGCATGGAGCCTGCTTCTCCCTCTGCCTGTGTCTCTGCCTCTCTCTCTCTCTCTGTGACTATCATAAATAAAAAAAAAAAAAAAAAAAAAAAAAAATTAAAAAAAAAAAAAAAGAAAGCAGAACTCAGAACCAAGAGGAACTCACCCACAGCCCTCAGAAAGAATGAGAAAGACAATGAACTCAAAAGTGCTCCCAAAGGGGCTTCTGGGTGGCTCAGTTGGGTAAGCATCTGCCTTCGGCTCAGGTCATGATCCCAGGGGCCAGGGATTGAGCCCTGCATCAGGCTCCCTGCTAAGTGGAGAGTCTGCTTTTCCCTCTCTCTCTCCCCTCCCCCCTAGTTATGCTCTCTCTCTCTCTCTCAAATAAGTAAATAAAATATTTTTAAAAAGTGCTTACAGGGTATCACATCTACGTTTCTTGTTTTTCCCCAAGTCCTTGGAGGTCTCCTTTGCTCCCAATCAATGACACCAAATCTGTTAAACAACAAAAATTCAGGGGCACCTGGTGGCTCAGTGGTTGAGTGTCTGCCTTTGGCTCAGGGCCTGATCCTGGGGTCCTGGGATCAAGTCCCACATCAGGCTCCTCACAGGGAGCCTACTTCTCCCTCTGCCTATGTCTCTGCCTCTCTCTCTGTGTCTCTCATGAATAAATAAATAAAATCTTTAAAAAAAATTCAGTTTAGTAAATTTGAAGTTCAAATGGGCTTTATTGGGGATCTCTGGGTGGTGCAGCGGTTTAGCACCTGCCTTTGGCCCAGGGCGCGATCCTGGAGACCCAGGATCGAATCCCATGTCGGGCTCCCTGCATGGAGCCTGCTTGCCCCCTCTGCCTGTGTGCCTCTCTCTCTCTTTGTGTGACTATCATGAATAAATAAAATCTTTAAAAAAACAAAAACAAAAACAAATGGGCTTTATTCAACAATTTGTGAATCAGGTGGAGTCCCATCTAACAACAGAAGGGAGCTCCCCTGAGCTGCAGAAAGGGAAAGGTTTTATTTATTTATTTAATTTTATTTTTATTTTTATTTTTTTATTTTATTTTATTTTATTTTATTTTATTTTATTTTATTTTATTTATTTATTTTTTTTAAGGATTTTACTTATTTATTTATTCATGAGAGACAGAGACACAGGCAGAGGGAGAAGCAGGCCCCGTGCAAGGAGCCCGACATGGGACTTGATCAGGATCACACCCTGGGCTGAAAGCAGACGCCAAACCGCTGAGCCACCAGGGCTGCCCTATTTTTATTTTTTTAGAGAGAGGGAGAGAGAGGATGGGAAGGGGCAGAGGGAGAGGGAGAGAAAGGATCCTAAGCAGGCTCCGCACTCAGCGCTGAGCACAATGCAGGGCTCAATCTCACTACCCTGAGATCATTACTGGAGCTGAAATTAAGAGTCAGCCACTTAACTGACTGAGCCACCCAGGATCAACATCCGTCCCTGGCACACACACTTTTGTTTTTGGGAAAAGAAAGATTTTTAAAGGTGGAAAGGAGTCAGAAAAAGGACATTATTAGGAAAGAATGCATTGTTTCAGGCAAGATCACCTTCCTAAGAGGAATGGGAGGAGGAGCTCCCAGGTGGATTATCTCACAGGTGCTGACTGGTATCCCATGTTGACTGTAAAGGTTACATTCCTTGGGGGTCAAAACTGGGATTAGATTAGGTATTAAGTCTTGGTTTGCTGATGTGGGATTTAGCACAAGCGACTCCGTGTTAGGCCTACTGTCTCCTTTTTAACAAGGCAATAGTTTATTTATTTATTTTTTTAAACTTACTCCTTCGGAGTTTTCTTTTCTTTTCTTTTTTTTAAAAGATTTTATTTATTTATTTATTTTTATTTTATTTTTTAATTTTTATTTATTTATGACAGTTACAGAGAGAGAGAGAGAGGCAGAGACACAGGCAGAGGGAGAAGCAGGCTCCATGCACCGGGAGCCCGACGTGGGATTCGATCCCGGGTCTCCAGGATCGCGCCCTGGGCCAAAGGCAGGCGCCAAACCGCTGCGCCACCCAGGGATCCCAGATTTTATTTATTTATTCATGAGAATACACAGAGAGGAGAGAGAGAAGCAGAGACACAGGCAGAGGGTGAAGCAGGCTCCATGCAGGGAGCCTGATGTGGGACTCGATGCCGGGTCTCCAGGATCAGGCCATGGGCTTTAGGCAGCGCTAAACCGCTGAGCCACCGGGGCTGCCCCAAGGCAATGGTTTAATTTGCTGAGTTTCTGCCTTAGGTTTTATTTATTTATTTATTTATTTATTTATTTTTTTAATTTTTATTTATTTATGATAGTCACACAGAGAGAGAGAGATGCAGAGACATAGGCAGAAGGAGAAGCAGGCTCCATGCACCGGGAGTCCGATGTGGGATTTGATCCCGTGTCTCCAGGATCGCGCCCTGGGCCAAAGGCAGGCGCCAAACCGCTGTGCCACCCAGGGATCCCTCTGCCTTAGGTTTTAAGGAAACCTACATAATGGATTCCAAATTCATATCAAGTTTTCACCCAGCAATACAGCTGGGCCTCATTCTTGCTGTTGACTGAACTTTGTCAGAAAGTACCTAGGACCCGCCCAGGTCAACCCAGACCCAGATATAACAATTCTGAGCTAACACAGTAAATCCCAGACTTCTTCCCATTTTCTGCACACATGTAGCCAACAGCATTCACATGCTGCCATGCTGGCTTGTGTGCTGCTTCTCCAACAAGCCAAACTGTTCCAGTGCTGGAGCCCAATAGCACCCTCCCCCACTGCCTTTCCTGCTGCAGGAACCCCACCCCCCCTTCCATAGAAGCTAGAAATGCCAAGACTTGCTTCTTACGCTCCTTAGGGCCGGAGGGTGGGCATGTGGCTGATCCTGGCCAAAAGGACCTGTAGGAAATCTTTTAGGAAAGATTTCCCTTAATGCAGAGATTCATGGGAGGAAATGCCTTTCTTGGCTTGATGTGTGCATGTCTTCACTGCCTGGAACCGCTCAAGGATCTTTTACCATGAGGAAGGGATGCTGCTGACAAGCTGAGCATTGCCAAATGGAAAGTTGGAAAGTTGGAAAACACCTTAGGTCCTCAACATCATGGTTGAACCACGGCATCTACCTGAGATCCCACCAGTTTGCCTTTGAACTTCTAGTTATATGAGATAACAATATCCTTATTGATTAAGCTAGGAGTTCTCAAACTTCTGGTCTCAGGACCCCTTCAAGCTCTTAAAAATTATTGAGGATTCCAAAGAGCTTCATTTATGTATACTGTGCTTCCATATTTACCACATTAGAAACTGAAGCAGAGAAAAAGTTTAAGTATTTATGTATTAGCTTATTGTCAAACAAAAACAATAAACCAGGGCTGCCTGTGTGGCTCAGTTGGTTGAGTGTCTGCGATGGGCTCAGGTCATGATCCCAGAGTCCTGGGATCAAGCTCTGAGTCTAGCTCCCTGCTCAGTGGGGAGTCTGCTTCTCCCTCTCATTCTTTTGCTCCTCCTGCTTGTGTTCTTTTTCTATCAAATAAGTAAAATCTTTAAAAAACTTTAAAAACTAAATCCATTTCAGGATGCCTGGGTGGCTCAGCGGTTGAGCGCCTGCCTTTGGCCCAGGGCGTGATTCTGGAGTCCTGGGATCAAGTCCCACGTCAGGCTCCCTGCATGGAGCCTGCTTCTCTCTCTGCCTGTGTCTCTGCCTCTCTCTCTCTCTCTCTCATGAATGAATGAATAAATAAAAATCTTAAAAAAAAAAAAAACTAAATCCATTTCAAGATGAAGAGTTGTATGCTTTTCTGACTGAGCCAGCCTAAGTGTGTGTGTGTGTGTGTGTGTGTGTGTGTGTGTATGTGACATAAGCTTCACAGGGGCATGTGTTTTATTCTATTCACTGGCATGGGCACTTAATGAATATTTGTTAAATGAATAAATGAAAAACCACTGGCTTTTAGAAAAAAGACAGATTCGTTTGTTCATTCATTCATTCATTCGTTCATGAGAGACACAGAGAAACAGGCAGAGACATAGGCAGAGGGAGAAGCAAGACTTGAACCCAGGACCCCAGGATCACAACCTGAGCCACAGGCAGACGCTCAACCACTGAGCCACCCAGGTGTCCCCAAAACACTGATTATTTTCATCAACAAAGCTCTGGTCCAGCTGTTGGCTTAATTTATTTGCAAAAATTTTCCTTCACAGACACTCTCCAACCGAGTCGCTGCGGAGAGCTAGATGAAACTTGCATGAAAGCGCGGGGGGCGGGGGAACAGTGCTGTACTATGCGCTGAGCTGGTTCATAGTATCACAGAAATAAAATTACAGGTCGGGACTCACTTTGCACACACACATACACACACACACAGTATCAGGAAACAGCCTGTCCATTTTGGCTTCAGAGGCAGGGATTTTGGTTTCCTTGGCTTCAGAGCTGTTCTTGGAGCGGGGCCATCTAGGGAAACTGAGCAAGTACATGGGTCCATCAGACTTGGGCTGGATCCATCAAGGACACAAAAAACAGACTATCCAGCCCTCTCCCCCAAGTGGAGCAGACAAAAGTGTCGTTGATGTTGAAGCTGTGGAAAGCTTCAGAGGGCCCCGGGGGAGGAAGCTTGGCATGAGCGGGCAAACGGCTCCGACTGGCCCTGGAAGGCAGCACAGGCTGGGGTGAGATCCAGGCCCTCTGCGCAGCCCTGACCGCCGACACCCTGTGCTTTCTCAGGCCAGGGAAGCGGGAGGCAGCCCGTCCCCGCCTCGTGGCTCCCCCCCACCCCCGTGTCTGAGGAATTCTCCCAAAAGGACGCCACCCGTGGAAAAATGCTTACATATAAGGGTAAGTGGAAAAGTCAAGATACAAAGATCACACACATATAACATATGTGTGAACATATTATAAATATACATTGTATCTGTGTTTTTAAAAAAGTTTAAAGCATTACTGGCTCAGTTGGAAGAGCAGGAGACTCTTGATCTCGGGGTTGTCAGTTCGAGCCCCATGCTGGGCCACAAAAAAGAAAAAAAAAAAAGAGAGAGAGAAAAGAAAAATTTAATTAAAAAAAAGAAAAAAGAAAAAAGAAAAAAGGGCAGCCCGGGTGGCTCGGCGGTTTAGTGCCGCCTTCAGCCAGGGCCTGATCCTAGAGACTTGGGATCGAGTCCTGTGTTGGGCTCCCTGCATGGAGCCTGCTTTTCCCTCTGCCTGTGTCTCTGCCTCTCTCTCTGTCTCTGTCTCTCATGAATGAATAAATAAAATCTTAAAAAAAAAAAAAAAAGAAGAGAGAGAGAGAGAAGGGTACATGGGTAGCTCAGTGGTTGAGTGTCTGCCTTTAGCTCAGGTTGTGATCCTGAGGTCCCGGGATCGAGCCTGGCATCGCGCTCCCTACAGAGAGCCTGCTTCTCCTTCTGCCCGTGTCTCTGCCTCTCTCTGTGTCTTTGTGTCTTTTATGAATAAATAAATAAAATATTTTATTTATTTATTTATTTATTTTATTTTTTTTTATTTATTTATTTTTAATAAATAAAATCTTTAAAGAGAGAGAGAGAAACAACCCAGAGGAAATACATTACAATCTGTATTAGTGATGTTCCCTGGGTGGATGGAGGTAACAGGTCATTGTTTATCTCATATTTACATTTTTTCTGTGGTTTTAAGTTTTTTTCTGCAACTAGAAAGTGTTACTTAAATGGTGATAAACACATTTTGAATTCCCCCAGCCCAGTAGCCCCTGGGCATGAGAGAAGGTGTAGGCTACGGAAAAATGGGTGGGGAATGCTCTTGGAAAGATTTGGCAGTTGCCGGGAGCTTGCTGCCCAGGGCAAGAGCGGAAACGTCTGGAAGGCCAGAGGTGGAGAACAGCCCCTTGCTTTTTTGCTTTACAGAGTTCCTCAGAGTTACTCGGGTTCCCCTGATCCTGAGCCTAGTGAGCAAGGAGCGCAGTCGCAGATGTGACTTCTCCAACACCCAGGGCAGATTCAGCCTCTGGCCTCTGCTCTCACCTGGCGTCCCAGGCACACTCTCCACAAGGGCGTCCCGCATGGGCCTCAGGGCTCCACGTTCTGACACTTCTGAGACTCTGACCTCCCTTCCCGGAGGGGGCCGGTGTCTCCCGGCGCGCTCCCTCTGCCTGCGGTCTGGACCCTTCCTCCCGCCTCCTCAGCCGCGCTGGGACCATGTTGCTAACACGAGCCGCAGCTGTGGAAAATGACATAGACAGTTAGTCCTTCGGAGACGCTTGGCTTCTTCCTTGGGAGGAAAAACTTAGCTCATCCCAAGGAACAGAGAGAGCTGGGGATGGTACAGTAATCTCTGGATTCCACAGAAATCTATTTCTTGGCCTCTCTCTCTCTTTTCTTTTTTTTTTTTTTTAAGATTTTTATTTATTTATTCATGAGAGACACAGAGCAGAGAGGCAGAGACACAGGCAGAGGGAGAAGCAGGCCTCCACGCAGGGAGCCCGACGTGGGACTCGATCCAGGGACTCCAGGATCATGCCCTGGGCTGAAGGTGGTGCTAAACCGCTGCGCCCCCCAAGGATCCCTCTTTTTTTTTTTTTTTTTTTTTTTTCTGACTGCCGTTATATTTTTGTGTAGGCCCTAATTTCCCAAAGAATGGATCTTCTTCACAGCAACACTGTAGGGAAGCTAGGCCATGGCCACCCCCGGAATAGCAGAATCACCCAAGGTGCTTTCTCAGAATTCTTTTATTTATTTATTTATTTATTTATTTATTTATTTATTTATTTATTTATTTTGCTTTCTCAGAATTCTCACGGTTTAGTCGCCTGGGCAGGATGGTGCCTTAGGGGGCAGCACTGAGGGGTGCCCGGAGTGGGGGGGGTGTAGGCTCAGTGGGTTCAGCCTCAGACTCTTGATTTCGCCTCAGGTCGTGATTTCAGGGCCCAGAGATGGAGCCCCGAGTCTGCTCAGCGGGGAGCCTCCTTGGGATTCTCTCTCCTTCTCCCCCTGCCTCTGCCCCTCCTCGTCATACTCTCTCTCTCTCAAATAAATAAATACATTTTTTAAAAAACAAAGAATGTAGCACTGAGAATGTTCCAGGTGCTTTGGGAGATGGTCTAATAGTGAAGAATACTGTGAGGAGACACGGGTACCCCTGAGGCTGGGCGAGTGCCTGAGGCTGGTCCCGGCTAGAGGTGAGGAGAGGTGAGGAGGGCCGCGGACGCCTTCCACCCCTCAGCTGTTACTGCCCCCGGGTGTAACACACACACCTACACACACCTACACACACACACCCCACAGCAGATGGGAAGGGGTGGCTTCCTCAGACCATCACGCGGGGGGTCTTGAAGCGCAGCTCCGGAGAAAGAAGGGAAACAGGAGGAGGGGAAGGGTTTCCATGTACAGGGGGGCCTGGTTCTCCCCGACCTCCTATCACGTCAGGGCCCTGCAATTAGCTTCCAGGGCAGCACAAATGTTTTCTTTTTCTTTTTTAAAGGTTTTATTTATTTATTCATGAGAGACACACACACACACACACAGAGAGGCAGAGACACAGGCAGAGGGAGAAGCAGGCTCCATGCAGGGAACCCGACGTGGGACTCGATCCCAGGACTCCAGGATCAAGCCCTGGGACGAAGGTAGTGCTAAACCGCTGAGCCACCCGGGCTGCCTTTCTTCTTCTTCTTCTTCTTCTTCTTCTTTTTTTTTTTTTTTAAAACAAATGTTTTCCAATGAGTTCCCTTGGACTGAACTGGACTCTGATTATGTGTCCCACCCTCTGTGTCCTTCCCCCACCACACACAGGGGCTTCATCCCAGGACAGGGAGACTGAGCAAGGTGTCATATTCTCCACTTGAGGGACCTGCTGCGGGTGGTGGCTGTGCCTCTGCAGGGCTGCCTCTTGCCCCAGTGCAAGGGTGGGGGTGGGTGAGGGGACAGCCCCAGCGCTACCCACCCACAGCACAGCCACGGCTCACCGCCCCCCCCCCCCCCACGGGCACCTTCACAGTTGTCCCTGGCCTTCCCGCCAGGATCCTCGAGGAGTCCCCTACCCCCACCTCCCCTCCTGGCCTCTCTCGTCCCCGTGGGGAGGATGTGAGATCTCTGGTGGTCTTTTCAGCTGTCCTTGACGTAGAGGAGAACTGAGCCCAGGGAATCCCAGGGTACTGTGGGCTGCACCGTGTCCCCAGAACTCCCGTAACAGAGGCCCGACCTCCAGTACCCCAGCAGGTAAGCATATGTGAGGAGGAGGCCTTTGAAGAGGTGAGGAGGTTAACATGGGGCTGTGAGGGTGGGCCCTGGTGCAACAGGCCTGGCGTCACGGAAACAACAGGAGGGGTCTGGAAGGGTCCGGGCAGTGTCAGAACCAGGTAGACAGGCAGCCAGACGGCCGCGCTCTGCAAGCTGGGGGCAGAGGCCTCAGAGGAAACCAACCTGTCAACACCTTGAGCCTGGACTTCCAGCCTCCCTCCCGCGTGTGGTATTTTGCTACTGCAGTCTGAGCAAGTGTAAACAGTCGGTAGCAGGCCCAGAGACTTCTGGACTCGTCTTGGGACAACACACATGTTCACACGCAGACAGCCCAGCATGGTGCTGTCCCCGTCCCTCCAGTGGCCGGGTATGGGTTTGTCTGCGGAGGTGACAGGCTGATAAACGACCAATGAGGACACCTGGGTGGCTCAGTGGTTAAGCCTCTGACTTTGGCCCAGGGTGTGATCCTGGGGTCCTGGGATCGAGTCCCACATGGGGCTCCCTGCATGGAGCCTGCTTCTCCCCTCTGCCTGTGTCTCTGCCTCTCTCTGTCTCTGTGTCTCTCATGAATGAATAAATAAAATCTTTTTTAAACAAAAATGAAAAGGAAGTTCAGGACTGGAGTGGGGCCACGTCTGATTCTCGAGCTCGGAGGTCCCGCCTTGTGGGCAGGCCCCGCCTTGCAGGTGGCAGGGAAGAGGGAGGACACCCGGGGCCTCACGGTAGTTCCTTCCAGGCCGGGTCTCCAGGTCACGGGGGACGCTCCCCAAGGGCTCCGCCCCTGCGCCTCCTGCAGCGCCCATGGGACCGCAGCCCATGCACGACGGCGACGCCCCGGGCACCTGGGCCGCCACGCACAGGAGGCCGCACCGGTGTCCCGCGGGCCCCGCACGTGGCCGCCACTGGCCGGCGGAGAAGCGGGGCGGGGCGGGGCGGCAGCGGGTCGGGGCTGCCCCGCTCCCGGCGCCCGGAGCCCTGCGCACGGCCGCCCCCTGGTGGCCTCCGGCGGCCGCCCCGCACCCGAAGGACGCGGTCCCAAAAACAACCAACGTAAAGAAATTAAATGCTTGTTGGAAAGCTGCTTATTTCCCCTTTTCCCCCAATATGTCTTTTTTTTTTAAGATTTTATTTACTTATTCATGAGACAGAGAGAGAGAGAGAGAGAGAGAGAGAGAGGCAGAGACACAGGCAGAGGGAGAAGCAGGCTCCATGCAGGGGCTGGATCCCAGGACCCCGGGTCATGACCTGAGCCAAAGGCAGATGCTCAATCACTGAGCCACCCAGGCATCCCTCCCCCAGCATGTCTAAGGAAAAGAGGAAGGAGATAGAAAAAGAGAGGGATCCCTGGGTGGCTCAGTGGTTTAGCGCCTGCCTTCCTGGAGTCCTGGGATCGAGTCCCACGTTGGGCTCCCTGCATGGAGTCTGCTTCTCCATCTGCCTGTCTCTGCCTCTCTCTTTCTCTCTCTCTGTGTCTGTCTCTCATGAATAAATACATAAAATATTAAGAAAAAGAGAAAAAAGCAAGGTGGGAGAGGTACAGGAAGGACTGGCCAAATAGTAACCTCGAGGCTGAGCCAGCCAGCACCAAGGTCAAGGGTTCTCAGGTCAGGCCTGCATGCTGGACTCACCACCACGCCTTCTCTCCTTCATGTCTCAAGTGACCCCTCTGAGTTCTGACACTCTCCAAGCCCACGAGACAAAGGGGAGGCACAGGATGATTCTTGCTTCTCACAGTCCAATGAGCTCTTCAGTGACCCCGACTCTTTGAGCAAAAAAATGATTTTAAGAGTGTCTGGCTGGCTCAGTTGGTGGAGCATGTGACTCTTTTTTTTTTTTTTTTTTTTTGAGCATGTGACTCTTGATCTCGGGGAGCATGAGTTTGAGCCTCAGCTTGGGTGTAGAGATTATTTAAATAAATAAAAAAAAAAAAAAAAAAAAAAAAGGGCAGCCCAGGTGGCTCAGCGGTTTAATGATGCCTTCTGCCCAGGGTGTGATCCTGGAGATTCAGGATCCAGTCCCACATCGGGCTCCCTGCATGGAGCCTGCTTCTTCCTCTGCCTGTGTCTCTGCCTCTCTCTCTCTCTCTCTCTGTCTCTCATGAATAAATAAATAAATCTTAAAAAGAAAAAAAAAAGATTCCATTCATTTGGCAGAGAGCACAAGCAGGGGGAGTGGCAGGCAGAGGGAGAGGGAGAAGCAGGCTCCCTGTGGAGCAGGGAGCCAGATGAGGAGCTCAATGAGGGGCTTTTTTTTTTTTTTTTTTTTTTTTTTCAATGAGGGGCTTAATCCCAGGACCCTGGGATCATGATCCAAGCCAAAGGCAGACAATTAACTGACTGAGCCACCCAGGCATCCCTGTTCTATGTCTTTTAAACAGCCTACTGAAGGGAAATAACCAACCAGAATGCACCACATGTCATTCATTCATTCATCAAATATGTATTTTATACCCAAAATTATGAGTTCCTGTTGGGTGCTAGGCTAGGTTCTATTCTAAACTCCTGGGTTATAGTAGGGAACAGAACAAAAGTCTACCATCCTGGGTGAAGTAGTCTAGGAGATGGAGATAGTCAGTACTTGCACAAGGAATAAGGAAGGAGGAAATTAAATGACAAGATAATTTCAAACACTGAAGAATGAAATGGTAAAATAAAGCTGGATAATGAGATAGAGAGGATGTCAGGGCCAGTCCTGCCTTAACCACAGATGTCAGGAAAGTCCTCTTGAGAAATGACACATGAGTTGAGACCAAAGTAATAAGAAAGAACCCAAGAAGAGCCAACCATGTCAAGATCTGGAGAAGTGGTTTTTAGGAAAAGAGAGATTAGCATGGGAAGATGCCTACCCAAAAAAAGTTCAACATGGTGGCACCTGGGTGGCTCAGTGGTTGAGCATCTGCCTTCAGCTCAGGGCATGATCCCAGGGTCCTAGGATTGAGTCCTGCATCAGGCTCCTTCCGGGGAGCTTCTGCTTCTCCCTCTGCCTGTGTCTCTGCCTTTCTCTGTGTCCCTCATGAATAAATAAATAAAATATTAAAAAATGAAAGCTCATCATGTTAGAGTGTCAGAAAAGAATAGAGAGAGGAGGATCTGGATGAGAGATCAGAGAGGTCAACCAGGGACAAATCAGGTATCCTCGTTGCAAAGGATGCTGTTGGAAGATTTTTTATTTATTTTATTATTATTATTTTTCTAGCAGAAATGAGACAGAATCGGATTTAAGTTTTACAAAAATCGCTCTGATTGCATTTGGAGGTAGTCCAAACTTGATACAACAGTGGCTTGGGTCAGGGTGGTAGCAGTGGAGGTGGTGAAAAATGGCTGGATTCGAGATGAATCATGGGGATTCAGGACTTGCTGATGAATAGGATGAAGGGAGAGAACAAAAGGATGTGATTAAGTTTTTGACCTGAGCTACTATACGGTGTTATTTCCTGGATTGTGGAAGAACAGAGGGAGGCAGGTTGATGAGGAAGTCAGGAGTTCTGCTGTGAACATGTTAAATTTGAGTTGCCTTTTATTTTTTTTTAAAGATTTCATTTATTTAGTTTTTAAAGATGTTATTTATTTATTCATGAGAGACACAGAGAGAGGCAGAGACATAGGCACAGGGAGAAGCAGCCTTCCCTATGGGGAGCCCGATGCAGGACTCCATCCTAGGACCCTGGGATCACACCCTGAGCCAAAGGCAGACACTCAACCGCTGAGCCACCCAGGTGTCCCAGTAGTTGCCTTTTGGATATCCAAGTAGAAACAAGTTGATAGTTGGATTCTAAGGTTCAAGAGGAAGGCAAGGGTAGGAAATACTGACTTGGAAGTGATCAGCCTAGAGATATATCTAAAGTCATGGGATTGGATGAGACTACCTGGGGAGAGAGCATGGTTGGAAGAGAGAAGAAGGCTAAGAAGAGACCCTGGCACCCTTCAACGGCCAAAGGTCTGGCAGCGACGGTGGAAGAGGAAGAGCCATCGAGGTAGAGTGTGGTGGCAACCCCATCAGGGAGGCCTAAAGAAGAAAATGGTTCAATAAGGCAGTGGTCGGGATCCCTGGGTGGCGCAGCGGTTTAGCGCCTGCCTTTGGCCCAGGGCGCGATCCTGGAGACCCGGGATCGAATCCCACGTCGGGCTCCCAGTGCGTGGAGCCTGCTTCTCCCTCTGCCTGTGTCTCTGCCTCTCTCTCTCTCTCTCTGTCTGTCTCTCTGTGTGACTATCATAAATAAATAAAAAAAAATTAAAAAAAAATAAGGCAGTGGTTAACTGAGCCAAATGCTGCTGAGAGCCCATGTAAGATAAGAACAAAATACCTGACCTTTGGATGTGACATGACAGTGGGCACTGGTGTCTTCGAAAGGGCCATTTCAGAAGAAAAGAGAGTGAAGGGCAACTGCAGTGTCTGAGGACAGAAAGCATCCCCAGCGAAGGAAGCTACAGAAAATCTTTGTGTCAGAGCCTCTGCCGTTTCTTGGCCTCCTTTATACTCTCACTCCTCTCGTATCCAAAGGAGTAAAGAGCAGTTTTGCATTTGTTATGTACCGTATTTTATAATCCCAAAAACTCAGGATTCTATTTCAACACTGATCACTCGAAAGATTTACAGATGGCTTAATTTAAAGTCAGTATAATCATATGGAAAATACCAACTGTCTTAGCCTGGATTCCCCAGAAAGCACAGCCTGATGCCAAAACTTCGGTGCTACTATTTTACTATGGAATGCACTTTCAGAGGGCAGGAGAGACGGGCCAGGGGAGGGTGGCCTGGAAGGAGGACAAGGCATTACCACCAGGAAGATGCATTATTAAACCAGCCTTGGCTAAATGTGGCTGACTGCGCCACCCTGGGGGACTTGTCTTCTAAGAAGTTATATAACCTGCACTTAGGACAGTCCAGCAGGCAATGGGGAAGAAATAACCCCCCACCTTGCTTCTCCCACTGGTCAAAGATTCACCTCATGGAATGTTAACCCCCTACTCTCTTTCGATAGTGAGAGTTGGGCTCTGGTCAATAGGGAAGCTCTAGAGCAGGAGAGAAGGAGGGGGGCAGATCCAAGGCAAGACATGGTACCACTTGAAATCATTTGCATCTGCGAAGGAGTGATCACTGCATATTGGTGGCTGGAAAAGTGACAGCAGATGCTAAGAAGATCTGAAGTGATGCATAAGAGAGATCTGACATGTCCCCTGAATAATAATCTGAAGTGTCATTTTAAAGAATATAATAATCAGAAATGTCAGTAAGACTGTATGACTCTAGGAGAACTGAATCAAGATAGGTCTTCAAGGTTGTTTACAGCAGCACTGGTTGTAATGGGGGGCGGTACTCAAAATCAAGGAAAAAATTAGAAAGGGCACCTGGGTGGCTCAGTCAGTAGAGCCCGTGACTCCCGATCTCAGGATTTTAAGCCTCATGTTGAGGATAGAGTTTGCTTAAAAATAAAGTCTTAAGGGCATCTGGGTGGCTCAGTTTGTTAGGCATCTGCATTCAGATCGGATCATGATCCTCGGTACCTAGGATGGAGCCCCATGTAGGGCTCCTTGCTCAGTGGGGAGCCTGCTTCTCCCTCTCCCTCAGCCTTTCCCCATTGTCCCTGCTCTCTCATGTACTCTTTCTCAAATAAATAAATGCAATCCTGTAAAAAAAAATAATTTTAGGGATACCTGGGTGGCTCAGTGGTCAAGTGTCTGCCTTTGGCTCAGGTTGTGATCCCAGGGTCCGGGGATCAAGTCCTGCATCAGACTCCTTGCAGGGAGCCTGCCTCTCCCTCTGCCTAGATCTCTGTCTCTTTCTCTGTGTTTCTCATGAATAAATAAATAAAGTCTTAAATAAATTTTTTAAATTAAATTTTATTTTTTTTAATTTTAAAAATAAATTAAAACAGAAGGATTAGGAAGGGATGCCAGGAAGTTGTGGGGTGACTGTCTTGATATTGGTAAGAGTTTCATGGGCATATACATATGTAAAAACTGATTGAAGTGTGGTATACACTTTAAATGTATGAAGTTTATTGTATGCCAATTATACCTCAATAAAGCTATTAAAAATAAGGAAGGGTGGAGAAAATGGGGAGATCTTGGTCAAAGAGTACAAACTTTCAGTTGTGAGGTGAATAAGTTCTTGAAGTGTCTGGCGGGCTCAGCCAGTGGGGTGTGTGACTCTTGATCACAAGATCTTGATCTCAGGGTCGTGAGCTCAATCCCTACATTGGGTGTAGAGATTACTTAAATAAATAAAACTTTAAAAAATGACGAATAAGTTCTGGAAACCTAATATATGGCATAGTGACTATAATTAGTGTAATGCATTATACACTAGAAATGTACTAAGAGAGTATTTATAAGATGTTTTCACTGCATATGAGAAAGACAACTATATAAGGTGGTGACTATATGTTAATTAGCTTGATCATGGGAATGATTTCACAATACATCAAAACATCATGTTGTACACTTTTTTAATTTAAATATTTTATTTATGGGACGCCCAGGTGGCACAGCAGTTGGGCGTCTGTCTGCCTTGGGCTCAGGGAGTGATCCCAGTTCGAGGACTGAGTCCCACATCAGGCTCCCTATAGGGAGCCTGCTTCTCCCTCTGCCTGTGTCTCTGCTTCTCTCTCTCTGTATCTCTCATGAATCAATAAATAAAATCTTTTTTTTTTAAAGAGTCTTGTCTTTTTTTTTTTTTTAAGATTTTATTTATTGATTCATGAGAGACAGAGAGAGAGAGAGAGGCAGAGACACAGGCAGAGGGAGAAGCAGGCTCCATGCAGGGAGCCGGATGTGGGACTCCATCCCAGGACCCCAGGATCACACCCTGGGCTGAAGGCAGAGGCTCAATTGCTGAGCCACCCAGGCGTCCCGATAAATAAAATCTTTAAAAATATTTTTTATTTATTATTTTTAAAAGATTTTTAAAAAACAATTTTATTTGTTTATTCATGAGAGACACACAGAGAGAGACAGAGACACAGGCAGAGGGAGAAGTAGGCTCCCTGCAAGGAGCCTGATGTGGGACTCCATCCCAGGACCCCAGGATCACACCCTCAGCCAAAGGTAGACACACTCAACCACTGAGCCACCCAAGGGCCCCAAGACTTTTTTTAAAGTAATCTCTATACCCAATGTGGGGCTTGAATTCCCAACCTCAAGATCAAGAGTCTCTCTCTCTCTCTCTGTGTCACATAAATAAATAAAATCTCAAAAAAAAAAAAAAAAAAACCACCCCCACCCCCCACCCCCACCCAGGATTCCAAGGAAACCATTCTGACAGTTTACCACTTACAGGAAAAGCATATCTCAGCATACTGTCTCAAAAGATATGGCATCTGATGCAACTTTCCCAAGTTGTAGTATAACTACCATGACTAGTAAAGAGTTTGAAAATGCTTTTCAGGGACGCCTGGGTGGCTCAGCAGTTGAGCCTCTGCCTTCGGCCCAGGGCGTGATCTTGGAGTCCCGGGATTGAGTCCCACGTCAGGCTGCCTGCATGGAGCCTGCTTCTCCCTCTGCCTGTGTCTCTGCCTGCCTCTCTCTCTGTCTCTCATGAATGAATGAATAAAATCTTAAAAAAAAAAAGAAAGAAAGAAAGAAAGAAAGAAAGAAAGAAAGAAAGAAAGAAAGAAAGAAAGAAAATGCTTTTCAGAGAAAGAGCACTTGAATATAATATTGGTCAATGTTTCCCTCAACAGAAAACCTGTAAAGAACATTCACAAATAGCATGTGAATTTAAAAACCAGGAAGGAAACAAACGATAGTTATCTCATGGGAAGGAACATAACTTCCTTACAAAGATAGGAGTGTTCTGTATTCACTTGTACCCGAGCAACTCCTCCCAGACAACTGAGCATACCTAGAATGACTTCGAGAAGTGGATAATTTGCCTGAATCTATCAGCAAACATTCAATTGCAATTGGAGTTTAGCAAACTTATTTTAACAAAACAATGTATCTCAAAAACCAGCGAAGTGCGTATATGATTATTTGTTTAATTTCAAGATCTGGGGAATAAAAAAAAAAAAAAGTCCAGGCCTAAAGCAAAGTTGTTAAATTTTCTTTCTTTTTTTTTTTTAATTTTTATTTATTTATGATAGTCACATAGAGAGAGAGAGAGAGAGAGAGAGGCAGAGACACAGGCAGAGGGAGAAGCAGGCTCCATGCACCAGGAGCCCAACGTGGAATTCAATCCAGGGTCTCCAGGATCGCACCGTGGGCCAAAGGCAGGCGCTAAACTGCTGCGCCACCCAGGGATCCCAAAGTTGTTAAATTTTCAAATAAAGAAAGGACTCTTGGAGCACCTGGGTGGCTCAGTCAGTTAGGCGGCTGCCTTTAGCTCAGCTCATGATCTCAGGGTTTTGGGATCAAGCCCTACAATGGGCTCCCGACTTCCTTCTCCCTCTCTTTCTGTTTCCCCCCACTTGTGCTATCTCTCTCTCTCCCAAATATATAAATAACATTTTCTGAAAATAAGAGAAGAGAAACCAAATGGAACGGAAAGGAAAGGAAAGGAAAGGAAAGGAAAGGAAAGGAAAGGAAAGGAAAGGAAAGGAAAGGAAAGGAAAGGAAAGGACCCTTTCTCTTTGGGGAGAGGACAAAAAACTGTCTATCCAAAAACACTTGACCAGATCACACTAGTCACCTTTGTGAATTTTTTTCAGGCCAAGTCTGGCCTCCAATCTTATAGGCACAGAAGCTCAGTGTTTCCAGCTCAAAGAACAGATCCATCTTTCAGAGATGGATGTACCTTATCTATCCATGGTGATACGGGTATATAAAACCAGAATTACCACTGACTCCTTACTAGAAGACATTTAGTGGTCATCCAAGAAATCACATGATCAACCCTTCCTCTCTCCTGGTTTGCAAACATACATGATGTCAGAAAAAGTATTTAAGGGATCCCTGGGTGGCGCAGCGGTTTGGCGCCTGCCTTTGGCCCAGGGCACGATCCTGGAGACCCGGGATCGAATCCCACGTCGGTCTCCCTGCATGGAGCCTGCTTCTCCCTCTGCCTGTGTCTCTGCCCCTCTCTCTCTCTCTCTGTGACTATCATAAATAAATAAATAAATAAATAAATTAAAAAAATATTTATTTATTTATTCATTGAGAGAGTGCACATGCCAGAGCATATGCATGGATGGGGGAGGGGCAGAGGGAGAGGAAGAGAATCTTCTCTATGGAGCTTGACAAAGGGCTCAATCTCAGGACACCGAGATCAGGACCTGAGCCAAAATCAAGAATCAGACACTTAACCCTGAGTCACCCAGGTGCCTGCAGTTTTATGCTCTTTTTTTTTTTTTTTTTTTTTTTTTTTTTTTTTTTTTTTTTAAATTTTTTTTTTTTTTAATTTTTATTTATTTATGATAGTCACACCACAGAGAGAGAGAGAGAGGCAGAGACACAGGCAGAGGGAGAAGCAGGCTCCATGCACCGGGAGCCCGACGTGGGATTCGATCCCGGATCTCCAGGATCGCGCCCTGGGCCAAAGGCAGGCACCGAACCGCTGCGCCACCCAGGGATCCCTGCTCTTTTTTTTTTTTAAGATTTTATTTATTTATTAGAAAGAGAACAGAGAATACATGAGAGAGAGAGCATGAGTACAGGGAGTGGCAGAGGGAGAGGGAGAAGTAGACTCCTTAGCAGGGAGCCCAGTGAGGGACTTGATCCCAGGACCCTGACATCATGATCTGAACTGAAACCAAGAGTCAGATGCTTAATCAACTGAGCCACCCAGGTGCTCCCCACAATTTTATTCTTTTTTAAAATTTTTTTTTGAATTTTATTTATTTATTTGACAGAGAGAGCACAAGCAGGGGAGCTGCAGAGGGAGAAGCATGCTCACATTGAGCCCAATGTGAGGCTCTAACCCAAGATCATGGCCTGAGTCAAAAGTAGATGCTTAACTGAATGTGTCGCCCAGGTACATCACAATTTTATTCTTAAAGAAATATCCCTTTGAACTGGTTTTAAAATTTTACTGGTTCCCTTATTAATTGTGAGTAAAATCTTTGATGTACATATTTTATATTTACCTAAGGGTCATGATTTTTTACCTTTTCTAAAAAAATTCAGGTGAGGGGCAATTGGGTGGCTCAGTTGCTTAAGCTCTGCCTTCAGCTCCGGTCATGATCTCAAGTTCATGGGATAGAGTCATGCATTGGGTTCTCTGCTCAGCAGTGAGCCTGGCTCCCTCTCCCTCTGCCCCTCCCCTCCATTCAACGTGTCTCTCAAATAAATAAAATCCTTAAAAAATTAAAATTAAAATTAAATCTAAAAATTGAGGGCAGCCCAGGTGGCTCAGTGGTTTAGCGCCTCCTTCGGCCCAGGTCGTGACCCTGGAGACCAGGGATCGAGTCCCACATTGGGCTCTCTGCGTGGAGCCTGCTTCTCCCTCTGCCTGTGTCTCTGCGTCTCTCTCTCTCTCTCTGTCTCTCTCTCTCTGTCTCTCATGAATAAATAAATAAATAAATAAAATCTTAGGCATCCCTGGGCGGCTCAGTGGTTTAGCACCTGCCTTTGACCCAGGGTGTGATCTTCGAGTCCCTGGAATCGAGTCCCATGTCGGGCTCTCTGTGTGGAGCCTGCTTCTCCCTCTGCCTGTGTCTCTACCTCTCTCTCTCTCTCTGTCTATCATGAATAAATAAGTTAAAAAAAAATCTAAAAATTGAGGTGAAACTTGAATAACACAGAATGAACCTTTTTAAAAAAATATATTTATTTTGGGCACCTGGGTGCCCTAGCTGTTGAGCATCTGCCTTCAGCTCAGGTGATCCTGGAGTTCCAGGATCAAGTCCCGCATCAGGCTCGCTGTGGGAGGCATGCTTCTCCCTCTGCCTGTGTGTCTCTCATGAATAAATAAATAAAATCTTAAAAAAAAAAAAAGCATTTATTTATTTATTTGAGAGAGAGAGAGGAGAGGGGCAAAAGGAGAGGAAAAACTTTAGCAGATTCCTCACTGCTCTCAGAGCCCAACGTGGAGCCTGATCTCATGACCCTGAGATCATGATCTGAGCTGAAACCAAGAGTTGGACCCTTAACTGACTGAGCCACCTAGCGGTCCCAGAATAAACCATTAATTTTTTTTTTACTTTTATTATTATTATTATTTTTTTAATTTTTATTTATTTATGATAGTCACATTCAGAGAGAGAGAGGGACAGAGACATAGGCAGAGGGAGAAGCAGGCTCCATGCACCGGGAGCCCGACGTGGGATTCGATCCCGGGTCTCCAGGATCGCGCCCTGGGCCAAAGCCAGGCGCTAAACTGCTGTGCCACCCAGGGATCCCTATTATTATTATTTTTATTAAGTAAACTCTACACTCAATGTGGGGCTTGAACTCACGACCCCAAGGTCAAGAGCTGCATGTTCTACCCACTGAGCCAGCCGAGGCACCCCTGGAATTAAATATTTTAAAGTGAAAATTTCAGTGGAATTCAGTACATTCACAGTGTACAAGCATCATATCCACCTAGTTTTCGAAACATTTATGTCACTCCAAAATAGAACTCCTTGGGCAGCCTGGGTGGCCCGGCAGGTTAGCGCTGCCTTCATTCAGCCCAGGGGGTGATCCTGGGGACCTGGGATCCAGTCCCGCATGGAGCTCCTTGCATGGAGCCTGCTTCTCCCTCTGCTTGTGTCTCTGCCTCTCTCTCTCTCTGTCTCTCATGAATAAACAACTAAAATCTTTTTTTTTTTTTAACTAAAATCTTAAAAAAAAAAAAAAATAGAACTCCTTAACCATTAAATAGTTATTTCCATTCTCTACCCACCCCCTCCCCCAAGTCTCTGGCAATCACCACCTACTTTCTTTCTCTTGGGTTTACCTATGCTGGATGCTTCATGTACATGGGATCATACCACATGCGGTCATTTGCATCTGACCTTTCACTTGGCATGTTTCAGGGCCCAGCCTCACTGTAGCACACATCAGCCTTATTTTTCATGGCTAAATAATATCCTATGATATGGATATGCCACCATTTACTTACCCATTCATTCTCTGATGGCCATTTGGGTTGTTTCCACCTTTTGACTATTGCAAATAGTGCTGCTGTGAACATTCTCTTGCAAGTATTTGAACACTGTTGTCAGTTCCCTTGGGTATCTACCTTGGGGTAGAATTGCTGGGTCATATGTTAATTCCATGTTTAAGTTTTTGAGGATCCATTAAACTGTTTTCCACATGACTGAACCATTTTACATTCAATTTTACCTTTTTGAAAATACTTGGTAAGTTGCCAAATAACACTTGGTAAGTGATCATGAACTTCATGATAAGTTAAATCATCATCAGAAGTTTGCTTATTGAGCATGGGGTCAGATCAAGGTGACGTCCTTATATGATATGTATGTATGTATGTATGTATGTATGTATGTATTTAGAGGGCATGAGTGCAGGCAGAGGCAGACGGAGAGGGAATCTGAAGCAGACTCCCCGCTGAGCATGGAGCCTGATGCAGGGCTTGATCCCTTGACCCTAAGATCATAACCGGAGCCCAAATCAACATTTGGACCCTTAACTGACCAAGCCACCCAAGTGCCCTGTTCCTTATAGGATTTTGTATAGGCCATGTTTGCATGCTGCCAGTTTCCTGAGGGAAATGTTTCCAGCAAGGGGATCACAGGGTTTCTTTTTTTAATTTTTTTTAAATTTATTTATTTATGATAGTCACAGAGAGAGAGAGAGAGGCAGAGGGAGAAGCAGGCTCCATGCACCGGGAGCCCGATGTGGGATTCGATCCTGGGTCTCCAGGATCGCGCCCTGGGCCAAAGGCAGGCGCCAAACCGCTGCGCCACCCAGGGATCCCGGATCACAGGGTTTCTGATGCATTTCCTGTATCCATGTCCATGGCTAGGATGGCCTTGACTGAAAGTCCAGAACACTTGGATTCGTTTGTTCGAGATCCCTCCCCCTCTCACACCCCTAGTGTGTGCTTCTGAATCTCCCATCTTCCTACCTTTTATGGCTCTTTGATCAACACATTCCTTCTTCTGTTATATAGCTCAAAGCTAGTCAGGTTAGTTATATCTGGTCATTTTTTCAAAGCCCATACATTTTCTAACTATATGTTGGGAAATTTAGTTGTCAGCTAGTTGTAAAAGTTGCCCTCCAGGCACTTACCTTCTTCTGGCAGTCAGATTTCGGGAGCCAGGGAGCCATTATGTGTCTGCTTATCCACTCTGGCCCAGAATATACTATGATAATCTAAATTTTAGAGGAAGAACTTATTTCAAAACTCTTACTGTAATTCCTAAGTACTGACAGCAGAAAAAAAAAAATCACATTATCCTTCTCTTTCAAGATTTGCATTCTAAAAGGTGAAGGAACTGTGGTTTTTGTAGAGTGTTTCCATTAAGTGGGAACATCTTGAATAAAATATCTACCCTGCATTCCAGACACAATGGAAATCAATGTAGAAGCATCAGGAAACCAGCTGGTTAGTATTCTGTAGTGAGGCATTATGTTGTGCATTCAGCACTAGAAGACATGATACGCATCTTAAGAAACATCTTATTTCTTTCCAGCATTATCTTTGCTCTTTCTTGAAGGTTAGCTCTTTTAAACTTACCTAATTCTTCAAACCCTAACAACTTTTAAATGAATATAATGCTAAAATCTTGATGAAGTAAAATTAGTTTACATCATATTGCTTTAACCTTTTTACCTTCTGTACTTGAAGTGACACTTAAGCATAAAAAAAGGTGTTATGAAACCAGAAAGTCTTCTTTTGCATTTCAGAGAAAATGTCCAAAGTTGAGATATGAAATTGAACAGGGCACCAAATTTAGAAATATTAAACTCTTGAAGACAATTTTTACTGTAGGTCTGGTACTCATTACATATTAAATAATCAAGTGGCATGTATGGCGCTATAGAAAAAAATATGAAAAAAAAAATGTGTGACACCTGATGTAGGAAAAAATGTGAGGTTACAAAGCCCATGGCCAAGAAAGAATTCTTGAGACGTCTTTGGTGGCAAAGAGGTGATTTTATTAAAGCACGGGACAGGACCCATGGGCAGAAAGAGCTGCATTGGCTTCATGAGGAGTCGCCTATCATAGACTTCAAGTTGAGAGGGAGTTAGGGAGAGCATCTCTAAGGAATTTTGGATGCAAGGTTTCCAGGACCTTGAGGGGCTAGCTATGGTTGGGAAAGGTTATTTACTACCATCTAATAAAATATAAGTCATGGGACCCTTTAGATATATATTGATGGGTCATATACTTGGGGATGATTGCCAACATGTATCTTGTGGGTTTATTTATTTATTTTTTTTCTTGGGGGGTTTAGTGATAAAGGAGTTTTTTTTTTTTTTTTTTTTAAGATTTTACTTATTTATTCATGAGAATACACAGGAGAGAGAGAGAGAGGCAGAGACACAGGCACAGGGAGAAGCAGGCTCCATGCAGGGAGCCCAACACGGGACTTGACCCCGGGGTCTCCAAAATCACATCCTGGGCTGTAGGCGGCGCTAAATGGCTGAGCCACCGGGGCTGCCCAGTCCCTATTTCTTCATGAGAGACACAGAGAGAGGCAGAGACAGGCAGAGGGAGAAGCAGGCTCTTCATGAGGAGCCTAATGTGGGACTCGATCCAAGGACCCTGAGATCATGACCTGAGCCAAAGGCTCAACCACTGAGCCACCCAGGCACCCAATAAAGGAGATTTCTAAAGGAAATTTGTTAAATATGCTAAAGTAGACTTATAGGATCCTGGGGATTGGGTTAAGCTTGCTTTTTGCCTTTAGCAAAGTATTAATATCGAGGCAGTTGAGTCGCTAGAGGAATGTCACTCTGCTTGTTTCAAGGACTTGCCAATGGGCTGTAGGCATTTTTTTAAACATTTTTTTAAAGTTTTTTTTTTAATTTTTATTTATTTATGATAGTCACAGAGAGAGAGAGAGAGAGACAGAGAGAGAGAGAAAGAGGCAGAGACATATGCAGAGGGAGAAGCAGGCCCCATGCACCAGGAGCCTGACGTGGGATTCGATCCTGGGTCTCCAGGATCGCACCCTGGGCCAAAGGCAGGCGCCAAACCGCTGCGCCACCCAGGGACCCCTGGGCTGTAGGCATTAAGGAAATTTAATAATTTGTCTTCTGCCTTTGTTTCCCACACCCACACCTACCTTCTTCCTTTAGATAAAAGCTACTTTTGTGGAGAACATGGTTTCTAGAGGCTAAGTAATTTCTGAAAACTTGGCCCAAATACTTTCTGTGGACATATTACAAATATGTATTTATTTAGCTACCTTTATTATTTTTTTAATTTTTATTTAGCTACCTTTAAAAAAAAAGAGTAGGCATCATGTCCAACGTGGGGCTTGAACTCATGACACTGAGGTCAAGCGTAGCATGCTCTACTAGGCTAGCCAGGTGCCTCTACGGAGCTACCTTTGATTCATACTGAATAGTTTTTTCTTTCTTTCATCTTTTTTTTAAATATTTTATTTATTTATTCATGAGAGACACACAAAGAGAGGCAGAGCCACCCAGGCATCCTGACACATCATTCCTTTGTACATAAATATCCTTCCAGTTTTATTTTTTTTTTAAATTTTTTTTATTTATTTATGATAGTCACACACAGAGAGAGAGAGGCAGAGACATAGGCAGAGGGAGAAGCAGGCTCCATGCACCGGGAGACTGACGTGGGATTCGATCCTGGGTCTCCAGGATCGCGCCCTGGGCCAAAGGCAGGCGCTAAACCACTGCGCCACCCAGGGATCCCTCCTTCCAGTTTTAAAAGCTAATATGCAGGGACACCTGGTTGGCTTAGTCGGTGGAGCAGGCAACTCCTGATCTCAAGGTCATGAGTTTAAATAAATAAATAGATATATAAATAAATAAAAATAAAAGGGCAGCCTGAGTGGCTCAGCGGTTTAGCGCCGCCTTCAGCCCAGGGTGTGATCCTGGAGACCCAGGATCGAGTCCCACATCGGGCTCCCTGCAGAGAGCCTGCTTCTCCCTCTGCCTGTGCCTCTGCCTTTCTCTGTCTCTCATGAGTAAATAAATGAAATCTTAAAAAGAGAGAGAGAGAGAGAGAGAGAGAGAGAGTGGTATGTGATTCCTTCACATGTAGAGTGCAGTTCTTTAAAACCCATACTTCTGGGCAGCCTGGGTGGCTCAGAGTTTAGCACCTGCCTTCGGCCCAGGGCGTGATCCCGGAGTCCAGGCATGGAGTCCCGCATCGGGCTCCCTGCATGGAGCCTGCTTCTCTATGCCTGTGTGTGTCTGTCTCTCTCTGCGTCTCTCATGAATAAATAGATAAAATCTTTAAAAATAAATACAAATCTTTTTGGGGTGCCTGGGTGGCTCTGTCAGTGAGCATCTGACTTGATTTCGGCTCAGGTCATGATCTCAGCATCCTGAGATTGAGTCCCACATTGGGCTTATGCTCAGTGGGGAGTCTGCTTGAGGATTCTCTCTCCCTCTGCCCCTTCCCCTACTCACACACTCTCTAAAATAAATAAATCTTTAAAGAAATAAATTAAAATTAAAAAAAATTTAAAAATGTTTGGGGTGCCTGGCTGGCTTAGTCGGAAGAGCATGCAACTCTTGATCTCAGATTGAGCCTGGTAGGCATTCAGATTACTAAAAAACTAAACTTTAAAAAAAATAAGTAAAAGCAAATGTATAGAGTGAAAAGTACTCTGCACAATCCTTAGTTTCCTTTGAATCTTATTTTTTTTAAAGCCAATATACAGACACACCTAAAATAACCGAAAACAGGACTTCAGACACTCATACACTCATATTCATAGCAGCACAAGTCACAATAGCCAAAAGGTGGAAACCCAAGGGACTGCTGACAGATGAATAAACACAATGTGGTATATCCATACAATGGAATGCTGTATTCAGCCGTAAAAGAAATGAAATTCTGATATATGCTACACAGATGAACCTTGAAAACATTACGCTAAATGAAATACACCAGGGGGATCCCTGGGTGGCTCAGCGGTTTAGTGCCTGCCTCTGGCCCAGGGCGCGATCCTGGAGACCCGGGATTGAATCCCACGTCGGGCTCCCAGTGCATGGAGCCTGCTTCTCCCTCCTCCTGTGTCTCTGCCTCTCTCTCTATGTCTATCATGAATAAATAAATATAATCTTTTAAAAAAAATAAGTGAAATACAGCAGACACAAAAGGATAACGCTTGACTCCACTTTATATGAAGTATATCTCCTTTTTAAATATTTTTTTTTAATTTATGATAGTCACACAGAGAGAGAGAGAGAGAGAGAGAGAGAGGGAGGCAGAGACACAGGCAGAGGGAGAAGCAGGCTCCGTGCACCGGGAGCCCGAGGTGGGACTCGATCCTGGGTCTCCAGGATCACGCCCTGGGCCAAAGGCAGGCGCCAAACCGCTGCTCCACCCAGGGATCCCTGAAGTATATCTCCTATAGGTGAATTCATAGAAACAGAAAGACTAAGAGCTACCAAGGGGCTAGGGCAAGGGGGATGGGGATGGGGAATTACTGCCTAATGGTTAACAAAGCTTCTGGTTGAGGTAATAAAATTTGGAAATAGGGACACCTGGTTGGTGCAGTCGGTAAAACATGTGACTCTTGATCTTGCAGTTGGGAGTTTGAGCCCCACTTTGGGTGTAGAGCTTTCTCAAAAAAATTTTTTTTTCTTTTTTAAAGATTTTATTTATGTATTCATGAGAAACAGAGAGACAGAGAGGTAGAGACACAGGCAGAGGGAGAAGCAGGCTCCATGCAGGGAGCCCAATGCGGGACTCGATCCCGGGTCTCCAGGATCATGCCCTGGGCCAAAGGCGGTGCTAAACCACTGAGCCACCCAGGCTGCCCAAAATTTTTTAAATGACTGTAGGAAGTTTTGGAGACAGGTATTAGAGATGGCTGTATATTGTTGTTGTTATTTTTAACAGATCTTATTCATGAGAGACAGAGAGAGGCAGAGACATAGGCAAAGGGAGGAGAAGCAGGTTCCATGCAAGGAGACTGATGTGGAACTCGATCCTGGGTCTCTGGGATCAGGCCCTGAGCCAAAGGCAGAACGCTCAACCACTGAGCCTCCCAGGCGTCCCTGATGGTTGTACATTGTGAATGTAATTAATGCCACTGACTTGAACCCTTATGAGGTAACAAAAAGTTGGAAGTGAGGATCAAAACATAATCCCAGGAAGGTATAAGAAAGCATTTAAAAAAATTAATTGGTTAAGAAACAATTTAACTCAACAAGCATTTAAATTTCTACTATGTAACAGAAGTGATGGATACCAAGAAAAACATGGTTCCCAATCTTATAGAGAAAAAGATAGCAAGATGCTAAGACTTTCCCAATCTTCAATTCTTTCAATATGGTAAATACTGAGGCACCTTGCTTTGCATCCACTCAGAAAGCAAGAACACTTCTCTATACGTCATCAAGCAAGATAAAACCAGACCTCAGATCACTCGACTGGGAAACTGGCATAGGATAAGCATCACACTGGAGCATAATCCTAACTGTACTTTTGTGTCCACTCCGTGTTTTTAGTAACATCTGCAACCCCCAAGGACTTGCTAGAAATGAAAAGAAAGAAAGAAAGAAAGAAAGAAAGAAAGAAAGAAAGAAAGAAAGAAAGAAAGAAAGAAAGAAAGAAAGAAAGAAAAAAGAAAAGAAAAAGAAAAAGAAAAAGAAAGAAAAGAAAAGAAAAGAAAAGAAAAGAAAAGAAAAGAAAGAAAAGAAAAGAAGAAAAAAGAAAATTCTTGGGCCCTACCCCAGACCTGGATCAGAAACTCTGGAGGTGGGGCCCAACCATCTGTTGTAGCAAGCCCTGCCGGGGATTCTGACGTGGGCTATGCTGGACAACCATTGGTCAAGGGCACAATAAAGCACAGCCTGTCACCAAAGAATTCAGGGGGGAAAAAAGCCAACCAGTTGGTTTTTTGAAAAACACATGCACAATGTCTTCCCACCATTTAACAGGTTTATGGAGAGAGCATGATTTTGAAAGAATGAAAAACCTACAGCTTTTTGTTTTAAACAGCAAGAGAACTGGAAAAAAAAAAAAGTGATCTTTAAAAGTATGAGTTTATTCTCCAGGTTTTTACACACCCACAAATTAGAGCTTTTATTGCAGCTATATCCAGGAGCTGGAAACAATGAAAAATATGTACTTGTATCATACATGTAACACTTAGAAGATAATGGAACAGTTTGAATTTTAAAGATTAGTTTTTCAATGATTCAGTAAGCATATGGAAATTAGGGTTAATTACAGAAATAGCTATTGAACTCTAAAATAAAAACATAAATTATATAAAAATAAAAGGGTAAAAAACGTTTCATTTAAAAAATGAAAACAAAAAACAGTGGCTTATCACCTCTCTGCTAGTTAGTAACCTAATGAAAATGAAAATGAGTCAAGTATTATCTTTTCCATATTTAAAGCAAAGTGGTTCTATCCTTTTCATGAATAGTCAGCTTTAGGTCTGACATGGAAGCCAGGATTTGGGGTTTCGAACATCTCAAATATTTTATTGCCCTATGTTAACGGATTCTTCTTTGTAACACTACGAAATTTAAGTTTGCTTGGAGGAGAAAAAAAAACTGGATAGGCAGTTAAATCAAATGGGATTCAGTTACAAATGGCACCAACTCAGAACACACAAAGAGCTTAGTTTGAGGGCAAGCATGTTAAATAAAGACCAAAGAAGAGGATCATTTGACATCTTTACAACAATCAAGTATTTGGCCAAATAGCCAGGTTTGGCAAGTACAAGGATAATGAGTTAGCAAGTTAATGAAAAGCTAGATTCAAATTAGCTCCAACTTGATTTACAAATTAACAATACAAGATGATTTCATTTTCTATCCTTTTCACTCAGAAGAAAATTTAAACCATATTCCTATTGCTGGTGTGAACTTCTGATGTTCCTTGCCATATTTTTGGTTAGATTTTTAAAGATAAGTGGTAGCAGATGTTTATGTTATTAATGTGACAATACATTAAATTTCCAAAGAATAGAATTAGATTTAATACTAGGTTATTACTCACAATGACTCAACATAAATAGCAGAGGTCCCACAAGTGTCCTCAGCCCTGGGATCACAGACTAGGACAATTTAGTGACCACTAAATGAAAATGAATTATGAAAAATGCTATTTCCAGAATATCTTTTTTCTCCCATCCCTTCATTTGGATTTTTTAAAAAAGTAGACCTCATACTTTCATTGTTTAAACATCATTTTAAATAACCTTCAGTTTTCCTTGAAATAAATCACATTTTTAAAAACTTCCAAAATTTGCTATTAATTGATCTCAGATGTTTGATAGTAAAACTTCTGTTTAAAAAAAAGTCAATACTATGCCATTTGCTAAGAGGGTGACTGAGTCTTTTTGTTGTTGTCATTTTTTTAAAGCATTTTAGGTTGTAATCCAGTGTTCATATAATGGAACTAAAGTTCCTATAAAGAGGGAATGAATTTGGAACATTGATATAATTAGATCTATAAGTGAAAGTCACAAAGAAATCTTTTAAAAATGACTGTGTGTGTTAAATTGTGTCAATACAATGTCATTTGATTTTAACAACTGGTCAAGTCAGAGAAAGGGAATGAAAATAATCAAGCTACTGTGATTGAAATCAGTTTGACTCAGAGGGAAAAAACAATTATGTCTATATTAAGTCTTCAGCCTACCAGATCGCTCTATACATACTCAGTCTAGAGGCTTTCTGCCACAATACTAAAATACAAATTCTTCACAAATCACAACTCTATCCCAAATATTCTATGTCCTACGTTGTTTTTAAAATTCTACTAAATAATTGATAGCTTTACAACAGAATTTCTTTTATTTAAAAAATAGTTAAATCACTATCCCACAAAATGTTCAGAAACACAGGTAACTATAGAAAGTCAATGTGCATATACTGCTTTTATTATGATAATTATGGTTGTTAGCTGAATGAGAACAAATAATAGCTAAAAAGTTTTCAAATGATAGAAAAACACATTTGGGTAAGTTATGACACAATTGTTTGAGTTCATAGACAACAGAAATAGAAATTTTTTTTTGCACCAATTGCAAATACAAAGTTAACAATAAAATCAGGGAACTGAAGGGTTGAAAGGGGCCTTAAACATATTCACTATCTTAAATTTTAGACAAAGGAGCTGAAAATAGAAAAAAAAAAAAAAAAAAAAAACCACAACAAACCCAACATATACACCATAACAGTCTTTTATGACTTCCAATTTTAACTCTTTTCTAAAAGCATTAGGGGCACTGAGACCCTTATTGTAGGTTATGTATCATCTCCTCTTTGGCTATGAGGTGTGTAGTTTTGTTAACTAGAGACATCAGTGAGTTCAGTTTCTGAGACCAGTCATTTAATAAATTATTTGGATCCTTGGGTCTCTGGAAGTTGATAATTCCTGCCAACCTGTCTACTTTAGCAAAGATGGTCTTGTTAACTACTAGATTTGAAAGAAAAGCTTCTGACTCCTGCAAGAGAGAATGAAAAATTGGATTAAGATAGGATAATTACAGACAATAAACAAAATTTAAGGAAAGCATTTTTTAAACTCTTCACCCAAGAATATGCAGTGCTAAAATTCACTACGCATAAGTAAGCAACTCTTGACTTCCTGTAACAATACACTTAGTGTACTATGAGTCTAGGAGATGAATAGCCTCTAAGTCTACTCAGAATCAGGGTAGAGTTTGAATCTGCCTCCTTGCAAACTCAACAATGCTGGTTCTGCTCCTGCCAACAGCCCCTTGGTCCACTCTTGGTCTACAATGTTTCCCCCTAACACATCATATAGATAATTTGTTTCCAGAAATGCTGGATTACAATGTGTAATCTCTGCCACTGGCAACTACATAGCCAAGGACAAGTCACTTTATTCTAAGGACTCTGGTCCACTGGTCCAGAAATGAGAGGAGCTAATGAGCCAACCAAGGATTACATTTTTTACCTCTAACACCCATGATTCTTCTTTCTTTAGCTAAACTGATAAACTGTCTCATGACAGAAATGGCTTCTAGATCACCTCACTTAACCCCTACCTCTGTGGTGTGTTATACATTCCACCAGCAGGAACCTAGATCTGAACACAATATTTCTCTAACTTGACCTGGGACCTCTGCAAGGGAAGTGTAGTGAAGTCTCCTTCACAGTTTTCTATTTCTATGGTTCATTCCTGGGACCCTAGACATATTTGTTATAGAAATACATACCCGACTGCAGATGCAACGATGTAAAACTGTCATATTTAAGTAAAGATTTTAACTAGGACACATAATAGTAATGTAACTATAAACTTGATATTTGGGCTATTTTTGGGTACTCAAGATAGCCTGGGGAAACTTTGTCACCTTAACTTAAATAATAAAGCAAAATTGATTTTCTAATTCAATTTTTATAAGTCAGTTGATATTCAAAACGACTGGCTAAAACAACTCAAACTACTTACATCAACAGACAGATCAAGAAGCTGAGCCATCCTCTTCATTGTTATCCTGGTGTAATACTTGGCCATTATTCTAATATTCTGGGGAGAGGACAGAGAGCAATGAAGAACACCTAAGAGTCGTCAGTAAGGCTAAAAGCCCATTTGTTTTCATATTCAAATAGGTTTAGTTAAAATGTCAGATTCAGAGCTTTTATTTTTCTATAGCTGACTGCTGGAATGAAGCTGATTCTCAATTTCAGTAACAAAGCAAAATTTAGATACTTTGGTTTCTGCAGTTTTGTAAGTTATTCTGAATACTATCCACAACTCTTTTAAAATATATATAGTCAAACCCTAGGCTTATCTTAACTAAAATAATGGTTAAAAACTAATGTACTAAAATGTTTTTGCTAAATCCAAGAATCTAAAATTAAAATTTCCTAATTATGATACAAATGTTTATTTTTATTTTTTAAAAAATATTTTATTACTTATTTATGAGAGACAGAGAGAGAGAGAGGCAGAGACACAGGCAGAGGGAGAAGCAAGCTCCATGCAGGGAGCCTGATGTGGGACTCGATCCCGGATGTCCAGGATCAGGCCCTGGGCAGAAGGCGGCGCTAAACCACTGAGCTACCCGGGCTGCCCGACACAAATGTTTAAAAGGCTGATTCAAAAAATGAGAGCATCTCAAAACACGACGTTATCATCATTTTAACTACTGAAAGGTAACTTGAAATTAAATTTTCTAGTTTACACTGGAAGTGGTTCCCTTTATCATTATTATTTTAATTCTTTATTTATTTTAGAGAAAGCATGTGGGGGGTAGGGGTGGAGGGAAAGGGAGACAGAATCTTGAGTAGACTCCTTGTTGAGCTTGGAGCCTGGACAAGGGGCTTAATCCCATGACCCTGAGATCATGACCTGAGCTAAAATCAAGAGTGGGCTGCTTAACCAACTGAGCCACTGTTCCCTTTATTCTTCTTTGTTATTAACAAAATAGCAGCATCACAAGAAAAATGGGAAACAGTGGGGAGAGAAAATGAACCGATGTTTGGAGAAGTTGTCCCTCCTCCCATCTCTCTCAGGGTCCACGGCAACACACTTCTTAGGAAGCAGCACAATCATTCTAGATCCCTTCTTTATCCTTTAAATTTAATCAACGACCAAATTCTATTTATTTTCTTTATTAAAATAACTCCATCCCATCTATCCCTCAGCTACAGCCTTGACAGAAGCCCACAGGAGCCTTCACTTACTCTCAGCTCCATTCCTGTCTCTCCCCCAAGTGCATTCTCCACACTGACTGCCAGAGGAGTCTTTGTAAGATGCAAGCCTGGTCACTGTCCTCTCAGATCAAAGTTTCCACTACTGCAGTATATAAACTTTGTGAAGTTCCAGACCCTTTCCATATCTCCGACTTTCTTCTTCACTGATCCCTGTGTTTGGAGGCACTTCTGTTCATCCTACAGGTTTGTCGTCTCCATGCTCCTGCTCAGACTATGGCATCTGTCCGCTTACCGGGTACTCTTCTTACAAATCTTACCTCCTCTGTCAATTTCTGCAGATCTAGCCTGACCTTTCTTTTTCTTTTTAGGATTTTATTTTTGGGGCGCCTGGGTGGCTTGGTTGGTTAAGCATCTGCTTTGGCTCAGGTCATGATCTCTGGGTCCTGGGATCAAGTCCCTCATTGGGCTCCCTGCTCTGCAGGGAGCTGCTTCTCCCTCTTCCTGCCACTCTGCCTAGTTGTACCCTGTCAAATAAATAAAGAAAACCTTAAAAACACACACACATACAAAATACACACACACACACACACACACACACACACACACACACACACACACATATATATGTATTTTAAGCAATCTCCACCTCCGACATGGGGCTTGGACTCACAACCCCGAGATCAAGAGTATGCTCTACTGACTGAGCCAGCCAGGTGTCCCCCTTTCAGGTAGAACCAATCAACTCTCTACTTATGCTGCACTCCATTTGATATATATTTGTACCCTAATATCTAGAATACTTTTACTTTCTTTTTTTTTTAAGATTTTATTTATTTGTTTCTGGGAGACACAGAGAGAGAGGCAGAGACACAGGCAGAGGGAAGAAGCAGGTTCCCTGCAGAAGCCTGATGTGGGACTCGATTCCAGGACCCTGGGGATCATGACCTGAGCAAAAGGCAGACGCTCAACCACTAAGCCACCCAGGTGCCCCAAATACTTTTACTTATAAATCCATCTTTCCCTATGACTTATTTTCAAGCTGTCTGAAGGTAGGGACCACATCTCACTTTCCCACATGTTCCAGCATATTTGTACAGTGCCTGGTACATAGAAAGCTCATAATACATGTTTGCTATGTGAATGAATGCTGAAATAATTCCATTTATAGTGATACCAAGAAGATCAAAGATCAGGTTTAAGACTTGTTACCCATTCCCAGAACTACCAAGCAAGCAGCAGATAGAAAGAGCAACTTTCTTTTCTTTTTTAAAAAGTTTTATTTATTTATTCATGAGAGACACACACAGAGAGAGAGGCAGAGACACAGGCAGAGAGAGAAGCAGGCTCCATGGAGGGAGCCTGATGTGGGATTCGATCCCAGGACTCCAGGATCACGCCCTGGGCCGAAGGCAGGCACCAAACCGCTGCGCCACCCAGGGATCCCAGAAAGAGCAACTTTCACCCACAACCATCCCACCATTCATTCTTAAGAAATTCCTTCTGGTTTATATGATGTAAGTTTTTTTTTTTTTTAAGGATTTTATTTATTTGTTCATGAGAGACACACAGAGGCAGAGGGAGAAGCAGGCTCCCTGCGGGACGTCAGATGTGGGACTTGATCCCCGAACCCGTGGATCATGACCTGACCCAAATGCAGATGCTCAACCACTGAGCCACCCAAGTGTCCCTATATGCTGTAACATTTTGAATTCTTTTTTTTTTTTTTTTTTTTTTCAATTTTATTTTTTGGATGTCTGGGTGGCTCAGCAATTGAGCATCTGTCTTCCTTTGGTTCAGGGCTTGATCCCAGATTCCTGGGATGGAGTCCCACACTGGCCTCCTTACATGGAGCCTGCTTCTCCTCCCCTGCCTGTGTCTCTGCCTCTCTTTCTGTGTCTCTTATGAATAAATAAATATTTTTTAAAAATTAAAATAAAATAAATTTTATATTTTTAAAGATTTTATTTATTTATTCATGAGAGATACAGAGAGAGAGAGAGGCAGAGACACAGGCAGAGGGAGAAGCGGGGTCCATGTAGGGAGCCCGACGTGGGACTCGATCCCGGGTCTCCAGGATCATGCCCTGGGCCGAAGGCAGCGCTAAACCGCTGAACCACCTGGGCTGCCCTAAATTTTATTTTTAAGTAATGTCTACACCCAACGTGAGGCCTGAACTGACACCCCAAGATCAAGAGTCACGTGCTTTACTGAGTCAGCCAGGCACCCTTAAAATTTTGGATTCTTGAGAGGTCCCTTCAAAATAAGAATGCTAAAACATTGTGGGTTTTTGTTTTTGTTTTTCCTGAAAAGCCAAATATAAGGGAATAGGGTGGGGGGAAGTAAGAGGGATAAGATAAATTCTGATACATTTTGGGAAATACACAAACAACACTGGGAGAACAAATTTACACCACTATTACCCTGAGCATAGCAAAAAACCCCCCAAAACAAACCTAAAGCAAAGAATTAAAGATATAACCTTCAAAAGAAACATTTGACTGTCACACTTGAAAATTAAAAGTTTGTGGTGGAAATCACCCCAGTTCACTTCTGGGCCGGCACTTACATGTTCCACGACTCTGTTCTTTAAGTCTGTCCACCTCCTTTCGCCTTCCTCTGTAGAACCAAAAACATCAGTCGCTGGACTCTCAAGAGACCCTTTCCTTAACTCCATCCCATAGTCTTCAACAAGGGTGGACCAACGCATGAGCTCCATTGTAGTAAAGAGCTTTAAAAGATCCCTGTAAATTGTATAAAATTGTATAAAATTGTATAAATCTGGAAAAACGTAACATAAGGTAATATAATGGCAAATGCTTAAATATTGGCAAAGATCGTACTTGTAAGTTCTTATTTGTAAAACAAAATATAAGTTGATTATTATTTATTTACTGCCATTTTTTTCCACAGCAGTTCTGAATGGAGCATTCCTCTACTTAACATTCTGCTCCCTCCCACAATGTATTTGCCAGTCTCTGGAATAATTAGCATAAGCTTACCAATGAGACAGATAAAAGAAAAACAGCTTTTAAGAACTAAAAGCCCACTGTGTGTAGGAAGTGTATGTCTGTTTTATATAGACTTCTGAAAATCACTTAAGTCCTAAACTACTAAAATTTTATCAAATGATTAATAACCAAAGCTGCTAAAGTGAGCTTGAGGGATCCCTGGGTGGCGCAGCGGTTTGGCGCCTGCCTTTGGCCCAGGGCGCGATCCTGGAGACCCGGGATCGAATCCCACGTCGGGCTCCCGGTGCATGGAGCCTGCTTCTCCCTCTGCCTATGTCTCTGCCTCTCTCTCTCTCTGTGTGTGACTATCATAAATAAATAAATAAATAAATAAATAAATAAATAAATAAATAAATAAATAAATAAAGTGAGCTTGAAATGCAACTTCTATCTGACAAGTGGTCCATTTTAGGTTGTTTTTTTTTTTTTTTTTTTTTTAAAAAAAGAAAGCTCACACCCAGTGGAGCCCAATGTGAGGCCCAAACTTGTAACCCCTAGATCAAGACCTGAGCTGAGACCAAGGGTCAAATGCTTAACTGACTGAGCTACTTAGGTGCCCCTTGATAAGTGGTTTCAGAATGAAGTGTGTTATAACCTCATTAATTTCTTTTTTAAAAATTAATTAACTTGTTTATTCATGAGAGAGGCAGAGACACAGAGGGAAAAGCAGCCTCTCCATGGGGACCCCAATGTGGGACACAATCCCAGGACCCCAGGATCACTACCTGAGTCAAAGGCAGACGCTCAACCACTGAGCCACCCAGGTGCCCAATCTCATTAATTTCTAAAGCAGCAGGACAAAAACCATTTCACTACTCTATAACCTCTAGTTTTATTCGCCAATACAATCTATCAGGAACCAATTAAGCAGATGTACACTTAGGTTAACCATTTTTCCTTCAAAATGGTGTTTCTGCTGAGATGTACTACACTAGCTATAAAAGTACTTACTTGTATTTAGGAATTTCTTCTAACTTCTTGTCACCACTTATTCGGTGAACCAAATCTGACTGTTCGTTGTCAAAAGGAGCCAAGATCACATAGAGGACAACACTTTTCAGAGCCTAAAAACGTTGTATAACACAATGGATCATAAGCAAGCTTAGAAACAAAGTGGAGACTCTGGCAGGAACTAAAAAATCATGAGATTTTTTAGAGACTCAAAGTCTTAGGGAATGATCCTACCAAGCTTCCTTTTACAGTATCTTCCTGTCATATTAAATTTCTATGAAACAACTACAGTAAATCTTTGCCGATCTATATTACTACCTGGGCTAACATTTTTTGGAGCGAGATATATAAAGGAAAACTCCTTGTAACAAGTTAGCAGCACAAACATGGAACATACATACAAATGATTTGAAACAGTTTTGTGAAATAATTTTCCAAAGTAATGCTAGGTCTTTACCTGTAACCTTTGTTAGCATGTGACCTGCTATACATATTTTACTTTATTTTTTTTAAAGTAATATTTACATCCAACATGGGGCTTTAAGTCAAAACCTCCAAGGATCAAGCATTGCATGATCTATGAACTGAGCCAGCCAAATGCTTCTGCTACACGTTTTTTTTTTTTTTTTTTTTTAAAGATTTTATTTACTTAGAGGGAGAAAGAGAGAGAGAGAAAGAGAGAGAGTAGGAGGAAGGGAAGAGACAAAGAATCTCAAGCAGATCTGGAGCTGAGTGTTGAGCCTGATATGAGGCTTGATCTCACGACCCTGAGATCATGACCTGAGCTGAAATAAGAGTAGGATGCTTAACCGACTGAGCTACCCAGGCATTGCCCTGCTATACATACTTTAAACAGTAAGGCTACATTCTTCGATAGTGATAAATAATTTAGAATATTGTCACAGTTCGTTTGAGTCAGTAAAGATAAACTATCAATACACTGACTAGAAAGCAGTACCATATAACTGCATATGATCACTGAAGTTAAAAATCACTTCAAAATAAAAAATGCAAATTCTTCCTAGTAAATATCAATATCAAGTATAAGAAAATATTCTTACCTGTTGCCACTTTTCACTTTCTGCCTGTATACAGGGAGTATCATATATTGCTCTGTAGTGCTTACAAATAGACAAATAGGATCCCTCATGTTGATCCAGCTGAATCATTAAGTTATAATATTTCAATTTTAATTTCTGAAAAAAAGTTGATAAAATAAATTGCGGCTTATGGGTCTTTTCTAAACACATTTAAAATAAACTTGCAGTAAGAGATATGTTTACCTCTGTATTTTCTTCCTGGAAAAATTTGGTGTTAATTTTCTTGCTGATGATTTGTGTACGAATGTAATCCTTCACAGCTAGGCAGAGCCTCATTTGCTCCAAAATAAACTCCACTCGCTCTTTCTTTTCCATTGACCCATAGGTTTCCACCTGGCCAAAGTAAGACCCCAAATAAGTTTATATTTGGTAATTTCTAAAAATTGCAAAATTAAATGTATTAAAATATTCACATCTATCAAACAATAAGAACCTTTTTTGCATACTGGGAGAATGTTGATAATGATATAAAAAGCTAATTTCCTCCAGGAAATTACAGTAAAAAAAACTATATAGGAAAATGGATATTTTTTCTTCTGACATAAAAAGTTCTGTGAATTTAAGCATATACACAGACTTGTTTAGCTACCATCTCAATCAAGATACAGAACAGTCTATCACCCCTAAACTAAGTCCCTCATTTGCCCCTTTGGAGTCACATACTTCTGCCAGTCAGAATGACCTGTTCTCCATCACTATAGATTTGTTTTTCATGAATATGAAACACAGTATGCAATCTCTTGAGTCTTTTTGTACTCAACATAATGCTTTGAATAGTAAAGATTCATCTAAATTGTTATGTATATCAATAGTTCATTCCTTTTATTAAAAGATTTTATTTATTTATTTATTATTATTATTTTTTAAAATGCTTTGACTCGCTCTTCATCTTTTTTTTTATTTTTTTTTTTTAATTTTTATTTATTTGTGATAGTCACAGAGAGAGAGAGAGAATGAGGCAGAGACACAGTCAGAGGGAGAAGCAGGCTCCATGCACTGGGAGCCCGACGTGGGATTCGATCCCGGGTCTCCAGGATCGCGCCCTGGGCCAAAGGCAGGCGCCAAACCGCTGCGCCACCCAGGGATCCCAAGATTTTATTTATTTATTTGAGAAAGAGAGTGTGCATGCACATGAGTGAGAGAATGGGCAGAGGGAGAGGGACAAGCAGGCTTCCAGCTGAGTGGGAAGCCTGATGTGGGTCTTGATCCCAGGACCCTGAGATCCTGACCTGAGCTGAAGGCAGACCCTTAACCGACTGAGCCACCCAGTGTCCCTAGTTCATTTCTTTTTATGGCTAAGTAGTACTCCATTGTGTGGATGAACCAGTTTAACCATTCACCTGAAGGATATCTGGGTGGATTTTTTTTTTAAATCTGTGTCCTGCCCCCCCCCCTTTATCATGATTCCATCTTGTGCCCATCATGAACAAAACTACTCTGAACATCAGTAGATAGGTTGAGTGTGAACTTCAAGTTTTCATTTCTCTTGGGCACCAGGAATTGGTATTGCTGGGTCATTTGGTAAAGCATATGTTTAACTTTGTAAAAAATAGCCAAATCGTTTTCCAGCGGCTGCACCACTTTGCATTCCCATCAGCAATGGATAAGGGTAGTCATCACTTTGCAGCACTGCTGGCACTTGGTTATAAACAGTATATATATATATATATTTTTTTTTTTTCCAGTATATATATTTTTAATGTTAGCTATTCTAATAGCATGTAGAAGGGGATCCCTGGGTGGCTCCGCCTGTCTTCGGCCTAGGGGCATGATCCTGGAGTCCTGGGATCAAGTCCCACATCAGGCTCCCTGCATGGAGCCTGCTTCTCTCTCTGCCTGGATCTCTGCCTCTCTCTCTCTGTGTCTCTCATGAATAAATAAAATCTTAAAAAAAAAAAAAAAGGCATGTAGGGGTATCTCTTGTGGTTTTAATTTGCATTTTCCTCATGGCTAGTGAGGAAATTACATTCATTCATTCATTTAAAGATTTTATTCATTTATTCATGAGAGACAGAGAGAGGCAAAGACATAGGCAGAGGGAGAAGCAGGCTCCATGCAGGGAGCCTGATGTGGGACTCCAGGATCATGCCTTGGGCCAAAGGCAGATGTTCAACCACTGAGCCACCCAGACATCCCTTTTCTTCAAATTTTAATTTAAATTCTAGTTAGTTAACATACTTGGGAGCAGGAAATTACAATTCTTTTCTTTCTTTTCTTTTTTTTTTTTTTGGAAATTACAATTCTTCTTTTAAAAAATATTTTATTTATTTATTTGAGAGACAGCGAGAACCACACCCATGTGCAAGCATACCCATGTGCAAGCACACACATGAGCAGAGGGAGAGGGAGAAACAGATTCCCCACTGAGCAGGGAGCCTGACATGGGGCTCAATCCCAACACCCTGGGATCATGACATGAACTGAAGGCAGACGCTTAAGCAACTGAGCCACCCACGTGTCCCAGAAATTACAGTTCTAAACACACAAAAGGATACAACTTATAGGTTTTCTATTTACATAACAAAAAATTACAGGAAAAAGAGGTGCTAGTCTTTTTAAAATTCAAATAACATGGCTGATATAACTCCTAAAGGATATAGAAATGTAGAGTTATAGTAAATATACAACAGATGCAAAATAGAAAATCAATTACGTCAAATACTATGAGAAACATTTTTTTATGAGAAACATTTTTAATTTAATATTTGGCATACACATTGCAAATGAATTTATAAAATGGAGAATGGCAAAGCAGAAAGAAGAATATTTCATTATTATTATTAGGACTGAAAAAAGGTTTTTATTTCACGGTCTTCTTTGTAATTTTTTTTTCTTTGTAATTTTTGTTAAGGAAAATAAAACCTTATGCAATGAGCCATCAATGTTTCATTTATGAATCTTTACCCACTCTCCATGTGTCAATTACTTTTTTTTTTTTTAATATTTTATTTATTCATGAGAGAGAGAGAGAGAGAGAGAGAGGCAGAGACACAGGCAGAGGTAGAAGCAGGCTCCATGCAGGGAGCCTGATGTGGGACTCGATCCCAGGTCTCCAGGATCACACCCTGAGTCAAAGGCAGGCACCAAACCTGCTGAGCCACCCAGGGATCCCCATGTCAATTACTTTGAAGTAAATTTCAGACATATATTTTAGTATGTGTCTCTAACAGATAAACATTGAAAAAAAAATCTAAAAATTCCTTTTATCACCAAATACCTAGTCAGTCCCCAATATCTATCTCATTTATTTTAATTAAATAAGAATCCACATGAGGCTCATACTTTGCAATATCTTGATAAATAGGTTTCTTATGGCTCTTTTTCCTTGCCATTTATTTGTTGACAAAATCAAGCCAATCATCCTATAGTTTTATAGAGTCTGAATTATGCTGATTGCATCCCTGTGGTATCATTTAATAGGCTCCTCTGTCCCTAGCATATCCTGTAAACTGGTAGTTAAACCTAGAAGCTTTACATAATTGAGGTGAATTTTTTTTGGCAAGACTATTTCAGAGGATGTTGAATCATGAGGCATAATCATCCTAGTTGAAAATAGGGTTTGAAGGCAAAACTATGGAGACAGTAGAAAGATCAGTGGTTGCCAGGGGTTGGGATGGGGAAGAGGGAGGAACAGGCAGACCAGAGAATTTTTAGGGCAGTGAACCTATTTTATATGATACTACATTGATGAGCACATTTGTCAAAATCCGCGGAATATACAACACGAAGAGTGAACCTTAATGCAAACTATTGACTTTCAGTGATCTCATGTCAATGTAGGTTCATCTATTTTAACTAATGTACCACTCTGGTGTGAGATGTTGGTAGAAGGGGAGGGAGAGAGAGGAGAGAGGGAGAGAGAGAGAGAGAATGTGTGTGTGTGTGTGCGTGTGTGCATGCACGTGCATACATGCATGTGCGTGTTGGGAGGGGGACAATGGAGTATATGGGAACTCTCTGTACTTGCCACTCAACTTGGTTGTGAACCTAAAAGTGCTCTAAAAAATAAAATCTGGGGATCCCTGGGTGGCTCAGCGGTTTGGTGCCTGCCTCTGGCCCAGGGCGCAATCCTGGAGTCCCAGGATTGAATCCCGCGTCGGGCTCCCGGCATGGAGCCTGCTTCTCCCTCTGCCTGTGTCTCTGCCTCTCTCTATCATAAGTAAATAAATAAATCTTAAAAAAAAAAAAAAATTAAAAAATAAATAAAATAAAAATAAAAATAAAATAAAATAAAAGAATAAAATAAAAGAATAAAATAAAATAAAATAATAAAATGAATATAAAAAAATAAATCAAATCAAATCAAATCAAATCTTCTGGGCAGCCCCGGTGGCTCAGTGGTTTAGTGCTGCCTTCAGCCCAGGGCATGATCCTGGAGACCTGGGATCGAGTCCCATGTCAGGCTCCCTGCATGGAGCCTGCTTCTCCCTCTGCCTGTGTCTATGCCTCTCTCTCTGTCTGTGTCTGTCATGAATAAATAAATAAAATCTTAAAAAAAAAGAAAGAAAAAAAATAAAATCTTCTAAAAAGAATAAATGAAAAAAAAAAAACAAAAAGAAGACATCTGAAGCTATTTAGAACTAGTATGAGTCTAAACTTTACCACTTCTTGGCAATGACTTAAGGCACGTTACTTAATCCTTTTGAATTTGTTTCCTTGGCAGAAAAATGGGGATAAAAATAGTGCTGTGCATGAACAGTGAATAAGATAAAGTGTACAGAGAACATAGGACATTAAAAAAAAAAAAAAGACAATGCATAGCACACAGGATCTTCTCAGTGTTATTTTTCCCCTTCCTTTAACTAAAATGGTACATGACTGAAAAATCAGAATAAGCAATTTTAACTTAATGGAGAAACCATGATAAGCCAAAATTACAAGGAAAATTTTGAGTGTATTTCAGGTACTTTTTTTTTGGGTGAGTGAGTCTATGGTTTTTCTCAGATTTCTTGGTTCTTTGTGGTCTAATTTTAAGATCATTCTTAAAAACCTGTCCTGGGGAGGGGGGGGGGAACCTGTCCTGAAACATGGCAAATTATGAGGCAATGTTTCTTTGTTAAAACAATTTAGCCTAGAAATTCACTGCCAATCAAATATTTGTTAAGAACGAAGCCAATGATTACCAGTGATTCCCTACGGCACAAATAGTACATGAATTACTAATTCTATTTAAATTCTAAAGAGAATGAAAGTTTTCAAATAGCACAAAATCAAGACTAATGCATCGATTCTAACTTTTCTTCAAAATTCTTTTAGCAGTTAAATTTAGTCAGGACCCTAATTACATAATTTTCAGGTACCTGAATAACCTCATATTCCACTGCACTTACTCTTAATCTTGATAGTTTTGAAAAAGTTTAAAGATGCCAAAATAAGCTATTTCCATAAGACATACTGCCGACTAAATATAAAGATTTTCATTCTAAATGCATCTCCTTACCTGTAACTCTTGTAAAATGGAGGCCGCCTCTTTCACGTCACCATTTTGCTCTTTTATAGTTGCTAATGTCTTAGTCAGTCGAGCACGTTCAATTTCAACATAAATCTACAAATATGAGAAATTTATATTATCAAAATTTCCATAGAAATGTGTTAACATTTAAAGATACAGTTGAACTATTATTCAAACTAAGCCTAATGGTATTTATCATGCAGTTATTGTGTACTTTATCCTCTTCGTACAAATACAACTGTGTGACATTTTACATTTCACAATTACATAATTAAAAAAAATTTTTATTCATTTGAAGGGGGGTGCACATGCTCATGCATGCATGCATGCATGAACGCACGCATACCCAGGGAGGAGAGGAAGGGGGGGAGGGAGAGAGAAAATCTAGAGCAGATTCCCCACTTAGAACAGAGCCTGACTCAGGGCTTGATTTCATGACCCTGAAATCATGACCTGAGCAGAAATCAAGAGTTGGACACTTAACCAACCTAGCCACTGAGGTACCTTCACGATCACATATATTTTAAGAACATTATTCATATTTTGTAGCTTTGCTTTAAGCACCTAAATATGAAATCACTGTTTAATGAATAACAGAATCCTAAGCTATATTAAATAGCAGAAAAAATAGAACAGTGCCCTTAAAAGAATTATTTGAGGGGCACCTGGCTGGCTCAGTTGGTAGAACATGTGACTCTTGATCTTGGGGTCATGAGTTCAAGCCCCACACTGGGTGTAGAGGTTGTTTAAGAATAATAGTAATATAAAAAAGAATAATAGTAATAATAATTAAATTAAAATAATTGATCTTGTTAAAGCTACCAGCATTTTTTGCAGTTATAAGTAATGTTAGTGAGTTTATAGTTTCCAACAAATTAAACATCAAAAATTTAACTATAGCCTAATGGAGTCTAGAGAACTAATTATCATGCTTAGGCTTCCTTATCCTTTTAGCCTTTGTTCTGCAGCAACCCCTTTTCCCCAATCCACCCCAGAAAACCTTAATCTCCAAGAATAACAAACTACTTTTACATTCCTAAATGCCCATATGTTTCTTTTCTTTTTTAAAAGATTTTATTTATCTTAAAAAGAGAGAGAGAGAACAGGCATGAGCAGGGGTAGAGTGGGGGGACAGAGGAACAGAGAAAGAATCTTAAGCAGATTTCCTGCTAAGTGGTGAGCTCAACTTGGAGCTCAATCTCATGACCCCAAGATCATGACCTGAGCCAATATCAAGAGTCAAACACAGCACAGTAACTATTTTTATGATGCATCTCTTTGAGGTGATAAAGAACAGTGTCATATTCATTCTGGATCTAGCACAACAGAGGTGTTTAATAAACATTTACTGAACTAAGGGTGCCTGGCCGCTGGCTAAGTCAGTAGAGCATAAAACTCTTGATCTTAGGGTTGTGGGTAAAGCCCCATGTTGAGTGTAGAGATTACGTAAAAAAAAAAAAATCTTGGGGTGCCTAGGTGGCTCAGTCAGTTGAGCATCTGACTATTGATTTGAGCTCAGGTCATGATCTCAGGGTCATGAGACTGGGTCCCACGTTGGGCTGAGTCCCCACACAGTGGGGAGTCCGCTTGAGATTCTCTTTTCCTCTCCCTGCTGCCCCCCACCCACAAATGCTCTCTTAAATAAATCTTTAAAAAATAAATAATTAGGGGATCACTGGGTGGCTCAGCAGTTTAGCACCTGCCTTCAACCCAGGGTATGATCCTGGGGTCCCAGGATCGAGTTCCGCATCGGGCTCCCTGCATGGAGCCTGCTTCTCCCTCTGCCTATGTCTCTGCCTCTCTCTCTCTGTGTGTGTGTGTGTGTCTCTCATGAATAAATAAATAAAATCTTAAAAAAATAAATAAAATCTTTTAAAAAAATTACTGAACTGTTAAGTTAAATATAAGCTTAGTTTTTATTTTCACATCACAAACACCTGTCTAGAAAAAAATAATTTACTTTAGTCACCATTTCACACTTGTCTTTTTTAGAGAAACAGAAGATTAGGAGAACAAAGAGATCATATTAAATACAAATACATTCTGGCAAGACAGTGAAATTTGTAAATTAAACTTGCAACTATGAATACTCTATTATTTTTTTTTTAAGTAAGCTTTACAGCCAACATGGGGCTCAAACTCACAACTGCAAGATTAAGAATCACATGCTCTGCTGACTGAGCCAGCCAGGCACTCCAATATTCTATTAATTTAAATAGTAGAGTGAAACCTTAGTTATCCCAAGTATAGATTTCTCAAGCAGATCTAGGCCAGGGTGAAGAATTACTTTTATCTTTGATTCATTTTACATGTAAATATGGGGTAAGGTCCCTAATTCCTAGAAAAATCTGGATGTGTCAAGACTATGAATATCTATCTGTTTATTTCTTTTTAGATTTTTTAATCTACTTATTCATGAGAGACACAGAGAGGCAGAGACACAGGCAGAGGGAAAAGCAGGCTCCCCTCGGGGAGCCCAACGTGGGACTCGATCCTGGGACTCCAGGATCACGCCCTGGGTCAAAGGCAGACGCTCAACCACTGAGCCACCCAGGCATCCCAAGACTGTGGCTATTTAATTACATTCATTTGGGGGTGCCAGACTGGCTCAGTTGGAAGAGCATGCAACTCTTGATCTCCAGGTCATTAGCTCAAGCCCAATGGTAAGTGCAGAGATTACTTAAAAAAATCTTGGGGATCCCTGGGTGGCTCAGCGGTTTAGCGCCTGCCTTTGGCTCAGGGCGCAATCCTGGAGACCCAGGATCGAGTCCCACGTCAGGCTCCCAGCATGGAGCCTGCTTCTACCTCTGCCTGTGTCTCTGCCTCTCTCTCTCTCTCTTGTCTATCATAAATAAATAAATCTTTTAAAAAAAATCTTTAAAATATGTAAACACAAATAAATATATTCATTTACATATGGGAAGATACTAGAAGGAAATATACAAAGATAATGGTTGAATCAAGGTGATGATCTACTTTGTTATTTTATTTATTTATTTTATTTATTTATTTATTTTTTTACTTTGTTATTTTAAAATAGATCTATCGGGCAGCCCTGGTGGCTCAGCAGTTTAGCGCCGCCTTCAGTCCAGGACATGATCCTGGAGATCAAGTCCCACATCAGGCTCCTTGCATGGAGACTGCTTCTCCCTCTGCCTGTGTCTTTGCCTCTCTCTCTCTCTGTGTCTCTCGTGAATAAATAAATAAAATCTTTAAAATAAAATAAAATAAAATCTATCTATGTATATATATAGATATAACGTCTTCATAAATAAGTATCTCTGAATATAGAAAAGACAGGACTTCCCACTGAGTTATGCCAATGGAAAACTTACCTTTCCTTCTGTTACCATTCGTAGAGTATCAATTAACCGAAGTTTGATTGGAAGGTCTGTGATTTCCTCAACATAAGTACAACACTGTTGAACCATTTTTGCAACAGCCTAAAATAATAAAAACCATTCATGAGTAAGGTTCATTCCTCATACAATTAAAAAGAAGTATTTCAGGATGCCTGAGTGGCTCAATGGTTGAGCATCTGCCTTGGGCTCAGGGCATGATCCCAGGGTCTGAGGACTGATTCCCTATGGGGAGCTTGCTTCTCTCTCTGCCTATGTCTCTGCTTCTCTGTCTCTCATGAATAAATAAATAAAATCTTAAAAAAAAAAAAAAAAAAGGATGTATTTCACTGACGAAAATGCTATGTTCAAACCTAGTATTCCTAAGCAACTCTAGATCTCAGGGTTGTGCGTTCAATCCCCATGTTGGCTGCAGAGATTACTTAAGAAAATAAAATCTTTAAAAAATGAAATGAAATAAAATCAAGTAAAATAATAAAACCTTTAGGGGTGCCTCAGTTAGTTATTATTATTATTTTTTAGAGATTTTATTTATTTATTTGAGAGAAAGTGAGAGCACACACAAGCCAAGGGGAGGGGTTGAGGAAGAGATCCCACTGAACAGGGATCCCCACACTGGGCTTGATCACAGGACCCTGGGGATCATAACCTGAGTGGAAGACATATGCTTAACCAACTGAGCCACCCAGGCAGCCCTGCCTCAGTTGGTTAAATGTCCAAGTATTGATTTTGGCTCAGGTCATGATTTCTGGGTCATGAGATCAAGCCCCATGCTGGGCTCCACACTGGGCATGGAACTTCCTTCAGATTCTCTCTCCCTCTCTCACTATCCCATCCCCCCTCACTTGTACTATCCCACTCTCTCTAAAAATAAATAAATAAATAAAATAATAATAGTGATAAAATAAAATCTTTAAAAAAGAGGAAGGGGGGACCGGGCTGGATCAGTTGGTAGAGCATGCCATTCCTGATTCAGGGTTGTGAGTTCAAGCCCCGTATTTGGTGTAGAGCTTGCTTAAAAAAATATTCAAAATGTCTCTGATAGCTAAGAAGTACTAAACACCCATTAATAACTCAAAAAGGTTAGGAAAATCTCAGATGGAAAGACGTCACCCCTCCCCACTACAAATAGCAAACTGATTACACAAAAGGGGTGTTTGAGGATGTCTATTAGAAGGCTTCCTAGCTAGCTTTTTTTGGAGCCAAGCAAAAAAGCACAGAGGTTGTAGAAGATGAAAGGGGGGAAAAAAGAAGTGAGTTCCACAGTGGCTGTGAACACAATGAAGCCATAGTCAGCTGATACTGTAAATGAAGAAAAGAGTCAGCAGCAGAGGCAGAAGGTTAAGCAGTTCCAGCCCCTGGGTAGGGAGGAAGAGCCATAGTCACCCATATTCCCCTCAATAAAATGTGACATTGAAGGGTCACAGTATCCCTGCCCAGGTTCCTCACAGATAACTTAAGCAGGTTGGACTACATTACCTCTAGCTCTAATTCTATCATCTAGGTCAGAGGTCAGCAAAATATTTCTATAAATTTTGGTAAATATTTACATTCTAAGTATGTTACACTTTGTGAGCCACAGGGTCTCTGTGGCAAGTATTCAGCTCTGCTTTTTTTTTTTTTAAGATTAATTAATTATCTGAGACTTTTTAAAAAAGATTTTTTATTTACTTCTTCATGAGACACAAAGAGAAAGAGAGGCAGAGACACAGGCAGAGGGAGAAGCAGGCCCCATGTAGGGAACCCAATGTGGGACTCGATCCCGGGACCCCAGGATCACGCCCTGAGCCAAAGGCAGATGCTCAACCACTGAGCCACCCAAGCGTCCCTCAGCTTTGCCTTTGTAACTACAAAGCTACCAGACAATATATAACAAATGGATGGCTATGTTCCAGAAACATTATTTACAAAGTTAGCAGGTGGGATTTAGTCCACGGCCTATAGTCTGCAACCTCTAATATAGATTCTTTTATTTTTTTTAACATTTTATTTATTTATTCATAAGAGACACAGATAAGCAGAGAGAGAGAGGGAGATACAGGAGCAGGCTCCATGCAATGAGCCTGCTTCTCCCTATGCCTATGTCTCTGCCTCTCTCTCTGTGTCTCTCATGAGTAAATAAAATCTGTAAAAAATATATACATAGATTCTAAACATTATCAATTATCAGTCAATTATCATAACCATTGAGAATAATAATTAGGACTCTTTGTCATCAAGAAAATACGTATTTTAAGATATCAGAAAAGTAAACAGAGAATCTTGCAGTCAATTATACTTCAATCAAGCTAAAAAAAAAAAAAAAAATCCCAAGGTGTATCTTGCAAAGATTTCCTTGAAAAAGAATATTCATGGAGTTCAGGTCAAACTACTAATTATCTGGAAAACTGGATGTTCAGAGACACAAGAGTTCCAAAAGGTGAAGGTTTTTACTGTAAAATATAACTCTTTCAATAAGTGTACGGCTCTGGGACACCTTGTATCTCCCAAAGATCCCTCTAACACTCATTATAACAATGATTTCTAGAAGAGCATACAACTTAGTAATTCTAAAAGCCGTGCAAAAACTACATTAGCAGAAATCAGATGGGGTACAAGAAAAACAAAACAAAACAATTCCATCAATATTCTAACGGTAAGTGAACATCACGCTGCCACCTGAAAAAAATAGAAGTCATTAGGTAAGTCATGGTTGGAGTGAGGCTTACCCCCTGGGCTCAAGTGACAGACAGTGAATTAGAAACCATTAATTTTAAGCAATCTAGAAAAGGTTATTTTAAGAAAATCATTACTTTCTAAGTCTGATAAAGCAAAAAGAAAAGTTTTAGGTAAAAAGTAATTATGGGAAAAGGAGAGGCACATTTTGAGTCCCTAAGCACTTTCCAGAGCTAAGAAGACATAGTATGTCACCTGCGAAAGGGGGAGCCCCCTGCAGTTGTGGTCATGCCATTAGCCAGTTGTGAGAAGGCTCAAACTCCTCTTTCTCCAGGAAGCCTCCCCTAACAAACCTAATCAAAACCTTCTCTTCCTCCTTTCATGTCTCCTTGCACCACTCACTGCTTTTTGTCACTTACTGTATATTGCTATCTGGGCATATAACTTCTTTTTATTTTTTAAGATTTTATTTATTTCTTTTTTTTTTTTTAAGATTTTATTTATTTATTCATGAGAGACAGAGAGAGAGAGAGAGAGAGAGAGAGAGAGAGAAAAGCATAGAGACACAGGCAGAGGGACAAGCAGGCTCCATGCAGGGAGCCCAATGCGGGACCTGATCCCGGGTCTCCAGGATCACGCCCTGGGCTGAAGGCAGGCATTCAACCACTAAGCCACCCAGGGATCCCCAGATTTTATTTATTTCTTAAAGAGAGTGAGGAAGGGGATAAGCAGAGGGAGAGGGACAAACAGACTCCATGCTGAGCACAGAGCCTGATGCAGGGCTTGATCTCATGACCCTGACATCATTACCCAAGCTGAAATCCGGAGTCAGCTGCTTAACCAACTGAGCCACTCAGGTGCCCTATGTGTGCACCTTTTCTTTTTTTTCTTTTTTTAAGATTTTAAATTTATTTATTAATGTGAGAGAGAGAGAGAGAGAGAGAGAGAGAGGCAGAGATATAGGCAGGGGAAGAGAAGGAGGCTCCCTGCAGGAAACCTGATATGGGACTAGATTCTAGGACCCCAGGATCACGACCTGAGCCAAAGGCAGATGCTCAACCAGAGCTACCCAGGTGCCCCTGTGTATAACTTTTAAAAATAAATCACCTTAGGGCACTTGCTAAAGATGTACTACCATTACTTGTGATTTATATTCTGTACCGAACTAGAGGTTACCTGGCACATTTCTTCACTTTCCAAGAATCTTACATATAAATGTCAGTTTCTCAATCAGAAAAGCAACAAAGAGGGACGTCTTGGTGGCTCAGCAGTTAAGCGTCTGCCTTTGGCCCAGGCAATGATCCTAGAGTCCCAGGATTGAGTCCCACATCGGGTTCCCTGTGTGAAGCCTGCTTCTCCTTCTGCCTGTGTCTCTGCCTCTCTCTGTGTGTCTCTCATGAATAAATAAATAAAATCTTTAAAAAAAGAAAAGAAAAGAAAAGAAAAGCAACAGAGGGGATACCTGGGTGGCTCAGATAAGGTTAAGTGTCTGGTTTTGGCTCAGGTCATGCTCTCTAGGTCCTGGGATGGAGCCCCACATCAGGCTCCCTGCTCAGTGGGGGGTGGGGGGGCTCCCTCTCCCCCTGTTCCTCCCCCCTGCTTGTTCTCTGTGTGTTTCTCTCTCTCAAATGAAAAAAAAAAAATCTTAAAAAAAAAAAAAACAGAATTAAATAGTCCCTTCTACTGGCTCTCAAATGTTAGAACTCTATTAATAATCTGTATTTTTGGATACCTGTTTTGAATGATACTAGTACTATACAAAACACATATTATTTTAACCCAGGTTGCCTTGAAACAACTAAATAAATTGCCCTTTCTAAACTACCCCATGGAAAGTTAATTTCTCAGAAAATCAGAGGAAGACAATGGTTCATTTATGCCAGTCTCTCAGCTGACTCTATGATGGTCTCTCAAACCACAGAACTGAGCGGTAAAAGGCATATTTAAATGAATTTCACATTCAGATGTACTAGATTGCCTCAAATCTGTTAACTTCTTATTTTTCAGATCTTATTTGTAAGTAATCACTACACCCAATGTGGGGCTCAAATTCACAACCCAGAGATCAAGAGTCACACACTCCCTGACTGAGTCAGCCAGGTGTCCCCACGTTAATTACTTTTTTTTTTTTTTTTATAAATTATTCCACTGTAACCAGGCTTTTATTTGTTTAAATGCTAGAGAATCTTTTTTTTTTTTTTTAAAGATTTTATTTATTTATTTGAGAGAGAGCACATGCATGCATGAATCGGGGAAAGGCAGAGGAAGAGGGAGAAACAGACTCTCTGCTGAGCGGGGAGCCTGACTCAGGACTCCATCCCAGGACCTGGAGATCATAACCTAAGCCAAAGGCAGACTCCTAACCAACTGAGCCACCTAGATGCCCCATTCTGCTTGAGATAGTTAGAGCTGCCTAGATGGCTCAGTCAGTAGAGCATGTGACTCTTGATGTCACAGCCATAGGTTCAACCCCCACATTAGGTAGAGTTTACCAAACAAAAACAACAAAAACTCAAGCAAAAGAACAGGGAAAACAGTAAAGAAAATCTAGCTTCCCCAAAACTCCAAAAGAGAACATACATAATCTTTAAACAAAATTAAGTCAAAATAATGTCTGAAAAATGGCCTCAAAATAAATATTAATGTTTAATAAAAGACATGACTAAGTAAATTACAGATTATCAATTTGATGGATTATAACACAATCATTTATTTTTTTTTAATTTATTTATGATAGTTACAGAGAGAGAGAGAGAGAGAGAGAGAGGCAGAGACACAGGCAGAGGGAGAAGCAGGCTCCATGCACCGGGAGCCCGACGTAGGATTCGATCCCGGGGTCTCCAGGATCACGACCTGGGCCAAAGGCAGGCGCCAAACCACTGCGCCACCCAGGGATCCCAACACAATCATTTAAAATAATAAACATGGGGGTACTCAGGTGGCTCAGTCAGTTGAGCATCTGGCTTCTGATTTCATTCAGCTCAGGTCATGATCTCAGTGTTGTAAGATTTGTCAGGCTCCTCGCTCAGAGGGGAATTTGCTTGAAATTCTCCCCCCCCCAACTCCTCTTCCACATGTGCATCCTTCCCCCCCCTTACTTTCTCCCTCTCAAATCTTTTTATTTTATTTTTATTATTTTTAAAAGATTTTATTTATCTATCATGAGAGACACAGAGAGAGAGGCAGAGACATAGGTAGAGGGAGAAGCAGGCTCCTCATGGGGAGCCTGATGCAGAACTCATCCCAGGACCTGGGGATCATGACCTGAGCCAAAGGCAGATGCTCAACCACTGAGCATCCAAGTGCTCCTCAAATAAATCTTTTTAAATAAATTAAATAATAAACATGAAGACATGGAGCAAGATGGAGACAGAACAAAACTGTACCAACATTCAGCACAATTTTGGAAAAATATGCAAATATATAAAACTAGAAAAAAAACTCATAAAAACAGCTGACATGAAAATATGGACAGAATTTTTAAAAACCGTCTAGAATGTAATGCTGATTTAACAGTAAATTTAAAACAGCTTCATAGAACAGTTTTCTAAAGTTCTTATTTAAATGCAAATGTAGTCATGAACTCACTTGTTTTAACTGACTCCGTCTTTTTGACAAAAGCATAATATTTTCATTAAGTAAATCCCATTCTTTAGCCTCATAGCACATTTTCACTACTGCAACTAAGATGCGGGATGTAGACACCATATCAGAAGCCTGTAGAAATGAAAATATACACAAGTTAATGGAACACTGTTAAATGAAATTCATGATAATTGAAGTTTTCACTATACTATACTCACAGTACGGGTCTGTTTCTCCAAAGAGAGAAGGGTTTCAATGACTTCTTGAAGTCTTCCTTCCTAAAATAAAAGATATAAATGAACAATGAAAACATCACCATCAACACAAAACCAAATAAACTCATCTACAATGAAATGTTTCTGACACAGAAAAGAAAAAATCCATTTCAGAGGCAAAGGGCAACTACCACTAGCACTAGTGTTTTGGGTCTTTCCTTCTCTTGGCCATGCTAGCTTTTCCCGTGGATTACCTAAGTCAATGGTTCCCAAAGTGGGGCCCACAAGGAATTTTTAACATTTCAAAATGCCTATGAGAAACTGAATGTAGGACAATGATTTAACACCTGAAAAAACCATCAAGTCTTGGCTTTGGATTCTAATTGATCAATTCAGTGTGGTAACCAGATTATCTTGTTTAGAACCAAGACTCTGATGGCACTCACACGTGTCTTTCAAGAATAAAAGTGGGAAAATGAATTCATTATGAAGTTACCATAACAAATATTTTATTTTAAAAACTTTTTAAAAAATATTTTTGTAGGGGCAGCCCCGGTGGCGCAGCGGTTTAGCGCAGCCTGAAGCCTGGGGTGTGATCCTGGAGACCTGGGATCGAGTCCCACGTCGGGCTCCCTGCATGGAGCCTGCTTCTCCCTCTGCCTGTATCTCTGCCTCTCTCTCTCTCTCTCTCTGTGTCTCTCATGAATAAATAAATAAAATTAAAAAAAATATTTTTGTAATTTATTCATGAGAGACAGAGAGAGAGAGAGAGAGGCAGAGATACAGGCAGAGGGAGAAGCAGGCTCCATGCAGGGAGCCCGACGTGGGACTCGATCCCAGGTCTCCAGGATCACGCCCTGGGCTGAAGGCAGAAACTTAACCACTGAGCCACCCCATAACAGGCATCCCCATAACAGATATTTTAAAACATGAAGTTTTGAGGAAAAATAAAAAGGATATTTGGTGGTAAAAAACCCAGTTTTTCAATAACTTTTTTAAAAACAAGATTTTATTTATTTATTAGAGAAAGAGCAAGTGAGCACATAGAGAGGGAGAAGCAGACTCCCTGCTGAGCAGAGAGCCTGATGCGGGGCTTGATACTAGGACCCTAGGATCATGACCTGAGCCAAAGGCAGGTGCAACTTAACCGATTGAGCCACCCAGGCATCCAACTTTTTTTTTTTTTTAAGATTTTATTTATTTGGGTGACTGGGTGACGGGCACTGAGGGGGGCACTTGATGGGATGAGCACTGGGTGTTATGCTATATGTTGGCAAATTGAACTTCAATAAAAAAAATAAAAATAATAAAAAAAGATTTTATTTATTCATGAAAGACACATGGAGAAAGGCAGAGACACAGGCAGAGGGACACACGCAGGGAGCCCAATGTGGGACTCGATCCTGGAACTCCAGGATCACGCCCTCAGCTGAGGGCAGAGGCTCAACTGCTGAGCCACCCAGGCGTCCTGAACTTTTTTTTATAAGTAAGCCCTATGCCCAGAGTAGGGCTTAAACTCACAATCCCAAGATCAAGAGTCACCTGTTCTGCCAACTGAGCAAGCCAGGAGCCCTTAATTTTCAATGCCTTTAAAAATAAATTGGGCAGCCCCGGTAGCCCAGTGGTTTAGTGCTGCCTTAGGCCAGGGTGTGATCCTGGAGTCCTGGGATCGAGTCCCACGTCGGGCTCCCTGCACGGAACCTGCTTCTCCCTCTCCCTCTGCCTGTGTCTCTGCCTCTCTCTCTGTCATGAATAAATAAATAAATCTTAAAAAATAAAATAAATTATAATTGTGCTTAAAGGAAATGAAGACCACCTGAGAATATCCACACGCACTATCTTAAAAGCAGATACTGATCCAAATGGAATACCCCTTTTTGTCAAGTGACAGTAACCTCTATCTCGTATGCAAATACAGAATATTCCTCCGGGGGTGCACATTAGGAAATGGGAATAGCAAAATTCAAATGATATAAACCTAAATGATAATACACCAGGACTAAGATAAGCCATTCTACTAAGAACCACACATTGTAATCAAAACAAAACCAGCCCACAGCAAAAAAATTTCAAGTACTTATGATACTGATATTATTAACAATGAGTGAACTGGAAGTGATAGAGGATTTTATTTTGAAATTGGTTTAACTATAAATGAAATTTTTATTATTATTATTTTTAATGATTTCATTTTTATTTTTATTTATTTATTTTTTTTAAAAAAGATTTTATTTATTTATTCATGAGACACAGAGAGAGAGAGAGAGAGAGAGAGGCAGAGACACAGGCAGAGGGAGAAGCAGGCTCCATGCAGGGAGCCCGACGGGGGACTTGATCCCGGGACTCCAGGATCACGCCCTGGGCTGAAGGCAGGCACTAAACCACTGAGCCACCCAGGGACCCCCCAATGATTTCATTTTTAAGTAATCTCTATACCTAATGTGGGGCTCAAACTCACAACTCCAAGATCAAGAGCCACATGCTCCACCAAATGCCAGCCAGGTGCCCTGAAACTTACTTTATTTTAATGACATGCATGGATAGTACATTAGTACTATTCTTTTACTGAGGAAAGAAACTAACTAGTTTTTGAATTAAGGATACAAATAATGTTTGTACTTTTCAAAATGTTATTTTCCAAGATAATGTTTAAACTGAATTTTCTATGGAGCACAGAATATGTACTGTACAGACATTATTTGAACTTTCTTTAACTCTAAAATCTGTATGATTACTATAATTAAATCTTAAACATACATTACTAGTGTTGTAACAGTGTTTCCTATGCAAAGGGAGAGAGCATCAGTTAGGCAAACTTTATAGATTCATGTGTATGATAAATGCTGACTAAATGTCCATCAGAGGAAAAGAAGAAACAAATCCATAAATTTTCCAAAGCTAAAGGCTAATAAATCATAAAAGAACAAAGACTCTTGAACTGTAGACTGCTACAGATTACTAAATTCAATCACCTCATTCTAGAGTATACAAGGATTAAGGACCAAATAGTGCAGCTACAAAACTTAACAGCAGAATCAGAACCCAGGGCTCTTGCCTCCTGATTCAATGTTCCCTCCATTACACCAAACAATACTAGTTTAAATCACACCTTTGTTTTCATCAAAGTAATTTCCATTAGGAAAATGGTTACTATCTGGCAACAAATATAGTACAAAAATAGCTAACATGCAAAATACCGTTCATTGATGATCACCTGTCACTTTTGCAATTACTGTTAGTCATGTGATATAATCAAGAGTGTAGTTATGGTATTTTAATTCGGAAGTATAGGTTTTATTTTTAATTTTTTTTAATTTTTATTTATTTATGATAGTCACAGAGAGAGAGAGAGAGAGAGAGAGAGAGAGAAAGGCAGAGACATAGGCAGAGGGAGAAGCAGGCTCCATGCACCGAGAGCCCGACGTGGGATTCGATCCCGGGTCTCCAGGATTGCGCTCCAGGCCAAAGGCAGGCACTAAACCGCTGCGCCACCCAGGGTTCCCTAGGTTTTATTTTTTTAAAGATATTGTTTATTTATTCATGAGATACACACACAGAGAGAGAGGCAGAGACATAGGCTGAGGGAGAAGCAGGCTCCACACAGGGAGCCCGACGCAGAACTCAATCCCAGGACCCCAGGATCACGCCCTGGGCCGAAGGCAGGCTTGCTAAACTGCTGAGTCACCAGGGCTGCCCAGAAGTATGGATTTCAAAGAACTGCACTCTACATGTGAAAGAATCACATACTACTCTCTTTTTAAAGATTTCATTTATTTATTCATGAGAGACAGAGAGAGAGAGAGAGAGAGGCAGAGGCAGAGGGAGAAGCAGGCACCATGCAGGGAGCCTGATGTGGGACTTGATCCTGGAACTCCAGGATCACACCCTGGGCCGAAGGCAGGCATGCTAAACCGCTGAGCCACGCAGGCATCCTGAATCACAAACCACTCTAGATATTTTTTTTTTTAATTTTTATTTATTTATGATAGTCACACAGAGAGAGAGAGAGAGAGAGAGAGAGAGAGAGAGAGAGAGGCAGAGACACAGGCAGAAGGAGAAGCAGGCTCCATGCACCGGGAACCCGACGTGGGATTCGATCCCGGGTCTCCAGGATCACGCCCTGGGCCAAAGGCAGGCGCCAAACCGCTGCGCCACCCAGGGATCCCACAAACCACTCTAGATATTAACAAAACATTAGTTGTCATCTTCTCAGGAAAGCATTCTTAAATAACTCTCCATAGTCAGTAGTTATTCAGTATTTCCTTCTTTAACTCACAAGACCACAGACTTTCTGCTCTGTAATGACTCCAACATTTTTTGTTTTAACCTTTATGGTCTTCCTAATCTCACTAGAATGTAAATTCTGTAAGAGCAGGGACCATGTCTATACTGTTCACTACTGCAGCTCAATGTTCTGCACCTGGCAAAGCACATAATGTTGCTTCCGTAGATATTATGGTACATCCCTTTATACCTTGAACCAGTTATTAATGTGCACCTCTGATCTCCTAAATGGTTTTAAGTTCCTTCAGGGCTGGATAGCGTCTGATTGTTTCCCATGCACCAACTTGTACATAGCATGCATTGAATGGCTTCACACTGACCAGAAACTATCAGATGATCTTAATGGCTCAGAATTCGTGATTCTTACTGTCACACTAAGTAGGATGTGATAAGTTACATGTCTGGTAATTCAGTGCTATTTGAGGGGTATTACTATCAACAAAATACTACTCCCAATTCTCTAATCATCCCACCTTTTTCTCCCATTCTTCCATGTCCAATGCTATGGCTAACCATCCTCCTCCTTTTTTTCCCTACCTATTCAGTTTTTCGAAATTCCACCTCCTTGGAGCACCTGGGTGGCTCAGTCAACCTGTCTGCCTTCAGCTTAGGTCATGATCTCAGGATCCTGGGATTGACCCTCACATCAGGCTCCCTGCTCAGTGGGGAACCTGCTTCTCCCTCTCTCTCTGTCTCTTTTAAATAAATACATAAAATCTTTAAAAAAAAAAGAAAAAAGAAAAGAAAAGTAAGAAGGAAAGAAAGGAATTCCACCTCCTCAATGCTGCCTTTCAACTCAGAGGAATGAGACAGTCAGAGCTACCAAAATTAAGCCAGTAGAACATGTGACTTTTGTGACTCATTTTCCTCAATAAAATAATCTTTGTGGGACCCAGGCTCAGCGGTTGAGCACCTGCCTTCCACCCAGGGCGGGATCCTGGAGACCCAGGATCGAGTCCCACATCTCTCACATCAGGCTCCCTGCATGGATCCTGCTTCTCTCTCTGCCTATGTCTCTGCTTCTCTCTCTCTCTGTCTCTCACAAATAAATAAATAAAATCTTAAAATAAATAAACAGATAAATAAATACAAATAATCAATGTTCAAATGACTAAGGAGTTGTTCAATATCAATCCATGTTGGGTATCTGTAAGTTCTATGTTTGTGTCCTTTAACTTCTAAGTGGATCCAATCTTTTAATGATTTGTTAAATAACTTAAACAAGTAAGAAAAAGGCCAATGGTTGAAATTTAAGACCAATCCGATACTTTCACATAAACTATTTCTAAAAGAGTTTTTTGTCCTAGCTGCTAACAATAAAATGTTTTACATTTCACCTCTTCTTTTTTTTTAATATTAACCTTGAGAAGAGGCTGAAGGTAACCAAACGAAAAGACATGAAGATGAATGAAAGGATATATTCAATTTAAGAATGTAAATAATCGGGGTGCCTGGGTAGCTCAGTCAGTTAAGCATCTGCCTGCAGCTCAGGTCATGACCTGGGGGGGTGGATGGGTGGGTGGGGTGGTCCTGGGGTCAAGCCCCCAATCTGCTCTCTGCTCAGCGGGGAGCCTGCTTCACCTCCCTCTGCCATCCCCACCCCTATTTGTGCTCTCTTTATCTCTGTATCAAATAAATAAAATCTAAAAAAATGTAAATAATTTCCAAATAACCATGTAACAATTATACCATAATCAAAAAGCAGGGGTGGTGGTGGTGGTGATCCTCTGTGTATTAAGAACTGCTAAATACTACAGAGTTACAGAAAGGCCCTCATTAGATTCATTAAAGAACTAATCACTATGGAGAACTAGTATCACTTTTATTTATTTATTTATTTTAAAGATTTTATTTATTTATTCACAAGAGACAGAGGGTGGGGGGCAGAGACACAGAGGGAGAAGCAGGCTCCATGCAGGGAGCCTGATGTGGGACTCGATCCTGGGTCTCCAGGATCATGCCCTGGGCTGAAGGCGGCACTAAACCGCTGAATTACCCAGGCTGCCCTAGTATCACTTTTATTATCTCACCAACCTCAAATGCCAGTCACTGAAGCAGCAGAATGTAATAGTTAAAAATTCTGGCTCTGCAGCCAGACTGCCTGGGTCTAAATCTCAGGTCTACCACTATATTACCTTGGGCATAACACACTTTGACTCTTAATTTTCTCTTCAGTGAAATGAGCATAATAAGAATTCCTGCCCCACAGAGTTGCTGTAAGCATTAAAGCAAAACCTATAAAGATAGGCCTGGAATATATGTACATTATCATCATTACAACAGCTAACATTATATAGAAAGTACATGGCAATAAATATTAGTGACTGGTGTTAATTATTGAATGTTAGGTGAGTGTTGGAACACAGAAACAGAACTGTATTAGATCATTGTAAGAGAATCGAATGGCCTAGATTTGGCAATTTCACCACCCAAGTCTAGACCTGGGTCTGTCTTTTGAAGGTTTCTGCTATCCGGGCTCTTTTCTCACTAGGTACATTTTTAGTAAGTTTCTATACACATAATTTTTATCTTCAAATGTCTTTCACATTAAAAATAAAAAATGGGGCACCTGGGTGGCTCAATGGTTGAGTGTGTCTGTCTGCTGTTGGCTCAGGTCGTGATCCCAGGGTCCTGGGATCGAGTCCTGCATCAGGCTCCCTGTAGGCAACCTGCTTCTCCCTCTGCCTACCTCTCTGCCTCTCTCATGAATAAATAAATAAAATCTTAACATATGTACATAAAAAAAAAGTCTTAAGAAAAGTAAGCGTAGAAGTAAGTCTCTTACAGAGGTCGTGGAATGTAGCAAAACGAACACGACCTGTTGCCAGGAGACTTGAGCTTGACCTGGCTTTGCTATAGACCTTGGATAAACCACTTAACTGCTGAACCTTAGTTTTCTCACAAGTAAAGTAAAAACAATAGAACTTTCTTCACTTTTATTGATGGGCTCAAAGTAAAACAACAAAAGAGTATATGCTAAAGTGTTCTATACATTCCAATGTAGAAATACAATGCTTTAAATAGGTATTTTCTTTGTTTGGTGGAATGGCTAGAAAATATAAAATGATGAATAAAAGGTAAAACAAAGAATCAAACTTTAAAAGAAATTAAAATTAACTAGGATGGTAAGACAACTGTCTAATCCAAAACTTGAAAATTGTGGGTTTGCAATAAAAAACAAAAACATACTCTGTCATCCCCCAGGCCTCTATCTGCCTCGTTCACAAAAGCAATTCACACCAATACCTTATTTTGTTCCACTGGCACACTGGCTTAAAAAAAAAAAAAAAATCCAAATCGCTTTAATTTTACCTCGTTTAACAAGCCCCAACTTTCCCTGTTTTAAACATTTCCATTATCTACTTATTTGATGCCTAAAAAGGTATTTGAGTTTGCAAGTCTTTTCAACTGTCTTGAACATAACCACAATGTCCTAAATAAATGCCATACATGTGATTACTACAACCGTAGCAGCGAAAAATTTTTTTTTCTTACTGGCCTATAAGCTACCTGAGGGCAAGGGCTTTGTCTAATAATGATCGTTACAGTCCCCACAATGTCTAGCACTGACTAATGATAGGAGGCTCTCAGAAGAAATCGGTAAAAGGAAGATTTTTTTTCTCCCAGGTCTCAGTTCTAGAAATAGTTGTACTTCTTTAAAGCAAATGGTTTCTTCCTTTGGACACTAGCAATCTATTACATCCCAAGTGGTAGTTCAGAGGCTGACTTTGGCCTGTATGTATATTTTGTTTGATATATGTGGTATTGGTTCAAATAGTGCTTTAAACCAGATTAGTGCCAGTTTCTAAATATTGAGGCAATTCATATAAAAAAATCCAAATTCCTGGCTTCTCCCTCAAGAAGTTGACAAGGCTTGGCCTTCATCCCCAATTGGCAAAGATTAACTGGAGGTACAGAGTTACTGCCCCCTTTCCCTGGACAGGTGCTCAGAAGTTCAGGTTTTCATTACATTTGGCTCACTAGGCAGGACAGCATGGTGAGAGCACAAGCTCCAGAATCAGTCTGCTTGGTTTGCATCCTGGCTCCACCACTTTACTAGCTGTATGACCTTGGAGCACGTGACTCAACTTCTCTTAGACTGTTTTCTTGTCTGTAAAATAAGAAGAAGAATAATACCTATCACATAGGGCTAAGGTGAGGACCGTATGAGCTAATGCATGTAAGCACTTAGAAGAAGAGTGTCTGGCACGGCAGAAAGTACTCAATAAATGCCAGCTATTGTTATCTGCCTGGCCCTGTAGGTGTTTCCCAACTCCTATGTACAAGACGATGTTTTCTTTACGCTAGCTTCTGGTATGTACATAGATGAATTTATGATTACCCTCCATCAAATGTACTGAAGCTAAGAAATTCAGGTATACCAACTTCATCATCTTTCCCTATCCCTGTCTTTTTTGTAAAGCCCCATTAAATGGGACGCCTGGGTGGCTCAGCAGTTGAGCGTCTCCCTTCGGCCCGGGCCGTGATCCTGGGGTGTGGGACTGAGTCCCACACTGGGCTCCTTGCAGGGAGCTTCTCCGTCTGCCTGTGTCTCTGCCTCTCTCTCTCTCTCTCTCTCTCTGTGTGTCTCTCACGAATAAATAAATACGATCTTTAAAAAATAAAAATAAAAAAAGCCCCATTAAATGCTTTATCAGAAAAAGGGGAAGTATTGAAAGGTTTCCTTCTAAGAAATACTACTGTTAGGGACACCTGGGTGGCTCAGTGTTTGGGCATCTGCCTTCAGCTCGGGGTGTGATCGTGGAGACCCGGAATCCAGTCTCGCATGGGGCTCCCTGCATGGACTCTGCTTCTCCCTCTGCCTGTGTCTTTGCCTCTCTCTCTCTCTGTCTCTCATGAGTAAATAAGTAAAATAATTTAAAAAAATACTACTGTGAGATAATACTTGACACTCCTCCTGTCCCTGAATGTATTACATTTCAATGTACTTATGCAGTAAGCCCCTGAAGGGACAAAACCAACTCTGTTATTTAGCACATGCGTCCCAGGTGAATAGCAACACATACCTGTGGCTGGATTGATCAAGGAACTTAATGACGCCTGGGTGCAAGGACTCTTAGCAACAGCCCATGATGGGAGCTGATCTGACAACCATCCAAAGCCCCGTCAGACAAACCGAGTTTTGAATCCTCGGTTCCATTACCAACGACAACGTTCCACAAGTAACTCCCTAAGCCTTGGTTTCTTTATATGTAAAAGGATCCACAGAGTCGCCTGACACGTAGCAGGGAGTGTGATAAATACCAGGATCGAGTTAAAAGTTCTACTCCAGGGGAGATAAGCAGTTGGGCTAAAGCGCTGTTATCCCGCACTGCTGTCTTCCGGAGTTCCTGCTCCAGGAACCATTCCTCCCCACCCCAGTCTCTGTAAAACCTTCCCTTATTCCACCAGTAAGAAGGAGCAGCTTCCTTCTCTGTGTTCCAACAGCACTTGACAGGCTTGGGGGACACTCACCACCGCAGCCGATCGTCTAATTTCGCGATGTCTACGAACTCCTGAAGGGCAGGGGTCCTGTGCCGTTGTCCGCCTTCGTCCCGTCACTTTCCTACCCCTTCTCCTGGCTCAAGGCCAGGCACATCCCAGGATCCACACACAGCTTAACGACACGAGCAGAAGCACTCACCTCTCTGATCTAGCCTGGACGCTGACGCGGCCCTAACCCCCTGGGAAACTGCTAAAGTGCACGTGAAACGGGACCATGAAAAGGGGGCCCCAGCTGCTCCGGGCAGTGGCCATCTGTCCCGGGGAAGGTTTGGGAAGCTGTATGCACCGGCGTACTCCCGCCGCGGAGCCGACCTGGGACCTCCTCCCCAAGCAGCCCCACTCGGGCCGGGCAGGCAGTGGGGGACGCGCCCTCCAGCCCGCAGGCCCCCTGAGGCCTAAGCGAGCTCCGCGCCGTGACTCAGCCCTCGGCGCCCGCCAGCAGCCAGCCGGCCTCCCCTCACCTTGGCCAGCTTCTCGCACTCGGGCAGTCGCTGATCCACTGTGGCGCTGTAGTCCACTTCCATCTTGACGATGCGCCCATCAGCCCGCTCCGAGCCGCCGTCCGCCATGGTCCCTGCCTGAACGTCCCTTGATGTCCCCCTGCTTCGGCCACCACTCGTCACCCACACCGGAAGCCGCCTGTGCACCCGCTCAGGCAGTGCGTCGGGAACCCGCGCGAAGGACCCCACGAGGCCCCCCCTGCGCTGGCCGCCAGACAGGCACTGCCGCGGACAGCCCTGGGGGCGGGGCTGGGGGCGGGGCTGGGGGCGGGGCTGGGGGCGGGGCTGGGGCGGGGCATCCCTGCTTTGAAGTATTACTTCTCAGAACCGTGGGCAAGTCGCTTGACTTTTGTTGGGTCTCAGTGTTCTCATCTCTGCCTGAGCAGGCTGAAATCACCTCAGAGACAAAAAGTTCTTTATCAAGTTTCGTCTGGTTGAGAATCTTGGTGGTTTAATCGGTGGCATCTCTTAAAGTCAAAAAGTGTGACAGCGGTTCAGTAACACAAGTATTTTCTGTTTGTTTTCATTTTTACTGTAATCCACTACGTGGGTAAGAAGAATCTTTATTTTATTTTTTTAAGAAGAATCTTTAGGGATCCCTGGGTGGCGCAGCGGTTTGGCGCCTGCCTTTGGCCCAGGGCACGATCCTGGAGACCCGGGATCGAATCCCACATCGGGCTCCCGGTGCATGGAGCCTGCTTCTCCCTCTGCCTGCGTCTCTGCCTCTCTCTCTCCTCTCTGTGCATTCTCATAAATAAATTAAAAATCTTAAATAAAAAAAAAAAAAAAAAAAAAAAAAAAAAAAAAAAGAAGAATCTTTAAAAACACACTTACTGGCTTTCTTTTTTATTTTTAAGATTGTATTTATTTATTTGAGAGAGAACTCCTAAAAATAAAGAGAGAGAGAGAAAGAGAGAACTCCTGCACAGAGGGAGAGCTCCTTAGTGGGGCTCAATCCCAGGACTGTGAGATCATGACCTCAGCTGAAGGCAGATGCTCAGTTGACAGAGCCACCCAGGTGCCCCTTTACTGGCTTTCTCTGTGGGACTCTTGTGAGCATCAAGCAAGATCATGTATGTGAGGTTATTTTAATTTTTAAATTTTTTTTTATTTTTTAAGGTTTTATTTATTTATTCATGAGAGAGAGAGAGGCAGAGACACAGGCAGAGGGAGAAGCAGGCTCAATGCAGGGAGCCCAATGTGGAACTCGATCCCCCGACTCTGGGATCATGCCCTGAGCTAAAGGCAGATGCTCAACCCCTGAGGCACCCATGCATCCCAGTTATTTTAATTTTTAAGGACCCTACAAATGTTCATTTGCACCATCTAGGTCCCTATTAAAAAGTTTAGGATGGGGTCACCTGGGTGGCTCAGGGATTGAGCATCTGCCTTTGGCTCAGGTCGTGATCCCAGGGTCTTGGGATGGAATCCCATATCCAGCTCCCGGCAGGGAGCCTGTTTTTCCCTCTGCTTATGTCTCTGCCTCTCTCTGTGTGTCTCTCATGAATAAATAAATAAATAAATCCTAAAAAAAAATAAAAAGTTTAGGATGCTTGAAAGTGAGAATGAGGTTGTGTGTGATGTGGTCAAAGTGTCAACGGTAGCCTCCAAAGCAAAAGGGAAATCTTGGAATGGTCTACCAGTTAGTGAATTTAATCAGCACCAACATCCCTTTTTATATGGTGAATAGACTTTGTTTTAATTGTTGTTGGTTTTTACTGTTGTAGAATCAAAATCATGGATAATATAACCCATCTGCACACATAATTAAAAACAATGACAAAACATCCTTGCTATAATATTAAGGAGAAGCATTGCAGAATAGCAAAATAATATACATTTCAAGATGTAAAGGCTAAGGGTGCCTGCCTGGCTCAGTCTGAGAACCTTGCGGCTCTTCATCTCTGGGTGGTGAGTTCCAGCCCCAGCAAAATCTGCAATAGTTATGTTTCATCGGTTCCCCAAGCATCATAAGGGCTTCCTGTGGGTAGCATGATTTTTTCCAAAATAGTGTACAACTTCTTGGTAAAGTTTTGACTATATAAAAGTACAATCTTCCATTGCTTTTCTCATAGAAGAATTCTTAGAAATTTGAGTACAGGCAGGGGTGTCTGGGTGGCACAGTTGGTTGAGCATCCAACTCTGGATTACTGCTCCAGTCATGATCTCAGGGTCCTGGGATCCAGCCCTGGTTGGGCTCCATGCTCAGCAGGGAGTCAGCTTGAGATTATCTCCCTTTGCCCCTCCTCTCCCCCCACTTCATGCTTGCCTGCTCTCTTTTAGGTAAATAAATCTTTAAAAAGAAGTTTTAGTGTAGGGCAGCCTAGGTGGCTTAGTGGTTTAGCACCGCCTTCAGCCCGGGGTGTGATCCTGGAGACCTGGGATCAAGTCTCGCATTGGGCTCCCTGCATGGAGCCTGCTTCTCCTTCTGCCTGTGTCTCTGCTTCTCATTCCTTCTGTGTCTCTCATGAATAAATAAATAAAATCTTAATAAAAAAAAAGAAGTTTTAGTGTATATTAAAACTTCAAGAAATAGATTGGCATATATGAAATGGAGTTAGAATCTAGGCCTCAGGGGATCCCTGAGTGGCTCAGAGGTTTATTTTATTTATTTATTTTTTTTAATTTTTATTTATTTATGATAGTCCCAGAGAGAGAGAGAGGCGCAGAGACACAGGCAGAGGGAGAAGCAGGCTCCATGCACCGGGAGCCCGATGTGGGATTCGATCCCGGGTCTCCAGGATCGCGCCCTGGGCCAAAGGCAGGCGCCAAACTGCTGCGCCACCCAGGGATCCCGAGTGGCTCAGAGGTTTAGCACCTGCCTTCAACCCAGGGCATTGTCCTGGGGTCCCAGGATAGAGTCCCACATCAGGCTCCCAGCATGAAGCCTGCTTCTCCCTCTGCCTGTGTCTCTGCGTCTCTCTCTCTCTCTCTCTCTCTCTCTCTGTGTGTCTCTCATGAATAAATAAATAAATAAAATCTTAGGCATCCCTGGGTGGCTCAGTGGTTTAGCGCCTGCCTTTGGCCCAGGGTGTGATCTTTGAGTCCTGGAATCGAGTCCCATGTCGGGCTCCTTGCATGGAGCCTGCTTCTCCCTCTGCTTGTATCTCTGCCTCTCATGAATAAATAAATAAAATCTTAAAAAAATAATAAAATCTTAAAAAAAAAAGAGTCTAGGCCTCAGACACATAAGTAGGCATCTGGCAGAACACTGAAAAGTCAGGTGTGGGGCGCCTGGGTGGCTCAGTTGGTTAAATGTCTGCCTTAGGCTCAGGTCATGATCCCAGGATCCTGGGATGGAGCCCCGCAGCAGTTCATTTGGGAGCCAGCTTCTCCCTCTCTCTCTGACTGCTGCTTCCCCTGCTTGTGCTCTCTTTCTCTGTCAAATAGATAAATAAAATATTTTTTAAAAAGTCAGGTGGAATGTAGGACAATATTTTACTGTGCAGGTTTGTTGCATTTGTAGATGCATTTGTATATGCTGATACTCCCTCTGCCCCCAGTGATTGTGACAACCTGAAATACCCACACAAATTTCTAGAACACACGGTAAGAGCCAGAATTGTTGAGACGCCCTAGGCTAATTTGCTTTCGCACTCTTTATTTGGTGTGTAGTTGGTTTGAGTAGAGGAGACAAAGTATTTGGAGGTCTACATGTGTGAAGAGTGTGAAAAGACAAAAAGAAACAAAGGTGTAATGGAGTAAACAGATTTATGGTTTCCAGGACTCAAAAAATTAGAGAGAGGATCTAAGAAAGAGATAAATAGTGGAGAAAACTCTAGTTGGCTGTCATGCCAAACTGAAGCCCTTCCTCACTTGGCTCGGAGGTAACAGAAAATGAAAGCATATTGAAATTAAAGGAAAGGTTTGCAAAGGAAACAAGAAAAAAAAGGTGAAATGAATAAAGAATGAACTCAGTAAAAGTCTGAGCAACAGTCAGAGAGAATAGGTAAGAAGAGTACTGTTATACTCTTTATAAACCCTTTATTTGGATGAATCTGATATTGTGATTAAGAATTTAGTTTCAGGAAAAAAAAAGAATTTAGTTTCAGAAGAGAAAATTAGCAAAGGATAAGGAATAGGGAAATGAAACCCCTATAGAAATGTAAAGATAGATGGAAATTAAGATGAACACACTAGTTGGGGGATGCTTGGGTGGCTCAACAGTTAAGCATCTGCCTTTGGCCCAGGGCATGATCCTGGAGTCCCGGGATCAAGTCCCACGTCGGGCTCCCTGCATGGAGCCCGTGTCTCCCTCTGCCTATGTCTCTGCCTCTCTCTGTGTGTCTCTCTCATGAATAAATGAATTAAATCTTTAAAAAAAATAATAAAAAAATAAAACACAAAAAAAATCATGTTAAAAAAAAAGAGAACATGGGGCATCTGGCTGGCTCAGTACATAGAGCATGCAACTCTTGATCTCAGAGTCCTGGCTCAAGCCCCACATTGGGCTGAGAGATTAAAAACAAAAGATTGGGGTCGTGCGTTGGAGCCCCCCTTGGACAGTTGAGATTAGTTAAAAATAAATAAATAACAATGCAATTAAAAAAAAAAGGCAAACGTGGGCACACTAGAGCCTCAGCAAGGCTTGACTTTAAACTGAACACATTTTTCTCTTCCTCATTCTCAAAGCCTCCCCCTCCCCTTCCTCTTCATTTGTTTTTCTGTGGAATCCTTTGTTCCAAGAACACTGCACCAATATTGACATCCCACTGACCTCAATGTATACTTAGTAACGAGACTCATGGCCAGTGCCAATGCCAGTCATGAGACCACCTTGAAGACGTGACCTACTCTGCTGGCAGCACAGGCCAGATTCCTATCCAAACCGCCCAGATCCTGTATTTTCCTATAAAACCCTTCTACCCCAGATAGGCTTGCAGTCCTTGGAGTCATTAGCCTGTTGCAGCCTCCTATGCCTGGCAAAGGAATAAACTATCTTCCTTCTGTATACCCAAACTCTGTCTTCAAGTTACTGCCCCGGAGCATGGAGGTGGGTTTTCCACAACAGAGAGAAATATCTATTGGAAAAACATTGGTAATGTATATTCTGATACTATTGAAACTAATGTGTCTCTGTATTAATTACTATGTTGGTGTTCCTATTTGCCATCTCTGGCAGGTGCAGCTTCTTCGCCGTGCCCACAACTGACCCAAAGTTCCCACCATTGTGAAGTGAACATGTCAATGGGGGGAAAGACAGAAGATAAACATGTAAATATGCAGCAGGGGTGATAGTGAATGGGAGATGGTAGAGGAAGGACAGGCTAGTGAGCCAAGACTTGGAGTGTCTTTTTCTTTTTCCCTATGTAATCTCTCCCCCCAACATGGGGCTCGAACTCCCAACCCTGAGATCAAGAGTGGCATGATCCGCAGACTGAGCCAGCCAGGCGCCTCAGTAAAGGAGTCTTGCAGATAGCTGGGGGAGGAAGATTCCAGGCAGAGGCAGGCAGGAGCAGGAACCCTGAAGTGAGAGCCATCAGATCACCCCGGCTTGTCTGAAGACCAGAATGAGTGAGGGCAAGAGTTGCAGGAGATGAAGTTTAGGACAATTCGACCAATTATAAGGACTTGCTTCTATTTTTATTTTTTATTTTTATTATTTTTTTAATTTTTATTTATTTATCATAGTCACACACAGAGAGAGAGATGAGAGAGGCAGAGACATAGGCAGAGGGAGAAGCAGGCTCCATGCACCGGGAGCCCGACGTGGGATTCAATCCCGGGTCTCCAGGATCGCGCCCTGGGCCAAAGGCAGGCGCCAAACCGCTGCGCCACCCAGGGATCCCTTGTTTGTTTGTTTTTTTTTTTTTTATCTGAGTGAGATAGGAAGCTAGTGGAGGTTTTACGGGAAGGAGTAGCAGGAGCCAATTTATATGATGAAAGAATCACTCTGGCTGCTGTGTGGTGACTAGGTTGGGCCGAAGCTGGGAGACTAGCTGGGAAGTTATTGCAATAATTCAGAAGGAAGGGACACCTGGGTGCTCAGGGGTTGAGCATCTGTTTTTGGCTTAGGGTGTGATCCTGGAGTCCCGGGACTGAGTCCCACATTGGGTTTCCTGCATGGAGCCTGCTTCTCCCTCTGCCCAAGTCTCTGCCTCTCTCTATGTGTCTCTCGTGAATAAATAAATCTTAAAAAAAATAATTCAGGAGGAAAATGTTAGTGGCTTAGATGAGGGTGGAGACAGTAGAAGTGGTGAGAGAGGGCTAGATCCTGGATATACCTGAAGATAGAGCCAAGATTGGATTTGCTATTGACTGTGGGGGTTGAGAGGTCAAATATGTCAGCAAGAGTTTGGTCAGCAAGAGTGTCTGGAAAGATGGAGTTGCCATTTACCAAGAAAAAGCAGATTAGGGACAAGCAAATTAGACACAAAAGGATAGAAGCCCAGTTTTGGATATGTTAAGTTTGAGGCCCCTATTGGGTATCCAGAGACAATGTCGAAAAAGCAAATTCATATACAGGGGTTGAATTAAGGGGAGTCCTCGGATCCCTGAGTGGCTCAAGGGTTGAGCGTCTGGCTTTGGCTCAGGTCAGGATCCCCAGGTCCTTCCTGGGTTGGAGTCCCACATTGGGCTCCCCACAGGGAGCCTGCTTCTCCCTCTGTCTATGTCTCTGCCTCTCGTGAATAAATAAAATATTAAAAAAAAAAAAACAAAAACAAATTAAGGGCAGTCCTTTGGGTTAGAGATTCAAAGCCAGGAGTCATTAGCATATTGATTGCATCTTAAGCCAGAGGCTTACATCACAGAAGTGTTTCTGAAATGTGTGTGAAACATTTGTTTTTGTAAATTTCCTCTTTTATAAGGCAGTAGGAGGGCACCAGCCTGGTTCAGTGGGAGGAACCTGTGACTCTTTATCTTGCATTTGTGAGTTGTGGTTTGAGCCCCACATTGGGTGTGGAGATTGCTTAAATAAATAAAAACTTTAAAAAAAAGGCAGTGGGAGAAGTTGGGTATTTTCAAGTCTGTTGTAAATCATTTTGTAAAGAAAATTATACTGTATTTTATCTCTTGAGTAAATCTCTTGGACCTATGTTAGAATTATTTCATGTCAAGTACCATTATATCAAGTGAATAAAAAGAATTATTGTGTTCATTTACTCTTGCTGCTGTAACAAATCACCATGAATTTAGTGGCTCAAAACATCAGAAATTGATTCTCTCATAATCCGGAGTCCAGAAGTCTGAAATCAGTATCACTGGGCAAAAATCAAGGTGCGACAGGACCATGCTCCCTCTGGAGTCTCTAGGGGACAATCTGTTCCTTGTCTCCTCCAGCTTCCAGTGGTTGTGGACATTCCTTGACTTCATCAGGCCAATCTCTGCCTTCATGGTCGAGTTGCTTTCTCCTCTTCTCTGTGTGTGTCAATGTCCCTCTGTTTTTCTCTTATGTACACTTGTGATTGTATTTAGGGCCTCCCCAGATAATCCAGATTAATCTCCTCTTCTCAAAGTCTTTAATTTAACCACATCTCCAAAGACCCTTTTTCTTTTCTTTTTTTTTTTTTTAAGGTTTTGTTTATTTACTTATTTTTAAAGATTTTATTTATTCATAAGAGAGAGAGAGAGAGAGAGAGGCAGAGACACAGGCAGAGGGAGAAGCAGGCTCCATGCAGGGAGCCCAATGTAGGACTCGATCCCTGGTCTCTAGGACTACACCCTGGGCCGAAGGCAGGCGCTAAACCGCTGAGCCACCCAGGGATCCCCGAAGTTTTATTTTAAAGTAATCTCTACACCCAACGTGGGACTCAAACCCAGAACCCTGACAAGACCAAGAGTCACATCCCTTGCTGACTGAGCCAGTTAGGTGCCCACCCCCACCCCAAAGACTCTTCTTCTAATAAGGGAACATTTTCAGTTTCCAGGTTTTAGGATCCGTTGTCTCTGGGGGCCATTATTCAGCCTAATTACAGTCACCTAAACAATTGTTAAACTGGGGTTTTGATATAAATGACTTTACATTTTTTTTGATTGACATTAATGATTTAATAGAAAACTAGAAAACCCCAAGTCGGTTCTTCCCTTATTACTACATGCTCTTTTTTTTTATTTTTTTAAAGATTTTATTTATTTATCCATGAGAGACACAGAGAGAGGCAGAGACACAGGCAGAGGGAGAAGCAGGCTCCCTGCAGGGAGCCAGATGTGGGACTCGATCCCAGGTCTCCAGGATCATGCCCTGAGCTAAAGGCAGGCGCTAAACCGCTGAGCCACCCGGGCTGCCCACTACATGCTCTTAATAGTAAACACAATTCTTTTTCTCTCTAGTAACACTTATGATATTCCACAAAAAGTCAAATATCATACTGTCTCTGTGGCATGACATAGCTAAGAAATATGATTTCCAGGGGAACAGGACTGGCTCCATCAGGAGAGCATGTGACTCTTGACCTCAGGATTGTTAGCTGGAGCCCCACATGGGGGGTAAAGATTACTTAAAAAGAAAATCTTAAAAAAAAAAAGAAAAAGAAAAGAAAAGGAATGCTATTTCCAGATCTGTGTTGATATCACTTGATGATACTAGGTCAAATATGCTTTTGCATTAAGTAGCTATAGTCAATTATGGTTGCACAGTTGCCTCCTTTTAAAGGACATTCAGGATCAAGGACGATGTCTTCTTTCATCACTAAAACTTGTCTTCAGTGAGCATAGGTTACATACAGTCGCATAATTCATCTCAAAATATTCCAGTGTTTTGTCAATTTCTATAAAAACAGGAGAAGCAATAAAACTTTGATAAATTTATTGCTAGCTTATTTGTTAAAAAAAAAAAAGACAAAACTACACCTTTGGCTACAGAACTTCCAAGGTTTTTTTTGTGTGTGTGTGAAGCAATTTATACCACATCATTGTCAATTAATTTTTATTTTATGAGCACCCAGCTACAAGCAATTATACATCAAAGGCATTCTCTGTATTTAATAGAGGTCCGATAAATGGGTCTACACATAAGAATTGCTTTGGGATGTGCTTTTTGTAGTTGTGTTAGGAATTAATTTATCATTTGCTTAGTACCTAACAAGGTCAGACACACAGGTGTTTAACACACACACACACAGACTTTGCTGGAATTCAACAAGTTAATAAAAATTAATTGCAAAGGATAACATTTGATTTTCAAGTAGAATTCTTAAAAAGGGGGTATGTGAATGGACACAGGAACCAACCTGCAAGAGCCTCCAGTGTCCAAAGTTGGAACATTTAGAGCAACAAAACTAACAGACTATTGAATTGTTACTTGGTGTAAAAGAAATATGCATGGATCCAACTTATTTATTTATTTATTTATTTATTTATTTATTTATTTATTATTTATTTATTTATTTTTAAAATATTTTATTTATTTATTCATGAGAGACACACACACACAGAGAAGCAGAGATACAGGTAGGGTGAGAAGCAGGCTCCATGCAGGGAGCCTGAAGTGGGACTGGATCCCAGGTCTCCAGGATCAGGCCCTAGGCTGAAGGCAGGCGCTAAACTGTTGAGCCACCCGGGCTGCCCAGTCCAACTGATTTAAATAAATAATTGAATGAGGAAATAAGTGAGGGAGAAGAGACAAATTACACAGGATTCCATATATATGTAGACACCCTCTCCTCGGGAGGCAGGCTTCATTCCCCACCCTTGACTGTGGACTGGACTTAATGACCCACTTCTTCTTCTTTCTTCCTCCTCCTCCTCCTCCTCTTCTTCTTCTTCTTCTTCTTCTTCTTCTTCTTCTTCTTCTTCTTCTTCTTCTTCTTCTTCTATTTATTTATTCATGAGAGACACAGAAAGAGAGGCAGAGACACAGGCAGAGGGAGAAGCAAGCTCCCTGCGGGGAGCCCGATGTGGGACCCGATCCCAGGACCCCGGGATCACGACCTGAGCCAAAGGCAGACGCTCAACCTCTGAGCCACCCGGGCACCCCAATGACCCACTCCTGAAGAACAGAGTACAGAAAGGGAGAAATAGTAACTTTCCAATGGAAAAAATTGGCAGGCATGACCTTCACCTAGTGATAAAGGTTAGTTAAGGTCAAGATCTTCATTAAAGGCTGCTTTGGTAATGTAAGGCAGACAATGGGAATAAGAAGGTACATCTTTCTATTACTGTGATGTAACAGTTTTATCCTTCTCTCCTTAGACCTAATTTTGACGAGTTAGAAGTCAGCGTCTCCAAAAGCTTCTTGGAGTAGCTATTTTAGATAAGATTAGTGAATGTTACGGAAATAGAGTGGTTCTCCATTGCAGGACTTCCTCCCTCCCTATGTACCCCCATATTTGGCAGTGTGTGTGCATGTGTGTGTGTGGGGGTGCTACTGATATTTAGTGGATAGAGACCAGGGATGCTGCTAAACATCCTACAGTGACCACCACAAGCAAAGAATTATCTGAGATGGTGAATCCTGAACTAATTATATACATACACCTAATAGATGTTTTTTTGGGGGTACCTACACTACCCCTTATACCAAGGATACATTTTCCAGATGAGGACATGATCTGGCTTCTCTGGAAGCTTAAAATCATGTCTGGCAGTCAGAGAAGAGATGGAATACTTTAGCACTGTATATGACATTTTTAAAAACAGATTTTATTTATTTATTCATGAGAGACACAGAGAGAGAGGCAGAGAGACATAGGCAGAGGGAGAAGCAGGCTCCATGCAGGAAGCCCGATCCCAGAACTCCAGGATCACACCCTGAGCCAAAGGCAGACACTCAACCGCTGAGCCACCCAGGCATCCCTGTATATGACATTTTCAATGTAAAGGCCACACTTGCATGCAAACAAGAACCAAAATGAATAGTCCAGATAAGTGTTCTGGGTTGTCCAGAAAGGCAAAGAGTTGTCTAGAGCGCTGTGTGGAAGAGATAGGACTTTCATTTTCTTTCTTTTCTTCTTTCTTTCTTTTTTCTTTTCTTTCTTTCTTTCTTTGAGACTTTATTTATTTGAGAGAGAGAGAAAACATGGGCAGGGGGTGGGGAGAAGAAGCGAGCTCAGAGCTGGCACAGGGCCCCATCCTGGGACCCTGGGATCATGACCCCCAGCTGATGGCAGATGCTTAATGGATTGAGATAGGACTTTTTTTTAAAAGATTTATTATATATATATATATATATATATATATATATAGAGAGAGAGAGAGAGAGAGAGAGAGAGAGAGAGAGAGGAGGAGGGAGAAGCAGGCTCCATGCCGGGAGCCCGACGTGGGACTCGATCCCAGGACTCCAGGATCGCGCCCTGAGCCAAAGGCAGGCGTCAAACCACTGAGCCACCCAGGGATCCCTGAGATAGGACTTTCAATGAGCTTTGACAAACCCACAGACCTTATATACAGTCTGTAGGAAAGAGGAAGATGGAAAGGACCATAATACTTTACTCTAGAGGTACCAGGATATTCTAGGAATGAAACATGGCTTCAAATAGTCACAAAGACTGTTCCTTCTGCTGCTATATGCAGAGTGGGTCTCAGCTTTTTCACACTAACTGCAGAGAGGTTTCAGGGTGGGGGAGGGGTGCATCATCAGAATCCAGGTGATGATAATGGACTGAAAAGACTCCTTAGATGATTGATTCTGATGGGCACCCCGCCCCGCCTTCTGAGAACCCCCCTCCTTCACCTATCCAAGGATACAGGCTGTCACAGATGTGTGCAGGCTAATACTCTTTTCCTTCTGCTCATATCATTCCTCCCTGGTAACTTCACTTTGTTCCCTTTTTGCTCTTTGTGCCCCAGCCCCCATTTTAAAATACGTGAATAATCAGCAACTGTAGATTGTACCGTTGTTAATGGATCATTAGTACTATCCTTAATGATGACGGCAACACCTTCAAAGTTCTTTGGAAGTAGATCCTGGGGATTCCGCTGGCGGAAAAGAAACAAAGATAGAATTCTTGCCAGACTTACTGACTTAAAAACACTTTAAACAATGTATCTGACCAGTAGATGCCGCTCTTTTCCCTTTTGTGAATGAGTTATGAATGAATAAGCCTTCCCTTTGCCCTCCCCTCCCCCAAGTGCTGTTGTAGTGAAAACCAATCTGTCCCCAAGTCCTTAATGAATCTTTGAAATTCATCATCTTTTCTTCTGGTGCAGTCTAATTCAGACCCCCCCTCCTCATTCTGTCTCCTGTAATATTCTAATAATACAATAACCTCTTGTCTCTGGTATCCTGCTGCCTTTTCCCATCCAACACACAGCCATCAGAAATCACTTTCCAAAAACAGATTGCTGAAAAATGGTGTCATGGGGGATGGAGTGGGGAGGGACTCTGAAGGCAATGGCAGGAGCAGAAGGGTCAAGGTGAAGTGGGCGCCTTCTCCTGCCAACAGCTAATATTTGTGTCACCTGGATGCAGGAGGGCCGGGAGGAAAGGTAACTGACTAGCAGGGGAAAGGTGGATTCAGAGTCCTGATCTTCCTGCCAAGGAATTTGAACTGGCTCAGTAGGCCACAGAGAATCCCTGAGAGGTTGTGAAAGGGGCAGGATTAGAGCTGTGCTTGAACAAGATTAATGTGACCAGGCACGCGGATGGACTGGATGAAAAGGAAGTTCAGGCAGCTTACTAGAGTCAGGAGCAAAGCACATACAGACTGATTTGCAGTCTGGGCAATGAGGAGGGGTAGTTCTTCAACCATAATATTAATTTCAGTAAAAACAGCTGCAGAATCAATGTCAGGAAACATCTAGGAGGGGGGCGCTTGGGTGGCTCAGTAGGTTAAGCATCTGCCTTCAGCTGAGGTCATGATCCCAGAGTCCTGGCATCTGCCTGCATCAGGCTCCCTGCTCAGTGGGGAGCCTGCTTCTCGCTCTCCCTCTGCTGCTCCCTCTGCTTGTGCTCTCTCACTATCTCTCCGTCAAATAAATAAAATCTTAAAAAAAAAAAAAAAAAAAGGAAACATCTAGGAAGCTGGGAACATACCTACACACTTTTGAAGTCCTGTGTGCATGCATATGTACATGTGGCTTGCCAGTACCTTGCCTAGCTGCCTTTGGGAAGAGGATTAGGTGCCAGAAGCGAAACCACTACACTTGTTGTCAAGTAAGAAGTAGGAAAAAAGGGAAAAACAGCTTGAGCTTCTTCCCGTATCACAGGCTTTCGATGTGTTATTATTCACCACTACAGTGTCAGATTTAGATTTTCCACCTCGAGGAATTCGGTTTAGCTTTAATTAGTTGCTGTGAATATATCTGAGCCAACTCTGGGATGCATTTATCTAGAAAATAGTTTTCACTAAAATATAAGCTGGGTATAGGGTGGTTGTTTTTCTATGAGGCTTTGTATCATGTTCACAGTTATGAATTCTCTCCAGCCATCTGGGTGCTTTTTGCCACAACCCACCACAGTTACACCGGTTATCTGTTTATTAATCATAATTTTAAATACTATAGTATCGAGACCATCTGCAGCACCATCCAAGCTCGGCGAGTAGCTGCAGGGCCGCAGAGCACACATATTTTTCTGAGAAAAGATGATGCTTGCAGGTTCTTCTGCATAGAGGCAAAACGATGCATTTTTCATCCAGCAACTTTTCAGAAAAACAAGCTTAAAAATACCAGACAAATGAAAAACAGACTTCAGCAGTTACATGCAGCTTCCTGAGTAAGTGAAAAATGTGCCTCTTGTGGTTAAAATGAGGGATCTGTTTAATATGGATGAAGTACCAACACTCCAGGCATTTTCATTGACATTTCACTGTGACTTTTTGAACTTAGGAGTGGTGACAGGCAAGCCTACTCTGGCAGCCCTGCGGAGCGGGCGGTGGGACAGCAGCGCAGGCCAGGAGAGGTACAAGGCTGTGTCCGCTTCTCGCTCCCTCTGTTTTCCTGTGCTCTCTGTACTTCATTTTCTTCCTCGCTTTTGCACTTGCCAGTCGTCCAGGATTCCATCTCTGAAGCCAGCCAGGAAAGCAGGCAAGGCTGGGGGCTCGTGCTCCCACAGCCCGTCGCCTCTCCAGCGCTGGGCTTGCAACCCTGGACCAGAGGGGGCGTTTGTAACAAGACCTTCTGCAAAGGTCAAGACACGCTTCTTTCGGTACCTGGAAGCCAGAAGCCACCCAGAGGGGCCGGGCGGGGCACATCTGAGAAACAGACCCAAAGGGTCCAGGCGGGCAGGGAAGCGGGCCCCCCTCCCCCGCCGCCCCCGCCGCCCCCGCCGCCCCCCGGCCCCCTCGCTCGGTCCTCCCCGGCGGCCCCCAGGCTCAGCTCCGGGACAGCCCCGCCGTCTGGCAGGAGCCGGGGAGAGACATGCTGTTTTGTTTAAATCCTCCACATTCTTTGCCATTTCCCCATTGGCCGGATGGGGCTACCCTCCCCGCCGCGGCCGCTGCTGATGTCAGCCCGGCTGGCGCTCGCTCCTCCCGCACCCACCTCCCCGGCCCGAGGCACACTGCAGCTCGGCGCGGACTCCCGGGCCCGGCGCGGCGGCTGCAAACTCGCGGGCACGCACGGCGCTCGCCGAGCCCGGGCACTCGGGGGAGGGAGGGCCGTGCGCGGAAGGCGCCGCCTCCTCCCGCCCGCCCCGGCCGCCGCGAGCCCCGCTCGGAGCAACCCGCGGCCCAAGCCCGGCGCAGCCGAGCGGCCGCGGCTTCCCTTTCCTCCCGCCGCGAGCCCCGGCGCGCCTCGCGGACGGGCCCTAAAAAGAGCAGGAAATCTTGTTTACCGCCCGGGGAGAAGAGCCGGCCGAGCCTTTGTCTGGAAAGTCAGCATCTCCGGCTCCGGCTGCAATGGGCTCCTGGTGACATTCGCCTTCGGGCAGACCCGCCGGAGCGGGGGTCGCCAGGTTCAGGCGGCCCGAGGCGGGGGACTTTTTGTGCATTTCGTCTTAATTTTCGGAAAGCTCTCTCTTTTCCTCCCTTGCCCGCCACCGGGCATGTCCTGATCCGGCGGCCGCTCCTCCCGCCCGGGGCCGCCGATCCGAGCGGTTTCCAGCGGGTCCCCCTCCCGCCCTCCGCGGTCCCTCCCTGACTTTGCAACAGCGCGTCCGGGAGGACCGGCCCCGGCGAGGCAGGAGGCGGGGAGCCCCGGACGCCCAGACCCGAACCTTGACATGCTCGCGGGCGGAGAGGAGGAAGCCAGGAGCTGAGCGCGCCGCCGGGGCTGCTCCGCCCGCCGGCTCCGAGCGCAGGGCTCCGGGCGCCCTGCCCCGCGCCTGGGCGGCAGCCTCGCCCTTCGGGGGCGCCCCCCGCCCCCGCCCCCGCCCCCGCGCCCGCGCCGGGGGCCCGCGGCCGGCAGGACCATGCTGCTGAAGGAGTACCGGATCTGCATGCCGCTCACCGTGGACGAGGTAAGCGCCGCCGCGCCGGGCCCGGCCTCGCCCCCCCCCCCCCCCCGCCCCGGGGCGCCGAGGACCCCGCCGCAGCCTCTGGTCGGCGGAGCCTCCGCGGGCGGCGGGGAAGCCCTGCGGGAGCACTACCTCCCGAGTGGAAGGCTGGAGGGGGGGAGTTGCTGTCTCCACTTGTCACCCCAGCGGGGGAGGGCGGCGTTGGGTGGGGCGGTGGACTCTAGGTGGAGTCTTGGGGGGGCACCCAGAGCCAAAGGGAATCGGTGCGCCCCCCCCTCCTCCAATTAAGAAAATGAACAGAGCAAAGCCAAGCGCCCCAAGCGCGTCCTGCCGGCTTGGGGTGGGGTGTGTGTGGGGAGCGGCACCCGGTCCTGGCGTGGGCCCCGGCTCCCCTCCCGCCCTTCGCTGCAAGGTCTGGGTTGGGTAGGGGAGAAGCCTTTGCCCTCGGGATCGCCAGGCCCGGAGTCCCGCTGGGGGGCACCTCGGAGCCCTAGGGCAGCCCTCCCCGGCCCGGACTTCTCGCCGTCGCCGCCGGCCTGGGCGCCGCTCCCGCCACGCCCGCGCATCGAGGCTCCCAGACCTGGCTTCGACCTTTCCGCAAACCGCCTGGCTCGGAAACTTTCTGCGTCTGTTGTTTCTCCAGCGGCGGGGAGCGTGGTCTGCGGGCGAGCCGGGAGCGGCGGGGACGCGGGCGCGGCCACACGGGGGCGCCCCAGCACGTGGGTGCCGGCCCGGGGCTCCGCTCCGGGGGCTGCGGCTGCGGCTGCGGCTGCCGGGCGGGGGGCGGGGGCCGGGGGCCGGGGCGCTGGTCCTCCCACCGCTGCTCCAGCTCCATTCTCCAGATCTCCCGAAGCTTCAGGCTCCATCATTCAGGAAATGACTCAGTGAGGAATATTCAGGCCCCAGCATCCCCCCCACCCCTACCTTTTTGGTGTTTTCACAATTGCTTAGCGCCCGTCCAGGGACGTCAAGGAAGCGTGAAGCCAATCGGGGAAATTTGAGACTCACTAGTGTGGGTTAGTGTGCCCCACCAAAGAGACTGCGAGCCAAACCGTGTGTCTATTTAAATACAGAGCATCTAATCTATCAGGTATATTAGTGAGCCTCTGGCTTGTGGAAGGGGCGAGGCGCTTTGGGCAAGAAGCAGGTATTTAACAGATAAAGGGACTGCGCTCCCGAGGGGCCCGTCTTAATCTGTCATCTGGAGCAAGTGTTGAGGCAGGACCCATAGTACAATCCAAGGCAAGATACAAGTAGCTGCGAGTTGACAAAACTATACATCCCCGGGACACTGGTTGTCAAAGAGAGAGGTCAGGCCCCCACCAGAATGATCCACCTGGCTGGCGATGCTGCCTGTTGGCATTTGAGGAGATAACGTTGGAGCAGAGTCTGGAAGGATGGAATGAATCCGGGTGGATAGGCAGTTTTGGGGGATGCATCTCGACCGTGTCGATCAAGTGGAGGAGCAGCACACAGCTGTGTGGGAAGTGGGGGAGGCAGATGAGTGAACCTGGTTAACCAGAGTAGTTCTAGAAAAGATTGAGATCTTCCCACCCTGGGCAGCTGAGCTGGAGCAGTGCAGCCTGGAGATGTGTGTGCTTTTTCATCTCTCCCCCCAGTGACTTTATTTATTGATAGGAGTTTGGAATCTAGGCGCAGTGTTAGTACTGCATGAAATACCTCCAAAGTGCAGGTGATAGTCAAGAAAACAACCAGTTCTAGAATCTTCTTACTACCTACAAAATCTTTTTACTCTCTTTATTCTGATTGCTTTTTTTCCGCAGGCTTTCCTGAACATTCAGGCACAGCTCTTAAGCCACTTATTGATTTATTTATGCATGCTACTAAAATACCCACCACTTCAGGGAGAAGTAATCACTTTTGAATAATACAGGTGGAGGCCCTTTCTTTTACTTGTTATTTTTTTGGGGGGGAGGGGAGGCCCTTTCTTAATTGGTAAATGAAATCAGGCTCCCCTTGTTAATAGAATATATAATTATAATTTACTTAATGTGCAATTTATTTGGACTAAAGCATGATTCAGTTTCTTTTTTTTAAAAAATATTTTATTTATTTATTCATGAGAGACACAGAGAGAGGGGGGGGGGTGGGGGCTGAGACACAGGCAGAGGGAGAAGCAGGCTCCATTCAGGGAGCCCGACGTGGGACTCGATCCTGGGACTCCAGGATCACGCCTTGAGCAGAAGGCAGACGCTTAATCGCTCAGCCACCCAGGCGTCCCATGATTCAGTTTCTAAAAAAGTTATATTTTGAAGTTAGTTTTCCACTTGGTTAGAAAAACGGTGGGGACAGTTTAGATTGATAGAGGCTTCAAACTGATAGGATTCAGATTTTCCAAGGCAGATGATGGGTGAGGAAACTAGGTACCTCGTGCCAGAGGTTAGATCCCTGGAATCTGACTTGGAGTAAACCCCCAGTGTCCACCATCCACCCCCACCCCCCTACCTTGTACTATGTCCTACTGTCCTTAACATTAAAAACTGGGAAGGAGGGATCTCTGGGTGGTGCAGGGGTTTGGCACCTGCCTTTGGCCCAGGGCGCAATCCTGGAGACCCGGGATCGAATCCCACGTCAGGCTCCCGGTGCATGGAGCCTGCTTCTCCCTCTGCCTGTGTCTCTGCCTCTCTCTCTCTCTCTCTCTGTGACTATCATAAATTTAAAAAAAAAAATTAAAAAAAAAACTGGGAAGGAGCATGAGGCACCAATGTGGTTCCCTGGGTTTAGTGGCTGCCTTTGGCTCAGGTCATGATCCGAGTCCTGGGATCAAGCCCCACATCAGGCTCTGTGCTCAGCTGGAGTCTGCTTCTCCCTCTCCCTCTGCTGCTCCCTCTGCTTGTGCTCTCTCTCTGTCAAATAATTAAAATCTTAAAAAAAAAAATAAAAAACTGGGAAGGGACTTAACAGTGTCTTCAAAGAAGACCATTACCATCACCTTAGTAGGTAGATTCTTCAAAGCCTAACTTTTGCTTCAAGGCTTCATTTGCTTTGGGCCTGATTCCGTCTACACAGCACTTTAGGAATTTGTTTCTGTCTAAACCCCGCAATGAATTAGGAGAGCCCATATTTATTTATTTTTAAAGATTTTACCCATTTATTCATGAGATACACAGAGAGATAGAGTGGCAGAGACACAGGCAGAGGGAGAAGCAGGCTCCATGCAAGGAGCCCGATGTGGGACTCGATCCCAGGTCTCCAGGATCATGCCCTGGGCTGAAGGCAGCCGTTTAACTGCTGAGCCACCCAGGCATCCCAAGAGCGCCCATATTTTTAAAAATGACGAGAGTTGGTGAGAGAACCAACCCTGGGTTCATTCTTCTTCCCTGGCCTTATACTTTTTAAAAAAAAAAAAAAAAAGATTTTATTTATTTATTTATTTATTTATTTATTTATTTATTTATTTATTTATGAGAGACAGAGAGGCAGAGGGAGAAGCAGGCTCCACGCTCCGGGTCTCCAGGATCACGCCCTGGGCCGAAGGCAGTGCTAAACCACTGAGCCACCCGGGCTGCCCCCTGGCCTTATCCTATTTAACTCCTGGTGGAGGGGAGCATCAGGGGAACTAGTGTGCTATTATCCACATTTTGCAGGTGTGTAAACTGAGTCAGAAAAGTTAAGTAGGGCAGCCCCTACTTAACATACATCAGGCTCTCTGTATGATGCCTGCTTCTCCCTCTGCCTGTGTCTCTGCCTCTCTCTCTCTGTCTCTATGAATAAATAAATAAAATCTTTAAAAAAAAAAAAAGAAAAGAAAAGTTAAGTAATGTGGGTCAGGTCACCCAACTTGTTAATCGCCAAGCCATAACCAGGGCCATGGTAAAACCCATTGTTTTTCTTTATGCTGCTCTTTCCCTGTCACTGGTATTTAATGCAGGAAAAAGGGGGGAAAAAAAGAAAAAGAAAAAAACAGTTCTTGAAACTAGATAGAGTCAGGACTCTCAACTAAATGAAAAATCAAAGACCTTTTCAATTGTTAGAGAGGGTACTAGAATCTACCATTTCTCTAAGCCTTATTTTGACTCATGAAATGTTCCTGAGTTCCAGGAAAGAGGAGAGTGTTGGGGCATAAAGAAAATAAAGCTCGACTATAGTCTAGATCAGTCTACATCAGAGTGTTGGTGTTTTGTTTTTTAGACAATTTCAGGATGAATAATTTTAAAAGGTAACATCCAATGGATTAATTTTAATAAAAAACTCCAGGGACTCCTGGGTGGCTCAGTTGGTTAAGTGTCTGCCTTCGGCTCAGGTCATGATGCTGGGGTCCTGGGACGGAGCCCCACATCTGGCTTCCTGCTTAGCAGGGAGCTTGCTTCTTCCTCTTCTGCTGCTGCTCCCCCTGCTTGTGCTCTCTTTCTTTCAAGTGAATAAATATAATCTTAAAAAACAAAAAAACAAAACCAACAACTTTGGAATAGTTTCTTTATTTATGTTCAATGTCATCTCTGAACTGAATATAAGCCATTTATTGGAAAGTTCTAGACTGTAAAGGTTCCTGGGGGCAATAATAATAGTTGGCTCTAAAGAGATAGTTGTCAACCATCTATCTTCATGTGGAACAATCGGTGATGTAGATTCTTTCATTTTAGACCTGGAAGGGCTAGTGGAGATCTTCTATGGTTGAGCCATTTAATTTTGTGGAAAAGAACGTGGATGTAGAAGGTCCAGTCTCTAGTTTCCCATCTCCTAGGTAAGGGTAGGGTCTAGGCCAGAACCTGGGTCTTCTGATTTCTGTACTGAGCTGTTTTACTGTATGCCAGGGCTTCTCTCAATTTTCTTCCTCTGGGAGATTCCTCGTTGGAAGGAAATATCCCTAAGCTCACGGTGTGAAGCAGGGACACTAGGCAGCCTAAATAGTCTCTAGTTGAGGATGGCTTGGAGTCTCTGACCTTCTGTCTACTTTAGGGGTCATTTGCTCGGCTGACCAGAAGGTTGGCCAGGGGGCTCTATTCAAAGCTGTTTTTGTCTAACGAGTTTACTGGTTTTCCTTAGATTGTGTATTTAATTGGAGTAGCTTTTAGATGTGTGGCTCCAAGGAGATTATGGTGAAGTTCTTTTTATTCATTCATTCATTCATTCATTCATTCATTCATTCATTCAGAGAGACACAGAGAGGCAAAGACATAGGCAGCAGGAGAAGCAGGATCCATGCAGGACTTGATCTCAGAATTCTGGGATCATGACCTAAGCCAAAGTCAGATGCTCAACCACTGAGCCATCCAGGTGCCCCAATTATGGTGGAGTTCAAGGCCACTCTGTCCCAAGCCTCTCCTTGGGGCTGCCACTTGGTGCTGTCAGCACCCCAAACTCTGCCTTCAAGACTCCTTGGAAGAAAAAAAAAAAAAAAGACAACTTGGAGCAGTCTGAAGATCACCCCTCCCCGACAGGTTCTTATCAGTACGATCAGCATCTTCAAGAGCTCAGCACATCCTAATATGAAGGCAGGAATCCTTTTGTTTTCATTGCTTGCTTTGGTATTTTAACAGTTCCTGTTCTGACTGCATTAACGTTAATGTGTGCACTTTTAGGGATTTATTTGTAGTCCTTAGGGATTTGTTGCACAATGAAAAATAGAAACACTTCCCTCCCCTCCAAGAAAAGAAGAAAGAGAAAGAAAGGAAAGGAAAGAAAAACAACTTTTTAATACAGAATATTATTTTGTTCTTTGCCCTGGCCAGGAGTCAATGCACTTTATCCAGCCTCCCCTGGGTCCCCAGAGAATTTTCTTGCGCACATTTCTGAGAACAGATTTGGGTTTGGGGTGGTGCCGACTCCGCAATGACCTAAATGGAGATTCCAAAATGCCCAATAATGTTTCCCTATTCTGTGTTTTAAACTCCATGAGATGCGTCTGCAAATATTGGGGCAGAAATCCTTTCGGGAAAGAGAGTTCAAGTTTGAAACTGGCATCAACACTGTTTTTTGTACAAAGTGATACTCCCAAGTATAAAGAATAAAGGATCCTTGGATTAATCTCACGTACCCCCCCCCCCCCAGGGTCCCTCATGAACATAATTTTGAAAATGTTTTTTAAGAACAAGCACTATTTTGAACCCCTGCCCCCACAACTAGCCAAGTTGGGATGGACCAAGGCCAGAGTCAGGGGTTTGATTTCTGGGTGATCCTGTCCCACAGTCGGAGAACCACGTCCCTCATGCTGCCCGGCTATCTTGCACAGTTCCCTTGCCGGTCGGGAGGGGCACCTGGGCGGGTTAATGGATAAATGCAAACCTTTCACCACTAATGGAACAGACAACAAGGAGCAGATGCTGTCGTCCTGGCTGGTCAGTGAAATTGACTTTGTGTGCAAAGGACACTGCATTTGCCCCGTGACTTGGGTGTGAATGTCTGCCACGCTCAACAGTTTCTGGGCCTTGAAAAAAATGGACATTATTGTAATAAAACCTTAGTTAAAAGTGGGTGGTAATTAACTTTTGGTTTTCATTACTAAAGAAGCGGGTGAGTCCCTGAGGCTCTTAAAAACCAACTCCAAAACCTTGTGTCTGATTAAGTGAGTAATACTTCATTTCAGAAAAGCTCTCCTTTCAGGTGAACAGAGACTACTATATTTTTATAAGCAGTTTTTAAAAAAATTAATAAAGTTTCAACACTCAGTCTCTTTAAGATCCACCGTGCCCGCACAGCCGTCCCCCCCGCCCCCCACACACACATGGAGTGTCAATTGGGAAAGTGTGTGTATGGGGGGAAGTATTCACAGAGCTCTTCTTTTTTAAAAGATTTTATTTATTTATTCATGAGAGACACACAGAGAGGCAGAGATATAGGCAGAGGAAGAAGCAGGCTCCTCACGGGGAGCCCGATGTGGGACTCGATCCCCGAACTGGGATCATGCCCTGAGCCAAAGGCAGATGCTCAACCACTGAGCCACCCAGGTGTCCCTCCTTTTTTTTTTTTTTTTTTTTTTTTTTAATATAAAAGTGTGTGCACAGTGACGGGCACTTAACATGTTTTTTGGGGTTAGTGATTACTGGAAGAGTACGTCGAGGTTCATTGCTTTAGCCGCCTGACTGAGGCTAAAGCAGGTGCCCTGGTTGACCTGTGTGGGCTTTGGCCTGCTTTGTGTTGCCTGGAGGTTTATATGGTCAAATAACTTGGGAAACTTTTTTGGAAACTAGCTAACACGTCTGCCCCTGTTTGGAGAAAAAGACAGATGTAGAAATCAGCTGATTTGTAACAAGAAGTCAGGAAAGTTGTATAGATCTTTTGTAAATTCGGCCCACTAGGAGAGGAAAAGGAGAATTTCAGATTCTAGATTGCCAACTGCCTGCCCTCCCTGTCTCATCCTGGCAATTGGGAATTTCGTGATATTCCCAAGTGGAGATTTTTTTTTTTTTTTTTGTAGGCTACATGACAGATGAAGCGCAAATATATTACAGATAGTAAAACTGGAAAACGGGGTGCCTGGGTGTCTCAGTTGGTTGGGTGTCTGCTTTTGGCTCAGGTGGTGATCCCAGGTGATCCAGTCCCACATTGGGCTCTCTGCTCAGTGGGGAACCTGCTTCTCCCTCTCCTTCTGACTGCTGCTCCCCCTGCTTGTGCTCTCTCTCTTTCTCTGTCAAATAAATAAATACAATCTTTAAAAAAAGTTTTTAAAAAAGTCTGGAAAATAAATTGTATCCGGAAAAATGCAAAGTTGTTTGAAAAATAATTATCTTGGATGCTTTAACTTTCCATATTGTACGTATTGTATTCCAACTTAAAAACAATTCAGGGAAGTGCATGGGTGGCTCAGTGGTTGAGTGTCTGCCTTTGGCTCAGGATGTGATCCTGGGTCCTGGGATCGAGTCCTGCATCTGGCTCCCTGCAGGGAGCCTGCTACTCCCTCTGCCTATGTCTCTGTCTCTCTCTCTCTGTATCTGTCATGAATAAATAAATAAAATCTTTATTAAAAAAAAACCAGTTCAGATCTTGGGGCTGCATACCTTTAACGGGTGCTTGTTTACATGGAACCTAAGTGGGAATAGTGCAATGTGATGGCCCTGCAACCAACCACCCACCTTCGTTAGCCCTGTCAAGCTTCTAGCCTCTGTTGCTGTCATGTGTTGAACGTTTATAGCATGCTTGTGGGTTTATAAGAGGAAATGTCACCTCCTTAGAGACATCTTTCCTGACCACTCCATCTAAAGTAGTGTTCTCCTATTCTTTATCTTTATACATATTTATCTCCTTCAGAGCATTGATCATAATAATCTATATTTATTTGTTTGCTTAAAAGTCACTCATTCCCATCATTATCTTTTCAACACATAATCCACATAGGAAAATCGTGACAAGAGTTTAACTTATTTTTCTTTCATGCTAAGTCTCTGACCTCCAGTGTGCATTTTCCATCTGCAGCACATTTCAATTCCCACTAGCCACCTTGCAGTGCTCTAGGGCCACAGGTGACTTACTGGTGGCTGCCAGTTTGGACAGTCAGCTCTCATACTTAAACCTCAGGTCTGGCACATAGATGCTTAGTGAATGGAAGGGAAGAAGCTGGGAAAATAGGGAACATTTCTGGAAAGCTGATCCCAGTTGTGTTCCTTCACATTGTTTAAGTTTTGTTTTTTTTTTAAAGATTTCATTTATTTATTCATGAGAGACACAGAGAGAGAGGCAAAGACACAGGCAGAGGGAGAAGTAGGCTCCATGCAGGAAGCCCGACATGGGACTCAATCCCGGGTCTCCAGGATCACACCCTGGGCCGAAGGGGGCGCTAAACCGCTGAGCCACCCGGGCTGCCCTGTTTAAGTTTTTTTCACCTAGATTTTATACCACCTGAAATTTTGCAAGCTAGAGATTCTTTTATATTACTAACATCTTTGGGGTGCCTGGGTGGCTGAGTCAGTTAAGTATCTGCTTTGGCTCAGGTCATGATCCCAGGGTCCTGGGATCGAGTCCCACTTGGGCTCTTTGCTTGTCTCTCAAATAAATAAATAAATAAATTCTTAAAAAAAAAAATCTTCTTTTAAAAATTGCTCAGAAATACCCCTGAGAAGCTTGAGGCCAGTCTTTCCTTGGAGCTAATGTAATCATTCTGCTTTCCTCCTAACTTTTGGAGGCGTGTATTTAGTTTCTATTACTCTGTAACAAATGATCACAAACTTAGTGGCATAAAACAATATCCATTTATTATTTCACAGTCTCTGTAGGCCAGAAGTCTGGGGATGGCATGGTTGGATTCTTTGTTCCCGTTCTCTCAAAATTGAAATCAAGGTGTCAGCCGGGCAGCACTTCCTTCTAGAGCTTGGAGTCTCTTCAAAGCTTATGTATGAGGTTATTGACAGAATTCAGTTCCTCCTGGTTGTAGGACTAAGATTCCCCCCTTTCTTGCCAGCCATCAGCTAGGGGCCAACTCCTAGAGGCTAGCTGCCATTTCCTGCAATGTGGCCCTGTCCACAACATGGCACTTTCCCCCTTCAAGTCCATTAGGAGAGTATCTGCTATCACTTTGAATCTCTGTGATGTGTCATTTCTGACCTTCAGACTCTTTTTCAAAAAAGACTGGCCTGATTAGGTCAGGCCCACCCACCTTCAAGGGGAAGGAATTACAAACAGGTCATGCACTGCCGGGAGCAGGCATTTTGGGGGCCTTCCTGCTTACCGTGGAGAAAATAGCTGGATTCACAGTTTCTCCTGAAGTAGTTATTTCTTGTATCAAGGTTGGCACTCTGGGGAACATGGAAGTTTTCATATCACAAATATTTATTGGACTCCAACTACGTGCCAGGTGCTAGGCCAGGTGCTAGGGATGGAGCAGCAAACAAGGCAGGCAGGATTCCTGCCCTCCTAGAGCTTACAGTCCTGAGGCCACTGGAAAAGTTTCGTGGCCGTTTTAAAACGATTGCGATGAAGGCACCTCGGTGGCTCAGTTGTTTAGGCATCTGACTCTTGATTTTGGCTCAGGTCATGATCTCAGGGTTGGGAAATAGAGCCCCATGCATCATGCTCTGTGTGGCGGTGGGGGGTGGGGAGATGGAGCCTGCTTTAGATTCTCTGTCTCTCCCTCTGCCCCTCCTCCCACTTCCTCTCCTAAAAGAAAAAAGATTATGACGATGGTTCAGAACTCTGTGTAAATATGTTAAAAAATCTTTGAGGGGCACCTGGGTGGCAGTTGGTTAAGCTTGCTACTCTGGGATTCGGCTCAGGTTATGATTTCAGGATTGTAATATTGAGCTCTACTCTGGGCTGTGTGCTCAGCATGGAGTCTGCTTGAGTTTCTCCCTCCTTCTCCTGCTGCCTCTCCCTGCTCCCCCGTGCTCGCTTATGCACTCTCCTTCCCTCCCTCTCTCTCTCAAATATTTAACAAAACATTGTATATAAAATACATCTCAATAAAACTTTAAGAAAATAGAGGTAGCTATGGGTTTGTGTGGTTTTTTTTTTTTTTTTTTTTTTTTTTTATTCATGAGAGATACAGAGAGAGACAGAGACACAGGCAGAGGGAGAAGCAGGTTTGCCAAGGGGAGCCTGATGCGGGACTCAATCCCAGGACCCTGGGACACGAACTGAGCCAAAGGCTGATGCTCAACCACTGAGCCACCCAGGCTCCCCTGTGAGGTTTTTTTTTTTTTTTGGTCCTCAGCAGAATAGATCTCTATGTTTAGAGACAGCCATTGACAGAAAGTGCTGAACTTGAATTATGATTACAATCAAGAGCTGTGGTCTGTGTCCTCAAGGAGATGGCTCTAGTTGTCCTGATTTTAGAAAGCTTTCCAAAGAAGATTGTTCTCTTCTGGAGCAGTGTGGGAAGAAAATCTGCCAGATCTGGACCAGAATGACCACAAGTTAGGTCAGAACTTGATACTTAGGGAAAAGAAACAATCACAGGTTGATCAGCTGCCCTGAGGTGAACCGTAGGGCTTCAGGGTCCTGGAGGACTGTCGCCCCTCTTTCTCACCCCAAGGGGACAGAGGCTAATGGCCAATCATGAGAGTGGAAGGAACAATATCTGCGGACCTTTCTGGCTATGGCTCCAAGTCCATTTCTCTGCTTTCTATGTGTATTGAATGGGAAGTCACGTGTTAGGTGAATGAGTCCTAGAAAACCCATTCTGGAGGAGATGGTTCTATATGGGAGTTGAACCTTTTGCCTTATTCATCTCAGATGTCCTGAAGACTTCCCATCACTGGCTTTATTGCAAAGGAGGCTGATTAGCTATCTAAACTGTCTCAACAGTCTCTGTCTAGGATGGCAAGATCATACCACACTAGGCTGGGAAAATCTCCCTAGATGGCAGACCCACTGAGGAAGGGAGCCCTACTGCATAGGACACTCTGTCTTGGCCATTGGCTTCACCCATCTCACAGGAAGGAGGCTGGGGTCCCCCGGACACTTTATCGCAGACTGCTTGAACAGCATTATCCGATGCTGTTTGTTGATGTAGCAACACGAAAGCTGGTCCTCACCAAGATTTTGACATCAAGTATTAAAGTGACTCATTCTTTCATTTCCCAGCTCTCTGACAAAAGGGGCCTGCTCTTGAAACTCCGTTTTAGACTTTAGTGGAAGTCGACTCATAATCTAAACAAGTAGCTATCGTAAGTTCTTGATCAAGTTTATCTAATGACTCTTCACTTTTTTTATGTCTCTTTTTTTGCTCCTTTAAGTTTGGGTAAAACGTGACCTTCTAGATTCTTCTTGTTCCTGAGCAAAGATAAAAAAAATCATCCTTTAATTCTTTGGATTGTATCTGACAATCTTTAGGGTGTTGTTTCTTTCCCAGAATGAATCACCTAGAGAAGTAAGATTGGCCCAACAAATGTAATTTGATGACAGCCTATAATAATGTTGTTTAAGCGCTAATCTAAGCAGCTAATCTCCTAAGACTGGTCCCCGCCCATATCTACACACACTATTGAAGTCATTATATTTGCTATATTAAGGCCAGATTCAGGTGTTTCTGAGCACTAATTTGTGTATTTTTACACCAAAAATAACTAATCTGTGTATGAGAAGAGAACTTAGGGGTGCTTGGCTGACTTAGTCAGTGGAACATGCAACTCCTGGCCTTGGAGTTGTGAGTTTGAACTCCCTGGTGGGTATAAAGATTAGTTAAAAAGAGAAAAGAGGGGTGGCTACCTGGGTGGCTCAGCGGTTTAGCACCTGCCTTCATCCCAGGGCGTGATCCTGGAGACCCGGGATCGAGTCCCACATCGGGCTCCCTGCGTGGAGCCTGCTTCTCCCTCTGCCTGTCTCTCTCTCTCTCTCTGTCTCACTGTGTCTCTCATGAATAAATAAATAAAATCTTTAAAGAAAAAAAAGAAAAAAGAAAATTTATCAAGTAGAGAATGAGAAGTCACCACTAACTTGGATATAATTGAGTTATTGAAAACCTCAAATGCACTGTATTTTATTTGCTGGATTGTTTGTATTCTGTAGAGCTCTCCCAGATTTTATGGTTTTAACTATTGTAATGGGATTTTAAAATTTTATTTATTTATATAGAGATTTTATTTATTCATGAGACAGAGAGAGAAAGAGAGAGAGAGACAGAGACAGAGACATGGGCAGAGGGAGGAGCAGGCTCCATGCAGGGATCCCGACGTGGGACTCGATCCCAGGTCTCCAGGATCACGCCCTGGGCTGAAGGTGGTGCTAAACCTCTGAGCCACCCGGGCTGCCCTGGAAATTTTTTTTTTTTTTTTAAGATTTTATTTATTTGTGAAACAGACAGAACGAGCATGATGGGTGGGGGCTGGGGGGAGGGCAGAGGAGAAGCAGACTGCCCACAGAGCAGGGAGCCCGATACCAGCTCCATCCCAGGACCCCAGGATCATGACCTGAATGGAAGGCAGATGCTTAACTGACTGAGCCACCCAGGCGCCTCTATTCTTTTTGTTTGTGCTTTTTTTGGGGGGGGAGGGGATTTCTTCATTGTTAAAATAGTAAAGTTTCACTTACTGGTATGTCTGGCAAAAATGTTTTCAACTTGACAGTTGATAGAGACAGTGCTGTTTATCTGAGCCGTCTCCATCTTTGCATCTTAACAGCAATTGTGGAAGTTCTTTGCCCTGCCTCTTCTGACTATAGCATCCAGGAGCTAGAAAGTTACCCTATGTCACAATGTCCTGACTGACTTGTGGCCTTGCAGTAACCTTGCTTTTATGTATGTAATAAGAGTCAGCTCGTATGCCTCAGCAATGCATCCCATGAAACGTTTTGTTTGAAAAGTGTTTTAAAATTTAGTTTCTTGTTTTTTTTTCTTTTAAGATTTTATTTATTTATTTGAGAGAGAGAGAGTGAGAGGGTGCATGTACACACGTGTAGCTGGGTGGAGAGGGGCAGGGGGTGAGAGAGAGGGAGAGAATCTTCAAGCAGACACAAGTCTGAGCTGAGCATGCAGCCAATATGGGGCACCTTGAGATCATGATCTGAGAGTCAAGATGCTTAATGTACTGAGCCACCCAGGCACCCCTGGTTTCTGTTTTTATAGTTTGGACTGATAGCAATTACCTTTCACATGCAGACGAGGGAGAGAAATTATATTTGTTGACTGCCTTTTGGGTTTACTTAATCCTCGTAACCATCCTATGAGTTAGATGTTATCATTCCACTTTCCAGATGTGGATCATGGGTGCTTGCATGGCTAGTCAACAGTAGACCTACATCCACACCTCGGCTGGCCAGACTGCAGAGCCCATGCTCTTTGCCCTCCCTTGTTTTACCTTCCCTTGAGTCCAAAAGCTGGAAGGAATGATGGAAGGTGATCCAGTTCTATCACACACATAAAAAAAATAAAGAAAAACCTTCAAGAGTAGAGAACTTGTTTCAAGATTATCAAAGGAAATAATTGGGGGAAAGTAGTTCTTCCATTCCAGTTAAGGTAAGAGAATGGTCCATAGGTTTTATCTTCCATTGAATGTTCCATTTTACCCAAGTATTAAGCCAAGTGACATTCCTCTGTTTAACTTTGATAAATGAATCATGTTCCTTTGAAAATAACTTTTGTAGTTCATGCTCTAAAAAGAGAACCACCCCTACATTTTGGAAATTATTCCTTTTAATGGCAGTAAAAACCTTTGGCTTTCATAGAAATTATCAGCAGAGATATTCACTGATGAGTACCTGTGACTTTCTCAAAATTAGTATCAGGAATAACAATGGCAACAGACAAGTGACACCATGTTTTTGGCACATTTATTTGAAAACTTAAAAGACTCTTCACCTGCAGGTAATCAAATTGGAGCATATGAAAATGATCAAAATGTACTATTCAAAGTTGTATGTTTACCCTTCCTGCTGAGTTAGCTGCTCCCTGGAAACTTCTGGCTCCCTTTTACTAGCATTGCCTCCAGAAGCATGTTAAAATTGCTTTTTTAGAGTCACACCTCATGCAGACTAAAATAAAATTTTTTAACTTGATAATTATTTAAAAAACGGAGCTGTCAAATATCTTTTCTTTTTTTTTCAAATATCTTTTCTAAATTAAAAATTATCCTCAAGTGACATTTACCATTATCAAAAGTGTTAAAAGTAATGAAAAAAACCCAAGCAAACCTGCCCTTCTACGTTACACGGTGGAGATTCAGGGATGTTTTGCTGTTTCAGCACCATTGAACTAAACAGGTACACAATCTCCTAAAATGAGCTATTAGAAGGAGACCACACCTAGTTGGATGTGTGCATTCTGGTCAGTTTTTTAAGTAATAATTTAAAAAATTGTGCTAAGATACATATAATACAAAATCTGCCATCAACCATTCCTAAGTGTATGGTTCAGTGGCATTGAGTACCTGAGTACCGTTCATGTTGTTGGGCAACCACCACCACCATCAATCCACAGAACTCTCTTTGTCTTGCAAAACTGAAACTCTATACCCATTAAAGAAGAAATCCCCACTCCACCTGCCTGCATCCCCTGGCAACCAACCACCACTCTACTTTCTATGCTTTACTACTCTAGGTGTCTGGTCAGGTTTGTTTCGTTTTGTTTTGAAAGTGTTGCTTTCATCAGTTTATCATTAAATTCATATGCCTTTTCCAGAAACAAACCTAATGTAACTTACATTAATGGATCTAACGAAATAGAATTTTTCCCCTGAACTTTGCCTTCTTTCAAGGAAGGAAAATGACAAAATGGGTTCATAGCCACACTTTGGGAGGTATTCATGACTCAGTTACCTAAACCTTTGTAGCAACAGATGAAGTGCTTGGCAACTTGAACTCAGGAGTCCTTCTATACTGTCATTTAACAGAAAAAGTGCATTTTGTTCAGAAGCCTTAGTAAGGTGGGAGACAGTACCACTGCATTTTGGAAGCAATTTAAATGAACGGGATTGGCACTGACACATATTCTTCTGTTAAAGCCAAAGACAGAATATTTGATTAATGATCATGCTTTATTCCTGTAGTAGGTGGAAATAGACATTAACTGGACCCTTTTTCTGAATGAAGAAGTACAGTTTTAACGTTGGCTTTAAAAAATTTTTATTTTGTAAATGGTTAATGCAGGAGAAAAAAATTGTCAGTATGATGGCTTATTGATAAATTAACCTTGTAACCGACAAGTTTGTAACCAACAACTTTGGATTTCATTAGATTTTATAGGACGATGGTCCTTCCCCTCTCAAAAAGGAGTTTCTTCTATTCAGGAAAGTAGTGGGTTCTAATAAAAATGTTAGTCCTCAATTTCCATCCCGTCTGAGAAGCATTTTCCAGTGTGCCTGACACCTTACAGGCATAATTCACCTTAAATGCATCTGAAATTTGAAGCCACAGAAGTCAACATTCTCTCCTTAAACCAGTAATTGGTAATTAAAATAGAGAAACAGGACTGGAGAGATTTTTGAGAGAGTTAAATTTGTCATCATCTACTTGTTTGGACAGGTAGTTGTGAAGACAGGGGTTATCACGAACTACTTGAGTCCATGGGCAGGGTCCTCTGAAATGTGAGTTTCCTATGGTTCGAGCCCTGGTGACCTGCTCCTCCATCAGGAACCTTCTGCAAGTTTGTTGTGACCTAAAATAACCATGATGCTGGTGCTGATGAAAAAAAAACAAAAAATGAATGTGATGCTTGACACCACCTCACACGGATCATCATTCTGGAGTAGTTCAGCATCCATAAAAGTGACATGGTGGGTAAAAGCAGTTTCTTCATAGTTAGAAAGTGCCATGAACGACCTGGCCGTTCTTTTGCTCAGCAAGACAGGTTTAAAGACATGAAGTGTAGTTATTTATCCTCTCTTCCCCCCCAAAGTGCAAAGAGTTTGGTAGCTAGAATTGCATTTAATCATCAAGGTACAGATTGTACCGTGTGTGCTGGAGACCCAAACCCTGTTCTGTTGAAGGCCATGATGAATGCTCATTTTTTAATATTATGTTTTTGCGGCTTATAAAGAGGCATCGTGTCCAAAATGAAAAAAGCCTTTAGAGTCAAGATATAATAGCTCACCTCTTTTGGATTGTGGTTGACAGAAACTTGGACACAACTGAGCTGAGTGTAATTATGTTTTTCAGCAGTGTGACTTATGTTGCTGCAGATAGGGGTGTACTTCGAGATTTCTTGCCAAGATCTGGCTGAAAAGAAGCTTGGTGGTTGTTGTTTTTTTGTTGTTGTTTTGTTTTTAAATAGTAATTAGGCTATTAGTTGTCCAAATGGAATAATCCCCTTAAGCCTTTTCAAGAAAAACATTTCCAAAAGGGTCAGGTGTATTTGAGATTAGCCATTATTTACGTAGGTGCTCAGCCTTTCACCCAAGCTTCTCTAGGAGTTGGTTCTTGATGTTGGTTAGGTATGTCAGAAACCATCTTATTTTTTTCAAGGGGTCAGTACAGGGTTCTCAGATCAAAAGCAGCCAAGTCCCTGGGATCCCAGAAGCCTTATTATAGATTTGTGAATTTTGCATCAGCACTCCAGGTACTGTCAGGGCTGTTCTTGGCCTTCAGACAGTCTTCTCTGTGGACCTGGAAAAGAAACTGCCCAAAGGCCTTACCGGCCTCTGTGTTTTTTTTTTTAAGATTTTATTTTTTTTATTTTTTATTCATGAGAGACACAGAGAGAGAGGCAGAGATATAGGCAGAGAGAGAAGCAGGCTCCATGCAGGGAGCCTGATGTGGGACTCAATCCTGGGACTCCAGGATTACACCCTGGGCCAAAGGCAGACGCTCAACCGCTGAGCCACCCAGGCGTCCCTCAGCCTCTGTTTTTGAGGAAAGTTAAGAACAAAGTAAAAGGAGTGTCTGGGGGCTCAGTGGTTGAGTAGAGTCTGCCTTTGGCTCAGGTTGTGCTCTAGGGGCCTGGGATGGAATTCCTTATAAGGCTCCCCGCAGGAAGCCTGCTTCTTCTCTGCCTGTGTCTCTGCCTCTCTTTCTACATCTCTTGTAAATAAATAAATAAAATCTTAAAAAAAAAAGAAAAGAAAAGAAGAGAACAAAGTAAAAAAAAAAAAGGGCAGGGGCGAAGTGGTGGCCAGGGCTAAAGGAGTGTAGTTTAGAACCATGGTCCAGGCCTGTGTTGCTGACCATTGGGCTCAGGACCTAAGCCAGGATAGAACCTACCTACCCCGATGGAGACTCCACCCTCTGCTACCGCCCCCTGATCCTCCCTGTGGCACACCTTTTGGGTGTGTCTCATCACTAAGCTGGATGATCAACTTTCTGGCTGCCTTTGTTGGACCTTTTTGAATTGCAAATCAACCACACCTTACCATGTTCACGTTTTAAGTCCTCATAATGCTCCACCTCCCAGAGGGAGTATCATCCCTGGAAAAGGGCCTAATTACTTTCTTCTTTTTTTAAAATGATTTTTTAAATTTATGACAGAGAGTGAGAGGGGCCGAGGGAGGAGAAGTAAGCTCCATGCTAGGAGCCTGATGTGGGACTCGATCCGGGTACTCCGGGATCACACCCTGAGCCAAAGGCAGATGCTCAGCTGCTGAGCCAGCCAGGCGTCCCGGCTTTATTACTTTCAAACGTGATTTTCTTTTCATTTTTCTCTACCCTTTCATTTCATTAAACACCTTTGCATTTTATCTCCTTGAACCAAAATACCTATGCTGCTCTATGTTGGGGTTTCTGGTTTAGGGGGTGCAGTATATCGAAGAGTATGAATGTGATTTTTTTTTTAAGATTTTATTTATTTATTCATGAGAGAGACAGGCAGAGGGAGAAGCAGGCTCCATGCAGGGAGATGCATGTGGGACTCGATCTAGGGACTCCAGGATCACGCCCTGAGCCACCCATGCGTCCCTGAATGTGAGTTTAGAAAGAGCTGGGTGGCTCAGTGGGTTAAGTGTCTTTGGCTCAGGTTGTGATCCCAGACCCCTGGGATGGAGCACCCCTATTGGGCTCCCAGCTCAGCAGGGAGACTGCTTCTCCCTCTCCTGCTCCCCTTGCTTGTGCTTTCTCTCTCTCTCTGTCAAATAAATGAATAAAATCTTTTTTTTAAATTCTTTTTTAAAATTTTAATTTATTTTATTTGTTTATGATAGAGAGAGAGAGAGAGAGAGAGAGAGGCAGAGACAGAGACACAGGCAGAGGGAGAAGCAAGCTCTATGCACCGGGAGCCCGACGTGGGATTTGATCCCGGGTCTCCAGGATCGCGCCCTGGGCCAAAGGCAGGCACCAAACCGCTGCGCCACCCAGGGATCCCTGAATAAAATCTTAAAAAAGAAAATAGAAGGACGAGCTGAGTGATAGCTATGAACTAATTTAGGAAGACTGGATTTTCCTGTGCCTCAGTTTCTCCAACTGTTAAATGCCTCTCTTTTCCGCTTCCATCAGGGGCTGATCATAGGAGGCGCCGGGAGCTTCCTTGGCAAATGTAAGGGTTGAGAATTGTCCATCCGTGGATTCTGCATGAATTCTTGCTAATTGTGCATTCCCTGAGCAATGCAGAAAATATTGTCTCACATTTTAAATACCTTTATATTAGGGGGACCAGCTAGTGCTACAGAGATTTTGGAGTCTACTTTCCAAATGGCCCATGGGAAGGAATCCTGAGGTATCTGCTGGCTGAGTTTGGCCAGTGGAAATGTTATGTCATAGTAACAAATGCTATAGGATTAGTTTTATTTCCAAGCCTTGCAGAGGCTATAAATTGCTTCTAAAAATTTTATTCTCCAACACCATGATGTTTATGTTGCTATGGTGGTGTGTCTCTTGCTTGGGTGTCAGGATCGCCATTGAAAATAGATAGGCCAAAATAACAGCTTAACAGGTGGCTGTGCTTTGTGATGTTGTTTGTAAAACTATTTTGCAAAGAGGTCCAGTACAAGTAAATCACATAACTGTGCCCCTTACTATATTTTATATCTTAGCCATGCTTTCTTTTTTTTTTTTTAACACATTCCTCCCTTTTCTATTTTATATATAGATTTCCCCTCTCTTTCCAGCAGTGCCATGCCAATTTCCTGTAGTAACACAAGGAAAGATTTCAGCTCATTTTCTTTAGTGGTGGATGTCCTTTCCTTATTTGTGTAATTGGAGCCCTCCTCCTAAAAATAACCCTTCTTTTCTTAATGTGATTCTTTTTATAGCTGATGTACTCTTTATTTAAATGAAAGACCTCTTTTTAATGTGGCATTTACATATACATGCTTATGAATTACATACTATATCCATATATACCTATTATATATCTATTTCCTTGTAGGGTATAATAGTGAATTTAGTAGTAGAAATTGTTCTATTGACCTATCATTAAGCTTTCACCTGCTATTAAATGATAATTTTCTTTTTTTTGAGATAAAAATCATAGAACCTTACCATTAAAACAGCTCAGCTTCCTGCCCACTGCAAGAATCTTTCCTATAATAATCTTGCATGGTGATCATCTTGCCTGTTAGCTTAAATACCAGCATGGCAGGATGCTCACTCTTTTGGGGTGTGACCTCAAAAGCCACGATTGTCCTATGATTGTCCACCTCGATGTATTAGAAGGTCCTTTCTTATGTTTCATTGCTGTCTGCCTTCCTGGAACTTTCATGGCTGTTACTCATTTTCCCCCCTATAGTGAGACAAATACAAGTCACTTCCACATACTGACTCTTTAAATATTTAAAGAAAACTATAATGTCCTTTGGTTTTCTCTTCTACTGGCCTAATATCCACAATTCTCTTAATGACTCGCCTTAGGAAATGGTTTCTGGATTCCCTCATCATTCCTGTGGTTCTCCTTTGTTACTGCCATTTACAATGCTCTAGAGCAATGGTCAGCAAACTTGGAGTAAAGGGCCAGATAGACACACTGCAGACTTGCAGGCCATCATGCCCCTATCACAACCACTCACCTCTGGCCTGTAACACAAAAGCAGGCAAAGACAATTAGATAAGTGAATGGGCATGGCTCTCCTCTGATAACTTTTTATTTATGGGTACTGAAATTTGAATTTCATATAATTTTCACACGTCACACGATATTATTCTAATGTTGATTTATTTCAACCATTGAAAAATGCAAAACCCATTTGTAGCTCGAGGACCGTACAATAATAGGCCCAACATGTTGGAGGACCCGGCACATCTGAGGCTCTGTTGATGCTTTAGCATGAGCGTTGCCATTTTCAGAAGCTGCGTCAAACTATTGGCTGTTTCTGACAAGGTGATCAGCTCCCTGAAGTCTCCTGGCAAAGCTCAGTCTCTCTACCTGGTGTGTGTATGAGATCTACAAAAATAAGCAGCCTTACAGCAACAACAGTGATTACCATAGGACTTTGAAATGTAAATGTGATGAATGGCATCTGCTGATTTCAAGTTGGACAAAATGTTTTTGATTCTTGCTTCTGTTATTTACCATATTCGTGAATTCTCTTAGCTTAGTGGCAGATGTAATAAGCGTGCCTTTCTGTCTTTAGCCAAGCCACTAACTTTTTGGTAACATCCAAATCACAAAATAGGGGTCATAACTGCTTAGCTTGGTTGCAGAAACCAGGAGGCATCTGAGTATAGAAAGGAAGTCTTCAATTCTATTTTCATAAGCTTAAGAATGGATCATTCTCTACTTCCTCATTAGTCTTAATTTTTAAAAACTGGTTTTCATTAGATGTGAAACCTGTTTAACTGAGATTATAATTTAGCATGCAGAGGAAAAAATTTAGCAAATGGTGAAGCCAGTTTTTTTTTTTTTTTTTAAGTGTATAAACATTTAATTAAAATTATATATTTGTTTCTGTGGGCATTTACTTAGCAAGGCTTTGCTTTCACAGGGGAAGGAAAAACACAGTGGGCCAACATTTGTGGAATATTCTAGTGTGTCAGGACCATTATGTTAATTATCTCATTTTATCCTTACAGTCATCATCCAGGGTGGGGATCCTATTATCTTCATTTTACAGAACTGGAAATTGAGGCTCACAGGATTTGCTAGTCACCCAGAGGGTCAGTGGCAGAGCTGGATTCAAACCCAGGGCTCTTTACTACAAATTCCATTTGCTTTCTCCAACAGCATCATTGCTTTCAGTTGCCAGAGAAGTTGAAATTTGTTCATTAGCAAGTTAATTAATTGTATCAGTATAGAACATTGATCCTAAAGTGGAAATATATTCCTGAATTATTTACTGGAATGATACATTTTGCAGTGTATATCCCAGAAACTGTGATTCAAAATGAGAATATTGGCCTCTCTTTCATGGAAAGAGAATGATCAAGTTAAAACTATTTGCTTTTGCCATTCTTTGGTAAAACTGGAAACACAGATACAATTTTAGATTACCTTAAAGCTATTATAAATCTTGAGGGAAATCTTGATTGTTTTTAGAAAGCTTCTATATTTATCTAGACTGTATCTTGCAACAAGGCACTTCAAGATGTCATATGAATATTCAAAAACTAATAGAGCCTAGATAAGAATGTGTGATAATCTAAAGATATCATTTAAAACAGGGCTTTAAAAATACATTACTTCAAGTGAAAAAGGAAATCTTGTAAACAAGTTTTAAAGGCAGATTTATAAAAGAGAGATGAAACAAATTTTCAGAATAAAACTTTGAAGCTCAGAAAGTAAATTATATTTAATATTTTAATTGTATGAAATGGATTCCTTCATCATAGCTAGTGCTGGGAATGACAAAACCTTTGCTGAGATTATTTTATGAAGGAATGAGGTTGTGGCTTCCAGGAGCTGCTGGCCACCCATGCTTTAGATTATGAGCTCCTCTGAGGATCACGATTATCTTTTTTTTTTTTTTTTAACTTCCTGCCAGTCACTTTTTTTTTTTAAGTTTATTTATTTATTAGAAAGAGACAGTGGGAGCAAGCATGGTGGGGAGGGGCAGAGAGGGAAAGAGAAACCCAAGCAGACTCCTCACTGAGCATGATGTAGGGCTTGATCTCACCACCCTGTAATCATGACCTGAGCTGAAACCAAGAGTGACACATGCAACCCCCTACCAGTCTTTTTTTTCTAAAGATTTTATTTATTTATTCATGAGAGACACACAGAGAGAGGCAGACACATAGGCAGAGGCAGAAGCAGGCTCCTCGCAGGGAGCACATTGAGGGACTTGATCCCAGGACCTTAGGATCACACCCTGAGCCGAAGGCAGATGCTCAGCCACTGAGATACCCAGGTGGCCCCCCCTCCTGTCATTTTTATGATGCTTTATACACTGCTTGCTTAGTGGAGGTTGGCTACCAGGTTAAGATCATTTAAATTCACATCCAATTTTTTGTGTTGATCATGATTTGAAAAATGGGGAAAAATAGATTTCTCTTTTAAATTTTTTTGTTTTATATCGAATATTGAGTAGGAATGAAGCAATATGGCCACGGACCCATTGCCTACCAGACTTACTAAATACAATGATATGAGTTCATTGAACACTCTTACCTGTCCCTCCCTGATCCTATGCTCTCTATGCACATGGCATCACGGAGGAGGTTGTTTTCAATAGCTTGCCATTATTTTCTTTCTTATTTTTTTTAAGATTTTATTTACTTATTAATGAGAGACATACAGAGAGGGAGGCAGAGACATAGGCAGAGGGAGAAGCAGGCTCTAAGCGGGGAGCCTGACGTGGGACCTGATCCCGGGTCTCCAGGATCACTCCTTGGGCCCAAGGCGGAGCTAAAGCGCTGAGCCACCGGGGCTGCCCAGCTTGCCATTATTTTCTATTATAGTTTTGTATTGACCTATAATTCACATAGTATAAAATTCACTTTTTAATATATTTATTTACTTAAAGATTTATTTATTTATAAGAGAATGAGAATGAGAGACAGAGAATGAGAGAGAGCATGAGCCAGAGGGGCAGAGGGACAGGGAGAGAGAATCCCAAGGAGACTCCAAACCAAGCATGGAGCCTGATGTCATGTTTGATCCCAGCACCCACAAGATCACAACGTGAGCCAAAATCAAGAGTCAGAGCCTGACTGAGCCACCCAGGCACCCCGAAATTCACTTTTTAAGTAAGTGTACAGAGCAATGGTTTTAGAATATTCACAAGGTTATACAAGCATCTCCCACTACCTAATTCCAGAACATTTCTATCACCTAAAAAGAAACCCAATACCCATTAATAGTCACTCCCTATTACTCCGTTTCCCCAGCTCTTGACAACCGAAATCTACCTTGTTTTTATTATTTTTTAAAAGATTTTATTTACTTATTTGAGAGGGAGAGAGTGAGCAAAACAGGGGGAGGGGCAGAGGGAGAGGGATGAGCAGCCTCTGTGCTGAGCGTGGAGCCCAAGGCTGGGCTTGATTTCATGACCTTGAGATCATGGCTTGAGCCAAAACCAAGAGTTGGACTGGCTCAACTGACTGCGCCACCCAGGTGTCCCCAGATCAATTTTCTATCTTTATGAATTTGCACAAGCAGAGGGAGAAGTAGGCTCTTTGAAGGGAGCCCAATGTGGGACTCCACCCGATGTGGGACTCAACCCCAGGATCCCAGGATCACTCCCTGAGCTGAAGGCAGATGCTCAACCGCTGAGCCACCCAGGTGTCCCTCTTTTCACATACTTATTAGCTATTTGTAAATCTTGGGAGGAAGAAATTTCTATTTAAGTTAGGTGTCTTTTTATGATTGGGTGAAAGAATTCTCTTTGTATTCTGGATATTAGACCCTAATCAGATACATGATTCGCAAACTTTTCCTCCCATTCTGCAGGTTGTCTTTTCACTTTCTTGACAGTGTCCTTTGAAGTGCAAACATTTTAAATTTTGATGAGGACCAGTGTATCTATTTTTACTTTGGTTCCTTGTACTTTTGATGTCATGTCTAAGAAACCATTCCTTTTCCCAAGGTCACAGAGATTTACACTATGTTTTCTTCTAAGAGTTTTATTGTAGAAGTTCTTACGTTTAGGGCTTTGGTCCATTTTGAGTTGATTTTGTATATGGCATAAAGTAGAGATCCAAATTCATTTGGTTGCAAGTGGTTTTCCATTTGTCCCAGCACTATTTTTTGAAAAGACTGTTTTTCCGCATTGTATTGCAGAGCTTGATCTTTCTCCTTCAAGATTTTGATCCTTGGATTGATGCATATAGCTATAATTCAGTCATTTTTATGGCAGTATCCTCTTTTATTTAAGTATTTATTTACTTAAGCAGTCTCTACACCCAATGTGGAGCTCAAACTCATGACCCCAAGGTCAGGACTTGCATGATCTTCCCAGAGCCAGCTAGGTGCCCCTTATAGCTATATAGTATCCTTTATGAATCTGCCAAAATGCATTTATCCATTCTTTGTTGTTGTTGTTGTTGTTTTTAAAGATTTTATTTATTTATTCATGAGAGATACAGAGACATAAGCAGAGGGAGAAGCAGGCTCTCTGTATGTAGGTAGCCCAATGTAGGACTCGATCCCAGAACCCTGGGATCGCGATCTGAGCCAAAGGCAGACACTCTACCACTGAGCCACCCAGGCGCCCCTATTTATCCATTCTTTGATCCATGCACATTGGGTTGTTCCTAGAGTTTTGCTTTTATGAGCATTGGTGCTGAGAATATACTTGAAACTCTTTACTACCCATGTGTGAGAGTGTCTAGGGAATATGCCTAGGAATGTAGAATTATGCACATGTTTTCCAGAGTAATAGCAATATTTTATGCTCCTATTAGCAATGTGTAAAAGAGTTACATTTGGGAAAACTCAGTTTTTAAACATTTTGTTTGTTTAGTGTCTCTTTGAAAACAGTCATTACCTAAAGGAAAGTTGTAGTATTTGCAAGTGAAATCTGCCCTTTATGCTTCTGATATTTTATTAGTAAGAATTATTTTAAACAAGTGAAAGATCAATAGCTGGAAAACCTAGTATGTAATTATTATCTCTTTAATTTGTAAATATTAGTGTAAGACTTAAACAGATCTTAGGCTGGTTGAGGTAGTAAAACTTTTTGCTAATGGTTAATGAGCATGTGTGCTACACCATGGCCAGCCTACTATTGCTCTCTTACATAGAGTCTGGACCAAGTTTGACATAGTAGTTGGCAGAATCAGGATATAGAGGGGGTGGGAGGGTGCTCCCATTTCTTAGTATTCACATATTAGTACACATGATTAGGCTGAGACAAAATTGTGTCCATGATGATGAAAAACATGCCCTATCTTATCCTGTAGTATCACTTGAAAGGGTTGACTGATGACAAAGTTGGGCCAATAGTGCTGGCATCCTTGAAGGAGATGGAACTGCCTTTTGGGGTGGGACAAATGCACTGCTAGGATTACTGCGAAGTACAACATGTGTGTGCCAAACCACAGTGTGGTCCAGGTAGTTGGAGGTCAGCAGGGATGGCCATCAGGAGGTGACCAGGTCTCTGGAAGGCAAGTGGATGGAAGCATGCAGGCCTCCTGCCTGGCAGTATCAGAGAAGCATGTAGGGAAGTGCTCCAGCTCAGAGTGGGGCTTAGTGACAGGATACCAGCTATGAGGCAGGAGTGAGGTCAGGGGGAAGGAAGAGGTTGGCAAGATGCTCCCCAGCCCTAGGGTCTCTTGAGGAGGTCATTAGGCCCTGTATTAAAGAACTGGAACTAGAATAATTCCTAAGGAGGCAACTTAGTCTTGGGAATTAATTGACGTTGTGCCCTAGTGATGGAAACTGAACGTTTATGCCCCCCTCCCAAATTCGTATATTGAAACCCAAACCCCAACGTGGTGATGTTTTTTTGGAGGTAGGGCTTTTTAGATCCCTCATGAATGGGATTGGTGTTTTTATAAAAGGCTAAAGACAGTCCCCATGATCCTTCTTCTGTGTGAGGACATAGAACATAGCCTTTTATGAAACAAGAAGAAGGCCCTCACCAGACACTGAACCTGCTGGTGACTTAATCTTAGATTTCTTTTTTTTTTTTTTTTAAGATTTTATTTATTTATTCATGAGAGAGAGAGAGAGAGAGGCAGAGACACAGAGGGAGAAGCAGGCTCCATGTAGGGAGCCTGATGTGGGACTCGATCCCAGGACTCCAGGATCATGCCCTGGGCCGAAGGCAGGCACTAAACCACTGAGCCACCCAAGGATCCCCAATCTTAGATTTCTTAGCTTCCAGAACTGTGAGAAATAAATTTCCATTTATGAGCCACCCACTGTATGGTATTTTGTTATAACAGCCCAAACGGACAGAGGCAACTAATTATTAGAACTGGTACGCAATAGAGGACAATAGAGGACTGACCTTAACCCTTATTCCTCCAATAAATAATGGTTATCATTGTTTGGGTGCTTACTAGGGGCTAAGCATTTATATAAAATAACTTGTTTAAATCATACGACAATGCTATGAAGTGGAGTCTATGACTGCCTCATGTTACAAGTTGGGAAACCGAGGCAGAGAGTGGTTAAGTAACTTTCCAAAGGTTGCACAACTTGGGAGCAGCAGAACCAGTGTTTGAACCCAGATGTTCTGGCTCCAGAGCCCAAGCTCCTTCACCCTGGAATCATGCCTCTTCTAGAGACAATCTTGGATTCTACTCTTCACTTCAGCCTCATGCTATATTTTTTTAATATTTTGTTTATTTATTGAGAGAGAGAGAGAGAGAGAGAGAGAGAGTGAGCATGAGTAGGGGGAGGGGCAGAGGAAGCAGGACAGAGAGACAATCCCAAGTAGACTCCCCACTGAGTGTGAAGCCTAATGTGGGGCTCTATTGCAGGACCCTGAGATCATGACCTGAGCCGATTATCAAGAGTCAGATGCTTAACCGACTGAGCCACCCAGGCACCCCAACCTCATGTTATGTTTATGATTTTAGACTCAGTGACTACATTTTCTGTTACTTACCAATTTCCTTATTTATAAAATAATCAGCCTGGTTTGCAGATCACATATGGAAGTGCCTCACACCTTACCTAGACTGTGGTATTCATGAATACTTCTACTAAAAAACCTTTCCAAAACTAGTGACAGGACTTGGCTTGTGGCTCTGGGCAAGGTTTAATGTGTGTATGAAGATCAGGTGTTCTCTAGGGAGAGAAGAGAGACATGGGGGGGGGGGGGTCAGCATTCCAAGCAGGTACTGACAAAACTAGGTGCTCCTGCCACTATTCCCAGGATGCCTAGTATTAATTTATTCCTTCAGCTCAACTGGAGACTAGACTCTTGACAACTTCTCACTCGTTTGCACACTCCTGATCTCCTGTGACCTTACATAGACTCTGACTTAATCCAAAAGAGAAAAAATTGGAAGACAGTATGGATTGTTATTTCATTTCCTCACATACTTCTTTTTATACGTAAGCTCATTTTCCTTTTCCTTTTCTTTTTTTAAAAGTAGGCTCCATACCCAATGTGGGGTTTGAACTCATGACTACAAGCTCGAGTTGCATGCTCCACCGACTGAGCCAGGGTCTCCCCCCCCCTTTTGTTTCAACTTTTAAAATATTTTATTCATTTATTTGAGAGGAGAGAGAGAGAGAGAACACAAGTAGGGGGAAGAGCAGTGGGAAAGGGAGAAGCAGAGTCCCCGTTGAGCAGGATGCCCAATGTGGGGCTCGATGGGGGACCCTGGGATCATGACCTGGAGCTGAAGGCAGGTACTTAACCGACTGAGCCACCCAGGTGAACCATCTCTTCCCTTTTTGTATATTGTTTCCCATTTGCAGGTTTCTTTCTAAAGATTCCACCCTATTTTTTGTCTATTATGGTATTTTTCTATAATTAGTTGCTTACTGGATTTAATTTCAGTGTATTTGAGAGTTTGAGAATGATGAAGAGGATTGGAAAGTGTAGAGACAGAAGAGGTGATATCGGAGAATTAAATCTATTATTCTTCTTTTCTAGTATGAAATCAAAACCGGAGGTTAGGTGATTCATAATGAGAGAATTCAGTGTTCTTCAACTGTCTGCTTATAAGACTGACTTGGTAGGATGACTTGATTTAGTACTCCTGAGGAAAGAATAAAGAATTCATATTTTTAGTAAACACTTACCATGACTGTAATAAACCAAATATGGGAAGTGAACTTAAACCTTTTTATAAGGCTCCCAAATATGGCGCATTAGCTCCATTAAAGAATTATAGGATAAATCCTGAAAAAAAAAAAAAAGAATTATAGGCTATTTTTAGTGTTCACACACACTTTATAAAACTTTTCCTTTTTTTTTTTTTTTTTTTGAGTTTACTTACTTAAGCAATCTCTATACCCAATATGGGGCTTGAACTCACAGCACTGAGATTAAGAGTTGCTTGCTCTACTGACTGAGCCAGCCAGGTGTCCCTTACATTTTTTTCTTTCCTTTTCTCTTCTTTTCTTTTCTTTTTTTTTGTAGAAACCATGAAAGCTACACAAAAATAGAAAGAACGGTGTGATGAACCCCTCACCCAGCCTCCCCAGTTGTCAATCCATGCTCAGGTAGGGCAGTGTATTTGAAAAAGAACAGAAAAGGTACTAAATAAAAGGTACTTTACTAAAGGTAAAGGCAAGAATTAAAATCAACAGTGCCTGCTTTACCTGTAGGACTTAAAACTGGAAACAGCCACACGTCCATCCACAGGTATCAACAAATGCTGGTGTGGCCACTCAGTGGAATACTACTCAGCATGGGAGAATTGCAAAATAATTGTGCTGAATGAAAAAAGCCAGACCAAAAAAAAAAAAAGAAAAGCCAGACAAGACAGGAGTACAGACTTGAAGTTTGCCATCCCCTGGTTTAGAGGTGGAGACAGAAAATAGACAATAGGAAATAAGCACAAAGAGGAATCATGATAAATCACAATTAGCACTGGGACTCGTGTGTGGCATAGTCGGTTAAGCATCCAATTCTTGGTTTTGGCTCAGGTTGTGATCTCAGGGTCAGGAGATTGAGCCCCAAGATGCGCTTTGTGCTGAGCATGGAGTCTCCTTAAGACTCTGTCTCTCTTTGTCTCTCCTTCCTATGTTCTCTTTCTCTCTCTCTGTAAAATAAATAAATAAATAATTTAACAATCGTGATTAAACTCTGCCCCCAAGATAAGGGCTCACACTCATGACCCCAAGATCAAGATTCACATGCTGTGACTGAGCCAATCCGGCACCCCTCTCCTACCTTTCTTTAGCTCATGAATCTCTCTGGCTTTGCCTCCATTAGATTGTAGGATTCCTAATAGCAAGACCCATGTTCCATTCTTCTCCTAATCCTTCGGGTCAGCACAGCCTTTTTTACAATATGAGTCTAGGTCCATTTAAAGTCCTCCTGGGCAGACTTCTCCTGATCTTAGCCTGTGCCCCTCTCTTGTATCCTGTGCTAATAAAATGTTGGCTATTACAGTTACATGGACTTAGTTATATAATGGCCTTGCAATGAGGCCCTTAATAAATGAAAAAAGTTTTTTAAAAAAGATTTTCTTTATTTATTTGAGAGGGAGAGAGACACAGAGATAGAGAGCACAAGCAGAGGGAGGGGCAGAGGAAGAGGGAGAAGCAGACTCCCTACTGGGCAAGGAGCCCAATGAGGGGACTGGAGCCCTATGTGGGACTTCTGAGCCCAAAGCATATGCTTAACCCACTGAGCCACCAAGGTGTCCCTAATAGATGAAATCTAAAATGTTCCATCTTTTTGAACCCAGAAGTTCATTCTGGGTTTAAGCCTTATTCTGTCTGAAGTTTTATAACATTTTCTGAAGTTCATGTTATATTCTTCTCTCTTTTGGATGATTTGCAAGGAGCTTTGGTCGAAAGTGATAAAGTCCTGACTGAGATGTGGTCCTCTGTAGTAGTCAGGTCTTTCAGAATAAAAACGTTGATTTTAAAAATCATGCTTGCTTTAAAAACAAACCTGATTACTTTTTATATTTATTATATGTGTAAAAAGGTTTTTTTCCTTTCATTTGCTCATAAGGTATAGCAATATCAGTGTTATATATGGAATAATATGGAAAACAGCATGTTTTTTCCATAGTTCAGGCTGTGACTGGAGTCTTATGAACACATGTACCAACTCTGAAAATTCACTTAACTTTCCAAATAAGGCTTTGCCCATGTATGTACATAAATATATACATTCTTTCCTTCTTTTTAAAAAAGATTTTATTTTTTTATTTTTTATTTTTTTTTTTAATTTTTATTTATTTATGATAGTCACAGAGAGAGAGAGAGAGAGAGAGAGAGGCAGAGACATAGGCAGAGGGAGAAGCAGGCTCCATGCACCGGGAGCCCGATGTGGGATTCGATCCCGGGTCTCCAGGATCGCGCCCTGGGCCAAAGGCAGGAGCTAAACGGCTGCGCCACCCAGGGATCCCAAAAAAAATTTATTTATTTATTTATTTATTTATTCATTATTCATTATTTATTTATTTATTTATTTATTTATTTATTTATTTATTGGGGGGGAGAGAAAACATAAGCAGGGGGAGGGGGAGAGGGAGAGGGAGAAGCAGACTCCTCACTGAGCAGGAGAGCCAGATGCGGGGTTCGATCTCAGGACCCTGATATCATGACCTGAGCCAAAGGCAGGCACTTAACTGACTGAGCCACTCGAGAACCCCTTTCCTTTTTTTTAAAAGATTTTGTTTTTAAGTAATCTTTACACCTAATGTGAAGCATGAACTCACAGCCCCTCAAGAGTCACATGCTCTACTGATTAAACCAGCCGGATACCCCTACATCGCCTCCTTTCGTTCATATGTAATGCTATTTGATTTACAGTGGAGTTTTGCATAATTCCACCCACTGTAAGATTAGCTTACAGGGTATAAAAATATGCAGATGTGTAAACCTAGGAAAAATACCGTGGTCATGGGGAGCTGTGGCAGATGCAGTATAATTCTGCATAGATTCCTTGACCACTCCTCCCTACCTCCCTCCACCAACTCTTATCAGGGTTCCTAGGTGCAAGGATGCTGAGATACCTGGGTGGGGTCCTTGCCATATTTGAGAAATTCGAGTTTTGCTCTATCAGATTCCTCTTTCATTTAAGGTGGCAAATCCATCACCCCCACAGCACATCAAGGTGGCGCATCTCCTAGGAAGACAGATTCATATCACCATTCAAGAAGAACTTCTATCAATGATCTAAGTTCCCTTAAAAGGAAATTCAGGACCCTCGTGGTTTTTGAGCCCAATGTGGTGTCAGCAAGGAAAACAGAGGCACAGTTAAATTGATCTACATCTCATCTCTTGGTTGCCAGTCTTCTTGCAACTCCTGAGGCCCACTCCACTCTTCTCTAAACCTAGAGCATTTACAGCCCTGAATCTAATCTCTTCTTTTTTGTTGTAGAATTCTGGATGTCCTTTGCTATGGATGGTATTTGTATTTGCACACTTTTAAAATAACTTATCATCAGCTGTCCTGCTGGTAGCATACCTTTGGGGTCATTACCATTGCAAATATCTCCCTGATTTCCCGCAGACATGGAGTTTTGACTGTGAAAGGAGGCCACATATCGGAGTATCCTTTCCTTGGGAAGTGTGTGTCATAATTCTTACCCACAGATGATTTGAGTCTTTAGTCTCCTAGGCACATGACTTCATTATCAGGAGATGATTAGGCAGTAGATTAAGATCTACTTAATACCTTGCAGACTATATAAAGCTTCCGAATACCTATTTTATTAGAGACTAGATTTCTAACTTGCTCCGTTAGTTTGTTTATGGCAATGTTGCTCTGCTGGTCCTGGGAGAAGACAATTTTACATTTAAATGGAATATTCTAACTTTGCTTAGTAAGTAGTGACCTAAAAATTACAATGCATAGAGATGGAATTTCAGTGTTTCATACAAAACATTCTATCACAAGAGAATCCCAATTTCCATTCTTTGGCTAGGTAGGCAGATTTCTCTACATGTTGCATGAAACAGTCTTGCTGGAGGGAAGGAAACAAATAAGAAATCAGCAACCAAGTATGGGGTCATTTTAGGAATCCTACTTAGTGTGACCATGATGAAAACAAATGCCCTTGACCAGAGGAAATGGACGCTGGTGATCACTTGGGTTGTTTAGGATCAGGTTGACATTACAAAGTAACTAGTTCTTTCTATGCCAGCTGATCTGGTAAGGGGCAGAGAATAGCAACTTCTGCCCCAGATTAACACTGGATTGACAATTCAGTGAAATTAAGCAGAGTCTGTGGCTCGCAACCACGAGTAAGAGCTTGCTTAGGGAGAGAAAAATTGTGAAAGCAAAAAGAAAGATGGCAATGGGAGGTTGGAAAAGACAGGCAGGTGTAGGAGCTGAGGGAGGAAGATAGGTACATATGGTGGAGAAATGGAAGAGCTCTCAATTGCTCCATCAGCTGCATCTCATTGGCACCAATTCTAGAAATTTCCTATTTCTGGGGATAGCATAGATGTGGTGCATCTCATAGGAAGACAGATTTATATCCAGCAAACAGCATCTCAAATTGCTGTGCCAGACTCATGGATCCTTTTCTGTGTCCTTGCTTCAAGTTTTGTGGATTCAGTACATGCGTTAGATGGAAGAGCTAGCCAGACTTTCATACCTACTGGGACACTTTCTAGTTTTGATCATTTAGTATGATATAAGGAAAATTCTAAGAAAAGGAAGACCTTCTTTTTTTCCTGAATTACACAGTGAGTTGACTCATTAAATAACAAGAACAAAAAATCATTTTGTTCTAGAATGATCCACTTGTGGTTGTACTTAAAAGCACAAAGTTATTAGAGACAAGTCACGCTTTCATTTTGCTTTGTGCTCATGGGCTTGACATGAATCTGTCTTTGATCCCTGAGGGGGTGGCAGGGAAGCAATGCTTTTTAGATTGGAGCTAAAAAAAGGCACTCTGTGGAAGGGAATATATTTTATTGATCAATGATTAGTGAGTCTTTTTATGACATGCTTGGTATTAAATATGACTGGAAAACCTTCCAAGGAAGGTTCTCGGGAATTACTAAGTCATGGCCTGTCGGCATGCCCCTAAACAAAGCAAAAATTTCTACGTATGGCCAAATTTCTAAATTCTTGCGGGGGATTGGGGGGGGGGGCGGGGAGAGATGAAGCAGTTCAATTTCCTATTTGTGTTTTTATTTACGTGGCATTTCCTGACATTTAATATATTTTCTCATCATAGGAGCACTTAGTGTCTCAGGACTCAGGCTTATTTTTCCAGTATTTCTTTGGATCAGATCATTTGTCCTTTACTTATGTCTGTATGTAGTGGAAAAAAAAAATCAGTCATGCCCCATGTGGGTCCTAATTGGTAATGAAGCTAGTCAAGGTCTCAACAGCCATGAGTAATATATTACCCACGATATTAACTAGGACATACTCAGCTCCAGTCTCTTTGGTGGGCTCTGTAGGGTCCTTGTGGGTGTGGAGAGGAGGATGGCATTTCGTTCTGGAGATGCTACATACCCTGCTCTGGCTTCCTCCCACATAGGCTCAGAGAAGGCTTTGAGGTGCTAGTAAGGACCTGGCAGGTGGAATAAGAATTGTTAGTTAATTTTACCCTGTGTTGGATTGATCCACACCTACAGCCCATATCTAGGATGAGCATATTTTACCTGGTTACCAAAGACTTGAAACAGAGGAATGTAACTTCTAGAATCCATTTATGTTGTTTCAAAATCCTTGTGCATAGGGTGATATTGAGAGATAGGCAGGTTGCTTGACCAGAGAGCTCTCACTCAGGTTATGACTCTTCAGTCACTTTGCATGAAGCTGTACTCTTGTGCGGCCTTAGTGAAGTTACCTTATTTATTTTTCTTTTCACATTTTTATTTAAATTCTAGTTAGTTAACATATAGTGTAATACTGTTTTCGGGAGTTGAATTTAGTGATTCATCACCTATATACGACACTCAGTGCTGGGACACCTGGGTGGCTCAGTGATTGAGCGTCTGCCTTTGGCTCAGGGCATGATCCCGGAGTCCTGGGATCGAGTCCTGCATTGGGCTCCCTGTGTGGAGCCTGCTTCTCCCTCTGCCTGTGTCTCTGCCTCTCTCTGTCTCTCATGAATAAATAAATGAAATCTTTTTTTTTAAATAAGATTTTATTTATTTATTCATAGAGATGCAGAGAGAGAGAGAGAGAGAGAGGCAGAGACACAGGCAGAGGGAGAAGCAGGCTCCATGCAGAGAGCCTGACGTGGGACTCGATCCCGGGTCTCCAGGATCACGCCCTGGGCTGCAGGCAGTGCTAAACCGCTGCGCCACTGGGGCTGCCCAAATAAATGAAATCTTAAAAAACAACAACAACAACAAAAAAACACCCAGTGCTCATCACAAATGCCTTCCTTAATCCCCATAACAGCCCACCCTACTCCTTCCAATAACCCTCAACTTATTCTCTATTAAGTCTTTTATGTTTTGCTTCCCTCTTTTACTTTTTATCCTCCTTCCCATATGTTCATCTGCTTTGTTTCTAAAATTCCATATATGAATGAAATCATATAGTATTTGTCTTTCTCCAATTAACTTATTTCCCTTAGCATAATACACGCTAGCTCCACCCACATGGTTGTGAATGGTAAGATTCCATTCTTTTTGATGGCTGAGTAATATTCCATTGTAGATATATGCCACATCTCCCTTGTCCATTCATCAGTCAGTGGACATTTGGGCTTTTTCAATAGTTTGTCTATTGTTGGTAATGCTGCTATAAACATCCAGGGTGCAAGTATGCTTTCGAATCTGTATTTTTGTATCCTTTGGGTAAATACCTAGTAGTACAATTGCTGCGTCATAGGGTAGCTCTATTTTTAACTTTTTGAGGACCCTCCATACTGTTTTCCAGAGTGGCTGCACCAGTTTGCATTCCTACCAACGGTGTTTTAAAGGAGTGAGGTTACTTACTTAAATCTTGAAATGTGGCAAAGATGTAATGACCATCTAGTAAATATCAAGTTCTGGGAATATAGTGATGAATAAGCCACCAAATCCTTCCTTGACAGGACTCACAGTCTCTTAGGGTCAAGGCAATTAAAGAGACCTTCCAGAAATAGTATCAAGAGGCAAGTTCCGCGTGTAGGTGATGCATGAAGGTGACAGGAAATGACCTCAAATTGAAGTTAAGATTCACAGTATGAGAGATGAGCCAAGAATCTGTGAACCCTCAGAACCCAGTAAGCAAGCCAGTAGAATTTGCAGGAAGTATGACTCAATTGTGACTGTAATGAAGAAGGCTTAAGCCAAGTCATCTGAAGAAACGATACTTGAAGCTTATGCTTCGAAAGAATAAAAGGAGAGAGAGAACAAAACAGCATGTTCTCAGGTCTCTCCCAGGAAGAGAGGAGGTCTGAGACCTTTGACATTGTCTAACTACTGCTGTGTAGATTAGGAGATGAAGTGGGTACACAACAGGGCCTTGGACCCAGCCTAGGTTTGAATTCCAAATCTACACTTCTTATTAGATGTTTGACCATGAACAAATTACTTCAACTCCCTAAGCTTCAATCTGCTCATCCTTAAAAGTGAGCTAAAAAGTAGTGGTTGTGTGGATGCACCTCAACATAACAGACATTTAGTAGGTAGGTGTTAGCTCTGCTGGAAGGGATGGAGTTCAGATTCGAACCCAGCTAGGTCTTGGTTCTGTTACTCCCAAGACTTCATCACACTTGGCTTTTTTTTTTTTTTTTTTTTTTTTAACATAGAAAAGAATGGAAGGAAGAGCTGCATTTTAACTGTATTACTGTTCAATTGCCAACTGTTTTGATAGGTTGAACAAAGTCCATTGATTCTTCGTGGAGGAGTGCTTGCTGGAGAGTGTGAGTCAGACATCTGCATTATTAACTTGTCCAGAAGCTTTTGGTGGCAGATTGATTTTAAAAGCCCCCAACGACACAGAGGATTTTATTTAATAGAAATATTGTCAAGATGACACTAAGATTTGGGTTTGGCTTTCAGATCATGTATTACAAGTCAAATAAAGGTCTTTCCCCTGACATACGTAAGAACCATGATGTGTTGAAAAGGCCTTGCATGGGGGAGGTGGTATGCACCTGGCGGCGCATCACTGTGACCGTGCTCAGCAGGTGGGGCTTTCTTTTTTAAGGGTGAGGACATAGGCTTGGTATAGAGAGTTGGTGCAATCTGGTGGCTAGTATTTTCAACCTACAAGGGTGCATGGTCTACCTGTGTTTGAATGAGGATGGGTGTGCACCCAGGTGTGTCTCTGTAAGTTTCCATCCAAAGGCACAGGACAAATATACGAAAGTTACTAAAAGAAAGAGGAGAACTGGGCAGCCCGGGTGGCTCAGAGGTTTGGTGCTGCCTTCAGCCCAGGGCCTGATTCTGAAGACCCAGGATTGAGTCCCACGTTGGACTCCCTGCATGGAGCCTGCTTCTCCCTCTGCCTGTGTCTCTGCCTCTCTCTCTCCTTCTCTGACCGTGTGTGTGTGTGTGTGTGTGTGTGTGTGTGTCTCATGAATAAATAAATAAAAATCTTAAAAAAAAAGAAAGAGAGAAAGAAGAAAGAAAGAAAGAAAGAAAGAAAGAAAGAAAGAAAGAGAAAGTTAGGAGAACTTCAAAAGGAGGCTCTAGATTTGTATCTAGCCTGGAAGGAATATGTAGCCCCAGTGCTACATGCAGAGAGTTGCAGTATTACTTTTTGGGTGTCTTTAATCCTCATTTAGTTTCAATATTGAAACCCCAGACTGGTTTTATAGGAGAGGTTTTGTTTTTTTTTTTTTTTTTTTTTTTTTTTATAGGAGAGGTTTTGAGTAGATTCCTTGCAACCTGAAAGTCACACTTCTCTGAAATTGGTTTAACACCAATTCAAACTCCACTGGTGTTCCTGTTACATTTTACAGCTATTCATATGCGTCCCTTAATAAATGACCTCTGTAGAGGAAGAAGAATCACCAGTTCGTTGTACAGGAGGATGAGGCCCTCAGAAATGGCCACAGCTTATTCAAGATAAGCCATCTGTTAAGGAGGCCCATCGCTTCAGCAGAAATCCTTGCTATAGGCAAACTTTCTCTTAAAGGGTCAGCAAGTATCTATTTTTGGCTCTGTCGGCCATAACGTGTCTTGTCACAATCATTCAGCTCTGCTGTTGTAGCTCAGAAACAGCCATAAACAGTAGTTTAGTGGAATGAAAGTGACTATATTTCAATAAAACTTTATTTTTAGCTGAATGGGCCACTGGCCTGTAGTCCTTGGTGTGCTGACACCTGCATAGATTATCATAAACTTCCTGGACCCCTATGAGTATGAACAACATACTTTGGAGTAAGAAGCTCATTTGGATAGAATAGAGAAAGAGAGTTTCCATGTTTACATATTACAGTGTTTTCTTTTTCTTTTTAAATATTTTATTTATTTGTTTATTTGAGAGACAGAGCGAGCAAGTAGTCGGAGAAGCAGAGGGAGACAGATAAGCAGACTCCTTGGAGAGCACAGAGCCTCATGTGGGGGCTCCATCCCACAACCCTGAGAGCATGACCTGAGCCAAAATCCAGAGTAGGCCACTTAACCAACTGAGCCACGCAGGGGGCCCCATTACAATGTTTTTTCACAACTTATTTAATTTTCATATAAGTGGTCCACATTTATTTCCCTCATAGAAACTGGATCCCTCATAAAAGCTTGGTAAGGGTACCTATGTTTGATATGAAAAAAATTAATTGATGGTGTTTGAATTCTTGTTTTTTTTTTTTTTAAGATTTTATTTATTTATTCATGAGAGACAGAGAGAGAGAGGCAGAGACACAGGCAGAGGGAGAAGCAGGCTCCATGCAGGGAGCCCGATGTGGGACTCAATCCCAGGTAACCAGGATCATGCCCTGGGCTGAAGGCAGCACTAAACCGCTGAGCCACCCGGGCTGCCCTGGTATTTGAATTCTAACTCACTTTGAAGTTAATTTTCACATGCCAGCAAGGTTCTCATTAGTATGTTTCATGCATTTCTCCTCTGTAGCAAACTCAAGTATGAGCTTTCTAAAATTCCTTAAAGCCATCTGAGGTGACTCTCCTAATCCAGAACGAGTCTCCTATGGGAACCGTGGGAGAAGTTCTCCTGGTTGTCTGGGATGAGTCCACACTAGTATGACGGGCTTTGTGACATGGTGAGACCTTGGCTACTTCATTCCTCTCCCACAATTTCCACTTTCTCACTACTGAAACCTCCTCTGACCCGACTGCTCTCACAAGAGGGTGCAAGAGCCGGATTTGCCATATTTTCAAAGTCATCCTTCATTGCACATGAACATTGGCTGCACCTCGAGCTTGGCTGTGAACTGATTATTCTCACCAGGACCTGTTAACACAAGTTCCATCACTCCCAAGGCTAAAAATAAATCATATTTAACACTTGGAAGCAAAATTCCAGGCGAATATATAATCTGATTTGATTGAATCTTCGTTGAAAATGTTAATGGTGGAATCAGATGCTTACCTTTAAGATGGAAGATTGCATCTTTTCTGTGAGTGGGTGGATAAAATCAATTCAGCCTATTAACTGATGTAGTCAGAGATTGATGGATGCCTAAGCATCTGAAGTGACAGTAGTTTGTCTTGTTTGAGGGCATCTCCCCCACCAAGCCCCCCACTACCACCATGCCTTGGAGGGATAGTCTTCTATTTAAATCATGCTGCTACCCTCTAGGATTTAGGGATACTTAATGTTTGCTTGTCCAGCTAGTGTCTGCTATAATAGAGAACCAGACTGTACCTAGGAGATACAGATATTAATTACAGTCATTTGTGAGTGATGGGATTATAGATGACTTCTGTGATTTTTCTGTGTTTTACAAATGTTCAATAATGAATATATATTACTCTAGAAAAACTGTGCTAAGGCTTTTAAAGTTTTTTGACCGTGACCCACGGTAAGTACGTTTTACAATCTGACCCAGTACAAACCTGCATTTATGTGTTTATAAGATTAAAACAAGAGTTTCATGAAACATTAATTAACCTTTTTGCTGCCTGTCCTTACCTCTGATGTATTTTTGTGTTTTTTTTTTTCTACTTGTCTATTCTATCAAAGGCAAAGAGAGAAAGGAGAGAGCGTAGGTATTGACCAACTAAAATGATGTCGTGAGCTACTGATGGGTAAATTGAAAAATACTGATTACAGTGCAGTGGTGCTGGTCTTTTATTTCATGGGTCGGTAAAATTTCAGAAGAAATTTCCTTGATTGATGTAAGATCATTCACTTCTGATGTTGCAGAAGAACAATATTCTGAAACTTACATCGTGATTCTTTCATTAATTTTTCATGTTTGTTTTCATGATGTGGGGGAAACATATTTCATGTCAAAATAGCCTTACTTTCATGAAAGAATATTTAAACACAGAACATTGAAGAGGGCACAATTTGGGGATTTAAATAGTGAATAAATTTAGCTCTGTGACAACAGACTGCACTCACTTTGTTTTTTTCCCTCTGGCAATGAACCTGTACAAACTTGGAGATGCGACAGCATTTAGGAACCATTGAGGAGTTATCAGTGTTGCCAAAAGAGCATTACTTTGAAACAGTACAACTTCAGGAATGGGTTCTGAATCCCAGCCACATGGGGCACATTACTGAACTGTTCTGAGCCTCATTCTGCCCACCTGCAAAAGGGATACCTTTCAGAGGTAGAGAGATAAGATTTATAGTTTGGGGATCCCTGGGTGGCTCAGCGGCTTAGCGCCACCTTCAGTCCAGGGTCTGATTCTGGAGTCCCAGGATCGAGTCCCACATTGGGCTCCCTGCATGGAGCCTGCTTCTCTCTCTGCCTGTGTCTGTGCCCCCCCCGCCCCCCCCCCGTCTCTCATGAATAAATAAATTTAAAAAAAAAGATTTATAAAGAATTTAAGAAAATTCCAGATGTAGAGGAGGTTCTAAACATTAACCTCTCTGGATCATTCCCTCCCTCTGCTGCTTTTGTGGTGTGAAAACTTGGAACGTTGAAAGAAGTGTGTTATGTGTTTCTACGTCATGATGTGCTATATCCCATTAAGGATCTTTAACATAAGGGATCCCTGGGTAGCTCAGTGGTTTAGCGCCTGCCTTCAGCCCAGGGCCTGATCCTGGAGACCCAGGATCTAGTCCCACATTGGGCTCCCTGCATGGAGCCTGCTTCTCTCATTGCCTGTGTCTCTGCCTCTCTCTCTCTCTCTCTCTCTCTCTCTCTGTGTGTCTCTCATGAATAAATAAATAAAATCTTAAAAAAAAAAAGGATCTTTAACGTGAAAAACACTTGTGTGTTTGTTTCCTGTCTTGTCTTACCCTCCAGTTATTTACACCATCATTCACGACAGCAACGCGGCTCTCCTGGCCTTTTGGTTTTAGGGTACGATTAGAATATTCCTTGATAGTGCAGTGAGGTTGCAGTTTTTCAACTGCAGTTTTTCAGTTGAGGTTTTGGCTGGCGAGGACTTGGAAGTTGAGCAGAAAACTAAGACTAAGGGAAGGATGTGCTTAAAATAGATCTCATGCGCCCTCTGTTTAATTGCATGGTAATGTGTCAAACAGACTGGTTTCTGTGGCCTTGACTGCTGATGGAGCTTGGTCTCCCACCACAACTCCTCTTCAAAGCACGAGCTCGCAGACACACAGAGTTCACACATCTGCACACATACTTGATCTCGAGGGCCGCGTGCGGATCGTTTATTCTGAAGTCGCGCCTTTCTTGACAGTGGGCTGTATGTTTATTTCAGGAGCAACACCTTTATTTAACGTCTCCTCTCGGGGTGCCTGGGTGGCTCAGTCGGTTGAGCCACTGGTTCTTGGTTTTGGCTCTGGTCACCATCTCAGGGTCATGGGATCGAACCCCACCTGGCGCTCTGTGCTCAGTGAGGAGTCTGCGTGGAATTCTCTCTCTCCCTCTCTCTTTGTCCTCCGCCACCCCCCAATAATAAATAAATAAAGTGCCCTCTCTTTGACAAATATTTTTATCAGGTATTTTCAGTTTTGCCCAGAAACCGACCACACCCACACTACCTCCTATTTCCCCAGTGGATTCTCTCTCCAGGAAAGCTCCAAGTCTCTGAAACTCTCAGGAAATGAACTGGGAGTTCCTGGTAAGGGAGGTTTACCCAGACCATGTTTCCAGAACGTCTCCTATAGTCATTGCTGACCATTTCTATGGGCTTGCTATATTCCAGAAACTTTGTTACCGCCTTTAGGAACATTATCTTGTTTAACCCTAAGAAAAAATAAATAGTTCCCTGCCTTGACTTCTTGAGAAATCTTTGTAAACATCAGCTGTTATAGTGTGTTCTCCCTACCGATTTTAGGTACGATTTCAGGTACGTGGGGACTTCTGTTCTCTTGCAGCTGACTACTGTTTATTGAATGATTATTACATGCCAGGCACTGCTCTGAGCAATAGCAATATGCAGCAATGACTAAAACAAATTCCCTGTCCTCTACTGGGGACAGTGGGGAAGAGATCCAGCCAACAACCCGTAAACATACAAAACATAGAAATATAATGTCAGGGAGAGATTAAAAAAAAAAGTAGAGTCAAGGGACAGAGAACAGGCATGGGGAAAGACACGGGAGAAGGACTTCGATGGAGTTATATTTGAACAGAGACCCAAAGGAATCACAGAATAGGACTTGCAGATGTTTGGCAAAAGAGCCTTTTGCTCCTGCACTAAGTAAGTAGTTCTCCTTCTGCTTTTGATTGTTTTCTTGTCTTCTCCTTGCCAGTGATGTCAGATACGGGCTTAGTGGAGCCAGACGGAGGGAAGCCAGCTCTAGAAGGGAGAGAGAGAGAGCTACTAGGCATCACTTGGCAAATGGCATTGCTCCTGAGGCTTAGAATAGGACCCGGCTCTCCGGGAGATGGAGCAGAGCAAGGCTGGGGCCCAGAAACAAAGGTATATCTGGTTTAAGAGAGAGCCTTGGGATGCCTGGGTGGCTCAGTGGTTAAGCGGTAAGTGTCTGCCTTTGGCTCAGGGCATGATCCTTGAGTCCCACATGGGGTCCCCACAGGGAACCTGCCCCTCCCTCTGCCTATGTCTCTGCCTCTCTCTGTGTGTCTTTCATAAATAAATAAATATAATGTTTAAGAAAAAAAAAAAAGAAAAAAAAAGAGAAAACCTTGATTCCAGTTGTCAAGCAGGCAAGAGCTCAGTACTTAGAAGCAGGCTGCAGGTTGGGAATGAGTCCTGCAGCCACGGTACTTAATGCTGATAGCTCAGAGGCAGTGGCCCCTCCCCATGCTTGCAGCAGAGGACCAGAAACTACCTTGCAGTCCCTGAATGCAGTCGGCTTTCTGCCACACTCTCTGTGCTCCCTGTCCATTTATACTCATTGGTTGCCTCCTTTGCCCGAGAGCTCAGCTGCAAAAGGAAGTGCCCACCCCCACTCAGGCGGAGTTTCCTCATCCTGCCCTGCACAGGCCTATTGCATAACCTTTAGATGCCCCTTGGCAAAGTGCTGTAATCTTTGTTTGGGAGGCAGGCCAAGGTGTGGAAGCCAATGGCACGGGATCGGGATCTAAAACCTGATTTGACAGGCGGGGATACTCACCACTATACTAACGAGCATAGCAGCTAGAACCTGATTTGAACCCTAGCTTCCCTTGGGCAAGTTCTCCTATCTTAGTTGCTTCATCTGTAAAATAGGAATAATAATAGTACCTACCTTGTAGGCTTGTTGTGAGATAAAATCCACAAAACAGTTCTGGCCTGGGCCTAGTAAGTGTTACTACTTTTTTGCATATCTGTATCCTCTCACTAAACTGTAAAGACCTCCTGGGGCTGACATTCTATTGCAGGACAGGACTGTAAATTAGCAAACTTGGAAATAAAGATGTTTTTTGGATATCATGTATCTATAATCATGTCATATGCTGTAAAATTAATTAAGGTGATGTAATCAAGAGCGACCTAAGGTGTGTGTATGTTGGGGGGGGGGGTGTTATTCTAAATACGATGGGTGGAGAAGGTTTTTCTGAGGACTTGATGTTTGAACAATGATCTATCTGATCCATGTGACAGTCTGGAGGACAGTCGTCCAGACAGACGGAGGGATCAGCGAATGCTGGAATGACCTTGGTGTGTTCGGGAAGGGACGAGTGAAGGTAAACCTGGGTGAGCCAGGAGGAGAGCAGGAAATGGTGAAGTAGGAGAGGGAGAATGAAGGGAAGTTGAGGGGTACACATAGGGGAGACTGTGCAGGGCTTTGGAGGGTGGCCAGGAGATTGGGAGATGTCCTCTTGCATAGGAGCCACTGAGATTGTTTTTTTTTGTTTTTTTTTAAAGATTTTATTTATTTATTTATTTATGAGAGACAGAGAGGCAGAAACATAGGCAGAGGGTGAAGCAGGCTTCCTGTGGGGAGCCTGATGCAGGACTTGATCCTAGGACCCCGGACTCACTACCTGAGCTGAAGGCAGACGCTCAACCAGTGAGCCACCCAGGTGCCCCGCCACTGAGATTTGTAAGCAGGGGAGGGATACAATTTGATTTATATTTATTATATAATTTATGTAAAATATATAATTATATATTTAGCTTTATATAATTATTTAGATACTCTGTTTGCTATGTGGAAAGTTGAGGTAACAGTGGGAACAGGGGTAAAAGTCAGAGGTACCAGGGATTCTTGGATTTTTGTGGATGCTGAGGCAAAGGGGATTTGCCCTGACAGCTTTTTTGGGAAGATAGGAAATCAGTAGTGGGTTGAATAGTGTCCCCTCAAAATTCACATCCACCTGGAACCTCTGAATGAGACCTTATTTGGAAATAGGGTCTTTGTAGGTATAATTGGTTAAGGATCTTGAGATGAAATCATCCTGGGTTGAAATCCAGTGACTATAGGAGAAGACACAGGCAGAAATTGGAGGGATACAGCCACAAGCCAACGGATGCGGGGCGGGGGGGCGGGGGGGGGGGGCAGAAGCTGGAAGAGGAGAGGAAGGATTCTTCCCTAAAGCCTTCAGGGAAGTATGACTTCCGAATGTGGATTTTGAGCCTCCAGAATTTTGGGAGAGTTCATTTCTGTTGCTTTGAGCCCTGCAGTCTATAGGACTCTTGTTACCGCAGCCACAGGAGAGACTAATAGACCACCTAAGGGTCTTTGGGCTCAGGAGATGTGCACTGGGGTTGGGGTGGGGAGCATGGTCTTCTCAGGAGCACTGGCAGCTCTGAGGGCCTCCCTTGAAGTCGGGGGAGGGGGTGGTATTGCTAGGAATTTGAAGGAGTATTAGGATTCAGATGAAGGTGGTGGAATGTATGAGTGAGTGAGTGAGTGAGTGAGTGAGTGAGTGAGTGAGTGAATAGGCTTGAGACCAGGTGGCGCCTGCCCGCAGGTCATTAAGTATGATAATCTTACCTGGCCATCCACAGGGCGTGGGCTCTGCAAGTCAGTGAGTCCACCACCCCTTGCACTCTGTGCCCTAAACTCCTGTGGGCAGAGAAACCAGATTAAGATCTTAGTTAGAATTTGGGTGAAGAGGACAGAGTGAGGGCCTAAATGACTTTCTAATGCATAGTATGTGTGGGTTTTAGAATCTGGACTTTTAACATTGATTTTCTGAGCCCAGAGTAATTTCTCCTTCCTCCCTTTTGAATGTTCATTAGATAGGGTCAACTAGGAGAACTGGAGAAGGAATCCAGAAGTGTACTCCTCCGCCCCAGAAACAAAAAGTGGTCCTGCCACACAGGCTTATTGCTCCTGGTCTTTTTTGTTTAGAGTTGAAAGTACTAAAAAGGAAGAGAAAACTCCAGGGCACAAAAATTTAATTTTATTGTAATCCTGCCAGAAGTCAACCCCTTCTGCTCCTCTACATTGTCTTGGACTTTTTTTTTTTTTTAATAAGATTTATTTATTTGACAGAGAGCAGGGAGAGCAGCAGGCAGAGGGAGAGGGAGAAGCAGACTTCCTGCTGATCAGGGACCCTGGGCTCCATCCCAGGACCCTGGGGTCATGACCTGAGCTGAAGGCAGATGCTTAACTAACAGAGCCACCCAGGTGCCCTCTCTTGGCTTGTCTTATAGAAAATGTATATGGGCCAAGTTCAGACTTTTAAAAAAATTTTTCATTAAACTAGTGGACTACACTCTCCTGTAAAACACAAGTCCAAATGGTGATGCCCTGGAAACCTGGCCTTTAGTCTTGGTGATTCGAATTCCTGGCTGTGTCTGGACACACAGTAGGCGCTAAATGAATACTTCTTTTATTGAAATCTGGGCTGAAATGGCAAACCTGGTTAGGTATGTGTACCTGGATGGAGTCAATTTCTGTGTCAGTTTCTCTCCTGTGTCACCGATGAGCGTCCTGATGGTGATTTTTTTTTTTAAACCAAACACTGTATTTAGTTAATAAAACAAAACAAAACAAAACAAAAAACCACAACCCACAGAATACGAATCAAAACAGCTGTGTTTGCTGTTGGCGTGGCTGTTCCCCTCCTCATCCTGGAGTATGTCATAACAGTACCACATTTGTAGAAACAAAAGTTTAGAAATAAAAAGGATGACTTTTCTCCCTGCAGCCACCAGTGACAACCCACAGCCTCAGCTCAGAGTATTTGTTTAATTTTGTGTCTAGTAATGGGGCTCAGAGATAATTTTGTCAAGCAGATGTGTGAAGATCTGATCTTTACGGAAGCTCATTTCTTATTATAAAAATAAATGTATTCTCCAGCCTTGGGCAGGGGGCAACACATGACTCTTAGACACTTCCTTTTTAAGTGTGTTTGGGTATATTCATGGACTTTGAGAAAGTTTTGCAGCCCAAATTTTCAATTTATCACCTTTTGCCAATTTCTTGCTTTTAAGTATCCTGGCCTTCGATGAATAAAGAAGGAGGATAAAGGAAAAGACAAAATGAACAATGACAGCAACAAACAAAAGAAACAAACCAACAAATAAAAAAAACAAAAACAAATACCTCTTTCCCAGTAGGCAGTATAGAAAACTTGCGAGACAGGAGGAAAGTGGAAAAACAGAAATGAGAACACAGGCTTCATTCAGGTGATCGCAGGTCACTGGCAGCCTGGAGCAGAGCCCAACTGTGGGTGAGGCCAGTGAGACATGCCTCTTGGGTGCAAAAAATTCATAAATAATATTTGAATACGAGATGCTTAAAAAAATCAGAATGAGTGCAAATACTCCATGGTAGACAAAATATGAAAATGTTGAAGACAGGATCTCACTCTGCACTGGCAAACCGACCTCATAACCTCCCTCCAACCAAAAGTGAGGTCATCGAGAGATTGAAAGGAAAAGTTCCTCATTCCTCTAAGCCTGGCTTTGCTCTGGGTTTGAACTCCAGCGCCTTCAGGACCTGCTCTGTGACCTCAAGCAAATGACTTAACCTCTCTGAGCTCCTTTTTGTAAAACCGAAAATAGCACTTTCTGTTGCAGGGCTTTTGAGTGGTTTAAGAATCAGGGTGGGTGAAGCACTGGGTGCAGAGTAGACTCCCAGTAAACGGTGGCTTTAAGCCATTCATTGTTATTCACCAAGAATTAGGTTCTCCAGGAGACCCAAGCAGGTACCAACCTAAGCAGGCAAGTCTCTCACACAGCTGGCAGGGTTAAGGCAGCTTTGTTTTCACATCGTAGTTTGTATCCGAGTGTAGCCCCGTGCCTGTGCTTTGAACACTCCTACATCCGCTCAACTGCCAAGTAACCGATTTCCTGTTTAGTCATAGCTTCTGGCCTGAGCCTCGCCTCGGGCCCCAACTTGTCATCTCTGTCATCCCACTGAGCCTCCCGAAGCCATCTAGACATTGGGTTACATAGTGGCTTTCACTGATGAAGGTCTTCCTGGTCATCGTCAGTCTCCAGCGGATTTCCGCACCTGGTGACTCATCTGGGTGACACCTCACTCTTAACTGTCCCTTGAACCATCCCCAGTCCTGAGCTGCCCTTTGGTTCCCTCCACGGAGATGGAGCAAATGCGTTCTTACCACGGAAGGCTGCAGCCAACCTGAGCAGAGTGGGACTCGGAAGGAGGATGTGGTGGGAACGCAGTTAATATTTGCTCTGGGCGACTGTCAGGCCACTCAGTCATCTCTCCTGTTGTACAAGGGGGCTGGGGACAACACTTTTGTCAGCCTTTCTCCAAATCTGGTTGTAGCTCTGGGCTCCCTAAGCTGAGCCCGTACCTTATTCTCCTCCTTAGTCCTGAGGATGCAAAATGAGATGGGAGGATGACAGCAGAGTGTCACTCAAGTAACTTACTAGACTTTGGGGGTCTTAGTCATCATTAATGGGTGTCTGTGTCTTGAATATTCATGAGTGTGCCCTGCGCTTCATTGAGGGAGGCAGCACGGAGTAAGAACTACACATTTTCTGGTTTCCGTCGTGTGTGCTTTGGATTTAAGCTCTTCTTTTCCGCTGAATTAGTTAACAGGAACTTACTGAGTTGGGTGCAGAATGATACAAAAGACAAGCAAATGGGATATTTGCCCTTGAAGCACGCAGGATGTAGTTGAGTGGAATACACCCTGCTTGAGCTGAGTCCTAGGCTCACACTTCTCCTGCATTTCCACCTCTCTCATTTCTGCCCTAGAAATGTTGCTTGAATCTGGCCTCTCCTCTTTCACCCTCTGGGCATTTGCTCTTGCTTTTTAGGGCAGTCCCTCCTCATTTACTGCCCGGTCTATTGAGAGCCCTGCTGAGCCATATTGGAGCCCCAGGCAAAGAAAGCTGTGTGTCCCTCTGTGCACTTATCAAAATATCCTCCCATATTGCGAACCAAGTGGGAAAAGTTAATAAAAGCTCTACAATATTAAAAAAAAAAACAACCCACCAATATATATAAAGCCTCATGTTGTTCAATCTGTTCCCGTATCATTGTCAGCCCTCTTAGACTCACCCAGTGGAGTGGGGGTGGAGGATGGGGAGGTGGGGGGAGGTTTTCACGGCCAGTTGCATAATAAGCCTAAGCCGGGTTGTAAAACAAACAGCAACAGCCTGCCTTTATTTACAGTTTGGATTTTTTTTTAATTGTGTAAAGTTAATTCTTGCATTAACTTTGATCTTAGAAAAAGACTGCGTTAAAGTAAGACTTGTCTGGATTGCTGAGCTTTCTGGCACCCCCTGGATTTTGTACCTCCCTGGTTCATCCTAATCCTGGCGCTGGTCGGTTTGGAGAGCCCACCCCCGCTGTCATGTACACAGCTGCCAGTTACCTTCCTAATAGACCAACGGTGATTACGTCACTTGCATGTAGGCTCCTGATTGCCGAAGAGGTGAAATCCAACGCCCTTGGCTTGACTTCAAGCCCTATCACCTCCTGGCCCCCACTCACCTCCCCAGGGCATCTGCCCCCACCTGACCCTGTTCCTTACTCACCTGGCCTCTGCAAGTCTGCACCATTGCCCCTTCCTGAGTTTTGCCTCTGCTTCCAAACTCTTTAACCGAAAATACCCCTGCTTGGCTCTTGAGCTCCACCTGGGACACCACCTCCTGGCTGGGCTTCATGTTTGGGCCCCTGAAGCAGGCGTAATTGGTCTGTTCCCTCCCCCTCTCCCCCCTGAAAACTGTTCGCTTCCACTCGGATTCCTATCTTGGCTGTTACACTCACTATTTCCACTGTGATTTATCTGTTTACCTGTGTCCCCAGTTACACCGCCTGCTCTTTGAGGAGAGCAACCGGCCTTTCATGTCACATGAATAATGAATACAATTTTGGATACAGTGAAAAAAGCAGGAACAGCAACTATGAAATAATTCATTAAAAACAATAGCAGGCAGGGAGGGCACTGATCTTAAAATATGGAGTCCAATCTTGGCTCTGTCCTTAGCCGCCTTTGTGACACTAGTTATTTTCAGATTTTTACTGTGAAAGTGTCCAACGAAGCAAAAGTAGGGAGCCCTGTGTGATGAGCCCACATGTACCCACCTGCCAACTACCTACGGCCAATTCAGCTTCTCGTAATGCCCTGCCCTCTGCCCCCAGCCCTGGATGACTTCGAAGCAAATCCCAGACAACCTGTTCTTCCGCCTCTAATGATTTCAGGAAGGACATTAAGCTTTTAATTGATTACCAACTCAATATGAACCAGGTGCAAAGGAGAGTTCACAGTGGGTTGGGATCATGGGGAGGCCCCACGAAGCAAATCCTGAAAGATGGATATGGATTTTGGCAAAGAAGGTCTGTAAGTGGGAAGGTATGAAGTCCTGTGTGCCACACGTGGTCCGCAGACTGTATTAACCCGAATGGGGCAGGGTGGGGAGCAGTGAGTGGGGAAGGACACCCAGCCCTGGGCAGGAGGGGCTGCTAGCCACCCCCACTCCCTTGCTCTGGAGGCAGCCTTTTGGAGGGGTGGGGATAGTCTGGGAAACTTGGAGTTTTGGTCATTCATTCATTCATTTTTTAAAAAGAAAGCTCTAGGCCCAATGTGGGGCCCGAACCCAAGACCCCCAAGATCAAGTGTCCCAACCAAGTTCTACCGACTGAGCCAGCCAGGTAGAACTGGGGGACTCTGGTCCCCTTTTCGTTTTATGTTATCATTGCCTTACTTTGAAGGGTTGCCCTCACCCTTGTGACCTGAGGCTTGGGACTGTAGTAATATTTGCCTAGCCTCCTTCAGCTCTGCCTCTGGAAGCATCTTCCTTGTTGACGAATTTCTCCCTTAACAGCGATATTGCGACAGGTGCCTTTTCAAGGAACTGGTTCCTGTACCAACCATCAGGCTTTAGTGGGGGAGAAATGAGAAGTCGGTTTTCCACGCTCAGTGCCTTACAGGAAGGTGACCTGGCAGCTGTGCATTTTATCCCACTGGGTTTAATCCTTACTATGAATAACAGAGCGAAGCTTTGTTATTCATGGGGGTGGATTTCTGCTGCTGAGAGAATTAGCTGCAATCTTATTCGGAAGGTGCCTTCTGATGCCACGAGGTCTTTTGAACTGTGCATAAATAGAGGCCATTGTTTAGATATTTGGAACGTTAAGGCTTGAATTGCTCTAGAAGTTCCACTCAGGTATCTTTTGTTGGGTTGAGTTCCTCCCCACCACCCAGCCCCCCAAAGTAATAGTTTTCTCTATGTTGCTTTAGGACCTGCCTCTTCAGCACTTTTTAAAACTAGGACACAACCACCCCTTTTACTGGAGCCTTTTCCATCAAGAGAGGGGAGAAATTCTTCTGGGTTTGAGAAAAAAAAAAAAAGGGAAGTTAAAGTAGGTGCAAGCTGAATCAGAATATGATGCAGAATTGAGGAATATGGTAAAGAAATAATTTTGTTTCTGCTTAAGGTCTTTTTAAAAATTTAAGTTAGGAGAAACAGAAGAACAGTGCGGAGTGAGTTTATTCATTTCTTGCTCCCTGGAATCTCTTAGGAGGACAAGACATTTTAGAATCTCTAAAGGAAGAGTTGATTATTTATACAAGGCTCAAAGGTTGCACACCCCATTTCCCCAGCGCAATATGCCTTTCTGGGTCCTGGGAGCTGCGGATATGAAGCTAGCTTTGTCTTTGAAACCCCAGAGAGGATCCCTGGGTGGCTCAGCGGTTTAGCGCCTGCCTTTGGCCCAGGGCTCGATCCTGGAGTCCCTGGATCGAGTCCCACGTCGGGCTCCTGGGGCCTGCTTCTCTCTCCTCCTGTGTCTCTGCCTCTCTCTCTCTCTCTCTCTCTCTCTCTCTATGTCTATAATAAATAAATAAATCTTTAAAAAAAGAAAAAAAGAAACCCCAGGGAGAAGCCCCTTTCTTTGAGGGTGTTTGCTGAAATTTTACCTGGGATATCAGCTAAACCTTGCTGTTTTGCTGTTGTTGTTTTATTATTATTATTATTTTTCCTGTAATGAGAATTTTTAAGATCTACTCTCTTAGCAACTTTCAAATATACAGTGTTGTTAACTACAGTCACCATACTGCACACTACATCCCTAAGACTTATTTATCTTATTACATTGCCTTGCTGGAAAGGCTTATTGAAAATGATTTGTGGGCTTAATCTGGGTGGTTTGGGTTTTTTGTTTTTTTTCCCCTTTGGTCACTTCAATCTGCTTATGTCTCTCTGTGTATGACCATCTGTTCTACTTCTCCCCAGAGTCAAAGTGATTTTCTTTTTTTCCCCAGATTTTCATCTGGGACCCGGTGTACTCAGAACTGGGTCAGTTTTCCCTGACTTCTAGGAGAGGGTGCAAGGCTTCTTCAGGACCAAAATGCTGCCCTTTGGAGGTGTTTCACACGTGCTTTCTTTGGCTTTCCGCTTTCATAATCTTACCTCCTGTTTTTCCCCTCCACTGGGCCTGTCTAGAACCACCACCAGGCCATTCTCTCCTCTCTTTCCTGGCTGTGTGATCCTAGTCTTTCTCAAAGGTTGAGAGTTTCTGGTGCAAAGTCCTTTCTCATCATCCACAGTCAAAACCACCATTTGGCCGTATTTGCTGAACTGCAGAGGGGAGTACTTCTACCAAAGTATTTATTGCTCTGATCCTTGAAGGGCTAACATTTTTATGCTCATCCCCCTTGTCACCTGTGCCATGAGACCCAGGCAATTAAAACCGTTTGGTTGTACTCCTATAATTTACGCTGACCTGCTGAGGGGTGTCCGTGTCAATAGAGCAGAGTCCCTTCTAGCACTTTCTGCTCTTCCATGTTTGACTCTGGAAAGGATTGGTGTTTGGAAGAAGTGAAATGTGACCCAGAGAATTGCTTTTGATGGTGTCGATACACACTTCTTTTGCAGCCTGACACTGGGTATTGTTCATTTCATTTGGAGCCTGTCAGCTTATACATTCTAATCACCCATTGGAAGCCTTGCTGAGGACCCAAAAGATTATTTGTTAAACTGCCATTGGAATAAGCATAAAAGGAAAAGGACTTAAAAAAAAAAAAAGTAATAAGCATACTTCTATATTTTCTTGACAGATATCAAAGAAAAAAAATCTTCCTGTCTTTACCTTGACAAGACATCTAACATTGGTGGGAGGTTTTGCTTGCATGAGAACTTCAACATGATAACCTAGAAATCTTGGAAAACTGAAACTGAACAGCTTTCTCTGTTTGGAGGTGGCGAAAGGGACAATGAAATAGTTATACACAGCTAGTTACCAAAAAAGGCAAATATGATAGCTACTTCATCTCTTTTTCAAAGGTTAGTCCTTCGATGCATGAATCACAATTGATGCTAAAAGGAAAGTGATAGCAACACAAACTTTTTCCTTTCTTAGGTCAGGTTTTGAGCATTTTAATTACTTAACTGTTTATCTTTCTGGCAGTGAGAGTAACACATTAGCCAGTGATTACCAACAATTAAAATAACAAGACATCTACAACAACACTTACACTCCCAGAAAACCCAACTGATATCACACTTCATTTTTGCTTTCGTGATTTAGAAGTAAATTTAGAATCAGGTTCATGAATCTTGTGGTATATTCCAAATTAAGGACTTGAGGGATCCCAGGGTTGCTCAGTGGTTTAGTGCCTGCCTTTGGCCCCGGGGCATGATCCTGGAGACCCGGGATCCCAGGTTGGGCTCCCTGTGTGGAGCCTGCTTCTCCCTCTGCCTGTGTCTCTGCCTCTCTCTCTCTCTGTGTCTATCATGAATAAATAAATAAAATCTTAAAAAAATAAAACAAATTAAGGACTTGAGACATTTGGACACTGAGCTCTGTGAATGCTAAATGTGTTTTTATTCTTGCTATTAATTAGATATTTAAGATATTTAAGAACTTAACTAATAAAGAAATAGCTACCTAAAAGTGGGCCAGAAGCCATAGTCTCGTATCCTTCCTCCTCAGAAGGCATCTTGTACAGGGGACTTCTTAAAAAATTGTGGTTAGGAGCACCTGAGTGGCTCAGTTGGTTAAGTGTCTGTCTTCTGATCAGGTCAGGATCCCAGGTTCCTGGGATCGAGTCCCGCACCAGGCTTCCTGCTCAGTGGGGAACCTGCTTCTCTCTCTCTCCCTCTGCCTCCTGTTTGTGCTCACTCTCTGAAATAAATAAAAATCTTCCAAAAAACTGGAGATATATATATGTATATATATATATGAAAGATAAAGTTTACCATTGCAACCTTTTTTAAAAAGAGTACAGTATGATAGCATTAAGTACATTCACAATGTTGTGTAACCACTCTTCATTGTTCACAAATTTCTGTATTTCCAGAACTTTTTCATCATCCCAACAAAAACTCTGTCTCCATTAAACACTAACTCCCCCACTCACCCCACCCCACCCCACCCCAGCCCCGGTCAAACACCCTTCTACTTTTTGTCTCTATGAATTTGATGATTCTATTTTAGGTACTTCATATGGGTGAAATCATACAGTGGTGTTTTTTTTTTTTTTTTGTCTGGATTATTTCACTTACCATAACGCTTCCTAGGTTCCACGTTATAGCGTGTGTCAGCATTTCCTGCATTTTAAGGCTGAAAAAGACTCCATTGTATGTATCTACCATATTCTGTTTATCCATTCATCTGTTGATGAATGGACAAGAGTTTTATTTGTTTGATTAATTTATTTTTTAAAGGATTTATTTATTTATTTATTTATTTATTTATTTATTTATTTATTTAAGTAATCTCTACACCCGATGTGGGGCTTGCACTTACCATCCAGAGATCAAGAGTTGTGTGCTCTATGGACTGAGCTAACCAGAAGCCCCCAGCCAGTGACTTTTAAAACATTATTGCACATACACATACAAAAGGTAACCGTGTGCAGTGATATGTTAATTAGTTTTACTGTAGTAATCATTTTTTTTTTTAAGATTTTATTTATTTATTCATGAGACACACACAGAGAGAGAGAGAGGCAGATATACAGGCAGAGGGAGAAGCAGGCTCCATGCAGGGAGCCTGATGTGGGACTCGATCTGGGGACTCCAGGATCACACCCTGGGCAGAAAGCAGATGCTCAACCGCTGAGCCACCCAGGGATCCCTGGCATGTTTGTTTTATAATCTCTAACTCTTTATAAAAATCTGTTCCGCAGTCTGCTGGGAACAAACTGACAATCAGAACAACAAGAGAGGGAAAGACATGTTCTTAACGCCTTTGCAGGCATGACACGGAAGGTAGATTCTTGTCTTTTTATATCTTGAGCCTACCTTGCTGCTTGTGTGAATCCAAATGAGTCTTAACTCACTTCAGTGGTTTTAGTGACCATCTTTTTGCTAAGGATTCCCCAAGGCATAGCTTCAGCCCCAGAGGCTTTCCAGTTTTGCAGCTGACACTGGATGTTTGTACCTGAATATCTTCATGGAACCTCAGAGTCAACTCAAACTAGAATTTATTAAATTATCCTTCCCCCCCAAACCAGCTTCTGGCCCTGTGGCCCTTGCTTCCTCCAGCAACACTGCCATCTTCTCAGGTGCTGAGGCCAGAAGCCATCTGCCTTCTCTCTTCTACTACCTTGTTAGAACTGGAAGGGTTCATTCTATCTTCCAAATGTCTCTTTGATCTGACCTCTGCCTCTTTGTGTTCATCTTTTCTCTGGGTGTAGCCTCTGGGTTTTTTTTTTCTTAGTCTATAGATCATCTTTTCACATAGCCTTTAGAGCTAGCTTTCCAAAACCCAAATTTGATAGTAACCTCCTTAAAATTTGTAATGATTTTCATCACCTATGGGATGAGGTACCAACTTCCTAACAAGTCCTCCTGGTTTCCCATTTATCCTCTTCTCTAAGTGCTACCCTGCCCTGCAGTATCACATATTTGTTCTACTTCCCCCAGTACTACCTTCATTTTATATGTCTTTGCCTTTGCACACTGTTAAATCCTTGCCTCAACTACATGTGCATTATTATAATATTATCACACATTTCTCCCTCTTCCAGAGCCTTCTCTACCCTCTTTTCCACTTGAGGCAGTTAGCTGCCCCTTTGCTCCTTGAGTTTATTTTAAACAACTTTATTGTGGGGGCACCTTGGTGGCTCAGTTGAACATCTGCCTTTGACTCAGGTCATGATCTCAGGGTCCTGGGATCGAGCTCCGAGTTGGGCTCTCTGCTCAGCAAGAAGTCTGCTTCTTCCTCTCCCTCTGCCTCTGCTCCTCCCCCTGCTTGTGTTCTCTTTCTCTCTCAAATAAATAAAATCTTAAAAAAAAAAAAAAACAAAACCAGCTTTATTGTGGTATAATCTGCATACTGTTAGTGCACCCATGGTCAGTGTACTGACGAGTTCTAGTAAATGCATACATTTGTGCAACCATCACCACAATCCAGTTTCATAATTTCCCATCATCCCACAAATTTCCCTCATGCTTGTTTGTGGTCAGTCCTTGCACTTACCCCAATCCCAGGCAACCACCGATGTGCTTTCTGTCTATAATTTTGTCTTTTCTAGAAATTTCATGTAAAATCATATAATACTTGATCTTTTGAGAGTGGCTTCTTTCACTTAGCATATTGTTTTTGAGTTCATCCATGTTGTTGAGTGTATCAGTAGTTGGCTCTTTTTTTTTTTTTTTTTTTTAATCACTGAGTAGTATTCTATTGTATGGATGCACCACATTTTTTTTACCCAGTTACCAGTAGATGAATACTTGGGTTGTTTCTAGTTTGGGTCTATTATGAAAATACTTCTATGATCATTGGTATACAAGTTTGGTGCAAATATTTGTTTCCATTCCTCTTGAGTTGATATTTAGGAGTAGAAGAATTTCAGGGTCAGATGTTAATTATACATTTAACTTTTTAAAAAATCTTATTTTATTTAAATTCAATTAATTAACATATAATGTATCATTAGTTTCAGATGTAGAGTTCAGTGACTCATCAGTTGCATATAACATCCAGTGCTCATCACTTCACATGTCCTCCTTAATGTCCATCGTCCAGTTACCACATCTCCCTACTCTACTCCTTACCCTATAGGTAACCCTATAGTTCCCCTGTAACTTCTGAAGAAACTGGCATACTCTTCCAAAGTGGCTGTTGCATTTTATATAGTGACTAGCAACATATAGGGTTTTGGTTTCTCCATATCCTTGCCAATACTTGATATTTTCTGTCCTTTTGCTTATAGCTATTGTAACGGGTGTGTGGTGATGTCTCACTATAGTTTTGATTTGCATTTCCTGTGGTCTTTTAATACAGCTTTCTACTATAGAATATACTGTGTTGTACTGATATTTATCGTCTAAGCTGTGAGCTACTGTAGGGCTGATCGATCCATTTAGCAGAATGCCATTAGGCAGGTCCCTGTTAAATACTTATATAGTTTGTTGAATGATGAATGAATGAATGAATGAATGAACCAACCAACTGATATTTAGTGTGAGTGGCCTATTCTAAATTATTTTAGGTAACACAAGACAGTGATAAATTAACTTCTGAGATGATATAAAAGTCAAGTCTCTTCCCCTGAACACATTTTTTGCCAGAGTTTCTAAGAGTAATAACTTGAGTGAACTAAGTTTTGTTTTGTTTTCTTTGCTTTGTCTTATCTCTTTTCTCTTCATTTCTCTTCTCTTCATTTCTCTTCTCTTCATTTCTCTTCTCTTCATTTCTCTTCTCTTCTCTTCTCTTCTCTTCTCTTCTCTTCTCTTCTCTTCTCTTCTCATCTCATCTCATCTTTTCTCTTCTCTCACCCCTTGGTGGGAGTTAAAAACAGAGGAAAGAAAGTCACTCTCTAAATGATTGAGAATTTGTGTAATAGTTTGGAAAAGAGAACCATATGGGTTATTGGTTACTCTGAGTTCTAGGAGAGGGGATGTCCATCAGTACTGTGCCTGCCAATTCTTCACTTTTCTCTCAATTTGAATGGAGGTCTGCAGACATTTTCTTTCTTTCTTTCTTTTTTTTTTTGCAGACATTTTCTATAAAGGGTCAGATAGTAAATATTTTAGGCTTTGTGGGCCAAGAAACAGTACCAAGGACGTTGCTTAAGTGCTTATGTAATGAGAGACAAAACAAATTTCCACAAATTTTTATTGATGAAATTCAAAACATAATAATTGGGTACAATTTTTTTGTAATACAGATTTACTAATGAGAAGAAGAGAATTTTGGCAGGGGAGAATAACATTTTGCTTAATTGGAGTTCAAAGTTAGTGTTTCCTATTATCATGGTAGAAACGGGGCCTCGTTATCCAACAAAGCTTCCCTCAAAACACCATGGTCTTCCAGCCTGAGAATTCATGAGAATGTGCTGGCTGCGTTAGCTCTGATAGTGTTGGAAAACTTTTCACAGGGGAAGCAGATTAAGAGCCTCAGCTCTGGGGTAAGACTCCTTGGGTTTGAGTGCCAGCACAAAGACTCAGTAATTATGAGATCTTTGACTACTTACATACCTATCTAGAAGCTTCTGTTCCCTCATCTATAAAATGAGTAATCCCTACTTCACAGGGATGTTGTAAAGATTAAGTACAGAGATTTAGAATGATATATTGTAAATATTCTTCTTCTTTTGATTTTCAGCCATTTAAAAATGTAAAACCATTATTAACTCACAGGCAGTACAGAAATGGGTGGCAGGCTGGATTTGGCCTGCAGAACATAGTTTATGGACCCCTGCGGTAGCGTATATACTGGAATTATTGCCACTTATTTTAGAAATAATGATTACTTTTTTCTAATTGCAAAGCACCATATGCTCACTGCATAAAGCTTGGAAAACACAGGAAAGCACAATAAAACAAAAATCATACAGAATCTCCATCATCCAAAGATGTTTTTTTGGTAGCATGGTCACTGTATATCCTTCCACTCCATAGTGTACATATGTACACACACACATACCACACACTTTTTTTTTTTTTAAGAGGGAGGTGAGAGGCAAAGGGAGAGGGAGAGAGAGAATTTTTTTTTTTTTTTTTTTGGAGAGAGAGACTCTTAAGCAGGCTCCACGCCCAGTGCAGAGCCAGATGTGGGTCTCGATCATGAGCTGAAATCAAGTCACACACTCAACCAACTAAGCTACTCAGCACCCCTGTACACATATATTTTTTTAGTAAAAATAAGCTGATACTATGTTTAATGCTTTGCATATCTTTTTCACTTATTAATGTATAATATACTTGCCATTAATATTCTTCTATAACCTGACTCTTAAATGACTACATACTGTTCTGTTATACAGATGCATTAAAATTTACTCAAGTACTTCCCACCTACATTAAAGCTGTTTTGAATTTTTCACTATTAGATATAATAGCTGTAAACTAGTACGTGTTTGTACACATCTCTGATTAATTCCTTGAGATAAATTATAAGATTTTAATCACTGGATTAAGGGATATCTACATTTTTAAAGCTTTGGTGTGTCTTGCAAAATTGTCCTCTAGGAAAGCTGTATAGTTTCTATTCTTCCAACTGGTATATGAGAACATTTTCATTTACTGTGGTCTTATATTTTACTTACATTGAGTTTTGGAACTTAATTAAAATGTTTTTATTTTTAAAACAATTCAAATAGATAAAAATGAACAGAAAATAATGAAACTCTGACCTGGGCAACCACTGGAAACATTAAACAGACATTAATATTTTGCTTTTTCTCTGCTTATGTTAGGAAAAACATGCTACAGATTTAAAAATATTCTATTATTGTCATCCATTCTATAGATGCAAATGGGATGCATGGATGAGATCAGTCAGTTTCCAAAAGGCTAAGTAATTGTCCAACTGGTAAGAACCAGTAAGTGTGCAATCCTAATGATGATTTTGCTTTAGTCTGTTTTGATGATCTTAATATAATTATTTAAGCCTTTCTCCATCTTTATGATTAGCATTTGTCTAGTATATGTTTTCTAATACCATTATTTTTCATTTTTCTATGTTGTTATATTTTATATGTACCTCTTACAAACAGCCTATATTTTTTAAAAACCCAGTCTGAATTTTTTTTAACCATCTACTTTAGTTTTTTTGCATTTGTTGTAATTGCTAATATATTTTCGATTATTTCTCTTGTTTCATGCTATTTCCAACATTTTTCCTTTGCTTTTTTCCCCCTCCTTTCCTATCTCTTATGAAATTGAATTTTATCGGGCAGCCTGGTGGCGCCGCGGTTTAGCGCCGCCTGCAGCCCAGGGCGTGATCTGGAGACCCTGGATTGAGTCCCACGTCGGGCTCTCTGCATGGAGCCTGCTTCTCCCTCTGCCTGTGTCTCTGCCTCTTTCTCTCTCTCTCTGCATCTCTATGAATAAATAAATAAAATCTTAAAAAAAAAAGAATTTGAATTTTATCAATTCCTCCCTTTTTTTTAATCTACTAGTTTTGTTTCCTTAGATGTTTATACTTATTTATTTATTTATTTATTTTCCTTAGATGTTTAATGTGTGTACTGAAATAGCAGTCTGAAATCAGCTCCAATTCTACCTCTGCCTGGTTTATTTTCTTTTTTGTTTAATATTATAATTTCTCCCCATTTTTGGTATTTAATTGTCTTTGATAGTCAATAGGCTGACCACAATGTGTGTAGATTTATTCTTATTTATCCTGCTTAGAATTTGGTAGTATTCTCCACCTGGAGGGTTTATGGCTTTCACAGTTCTGCAGCATCCTTAACTACTGTCTTTTACAATATTGCTTCTCCTTCATTTCAGTAACCATAAAAATGTGCCTCCACATCTCCTGCTGTGGGAAGCAATGTTGACTGACTCCCAGATGCCACATTAAGTATTTACTCCAAAGCCATGCTTCCCCTGGGCTGCTCCCTGTTGGCCTGAGGAGATGGGGCTTGTAGTGCTGGCCTATTCCTGTAAGATGTAGAACTCCTCTAATGGGTGGCTTTGGCTCAAGGATTCCACAGCAAGATGGCCAAAACTTTCTTAAAGCTGTGCTTCATTCTGAGTCTCATCCTCTCCAGTATGCCTTCTTCTTCTCTCTCCTTTAGAAATTACACCCGCATCATGATTTGAACATCCTCCTCACCCTCTCCTGTTTTCTCTAATATCCTTCCTTGGCATCTGTTTCTTGAAGGGCCCAAAATACAATCTTTATTTTTGTTATCTGGATCTTGCATTCAATGCAGATGGACCTCCTTTCTCTCTCTCTCTCTCTCTCATCTGGACCTTCTCATTGTTTATGTTTCCATTGTCCCTATTTCCCACAGCCACTCTTTCATGTCCCTTTCATCTCTCTATTGCCCTTTGGTAATTTCCTCAAGTCTGTCTTCTCTTTTACTTAATCCTCTCTTCATTTGTGTCTAATCTGCTACTTAATATTTCTGTTGATTTTTTTTTTTAATACCAGTGATTATAACATTCATTTGGAGTTCTATCTGGATTATTTTCAAACATGTTGCATTTTCCATATTTTTTTCTCAGGGTTTATTTCCTCCTTTGTGTCATTAATAGTTTTAAAGATACTTATTTAGTATTTAAAACATACTTATTTAGTATCTTCTGTTTCAAATTGTTACTTTATTATCTCACGTTCCTGGATTTGTTTGCTGTGTTTGCTGTTTTCTCTTCATGGTATATTGTAATTTTACATATTCTGATAAGCAGATTTTTTTTAAAACATTTATTCACGAGAGACACAGAGAGAGAACGGCAGAGACACAGGCAGAGGGAGAAGCAGGCTCCACACAGGGAGTCTGATGTGGGACTCAATCCCGGGACTCCAAGATCATGCCCTGGGCCAAAGGCAGACGCTAAACCACTGAGCCACTCAGGTATCCCCTGATAAGCAGATCTTTAGTGGGGATTATTTTTTTCTGTGGGTATCATGTGGCCTGATAGTTGGGCTCCTCCAGAACAATTTACGTTGTTGTTTTAGAGATCCCAGGAGTATCCCTGGCTTGGGACCCATGTTTCTGCTAATTTATTAGTTCAAATTTCTTAGATCACTATGCTCAAGGCCTTAGGATCAGCTCATATGCACTTTTTTTTCTTTTAAAAGATTTTATTTGGGACCTCTGGGTGGCTCAGTGGTTGGGCATCTGCCTTTGGCTCAGGAGGCATCCCGGATTCCCAGGATCAAGTCCCACATCGGGTTCATTGCATGGAGCTTGCTTCTCCCTCTGCCTGTGTCTCTGTCTGTCTTTGTGTGTGTCTCTCATGAATAAATAAATAAAATCTTAAAAAATTTTTTTAAATTTATTTATTCATGAGAGACACACACAGAGAGGCAAAGACACAGCCACATTGAGAGAGGCAAAGACACAGGCAGAGAGAGAAGCAGACTCCCTGAAGGGAGCCTGATGTGGGACTTGATCCCAGAACCCTGGGATCATGCCCTGAACTGAAGGCAATGCTCAACCGCTGAGCCACCCAGGCGTCCCAGCTCATTTGCTTTTACTCAGTTTTTCCTTTTCCTTTTCAGGTCAGATTTACCCAGCATTCGTATGTGTTTGTGGTGGGAAGTGTTTTTTGTTTTTTGTTTTTTTCTCCCCCACATTATCTTAGCCTGTCACCATATTGTCGATCCAGAAGTCCTATTTACCACATTCAGTTCTATGCTTCAGTCCTTCTCTGGGTACCAGTTTAAGCAGTGTCATTCATGAAACCCATAAACTGACCCATGGGTTTTAAGTGGTTGATCCTATTGAGACTGTAGATACATACTACACCCTGACGGGTTTGGAAAGAAAACTGCCTTTGTCTTCCAACCCATGGTAACTTCATCAGTAAATCCATCAAGCGCCTTAAGATTTTATAGATGGAACCGACGCCATTAGAAAATACTGAGGTTTTATTATTGTTGTTATTTCTCTTGCTGTGTTGGCCTAGTAATAGAGCTCTCTGTTTTCCAGCCTTCTTTCTCCCGGCTTTGCTACCATCCTTCTCAATTTGTCCTTTGTCAACAGGACAGAAAAAAGAGGTTGAAGTGATATATGGATATAATCCACCGTGCCCTGCTAAAAAGATAAACTTAAATGAAGTGATTTATTACCTGTGGCAGGTATACTGCACCCAGAATTGTCTGTCAGAGTTAGTACGCATTGATTTTCCATACTTTCCCTGTCAGCTTCTGGCTTGCCATTGTTCATTAGAGGTGAATAAACAGTGTAAGGTGGCAGGGCTTTCTCCCAGTCTGGGTGCTTGCCTATAGGGGTTAGCCCGTATTTGTATTCTAGGCCTCAGAGCTTTTGCCTTCTCGTGCCTTAAACCACCTGTATGAGAAGAATAAATTCTACTGGTATCTGGGATTACACAAATTAGAAGTAAAACCTATTCTATACTCCCATTTTGAAAAGGCTCCTAGAATCTTCCTACTTGAATCAAATAAATAATAGGCTCAGTAGAACAGCACAGGATCATGTACAGCTGTAGGAGCCGTTTCTGAGTAGGGCTGTTTTATGTTAGTTGATGACATTGAACATTTTGTGGGAACTAATGAAATAGGGAGTCTCCTTTCACTTAAGGAGACCACATGCATATCACACAGGACACGCTTTCCTGTTTTTCTCCAAACCCATCCCATTGTGTTGGGAGAGTGACAAAGCAAAATCTTTATAGCAACCACAGTTCAACCTTGGGCGTCAGGATCAGTGTCACTGATCCTCAGCAAGGGCCAGATACTGAAGCAGTTGTCTTTATTTATTTATTTTTTGAAAGATTTTATTTATTTATTTGACACAGACAGAGGGAGCAAGCGAACACAGGCAGGGAAGGTGGCAGAGGGAGAGGGAGAAGCAGGCTACCTGCCAAGCAGGGAGCAGAGCCAGAGCAGAGAGCCCTAGCAGGGAGCCCGATCCCAGGACCCTGGGATCATGACCTGAGCTGAAGGCACAGGCTTAACTGACTGAGCCATCCAGGCACCCTGAAGCCATTGTGTTTAAAATCTTAGAATTTTGAACTGGCATGGAACTTAGATATTTTAATTCACCATTCTAACTTTATAAACAAAGGATCTGAAGCCTGAAAGTATACCATAGCTTGTTTGTTTTTCCAGAACTAGTCCGTTACACAGCCAGGATGGCTATCTAGTCTCTGGAATTCATACCCATCACCTCTCTCCCACTTCTCTCCTGGATAGAGTTCTGTTTGTATTCACAACATACTTTTTGAATTTAAAACCTGTGATGTTGGTAGCTCTATCTTTGAAGTACATTTGCTTGGTCCTTTCATTAGGAAGAGAGTTCTGTTTATTATGGGTTGGGAGGAGTGAGTTTAACAACAATTTTTTTTCCTGTTTTGTGCTTAAGGTGTAGTAATCTGGTACATTAAGCTATAGGGACCTACTATCATGTAACAGGCACTTCCCAAGTACATATTGTGCTTAAAAAAAGACTGTTTTTATGCAAATGGGGTGGAGCCAGGGAAATGATTTATATCATGTAATGACATTTTTTTTTTTTTTTATTATTCATGAGAGACAGAGAGAGATAGAGAGGCAGAGACACAGGCAGAGGGATAAGCAGGCTCCATGCAGGGAGACCGATGTGGGACTCAATCCCTGGACTCCAGGATCACGCCCTGGGCCCAAGGCAGGAGCTCAACCGCTGAGCCACCCAGGAATCCCGTAATGACATTTTCTAATTGGCAAGTTCCGGGGGTGGGGGTGGGGGTGGGGAAGACTAGTTTGATCACTAAATAATTTCACTTGACCCCTGGACAATTGCAGAGGTTGGGGTATTGATGACTGACCACTCCTGCGCCACCCCCCCCCCCAGCCTCTGCAGTGCAGTTGAAAATCTGCATATAACTTTTGACTTCACAAAACTTTTTTTTTTTTTTTTAATTTTTATTTACTTATGACAGTCACAGAGAGAGAGAGAGAGGCGCAGAGACACAGGTAGAGGGAGAAGCAGGCTCCATGCACCAGGAGCCCGATGTGGGATTCGATCCCAGGTCTCCAGGATCGTGCCCTGGGCCAAAGGCAGGCGCCAAACCGCTGCGCCACCCAGGGATCCCTGACTTCACAAAACTTAATTACTAATAGCTCACAGTTGACCAGAAGCCTCACTGTAACATACAATCTATTAACACATCTTTTGTATCTTATATGTATTATATACTGTATTCTTACAATAGAGTAAGCCAGGGAAAAGAAAATGTTATTAAGAAAATCATAACGAAGAGAAAATACATTTATAATACTGTATTTATCAAAAAATCTGCATATAAATGGACTCACAGAGTTCAAACATGTGTTTTTCTTTTCTCTTTCTTTTCTTTTTTTTTAAGATTTAATTTATTTACTTGAGGTAGCGAGAGAGAGCATGAGCCAAGGGGCAGTGGGAAAAGGGAGAAGCTGGCTCCCCACTGAGCAGGGAGGCTGTCTCAGGGTTCAATTCCAAAACCTTGGGATCATTACCTGAGCCAAAGGCAGACATTTAACTGACTAAGCCACCCAGTCACCCCTAAACATGTGTTTTTCAAGGGTCAACTACATAGACAAACACATAGATTGTGTTCATATGTACACACATGTACATGTAGTAATGCTAATGACATTAAGCATTTGTAATTTTTAAAATGATAAGCATCCTATAGTAACACAGACTTAAAAATACTGCTGTATAGCAAGTAACAGTTTTTTTTTTTTTAAGATTTTATGTATTTATTTGAGAGAGTGAACACAAGTGGGGGAGGAGCAGAGGGAGAAGCCAACTCCCTGCTGAGTAGGATGTGGGGGATCCCAGAACCTAGAGATCATGAACCCAGCTAAAGTCAGATACTTAACCAACTGAGCCACCAGGTGCCATAGCAGGTAACGGTTTGTAATAGCTGAAGGCAGATGAACACAGGTGCACAGTAGTTCTCTCTTTGTACCTCTGAATGATAGGGAGGGGGAGTTCAAAGTGTGATTTGTGTTAGTTTTCTTTTTTGAAGATTTTAAGTAATTTTTATACCCAATGTGGAGCTCGAACCTATAACCCTGAGATCAGGAGTCTTATGCTTTACCAACTGAGCCAGCCAGGTGCCCCAAGTTTCCTTTTTTAAATACTTATTTGCAATATTGATTAGTCACTTTCTTAATTGAATTTGTGGCATATATTTCCATAATATGCATTTGTGGAAACATTGATTCAGTTTTTCCTGAGCCCAAACTACCAGTTCTTACAAATTAAGCAGAATATTGCCTTCAAGGTGGGATTACTTTTTTCTTCACATAGTTCATTGGAGGTCTGAGGAAGCAAAATCAGCTTCCAGAAGTCCCTAACGCAGGGTCAGGAAGCACCATAGGAGAAGCTACCTGAATATGTATTGGTGGTAAAAATGAAAAACATAACTTATGTGTTCATATAAGCAGAGGAAAAAAAAATGTATGGACCTGCATTACCTTCCTTGTGTTCTTTAGTGGTCTGATTATTCATGTAGCCGAGATGTAAAATCTTTTGAGAACATAACATAATAGTTATTCATAAAGGCATTTAGGCTGATGGCTTTCTCAGAACGTCCTGCTGTTCAGGATGGACTTCATTTATATTTCAACGAATTTCTAAATGAGGGAAACAGAACATTTTTCCTTTGATTAATTCATTGGTTTTTTAGTCCTCAAGGACTCATATACTGGTGAACTCCAAAAGGAAGTCAGTAAAGGAAGAATGGTAAATTGGAATTGGAACCGTGGAACTTGCCCCATAAAAATCTTTGAACGCTGTTCTAAATTCAACATCTGAAATATAACGGACTACGCAAAGATTTGTGGAAGCTAATTTAAAAAGCTAATTTAAAATTGTACCAAAGAAGCAGTCTTACGAGGTATATGAAGTTGTTAACTTGTCTTAGACCACTCTTTTACGATTATTGGGGTTTTAAGCTACTTTGCCCAAGACTCCAGTACTTTATTTTATTTTATTTTATTTTATTTTTTTGACTCCAGTACTTTAACTAGCATTACTCCTAGTTAGATCACAGAGGCATGCTTTGCATTCTTGGGCTATTCACTGGGAGTGTGCCCTCTGGGGCTATGATTTTAAAGTTTTATATTATTGGATGTACATATGTCTTAGAGTGATCTCCAGAGGCTGACTTTAAGATGAAGACTTGGGGAGATGATCCTAAGAAGTATTTTCTCCTATGAACAGGGTTTTGACCCCACTTTTTGCAGGAGAAAGACCTGGCATTCTTATGCCCAGGGCCATTTGATTCCTTTCTAAACCTGTTCCTATTGTAGCTGAAAAGGGCTCTGAGGCATCAATCAGATCCCACCCCCCACCCCCCCAACTCCAATTGCTTTTTCTGATGCAAGACTGGAGGAGGAAGGTGTGGAAGATGAGAGAGGTTTCAGTTGTAGATTTTTTCATCTTTACTCTGACCCAGAGTGAATTGGGTGTTAACTTAATGGATGTTGTCATCGAGGCTTTGGAAGTGCTCTGTGATGGCCATTGTAAAATTCTGAATTCTGGAACTCAATAGTGTTCTCTTGCCATACCTGCAAGTCCCTTTAGGGGTTTAATAGGTTTGCTTTGCCTGCACCCAAAATAGATTTGCTCAACAAGTTATTATTATTATTTTTTAAAGATTTTATTTATTCATGAGAGACACAAAGAGAGAGGGGCAGAGACATAGGCAGAGGGAGAAGTAGGCTCCATGTAGGGAGCCTCACGTGGGACTCGATCCCAGGTCTCCAGGATCACACTCGGGGCTGAAGGCGGCGCTAAACCGCTAAGCCACCGGGTCAGGCGCCCTGCTCAACAAGTTATTGTCACTAAGGGTAAACACCAAGCTCTGTATCTTGATGGGAAACTCAAAGTCATTAAAAAAAAAAAAAAAAAAGGCAAATCCACCTACCAGCCACACCTGGGTGCATGTATTTGGGTATTGTGCCCAAATATCTCCATGACCTTAGGAAAAAAAAAAAACCCTGAAGAGGTCAGCCTGACATTCTAGAAAGCTGTCCTTAGAACATACTCTATCCACTAGAAGTGGGCCATTAAATCCAGCCCACAATCAAGGGGAGGTACATTAAGTGCTACCTCCTAGGGTTGGGGGATGATCCAAGAAAGGTTGTTTGGGTATGCTAAAACCACCACAGTTATGAATAAATACTTTCTAAAAGATGCTTTGAGGCCCTGCAAGTATCCTATTTCTCCTTTAAAAACTTTGAACATTCATCAGGGGATCTCGCCTGCAGCTATGATTACTGTAGCGTTGTACTTGTGATTTTCTAGCTCTTTCCTTCCTTCCATGTGTATTACCTGGAATTCTTCTGTAAGGAAGATTTGTCCCTTCTCTTCCATTTATTTATTTATCCAATCATTAAAATTTTTAAAAATTGTTTTAAGATTTTATTTATTCATGAGAGATAGAGAGGCGAAGACATGGAGAAACAGGCTCCCTGTGGGGAGCCTGATGCGGGACTTGATCCCAGGACCCCAGGATCACGACCTGAGCCAAAGGCAGACGCTCAACCAACGAGCCACCCAGGCACCCCTCAATCATTTGTTTAAATCAGTTAGGACTCAGGGTATCTATTGCTTGGGTGAGAGTTTTGTTTTAAGATTTTATTTTTAAGTAATCTCTACATCCAACATGGGGCTTGAACTCATGACCCTGAGATCAAGAGTTCCACACTCTACTGATTGAGCCAGCTAGGTGCCCTGAAAGATGTTTTTGAAATGGGAAAACAGCCTCTCGGAATCAGGTGGAGGGAGTGGTAAGAGTGTAGACGCTAAGGAAGAGCACATGGTGGATGGGGCGAAGTTCCTGAGAAGGTCGGCCGCAATGAGATTCACAGGGGAGGCCTTGGTGACAATGAAGGACACTGTTCTCAAAAACAGGACCAGGAAAGACTGGGATGGCCAATTTTGACGTCAGGAAGGAGTTCCCATTAATTAGCTTTTGTCTTCTCAGTCCAGTGGGAAATTGACTTGTGGAATTTAAATTTTCTTGGCCCAAATTCTTGGCTCTAGAGTGGGGTTTCTCAACCACACCACTATTGACAGTTGGACTGGATCATTCTTGGTTGCGGGGCCTGTCCTGTGCACTCTAGATGCCGGCAGCATCCTTCCTCTGTCCTGCCCCTGACCACCACCATATCTTCAGTACCACCAGATGACCCCTGGGGTAGCAAAGTCTCCCCTGGTGGAGAACCGTTGTTCTTTAGAATTCTAGCAATCCACAGGATTCCTGACCATTACCTTTGAAAGACCAGCACAAGGCATTCAGCTAAGTTCCTGCAGAAAGAACTAAACCGCCCTAGCTTGAACACCCGGCATTGTTGCAGTCAATAAAGAAGGGCCCTGTTTTCTTGGGAATAGCTGATATGCTGAGCACACAAGCCCGATGAATCAAGGGGAAGTGGAGTTTTGCTTCTCAGAGAGTCTTTGGTTCTGAAAAGCGGCGGTTATAGCTTTGCTTCATGGTGGAAGGTTGTTTTGCTTTGTGGTTTCTGCGTGGGCTGGGAGAAGCGACTTCGTTGTTATGTCACCCGGGGACACAGAAGCGTTGCACAGGTGAGTTGCTGAACGCCTATTTGTTCTAACCCCGACGTGACACTTACCCAGCTGGGTACGCATTGGTTGCTGGTGAAGCTATCTCATCAGGGAGCCGAGGATGTCGGGGGCTCTTACTCCTTCACAGCTCTCATGTTGTTATCCGAAGACTTGCATTTTGACCTAATTTTTTTCACCTTCAGTAAGTTTGCAACAAGACACGCATTTCCAACAGCAAACATGACAGGGATTAAGGAACAAAGCCAAGGCTGAGGCTCCAGTGACCTTGTGCGACCGCTGATGCCATCTGTTGGCGGCTGGCAGAACTGATGCCCTTTGGAGTTGTGTTTATTGCACAGAAAGTGGAAAGTTGGCTGCTGAGCACCTTCCTTGCACCCTGGAGCTCTGGATTAGAGAGATGGAACGGGAGTGGAAAGGAAGGGAGCGTGGATTTGCTTTGTAGGTCCTGCATCGGTCGTTAATTGGTGCCAGGAATCCAGATTTGAAAGAATGTTAGGAGGGCTTTTTTATTTTTAAAGATTATTTATTTATTTATTTATTCATGAGAGACAGACAGACAGACAGAGGCAGAGGGAGAAGCAGGCTCCAATGCAGGGAGCCCGATGTGGGACTCGATCCCGGGACCCCATGATTACACCCTGGGCCAAAGGCAGGCGCTAAACCACTGAGCCACCCAGGGATCCCCAGGAGGACTTTTTCCAAAAAATATTCCTTTACTTATTTAGAGAGAGCATGTGAACGGGGGTGGGGAGGGGCAAAGAAAGAGGGAGAAAATCTTGAGCAGACTCCCCACTGAGCGCAGAGCCTGACATGGGGCTCAGTGCAGGGTTTGATCCCACGACCCCTGAGATCACGACCTGAGTTGAAATCAAGAGTCAGGTGCTTAACCTACAGCCACCCAGGTGCGCCTTTAGGAGCACTTTTTTTTTTTTTTTAAGATTTTATTTATTTATTCATGAGAGACCAGAGAGAGACAGAGAGAGAAAGAGAGGCAGAGACACAGGCAGAGGGAGAAGCAGGCTCCATGCAGGGAGCCCGACATGGGACTCGATCCCAGGTCTCCAGGATCATGCCCTCCTGGGCTGAAGGTGGCACTAAACCACTGAGCCACCTGGGCTGCCAAGGAACACTTTTTAAAGGTACTAGCTGGGATGCCTATGAGACTTCAAATCCATTTTTGAGTCCTTTGTCATTTAAGAAAGTTAGTCTCAGGATCCCTAGGTTGTTGCAGCGGTTTGGCGCCTGCCTTTGGCCTAGGGCACGATCCTGGAGACCCAGGATCGAATCCCACATCGGGCTCCTGGTGCATGGAGCCTGCTTCTCCCTCTGCCTGTGTCTCTGCCTCTCTCTCTCTCTCTCTGTGACTATCATAAATAAATAAAAATTAAAAAAAAAAAAAAAAAGAAAGTCTCAAGGCACTGGGCTGGGGAGGGGGGTTGTTAACAGAACAGCAGTGAGGTCCCTAACTAAAGGTCTGTCTGTCTGTCTGTCTCTTTTTTTCTAAGAGTCTCTTCTAGAGAGTTAGCCTGCAGCCATGGGGCCAATACTTGTAGAATTTGATTAGTCAGGGACACTGTTAACTCCTCACTTTAATGAAACAAGCTAACATGCGATCATGTAAAATACTATCATATATTACTTTTTTTTTTCTGTGTGCTTTCAAATTCTGTGTATTTGTTTCTACATCAGTCCATTTTGGCCAGCAACCCTTTTCTGATACAAAACTGAGATTTCCAGATGCTAAGTTTTTTGGGGCCATGTAATGTATCTAGTTAATAATGAGAGCCAGAACCAGTGGGTTCCCAGCCCTGACCATACAGAAGAATCACCTGGGCAACTTAAAAAGAAAATCTGGGGTACCTGAGTGGCTCAGTCTGTTAGGCACTTGCCTTGGGCTTGGGTCATGATCTTGGGGTGCTGGGATCAAGTCCTGCGTCGGGCTCCCTGCTTCTCTCTCTGCCTCTGCCTGCTGATCTGCCTACTTGTGCTCTCTCACTATCAGATAAATAAATACAATCTCTTAAGGGGAAAAAAAAAATCCCTGAGGTTGGCCTCACTGCCGTGGGTACTGATTTCATTGCCCTGGAGAAGGCCTGGCTTGTGGGTTTCCCTTTCTGAACTTCAGTGATTCTGAGCTGTTGCTTCTCTCTCTCTCTTTTTTTTTTTTATTAAAGATTTTATTTATTCATTAGAGAGAGGCAGAGACACTGGCAGGTGGAGAAGCAGGCTCCCTGTTGGGAGCCCGATATGGGGCTCAATCCTGGACCCTGGGATCCCTCCCTGAGCTGAAGGCAGACACTCAGCCACTGAGCTACCCAGGCGTCCCTGAGCTGTTGCTTCTCAAAATGTGGTCAGTATTTGGAAACTTGTTAGAAATGCATGATCTCAGGTCCCACCCCAGACTTTCTGAGTCAATCTGCACCACAACGAGATTCCTGGGGGATCCCCATGTGTGCTGAAGTGTGGCAATGCTAGGTGTTGCCTCTGAAGAGGGGTTTACCGAGCTGCTCATTGGTATCTCCCTTACTCCCCTGAGGATACTTGTTTTCTTTTCTTTTCTTTTTTTTTTTTTTTTTTTTACAATTTTATTTATTTATTCATGAGAGACACACAGAGAGAGAGGCAGAGACACAGGCAGAGAGAAAAGCAGGGTCCCTTTAGGGAGCCTGATGTGGGACTCGATCCCGGGACCCCAGGATCACGATCTGAGCCAAGGCAGATATTCAACCACTGAGCCACCCAGGTGTCCCAGGACACTTGTTTTCAGTTCATTTTTACCATTCAGAAAGCATGGAAGGTTTGGGTGAACTCTACTGAGGCCCCCCGGCTTCCTCCCGCCCTGTGGGTTTCGTGTGCCTCACAGATCGGAGCCACAAGAGAACCTCCCCCGCTGCCCACGCCCAAAGCCTTGCTTACAGTGAGCAGTTCGAGTGTCCTTTCACAGCACCCAATTTCTGGGTGCGTCATGGTGTAATCACCACACCAAGACTCCAACCCTGGGTTGCCCCCGGGCTCTTCCTGCTGAGAGTGATGGCACATCCGAGCCGGGTGAACCCATGATAAGTTCATGTGCTGCTCCTAAGACTCTACCTCTAGCTTAGAAGCTGCTTGTGGTCCAAGGGAGGGAGGCAGTGCCTCTTTTTTCTTTCCTATTTTTCTAAATGTAAATGTTTGTGTTTGGATGTTTTTTTTTTAAAGATTTTATCTAAAAAAAGGGATCCCTGGGTGGCACAGCGGTTTGGCGCCTGCCTTTGGCCCAGGGCGCGATCCTGGAGACCCGGGATCGAATCCCACATCGGGCTCCTGGTGCATGGAGCCTGCTTCTCCCTCTGCTTGTGTCTCTGCCTCTCTCTCTCTCTCTCTCTCTCTCTCTGTGACTATCATAAATAAATAAAAATTAAAAAAAAATAAAGATTTTATCTAAAAAAAAAAAAAAGATTTTATTTATTCATGAGAGACCCAGAGAGAGGCAGAGACACAGGCAGAGGGAGAAGCAGGCTCCATGCAGGGAGCCCGATGTGGGATTCGATCCCAGGACCCCAGGATCACTCCCTGAGCCAAAGGCAGATGCTCAACCACTGCACCACCCAGGTGCCCTCAGCTCAGACTTCCAAAGTGTCATTTTATTTCTTTTTGCGAAAACTTGGGGTAGTGCCTGAAAGAGACACTGAGGTCCCTGTTCAGCCTTTTTTGGGAAACCGAGCGCCCAGGCTTCTCTCTGCCCCTCCCCTGCCGTCTCCAGCAACAAGCCCTCTTTGATGAAGGGCCATTGGAAGGCGAAGGCGGGCAGGGCTGTTTGTCTCCTTCTCCCAGCACCCCCCGCCCCCCATCTCCTGTACCTCCTCCAACCTTCTTCCCCGAAGGAACAAAACCACCACAACCCACCAAGCTTGGAGGAACAAGGGAGACTTGTCCCCTTTAGTGAAATCCCTTGAAAGGGGGTCACTGAAAGAGGATTCAGAGAGACCTGCGGAGGGTTTCTGTGGCTCTCCCTTTTTCTGGAAGCTTTGGGAGGTCTCTGCGGCTCAGAAGATCTGGAGAGACTGGAGGGCTAATGTATGCACAGAAGCCTTTCATTAGTGGCCACTAGCGAGGGGACCTTGCCAGTCGCTTGCCGTCCCTCTGAATTCAGAGCGTTTGGAAGGACCCCAAACTGGGCTTGTGGCTTTCCTCAGCCCTTCTCTTGACATTTCTTCCTCTTCCCGTCCTTCTAGTCTATTCTCTGCTGTCCCCCTCCCCTGCCTAGCGTCTCTCCTCTGTTGCCCACAGCAACCCCAGCAGTTGGTACTGGAGTGGAGGGAGCAGGCCCGGTTACCTCGGAGTCAGGCCCTGGTTGCTGAGCAATTCACTGGAGCCACACAAAGGAATTAGGTTTCTGTGAAAAATCTCCTGGTTCAGGCCACCCCCCCCTTCCCAATTCCCCAGCAGCTCCCCCACCTTGCCTTCCCCAGAGGCCTGTTTCTTCTGGTACCCGAGAGACCTGTTGCAGAGCTGCCCTGCCCCTGCCCCACCACCTCGGAGGCCTCTGTTTACCCAGAGTGCTTTAGAAACTCTTTGAACACATTTCCTTTGTGCTCACACTTTTCACACACACACACACACACACACACACACACACACACACACACACACACCCGCTCCCTAGTGTCTTCTGCAGCAGAAGCTGTTACTGAGTCTGATGTCTCGCTAATTGAGTCGACAGACAGACAGACCGGGGGAGAATTAGCCAAGAGCCACCCATGTGGCTGCCAGGCTGTGCGGTCTTTCTCTTTTGCTCTTTACCACAAGAAAGCGCTTTGTCGAAAGGAAGTGCCAAAGTCGTCATGGAAATAAGTGATCAGGGGGTGGCAGCCAGATTAATTGAGCCATCCTGCATTTGGAAGCGGGGGAGCCCTCCCATTAGTGCATCTCTCTCTCTCTCTTTTTTTTTTAAACAGTTTTAAATTTTTATTTATTTATTCATGAGAGAGAGAGAGAGAGGCAGAGACACAGGCAGAGGGAGAAGCAGGCTCCATGCAGGGAGCCTACTGTGGGACTCGATCCTAGGACCCCAGGATCACAACCTGAGCTGAAGGCAGATGCTCAACTGCGGAGCCACCAGGCACCCCCCATTAGTGCATCTCAATCTCCGTTTATGAATAAGCACAAGGTGACTGATCCATGGTGCTTACTTGTGATTATTTTGAACCCCTGCTAGTCAACTTTCCTTCCCCTTTATCTACCATAAAACTCCTCCCAGCCAAGCAGGTAGAAGAATGCAGAGGGAGCAGACCAATGAGGGTGATTTTTCTGAAGGAGGGGGGGGAAACAATACATTTGGAAACAAACTAGTGCTCGTCCTTTGTATCTTGCCTTCTGATTTCTAAGTGTACTGGTTCCTTTAAATCCCAAGGACAGGTATGTTCTTTGAGATATTTGTCAATGACAAGTGAGTATGCTTTGAGTAAAGGCATTTTCTTTTGCAGTGTGCATTTCTATTTCAGTGGTTTGCTCCAGTACTTTTCTTTAATTAATACTGTTTATGCTCACTGATGAATAATTCAGAGTCACACAAGCAACAGATGTCAGACAATTCAAAATGACTTTCCCTGAATTATTTATTATTTCTAAAAAAGTAACAGGTTTGTTGAACAAGTAATTGGCAACACAGATGTAGATCAAGGTTTGTTAGCAGGAAACAAGATCAACTACTCTTTTCCCTTTTGTGCCTGTTGCTAACCAGCACTATGCTGGATTAGGGGAGCCTGGCTGCTACCACTGGGCAGGGGTCATTTATTCTTTCTGGGTGCTCACAGGGGAGCTGTACCCGTGTTTGGTTTTCCAGTTGTCTGTGGATGACAAAACATGAATGAGAATTCATCCAAAAATATAACTAATGAATATGGCCTTGCAAATATCTATCAGTCATAATATAGGTACTCAGAAAGAGGAAATAGCTCTGTTTGCAAAGATGTGTCAAGAATAGAGACCTACAGGAAAAAACCTGACAAATAGGCAAAAGTTTATATACCATAATGTTCTCTGCAGTGTTGTTTATATCAGAACTTTAAAAAGGAAAAAAAAAACCCCACTAAATGTCCAGCAGTGAAAAATTAGTTAAGGGGTGGTGCCTGGCTGGTTTAGTCAGTAAAGCATGCGACTCTTGATCTTGGGGTTGTGAGTTTTTTTTTTTTTAAGATTTATTTATTTATTCATGAGAGACACAGAAGAGAGAGAGAGAGAGAGAGGCAGAGACATAGGCAGAAGGAGAAGCAGGCTCCTCAGAGGGAGCCTGATGCAGGACTCGATCCCAGATCCCGGATCCCGGGATCACGACCTGAGCTGAAGGCAGGCACCCAACCGCTGAGCCACCTAGGCATCCTTGGGGTTGTGAGTTTGAGCCCCACACTGGGTGTGGAAATTGCTTAAAAATAAAATCTTTAAAAAATTACTTAAATAATTTTAATAAATCCAAGCAATAAAATTATTATACAGACATTAAAATGTTAGGCATTTTTTATTTAGAAAAATATCGATATATATTTTAAAGATTTTATTTATTTATTTGTGAGAGAGAGAGAGAGAGAGAGAGAGTTGGAGGAGGGAGAGAATGAGAGAGAGAATCTCAAGCAGATTCCACAATGAACAGGGAGCCTGATGCGGGGCTTGATCCCACCACCCTGAGATCACAACCTAAGCTGAAATCAAGAGCGGGCGCTTAGCCGACTATGCCACCTAGGTGCTCCTAGAAAAATATCAATGTATTAAATAGAAGATGATACTAAGTGAGAGAAGCTATAAATGTATATGTTTTCATTTCTGTAAGAAAATTGGTATATGTGGGCTTTTTTTTTTCTTTCTTTTTTTTTTTTTGTAGATAAAGGAAAGTCTGGAAGGAACCTCAAATTGTTAGTAGTGGTTATTTAGGTATAGTAGGATCCAGGGTGACTTTTTTTCTGCTTTTCATCTTTTTTCATTCTTTCCACTGTAAATATGCATATGTTAGTTACAGTGAAAGGCGAACCTGCTAAGAAATTCCCAATACTGAGATTTATTTATTTATTAAAAAGATATTTATTATTCATTTATTAAAATATATTTATCATTCATTTATTATTTATTTATTCATGAGAGACACAGAGAGAGAGAGGCAGAGACACAGGCAGAGGGAGAAGGAGGCTGCCTGAGTGGAGCCCAATGCAAGATTCGATCCCAGGACCCTAGGATCACGACCTAAGTGAAAGGCAGACACTCAACCTCTGAGCTGCCCAGGTGTCCCCCTAATACTGAGATTTAAAGAAATGAATTTCTCTCTCATTTAGCAGCATGAGGTGGATGTGCCAGATATGCAGGTGGCTCTGTTCAATTTAGATATTTGTAGACACAGGTTCCTTTAATCCTGCTGAGCATCTATGTGACCAGCTACAACACTATGCTATGGAGGAAGGAGAAATCTGAATTTTGCTGGACAGTGTTCAGTCTCTTATATATCTTACCTGTGGAAAATAAAAAATAATACAAAATATTTTAAAGGGAGTAGAATTTTGGATTAGAAGTCTTTGCGGGAGCACTTCCTTTAGGAATGAACCTTACAGAGGAGGTATAAAATTTGGATACTGCCTTTAAGGGGTTTGCAGACTGATGGGGTAACTGGACCAGTAACAAAGTCATATATGCAAAGGGCCAAAGAGTGGCCAGATAAACACAGAGTAGTAAATTGGCTAGGATCATGAAACAAAGTTTAGGTGAATTGAAAAGCTTGCAAATTCTACTTCCCTGAGATAGCAGGATTACTTGTATCTTTGGAAGAAGTAAAGGTATTTGTGGTTTGTGACATTTTAGGGTTACATGACCTCCCTTTACACCATATAGGAACTGAATCTTATTTTCCTACAGACCTAACAGTAATTTGAGGCTCTAATTGATCTTCAGTTAGCTGCTGTTTGTTGTGATTCTTTGTTAAATCCATAGTGACCTTTAACATAAAATATCTTGGAAGAACTATCATCTAAAGGAAATTCTTGACTTAATAATATAGGAGTTTTTTTTTTTTTAATAAACATTTAAAAAACATGGTTTTAAAGTTTTGTTAAAAAGATTTTTTTTCATTGGGGGGCAACCCGGGTGGCTCAGTGGTTTAGCGCTGCCTTCAACCCAGGGCCTGTTCCTGGAGTCCTGGGATCGAGTCCCACATTGGGCTCCCTGTATGGAGCCTACTTCTCTTCTTGCCTATGTCTCTGCCTCTCTCTCTCTCTCTGTGTCTCTCATGAATAAATAAAGTATTTTTTTTTAAAGATTTTTTCATTTATTTATTTGAGAGACAGCAAAAGCAAGAGCATAAGCAGAGAGAGAGGGAGAAGCAGACTCCTCACTGACCTGGAAGCCTGACATGAGGCTGGATCCCAGGACTCTGGGATTATGACCTGAGCCAAAGGTAGTTGCTTAAGCAACTGAGTCCACCCAGGCATCCCAGGGTGCCATCTTTGTATCCCGGCTTCTCTGACCCCTTCTTGTATTCCTTGCCTGTACATCATCTGCAGAAATAATTTTTTTTTTTTAAGTAAGCTCTAGACCCAACATGAGGTTTGAATTCATAACCCCAAGGCAAGAGTTGCATGCTCTACTGACTGAGCCACCAAGGTGCACCTAGAGATATACTTTTTGATTCATATTAATAATAAGCCCATCTGAGGCAAGAATGGGACTTGCGGCCATTTTCTAAGGAAGTTTCCACAGCCAAACCATCTCTAACGCATTTCAAGGTTTCTCTTTTATAAACCCTTACTCAGAGCTCTGAGAGTTGCATCTCACAGTGACAACAAAAAACATATTTCCTTCTGATTATAAAGTGATCAAAGTACTGAAAAACAATACCATCTTTTAAAATAATTTTCTTACCCTTTTTTGATCAACATTAAGATTAATTGTCTCTTTGGGGCCGTGATTCCGGTTTAATCATTACAAATGTTTTGGAAGATGTTTTATGACCTCTAGTTTTATTGATTTCAAGACTATAAATCCATCTATCCATCTATCCATCACCCACCCACACATCCGAGAACAGAATGGGAGAATGGGAAGTTTTCAGAGAGGTACCAACAGTTCAGATTGGTCGATAGCCTGAGGGGACTTGGTCTTATATTGTGCTTTTTCTACTTGAAAAATATATTGATCTTAATTTTCAAAACACAGCTCTATTTATACCTGAAGAGGAAGTTTTACAAGGTAGCCGACACTATTGGTTGTCATGGAATAGCCATTCTGTTGTCATCCCTATCAACCTGTCTTCGTCCTATTTTCTTGCCTGTGCTAGGGGCATGACGCCCACCTCAGAAAGTTGTTGTCAGAGTGCCTACGTGATAGATCTGCTAGTTTCTACTCTCTAGCTTAGCCTAATTAGATTTCTGTTAAGCTTGAGATAATTTATAGCCAACTTTTTCCAGATTAAAAACAGAAGCCTCTGTTGAAATGTTTTGTTATTCTAAATTGGGACCATCCTGACTTTATACCAAAGAATTCATCATTAGTTCAGTTACCGCATAAGCTGGTGTAATTCTCCAGGGGCTGCTGTCATTATTAATTTACATCTGACCTGGTTCTGAAAAAAAGTATTTAAGACAGCAGAACCCTAACTTAGGACTTGCTGGTTCTTATTTTGCCAATGAGTCTGGACCCGTGGAAAAAAAATTTTTTTTAAAGGTTATTTATGTAAATAATCTCTGTGCCACAACTCTGTTCGAGTTGTGCTCGAACTCACAACCCTGAGATCAAGAGTCATACACTACTGACTGAGCCAGCTGGACACCCCAGAACCCAAGAAAATATTAGAATAATTCCCTAAGAAATGAGACTAAAGATTTTTAAATTTTACTTAAAAAAAAAAAGATTTTATTTATTTATTCGTGAGAGATACACAGAGAGAGGCAGAGACATAGGCAGAGGGACAAGCAGGCCTCTCTCAGAGAGCCTGATGTGGGACTCATCCCAGGACCCTGGGGTCATGACCTGAGCCAAAGGCAGATGCCCAACCACTGAGCCACCCTGGTGCCCAAAATTTTAAAATTTTAATTTAATTTATTTATTGAGAGGAAGAGGGAGCAAGAGAGAGCATGAGCAGAGAGAGGGGGAGAAGCAGACTCCCCACTGAGCAGGGAACCTGACCCAGGGCTCCATCCCAGAATCCTAGGATCATGACCTGAGCTGAAGGCAGATGCTTTACTGACTGAGCCACCTAGGCACCTGAGACTAAAGATTTTAATAAAAACTTTGAATGTCATCCTAAGTATTAGGATTTCTTTTGACTCTTGGTCACTGTGTCAGTGAAGGCAATTCAAACTAGTCTTTCCCGGGCCTTCTGGATGGCTCAGTGATTGAATGTCTGCATTTGGCTCAGGGCATGATCCTGGTGTTCTGGGATCAAGTCCTACATCAGGCTCCCCCCAGGGAGCCAACCTCTCCCTCTGCCTGTGTCTCTGCCTCTCTCCGTGTCTCTCATGAAGATATAAATAAAATCTTTTAAAAACAAAACAAAACAAAAATTAGTCTTCTCATCTTACAAATAGGGAAACAGAGACTCAGAAAGACCTGATGACTTATTTAAAATTGGTAGTGTAGTCACGGGCTTCTTTCTCCCAAGCCCTTGGCTAGACTGTGTGTGTGTGTACGCGTGCGCCCTGCTGGTCATGCTACTGGGAGCATCTGTTGTGGGCACAGTGGGAAATGTGTGGAGGACATTGGAGAGCGTCTGGATTTTCATCTGGATTTGTGGATTTTGTAATAGGGTGTCTGCTGGATCGTATGCTTGGGAGTTGGCAATATCTCAGCCAATGGGTATTTCTATGGGAGAAGAACAGACTTGCCAAGTCCATCTGGAACGTCAGAAGTTGAAAGACATTAGAACTACGAAAAAAAAAACATTATTAAAGATGACTCTTAAGATGTCAAGAGGAAAAAGAATGACTTCTTAGGTCAGAAAAGCGAAAGCTATCATGCTGTGCAAGCCATGAGCTGAGGGATGGCTTCTCAAGGGCGGCTTAAATGCATTAGATTAGTCTGCAGTGTGGATTAAGGACTGTGGGATTTAATAACTTGTGTATTAAAGAATAGGCCTGCAAATGTTAACACTGTCATAAAAATGTAACCTTTCTAATTGAATTTATTTATTTATTTATTTATTTAGAGCAAAACAAAATCAAATTTAATGGTCTTAAATGCAAAAGTAAAAACAAACAAAAAACACAAAAAAGCAAAAGAAAATTAACAGAACAGAACAACCCAAAATGTCAAGGCAGTTATGAAGAGAACTTGGGAGGGTTAATCTTTAAAACTACAAATCAAAGTTTTTTTTTTTGTTTTTTTGTCTTTTTTTGTTAATAGATAACTGGCAAGAAGTAAGTACTTTTCTGCAGAGTGTTCATACGAAAGCAAAGTTTCAAAACAAAATCCGACTAAAATAGAAACAAGTCTAGCGCTCACGAGAAGGGATGCGAGAAATACAATGCTCAAATGTTTCTGTGTTCTTAAAATATAGAGCGATCTTAGGCATTCGAGCTGTGTGAACTGCTCTTGGAAAGTGGAGAAATGGTTGGGAACACCAGCGCCCGGTGTGCGGGGCACCGTGCATGCAATGTGTGCACAGAGATTCGGGATGTCAGAGGAGCAGCACGTCTTCAGGCGCGCCCTGGAGTTAGGTCTGACTCTGGAATATACTGGAGTTTCCCTGAAACTCTTTGGTCCGTTCCCATTGGCGCCTGGGCTTATGAAACCCGTGCGTGTCCTTCTCTGGAGGGCCCGGTATGGCCCGGCGTAGGCCCCCCTCCCCGGTGGCGGCCCCCCTGTCGGATGGCCTGCTGCCACTGCCAGGACCGCTGCAGAGCCCCGGGGCTGAGTGAGCAGGAGGTGGCAACGGCACCTGCTTGGGAAAGCAATTTCCTGTCAACCAAAGCAGAAATCGCTTAAAATGTTGAAGCGGTTGAGAAAACGCACACTCAGCATCTGTCTAACGTCTTTAGTTTGAAAACTAAAACTAAAAGGTCATGTCTTTTTTTTTTGTTTTTTTGTTTTTTATGTTTTTTATCCAGTTTGTGGAGACACCGAATGAAACGAGTGTTAGACAGTCTTAGAAGTTAAAGCATGCTTCAGGTTCACCACCGTCCCGAGGGACTGGTTAGTCAATGCAGTCTACTTAGATTTCTGTTTAATATATATTTTAAAGGAAATAACTTTTTTTTTTAATTTTTATTTATTTATGATAGTTACACACACACAGAGAGAGAGAGAGGCGCAGAGACACAGGCAGAGGGAGAAGCAGGCTCCATGCACCGGGAGCCTGACGTGGGATTCGATCCCGGGTCTCCAGGATCGCGCCCTGGGCCAAAGGCAGGCGCTAAACCGCTGCGCCACCCAGGGATCCCTTAAAGGAAATAACTTAAGAAACTTAAATTGGTCTAACATTGTGGGATTTCAAACATTTGAACATGTCGGTTGCATCCCCGAGTATAAAAACCTTTTCACTTCTCATTTAGACTAAGACAAACACTTGTGAAAATTGGCGCAAAATGAGTTGTACACTAACAAAAAAGTTTCAACTTCTTCACTCTTAATTATCTATTCCGTACAAAAAAAAAAAGCATGAGCGAGTTATTTGTGGGACTTGTTGGTTTTGAAGGAAACCTGTAAGATTTTGTCCCCCAGGCGGTAGCCGTTCAGACTTGCTATGGCCATGGCGGCTTCTTCATAGTTTGTCATGGTCACAAAGCCAAAGCCTTTGCACTTGTTGGTGTTGAAGTCGCGAATCACTTTGACATTGGTGACTGCCCCAAAGGGGCCAAACATCTGCCAGAGGATCCCCTCATCGGCGTCCTGCCCGAGGTTGTAGATGAAGATGCACCAGCCCGAAGACGCGTTGCCTGGGACATTGACACCAGAAAGCCCACTCATGTGATCTACACCCATAGGGGAGAACCTGAATCTCTGTGCCTGGTGATGAACAGGGCCTCCGAACCGTCTGGCAGGCGAGTGGTACAGCTGGGAGAGCAGTGCCACGTTTTTGTTGTGGTTGGGGTTGGCTGCAAACTTCACTGTAATGGGCTCAGAGGAACCTGGGGGTTTATGACCATTGAAACTGGTAATTGCCTCTTCTGCCTCCGACCGTTTGTCAAACCGGATAAACGCAACCCCTCTGGACAAACCTGTGGTCTGATCCACCAGGACCCGGGAGTTGATGATTCGCCAGAACCGAGAGAACGTATCCTCCACGTCCTTCTGGGTCATGGTCCGCGGGAGCCCACTGATGTACAGGTTGGCATCTTTGATGACTTCTGAGCTCGGGCGAGCATACGACACCTTAATGGTTTTTGACTGGAGCCGCAGGCCATTCAGCGTGTTGATTGCTCTCTCTGCGTCCTTGGCAGTCACGTAGTTCAGGAAACCATAGCCCAGGCTGTGCCCTGCTACTTTATCCCGAATGAGTTTTGCAGATTCAACTTCACCAATACTGCTGAACAGACTCCGTAACTCATCCTGGGTCATGTTCTGAGGGAGGTAGTTGACAATTAAATTCGTTCTCCCGATATCATCCCTGCAGTCTTCGGCCATGTGGTCTTCATAACCATTAGACATTGTATTTTTTAAAAATCTGGACGCGGGCGGGCGGGCCCGGGGCTGCTCCGGGGCGGGCGGGCGGCGGCGGCTCCTCCTCAGCACGCACGACCCGCTCCCTCTAATTGAATTTAGAAGAAATATTAAAATTATTCTTTTGGTGATCCTTCCTAGATGTATTAAATAAAATATCAGAAGTCACAATTGATGAAGCTGAAGACTTAACATGCGAGAGTTGTTACGCACAAAATTCTGTTGCTGGAGGTTATTTTATTTTTTTCTGAAATGTACTAAGAAATTTCTCCCTTTACATAATTTATGGTCACTCTGCTGTTTCAATGTGCTAGAAAATTTCTCAGGATCTTGACAGTGTTTTGGAATATAGTATATTATCTTAGTGTTGGGCTATGTATATAATGAACACTCACTGTGTATTGTATTGATGGTGGAGGGTTTTATGAGCTGAATTCTCTCTTATGGGCAAAGGAAGGGATAGGCTTTTAACTTACATATGCCTTTAAGGAAATAACAGTGGGGAAACACACCTTTTTCCCACCTCCATGGCAGTATATAGTTTTGCTAACCTTATATCTATGCCCAAAGGCCTAATGAGAAGATGACTTTTTTTTTAAGATTTTATTTATTTATTTGACAGAGAGAGAGAGAGAGAGAGAGCACAAGCAGGGGGAGCGGCAGGCAGAGGGAGAGGGAGAAGTAGGCTCCTCATAGAATAGGGAGCCTGATGTGGGACTTGATCCCAGGACCAGGACCCCAGGACCATGATCCGAGCTGAAGGCAGACGCTGAATCAACTGAGCCATCCCAGCACCCCGAGAAAATGACTTTAATCTAAGGTGGTACTGCTGGGGTAGCTGGGGTACTGCTGTCCACAGACTCCATGGACCACATCATGGTTCCAGAGTTCCATGGACTCCAAAGAGCCTTGTGGATGGAAATCATGAAGCATGAATAGCAACTATGAGCAAGGGATTCTTCTCCTTTCCATCCAAGGACAATCAGATGGGGCAAACACAAGCGTGGAGAGAGGCGGGGAGGTAACGTTTTGAATCATGATACATAATGAGGACTCTAGTTGACTGCAGAGTGTCTATGCTTTTGGAACAGGGGGTCGTGATTAGGAGCCAGGAAACTCTCACCCTTCAGCGTCCCCAAAGTGGCATGTTCTATATTAAAGAGTATTGTGGCATGTTTTCCTAAACATCTATTTGGGGGAAGAAATATATGAGCACTGGTTAGACCTTAGCACACACGAGTTGTACCATTTAAGGTAGATTTCCTTTTCCGTCTATGGACAAGAATCTCTCCCCTTTTCTGTTATTGCTCAAAGTTAGAGAAATTTATTTTATTTTGCAAAACATTATGCCAAAGAAACAAATGAGTGTTTTGCTAAGTCTTTCTGAGCTTAGTAGAAGGGTGTCTAAGTACTTAATCCAACTTCTATTGAATGATTGGCTTCGGCCAGAACTGTTAATTTGCAAACTCTTAAGAAAGGGGAAAGTTTACATTTTTCCAGCTGCCAAACTTTGGGCTTGATGGTGAATCATCAGGACAGACTTTGTCGGCCAAGTGTGAGAGTTGCTCTGGGGCCACTGGTTTATTTCGATGCCTGGCCAGAGCTCAGAAACATGTGCTTGGTGACCGGCCTCTAGGGCTTGTGTGACTTCCCCTAGAAAACATCTTCACATGTCATCCCCTGTATAGGATCATCACGGATGGCTGACTGAGGGGATGGGTTAGGACCACTGACCAGAGAGGACCTGCCATGTTGTCCTTCTGCATCTGTTGCAGTGGTGTCTGTAAAGGCGACACCTCCCTCGCTTGAAAGCTTTGGACTACTGAGCAGCTCTGAGCAGTTGCTGGAAGAATTTTCTCCTTGTTAGAGTTTTCTCTGCCCCTAGAATACTGAGCAGAAAGGAAGGAAAAAAAAAGAAAGATAAGCCCTTCTTTCAAAATACGTTTGAGTCAACCCATCAAAGAGAAAGCCTAAGATTTGTCAACCAATACAGAAGGGCATTATTGTATTTGGGAATTAGGAAAAGGCTCCATATGAAGTTATTTGGAAATTAATCATCAGTTGGCTCATCCCAGACGTGGAGCACATCGGAATTTACCTCCTGGTGTTTGGAAGCTGGCAGCCTGGTTTGTTATATAACATGAAACGCAGGGCCTGCCAGCCGGGCCTCCATGTGCCCCGGGGGAGTTGTGAGCCTTTATAACTCTTCCTTGAGTCAGCCAGACCTGCCAGATAGATTCCAGGGGCCTGGGGTATGTTCGGCACAGACCTTAGGCTTCACTGTTTAACAGATGACACGTCTGCCTTTGGGATTTTGTTCTTCGTAACTGCCATGAACACTAGAGAGAAGTAAGTGTGGGACGTGCAATGGACTTCCTCTTTTTTAAAAATTTTGAAATTGTGTTAAAATACACATAACAAAATATGCTACTTTATTTTTAAACGTACAGTTCAGTGGTATTAAGTACATTTATGTTGTACTACTATTGCTACCATCCATCCAGAAAAGTCTTTTCATCTTGTCAAACTATAATTCTTTTTTTTTTTTTTTTTTTTTTTTTTTTGAGAGAGAGAGAGAGAGAGAAGGACAGACAGAGGGAGAGGGAGAGAGAGAATCCTAAGCAGGCTCCACATGGAGTCTGACTTGGCTCGATCTCATGACCCTGAGATCATGACTTGAGCTGAAATCAAGAGTCGGAAGCTCAACCAACTGAGCCACCCAAGCGCCCTGCCAGACTACAATTCTGTACCCATTAAACACTAGCTCTCCATTCCCCCTCTTCCCAGACCCCAGCAACCACCATCCTTTCTGTTTCCATGAATTTGACTATTCTAAGTACCTTATGTAAGTAGGGTCCTACAGTATGGGTCCTTTGTGACTGGCTTAGTTCACTTAGCATGACGTCTTCAAGGTTCATCCACGTTGTAGCACACGTCAGAGTACCCTTCCTTTTTCAGACCAAATATTAGTCCATCGTATGCATATTTACTGCATTTTGTTTATCCAGGCATCTGTTGATGGGTGGATGGAAATCTTTTAGCTATTGTGAATGATGTTGCTGTGAACACGGGCTTGTACAGGTATCGCTTTGAGTCCCTGCTTTCCACTCTTTTGGATATGTTCCCAGAAATGGAATTGTTGGATCAGATGTAATGGACTACTTAAAAAAGAAAGAAAGAGAGAGAGAGAGAGAGAGAGAGAAAGAAAAAGAAAGAAAGAAGAAAGAAAGAAAGAAAGAAAGAAAGAAAGAAAGAAAGAAAGAAAGAAAGAAAGAATAATGACCATGTGTGACTCCCCTAAGAGGACAGGACCTGACTCCTCTATTTCCTTCTCCCCTCACCTGTAGCTCATGTGCCTTGGTGGTCAGAGGCTTGGTGGGGAAAGCTGGGATTGTCCTAGGCTGAGATCACCGGCATAGACCTTCTCGGTTTGACCCTATATCTGACTACCCCTCTAAAGCACCGAGGGATTAACAAAGTAAATTTAAGTCCTACAAATGACTCTTCCTGCCTCCTTTTCTTCTTTCGAAAAACCATAGTTTTAGTGTCTGTGCATTTGCTTTAGTCTAACCTCCAGTAAATCAATGACGCTGCACACTGGCTGTGCTTTGGATTCAGCTGGTTGTCACTGACAACTACATCCTACCTCCAGAGATCCTGATTCCATTGGTTTGAGGCCTGGCCTGGGCATGGGATCTTGGAAAGCCTGCAGGCGAGTCTACTGTACGCCCAGGGAAATGACTGAATATAAATGAATGTTTTCTTCACCACTCTCTTGATGTCTGCTTTTTGATTATTTCTTTAGAAAACATTCACATATTTGTAAACCTCGGCCTAGACTTTAAAGACTTGTAATTGACTTTTTTGTTTTTTTAAATTAATGAGGCTGCATGATGTAATTTTGAAACCAAGAATGAGGAGACCTGGATCATGCTCCTGTGTGTGTGTCATTATCTAACCAGGGATGATGAATTATTTCACTTGTCAGGATCACAGCCTGTGTGTGTGTGTGTGTGTGTGTGTGTGTGTGTGTTTTACTTTATTTTTTTATTTTTTAAAGATTTAATTTATTTATTCATGAGAGAGAGAGGGAGAGGCAGAGGAAAAAGCAAGTTTCCTGAAGAGCAGGGAGCCTGATGCAGAACTCAATCCCAGAACTCTGGGATCATGACCTGAGCTGAAGGCAGACACTTAGCCGCTTAGCCACTTAGCCACCCAGGTGCCCTTGTGTGTGTGTATGTGTGTGTGTGTTTTAATATTGTCTTCAGAATTAGAGTATGTATTGGCAAGCCTGTTGTTAAAGAATGAGATTGATTATTTAAAAAAAAAAAAAAAACAACTCCCTTCCAGCTCTAACGTGCTCTGAATGAACAGGTGCGATTGATGCTTGTAGTTCCATAAGTGTGAACTATGTCATATTCTAGAAATAATGAGTAAGAGGATAAAGAACCTCCCCACAGGGTCCTGCTGGGAGTTCTGGTGCCCTAGAAGCAGCCTTCAGGGCAGTTCTGATCAGTTAATAGAAGGGTACCAAATAAAGATCTCACAGGATATGTAGTTAATAAGAAAGCAGGAATGTGGTGCCAGGGAGATTGTGAGAGACTGTTGGGGACTTTTTAAGTGATGGAGAGGACATAGCAGGACTCTCCTGCTCCAATGGAACAGAGTGCCGGAGGCTCCTGTCTCCATGAAAATTGTCACCTCCACGCCACCATCTGCCTGTTGCCATAAGCTGCTAAATCATATTTCTTCTTGGGAATTCTTTTGAAATCTATTCTCTATAAAGTTTATATATTTCTCTCCTCCTCTGAGCCTATTCAAGGGATACGAATAGCTCAGGTTTATTTGTTTTTTTTCCCCCTCTCCAGATTAACACAGCTAATGCAGTTGAGTTATGGTGCCAGGAGCTATTAGTGTAGAAAAGCAGCAAACGCAGTTCTGTTCTGGACACCTCCAGGCATGGAATTTTACTTCCATGGTGACTTCTGAGGCCCATGGGAAAGTAAGAGGAGGAGGCCTCTTGGGGAGGGGGGGAGCTGGACTCTCTGGAACCGCCCCATAGCGTGTGGCCATCAGGATGACGCAGAGAGGCGTGTGAATACAGCCGGCTGCTACAGCTGGTGCACTTGACTTTGGGCAGCATGTTCCCAGGAACCCGTAGGACACTGAGGACCGTGAGTGATGTAACCCAGACCTGCCAGATGTGGGAGCCAGCGTGAGTCACGCTGGACGATTCATTAAAAAACGTTTTCTGGGTCATCTGGGTGAGGAGCACTGGCTTCTTTCCCTGCCATCTGGGGTTAGAGGCACAAGTCCACACACCAGGAGTCCCTAAATCCACTAACATCTGTCTAAAATTACAGCCTGGTTCTCCGAGCTGACACGGTGTAGAGCCCAGACTCTCAGATGGTCCCTGGCTTATAATTTGTTAAAGGATGTCATCACTTTGGGCAGCAGAGGGTGGGGGGAATCACTTAATAAAAACATACATGTGAGGTTTCTGTACATTCTACTGAGATCAGAAGTGGGATGGGATGTTGTGAAAACACAAAAATCTGTGGGCACTGTGGCCGATGAAATGCCAGGAAGCATCTTTTTTGTTAGAAGTGTGCAAGATGCCTCATGGTGAACACCAAATGTGTTTCTAAAATAATTTCTAAATAATTTCTAAAAATAAAAGAAAGCTGGCTTTTAAAAAATCCCGTATGGATATATAACATACAACTAGAAAAGTGCATGCATGCATCATTGGCTAAAATTTCACCATAGTGAGTGAGTTGAATAGTGGCCCCCGGAAAAGAGCTATCCCCAGGAACCTGTGAATATGATCTTATTTGGAAGGAGGTCTTGGAGATATAAATAAGTAAGAGATGTTGAGGGTGCCTGGGTGGCTCAGTTGGTTAAGTGTCTGCCTTTGGTTCAGGTCGTAATCTTGGGGTCCTGGGATCGAGCCCTGCATCAGGCTCCCTGCTCAGTGGGAAGTCTGCTTCTGCTTCTGCTCCTTCCCCTGCTCGTGGTCTCTCTCTCTCAAATAAAGTCTTAAAAAAAATCTTGATGAGATCATCCTGGATTCCGAAGGTGGGCCCTCAATCCAATGGCTAGTGTCCTTATAAGAGACAGAAGAGGGGCGCCTGGGTGCTCAGTGGTTGAGTGTCTGCCTTTGGCTCAGGTCATGATCCCAGGATCCTGGGATCGAGTCCTACTTTAGGCTCCCCGCAGGGAGCCTGCTTCTCCCTCTGCCTATGTCTCTGCCTCTCTCTGTGTGTCTCTCATGAAGAAATAAATAAAATCTTAAAAAAAAAAGGTGAGGGAGAGAGAGAGACAGAAGAGAAGCCACAGACATGGAGGGAAAGGCCACATGCAGACAGAGGCAGAGAAGGGGAAGAATCAGCCATAAGGAACAGCTGGAGCCACCAGTACCTGGAAGAGGCAAGAAGTAGATTGTCCCCTTGAGCCAGGGGGAGCCTGGCCCTGCTGACACCTTGATTTCTGACTTTGGGCTTCCAGAATCGGGCGAGAACAAATTTCTATTATGTTAAGCAATCGAGTTTGTAGTAATTTAATATGGAAATTAAAGTAATAACCAACACACAGATCAAGAAACAGAACGTTACCAACACCCCAGAAACTCACCTCAAGCCATATTCTTGTCTATACATCACCTCGGGGATAACCACTTTCCTGACTTCTAACATCATAGATAGTTTTTATGTTCTTGCAACTTAATTAAATGGAATCATATAATCTTCTGTGTCAACTTTCTTTGATTCAACACTGTATTTGTGTCTATATTGTTGTGTATGTGATTTTTTTTCCTGTATAATGTTCCATGAATAGAAATATGCTATCATTTACTTATTCTTCTTCTTTTAGGGCCATTTGACTAGCTTCCTGTTTGGGGCTGTTATGGATAGTGCTATTATGGATTCTGTTATGTGTTTTTTGGTGAAGACATGCACACATTTTTGTTGGTTATAGTCTCAAGAGTTGAATTGTTGGGTCATAGGCTATTTATGTGTTCAGCTTTAGTAGATGCTGCCAAACAGTTTTTGAATTTATTTTTAAAAGATTTGATCCTATTTGGAATTCTTTTGTTCAGTGGAGACTCCTACAGTGAATTCAATAACAGTTCTTTAATGTGGATATTGTGTAAGAACCAAGTATTGGACATAGGATTTTCCAGGAGCAAAGTCCCCCTCCTTAGATAGGAACCATGCATTTGCAATGAAGAGTACTCCAGGTCTCAAGAACCCATTACCAGTCTGGGCAAGTGTTAGAGTACCCCACTTTCTGGGAGTCCAAGAGACTGGACTACTGACTGAATTTTAAATAAACTTAACCCATCACTGAAAAGTTGAATGGTATAGCAGCCATATACTCCATCATGAATCTCAGAAATATATTTGCCATCTTATAAGAGCTCTGGTTTTAACTCCCCTTTCCAGCATTCAAGTCTGTGTACTGTAACTTAGGAAGCCACCAATGATATGAAGCACAAGTAAATCTGTAAATTAAATAAAGGATAAGTAGTTTCTGGTAGTGATAAAAGCTGGGAAGACAGTAAAGTGAGGTGACATGATGGAGTGGGGAGGGAGTGTTCCCAAGCTTTTTTGGTCTGGGAACCCTTTTTTCATCTTGGGAAATGTTGACTTTTTGTGTGTGGGGGTAAGATTTTATTTATTTATTTGAGAGAAAGAAAGAGATCAAGAGGGAGGGGCAGAAGGAGAGAGAACCTGAACTAGATACCACACTGGGTGCAGAGCCCAATGTGGGGCTTGATCCCATGACTCCAAGATCATGACCCAAGCTGAAACCAAGAGTTGGATTCTCAACTGATCAAACTACCCAGGTGCCCTGGGACATGTTGCTTTTGATATACAACTATAGTTTTGTGAATTCCAGTCTTTTCTTTTTGGTTTGCTATTAGTTTTACTAGTCCTAAGTATATTAAAAATAACTATCTTTAGCCTCTGCTATTTAAACCACTACAATGCTGATTCTTCTAGTGACCAATAGCAAGGCTTTCATCTGAACGGTTAGACTCAGAGTTGGTGGCCATTATCAGATGAGTTAATAACTATAGCAAATGTTAGTGCCCTGGCTATATTCCTTCATCCTCACCACTGCTATGCACACTGGCCTAACTTTTGACTTCCAGTAACTGCATTTCTTTGCTAGAGGATTTTTCTGACCTATAGGTCACCTTGCTGCACATGAACTATGCTTCCTGGAAGCAGTCCAACCAATGACTGAAAAAAACTGGTGTATAAATACCCTAGCCCCCTCACCTGCCAGGCAACGTGAGTCTAAAGGGTGTGCCTACATGGGTTCTGCAGGTTTCACAAGTGGGATTAAGCTCAGTTGGCCGGACTGGTAATCAGCCTGAAACATGCCTGTTTCTCCTTCCCTGTATCACTTCCCCATTTCCTTCACCTCCCAAATAAATGGCTTGCATTTGAGTTCTTTTCTCAGTGTCTGCTTCTTAGGGTGCCTACATGAAGCATGAGCCAATGTCAGAATCAAATCTGATCTTGAATTCCACTCCCAGTGATCTACTTGGACAACTAGCTAGCTGGTCATGTCATTGAGCTGGTCAAGACAAATGAAAAAAGGCAAAACAATCTATGACATATATCAACAGAATTCTTGCAGCATGAGGGAAAAATCTACTCAGCTCTAGAATGAGGAGCACATTCTCATTGGCTTGACCAGTGAATTTGGCAATAGTACATCACATGCTTGATGAAGAATTGAATGCAGGTTAGCAGATTGTAACTACATATGAGACAATATGAACTCTGCTTTGAGAAAGCCAGAATGCTGGGGCGTCTGGGTGACTCAGTCAGCTGGGAGTCTGACTCTTGGTTTTGGCTCGGGTCATGGCCTCAAGATCAGGAGATCTAGCCCCATATGGGGTCCACGGTCAGCATGGAGTCTGCTTGAGATTCTTTCCCTCTCCCCTGGCTTGTGCTCTCTCTCTCTCAAATATATACATACATACATATATACATACGTACATACATACATACGTACATACATACATAAAATCTTTTTTTAAAAAAAGAAAAGAAAACCAAAATGCTGTCTTAGATGACAGCTGCCTACTTCTCATTTAGACATTTAATTGAACTGGCAAGTCACACTTCTGATTTTTAAAAAAAAATTGGTGGCTGAGTCCAGATTTTGGCTCAGATTATTTCAGATCACCTGAAGAGCTAGACATTTCTCTTGCTTGGCATCTTGTTATGCCAAAATAATGAGGTAACATAGAAAAAGGTAAAAGCTGATGCCCTCACTAGTGCAGTGGACCCTAATGATTAGTCATATTAGTCAATCAAAAATTAAAATATCGGAAGTTTATTTTTTACTTCCTAGGCCTCAGGAAATGCTCATGGAAGATAGAATGGCTTCTGAATTTGGGCTGCAAACTTAAACTTTAACTCTCTGACGGAGTTAAAAGTGTTTCTTAACACTGTCATCTGAGTATGTCCCGCCAGAGGGAATTCCAGAGTAGTCCTGCCATTCCGACAATAAAAATCACATTTAAAAAACCCAGCCTATGTTATAGTCTCATTTCTAGTGGTTTCAAAAACCTGTTGGTTATTGTTTGCTGCCTGCTTTTCAAATACTTGTATTTCTCCCTTATTCTGGGCACACGAGAGAATGGCGCTCCTGGTCCTCTGTGGCTGGATGAGACCATGTGTGTGGCAAGTTCTGGCCAGGTTGTAGGGAGAACAACATACTACTACACTCAGCATTTGCTTGCTGGTCATGGGCTCTCCAGAGTTCTCTCTTCCCTTTTTGTGTGGTGACCACAAAGTCCCAGATGGTGATCAGAGGTCTAGGAGCATCAGAGCACCCCTGTTGCCTTGCCTGAGCGAGAAGTAAACTTTGGCAGTTTTGAGCTATGGAGATCTTGGGGTTCTTCGCTGTCTCAGTAGAACTGGCCAGTCCCCAAGTGATACAGCTACTGACTTAACCTGAATAGTGGCTCCCAGGGAGAGATCTGTAGCTAGTTCCCTTACGTTGTCACGGTGACATTAACATAGAGAAGTTTGTTTTTTAAACTGAAGATGTAGAACCAGCTTTTAAATGGTACCCTTTCGGGGGATCCCTTGGTGGCTCAGTGGTTTAGTGACTGCCTTTGGCCCAGGGCATGGTCCTGGAGACCCGGGATCGAGTCCCCACATCAGGCTCTGCCTGTGTCTTTGCCTCTCTCTCTCATTCTGTGTGTGTGTCTCTCATGAATAAATAAATAAAATCTTAAAAAAAAAAAAAAAAAAGGTACCCTTTCAAAACAAATGTCTTTGGATATGGGGCAGTTTATATTTAAGACCATCTTTTATTTGATTTTTTTTTTCCCATCCCTGATGCTTAGGATTTTGGAAATTCTGAAATACAAATGAATTTTTGGTGCTGCTGGGAGTTGAATTTTGAGAAAAGAAAATGTTGCAGGAATGATAGCCAACACTTTTTGGAGTCGTGCCAAGTAGAATACGTGTCCTTATGGGGAAAATGCCAGAGAGCACAACTTAGATTGGGGGAGGGGGAAAAAGATAAAAATTTCAAAATGCCACCCACCCCTTCCAACAAACACTTTCTGGAAGGAGACATTTCCCCTTCCCTGTTATTTTTCTTCTCCATTTCCTCCTCTTTAACGTCAGCTTCTTGCATGCGGTAATTCCCCCTTGTAAGTTACATGAGAAATATTTTCAGTTTTCTAGCAACATAAGCAAATAGCTTTTTATTTATTTATTTTTTAAAGATTTTATTTATTTTGCAGAGAGAGCACAAGCAGGAGGAGTGGCAGGCAGAGGGAGAGGGAGAGGCAGGCTCCCCGCAGAGCGGGGAGCCTAATGCAGGACTTGATCCCAGGACCCTGGGATCATGATCTGAGCCGAAGGCAGATGCTTAACCAACTGAGCCACCCAGGCACCCCACATGTGCAGCTTTTTAACTTGTTCCAAAGATATCCGTGGCTCTCTTTGAGTCCTGTAAAGGTTATTACTTCCTCTGTAAAAATCAAGTTGGGTCGAGTCTATGCGAGGGGGTAATTGAATCCCATTCTGCCTGCATTTACTGTGAAATTATTTGGTCTGCAGATAGCCGTGAATTCGAATTGCCTTTTGCATGGAAATACTCACTGTTAGCCTCTGGTGGAGCCCTCCGGAGAGTGTGGGGTGCAATTAGTTCTAGGATGCATGGTTTCAGTTCTCTCAGGCCTCTGGAATGGTTTTAACCTAGACTCATTCATGGTTTTTGAAAGAGTTAATGTTACCACAGAAGGTTAGGAGAATTATTTCTGTTTCGAATACAGAAGATTAAGGCAATAATTTTCATAAGATGGTTCTTTTTTAAATTTTTATTTTTATTTTTTTTTAAAATTTTTATTCATTTATGATAGTCCCAGAGAGAGAGAGAGGCAGAGACATAGGCAGAAGGAGAAGCAGGCTCCATGCACCGGGAGCCCGATGTGGGACTCGATCCCGGGTCACCAGGATCGCGCCCTGGGCCAAAGGCAGGCGCCAAACCGCTGCGCCACTCAGGGATCCCGGCAATAATTTTCAACAATCTTAATTCTGCCTCTCTCTGCAGAGCTCACCACGGTAAAAAATGTACATTTTTTTTCAGATCTTCCTCTGTACATTTGCAAACGTAAGATGAAAACATATATAGCTGTTTTTTTAAAAGTAGACATGTCCACACAAGACACATTATTACAAACTTGGTTTTTTTTTTTTTTTTTAAAACTTAATTTATAATGGGGGTCTCTCTGCAGGTACATTTATGTCTACTGCACTCTTTTGAACATCAGCTCATTAAATAGATGAATAAAAATGTAATGATTCCCATAATGATGGGCATTTAGGAGGTTGCCATTTTTGCTGTTACAAATAAGATAAATCTCTGTCTCTGTAAACTTGTTTGTTTGCTTGTTTATGTCTCCATGCATACGTGTGTGTTTTTTCCCAGGATGGATCCCTAAAGAGGAATTACTGGTCCAAAATACCCATGTCTTAATTTTTGATAGACCATCCTGCCTTTCCAAAGCCATACCATTTTATGGTCCTACCAACAGTGGAAAAGTACCTGATTCTCCACATTTTGCCAGTGCCATTTCATATTTCTTTTTAATTTTTGCTAGTCTATTGGCTAAAAATGTCAGAGATGATTTAATTTGCATTTCCCTGATACCTAATAAGGTTGAGCATCTTATGTCGATTATCCGTGTGTATATCCTCTTTAGTAACTTGCCTCCTCATATCTTTCACTCACTGTTTTTTTTTTTTTTTTTAATCAGGTTGTTTATCCTTTCAATTGATATAAGGAACTCTTTACATATTAGGACCGTTAATCTTCAGTATCAGGTTATAAATATTTTCTCCCAGACTATTTTTACTGCTTATGTGTGTCTTCTGTTTTTATTTATTTTTGAGAGAGAGAGAGAGAGAGAGAGTGTACACAAGTGACCATGGGAGTGAGGGTTGGGGAGGAGTAGAGAGAGAGGGAGAGAGGGAATCTTAAGCAGTTTCCATGCCTAGCTCAAAGCCCATCACAGGGCTTGATCTCTCAACCCTGAGATCATGACCTGAGCTGAAATCAAGAGTCAGATGCTTAACTGACTGAGCCATCCAGGCACCCCGTGAGTATGTCTTTTATTGTAGAGGAATTTAAAATTGCTTCATAGTCAATCCATCAGTCTTCTCTCTTTGGCTCCTGGATTTCATGTCTTCCTTTGAAATGCTTTCTATATTCTAAGACTACAAAAATATTCTCCTCTGGTTTTTTGTACAGTAAATTTAGACTCTGACTCTATATAAGAATATAATTCCCCTCTAAGTTTCTTCACTTATTCCAGCTCTTTATTTTTAATGCTTTTCAATAAAATTTTATTTCTCTCTTCAAATAGGCCTTAGACATGTTTTGTTGTTGTTGTTAAATGTAGACCAAGGATTTTACGGTTTGGGTTGCTACTGTGAATGGGATCTTTTCCAGAAAAGTCTGAGTATTTGATTATTTGCTCAGCTTCACTCAGCAAACAAGTGAGGACACTATATTTTTTGCTGGTGTTATGCCTACACAGTAACTTAAACAGTATGGTGGCAATCTCACTTCACTTTCTCTGTGCTTTGGTTGGGGACAAGTGATGGTTGGTTGGGTTGGTGATGGTGGTAATGGTAGATGGGGGGGAACCTTGAGCAGAACCTTGGCCTTGAATACCTGATGACATGACTTGTGGATGGCTCCCCTTGACTCTGTTTAACAGCACATGCTTCCAGCAGGAGACAGGGTTGTTTAATAAAGATAACTTTGTGAACTTAATAAGGAATGTCTAGTGGTTTTATCTCATCTCTTGAATGCTGGGTTTGTTTGTTTTCCTCAGTTACTTTTATTTCCTTCTCTTCCACCATATTTACTGGATATCTATAAAGTTGTCAGATAAAATATAGAATATGCAGTTAAATTTGAGTTTCACATAAGCAATGAATAATTTTTTTTAGTATAAGTAAGTCCCATGAAATATTTGGGACATACTTATCCAGAAAAAAAAAAATCATTCATTGTTTTCTTTTTAAAAAAGTTTTATTTATTTATTTGAGAGAGAGAGAGAAAGAGAGCATGAGTGGGGGGAGGGCAGAGAGAGAAGGAGAAGCAGACTCCCCGTTGAACAGGGAGCCTGATGTGGGGCTCTATTCCAGGACCCTGGGATCATGATCTGACCTGAAGGCAGATGCTCAACTGACTGAGCCACCCAGGTGCCCTCATTCATTGTTTATCTGAAAGAGTTAACTGGGTGTACTAGATTTTTATTTGTTGAATCTGGCAACTCTGGCTTCTCTAATACCAGAGACAAGACCCATCCCCTCAAGAAACTTATCTTCCAGAGATGGAGAAAGACTTGGGAAACTATCTCTGTTTTACTTACTGCTGCCAGAGGGATTTTTTTCTAAGATGGCAAGTTCTCTTAAAGGTGAGCTTTCTCATTCATGGTCTGCCCCCCTGGTTGGTACTGGGTTATTTCCCCACTAACAGACATGCCCCCTTCAGCCCAGCATATTCTTCTTACTCTCATTTCTTCATGTTTTTAAACTATGGTTAAAAAAAAAAAAAGAAAGAAAAAGGGCAGCCCGGTGGCTCAGCAGTTTAGCACTCTGATCCTGGAGACCGGGATCGAGTCCCACATTGAACTCCTTGCATGGAGCCTGCTTCTCCCTCTGCCTGTGTCTCTGCCTCTCTCTTTGCCTCTCTCTCTCTGTCTCTCATGAATGAATAAATAAACAAAATCTTAAAAAAAAAAAAAAAAGAAAAAGAAAAAAGAAACACGTAGCATAAATTTACCCTCTTAATAGAGTTGCCCTGTTTTCTTTGGTGTCAATTATAGCTTTTTTGTTTTCCTGGAGTTACTACTTACCTTTCTCTTTTTATATGAACAAAAAATAATGTTTTTTCATCATCTAATGCAATTAACGTTCCCTAACTTCTTAGAGTCACAATCGTCTTGTCCCACTCCACCAGACACCATCCGCTCCCTTTCTCTACTGTGGCTCAGCATGTTCTTGAATAGCTTATCTTTCTCTGTTTTGCTCTATTCCCTCATATTGGAGGCTTCTGAATGGGTATCCCTTTTGGAACTTAGACATAAGAAAAGGTATGGGAGTGCTAAACTTTCTGAATCCTGTCATGCCTGAATATCTGTTCTTGTCTGCTACGTGTCCATGCCTCAGCTGCCTCATCCATACAATGGGAGAATCATAATTGCACCCACTTCTTAGCATTATTACTGAGGAATAAATGTGTTAGTGTGTGGAAAGCTGTTTGACAATCTTTGGTACATAATAAATTTGTTCGGGAAACATTAGCCATTAATGTTGTAATTGAAGCACATTAGATGTACCGTAGCATTCAGCACTCTGGAAACATTGTGTTGGACTAACAGAGCAGTCAAATGAAAGTTTGGGATTAAGTAAACAATCCTATTTCCATAGTGGTACTATAAGCTTATGAATTATTTCTTAGTGTTTTTCTTCTCTTCTTTCATCAAGTTGCGATTGGTGTTTTAGGATTTACTTGTATTTTTTCTTTCTTTCTTTTTTTTTTTTTAAGGTCACTAGGCTGTTCTCAGCTCTCTGGGTTTTTAGTAAAGCACAGTCATTTCCAGGAAATGGATGTAGATTGTAATGCAAATTTGGTTTAGATGTATGAAAGCAGTTTTGGAGAGTAACAATGCAAGCTACTTAAGGAGGATGGAAAAATTTAGGATATTAAAGATTTAAGGAATAGGTTGGTCCAAGTACAAAAGCAGAAAAACATAAAATTGTCAGTCAGATGAATCTATAGTGGCTGCTTGGAATGCTGTGCTGAAGAGGATTCCAGGTGGCATTTCTACTGTTGCCTGTGAGTGATGGCTGCCATGGGTAGTGGCATCTGTCATTCCTGGCCTCACCTTAACCCTTCCTCATGAAGGAAAGGACAAGGCATTATTCAGAGGCTCTGAAAGAGAGATTGGATCTAGTCTTGGGTGCTCAGGGAAGGTGTCTGGGGAAATTTGAGCGAGCCTGATAGGCTGATGTCAATTGGGCAAAGGGAAGGAGGTTGAGAGAATTGTAAGCAAAAAGGCTCCTTGGAGGAGGGGAGTTCATTGTCTCAGGCACAAAACTCTAAAGGAGAGGTGGGCACAGGCCTGAGCTGAAGGAGGAAGTGTCCAGCTAGTCAGGGCATCCACCGTGTGCCATGTTGAAGACTAGGGCTTTAATCCAAGAGGATTGAAAGGATTGTCTAGGGAAGTGACGACAACAGATTTGCAGTGAGAAGGGAACCGAGGGACAAGCATGGATTCGGGCATACCTCTTTGGGAGCTCTTACAGGGTCCAGAGGAATGTGGTTGTATCTTAGCCCAGGGTGACAGCTGTGGGATGGAGAGGAGTCAGTGGAGGTGAGAGTTAGTGAGACATCAATCCACAGGATGTGCTGGGGTGGGGGTAGGGTTGGGCAGGGAGGCATTAAGAATGCTGACTCCTGGACTTCCCACATGGAGACCTGGGTGAAGGGCAGTAGGAATTGGGAGAAAAGTTTTTTTTAATATTTATTTATTTATTTATTTATGATAGACATAGAGAGAGAGGCAGAGACACAGGCAGAGGGAGAAGCAGGCTCCATGCTGGGAGCCCGACGTGGGACTCGACCCCGGGACTCCAGGATCGCGCCCTGGGCCAAAGGCAGGCGCTAAACCGCTGAGCCACCCAGGGATCCCCGGAATTGGGAGAAATTGTACGGCTTACTGAACCTCTCCCTCTTACACATGAATGTACTAATGTCTAACAAAGGTCAGGGACTCTGGTTCACAGAGCTGGCAGTGGAATCTTGGTGGCTGGTCTATCTTGAAGGGGGAAAGGGGGTCACGTGGCCCAATCACCCTCCCACGTTCTGAGTAACTTCTTTGCAGCCCTGGTATTTTCTCCAATCTTCCAGGAGTCTGAGGAGCATCCTTCCCTGAAGGAATGAGACTGCTTGACCAGTCTTTTGAATAGAAGTTGTCTTCATTTTCTTTTGTATCTACCTTGAAGTCTGAGGCAAACGAAAACACGACAACACTGTATAAACACGACACAAAAATCACTCAGATCTTGTTTCCTCAGGTAGGCACAAAACAAGTCTCATCGAAAGAAGCTGAAAAGGCACAGAGCAGTAATTACTTTGCTATTCCAGGAACAGGCAGCCAAATGTGCAAAACTCTTGAAGAGCAAGTTTTTAACCTTCTGCTGAAAAGCTAGAAGGAGATGGCTAAGATCTTTCTAGAACCCATTCCTCCCTGAGGCCAAAGAGAAGACCTGGGAAATGTATTTTTAACAAAGCATGCTAATGATATTTGTAATTGGAATCTTCTCTCTTTAGGTTCTTGGTCAATCTAACTAAAGATTGTCAATTTTGTTCGTCTTTCAAAAATACCAACTTTTGGTTTCATTGTTTCTGTTGTTTTTCTATTCTTTATTAATTTTGACTCTGATCTTTATTATTTCCTTCTTTCAGCTTGCTCTGGGTTTAGTTCACTCCTCTCTCAGTGTCTTCAAGTGGAAGGTTAGGCCATTGATTCGAGATCTTTCTTCTTTTTCACTAAATTCATTTACAGCTATCTATTTTTCTTTACACCTGTTTTAGCTTTATTCCTTAAATTCTGATATGCTGTGTCTTAATTTTTATTTATTGAAAAGTATTTACTTGTCGCCTGGGTGGCTCAGTCGGTTAAGTAGTTAGGCATCTGACTCTTGATCTCCATTCCGGTCTGGATCTCAGGGTTGGGAGTTCAAGCCCCATGTTGGGCTCCACACTGGGAGTAGAGTCTACTTAACAAAACAAAACAAAACAAAACAAAACAAAACAAAATAAAATAGTATTTACTAATTCCCCTTGTGATTTCTTCTTTGACCCATTAGTTATTTAAGAGTGTGTTAATTTCCGCATATTTGTGAATTTCTCAAATTCCTAATTTCATTCTGTGTTGTCGGAGAGCATGCTTTGTATGAGTTCAGGCCTTTTAAATTTATTGAAGTTTGTTTTATGGTCTAGCATATGGTCTATCCTGGAGACTGCTCCGTGTGCACTGAATAGAATATATTCTGCTGTTGTGTGGACTGTTCTATAGATATGTTAGGTCTGGTTGGTTTATAGTGCTGTTCAAGGCTTTTGTTTTCATGTTGATCTATTGCCTAGCTGTTCCATCCATTATTGAAAGCGGAATGTTGAAATCAGTTTTTGCTTTATGTATTTCAGGGCTCTGTTAGGTGCATACTATGTTTATACTTGTATTTTCCTGATAGGTTGGCTCTTTTTCATTATAAAATGTCTCTTATTTCTGATAACATTTTTTTGTTTTATTTTTTAAGTTTTTATTTATTTATTTGAGAGAGAGAGAGAGAGAGAGAGAGAGACAGAACAAGCAAGAGAGGAGCACAGGGAGAAGCAGACTACCTGCTGGATATGGAGCGCAATGTGGGGCTCCACCCCAGGACCCTAGATCATGACCCAAGCCAAAGACAGATGCTTAACCGACTCAGCCACCCAGGTGCCCCAACATTTTTTGTTTTAAAGTCTACTGTGTCTGACATTAGTATAGTTATTCCAGCTTTTTATGGTTATTATTTGCACATTTTCCCCCTCACTTAAACCTATTTGTAACTTTGAATTTAAACTCTTTTATAGGGCAGTCCCGGTGGCGCAGCGGTTTAGAGCTGCCTGCAGCCCAGGGCGTGATCCTGGAGACCCTGGATCAAGTCCCACGACAGGCTCTCTGCATGGAGCCTGCTCCTCCCTCTGCCTGTGTTCCTGCCTCTCTCTCTCTCTCTTTCTCTCTCTCTGTGTCTCTATGAATGAATAAATAAAATCTTAAAGGAAAAAAATAAATAAATAAACTCTTTTATAGGCAGCATATAGTTGGATCTTGTTTTTCAGTCAAGCTTGGTCATTTCTGCTTTTTAATTGGTTTGGTTTATCAACTCACATGTAATATTATTATAGTTGGATTTATAACTGCTGTGTTACATCTTGCTTTCTACATCTTGTGTCTTTGTTGCTCTGATTTCAGTTTACTGCATTCTTTTGCATTATGTGAATATTTTCTAGTGTAGCATTTCCACTATTTTAAAGATTTTTAAAACTTTTAAGAAAGTTTTTTTCTTAGAAGTTGCTCTTAGGCTTCCTCTATGCACCATAACTTATCAGAATCTTTATCCGATTGATACGGACTTAATTCCAGGGAGATATAGGAACTTGAGTCCTGTTATGGGTCCATTCACTTCCCTTTTTGGTACTATTGTTATATATATATCATATCTGTGTATGTTACACACTGAATAATTTTTTGTTGTAATTATTGCTTTGTATAATTTAAAAACTTTTGAAGTAGCTGAGAGAAGAAAGGGAAGTATATATTCACAGAGTTTATTGTATTCACCTTCTTTACTATTTCTGACTCTCTCCATTTGTGTCTGTGAATATGAGTTACCATCTGGTGCCGTTTCCTTACCCTAATAACACCTTTGGTCACACTGACCTCCTTGGTGGCAAATTGTCAAATATTTCATTTGACGAATATGTTCTTGTCAAATGTGTTACATTTCTATACATATGGGGCCAACAATACAATTATATACATATTGTTTTGTACTATTGCTTTTTTAAATCAGTTGAGACAAAAATGAAGAAATATGAATTTATACTATTTTTTTATATTATCTTCCACCTATTTGTTTTTAAAACACAAAAAACCAAAACAACACATAACCACAGCCACAAGGGGAATTCTCTTCAGCTCTTCTGTTTTTTTCCCCACCGATTCTAGAATGTGAGTGCTGCCACATGAGACTGTTCATTTTAAAACATGGCTCTCACCATGCCACCCTTGGTGGCTCACCTGTCTGGATGCTTGATTTCCCCCAAAGGAGACAACATTGGTTAGAACTTGTCAGCCAGTGTGTTGTACCTGACTTCCAGGCAGAAGACCAGAGGACAGAACTGTGCTGAAATATAATAAAAACAGGCTTGTAATACCATCATCAGGCTAGAGCTTAAGAGTCAAAGCAAAGGAGAGAATTTTAATTGCCTTGATCATTTTGGCAAGATGGTGTTTTGTTTTGTTTTGTTCCTTTCCTTATGACTGTAAATTATGTTTTGTTGTGCTTTTGTTTAATCTCATTCTAATTATAAAAGTGCTACATGCTCATTGAGACTATTTAGGAAATTCGGAAGAAAATAGAAATTCCATAACCCCGAGATTACTATTCATAATATTTTTGAGAGTCTTCTCTCTCTCTCTCCCTCCCTCCCTCCATCCTTTTCTCTCTCCCTCCCTCTCTCTCTCTCTCTCTCTCTGTAGGTTTATGTGTACTTATAATATTTAAATGGCATCTGTTTTTGGATTTAGGTTGCTTTAAGCCTCCAAGTTATATAATATGCATGTTCCCATCTGCTTATCTTGTCTCTGAACACAGCTTTGCCTTTGTCACCTAAGATTTAAAATGTAGTGCTCCTATCATTATTTCCTAATTTTTAATTGCATTTAACTATTGTTTCAATTTCCACTGTGTCCGAAAACTATTGAAAAGTTCTTTTAAATTTCCAAGTGTTGGGGTTTGATTTAGACTTCTGATATTTTTAGTGGAGTATTTTGGAGGCGAAGGAGGGTGTGACAATGAGTCCTGTGTAGTTTGTGCTTGGAATTTATTTAGGTTTTTATGTTGGTTTATGACATGGTTAATTTTTATAAGTGTTGCATGAGTACATAAAAAAGAAAATATGGCTTCTATTATCATGAATTAAAGGCACTTCTTTGTTTGTTGTATGCTAAATCTTTGATCATCCTTTTAATGTGACCACTTTTGTCTCTTCTCGTTTTAGTTCTGTCTCTTGTAAGCAGAAAGTCACTGGGCTTTCTTTTACAAGCCCATATGAAAGTCATTTCCTCTTAATATGGAAGTGTGACTTCTATTTATTATTACAACAAATGGTACAATCTCATTTCATCCATTTTATCTCTATTTTTATATTTTTCTTTTAATGTCTACTGCTTTCTCTATGCGCTTTATCTTCTCTAGCAATTTGCAAATTCATGTCCTGTTGTTAATTCTGGTTCCTACCTTTAGGTTTTTTAAGAGCATTCCTCAACCTTTCCCTTTTTGGATTATCAAGGTCAAGATAATCAGTACTTGAAGCCATAACTTTGTATCTCTACTCTCAGTCCCCTTTCATGAACTTGCATGCCACCTCCACCTGTAATAATATGTGGAACTCAGAGTGCTAGTCATGCTTTTTCGCATTGTATATTATGTTTAAGTTTTTAAATGGTCAACCAGTATTATATCATATTTGCAGTGATTTTTAAAAAGACTTTCTTTCTTTCTTTCTTTCTTTCTTTCTTTCTTTCTTTCTTTCTTTCTGAGACAGAGTGTGTGCATGAGCAGGAAGGAGCAGAGGGGGAGGGAGAGGGACAAGCAGACTACACTGAGTGCAGAGCCCTGGGCTCGATCCCAGGACCCTGAGATCATGACTTGAGGGGAAACCAAGAGCTCAGTGCTAAACCAACTGAGCCACCCAGGTGCCCTGCAGTGATTATTCAATGTATAATGCTAGATCTTTTATACTTTGACTTACCCTATCTTGAGCTCTTAATTTTTAAAAATATTTTATTCATTTATTCATTTATTTATTTTAGAGAGAATGAGTGGGGGGAGAGGGATAGAGAAAGAGAGGGAGAATCTTAAGCAGATTCCCTGCTGAGCTTGGAGCCCGACAGGGGATGACAGGGGATGACAGGGGAATTAATTTCATGACCCTGAAATCATGATCTGGGCCAAACTCAAGTTGGGCACCTAACCGATAGAACCATCCAGGAGTCCCTTGAGCTCTTAATTTTTATACCTCTTAGACATCTAGAAGATATCTTCAAGTATTTGTTCTTGGGAACAACTGTAGGGTTTGTTGGGGGGGGGCAGAGCCCTTCAAAATATACAGCAGCTGGGTCATATTCCATAAAATTTTGGAATCACTCTCTTTTCCTCCCAAAATTCATTTGATTTTTTTTTTTTTTTTTTTTTTTTTTGCCTCTGGCCAGCAACGCTAGCTTCTACTTCATTATGCAAATCACACTGGTGCTTGCCATCATGGCCTATTAGGCTGCATGCTTTGTCTAGTGGTTGATCCTCTGTCATAAGTCCACCCTTGGAGCCCCTTTCCTGCCCTCACCGGTACTGAGATCATGACCTCCCATCTCAATCCCTTTATGTTTTTTTCCACTATCTCCTTCTTCCCTCAAATCATCTTGCTTGGAGAATAAACTGTGTGCCAGGTGGATATTAATTAGTGATACTGAAAGTTCACTTTATTGTGGGCAAATACATAAATCATATTTAACTGGCTTGTACCAAATGGGAAAGTTTCAATATATTTTAATGTGAAGAGAAAATACTGAAGAAAAGAGGAGCAAGAAAAAAGTGACATAGGCCTTTACACAGATATTCAGATTAGATGATGCTAAAGATCTGTAGGAGTTTCCTGAATATACAATCTCCTTATAGATTTAAGATGTTCTTTGTTTCTTCTTCTTCTTCTTCTTCTTCTTCTTCTTCTTCTTCTTCTTCTTCTTCTTCTTCTTTCTTCTTCTTCTTCTGCTTCTGCTTCTTCTTCATCGTCATCGTCGTCGTCATCGTCGTCTTCTTCTTCTTCTTCTGGCTTCAAGTTTTTATTTAAATTCTAGTTACTTAGCATAGAGTGTAGTATTGGTTTCAGGAATAGAATTTAGTGAGTCATCACTCACATATAACACCAGTGCTCATCACAAGTACTCTCCTTAATGCCCATCATCCATTTAGAATATCCCCCCCCCCCACCTCCCTCATCAATCCTCAGTTTGTTCTCTATAGTTAAGAGTCTCCATTCTATTTTTTCCAAACCACTGCTTTCACCATGGATTTTGGTCTTTGGAGAAGATGGGGGTGATCCTCCTGGGCTGGGGAAAGCAGTAGTTTTCAGAGATTTAATTGGATTTTAGGGGTGCCTGGGTGGCTCAGTCAGTTAAGCATCTGCCTCTGGCTCAGGTAGTGATCTCAGAGTCCTGGGATCAAGTCCCACATTGGGCTCCTGCTCAGTGGGGAGTCCATTTCTCCCTCTGCTCCTCCACTGTTTGTACTCTCTCTCTCTCACTCTCTCTCTCTCTTCCCCTTGCTCACTTTCTCAAATAGATAAATAAAATCTTAGAAAAGATTTAATTTGGTCTTAGGACTAAAGCTTACAAATTCTGAAAATATGTGTTAGCACACAAGCCGAATACAAATTTTTTTCCACTTAAATCACTTATTTCTTATTTGAATGATAAAGTCAATTCAGAACAGGACTTGGCTATTGATATTGTCTTGTACTGATAATAAAAATTCAATTCAACAAACATCTTCTGAATACTTACTAGGTGAAATGTACTTGAGTAAATGAAAATTTTTAAAATTCTTATTCAGTAATTGGACATTGATTAAATTATACTCATACAAGGGGATATCTTATGCAACCATTAATAAATTTTGAAGATGGGCGTCTGGATGGCACAGTTGGTCAAGTGTCTGACTCTTGGTTTTGGCTCACGTCCTGGGCTCTACGTGTGAGATCAAGTCCTGCGTCAGGCTCTGTGCTTAGAACAGTTTGCTTAGGGTTTCTCTCTTCTTTTCCCTTTGCCCCTGCTGCCCCCCCCCAAAAAAAATCCCAAAAATCTTTTTTTTTTTTTTAAGATTTTATTTATTTATTCATGAGAGAGAGAGAGAGAGCAAGGCAGAGACACAGGCAGAGGGAGAAGCAGGCTCCATGCAGGGAGCCCAACAAGGGACTCGATCCCAGGTCTCCAGGATCACACCCTGGGTGGAAGGCAGCACCAGACCACTGAGCCACCCAGGCTGCCCACAAATAAATCATTAAAAAAATTAGTTTTGAAGAATATTTAAGGATACAGAAAATGCTAATAATATCATCAGTATTAAAAAAGCACTTTACAAAATGATATATTTAGTATAATTTCCAATTTATCGAACATCTTTTTTGAAATACTGAAAAGAATATGTACCTAAATGTTAATATTATTTCTAGATGAGTAAAAAGAAAAAAAAAGCCAAAACCCCAAACCCAAATCTTTTCCATATTCTAATTTTTCTATCATAAAAAAATGATTTTTTTAATAATCAGGTAATAGTATGATTTTGCTGGCTTGATTTTTAAGAACATACGCCTGTTCTATAGAATTATAGGGAATGGGCACCTTTGACCTTTCAAGAAAGGTGGGATCAAAGCTGGTCCTTGAAGAGAGATCAAGTTTTAGTAAGTGAATAGTCAGAAAGAATAACACGTTCCTCCAAGCAGAAGAGTCTCGTTAAGAAAATGTGCAGTCACAGCAAATGAGCCGGGTGGCTGGGCCAGGTGGGGTGAGTAAGAAGAGCATCAGGGCTGAGTTAGGGGGAACATTGGAAATTTTAGTAAGGAGTGCCAATTTTGCTCTGAAGACTGGGGAAAATCCTTAAAGGTTTTAGATTTGGGGTGAGAGAAACAGATCAGGGGTAGGTCTGTGTGTTAGACAAGTGGTTCTGGAAGGAGTGACTGATAGGGTGAATGGAAGGAAGCCTAAGGATCAGAGGCGGGGAAACACTTGGGAGGTGTGCTTCTCGTTTCTTTTCTGTTCCTCTAGCTGATCCTTTTCCAGACATCTTTCTGGGTTCTCATGTTTCTCCTACCGTAGTTGTTGGGTCCTCCTGAATGCTGCGGCCCAACCCCATTATTCCGTGGCCCTACTGATGTGCGGAATGCTCTCAGTTTCAATCTGGAGCTCCAGCCTGGATCTCTTTCCTTGGCTCCAAACCAGTATGTGTTTAATTATGTCCAGTTCACCTTTATCTGCCCTCTGACTCTCCAGCTTTCCAGAAACATCTGTCTTTCTTCCAGAGTCCACTCCTTCCTCTTCTCTATCTAGACCTTGAGGATAGTCTCCATTTCCCCATCCTACCAGTTAACTCAAGCTTGAAACTTGAATGTCCTCACAAAAGACACCGAAGGACAAATACTGTGTGATTCTACCTAAAATTTTAAGATTTTACTTATTTGAGAGAGAGATCACAAGCAGAGGGAAAGGGGTTAGAGGGAGAAGCATACTCCTCACTGGGCAGGGGGGCTGCCCCAGAACTCGATCCCAGAACCTCGGGATCATGATCTGAGCCCAAGGCAGATGCTTAACCGACTGAGCGACCCAGGCACCTTGTAGGATTCTACTTATATGAATAGAATAGTCAAAGTCATAGAGATAGAAAGTCCCTAGAATAGTCAAAGTCATAGAGATAGAAAGTAGAATGGTGGTTGCCAGGGGCTAGGGGAAGGGAAATGGGGAGTTAGGGTTTCATGGGGGACAGAGGATGATAAAAACCTTTGATTATACTTGCACAATATTGTGACAGTAATTAATACCACTGAATGGTACGCTTAAAAATGATTCAAGTGGTAAATCTTAATGCTGCATACATGTTACCATAATTAAAAAACTTAAAAAATAATAAAGCCTGTTCAACTTGGTTTGAACTAGTTTCTCCCAGACTTATTTGACTATGGAACCCTCTATCCCCCTTCCCCTCTCAAAAAAAGTGTTTTAAAGAGTAACAATATTCACGTCATTTCGATGTCAAAGGAAACACTTTGGGGAACATTCTCATATTTGGCGGGGGGCAAAGGAGAGGAATTAAGGTGCTTATTGCTTCATACCCTGTTGAAACTCATTGCATTTCCTTAAGAAACATTATTAGAAATGGTGGTTGGGCTTTTATTTAGGGGAATTATGGGTCAGCTAGTTTCTGGCCTGACCTAATGACGTTATTTCTGTGGGAGAGGGTATTTGGAGATTTAAAACGCTTTAGCCTGAAAAGGAAATTGTGGAACATAGTTCACTCAAATTGGAGACAGATTTACTTCTGCAAGTCTAAGTATACAATCTGTTCCCTTTATGCAGAGGTTTGCAAATTATTTTGGGGGATAGGAGGGTCCGCCTATTTTGGGTAATTTCCAGGCTGTGGTCACTATCTTCGGTGTAGATAGGTTGAAACTCAAGGTTGACCACAAGGAATTCTGTGAGAAGAGGTAGTGAGACGGGCGGCTTCAGGCGCTGCATTTCTTTCTCCTTCTGCCAATCCCAGGACCCAGACCAATCTGGGTCTGAAGCAGGAAGTACTTTAGAAGATCAGTCCATTTGGAGGTTTAATGTCTTAAACCCATTTGCAGGGGTTCCTGGCTGGCTCAGTTGGAAAAGCGTACAACTCTTAATCTCCGGGTTATGAATTCAAGTCCCATATTAGATGTTAGAGATTACTTAAAAATAAAATCTTAAGGGGCATCTTAAGGGCACCTGGGTAACTCAGTCAGTTAAGCGGCTGCCTTCGGCTCAGGTCATGATCCCAGGGTCTTGAGATTGAGCTCCTTGCTCAGTGGAGAGTCTGCTTCTCCCTCTCCCTCTGTCCTCCTGACTCCCCACCCCTGCTTTTTCTCTCTCACTCTAACTCAAATCAATAAAATCTTAAAAAAATAAAATCTTTAAAAATATATCTGTAGATCTGAGAATCCAAGCCACCCTTAGGCTCCTTTGGCCAGGGTTGCCCACTTTCAGGACCACCCTGGCCCTGCCTTGTCCCTGACCCCTGTATCCTTAAATGTTCAAAATTGACATGCTTATCCTCTTCTTCTCTCTCAGCCCCTCTCTGGTAACAGCCCTCCTGCCTGTTTAGATGCCCAGTCTTTGGCTTTGGTTGCCTCTCTGAACTTCTGTTTTGGGAGTCCATCTAATGCCCCAGGCCTGCACAACTCAAGAGGGACCCCTGGTGCAGTACACAATCTATGTGGCAGCCCATGTCCATAAAGTGGTAAATCTGGTCCCTTCCTTAATCTGTCTACCCTCCTCCCCGGGAGCTGGAATCCTGCCCTGAAATTTCAGCATGCCAATTTATTTCTTTACTTGGAAAGTACATTATCCTTGTAAAAACTTCCCACCTTATAGAAGTACATTTCCCGCAACCCTCTCTTAGGTAATTGCAAATAAAAATTGGCATATTTATATTCTTTTAGTTTTTTTCCCCCTCCTGTTCCTATACTAGCACACTCGTGTGTACTTTTTTTCCCTCCATATGTGTGCACTTTACTGAAACTCCTACTATTCCTACTGTTTGGCAGCTTACTTTTTTTTTTTTTTTTTTTTTTTTTCACTTAACTATGCATCTGGGGCATCTTTCCATTTTGGCAAGTTGAGATATCTTTCATGATTTAATGGCTGTATTGTATTTCATTATTTGGATGTACCTTGATTTATCTAGCTGGTCCCACTGATAGACAATTGGAGATTATCCAGCTTTTTGCTACCGCGTATAGAGTAGCCCTGAATAACCTTAAGCATATAAATCTTTGCGCAATTGCAGAAGACTTTCTCCAGAAGAAATTCCTAGGCAGAGTAGCTGGGTCTTATGGTATAAACATCTTAAATTTTAATAGCCAAATCCTCTTCTTAACGGGTTTAACCACTTTGCTCTCCCCCACAGTGTGGGTGAGAGTTTGTTCCCCCATCTCACCAACACTGGGTAGCCTTTTAAATATTTACTCATCTGGGGGAGCCTGGGTGGCTCAGTCAATAAAGTGTCTGCCTTAGGCTCAGGTCATGATCCTGGGGTCCCAGGATCGAGCCCCTCCCCCCCCAGCTGGCTCCCTGCTGAGCTGGGAGTCTGCTTCTCTCTCTTCCTCTGCCACTTCCCCTGCTTGTGCTGTCACTCTCTCTGTGGGTCAAATAAATAAATCAAATCTTTAAAACATACATAAATCTTTACTAATCTAATAGGTGAAAGATGTTTTAGTTTGTATTAACATTTTTTTTTCTACTTGTTCTCTTGTTGCAAAACTGAGGTGACACAGATTACCTGAGGTTGAAGGTTTTTTGTTTTTCATTGTTCATAGGCCATTTTATTTCATTAGGTCCCTGCCCAGGCTTCTACTGATTATGTACTTTTATTCCTTGTTTCAGTCCATTCCCTCCTTCAGACCCCTGTGCCGACAACCACTTCCTGCCTCAAAGCTGCAGGGTGATGTCCAGCCCAGGACTTGTGGTGGGAAAGACTCTGGTTGACTCCCAGCTGCTCCACATATGCTGTGACCTTTGACACTTTTCTTTTTTTTTTTTTTTTTTTTTAATTTTTATTTATTCATGATAGGCACACAGTGAGAGAGAGAGAGGCAGAGACACAGGCAGAGGGAGAAGCAGGCTCCATGCACCGGGAGCCCGACGTGGGATTCGATCCCGGATCTCCAGGATCGCGCCCTGGGCCAAAGGCAGGCGCCAAACCGCTGCGCCACCCAGGGACACTTTTCTTAACTTCTCTGTGTACACCACCCCCCCGCCCCCCCCCCCCCACGCCCCATTTCCTCATTTGAAAACTGAGATGGTAATTTGGCCTTCAGGATTAAATGGGATAATTTTTATGTAAAGCACTTAGTCCTTGCCTCTTATAATGTAAATGTTCAGGAAATACTAATTACTGTTATTATTGCTATAATAAATTGTGCCCTTTGTTTTCTAACTTATGCTTTCTGACCAGTACCAATATTGAGATGGTGAAGGATATGGGGGGGGGAGGGTTGAAAATGGAGCTATACTCAAAACATTCATGGTATTTTTATATCGTCTCCATTCCCATAACTGTCCCAAGGCTCAAGCATTAATGAGGTGGCTTGGCCCTGAATGTAACACTTTGCAGCATGATTCTGATCATGCACCTCTGTTCTGTCTCTTTATAGTAGCCGGGATCCTTGTAATTGGAGGTTAAAACTATATGGCTAAATGTAGCTCACCAATTTCTCGTGTTTATTCCGAGTGTGGTGAGTTTTTTTTCTTTAATTAAAGTTAGTGTCAAGAAGTTAGGACATTGGGACACCTGGGTGGCTCAGCGGTTGGGCACCTGCCTTCGGCTCAGGTCGTGATCCTGGGATCCAGGATTGGGTTCCGCATCGGGCTCCCTGCAAGGAGCCTGCTTCCCTCTGCCCGTGTCTCTGCCTGTCTCTCTAAGTCTGTGTCTCATGAATAAATAAATAAATCTTAAAAAAAAAAAAAGTTAGGACATTAATATAAAAATCTAGATTTCTAACTTTTCTCGAGAAATAGGAAATGTTGACAAGCATCCACTAGAGCTGGGTCACTGCGGTCTCCTGTAGACAGGTTTCCAGCCCACTCTGCTTTTTGTCCTCTCCATGCCCTGAAGCTGAGTATCGTTGTTAATCTGTCACCGCAATGCCTGTTGTTTTGCGTAAGGTAGAGGAATATTTCTTGGTACACATGTATCAAGATAAAAATACTAAAGCAGACATATTTCTATATAGAAGTGAAGGATATGCCCATGGATTTAATTTGCCAAGGAATTATGTGATTTTAGCCTTTGGCTTCATTCATTGAACCCACCTGCCAAGGCCTGGGAGCTAGGACTCATGCATGGATCAGTGCTAACAGCCTGTCCGTAGGGGGCACTCCCGAGCTCTCTCTTTCCTCCTTTTACCCCAGTGGTTCTGGTCTTAAACTGGACATTTAAAAAAATACTCAGACCTGGATATTGGGGTATTCAACTCCCTGCCTCACTGCTTTCCCAAAGAGCAGGAGAACCTTTTTGGATGGATCAAGAGAGGAAGGTTTATTGGGTTTGTATCTTGGCGCATCTGCTGTCTTCCTTGGCATACTGTCCATTGGGATCCCCAGGGTCCCCCTAAAAACTGAGGGCTGTAAGTTCTGGGACTCTCAGGCTTTGAGGCTGCCCTGCCCGGAAGGCCAGGTAGGCGAATGAGACCAGCCATGCCCTAGTTCTCAGGATGGAGAGAGAATACTTCCATTCTTTCTTTCTTGTGTTCTCTTCTTTGGACTCATCCTTTGGTCTCAAAGTAACAACACAAGGGCCAGATTCTGGCTATGGACTTGGGGACAGTGCAGACATACTGCTGGGCTCTAGGCTCTGGTACAGCTCTCCTTGGGCAGCAGGGGCCTACCAGCTAGCTCCAGGCAGTGGAGTCCCACTCACCAGGGCTTGGGATCCACATTGGGGTTGAGGCCAGAGCTTCACCTTGTTGGCATGAGTACTGCCTCAACCAGAGCTGGCTCTTGGCCAATTTCCCCCCAAAACTGTGGCCTAGCATGGTCAGTAGAGGACCTGGATGTGAGGCCCTGGCAGTGGGTCCCACCATCCAATCTGAGCATCATAGTACTGAGCCCTCCTGGCTTCCTTCCAGCTCAGACAGAATGAAACACCCCACCCTGTGTTCCCAGGCAGCCTGCCCTTCCTTTTAAAGTCATTTTTTGTTTACGTGTCTATTTCCCTTACTAGAATCTAAACTCCTTGATTGTACATTACCACATTAACATCTCTGGTATCCAAGGCATAACGGGTGTCCGATCAGTATTTTCTAATGGATTTCATTCTTAAAAATTGTATTGACTCTTTTGCCATGTGAAAAACTGTTTTCTAGGTGCCATGGGAATATAAAAAGTTTAAAATGTAGTTTATATTCTAAAGGAGCTTGTTTACTCAGTGAGCAGTTGTTTGGTTATCTTTCAGTTATTCAATATTACTGCATTTCTAAGATCTAGTCAGCTTGGCACTGGGGATACAAAGATGTCAAGGTGTGGACCCCACTGTCAAGCAGCTTCCTGTCTAAAGGGGAGAGAGAAAATGATATAAAATAAGCACAGCACAATGTGATAAGTACAATGATACGATTTCCCACAACTGTTTAAAAATATAGAATAAGGGGGCACCTGGGTGGCTCAGTGCTTGGGTGTCTGCCTTTGGCTCAAGTTATGGTCCCAGGGTCCTAGGATCCGGTTGCGCATCAGGCTCCTGCTTCTCCCTCTGCCTGTGTCTCTGCCTCTCTCTGTCTCTCTCATGAATAAATAAATAAAATCCTTAAAAATATATATAAAATAAAGCATGAATAGCTCAAAACAGTAGGGGAAGAAGTACCACAAAGCAGGGCATGGCTTGGTAGTTGTCAGGGGGAAGTAAAGCTCAGCCTTCCTAGTGGAAACTTGGAGAGGCACCAAGAAGTGTCCTCTGGGAGCTCCACGGTGAAATCACTGATTCATGGCGCATGTCATAACGTAAAGAGAAAGCCTTCATTAAAACACCCACCTAACTCTGGCTTAGTGCTTCCTACACTTCTTTGACTATAGACCTCTTTTTCTCTTTCCATTGCACATCCTATGGGCTATCATTTCTTAAAATCATTTGAGGGAAATGCTGGTGTATGTACCATCTGTACTGAGGTAGTTGGTGGCTCCTAACATTTTTGGGAACATGGACCTTTTGAGAAATTAATGGTGGTGGAGGGGATTGTACACACTTCATTGCATTCCTTGAAGCCTATCCAAGAACCTTGTCCATGGTCAGGGAAAGAAAAGAAAGGAGCAAATCCCAGTTAGGAGGGATGTGTGTTGGCCAAGACAAAAAAGGCTGGTGAGGATGGGGCTTGGTGAGGCCATTCACTTTGGCTGGGGGTGGGGAGGGATCATGCAGGGAGAGGGAACCATGGGGGGTGCAGGGGGAGTCAACTGTGGAAGGACTGGAATGGCCTGGCACAGAATTGTGGCACAGAATCAGCAGTCCTAATGACCAACTGACTATGAAGGTCAAGGGAGATATGAGGCCAAAGATGACTTTACTTACAGAGACTAGAGTCTTAGTAGGATTATTTACAGAAACACCTAAAGTCTTATGGCTAAAACTTCATTCAACATGTCAAAACCAATGTTATTATCATGTTGAAATGCCCCCAATTTGCCTTTATTAACTAGTGCTGAATCTCCCAAGTGAAAATTCACTTTAAGAATTGAATTTGCCATGTAACTGGGCATCCTACCTTGAACAGTTAAAAATCAGATTGGTCTGACTTCTAATTTTAGAAGGAATCAGGCTGACCTTCATTGCGCTGTTGCTAACTGGAGCCCGTTACCTGGGTGACTAGATTTACAATATGTCAGTATGCAAATACCATCTGCCCAAGAGGAGGAAGGAAGAAAGGCCTTCCTCCTCTGGGGGTTGTCAGCGGTTCTGGAAATGTCTTCCTCGGGGAATGGGGCGGAGGGCAGAGTACAAGAGAAGAGAAAGGAAAACCAAAGAAGACGTGATTTTTCAAGGAGTTTGGGATTTGCCTTGTGGACGATTCTATAGGGAACATCATTAGGGGGTTATACAGGTGGGGTTGAGATTTTACGTTGCTTCTGGAGGAGTGAGCAAAAGGGTAGTGTATAGTATTTCTCACTTTATTGTATCACAGAACACTTCGATTCAGATCATTGCAATAGCTTAATGCAGCCTTTGAATATAGGACTCTTGCCTTCCACAATGTCATCAGGAACCTAATTTCCAATTGATAAGAGCATATGAGCTAGAGAGGAACCCGCTGCCTTGATGGGGTGAGCTTTCAAGAAGGATGAACTAGAAGCAGATATTTCGTTTCATTTTCCTACACGTCAGGTTGACTGGGTGAGCTGAGGGGATTTTCTCCCACAGAATATCTATATTCAGCTCTTGTCCTGAGTATTGTTTCAGGCTGAGATTTAGAATCACATTTGGAAACATTGAGATCCAAAGGCAGGGAGCTTCTTTTCCTTTTCATGACATAACTGTCACGTCAGCCATCAGTTGCAGGAACTTCTCCCACCCACGCATTTTGTGAGTCCAAATTAGATGGACTCATTAATTTTAATTTTTACTTTAAAATCTTGGGGACTTCTGTGAGTGGGTATGCTTCCCTTAATTACTGTGTGTCACGATTTGTTTAGGAGGGAGAGTTTCCAGGAGCAGGGCCGAGAGCGTTGGGCTCCTGGCTTCTAATTTTGACCCACTGGTAACTTCCCCCATGACCTCTTCTCTCCTTTGGCACTGCAGTCTCCCCCACTTCTTTTAAAAACTCCTCCCAACATCAATATGAACCTCTCAGCAGCATGGGAGTGAGGAAAGTCACTTAACTTACCAGTGTGCTTTCCCCAGCCTTATAAAAAAATAGCCTTTTATTTGGATGTCAAACAAGTGGCCAAGGAGATTATGCCAGAGACAGGGGAGAGTGGATCCTGCAGCCAGACTGCCTGGGTTCAAATCCCAGCCCTACTATTTCCTCCTGGGTGACTTTGGGCAAGTTGTGCAGCCTGTCTGTGCACGAGTTTGCTTATTTGTAAAATAGGGCTAAAAATACTTACCTGCCTTGGGGCGCCCAGCTGGCTCAGTCGGAGGAGCTCGTGACTCTTGATCTCGGGGTGTGAATTCGAGCCCTACGTTTGGTGTAGACATTACTTAAAAATAAAATCTTAAAAAAAATAGTTACCTACCTCCAAGGGTTGTTATGAGGATTAAAGAAGTATAAACTCTTTATTTTTATTATTTTTTAAAAACGATTTTATTTATTTGTTCATGAGGACACAAAGAGAGGCAGAGACATAGGCAGAGGGAGAAGCAGGTTCTCCGTAGAGAGCTTAATGAGGGATTGACCCTGGGATCCTGGGATCATGACCTGAGCCGAAGGCAGACGCTGAACCACTGAGCCACCCAGGTACCCTGTATAAGCACTTTAGAACCATGCTGGCCTAGAGAAGTTAGAACCTATGCAGCTTTTCTTAATATTTCTGTGGGGTATCGTCAAGGGTCCTGGAAAATAGTGACATTTTGCTGTAAGCAAGAAAAATATCTAGGATTTGTTTGTAGGCTGTGACATCCGCCTTCCTTCTTGCCAAGCGAGTGCCATCTTCACACAGGTCAAGCCCTATTTTCCATGTGATGCCCTCCTGAACAACCAAAAACCCTCACTGCTCCATCCCTCAGTCTTTGCATACTTTTGGTCTGTGTCGTTAAATAATTAGTATGTTCGGATGTTGCCCCTTTAGCTTCTAATTGTCTGTTGTGTCAAATTTAGCTCTTTGTTGTCCCTGCAGAGTAATGAAAAGATGCCATGTGGCTGGATAGTTGCCCATGATATTTGTTGATTGGATGTGCCCAAGTGTAAAATATGATGATAGAAGCAAACAAGGCCATACTTGGCGCATAGCTTACTCTTAGCTTTTGAAGTCACTTGTTTGACTTTCTTGCTTCTACAAGTAACTGAAAACTATCAAAAGTAAGTATGACACCTTATGGGTAGGGTTGTAAAATGGTGCATGCAGTTGCCATTGAAAACAGTGTGACAGCTACTCAAAAGGTTAAACACAGAGTTACCATGTGACCTAGTAATTCCACCCTTAGGTATCTAACCAAGAACTGAAAGCATATGTCCACACAAAGACTTGTACATGTATAAACATGTTCTATAAACATAGAAGCATGTATAAACATGTATAAACATGTTCTCTGTTCTATAAACATAGAAGCATTATTCATACTAGCCCAAAAGTGGAAACAACCCAAATGTCCATCAGCTGAGAAATGAATGAATAAAATGTGGTATGTCCATACAATGGAACATTATTTCGTTAAAAAAAAGGAAGAAAATATTTTTTTTTTAAATATTTTATTTATTTATTCATGAGAGACAGAGAGAGAGAGGGAGGCAGAGACACAGGCAGAGGGAGAAGCAGGCTCCATGCACCGGGAGCCTGACGTGGGATTCGATCCCGGGTCTCCAGGATCGCGCCCTGGGCCAAAGGCAGGCGCCAAACCGCTGCGCCACCCAGGGATCCTGGAAGAAAATATTGATACATGCTACAACATGGATGAATCTTAAAAACATGATTCTAAGTGAAAGAAGTCAGTCACAGAAGGCCACATATTGAATAATTCCATCTATATAAAGTGTCCATAGATACAGAGCATATGTTATGGGTTGATAGGGGCTGGGAGGAGGGAGAGTGGGTAGTGAATGCTAATGGGTCTACTTTCTTTTGGGGATGATGAGAATGTTCTGGAACTAGATAGTGGTGATGGTTGTACAACCTTGTGGATATACCTACCAAATTATGTACTCTTCCCCCCCACCCAAAAAAAGGTATGAGAAGATCCATATAGTTTAAAGTTATTTCCAGGATTACTTTTTCAAGAGTAGTTGTCACCTAAAATAGAATAAGAAGTGATTTAGTTCGCAAGGAAAAAATGAAAAATGCAAATTACCAAGAATGGCTTTTTCATCCCAAACCTTTGCATGTAAATCATAACGTGTGTGGTTCTAAGTCAATTCTCAGAACGGTTTGCTGCCTTCTTAATTGTGATTCTAGAATTAACTACATTCCTGGCTAGGCCATCAAAATAATACTGAATATAGCTCCTATCACAGAAATGGAAGTACCTTTTCAGGTCATGCCCACCACCAGGTTCCCTAAGGTAATAATAACTCATGGCTGCCTCTTTGTGGTGTGCTTACAAAGAGTGACAAGAATTTGTGACTGTGTTGGGGCCTCTTTGACTTAAAAGAGTTTATTGCATTGAGTTTATCTTACATTTGTTGTCAGGGCATTTCCAAAAGACACCCTCCACCACCCAAATAATCACTATCTCAGTCCATCTTTGTTTCACCAAAAGGGTCTACTGATTGACATTTTATAGGATTGAAATCTCTCCCAGGGTTGTTTGGTACTTACTTGGAAAAAGAGTTTGAAATGCCCAAGCACCACCTAAAATGGGCTTTACAATAGTGTGAGATTCAAGAAAGAACCTAGAGTTGGTAGGAGAATTCCACTTCTAGGTATAAACTTAAAAGAATTGAAAGTGGAGACTCAAATAGTTCCTTGTACACCAATGTTTGTAATAGCACTACTAACAATAATAGTCAAAGGGTGGAAGCAACCCAAATATCTCTAAGCGGATGAATGGATAAATAAAACATAGTATATCCACACAACAGACTATTACTAAGTCTTAAAAAGGAAGGGCATTCTGACACATGCCATGACGGAGATGAGCCTTGAGGACATTTTGCCAAGTGAAGCAAGCCAGACACAAAAGGACACACACATATTGTGGGACTCCACGTATATTCCATACCTAGAATAGCCAAATCCATAGAGGCAGAGAGGAGATTAGTGGTCATTGGCTGGGGCAGGAAATGTTGGGAAGAATTAGAAGTTGCTGTTGTCTAATGGGTACGGAGTTTCTTTTTGAGATGATGAAAAAGTTTGGGAATGGGCTGTGGTCAGAGTCAAACAGCATTGTAAATACACTTAACACCATTGAATTGTACATTTAAAACTAGTTAAAATGGTCAATCTTCTTATGCATATTTTACCATAGTAAAAAAAATAGTAATAAAATAAAAAAATCTATGAAGAGCAGCTCTTCCTGTTCTCATTTTGTCTGCTACATTCTCTTTTCTCCCAACCTTTTGGAAATGTGATAAAATCTATTTCATCATGACGTTGCCTTGGGCACCTGTTCCTGTCCTCCCTTAGGGGATACACAGAGAATTGGTAGGGCTGCCAACTGTAGACACTGGGAAGACAGGACCACGACCACTTGGCCTTTAAAGTACCAGTTGATAAAATATCTCTCCAGGTCATTAGAATGAGTCTGGAAGGAAAGAGAGGAGCTCAGAAGATAGATCTATTAATGTAGTAATTCCTGACATTGTAGCCAATTCACTCTGTTTTGCCTATCTTCATTAACTGTCTCAGGAGAGCAGGAGTTGACAACCACTTGCTTTTCTCAATCAATTATCTGCTGCTTTTTACCAAGGACAAAACACTCCGAAGCTGCTGTTGCTGTAAAAGAATGGTGTCTTCCCTACAACCAGCCACATGCCCTACAACCACTGGCTCTAGGCTACAGGTACCATGTGTGTGAAACCTGGAGCCTCCCCTCCAAAGTGAAGTGAAGAAAGATAATGGAACTTTCCAAACTTAGATCCCCAGATAGAACCTGGTCCTGACTCTTAGCATTGCTAGATAGTTCGCTGAGCCATCTAGCACTTAAGCGAGCAAAGGAGTTCAGTGACCTTCAAATGTTATTCTAGGCATGAAGTGGCTTGAATAACTCTTTTCAAAACAGTGAGAACTCCCATTGTTCAATTGTAGTTGAAGCAGCAAGTGCTTCTCTTTGCATTCAGTTGCCCTTCTGTTCTCAAAAGGTCTCAAAGACTCTAATTGCTATTATTCTTGCAAATATATTTCTACTTTTAGCCAATACTACAGCTTCCATGGATACTAATGGTCATTTTCCTAAAAGATTGGGAGGTGCAATAATAGGCTTCACAAACAGGAAAGACCCTCTTTCTGGAAAGCCCTGCCGTCTGCAGAGTAGATAGACCTCTGTCCTGAAGACCTCTTCGGTTATTAGGAGGCCAAGGTTAAGGAGCCGGGCACTGATGAGGGTGTGGCAAGGAGATGGTGCATTTTCTGGGGAAGCTCTATCTCCGCTTTTTCCCCCTTTTTGGTCTCGTGCTTGGCTGTGGGTTTATGTTCTATAGTAAACACAAGTGCCTTGATTGCTTTCTAAAGGTCAGACCTGTCACCAAACCTCTCCATTTACTGGAGTTGTGGTCGGTTTCACATTTCTCAGCAAATGGTTTGATGGCTCTGACAGAGGCTTTGGCTTCTTGCATCTTGTAGTCTTACATCTTCATGGAGAAGCTCCTCTGGAAACCCTCCTCTTCGCCAGGGACCAGGTCTGGCCTGTTCATTAGCTCTGCTTCCAGTGTCTGCTGGGTCTGGCACACACTAAAGGCTTGTTGAACGTGCAAACCAGAACGGACAAGGCTCTCCCCAGAACCAAGACTGTCCCCACAACCACTGGATGGAGAAATTTTGTGTTCTGCCTTGGTCTTGAGTTGAGTTCTAGCATTTCCTGTCTTTGCTCTCTTAATGGGTCTTCCTGGCACTCGATGATGGCTCATTCGTGCAGCTTCTCATTTATAAACCCAAGGGGCTGACACCTCCTGCTCTAGCCGAAGCTTATAACATAGCGGATATATGCCGCATCTTATCATTTTGGCGATTCAATATTGTCATCAAATGAATTATTGGGATAAAAATGTCAACCCAAGGACAAGCCAGTGTGGGAAGGAACAGATCGAATGTGCATTCTTATGTTTCCTACACTATAAAGAATGTCGTTACCTCCTTGTCCTAGGGCAGGTTAGATGACACCGAGTGTCCTGGGAACGATTTGCAGTGCTGTGGCAGCCAGGGGCCGGGAGTTAGGCTTGCACCAGCACGAAGCCTATCCTGAGCATGAAATTGCTTTATTTCTGTTGAGTTCAGTCCAAAACTTAGGTGAAGCATCAGTGTATGATGCTATTTATATGAGTTTGTCACAAAAGGGGAATTTTTTTTTTTGAATTAAATGTCCATAATCCAGCTCCTTCTTAAATCTTTTTTATCAGCTTTTTCATTCCTGCACCCTGGCATAATGACACAGGTATTACGTAAACAAGACACCTCAGAGGGCTGCTTATAAAAATCCAAGAGAAAAGATAAATATGTGATGATACACTGATATCTTGGAAATATGAGCTGCCGGTTTGTATTTTCTTTGTGGGATCGGATATTGGTTTTCGTGGTTTATTGACCTGGCAGGGAGAGATCTGACGAAACACCCGAGAACCTTACACTTTTTTTTTTTTTTTTTTGAAACCTCCTTGTCTACATGGAGAAATCTGGACATGGAATCGGAGAGCCAGAAAGACGAAGTCGTGTCCTTGCAGAACCCAAAGCAGATCCAGCCCTGGAAGTAAAAGCACACACCACCTTCCCAAAAGAAAAGGAGTTCGAATCCGTCCTCCCATGAGTTGCCCTGAGCCAGAACGCCAGGCTGACTAGTGAAGGAGGAGGGTGGGGGTGAGGCTGTGAAATGTGATGGTTATGTTCAACAAGGAGCTAGTGTTTTTTGTTGACTCGTGTTGAGGGTGGTGGGATCAGCAAGCACACCTTTGTATTCAGCTAATCATTCTTTCCCTTCTGTTACGATCTTTGCAGGATGTCATAGTCAAAACCATGTTACCTGGGAGCCACAGCATTGTAAATGCTCCGGAATGCTAATATTAATAAAGACCTTTAACTTTAGGGCACCATGAGCCAGACAACTAACTGGCATAGCAGGAATCAGGGCACTCATCCAATAGTATCTCTTAGGGAAGTCCTTTATAGTTCTCCTGTTGGCTCAGCTGAACACCTTCAAGTTAGTTTCCAAACCAAAGATCCATCAAATGTAAAAGTCCCTGTCCTTTAAAAAATTTTTTTCATAATGAAAAAAGTGTTTTGTTTTGTTTTCATAATGATAAAAATAGAATCACTGATAGAGGGCTACCTTGAGGTACAAAGCAAGTAAACCAGGCCCAGGGAAGGATGACAGTTTGCCAGGCTTTTTTAAAGAATTGTGATGAGAGTGAGGGGTTGGCTAAACCGGATGATGGGGATGAAGAAGTGCATGTGTTGTGATGAGCACACTGGGTATTGTATGGAAGAGTTGAATCACTATATTGTACACCTGAGACTAAAATTACACTGTGTGTTAACTATACTGGAATTTAAATAGAAACATAAAGAAAGATAATCAAGATGAAATAGACATTGCATAAAATTGACCATCTCAACCATTTGTAAGTGTACAATTCAGTGGCATTGAGTGCATTCACAGTATTGTGCAATCATCACCACTAACTATCTCCAGAACATTTTCATCATCCCGTTACACACTAACTTCCCATTCCCCCTGGCAACCACCATTCTACTTTCTATCTCCGTCAACTGGATTACTCTAGGTATCTCGTGTACATGGAAGTTCTCAGGCTTTTGTACATTTAGGACGCGTTCAATCTGACTACCATCTACTAAAATTTTTACAGAAGGAAAAGATAATCTTGGGCAGATAGTCCAATGTTCGTCACACAGGTGTGTGGCAATAGCTTGTTCTCACGTCCCTTACAGAAATTAGCATAACAGGGAAATGAGTGAAACAGAGCTCAAGACCCAGTCAGCTCTGTTGCCCAACAGAAGGAGCCATGGCTACGGCAATTTGTGTACAGTTTTACATTTTACAAAGCGTTTTAATTTGTAAGTTGTTTCTCACTTGATTCTCACCATGTCCTTTGAGGTATTTTTATTAGTCCCATTTTAATGATCAGAAACTGTGGCTCAGATAAATAAATTGTCTAAGGTTACGCAACTAATCAAAGGCGGCATCAGGACGTCGGCTCCAGGCTTTCGATTTTAAAACCTCAGTGCCTTCCACCATAGCACACTGTGAGCAATTATCACCTCTCTAGAGCCCAGGTAATCGCCAGTCCTCAGAAAAGGAAAGCTTCTCCAAATGTATCCCTAATTGTCAGTGCTCCATCTCGTTAGCTTGGAGACACATGGAAACCCTTGCCTGACCAGCCAGCCTCAGAAGTCTTGGTGTGGCATAATGGCCTGGCTCTCAGTGCCCTTTGGGTAGATTAGGGTCTAGACCAGCACCGTCCAGCAGAAATATGTGAGGCACAAGTGCAAGCCACAGAAGTTATTTGAAATTTTCTAATAGCCACATTAAAGTAAGAAGAATCAGATGAAGTTATTATTTTAAAGATTTTATTTATTCATTTGAGAGAGAGAGAGAAATAGAAAGGGAGGGGCATGAGCAGGAGGAGGGGCAGAGGGAGAAGCAGACTCCCCACTGATCAGGGAACTAGAAGCAGGGCTTGATCCCAGGACCCTAAAATGATGACCTGAGCTGAAGGCAGATGTTTACTGATGGAGCCACCCAAGCAACCCACAGGTGAAGTTAATTTTAAGAATAGATTTCAGTCTCCTGGTATATCTAAAACACTATCATTTCAATATGTAATCAACATACAAATTATGTGTAAAAACATGTTTTGCTGTTGTTGTTACTAAGTCTTCAAAATCTAGTGTGCATTTTACACTTCCAGCCATCCCAAGTCAGATGCTAAATTTTCATCAGAGGCATCTGATCTGAATTTAGATTTCATAAAAACTTCCAGTTGAAAAAGTAGATTCATATACCCAAGATGTTTCAACTGTATGTAAAAGTGTCCTCATGGCTGAATCAAGTGTCAGTTTTACTATTTAAATTAATTAAGGGATCCCTGGGTGGCACAGCGGTTTGGCGCCTGCCTTTGGCCCGGGGCGCGATCCTGGAGACCCGGGATCAAATCCCACGTCGGGCTCCCGGTGCATGGAGCCTGCTTCTCCCTCTGCCGATGTCTCTGCTTCTCTCTCTCTGTGACTATCATAAATAAATAAATAATTGAAAAAAAATAAAATTAATTAATTAAAATGAAGGAAAATTTAAAATTCAGCCCCTCCTTAACACAGGCCACGGGTCAAATGCCTACTAGCCAGGTGGCTATCATGCCAGACAGCATAGGTCTAGGTGAACAGCTAAGGCCGGCCCAGACTGGACTAAGGACCAGTGAACTGGAACAGGAGGCAGCACATTTTTTTCTGTAAAGGGTCAGATAGTTAATATTTCTACCTTGCAGGCCATACAGTCTCTGTTGAAAGTATTCCACTCTGCCACTGTATGGTGAAAATAGCCACAGAATGAATGGGCAGAGCTGTGTTCCATTAAAACTTTCTGTAAAAAACAAGCCGCCCCCCCACCCCCACGCCCCCGTCCACGCCCCAAGCAAGCAAGCAAGCAAGCACCAACACACATAGTTTGCCAACATTAGTCCTGGTGCCTAGCTGTGCTATGGGTTTCGGAAAACAGCCAGATCTAGTGCCTAGCTTTCTGAGAGGAGGTTGTTAAAAGCTAGACTCATTGTATCTCCTTCCCTGTGTGTAATTACAATTTTGGCACCACTTGGTATGAAGACTGTAATGGACCTGAAGATAAAACGCTTCAGACTCTCTTTTCAGTGGGCATTTTGCGCATCATGAGGCAATTGCTTCATTGTGCTTTGAGGTCCATGTATTGAGAGCGGAGAAAGCTGGAAGAGTTTTGACAAAAACATGAATAGTGGGTGTGAATAATGTGGGAAACTCTGAAGAACCGCAAATTTCTATCACCCTCTGCTTGCTCCTCTGTCCACACAGTCAGAGAGAGACAGGCAGGAATCATGCCCATTTCACAGATGGAAAAATACATGATACTGTGTTAAGTCAGATGGACAGATGTCTCTTCATGCTTATTAGGTTATGTGGCATCCAACAGTTTTGATGGTAAAAGCAAAAGTAGATGTACATTTTGATTCATGGTCTGGGCCTTTCGATGTCCTGAATGGTGTTTGGGGAATAATTCCATCCAGAGTTGGTAATGTTTATTACAAAGCAGTCTCCACTTTTGACATCTTGATGTTTAGAAATGGTATTGGGACCAATGGAGGCAGAGAAAAGGAATAGGAAGGGATGACACAGGGATTGATTGGAAGGACGATGACAGCTCCTCTTGGTTCTTTAGGGTGGGGAAATATGAGAGCCTGGCCTCACAGAGATCTCTGAAGCTCAGCACTTGGGATGGGTTAATTAAGTGAAAAACAGTCATAGTTTGGGGTTCTCTTGTGCCTAAATCTTTGAGTCCAATACTTGTGGCAAGTGTGATGTACAGTTTTTGGAAGTGCTCAATTAATAAACTATATACTCAGAGTTTTGGCTTAGGGTCACCCTTTCTAAAATCAAGGTTTGAGGATGAACTGTATTTTTTTTTTTTAGATTGATTTATTTGTTTGAGAGAAAATGGGGGGAGGGGCAGAGGGAGAGAGAATCTCAAGTGGACTCCCTACTGAGCACAGAGCCCCATGCAGGGCTTGGATCTCACAACCCTGAGATCACAACCTGACCCAGAATCAAGAGTTGGACGCTTCACTGACTGCCCCACCCAGACACCCCAAGATTGAACTGTATTGAGTAACTTGATTGTGCCCAGTCATAGTTTGCTGTAGTATCCACTGATAAAAATATTCAGCTTCCCCAGGCACATTTATGCAACTTTGCCTTCCCTCAAATTTTGCAGCTCTATCAAACATGCGGCACTGTGTGCATGTGGGAAAGATCTAAATCCCCATGATGTTTTTTGACTATGGAGATAATTATTTGGGGTAGCTGTTCTGATGACGGCTCACATGGAGGCTCAGCCCTGCAGCGCAGAGCTGTCTCTAATCGTGATTGCCTGTAATGATGATTACCCAAACTCTGGAATTATAACAATAGATTTTACAAAGTTAGAGCATAATTGCTCCCCTATTCCATATGTGGGCACAGTTTAAACAACTTTGATCTTTCACATGATCTCAGACTTCAGTTATTCAGCTTCTGAAATAGCAAAGTTCAGAGACAGTGGCTCTCAACTCTTCCCTTTTTCAAAATCATAGAGTGAGGCCCAGAGTTGTGAAAGCCATTCACCTGTAAGAGAAATAAGGGCTGAAGTTGGGTAGAGAAGAAACAGTACAGACCCGTGGTGTGCAAATCCCACCTCTGCCACCCAAGCAGCCACACATGGTCTGAAGAAAGTCGCTTATGTCTTAGGCTCGGTCCTCATTTGCAAGTCACTGTGAGTGTGAAGTCATCAGATCTGTTATCAGTTCTGTGGCCTCAAAGTAAATGATCAGAGTAGATACAAAGAGGCCTTCTGAATCTTTGCATTTTGCAGCCTTCCTTTGACATACAAGTTTTTTTTGGAGAAGGTGATGAGAAATGTGGTGTTTTCACTAAACTAGAGATAGAGCTTTGCAAAGAAAAGAGTATGAAAGCGGAAAGAAAAGACAGGCCCCCAAAAGATGGAACATTGTGACTTTGGCACCACATGCTTCCGAGCAATTGTAGATGAATACCTTCACTGAATTTGCTCCAGTGGCTCTCAGCATTTAGCGTACGTTCGAGCCAGGTCCCCAACTTCCTTCTCTCTCCCCCCAGGGTCTGGATATAAAAGGGCGGGAATGGTCTGGGATCCACCGTTTTGAGGATTATCTCTGGTGATTTGGAGATAGATGGTTCAAGGCCTGTCTGTCTTGCCCTCTACCCTGTCACCGAGGGACTGCTTAATGCATGTGTCTGTGAGTTAATTTGTGGTTTAAAAACAAGAACAGAACCTCTGCTTCTGGCCTGCCCAGCTCAGATGGCCACAACCAGCAGAGCAGGCCTGACCTGCTGGGGAGGGAAAGAAGTGACGGCCGCTGGGCCCTTGACCATCGCCTTGAGTGTCCCCCTGTAATGTCACCTACGTTACTGCATCCACTGTCTGTTGGTCGCCCCCAGACTGACGTTATCCTAGTGAGCTAAGGCTGGCGTCTGCCCCACACTGGCTCCTTCAGGAGCCGTTGGAATGATCAATGAGGCTGAGCGGCCGGGCCCTTCCCTGGCCGCTGGTGAATCAGCTGTCGTCTGCCTCGGTTCGTTCCCTTCTCTACAGAGCAGGAAGCACTTGAGCCGGGGCTGACTCGCGTCTGGCTAATGGCCCTTCTGTGTCATGCATTGTCCTTGATGTCATACATCTTTCATACGTGAGCAGGCTGGAGCTCCTAAAGACGCTATAGCGGTAGGCCTCTCCCTTCTGCCAACCCGCCCCCCCGCCCCTTAAGCCCTTGATGGGATTTTGGTTTTAGGGGTTTCTGCTTCAGAAGCAGAGCCAACACTTAAAAAAAAAAAAAAAAAAAAAAAAAAAAACTGAGGTGAAACAGCACATAAAATTCATCATGTTAAGGTCAGGTCAGTGGCACCCAGTACATCCACAGTGTTGTGCAACCACCACCTCTATCGAGAAGCAAAACGCTTTCATCACCTCAAAAGGGAACCCTGTGCCCATTGTATTTGTTTGCTAGGATTGCCCATAACAAAGCACCACAGCCTGGGTGATTGAACAACCAGAATTTTATTTTATTTTATTCTTAAAATCAGGATTCCTATTTTATTTTTACCTATTTTTTCAAAAAGATTTATTTATTTATTTATTTATTTTATTTATTTATTTATTTATTTATGAGAGGCACAGAGAGAGAGGCAGAGACATAGGCAGAGGGAGAAGCAGGCTCCCCGTAAGGAGCCCAATGTGGACTCGATCCCGGATCCTGGGGTCATGCCCTGATCCGAAGGCAGATGCCCAACCGCTGAGCCACCCAGGTGCCTCAGGATTACTTTAAAAATATATATATTTTATTTACTTATTTGAGAGAGAAAGAGAACATGCAGGGGTAGTGGTAGAAGCAGGCAATCTGCTGAGCAAGGAGCCAAATGTGGGGCTCCATCCCAGGACCCCGGGATCATGACCTGAGGTGAAGGCAGACGCTTAACTGACTGAGCCACCCAGGCACCCCAAACAACCAGAATTTTATAGCCTCGTGGTTGTGGATGCTGGGAGTCCAGGATAGGGCGTCAGCAGGCTGAGTTGGTTCTACCTGAAGGCTGGAAGGGAAGGAGCTATTCCAGTGAGTCCTTTGCTTATAGATGGATGTCTTCTCTTTGCGCCTCTTCATGTTGTCTTCCTTCCAGGTGTGTCTGTGTGTCCACCTTGCCCCTGTGTGTAAGGACACTGGTCCTATTGAATTAGTGCGCACCCTAAGGACTTCATTTTAACTTGATGACTTTTGTAAAGACTGTCTCCAGACAAGGTCACATTCTGAATTACTGGGCTTTCAATGTAGGACTTTGGGGAAACAGAAGTCAACCCATAACACCCATTAAGCAGTATCAATATTAGTACTTCATTCCTTTTTTTGTGACTAAATGATATTCCATCCTAGTCAAACATTTATTTTTTGAACAACAAGGACAAAGCAATTGCCAGTGAAGTCTCCACCCTGTGGGTAGCTGAGCATCCTTCCTGTTAGAGGTGTGTGTGCCCATCTGCATAAGGTGGAGTGTGAGCTCAGGGTGTATCTCAAGAATCCCCAATCTGTAAACTTTTTCTTACTGTTTTCTTTCTTCTTTCTTTTTCTTTTCTTTTTTTTTAAATTAAAAAAAATTTTTTTTAATTTTTATTTATTTATGATAGTCACACAGAGAGAGAGAGAGAGAGGCAGAGACACAGGCAGAGGGAGAAGCAGGCTCCATGCACCAGGAGCCTGACGTGGGATTCGATCCCGGATCTCCAGGATCGCGCCCTGGGCCAAAGGCAGGCGCTAAACCGCTGCGCCACCCAGGGATCCCTCTTTCTTTTTCTTTTAAGATTTTATGTATTTATTTTGAGAGAGAGAGAGTGGGGGAAGAGGTAGAGAGAGAGAGAGAGAGAGAATCTCAAGCAGGCTCCATGCTCAGCCCAGAGCCCGACATGGGGTTTGATCTCAGACCCCACAACCATGACCTGAGCCGAAACCAAGAGTCGGATGCTTAACCAACTGAGCAGCCCAGGCGCCCCACTGTCTTCCTTCTTGAAAGAGTTCCAGTTAGTCTTTACGAGCAAAAGTAGGAGCCAGACATACTAGGGGGAAGCAGGTCAAGCTGCTGATTGAAAATACATTCAAAGATAGATTTTATCTTTGATTTCTCTCTCTCCCTTTCCTCCTCTTATCCTCAGCACTCCTTCTTCCCCAAAATGTGCATAGTGAGTGCATGCATGTGTACACGTGTGTGCGCGCGTGCACACACACACACACTCGTGTTAGAAACATTCTAAGTGCGGATCATTCTCGGGAGGGCTGTGGCACAGGTAGTACTGCCCTTCGAGAAAACCAGCCTGCTGCTGTCTTTTATGTTGGTTATGTCATGGTCACTGGGTTTGGCCCTTCGGGCTGCCCTCAGACTAGAGGTTTTCTGATGTTCTTTAAGTCCCCTCTCTGCACCTGCCTCACAATGAAAGAGGGACCTTTGGAGGTATGTGTCCTCTCGGTCTTAGAACTGATGACACTGTTCATTTGTCCATTTCACCTGCCCCCTCAAATTAAAATCTATTTCTCTCTCTCTCTCTCTCAAATAAAAATAAAAATAAAATAAAATAAAATAAAATAAAATAAAATAAAATCTATTTCTCTCTCTTGTGGACAGACAGGAGATCTACATCTGTGCTGGCCTGGGCTCTTTGGGGAACAACCCAGAACAACCCATCATTATTTTGTTGCAGACTCAGGCTTCTTTTCCCCATTGCATGGGCCTGGATGATGGGACACAATGTGTGTGTTCCTTCCCACCCAATCAGCAGGAGGGGCCACAGAAGGGTGGCATCATCCTGCCTCCTGGCCCTGAGCAGATATCCCTCTTGCAAAAATCATTTTACTCCCTCCTTCCTCTCTCTCTGTCTCCCTATTTTCTCCACCAAATGAGTTTTGCCCACTTTGAAAGATCACTGGGGGAAGATATGCCTTTTGGCCCTGAAGTTTTCAGAGAGGCAGGAAGGAAAGTAGAATAACACAAAAATGCAGCCAGGGCAGAGAATGTTCACATTGCATGTTGCTCCATATTGTCATCTTCCTGTAAGTACCTGTGGCTTCTGGAACCTCAGGCTGGGAGGCTCTACACTGTGGGTGGAATCGCACAGGACGGATGTTAAGGATGCAGTAGACTTTCCTCATTGTGGATCAGCCTGTGGAGTACAGCTTTCTGTACTGGAGAAAGTACATCTGGAGTTTGTTAAAGCTTCCAGGTTTTACTGATGTCCAGCCACCCTTTAGAACTGCTGTTCCAGGGGACCGAGAGTTGAATGGTTTGACATAGGTGACGGAAAAGATAGGTGACATCTAATCCTCTTGTGCCCAGCAGTGCAGTTAATTAGGCAGAAAAGGGATAGAAATAACACATCCTGGCCTGTTTGTTGGCAAACAAAATAGGGCGTTAGCACCATTTAACCCCGTAGGGCCAGAGTGGAATGGGTGACTCCAGGGCTTCTTGCCGCTGCCCGTGGGTTGGGGGGCTGCTAGACCTGAGTCTGCCAGCCACCCCGGCAAGCATCACCCTGGCGATGCAAACTGTTCACGGGAACACGCCGTGTTCTACACTCGACTCACAACTGGTTCTTCTCTTCGCTCCGGAGGAAAAATAACACCAGGCCCATGTGTCTGCCTTCTTTTCTGGCAGAAAGTGTTGACTGTAGTTGATCGCTGCGCCTGCTGAAGGGGGGGTGTTGTCAACGTCAAGCAGTGAGGCTGACCTCTCTGTCACTGTGTGTTTTGTAGTACAAAATCGGGCAGCTGTACATGATCAGCAAGCACAGCCACGAACAGAGCGACCGAGGAGAAGGGGTGGAGGTCGTCCAGAATGAACCCTTTGAGGATCCTCACCATGGCAATGGGCAGTTCACCGAGAAGCGAGTGTATCTCAACAGGTAAGTCATGGCAGCTGGACATCCACCTTTGGGCTCTCCCACCACACAGGAGCCTTCCAGCCCTACCCTTACGGCTGATGGGGGTGCTGTGTCTGGGTTAAAAAGGTGACTTGGAAAGTTATTACATCTGCCCTTTCCATCCACCAGTCTAGTTGCTTCCAAAACCAGAATCCCCTGCCTTCTGCAAAATCGTCCTCAATTGCATTTTCATTAAGGGGACCTTTCCTCTTACCTTCCCATCCCTTGGATGACATGTTAAGATGAAATCTGGTCTTCTCCCCTTGGGTCAGTGTTAGCAGTGGGAAAGAGATGGCTTTGCCTGTAAGTTGTAGAAGGGTGCCAAAGATGGTGGATGTGCCATCGGGATCTTGACTTGGTCCACCTTCCACGTACTGCCAAGCGATTGCTCAGGTGTTTGCAAAGGACACAATAAATGGTCACCTGTGATCAAAGTGATATGCAATGCTGAGGGGGTTTCCATTTCTCAAGTGGACCCATCCTTCCCAAGGTAGAGGTTGCCATTGCTCCTTTGGAAGCGTAAAGAATCAAGGATTATAAACCAACACTCATCAGCTTTGCAGAGTGTATTCTTTACTCTCTTGCTGTTTTCTTACCATTAATGGCACAGTTGACTACTGGGGCTTGTCTGACCTTCTCCCTGCCCTCGACCCCTTTCCAGCCCATTTTCTTCCATTCTTCTCATCCGGGTCAGGACATTTGTATAGTCACATGAAATACATTTTATTGAAATTATCTGTCTGCTCTAGTGAACCAGTGTATGACTGGTTCGGTCTTTGCTTTCATTTTTTTGAATACTCTTTACCCTCACCTATGGCTTCTCCTATTGGCCCATATGTGATTATTCAGAACGCATTTTGAACATAATAATTGGACAGTGCCTTTGTTTATTCACTGACACTGACACTCATGAATATTTACTCATTCTCTGTGTCTTGACCATGAGACACTTCTGAAAGGAGCTGTGTTAGGATTCCACCATATTCTCATGGCCTCCACCTTCCAGCAGGCTGAAGTGGACTGTTCCCTCTTGATGGGGGAGCATTTGGATCCTGTCACTAGGATGTCTGGAAATCTCTAGGGCATTATCCTGACAGTGAAGGTCCTTGGGCTATTGAACTGGCTTGTTTTAATCTACCCAGGGATGCGGTATCGGGGAATTCCTGAGTCACGATGAAATGCAAATGAGATTGATCTTGTTCATCTATTAGGAGCTGTGAATTCCCAGGATTTGGAGCCAGTTCAGCCTCCAGCCAGCTGCTGATTTGCAAGAGTTGCTGAGCTCTGGGACTGGCCTGAGGATGACTTCCTTACATAGACTAGATTCTCAATATGCTGCTTTGGCATTCTTAGTGTGGAGGGTGAAAATCAAATATTGAGCGGGAGTCACCTCGGTCGAGCAAACAGAAGTGAGGGCCATGTAAGAAAATAGATAGAGACCTATGGGAAATTCCATTTTTTGGCAGATGATTGCCTTTTCCCAAATTATTGCTTAGGGAATGTTCCCTATGTAGCAAATTCAAAAAAATTTTGAGAAAACTTTATATCTTTTCCTGAAGCAGAGCAAGAAGTGTCCAGCTGTCTCTGTCATGTCTGTTTTCTCTATCAAAATATATGATGTTTATTTTAAAGGAGAATAATAAACATTAGTAAGAGGGAAATTTGTTATAAATAGAATATCTGGACTTCCAGTAATAGAAACTAAAAAGATTAATGTGGACCCTCCCCCCCACCTCCTATGACAAACACAGGATGAAATATAACAATATAAAGCTGAGCTCAAAACAAAGAAAGGGAAATCCTCAGGTACGAGAAATAAAGAGGAAATGCAAGCCAGAGTGGAAAGCAGATGAGCTAATGCTCAGGAAGCTGGGATATGTCAGAACTGACATGTAGGGGGATGTCATGCCCGTACAGGGACAGGAAATGAGGCTTTGGGTTCCTACAAATGGGGAGTTGGAGCTGAGAGTCATGCACAAAAATCATTCTTGGTAATTGAGTACTGAGAGAGAGTACCACTCAGAGGCACGTGTTGACAGAACTACTAAAGATTGTACTGAAGTAAAAGGAAACGGAACCCAAGAAAGAGGAGAGGAGAATCTAGAGGTAGTAAGAAACAAAGAAAGTGAAGGGTGCGTGGGGGGCTCAGTAGGTTAAGCATCTGCCTTTGGCTCAGGTTGTGATTGAGCCCTAAGTTGGGCTCCCTGCTCAGCGGAGGGTCAGCTTCTCCCTCTCCCTCAGACACCCCTCCCCCACTCATGCTCGCTCTCTCTCTCTCTCTCTCTCTCTCAAATAAATAAATAAAATCTTTTTTTTTAAAAGAAATTGATAAACATATAGGCAAATCTGCATGAGCATAGGATGTTTTTAAAATACTAATAATGAATAATTGGGAGTATATTTGTGGAATTTATTTTTATTTATTTATTTAAACATTTTATTTATTTATTTGACACAGAGAACACGAGTACAGGGAGGGGCAGAGGGAGAGGGAGAAGCAGACTCTTTGGTGAGCAGGGAGCCCGATGCGGGGCTGGATTCCAGAACCCTGAGATCCTGACCTGAGCCAATGGCAGATGCCTAGCCAAATGAGCCACCCAGGCGCCCCTATGTGTGGAATTTAAATAATGGACAAGAATAGCAGAAGAGGAGAGGGTAGTAATTACAGTAAAAGCATTTTAAATTGCTAATATTGTGTAAGAGGAGGAGAGAAATGTTGATTAATTAAAAAAACCTTTAGGGATCCCTGGGTGGCGAAGCGGTTTGGCGCCTGCCTTTGGCCCAGGGCGCGATCCTGGAGACCCGGGATCGAATCCCACATCGGGCTCCAGGTGCATGAGGCCTGCTTCTCCCTCTGCCTGTGTCTCTGCCTCTCTCTCTCTCTCTGTGACTATCATAAATAAATAAAAAATTAAAAAAACAAAACAAAACAAAACAAAAAAAAAACCTTTAAGACACGTGTGCATATGCAAAGTGTAAAGATAACCTCTAAAAAAATAGTAAAGCAGTACATAACTTCCAAGAGAAAATGTGATCAATCCAATAGAATGTGGAAGAACAGAGAAAAGCTTATAAAAAGCATGGTCAACAGAAAACAGAGATTTGATGGTAAGATAAATCAAAATATGGTGGTCACAATAAAGGTATATGAGTTAAATGCTAAACCTGAACCTAGCTCAACAAATATAGGGCAACACTGACAAAATCATAGGTAGCCTAAAGTTATAATGGGAGATTTTAACATAACTGTTTAGTAAATGGTTAGAGCAAATCATCAAATTAATCTAGCAAACACAGAGCAGATGTAAACAGCAGAATTAGAACTTTGGTCTAGTGGACATTAATAGACCCTAGAACTAACATGATTTTCATACACACATGAAAGTGTGCAAAAACTGACTACACACTAGGCTAGGAATCAATCTCAATACCAGAAAATCAATATCCTGTAGATGCTGTTTGCTGGTTACAAAGCATTACAATAAGAAACAGACAACAGCAAATCAACTTCCTCATTATATAGAAATGTAACAATCTCTAAATATTGTGTTATTGTGTTTGTTATGTTACTTTCCCAGCCACCTTTGCAGCAATGGATGACCATGTGACCTAGTTCTGGCTAATTGAGATGTAAGATTTTCCTCCCTGATGAAAACAGGAGGGGATCCAGGCTGGCTGGGTGGGTAGAGCATAGGACTCTTGATCTGAGGTTATGAGTTTGAGCCCCACATTGGGTGTAGAGATTACTTAAAAATAAAATCTTTAAAAAGAGAAAGAGAGATGTCTAAGAGCTATAATGTGATTCTAAGAAAGGGAGGAGATAAATGGAGACTCCTGGGAAGGTAACTGGCAGGGTCTACCACATGGACCTTGGCAGTAAAACTGACAATAATAGTGCAAAAAGGAAACTTCTAGACCAAGTTCAGTGAAGAATACAGATGTGAAAAGCCTATTGACAGATCATTTGCAGATCAAATACCCCTGAGTATAATAATAATAATAATAATAATAATAATAATAATAAATCATGACTCAACAAGACTGTTAACATCAATATGAGGATTCAGCAAGATTGCTGGGAGGAAAAAATCCATGTACAAAATCATCATTATTATTATACAGCAGGAACAATAAATGGAAAATATAATTTTAAAAAATTCCATTATAGTAAAAAAGGATAGGCAAAGAAATTCAAAGTTACTCCATAATAAATCTACAATATATAAAACATCTTTTTGGAGAAAAATATAAAACATTAGTTTATCTTTTTTAAGTAGGCCCCACACCCGACATGGGGCTCGAATTTGCAACTTTGTGACCAAGAATTACATGCTCCAACGACTGAGCCAGCCAGGTGTCCTGGTGGGGGACATTTTCTTAAACCCTGGACAGAAGTGGGGCACCTCGGCAGCCCGGGTGGCTCAGTGGTTTAGCGCCACCTTCAGCCCAGGGTGTGATCCTGGAGACCCAGGATGGAGTCCCACATCGCGCTCCCTGCATGAAGCCTGCATCTCCCTCTGCCTGTGTCTCTGACTTTCTCTCTCTCTCTGTGTTTCTCATGAATAAATAAAATGTTAAAAAAAAATCTTTAAAAAGAAGTGGGGCACCTTGGTGGCTCACTGAAAAGAGCACATGACTGTCTTGGGGCGGTGAGTTCAAGCTCCACATAAAGCTTACCAGAAAAATAAAAACTAAAGCAAAAAACCCTGGACAAGTGGCAAGGTTCATGGATAGAAAATGCTAATATATTATAAAGATGCCATCAATTCCCAAATCAATTATAAATTTAATGCAAATCTAATTAAAATGCCAACCAGGTTGTTTTTAAAATAGAATTTGAAGTGTGCCTGAGTGGCTCAGTCAGCTAAACATCTGACTCTTGATTTCAGCTCAGGTCGTGATTTTAGGGTTGTGAGATGAGCCCTGGGATAGGCTCACCCTGGGTGTAGCACCTGCTTAAGATTCTCTCTCTCCCTCTGCCCTTCGTCTTACCTCCTCCTGTCAACCTCCATTTACCTGTGCATGTACAGGTGCTCTCTCTCTTAAAAACAAAAATAGGGAGCACTTGGGTGGCTCAGTCAATTAAGTGCCTTGGGCTCAGGTCATGATCCCAGGGTCCTGGGATAGAGCCCTACATGGGGCTCCATGCTCAGCAGGGATCCTGCTTCTTCGTCTCCCTCTGCCACTCCCCCTGCTTGTCCCTCTCGCTCGCTCTGTCAAATAAATAAATAAATCTTTTTAAAAAATAAAAATGTTAAAAAAATTAAAAAATAAAAATTGATTTTGAGACTATAATCCTAAAACTCCTAATTATCATAGCTTTATAAAGAGCCTTGATAATCTGGTAGGTCAAGTCCCTTCTTCTTATTCAGCTTTTTCCAAAATTGTTCATATGAATTTTAAGATTAGAAAGCCACCAAGTGGTATGAAGAATGACTGAAGAAACCAAGGATATTCAACATAGAAAAGCTGGACCCAGGCTGTGTAAAGGTGTGGGCAGGTGGGAAAAGAATTAGGCCTGTATATTCTATAAGACCTCAAAAGTTACCAGTTGGACCAAGAGCAAGGGATGAGGATGCCAGGAGAAAGGGCGAGGCTCAGTTTATGGAAGGAATGTAAGTATGTGAGCTGTGTGAGGACATACTAGGATGCCTTACAGTCCATTACACTGGTACTGGGGATGCTTCAGCATGAGCAGAGCACCCACTTATCGGGCTGTCCTTGAGCAGATTTAAACATCAACTAGTTGTTAAACTGGGCATCCTTTCAGATCCTTTTCAACCCTAATTTTCTATGCTCAAAGTAAGTTGTGGACATTATCCTGACTTACCTCCAGCATATATAAATGAATGACCAATGAGGCACAGGAGAAAAGTACTCTGCATTCTCTTTGCACAAATCTGAACCAGGTCCATCATTTTAGAATTTAAAAGGCTCTTGGAAAAATAAAAATAAGAATAAAAATAAAAATAAATAAATAAATAAAAGGCTCTTGGAATATTTAGAAGTATGGCACATATCTTAGAACCAGGGAGATTATGGCTTAGTAAGAGAAAAAGAAAAAAAAATGGATATGTGACATGCTATAAAATAATAAGACAGATTTTCATAATCATAAAATAAAACCAAATCCATTATTTTGATATTCAGAAACTGGAGCCACTTTGCTTTCACGTGTCCTGCATGCACAGGTCTTGGGACTGTCATGTTGGCCAGGCTGCTTCATAATTGAAATTCATTAAATGGGTATTTATTGAACCTTACAATGCATAACAAATTGTTCTGGTATTGGAGAGAATCTCTTAATAAGTAAGACATGGCCCTTGCATTTTGATCAGAGTAGGGGCTAGGCTGACTGGTTCTAGCATTTGTGAATTCATCTGTCCATCTCGTGTGTGATGTCAGGGAGGAAAAGCTTTTCTCAGCCCACTTAGGCTCTGTCAGTGGGGACTGCAAATTAAACTGAAATTGACAGATGAATGGGAAAAAAGACCAAGTTTTATTTGTCAATGTATATGGGACCACCCAGAAAAATGAGACTCAAATAAGCAATTAGAATTTGGGGCTTATATACCATTTTATTTTATTTTATTTTATTTTATTTTATTTTATTTTATTTTATTTTATTTTATTTTATTTATTTTATGATTTTATTTATTTATTCATGAGAGACACAGAGAGAGAGAGGCAGAGACACAGGCAGAGGGAGAAGCAGGCTCCATGCAGGGAGCCCGACGTGGGACTCGATCCCGGGTCTCCAGGATCACACCCTGGGCTGAAGGCGGCACCAAACCGCTGAGCCACCCAGGCTGCCCGCTTATATACCATTTTAATAGAGGTGGGGGAGAAAAGGCACTTCTGGAAAAACAAATGGCTTTTTTGAAAAATAAACAGGGCTTTTGGTGGATGGATAGGAGATAGTTTTGTGACTGTCTGTTTAGGCAATTTCTTATCTTCTTGCTCCTCATCTTTAGTGAGAAGAGTCAGTGTTCTTTGGTTGGGAAACTCCTGGGGAGGGCATTAGGACAGTTGAATTCTTTCAGGAGGCTCTGCTTTTATGCAGATAAGGGGAGTTCAGTAAAAGCATCTTCCTGCAACTGTTGATTCTCAAATGTCTTCAGCTCTGGAGAACCCTTATGCCACTGCGAGTGGCATCTTATAGACCCCTTTACCAGCCACAGCAAAGTGGGTTCTGAGAGTTGAACTGGCATTAACCAAGATGTCCTAGTGCCTATTTAATAATTTACACCAAGAAATATCATTGTCCTGTGAACCTGAATTCATGAGCTGGCAAGTGGAATTTCTTCCTTACGCCAATCTATATGGGAAGCCAAATCACATTTAGATATTGGTTTATCACTCTATTACCAAAGCATCTGTTAGAGCCTGGAGTTACTCAAAGTCTGTGTAGGCAGAGCCTTCTCTCGGGGTCTGACTTGAGCAGAAAGGACATTTCATGGAGGGATGTTAGTGACCCACAGAATTATCTGCAGGCTTGGGAAGGGGCAACTATCAGGGCAGCTCCAATAAGCCACGACGGCAAACAGATGCTTCATTTTGCTGTTGTCATCACAACAGCCATGGATAGGTCCAAATTGTCCCTTTTTTTCTATCACTTATCCCCAAATCCCAACCATAAGTATCCCATTGAGTTTCCAGTCCAGGCTTGGACTACCACTGAGAGAGGAGAGGGACTTCCAGACTGCTTTCCAAAGCGGCTGCATTTTGCATTCCCTCCAGCAATGTGTGAGGATTCCAATTTCTCCACATAATCACTGACACTTTGTATTGTCTGTCTCTTTGATTCTAGCCATCCTCTTAGATGTGAAGCAATCTCACTTTCGATTGGCATTTCCCTCATGACTAATGATCGTTGATCATCCCTTCTTGAGCTCACTGCCCTTCCTACGTCTTCTTTGGAGACATGTGTCTTACCCTTTTCTCATTTTTAAATTGGGTATAATGCCTTTTTAAAAGGCCATTCCAATGGTTAAGCATCTGCCTTCGTCTTAGGGCATGATCCCAGGGTCCCAGGATCAAGTCCCATGTCGGGCTCCCTAGAGGGAGCCTGCTTCTCCCTCTCCCTATGCCTCTGTCTCCCTCTCTCTGTCTCTTGTGAATAAATAAATAAAATCCTTAAAAAAAAAAATCCATTCGTTTCTTGCTGGCCTGTCATCTCCCAGGGACTGTGGGGGTGCTCCATGATCTGGCTCTCTCTACAGTTTTGGGTGCACAGTACATTTTGGCAGCTGCGTAATATGCTTGGAACGTTACACTAGTTCTAATACTTTAGTACATTTGGTCGTTGTCCTTGGGCCTTCGATCCAGTTCAGTTAACCAAATAAGTGGTATTTCTTGGCTGGTCTTCAAAAATCCTGGTTTCAACTGGCATCCAGGGAAAGGAGGCAAGATACTAATCAGTCTCTGGAATAGCAATTCTAAATAAAACCCATCGCCCAGAATCATGTGAGGATGGGGCTTTTCTTTGGTCCCCTTGCATTTTCTCTTCATCTGCAGCATCTCTCTGATGCCTCCCCATGAAGCCCATGAGGGGAGGGAAGCAGGGGTGAGGGTGGAGGGGCACTGGAGGAAAGATGGAGCCTATTTTTAGGCTTGTTTTTCAGTCATGAAGTGTCATGTTCTTCCCTACCACGGCTGCTGGATTAATTAGGCTGTGCTGGCAGCTGCCAGTCAGGGAGGGTTGCCAGCTTATAATGGTGATTCCGCCTAATGCCTGAATCGATTTGCATGAAGAAGACATTTCTCCTGTTACATGGCTCTTGCCTTCCAGGGCAACCTCTCCTGGCCTCTGTGTTTCTGGGTAGGAGAGGGTACTGCTTCTTTAAGCTACAAACTGGGTTTGACTGGACAAGCAAAGCCACCAGCTGGTAACTCTACCTACCAGCTCATTGGTCCAGCTCCATTGCCAGGGCTTGGGTCTCTCACGTTTCCTCTTTCTCCTTCCAGATCTGCCAAGCAAGCCAATCTCATTTCTTAGATCTTGCCCAAAGTAAGAGCTCAGTGCCCAGAGCTTATATGGCACCAGGAGAGCCCACTGCCCAGGCAACAGGTCGTAGAGAAATTGTCAACGATTCTGACCCGAGAGCTTATTCCCTTGCTATTTTGAATGAATCTTATGGTCACTATTGAATATCCAGAGCCAACTGTTTTTCATTCAGGAAATAGTTATTGTTGCCTGCTGTGTGCCAGGCACTGTTCTAGGTGTCGGGCATACAGCGATGAGCAAAACAGAGATTCCCTATCCTGGGGAACTTACCTCCTAGTTGGGAGTGACAGTGCACAATAGCCATAATGTATAAGAATATCAGATATTTTAGAATATTTCGTTTTACAGGGGCACCTGGGTGGCTCAGTCAGTTAAGTGTCAACTTTTAATTTCAGCTCAGGTCACGATCTCTCAGAGTTGTGAGATCGAGACCTGTGTCAGGCTCTTCACTGGGCAGGGAGTTTGCTGCTTGCTTAGGATTCTCTTTCTCTCTCTCCCTCTCCCCCTTCCTCCTTTGGCCTCCTCTCTCCCCACTCCTGTGTGCTCTCTCTTAAAAAAAAAAAAAAAAAACAAAGAATATTTAGTCTTACATGTTCTATGTGGATGTGTATTCGATATGTGAATATTGACTATATTAAATAAATGAGATTGATTAATTTTTAGTATTTCTTATACTGGGGAAGTAGAGCCTGTAAGGGACTTCTTCCCAACATACCTTACAATTTATGCTATTCTGTTCTGCTCCCATCTCAGTCCTTAAGAACATGCCAGAGATTTTTATGCTGCCAGGGTCCCTCCCTCCTTCACCTTCTCCCATGGGAATTCCCAGGAACAGAACATAGGCCTGGCTGGATATTTTTTATTTATTTAAAGATTTATTTATTTATTAGAGAAAGAGAGAGAGCACACACACAAGCAGGGAGAGCAGGAGAAGGAGAAGCAGGCTTGCCTTGGAACAGGGAGCCCATGCGTGGCTCCATCCCAAGACCCCAGGATCATGACCTGAGCCGGAGGCAGATGCTTTACCGACTGAGCCACCCAGGCGCCCTAGGCCTGGCTGGATCTCAAAGAACCAGAGCATCCAGTCAAGCATGTGCCACCTGGGTTCTGCCTCTGTCCCGACCAGTGCTGTTGGCACACATGGCCGGCTCCCCTGGGTGCTTCCCAGCATGCTAGCCATGTTACCATAAAGCTGTCCAAGCAGAGCCTTCCAAGAAGCGACACAAGGGAGGCCTCTTTTCCCGGAATCCCAATGCAAAGTGCCCTTCTAAGTAGAGAGTGTGGTGGTGGTGTCTTAAGTGCAAGAAACTCCCCGCGGGCAAAGCCCCCAACAGCCTTGTTTCTCACAAGTGATGCCTCTAGTCTGGAAATTCTGCTCATCTCTTTGCTGCCATGTCAAGAATTACATTAAGAGCTGAACTAAAAGACCAGCCAGAACAACCATTAGGACGAGTAAGTGAATAAATCACAGCAGCTGGAGAAGAAATGGAAAGACCTCAGAGGTTGCTGTCTGCAGAACCGGATAGATACAATTGATTATTATCAGATAATCGTCAAATGCCAAGTTTGAAACAAAAGGTCAGAATATCCCTCCTGGACCAGTGGAAAATGAGGTTATAAAAGGTAGCTTAGTCCTTTTTAAAAGTCACGGATGTGGGCTGAGGTTATTTGAGCATAATTCTCAGCACAGGCAGCAGCAGGTTTCAGGGGCCCCGCGGAGGAGAAAAGCCCGAGTGCAGGGAACTCAGAGGGGCTGTCTTTCTGCTGGGAATGTTTTAAGTCCAAAAGGTGATTGATTATAGTGCTGCGTATCCTGCATGAGTTGGTGGATAAAACAGCTCAAATAAAGATTCTTCTGAAGACCATCATAATTCTGATCCCTGTTGGGAAAATGAAATTAGACTCCATTTAGACCACATTTGGCCTAATGATGTTCAGTGCCTCCTGGGGTCAAAAAATATTCCCAGATGAGCATAAATTGCAAAGAGAGATTAGATATCAGGGTGAATCTGGTGATAATCTGGCTTGTAAAGCGCCAGAAGCTTCTAATGGAGGGACGGTTTAGGTTTCCATTCCGGAAGCTCTTTATGAAGTAAATAAACACTCTTAACCTGAGATCAGTTCAGATTATGCCTGCATAATGGGGCCTCCTTATCCAGGTCAGTTGTAATTTAGGGAGACCCAGGGAATACGTGAGGAGGTTTCAGTGACAGGTCCTATCCACTTAGGTCCAGGGCCGGGTTTCCCCATCTTGGCTCTGTTAATATTTGGAACCAGATAATTCTTTGCTGTGGGGCTTCCCTGAGCCTTGTAGGATATTGGAACAACATCCCTGGCCTCTACCCACTAGATGCCTGCCCCTGTCCCCCCTACCTCCCAGTTGTGACAAACAAAAAATGTTTCCAGACTTGGCCAAATGTCCCCCCACCCCTGGGGGTGTATGCAAAATTCCCCCTCTGCCCCATTGAGAACCACTGCTCTGGGTTGACCACCATACTAGTTTGCCCTGGCCTGAGGAATTTTAGCATGGAGGACTTCCAGTGCTAAAAGCAGGACAGTCTCATGTAGACTGGGATGAGCTGGTCACCCGCTGTGTCATCGATGTGTTCTATACCCTACTAAAAATTTTTAAGTGAAAAACCAAATGTTTTTGAAAAGTCTGTCTTCAGGGGCTATTGACAAAGGTGTTTGGGAAATGGTATTCTTCCACATCAGAATTTCCAATTCTGTAAAGGTTCAGAGTTTTTTGTTTCATTTTGTTTTTAAGATTCTATTTATTTGAGAGAGAGAAAGAGAGAGTGAGAGAGCACGAGCAGCAGGGAGAGGTAGAGGGAGAAGCAGACTCCTCACTGAACTGGGAGCCCAACAAGGGACTTGATCCCAGCGCCCTGAGATCATGCCCTGAGCCCAATGCAGATGCCCAACCAACTGAGCTGCCCAGGCGCCCCAAGGCTTCAGAGTTGTGTCCTCTTTTCCCTCAGTGTCTCTGAAGCCTGAGCCATGGTGACAGGGGCCATAGGAAGGTCTGGTCCCGGCCAGTGGACCAAGTGGACATGATTCAGACCATGCCGCCATTCTAGAAGAGACTCTTTTTGACACCTGGTAGTGAGTTTGAGTGACAGACTTCTCCTTAGAATCGTAGGCTGTGTGACAGTGTACATCATGAAAGTGACAGCAGCGGCAGGGACTAATTTAATTCCATTTTCCTCTGCAGCCCTGATAAATCATTGCCACAGGGAAAAATAAATTTTACTTCCTCAGACAAAAACGATTTGAATAATGATGTGCTCTGGGGAGAGTGGGGGCTGAGAGAAGGTCTGTTAATTGGGCTTAAAATATTTGACTATCATGTCATGGAACTCGTCGCCGACGCCTCCTGGGCCTGGCCTGGAAGATGGCTTATGCCAGGAGAGTCTCCTTCCCGGACTCATCAGAAGAGTCACATAAAATGCTATCAGCCATCTTGGCTAAATGTGTCTTTTTAGGGTGCCTCTTTGGAGAAGGTAATTGACTCTAGCACAGTATATCCTGCGGGAGTTGGTGGATGAGACACGTAGAATGAAGATTCTAGAGGCTGGGGTCCTGACCGTGTGCAAATAGGAAAAAAAAGTCTCGACATGAATGGAAAATTGCCACTGTTTTTCATCCTCCTTCCAGAAAAATGATCGTTGCTTAGGAATGTGGTTCTGCTGGGAGGCTTTTTAAGTGATAAAGGGAGTGATTTATGGAGGGAGGGCGCTGTGCGTGAGGAGCCTAATGCATCTGGGGCGGGTGTCGTGGGGAGGTGGGCAGTCCTTCCCCCAGGGGGACAGGGGAGAATGGGCCCTGCTGCCTGGAGGGACACATGTGTCCTTTGTCTAAGCTAAACAATGCTGAGGTTTCTTTGGGGGGAGATTCCATAATTCTGGTTACAGTCCTTTAAAGGCACAAGGAAAGCACTTGCCTGTGCTTGTGTAGAAGGCCCGTCTTCCTGCCCCACCCCCTGGCAGGCATTGGCATACATCTCTGGGCCTGGGGGCAAAGAGGAGGGAACCCGGGTGGGGGGGGGACATGCGCTGGGGCCTGTTCCCTCAAGCAAGCCCCATGCGATGTTCCCACTCTAGACGTCAACCCTGGTTGCTCCCCACCTCCAGCGACAGAAGAAATAAATCAAAGGTAAAAGCTATAAAAACCCCTGTCAGGAGGCAGCCCCTTCCTTTCGAGCGGTATGAACGTAAAGTAAATGAGCAGATCCCGCCGAGATGATTTCCTAGGAGGGTAACGTTCTGCATTAGAGCTTCGAGAATTGTGCTGCGGATTATAAAACCTGCATAAAACCGCCCCAGCCCGGAGGCCCCAGCCCAGCCCGCAGGGGAGAGAGCGCCTTGGCCTCATTTGACACTCAGCCGGCTTCGGGGGAGCTGTGAGTCCCCCTTTGATTTAACCCTGATAAAGGGCCCAGAGCTTTGGGTTAGGTCCGGCCAGCCATCGAAAATACAGATTTGTCTTTTTTAAAAGCAGGTCCTGGACACTGTCAGAAATAAGAGAAACAATCTGAGAAGACGTAAAAGATGCACAGTGTCTTTCTGGCCCCGGTTGTCATTTAAGTTCCACGTCCTAAGAGGGGTTGGGGATTTGGGGTCTCAGTAGCTTGATGTCGCCGGTTCCTACTTTGTATGGGCTTGGAACTCGCAACTGCCCGGTGGTGTGTCATTGGAGGGGCTGATGTCGCACTGGGCACCAGAAAGAGCAAAGAAACACAATAGAAGTCTCTGGAAAGACACAACACCCCCCTCCCCCCGAGGCGTAGCGCTGGGGTGGGGGTGAGGGGAATGATAAAGTCATGCAGACATATTTAAGGAAAATATGATCCTATTTATGTAAATGTCACAGTTAAGGAATTCTCTGGGCCTGCACTATGCTGTAGCGTGTGCCTCCGAAGGAAAGCAAAACAAAATAAAACAAAACTTCATTAGTCTTCGGTTTACCAAGGGTCTTGAGACCTGTGCCCCTGGGTTTCCTTTGTTTTAAGAATTTGTTTTCTGCGAATGGCTGCCCGGGTTCTTGCTCCAGGGAATGGCTCTGCCACTGCATTATTTTCCAGTGGCTGTCCCAACAAATCCCCCCAGCTGGGTGGCTTAAAACCACACGGATTCGTCCTCTCTCAGTTCTGGAGGCCAGAGTCTGAAATCAAGGTGTAGGCAGTGTTGGCTCTTGGAGGGGGGGCTCCCGGCACGAAGCTGTCCCACGCCTCCCTCCCAGCCCCTTGCAGCGTCTGGTGTCGGTGGCAATCCTTGGCGCTCCTTGGCTTGTTGGCTGCGTCACTACAGTCTCTGCCTCTGTCTTCACTGGCATCCCCCGCCCTGTGGGTACCTGTCTCCAGATCTTCCTCTCTCATGAGGACACCAGTCCCTGGAGTGAGGGCCTTACCCTAAATCCAAGAGGATTCCACCTAGAGGTCCTTAATTACATCTACACAAGTCCTGCCTTCAAATAAGGTTAGATTTGCAGGTGCTGGGGGTTAGGATTAGGGTGAGGGTTAGATCTTTGGTGGGGCATCCAAGTCCACCGACCACAGTCATCAAACGGCTCTATTTTGTTATTCTTCACATCTCTACAACACAACCTCACATCTCTACTGTTCACATCTCTTCTGTTGCTACTGTCTGTTACTTTAGCTCATTTTTAAAACCTCTCACTCTCACGGATTGTTAAGCTGAGGCCTGGCTCTAACATTTGCCCCAGCACCTACCGCCCTCCGTATTTGGGTTTGAACATCCCATTCTACCCCTTCTGCCATATGACTCTTAAGAGACCAAGGCCAGGCTGGCCAAACCCTCCCAACAGGGCACTTGCCAGGTGCTGAAATCTTATGTCCTTGTAAATCAAATCAAAGAGGAGAGGTTAACAACCCCGTGAGCCCCCCAACCCACCCCCCCCCACACACACACACCAGGCACCTGCCCTCCCACATTTTAAGAGCATATGAAATATGCACAGAGAATGGTGAACTCTGGCAAAGACCAGAGGGATGGGGAAGGGATGGCCTGTGGAGCGAAGGGCTGCCGAGGAGAGCCTCTGCTTTCTCCAGCAGTTTATCCAGAAAGGTATGGGGAGCATGTGAGGCTCTGGGCAGACTTTTTCTAATGGTCTTTTTTTTCTCTCTCTCTCTCTCTCTCTCTTTCCTCTTAGCAAACTGCCTAGCTGGGCTAGAGCTGTTGTTCCCAAAATCTTTTATGTTACAGAAAAGGCTTGGAACTATTATCCGTACACGATTACAGGTAAGTCCTTTTTATAGCCGGTGTATCACGTGTAGTGATAGGACATAGTGGTGGTCAGATTTCACTGATTTAGGGTTTGTTATCCAAGCAAACTCTCTCTACTTGGGAGAGCTCTGTAGTATCTGCCCCCTTACCTGGAGCCTTCATCCTTTTAGGTCAGTGCTCTTCCTAGCAGTAGGGGGAGAGGGGTGGGGGTTCTGGGTGTTGGTGGCTGGTAGGAAATTAAGATAAACCATTCCATCTTCCTTTTTAAAGTGATTGTGATAAATAGCTTTATGGAGAAGGAAGGTGAAACTCCTTTTACTGATACATCTAGAGTTTTTGTTATCCTTATTCTTCCTGTTTCTTCAGTAGTCCCCAAGTAATTTTGGGATGTGGTTTATTTTGATTTATTTTACAGCCCCTCCTCCTAAGAGCCCCACCCCACCCCCAAACCTTGACTATAATTTATGTAAAAGTTTTTTTTTTTAAGATTTATTTATTTATTTATTTATGATGGACATAGAGAGAGAGGCAGAGACACAGGAGGAGGGAGAAGCAGGCTCCATGCCGGAGCCCGACGTGGGACTCGATCCCGGGACTCCAGGATCACGCCTTGGGCCAAAGGCAGGCGCTAAACCGCTGAGCCACCCAGGGATCCCCTCTGTAAAAGTTTCTATTGGGTCTCTCTGCCCCAAACTGCTTCCTTTGCAGTTGGATAATATAATTTTAAAATCACATTCCCTCTCACTTGTGGTGGAATGATGACAAACTCTGTGCTGAGACTGATGTAGAAACTTGGGCCCTCAAATCTGGAAGGTTTGGTTTTTGCCCTCAAACATGAAAATTCAAGCTCCCACTTGAATATTATCATAACAGGCTCTTCTTATTGGTTTTGAAAGCTGCTTTTCCACTTAAAAGATTTCCTTTGTGGTTAATGAAATACTCCACTGGAATTATTAGTCTTTAATTCAGCTTTTATAATGCCGACTCTTTGGTTTTTAATTAGCCACAAACATATAGGCTAATTGAATCTTGTCTTACAGTCCTTATCTGGCCAACCACAGGAGTATCATCTGAAAGATTTTCAAGAGCAAATATGGAGATATTGATGAAAGTTCAGTTTTTGAAATGTTTTGTTAGCATATTTTTAATACGATTCACCAGTCTTTGTCAGTTCTGTGGTTTTTATATTACATATAAGCATGGTCTAAATCACCATTTTGTCTCTTTTTTCTTTTCTTTCTTGTCCAAATGAACATCTGGGACCAGAATACACAGTAAGTTTCATTTAATCATTTTTAAATATTCAACTTAAGATCAGTGGAGTAATTGGAACTTCCCATGTACTTCTCATCTTATCCATGTAATAAAAAAATAGAGGAATAATTCAGAATCAGAAATATTTAAATGTAGGCTATTATATAGTTATATATAATGCACTAACTGGCATGTTCTCATTTGTTCAAGAATATGAATGTTAATTTAAAATGCCTTGATAGTCACTTTACATAATTAACTTTTGCTTGTATTTTTAAATAGCTTGACTGCTCTACTTGTGATAGTTCACTGTAATAGAACAGTTTCTAGAAATGTGATATTAAAGTGACGATAGCAGCTACTGATGGAAGGCAGGGCTTATACGTACAGGCTGTGACCTGATCACTTATTGGAAAAACTTGTAACTAGAAAGACATTCAGATTAAAACATATATATATATATTTGTTTAATTTAAGTAATCTCTACACCCAAAGTGGGGCTTGAACTCACAATCCTGGGATCCAGAGTTGCATGCTGTATTGACTGAGCCAGCCACATGACCTTCATTCAAATTATTTTCCTCTGAGCTCTGGATTGGACTGTCTTGGTGACTTGATGACAATCATTTAATTTCTTCCTATCCTAAGGGCCTCTAGAGTCAACACTTAACACTAAAAAATGGGACCCCAGAGTATCATTGCATTGTGGTATTTTCATGTGGATCATTTTCTTCAACGGCCAACAGATCAAGTTGTCATAACAAGGAAATGGTTACTTGAGTTGTTTTTTTTTTTTTAAGATTTTATTTATTTATTCATGAGAGACACAGAGAGAGAGGGAGGCAGAGATGCAGGCAGAAGGAGAAGCAGGCTCCATGCAGGGAGCGTGATGTGGGACTTGATCCCGGGTCTCCAGGATCATACCCTGGGCTGAAGGCGGTGCCAAACCACTGGGTCATCAGGGCTGCCCTAGTTACTTGAGTTGTAATGAGAGTTGAGTTTTGAGTCTTAATCAAAACAGCCACAGGAAAGAGAGGAGGTGAGACAGAAATGGAGGAAAAAGATTTGTCATGTCCTTGGCATGAGTCTGGTACTCTGCACATAGTGGATGCTCAATAAAGAGTCCTTGAATGGCAGAAGGAATGCACAAGGCAAAGACAGATCATCTCAACAGATAGAGTGGAAGGGTCACTGGCTTTAGAGTCAAATAGGCCTCAGTGTCCTCTGGCTCTAGCTCTGCCACTTACTACCCAAAGTCCTTAAGCAAGGGACCTCCAGTTGCCAGTTCTTGAACTTGTGCTGGTCCATGACCATGTTCTCACCTGTCCTTTGCAAAATGAGGAAAATAGGAAGAGGGTTCAAAACTGTGCATAAAATTAAATTTGTTTCATTTACAGTTTTCTTTAAGGAGAACAAATTACAACCCTCAATCTTGTGTATTAAAATGTCTTTTATGAAATGAGAGGAATACATATAGCATTTCCTCCCTAATGTCCATAACTTTGGAAAGAAAAGGCAATTCTATGGCAAAATACAAATTTTACATTTTGGAAGTAAGAAGCTTAAGTTCTCGAACCAGTTTCTTCATCTCTAAAGTTTGAATAAACCCTTCTTCACAGAGCCATTAGTAGGAGGAATCGATGATCTAACACGGAAATCAGAAGATTTTTTTCTGGGGATCCCTGGGTGGCGCAGCGGTTTGGCGCCTGCCTTTGGCCCAGGGCGTGATCCTGGAGACCCAGGATCGAATCCCACATCGGGCTCCTGGTGCATGGAGCCTGCTTCTCCCTCTGCCTGTGTCTCTGCCTCTCTCTCTCTGTAACTATCATAAATAAATAAAAAAATTAAAAAAAAAAAAAAAAAAGAAGATTTTTTTCTGGAGGCACCTGACTCCTGGCGCAGTCAGTTAAGCATCCTGACTCTTGATCTCAACTCAGTTCTTGATCTCAGGGTTGCGAGTCTGAGCCCCACATTGCGGCCTACTTAAAAAAAAAAAAAAAAAAAGCCTTTTTCTGTAAAGGGCCACATAGTAAATATTTTCTGCTTTTGTGGGCCAGCTTCTGTCACTGCAAAAGCAGCCAGAGACAACAGGTAGAAATATTGGCCTGGTGGAATTTCTGTAGGCAGCAGGCTACAGTTTGCCGACCCTCGATGTACACAGCTCCAGCATGCTGCCTGTACAGAGCAGGCAATGCTCTCCCCAGTTCTGTGGCTTCTAGCAATTGCACGGTCTCCAAGAGGAACACTTTGGTATCTTTTGAATCCTGCTTCTATTAACAGTGGTGCAAATTACCTCCCTTTAAACCTCTACTTCATCATCCATAAGTGGGGAAAATGTAGTAACTATCTCATAAGGGTGATGTGAAGATTATATTAAGTAATCCACATGAAATTTTACCCTAGTCCTTGGTGCATGGTAAATGCTCAGTAAAAATGTTCATTGCTATTATTTATTGTGCAATGCTGGAAGCTGCTGTCATTACAATGCAAGTTCTGTGGGCAAATAAATGGGAATATATCTTGATGCCCTTCAACGCAGACTGGGCTCCAGTTATTAGACTGGATGGCGCTAATTGTCTAGGATATGATTTGATTTGATTGATACCTGATGTTATCCCTAATTCCTGCTTCTCCGAAAGCTTGTACATGGACTTCTCATTTGAAATGTAATCGATAGTTACAGGGACAAGAGAATTCATGTCCCTATAAGTTTGCAAAGGCAGTTATTTGCCCAATGAGCCTTAGAATTAGGTCACCTTGACTTGACCCAAAACTGGTGGCACTTATTCCCCACAAGCCAATGACTGTACCATGAAATGTGGGGGTGATTAACAGAGAAATGAAGTCTGAAAAACATTTGACATGGTGTTCATTTTTTAAGAATATGTATTATAGTACTGAAGTTCTGAAAACAGAACGCCACAGAATGAAAACCACAGCTCCTGACAAAGCCATCCCCATGGGATGCACCTCCTAAGGCAGCCCTTCTGTGGAAGGCTTTCTGGCCAGCCTCCACATTACGTTGAACTTGGTCTCCTGTACCCCTCTCTGTGCAAGCCACAGAGGATTTCTCAGGGGTTGTGGCCTTTCCTTCCTTCTATCTAGCCTCCCTTAGTTCTAATGACACATCTCGGACTTCCAACTTTTTTTTTTTTTTTTTTTCGTGAGAGACACACACACAGAGGCAGAGACAGAGGCAGAGGGAGAAGCAGACTCCCTGTGGGGAACCTGATGTAGGACTCGATCCCAGGTCCTCGGGAATCACAACCTGAGCCAAAGGCAGACGCTCAACCACTGAGCCACCTAGGTGCCCCCAGCTTGGACTTTCAAAGGGACATGTTATTTTCTTTCTTTTTGGGAAAACATGGGGACAGGATTTCAAGAAGTTAGCTATGGTTGTATTGTCTCATACTCGCCCCCTTCTGTTTGACCCCTATATACTCCTTGATCTCTCTGGGCCCTTATTTTTCTTGTTTTTATTTTGTTGTCAGTTCCTCCCTAATGCAATCCTGGGGTTATTGTTCAGGGCTGCTAGAACAAAGTACCACAAAATAGTAGAAATGCCTTGTCTCACAGGTCTGGAAGGTTGGAAGTCTTGATTCAGTTGTTGGTATGGCCATGTTCCCTCCGAAGCCTGTAGGGGAGGACCGCTTTGCCTCTTCCTGGCTTCTGGTGGCCCTAGGTGTTCCTTGTCTTGTGGCTGCATAGCTATAATCTCTGCCTGTCTTCATCTGGCGTCCTCCTTGCTGTGTGTCCTCTTCTTTTTTTTCTTTTTTTTCTTTTAAAGATTTTATTTATTTATTCATGAGAGACAGAGAGAGAGACAGAGAGAGAAAGAGGCAGAGACATGGGCAGACATGCAGGGAGCCCAATGTGGGACTCGATCCTGAGAGTCCAGGATCACGCCCTGAGCCAAAGGCAGGCGCTAAACTGCTGAGCCACCCAGGGATCCCTGTGTCTCCTCTTCTTACAGGGATACCTGTCCTATTGGATTAAGGACCCACCCCACCCCAATATGAACTCATCTGAATCTGAATAATTCCATCTGCAACAGCCTTAATTCCAAATCAGATCACATTCTGAGGAATTGGGTTAGGACTTCAGCATATATCTGGACATTGCAGGAGCGAGGAGGGGCACAAACAGAATTCAACCCGTAAACACTGTCTTTCATTTTTAAGTTTTCAGCCATCTATTAAGCACCAACAATATAAAACATCATGGGAATAGGTTGCATTGAATAATAACCCCTGCCCTTTGGGGAGTCACAGTCTTGTGGGAAATAGCTAGACATTCCGGTGGCAGCTGTCAGCAAGGCATAGGGAAGGTTTTCTGGAGGCAAGATGGGACAGGCCATCATTCAGCCCAGAGGGCAGGCTGGCACCAGACCTGCCCCACTGAGCTGGCTGAGCTCAGAGTGGAGCTGCCAGCAGAAATTTATACCAGAGGGCAGAGTGAGTGGCACTAGGCAATCCAGTCAGACAAGCAACTGCAATGTGACGAGAAGGGCCCTGGCCTCTGGATTGGGGTCCTGAGCTTCAGGGACAGAGCTATAGACCCCCAGAACGTGTACAGGTAAGAACAGGACACAGCCACCGTTTCCAGGTGACTTGATCATGAGATAGGGGAGTGATAAAGTTTGGCATCTTTAGCAAGGAAAAATACCAAATGTCCTGTTAAACTCGAATTTTCAGATTGATAGCAAGTAGCTTTTAGTATTTCCCAAATAATGCATAGAATATACCGGTACTGAAAGGTTACTCATCTTCTGTTTTCTTCCTGGCAGCCCTAGGCAGGGAGGGGTAGCAGTGGGGGTAGAACTGGCCTCAGAGACTCAGGTTATAAGAACAGGGTGACGGTGAGCCAAAGGAAAAGGAGGAGAGGGATTGTGTAACTCGGGAACTTGGTCCTGAAGTTAATAATGCCATGATAATACTAAGGTGAATCAAATGACCTGTTGGGACAACTCGAGTACTTCCTGCCTTAGGTAGGTTTGGCTCAGGAAATGAAGTGGACAGAAGAGGGCGGAGTTGGGGAAGATTCGGTGAGAGCACATGAATTCATAACTGTCAATATTTCAAGGAAAACCTGTGCAAAGTGTTATGATTGAAACACAGGGTGTTGTAGAAAGGAGAGAGAAGAAATAGGGAAGATTTCCTGGAGAAGATAGTAGGATTTGAGCGGGACCTTAGGGATAATAGAGCTCCAACCTGCAGACACCCGCTGTCTTAGTTTGGGCTGTATAACCAAACACCATGCACTGGGTTGGTTTAAACGATAGATCTTTTTTTCTCACGGCTCTGGAGGCGGGAAAGTCCTAGACTGAGGACATCCTCTGATTTGGTTCCTGGAGAAAGCTCTCCTCCTGCTGTGTCTTCATAGAGCTAGGAGAACAGAAAGCAAACTCTCTGATCTTTTCTTATGCGGGCACTAATCCCATCATGAGGGCCCCACCCTCATGACCCATCTAAACTAATCGTCCCCCCACTAAGGCCCCACATCCAAATAGCATCACACTGGGGGTTGGGGCTTCAGTGTATAAATATGGGGTGGGGGCCACACCTCAGTGTAGAGCATGCTCTCTTCAGGCCCAGTGGGCAAGTGCTATGCTGGATCCTGGACACTTGGAGGCCAGGTCGTGGTGGCTTTGAATGTCAACCAAGGTCTGTATTTAATTCTCCACAGGGAAGCAACATTGTTCCCGGCTAGTTCACTTTGATTTTTCCATCCTAAACATAGCACAGTTTTTCTTTCCGCCTTCCCAGTGCCTGGGAGTCTGGGTTTGTCCCTCGGGCTGCAGGTGCACCCCTTCGGGGCTGCAGTGGTCACTCTGAAGCTGCCTCAGCCGAGTTCTCACGCTCTCTGCCCACGATGGCTTGGGCGGAAGAGCCCACTTTTCTGACTGCAGGGTCTGCTCTCTGGATTTATGACAGATGCTTTCAATTGTCTTCATCGTTTTTTTTTTGTTTTGTTTTGTTTTTTGTTTTTTTTTTTTTTCCTATTTTAAATGCTTTTCCGTTGGCCTCTCTGTCCCCCCAACCCTTTAATCCTAAATACCCCTTCTTGATGTCATTTCAAGCCCATATTTCCTCTCTGTGCCCAAAGTTCTGCCCAGAGCAAAACTTCTCCAATGCCTGACTCTAAACTGGGGTCACCACACCCTGCCCTCCCTACCCTCCAGGGAGGCAGAGGAGTTCTTAATACTCTAGACAGCTGTCTGTTCTCATAGGATTAGCCCAGAGCAATGTTCAGCTATTCCTAGGATCCCCTAGGTCTTATATCTGACTGTCCAGCCTATTACTGAAACTTCATGCTGCCCTCATTTGTGACAAAACCCAGACAAGAAACTTTCTACTTAGGGTCATCTAGGGCTTCAACATTATCACAGTTATCAAAACGTAAAAGCTTTTTCATCACTGTGTATGACTGTGTGGTTAGGATTATGTGGAAATGCTGCTTGCCCAGGAAGTGGAAAAAATATCTTTAGCTTGGTTATAGGAAAAAAAAAATCTTAATTACACAGTAAACAAAGAATAACATGATGACAGTTTTCCAGAGGACAGACTATCTAGCCGGTTCTTTAAAACCTGCCGGTTCTTCTGTAGTTTTATAAAGTCACAAAGGAAGGTGCCCGAAGAGACTGGCTGCCTTCCAAAGTCACTAATTTTGTTTTTCTAGAGCTAAAAAAGGCAACACCGGACTACGAACATAGCTTAGCAGCATCCGTTCAGCCTTGATAGTGATAAAGGGGAATAAAGTTTTTTCTCGTTTGTAAGAATTCGAAAATGTAAGTGATAGTAGGTTGACAGCAGTGACCTAGATATACAGCTGCTATATATATTTGGGGGGCATGACCATCCCACTTCACCAAAATGTCTTTTATTTTTCTTACTTATTCTTTTTTAAAGATTTTATTTTTTTAAGTCATCTCTACACCCAACATGGGGGCTCAAACTCACAACCCCGAGGTCAAGAGTCCCATGCTCCACCCACTGAGCCAGCCAGACGCCCCTCCACCAAAATCCCTTTTCATAAGAATCCACAGAAGGAGCAGTGACAAATGGGAGGCACATTTGTGTTAGTGAGAATGGCTGCCATTACCCAAGGAGCAGAGGTAGTAATGAACTGTCCATTATTCCCCAATATTATAATTATTTTGTTGCAAGAGGTAGAGAAGGTAAATTGTAATAGACCAAGGAGAAGGAGATGACTCTTGCATGAGGACCTCAAATGGTACTGAGTCACAATGAGAGATGGGGTTGGTTCAGGGTTGGTTCAGTCCAACCCGGGAAGAGAATCAAGCCTGCTCATGGTTGCGGATGTGTCATCAACCACCCAGGGTGAACTCTGGCCATCTTCCCAGGAGTGGCAACAGGGAGATTAAGGTATTTTCCTGAAAGCAGCTAAAGGTTCTGGAAGGAATTTCACTTGAAATCTTGGCCTCATCAGGTCCCTGATAATTGAAAGCGCTGATGGGTGCTGCGTGCATAGACTGATGACCTCCATGCCTGCCAAGCCTTCTTGAGCTCCCCATACCCCCTCTTCCACTGAGTGCTAGCCAAGTAGAAACCACTGAATTCTATAATGAGGGAAAAGGTGCAAGTACAGAGAAAATACACTCATACCAGAACTCTAGGATTGGTCGTGTTTGGATGGAAATGAGAGGACACTCTGGCCATCTCAACTACTAGGTAAACTAAGAGAATGATGGTCCCTAAGGGTTTCTTCTTTGGAGTCATGGAGGTGGGGTAGGGGTGGGGGTTAGATAGTTAGGGAATAGTTTCTATCTCCACGTCACAATTAACCCTGAATATCCAGGGCAGACCATAATTGTGCTGGATGGTGTCCCTTTAGAAATGAGGTCTCATGAATTGGGACCTGGTAGAGACCAGGTCAAAGAAACAGTCTTCCAGTTGGGTGCTGATGAGCAAGGCAGCAGCTAGCCACAGGCCAGAGGAGGACCCTCCCAGAGAAAGATAGTTGAAGTCAGGGGAGACATAGGTCATGGCATTAGGCTGGTGTCATAAATAGAGTCAGAATGGCCAACTTCAGAAATCTTTGGGGGCCAAGAGAATTTAATTTATATGGAGACATTCTAAAATCATTTATACGTATCATTACATGGTGCACAGCCAATGGTTAAGTAGGGAAATACTGGGTTATGCAGAGCTACACAGATTTAGTTATTGCAGGACTTCTCAAAGCCTTTACGATTCTCTTCTTTCTTTCTTTCTTTCTTTCTTTCTTTCTTTCTTTCTTTCTTTCTTTCTTCTTTCTTTCTTCTTTTTCTTCTTCTTCTTTCTTCTTTCTTCTTCATTCTTCATTCTTCTTCTTTCTTCTTCTTTCTTCTTCTTTCTTTCTTCTTCTTCTTCTTCTTCTTCTTCTTCTTCTTCTTCTTCTTCTTCTTCTTCTTCTTCTTCTTCTTCTTCTTCCTCTTCCTATTCCTCTTCTTCTTCTTCTTTTCTTCTTCTTCTTCTTCTTTCATTGGGATGCCTGGGTGGCTCAGTGGTTGAGCACCTGCCTTCAGCCCAGGGTGTGATCCTGGAGTCCCAGGATTGAGTCCCACATTGGGTTCCCTGCATGGAGCCTGCTTCTCCCTCTGCCTGTGTCTCTGCCTCTCTCCCTGTGTCTCTCATGAATGAATAAATAAATCTTTTTAAAATTTTATTTAATTAATTTATTCATGAGAGACAGAGAGAGAGAAAGAGAGAGAGAGGCAGAGACACAGGCAGAGGGAGAAGCAGGCTTCATACAGGGAGCCTGATGTAGGACTCCATCCCAGGACCCCAGGATCATGACCTAGGCCAAAGGCAGACGCTCAGCCACTGAGCCACACAGGCGTCCTGAGCCTTTACAGTTCTGTCACACATTGTGAATCTTCAGAAAGGGAACTTCTGTACTTCCCAAACTTATTTATCCTTGGAACCTTGAATTTTGCAAGGACAGCCTTCTAAAACTTAGAAGAATGCCAGAAGCTTCTCTCAGGGTTAGAGCCATTCTGTACCCACAAAATAGGTCAGTGGGTCAATTCTATTTCAATAAATGTTATTTGCTCTAAAATTTCGGTGAGTTAATACATTGCATAATGATTACTGTTAGTCAAATTCCAGTGGCTTGAAGGGCTCCCAACAGTAATAACCTGTAAGTTTCTTTTCAAAGTCAATGCCATGAGACCACACAGCACAGGCAGCAGTCTGCTGAGATGCTGGTGAGATCACGCATCAGATTAGTTTTAATTTAGGAAGTGAACTGGTCTCATGGGGTGACCGGTTGCAAAGCAGCTTATTCATAGGAGTGCCATGGTCCTTGTGCAGGACTAGAACTTGTCTCCCCATCTCAGCAATCCAATCTGTAGGGACCTGTGAAGCCAGAGCCCCGGGACACGCAGTGTTCTCTGTCTGGTGTATACCCTTTACATTTCCTCTAGCTGCTCCCGAGCTGTTCTTTGTACTTCAAAGGGAATGAATTCAGCCATCTTGGGGGAGAGGGCAGGAGAGAAAATGGGCTTCTCCACCATAACATTAGCATTTTGAAATTGTCTGCATTTTTTTAAATGCCACTCTGAACGACTTTGCAGAGGGCAGCCATCAGAGAAAAAATACATGTTTAATGGAATCTTCCTCTCTTTTTTGTTTTTTTGTTTTCCACTTGTGGCACTGAAAATTGGATTTCTCTTCTCCAGTTCCCTAATACCTATGGAATTGTGCTCAATTTACCTTGGGGAGATAAGAATAATACAACTGGACAGATTTTCGTGGGGCAGATTCTTTTCCATAAAAATACAATAAATTGCCTATAACGATGGATCTCCTGAAATGGTAAACTTCAGTGATTAAATAAAATGAATGCAAAATTACCCCCATGTTTTTGACCTTCTCATCACTGAGATATTCTGAACTGTGTGATATCTACAAGAATGGAACTGTCTTTTCAGTTCAGATTTTCAACATTGACCTTATTTTTAAGAGTGAGTATTTTTTTATATATATATATTTTAAATATGTTTTTAAGTAAGGAATTTGCCCAGTTTGGTTCAGAGGAGTGGTTCTTGCGGTTTTTAACCTAAAAGGCTTGTCATCTGAAAGTTTCCCACCCGGCTGAATGCCAGCCTGTGTATTTGGGGAGTCCTTCTGATGCATTCCCCTCTCTGTTACTTATGTGTAATTCTTTTTCATTTGATGCATCCTGCCTGTCTCTTTAAATCCCCATCCTCCCTTTATTGTGCATAGCGATCAGATTCACAGGCATCCTCTGCTTATTTCTCCTTGACAGGTCCAGCTTTAGATTGCACGAGCCCTGCTCAGTGTTCACAGAGGCACCCGCAGCAAACCCGTGCCCCATTGAGAAAACATATTTTCATTCATGTCTTTGCTGCCTCTCCCTCCTGGCCTTGCTTCTCCTGTGAGATGCTGTTACTCAGCTTGTCAGAGGACGGAAGAGGCTCCAGCGATGAATGAACTAATGAATGAACAGAGCCTCAGTGTAGGGCGCAGGCTGCCGGGGAGCCTGGGAGAGGCTGACATTCATTTCCTTGGTGTGGGCTGGAATGCAAGCAGATGTTTTCCTGCTGTGTCTCCAGGCTCCGCCTCCACACGCTCCCTTCCTCTCATCCTCCCCCACTTCTCTTTCAGGTCCCACTGCTCTTCTTGGCCACCTTTTTCTTCCTATGCAGCATATATTAAGGAAGTCGCTCTGATTCATTTTCATCTCTGTCACTTATATACAACCCTTTCTCTTTCTATTTGCTTTAAAATTCTTCCTCTTCTCCTCTTCCTCTCCTTTTTTTTTTTTTTTTTTTTTGTTTTTTTTTGTTTTTAATCTCCACCTGGGTTCCTCTCTTCACTCTTCTGGAACTATCTTTGCAACTTTTTCCTAATTACTCTGTTGCCATTGCCACTCACCCTATCTATGTATAAAGTCACACATGGCCCTGGGAACCCAGGAACCCAATGGAAGCTCAAATATCTCCCATTACTTCCTGTGCATCTTTCCCTGCATGATGACTAAGATTCTGAGTAGGTGGGAGGGACAGTGGGACACACAGCTTCTTGAAATTGGTGTTTGGGGACGCCTGGATGGCTCAGTCAGTTAAGCATCTTCCTTCAGGTTAGGTCATGATCTCAGGTGCTAGGATCCAACCTCATTTCAGGCTCCCTGCTCACTAGGGAGTCTGCTTCTCCCTCTGCCCCTCCCCACTGCTCGTGCACGTGCACACGTGCTCTCTCTCTCTCAAATAAATAAATAAAATCTTAAAAACAAATTAAAAAAAAAAAAGAAATTGGCATGTGTGTAAAAGATCTTCTGTGCCTAGTAGAGAAGCTTATCTATATTACCTTCCAATTAGCGGGCAAATTTTCTGTCAAATTGGAAGGATAAAATGTCCTGATGACGAATAAAGGAAGTTGGAAGTTACTTTAAGATCTAGATGTCTCCCAACTGCCTCTACATACAGTTTGACCCCCTCCGTGGTGGGGGTCAATTTTACAAATAGCATTTTACAAATAGCACAGGGTGTAGCCCCATAGTCCAAAAAGATAGTAAATCCTAAATTCCACATTTGATCTCACTAGCCCTATGGAACATTCTGGATAGAAGTCTCCTGCTGATGGAAGTTGGAAATATTTGCAAGTTCATTTCTATTAACGATCCTGGCTCAAACTGAAATACCCGGTATGGCCTTGGAGTACATTTAATATGATAATATAGAATATAGTACCAGAGAATCAATGTCTTCGGGGGAATTCCATTAGAGAGAAGGTCAAGTCTATATCGAGTTTAATATTCATTGATAGCAGAGGACACGTGTGCATGGAGACAGAACAAGATGGCCAGAGAGGAATGCATTGAGTTCCAGATAAAAGCTAAAAGGAAATGATCTTTTGAAAGCCTGTAAACACTTCATGTACCCCAAGCCAGCTTCTCAACTCTTCCATTTAACATTCTTATTTCCAAGCCTCCTTGGAAAATTTGTTCTCAGACATAGAAGGATTCCGGCTGATAACCAAGAACAAAAAGTTAAGATATTGAAGTCAGTCATTGGTTTTCAAACTTTGCTTGTCTCAATCCAGGACATTCCATGGATGTGCCTCACCAGCCACCGTGTCCCTGTATAACACTTTATTTGTAGAAAGAACTCTGGTGCCATTTGAAAAGCAGTTTGAACCACAGAAGCATATCTCCCCTCAGATCCTTCCTCATCCTGGAAGTCTATGAACAAGTGTGATGGGTGAGACAGGAACCACTTGAAAAAGTGATTTCCCAAACCTCCCACATTTGCACCTCCTCCATCTTCTCAACTATGCTCTTTATAATATGCTCCCCTTTCAGTTAAAGTGGACTAAAATTAAGAGAATTTTTAGAATACCTTGTGACTTCCACTATATCCCATACAGTTACTCAGGAACCTCATCGATGTGTTTACTTACTTTTTCATTGGATTTGAATTTGTTTTCTGCTTACTGAAAAAGAAGATGCTTATTGTAAAACACAACATTATAAAAATGTATATCATGGAAAATGAATGGACCTCATGATTTCCACTGCTCTCCTCCACGAGAATATTTTGGTCTCTATTTCTCCATGTTTTCTATGTATATAGTCATGTGCTTTTTTTTTAACATGCTTTTCTTAGCCTTTTCTCAAAACTGGATCATTCTATTTTACACTTTGGTTTTTTTCTTAAGATTTCATTTTATTGTTATTTTTTAAGATTTTATTTATTTATTTAGAGAGAGACCATGAGCTGGGGTGAGGGTGGGGAGAATCTTTAGCAGACTCCCCACTGAGCACAGAACCTGATGTGGGTCTCGATCTCTGACCCTGAGATCATGACCTGAGCTACAACCAAGAGTCCGATGCTCATCTGACTCAGCCACCCAGGCGCCTCTTTAAGATTTTATTTTTAAGTAATCTCTATACCCAATATGGGTTTCAAACTCACAATCCTGAGATCAAGAGTCACGTGCTCCACTGACTGAGCCAGCCAGGTGCCCCACGCTTTAGAGTTCATGGCTTTCGAGTTCTCCACAATGTACTTAACCAACCCTCCACTGGTGGACTTTGGGTTGCTTCTGTGTCTTGTTTTGTTTTGTTTTTAAGATTTTATTTATTTATTTGTTTGAGACAGAGAGAGAGAACATGAGTGGGGGAGAGGGGCAGAGTGAGAGGGAAAAGCAGACTCCCTGCCAGGAAGGGAAGCCCAGTGCAGGACTTAATCCCAGGACCCTGAGATCATGACCTGAGCCAACAGCAGACACTTAACCTGACTGAGCCACCCAGGCGCCCCGTTTCTGTGGCTTTTATAGGACCAACACTGCATAATGAACATTTTTTTCATTTGTAATGTTTTTTACACCTGGGAATTTATGCCCTTCCTTGAGTCCTGAGCAAGCTTTTGAAAGCAATTCACAACAGTTTAAGCATTAACTTAAACCATCATATTTAAAATCAATTTTTGAAAATGATTGTATTTGAAAGGTACTAAGATATTTTGACATTTAAAGGAATACCTCTGGTGAATTTCTTAAATGAATAATTATTTCCCCAATTTCTCTTTCAAGTAAACTGGTTTTTTCTTCTTTGAGCTCGTTTGAAGTAGGGCACATCTATCATTTGGCAGATGCACCCAGAGACATATTTTCTCTGCTCTCAGTGGCTGCAGGACAAACTGAAAAGCAAAGTCTGTGCCTTCATCACAATCACCTTCAGCTCCACTAGAAACACTCGTGTGCTTTCCTAACTAACGCTCAAGAGGCAGCGGGATGTAGGGTCACAAGTGTGAACTTCCAAGCCAGACAGTTTGAATTGAATCTCAGCTCCATCATGTAAATGTGATGTGATTTGGGGCAGATGACTTAACCTTCCCATGACTTTGTTTCTTATCTGTAAAATAAGGATAATAATAGTATATCCCTCATAGAGTTGTATGAGGGTTAAGAGTGGAAAAAGGATTATTATTTATCAAACACTTGGAATGGCGCCATATTATTGTCGTCATTACCTCAGGATTGGATCATGTCTGTCTCAGACTGGACATGATGAATATGGACTGTGGTTCCCTTACATCATCATTTTGACCCAAGGATATACCAAAATTTCCCTGGGTTAAGAAACACCAGGTCAGGGATGCCTGGGTGGCTCAGTTGGTTAAGCATCCAACTCCTGAACTCAGCCCAGGTCTTTTTGTTGTTGTTGTTGTTTTTAAATATTTTATTTATTTATTCATGAGAGACACATAGGGAGAGACAGAAACATAGGCAGAGGGAGAAGCAGGCTCTCCACAGGCAGGGAGCCTGATGTAGGACTCGATCCCAGGACCCCGAGATCACAACCTGAGCCAGAGGTAGACAGTCAACTGCTAAGCCACCCGGGTGCCCTGAGCCCGAGTCTTGATCTTAGTGTCGTGAGTTCAAACCCCACATTGGGCTCTATGCTGGGTGTGGAGCCTACTTAAAAATAATAATAATAAAGATAAAGGAAAAAAGAAACACCTGGACAATAATAAACGTTGACAAGGATGTGGAAAACCTAGAACCCTCATACCTGCCGATGGGAATGTAAAATGGTGCAGTCAGTTTGCAAAACTATCTGGCGGTTCCTCAAAAGGTTAAGCATAGAGTTACCATATAACTCAGCAGTCATACTGTAGATATATACCGAGGAGAAATGGAAACGTATGTCCACACAAAAGCTTGACAAGAATGTCCATGGCATCATTATTAATAAAAGCCCAAAAGTAGAAACAAATATCCATCAGCTGATGAATGCATGAAGTAGATCTGGTATATCCATGCAATGGAGTATTACTCTGCTGTAAAAAGGATGCTAAGTGAGAGAATCCAGACACAAAATACCTCATGTGATTTCATTTACATGAAATGTCTAGAAGAGACAAATCGGAGAGCTAGAAAGTTAGATTAGTGGTTGCTTGGGGTCTAGGGTAATAGGGAGGCAGGAATGGGGAGTGACTGCTGTAGGTGTGGGGCTTCTCCTTGGGATAATGAAAACATTCTAAAATTAGATTGTGTTAATGGTTGCACAGCTCTGTGAATATACTAAGAACCACTGATCTGTATACTCAATATGGTAAATAATATGGGATGTGAATAATGCTATCTAAAAAAGCAAAGAAGGGACGCCTGAGTGGCTCAGCAGTTGAGCATCTGCCTTCAGCCCAGGGCGTGATCCTGGAGTCCCAGGATCGAGTCCCACATCGGGCTCCCTGCATGGAGCCTGCTTCTCCCTCTGCCTATGTCTCTGCCTCTCTCTTTCTCTTTCTCTCTCTCTATGAATAAATAAATAAAATCTTTAAAAAAAAAAAAAAGAAAATAAAAAAATTAAAAAGAAAAGGAAAATCAAGTTCTGGCATCAGAAGTGTGCTCCAGGGGCTCCACCAACTTTCTGAGAGCAGGTCATCAGTACAAGGGAGGCGACTGGAGTTCATTTTTAATCAGCCCACCAGATGAGAAAGTTTTAAGAAAGTTTTAGAAATAGGGGCACCACTGAGCGGCTCAGTGATTGAGCAACTGCCTTCAGTTCAGGTCATGATCCTGGGGTCCTGGGATCGAGTCCTGCATCAAGCTCCCCACAGGGAGCCTGCTTCTCCCTCTGCCTATGTCTCTGCCTCTCTCTGTGTCTCTCATGAAGAAATAAATAAAATCTTAAAAAAAAAAAAAAGTTTTAGAAAGTTTTAGAAATATATTGTGAGAGCAAACATGATTTTTACTTTACTTCATAAACTGTTGTAGGGTGGGATCAATACGCTTTTAGCTCATGGTTTTCATCATGCCCCGGGTGCTGTGGGGGCATAGCATGACAGTAATGGTGATCCTCAACCTGAGTGGTGCTTATTCTTTCAGAAGTTTTGCTGCTGCACGCTTCTTCCCCCAGAGAGCCTCAGACCTGACTCCCCAGGCCCTGTCTCTACAGCCACCATCCCCATGGGGGGACTACAGAAACTATGAAATTCCCATGGGCTTGCCCCTTTCTCTTTAAGACTTGCTTACATCTAGTTTTCTTCTCGTAAGTGTTTCTTGTTGCCATGGCAACCCTAATCAATCACTATACTAAAAATAGCCCTTTCATTTTTCCAAAGCATGTCTGTAGTGAATTGAAAATTCAGCCCCGCCGTGCGTTTTGCATGGGCTGCTTTCCTTTCCCGACACAGAGCCTGGGAGTGCTTGGTCTGGAAATGATTCTTGCAGAAGCCCAGGTACTTCACTTGTTTTTCCTGGCATTCTTCTTCCCGACTGCAGATGCTCTCATCACTTCCCAAAGATACAAGTACATGCGTTTCCGTGGTCAACAAAGACCCAGTGCTTTCCTGCACATTTGGTTTTGGGTGCCAGGGGTTTCACAGGTACCTGATGATCACCGCGGCTGCCACTGCGGTTGGAAGGCAGATTAAAGATGTACAGATACTGGGGACAAAGGAAGCTGCTCATAGCGGGAGCAGATGCTAGCAGCCCTAGTGAGACTCTTCTGGCTCTGGAGGATCTAAGCCAGAAAATCAAAGAGGAGCTGACGGGAGAGCTTTGCCTCGTCTCTCTGATTTCTCCCTGACACTACTATTTTTAGGGGGTTAGGGGCAAAACAAACCCTGGATGAAATAAAGTGAATATTTGTTAATGATTCTCCTGGCCAAGCTGCCTTTCTAGTCAAGAAGAGAGAGGAAAAAAAAAAGATTTTTCATGAGAAAGAAGATTCCAGATTTTGAATGGGCCCAGGGGAGGAAGGAGAGCAGGGAGGGGCTAAAGTGACTCATGATGTCCCCCAGGCTCCAGGGGATTAGGGCACTTTATTGCCTCTCTCCCTGTCTCATTTTGCTGCTCTAGAGTCACTGCCCCAATCTTCTGCCTGTAAGCAGGGTCATCTTAGCAGGACCCCTGGGGCTCCCAAATGCTGTTTTTTGATGCTATTTCTCAACTTGTCTGAACCTTGGTTTTTATAATAAGGCTGAGTGAAAGCGCAGGCATAAAGCCTTTTACATCTAGGAAAGAAGAGTCCACGGGGATCCTGGGTGGTATTCTTGTTTCCCTGCCTGACGTTGGCAGGGGGTCGGGGAAAGCAGAGAAGAGGTCAGGGGAGCGGGCCCTGCACGGAAGCAGGAGCTGCCAGGCGGATGGCGAAAAGGAGGATGGTGAGAGGATGGACCTGGACGACACGACATGTCCCTGACAACACAGCGGGTCAGGTGGCAGAGTGAGGCTGGCAGGAGCACAAACCTGCTCTGTGGCATGGCCACCAACCATGTCCTGGGGAGGTATCCTCTTGCTGCCACCACCTCTGCAAGCCCACAGCCTCCCAGTGTGTCCTCGCACACATGCAGGGGAGGATCACCCCACCCCAGGCTTTTCCTTCCCACCTAGCCTGGGGGGTTCCGTGGGGAAGGGGTACTGTGGGCTGGACCAGCATTTCCCAACTACCTGTCCTGCCAGATGTGGCCTGGCCCTTCGCTAGATTATTTCATCTTCACCCCTCTGTGATGAGGTTGGTCCCATCTCCGTTTCATGGACGAGAAGATGGATGCTCAGAGGGGCTGAGGAATTTCCTCGGAGGCACACAGCTTGTGAGAAAGGAAGCTGGGGTTTGTACTCAGGTCTGTTTCTCTCCAAAACCTGTATTCTTTCTCCTGAATTCTTGCCTCCTGTGGGTGATGCGTGTCCTGCATCTGGATGCAGGCTGGTGGCAGGCCTAGTGCCATCACTTACTAGTCAGCACCACCCAAGCCCGAAGGTAGTGGTCATGGATGAAGCCATTGACATCACAGCTGCAGCCACTAAATTAGAAGAGTATAGATGCTCCCATTTTCCTGAGACATATTCAGACTTCAACGGGAGTGATTTTTTTATGCAGATGCCAAACGGGTGATTTGAAACGGAAGCAGTGGCTGGATTCTTGAGGTTCAGTCTTGTTACTGGTTTTTCCATTGGCTCATAACAGATTTCCCACAAACATGGCAACTTCAAACACAGAGTGTCTGCTGGGCCCAGGTTAGCTGGGTGCTGGCTCAGAGTCTCACTAGGCTGGGCTCCAATCTTGTCTGGGGCTTGAGGTCCTCTTCCAGGCTCTCTGGTTGGCGGATTGCTGTCATTGGACTGAAGTCTGGTTTTCTAGTTGGCTGGCCTCCAGGGGTCTCTCTCAGCTCCTAGAAGCTTCCGTCAGGCTCTAGCCCCATGGTCATCTCACCACATGGCCTTCTTCAAAGGCAACCAGAATCTCTGCTTTTTCAAAAAGAGAAGTCTTATATAATGTAACAGCTTCTGATCACCTTGGACATCTAATCAAAGGGGCTACAATCCCATCGCACTCACAGGTCTTGCCCACACTGTAGTCAAGAGGGATTGTTCAAGGTGTGTAGACCAAGGGCTAGGAGTCTTGGGGGCCATCTGAGAATTCTGTCTGCCGTGAGTGTTTTAGTCTTTCCTTTGTGTCATCATGTGCCTAATGGGACTCTAAGGGTTCAGTGCTCCTGAGTGACTGTGCCATAGAGAGCACAGGTGTCTTCTGAATCCCTTAACATCTTCCAGTTTTAGCCAATAGGTGACACTCCCAATGTTTCCCTTCTCACAGCGTGTTCCACTTGGTTGTGTCAAAGTTCCCAATTTCTTTTCTGCTCCCACACTCCTGAGAGTTCCTTCTGTAATAGGGGATCCCCCTCATCGATGAAAGTGTGTCAGAATCTTTAGGGGATACCGCATGTTTTGAGAATGTCCAGGGTTGGAAGGTGGGGCGCTCCCTTCGAGATACTTGAGATGGACCGGGCGAGATGGTATATTCCCAGCTGGATCAAAGCCCTGAGTCATAGAAAGCAGAACTGAAATAGAAGATTCAATGCCTGACTGGCTGGGTGACTGTGACAGTGACAGCAAGGAGTGAGGAGGAATCCTCCTGAGGGACATGTTGCAGCTTATCTTCTGCCCGGGGAGCCAGACACATAGCTAATTTTGGAGATCGAAAAGGAGATAAGTGTGTGACAAAGTACAAACAGAATGCTACCTGCACACATGGGATCAGTGTTCTGGTGTGGGATTGGGATGGTCTGTGGATACGGAGGAGACCTCAGGCTGAGAGAACTGTGGGCAGTAAAAAAACATGGCAGCCAGAAGTGTTCCAGAGAATGGCAAGTGGTCTTCTGTGACTGGGAGGAATGTAGGGTGGGGCCATAAAAAAAGTTAGAGTTAGATATAGAAGACTCTAGGTCTTTCCTTTGAGGAGGGAAGCTGAGCCAGCAGGATTTGGGCATTCATTGGATGTGATGGGTAAGTCTAGTGGGTTGAATAGCGATTGTCAAAATTCATGTCCACTGGAACTTAAGAATGTGACCCTTTTTGGAAATAGGGCCTTTGCTTGTGGCTGTAATTAGTTACGGACCTTGAGAGAACACCCAGAGGAAAGAAGGTGATATGAAGAAACAGGCAGAGCTTGGAGGGATGCAACCACAGACCAAGGAACATCTGGGGCCACCAGAAGCTGGAAGAGGCAGGGTTCTCCTTGGAGCCTTCAGAGGGAGCACAACATTGTCCACGCCTTGATTTTAGACTTCTGGCCTCCAGAACTGAGAGGGCGTTAAGACGCATCACTCATGGCAATTGGTTATGGCAGCCCTAGGAAGCTCGAGTACTGTGCTGGGGAATGTTCAGATTCAGTATGGACTTTACAGTTGGGGTGCCTGTAGGACCCTTGTTGGGGGGTGGCCAGTGGGCAGCTGGACAGGTGAGAAGAGTGGGTGGGGTTAGAAATGTCAGCTTAGGAGGCAGCTGTGAAAGTGAGGGGCAGGTGAGATCCCCAAGGGAGAGGGTTCAGAGGATTCTGAGCCAGAAAATAGGGCAGAGGGCAGAACTTAGGGGAACCGGCCATTGAAGGGGTGGAGGAAGGAAGGGAAGGTGAAAAAGGAAGGTGGAGTTCTTGGCTCATACTCAACAGGGTAGAGGCTTCCTTGGGGTGTGGACAGGGAAGTGACGCTGGTTTGAAAATTCTTTGACACTTGGTCATTTCCATGCCCTATTACTCTGGTTGAGAAAGAGGTGGTGGTGAAAAAGCACAGACAGCAGGCACGGGCTACTCGTTGAACAGTTAGGCTGTGGAGACAAGGAGAAATGAGATTAGTGATAGACGAAGGAAGGAACATCACTGAGCAAACTTGATACTTGTTTCTTAGGAATATGCCACTTTTCATGATATTTTTCAGGCTACAGGAAGGAAGCCAGGAGAAAATGCAAGTAATCGATGAAACAAGTTTCCAGAGAAGAGACTTACAGATATTTTTTGCTGTGCACCTGCTACGTGCCAGGCACTGTGCTGGGGTTTTACCCGAATGACCTCAATTGATCTTCTCAACATCCCTATAGAGAAGGGCGGTCCCTGTTCTGTTGCGGGGAAACTGAGGCTGAGAATGCCAAAATAATTTGCCCGAGTCCATGCATCTCAGATTTGAGCCCTGGTCTGCTGCCCTCTGTGTCTCAGTTCTCGTTACGTGATTTTCCACCGGGATCTGGAAAGCTACGTCTTTCTCTGATTCACAAAGAGTTAAGCAGCATAAAAAAATAAAAAAATAAGCAGATCTGCGGTGGAGGAGAAGGAAACTGTGAGTGTTTCCATCGCAGGGTCTTATTGAACTATGAATCAAAATTATCAGCTGCAAGGGAGGAAGGAGGAAAGCCAGAGGGGTCTAAACAAGGAAGGGGATTTAGGATCACCTCTGTAGTGAAACAAAATAGGAAACCAGCCGGGGAGCGCAACAACTAAACAACAACCGCACTTAACTGCTAAGGCTCTACTAGGATTCGTGGGCTGGGTGTTTAGGGAAGCTAAACTGTAGGGTAGACAGAACTTTCTCTCAAGATGGACTTCTACCCAGAAAGTTTTTAGTGACAGCTCCGAAAATGCCCTAGGCCAGAGGTACTCCTGATTTTTAACTTGCAACACCATACCTCCAGGGCTCCGAGAACCAGCCATCGGACATCCCAAGGTGATTATCAGTCCCAAACCACTGCTGAAGGAGAAGACTCTGACCAGCCTAGAGTTGACCTGTCCCATCCGGGTTTTCCCCGCTGCCTGGCCAAAGCAGGTGCACTCCCAGCCTCTGGCAGTGTTGAGCTTCTGTTATGGAAATAACCTAAGTCCTTGACTCAAAAAATAACAGCATCTGCTAATTTGCCTAAGAATTTTGCATTTCGTATTTGGGCTTAATACCCAAATGCTAAAATTCATTTGTCTGACCTTAGTTAAGTGGTTGAGGGGTTCAACCGATAAAAACTCCTCGCGGAGTGTTCCACTCTGACGCACCCAGACCCAGCTCCCCACCCGGGACGGCTCTGTTCTCCTGCCATCTGGCGCTGTGCACGCACTGCATTGACTCTCGTATGAATTACGGCTTACAAAGGACCAATCAGTTCGCTGGAAGCCTTGATATTTTTAAAAGGGTCTCAGCAGGTGCATCTCCCCGAGTTCACATGTCAAGAACTCCGCCATGGGGGCTCTGAGCTGCTCCGATCCCTCCAGGGTGTCAGTTCGTGCTGAGCACCCCCTCCTCGGACTCCCCAGGGCAGCATGCGTGCGGGCAGCAGTTATGGGGTGACGGTTTTGAGAAGAGACAGCAAAGAAGGTGTTTGTGAATAATCGCAGAGCTTCATTCTCCATAAAGACAATTACTGGGATTGATTGTTTCTGTGTTTCCTTAGTCACGGTTCAGCTTGCTCGTTTCACTTGGATTAAGACAGATGAAGGCCCAACGCACACAGTCAGGTGATGTCAGAATTATCAATGGCACGTCCAAGGCCCCTGCCTTCTTGTACACATGCTGCTAGGGTGCTCAGCTGCACTGAAACGGGATTCTGGACTTGGGGGGATGAAGCACATGGGGCGAAGTATTGTAGACTTCTGAATTGTAGATAACGAACACTCTTTTCTTCCCCTGCATGGGGTAGTGAGGTGGTTTTCAATGCAAGCAAGCATCTACATCCCCTGGAGGGCTTTATTTCACTATTTTTTTTTAATTTAAAGATTTGTTTATTCATTCATTCATTCATTCATTCGAGACACAGAGAGAGAGGCAGAGACACAGAGAGGGAGAAGCAGGCTCCTTGCAGAGAGCCCGATGTGGGACTCAATCCCAGGACTGGGATCACCCCCTGAGCCAAAGGCAGACACTCAAGGCTGAGCCACCCAGGCATCCCACCCTGGAGGGCTTTTTAAATACAGGTGCCTGGGGGCGCCTCGGTGGCTCAGTTGGTTAGGCATCTGCCTTCGGCTCACATCGTGATCCAAGGGGTCTGGGATAGAGCCCTGCCTTGGGCTCCCTGCTCAGCAGGGAGTCTGCTTCTCCCTCTGCCATTCTCCCTGCTTGTGCTTGTTCTCTATCTATCTCTCTCTCTGTGTGTCAAATAAATAAATAAAATCTTTAAAAAAAAAAAATCACACAGATTCCTGGAGGCCGTGCCTGGGTGGCTCCTCAGTTAAGCATCTGACTCTTGATTTCAGCTCAGGTCAAGGGTCCTGGGATCAAACCCATGCTCAGTGGGGAGTCTACCTGAGGATTCTCTCCCTCTGCCTCTCCTCTCTTTCTCTAATAAATAAATACATTTTAAAACACACACACACACACACACACACACACACACGCCTAGGCCCCTTCCCTAGAGTTTCTGATTCAATGGGTATGGGGTTGGGCCCAAGAATTTGCTTCTAGGATGCTGCTGCTGCGGCAGCTTTGAAGACTCCACTTTGAGAACCGGTAGGATAATGATGAAGAGCATGGACACTGGGAGCAGGCCACCAGTCTTGTAATCCCGACACTACTATTTACAAGTTGTGTGACCATGAGCCATTTACTTAACCTCTCAGTGCCTCCATTTCCTCATCTTTAAAAGGGATGATAATGATAGTATCTACTACATGGCATGGTTATGAGGAATAAATGAATAAGAACTTGAACGCACTTAGACCAGGGCCTGGTATATATAGAGTACGTGCTCTGGGCGTGTTGGATAAATAAATAAAGGAGCCAGACTCAGGATCGTGAGTATATCAGCTGGAGTCTCATTTCTCTGACACCTGCAGCTCCCAGTGGAGTTGCTGGGTCATTTTACCCATTAGTCTTCAATCCCATCTCTTGTGGCCGGGAAAGTTAATGCCCAGCTCGGTGCCGGCAGGAGGGAGGTTGCATCAACATCCATCAAAACCCTCTTCTCAAGCTACCTTAACCCTTAAAATCTCCTGAGTACACAGAACGTGGCTTGCTGAGACTGAGACAGTAGGGCAGTGTGCTTTTGGGGTTTCTCCTCCCTGTGCTGACAAAAAGAGGGGCTGCCTTTTACATCAAGCTCAGCTGCAGCCTCATGCTGAGTGCTGTCACTTGCTGAATGCTTCCTCTGGGCCTAGAATTTACTTGTTTTACACACATGGTTTTATTTAACTCTCAAAACGTTACTATTAGGCAATAAGTATTATCCCTGTTTTACTACTGCCAGGGTTCCGAAAAGTTAAATTGTCTTGACCAAAGAAACATAGCTGTCAGGTGATAAATTCAAAACTAAAAGCAGATGTGTCTGACTTCCATAATTTGTTATCCTAACGTTCTACTGCTATATGCCACCTCCCTAGCTTTATTTATATGAATATTTACATAAAGGTTGAGGCTGAGTCCCCAGATACCCAGCAGTGGCAGCTTCTCCCCCATAGGTAAGCTCCCCAGAATGGGAACTGCCTGTGTCAGGGGTTTGCTTTCCTAAAAGCTGTGATAGGACTCACAGAACGTATTTCTTTTGGAAATGCAACGACTTGCCTTCCATTGCTTGGTTATTCTCTGTGGCCTAACTTCTGGGTGCAATTGTGTCCATGTTGCCAAAGGTGAGTTTTTCTCTGAATTTAGATAGTGACCTAGTACCATAACACTTCTGATCGGGAATAGTGCTCCCAACATGATGGTCAGGAGAGCATCCAGAGGCTATACTGAGAATGTGAAGGGAGGAAAAATGATAGGCTAACGAAACTTTCCTTTTTTTTTCCTTAGTGTTCCTTTCTGCCGAAATTCTCCATTCATATAGAAACCAAGTATGAAGACAATAAAGGAAGCAACGACCGCGTGAGTAGCACCCCCGTTCTGTGCTGTGCCCTCATCTCCCCACCCCGGAGCTCTGAGAGCCGCAGCACTTTTCATAGCTGCTGGGGTGACCAGGGCCAGCTGCAGGATTGTGCCTGGGATCTCAGAGAAGCTCTGGCATTTGCTCTCTGGAGCCATTTCCCTGGGATTTCTCTCTGGAATTTCTTTGTTGTCTGGCCTTTCTTCCCATCATTATGTCCTTTCGCCTCTGTGCGAAATCTCTGTGATCTGGAATGATTATCATTGATGTTTGAGGGGGATGACGGGGACGTTATGCTCCAGGATCTGGTTTCTGATTATTGGATTGGGCATACATCTTCTCAGTGACTGTGGACATTTATGTAGAAAAATGAATACAACCAAATATATGTGTGCATACTGTATATATTTTCTAGACTATGCTTATGTTCACCTATATACACAAATATGCACATATCCCACATTAAAATCAGTCCCCCTGGCCAAAGGGGACAATCTGACTCTTACTAGTTTTCAGACCCATACTTTATTTATTTTTTATTTATTTATTTTTAGACCCAAACTTCAGTATTAGTATTGCTGAGATCCATCTTCTGACCTGCTTTTACCCCCAGCCTCTTTCCACTGGGGCAATGTCATTTTGAATCCGTTCCCGTTAGGAGTGGATGTTTTGACCAATCAAGAGCCTCACCCTGAGATTGGGCTCTGGGTTCCATTGGGACCTACTGAGGGAAGAGCCTGGATCTAGAAGCTGCAGAGCTTTACTTGCTTTACTTATTAATTTCGACTTCACTTACAATGTGCATTTGTGAAGAATGATGAAGATTGAGACTGTGTCAAAATGGTCAAGAGAGCATTTCTTGACAAGATGACCCCTTTTGGGGCCTTCATGGAGCCAAGGGAATGCAAAGCAGGATGCAGGGGGTTGTGGGGGTGCCTAACTGCCATGAGGCAAGGTCTAAGGACTCACAAACATCATCAACTTGAAATCCTTTTTTCAGGTGAGAACAGTCCCTGAGAAGAACTAAGAAACCCTTTAGAAAGTGTTAGCCAGGCCTAACTAACACTATGGTTCTTTGTGTCAACATCTTCTAGAAGTCTTTTCTAAAGATTTAGATCTAGAAGGTACAGGTGTCTTTGTGGGGAAGACAGGTTGTCCCTTTCAAGGTGGAGTCTGCCTGGACAGAGCTAGAGTGGTTCCCAAGGGGCATCATTCAACTATATTTCACACCAGCTTGGTGTGGGAGGACACTCATTCCTTCACCTGGTATTCAGCAACGGCATATCAAGCACCTTCTCTTCTGAGTATGAGTATGTATGAGTTGCATGCATGGTATTAAAAATACAGACTCATTTCTCAAACTTTAGGTACTCATAGCTTAGCTGGAGGAAAAACCAACATAATAAATGAAAACATAATCACAATCATGGGCTTCCCTTCCTTCAGTGTAGAGATGCCACTGCTAAACCCTCAGAGTTGGAAAGAGCTTAAAAAGCAGCATTCATTCATGACCCCTTACAGTAGACCCCTTCCCCTTCGCTGTTGGGGGTACATTCCAAGACCTCCAGTGAATGCCTGACACTGCAGACAATACCAAACCGCATATATACCTGTTTTTTCCTATATGTACATACCTATTATAAATTTTAATTTATAAATGAGGCTCAAATAAGAGATTTTTTTTTTAAGATTTTATTTACTCATGAGACAGAAAGATAGAGAGAGGCAGAGACACAAGCAGAGGGAGAACCAGGCTCCATGCAGGAAGCCCGACTTGGGACTCGATCCCGGGTCTCCGGGCGGTGCTAAACCGCTGAGCCACCCGGGCTGCCCCAAATAAGAGATTAACAGCAACAATCAAGCAGAACAATCATAACAATATTCTGTAGTAAAAATTATATGCATGTGATCTCTCTCACTCTCTCGAAATATCTTACTGTATTCACCTTTCTTGTGATGATGTGAGATGATAAAATGCCTACGTGATGAGATGAAGTGTGGTAAATGATGTAAACTTAGTGACGTACCATTGGGCTGCTAGTGACCTTTTGACTTAAGGTCAGAAGGAGGTTCATCCGCTTCCTGACCACAGTTGACCACATGTAACTCAATCTGTGGAAAGCAACGTGTGGATAAGAGAATATTACTTTATTTTCAGGGACTGACTTGGCTTGTACCTGGTCACTTCAGCTTCTTGAACTAAGCTAAAAAGCCTGGAGTTAGTTTATCAAGGATTGGGAAACTACTTTTTTTTTTGTAAATAAAGTTTCATTGGAACATAACCACACTTGTTTGTATATTATCTAGGCTGCCTTCATACTACAACAGCAGAGTTGTGTATTTGCAACAGAGCTCATCTGGCCCATAAAACCTAAACTATTTACTCTCTGAAAAAAGTTTGCTAACCCCTTATTGGAGAGACTCAAATCAGAACACTGCCCACCAGATCTCAGATTTTGACCCACTGGATAGATCTCACCAGTTGTCCCCACCGAATGCCTTCTCCAGAATTCCTAGAGGTTTCAAGAGGAGAGAAGGCAAATAGCTGGGGTACTCTCCCCAGGAAGTTCAGGATCCTCTGGTGGTTAGTGTCCTTTGATGGTAATTTGATGGTTGGTAATCTCAAGGGAAGAGTTTAGGACCATATCCTTGTCAACAGCCTGATATAAGAGGTGCTTTAATGGCCAACCACATCAAAACCTCAATGTCTAAAATAATGTCACATCATACTTAAACTTGAACCCTTGTAAAATAATTAGTACTTGGGAAATGCAAAAGAGCACCCCCAATAAAAAAAAGGAAAAACCAATAGTTTTTCTATAATTCAGAGTTTACTGCTGATAGTACTTCATGTTCATGTACTAGATCATAACAAATCTATTTTTTAGCCAATTCCCCCCAAATTGAATCACACAGTATGCTGTTTTTGACATGTCAAAGTATCCTTCCCTGTATGACTTTTAAATGGCTGCACTGTATTCCATACTTACATATACTTCTTTAAACAATTGTTGGACACATGGTATTGAAATGGGCTTGACCCTTTTGACGTTCTGATTTAGCTGAGGACTGTCAGGAAAAGCCTGATACAGAACAGATGTGCCTGAACTGCGTTAACCAGCACAATCGGAAAACATGGCACGGGGAATGTTTTCAAATGTCTTCTAGCCTTTATAAACACAGGTCCTTGCTTTCTCGTCTCTGTGGTTCTGTCCTCATGAGTAGGTAAAACCTGCTCCATTTGTCGAGGTGTGAGGGGATGTACCAGCCCACCATGGTCTTTAGAGGTTGTTAGGACCAGCGTGACCTTCTGGTTTATTCTCTCTGTGCAATTCAACTAGTCAAGAAAAATGTGCATGGTTGTCATTTTATTATCTCATAGCCCTTTGTGGCAGGTGCTAAGTTCCTTTCACTACTCCTGTAGGACCTTAAAATCCCAGGTTAGCCACCTGAAAGTCAGGACCCATGTTTGGGATTAGCATTCTCTGTCTATGCTGAGACTTAGTCCAGCCCCACAAGAGAAGTGCTGAGCCCCTGGGCACTTGTATGCAGTGCTTGTCAACACAATTTGCTTCCTCTGGGAGAAATGCCAGCTACTGTCCCCTGTATTGCCTCCTTCTCCCCAGCTTGCTGACTCTGAGACTGCCCGTGGGGGCCCGCACCCTATCTCTCTGTCATGGCACCCAATTTGTCCAAGTTCCCATGCTAGCCCCTGCCTGGCTCCACTCCATGGATCCCCAGGTCTTGCTTCAGAGGCCACTGGGCCAGACGGACCAGCCCTGGCTTGATTAGACTTCTTTGCCAATTTGCCTTCCTCCAATTTCCATATTCAACAGCAGCTGTTGGATCACCCAGCTGCTTCAAGGTTGGGCCTGGGGAGACAGAAAAGGAAAACCTCATTGGTTTTCATTCACATGTCTTATGCTTCAAAATCAGAACATGGCAAATATATATTTATTGTAATAATACTCACTTTAATTATTAAAAGATAGCTTTATCCAGGAGTTCAGCACCAGAGCCTTAAGCAGATGGCATGTGCCGGCATGCTCTTTTTCTGTCCAGGGAGTAGTGTAGAGTTGTCGGTGGGAGGCAGAGTTGCTAGAGAAAATAGTGCAGTAGTGGGTATTTCTCTGGTCTCTCTGCTTTGCCAAATTATTTAATAAACTCAGCTTATTTCTTTGCATTTTCTGGGTGTATCGTCTTATCATTCAGCTAGCATCCTTCATACTGTTATCTGCACCCTGTTTCTTCCCCTACCTGCCAAAAACTTAATGAAATTTGATGACGGACGATAAGAAGCAATAATTAAATTGAAAGACGCTAGTGATAATCATATTGATTAGTGATTGAATAGAGTACATGTTGTTATCCCATTATCAATTACCATACAAGTAATTTTTTTTACATGACCCAATATCTAGTTAAAAAAAAAAGTAGTGGGATGACTAGCTATAAATATCTTCTTGTTAAATAAAACTCATATATTTATGATTGTGAAAACCTGTGAGTTGTGATTACAGCAACCAGGACACAGTGGGAAGGTTGTCTTAAATCGAAGCCCATTTATTCTATGCACATAATAATGAGAATTATTTAGGTTTTAATTAGTGCTGGGAGGATGGCACCAGGCCAAAGTAGGGTTCTGTTGTTTGTCCAAGGCCATGATTCTAGATCTGGGAGAGAAGGTGCTTCATACATGTGTGACAGCTGCTGCTGGGTTACTGTGGCTCAGTGGGGTTAAAGGGAGCGACTTGCCTTTATTTCCTCTTCCAAACAAAGTCAGTACCATTGAGAGCAGTGGCTCTCAACCTTGGCTGCACATTGGACTTAAACCTGAGAGATTTTCACAACCGCTCATAGCTGAGTTCCATCCTCTGAGATTCTGATTTAATTGGTCCTGGGTGCAGACTGGTCTAAATCAGCCAGCCAGAACATAAGAAGACTAGAACGTTTTGCTTCTAAGAATGCCAAATTCTCCAATTAGGAGTGTCTGCAATTTTAGAGAGTCCATCCTCCAGTTAATGGAGGGGAGAGGCAACCCAGTGCCCATTCGAGAATTGAGACCAATGGTTCTCAATGGTGGCCACATAGTGAAGTCACCTAGGAGGCCTTTAGCCCTCACTGATGCCACTGTCTCATCCCCCAGGGTTTTTTTTTTTCCCCCAGGGTTCTGATTTCATTTGTCAGGGGTCGGGTCCAAGCATTGGGATTTGTAAAGCTCCCTGGGGTGAAATTAGGGGTGTCCAGGCTGAGAAGTTTAGATTTTATTTATTTATTTTTTTAATATTTTATTCACTTATTCATGAGAGACATAGGCAGAGGGAGAAGCAGGCACCCGATGCAGAACTCAATCCCAGGACCCCGGGATCACGGCCTGAGCCAAAGGCAGATGTTCAATCACTGAGCCACCCAGATGCCTGAGAAGTTTAGATTTTAAAGGAAATATAAATGCTGTTTAAAAGCAACTGTGAACACTTAGGAAATCAGGGTCTCCCAATTCTTCACTTCTTCATACCCCTCGAAACAGAATAGTTTACAAAAAGCATGTTTATATAACCACCAGCACCACCTACACACACAATAAGAGGGCCTTAGGGCACCGTATTTATTCTTGTTTGGCCATTATTCCTCAGCAACAAAACTCCTCTTATTGGATGGAAAGAATGTCCAGCTTAGTTCTTGGAAGTATGATTTTGTGTCCTTCACAGAGCTCTCCTTGGAGGTTCCCTAAAAGTGGTATATGGATCTCTTTAGTTTCTAGTTCAGCTCTGTTGTAATCAAAGAACACGAAGTCATTCTTTGGGAAACAAAAAGATCAGTATTGAGGTCCCAGCTACGTGATCTTAGGCAGTGATTTCTTTATCAAAAAAGTAGAGAAAATTATGCTTGCATCATAGCACGGAGGATTCAGACAGGTTAATTTACCTAGAAACACTTCATAAACTGTAACATGCTATGACAATATTAGGTGCTTCTGTTACGGTCATACCTTGGAATTAACTGTGTTGACGATTTCTTAACGAGACTCTGCTTTTGTCTGAATTGCCAATAAGCCATTTCTTGTTCAACAAATGTTGAGTACTAATGTGCCAGGCATTTTAAGAATCATTGAGGATCCAGCAATTAGACAGACAAAGCGTCCACTACTCCTGGAGTGGGGGAAAGCTGATAATTAGCAAGTAAACAACTTCAGCTGTAGTAAATGCAAAGAAGGCATGAAGTAGGGTGGAGGGGGCGCTGGGCTTGAAGCCAAGTGGTCAAAAATTGCCTCTCAGAAGAGGTGACAGGTCCAGGGCAGATGTGAGCCTGGAAGGAGCCAACCATCTGTAGGGGTGTCTAGGAAAGGAGATTGTTAGGGACTAAATTGCATCCTCCTAGAATCCCATATGTTGAAGTACCTCAGAATGTCACTGTATTTGAAGCTAAGGCTCTGAGGAGGTAATTAAGTTAAATGAGGCCATTGGGGTGGGCCTTGGACACACAAACTAAGAGCCAGTAAGCCCAGAGGAAAGATGAGGGCAGAAGACCATGTGAAAACACAGTAAAAAGATGGCCACCTCCATGCCAAGGGGAAACGCCTCAGAACAAACTAAACTGCCAACACCTTGATTGTGGACTTTTAGCCTCTAGACTGTGAGAAAATAGGATTATGTTGTTTAAGCCATTCAATCTGTGGTATTTGGTTATGGCAGCCCTAGCAAGCTAATACAGGGACAATAAACATCAAGGTCCCAGCTCCTGACATGGCCTGGCACATTCCAGAAGACCAGTGGCCAGAGGATTAGATAGTAGGAAATGAGCTGTTTTTGTTTTTTTTTTAAGTATCAGGGGCGCCTGGCTGGCTCAGTAGGAAGAGCTTGTGACTCTTGATCTTGGGGTCATGAGTTCGAGCCTTACGTTGGGATTACTTAAATAAATAAACTTAAAAAAATAAAGTATTTGAAGCGAGATTACGTAAGATCTATGAGCCCATGGCAAAGAGTTTGGATTTGAGTACAGTGGGAAGTTATGCAAGGATTTTAAACAAAGGCAAAATACGATATTTATGGGGTTTTAAAATAAACTTTTTGGTTTGGAATATCTTAAATTTACACTAAAGTTGCAAAGATAGTACAGGGAGTTCACATATACCCTTTACCCAGCTTCCCCTAGCATTAACATCTTATAAAACCCTGTTACATTTCTCAAAACCCACGGACTTGGTTCAGATTTCACCAGATTTTCCCACCAATGTCCTTTCGCTGTTCTAGAATCCAGTTTAAAAGACCATGTTGCTTTACGTCATTTCTGTTTTTAAATGTTTGCTCTGGCCATTCTATGGAGTATAGGTGGTAAGAGAGCAAGACTGGAAGCTGGGAGTTCAGTTGGCAGTGATTGCAATAATCCAGACCAACGATAATAATGGTAGCTTGGGCTGGAGAGATGACAGTGGGTAAAGAGAGCAAGGATAGATGTATTTTGGAAACAGACTCACTTTCCGTTGGACTTGATGCACTAGAGGGGGGCAAAATAAGTATAATCTCAGGATATCCAGCTTTATCTACCAACCCTGATTGGCATAGTGAGGAACAGTGAAGGGAATCAAGAGGTCCACTTGAGACACAATCAGTTTGAGGTGCCATTGAGACTTACCAGTGGAAACAGCAAGTAAGGAGTTGGATGTATGAATCTGGAGTTCAGAAAGAGGTGTAGGTCATGATTCAGAGAAAGAAACGAGGCAGGTTATCTAGGGAGAGAAATGACAGCAAAAAGAAAGTTCTGGTGCTCCGGGATGGAGAGCACCCTGATCCTGAGAAGGATCTTCCCTTCCCATGGCTTTCAAGTCCAGCTTCTGATTATTATCTTTTCTAAGACTCATTTCCCAGGCAGTTGGGTGGCTTGATCGGTGGAGCAAGCAACTCTTGATCTTGGGATTGTGAGTTTGATCCTCACATTGGGGAGGGGAAATCTAGTTTCTTCTCCTGGGCGGGTGCCTTCTTTGGATGAATTGAGTAAACATTTCAATCCTTTGACTTTGCCTAAGTTGCATTGCATGGGAAAGTTAGCCAGAAAAATTCTCCTCATGGCCACATCTTACATTGAAAGTTACCAACTGACAGAGAGGAAATTTTATCATAAGAACTCTGCTTATGGAGGAGTTCTATTATAATAGTCATCATGAAGTTTGTTTCATTATTAGTATTACTTTTGTATCTTTAACATTAAGAGGGCAACGTGGATGGATTTATTTACAGATTTCAAAGTTTGCTAAAATTAATTTGTAAAGTAGGGTGGCTGTGAGAACTGTAGAATCCCTATTTACAGGTCTCTGAAGCTGATTATCTTTTCCTCAAATGGCTTCTCATTGAGGTTTATAGAAAGAAAAAAGCATTTGCTTTATTTTTAGATGTGATCTCTGATGTCTTCAACTTTTATGGTTCTGTTTTTAACCTTATATTATTATAACCAGCCACCTACAAAATCTGCAATTTTCTCTAATAAATCAGTACATGCTAAAAAGAAGGTTGCACAAAACACCCCCATTTGCTATTTTGAAGGATTATTATCCACTTTGGTTCATGAAGTGGAAAGTCAATGTCCTTGCTCCCTCGGTGTCTAATAGTATCATTTTGAGGACAATGGGAAACAGATCATGTTTGATTCCTTAAGATGGTGCCTTTGCTATTTGTGGTATAATTTGTGATCTGAGAGCTGGATGTAAGAGACATGTGAGCAAAAGCAGCATCTATGCAACAGCTTTCTGATTCTCAAGTTATATAGTCAGAATGCAGGCTATATTAATAGATATAGCGTAAAGCAGTATTTGCTTTTTATCTGGGCTTGATTCGTTGATGCTGTGGTAAATCCAGAAAGGCTTGGCTGTTAGTAGTAAGGATTAGGAAGACCATTAACCAAACCAAACTGGTGAGAAGCAGCATCATCAAAGGGACAAGGCTGAATCATGGTTGGGAAACCAGAAATCAGGGCTAGGAATGCAATGCCAACTATCAAGGTGTAGGTGACCATTTTACAGCTATTACAGTAATAATTGGCTCAAGCAAGAGTCATCAATGGATGCTAAAACCATTGGATGAAACAGTATTGGGGAACAGGAATTCACATTATCTCAAAGAATCACCCCAGAAATTATGTATTAATTGCAAACAGTAGAAAAATCTAGTGGATACCATCAAGGAGGCAAATTTTGCACCACCAGGAACAGGACACACTGATGTAATGTGCCTCCCATTGTGACACACGGAGAACACAACATCCTGGTGGATTATCCTTGCCAAAAGTTTTTAACCTGAATCAATCAGAAGAAAACAATCAGACAAATCCAAATTGAAAGACGTTCTACAAAACAACTAGCCAAAACTTTTTAAAGGAACATGTCATGAACTTAGGGAACTGCCCTAGATTTAAGACTAAAGTATAATTCAACTACTAAATTTAAAGCCCAAAAATAAATAAATAAATAAATAAATAAATAAATAAATAAATAAATAAATAAATAAATAAATTTAAAGCCCACATCACTGATTAGATTCTGAATTAAGGGGGATGGGCCAGTGCAGAGGACAAGACATTGGGACATTTGGGAAAAAATTTTTTTTTCATTTGGGAAAATTTAAATCTGGACCTATATATTAGGTAATAATATGGTACAGTATTAAGGTAATATTAAATTTCTTGCCTGTGATCTTTACATTATGTATCTTTGTTCCTGGGAGATATATGCTGACATATTTAAGAATGAAGTATCATGCAATGTATCTTACTCTCACATGGCATAGCCAAAAACAAAATTTTATTTTTATATGTAGGTTTTTTTCTTTAAAAAAGGCTTATAGGGCAGCCCCGGTGGCTTAGCAGTTTAGCGCTGCCTTCAGCCCAGAGTGTGACGTCAGGTTCCCAGCATGGAGCCTGCTTCTCCCTGCTTCTCCCTCTGTGTCTCTGCCTCTCTCTCTCTCTCTCTCTCTCTTTCTCTTTCTCTCTCTCTCTCTCTCTGCCTCTCATGAATAAATAAATAAAATCTTGATAAAAATTAATTAATTTAAAAGGCTTATAAAAATTGAGGAACTATGCACCTGTTGCAATGAGATGTCAAATAACTTACTCAAGGTTACACAACAAATCTATTGTTTTTCTTTTTTTTGTAGCCATGAAGCAGAAGGTTTTAGTCCTCTTTCCAGTGATATCCTTTTTTTTTTTTTTAGGTTTAAAAAAATTTTTTTTTATTTTTTGAGAGAGTGAGAGCATGAGCAGGGGGAGGTGCTGGGGGACAAGCAGACCCCCTGCTAAGCAAGAAGCCCTAGGTGGGGCTCAATCCCAGGACTCTGGGAATTATGACTTGAGCTGAAGGCAGACAGTTAACTGGCTGAGTCACCCAGGCACCCCATTTTCCAGTGATATCCTGATTTTGTTAATGAAACAGGAAAAAATTTAGTGTAATCATAACTATTATAAGCATTAACATTGATTCTGTTCACTTAAAAGATGTTTATGAATTAAAGATCTTTTTTTTTTTTTTAATTTTTATTTATTCATGATAGGCACACAGTGAGAGAGAGAGAGGCAGAGACACAGGCAGAGGGAGAAGCAGGCTCCATGCACCGGGAGCCCGACGTGGGATTCGATCCTGGATCTCCAGGATCCCGCCCTGGGCCAAAGGCAGGCGCCAAACCGCTGCGCCACCCAGGGATCCCTAAAGATCTTTTTGAATTGCAGAAACCCTGGGTTCCTTCTGAGTAATTTCACACTATGTATGGGATGTCTCCTGAAGTTTTGAAAAGGCAGATGGTGATGATGGAGACTAGCCTTCTAAGTGTGCCCTTCTGCTAAGGGTTAGAGCCCAGGCTATGTGCCTCTCTGGATGTTTGTATACTACCATATTTGTGCCTCTCTCCCTACAGTACTTGTCAGGCTACATAGTAATTGCTCATGTAATCATCTCTCTCACCAAATGCATTTACAGCTGTATGAGGTCAAATACCATGGTTAATACCAACACAGCTTTAAGGAACAATTTAACTTTTATAGACTAAAAAACACATAACAAAGGCCTGAATAAATGATAAATACTCCATGTTCCTGGATGGGAAAACTAAATACAATAAATAATTAGCCATTTTTAAATTATTTTCCAAATTAAATGTAATTCCATTCAAAATCCCAACAGGATTGTCATAAATTGATTATAAAACTAAAATGAGGAATAAAAGTCCAAAATAGCCAGAAGAAATTTCAAACAATGAACAAGTTGAGGAGAGGCACATGGGTGGCTCAGTCAGTTAAGCATCTGACTCTTGATTTCAGCTCAGGTCATAATCTCAGGGTCATGAGATTGAGCCCCACCTCTGCACACTGGGCATGGAGCCTTCTTAAGATTCTCTCTCTCCCTTTCTCTCTACCCTTCCAATCCCCAACACACTAGCGCTTTCTCTTTCTAAAAAAAAAAAAAGAGAGAGAGAGAGAAAGAAAAAGAACAAGGAGAAGAAATTCATCCCACCAGATAACAAAACCGTATTACAAGAGTAGTGGTGTTGGCATAAAGACAGAAGTAGGGGGGCACTTGATGGGATGAGCACTGGGTGTTATTCTTTATGTTGGCAAATTGAATACCAATAAAAAATAAATTAAAAAAAAGAAGTAGATCTAAGCTGATAATGGGAGTTTGATACATGGTAGATAAAGCATCTCAAATGAATAGGGAGAAAGGACATTGGATGATTTTCTCAGAAAATAACTTTTAAGTCAACTGACATTTCAAATGGAGAAATAAAGTATTAGATCCCTACCTTACTCCGTATTAAAAATAAGCTCCCGAAGAAGGAGTTTAGAAACCTAAGTGTGGTAACCATTAAAGTCATTTAAGTATATTTTGCTTATGGATACTTTTACATATTGTATGAAATATGAATTTTGTCAAAATAGGGACTAAGTTCATAAGAAATTTACAATAACTGCCAGCCTGGAGTAGAGGAGGAAGGGATTTTAACTTTAAATGCAACAATTTATTTAAAAAAGAAAGAAAAAGAAGGGGCAGAATGAGAATCAAATGTGACAAAATGTTTACATGTGTTCATTTTGAGTGGTGGGTAGTAGCTGTTTGTCACATGATCCTCTGCATCTTTCTGGATGTTGAGTATCTTGAGTTTTGAAAAAAAAAAATATTCATCCAACTCTTCTGTCCCACGAAACTCAAACCTCTCCTGTTTTCTGTGATCCATTTTCAGTTCCTGTCACTTTGCAGTTGTTTCCCAAATGTTTGGCTTTCTCCCCCCACATAAGAAACCTAATTATGGGAAAACAGTGCACTACACTTAAAAATAAGGCACACCATTCCTGTTTATTTACCTAGAATTTTGTGTTTATGTTTGTTGAGCCCAGTTGTTGGCACCTCAGTGAATGGATTACTTACAACAGATGGTGGCCAACCAGCTTTGGGTCTTGGAGCATCAAGGATGAGGACACTCTAGGAATCTGCCCAAAGCTAGCAGCTGACCAGTCCCACGTAGCAGGATGATGTACTAGATTCAGAGAACTCACCTTGAACCAACAGGGTGTAGAGCAGGGCTCAGACACTCAATGATAATGGGTCTTCGATGTTCTGAATCCTCAGCTGTTAAAAGGGGAACATGATACCCACTTCAGGAGGTTATTGGGAGGATTTGATGAGAGGCTGCATGTCAGATACTTCATAAACAGTGGTTCTTATTTCCTATTTTACTTCAGCTACGTATGCTTCATGAAAACCACTTCAGAGTTAGACTCCCAGAGATCTGCAGGCAGAGAAGTTGAGTTCTTTCAGAGGAAAGGTGCTGTGTTCTCATATTTTCAATGTCTGCAGTCTCTTCTCCTTTTCCACTATCCAGAAGCGGGTTCCTGACACATAAGCTGAAAAAACACACGTCCCTGGGAGATTTTAAGTTCACTTTTCCAAGATGGAGGAGGGAGTGATCACAAACTGGAGCCCTCAACCCTCTGTCTCAGGGCCTTCTGGCTGGAAGTTGGGAATTCTGGTTTCGGGACCAGTCCTAACCTTGGTTCTTCCTCACCCATAGGGAATCTTGATGGGCATATCTGGGCTCTCAGAGGTGACAGATGCCAGTCCCATTGTTCCCAAATGGTCATTGGCAGGATGGAGGCAGAATGATGGAGGGATGCAGACTGTGGGCACTGAAGTCAGACCATTTGGGTTTGACTCCTGGGTCAGCCGCTTAGCTGGTTAAGGCATTTTACTTCACCTCAGTGTGACCCATAAACAAGTTTAACAATAGTTCCTACTCAGGGCAGCCTGGGTGGCTCAGCGGTTTGGTGCTGCCTTCAGCCCAAGTCGTGATCCTGGAGACCCGGGATCGAGTCCCATGTCGGGCTCCCTGCATGGAGCCTGCTTCTCCCTCTGCCTGTGTCTCTGCCTCTCTCTGTATGTCTCTCATGAATAAATAAATAAAATCTTAAAAAAAAATAGTTCCTACTCATTGGGTACAGGTGAAGGTTAATTGTGTTAGTCATAAAAAGTACTGAGAGTAGTGCTTGGTACACATAGTAGGTTCTCAACAAGTTAGCTGTAACTGGCATTTCCATATCTCATCAAGTCTACGGTTGCCATTGATTTTTACTTTTTAACAACCCTAAAAACAAAACGTGTATTGGAGTTGATGGCATTGTGCAATTATAAATGGTAGCTTTTGTGTGTGTGTGTGTGTGTGTGTGTGTGTGTGTGTGTGTGTGTGCTGTAACTGGTAATGTCTTCAAATCAGTGTGAATTCAGCGTGAGCCCTCCTCCTGTACAGGATGTCGAGATGTCTGAATAGTGAATTTAAGCACTGAATAATGTCTGCATGGGAAGTGTGAACATTGAACTGAATTCTGCCAAAGAGAAGTCATTGATTAATAAGCTATTCAGTTGTTCAGCCTGGAAGGTGGTGTGTTAACTTTTTCCAGGGCACTGCCTGGCTTCCTAGTGAAGCGAATGACTTGATAGAGCTCTGAAAAAGGAACAGGTGAATCTTCTCCACTCACGGGTTCAGAGCCATCATCTTTGTAAAATGGATTTCTCTCTAAAATCCCTGGATGTCATCTTGCTGATAAATACCTGCAAGGGGAAAGTCTCTGCGAGAATTTTAGTCTTTTTTTTTTTTTTTAAATGGGGCAAGGGGATGATAGGGGGTGACCTTATGGAAAAGAAGTTAATGATTTCCAGTAGTCACAGCTAAAAGCAATTTTTTCCCGTTGATTCACTGAGAGTGCTGCTTCCATGTACTCCTCTACTTGTACACAGACTATGTGTTTTAACCAAGCAGCAGGTCAGCTGTTGTACACCAAATTCTGTACTTGATATTCTGAGACTAATAGCAATTCTAATACTAAGCTGTTAAATCATATTTAAATCATATTTCCGCACTAATACCTATTGAAGTCCTGTTTATAGCCCATCAGACTTTACAGCCGTTTGGCACATAAACTTATTAAATATAAACTTCATGGAGCTGCATCTGAAAATCTTCCATCTTGTTCCCAGCCCTTTAAAGAGCCGGTCATAAACACTTTTGGAATATGCAGACCATTATGAAGAGTAATTTTAATTTTCTTTAGCTATGCCAGTTAGATTAATAAATAGACATTGAAAAGCATGAACGAAATACTGTCACAGAGTAGACACTCAGGGGTGAAACCAAATAATAGACCATTTGGTGCTGAAATGTTTTATTATCACTCATACCTAGGTTCAGAGGAAATCAGAAATCTGTCATGAGGTTAAGTTTGTTATTAACTCAAATTCACCTTGGTTGGCATGCCAAAACTACAGTGAAATATTGAAATGAAATATGAAACATATTAAGGAAGGTCCTCAGGAATGAAGGACACTGGAAAGATTGATTTTTTTCTAGTAACTTAATTTTGATTTATGTATGAAGACTTGTTTTCAACACCCAGCTAAATTTGCTTAGAACCATCTGGGTCTCTTGAAATAGATGATGTTAAACCAGATCCACCAGTTGCACACATGCTATGCCTTTGTTGAGGGTTTTTGTAACTGTTTGAAATAGAAAACAATTTTGCTTAAAAAAAATAAAAGTAGTCATGTGATACTTAGGAGTGGCTTAATCTGCTTTGGTTAAGAGTTCATGTAACTGCATATTGCTTCCTCTTCCTAAGATTTTCTCTTTGTATTTGAAAAATCTTACTGTTGTAGAAGAATCTCCTCTCATATAGTTAAGGATAAAAATTAATTATTGACTTGATCTGGGTACAGATTTTTGGAAGTTATGGGGGTTTTTGTTAGGTTGGTTCTCCAGCTGCCCTGAAGATTGAATCTTCTGGTGCCCACTTTGTAAATTTGCACCATGGGGTGTTGAGGAACAGAACGTACACTGGGTCAAAATTATCGTTAGTACTTGTACAAACAGGGGAGTGCAATGTAGAGGACTTTTTAAACTCTATATATTTTATCTTGTTCCAAGCCAATGCGCCTCAGATAACAGGTGTTTGGTTACACTGACAAAGTCAAGAAGTGGTTCTGTTGAGTGAAACCTTCAGGGACTTGAACAGGTTTCTCTTGCTGCAAAGTTGGAGTAATGTACTTGAAGAGTCCTACCTTGTCTCAAGGGCAGTCAGCACCAGCCTCAAAAGATGGAGGAGCTACAGCTGTTTTCAACAGACCTAGATTTTCCTTAATAAGTAAAGTTGGGTTATTCCCAACTGTCAAGAATGTATTCTTCTGGTTGAAAGACTGTTCCTTTTTCCCAGAGGTGTAGTAAATTCATATATTTGGAATATTCTTCCCCCTGGATTTTTCTTACCCCCCTTGGATCAATTTTCTAAGTGATAAGGAACATTCTGAACCAAATAATTGTTAAAGCCACCTATATCACATTTCCTACAGTTGATAGGTGGTTAGTAAATACCAATGGTCTTCCTTGATCCCTTTGTCTTAACTTCCCAGTGGGAATCTGGGGAGTCCTTTTTTTGCACTGAAAGGAGGTTAATTCATTGCACGAGAAACTGTGTTGAGCATCTATTTAGTACCAGGAATTGGCAGTTTGGGCAGGCAGATCCTGTCATTGCAGCATAATGTGCTATAAAGAACACAGGAGGGAGGGGATCCCTGGGTGGCTCAGCAGTTTGGCACCTGCCTACGGCCCAGGGCGTGATCCTGGAGACCTGGGATCGAGTCCCACATCGGGCTCCCTGCATGGAGTCTGCTTCTCCCTCTGCTGTGTCTCTGCCTCTCTCTGTGTGTCTCTCATGAATAAACCAATAAAATCAAAAACAAAAACAAAAAACAAACAAACACAGGAGGGAGAATGGGACTAGAAAGAAAGGATTGAATGCAGGGAGAGGCTAGTTGAGAAAACAGATTTGTGGTAGATCAGATGGGAAAGAACACAGGCCAAATCTTAACGAAAGCAGCAACAGCAGAAATAAGACCAGAGAGAATTAGGAAGATGGAGAAGCATGGGTGCTGAGTTAAATTTGGGAATGGGATGGGAAGACTGGCTCAGAGGCCTGAGATAATTCAGGTTTTTGCCTTGGATAGGTGGTAGTGCCACAGGGAGGTGGCAGGATTTAACACCAAGTGGTCTGGTTACCCTCTACTGCTTCCCTGAGGAGGACAGAGAGAAGCAGAAGTAAGTCCAAGACCTCATCACATTGTCATGAAACTCCAGAGTATCAGAGGTTTTTAAAAAGCCATTAAAAGCTGCTTCAGAGGGAAGACAGATCACACAGAAAAGGATCGCCATAACCCTGATCATGGACTTCTGGTTAGCAACTATAGATGAGAAGTGAATGAAGGGCTATATTTAATAAGTGGACCCAGGGAAAGGCATGGAATACAAAACACGAATGTGGGCTCATTGACTGATAAAATGTTGAAAACTCACCCTTGCCTGTGAAATACTGAGTAGAAGGAGCCAGCAGGTGAGATTTTGGAAGTAGAAGAGTCTGCTCCCAGAAGGTAGAGGGAATGGTCTTCCTGAACCTCCCAGACAGGAAGGGAAGGGAAAGATGGCCAGTGAGTCAGTGGCCTCATGACTCATGACCTCTTCTTTCTAGGAATGTGAAAAGAAAAGTCATCTACGGAAAAGGAAAGACATAGAAAAAAAGGACTTAAAGAGGTTGATGAAAGTTCAAGATAACCTATATAGGAAATGATGAGGGAACCAACTCCAGAAGAGTAAGAGGATTTCTTGAAGCGTTTGGCAGCCTGGTGATTTGAGAAATTTTGAATGACTTAGCGCCACCAGCCTAAGTAATTGTGTCACTTTCCCGGCTGTGCTTTTCAGCCTGCGTCTAGGAGCAGAGGAAATGGTTGAATTGATCCAAGATCTGCTTGCAGGGTGGGTTTAGCAGGGTGTGGAAAAATCCAGTGAGTAAGTCAAGGTCCTAACGAGTCTTGAGTGTGGTGGAAGGTCTTGGGGATTGGAGAGTTAGGCCGGGTCAAGGTGGAGGTGCCTGGGAGTGAGAATGAGGGGTGAAAGTTGAGCAACCAGCGTTCTCAGATTTCAGAAGTGGAATAATTTCCAGGAAGTTTGAGACAATGTTGGGGACTTAAAAGGAAGTGGGTAGGAAGGAGACTTAGAAGTGCAGGTCATCAGAGGATGAGCAGAAAGAGAATTAGGTGGCACCCCTGGTGGCTCAGCAGTTTAACCCCGCCTTCGGCCCAGGGCATGATCCTGGAGTCCCAGGATCGAGTCCCGCGTCAGGCTCCCTGCATGGAGCCTGCTTCTCCCTCTGCCTGTGCCTCTGCCCCTTTCTCTCTCTCTCTTTCTCTCTCTGTGTATGTGTGTGTCTTTCATGATTAAATAAATAAAATTTAAAAAAAAAAAGAGAGAGAGAATTAGGCTCTGGAATTGGATGGATTGTCCACATGGACACTGACATCTCAAGTTCTGTAGGCATGAATTGGAGTAAAGCAGAACCATGGTTCCCTGGATCTGATTCAGTGAATTGAGGGACTCAAGTTTTCCAGATCCGTGATCTGTAAGTAACACCCTTTGACAGTGAGGCATTTGTGGCTAGGCAGCATGAGCCTGGCAGGAGGAGTGCCAGTCATTCTATAAGTGACCACTAACCTCTAGGAATTGACTCCCAAGGAGTCTTTATAATCATTTTCTAGAAATGGATTGATTAATGATTCCGCACATGCTGCGTCTTCACTACTGAGCTCTATGTTCCAAGGGAGTCCACTTCCTCTCCATGCAGGCAATCCAGTTCATTCCACACAGTGCCAAACCACAGGGGCTGTGGGGTTTGCTGCATTGCAGACCTCAAGCCACCTCTTAACCAGAGCCAGGGGGTTCATTTGTTCAATCCGAGCAGTAATCACAGAATTCAATAGTTCTCTCACACCTTTTCCCCAGGTTCCAAAGTCCAGAATCTGAGCCACTTGCTGACTTGGGTGATGAAGGCAGGGCCCCATCTAATGGCCCTTTTGCAAAGTACAGGAGGAGCAAGCAGGCTCTCCTTTGTCCCTCTTGTCAGTGGAAGGGAGGCAGAGGGGAAGAGGGTAAACCAGCTGTCCCCCGCTAGGAAGTGACTTCTTCAAGAGTGGGGAAGTAGTAGTGGTAACAGTCATATGGATGTTGGCAGGAATAGTTACTGAGCATGAGCCCAGCATCCTGCTAGCCTATCTATAGTCATGATCTTACTAAATGCTCACCACTATTATTATCCCCATTCTACAGCTAAGAACTGAGTCTTAATGAGAGCGAGTGGTCTGCCCATGATCAGAGCTAGCATCAGCCCTGGGACTTGATTCTAGGTCAGTCTGGCCTTGGAGCATAAGCTCTCGTATAACTAATATGCTATATTTGGCTCTAAAAATTGAATTATATGACTGTATGTGGAATCTGCTATCTGAGTTTTTAAAGCCTGGCTGAGGGTTTAAATTTTCTAGCGAGGCAAGGGAAACAGTCCCTCCCATGTTACAGGAGCAATGTCAAAAAAAAAGAAAAGAAGAAGAAGAAGAAGCATTTTCCTCCTTCCAAGTTTTATAGGGCAGCAAATATTCCTGAAAGGAATTGTGGTTGTAATGATATCCTTTATGATCTTGTTTTTTCAAAAACTCTTTATTAGTAGGAATTTTCTCAGGGGTTTAGTGCCTTGTAAAGCATGTTGATCAACTTTAGAATAGTCAGGAAAATGGCATTCCAAACGTGTCTTCAGTTTTTATACATCCTCAAGTACGGGGGAAGGACAGCTGGGTCATCTTGAGTCTGCCTCAAGTCAGATACCTGGGGACTAGATGGGTGGTAAGTTGGTGGCACATGCCAAGCGGGATGAAGATGATCAGATCCTGAGAAAAGAAGGATCTAGGTGGAAAACACCATGAGACTGGCCCCCAGAGATCCAAAGGCAAAGGAAATAAGTTAAAAATAAAACAGGGCTAATGATAAACCTAAGGGCTCCTTGACAGGAGCAAAGTTGAAATGACAACTCTATTCCTAGAGCCCAACGTCCAAACAATTTATTTTTCCTACCTTTTGGTCCCTGTGTGCCTTTCTCAGCTGAGATCAAGTGCCAGAGGACGTCTCAAAATATCCACAGCCAAAACTACTCAGCATATCTTCCCATGTGGAAGGAAGGACAGCTCTGCAAAAGTCTTTGTCCTGAACTGTTTATGGATTTTCCACAGTCTGTGCAAGACTTTGGACACATGCCACCTGCCAACCGGCAGCTGCCACCCAGCCTGGGGATGACCTTGCCCCTGATGCAGGAGAGTCCTCATCAGATTTACTGTGACTTCCCCCTGTTTTATATACTCACCCTGACCTTTTCTTAATGGAGATTCTAGTTAAGAGAATTGTGTTAATGGCTCATGTATTTCTGTCATCCTTCTAAATGATGTGAGTGCTATGGATGGGGTGCCTGGCTGGTTCAGTCGATAGAGCATGCAGCTCTTGATAGCAGGGGCGTGAGTTTTGAGCCCCACATTGGGTGTAGAGATTACCTAAATGATGTGAGTGGTATCTAAAGGCACTACAGTGTGTCCTTGAATTTGTTGTGGGCTGGGTCTGTGAGTCAGAATGGACAATAAAATAATAAGGAATGGGAGCACGTGGGTGACTCAGTAGTTGAGCGTCTGCTTTTGGCTCAGCTTGTCATCCTGGGTCCTGGGATCAAGTCCCACATTGGGCTCCCTGCAAGGAGCTGCCTTCTCCCTCTGCCTAGGTCTCTGTGCCTCTCTCTGTGTCTTTCTTGAATAAATAAATAAAATCTTAAAAAAGAGAGCATTGTGTTATATATTATCTCAGTTAACATTCAGCACAGCTTAAGGTGTGGCTACTCTTAGGCTCAGTTTATAGATGAGGACACTCCTCTTGAAAGATATTTAAATAAATTGCCCAAGGCCGCATAATTAACAACAGACAAGACTGAGGTCCCCAGGGTTTTAATTCTGTGTCCTTTGATCTTTCCACATTCCACTTCAGCTGCCAAGGAACAGGTCCTGTGGCCAGAGAATACCTCAGTGGGAAGCATCAGAGGTAGAAGATTCTCTGCCCTAAACTGGCTCTCTGTGAATTAATGGAACAATGAATGGGCCATGGGTGATAAATGAAAGAACTATTCAGTAGTTGGGTTGAAAAAGTCTTCAGTATGTAAACAAGTCTTACATAAGTTATGAAAAATGAGATTGAAAAAAATGAGACAGGAGAGTAAAGAGACAAAAATATTTTCTTGATCAAGCCTTGAGGGAAAAACACTCTTTTCAAATACCTAATGTGGCATTTCTCTTTAAAAAAAAAAAAAAAAAAAGTTAAGACCAGAGCCCCATTTTTACCCCAAACCCAAATGCAGATGTCTTCCAAGAGCTGCTTAGAGAATGAAGCATCTCACAGAAAACCAGCTTTTCCAGAAAGCCCTCCAGAAGCATCCTTACAGCCCAAGCAGCCTCTACATGCAGGCCGAGGCCCTGTGCCCACACATGGGTGACCAGGCATGGAATAAGTGCCCTTTGCCTGGAAGACTGTGTGTCCATCTCAGAAGCAGATTTAAAGCTGAGCTTCATAATGGAAACGCTGACACAACCTGCTATCAGCAGCCACGATATTAAAATAGGCAGAGAGCCAACAGCAATGGCTTGGCGCCAGGGAGGAGAGATTAACATCACAACTAAGAGATTTTAGGCTCTGGGCCAGGAGAGTTGGGTCCCCTCCCCCCCTTTTCATTAAAAAATAATAAAAAGGAAGAAAAAAAGAAAGGTAGGTTCGAGAGAATTCTTGTTGAGCTACTCTCCTTCAGATTGTTCTCTTCAAATATCCAGATAAGCAGAGAAACAAACCACTGTCTACCTAACGACTTAAAATGGTCTCTGAGGTGGCCCTTCCTGCTGGTCACACTCTGTTGTCCTTGGTTGGCCCAGGTGCAGAGGGAAAAAAATGATTAGCAAGGCCCATCTTTCCACTTGGAGTTGAAGGAAATATACCACTGGAGCAAAAATTCAGCAAAAATTGCTACCTTCTTTGCCCAGTGGGGAGGTCTGAAGATGAACTGTGCGGTGGTGGTAGCCTATGGCACCTGCTGCCTGGAATGTGGCACATCGTTACAGGGCCCAGTGAGACCCCTTGCAAAGACGGCCCTTTACTGAACAGCTGTTCCCATTAGGGTGCAGCCTTCTGAGATTTCGGGAGAGGTAGACAGCCCCAGGATGCAGCAGTGCCTAGGCATGCGTTTTGCAAGAGAACATTACCGCTATCTCTGGACACTCGGCCCTAAGTGCCCAGAGCCTGAGCAGCCCAGATGGGCAGGAGGTCTTCCGTCACAAATAACCCTCAAGACTCAATGATGTGCCCAGTTTTCTCCTGTTCAGAGGTTGCCTCTGGCGTCTTAGCTGCTTTCTCCAAACCAGAAGACAATTTCTTGTGACCTTCTTTTCAACTTTTTATTTAAAAATTTTTTTCAAACCTGCAGGGCTGTTGCAAGAATGGAGTGATTCTGGATTCACCACTTGTTAACATTTTTCCACCTCTGCTTTGTCTCTCTCTCTCTCTCTCTCCATAAATATTAACACTTTTTTTTTCCAGAACCCTATGAGAGTAAGTTGCAGATATCATGACCCCTTCACCCTTAAATACATAAGTGTGCGAGTCTTAAGAACAGGGACTTTCCCTGGGGCGCCTGGCTGGCTCAATGGAGCACATGACTCTTAATCTCAGGGTTGTGAGTTCAAGCCCCACGTTTGGTATAGAGATAATTGAGAAATAAAATCTCTTTTTTTTTAAGATTTTATTTATTTATTTGATAGAGCAGAAGCAGGAGGAGTGGCATGGAGAGGGAGAAGAAGCAGACTCCCCGCTGAGCAGAGAGACCCATATGGGGCTTGATCTCAGGACCCTGGGATCATGACCTGAACCGAAGGCAGACGCTTAACTCACTGAGCCACCCAGGTGCCCTAGAAATAAAATCTTGAAAAAAAAAAAAAAGACAAGGACTTTCCCTTACGTAATCATAATGCAATGATTAAATTCTGGAAATTTAACATTGATGCAATGCTATTCTCTGAGTCATATTTACATTTTGCCAATTGTCTCAATAATGACTTCCATGGTGAACAACCCTCATGGTTCGTGTTTCGATAAAGGCACATAAATTGCATAGAGTTGCCACTTTCTTTGGTCTCCTATCATCTAGAGGACTTTTCTCAGCTTTCTTTGTCTTTCATGACACTGATTTTTTTTTTTTAAAAGAAGCATAGGCCATGTTTTGTTGGATGTCCCTCATCTTGGGTTTTCATAATTGTATTCTCATGTTTGAGTTTAGACTGTGCATCTCTGGCAGGAATTCTACAGTAGCAAATATTGGATCTTTGTGGACTCCCAAAATCTCTTTCCCCAACAGGTATGGCTGCCCTGACTTTGCCCTCCTTCCATTTTCCAAGCTGGGTTCATCACAGAGCTGGTATTGTGGCTGTGATGTGAGGGGTCAGTGTAGGCCAAGGCACAGGCTGACGTGCTCTTCCAGCACTGGAGAAGGAATAATGGCCACCTGCTCTGGAAGGTCACCCTGAGAGAGAGAGAGAGAGCAGAAAGAATCCGAAAGCAGTAGCAACAGTGGACTCCTGCTAACCTGGCCTCTAACTTGGGCAGACTGCTGATGAATCCCTAACAGGATCATTCAGAGCAGAAGTAGGTCTGACCAGATTAGGAAAAAGAGGCCAAATTAAATTGCTGAGCTTAGAAACTCCATTTGGATGGTTTTACCTCCTAACTGTTACATCCATCTTGTTTTTCTCCATTCCAACTACTGTCACTCTAGTTGAAGTCCTTATCTCTTTTCTAGGACAATCTCTCTTACTAAACCCACTTCCCATAGAGCTGCCTGAGGGGATCCATGCAGACCCCAAATCAGAACATTTCGCAGTGGCTTCCATTGCCAGGATGGAATTCCATCTGACCACTACTTTCCTCTGCAGTTTCTTTATTCTGTCCTCCTTGCCTTGACTTAAAGCCCCCAAGTCTCAGATGTTTATGGAAACTTCAGCATCATCACCTGGGAGCTTATTAGAATCTCAAGTCCTACCCCAGGCACACTAAACCAGAACCTGCATTTTAGCAAGATTCCCTAGATTTGTGTGCACATGAAAGAGCAGGAAGTGTTATTTAGAATGTGCTGGAAGGGTCTGTTCCATGCGAGATCTTAAGTTTCCCCTCAGGCTCTTGCTGTCCTTGGTATTGAGGCATGACTCTCTTAAATATTCTTTGATCCAAGGGATTCAGCCTCTAAAATTAAATGGTGCAGTTATTTTTTCCGAATTTGCAAAAAAGAAGGAAATTTCACGGATGAGCTTTTTTTTTTTTTTCCCTCAGTCTTTCCTTTTCCTCTCACCATTTTTCTCCTAAACTTTGACATCCGCTACGACTTGTTGGCTAACAAGATGTCCTCTGCTGGCAAACAACAAACTGGATGAACAGCTAACCAATGCTAATGTTAACAGCCAAAGCTGATGGTATTTAGTCGAATGGTTCAGCTCAGTAGCAGCAAAACATTAGGTTTGATGATGTATGAGACGTTAAAAGACAGAGGGATGCACAGGTGAGTGAGAAACATCAGTTTAGCCTAGTTCCCCCTACCTTGGGGCCACATGGGCTCCTGCTACTGCGGCACATTATGGGGCCTAGGCAATGGCCATCTATTTTACTGGAGCCATTGAGATCCTACTAGTCCAGATTTGCAGAGTTCAGTGAATTGAAAAACTTTTGCTGTCACCTGTCAAGTTGATTTCATCTCCCACAGCCAGACAGCTTTCCAAACTAAGACAGCTGGGACATTTACTCTGGGTTCTCCAGTTTAATAGATAAATAGCATTTAAAACAAAAATCACAATGTGCCTGTTGCCACTTGTTAGATTTGACTTCAGTTGAAGAGACTTCAAAGGCCTGGAGCTGAAAGATCATTGTATACCCTTTCCTGGAGTGTGAATGATTTATGACCCTCTAATTTTACAAAAGTAGCAACAGCAGAGACAAACTACTGATTTACAGGTAGTATTCCCCTGGGAATTCCATTAGGGACCTATGCGTCGGGTTCTCTGGGAACCCAAGAATTGAACCATAACCAAATGTCACACACACACACACACACACACACACACAATGTCACCATACATATTGTTGCTTTAGTAAAAGGAAGGCTTGGCAGAAGCCATGACTTTGAAAGATGAGTTGGTATGAGCCAGGTAGGTAGGATGAAGAAGAACCTTCATTGAGGAGCAAGAGCTGGGGCTTGGAAGGTTGAAATGGTGAGTTAGAGAACCTGATGTTCTCCGTGGGGAGTAAGGCATGCCTGGAGCAATGAAGAGAGAAAGGACAGGGAGTGTGAGTTCGTAGGTGGATACAAATGTACTAATTCCATACACTGGTATAGCATTTGGGAGCTTGAGAAGCACTATCACATCCATTCTCTCACCTGGTTCTGATGGCTCAGTGAGGGGGCAGGATGCGGAGAGGACTCACTTCCAGATGATGAAATGGAACTGGGAAGGGTTCATGGGATCAATTCCTAAGCCATGGAGCCAGGCTTAGAACCAGATGCTTTGACCCCTGAACTGTAAAGAAACCATTCTAACATATCGGGAACCAAACAAGGTGAACATGTGGATGGATGGATAGATATGTAGGGTGGAAAATGTTTCCCTTCTTCTAAGTTCTAAGTGCTTTAACTTCCCTAATAATTAATTGATAGAAGACAGATTGATAGAAGAAAAATTAATTTTGGGTATATGGGAACCCTGTAAAAATATGGGACTCAAAGAAGTGACCAGTGCAGAAGTGATCAGTGCAGTGACCAGCATACACCTCTTAGACAAAGAAACAGTAAATTTGTGAGGAATTGACAAGATAAAGGGATTTGGGCTTGGAACAGCAAATTAGTGAAGAAGTAACAAGGTTGGTTTATATAGCCTCTCGGCTCTAAATTCCCTATTTCTGGTGGTAAGGATGCCATCTACCCTCCCTGTATGAAGAAGGTACTTTTCACATGGGAGATTTATCTCCTCCTTCCAGGAGGACAAAGAAGGGTCACAGTGTCCTTCTTGAACCAGCTGTCTCTCAAGTAATTTTAATTCAAAATAATTGTTAGGTCAAAGTGGCATATTTTGGGATGGCATATTCTGCTCTCCTTCAGGTAGATGGGATGATAGATGGATGGATGCATGCATGGATGGATGGATGGACAAACAGATGAATGGATTGTGGAAACTAGGATATCAAAAGGAAGTTTGGGGCACTTGGCTGGCTCAGTTGGTAGACCATGTAACTTGATCTCAGGGTCGTGAGTTTGAGCCCCACATTGGGCTTAGAGCTTATTTTTTAAAAAGGAAAGGAAAAGAAAGGAAGGAAGTTAGAAGTCCTGCATTCATCCAGGTGAATAGAGAATAGGTCTGTCAAGGAGATGGATTGCTGAAATATAGAAGCAGTGGAATTAATAAAACTTAGTGCCTGAACAGATGCAAGAATGAGAAAGAAATAAGAGCTTAGAATAACACCCAAGTTTCTACTCTGGATGATTGAAAGACCACAAGAGGAGGAGCAGGCTCACACCCTAGAACCAAGAAGGTAGGATTTGGGATGATGAATGATTTGTAATAATGAATGTAGGATTTGGCATGTTAAATTTGAGTAAAGCCAGAGATTGGTGTCCAATAATCAGTCTGTATCAAAAGGTCTGGAATTCAGGAAAAGCATCTGGAATATAGAGGAGATTTGTTAGGTCATTCACAATCAAAGATTAACATTTTGGGGCACCTGGCTGGCTCAGTCGGTAGAGCATGCGACCTTGATATCAGGGTTGTGGGTTTGAGCCCCATGTTGGGTGTAGAGATTACTAAAAAATAAAATCTTCAGATTGTTTTTAAAAAAAAAACAAAGACTAATATTTTTTTACAGGTGTCCAGTGTAGTATTATAAACATTGCAAAGAGGACCAAAAGGGTGAAATGGGGTGGGGAACAGTTGACCATAGCAAGATGCGTGCATTTGTATTACAGGAATATAATGAAACACAATTCAGACTTTGAAAATGAGTGCTGGCCTTGTTCCCCCTTCAGCGATAGTGACACCTGACACCCAGGGCATTTACCAAGGCCAGGTCAAAATGAACTGGGCCTTGCCTGCTTTCTGTCATGGATCCCTCTCTGCTACCCAAAGAGGGGAGCACAGATACTGCTCTTATTTTACAGATCAGAAAAATGAGGTCCAACTGTCCTCAGTATCATGTGCAAGGTCACCCAGCCAAGCAGCAGAGCCCGGTCGCAAGCCTGTGTCTGCTGACACTGGAGTCAGGCCTTGTAGTGCCACGCCGTATTTTCTCTCTCTGTAATTTTCTTAACTGTATTTCCCACGATAAAGAGGTATTACAGTAAGGAAAAAAGAGAAAAGAGAAGGTTGCTGATCCAGGAATGACATGATAGACAGTCCAAAGTTGGCCCCCCATGCTGGCCTGTCAGGGCAGGAAAGCCGCAGCCAAAGGAAAGCCTTCCCTACCCACTGGGAGAAAGCACAGGTGACAGACCCCTTTGGGAGCTTCAGGCCTGATCACCCACCACCTTGGGAAGAGTTTAGGGAGCTAACCCACTCCCATCCGCTGAGCCACCTCTGTCTTATCCATGCCTGGAGCGATCCTTCTGGAGCCTTCCGGTTGGCTGCCTGGGGTGTGTCCGCAGAACTCAGCCAGGAGGCCTCGCAGAATTCTCCAACTTGGCTTTGAGAGGTATTTAGAACCAATCCCACAGAAGGGAAAACCAAACAAAACATGACCTACCAGGCACATGTAACAATTTGTTCCTTTATTTTGTTTTTTCTGACAGTAGATGCAATCTATCATGATTCTGAAGTGGTTTTGGGCTGGTGCCCATTACGTTGTTTTGCCCAGAGAGGCACGCCAGGAATGAGCTAGAAGGAGACACAAGGCCCTGAAGTACCTCAGGACGCTTGTGCGGCGGACGAGAGGCAGGGACTCTTGGGCCTCTGGAGTGAAGCTGCCGCCAGCCCTGTGGCAGTTCTCCCCATTGTCCGCCGACTCCCCTTTGTGGCTGCCCCACCACTTGGGCCTCAACGAGCCATCTGTCTCCGCCATTGATTCCCTTCCCTCAAGGCCGAGCTGGTAGCTTCTCAGGGAAAAGCAGGTACTAGCCATTTTTCTCTGTCAGGAACTCTGCTGCTTTGTGCAGAGGATTCATTGCTGAAGCTCAAAAAAAAGGTTTGGGGAAGGACGGGGAGGGGGTGTTCAGAGTCACCTTGCAGAGCCAGGCCCACAGCGAGCCCCACCGCCGGCCGCTGCCGGGAGAAATGTCTGCTCCTCAGCTTCAGAGAAAACCATGGGCTCTAGTTCCCAGAGACCACCCTGCGAATTGAAATGAGAAAGAACTGGGAGAAATTGCAACTATTTTGAGCTCCGCTTCTGAGACTTATTTTAGGAAGCGTTATTGATCATCCTGCGGGGAAGCCGTCCCCCGCCTCGGGGCCGTGTCCCCACGTGCCCGTGTGCGGCCTGGGCCTGAACTGGCGGCGGCCTGGGTGGCCGAAGGGGGCCGCGGCCCAGGGGAAGGATTCGGATTGAGGCTGCTCTGTGCCAAAATTAGCCCAAGTTTATGAAAAGAGCCTTGTTCCAGCTGCCCTGGGAACCGTAACTTGGAAGCAATTTTTTGTGCCTCTGAAGCCTTTTTAGTAAATGAATTGTGTCGGAGCATGTGTGACCCTTTCTGCATTGCTTGAATATACTTCTCTGTCCTTTTCTCAATTAGTTGCCATGACCCGGAGCACCTTATGAGAACATTGTTTTTCCAATCACAATCTTTTTTCCCATCGGTCACCACGTCACTGTGACTACTGTCTCTTGAACCCTCTGCCCTACCTTTTCATCTCCCCCAAACGAACCGCAGGGTTCACCATGGCTCCCTGCCTCGAACCTCAGGTCACCGTGCGAAACGGTTCTCAACCCTCCGCTGGTGCGCCAGAGCTCTTTCTAGACACATCCCGGAATAGACTGAAGTGTCCTTTCCCTCAAAGGGATCACACTGGGCAATCATTTGTACTTTGTCGGGCTCTCTTACCCTTAGATCTCCACCCTGCCACGTGCCCAGGCACCCTTTCCTCTTGCGTCTCTCTGTCGCCCTCGCTCCCCACGTGCGTGGACCAGCAGCTTTTTATTTTGAACTTTATGGATGAGCAATGCCCTTGTCTCTTCTGTATGGTTGTCACTGGGTTTCTCTCCCTGTTGAATTTGCTGCAACCTTTGAGGTAGGTGGGGGAATGGAAGGAAATCTCCTCCATGGGCCAATATTGAAGAAAAATGACTCCTGGCACTTGTTAAAGATGGTAAGGCAAGCCTCATTCAGGGAGACTAATCCAATGAATATTTGTTATAGGAAGAGAGATGAGCTAAACTCTGAGCACAGAAAGGGCTAGCAGTGACCGACAGTCAAGGTGCAGCATGGGGATCGGTGGATGGAAGGAGGATTCTGGCTGAATGACAGGATTCTTTTTTTTTTTTTCTTTTTTTTAAGAGAGACAGAGAGAGCAGGGGGAGGGGCAAAGAGAGAGGGAGAGAAAGAATCTTGAGCAGACTCCCAACTGAGTGTGGAGCCCCACTTGAGCTCCATCCCTTGACCCTAAGATCATGACCTGGGCTGAAAGCAAGAGCTGGTTCCTAATCCAAATGAACCACCCAGACACCCCTGACTTGAGAGGATTCTTGCTGACGGCAAGCCAAGGTGATAGCAAGAGTGAGAGATTTCTCCCTAAATGTGCCTCAACAGGATTCTTGCTTTACAAAAAAAAAAAAAAAAAAAAAAAAAAAACAAAACAAAACACTAAACCAGCCAAGGACAGAGCCCAAGGGTGAGGCCTAGTTGAAAAGAAGACCTGCAGGTGAAAGTTGGGTCTAGGCAAGGATCTCCATCACCAGCCTGAAGTCCACACTTCAGGAGCTCAAGTTTGCTTTTCATCTTCTCTTTCTTCTGACTGCACACATTGAATAACACAACAAAGAAGGCCTGGTTGCCTTTATTCATGGAAGTTCAGAACAGTGTTTTCCTCTTAGAAAGCTACTCTTTGTCTACTCCAGGGAGTTTCATCTTGAGTTTGAGAAAGGGGGTCTCCCCCGCCAAAAAAAGTGGAGAGTTGTATTGGTGTTCTAGGATGGCCATAACCAATTACCACACACTGGGCAGCTTAAAAAAGCAGAAATGTATTCCCTCATAGTTATGGAGGCCAGAAGTCCAAAATCAAGGTGTTGGCCAGGGCTGTGCTCCTTGCAAAGGTTCTGGGAAAGAATCTCCTTGTGTGTCTGTGTCCTCTTCACAAGAGGACATTCACTAGTCATGGGATTTAGGAGCCATCCTAAATCCAGGATGATTTTCATTTCATGGACTAGGAAGTTTAAAAACAACAGAGATTTATTTCACAGTCTGGAGGCAGGAGGTCCAGGATCAGGGTACCAACATTGTTGGTTTTTGAGTTGCAGGCTGCCAACTCCTTCCTGTGTCCTCACGTGGTAAAAAAAAGAAAAAGAAAGAAAGAAAAAGAGAAAGAAGAAAAGAAAGAAAAGAAAAGAAGAAAGAAAGAGAAAGAAAGAAAGAAAGAAAGAAAGAAAGAAAGAAAGAAAGAAAAGAAAGAAGAAAGAAAGAAAGAAGAAAGAAAGAAAGAAAGAAAGAAAGAAAGAAAGAAAGAAAGAAAGAAAGAAAGAAAGAAAGAAAGAAAGACAAACAGTCTAGGGAGCTCTGTAGGGTCTTTTCTGTAGAGTGCTAATCCCATTCATGAGAGCTCCACCCTCATGACCTAATCACCTCCCCAGAGCCTACCACCTCCTAACACCCTTTGGACATTAGATTTCTTTCTTTCTTTCTTTCTTTCTTTCTTTCTTTCTTTCTTTCTTTCTTTCTTTCTTTCTTTCTTTCTTTCTTCTTTCTTTCTTTCTTTCTTTCTTCTTTCTAGATTTTATTTATTCATTCATGAGAGACACACAGAGAGAAAGAGACAAAGAGAGAGGCAGAGACACAGGCAGAGGGAGAAACGGGCTCCATGCAGGGAGCCCGATGTGGGACTCGATCCTAAGACTCCAGGATCATACCTCGGGCTGAAGGTGGTGCTAAACTGCCGGGCCACTAGGGATGCCCTGGACATTAGATTTCAAATTTTGGAGCATTATACATATCAGTCCATAGCAATCCTTAACTAATTAGATTTGCACAGACCCTATTTCTGAATAAGGTCACATTCTGAGGTTCCTGGTAGGTGTGAATTTGGGGGAGACATTATTCAATCTACTACAGGAGTAATGATACATCTGCTTATAAAGAAGAATCAATATATGCCCTACCACTCTACAACCCCACTTCTGGGTATGCACCTTAGGGAAATGAAAACTTGCGTTCACACAAAAGCCTGTCCACAAGTGCTTTTAGCGACTCTATTCATCATCGCCCCAGGCTAGAAATGGGGGAACTGGTGAACAGACTGTGGTGCATCCACACAATGGAATACTACTTGGCGATAAAAAGGAGTGAGCTTTGATATATACAACAGGATGAATCTCAAAGGCATTACTGCATAACAGGAGCCAGTCTCAATGAGCTAAAATCTGTATGATTCTGTTTGTCTGACATTCTTCTTTTTTTTTTTTTAGGCTCCATGCTAAGCACCTCTGTATGACATTCTTATATTAAAGATTATATTAAAGATTGAATTTATTTGAGAAAGAGACAGAGCATGAGCAGGTGGGAGGAGCAGAGGGAGAAGCAGGCTCCCCCTCTGAGCAAGGAGCCCAATTCAGTCCTCGATCCCAGGACCCTGGGATCATGACATGAGCTGAAGGCAGATACTTAACCAACTGAGCCATCTAGGCACCCCCCAGTATGACATTCTTAAAAAGAAAAAAACTTAGGGGCACCTGGGTGGCTCAGTTGGTTAAACATCTGACTCTTAATTTTGGTTCAGGTCTTGATCTCAGGGTCCTGAGATGGAGCCCTGTATCGGGCTTCGTGCTCAGTGAGGAGTCTGTTTGCTGGTCCCTCTCCTTCTGCCCTTCCCCCACTCATGTGTATGTGTGCACACGCATGTGCTCTCTCTCTCAAATAAATAAATGAAATCTTTTTTTAAAAAAGAAAAGCTATAGGGATGGAAAACAAGTCAGTGGTTGCCAGGGGTTGGGGCATGCAGAGGGTGTGACTATAAATTAGTTTTTTGGGCTGATGAAACTGTTCTTTACCTTAATTGTAGTGGTGGTTCCAGGAATTTGGAGAATTGTAAACTCCCCAAATAATTGTTTTTAAAAAACTTGTTCTAGGGGGAAGGAGCCTTAAAAAGGGGGGGAGGGGATCAATATACCTTGCTAAGGCACTGAGTTGTCCTTTATTTTTGTGTGAATGACAAAAATGGCACTAGATCTACAGTTGGTTTTTAAAAATTGTGTCTGTCCCATACTAGAAGGATAAGAGGATTAAGATCTGTATAACCTTTATGGGTGGTTGCTAGTGCCATATTTCTTCTTTGTACTTGATTCTTCTAATTAAAAACATCTACTTCCTGAGAAACTTCTTTTTTTTTTTTTTTTCTTAAGAAAAGAAAAGAAAAACCCTGGAGGGTGTGGTGCGCCTTCTGTGCTAGTTCAACCACGAAGGGGCCAGATTGAGTGATTTGGGAGTCCTACCAGTAGTTTCTGTGTGCTCACACTGGGGAACTGGGGATGACCATTATGAACTTTCCCAAAGCACCTATCTTGGAAGCCTGTTTGGCAGAGAGTTCTGTTTAGGAGTTTAATTAATTTGAACTAATATAGAGAAACATTATTCAGTGACTCGTGGAAGAAACAGGCAAGCCTTTGTGGCTGACACCATGAATGCCCCACTTTCTGGAATTAGCTCCCTCAAGACGGCTCACCATGGGGCTTTCTTTTATACTCATGCTTCCTGGCCTCCCGAGGACCCCCACTGGCATGCTTATTACCGTCTGCCAAGGTGGGAATGATCTTCACTGTGCTAGAAGCTCGAGGTCCATCTTGAGCCCTGGTCTTCGCCAAGTGCATGCACCTTCCCTTGGTCACTGTCCAGAGACCTGTAGATAATGTGCAAAATACTCATAGATGGTGCCAAGGGAAGCCAGCCCACTCCACCACCCATCTTCATCTCTGATCTAGGCTGTCTCCCACCATCCAGAGCTGTACTTGTCCCCATCCTACCCTCTCCTAACCCAGGTCCCCCGCCCTGCTCCCCCTGTGCCATCTAAGACACTCCAGGCTTGCTGGGTCGTGACGATATTCTCCCCAATTGACAAGCAGTGGTGCTACTTTCTCACCCCTCACTCCCTGAACCCTTTCTCTTCACAGAGGTGTCCTCATGTTGCCAGCTCACATCCCTGAGAGCTTTACCCCACCCATGCACTCCATAAGGATGGGTAACTAGAACACCTGGAAATTTAACGTAGGTCCAAAGCAGCTTTCTAAAGAGAAGACTCCCTCTGGGTCCCTTCCTCCCATTGTCTATCTGGAGCCCTTTAACACTCAATCCCAGTACACTGGAAGGTAAGTAAGCTGGCAATCAATGCAGAGAAGGCAGTATAAGGAAAACAAAACAGCTCATCAAGAATGTTCCATCAAGATTCACAGAGGCGTTCTTTAGAGCACCCCTGCCTCATCCCTCACCCCTCTCCACCTCTCCAGCAGCTCTGTGCAGGCGTCATTACCACCCCATTGAAGACAGAATTTTTTCAGACACTTGTGGGTGGAAACCTTTGCCTTCAGCTTGCTTTGCTACTCCCACTGGCTTTGGGAAAGCAGTTTTCCATTCTGCACTGAAAGCCTAATGATATTGTCCACCAGGGAGCATTCTCTGGGGAAGCACTGAAGTTTACCCAGCAGCTAAGACAAACTGGCCTAACCCTGACAGATGAGTTTCCTTTACTCAGCCTTAATACCCCCTAAATCCAATGGCCAGTGGAGCATTTAATGAGGATTAAGTCAAAGCAGTTCACCTCCCATCATATTACCAGATGGGGCTCTTACTCGGCTCCAAAACCAAGGGCTATTCTGGAGCGGGTATGAGGCCGTCACTTACCCTGCATCCCCAGCACAGGCAGACAGTTCTCTGGGCCCCCCAAGACAGAAACCCCAGCAGCCATGAGTTATACCCCAGGCTCTGGTGTCTCAGGAGCATACGGTGCAGGCACATGGTGGGGCTCCTTCCCACACAACACTAAATGGCCAGTCTTTTGACTTACTCCTGCTGCTGAAATAATGATCCTGAGTCCAGACTACTATGGGCCATTGCTGAGTTTCCTCCTTGCTGAATTTGGCCTGGAATACTCTTGTCTGAGCATACCTTTTAAAACTCAGTACTTGGTTGCCTGGGTGTCTCAGTGGTTGAGCATCTGCCTTCGGCCCAGGTCGCAATCCCAGGGTCCAGGGATCGAGTCCCCCATTGGGCTACCTGCATGGAGCCTGCTTCTCCTTCTGCCTATGTCTCTGACTCTCTCTCTGTGTCTCTCATGAATAAATAAATAAAATCTTAAAATAAATAAACCCAATAGTTTAGTAACATATAGGTTATATTTTATATGGTGTGATTGATTCAGTCGTGCATTCAATCTAGTCTTCTGTGCAAAATCATAAGCCCCCTTGTGCTCAAACTGGGGAGGAAGTTTGAAGTCATGTGTTGAACACATAGTAGGTGCTTCATAAATGTTTGCTGATTTTTTTTTTTTTTATTGCTGTGTCTAGTTTCTTTTTCTTTCCAGACCACTGTCTTTAAGTAACTGCACCTAACAGAACAAATCAGTTCTTCAACTCTGTATTCCAGGTGGGGGAATGGGAGGTAGAGAGATGTTTATTAAAAGACCAAAGAAGGGGCAGCCCGGGTGGCTCAGTGGTTTAGCTCTGTTAAACCCAGGGCGTGATCCTGGAGACCCGAGATCGAGTCCCACGTCAGGCTCCCTGCATGGAGCCTGCTTCTCCCTCTGGCTGTGTCTCTGCCTCCCTTTCTCTCTTTCTCTCTCTCTCTCATAAATAAATAATACCTTTAAAAAAAAAAAAAGACCATCCTGTTTTTTCATTTCTGTCTTAATGGCAGTTGGAAGACAAGTTGCATGCTCTTGGGTTAAAGCATACATATTTATGAAACAGTCACCATTGAATTGTGTAGATGTGAAAATGTTCTTGGTGAGAATACCAGTAAAGATGGGATAATGAAGTGGTGGTTTGTCTTGTCAATAACTTGGACTATTTTTTCATCCCAGCCATTAGTGCATTTCAGTCTCTGCCCACCAGGTATGCTGCTGATAGATAATAATCAATAAACCGTGAATCAAACTCTAGCCCCATCATGCCTAATGTGTTAACCCAGCGGCCATCATCACCACCAAACCAATGGCCACTTTGCAAATCTGGAGCATTAAAATGAAAACATTGTTAACACAGTTATTGTGCTTCCAAGGTTTCTTCTTGCTGAACCTGTTCTTTGTTGGTATGCCTTAGTCAGTTGCTTCCCCTGAGACCTCCCAAATGCAGCAAAATGAAGTTAGAGGAGAACAGTGGCTTGGCTGAAATTCTTTGCACTTTAATCATATCTGAAGCATAAAGCAAGATGACTGGTAGACTTTTCTCAATCCCTACTAATCATCCGCCCCTACCTTGTATCCTTGGTAGCTTGGGAAGATAAATAAATGTAGCTACTAAGCTTGGATCTTTTTTAACCCTTCAACTTAAAAAAAAAATAGACTTTATTCTTTAGAGCAGCTTTAGGTTTACAGAAAAATTATGCTGAAAGTACAGATAGTTCTAATCTAAACTTGGATCTTAGGGATGCCTAGCTGGTTCAGTCAGTAGAGCACACGACTCTTGATCTCAGGGTCATGAGTTCAAGCCCCACGTTGGGCATGGAGCCTATTTTTAAAATAAATAAGTTTAGGTTTTATTTTTTTTTAATTTTTATTTATTTATGATAGTCACAGAGAGAGAAAGAGAGAGAGGCAGAGACATAGGCAGAGGGAGAAGCAGGCTCCATGCATCGGGAGCCCGATGTGGGATTCGATCCCGGGTCTCCAGGATCACGCCCTGGGCCAAAGGCAGGCGCCAAACCGCTGCGCCACCCAGGGATCCCAAGTTTAGGTTTTAAACCAGAAAAGTTACCATGATAGAGAAAAGGGATGCAGAATCCATGATTCCCAGAATTGTGATTTTCTGAAAAGCTGCTGCACCCAGTGTTGTCCCTCACTGGACTATAACGAGAGATTTCATATTCTAAAAAGACATCCCCATTCAAGGAAGAAATCTAGTGCATTGTCAAAACACATTCCATATTTATCAATGTACCTTTCCCTTCTGAGTTATAACCACATGTTAAATATAGGGTACCTCAGGGCACCTGGCTAGCTCAGTTGGTGGAGCATGCAGCTCTTAATCATGGGGTTGTAAGTTCGAGCCCCATGTTGGGTATAGGGATTACTTAAAAATAAAATCTTAAAAAAAATATATGGGGTACCTCCCTTTCTCCATCCCACCCATCTCCAAATATACTCTCCCAGGAGAATCATTTTTAAGAATGGTGTTGTTAATGGCTACCACAGAATAGTTCACCAAATGGATTTATCATACTTTACGAGGTTATTCTCTCATACTGGGATATTTAAACTGTTTTCTTCCTTTCTCTCTTTATTTTTTCTTGCCATTATAATAATGTCAGGATGAAAATCTTTGTGCATAAAGCTTTTCCTTTATTTAAGATTCTTAAGATAAATTCTCAAAGCTTAAGCTTACTAGGTCAAAGTATATTAAGCTTTTAAAGGTGCTTCATACTTAATAATGCTTTACAAAAGAAAGATTACTCTCTTTTTATTTGGAATCTATAAGATAATATTTACTCAGGAGATTTGGCTTCTCATTGTAGTATTGCTCAATTCATATCAATAGGAGTTTGTTTATTGAGTGTTCATTGCCTAGTAGGGGTGGGGAGGAGGTTAGGAGAGTCAACCAGATTGGCACTGAAATCCACTGCAGATAATCCATGGGTGGGCATGTCTCTAGTAATTAATCAAAGATGGGAACATTATTATAGGAGATATAGGGAAAGTACCACAATTAACTCCCAAACCCACCTCCCATCTCAGAAGGGAACAGCTTCTCCCAAGAAGTTCCCAAGACCATCAAGGTGCTCAGCCGCCCTGGTGGAGCTTTGGCTTGATGTATCAAAAGATGCACGTCATCATCAACTATCTCAGCAGATCTCTTATTCCAGCTCAAAGAGCCAGTGGTTTGACCAGAATCCTGGCAGCTACTGCCACTGCTGCTGGGGAAGCCCAGCTATTTTTTCTCTGGGGCCTAACTAACCGTCTGTCTACAATAGTATTGGCTTAATTCTGGATCATGCCCTTAAACTGAGCATGAAAATTAGATTGTTTCACCCTCGTTACGGCCTCTGATTACACTACATCATGACCACTGCCCCTGTTCTGTTTCTCTGCTGCAGCCCCTTCTGAGCACCACCCAAGTCAGCTGGCTGTAGAGTGAAGGGGCAGAGAAAGAAGGGGCCGAAGAGTAAGGCATGGGCGACTAACATGACCCAGAGGTCACACAACACTGCAGACATTTTAACTGGAAGGAATTTTAGTGGTCATTTGGGTCTCTTGTTCACAACCTCATTGGGGCCACAGATCTCTTGGATAATCAGATGAAAGTGCTTGAACCCTTGCTCCAGAAAAATACACCTCCCCAAATTTTGGGTACAATTCTGTTTCACAAGTTCCTGGCACCCATCTACCTAATAGAAGGTAGATTTTCAATGAGAATATGTAGACCCCAAGGAGGAGCAGGGTCTTGCCCAAGGTGACACAGGAGATAATCCAATTCAAACTCAGCTCATCTGATTCCCAACGTAGGCCCTGTCAGCTAATACTGTGAAGTTTCCACTCTGCTGAGCCCTCTTTTGAGAGTGATGGAAAGTTAGGGTGCTTACAACCAAGGAAATAGAATCCTCGGTCATAAAAGGAAACTAAGATCGGTTAGTAATCTATATTCCTGCCTTAGATTCCTCTTTGGAAAGTAAAAGCTAATGCCATCCATTAGTTCAGTAGGTACTTACTGAGCCCCTAAAGAGCACCTCCCAAAATCTCTAACCATTGGGAGATTAATTATTTATTGAAAATTAAAACTCTCGGGATCCCTGGGTGGCGCAGCGGTTTGGCGCCTGCCTTTGGCCCAGGGCACGATCCTGGAGACCCGGGATCGAATCCCATGTCGGGCTCCCGGTGCATGGAGCCTGCTTCTCCCTCGGCCTATGTCTCTGCCCCTCTCTCTCTCTCTCTGTGTGTGACTATCATAAATAAATAAAAATTTAAAAAAAAAAAAAAAAAAGAAAATTAAAACTCTCTATAATCTCAAGCCTTAAGAGATTTTTCAATCTCAAGCGTCAGAGTGATTTTTTGTGGCTTTGTTCAAGTGGTGGAAACCCCTGCCCTGAATGGGTGTCTGCAGAAGTGCTTGGTAGTTCATCTTCAATGAAAATTAAGTGTCATGATAATGAAGGAGGTCAGAGTCTGAACTGAAGCAGGGATGTAAATAGATTCTACTGCTACCATGTCCCATGTCGACTACTATTTCTGCTATACGCAGAAACGTTCCCAGTTTGAGGAGAGTTCCACAACTCAGCTACTCAGGACATACATTTTATAAGTAGCAGGAAGAGAACCAGATTCCAGTTTCATCTTTCTGGAAAGAAGCAGGAAGCACTTTCGACTGATATTTATCTTCCTGGTTGGGTGCCAAGAGACAGCTTTTTATCACAAGAGGAGCCTGCTGGTGAAGGCTGGAGACTTGCCCTGAATCTGAACTTCCCTACTGACTCTTGTGTGACCTCAGGCAAAGCTCTTTACTTCTTCGAGCCTTGGTTTTCTCATCTGAAAAATGAGAATTTTCTCAGCTTGGTTTTCTCCCAGTGTCCTGATGATGTACTTACTTGTTGACTCAACAGAAATGCCTCCTCTTCCTGGCTTTTATAGTCTATTCTTTCTTTGTAGCAAATACTTTATTCTGCATCAGGGCCTAATCAGGAGGCATAGAGCACACAATTATTTGAACAGGGGGAGTGTGAGGAATTATTCAACTTTGATAGGAGTAACTATAAAGATGTAAAGAAAACTTCAGGGGTGCCCCGGTGGCTCAGTCGGTTAAGTATCTGCCTTCAACTCAGGTCATGATCTCAGGTTTGTGGGATTGAGCCCCATGTCCGGCTCCATGCTCAGCATGGAGTCTACTTGAGATTCTGTCCTTGTACCCCTCCCTCTACACTCTCTGTCTCCCCCAAATAAAAATAAATAAAATCTAAAAAAATAAAAATTAGAAAAGAAAGAGAACTCCAAAGGGTATCTAAGGCTGACAGAGAATACAGAATGAAGAACAAACTTGGGAGGGGCCCCTCTCCATGGCTGGGGCTGAGACTTCACTGGAGGGTTGTGGTCATAGCCCACTGGATGGTGGAGAAATGGGCTGGGTCTCCGGGACCAGAGCTGGTCCACAGTTGCTAGGCAGTGGAAATCAGCCCTCCGGGCGCTGGTAAGAGATGAGAGCGTTGGGCAGGTGTGTCGAGTCAGAGTGCCACAGCCAATGCAAGCCCTGGAGCGCATGGTGCTCCATGTGGAGGGCCAGGGCCCCAAGGTCACCAGGCAGCTAGGCGCTCTGGGCATGCAGCTGAGACAGAGCACCACCACACGTCTCCACTGACAGACTCCACAGCAGGAGAAGATCCCAAACCAGGAAGAGCAGCCCCCTACTTCCTGCTGGGTCCCTCCAGTAAATGGCTTAATGTCATACTTGCTGTAAAAAAGAAGTGCTTCCAGGATCCAGTCCATTATCTCTGAGCAGAGACTAACGGGTTACTCTGCAGCTGAGAGGCGATAATATGATAACCGGTATAATAAGTGATCAAAAATGTTTGAATTAAATTAGGAAAAGCCACACAATCTGTCAGTAACTCCCTTAACCCCTGTTTTTTTCCCCTTATTTCAGTCTCATAAATTTGACCACCAATAAACATCAAACCTCTCTAACTTCTTTTGTAATTTACTCTCTAGAAGCTCATTTCCCTCTGGGATGTTCCATTTTGTTTTGTTTTCTTAATGAGGCACATGTCTTTCTTCTCTTGGCACACACTTAAAAGAGACTCGTGTAGAGGAAGGGCAGGGGGAGAGGAGGAGGAGACAGTGGGGGAGAGAGGGACTCCTGCAAACAACCCAAGACCCAGTATTTCATTTTACAATTGATTTATCCACTCAAACTTGAACTCGTTTCCCCAAATTCTCTCCGTTTCATTTCAAAACCATCCACCTGTCCTTCCTAAACACTGTAGGAGTGTCCCCAAGCACTGGACTTCAAGTGGCAGTGGAAGAAGCTAGAGCTGATCCAAGAACCCCTCCTTCTCTCCCTTTAAGGAAAACACAGTGGCCACCTCAGGTCAGGCTGGGCAGTCAGTCTCCTTGGACAAGTCTGAAGGGTCCAGTCTCTGACCGTTTTCGAAGAAAACAGGCAACAGAGCAAACATCAGACTTGGAAGATAAATACCAGCACAGATATTATTCAGAAAGCTTTTGGAAAGGACCAGTTGTTTCAAGTCCGAGAATCAAACCAAGGAAAGTGTGGCATTGGAAAGGGCCCTGCACATGTGGTCCTGTGGGAAATCATGTTATTAACAGGCACCGAATTTGTGTCAAGACAATATTCTTAGGCATCAACCACCCTGTTCTTCCAAAATATTTCATTTTCTACTGAAGAATCAGATTTAATCAGTGTTCACGGTTGATTTCACCTGCAGGAATTAGCCAAACAGTGAGGTGGGGATATAGCTAAGACGCTTTCCAGGGATAAAGTGGTTTTGCAAACGTAATCTGTTTACCACACTTCAGGAGGGCTGGGAAGATCATCCTTGTAGATCAGAAAAATGGCCATGGGAAAAACTAGAGGAACTTTATCTTTCCATCAAATTTTATGTATATGTAGCTGTTTTATTACATATTTCTTTGCAAGTGATGGGCTTTCTGGGGGCAGTGGAACCTACAGTAGATGGTCGGGGCTCCATCTCTAGCTTCTCACTTTCTCCCCAAGCCCTGCCTTCTTACTCCTGCGTGTCCCAAGGAAATCGTGCTCTTCAATGATCAAGAGCAATACATGTGTTTATTCCTGCATAATGAATTTGTGGGCGATGTTTATTTTCTTCTTTTTGTTTATCTGTGTTTTCCGCCATGAGCATGTGTTGTGTGTGAAGTTAAATATACATAAACATTTTAATGAAAAAAAAAAAAACCCACACTTCTCTTCCATAAATCTTGGGTTCCATTACTGCTTGTTGTTGCCGCCTATCTAGCTGGACCCTTTGTATCCTCTTCACTCCCCCTGTCCAGATTAACTGCCAAAAAAATCAGCAGACTTCATTTTTGGAAGAGATTTATTTCTTCGCTCTCGGACTTCTAAAAACAGACCACTTTTTCTTCTACCCCCTCACCAAGTGGTGATTGATGCTACACCTGCCTCTGATGTGCCAAAACGTAAGCGATGAATAAAAGCCTTTCATGATTCTCGCACAACCTGAGGCAGGCAGAAAGCAGCAGCCGGGAGCACTGAGCCATGTGAAGATGCTCTGCGGGGTGTCATTCCGCTTCAGGCGCAGTCGTGCCAGCCGTGGGCACCTCACATCACTAACCTTTGATATGTTGCTCTGCTCTTTCAGATTTTTGACAATGAAGCCAAAGACCTAGAGAGAGAAGTTTGCTTTATTGATATCGCCTGCGATGAGATTCCAGAACGTTACTACAAAGAATCTGAGGTAAGCACTAAATGGGATGACCTGTGGAAGAGATTCATTCAGTCATTCAACAAATATTTATTAAGTCAGTCCTGACCTGGGAGACTCGCATCCATCTCTGTGTTGATTCAATCTGGTCTCACATCTTGCTGGATTTTTTTAATGCGAGTCTCAGAATAAAGTTCCTATTCCTCAGGGGCTTGGCTGCCACTCCATTTCCATTTAGATTTCCTGTCTCCCTGCCGCTCTGCCATCCTTCTGGGCAGCACACTATTGACCAGGCCGAACCATCCACCATACTGGCCTCCAACAAACAGCACCACCTCTGACTTCCTGTTTTGCCAGGACCTGCGTGACCTGCCTCCCCATTTACATGCCCTGCGAGGGCAGGGGCTGGGTTTTCTTTGTATCTTTGGGGTGTAACAAAGAAAATGCTCAATCCGTCCTCTGAGTGAATATTGAAACTCCAACAGCTCATCTTGACACAGAACCTTTCTCTCAAAACAGGAAGCGCCTCCTGCGTTAGGGTTTCTCCTCTATTTTTTTTTTTTTCATTCTTGACTGAGAATAAATTGAAGAGCATATGTTTTTCTACAGCTTCCCCCCTGCCAGGATCCGTTGTTTACCGCAGTCCAACCTTGTTATTTTACTGTTGGTGCAAGTCACCACTGATATCCTGTTAGCACTTTATTAATGGCTGCTGGCGGAACGTGGAGTGACCCCCTTGTAAATGACATCCCCTCGCCGCCCCCCGTGATGACAGCGGATGCAGGGCTATTTTAGTTGTTTAGCAACAGGGCAGCCAATCACAGGATGTTTGGACTCGGGGTCCCAGACTCATCCTTGAGCCATAACACATGGACCTTGACACTCTTCTCCCGGATTCATTAAGGCTGATTTAAGACCTAACTAAATAAACCTGTTGAAAATGAATTCTGCCGATCTACCAACTGGGCTCCCAATGTGGTTCAGATGGTTTTGTTTTGTTTTGTTTTATCTTTTTCCCTCCTCATTTTGGGATTCTAACCTGGTCTTAGTGAATGCTTAGCTGCTTAATTGCAGGTGTGTGCTCTGCAGCTGGTCCCTTCTTCAAAAGACCCGGAGAGGCTGATGTGAATTACTCTCAGTTTGATTCAAAGGCTGAGCGTTTTAGCGTCATCCGTTTACACTGCTCACTGCAGCCAACCACGCTCATGAATTTTCAGAAAAACCAAGTGAAATGCTCTCTAAATAACTGTACCTACAGAAGAGGAGGAGAAACTTGGCCTCCCCTTGTCTCATTCTACGGAGGAGATACTTCTGTGGTTTCATAGCAAGTCCACCAATACTTACGGGCTTCGCTGATGCATCAGAGCATCGTGCATCGGGTGAAGCTGGTGCCCCATCACCTCCGAGGCTCCTCGGGCCTGGGTGGGGGCTGCTGTCCAACTTGGGCATCCTGACCACCTGGGGAGCTCAGGCCTTCCAGGTAGAAAACTGAACTAATTTCAGCTCTTCCTCTTAGATTGCTGTGATGTGATCCTGCCTGGGACTCAGGGACTTCCCTCCTGATTGGGTGGGAAGTTTTGGGATAAATATGGAATACTAATGACAAAATCAACAAGTCTCATTTCTAGTCAGCGGGTGCCTGATTCATCTCCTTGTGCTTTGTTTTCCCAAGAACCAGCACTGGAAAGCTTCTTTTCATTTACACAGACAAGCGAGGAGGTTTTACTTCATTCTTCATAGTCATTCATTTCTCTTGGCCATAAAGTATTCTTTTCTAGATGCAGGGTGTTGTGTTTTTGTTTTTGTTTTAAGATTTTATTCATTTATTCATGAGAGACACAGAGAGAGAGGCAGAGACATAGGCAGAGGGAGAAGCAGGCTCCCTGCGGGGAGCCAGATGCAGGACTTGATCTCAGGACCCCAGGATCACAACCTGAGCCAAAGGCAGACGCTCAACCACTGAGCCATCCAGGCATCCCTCTGGACACAGTTTGACCAAGGAAGTGAGAGGTGAACAATCATTCATCCAATAAATATGCACTGAGTGTCCCATACTGTATTAAGATGGCCACACGGCAGTGAGCAGAAGAGCCACTAAGAGTCCCTTCTTCCCTTAAGATATTTCCAATCTAGCAGGGGAGCCAACAGTAGAGAATCACATGAGGATAGATAGACTTGAAAGTCACAAGTGCCATAAGGAAGCATGCATGATGCGGAAAGAGACAATGATGGTGAAACTGAATTTCAGAGGATGGAATCCGGAAAGATGTCCTGGAAGTAATGACATACCGACACCTGCAGGATGAAAAGAGCTGGGGGATAGTGCTCCGGGTGAGGGTAAGATCACATGTGGGGACCCTGAGGTGACACACATGAAGAAGCAGAAGAAGCCCAACATGGCAGGAGCAGCAGAAACGAAAGGACAAATGGTACATAGGAGGTTGGAAAGGAGGATGAGGCCATGTTAAGACGCTTAGATTTTACTCAAGTGCAGTGGAAATGCCATTGCAGAAATTAAAGCTGGGCATCGTATGATTTGATTTGTGCTTGTAAAAGATTGCTCTGGATGGAGAATGGACTGGAAAGAAGCAAAGTGGAAGTCACTGAGGTCATTATTGGTTTTTCACAGTTTGTGGTGGCTTGAACTGGAGGGCTAGGAACAGATGGTTTTGAGGTATATTCTGAAGATAGAATTGACAGGGATTCGTCAGGGACTGGATATGAAGATGAGAGAAAAGCAGATGTCAGCAGGTGACTTTAAGGTTTAATGGCTTCGGCCAACAGATACAGACAGGAGTGAGAGAAGAGTGGATTTCTGAGAAAGATGGATGGATTTTGTGATGCCAACGAGACATCCAGAGCAAATAGAAATGAGTCTAGAGCTTAGATGAGAGATCCGGGCTGGTGACAAATGTGGGAGTATTTGGAAAACAGAAGATACTTAAAATCCTGGAGATGAATGAGAGGGAGAAAGCATAAAGTACAAGCGGGAAACCAGTTCAGGTCCAAGCATTCGGCAATGGCAGCGTTTGGAGGCCAGGAAGAGAATGGGGAGGGCCCAAGAATCTACAAGGAACTGGGCAGAGAGTTGGAGGAAGGACAAGGAGAGTGCACCAAAGGAATGCAGGTTTCAAGAGGAAGCAAGTGATCCGTTGGACCGAGCACTGCCATGAGGTCCCATAAGAACAAGAATGGAAAACCATCCTCTAGAGCAGTGGTTCTCAACTGGGGGCAGCCTCGCCCCGCAAGGATGCTTCCAGTGTCCAGAGACGTTTTTGGTTGTTACAACATAGGGATGCTATGCGCAACCAGGGATGCTACCAAACATACTGTAATGGACAGGACAGTCCCCCCTTCCCCAACAGAGAATTACCTGGCCCCTAATGTCACTAGTGTGGAGGCCAGGAACACCGTAGGGCGATCCTACCCCAGAAGAAATGGTGACCAGAGATGAATGGACTTGGGATTCAGCTCTCCCCCTCAGAGCTGCCCCCACCTGTCCTGGAGTCTCAGAGTTTCCTAGCAGCTGTGGAAGGAAAGGGCCCAAGAGGGCTCAGCCTGCACACTCTCCACCAAGTACTGCTTCCCAAAGGATCACAGGCCTACACTGCAGGTACGGTTCTTCCTCACTTGCCCTAGCAGTTTGACCACAAAGGAGAAGGCCCAATCGGGAGTATGCCACGCAGGACTCCCTTGGGACCCCAACCCCATATCATTAGGCTTCCAGAATCCAGACTGCATAGGAACTCACATGAAGAGAGAGAAGAGTTTCCTAGGTGCTTTGGGTTGTGTGTCATTAGCCAGGGACTGAGGACAAGGGAAACAACCAATACAGAAGGCAAACCATTTCCAAATAAATTTCCACCCAGCACCCTGTAGATGACTAACCCCCTCCCCACCACAAGAGTTTTCTTGTAAAATGACTGACCTGCTCATTTTCTGCTTAAAACCCTGCACTGGCTGGGAGGAAGCCCAGCCCCTGAGCAGGACCGTCTGCCCTCCGCCACTCTCTGGTCCTCTCCACCTCGATGCTGCTCAGTGGGGTTACGTCTCCTCAGGAGCCGTGCCTGGGACCCCCACTCACCCACCCACCATGGGCAGAGCATGCTACTTCACACTATCTCACAGGTCTTTCGTGAGCCCCATGAAAACAGGAGCTGGCTGCTTCATCACCGTACCTCCCCGGTCGTACAGCGCCAGCACAGGACAGATGCTCACAAAACGGTTGTTGAATGAATAAGTGAAAGCCGGGGGCCTTGTTTTTTTCCTTCCAGCAGCAACAATTTCAGAGCAAGTGCCATCAAAGGAAATGAATTTGTTACCATTAAGCTAACAGTTGTGAATCAGAGTTCTTTTTTTTTTTTTTTAATCTGAGGCATACAGCTTTGCAGGCTTTTTCTTCCAATCCATCTTTGTAAGTTGACGATGTCAGCATCATAAATAGGAACACGTTTTCCATGGAGAAAGCTAACGTGCTGGTGGGCTGACTCTGTTCTGAGGTTTTTGATGCTTATGCATTCAGACCAGAGCTATCTGGGTCACTCGTCTCCTCCCAGCTCCGGTCGCACGCACACACCGCTGTCCAGGCCAAGGCAGGGGACCGAAGTGCTTGCTTTTCTTCTTCCATTTCTCCCTGGAAACCTCTGAGCCTCACGGGAGGCAAGAATGCCTCTCTCGTTAAGGTGACTGGAGCTGAGAATTTTCCACTGGGTGCCCTCTGCCTGGCAAAACCCTGTGCCAGCACTAACCAGAGATCCAGAAGGACACTCTGGAGACTCGGGATCAGGTGACAACCCAGTGCTCTCCTTATTCACATTTTGCAGGGATGCTGTTTCCTATCCACAGTGAGGACCTGAACGCCAACTCCCAAGAGCCTCTTAGCCTCAAGTTTTGTTCTCATACCCATTGCGGGTCTCTGCAGGGCAGCGCCTCTGTTGTAGAAAAAAAAAAAAAAAGTGTGATTTCTCAGAAACAGGGAGCACCTCCATTTACCTCAACACACCCCACCAAGGCCCTGGCCCCACAAACCATAGAGCGCTTTGCACCCAGTCACATTAGCACCCCAAAGCAGGAAAGAGGAAATGAAGCCAAAATCTGAGCAGGTCGTACTTGTGAGACAGTTGATCCGTGGGTTCTTTCCTCTGCCAAGAGTTCCATCCCAACCCTTTCATGCTCTGCCAAAGCTCCAAGGTGAAGATCCCAGCTCAGGAATGAGGAACCCCGTACAATATGTCATAGCATGCCCACAGAGGACACAAGCAGGCAGCCCATACCTGCAAAGCTGAGTTGGCAGTTTGGGTGCCCAAGAACAAATCTCAACCCCCAGCCTCTAGGATTAGTCCGGTCAGGATAATTCTAAAGGTCAGGCTTAGAGAACTCTAACTCAGAGGCCATTGGTGTTGGCTGAATGTGAAGTCCAGCACTCTGCCTCCTTGATTGACCAGAGATAATGGTATCTCTGTTGGCCTGTCACCCACAGCTCTCCCCCAGGGACACCAATGTGGGGGGCATGTGCCTTCACTGAAAGGAGAGTGGGAGGGGAATGTAATTACCTGGTGGAGGAAGTTTAGAAGTAGAGGACTTTTTTTTTTTTTTTTTTTTAAATCTTCATTGATTTATGTAAAGCAAAGGGAGGTTTCTAGATCATTGGTTCCCATCCGGAGGCAATTTTTCCTGCCAGGGTATATCTGGCAGTGTCTGGAGATATTTTTGATTGTCACCTCTTGTGGAGGGGTAGTGATATGCTTATGGCATCTAGTGGACAGAGAGGCCAGAGATGCTGCTAAACATCCTACAATTCACGGGATAGCCCCACAACAGAGAATTGTCTAGCCCCAGATGCTGATAGTTGCTAAGTCAAGAAACCCTGCTGTGGACCAATCCAAGAAAAGGAATTTTTTTTTTTTTTTTTTTTTTTTGCAAACACACTAGGGTTTATTTACAAGCTTGAGCTTGGGTCCAAGTATACCCGACACAACAGAGCAGGGCCTTGGAAAAGGAAATTTAGTAAACACTTATTAGTAGCAAGACTCCTTAGTGAATTTCTTTAGTTTGCATTTATTAAGGGCCTATTGTGTGCCAGGCTCTCCTAGGCATGGAGGCTATAGAGGCCATGATTATGTCTAGTCTCAACTACCCTTTGAACTTGGTCTTCTTTTTAAGATAATAGAAATGCCTCTTTCCCTTTATTTGGAGGGATGTAAGAGAAGTCTCCATCTTCCCAGTGATAAATAGAGTGTAATAATTTTAACAGGAAAATTTACAATGTTTTGATCTCAGGTAGAGATGAAGAGAAAGGCTCTCCTAGAAGCGTGGGCCCCTGAAGTGGTATAATTGAATTAGGAAAATACAGGGGAGGTTTTAGGCAGAATTTGATTTGGAGCATTCCCCTCGAGTTAGATGCCAAAGGCGATTCCTTTGAACTCAGTCTCTAGGCCCCTGGATTCTAGAGTCTTCCTGGACCAGCAGCCACTCCATTGGTCACACCGATCTAAACATCTGTGGAATTCGCTCTTCAGGGAGAAGGAACAGAACAAAGAGAGAAACGTCTGATTTTTCCAATGACCGCCAAGGATGAGAGATTAAATGCTGTTTGCTAAGTACTATGGGCTCCAGAAAGGGAACAGAGAGATCAAATGAGTAAATATTGTCACACTTAGTACTCTTCAGTACAAAGCGCTTCATCCAAACTACTCTGCTCCCTCAAATTAAAATATTACCATTTTGGTCTTCATATTGGCGGATTGAGGGTGGCAAAAATTTTCAATTATCTCCAAATGGCCAGGTTTAAACCAGCTGTCGCATGCTGGGTTATGTCACTGAGTTGAGTTTGCTGTTGTGGTGTTATTGTCATTTCCCACTTTTCCCTCTGTCCGTCTGTTTCTCTCTGAGAGTAACGCAGCTGTTTTGTGATGGGTTCCAACGCTGGGGCCAGGCGCCTCTGGATAGTAGGAGGACTGACTCTGTATCATCGACGTGGAGGGGAGGAGGGAGCCTCGGCTGCCCACGTGCTCCCTGGTCCTGGACCCTAACATCACCAGCTGCTGCCTCGCAGTACCTTAAGCCCTCCTCCTTGGCAAGGTCTCCCTGAGGCCAGTGTTTTAAAGAGGGGGGTACGTGGGTGGGGGGGAGACTCTGGAAGTAGCTGGTGCAGCAGATGAAAAGGGAAAAAGTGGGACACCCTCACCTTTAAGAAGCCCATGATCCAGTTGGGAGGATAAGGTGTCACAACATAAAAGCCTAAGGAACAGCTGGAGGCAGGGGGGAAATGGCTTCACAGCCAAGTGAAGTTTACTCCTCTGAAACTCTGCTCCATCATCACCACATGATTTTAAAGGAGGGGGCAGCTCTATAGGAGTGGTGAAATCTGAGTTGGGCCTTTTAAAAATGACGATCTTTGCTCTTTGTTCCCAAAGTGATATGTGGTCCTTGTAAAAAAAAAAAAAAAAAAAAAAAAATTCCAACATATAAATAGGTAACATCAAAAAAAAAAACAAAAATGCCCCAGGATGCCTCATCACAGAGAGAGCCCTTGTTACAGTTGGTGTTCCTGATGCTTATACTTAAAAACGATGCATAGGTAATGTTATTTTTTTTAAGATTTTTTATTTATTTATTCATGAGAGACACAGAGAGAGAGACAGAGACACAGGCAGAGGGAGAAGCAGGCGCCCTGCAGGAAGCCCGACGTGGGACTCGATCCCCGGGGCCCCAGGGATCAGCCCTGAGCCAAAGGCAGACACTTAACCGCTGAGCCACCCAGGCGTCCCAAGTAACACTATTTTTTTTTTTAAAGCCCACACTCTTCAACTAGACCACACTGTACCACTTGGCAATGTGCATTTTTTCACTGACAATACAAGCCTGCCATCTTTTTGTGGCCACCCTCGTGTCTCTAGCAGGGTTTGTAATGGCTACATAATGTGCCATCATAGATTGTGCCGTATTTTTGCCATTCCTCCTTGGGCAAAGTAAGACATTGAGTCTTATTATTATAGTACTGTAGGAAGCATCTCATGATATCTTTTCTGTGTTGTTCTAATGTTTCTGTAGGTTAAATTTTTTTTAAAGATTTTATTTATTAAAAAAATATTTTATTTATTTATTCGTTAGTGCACAGAGAGAGAAGCAGAGACATAGGCAGAGACAGAAGCAGGCTTCCTCAGGGGAGCCCGATGTGGGACTCAATCCCAGGACCCTGGGATCATGCCCTGAGCCAAAGGCAGATGCTCAACCACTGAGCCACCCAGGTGTCCTTGTAGGCTAAACTCTAAAGTGAAGTTCTCGAGTCGATAGGTATGTGAATTTCAGTTTTGCTAGATATAGGTCAGTTGCCCCCACTCCAAAACTATATTAAATTACCTTCTGACCCACACTTGTATGGGAAGCAAACTGGTTTTTGAAAATCCAAGAGACTGAGGAGCAGTGTAGTTAGGGTGGAAGCAATAATAATCCCAGTGCATATTCAAGGGTCAGTGAATAACTGCCTGACCGAGGTGGAAGGGAAGAGGAGCCTTGAATGCCAAGCTAAGGAATTTGGATTATATCCTACAAGCAGCAGTGGGCTTTCAAAGCAGGGGTCACCAGCTACCATGCAAGGGGACTCCATTTGTGACCTCACCAGAGAAGGCTAACTCTCTCAGGGGATGGTGAAGGATGCCAAGAGGTTGGGGAATCCTCCAACTCCATCAGCCTACTTCTTTCCCTTTCCCACTATCCCTTTCATAAACAAGTAGCCTCCAGCCATATCGACAGGAATAATATTTCATTAAAGAACAGAAACTTCTGAAAGTAAAAAGGCATTAAACAGCAGTCCAGCTCTCAACAGGCCCAGCTACCTCATTTTTAGACCAATAATCAGCAACTCATTCCCTCAGAACAAATAGGTAATCTCTTTAGGATCTCATTTCTTCCAAACAAAAGAAAGCTAGGTCACCAAGTCTTGCCAAAGTACCATGCCTAGTGCTGATTCTTAACCACTGCTGTTCTTTTGGCCTAATTAGGTGGAGCTACTGCAATATTTTAAGCAAAGCCAAATTTACTAGGAAAACAATAATGACCAACTCCATCCTAGAGAAAGGGTTTTCAGCTTTTAATTTTTCAAGGAAGAAAAATATTTTTAACTGCTGCAGTAGTTTGCATGAATGAGGTCTCCCAGAGCTCAGTGCCCATAGTAGTTGCACATCTTACCAATTGGATCTGGTAGTGAAAGGCCAGACCAAGTATGTCAAACAAAATCAAGGAGAATAAACTCCTCAGTACCAGATCAAAACCAGAGATTCTAAATCTCTGCCAGGAGTGGAGTTGCTGATTGTGGAATGGGATCATTGACTCAATAGAATAAGTCCTTGGGGAAATGGTTCCATGTCCTAACAGGAAGGACTCATCCAAGCAAAACATCCATAAAACAGAGAAACAATTGGGCTTGTTGTAGAAGGATCGTGGCAAAAGATAACCTCTAGAGCCAATGGATGGGGATTCCCACCCATGCTTTCCATGTGAAAATCATTCGACCCTAAGATAAGGGGCCCTGGCTCTGCTATGCCTCCCAAGTGATTATAGTCTTTGCACTGCATCACCACCATTTTTTTTAAGGATGTTATTTATTTATTCATGAGAGACATAGAGAGAAAGAGAGGTAGAGACATAGGCAGAGAGAGAAGCAGGCCTCACGCAGGGAGCCCAATATGGGACTTCATCCTGGGACTCCAGGATCATGCCCTGGGCTGATGGTAGACACTTAACTGCTGAGCCACCCAGGCATCCCTCATCAACACCAATTATTGTCTCTTATATCTCTTCCTTCCTTCAAATGAGTAGATAGATAGATGGAGAGATGATGGGATGGGATGATGTGAAAGGCAAGGCATTAAAATGACTAGCACAGTCCCTGGCACATAGTAAGCATTTAATCAATGTTCCTTCTCCTTACTTGGGCTCTGGCATTGAGCTCTGCAGATGTGTTACCAGGATGATTGCTCAGTAGAAACCACGTGTCTTCAGAAAGTGGCTGTTGTGAAGGGTACTATGGGAATTTGTTTGGATATTGCTTTTTACTTGTCGGTGTGACTGAATGGAGAAGAGAAACAGAGGATTGGTTCCAATCACTCTAGTTCCCAGAATGACAGAACTTCGGGTGCTTCAAGCTCCTTCAGAAACTACTGCCATTTTTATTGCTGAGAATTTTTTTTTTTTTTTAGATTTTTAAAAAGATTTTACTTATTTATTTATTTATTTGAGAGAAAGAGAGCAAGTGCAAGAGTTGGGGTTGAAAGGGCAGAGGGAGAGGGAGAGGGAGAAGCAGACCCCCTGCTGAGCAGGGAGCCTGATGCGGGACTTGATCCCAAGACCCTAGGATCATGACCTGAGCCAAAGGCAGATGCTTAAAAGATTGAGCTACCCAGAAGCCCCACTAAGTTTTTTGGTTTTTATTAATGGGCTGTTATTTCTTCTGTTATTATGTCACCTGAATTCAGGATGGCATGTGTCTCTGATACTTCACCTCTAAGAAACCTTAGAAGTTACATTTACTATTTGCTGTGCCACCTTCAGGCTGTCTGTGGCAAGGGACTCCCAGGGTGGTGCCCAAGGCAATTTTGGCATCCTATCACTGTCCAACGTTTTTACCAGGTGTATTTTAGAAGAATAACATTTAAGACTTTAAAAGAAGAAAGTAGAAGCCAGAAAGCCCTAGGGTTTCAGCCAAAAGTGAACAGATGCAACCAAGCTCTCCCTCAATTCTATCTCATGGAGAGAATCTCCCTCTGTACTTTCAAGAAAACAGATTGTAAATCCCCAGCTTGCTCAGGACTTGGATTAGCTGCATCAGACTCTGCTATTTTTAGTTTTATTAAATTAAAACACCAGAACTTCTTAGCCCTTAGAGCAGAGTCCCCAAATTAGGTCAGAATCACCTTGGCAGCTTTAAAAAAATGCAGATATCTGGACCTACCCTAGACCTACCAAACCAGATGCAGTAAGATGGGTCCCGAGGAACTATGTGTAACTGTACCAGGTTTGGGGAAAGAGCCTCAGGACAGAGCTTCCCAACCTTTTTCAAGCTATGACACATGTGGAAAATGGTTGGGTTTGATTGGCATATCGGGGAGGAGCTCCTGGTCCAAGATGACCAACCCTTGGGGTCGGACGACCCAGTGTGCTTCTCAAATGGCCAAGAGGAGCAGTATCTTGTCACATCTGTTACTGAAGGTCAGGCAGCTCTACCTCAGAGAGCTACATTTTCTGTGTCAAGTATTTTGTTTTGTTTTGTTTTTTTAAGATTTTATTTACTTATTCATGAGCACACACACACAGAGGCAGAGACATAGGCAGAGGGAGAGGCAGGCTCCCTGTGGGGAACCCAATACAGGATTCGATCCCAGGAACCTGGGATCATGACCTGAGCCGAAGGCAGACACTCAACCACTGAGCCACCCAGGTGCCCCTGTGTTCAAGTTTTTATACCATTTTACTGTTCTTTAATTTTGTGGAAGGAAAAGGAAATAGCAAGTAAGCCTGGAAGACCACCTATTCGCTGCTGAAGGGAGAGGTCAGTGCCTTTGAATCTCATTCCATCTATTGGGAATCTGATTCCATGTGGGGAGTCACATCATCTTCCTTGCCAGCCAGTGGTGTTAGTTATAATGTATATTTGCTCAGTTTCCTCCTAAATTGCTTCTGAGCTGGAGACTGGCTTCAGATTGACCCTCATCTAAGTTAATCAGAAAGGCTGATCACTGTCCAGCAGGTCCTTTGGCTCAGTCTTCACCAAGACTTTTCCCAACTGGCTCTCCAAGAATCTGCGGCAACAAGTCTGATGGTGGAAGTCGTATTTTTCCTCTTGAGACCCAAGACTTGACCCGGCAGTTCTCTCCTCCACTTCTATTTATTCAGACTCCAAGTACAACTGTTGCAGCTTCTGCTCCAAAAATATCCAGGAAAGAATAGGTTCTATTAAGTTGCCTATCTCCATCTTGTATTGTTAAGGGACCCAAAGAAAGACATAGAATTACTAGCTCATTAACTTGAGCCTTAGAAGTTTCAACAGATCGCTCACAGAATTGCTAAACCCAGACCTAGAGGAACAAGAACTTTTGAGGGGCATCTTGGTGGCTCATTTGGTTAAGCACCTGCCTTTGGCTCAAGTCATGATCCTGGGGTCAAGCCCTGCATTGGGCTCCCTGTTCAGCGCGGATTCTTCTTCTCACCCTCCTGTTGCCCCTCCTCCAGCTTGCGCTCTTCTCTCTCTCTCTCTCTCTCTCAAATAAATAAATAAAATCTTTTTTAAAAAGCTAGCTTTTGAGAAAAATAAAAGTTATTGCTAAGTTATTTTATTCAGTTTATCCTGAAAATCCAGTAGAGTAGCTAGTGTCTCCATCTTATAAATAAGGAAACTGAAGTTCAGAGAATCTTTTTTTTTTTTTTAAGACTTTGTTTATTTTAGAGAGAGAGACTCATGGAGGGAAGAGCACAGGGAGAGGGACAAGCAGACTTCATGCCGAGCACAGAGCCCAACACAGGCCTCAATCCCACAACCCTGAGACCATGACCCAAACCAAAACCAAAACCAAGACTAGGACAGCTAACGGACTGAGCCACCCAGGTGCCCCAAGCCTCAGAGAATCTTAAATAAATTGCTGGAAGTTTCAGGAAACCTCAATTCAGACCCCAAAGTGTCTAGCCCCAAAGAGTGAGCATCTCCCCACCAAGCTGGATCCTTCCAGCAGAGCTGGAGGTACAAACAGTTGTTGTCTGTCTTTGCAAAACACTCAATTTGTTTCCTGCCTAGTTGTACCTCACTAACGCTGAGCCTCACTGATCATATAAATGGAGGATTTGGGGGAAAGACGGTAATAGAGAAAGGGCTTTTCTAGTCCCTCTGTTAACCCTCTGTAGGTTTAATGATTTGCTAGAACTCCACTCCCTATGTTTGGGGTAAAATTTCCTCTGTGGCTTTTCTAAAAAATAGTGCACTGGACAAACCTAGTCTGGAAAAAGAAAAACAAAAAAACTACCCTCCTACAACTGGGTAATTGAAGAACCCACAAAAGGAAAAAAAAAATGTCAAAAAAAATGGCATAGCCCCCCTTGGGAAACATTCCTTTTCTCATCCTATCATCATCCCCACAACAGTCTTGGAGTTAAATAACCTGCCCAGGTTTACACAGCGAATAGTTGCTACAGCAGAAATTTGAACTCAGGGGGATCTCATTCCAAGCCTTTTCTGTTGCTTCCTCAGTTCTGCTCCACAGAACCTTGGACCCCACAGAGGTGCTTCTGGGCCCAGTAAACAATGAAATACGTTGTATCAAATAATAATGATTGCTATATACCCCTGGGGATCCACTTGTCACTTCACCTGCTTTATTAGACCCATTGGGATTCCCAATAATATTACATTTGGAAAAATGAAATGGATCCTAAAGCTAAAATAAGTTTGAAATCCATGCTTTAAAAATGGAAATCCTTCATTCATTGCCTTCAAATTACAGATTGATTGGCTGAGCGAACATCTCTATCCTCATTTCTCTTCAACAAGTTGGAGGTCCGCAGGTTTCCCAAAATAATACAGTACATGAAAGGCAAGCTAGATTTAGGGACAGTTAATCCAGTGCTGATCGCTGTTGCCGTGTTGCAACTCATCAAGAATATTTGTTAGTCTATTATGAGCTTTTGATTTATCAAGCTATCCAAGGGCCAAATTGTATATCCTCGGTATGGATCAAGGCTATTCATGCTTCATAGCCTGTGTCCAAACAGCGCTGCTAAAATGAGAGTAAGCAGGAACAATCCACAGCAAGCAGTCCTAGTTCAAAGGCTGCAAACTGAGCCAAATCTGAACCACCCTCCTCTATGGGAAGAACTTGGCTCACTGGCTTTTAGGAGAGCTGATGCCTGACCTCACTGTCACATACGGTAAGAAGGTTTCGGTGGCTGTACCGGTTTTGATTAGGTGATCTTAAAAATATAGGGCCATATGTGTTCCTGCAGAAAGGAACAGGTTAGTGTTATATAACAGGATTTTAGGGAGCCGTCTCTTGTTGCTCTAGAATTGGGAGACAGGCCCAAACCTGGGGACAAAGGGGTTATGACTCCACATTCCACAGGCAGCTGCTAATCACTAAGGCCAGGTTCTCCCCAGGGCACCCATCTCTCCTCAGCTCCCAGTCTGTATTTGGAGATGGGGGAGGGGACTTCTCAGAGTCCTTGGGGATAACAATTTTCACCTAACCCCAAAGCCCTGTGAAGAGAGTTTTTTTTAAGTTTTTTTTTTTAATTAATTAATTTATTTGACAGAGGGAGAGCAAGAGCACAAGTAGGCAGAGGGGTAAGCAGAGGGAAAGGGAGAAGCAGGCTCCCCTTGTTACAGGGAGCCCGACAAAGTCCTCCATCCCAGGGCCCTGCGATCCTGACAGCCAAAGGCAGATTCTTAACCAACTGAGCCACCCAGGCTCTCCATGAAGGGAGGATTCTAAGAGAATTAATTACAGAAATTGGAACATCTGCAAAAATGCTGTTTGCAAAGCTGCCAACCTACAGGTCCACCCTCAACACTGCCACCCTATGGGCCGGGGGCGAGACTGATAAGTGGCCCCAGAAGTTTGTAGGGGAACATAAAGATTGATGCCTACTGCCCATCTGGAGATTTCTGAAGGAGAGGGCTTGTGGAAGGAGCCTATGGCAGGAGCCGGGGTGGAAGTGTGGGCGAGTCAATCTGGGAATAGGATGCAGGCATTCCCTTGGTCATCATATGAAATGAACATAATGGTGTCCTGCTTTAGAGGTTTGTTGTGAGAATTCTGGGATGTTTGCCCTGAGACCTACCATTCCATCAGTGTTTTGTTTTTGTTTTTGTTTTAAGATTTTTCTCAGATTTTAAAGTTCTGTAACCATATGCACCCTGAGGCTGTCTAGGGGCCCCATCCTAAGTCACCCCAAATAGATCTCTTATTATACAAAGATTAAATGGCAAAGCAGATCTCAAGTGCTTGACATAGGCTTTGGTGCACAGCAAGCATCTAATAAACATTAGCTAGTATGTTAGTTTTCCTTCCATCCTTCTCTTTCTTCTGATCACCTCTAGGAATTTTCATTTGACTTAAACTTCTCTCTCGGTCCTCACAGGTATCAACAGTGGTCACCCTCCCGGCTGGAGACCACAGACTATTAAATTATTCTGTAGTTTGCACTCAAAATTTCCATTCTCGTGGTCCCTCTTCAAGAGAGTTTTAAGTTTCTCTGACACCGAATTATAACTGAGAAGGGCTCAGGACATACACAAAAACACCTCCTCACCGCATCCTCCTTTTTCCCTGCCTTTCTATATGTCAGTTGCACTTTATGAGTCAAGCTCCTTTAAGAGAGTCACTTTGCAGAGAAATAGCACAAATCGCTCAGTGTTTGTGGTACATGCTAGTGCCAAGAGCAAATGCTTTAAAAATAGCACTTTAGGTATTAACTGCTAACAAAGCAAGAATTGGCTGCTTGTGGCTACAATTTGCATTTGGGCTTTTTTTTTTTTTTTTAAGCTGATGCATAGCAGTTGACCTTTTAAGTAAAATTTTAGGTCAGTTCTCAAACACACTCTGAAAGCTTCTTAGTTTTGTTTTGTCTTATTTCAACCACTTTTTTGAGAAAGTTCAATGCCATGCAATCACCCATTTCAAGTAGAGAATTTGATGCATTTTTGTATATTCATAGATACAGGCAACCATCATCATAATCAAATTTAGAACATGTTCATCAAAAAAAAAAAAAAATAGAACATGTTCATCACCACCTCAAAAAGAAACCCTGTATGCTTTGGCTATCACTCCCCTACTTTTTTACCCTCAATCCCACTCTAGCCCTAGGAAACCACTAATCTTTTTGTCTCTGTAGATTTCCCAGTTTGAGATATTTCATATGAATGGGATCCTTTAAGATATCTTTTGTGACTAGCTTCTTTGAAAGGTCCATAATTTTGTGCATTCCTTTAGGATACAAGTTCAAGAAATCTGGGTCCAAATTCAGAGCTAAATTTTACCTGGTTGAGGGGGTCCCTGGGTGGCTGCCTTAGGCCCAAGGCATGATCTTGAAGACCTGGGATCGAGTCCAGCATCAGGCTCCCTTGCATGGAGCCTGCTTCTGCCTCTCTCTCTCTCTCTCTCAAATAAATAAATAAATAAATAAATAAATAAATAAATAAATAAATAAATAAATAAATTTTACCTGGTTGAAATGCCATTCACTGATGGGGAATGAGAATATCTGCATCAATTTGGAGTCTTCAAGACTCCAAGAATGCAGGAAAAAATCTGATAAGTGTTGTTAGTTCATCTCTATTTTAGACTGAGTACTATAGTTATGTAATGTAACAATTCCTAGCCAATTACTGCTTAGCCTTATTTCATTTAACATTTATCAAAAACTTCTAATTTCAATTAACAGGGCAAGCCCCTGTTGGATTTAGTCCTTTGTGGTTCAAATTGAAAGCATAATTAATCACGGAGATTTTCTATCTCAGTGAACGTTGACTAATAATATTGCCTCTGAGATGCCAGCTGAGCTCCAGCCAGGCCAAGACCTCCTGGAGGCTTCTCCTTGCACCTCCTGGGTGTGAGACTGATGCTAACAAACACAGGGACACAGTTTCACAAGGGCTGCATTAATGAAGAAGTTCCCTAGCTTCACCTTTGTTCTGTTTTGTCCAAGTGTAAGATGGATGAAGCCTGGAGGTGGGTCACTGGCTCTAGGCAGGGAAGCTTTCCAAAGAAAATGTGCCCGCATGGAAGGGGTGGCCAGTGTAGGAGCCAAGGGCAGGTTGCTCCAAATGTGCCACTTCGGCATTTGATTATTTTAAATAAGTTACTTAAGAATGGGATAACCGTATGATGGACATTAAGGAGGGCACGTGATGTAATGAACACTGGGTATTATATAAGACTGATGAATCACTGAACCCTACTTCTGAAACTAATAATACATTACATTTTAATTGAATTTAAATAAAAAAATTTATTGGGGAACAAAAAGTTACTTAAGAGACTGGCTGTGCAAGTAGGACACTGGGGCACTAGTCAGTAGAGCATGAGACTCTTAATCTAAAGGTTGTGAGTTCGAGCCCCTCATTGAGTATAGAGATTACTTTAAAAAATTAAATCTTGAAAGCAAAACAAAAAAGCCCCTGAGAGCTCTCAGACTCCTCTGTTCCCCTGAAAGCTAGAAATAAATCTCCCTTGTGAAATGTACCCTCCCTGTATCAGGAAGTAGAAAGACATCCTTATCACTAGAGATGGGAAATTCAGGGCACAGAATGCAGGTATAAACATCCTTGGTTACATTTTTACTAGTTTACTACGCCAATCCAAATTCCGTTTAGAATGCCTTCCGAACAGAAGCTCCAAAGTTAAGTTTTCTTTGTCCTGTCAATTCCTCAAAGATTTATTGTCTGTCTAGAAAGTATGAAAACGGCCTACCGTGGTAATTCTTCAGGTCTCAATTTCATTATTGGCCCTCTGTAAGTGCATAATAAAACTGGGCGTTTTTTTTCTCCTGTTCGATTAGCAAATCTGTCTCATGTAAATGTAATACTTTGTCCAGCTGGAAGACCTTGAAAGGTAGAGGAAGAATGTTTCCTTCCCTTAGCAGTTTGGTCTGTCTGGCCTGGGAGACAGCCCTGGCACCAGCTCACCTCCCTCCATACAGATGGGTTTTAACTAACTACATGGGTCCAATTTGCCATCTGCCAAGCCTGGGGAGTACCAACAGGTTCCGGAGCCAGAGTTCTCATTGTGGATGAATTTAGAAGCCCCCAGCCAGAGGAACTTGCAGCCTGACATGTTCGCAGCCGGCCAGACAGCTGCTGGGCTCTGGGAGCTGTACATGGAGCATTCTGGAGGCAAGAGCATTGCTTTCAGAGAGCTTCCCCATCACCCAGTGGATCCACCTGCAACCAGGGTGAGGTTCAGGGCTCCATGACCCAGTGAGTGAGCAAACTATGGAAGAATTAGTCACAGAGGACTCTGTAAAATTTGCCTTGTGAAAATTATGACCAACTGTTATGGGTTGAATTGTGTCCCCCAAAAAAGATATGTTGAAGTCCTAACCCCCAGGACCTGAGAGTGTAATCTTATTTGGAAATAATGTCTTTGCAGAAGCACTCAAGTTAAAATGAGGTTGAGCGGGCCCTAATCCTATGTGATTGTGTCCTTATAAAAAAGCCAAAGTGGGGATCCCTGGGTGGCGCAGCGGTTTGGTGCCTGCCTTTGCCCCAGGGCGTGATCCTGGAGACCCGGGATCGAATCCCACATCGGGCTCCCGGTGCATGGAGCCTGCTTCTCCCTCTGCCTGTGTCTCTGCCTCTCTCTCTCTCTGTATCTGTCATAAATAAATAAAATATTTAAAAAAAAAAAAAAAAGCCAAAGTGTGGGCAAGTGTGGAATTCACAATATTGGAGATGAAGGTGGATGGAGGTTTACAAACTTCATTTGAAAATAGAGAAATGAAAGTTTAAAACCTAAAAACAATCCAAGTCTTTTATAAAGAATGAAGTAAATCGTATTACAAAGTTTGACTCAGGACCAAAATAGTACAGAAGCTGTAGAAACACAAACCAGAAATTTTAAAAATTTAAAAGATCAGATAAAAGGTCTACTGATGTGTGAACGGGGCAATTTAGATATTTATGTTCACAAACTCAAGTGAGAAAAATGAGTGTTGAAGAAAATGATTTCAAGTGGAATGGATACTGGATATGGGGTGGGGGGTCGAATATGACCAGGGAGAAAGGTTTGTAGTGACCAGTATATTTCAGATAAGAACCATTGGCTTGATTTTTTTTTTTCATCTTCTCATAAAGGCATTCAGCTGGATGTTCATCTGTGGTCTTGACTTTTGATTAAAGGAGTCCTCTGGTAAATCCTCTCCCTTACCTCACTCCCTCTCTTTGAAAGTGTATCCCTAATTATAGGCTATGTATAAGATTTACTAGATGAAATCAGCAGCTGTAGATAGGACACCAGACTTGCAGAAAATCAACCCACTGTTGCCATAAAAAGCCCAATTGTTAATTGCTTCTTTGGCATCTGAGTATAACAAAAACACCCTTTGCTGTTTAATATTAAAAGTAAATACAGTAGAGGGGCAGCCCAGGTGGCTCAGCAGTTTAGCGCTGAGGCCCAGGGTGTGATCCTGGAGACCTGGGATCGAGTCCTGCGTTGGGCTCCCTGCATGGAGCCTGCTTCTCCCTCTGCCTCTGTCTCTGCTTCTCTCTGTGTGTGTCTCTCATGAATAAATAAATAAAATCTTTAAAAAATAAAAAATAAAAGTAAATACAGTAGAAAGAATATTGGCCTAGAATTAGGGGAGCCTGGGATTCTAGTCCCCTCCCTGTTACCTGGTGCTTCTGCAGTGTGATCAGGAACCACACATAGATTTTAGCCTCTACATAGTTTGCCGTGCAGACGTTACCTTTATGGTCTTACTCAAAGCTGATGTTTGCTGTGAGGCCCCGTCATTCTTAACTGTTTTGGAAATGGGACCCACCAGTGTTCCATGTTTAATATTGCAGAGTCTTGTCTTATTTCTTGGGAAGCTTGAACCTGGAATGTATACGAATATTCTGGAATCGGTACCATTTCAAACTCAGTAGTGGTCAGTCCAAGAAACAAGCTGTGGCTAGTCTGTGAATCAGGATGGGGTGCGGCCAGATGGCCCTGTGGCCTCTCTCACACCCCTTGCACAGGGCCCGAGAGGCATGAAGGCAGCTCAGGCCACAGCCATGGCTTTTCCTTCCTTTCCCCACATCCTGTGCCTGGCCCCTTGCTCTGTTTACTGCCTCCTTTATCTCTTACACATTTGGGTTACTGGGGGTTTTGCCCTCCTGCTTTCCTCTGCCTGCTGGTTCTGGAATGTCCTTTGTTTAACTCCTTGCTCACTCAAGACCACCTCCTCTCAGGTTCTCAAGGGTTTGCCTATACATATTCTGGTCAGCCAAAGCATGGAGGCCATGTCTCTTGAGCCTCAAGATAGTTACTGTCCATGTGCTGACGATTGTACTGCTCATTTACCTTTTGTTGGAAAGTCAGTAGGGGGATCAGGAAAGAAACCAGCCCTCCCTGTTTCACTCCAGCCCCTATATTTTAACTCCCGTGAATTACTTGGCAGCTGTAAATTTCCTTCTTTGTGGCTTTCCTTTCTTTCCTTCTTTGTGGTTTATTGTATGAACTTTTGATGTGTTCTGCAAAAGAACAAAGCAGCATTCATCCTTTTCATCGATGGTGAACCCAGTTATTGCACCTGTTTTGTAATCCACGTGACACATCTATTTTGTTATCTCTTGCTAACCAACCATCCACTCCAGAATTTAGCTTAAAACAAAAACAGTGCATTACTTATCACAATTCTGCGATTTTGACTAGGCTTAGCTGGGCAGATCTTCTGTTCCTCATAGTGTATGTTTGGGCTGAAATATCAGATTTGACCTGTTCAGTCACATGCCTGCCTTCTCAGCTGGAAATGGGCAAGCACCTCTCCCCAAGGTTAGCTTGCGCTTCCTCCCAACATGGTAGTCTCAGAGCAATCAGACCAGGCTTTTTACATTGTATCCCACTTCTAGTTTCTAGCTTCCCTTGGAGACCTGAACTGACACAGTGTCTTTTCTGCCATTTGCAATTGGTCAAAGCAAGTCCTAGGTCATGCTCTGTTTAAGTGAGGGGAGACAGCCTCCATCTCTTGGTGAGAGGAACAGCGTACTGGCACGGAAATGGAAGGAACTGATGGAGGCCGTCTTTGGAGATTTTCTACCGTCATCTCCCTGGTGATACCTCTTGATTTCTTGGTCTTCTCTTTTTATTCTTTTTTTTTTTTTTCTCTTTTTATTCTTAATGGCATTATAGGGTATAGGAATATGGGGTAGGCAGGAATTAGTCCCATGGCCTTAAACCATCAAATCTTTCACCAGCAACTCCAGGGTGCTTTGGAAAGGCATTAGTGTCTCTGCCCTCGGCTGCAAGATTGCACATGTTACTCAGATGCTTCTGTGACTGCCTTAGGAAGTACAGTAATAGCTAACATCAATTGAGCACTTGCTATGAGCCAGACCCTGTGCTTGTGACTTTTTCATGTATCATGTTATTAAATTAACATCATCTTTCCAGGCCTGTGCATATAATTTCAGTGGCAGTTTCTGGGTTGGTGCAGGTGCTAAAAATACAGCATGACAACATTGGTACCAAAATTCGAAAAGGCTACCCATACTCAAATTGCCAGCCCCTCCCGCTCTCACAGAGCACTTACTCCCATGGGATTCTTTTGATGCGTGCCCTTTTCCTTCTTCTCTGTCAGAATCTCTTCTGTCAGTTTCATATTCTGTTAATTATATATTTGTCCCATTCCAGTCCCTTCTACCCCCAGGTCCAGTGTCTTCTAGTGCAACCAATGCAAATGAGGGACCCTGGGAGAAGGTCAGGGAACGGAAATCATCCCAAGTCGAGCTGAGTCCATTCCCAGTGGGGGGAAGTGCTCTGTGACTACACACAGACCACACCTTCCAGGCCACACACACACAGCTGCTGCCCTCCTACACCCCTCAGGGCGAAGAAACCAGGTCAAGGGAGAGCATAATGTAATACCTGGTTCTCTACTGTGCTCACATTGTGCATTCAGTAAACGTGTGCTGAGGATAATGACTATTATAATATTACTTTATGCAGGAGTATGGGCAAGCTCAGAGCTAGTACACACCCTAAAAAATCCTACCAAGGTATCGCACAGTGTGTTTTTATATTGGATTTGTATATTTTTCATAGCTTTATTGTATATAATTTACATAACCCAAACTTCACCCACTTAAGGTGTACTGTTAAATGGTTTTTAGCTTCCTTACATAGTTGTAAGCCATCACCTTAAATCTAATTTTAGAGCATTTTCATCACCCACAAAAGAAACTGTTTCCATAGCAGTCATTCCCCTTATCACCCCATTCTGCAGCCTTTGGTCACTACTCTGCTTTTTTCTTCATAGATTTGTCTACTGTGGGTATTTCATATAAATGGAATTATAGAATGTGGCCTTTGGTGACTGGCTTCTTTCATTCAGTATAGCGTTTTTGAAGTTCATCTGTGCTAGAGCATGGATCAATACTTCATTCCTTGTAATGGCTGGATAATCTTCTATTGTGTGGATGGACCACATTTTGTGTATCCGTTCATCAGCTGATGGACATTCGGGTTGTTTCTATTTTTTTACTATTATGAATTTGAACATTTACGTGTAAGTTTCCACAGACAGGTTTCAATTCTCTTGGGTAGATATCTTGGAGTGGAATTGCTGGGCCAGATGGTCACTCTGTGTTTAACCTTTGGAGGGACTACCCAATTGTTTTTCAAAGTGGCCACACTATCTTACATTTCCATCAGCAACATGTGAGGGTTCTAATTTTTTCACATCCTTGCCAACAGTTGTAATGATGCACATAGCATTTTTTAGTCTGTCTTTCACTTAAGGATTTACCCAAATGTAGCTAAATTCCGACCCCCAGCCGTGTGTGTGTGTGTATGTGTGTGAGAGAGAGAGAGAGAGAGAGAGAGAACGAGATGGGTCCAAGTAGAGTTCAGGCATTCATTCAAAAACATTTATTCAGCATCTTCTGAACTACACAGGACAGTGTTGGGAGTAGGAAGAGATGCTTGAGTCTTAAAGTCTTAAGAAGTCTTAAAAAAAAAAAAGAAGAGAAAAGTCAGGCATAGTGGAGAGGTTGGCTAGAGAAAAGGAACTTCAGGAAGAACTGACACTTGCCTAGAAGGTGAACTATCGTTTTAGCGTTTATGTTGCAAGTTCCTTTCTGACTGAGATGTATATAATTTAACCCTTTTCATTAAGTGTACGATTCAGGGGTTCTTAGTATATTCACAAAAGTTATGCAACTCCCATCACTAATTCCAGAATATTTTCATCACCCCAACAGGAACTCTTTTATCCATTAGTAGTCACTCCAACCCCTGGCAACCACTAATCTTGCTGTCTTGATGGATTTGCCTATTCTAGACATTTCCTATAAATGATGGTTAAACTTTTTTTTTTTTTAAGATTTTATTTTTTCATGAGAGACACACACACAGAGAGGCAGAGACACAGACAGAGGGAGAAGCAGGCTCCATGCAGGGAGCCCAATGGTGGGACTCGATCCCGGATCTCCAGGATCACACCCCAGGCTGAAGGTGGCGCTAAACCACTGAGCCACTGGGGCCGCCCAATGAACTTTTAAGTTACTATTTCTTTTTATTTTTTTCAGGATCCTAAGCACTTCAAGTCAGAGAAGACAGGAAGGGGACAATTAAGGGAAGGCTGGAGAGATAGTCATCAACCCATCATGTGTTCCTATAAGCTGGTGACTGTCAAGTTCGAGGTCTGGGGGCTTCAGACCAGAGTGGAACAATTTGTACACAAGGTAAGTGAATAAATGGCAGTTCCTGGACTGCGGATAGAGTGACTATCTTTACTGGAAGCTGGAATGCATGACGCACAACACATGCCCAGCACTGAGCCAACATGACATAACTGTATCTAGAAAATGCTGTTTTTATGAAAATACATTTTATATACAAGTTTAATTTGATGCTTTACACTTCATTTCTTTTTTTTTTTTTTTTTTTCACTTCATTTCTCATTCTGTGACTTCCACATCTATTGGATGCGTATATTCAGGAAGTTAGGTTTTCAATACTAAGTACTTCTCCCTTTGGCATCAGGCTAACCTAGCTACAGACAGAAGTACTTGTACTTTGTACTCAGTACTTGGGTTTCAGGCAGAGGCATCAAGGGCTTATATGTGTGTGTGGCCCCCCAAGATAATTCTCACTCAAAAGATCCTACAAATATGGGATATAGGCGCCTATGTGGCTCAGTCAGTTAAGCATTTGACTCCTGATTTGGTGGATGATCTCAGGGTCGTGAGATCCAGCCCCACATCAGGCTCCGTGCTGAGCATGAAGTCTGCTTAAGGTTCTCATTCTCTCTCTTTCTCTGCCCCTACCTCCCCACTGATATTGCTCCCTCTCTCTCTCTCTCTCTCTCTGTCAAAAACAAAACAAAACAAGATCCTACAAATACACCTAAGATAGAAAGAAAATGCCCCAAGAGACAAAACAACAAATCCCAATGGTCCTTTAGATGGTGCACCTCAGTATTTCTGGTCATTTAATAATTCTGTTACTAAAGAATTATTAACAACCTCTAAACACAGATTTCAATTGTATACCCACTTTAACTAAGCAAGTTCATTTTATAGCAGGAACAAGACTTAGTGATGATTTAAGTTTGTTAGGGGCTTCTAGCATGACTCATCCTCATGGAAACAAATGGAAAATGCAATGTCAAACGTTACCCTTTGTAACGCCTCCTATTTTCATAAAAATAAATACTACCCAAGTTGTCTCTACATTCCAGATAGGCTGGATATCTGTTTATTTTTCCACTTAAAAACTGATAAAAAATAGCTTTCTGAAATTCTTCCAGGGGCACTGGAATTTAACAGTAATGCACTGAGCTTTGTGTTACTTAGATGGATTTGTCTACTGAGATTGGAGGCCAGTTGTCAACAAAATGTATAAATTTTGAGGTCCAAGGAATAGAATGAACTTGGGCTCGTGATAATCGCAAACCCTAGAACAGATTTGAGAGCTTTGATGTTTTCTTAAACAGAGAAGTGTATCAATCTGCTGTTGCACTCCAGAGCCCATTCTACTCAACCAGAAGTGGAAGCTGAGTGAGACACAGAGAAGTCAAGTTTTGAGGGACCACCTTAACCCCTGTTGTGTCCCAATTTATTAAGCAGGAACACACTTCCAGAGTAAATATCTTCCATCTTCAGCTCTGTCTTAGACTGTATCTTCCTTGACTTCCTGTAGCATCTACCCCCCTTATTTAATATTTTATTTATTTATTTTAGAGAGGATGTGAGAGAGAGCAAAGGAGGGTGGTGGGGGACAGAGGAAGAGGGAGAGTCTTAAGCAAACTCCACACTGAGCTTGAAGCCCAACTCCGGGCTTGATTCCACAACCCTAAGATCACTACCAGAGCCAAAATTAAGAGTCAGGCATTTAACTGACTGAGCCACCCAGCCACCTCACCCCTGCCCCTTATTTTTTAACCCCAAATGATCTCTTATCAAGTCACCACATAGTTCATTTGGCATATCCTCCTTTCACGAAGCCTATTTACACTGCCATGGGGCTCACTGTGTTTCTTTTCTCGCAGTTGACTTTGGCTAGTTTTGAGATTCTGTTTCTTTAAAATACCTGTAGGAATTGTGCTCTAGTAAAAGGCATTCCTATTGCCCGTTTCCAAATATAAGGAAGTGTTATCAACACCCCAAAAACACACCTGCTCTGGCACATGAGTCGCTAATGAGTATATGAGGCGAGTATTTGCATGGTTTTAAAGTACCAGTGCCTTTCTCTAAACACCTTTGTTTTTTAAGAATCTATTCACAGTTATGGGGGGAAAATGTTCGAAAGCGAGCCATTAGCACATTATTGAATTCTTGTTTCCAGCAGACAGCTGTGTTGTGCTTAATGTAATAGGGTATATTTTACTGATGCCCCAATGCTGTTCTTTTCATTTCCATGAATTTGACACAGTCAGCACTCAAGTGGTTATGGTTTCATGTTGTTTCTTATTTTCATGACATATTTCCTCCTTCCAAATCATAAAAGCTTCACTAGATATCCAGAGGCATGGAGAAATAAACACATCATTATAAATGCTTCCCTTGTTTCTGCAAATGCACCAGATTAAAATCTTTCATTTATTGAAACGTGCCTGAACCTTTCATGAGAGGTTTTTGACAATAGCCGGATTTGTTTGGCAGGAAGAAAGGAATGTTGAAGGGAGTGCGTGAGTATCTAAGAAACATAGAACCACATATTTATAGAGGACACGAAGAATACCATAAAACACACACGCACATGCACACAAACTATATAGTTATCTTTCTTAGTCTTCTAGGGCCATTATGTGTCACCATAAGAAACAATTTTATTCCTTTGTCTCTTCAGGCTTATCATTACCATTATGTTCTATTCTAATTGAGATCTCTTTATTTCATCTTTGTCAATAATAGTTGACTCGAGGCCCCTGGGTGGCTCAGTCAGTTAGCATCTGCCTTCAATTCAGGTCATGCTCCCAGGGTCCTGTGAGCAAACCCTACATAGGGCTCCCTCTCAGCTCGGAGTCTGCCTCTCCCTCTCCATCTGCCTCTCCCTCTCCAACTGCCTCTCCCCCTGCGCATACTCTCTTGTTCTTTCTCAAAGGAAAAGTTAACTCATTCATAAAAAATAAAATACAATACCAGTTGACCAAACTGCTTTTTTCCCCTTTCTACTACATGGAAGTCACACCCAAAAAGATATTTACTTATCTTATATCCCATACCTTCAATTACCAAAAGATAATAATAATAATTTGACCAATATGTGCCATACTTCATCAGAGAAGAACAGAAGTCACTTGCTACCCAGAAAAGCGTTTCTAATTTCCAACATCCATGACTTCCTAGCACCAGTGAGATACACCTTCCCACAAGTGAAAAGTTGAACCTGATTTAGATAAAGATAAGTGAAGAGAAAAATCTCAAGATGATTAGCCCAGAGATTCATTCCAGTCATTGCTGTGAGACTGCCAAGCAGTTGCCCTTCATGTGTGTACACTCCCAGTCCAACTTTCAATTAAGATGAAGAGATTAATTTCAGCAAGTCTAGGACACCATGAAAGGTCCAAGGGTGAGCGAGCCCATCATCTGTGTATGTGAGACTGTACTTGCCATTACATGGACAGAGGGATTGAGGAATTTGTAATTGCCAGGATTCCTAGAATTGGGAACAATCTATTTTCCAGGTAGTTTTAATCAAACATGGTTCTTCTGCTTTTTTAGGTGGTCCGAGATATTCTGCTGATTGGACATAGACAGGCTTTTGCATGGGTTGATGAGTGGTATGGTAAGTCACCCTCCCCAAAATAACTTACAGAACAACTTCATAACATGTTGATTTGGGCGTCAGTCCATCTGGCTTCAGATGCTACCTAGAAAGACAACAACAAAGGCAGGACTATTGCCCCCTAAAGTGGAAATAGCACAGTCTATGGAACATAATGAGGAAGAATGTAATGATAGAAGCTTGGTCTGAAATAACCATGATACAGCTGACCCTTGAACAACACGAGTTTAAACTGTGTGAATCCACTAATATGCAGATTTTTTTCAGTAAGTACAGTACTATAAATGTGTTTTCTCTTCCTTATGATTTTCTTAATAAAATTTTCTTTTCTCTAGCTCACTTTATTGTAAGAATATAGACTTGATTACATATAACACAAAATAGATGTTAATCCACTGCTTATGTTATCAGTAAAGGCTTCTGGTCAACAGTAGGCTATTAAGTTTTGGGGAAGTCAAAAGCTATATGTGGATTTTCAATTTGGTGGGGGAGAGGGTATAAGTTAGCGCCCCTAATGCTCTTATTGTTCAAAGGTCAACTGTACTTCTTATTTATTAGTCATAATAAATAGGACCTCAGTATGTTTGATGCTGGCATACTGATAACACAGAGCTCCATGATTCTCTGTTGGAGGGGTTTGAAACCCATCCTAATTTATCCCAAACTTTGATTCAAGATCAAAACTATCTGAAGCATCATATCAAGTAAAAGCAGTCCTTTGATTCAAAGAACACTTGAAACACTCCCTCACCAAAAAACATAAGGATTCTGCAAGAATTCAAAGGCAGAGACACCGGTACCCCTTCATCCTGAGACTACTGTGACTTTTTTTTCTTTTCTTTTCTTTTCTTTTCTTTTCTTTTCTTTTCTTTTCTTTTCTTTTCTTTCCTTTTCTTTCTTTCTTTTCTTTCTTTCTTTCTTTCTTCTTTCTTTCTTTCTCTCTCTTTCTCTTTCTCTTTCTCTCTTTTCCTTTTTTCATGATTTGGGAAGAGCTAAACAAATTCTGCACGTGTCCAATAAATGAAAACCAGGTTTGCTTCATCCCATGATGGATGGACCACCCTTTCCAGATCCTCAGCACTGTCATTTGGTCCACATGAATCTTCCTTATGCCCAGAATCAGTCATCAGAGGCTAGTGTCCTTGACTATAAATAGAAACGAACACACCCAGTTGGTGACTTGGGTTAGATCTGATTGTCTAATAAAATGCCCTCCTCCTTGGCCTCTTCCTAAGTCACATTGAATTTGTTCTGAGAGTAACCTAGATTACATTTTGGTGCTTTTCTGTCATTGTTCCACGAATCCCTCCCTCTTCTTAGCTGAAGGTTATCAAATTTAAAGTGAAAAGCTACATTGGACTGAATGGGTAAACACAACGATGCTGTTAGCTATTTCTGAGCCACATGTAAAAGACATGGTTCTGGAAGTTTGGGTTTTTTTGTTTTTAATTTTTCCCAAAATTAAATTAAAATTTAATTTTCATCTGTGTCTTCTGAAGAGCAAGTGCATCCTCCTGGGTTTGTCTGAAGGCAGACCTCTGGAAGAGCTTTCTTTTGAAAGATTGTCATTTGCTCTTTCTTACCACACACTCCCGGGATTCTGTTCACATGCAGCAGGTACACTAGCTTGCCACATTTTCATGACATCTCACCAAGACCTATTTCTGATTGGCTTTCTGAGGCTGGTAGAGGGAGAGACTGCTGTGATGACTTCCCCTGATTATGAAACAAATTTTTCTCTGTTTGTTTGTTTGTTTGTTTTCCAGGGGATCTTTCCTCAGATTCTTAGAGAGGGAGCAAAGATGCAAAAAAGCCTTAAGAACTGGTCTCTCCCAACTTGAGCTCCTCAAAGCTCACGGTGTCCTTGCCACCAACACTAAGGGAATATCAAAAGGATATTCAAAGAATAATTGGCAAATAAATGGGGGACCTAAAGGGCCAACAATCTACCACTTTGAAGACCAAGAGACAGGCCACTTTGATAGATTTCTCTCTAATGCCAGAGAGGACTCGCCAGAAAAGGCAGCATCAGAAACAGTAGCTGGGTTCCTGATTAAGAGGACCAAATACCTGAAGACTGTTGATCAGAAAAGGTTTGAGCATAGCATAGGCAGGATATAGGGGAAAAAAAGATGTGGGTGGGCATCTAATAAGTGAATGGCTGGGGTACAAAAAATGGAGGCCGACTCTTTTCTTTCATGCCAGGGCATGAAACCTTAGAGACTTTTAGTCCAAAAAAAAATTCGTCAGACCATGAGAGAGGCCCAAAGCGAGACTAATGAATGCATCAGAGGAAAATAGAGGCCTCCAGTCCTGGAGAGCTCTCAGAGGAGAACACCTACCTATTTACTCAGGATGAGTTAGGTAGACACATTAACTCAAGGAGTCTATTGACAAAAAGCCTTTCTGTATGTGAGTGCAAAAAAACTGTGTGGTTTACTGGATATAGATCATGGGGGAGCCAAGTACTCCCCAGAGAAGGTCTCCACCCCCTGAGTACACAATCTTAGCTCCCACCAAAATAAGCAGCCTTTTCACAGAGTAAGGGGGGCCAAGGGGGAGGGGTGTCTAAGAACCATGCCATCAATTTCATGTAAATTACTGGCATCCTTGTCCCTAACTGAGCTGCTTGCCAGGAAAACAGTGGCTCCTTCCTTACACAGAGGCAGACACTCAGTCAATCAAATGAATGGAAATAGCCCTGCCCACAGACTGCCTTCTGAGCCCCTTGCTCAAGGTAATGCTTGGGACTGTGGGCCTTGCAGGGGAAAAAGGTTTGTCACTGTCCGCCTTCAATTTTGGCTACCTGAAGTTGCTTATTTTTCTTTAGTCTCTATGGGCTCAGTGAGGCTCTCATTAGAAAACACAGAAAAGGTCCAAAGTTTAAAAAAAAAAAAAACGACAAAAACCTTTGCCTATAGTTTACAGCGCTTGTGCAAAGTGAGGTCCCCGGCCAGCAACATCAGCTCCCACCTTGGGGACTTGTTAGAAATTCAAATTCTCAGGCTCCACTCCAAACCTACAAAATCAGATACTCTGGGGGGTCTAGCCCAACAATCTGTGTTTTAACAAGCCCTGCAGACGATTCTGATGCTGGCTAAAGTTTAAGAATGGCTTTAAATCAGATTAGACTGTAAGGACAGTTTAATTACTTCGGTCCAAACAGATTAGCATAGAGAGTGGGAGATGTCTTCTGGGCCAACTGGAAAGCTCTGATGCCTTGTGAGAATTAGAAAGACATCCCTCTGGGCAGATTCAGCAGGTGCTCTCAGTTTAGGGCTGAATTCTAGTCCCATTGACCTCCTGGCTCTGTGTTTGTACCTTATAGAAACTATACCCCATAGGCTGTGGCACTCCTTGGATGTCTTTCTCCCTAATTAAGCTAACCACCTCCAGTGTTTAATTAAGAAGGTGGGGGGTGGGGGGGAAGGATATTGTAGATGGTGGTTGATCTTCGCTTACCCAAGGATTAATTTGTATCATTTCTTAGTTTGAGCATATGGCTGTCACATAACTAATTCCGTAAACAAATTTTATTCTGCTCATGTTCCTTGTAAAGTATAACCATGTCCATTGTTGGAGGAGTGGAGGGTTTTTTTCAAAGCCTTGATTGGTCTTTATCCATGAGCCTTAGGTCTCTCCTGCATGACTGGAACACTAATCAGAGAAGAAACAACACATTTCAGAAGATGGGGTAATAGGGGGGTGGATAAAAATAGGCAGCCCAGCTTCACAAAAGCATAGTTTTGTTTCACAAATCTGACAGTATTTTGAGAGAGGAACAAAGAGAATTGCCAGAGGGAGGCTGTGATTGAGTGGAACCTCATGAATGTCGTTGAAATCCAGACCCTTCCAAAAAAGAATAGAGGGGTAGTTCTGGTTTATATAGATGAAAGTCCCTCATAAAAGTGACTTAAAATTATTCTGGAGTCTCTAGAGCTGGCCTCATAATGAATGAAGCAAGCTCAAGGTGGGGAAAGAAGCCTACTTAGAGACCAGCATTAGCTGGTTGAATTCACCAAGTCAGCATTTTCCAAAGGTCTCCAGATTCCTGAAATGCGAATAGCTTAGCTTCTCATAAGATTTTCAAAAGAAATCTGTGACTCTCCTCTACCTCCCCAAATTAAGAACAATGAAGAAAAATCATAACTTTACATTGCAATTCTAGATCTTATTGGTCGGGATTACACGGAAAGAGTACTCACCAAGATTTGAGGATTGGCTACTTTCACTACAAAAAGTGGAGCCACCCCCAGCGCTTTAGTGCTGCCTTTAACCCAGGTTGTGATCCTGAAGACCCAGGCTCAAGTCCCACATCAGATTCCCTGCATGGAGCCTGTTTCTCCCTCTGCCTGTGTCTCTGCCTTTCTCTCTCTCTCTCTCTCTCTCTCTCTGTCTTTCATGAATAAATAAAATCTTAAAAAAAAAAAAAAGTGGAGCCACCCCTAAGCTATTTATAACAAGCATGTATTGAATTCATAATAATTGTAAAGAGGTTTTAAAAAAAAAAAAAAGGCGAATCTTAAAGGATGACTTCCATTTTTGTTAGAACCAAAGTATCAAATCTCATTCATGGTTACTGGAGCTTACCCCCACCCCAAACCCAACCACTTGTTCAAGACTTCCATTTTGACTTAGTGTAAGAAAAAAATTACTTATTTTAGGCAGAGGATACTAGAAGTGAAGAGAAAATGTTTGTAGAAAGAAATAAACAGGTGGCATTGGACAGGTCATTGAATTAAAGTATATAACTCTTTTTTTTAAGTTTTATCTGCTGCAACTATGAAAACTCTTGCTTGTAAACATTGTGTTCCATGGCATCTATAGTTTCTCTGTATGTTCTACTGACTCCTGTCCTTTCAAATATATGCTCTTGCCTCCACAAACTGTGAAGTCAACCTGCCTTCTTTAAAAACTGAAGTGATTGAAAGAAAACTGCCACCATAAGCAAAGTTGCAAGACTTGAGGACAAGATCTTTGTAACATAGGTAGCCAACAGAGAACTAATGTCTATAATGTATACAGAGATCCTATAAATTAAAAAATCCAGCAACTCAATGGAAAAAAACGTAAAGAACGTGAATAGGTAAACCATAGAAGAAACATAAATGGCCAATAACCTTGGTACTAGTCACATGAAATACAATGAAAACAATATATGACATTTGTTTATCTGATAGCAAAAAATTTAAGATAATGATAATATCCAGTTTGGGATAAGGTGGAGTACAAATAAACAGTTTCTATAAAAATGCTAAGTACAAATAATCTATGATCCAGCAATTCCACTTATAGAAATTTATTCTTATGGAATAGACAGGTACTCATGAATATAGGTGCAAAGCTATTCAGTGTATTGTTATTTATAAAAGCTAGAAATTAGTCTCAGTATAAATGTTTATTAACAGGAATATGATCAAATAAATTATGATAAACACATACTGTGACTATTATTTTCAATAGTTAAAAAGAATAAGGTAGTTCTAGGGGCGCCCAGCCGGCTCCCATCAGAAAAGCATGTAGCTCTTGATCTCAGGGTCGTGAATTCAAGTGCTGTGTTGGGTGTAGAGATTACTTAAATAAACTTAAAAAAATTTTTTTAACTTAAAAAATAAAAAGGACAATATGTGTAGTATATATGGTATGGTATACTACAGTATGATTCCATAAATGTAAAAATAGATGAGATTATATCTGTGTGCAGTAATATACATGTGAATTCATAGAAAAAAATCTGGCAGTCTGAACCTCAAACGCTTAACTCAGTGGTTACATCCAGAAAGAACAAGATTAGTTGGGAGAGGGTAAGAGGAATTAAACTCTTTTCTCAATATAAATCAGCACTATTTGAATTATTTCTCTGGAACATAATTCATGCATCACTTGATTGATTCAATAAATAATCACTGAAACCCTTTTATTATTTTTTTTAAAAAGCAGAAAATGGGGATGCCTGGGTGGCTCAGCAGTTGACCATCTGCCTCTAACTCAGGGCGTGATCCCAGAGTCCTGGGATCGAGTCCCACATCGGGCTCCCTGCATGGAGCCTGCTTCTCCCTCTGTCTGTGTCTCTGCCTCTCTCTCTGTCTCTCATGAATAAATAAATTATTTAAAAAAATAAAATAAAAATAAAAAGCAGAAAATGATTGAAGCAGACCAAGACTCACAGAGTAGAGGTATATTTTGTTCTTAAATGAAAGTCTTTATGGGATCCCTGGGTGGCACAGCGGTTTGGCGCCTGCCTTTGGCCCGGGGCGCGATCCTGGAGACCCGGGATCAAATCCCACATCGGGCTCCTGATGCATGGAGCCTGCTTCTCCCTCTGCCTATGTCTCTGCCTCTCTCTCTCTCTCTCTCTCTCTCTCTATCAGAAAGAAAGAAAGAAAGAAAGAAAGAAAGAAAGAAAGAAAGAAAGAAAGAAAGAAAGAAAGAAAGAAAGTCTTTAGTTCATGGTTGAGGAAACCAAAGCAGATGCCTCAATTAACAAATCCCCTGGTGTCCAGAGCTTCTTTGACAAAGCCGGTTTCACAGTAGAGGTGGAGGTTCGGACCTCAGCCGAGTCATCTGGCAGACGCAGTTCTACGCAGGCCACATTCAGTGTGACCTTCACTTGGCTGGAACAGGAGAAATAGGATCAGCTCTCCCCTCATCTGAAGGAGAGTAAGAAAGAGAAGGAAAGAAATCAGCTCATAAGAGGGCAAAGAAAAGAAATCTGTACCACTGAAGTGTAACGAAGAAGATATTCATACCCCCAGGATACTTCCCAGTGCTGATCATGTCAGATATAGTCCTAGATCTATAGATACAGATAGTCTCCAGCAACCTAGAGTCAAAGATACTATGATGTACCTTTCTTGCCAGCAGAAATATCATACTTACAGTGTTCTCTTAAATCAGAGAATTAGCCCAGTGTTACTTGTTTAAAAGCTTTTATTTGAGAAACCTTCTTTAAAAAAAAAAAGTAAATTATGATCTTTCAAATCTATATACTAAGGGGTGATTATTAGTTTATTTGCAAAATAATGGACATGAGTTTCCTTTAAGAGTTTCTTTGATACACCTAAGTAGTTGTTCGCTGGAAGCAAAGAGGTCTGAATCTAAACTGTTAGAAGTCATTGTCTGGTCATTGAAAATCAATCCATAATGAAGATGAATCATCTCTGAAAGTATAATCTGTCATTGGACAGTGCAATTGAATTTACTAAAAAAATTGATTCCTGTATAGATTTTGAGGTAATATACTTTGCAAAAGCAGGACATAATGTGTTTTACCTGATAACCTAAACAGAAATATTTTCATTTGATTAGGCTTTCCATGAATTACTAAGAAATATTGAAAATATTTACATCATTTCCATAAGCATGTACGATACGTGGGGAGAACTCAGGATTCGGACCAACTTATTTTCCTTCCTCAGTAAGGGACCCAATTACTACCATCTTTTTAAGAACCACTTTACTAGAAATGTTCATTTTGATATATTCTATTTTTGAATTTTTTTTTATTTTAGTTGCAATTTTCTGAAACTTTGTTTCATAACTCATTTTAACAACAACAACAAAAAAGATCATGCTTCTGGAATGAGCAGAAATTGTAGAAAACTATTTTCTCCTTACCAATTCCAAACTGATGGTATTTGACCCCAAATAATAGATTTTAAATAATGTCATTTTTTCATTCTTTCATAAGTACAGCATATTTGATGTAGAAAATACAAACAAAAGGAAGAAAATGAAAATGATCTATAATTCCAATTCCTCAAAACAATTAAGATTTTGAAGTGTATCCTTTTAGTTTTTTTAACATGTATATAATCATCAAAGATGATTTCATACAATGCATACAGTTGTTTTACCTCCTATTTTTAACAATATACCAAAGAACATTTCTCTATAGTGTTAATAAATATTCTTCTACATAATTTTTAATGGTAGCATAGTACTGTCAGTCCCCTGGGTTCTTTCCCATTTTGCACTGTTATGAACAAGGCAGTAATGAATATCTTTGTTGTTAAATCCTTCTTCACATCTACAAAATTGAGACATCTTTGAAAGCACACGGTCACACACTTTAAGCCCTTCTCTTAACATTGAGCTAATTAAAAATAAAGAACGTTTTCTGTTGGGATTCACTAGAACAAAGAAACTAAATGCTTTGTTTTTGTTTTCCAAATTACTGTCATGCCAGTTGGGGAAGGGGTGTGGAGGGGGAGAAAGTGTCTAATGAACATTATGTATAGAGGAATTTCTCTGAATCCTAAACTTCTGGCTTAAAAATGAGCTCAGTACTCATTCCAGGTGTATTTGTGTTTAAGAAATTTTGATAACCAGCCACTGGAATTAAAGTGATTGCATTGAATGAATATGCTCTTATTGTTAACTATGATACATTTGTTCTAATTACAAAGCAGCATGTGTTTGTTGCTTTCTAGTTACCTGGATGAAAAGCATGCTCTTTGCTTGGCCACACTGCTGCTTAGCATCCTTGATACTTACATTGCTTATGGACAACATTTTTGATCTACGGTTTTGGGGGTGGGATGTTGGGGGATCAGCAGCTAAATAAAATAGCCCGGGTCTGGATTTAGAGCCGCCCTCCACATCTTGGCCCCAGACCACACTGAACTGAATCATAAAGTTCTGGCACGTGTGCCCTGTGGAAATGAAGAGAATCTCACATGACATATATGGATTGATATAAAAAGACACCAAACCACATGATGCAGGAAATACTTAAGGAGAAATTTCCAGCTGTGACTACCGGCTCTAAATCCCCACCAAGCTAATTCGTGATCAGGGTGGTCGAATAACCAATTATTCAAGCATACTTTCGTTGTAGAGAGGCATGAAGTTAAATTCTGCCTTGAGAACAACAAAGGAATGCCTGTCTGGGAAAGTTGCTGATAGAATGTTGTATAATAACCAAAGAGCGGGTGGGGAGTGGAGGATAACACAGCAGACGTATTTAAAGTGAGAATAATTGTTATTTTAATGCATTTTGAATACTGAAGATAGATGGGTTCTTTAAGTTTTTTATCAGTTGGATTTAGACAGGGTTTCCCAACCTTGGCACCATTGACCTTTTAGACTGGATACTTCCCTGTTGAGAAGGGGAAGGTGCTGTGCATTTGGGTAGGTTATTCTGTGGCCTAGCTGGCCTCTACCTACTAGATGCCAGTAGCACCCCCACCCCAGTTGTGACAACCAAAAACTGTCACAAAAGTGTCCCCCATTGGGAACCACTGGATTAAGAGATCATTATCCTAAAATGCTGAAAAACTACAGATTCAGGCCCAAAATCATAATGTCATGTGCCATTTTATTTATAGATCAGTGTGGGTGGAAGTAGTGCCAGCCATCTCCAAGCTGTTAGACTAGACTTGAAGTTTGATATAGACCCGCACTCTCTGACACCATGAATTCTGTGCAGAAATACATCTCTGTGGGAGCATTGCAACCAAGTATCCCTTGTACCAGTAAACATCATTTATCTGCCTTCTATGTCATGTCTCCTGTACTAGCAATGCAAGTGTCCTTTCTATTGTCGAATGCATTGATTTAAAGAATCTCCAAATCTATTTGAAAGGTATATGGGAGGTAAGTATTAAAACAAACAAACCTGACCCTGTCCCCAAAGGGATCTTCTAAGAATGCTTTAGGAGATCTCAGGCTATGGCAGTGCCCACGTGCTAATACTTTCTACCCATCTAGCTGACTTTACAAGATTCACCCCCTAAATAATTTCCACTCTTCTCTGTTCTAAGACTATTTCCACTTAACTTCCTTGCACTCACTCCCCCTTTGGCTGGTCTAGCTAACTTTATGACGTACTCTTCATAAAGTTAGTGAATTCCCTGCTTTTTAAACCTCTCTTTGGCTTCTGCTACCATCTTTCCCTAAAGTCTCCCCGTTGAAAGTCTGCATTTAATAACAGTAGTTGCCAACGTCTTGACCTTTTTTCAGATATGACAATGGATGATGTTCGGGAATACGAGAAAAACATGCATGAACAAACCAACATAAAAGTTTGCAATCAGCATTCCTCTACTGTGGATGACATAGAGAGCCATGCCCAAACAAGTGTATGTAGAATTTTTAAAACATGTTGACCACCCTTTACTGAATGTACACATAAACTGATCTTTGAAATACTGCAAACATTCAGTTCTCAGCTTTCCACAAAAAGCATGTCTCGTCACCCAGAGACATTGGTGTAGAACCTGAGCTAGGTCTAAACTGGACAGTGTCATCTCTCCTTTCTAGATTTTTCCATTCTTAAAAAAGCCGCTGGATTTGGGGGTTGTTCCTCACTCATAAAAACCCAAGAACATGGAGAGTGGAAACATTTGTGGCTGGTGAATGGCCTATACCATGAAAGAAGAGAAGGGTCAAAACAAGTGTCATATGAAAACTAGAATATCATGACAGTAACTTTTAAAAATATAGTTAACACTCAAGTTATTCCTTCAAGGGACAGCTTGTGTCTCATCTGGTGTTTTAGATTTCTTTACATTTGCTTTGAAATGCTTTCTATGGTTCTTTCTAGTTATTGTAGCCAATCCGTTCCTTTTCCTTAGGTTAATCTCCAGATGGGGCCTCAGTCTGTGCACACACAGTTGCTGAGCAGTGAAGGTGTGGTGAACTGGGAATGTGCTGGGCCATATAGCACATCTAGCCTGGGACTTGAGATGCAGAGAGCCACAGGTTATTTAGTGGCACATCAGAAATTGAGAGCTAACTGTATTGTGCATGCCAGTATTTTAAATAGAGTTATCTCTCAATCATTCATGCTAACGAAGAGGAGATAAGGCAACGGAGAAAATGTGATCATTAAGTCGTTATTTGTGTGTGTCTTTGGCCAGAGCTGTGATCTCTTTGGGTATCAGCTTGAGCCCGCATATCTGCAAGCCCATGCCCCAGAACAGCACATATTATTAGAGTTTTAAGAAATTGATAACATAGGTAAAGAAAATTGAGCAACCGCTATTGTTGTACATGGGTGCTTTAGAATTGTGAAGAAGATCTTTTGGTTGCCCTTTGGATGTTTTTGTTCAGTTTTTAGAGCATGTATGAGAAGTGTGCCCTGCAAGGCTCCTGTGCATGTGGTTACCCTTGAGGCTCAAATGGCCCTGACTCTTCCTCTCCACAGTGCATGCAGTGATTGAATTTGCGCAAAGCTGTTGTTGGGTCAGGTTAACTGTGGTGTTCCTCACTATACACAGGCCCATCCAACAGGAATCTCCTTTTCCTTCAAACACTGTGCTAACATTTAGAAATGCTCATTAAGGAAATTGTCCTTGAAAGTCCATCATTTTCAATTCCCTTTTCTTTTGGAATGTTAGACTCTAGTTCCCCCCCATCCCTCCCCGGCAGCCCTCTGAAAGCTGCTTGCTAGAAGTGTGATCAGACAAAGGAAGCCAGAAGCAAGGGGGAGATACCACATTCCAAAGGATTCTAAGCACCCGGCTTTTCTCATTCTAAGCTCTATGGTTTATAGCTTAAGGCTCTAAAGTTCTCTTTCCATTTTACTGCCATTATTACTGTTAGAACGTCAGTTTACTGTGGTACCTAGACAGTGGTACCTAGAATGGTTCTCCCATGGGAAAGCCCCATGCATTCTCTGGCTGCAATTCACTGTCGGTCCCATGACTTCAGTGTAAGAGATGCCTATCTCCTCAGAAGTTACACAAAGTGGTTATTTTGAGTGCTTACGACATTTCCCTTAGTCTTTGGAATTCTATCAAATTGAGGATCATTTATTTTTCCATTGTCTTTCTTCGCTATGGTAATGAAAAACAGTTGAAATCAGGAGGCTGCTGTCCATCACAAATAAAAACTGCATGGGTGCTCGATAAAATGTAAATCCTCAAGCTGAGTAGGGACACATTAGATTGGAATTATGCAAAATTAACATCCATGAACATGGCGATAAGAAAGTAAGTCTCCTCCATTGAGCAGTTTCAATGCCTTCAAAGACGGGAACTTCTAAGAGACTCTGGGAATGTAAAATCGAAATTCTGTATTTTGGATGATTTCTGCCCCCTGCTGGGTATATGGAGTAGAGCTTTATACTCTGCCACTTGTTTAAAAAGTCTAATTTTTTGAGGATGTTTATTTATTATAACAGAATATACCCGATTCACTAAAATTTTCCTGAGTCTCAATTTTACTTTGAAGAGCATACTTCTTTTTTAAAAACCTAATCTCCTTTCTTAGCTTGTTTAATAGTCTTAGTATTCTTTAAAATGGTAAATTTATAGGTACAATTTTCCTTGTTATATTCTAAATTTCATATCAATACAATCATGATATTTTATTTTCTTTGAAACAATTCTTACCTTTCATAATATTTTAACAATTGCTCCCAAGAAATCCTCTTAAGGATTTTGGTTTTTGAAAAATATTTCTGACAAATGAACATAGGGGAAGGGAAGGAAATATAAAATAAGATAAAAACAGAGAGGGAGGCAAACCATAAGAGACTTAACTCTAGGGAAGAAACGGGGGGTTGCTGGAAGGAAGACATGGGGGGGTGTGGAGGGAGTAGGAGTGGGGTACTTGGGCGGTAGGCAGTAAGAAGGGCACCTGATGTAATGAATGAACACTGGGTGTTATATGCAACTGATGAATCACTAAATTCTACCCCTGAAACTAATGATACACTATTTGTTAACTAAATTGAATTTAAATTTTAAAAATTTTGGAAAAAAGAAAAATATTTCTGGTTTGCTCATGGCATAATGTGACTTTATACATATTACATATACATCCTAATGATTAATACCATGTTATGAATATTCATTCCATAGTTAATATTTCCAAAGTGGATATATTGCTTCGTGTTAGTTTATGCAATATCATCTAAGGAAGATTCCAGCACTAGATTCATGGGAGAGGGCAAGAATGAAAAATAGGTCTGTGGGAAGCAAAAGTACATGTAGAAAATCCATGGGCAGCAGATTTCCCCTTTTACTCAAAGACAAACCCTTAGGCTTTCACTCAGTGCTTTTTCTAATAAGCCAAGTTCCTGGTTTTCTGTTACCAGTAAATAAATATGAGAAAGGATACCAAGGTTAGCCAGAGAGTAATTAATAGGAACCATAACAATAGTAATAGAGTTTCTGAGAATGAGAGAAGAGTTTTCAAACTATTAAAAAAAACAAATACGTCCTGATTGAGAAATCATCACAGTGTTGTAGCACAATGATGTATTTTCAATACATTATGTCTAAATGGTAGCAATATATAATACATCCAATATATTGGGGGCGGGTGCCCCACTGGTTCAGTTGAAAGAACATGAGACTCTTGGGGTTGTGAGTTCAGGTCCCACATTGGGTGTAGACATTACTCAAAAATAAAATCTCTTTTAAAAATAAATAGATAAAATAAATAGATAGATAGATAGAGAAGTTAGGGAAATTTTTACATTTTAAAAATATACATATTTTTTACTTTTTCACTTAATAAAAACCTTTTAGGTATTTAGGAAATCTACATCACCTGATAATTCCTCTTAATGAGGCATCACTGAATTTATTTCATGAATTGCCAATTAATGTTTTTTTTTTTCTTTTATATTTCCTTGGGAAAAAATGGTTTTATTTTTCTTGGCTTGCTTTAGGATAATTAGCAGGGTTTATGGTTGTTGTCATTATCTTATTTGTTTTTTTAAGCTAAATTAATTAAAGCACAGCATTTAAACAATCTCAGGATGGGTATACAGTCAGGAGACCAGTAACCCCCAGAATGCAAAAAGTAAATACTGAATAAGAAGAAATTCTGATGACGTGTCTATTTACCCTATAAAGGTGTACTTGTGCTTGCATGCCCTAAAGTAGGTAATAATATGTATCATTTCTGGGTCATTGATTGCTTCAACTACCTTCCCTTTATAGAAAAGATGACTACGTCTAATAATAGCTCCATATACCACAGCATACCAACAGCGTACACACATACACACATGCATACACACGTACACCATATACTTCCCTGGTCTATTTCTGTACTCTCTTGATCCTTTCTTATTCAGAATACTTAAACTACTCACTGAAGAGTGCTTTGGAAAATCTTGGATGGATATTCATAAAGGAATATTTTTTCAGAGGTTTGCCTTAGTAAAAAGAAACAATTTGGGGTTTAACATTTTCAGTGATAATTTGGGTTTGTCATCTGGACAGGCCTCTTTATGATAAGATTCCTGTAGTTTCCTTAAAATCAGGCATAGAGAAATCCATTAGCATCTCTTCTAAATAACGGGTCATTTCTCTTTCTATTTTTTTTTCTTTGAAGACATGACAATGGATGAAGTCCGAGAATTTGAACGAGCCACTCAGGAAGCCACCAACAGGAAAATTGGCGTTTTTCCACCTGCAATTTCTATCTCCAGTATCCCCCTTCTGCCTTCCTCAGTCCGCAGTGCCCCTTCTAGTGCTCCATCCACGCCTCTCTCCACAGATGCACCAGAATTTCTGTCTGTTCCCAAAGATCGACCCCGGAAAAAATCAGCCCCAGAAACTCTCACGCTTCCAGACCCTGAGAAAAAAGCCACCCTGAATTTACCTGGCATACACTCTTCAGATAAGCCATGTCGGCCCAAATTAGAGTAATTTCATATGAATATCATGGGGTTTTATATTTTCATTTGGGTTTTTGTTTTTGTTTTTGTTTTTTTTTAAAGAATCTTCTGATATAGAAAAAGACTGCTTTGTCCCTCGAACATGTTCCTTCGATCTGAGTGTGCATGTGGTTAAGTAACTTCACATATAATAGGATTCCCTAAGTATGCCACACAGCATCATACTAGATGTAAACTGTAAGACTGGCAGAGGACAGAAGGAATCTTCTGTAGCCACAGCCAGAAACCAGGGAGGAAGAAGCCTTGTTGTTGAACATTTGATGAGGTCGGTGTGGACTTAAAGAGTAAATCAATGAAAACTTCGTGCCACTGTGTTAGAAGGTGTGGTAAAATAGCAAAGTCAATCTCCTCTCATCAAACCTGAAATTCTCAAAAATACTCTCAGGCATCATATACGTAATTGTTAAATTTCAAACTGCTCATCACCAGTACTTGAAGACTAGTAGTTAACTGAGATTCCTATTTTGGTTATAGTCTGACTCAGGATTTGGGGCCTAATTAACTCTTTAAATTTTTTGAAAATTTTAATTATCAACCTATTGAGGCTCCAAGTGCAATTAATGATAACTTATTTATACCTTTCACAGAATTTAATAAAGATTCCACTTGTTTCCGTCTTTTAATAACTTTCCCCTCTGTGCCCTTGTGGCCTCAGAAATCATTCAGAATTGCCTGGATGAATGTGACCATGACTGGCTGATCTGGAGATGATTTGGTTTAGGAAGCAAGAGGCCCAGGTGAGGCAAACATCATGTTCCTCTACCGGTACCAACAAACCTTGAATTGTCAACTTCTATCATCCATTAAGATTCTTGGCATTTGCAATGAATTGAGTAGAACTCATTGACTATTTGCCCATTCAAAGAAGTTCAAGGGTAGACTAAGCTAACAGGACTTTAACCCTGTCAGAATGTCTGGTTTGGGAACCCTGAAAGAGAGAACTGTCTCCCATCCCCCCTCCTGGTATTACTTTTAATAATATCCAGATTTCCCTGGAACAGATTGCCCAGCACCAGACCTTAAAATGACTGTTGTCTCTCTTGCCCTTACTTGAAATCCAAATATTGGGAATGTCGCAGAAGAGGAGCAAAGACTGTCGAGTGAGAGGAAAGAATGAGCAAAATTGCTGACTCTATTTGTAGAGTAAAAAGGAGGAGCAGGAAAAGATGTCCCTCTGTCTAGCTTGCTTTTCTGCAAGTAGTGGTAATGCAAGATTAGAATCCAGGTTGACGGGAAGCAAGATCGTTCAACCCAAGTGGCAGAAAGCGAACTCTCCTTTGATCTAAAGAGAAAAATCTGCCACCATCGCGCCTCACTGCCTTTAAATGCAGAAGGAAGGGCAAGCAGAATCTAGCATTTACTTTTGTCCTCCAAGAGAGGAAGACAACAAGGCAGTTGGGCACCTCCGAGGCCCCAGCTAGCCTTCCTGACCATAACCTCCAACCTCAGGAAAGGGACCTTCCCAAAACACAGATTCCAAAGGAAACAACATAAACCAAGGAGCATGTCCTCCTTCCCACACAGCCTCTCAGCCAGTGGACCCTGCCTGCTCAGCACGCTACATAGTGTCTTTCAAATTGATAAACTTTCCCATGGTGCAGGCGCTGGTCCCACGAATCCAGCACCGAGTATTCTAAGTCCTACGTCAGACTGTCAAGATCATTTCTTTATCTACAAGTTGCCATTTCGCTTAATAAATAAACCCAGAACTCAAAGGAAACCGGTTGCAAATAGTTTAGATCAACAGTGCATCTCTTCCCTAAGAACGACAGCATCGTAGTAAGAGATCTTTGCATGGTATAGTAGCATGATTTCTGCTTGTGGGAAATCTTAATCTTCTCGAACCCCATGGACTTCTCAATCGTCCCCTCTCCACACAGTAGTACTTAATGAGAATGTTTGGCTTTAGAACACAAAATTCTACTTTCAGAAGACACTGACATAGTACATGTATTTGCTTACCATTTGCCGGCTGAAATCAGGATGGGGTGGGATCATGATTTTTGCATAGAACAGATTTATTTTGTGCAGGTTGTAAACACGTCTGGCACCTAGTTCTCCCATTAACGCCATTGCCATTTTTCCTTTTTGTAAAGTAGCTTTTGCTATCAAGGTCAACGATGCTGTATGCTTCAGAAAGCTAATTTCTGATTTCCTTCTGTGGCTTTTTTTTTTTTCTCTTGTAGCCAGTTCAATACCACAGACATCATTTTCAAAGCTGCCGATGATAGCGTGATTCTTAGCCAACAAATGTGTGTGCTCTTAAAGTATGTTCAGTTTTCCCTGTCTACATGTGGTTGTGTGCATTTAAACAGGGTGGGGGGGGTGCAAATATTCCTTTAACTGCTTTGAATATTTAATCCAGTCATCACAAGGCATAAATGACTTCAATATTTTATCTGTCTTAATTTTCAAGTGTCATTTCATATTCTCCATACATGAGTTTGTTTTTTGCGGGATACAAGCTTGCGATGAATGTGTATATAGAACATTAATAATTCCTATAAGGATGGAAATTCAAAGGTTGCATGATGGAAACTTAGAAGAAAAAAAAAGCTGAAACTTGAATTTATTAAGCATGTTTGGGGAAAAATAGAATCTTAACTCAGTGCCTCTGTCTGCAATGTGGAAACCTTCAACCTTGGTCACCAAATTGTATTATACCTGTATATATATAAATATAGCATAGTGAATCAGGCACCACCAGTTTTAAGTCTCTGGTAGCCAAATTAAAATAAATAATCCATAGAATAACACATATGTTCACCCCATCTTCATCTCTGATGTTAGTGGAGACCATCAAAATGACCATAAATGTCATTACCTTGGGTGGATTTCAAATTACAAAATGCTCCTGTGCTTTTCGTTGACTGTAATACAGCATCGTTGCTTTGGCTGTGCTTTCCCAGGATAAGAAGGTCTCAGTGTTTTTAGTGCATAAACTTTATCTGAGGTGAGCTCTGAAGACCATTTCATTTTCCTACTGTTGGGCTGAAATAAAACAAAGCAAAAGAAAAGCATAACAACAAAGGAGTCTGTGACATTTTTCCGTTACCACCATAGTAACCCAAACAATAGAAGTTCATTGGTGAACTGATTTACAAACCCTTCTGCTTTGGGTTTGCACCTGTGTGTGGGGAAATGGTTTTAATTTGGGAGTATTTATTAACCATGTTTTGGATTGTGAAAATAAATCTCTAAAGAGCGCAGTTGTGAACAGACACTTAAAAAAACACGAGACCTCCAAAAGAAATATGTGGTTTTCTTTCAAGACACTGTAATAAACAGTGACCTAAGAGAAAAGATTCTGACACTTCTCAGGAAGTCATTTTTCCGTGAAGATTTCAAGGCTAATGTATGTATGTGGATTTTTCAGTTTTACTTAATTTAGCATCCCTTCATGGCTCAGAAACAACAAAGCCACTGGCTGGCTTAGGTCAATAGGAGTTTTACTTTTCACAAGGGCCAGAGTATAATTTAGTCACATATAATGTGTACTCAGATAATCCAATCGAGAACAATTGTCTGAATAGTTTTAGTCCCTTTCAGAACATCTGACTCTGTAGGCTAGGTGACAGACAACCTGCCATCTGAGCCAGAATTCTTGAAACAAAACAAAACAAAACAAAAGGTCTGTTTAGTGACTGCAATTGATCATAAATAGGCCATTTAAAACTATTCATTCTTGCTGAAACTGAAGTGTAATCAAGAGCACAGTGTTGGCATGCAGAGGCAACATGTCCCAGGTTCTTCTGTGTTCTCCCTTCAAAACAATCTGTTTGCATTTGAAATAGAAGTGTTCAAGCTTTTTAGGAGTTACTTCAATAAGAGAATGTGAATATGCTAAGAACTTTTCAGATGCTGTTATTAATTATTTTATTGTTAACAAGTGCTTTAGGATAAGCCTCTCCATGTTTTTGCTTAAAATTGGGAGTATATCTGTTGAATTGCAAGTCTCCCTTCAGTTTTTATGTATCACCAAGAAGAGATTCTTTGAGCCATTGTTCTGCCTAGGCCACTTAAATGTAGCTTCAAGTGTCACTTTTAGGGTTTACATTTCATGCTGGGATCTTGATTAGTTGCATATGTTGAGTCAAAATACCACTGCCACTGCCGAAGGACCAAGTTTTGGAACGCACAGTGTTATAGACTACAAGCAAAGCAAACAAGAGTTGATCCTCACACATGCCATCCTTCTGTGTCATTTTATGGCTGTTTTGTGTTTTTTTTTCCCCAGTTATTTATTATTGTTAATAACTTACTTTTTCTTACATTCTGTTGTAAATAAACTACAAAGCAATCTTCTTTCCAAGTGTAGTTTCCTTCTCGCTCTCTTTCTCAGCCATTCTCAGGGGAATGTTGGCAATTGTGAACTTGCGGGTTGGTGGGAAAGAAGTTGTCAAGGAAGAAGGAATAAGCTAAGGGCTGGTACTTAGACCCAGTTCTTGGGATCTCGTATGCAAAGAAGGCTGGCCTGCTAATAGGCCTATGGTGCCTTCAGGGCCTGGGTCATTGATAGGAAAAGCCTGGATGCCAGCTCTAATTATCCAGCAAAAAAATATCCAAGGTGAATCTATAACCTGATGGGAGACACAGACTTACCTATCCATTAACAAGTGTATGATTCCCCCTCATCAAATGTGAGGCTGTAGTCTGAATGACCACCAAGAAAAATCTCCCCAAGGGAAGCCATAGAAAAACCACCCCAGAAGGACACTAGATTCTCTCCTTTGTAGGGTGGACCAGTCTAAGGTGAGCTGCAGTCATTCTGATGTGGTTCCTCCATCTGAAGAAGCTCCTGTCATTCACAAAAGGGTCCCCTGGGGATGGGTAGAGGACAGAAATGCTTTACAGCTCCTTGTTCTTCTGCTACATATCTCCCAGTCTGTGCTCTTTCAAACCTGAAGCTAATGTCAACATCCATGTCCTGTCCATTCACCTCTGATTGCATCAGGCCACAGCTTCATACAACAGTGCACCATAATGAAGCTTCCTACACTGAAAACTTTCCTGAAATCATGCAACTGAGCCAATGAACTAAAACATGCTTGCATTTATAGCTCTGAATTTGCCAGTACCACCCCCACCCAACTTTTAATTCTCTCCTCCAAACACACAAACTTCACAAACACAGTTGCTGGCTGACTTTGAGCCAGCAAGCTCAGGTATAGCCAGCCTGGCTGTTTATTCCTGGGGCCAAACTTTATAGGTTAAGTATTTGTTTTTTGTTTTTGTTTTTTTTTTTTTTTAATTTTTTATTTATTTATGATAGTCACACAGAGAGAGAGAGAGGCAGAGACACAGGCAGAGGGAGAAGCAGGCTCCATGCACCGGGAGCCCGATGTGGGATTCGATCCCGGGTCTCCAGGATCGCGCCCTGGGCCAAAGGCAGGCGCTAAACCGCTGCGCCACCCAGGGATCCCCCTATAGGTTAAGTATTTGGATGCTTAATAGTAAATACATAGATGTTTGTAGTTTACCAGTTTACTAGTACTGCTTTTAATTACAGCGTTTCTTGTTTGAGTATCACTCTTAGATTTCCAAACACCCACATTCTTTTCTAAAATTCCCTTCAGTATATTCCACTTGGGATTTTTTTGCCTCCAACCTCCAGCTGTATCTTGGCCTCTCAAGTTCAGGATAAATCATGTATCCTTCCTCTAAGCCCTGTTCTGAAATATCCCTCTATGAAAATGTTCCTCTCAAACCTGAAGCTTTAATGGCTTTGGAATAACGATTACCTGTGTGCAGACGTGTGTGTGTGTGTGTGTGTGTGTGTTTAATGCTATGTTAGTTGATCCAAGCAAGCTCTAGTTTCAAGTTCATTATATTGACTTTCTCCACTTATTAGCTCTCTAATATTCCATGCTCTTATAAATTCCTCCTTTCTAAAACATGCAACCTAGTAGGATATCCCATTCAAATCCAAGTGTTTAATTACTTCTGCCTCTGGGAAAATTCAAAACAGTCTGGTACTTTGCCCTAATGCTCTGGCTCTGGTCCCTCAAGGTAAGATGTAGCCAAAGAAACTGGACATGGCTTCATATCCTACTGTATATGGCTGTTACAAACAACAACATTACTGAACTGAATTAACATCTGGAATTTAGGGTATAATTATGTTTACCAACTCTGCACTGAAGGCAGACAAAAAGACTGGAGTTCATCATTTTCCTTCCTTTAGCTCATAGAAGGGAGATTTGGCCACTCTGTCACTGGAGGGTATTTGAGGGCAGCCCTGATCTCAACCTTTGTGATTTTTTTAAAATCTTAATCTTCCAAAATAACTTTCCTGCTCCTAAGGGATTCTACATGCAAGATGCTGGCAGTTTGCTACTCGTTAGCAACCCTTGAGAATCATTTTGTGATCTTAAGCACACTGGTGATTACATCCAGAGCATTCCAAAGATAGCTTGCTGCCCTCTATGCTCCATCATTAAAATCTGGTCCTCAGTCCTAATGTGTGCTGTGCCTCTTCTCAGAACATAACTTAAAAATTGAGAAATATTTCTACAAGCTTGAATTTCCCCACACTCATCTTAGAGTTATTCTACTTACTTGCATTTTGCTAAAATCTGTTCTATAGACCCAAGGACATGAGGGTTTTTCTCCATATTCATTAAGTACTTTGGAATTTGCTCTTTCTTCTGTGGAAGATAATTCATAAATGCATACCTTCAAAATGCTTTGAGGATCTTGAATTGTTTTATAAGCACCTTTACATTTGATATATAGCATGTTTATCAATTTTCAGAGCTATGTAATATTCCCCCGGGTTGGAAATCCATAGTTTACTTAAATATGCCTTTATTATTTGGCACTGAAGTTATTTTCTGGATTTTGATATGATATAGAGTATTGTTAGGAACATCTTTATAACATAGTTTGTGTCTTCTTTTTAATTATTTGTCTTGGGTAAATTCCCAGAAATTGAATTACTGGGTCAAAGGATATGAATATTTTTATGACTTGGAGTATTTACTGCCAACATCTCCTCCAAAGAAAATTGCACCAATTTACAATTCCACTGACATCTGAGTGAGAACATTTGTCTTTTTAAACAAGTATTTACAGTTTTAAAAGTTTACTATTCTCAACTTGTTAAGAAATTACTAGCATCCAATTCCCATATAAGTCCTTTGCTGGTTTAATGTATTAATACTCTCTTTTTGGGTGCTCATGTGATGAGCAAACTTAGACAAAGAAATTCTTTCATTTATTTAGATGTTCATTGCCCTCCCTAACTTACTGCCTCAGAAACATCAACTGGCCACTGCAAAAAAAAACAAAAGGAACTGCGTTTAATTGAATAAACAAATATCAATTCTCAATCATTTTTTTTTCATGCTTTCAGTGATAACATGGAATGCATCTTTACTTAAGGATTTCCTGAAAACCACCATGTAAATGCCAACAAGATTTTTCGGGTTTTTTGTTCTTAACCAAGAGAGAATGAAAGTAAAAACTCAAGTTCACCGTTATGTTCAAATCAGTGATTTCCTTATTCTAACAGAACCTTGGTAAGGACAGAGCAGGATCTTTTCATGTAACTTCTTGGAAAGAATGTGATGATAAATTGCATATGTGCTCCAAAAAAGGATGGCAACAGTCTGTGCGTCATCCTTTCTTACTGAAGCCATGTGAGAGCCATTCCTGGAGAATAGAGAATTCTCTTCAAGGAGAATGGTCATTCCTCACACATAACAAGGACAAAGTATAAAAATCTACCCTCAAGGGGCGCCTGGGTGGCTCAGTTGGTTAAGTGTCAGCCTTTGGCTCGTGTCATGATCTCAGGGTCCTGGGATTGAGCCCCATGTTGGCTCTCTGTTCAGCAAAGGGAGTCTGCTTCTCCCTTTGCCCCTGCCCCTCCCCCTGCTTGTTCTCTGTCAAACAACTACATGAAATCTTACAAAAAATCTACCCTCAAGGTAGTTCCCAATCTGACTGCAGTCTTTGTTTTTGTTGTTGGTATTATATGTATGTGTTAACTTTTTATTTTGAAATGATTATGGATGGCACATGAAGTTACAAAGAAATGTGTTTGGATGTCCTGGTTCACCCTTAACTTGGCCTCTCCCAGTAATAACAGCTTGTATAATATCCTACAATATGACAACCAAGAAATTGATACAATCCTACAGCTGATTCTACAGCTCTACATGCACTAGTTTGTGTGCATAGTTCTTTTTTAAAGATTTTTAAGATTTTTATTTTATTTATTTGAGAGAGAGCATAAGCCAGGGAGGAGGGGCAGAGGGAAAGGGAGAAGTAGACTCCCTGCTGAGCAAGGAGCCAAACTGAGGCTGGATCCCTTGACCCTGGGATCAAAACCTGAGCTGAAGGCAGACGCTTAACCAACTGAGCCACCCAGATGCCCCAGTGTATGTGTAATTCCATGCAATTTTATCAGTTGTGCAGCTTCATGTAATCACCACTATATTCAAGCTACAGAATTGTTTCATCACCAGAGGACCCTCTTGTATTGCCCCTTCACAGACACTGCCTCTGGCTCTGCCTCCCCAAAAATTTTTTACTTTTAAAAACAAAGGAAAGATTTCACTAAGGCAAAGAGCCATATCATTTTTTTCCCACTATAACATACCACTGCTCTCAAAAATTTTTCGGCTATTTTTAAGCTGTGGCAAAATACACGTAACCTAAAATTTAACATTTTAACTATTTTTAAGTATACAATTCAGTGGCAGTATTTTCACAATATACTTGTGGATGCAACCATCGCCATTGTCCATTTCCAGAACTTTTTCATCATCCCAAACAGAAACTTTATCCATCAAGGAGTAATCCCTGTCCGTTGCTCCCTCTAGCCCCTGGTAGCTTCTAGTCTACTTTCCAGTCCCTATGAATTTGCATACTCTGGTCACTTCATATAAATGGAATCATACAATATTTGTCCTTTTGTATCTGGCTTATATCACTTAGCATGATGTTTTCAAGCTCCATTTATGTTAATAGCATGTATCGGACATTTTATTTTTTTAAGATTTTATTTATTTATTCATAAGAGACACACAGAGAGAGAAGCAGAGACACAGGCAGAGGGAGAGGCAGGCTCCATGCAGGGAGCCCAATGTGGGACTCGATCCCGGGTCTCCAGGATCATGCCCTGGACCACAGGTGGCGCTAAACCGCTGAGCCACCCGGGCTGCCCTGTATCAGACATTTTAAAGGCTTATAGTATAGTAGAAAAATCTGATAAGCTGATAACAATAGAAACAAATGTTCTCTAATGCTGTGTGATGTTTGGCAACTCACTTCATGTTTCTGAGCCCTCATTCATTCAAGTGTAACAATACCAGTAATAACAGGTGGCTTATATCGTATCTCAATGGCAAGTATATAAAAATAAGATTGCCAACTGGTGGTGGAGCTGCTGCTGCTGAAACATTAGAAAAAGAGCCCAGGTGGCTCAGAGGTTTAGTGCCACCGTCAGCCCAGGGTGTGAACCTGGAGACTGGGGATCGAGTCCCACGTCAAGCTCCCTGCATGGAGCCGGTGTCTCTGCCTGTGTCTCTGTCTCTGTCTCTGTCTCTCTCTCTCATGAATGAATAAATAAAATCTTGGGGGGAAAAAAGAGAAAGAAAGAGAAAAAAATGAAAAAGAGAAAGAGAGCACCTGGTGGCTCAGTTGATTAAGTATCTGCCTTTAGCTCAGGTCATGATCCGAGTCCTGGGATTGAGCCCCACATGGGGCTCCCTGCTCAACAGGGAGTCTGCTTCTCCCTCTGCCTCTGCCCCACACTCTTCTCTCTTCTCTCTCTGTCAAATAAATAATGTCTTAAAGAAGAAAAAGGGAGAGAGGGTACAGGTAAATTGAAACAGAATCTCCATGAGAAACAGCAGGTAATTCATGAGAAAAACCCAGAGCATGGCCAGTCCCTTGAACCCCATGATTACATAAAGCTTTTATTCTGAGTTTATTTTGAGTGAGTCTCTTCCTTTCAGACACAGTGGGTAACTAAAAGCAGTTTAAAGTACATTAAAATGTCCTTTCTAGGGGCACCTGGGTGGCTCAGTCAGTTAAGCATCAGCTTATGGCTCAGGTCATGATCTTGGAGTACTGGGATCCAGCCCACGATGCATTGGGCTCCTTGCTCAGCGGGAAGTCTGCTTCTCCCTCTGCTTCTGCCCCTCCCCCTGCTTGTGCTCTCTCATCCTCTCATCAAATAAATAAATAAAATATTTTAAAAACTGTAATAATAATATCCCAAATAGAAATTATGATGTTTCAAGAGTAACATGAAATATATTTCTGCTTGAAAAGAACCACACAGGGCAGACCGGGTGGCTCAGTGGTTTAGGGCTGCCTTCAGCCCAGGGTGTGATCCTGGAGAACTGGAATCGAGTCCCATATTGGGCTCCCTGCATGGAGCCTGCTTCTCCCTCTGCCTATGTCTCTGCCTCTCTCTCTCTCTCTGTATCTCTCGTGAATATATAAATAAGATCTTTAAAAAAGAAAAAAAGAAAAGAACCACATAGACGAAGTTAGATTTGCAAAACCTTCTCTGTTCTTTTGCATGCAGGTTGTAAAATAATTATGTTTTACTCATGTAAAGATAATTAAAATAGGGTGCTTGGGTCATTTTTTAAAAACCTGGCTAATTCATATTATCTGGTGGATCGATAGTGTGTAGACTCAGATTCTTTTGAGCAATGTGACATGGTATTGTCAGACTATAAAAATGTCAAAAACTTCTTTTTTCCTAATATGCTAGGTCTAATTTACATCTAAATGAGAAAGCTTTTTCACATAAGACACCCTCCCCAACCTGATGAATAGCTTTTGAGACAGATCTGATTAATACACAGAAGTTTAACTAGAAAAACCAACATTTTGTTAATTGGATTTGCTAAGCAATACCACTGCCTCAGCTGAAACTCTTCAGTGATTTAAGTAAAATTAAACCAAGTGTACTCCAAGAACCATACATATCTTAAGCACAAGCCTCTTAAAATCTGGATCCAAATATGAATTAATTATTTTAAGTGTTTTTGGTGAGTTCCTCTCTTCCTCTCCCCACAGAACCTTTCTTGATTCTTTTTTTTTTTTAAGATTTTATTTATTTATTCATAGAGACAGAGAGAGGCAGAGACACAGGCAGAGGGAGAAGCAGGCATCATACAGAGAGCCCGACGTGGGGACTCGATCCAGGGTCTCCAGGATCACGCCCTGGGCTGCAGGCGGCGCCAAACCGCTGCGCCACTGGGGCTGCCCGCTTTTCTTGATTCTTTAAATGAAAACCAAACAATGATGGATTAAAAAGTAGACTATCTCAAAGTCTCCTGAGAAGACAATCTGAGAGTCTGTCTTTTCAGAGGAAGCACTAGAACCTAAGATTTCATGTGATATTCTCTTCTATTCTATTCTGAGGCATTTGTTATTTTACTTTCCTCTAAAAGGTGGTCACAGCTCCAACATCTGAATTATTAATGATCTGTATGCGCACAATGGTTCCTCAACCCTGGACCTAGCCACCATAATGCCTGCCATTGGGTCCCCAACACCTAGCCGGAAATTCATCTCCCTTACCTGCCCCCACGAAGATGGCTAATGCCACTTCCCCTTATCTAGGTTTCAGGAGATAAAGATGTCTTTCTGACATCCCATGCTGAAACTCTAAAATGTCTCCTTTTGAACCATAGCCTCTGGCATTTCCAATGCTAACATATAAGAGATATTGATAGTCCTTCGGTTGCACTGAGTAGATTTCCTGGACTAAGAGAGAATCTGGTTTTCCTACACAGATGAGGAAATATGGTCTGAGTTCAAAACAACCAACTCCCAAATTAACTTTTTCCAGATTTGGGGGATTACTTCTGTGTGTGTGTATATTTTTTAAAAGATTTTATTTATTTATTCATGAGAATACACAGGAGAGAGAGAGAGAGAGAGAGAGAGGCAGAGACCCAGGCAGAGGGAGAAGCAGGCTTCATGCAGGGAGCCCGATGCGGGACTCTATCCCGGGTCTCCAGGATCACATCCTGGGCTGCAGGCGGCGCTAAACCGCTGAGCCACCAGGGCTGCCCTGTGTGTGTATATTTTTAATAACATTTATAGATATGAGTTAGATGTATTCAGGAAGACACTTTTTGGAGATAATGAATTTAATTTTGTTGGAATTGGGGCACCCTGGCTCAGTCAGCTAGGGACCAAATCTTGCAGTGGGTAGGTTTGCCAGATTTAGCAAATAAAAATATGCCAGCTTGAATTTAATTTAAGGTAAGCGATGATATTTATACTAAAAATTATTTGTTATCTAAAATTCTAATTTAACTAGGAATGCTGTATTTTCTTTGGTAATCCTACTTGAGGGTCAGGTGAGGATTTGATTCTTCCTGAGAGCACGTTACAAAAGGGGGTTAAGGTGGGAGTGGCATAATCCGATTAAATTTTGAACCGATCACACAGGCTACAGATCAAAAGGGAGCAAGTCAAGAATCAGGGAGATAAGGAAGCAATTTCAGAGGTCCAGGTAAGAGCAGGAGATTGGACCTGAGGGGATAGTAGTGGAGAAGGAGACAAGTTGATTGAGGTTTAGAAGATAAGATCAACCAGCACTTGGTACCTACTCTGGTCCTACTGCTTTAGGTGCAGTTCACATGTCCATGGTGCTCAAGTCTGGAATTTCAACCTGAACCTCTGCCAGGAACTTCAGGTTCATGTGGGCTACTATTTGGCACGGCCAAAATAGAACTCTGGCTCTGGCCTTTCCAAAACACTCCCTACAGGGGCAGCCCCTGTGGCACAGCGGTTTGGCGCCGCCTGCAGCCTGCGGTGTGATCCTGGAGACCGGGGATCAAGTCCCACATTGGGCTCCCTGCATGGAGCCTGCTTCTCCCTCTCCCTGTGTCTCTGCCTCTCTCTGTGTGTGTCTATGAATAAATAAATAAAATCTTAAAAAAAAAAAAAAAACTCCCTACAAATCTCCCCTCCCTGCACTGACCTCTTGTGTCGGTAGAGAACACCTCAATCCACCTGGTTGGCAACAGTGTAGGACTTGTCCCTTGATTCTTCTCCCCCCTCACTGCCACACCCCATCCATCTACCCTCCTATTGACTTTACCCCCCACAACGCATCCTAAATAGGTCCACTTTTTCTGTTTCCATTAGTACCACTGACTACAAGCCACCATCTATTATTGCACCCAGATGAATGCTAAGAGCTTCAAAATTGGGTCTTTCTGGGCAGCCCGGGTGGCTCAGCGGTGTAGCGCTGCCTTCAGCCCAGGGCGTGATCCTGGAGACCTGGAATTGAGTCCCAGGTCAGGCTCCCTGCATGAAGCCTGCTTCTCCCTCTGCCTGTGTCAGTGCCTTTCTCTCTCTCTTTCTCTCTCTCTCTCTCTCTTGCTCTCACTCTCTCTCTCTCTGTGTCTCTCATGAATAAATAAATAAAATCTTTCAAAAAATTGCTCTTTCTGTTTCTCCTTTTATTCACTTAGAACTCATTCTCCCCTCAGGAGCAAGGGTGATCTTTTCAACACAGAAATCAGACCTTAGCTTAAAACCCTTCAATCACTTCTTTTTGCATTTTGAACATGGCCAACTCCTCACCCTGACTTAGAGTCCTACAAGATCAAGGTTGCTGCCTTTCTCAGCCTCCTCACCCTCTGTCATCCCCCTCACCCAACCCCTGTGGTTCACCAAATCTCAGTGAGAAGGTCCCCTCTTCAGAGAGATTTTTCTTGAGTAGATTGTCTCCCCAGCTTCCCATGGGGTTGAGAGCTCTCTGGGAGTAGAAGCCTCAACTGTCTCATTCTCTGCTGGATTCACAGCTCCTAGGCACTCGTCAATATTCGTGAGATAAATAAACGCATGGGAACAGTTTGCATCCAGCAAACAAGGGAGAGGAAGTATCAGTGATTTCTGGCTATATCTAATCCTCAGCCCAGGGGCTGGAAACCACTTCCGGTGACCTGACCCCTCCCAGGTGGTTTATTTGTTCACCTGCCAGCATTCACTTTCCCACAGCTCTAGTTACTGCTCTGACTTTAACTAGGGCCCTTAAGGAAACATATTGCCCAAACTCTTCCTGAAGATTGTTAGGTTCTGTGTCACTGTACTCTGCCCACCTGTCTAAAACTCTTCAGCCCAAAGAGTGCCTGGCTGGCTCAGTCCATGGAGTATGAGACTCTTGATCTAGGTTGTTAGTTCAAGCCCCACACTGGGTAGAGAGATTCCTTTAAAATAAAATTTATTTATTTATTTTTAAAGATTTATTTATTTATTCATGATAGACATAGAGAGAAAGAGAGAGGTAGAGACACAGGCAGAGGGAGAAGCAGGCTCCATGCCGGGAGCCTGATGCGGGACTTGATCCTGGGACTCCAGGATCGTGCCCTGGGCCAAAGGCAGGTGCCAAACCACTGAGCCACCCAGGGATCCCCCCTAAAATAAAATTTAAATTAAAAAAACTCCTGAGTCCAAGATTTTTCTCCCCCATCCTGTTAAATTAAATCACAAGTGTTTGCTTGACATCAAATTCCAAATACCCCTATTGAGTTTGGGCACTCATTGGGAAGGCACTAGCACTGGATTGAAATGTATACCCTAAATTACAACAAAAGAACTTAGATCCTCCCTGTATCTCTGATATTTACTGTGGGAAACATCTTCAGGGGTGTCTGCTTGAGTTTCAATAATATTGTTCAATTCATTGTGGCATTCTCAATATTTGCCTTGAGGTACTTGAGAGTCTAACACCGGAAAACATATCTTAGACCATATATGAGAACCACCCCAGCATCCATATAATATGGAGATTTGGTGGAATATATATATATATATATATATATATATACACACACCATCTATCCTCTTTTCAGAATGGTTCTTCTAGAAATGTTCCTTTGGCAAAGCTCTTACTATATCCCACTCATGCAATGTGCATACCACCAACTGTCAACCTTCCATGAAAAATCCATAATGGGTAACATTCTCCCTTTTGAATATGGGCAGGCATCCCTTTCTACTTGTTATATAATTAGATGTTCATTGTATATTTATCACCTAATTCTATTCTAGGAATTGAATGTGAGAGGCGATATCTTCCCCCAGTCTTCACAGCTAGGCAGCCAAGCAGCATAAACATGACAAACAATTCAGACGGAACATCCACAGCTCACAGTGAAATGTACAGGGTCACAGCTGCCTTTGAAGACTGGCCCTAACTGGTGTCTCTAACTGGTGATGGATATCCAGGCCCTGTTCTTGTTCACTGACCTTGATTGATGCATCTTGGAAGTGGAACATTTTGACCTGCTCTTATCTTAAGCCAGGTTGCTGAAGACTCCTAGTTCCCTTGTTACAGCTGGTGTCCTTCCAGAAAGGATTGCAATCTCCTTTAATAGTTTACCAAACTTAGACTCAAATTTACAGACGAATATGCAAGTGTAATTTCAGCTTTCTCAACCAGTAAGTCTTACTTTATCCTAATGGATTGAGCTCACAACCCATTTATTATAATGGTTTGCCATGTAAGTGTATTCTATTCAACAAACATATATTAAACTCTTTTTTTTTTTTTTTTAAGTAGGCTCCATGCCCAGCTTGGAGCCCAACGTGGGGCTTAAATTCACAACTCTTAAAATTACAACCTGAGCCGAGATCAAGAGTCAGACACTTAACTGACTGAGCCACCCAGGCACCCCTAAACTATTTTTTAAATTTTTATTTATTTATTTTTTAGAAAACAGGGGAAGGAGCAGAGGGAGAGGGAGAGAGAGAATCTTAAGCGGGCTCCATGCCCAGATACTGGGTTCAATCTCAGACCCTGAGATCAGCATCTGAGCCAAATTCAAGAGTCAGATGTTTAAACAACTGAGCAACCTGTACACCCCAAACTCTTTTTAAAAAATTAATTAAAAACAATTTTTTCCCAAAGATTTATTTTAGAAAGAGCAAGAGAGAAGGAAAGAGAATGAGAGAAGGGGCAGAGGGAGAAGGAGAGAAGCAGACTCCCCACTGAGCAGGGAGCCTGATGCAGGGCTTGATTACAGGACTCTGAGATCATTACTTGAGCTGAAATCAAGAGCTGAGTGCTTAGCTGACTGAGCTATGAATGCATCCCTTTAAAGTAAACTCAATGCCCAATGTCATGCTCAAACTCATGACTTCTGAGATCGAGAGTCACATGTGCCACTGACTGAGCCAATCAGGCATCCTTATATGGAACTCCTTATGTATGTATACAGGTCAAACACAATTGATGTTCCAGGAATACAAAGATATAAAGTGGTTGCTCATTCACTCAAATGGCACATTTTTACTGAGTGCTTACTAAGTGCTAGGAAATGAGGATGCATAGGTGAATATGACGGACAGTGACCACTACCCTCAAGAAGTTTATGATGTAGTTGGTGAGCCTAATTGAATGAGCAAACAGATTTTACAAAATGTATAAATCATGGTAAAAGGAAACAGATTTTTTTTTTTTTGGAAACAAATTTTTAAGAGAATAATGGACAAGACTTGTCTTAGACAAGGTAGACAGGAAGGCCTCTCCAAAATGATGGTACCCTCTTCTTTAAAAAAAAAAAAAAAAGAGATTTTATTTATTCCATCCATGCAGGAAGCCCGATGTGGGACTCGATCCTGGAACTCCATGATTACACCCTGGGCCGAAGGCAGGCACTAAACCACTGAGCCACCCAGGGATCCCCATGATGATATCCTCTTCATCTGTCACATGGACAACTACAGTAATTACAACAGCTTTCTAAAGAAGCTCCTTGTTTGTGCCACAGGACATTTGCACTTGCTGTTGAAAAATTCTTATCTTAGCTAACTCCATGATTAGCTCCTTCTCCTCCTTCATGTCATATCAAAAGATATCCTCTCATGAAGGCTTTCTATAGTCTCATCCTTAATAAAATTTCACCTACAAATTCATAACATCTGCCTCCCCACTCCCTTTTCATTTCCTCCATCTGAACTTTTTTATTCCTTGCTACTTATAACAATGTAAGCTATGAAGTATAATATGTGTGTAACAAAACACACATTCTTGAACCCACCACCCAGACTAAGAAATAGAATGTTATCAATATCTGCTCTATGGATGGCTGCATATTTCATGAAATCCCAAAACTATAAAAATAAAACTATTACCAATTACACAAGAGTAAAAAGAATGAGAAATTTTTTATGCATTGATAGGGAGTGAGCTTCACGACATATTATTTTGGTGAAAAAAGCAAAGGGCACAGCACTGGACACACTATACCATAGTTTTTGTAAAAGTGGGAGGAGAGGGCAGCCCGGATGGCTCAGCGGTTTAGCCTTCAGCCCAGGGCGTGATCCTGGGGACCTGGGATCGAGTCCTGTGTCGGGCTCCCTGCGTGGAGCCTGCTTCTCCCTCTGCCTGTGTCTCTGCCTCTCTGTCTCTGTGTCTCTCATGAATAAATAAAATCTTAAAAAAAAAGTGGTAGGAGAAAACATGTTCACATATATGACTTGTATATGCAGAAAATCTACCTGAGATGGTACATAAGAGTTGTTAACATTGATCATCTCTGGGAAGGAGAACAGGATACCTGGAGATAAGGATGGGAGACTTTTTACACTATATACACTTTTTATGTTTGGAATTCTATGAATGCATAATCTATTGTATTCGTTTACTAGGGCTGCCATAACAAAGTACCACAGAGTGGATGATTTAAACAGCAGAACTTTATTTTCTCACAATTCTGGATCCTAGAAATCTGAGATCAAGGTGTCATCTGGCCTTTCTCCTTAGCTTGTAGATGATGGTCATCTTCTCTCCATGTCTTCACGTGACCTCCTCTTTGTGGGCTGTGTCCTAATCTCCTCCCCCTCGTCCCCCTCCTTCTTCTTCTCCTACTTCTTTTAAATCTCCTCTTCTTATAATAAAACCAATAATATTGGATCAGGGCCCACCCTAATGACTTAATTCTACCTTAATGACCTCTTTGAAGGCCCTGTCTCCAAATACAATCACATTGTAAGGAACAAGAGGCTAGATTTTTTTTTTTTTTAACGCCCTGGGCTGAAGGTGGTGCCAAACCACTGAGCCACCTGAGCTGCCCCGAGACTAGATCTTTGATATATTAATTTGGATGGGGTTTGGGGTTAGTTCAGTCCATAACATCTATCACAAGAAAAAATTAAAAGAAAAATGTTAATCTATCCCTAGTCCCATAAGAGAACGGAGGTAAACTGGGGAAAAATTAGAGAGGAAGACAAACCATGAGAAACTTCTAACTCTAGGAAACAAAGGGTTGCAGAAGGGGAGGAAGCTGGGGGGATAGGGTAACTGGGTGACGGGCATGAAGGAGGGGCCTGATGGGATGAGCACTGGTTGTTTTACTATATGTTGGCAAATTGAATTTAAATAAAATATCTTTTTTTTTTTAAAGATTTTATTTATTTATTCATGACAGACACACAAAGAGAGACAGAGAGAGAGAGAGGCAGAGACACAAGCAGAGGGAGAAGCAGGCTCCATGCAGGGAGCCCGACATGGGACTCGATCCTGGGACTCCAGGAACACGCCCTGGGCTGAAGGCAGGTGCCAAACCGCTGAGCCACAGGGGCTGCCCTAAATAAAATATCTTTTAAAAAATCTATCTCTAGGGCAGCCCGGGTGGCTCAGTGGTTTAGCGCCGCCTTCGGCCTGGGTGATCCTAGATACCTGGGATCGAGTCCCGTGTCAGGCTCCCTGCATGGAGCCTGCTCCTCCCTCTAACCATGCCTCTGCCTCTCTCTCTTTCTCTCATTCATAAATGAAAAATAAATCTTAAAAAAATCTATCTCTAGTCCCATAATCTTCTTTAGGACTAAAAATAACAGAAGTCATTCCACTTCTTAGCATCTACAAGAATTTCAGTTGCATTCTTAGTGGAGCTATTCTTTTCCTGGTCCTGAAGTCTCCTGGGTGTAAGGAGGGCTGGGGGCTCAGCCTTCACTTCTGAGATGGGAGCCCTTCTACTTTTTCTTCCTACTCTGACCCTCTCAAGGGTTTCACACCTAACTCAGATTCTAGAACTAAAAATGCTCCATCCTGTTTTCTGAGCCATGGAGTTTTGACCTCCAAGACAGGTAACCTTGTTTTCTACAGGCATAGTAGGTTTCAAGCCTCTGGGAGTCTTAAGACCCTTTCAGAGACTCCAGGAAGACAAACTATTAGATATTATTTTCCTTTTTTGGTGCTCTCTGGGGCTGCCTAGAAGCTATAGGACATGTGATACCATACTGGATTGAATGCAAAGCAGATGTAAGAATCCACTTATTTTTCTTTTTGTGTAAGATTTATTTTACGGGGGTGGGACAGGTAGAGAAAGAGGGAGAGAAACTCTCAAGCAGACTCCTCGCTGAGTGTGGACCGTGGCAGGCTGATCCTACAACACTGAGATCATGACCCAAGACAAAAATCAAGAGTCATACACTAGGGACGCCTGGGTGGCTCAGCGGTTGAGGCTCTGTGTTCGGCTCAAGGCGTGATCCTGGAGTCCCGGGATCGAGTCCCACATCGGGCTCCCTGCATGGAGACTGCTTCTCCCTCTGCCTGTGTCTCTGCCTCTCTCTGTGTGTCTCTCATTAATAAATAAATAAATAAATAAATAAAATCTTTATTTTTTATTTATTTATGATAGTCACAGAGAGAGAGAGAGAGAGGCAGAGACACAGGCAGAGGGAGAAGCAGGCTCCATGCAACGGGAGCCCGACGTGGGATTCGATCCCGGCTCTCCAGGATTGCACCCTGGGCCAAAGGCAGGCGCTAAACCGCTGCACCACCCAGGAATCCTAATAAAATCTTTAAAAATAAAACAAAATAAAATGGTTCCTATGATAAAAAAATAAAATAAAATAAAATAAAATAAAATAAAATAAAATAAAAAGGGCAAACCTGGGTGGCCCAGTGGTTTAGCACCATGTTCGGCCCGGGGTATGATCCTGGAGACCCAGGATTGAGTCCCGCGTCGGGCTCCCTGCATGGAGCCTCCTTCTCCCTCTGCCTGTGTCTCTGCCTCTCTCTCTCTCTCTCTCTCTCTCTGTCTATCATGAATAAATAAATAAAATATTAAAAAAAAGATTAAGGAAAATTAAAAAGCTTACTGTAGGGGTGTGTGGCTGACTCAGAAGAGCATGTGATTCTTGATCTCGAGGTCATGAGTCTGAGCCTTACATTGGGCGTAGAGCTTGCATTTCAAACAATGCTTATGGGACACCTGGGTGGCTCGGTGGTTAAGTGCCTGCCTTCAGCTCAGGGCATGATCCTGGAGTCCCAGGATCAAGTCCCTCATAGGGTTCCCTGCATGGAGCCTGCTTCTCCCTCTGCCTGTGTCTCTGTCTCTCTCTCTCTCTCTGTCATGAATGAATAAATAAAATTTAGAAAAAAATAATAAGTAAATAGATAAAAAGAAATTTAAAAATCCCTGAGAAAATAGTATTTAAGCTGAAGGAAAGGGGAAAGCACAAATTCAAAATTATGAATAGGCTTTCACTGTTTATTCATTAGTTCCACAAATGTTTATGGGATAGGCATTATGCCAGATGCTAGTATAAACCCAGAGTTCCTTCAAAGAAATAAAACACAATGGGGCAGATATATGATTAACTAGGCCATCCCAGTCCTGGATAACGCATGTTACAATAACATTGGTGTACTGGATCATTTAATCCAGTTCCAGAGAGTTGGGGGAAGACTTCCTGGAGGAGGAGGAAATGTTGAGCCTAGGATCAAACTGGGCAGCATGTACCAAACAACTTTCATTAGAAAGGCTGATTAAATGTCCTGGGAGGAAAAGGACAGTTTCACTGAGGTCAAGATGGACTGTCTCAGTGTTTCTTTCCTAACAAAGGAAACACAAATCCAGAGTTCAATTCCTTGGCAACTTTGAAAAATAAAAGGCCTGTTAGCCCTATTAAGAACTTATAGGGCAGCCCGGGTGGCTTCGCGGTTTAGCACAGCTTTCAGCCCAGGGCCTGATCCTGGAGACCCGGGATCCAGTCCTATGTCAGGCTCCCTGCATGGGGCCTGCTTCTCCCTCTGCCTGTGTCTCTGCCTCTCTCTCTCTCTCGATCTGTGTCTCAAATAAATAAATAAATAAATAAATTGAAAGAACTTATAATAATTGGGACACCTCGGTGGCTTAGTTGGTTTAAGCGTCTCACTCTTGGGCAGCCCTGGTGGCACAGCGGTTTAGCGCTGCCTGCAGCCTGGGGTGTGATCCTGGAGACCCGGGATCGAGTCCCACATCGGGCTTCCAGCATGGGGCCTGCTTCTCCCTCGGCCTCTCTCTCACTCTCTCTGAATGAATAAATCAATAAATAAATCTTAAAAAAAAAAAAAAAGTGTCTCACTCTCCAACCCAGATCTCAAGGTCATGAGGTCAAGCCCTGCACTGGGCTCCATGCTGGGCATAGAGTCTCCTTAAAAGGAGAAAAAAAAAAAAAAGAATTTATAGTATTTCATTTCTTCTCATAGCGAAATATTCTTTTTTCCCAGAGTTACCATGGTGTCGCCATGGGGAATCTCCAAACACAAGACGATCCGACTTGTTGTGGATGCTTACTTTAAATTTTGATGATGTAGCACACGGGACAGGTTTAGCAATTTTGCCAGTTTAAAACGGTTTCTCCTGAAGACCATGAACCTTTTTTAGCTTTTACGTTACTAGTCAAATCAGAAATCTCTCCCAGAAATGATGTCTTGCTAAAAGCTGCGGGAGGGGACCCCTGGCTTCACCTTCCTGTACGGGACCCGCTCCCATTAGCTGCAGAGCCTCGCCTGCAGCCTCGGAGAACAAAGGGAGACGGACAAGCTGGGAGACGCGAAGGGCCGCGGATACTAGACGTTGTGCAAGGTTCTGAGCAGCAGGGCGATGAGGCATTCGGAACAGCGCTTTATCCAGAGTTTATCTAAAAAAAAAAAAAAAAAAAAAAAGAGTTTATCTATAGCGGTACATTTCTTTCGCCCACTGTTTCTCGAGGCCGTGGTAAGAATTCCCAGAGAGTCCAGTTAGAGTAACAAAACAGAATAAAACAACACAAAAACAAGCGTATTTATGTTTGGCGACTTGCCCCGCCCACCCTTCAGTCTCGCCAATCCTTGGCTGAAGAAAGCGCGGAAGCTGTAGCATCTGTACCTTGACAGGTGAGCAAGCTACCCCAGCCCCGCCCATCCTTCCTCGGGAGGAGTACATCCGGGACTCCGAGGGGGCGTGGCCGGGAGGCGGGGTCTAGAAGCCAAGTCCCGGCTCCGCCCACCCGGTGGCGCCCACAGCCCTGCGCTCCACCGCGCCCGCCAGAGGTCGCCGGCTCAGCAAACAGGTTTCTTATTTGGCCAGCGTCCGTCCGGTCGGGCTCCTAGTTCTCGCGAGAGAAAGCGCAAAGCCTGCCGGGAGGGATGCGCGGCAGTCCGCAGGTTTGCCCAAAATGGCAGCCTTGGAGGAGGGTTTCACGTTGTCCGCGGTACCGTTGGGTGCCGGGCCTCACGGACTCCTAGGCGTGGAGCAGAGCGACAGACCTGACCAGTTTCTAGTGACGGACGGCGGCAGGACCGTCATCCTCTATAAGGTGAGGGCGATATGATCGGAGAGCCCGCGCTGAGGTCTCTCCCGGTTCCGAGCACTGAGCCAGAGCCGCAGGTTTCTCACGGCTTCAGGAAAGAGGTCATCGAGCGGCTTATTGGGGAGCAGACTCGGCCTCTCCAGAAGCTAAATGAGGTCTAGAATAGGACTTGGTGGTTTTCCTGGAGGGAGAGGCATAGACCCGACTTGCAGGCGGCGGAGCGTCTCAGTGCACGTGGGCTAGCCTCAGAGAGGAAAGCTGTGCTTTCGCTGCGCATCTCCGCATCTCCGGGTGAAGGCCTTCAGGTCCCCTCCCGGGCTGCCTCGTTACCCTGGCTGCCCGCGGGGGCGTTCAACGGAGATTGCGCGGGGGAGAGTGACTGGCAGCGTGGGAAGAGTGGTTTAGCTTTGTGTCCATCCCGTATAATTCTTCCCTCTCCTTGGGGCAAAAAAAAAAAAAAGTTTTGCGAGTTGTTTTGCTTGATTTGATGGCTTGATTGGAATCTTGATTCCGATTGAGCTATTGCCAACCACAGGCGGTAGATCCTTGGGATGAGTCCTGGTCAGGCTCTGTACGTGTCCCGCCCACTTTTTATCCGAACTCTTTTTCTCAAAGCTCCTTTTAAACAGTTTTGCTTTCACTGGTCTCCTAGAAAGTAATTATTTTTTATCTGAACTGCTGAACATAGTTTCCTGTGTCTTTAAGAAGCTAGCTAGCTACTTGGAAGTTTTGGGAACGGGTTGCCAGCATTCCTTATAGTGTCTGCTGGTCTTGACTCTTCTGATGACGCTGTTGGTTTGTACCTCGACTGTCAAGTGGAATTGAAATTTTGCAATTCCGGAGCATCTAGGTGGCTCAGTCAGTTGGGCGTCTGCCTTCGGCTCAGGTCATGATGCCAGGGTCCTGGGATTGAGTCCTACATGGGACTCCCTGATGACCAGGGACCCTGCTTCTCTTTCTGCCTGTGGCTCCTTCTGCATGTGCTTGTTCTTTGTGTCAAATGAATAGATAAAAAATCTTTTTAAAAAGTTTGCGATTCTTGCATAACAGTACAGTGGCTGATTGGAATTGGCATGATCAAAGGCATAGCGGAATCCCATTTTTTAACTGTACTATTTACTTAAAAAGTATTTACCTTTTTTCTTTTAGTAACTTATATTTTCATTTTACTTTTTAAAAGTTTTTATTATTTATTTATCTATTTATTTATTTATTTATTAAAAGATTTTATTTATTTATTCATGAGAGACACAGAGACAGAGAGAGAGGCAGAGACACAGGCAGAGGGAGAAGCAGGCTCCATGCAGGGAGCCCGACATGGGACTTGATCCCAGGTCTCCAGTATCACGCCTGGGCTGAAGACAGTGCTAAACCGCTGAGCCACCCGGGCTGCCCACTTTTTAAAAGTTTTTAATGTGTACTTACTTTTAATTGTTTTTTTTGTTTTAAGATTATTTATTTGACAGAGCAAGAGAGCGCAAGCGGGGGGAGCAGCAGAGGGAGAGGGAGAAGCAGGCTAACCGCTGAGCAGAGAACTGGAGGCAGGCTCCATCCCAGGACTGCAGGATCAGTACCTGAGCCAAAGGCAGACACTTAACCGACTGAACCACCCAGGCATCCCTACATTTTTTATATCTTTAAGTATTTATTTATTAGAGAGAGTGAGAGTACATGATCAGAGAGGAGGGACAAAGGAAGAAGGACAAGCAGACTCCCCCCTGAGCAGGGAGCCAGCTAGGAGCCTCACAGGACCCCGAGATCGTGACCCCAGCCCAAGGCAGCTGCTTAACTGATCGAGCCACCCAGGAGCCCCCCGTTTTTTATATTTTTAATTGTAGTAAGATACAACATAAAACTACTATGTTAACCATTTTTTTGAGTGTACCATATAGGGTATTAAGTATGTTTATGTTGTGCAGCCATTACCACCCTCCATCTCCCAAACTACTTTCATCTTGGAAAACTGAAATCCTATACCATTAAACAATAATTCCCTATTCCCCAAGTCCCTGACAACCACCATTCTATTTTCTTTCTTTCTTTCTTTCTTTCTTTCTTTCTTTCTTTCTTTCTTTCTTTCTTTCTTTTTTTTTTAAATATGCTTGGAGAATATTTTCTTTCTTAAGTGGAATCATACAGTGTTTGTCTTTTAGTGACTACTTTTTTTTTTTTTTTTAAGATTTTACTTATTTATTCCTGAGAGACACAGAGAGAAGCAGAGACATAGACAGGGAGAAGCAGGTTCCTCACAGGGAGCCCGATGTGGGACTCAGTCTCCAGACGGGGATCACACCCTGAGCCGAAGGCAGACATTCAACCACTGAGCCACCCAGGCAACCCATACTTACTTTTGTAATTGAGGAAACTTTTAAATGTTATTATTTAAATGATTTCTTTTGTCTTGATTGTAAATTTAATTGCTTGTGATGTCTGAAATTGAATTTTCAAATGTTGTATGTTATTTTGATTTCACTAGGTTTCTGATCAGAAACCCTTGGGAAGCTGGTCAGTGAAACAAGGTCAAGTTATAACATGTCCAGCTGTGTGCAACTTTCAAACCGGAGAGTATATTGTTGTACATGATAATAAGGTGAGTTTTAAAACTTTTTATATAATAATATACACAACAAATCAAATGTTGATTATTTTAGGTATAAGTGGAAGGTGGAATGCTTTTTTAACTTCTGTGTTTTCATTTAAGGTTTTGAGAATATGGAGTAATGAAGATGTAAACCTGGATAAAGTATTTAAAGCTACAGTAAGTCTTTGGATTTTCTAATGTATTTATTAGCTTATTGGTGAGATAGAATAGTTTATAATGTAGTATTTCATTTATCTTAATACATCTGTGAAAGTAAGCATAAAAGTTATATCAGCTTTTCATTGTAGTTTTCTTATAGTGTGTCTTGGAACACATCTTAGTTCATGAGTTAATATGTTAGCAAATAAAAACTTTAATTACCTGAGATTAAGGATTTTTTTTTTTAAGATTTATTTATTTATTTATTTATTCATGTTAGACACACACAGAGAGAGAGAGAGAGAGGCAGAGACACAGGCAGAGGGAGAAGCATGCTCCATGCTCGGAGCCCGATGCGGGACTTAGTCCCAGGACTCCAGGATTGTGCCCTGGGCCAAAGGCAGGCGCCAAACCACTGATCCACCCAGGGATCCTCGAGATTAAGGATTTAAATAATTCGGGATGCCTGGGTGGTTCAGCCATTGGGCACCTGCCTTCGGCCCAGGGCATGATCCTGGAGACCTGGGATCGAGTCCTGCTTCGGGCTCCTTGTATGGAGCCTGCTTCTCCCTCTGCTTATGTCTCTGCCTCTCTCTCTCTGTGTCTCTCATGAATAAATAAAATCTTTTTTAAAAAGGAAAAGGATTGGGCAGCCCGGGTGGCTCAGTGGTTTAGCGCCGTCTTCAGCCCAGGGCGTGATCCTGGAGACCTGGGATCGAGTCCCATGTTGGGCTCCCTGCATGGAGCCTACTTCTCCCTCTGCCTGTGTCTCTGCCTCTCTCTCTCTCTGTGTCTCTCATGAATGAATAAATAAAATCTTAAAAAAAAAAAAAAGGAAAAGGATTTAAATAATTCCTGAATGATAAATTTGCAGTGATTTCCATGAGCTTAGATGTTTATGGTGTGTCCTTTGTGAGAACTTCACTGTGCCCTTTCTTAAAATAGGTGGACCAGAACCTGCTAATTTTATGCATTATGTGGGTTTTTTTTTTTTTTTAAGATTTTATTTATTTAAGACAGAGCAGGTGAGCACAAGCACGAAGGAGGATCAGATGGAGAGGGAGAAACAGACTGCCCACTGAGCAGGGAACCTGATGTGGTTCTCAGTCCCAGGTTCTGATGCCTCATGACCTGAGCCGAAGGCAGATGCTTAACCAACTGAGCCACCCAGGCGCCCCTGCATTATGTCTTTTAGGAGTGCACAGAATGCAGTAAAAAAGAAGTTAGAGTAACAGTGCCTTTTCTTCTAGTGACCTAAAGTGTGTGTGGGTTTTTTCTTTTAAGATTTTATTTATTTATTTCATGAAAGACACAGAGGCAGAGCCATAGACAGAGGGAGAAGGGGAGAAGCAGGCTCCCTGCAGGAGCCCGATGTGGGACCTGATCCTGGGATGGGATCACTCCCTGAGCCAAAGACAGATGCTCAACCACTGAGCCACCAAGGTGTCCCTGTGTGTGTTTTTTAAAGATTTATTTATTTATTTGAGAGAGTGTGCTTGTGAGTGGCGAAGTGGGGTGGTGTGAAGGAGAAGGTGAGAGAGAATCTCAAGCAGATTCCCCTGTGAGCCAGGAGTCAGATGCAGGGTTTGTTCTTACAACCTTGAGATCGTGACATAAGCCCAAATCAAGGTCTTCAGCCACCCAGGTCCCCCTGACCTAAAGTTTGTTAATTAACTTTTTTTAACTTATAAATTGAGGGTCTCAAACTAGGATAACCTTGAAAGTTGCTTCCAGTTCTAAATGTCTAACTCTAAGTATAATTGGCAAACTTTAGAACTGATTGAGATATAATGGCAGTTATGACTTGGACTCTTGAAACTTCTAGCTAGCTAACTGTACTGTCACCTGACCCCAATCTTTTCTTCTTCTTCTTTTTTAAAAAGATTTTATTTATTTACTCACAAGAGATGCAGAGAGAGAGAGGCAGAGACACAGGCAGAGGGCGAAGCAGACTCCATGCAGGAAGCCTGATGTGGGACTCGATCCCAGGACTCCAGGATCACGCCCTGGGCCAAAGGCAGGCGCTAAACTGCTGAGCCACCCAGGCTGCCCTTCTTTTTTTTTTTTTTAAAGGTTTTATTTATTTATTCATGAGAGACACACAGAGAGAGGCAGGACATAGGCAGAGGGAGAAGCAGGCTCCCTATGGGAAGCCAGTTGTGGGACTCCATCCCAGGACCTCAGGATCACGCCCTGAGCCAAAGGCAGACGGTCAACTGCTGAGCCACCCAGGTGTTCCTTCCAGTCTCTTCATTTACCTTGCAATAATGCAATAATGTGATCCTTTATTTTACAGTGGGGTTAACTTCTTTTCTTAGAGTCACTGGCTGTAGTTGTGATTATGGCATCAGTCTAAGCACTGAACTGCTTAAAACTACATTGGTGTCTTCATTTATATCTTTCCCTACCTTCCGATTTTGGAGAGCCAGATTGTACGTAACCTTCAGTACACAAAATGGAAGGATAAACCAAAAATTCATAAAAATCATGACTTAAGGGGGGCACCTGGATGGCTCAGTTGGTTAATCGTCTGACTCTTGATTTTGGCTCAGGTCATGAACTCGTTGTGGGATCAAGTCCTACATTGGGCTCTCCACTCAACACAGAGCCTGCTTGAGACTCTCTCTCTCTCTATCTCCCTCTTCCCCTTCCCTTATTTTCCCATTCTGTCTCTCTAAATAAATAAAATCTTCTAAAAAAATAAATAAAATCTTTAAAAAATGATAACTTAAGAGGAGAGCAAGGAATAGGATAGACAGAAAAGGAGCAAAAGGCTTCTGTATGTATTTTATGTTGTGTATTTGACTTTGGAACATATAAAGCAGAATGAAAACAAAAACAAATCAGTTCTTAAAAATAAGCTTTCTATAAATGTCCTTATTCTCTTAGATATGAATTATTTTAGAATAAAAACTAATGCATTCTTATGTTCTTCTAGTTGTCAGCTGAGGTATATAGGATACATTCAATACAAGGGACAGAACCCTTAGTGCTATTTAAGGAAGGTGCTGTTCGAGGTTTAGAGGCCTTGCTTGCAGAGCCCCAGCAGAAAATTGAAACTGTTATCTCTGATGAAGAAGTGATAAAGTAAGTTCCAATACTTGTGAGTGAATTTTTTCCATAATACAAATGTACTGTGCATGTTTTTTAGGACATTCTTTGCCTTGTTCAAAAGTATTTTGGCTATAAATATAATAAAGCCTTAATTAAAAGCCATTTATATGCCATTGGCCAAATTAACATCCTCCAAAAGCCTCTTAGTGATCAGTGATTGGGAAAACTGTAGGGTCATGTGAGTCCTGTTTTAATGACAGAAAACTGGATAATCAGCTATTTGAAGATAAAGTGGGTAATGCCATGAGACCAAAATCTCTGTTTCTGTTATATTGCCCTGACTGCCAAGATCAGAACGCTTACTCCTGAGAAGTAGAGTTTGTTGTTAGTGAAATCATGATAGTGCTTTGAGCTCCCTGCTTTCCCAGATTCTGGAATAAAACTGGGGAAATGACTCACTCAAATGATAGAAGGAAATTTCATGATCTCACACTTCTCCGGTCCTCATTATTTTGTCACATGTCCTGTTGAGTTAACTTGCTGCCCCTCCTGGCCACTCGATGCAAACTAAATTTCTAAAAGTCAAAGGGAAGGCTTGTACTTAATGAACAATGTGGACAATGACCAGGTGTTCCTTAGCCCTGTAGAATGTCTCTAATGTGTGAGCAACTGTTTGGAGTAAATATTTAGGAAAGGTGGATATAGGTAGAGGATCTGAGTTTTATTTTTTATTTTTTTAAAGATTTATTTAATTTATTTATTTATGATAGTCACACACACAGAGAGAGAGAGAGAGAGGCAGAGACATATGCAGAGGGAGAAGCAGGCCCCATGCACCAGGAGCCTGACGTGGGATTCGATCCCGGGTCTCCAGGATCGCGCCCTGGGCCAAAGGCAGGCGCTAAACCGCTGCGCCACCCAGGGATCCCAGGATCTGAGTTTTAATGGCCACTTTGCCAGAATCTGACTATATAGCCTTGGTTACAAGCCCTTTACCTTCTTCTGCCTCATATCCCTCTGTCACTTAAAGAAGGCAGGTGAGATTGTAATGTTTTCTTTAGAGCACTAGTTTCAAAAGTGACTTAAAGAGGGAGGGGGAAGTCATTGCATACTGAGACATGCCCACCCTTTTGTAACTTTACAATTCACATTGTCTTTAAACCTCTGGGAAGTTAAGCAATTTGTGTTTAATCCAGAAATGCTTTTGACAAAGAAATGCCTCCTAATTCTCTGTGATGTATATTTTAAAACACTGAATTAAGTTCTCTGATGGCTCTTTGACTCTAAAAATTATTTAATAAAAGACACTCTCTTAGATTAAGATTGATAGGTTTTTCTCAGCCAGTAATTTGGCATTTTATAATTTTTCTTTCTATTTTTTTAGGTGGACAAAATTTTTCATGGTATTTAGGCATCCTGTTTTAATCTTTATTACAGAAAAAGTAAGTGGTATCTTTAATTCCTGGCCTATTTTGTGACATTTCAAATTCACATACATTACTGTTTAAACTAAATTGGGATTTAGTATTTCTCTCAGAAGATTTTATTTTATTGTGTATTTTTTTAAGTACTAAAAAACCTGCTAGTTACAAAGATATATTGTTTAGAACATTTTTACTTTAATTGGATAAGAGATATTTTTAAAGCACCCGTTGAAACAATTAGAAGAGAGCAACAACTGGCTTTAAATATAGTTGCTTGAAATGGCAATATTTTTAAATAAAATAACCTTTTTTTGTACAGCACAGGAATTACTTTGCTTATGTACAAATGTTTAACTCATGTACCTTAAGCAAATACACACTCTTACTTGGGCATGAAGAAAAATCTGTCATACAGAGGTTCACTGCATCTGTGGATCGGAAAGTCATCTCTTTGATGTCGTTAAGTAAGTGTTTTTATGTAACGTTTTTGAGATTGTAGTAAAAGGGTTATCACAGGATAGTGGGTTTTCTGAGTTAGAATCTTAGATTTAAAAAAAAAAATCTTAGTTTTTTGCAGTTTTCTATTATAGCACTTCCCTTCACATGCTTCCATAAAAGCATGTCTGCCTTTACTTTATGCAGTTTGCCCTATCTGGTCATGCATTAAGTCACTGGTTCTCTGCAGGTAACTTTTTTTATGTCTTAAGGTTTATCATAGGCAATAAATAATAATATAATACCAATAAAAAGGGGGAAATTATCTTTTATTTTTATTATCATAAGTCCAGGCTCTTAGATATTGCAATTAGTATAAAATACCTAAGGTTGGTATTGAGTGGCCCCTTTAGTCCTCTTTTCTAGCCTTAAGCTTTAGGGTACCCTCTTTGAACATTGTTGGAGGCAAGTGGGCTAAAGGAAACTAACAAGGCATTCATGGCCTATGCCAACCAGCATTTTATAGATTTGTTGATGCCTTGGAGTTTATCTAATGGTCTAAAGTAAAACCCTAATCTTACAATGTTATCTAACTAGGATAAAGAAAGCCGTTGTGGATACCTTCTTCCTCCTATCTTTTATGGCTCTTCTTAAAGTTGTTTTGAGAGAATTAAGGAAAAAGCAAGAACATTATTTTCATATTATCACAATTAAAAAGTCTTTTTTTTTAATTTTTTTTAATTTTTATTTATTTATGATAGAGAGAGAGAGGCAGAGACACAGGCAGAGGGAGAAGCAGGCTCCATGCACCGGGAGCCCGATGTGGGATTCGATCCCGGGTCTCCAGGATCGCGCCCCGGGCCAAAGGCAGGCGCCAAACCGCTGCGCCACCCAGGGATCCCAATTAAAAAGTCTTTTTGGGAATTCCTAGGTGGCTCAGTGGTTTGGCGCCTGCCTTCGGCCCAGGGCGTGATCCTGGAATCCTGGGATCAAGTCCTACGTCAGGCTCCCTATGTGGAGCCTGCCTCTCTCTCTGTGTGTCTCTCATGAATAAATAAATAAAATCTTTCAAAAAAAAAAAAAGTTTCAGAGGTAGAATTTAGTGGTTCATCAGTTGCATATAACACCCAATGTTATTACATCAGGTGGCCTCCTTAATGCCTATCACTGAATTATCCCCTCCACCCAAATTAAAAAAAATCTTCTGTGGGGGGTATCTGGGTGGCTCAGTTGGTTAAGTGTCTGTCTGCCTTTGGCTCAGATCATTGAGCCCCACATTGGGCTCCCTCTCCCTCTGTTCACACTCGTGTTCTCTCTCTCAAATAAATAAAATCTTTTTTTTTTTTTTTGTAAGATTTTATTTATTCATGAGAGGCACAGAGAGGGGGGGCAGAGACAGGCAGAGAGAGAAACAGGCTCCATACAGGGAGCCCGATATGGGACTTGATCCCAGGACTCCAGGATTACACCCCGGGCCAAAGGCAGATGCTCAACCGCTGAGCCACCCAGATAACCCTCAAATAAATAAAATCTTTTTTTTTTTTTTATAAATAAAATCTTTAAAAAGTTTTTGTGATGATTTTTACAAATGTTTACAATGGTTATTGAAAAGTTCCCATCATTTATCATATTAAAGTGTTTTCTTCTTTTTTTTTTTTTAATTTTTTTATTTATTTATGATAGTTACAGAGAGAGAGGCAGAGATACAGGCAGAGGGAGAAGCAGGCTCCATGCACCGGGAGCCCGATGTGGGATTCGATCCCGGGTCTCCAGGATCATGCCCTGGGCCAAAGGCAGGCGCCAAACCGCTGCGCCACCAGGGATCCCCAGTTTTTTCTTCTTTTAAAAAATTTTATTTATTTGAGAGAAAGAGCACAGGCAAGGAAGAGAGAGAGAAGCAGAAGCAGACTCCCTACTGAGCAGGAGCCTGACTCATGGCTTGATGCCAGGACCCTGGGATCATGACCTGATCGAAGGCAGACACTTAACCAACAACCACCCAGGCATCTCTAGAAGGTCTTTGAAATCCACTTAATGGCTTTCTTTAAGATGGACTGGTTTTCTTATAGATTAGTGTATAAGATACACGTACTGGTTTGGTTTGGTTTGGTTTGGTTTGGTTTGGTTTGGTTTGGTTTAAGTAGCCTTCATGCCCAACATGGGGATTGAACTCATGACCCTGAGATTAAGAGTTGTATGCTCTACCAACTGTGCCAACCAGATGCCCCAGATATACTTATTGTTAGATGAAAGTTTATGAGTTATGTTTTAGCTTATTGAATGAATATTGAAATAAGGAAGCCTGAACCAAAAGATCATAGAATCTTCATGATGTATCTAAAACCACAATAAGGGCAGCCCTGGTGGCGCAGCGGTTTGGCGCCGCCTGCAGCCTTGGGTGTGATCCTGGAGACTCGGGATTGAGTCCCACATCAGGCTCCCTGCATGGAGTCTGCTTCCCCCTCTCCCTGTGTCTCTGCCTCTCTCTCTCTCTCTGTGTCTATGAATAAATAAATAAAATCTTTAAAAAAATAAAATAAAATAAAACCACAATAAAATTGCCAATATTCCATTGAGGTACCAAAAGAGAGCAATTTCATATGGTTTTCCGGATGATGGAGTCAAGAGAAATGTCATATATAGGCCAGAATGCTGATTAATTTTGAATGTGAGATATATCCTTTTAGTGACTATAGATTGCATTCCTGAATTTACTCTCATATTTTAGGTTATTACAAGTATTTAGCTATTGTGACATTTCTTATGAGAGGTTTGGTTTTTTTTATGACTATTAGCAGGAGCAGAGGGAGAGGGAGAAGCAGACTCCCCACCAAGCAGGGAGCCCGAAGTGGGGCTTCATTCCAGGACCCCACGATCATGACCTGAGCTGAAGCAGATGTTTAGCCAATTGAGCCACTCAAGCGCCTCAGAGAGGGTTTTTTTTTGTTTTTGTTTTTGTTTTTTTAGATTTTATTTATTCATGAGAGACATAGAAGCAGAAACACAGGCAGAGGGGGAAGCAGGCTCCATGCTGGGAGCCTGACATGGGACTTGATCCGGGGTCTCCAGGATCAGACCCTGGGCCGAAGGCAGCGCTAAACCACTGAGCCACCTGGGCTGCCTGCCTCAGAGAGTTTTATTAATAATATTTATCCCTCAGTTTTAGGTTTGTGGTACAGTTTTTTTTTTTTTTTTAAGATTTATTTATTTATTTATTCATGATAGACAGAGAGAGAGAGGCAGAGAAGCAGGCTCCATGAAGCAGGCTCCATGCTGGGAGCCCAACGTGGGACTTGATCCCAGGACTCCAGGATCACGCCCTGGGCCAAAGGCAGGCGCTAAACCGCTGAGCCACCCAGGGATCCCCTGTGGTACAGTTTAAGGGAAAGCATAGAGTGATATGATTATTAAATTTGTTTATTTTTCTGATTGTATCCTGTATCATATTGGTAAAACTTATAAACAGCCTCTAGTATCTTTAATTTTAACAGATATAGAACTGTCTTTTAACTGATAATGAAGAAGAAATACTTGTTTCCAACAGGCTCTGATGGGTGTATATATAAAAGCTTGATACCAATACATCCGAATGACCCAGAAAAAAATCAGAGAGTGGTTAGATCACTGTTGCTGAAGACTGTGGTGTCTGGTAATGTTCGAAATGGTATTGCACTCACTGTCCTGGATCAAGATCATATAGCAGTCCTTGGACCACCACTGCCAGCTTCCAAGGGTGACTTGAAATCTGATCAATTTTTTTTTTCAATTAAGATGTTCTATGGATTTTCCCTTCAAAGTGTACCTTTTAGTCTTCATTTTCTTTTTTATTATCACCCATTCATTTTCTTTAGCATTATACTGAAATTGTTTTTATAGCTTCCTAACTCTTCTTGAATAGGTCTTTGATTTCATCTTACATTAGTTAATCTTTTTTAACTTTATTAACTTTAGTTTCTCTGTACTGAACACTCAAACACACAGTCTCGAGATCAAGAGTCACATGTCGTACGGACTGAGCCAGCCAGGTGCCCCATCTTTTTGAGACATTTCCTTGTATCACTACCTTATTCATGACTAATGTCTTAAAGGAATAAAAACTGCAAGTATCTGTGTCAACTATAGACATTTGATCATTGGTAAGCCTAGCAGTAGAGAATTGAATTCATAGCCTGATGACTAGACTATAAGAAATGGAAATCGCTTAGTGACTAGATTACAAGAATGGAAATCCACTAGACTTGGACAGCTTAAACTTCAGGGACCAGTAGTATGCTTTTTCATCTCTGATTTCAGAGCATAATTCTCATTTTCATCTCACCTCACCCCCAAATACCCCTCCACACACACAGACTTGTCTGTCATGAAGAATACATTTGTTGCTAGCCAGTACAAGATTGGGATCTTCAGGCCATGCTACAGAACTAAGAAATCTGCCTAGTGTTCAGGTCTCTCTGTGGCCTAGACTCCATCCACCATCTCCAATCTCTAATTTCGGAGCAAGAATCCTTTAATTTATTCCGTCCAGGCTCCCTACTGACTATACACTTAATTTACCCATCCTTATTTGTGTACTTTTTTCCTGTGTTTCTCCCCTCTTATTAAGATAGGAGCTACTAGTTAAAGCATAGCTATCCTGTGCCAGGCATTTTATGTATATTATTAGCTTATTGTTTGTATCAATCTTCCAACACCACCACTAGGGGGAGAAAGTAATTATCACTTTAATACTCTCTTTAATAACTTTAATAGTTATATTTTACAAATCAGATAACTAAACTAAATAGAATGATTCTTTTTCTTAGGCCACATACCTTACTGTTCTTAAGTCCTGGCACTTTTTACTATGCTGTGCTGTCCCTCTGTCCCCCCACCATCATCCCTGTTTCTGCTTCCTACTCTAACCCCCAAAACCCAGTAAGTACTGTTAGAGCTTTCAGTGTCTCTTTATAGAGTGTTTTCACATGTATACAAACAAGTATTACTACTTATTTTTCTTTCCTTTTTTTATGTGAATGGTAGTATACCATTCATACTGTTGTGCACCTTATTTGTTCACTTACCTGAGAGATCATAGAGCCCTCTCCATATCAACATTTATTACTAATTTATTATTATTACTATTATTAACACTTTATTCTTTTAGAGCAGTTTAAGGTTCACAACAAAATTGAGGGGAAAGTATATAAGATATCCTATATGCCCCTATTCCCACACATACCCATTTCTTGTTATAAGATCTCATTTCCTTGAGGTTCTGTGGCAATCACAGTCTTTTTTTTTTTTAAGATTATTTATTTATTTGAGACAGAGAACATGAGTGAGGGGATAGGGGCAGAGGGAGAGGAAGAGGGAGAAGCAGACTCTTCAGTGAACAGGGAACCTGACGTGGGACTTGAACCTAGGAGCTGGGATCATGACCTGAGCCAAAGGCAGATGCTTAACTGACTGAGCCACCCAGGCACCCAATCACTGTCTTCATTACTCAGTTTTATACTAATAAAGCAAGACTTAAGTATGTACTTAGGACTCTTCCTAATCTCCCCATTTCCTTCACCACCACAGTCAGCCTCATGTTTATATGTGGCATGACATCTGAATTTGCATGTCTTATTTTACAGAATGCGTCTCCATATGGAACACAAAATTTCAAACACTACAGACTTCCAAAGAGCTACCACAGGGGACCAGTGGTCAAGTAAGTTTCTGTCTTTGGAGATTTTCAAATTTAGATAATCTTATGCATGATAAATGTAGTATAAGGGGAGAGACTCCAGATTTCAATGATTTGGCAGTTTTTGATTAAAAAAATTGAAAAATATTCTTTACCTATGAGATATTTAATTTGGTATTTCAATTTTTATTAAGTTTGTCACCTTGAAAACACTATAGGTAATTTTAGATCAAGGAAGAATAATAAATAAAACATAGCTACTCCTTGGTTTGATGTTTTTACTTTTGTATTTCTTTTTAAATATCTTTATTTTTTATTATTTTTTTTAAACTATTCTCTACATCCAATGTGGGGCTTGAATTCAAGACTAAGAGTCATATGCTCTACGAAGCCTGCCAGGAGCCTCTATCTTTGTATTTTGTTTGTGTGTTTTAAAGATTTTATTTATTTATTCATGAGAGACACAGAGAGAGAGAGGCAGAGACACAGGCAGAGGGAGGAGAAGCAGGCTCCATGCAAGGAGCCCGATGCGGGACTCGATCCTGGTACCACACGATCACACCCTGAGCCGAAGGCAGGTGTCTTCTCTACTTCTGTATTTTGAACCATAAGCCAGGGCTATTACTTTTCCTAATAAATTAATCTTTTAGATTATATGGTAAACATAATGGAGTTACATAAGAATAATTTTTAAGATTTGTTTGAGAGAGCTAAAAAAGAGGGAGGGCTGGCATGAGTAGGAGGAGAGGGACAGAGGGAGAGGAGAAAGAGAAAAGGGCTCAATCTCACCACCCTTAGATCATGATCTGAGCTGAAATTGGGTCAGATGTTTAACTGAGCCCCCTAGTGCCCCTTGCATAAGAATTATTGAAGAGTTAAAATTTAAGACTAAACTTCTTGAGGCAGGAGTCCTTGTCTATTTTGTTATACATTTTATCTTCAGTGTCTGTCAAAGGTGCTCAGTAAGGATTGGTTCTTTAGTGAATGCATATTTGTATACAAATAAAATGTAGTCAAGATAATACAGTGTTATAGATCATTGGGATTAAAGAAGGAGACTAGATTCCACAGCATAGAATATTCTTACTTGTATTTAAACAAATAATAACAAAATTAACCACTCACAGTTCTACCACTCTAACAAACTTGTTTGATTTCCATGTTCTTTAAAGCTTTTTGTTCATATATCCATCTTATATTTTATTATTTTTTAAATTTGAATGATAAGATAGAATGTTAAATTCTGCTTTTTTCATCTACCACATTTTTAACAGAGCGCCCTGTTACAGTAGCCTTGGTAATTATTACGTTAATAGATGTGTGACAGTGGCAATATTAATTTTAAATAATGAAATGCCATATATTGGTCAGATTTTTAGAAGTAAAGAGTATTCTTTAAATTATGCTTCAGGGATCCCTGGGTGGCGCAGCGGTTTGGCTCCTGCCTTTGGCCCAGGGCGCGATCCTCGAGACCCGGGATCAAATCCCACATCGGGCTCCTGGTGCATGGAGCCTGCTTCTCCCTCTGCCTATGTCTCTGCCTCTCTCTATATATATGACTATCATAAGTAAATAAAATTTAAAAAAATAATTATGCTTCATTCCTGGGATGCCTGGGTGGCTCAGCAGTTAAGCGTCTGCCTTTGGCTCAGGATGTGATCCCAGGATCCGGGATTGAGTCCCACATCACACTCCCTGCATGGAGCCTGCTTTTCTCTCTCTCTCTTTCTCTGTCTCTCATGAATAAATAAATTGTGTTTTTTTTTTTTAATTATGCTTCATTTAGATGTGAGCAAAAATAAGAGTTTTGTAAACCTACTCACTTAATAAGCTGTACATGTAAGATTATTCTGGAAACTTAACTTTGTCTTGTTTTTTGTTATATTAAGATTGCTCATACTACAAGTTATTTATTTTTTGGAGGGGGTTACAAGTTATTTTTATAAATGAAACTCAGATCTTAGAAGAGAAAAAAACTGCTTATTTTTTATAACATTTTTTATAGCTCTGGTATTATGGGGAAAATTTATTTATGCTACATGGAAAATTTCTTACTGTGATTCCATACAAGTGTGAAGTATCTTCATTAGCAGGTGCTCTTGGAAAACTCAAGCATAGTCAAGATCCAGGTAGGAACTTTGTTTGTTTGTTAAGATTTTATTTATTACAGTGAAAGAGTGTGAGTGGGAGGTGGTAAATGAAGAAGGAGAGACAGGTTCTTTGCTGAGCAGGGAACCCTGGGATTGTGACTTGAGCTGAAGGCAGATGCTCAACTGACTGAGCCACCTAGGCACCCCTGTTTGTTTTTTTCAAGTAACTTCTGTGTCCATTGTAGAGTTTGAACTCATGACCCTGAGATCAAGAGTCACAAGCTCTACCTACTGAGACAGCCATGTGCCCCAGAACCTTCTGATTTTTTATTAATATAAACCATTTTATTAAGTTCCAGTTTGACATAGATTTCTACAACCATCAGTTTACAGAGCTTAATTTTGATGTTGAAATTTGCTGCTGTTCTTTGATGTTTCCTTGACCCAGGTATCTACCTTGGGAACAGTTACATTGTAGGTATTGCTGCAGGCTGAAGAGCTACACTGTTTTGAACATCAGGGTTCTGACTTCAGGGGCAATGGGAGAGTCCCCCAGACAAACTCATTAATACTTTTACCCTCCTGGGTTTACTAGTGGTCTCAGATGTTGGCTTAGCATTGCTGGTCACAGCCATACACTGTATTGGTTGTGGTTTGTTTTTGTTTTAAGATTTTATTTATTAGAAAGTGAGCACGAGAAGGGGGGAGGCGGAGGGAGAAAGAAAGGAAAAACCAGATTTTCCACTGAGCAGGGAGCCTGATATAGGGCTGGATTCCAGGTCCCTGGGATCTTGACCTGAGCCAAAGGACGATGCTTAAGCAAATAAGACCTCAAAGTGTCCTCTTTTTTTTTTTTTTTTTTTTGAGACTTATTTATTTATGAGAGACACAGAGAGAGAGAGGCAGGCTCCATACAGGGAGCCCGATGTGGGACTCGATCCCAGAACTCCAGGATCACGCCCTGGGCCAAAGGCAGGCACTTAACTGCTGAGCCACCCAGGCGTCCCTCAGAGTGCCCTCTTATACTGTATTGTGACATATTGATCTGGGTTTATCAGGAGAATTCTGTGGTCTTGAAAGCTTCTCTTGAATTATGCACAAATGGTTGTTTTTGTTGTTCTTTGGTTGGCTAAATACAGTAGGTCAAAAAATTCAAGAAATTGTATACTTTGTGTTTTCTTAGGCACTCAGACTGTGCCTCATTTTGTAAACTGGGAAACATCTCGGGGGTATGGATTTGGATCCCAGAACTCAGAGCAGTCGAAGAGAATTGTAAGTTTGGTGGTTGAGATAGAAATGTTAATGCAGATATCAAAAAAAAAAAAAAAAGGAAAGGAAAAGGTATCTTAATGATTCATATCTGTACAACTCTTATAGCTTTGATTATATTTTAGATTTTATTTATTTGAGAGAGCGTGTGTACATGTGACTGGTGGGAGGGGTAGAGGGAGAGGGGCGGGGAGCCTGACATGAGCTTCATCCCAGGATCCCAAGATCATGGCTTGAGTTTAAGGCAGGCACTCAATGGACTGAGCCACTCAGGCATCCCTGTAGCTTTGATCCTTCTTTCTTTTTTTTTTTTTAATTTTATTTATTTATTCATGAGAGACATGGGTGGGGGGGCGGGCAGAAACATAGGCAGAGGGAGACGCGGGCTCCATGCAGGGAGCCCGATATGGGACTTGATCCCAGGACTCCAGGATCATGCCCTGGGCCAAAGGCAGGCACCAAACTGCTGAGCCACCCAGGGAGCCCTGTAGCTTTGATCTTAATGACAGGGCAACTTGAATCTTGAACCCAGTAACCTGACATCTTTTATCAGGTTACTGACACCTGGACTACACAGGTAGTCCAGTTTTTATAGGTGTGTGTAAGACACAGGTGTGAAAATGGACAGTTCACAATTAGTAATAATACCTTCCTGAACATAGAGATTTTGTTTTGTGTTTAAAAAAACAAAAACCTTAGAAGTCTTAAAGGTATTTAAGTTAGTTGAAATAAACCCACTTTTCATTGTAACAAACTTAAATGTTTTTAAAAGTGTTTGATTAGAGCATGTGTACTATTCTAGTCTGTTTAGGACATTTTGTATTCTTCTAAGTGTATTTTGGATCTTTTGCATTGTTTTAAGATCTTAATCAATTTATTTAATTGCAGTTAAGGAGAAGAAAAATTGAAGTGAGTGTACAGCCTCCACCATCCAAACAACTTTTGTCAACTATAAAGGTAAATACAATACTAGAAATAAGAAAAATCAACTCAAGTGGTTGAAAGAAATCTCATCTAGTTTTCATTCTAATTATGATGAGCTACCTTTATATCTCTAGCTAACATTTGTTTAGTGTGTTAAGGTTGTCAGAGACATCCAGTACTTTGGCTCGTTGTCTCTTACTGAGCATTTTGGGAGGTTACTGTAATGATGGTGGCCTCATCACTATCTCTTTCACCTTTGCATTGAATATATTTGTAACTTACCCTCTTAATTTGATTTCTAAACCTTGGCCTTGTTTTTTGTTGTGTTTTATGTTTTGTAGTTTATCTTTGTGCAGCAAATTGTAGTATCAACTCTAGTTTCATAGGAATGCATAAATACTGTTGACAATTGAAGAAAATGTTGAGCAAGGAACTGCTAAGTTCAGAGTGACATTTATTATTGTACCAAACTGAACTCTTGTTATTTCTGCCCTTTCAGAAAGATTCAGAAAAACGCATTGTAGAAGAACTATGTAAATTTTTGGCTAGTAAGCAGACCCCTGATTTTCATACTATTATTGGGGATATAGTATTAGAACTTCTGGGAAGACATAAAGTAGAACCATCATTTTATCCCCGGAACGCTCTGATGCAGCTTATCCGAACACATGTGCTTTCTTACAGGTAAATGTTTTTGTATACCAAACTCTCTATGCATAACTCTTTTGACTTTTTTACAATTCTAATATTCATATTCTGTAAAAGCTTATACATTATTTGCAGTTGAGATTTTTCTTTTTTTTTTTTTTTTTGAGATTTTTCTTAATATACAAAAATGATTCATGGTTGTTTCTCTTAGCTTGTGCCCTGGCTTAATGGAAGTTGCCTTAGAAAAGACAGATGTACAGATGTTACAGCTCTGTCTACAACAGTTCCCTGACATTCCTGAATCAGTCACCTGTGCTTGCTTAAAAATTTTCTTAAGGTAAGTTAGAAGCTGATGGTCCTTTTTCTGCATTTTTAATCTTTTACATTACTCAATTTCTGAAACTTTGATGCTTATAAAATGAACATTTTTCCAGTGAGTTCATGCAGTGATAAGAATTCATTTCTCTTCCAATTAACGTGATGATAGCATTAGTGATGACAGTCTTCAAGAAGCAGAAATCAATATGGAATCAGTTTCTGACTATATTGATTCTGTGCAAGAGGAGAAAATGGAAGAGCAAACGGAAATTCTTCACAATGGCTTCAATCCTGAAGAAGAAAACTGTGATAACTGTGATCGGGAGTTAAACAAAAAGCCTCAGGACACAGCAGAAGAGACCACTTCGTGCCCTGTGATACCAAAGAGAGCAGCTCTGCTGTATCCTTTGAAACAGTTTCCCCTACATTGTCTCTTTCCATACAGTCAAGTGCTGAGCAGTAACTAAGGCATAATTGGATCATCTCAGAAGCTTTCTTTTCTATTTTCCAGTTTTCTTTTCAGTTTCTGCTAGAAAATGGAGTACAGTCAATTCTATATGCAAACAACTTAATGACACCTGATTTAAGAAGCTTTGTGAAGGCAGAAGCTCTCTCAATTCTAAAAAATAGTATTCTTGATAAATACCACTTATAAGAGTGAAGTTTTCAGGTGACCTCTAGTGATTATGAGGAAGTTCAGTGATAGAGTTCTTTGAGAAAAGTATAACTTTCTATAAATTTAGAAAATATATCATTGGGGAAGGGAGTTACTCATAATTTCAGTAGAAAAGACTTTATTGAAACAAGTTTTCCTTTAGTCATAAGTAGAAATGCAATTCTTCATTCAGCTTACAGTGAAATGTTTCTTCTGCCTCACTTGAAAGACATCCCAGCACAACATGTCACTGTAAGTATTCTTAGACATCCTATAGAATTTTATTTCTGGTTTATTTCTTAAGATTTTATTTAGTTATTAGAGAGAAAGCACAAGATAGGGAAGGTCAGAGGAAGAAGCAGACCCCCAGCTGAGCAGGAACCTGAGTGGGGCTTGATCCTAGGATTCCAGGATCATGACCTGAGCTGAAGGCAGACACTTGACTGAACCACCCAGGTGTCCCCTATTTCTAGTTCAAATTTTACTGCTTAACCCTAACCAGCTTTAGGGCATTTGAAAGGTTATCAGGTTCTTTCAGGTCGGTAAGAGGGACTGTTTCCCAGTCCCTATGCTGAAAAATTGTGCCTAGGATTCAAGTGACTTCTGTTTGGCAGATCTTAGCATGTTCCTGATGCCAAGTCTGAAAGCCAGGTTAATCTAAGTTAAAAAACAAATGCCTGGCTCAGTTGGTTAAGTGTCTGCCTTCGGCTCAGGTCATGATCTCAGGGTCCTGGGATCGAGCCCTGCATTGGGCTCCCTGCTCAGCAGGGAATCTGCTTCTCCCTCTCAGTGTACATGCTTTCTCTCAAATAAATAAATAAAATCTTTAAAAAAAAAAAAATGCCTGGGGCACCTGGGTGGCCCAGTCAGTTGGGCATCTGCCTTTGGCTCAGGTCTTAGTCCCCAATTTCAGGGAATCAAGTCCCTCATCAGGACCCTGCTCTTTGGGGAGCCTGCTTCTCCTTCTGCGTCTCTCATGAATAAATGAATAAAATCTTAAAAAAAAAAAAAAAAGTGCCTGGCTGGCTCAGTTGGTAGAGCATGTGACATTTGATCTCAGGCTTGTGAGTTCCAGTCCCATGTTGGGTGTAGAGATTTTTTTTTTAGTAAATAAGTGAATTAATGTATATATGTATGTATGTTTTTGGTGTGTGTTTTTGTTTTTATTATTTTTTAAAGATTTATTTATTTATTTATTTATTTATTTATTTATTTATTTATGATAGAGAGAGAGAGGCAGGCTCCATGCAGGGAGCCCGACGTGGGACTCGATCCTGGGTCTCCAGGATCACACCCCAGGCTGAAGGCTGTGCTAAACCGCTGAGCCACCCATGCTGCCCGTGCTTTTGTTTTTAAAATAGAAATTAAAAATAGCTGAGAGATGGATTTTCTCTCTTCTACTTAATTATTTGCAAACAGATTAAGCTCCCCAGCCACCCCTCCCAAACCAAATGAACTCTTCATTGATGGCAAAGACTGCGTTTTACTCATTTTTTGTGTCCCCAGATTCTAGTATATTTGCCTGATGTATAATTAAATTTGGTAGCTTCGGATCCCTGGGTGGCTCAGCGGTTTAGCACGCCTGCCTTTGGCCCAGGGCACGATCCCGGAATCTCGGGATCGAGTCCCGTGTCGGGCTCCCGGCATGGAGCCTGCTTCTCCCTCTGCCTGTGTCTCTGCCTCTCTCTCCTCTCTCTATGACTATCATGAATTTAAAAAAAAATCCGGTAGCTTCTTAAAATTCTTTAGTCTCTTTGTTAGCTTTATACAGAGAGAACATTTTTCTATCAAGGTGATAAATTGTCCTTTTTCTTCCTACCCAGCTATTTCTCCAGTATTTGTATTTCCTTTATCTGAAGTGTAGTGAAAATGCTACCATGACTCTTCCTGGGCTACACCCTCCAACCCTGAACCAGGTAAGCTAGTTTTTTTTCTAATTTAATTTTTTACTTTTTATTTTGATTCGAGTATAGCTAATATACAGTATTATAGTAGTTTCAGGTGTACAGTATTGTGATTCAAACACTTCCATACATCACCCAGGGTTCATCATGATTAATGAACTCTTAATCCTCTTCACTTATTTACCCTATCCTTCCATCCACCTGCTCTCTGGAAATCAACAGTTTTGTTTTCTCTAGTTAAGAGGTTTTTGTTTTTTTTTTTGGTTTGTCTCTTTTTTCTTTGTTCATTTGTTTTATAAATTACACATATGAGTGAAATCATGGTATTTCTCTTTCTCTGACTTAATTTGCTTAACATAATATCCTCTAGATGCAACCGTGTTACTGCAAATAGCAAGATTTCATTCTTTTTGATGGCTGAGTAGTCTTCTACTGTATATTATGTACAGCCTCTATTCCTTTATCTGTCGATGGACACTTCGAGTGATTTTATAATTTGGCTATTGTGAATAATGCTGCAATAAACAAAGGGGTGAGATAATCCTTAATTGAATTTGGTACTGGGAAAAATCTGTAAAAAAAAATAATAATAAGGTTATATATAATGTCAGAACTTGAATTCAGTGACTGATTTCTCTTTGTCTTCTAGTTCATAGGAACCTCCTCCCTCACTGGAGTAAGATAGATTTAGAGCCATAATTCTGTACTTAGAGAACTTAAATACATCTTAAACTCCTGATTCTTTGGGCCTCCTGGGTGGCTCAATTGGTTAAGCATCCAACTTTTGATTTCTGTCTGAGTCATGATCTCAGGGTTGTGAGACCCCCATGGGGCTTTATGCTGATTATGGGGTCACCTTGAGATTCTCTCTCCCTCTTCCTCCGCTGATGCACGCATATGTGCATGTTCTATAAATAAATGAATAAATAAATAAAATCTTTTTAAAAATTATTGATTCTTTATTGTGACCCTTTTCAAGGATTTTCTTAGCCTCTTTGGGAGAAGGTGATAATAAGTGTCCTAATCTTAAAAGAAGATTAACGAAAAAAATGTTTTCAGAGAAATTCCTGATATTCTTTAAATAATATTTATTTGAGAACCAGTTTAGAACATTAAAAAGTTTATTGTGTTTAGAATCACCTGGCTGCTTGGCTCAGTCAGGAGAACATGTGACTCTTGATCTTGGGGTTGTGAGTTAGAGCCCCACATTGGGTGTACAGATTACTTAAATTTTTTTAAAGAATTCATTGTGTTCTAAGAATGTTATTCTAATTAAGTGCTTGAAGCACTTAGTTTGACTACTTAAAATTTTGTTAAGTAGTTAATTTTTGTACTAAAATATTCCAATAATACTAAAGGTTGCATCTCCACTCCCATAGTCCCTCTAAGGGATAACCAGTGTTAAGAGTTTCTTTTGGGACTCATGTATGGCTCATTCTGTAGAGCATGCAACTCTAGATCTTGGAGTTATGAGTTCAAGCCCCACCTTAGGTATAGAGATTCCTTAAAAATAAAACCTTTATTTTATTTTACTTTTTAAATAAAACCTTTAAAAGAAAAAGTTTTTTTTTTTTTTTTTTTTTTTGGTCTGGAAATTTTCTTTCTTTACCCTAACATATCTTCCTCTTGTCTTTCTAACACAAATTAGATCATAGTATGCATGCCATTTGCAGTTTGCTTTTCTCATTCTGTATTGTGTTTTGGAACATCTTCTGAAGGAATTAACATATATCTGCCTCAGTCCTTTTTTTTAATTTAATTTTTTTAAGTAGTCTTTTTTTATTTTTTTAAGATTTTATTTATTTATTCATGAGAGACACAGAGAGAAAGGCAGAGACACAGGCAGAGGGAGAGGGAGAAGCAGGCTCCATGCAGGGAGCCCGATGCAGGACTCGATTCCGGGTCTCCAGGATCACACCCTGGACTGAAGGTGGCGCTAAACCGCTGAGCCACCTGGGCTGCCCTTAAGTAGTCTTTACACCCAACATTAGGCTCCAACTCAAAACTCTGAGATCAAGAGTTAACAGTCTCTTCCTTCTCAGCCAGCCAGGTACCCCCCTACCTAATTACTTTTAACCATGAATGCTATTCATTTTATGGAGAGTTATAATTTATCAGTCCCATTTGGCATTTAAGTTGTTCACAGTGTTTTTACTATTATAAGCAAACCTTCAGTGATCATCTTTATATAGATACTTTTGTGAAATTATGAGAAAACACCTGTGGGGTAAATTCCCACAAGTGAAATTACTGGATAAAGGGTACATACATTTTTTAGTTTAAAAATTTTTTTAAAAAATAATCACCCACACACACTTTTTCCTTCTTATTAAGTATTTTCTACACCCAGCGTGGGGCTTGAACACACAACCCAGAGATCAAGAGTCCTGTGCTTTTCTGACTGAGCCACCCAGGTGCACTCTACATTTTTAGTTTTAAAAATTCCAGTACCTTTCTGAAGGATTGAAAGCATCTTTTCTTGCCTATTTATATTCCCTTTTGTAAACTGCCATGTTAAGTTCTTTGTTCATTTTTCGATTACATTTTCTTTTTCATTTTGGCTTATGAGAATTGTGTTTTAGGAAATTAGCCTTTTTTTTTTTTTTTTGTGGAGTATACTATAAGTACTTCTTTCCTATCACCTTCTACTTTTTTCAGTGTTATCTTTGCCATAGATAAGGTTTTTAATTTTTAATTTTATTTAAATTTTTTAATTCTTAAAATTATTAAGCTTTTTCTGTTTTGCTTCTTTATGGTTATGTCATGATTAAGGCCATTCCCACTCTGAGAATATGAAAATAACCACCCTTTCTTTCCCTGCTATGTTCATGGTTTCTTTTTCCATCTTTAATTTCTTGATACATAGAAAATTTATTTTGCTGTAAGGAGTTTGATAGAAATCAGCCTTCCCCTCTCCACCTAGATGGATAACTAGTTTCTTTAATGCTTTTTTATAACTGATACTTGCATGTTAACTGCATCATCTGAAGATGTAGAATTGTGTAGATTACTTTAATAAATGTAGAGTATTAAAGTGTATTTTAGTTCATGGTAGTTCATCTTTAATACACACACCCTGGGGCACTTGGGTGGCTCAGTTGGTTGGGCATCTGTCTTCGGCTCAGAGGTCAGAATGTGGGGTCCTGACATCAAGCACCACGTCAGGCTCCCTTCTCAACAGGAAGTTAGCTTTTTCCTCTCCCTGCTACTCTCCCTTGCTTATGTGTGCTCTCTTTTTTAAATGGATACATAAAATCTTAAAAAATATATATATACACAACACCCTATTCTTGGGGCATAGTGCTGTTTCAGAGTAGGAGATGAGTGGGTTGCTTTTTCTGTAACTGCCAATGCTTTTTTTTAAGATTTTATTTTTATTTTTATTTTTTTTAAAGATTTTATTTATTTATTCATCAGAGAGAGAGAGGCAGGGACACAAGCAGAGGGAGAAACAGGCTCCATGCAGGGAGCCCAATGTGGGACTCGATCCCAGGTCTCCAGGATCACACCCTGGGCTGAAGGCGGCACTAAACCGCTGAGCCACCTGAGCTGCCCAAGATTTATTTTATTTTATTTTATTTTATTTTATTTATTTTATTTTATTTTATTTATTTTATTTTATTTTATTTTATTTTTTATTTACTTTTACTTTATTTTTTATTTTATTTTAATTTTATTTTATTTTTTTATTTTTCATTTTATTTATTTATTTATTTATTTAATTTTTATTTTTTATTTTTTCCAAGATTTTATTTTTAAGGGCAGACCGGGTGGCTCAGCGGTTTAGCACCGCTTTCAGCCCAGGACCTGATCCTGAAGACTTGGGATCAAGTCCCATGTTGGACTCCATGCAGGGAGCCTGCTTCTCCCTCTGCCTGTGTCTCTGCCTCTCTCTCTCTCTCTCTGTCTTTCATGGATAAATAAGTAAAATCTTTAAAAAAAAATTTATTTTTTAAGTAATCTCTACACCCAACATGGGGCTCTAACCCACAACCCCAAGATCAAGAGGCCCATGATTCACCAACTGAACGAACCAGGTGCCGCAATTTAAAAAACTTTTAAAAGAAGAGACCAGTACTCACTCTTCTTTGTAATAAATATCACTCTGGCTTTCTTTTTACTTGTTAATGCTATGAAAAAAATTCAGTTATGCTTGTAAAATAACAAGTATAAATCAAAGAGTATTTGGGTTTTTTTTTTTTAAGATTATATTTATTTATTCATGAGAGACACACAGAGAGAGGCAGAGACATAGGCATAGGGAGAAGCAGGCTCCTTGCAAGGAACCTGATGTGGGACTCGATCCCAGGACCCCGAGATCACGACCTGAGCCAAAGGCAGATACTCAACCACTGAGCCACCCGGGTACCCAAGAAGAGTTTTTTTTTTTTTTTTTTTTTTTATTTATTTATGATAGTCACAGAGAGAGAGAGAGAGGCAGAGACACAGGCAGAGGGAGAAGCAGGCTCCATGCACCGGGAGCCTGATGTGGGATTCGATCCCGGGTCTCCAGGATCGCGCCCTGGGCCAAAGGCAGGCGCTAAACCGCTGCGCCACCCAGGGATCCCCCCAAGAAGAGTTTTGTTTTGTTTTTTTTAAGATTTTATTTATTCATTCATGAGAGACACAGAGAGAGGCAGAGACACAGGCAGAGGGAGAAGCAGGCATCATACAGAGAGCCTGACGTGGGACTCGATCCAGGGTCCCCAGGATCACGCCCTGGGCTGCAGGCGGCGCCAAACCGCTGCACCACTGGGGCTGCCCAAGAAGAGTATTTTTGTATTGATTAGAAATTACTCCATTTCTAAACTTAAATGTTTAGATTTTTATAAAGGTGACTAATTTCTCTTATAGCTGTTTGATATAATTGTGGACTTTGTAAAATGAATTAACCCAAAATTAAATCTAAAATCTTAACTCCTTTTCCTGTTTCTCTTCAGATTATGGATTGGATATGTCTACTTCTGGATGCTAATTTTACTGTTGTGGTAATGATACCAGAAGCAAAAAGGCTACTATTAAGTCTTTACAAATTTGTGAAATCCCAGGTGTGTGATTATTTGATATATACGAGTCTCTTTTGTACCCAAGTATCACTTAAATTATAATTAAGCCTTAAAATTTTTATCTTGGAATAACTATAAGTAATCATGAAAGATTTGTTCTTATAGGAGTCACGGTAAAAGTCACTCTGAAACTTTTTCCTTTAGATATGCATTTGTTCCGAGCTCAACAAGATTGAAGTAAGTTTTCGTGAACTGCAGAAACTAAATCAAGAAAAGAATAATAGAGAATTATATTCGATTGAAGTGCTGGAACTCTTCTGATGTCACCAGTTGTCCTTCATCGATATTTTATGAAGCTCTTTTATGTGAATCCTTCCTACTCATGCAGGCAAGAGATGTGTTTTGTTTGTGAGTGTCTCTCAGTGACAAGAGAAGTGTGTCAGCTAGAACCCGGACCATCACCTAGAGATGCTCCTAGGTTGGACTGTAGGTTGCACATGAACCTATTTTAGTTTATGGGAGTTGGGGGGGAGAGGTTCTGAAACTTTTTTTAAATATGTAACTGAGCTGATTTTAAGTAAACTTTTTTGTGTATTGATAAAAATCTAATTTCTTACGTGTGTTTTGATTAGTTCTTTTAGTAAAAAAAAAAAAAAAAAAAGTTACCATTGAAACAATGATTCTAAGAAGAAGGTAGTTTTATCAGAGAACCTGTCTCAGCTCACCTGTGCTCACAGGAGACTGAGGAGGCCGATTCCATAAGCTGAGTAGGGAAAGGTCTTTGTACAGGCATATTCTTGTCTTCTACCACTTATGTCCTTTCCCTGCTTCCACTTAGCTTTACATGCTCAGAAGTTTAACAGTACCTCTATTTATTTATCTCATATTATCTTCATAATTAGTTGGTAATTTAGGTTTTTGTATTACTAAATAGTAAAAAAAAAAAAAAAAAACAAAAAACACAGTTTTATGAGTTGATTGACCATAGAATTTCCCATTTTAACTCTTTGGATTTAGGACCATTGAGAGATTTTATGTAGACAAAATGGGTGTTTTGTTTCTTGAAAATAAACTCAAGTTTATATTTGTTAAAAATGAAATCATTCTTTCAGGTAGTGAATTAAGATCCCTATACATAACTTGAAACATTTCTCAGCTATGCAGGTCTCTGTTGAGTAAATAATTTTGAAACCTGTTTTAATTTGAAGGGTTGTAATACGTTAAAAATTTCTGTAAATTCTAGTGCAGAAATATAGATTCAGATGTGATTGTGAGGCCCAGAGTTACAGAATCCCAATTGCTTCAGTTAATTTGCATTGGAAAAAGCCTTCATTTTTAGGTCATTTACTTTCTATAAACTTTAGTTACAATTATGGCAATTAGCAGACAGCTTCTCAGTCTGCTTAATCTCTTCTTAATCCCAAGAGGAAAGAAACACAAGGGTAACCCCATATATTAACTGTCCTGCTTACTTTATATAATAGGACTTCTTGCTCAATTTAAAGTGATACTGTACTTCTCAGCAGAAATAAAAATGTAGGTTTTCATAGTAGTGCAGTTTCTGTATATGGTCCTTATAAGTGAATAAAATACTGATTTTTTAAAAACCTTTGTTGTAAAGCTTAATAATTAGGTTGTGATTATTATGGAAACATTTCTGATACTCAATGTAAGTGCAGACTGAGGTTGCCTACACTCTGAGTCACTAAATTTACAAATAAGGATTTTATAAGGACATATAAAAACTTTTTTTTAAATTGAAGTAGAGTTGAAAATAGACTCTTGTAGGATGAATTCTTAAGCCAAGGATTGTGTCTTACCCTTTCTGCATATTAAACACAAGACCACTGACACATAGTGTTCAATATTTTTTTTTTTAAGATTTTCTTTGTTTATTCATGAGAGATATAGAGAGGCAGAGACATGGGCAGAGGGAGAAGCACGCTCCCCACAGGGAGCTTGATGCTGGACTGCGTCCCAGGACCCCGGGATCATGCCCTGAGCTGAAGGCAGACACTCAATCGCTGAGGCATCCCTGTAAATGGTTATTGAATACAATTATTAAATAATTGATCTTACCTGTCCAGCTATACTATAGAGTAATAATTCTGAGGGTTTGCAGTAATTTTTCTGGAAAGTAAGTCCATCTGGTGTTCACTACATATAGTCAGCGTACATTTTGCCTCTTATTTCTTGTAACACCAAACTATATCTCATTTGTGTCTTATGACATATTACGTCTATAAAAATAAAGTTTGTTTATCTTATTATTTTATTTTTTATTTTACTTTTAAGATTTTATTTATTTATGAGAGACACTGAGAGAGAGGCAGAGACACAGGCATAGGGAGGAGAATCAGGCTCCATATAGGAGCCTGATGTGGGACTTGATCCCAGAACTCTGGGATCACGTCCTGAGCCAAAGGTAGATAGATGCTCAACTGCTGAGCCACCCAGGCGTCCCCAAAGAGTCGTTTTTTATTTCTATTTATTTTTGAAGATTTTATTTGTTTACATTAAAAAAAAAAATTTTATTTGTTTATTCATGAGAGACAGAGAGAGAGGCGGAGTCATAGGCAGAGGGAGAAGCAGGCTCCATGCAGGGAGCCCAATGTGGGACTCAATCCCGGGACTCCAGGATCACATCCTGAGCCCAAGGCAGACACTTTACTGCTGAGCCACCCAGGCTCAGCTGTTACAGGAGCCACCCAGGCTCCTGTTACATGCTCTTCTGATTGAGCCAGCCAGGTGCCCTTGGATCATGTATAATAACTTTTTTTTTTTTCATGTATAGAACTTTTAAAACAAAGATGGACTTTTTGCCCTAACTCCTTTAAAAAGTTTTTAGTCCATGGATGGCTTGGGTGGCTCAGCAATTGAGAGTCTGCCTTTGGCTCAGGGCATGATCCTAGGACCCAGGATTGAGTCCCACATCAGGCTCCTTGCAGGAGCCTGCTTCTCCCTCTGCCTATGTCTCTGCCTCTCTCTGTGTATCTCATGAATAAATAAATAAAATCTTATTTTAAAAAATTAAAATTAAATTAAAAAATTAGTCCCAAAACTTTTTTTTTTTTTTTTACCAAATCAGTTTTAAGATAAAAGAATGAAGACCCATTTATTCTTGACCTAAACTTACCTGTTGGTAACATTTTGCCATGTTGTTTTTACCGCTCTATATATTTTCTCTTTCTCTAATGAATCATTTGAGGGTTATTTGCAAACATCCAGATTAATCCCATAATTCAGTTTAGTCCCATAAGTACATCATTTTAATCCTCTAAAACAAGATTGTTATTTTACATGACCACAATGCAGTTATAAAATTCAGGAAAAATAATTTTTTTTTTTAAAGATTTTATTTATTTATTCATGAGAGACATAGAGAGAGAGAGGCAGAGACACAGGCAGAGAGAAGCAGGCTCCATGCAGGGAGCCCAATGTGGGACTTGATCCTAGGATTCCAGGATCACGCTCTAGGCCCGAAGGCAGGCGCTAAACCACCAAGCCAGGGGGTCCCTGGATGGCTCAGCGGTTTGGCACCTGCCTTTGGCCCAGGGCGAGATCCTGGGGTCCTGGGATCGAGTCCCACGTTGGGCTCCCGTCATGGAGCCTACTTCTCCCTCTGCCTGTGTCTCTGCCCCTCTTTCTCTCTGTGTACATCATAAATAGATAAATCAATCTTTAAAAAATAAAAAAAGGGCAGCCCCAGTGGCGCAGCAGTTTGGCGCCGCCTGCAGCCTGGGGTGTGATCCTGGAGACCTGGAATCGAGTCCCATGTCAGGCTCCCTGCATGGAGCCTGCTTTTCCCTCTCCCTCTGCCTGTGTCTCTTCCTCTCTCTCTCTGTGTCTATGAATGAATAAATAAAATCTTTAAAAATAAATAAATAAATAAACCACCGAGCCACCCAGGCGTCCCAAATTCAGGAAATTAGTATTAATACAGTACTACTTGGAATGATTAGAGTCTTTTTTCAGATTTCTACAATTTTCTCAGCAATGTCTCCTATACCTGGACTTTTTCCTGCTAAAATCCATTCAAGGAGCTTGCCTTGTAATTATTTTTCATGTTTCCTTAATCTCCCTACATATTGTATTTTGAGAAATCATTTTGCTGATGTCTGTCAATTTGGATTTATTTTTTTAAATAAATTTATTTTTTATTGGTGTTCAATTTGTCAACATACAGAATAACACCCAGTGCTCATCCCGTCAAGTGCCCACCTCAGTGCCTGCCACCCAGTCACCCCCACCCCCACCCACCTCCCATGACAATTTGGATTTATCTTGTTTTCGCGATTAGATTCAGATTAAATGTTTTTGACAGGGAATGCTACAGAGAAGGCACAGCATCAGGAGCCATTGATGTGACTTGTCCCATCATAGGTGATGTTAAATTGGATCACTTAGTTAAGGTAGGGTTTACCAGATTGCCTCTGCCTTTCCCTTTTGTAACCCCAGAAGTAACCTGTATATATCTTTGAGACTTAGTGATTATCTTATTGTGGAATAGTCTCCAACAGTGGCTTTAGATCTATTGATAATTTTTCCCTGAATCAGTTTTCTTTTTTTTACTTAGGTGGTTGTGATTGGAAATTGTGAAATTGTTTTGGCATAAAGTTCACTTTAAAACTGAACGCTGTGCTGTATAGCCACAATTCTCATCTCTGCTGTCTGCTTTCTAATCTGTAGATGGATGGCCAAATACATGGATAGAGTTGTTTCACAAATTTAAATAGCTATTATATTTGAACATGTACTGCGTGATCTATTTTTTCCTCTTTCTTTTTTTTTTTTTAAGATTTTATTTATTTATTCATGAAAGACACAGAAAGAGAGGCAGAGACATAGGAAGAGGGAGAAGTAGGCTTCCTGCAGGGAGGACGATGCAGGACTCAATCCCCAGGCCCCAAGATCACCCCCTGAGCTGAAGGCATACACTCAACTGCTGAGCCACCCAGGTGTCCCTATTTTTTTCATTTAATATTTTCATAAAAACATTTTTACATAGTTAATATATTTCAATTCTTTAAAAGTTTTCAGACTCAGAAAACTCTATGCCTGAAAAGGATTACCAGTAATTTATTCCTAAATGTTGTGTCTCGCGCAGTTCCCACAGCTTTGTACTTAGCAAAACTGACGTGTGACTTTAGATTATACCATTCCACTTCTTTAAATCATCATCATTATAATTTTGGGACACTTAAAAGCATACCCAAATTAGCAGAATATTTTGAATTCTGTTTGCTATAGACAAATTTAAGTACATGTTAAAAATTCTGGATAACTTTTCTGAAGAGTCATCATTTTATTTACTTACTTATTTTTAAAGATTTTATTTATTTGACAACGAGAAGGAGAGAGAGAGAGCACAAGTAGGGGGACAGCAGAGGGAGAAGGAGAAGTAGATTTCCTGCTGAGCAGGGAGCTGGATGCAGGGCTCCATCCCAGGACCCTGAGATCATGACTAGGGTAAAGGCAGGCACTTAACCAACCAAGCCACCTGGGCACCTCAAGAGTCCTCTTTTTTGTTGTTGTTGTTGTTGTTAAAGATTTATTTATTCATAAGACAGAGAGAGGGAGGCAGAGACATAGGCAGAAAGAGAAGCAGGCTCTTCCCCAGGAAGCCTGATTATGGGACTTGATCCCTGAACTGGGGATCACACCCTAAGCTGAAGGCAGATGCTTAATCGCTGAGCCATCCAGGTGTCCCAAGAGTCATCATTTTAAGTTACTTCCTCCCAGAACCTTGTCATATCTTAAGAAAGCAATGTACTATTATTAAAGCTGTTTGGATATTTTATTTTTTTATTTTATTTTATTTTATTTATTTTTTTATTTTATTTTATTATTTTATTTTAAAGAGAGAGAAGGAGCATAAGTAGGGGAATGAATGGGGAGAGGGAAAGGGAGAAAATATCAAGTAGATTCCACACGAGTGCAGAGCCTGATGTGGGGCTCAATCTCATGACCCTGAGATCATAACCTGAGTTGAAATAAAGGGTCAGACACTTAACTGACTAAGCCACCCAGGCACCTCAGATAAACTTGTGGTTTTGTGTATTACAGATTTCCTTTCTAATACAATTCAGATCCCAGGTGCTATGGTATTCTATACTTATTTTAAGACAAGATACTGTAATTTGGTGTTTAATATTATGAATATGACTCTGAATTACTGTTTAATTTTGTGTAGGAAAAATTTTGTATAAGACCTGCTTCACAGTAGTCCTTGGAATGTAGTTTATAGGAACACCTTGTGTGATGGGGTGCCATCTATATAATGCTCAATAGATTATCTGGTAGGTTCTAAATACCTATGGCATGAATATGCAGATAGCAGAAAGCACTTTTGCTCCTAAGACCTAGCAAATTTTCCCATCAAACCCAGAGCTCCTTAGGTGGTAACCATCAAGGTATGGGATCAAAATTTAGGTGGTTTAAGTCTGGAATAGATAAAAGTGAAATTGTCTAATTTTAAGGATGAAAGAATGATTTGAATTAGAGAAAAAAATTAGTAGTATCTATGTAGAACAGATTAGAGATCATGGACAACTTGTTGAGTGAAACACCAAAAAATTAATTGCCCGAAAGGCACCTCACTATCTCCGTTGGTAGAGTATGCAGCTCTTGATCTTGGAGTTGTACATTTCAGCCCCATGCTGGGCATAGAGCTTACTTTAGTGATTTTATTTATTTAAGAAAGAGAGAGAGGGAGGTGGACAAGTAGACTCCTCGCTGAGAGTGGAGCCCAATTGGGGGCTTAATCCCAGGACCCTGAGAGCAGGCCTGAGCCGAAACCAAGACTCAGATGCCCAATTGAGTATGCCACACAGGCATACTTGAGTATGCCCAAGATTACTTAAAAACTAACTGCCCTGGAAGGGAAGAGGGAATTTATGAAAGGGGTGCATTGTTGCCAAAAGGACATTATTTATTTATTTGTTTGTTTTTTAAATTTTTATTTATTTATGATAGTCACAGAGAGAGAGAGAGGCAGAGACACAGGCAGAGGGAGAAGCAGGCTCCATGCACCGGGAGCCCGACGTGGGATTCGATCCCGGGTCTCCAGGATCGTGCCCTGGGCCAAAGGCAGGCGCCAAACCGCTGTGCCACTCTTTCACCTCTTTGGTTCCATATTCCCCACACAATGGACACTGATTTGCTTTCCCAGAAACACAAATACCGGGACACCTGGCTGGTTCAGCAGTTGAGTGCCTGCCTTTGGCTCAGGTCCTGATCCCGGAGTCCCGGGATCAAGTCTCACATCAGGCTTTCTGCATGGAGCCTGCTTCTCCCTCTACATATGTCTCTGCCTCTCTCTCTCTCTGTCTTTCATGAATAAATAAATAAAATCTTTAAGGAAAAAAAAAAAGGAAACAAATACCTTAGTATGAGAGGTGATGAGGTACCTACATTTTCTAGATTAACAAATTAAAGTTCTTTTTTTTGGGGGGGGGGGCTAGACCTTATCTAAAAAAATAAATAAAATAGGGATGCCTGGATGACTCAGTATGCTTGCTAAGCATCCAATTCTCGGTTTTGGCTCTGATTGTGATCTCGGTTATGGGATCAAGACCCGTGTTGAACATAGATCAGTGGAACAGAATAGAGAACCCAGAAGTGGACCCTGAACTTTATGGTCAACTAATATTCGATAAAGGAGGAAAGACTATCCATTGGAAGAAAGACAGTCTCTTCAATAAATGGTGCTGGGAAAATTGGACATCCACATGCAGAAGAATGAAACTAGACCACTCTCTTTCACCATACACAAAGATAAACTCAAAATGGATGAAAGATCTAAATGTCAGACAAGATTCCATCAAAATCCTAGAGAAGAACACAGGCAACACCCTTTTTGAACTCGGCCACAGTAACTTCTTGCAAGATACATCCACGAAGGCAAAAGAAACAAAAGCAAAAATGAACTATTGGGACTTCATCAAGATAAGAAGCTTTTGCACAGCAAAGGATACAGTCAACAAAACTAAAAGACAACCTACAGAATGGGAGAAGATATTTGCAAATGACATATCAGATAAAGGGCTAGTTTCCAAGATCTATAAAGAACTTATTAAACTCAACACCAAAGAAACAAACAATCCAGTCATGAAATGGGCAAAAGACATGAAGAGAAATCTCACAGAGGAAGACATAGACATGGCCAACATGCACATGAGAAAATGCTCTGCATCACTTGCCATCAGGGAAATACCAATCAAAACCACAATGAGATACCACCTCACACCGGTGAGAATGGGGCAAATTAACAAGGCAGGAAACAACAAATGTTGGAGAGGATGCGGAGAAAAGGGAACCCTCTTACACTGTTGGTGGGAATGTGAACTGGTGCAGCCACTCTGGAAAACTGTGTGGAGGTTCCTCAAAGAGTTAAAAAGAGACCTGTCCTACGACCCAGCAATTGCACTATTGGGGATTTACCCCAAAGATACAGATGGCAGTGAAACGCCGGGACACCTGCACCCCGATGTTTATAGCAGCAATGGCCACGATAGCCAAACTGTGGAAGGAGCCTCGGTGTCCAACGAAAGATGACTGGATAAAGAAGATGTGGTTTATGTATACAATGGAATATTACTCAGCTATTAGAAATGACAAATACCCACCATTTGCTTCAATGTGGATGGAACTGGAGGGTATTATGCTGAGTGAAGTAAGTCAGTCGGAGAAGGACAAACATTATATGTTCTCATTCATTTGGGGAATATAAATAATAGTGAAAGGGAATATAAGGGAAGGGAGAAGAAATGTGTGGGAAATATCAGAAAGGGAGACAGAACGTAAAGACTGTTAACTCTGGGAAACGAACTAGGGGTGGTGGAAGGGGAGGAGGGCGGGGGGTGGGAGTGAATGGGTGACGGGCACTGGGGGTTATTCTGTATGTTAGTAAATTGAACACCAATAAAAAATTAAAAAAAAAAAAAAAAAGACCCGTGTTGAGCCATATGCTTAGTGGAGAGTCGGCTTGAGATTCTCTCTCCTCCTCCCTCTCCACCTCTCGCTTGTGTTTTCTTGCTCTAAAATAAATAAGTCTATATATTTTATATATATTTATTTCATGTGAACCTAATTATCCTTGGCCACTTTTCATTTCTGGATGAATTTGTATGCGTTAGTGTCTTATTTGGATATTTTATTGTTAAAGTCATATGTTAAATTGTATGCCATATAAGGTATAGTTAGAGTATAGATGTTTTATTTTACTTTAAAGTGAACTTGGAGGGGCACCTGGGTGGCTCAGTGCTTGAGCATCTGCCTTCAGCTCATGTTGTGATCCGGTGGTTCTGGGATCCAGTCCCTAATTGGGCTCCCTATGGGGAGCCTGCTTCTACCTGTGCCTATGTCTCTGCCTCTCTCTCTGTGTCTCTCATGAATAAATAAATAAAATATTAAAAAGAAAAGATTGGGATCCCTGGGTGGCTCAGCGGTTTAGTGCCTGCCTTTGGCCCAGGGCGCGATCCTGGAGTCCCAGGATCGAGTCCCACGTCAGGCTCCTGGCATGGAGCCTGCTTCTCCCTCCTCCTGTGTCTCTGCCTCTCTCTCTCTCTCTCTATGTCTATCATAAATAAATAAATAAATCTTTAAAAAAATAAAAATAAATAAAAAAATAAAAAGAAAAGATTGATGTTTTCTTTTTTTCATTTCTTTGTATTATGGGCAGTTTCAAACATAACAAAAGAAGAGTATAATGAATCCCAAATATGTATTCCCCAACTTCAGCCGTGATCTGTACTTTCCCAATTCTGTTTTATTGATACCTCCTCTTAGTGCCACTTCTTATATTATCCCAGACATCAGATAATTTCATCTCTGAATATTTTATTCATTTATTTTTACAAGTTATTTGAATCGGGACAAGTAAAGTTTACCCATTGTAATGGTTGATAAGTCTCATGGTGTTTTTTTGTTTTTTTTTTTGTAAGATTTTATTTATTTATTCATGAGAGACACAGAGAGAGAGAAGCAGAGACACAGGCAGAGGGAGAAGCAGGCTCCATGCAGGGAGCCTGATGTGGGACTTCGATCCCGGGACTCCAAGATCACACCCTGGGCTGAAGGCGGCACCAACCTGCTGAGCCACCAGGGCTGCCCTACATGATATTTAATATATAAACCACCTTACCATCTCTTGTTTGTTGTTTCTTTATTGCATTGATTGAAGAAATTAGGGCATTTGTCCTGTAGGATTTCTAGTCTGGGTTATGCTGATGTTTTTATTGTATCATTTTTTAAGTTCTCTTAATTCAGATTTCCTCTAAATTGGTATTTGGACCTAGAAACTTTATGAGATTCTGGTTCCTTTGGGTTTCAATTTGTAATTTTATAATAAGCTATTTAAACTTTTCAGGATACCCTAAGTATAAATTAGTACTTTACTTCTCTTATAGGTAAGTGTGTGTTTAAGTTACTTGTGTTTAGGGTTTCAGAGGAAGTTTTGTGTGTTTTTTTGTTTGTTTGCTTTAAAGATTTTATTTATTCATGAGAGACACACAGAGAGAGGCAGAGACACAGGCAAAGGGAGAAGCAGGCTCCATGCAGGGAGCCCATCGTGGGACTCGATCCCAGGTCTCCAGGATCAGGCCCTGGGCTGCAGGCGGCGCTAAACCGCTGCATCACCAGGGCTGCCCTCAAAGGAAGTTTTGTCTGTACTTCTATCTTTAATGAGTAGCGCTGTTCCCTGTTGTATTTTTGATGCTAAATATTTCTCTGAAATAATTCTACTGGCAATATGTGGTTGCATTTTCTATAGGGTAGAATTTCTTTTTTTTTTTTTTTTTTTTTTTAGATTTATTTATTTATGATAGAGAGAGAGAGAGAGACGCAGAGACGAAGGAGGAGGGAGAAGCAGGCTCTATGCCGGGACCCCGATGTGGGACTCAATCCCGGGACTCCAGGATCACACCCTGGGCCAAAGGTAGGCGCCAAACCGCTGAGCCACCCAGGGATCCCCTAGGGTGGAATTTCTCTGGAAATGTTTAAAGAGTCTGTTTTCTTACCTGTTCTCTACTATAGATCTTAGTTACTTTTGCTTCAAATCTCTGCCTTTTTTTTTTTTTTTTAAGATTTTATTGATTTATTCACGAGAGACACATAGAGGCAAAAACATAGGCAGAGAGAAAAGCAGGCTTCTTGCAGGGCGCCCGATACAGGACTTGATCCCAGGACCCCAGGATCACACCCTGAGCCACCCAGGTGTCCCCCTGATCTTTTTTTTTTTTAATTCTATTATAGTTTTCCTTTATAGTGTAACAGAGAACACAGAGAACTTTTTAAATCTTCAGTGCTTCCTCTCTCCTGGATCAAAGAGATTTTTTTTTTCAGAGATTTTAATAAGAAATTATGTAACTAAAAAGGCAATCTGTCAATCTGTCGCATTATAGAGATGCTGCAAATGTTTGTGTAGCACTGATTTGTATATGATAGTGGAAGTGCCATAGCTATTAAGAGTTCATCCCTGGGGTGCCTGGGTGGCTCACTCAGTTAAGTGTCTGGCTGGATTACGGCTCAGATCATGATCTCAGGATCATGAAATTGAGCCCTGGCTCACTCTTGAGTGTGGAGCCTGCTTAAGAGTGTCTCTTCCCCTCTGCCTCTGCTCCCCCACCCATCCACTTGCACGCACATGCTCTTTCTCCCTCAAAAAAAAAAAAATAATAATAATAATTCATCCCTTACCTACAGATAGAGAAGCTGAGAGATTTTTTTCTTAATTTTTAAACTTTTTAAAGTAAGATCTATGCCTAACATTGGGTCTGAACTGATGACCCCGAGATCAAGAATCTTATGCTTTGGATGCCTGGGTGGCTCAGTGGTTGAGTGGTTGAGTGGTTCAGCTCAGGGCGTGATCCTGGGGTGCCAGGATCGAGTCCCACATCGGGCTCCCTGCATGGAACCCTCTGCCTGTGTCTCTGCTTCTCTCTCTCTGTCTCTCATGAATAAATAAATCAAATCTTTAAAAAAAAAAAAGTCTTAAGCTTAACTGAGTCCGCTGGGTACCCCCACGAAGCTGAGGGATTTGCTCAAGATTGCTTGCTCCTCAGTGGCAGTGTTTGGGCTCAAACTCAAGTTCTTTTTAAAAATAAGTATGGGGGGAGTGCCAGGGTGGCACAGATGGTTAAGCATCTGCCTTTGGCACAGGTCATGATCTCAGGTTCCTGAGATGGAAGCCTGCATCTGGCTCCCTGCTCAGCAGGGAGTCTGCTGCTTCCTCTGCTGCTCCCCCTGCTTGTGATCTCTCAAATGAATAAATTTTTAAAATCTTTTAATTAATTAATTTTTTAAAAGTATTGGGCATGAGTTCAAGCCCCTTGGGCATAGAGCCTACTGTAAAAAGAAGAATAAAAGACTTAAAATTTCTTCTTAAAAAATAAAAGTATTATGTGCAAATATACTAAAACCTTTGGGAGAGTATCGGTTAGGAACACTGGTATTTGGCTAAAGGTCTTAAGCCTTTTTTTTTTTTTAAGATTTATTTTTATTTATTTATGATAGACACAGAGAGAGAGAGAGAGAGGCAGAGACACAGGCAGAGGGAGAAGCAGGCTCCATGCTGGGAGCCCGACGCGGGACTCGATCCCAGGACACCAGGATCGCGCCCTGGGCCAAAGGCAGGTGCGAAACCGCTGAGCCACCCAGGGATCCCGTCTTAAGCCTTTCTTGCTGATCCCCTGTGCCAGGGCAAATGGGACTATGGTTCAGGAAGAAGCAAGTGAACAGCCTCCGTTAGGAACTGTTAGCAGATGAAGTAGGGGGAGTAAGTATCATTAAAAATTACTGAGGGCAGCCCCGGTGGCGCAGCGGTTTGGCGCCGCCTGCAGCCTGGGGTGTGATCCTGGAGACCCGGGATCGAGTACCACGTCGGGCTCCCTGCGTGGAGCCTACTTCTCCCTCTGTCTGTGTCTCTGCCCCTCTCTCTCTGTGCCTATGAATAAATAAATAAAATCTTTTAAAAAATAAAATAAAATAAAATAAAATAAAATAAAATAAATAAAATAAAATAAAATAAAATAAAATAAAATAAAAATTACTGAATGATAATGATTGGATAAGACAGCCTGGGTAGGAAATAACTACAAGATGGAGGAAAGTTGGGATCCCTGGGTGGCGCAGCGGTTTGGCGCCTGCCTTTGGCCCAGGGCGTGATCCTGGAGACCCGGGATCGAATCCCACGTTGGGCTCCCAGTGCATGGAGCCTGCTTCTCCCTCTGCCTATGTCTCTGCCTCTCTCTCTCTCTCTGTGTGACTATCATAAATAAATAAATTTTTAAAAAAATTTAAAAAGATGGAGGAAAGTTCCTATAAACATCAACTAAGTAAGGATCCAAGGGATTGGTTAGACACAGAAGCAGAATTCCTGCCTTTTATGTGCTCATTCCTGTCTAGATGAGGAGCCAACAAAGCAAAATCAGTAGTGATACAAGTTCACCTTTGTATGCCAAACAAATGAGTATTGGAGTGCTATATAAAGAAAAATCTGCAGCAGTGTTTCCCGAACTTTTGGTATCACGGGTCTGTATAATTTCCAAAGGATCCTGGGATCTGACATAAGGTTACCAAGGCTTTGTTTTGCTAATTAACCTTTAAGAAGAAGTCTTTATTTTGCCCTAATTTTTCTCCGTTCACCTCACCCATATTCTAACGTTACAGGGCATCACTCCTGGACTTCTATTTGGAGCCACAGGCCTAGAATATTGTTAGAGAGAGAAGGTTAGACCTAGGCTTTGAATGGATAAGATTTGTACAGGGAAAAGTAAGTACTAAAAATAATTCAGAACTACAGTCAATAAAATTGAAATTAGCATCTTTAATTTGCTGTGGTGAATTACATTTTTCTGAAATTTGCTGCTTACAGGATGAATCTGGTACTGCTTTGAGTTTAATGTAATCTACTGAAAATCATGTGATGTTTCACATCTCCTACCATTTTTCTCTTTGAACTACCACAAACTTTTCATCTCTACAGGCAGCCACATTTTCCTTTTATTTTGCACAAAAGCTTTTCTGTCAGTCTATGCAAGTTTTTTTTTTTTAAGATTTTATTTATTTATTCATGAGAGACACAAAGAGAGAGAGGCAGAGACATAGGCAGAGGGAGAAGCAGGCTCCATGCAGGGAGCCCGATATGGGACATGATCCTGGGACTCCGGGATCACACCCTGAGCCAAAGGCAGATGCTCAACTGCTGAACCACTCAGGCGTCCCAATCTATGCAGGTTTTAAATGTTCAGTTAATAAAGTCATCTAGTTCAGAGGTTGGAAACTATAAGGGCCATATCTAATTGACTGGAGTTTTTTATGGCTCACAAACTATGGACAGTTTTTATATTTTTTTAATGGTTAGGAAAGAGAATCAAAAGATTAATAATTCTTTTTTTTTTCGGGATCCCTGGGTGGCTCAGCAGTTTAGCGCCTGTTCTGCCTCTCTCTCTCTCTCTCTCTGTCTCTCTCTCTGTCTCTGTCTCTCATAAACAAACAAGCAAACAACAAATAAATAAATAAATGAATAAATAAATAAATAATAAATAAATCTTGAAAAAATCATAGTTCTTTTTTTTCATGTACTTTTTTTTTCATGTACTTTTTAAAAAGATTTTATTTGAGAGAGAGAGAGAGTGATAGAGATAGCAAGAGAGAGCACAAGTGGGGGAGGAGAGAGAAGCACAGACTCCCCGCTGAGCAGGGAGCCCCATGTAGAGCTCCACCCCAGGACCCTGGGATCATGACCTGAGCCAAAGGCAGACGCTTAACCAACTGAACCACCCCAGCGTCCTGAGCAATAATAATTCTTGACACATGAAAAGTATATGGAGTTCAAATTTTAATGTCTGTAACACTTTCTGGTTGTGCCTGCATCTCATTGTAGGGCCAGGCCCTGTAAGTACCACCCATGCCACAAGGGACCACAGCATTAAATAGCAAAAGGCACCATGACAAAGTGAGAAAGACACTTTAGAAGAAAGGGAAAAGGTTTATTTGTATTACCTTTAATGACACTTTTCACTTGCTTTTTTACGAAAGAGCCCTATATTTTCAGTTTGTCCTGACTTTGAAAATTATGTAACTGCCCTGCCTGCACTTTCCTTAGTCAAAGTGATGTGAAAATAAAATAAATTAAGATGAAATAATCACACTGTGCCTAGACTGGGATTCGTACAGCGCTTCAGAGTTTACATGTAATTTCAAGTATAGTGACTATGCTGCTGTATGTGAAAGGGTGAGATGAGTTGGGTAAGTATGGCTGAGAGCAAGGCCCAGGAAGGTTACAGAGACACCCAGGTATAGGCAGTACAGGTAATGCCAGGACTCTGTTCAGAGGTTTTGGTTTTTTGTTATTGTTGTTCAGAGGTTTAAAATTGACCAGCAGAATCAACAGCTTGATGAGGGCATTGTGACACCTGGTACAGGTAGTTTTCTATGGGTTTAGCATGAAACAGGACATGCCTAGTAACTTATACTAGGATATCCAAGAGCGTATGACTTCAGTAACCCACATGTGGTGGTGCAGAGTACAAAGAAGAAAATGCTATCCCCACCTTCAAGTGTCCTAAATGCTGGGGGAGTTTTGAGGATGGTGAAGCTTGCTGCCAGTTAGGGTCTCATGGAAGGCTGTGGCATTTGAAGTTTCTCTTGCAAGATGGGTAAAGACTAGAAATGTGGAAGTGAGAGGAAGGACACTTCCAAAGAAAGAATCAAAACCAAGATCAGGGGCAGCCCAGGTGGCTCAGCGGTTTGGTGCCTACCTTTGGCCCAGGACGTAATCCTGGAGACCTGAGATCGAGTCCCACCTCAGGCTCCCTGCATGGAGCCTGCTTCTCCCTCTGCCTGGGTCTCTGCCTCTCTCTCTCTCTCTCTCTCTCTGTGTGTGTGTGTGTCTCTCATGAATAAATAAAATCTTTAAAAAAAAAAAAAAACCAACAAGATCAATGGGCGCCTGGTTGGCTCAGTCAGTGGAGCATGTAACTCTTGATTTAGGAGCCTGAGTTCAAAAGGAAGGACACTTAGAGACACTGTCTGTCACATTATTAGGATAAAGTCGAATTTTAGTTAGAATACTTCTTTATCACCTAACATCAGGGAGCCTTATTTATTCTCAGTTGAAGGGATCTCTGCAGAGTTTGTAGCAAGTGACTAAGTGCCATGAGGGTGTGATGTGTTTGTTCGAACTGCACGATGAGTAATGAAGGGGGCAAGCGTAATTCAGTTCATGTTGCAGAAAGATCTGTTGTAAAGGGAGAATCTTTGTGGAGAATCCTCCATCTTCAGACCACTGCTCCCCATAGGAAGGGGTGGAGAAGGATGGATATTAAGGGTTCTTTGCTAGTTGCCTAGGATGGGATGCTTCTCACAAGTCAAGAGGTTAAAGGATAAAAATCAGAAGTTTTGCACTGGATACAAAACTAGAAAAGTGGGATCCCTGGGTGGCGCAGCGGTTTGGCGCCTGCCTTTGGCCCAGGGTGCGATCCTGGAGACCCGGGATCAAATCCCACGTCGGGCTCCCGGTGCATGGAGCCTGCTTCTCTCTCTCTGCCTGTGTCTCTGCCTCTCTCTGTGTGTGACTATCATAAATAAATAAAAATTAAAAAAAAAAAAACTAGAAAAGTGGGCAACCCGGGTGGCTCAGCGGTTTAGCGCCGCCTTCAGCCTGGGGCATGATCCTGGAGACCCGGGATCGAGTCCCATGTCAGGCTCCCTGCATGGAGCCTGCTTCTCCCTCTACCTGTGTCTCTGCCTCTATGTATGTGTGTGTCTCTCGTGAATAAATAAATCTTAAAAAAAAAAAACTAGAAAAGTAAATCATCAGGCCTTGAGTAACAGGGCTCAAGAGCCACCTATAGTTGGCATGCAAGAAGAGGGATGGTAGACTGGATGAGGTCGGCTGGTGAAATGTTTGTGCTGATTTGGGCTTTTTATGAACAAATGTGAAGCGGTAGGGCAGTTGGGCATGCATTACATTTTAGGTGTGAATATAAATTTGGTATAGCCTCATAAGGCAATTTGGCAATATCTACTAAAATTGAAAATCAGACATCCTTTGATTCCTCTATTACTAGGAATTTAGCCTATAGATATTTGGCACATGTGCCCACAGAAGCATGTACAAGAATATCCATTTCCAACCTTTTTGCAATAGGAAACATTTAGAAATAACATGTCCAAGAGAATACTGGCTAAATAAATAAATATGGTATGTTTGTGCAATGGTTTGATATAGAGGCATTTTAAAAGGAATAGGTGAGCATGTATTGATATGGAACAATCCCCAGAATTTAATAGATGAAAACAAAAAGCAGTGGGTTTGCTGTGATTAGTATCAATAACAGGAATATGTTTATACTTGGAATACTCATAGGAGGACACTCAAGAAATTAGAAATAGTGTTTGCCTCTGGGGAGGAAACCAAGTTGAGAGTGCTGCTCACTTTTTACAATTTATTTTTATTTATTTATTTTTTAAGATTTTATTTATTCATGAGAGGCAGAGACACAGGCAGAGGGAGAAGCAGCAGAAGCCCGATGTCCCAGGGGCCTGAGCAGAAGGCAGACACTCAACCGCAAAGCCACCCAGGCATCCCACTTTTTACCATTTAAATACTCTTTTGTGTCTTTGGAATTGTTTGCTGCCTGCTTCCATTCCAAATAATTTTTTAAGTCAGTGGTTTCTGAACCACTTTGTCTTATAATAGATTAAAAGCATTGCTTTAAAAAAAAAAAAAAAAGATTTCCTTTTTTAAGTAATCTCTACGTAGACTCAACCTGTTGACCTGGGGCTCAAACTCAAAACCCAAATATTGAGTCACCTGCTCTACTGACTGAGCCAGCCAGGTGCCCCCCAAAGCATTGCTTTAAAAAAAATACATTGCAGTGAAATACATATACCATAAAACTTACCATCTTAACCATTTTTCAGTGTGCAGTTCAGTAATAAATATATTCACATTGTTGTGGAACAGAACTCCAGAACTTTTCCATCTTGCAAAATTGAAGCTCTATCCATTAAACAACTTCCCTTTCCCCCGTCCCCGGTCCCTGGCAACCACCATTCTACATTCTGTCCTGAGTTTGCTCTACATAATTCACATCTGTGAAATCGTACAGTATTTGTCTTCTGGTGGCTGGCTTCTTTCCCATAGCAGGACATCTTTGGGGTTCATCCACGTTGTAGCTTGTGTCCGAATGCCCCTTTTTAAGGTCCAGTAATACTCCATTGCATGTATATACCACAGTGGGTTTACCCATTCTGTTGGTGTCACACGTGTGTTGCTTTAATGGTTGGCTGTTGTGACTAATGCTGCTATTGTAAGGAAGGAACGAACAATTTAACTTTTTTCCTCTACCCTCTAAGGTTCTCTGGCGGGGGTCCTGCAAATTTAATTGACTCAAGATAGATTAATCAGGGAAAAATGGTTTCTTAGCAAGTGTGTACACACAGGAGAACTCAGTCATGAGGGACTCAAGGGGTGATTAGAACTCAGGCTTATATTGCATCTTAACAAAAGAACAATAAATTTTATAGAGATGAGACAAGACAAGGTGCTGGGACTGTGTGCTTCTAAGGGCCACAAACTATGGGAAGGTAAATATTTGGGGGAAAATAATAAAAGATAGGTGCTGCTTAGTAGGTTGTTTTTGTTGTTTTTTGTTTTTAGATTTTATTTATTAGAGAGAGCACAAGCAGAGGAAGGGACAGAGATAGAGGGAGAAGCAGACTCCCGCTGAGCTGGGATCCTGATGCAGGGCTCTATCCCAGGATCCTGGGATCATGACCTGAGCCAAAGGCAGACAGATGCCCAACCAGCTGAGCCACCCAGGCACTCCATAGGGTTTGTTATGTGGAGTCCTCTGCACTATTCCTGAGCTAGAGTCTAGAGTCTAGAGTTATCTCTGATGATAAATAATTGTCCTTGGGGGTACCTGGGAGGCTCAGTCATTGGAGCACATGACTCTTGATCGCAAGGTTGTGGGTTCAAGCCCCACATTGGGTGTAGAGATTGCTAAAAATAATAAATAACAGCAAAAAATTCTTATGCCAGAGAAGCATTATTTTACAGTATATTCTGCACCCCTTCACTGTGAACATGGATGCACAAATACTTCTTCAAGACCCTGCTTTCAGTTCTGATTTACACCGAAGTAGAATCACTAGATCATATGGTAATTCTATTTTTAATATTTTGAGGAACTGCCAAGCTGTGTTACATTCCTACCAGCAGGACATAATGGTGCCAGTTTCTCCACATCCTTGCCAACACTTGTTACTTTCTGGGTTTGGTTTTGTTTGGGGTTTTGTTAGTAGCCATTCTAGTAAGTATGAGGTGGTAATTCATTGTGGTTTTAATCTGAAATCTGCTTTTTTAGTTCTGACTCCGGGCGGCAGCTCCTCCACTACCCCTCTGCTACAGTGCTCTCTCGGTTGCCCTCTGCTACAGTGCTCTCTTGGTTGGATTACTACAAAAGTCTAACAGTGCTCCAGCTTCTGTCCTTGCCCCCTGCAGTCCACTCTCCGTGTAGCAGATGGAGCGATCCTGTTACAAACAAATAAGACAAATTGCATCAGTCTTTTTTCAAACCTGTGTCCCTGTCACTTCACTCTTCCCGACCTCACTAGTGCTCGCCTGCTATGTCTTCCTCTTGCAGTTGTACACATTATTCTTATTTTCTTCCTTCAGTTTCTTGGGGTTGGTCCTCAAATGTCACCTCAGTGAAGCCTTCCCTGACCTCCCTGCTAACCCCCTTCCGTGCCCACGATAGTACTCTCTAGTATCTTTCTCTCCTTCACTTCCCCCCCAGAAAACTGTTAACTATCCAACAATATAATCTTATTAATCTGTTAAGAGGGTTTTTGTCTCTCCATTTAAGCTCCATCAGGACAGAATCCTTGTGTTGTTCGCTGCTTCCCTCCAAGCACTAGGTCAGCGCCTGGCACATGGCAGGTATTTATTTATTTGTTGAATTAGTGAGGAGAACAGCCAGGGCCACGAGGTGAAGACACAGAGAGAGAGACGGAGAGACACAGGCAGAGGAAGAAGCAGGCTCCATGAAGGGAGCCTGATGCAGAACTCAATCCCGGGTCTCCAGGATCAGGCCCTGGGCTGAAGGTGGCACTAAACTGCTGAGCCACCCGGGCTGCCCCTTTATTTATTTATTTATTTTTAAGATTTTATTTATTTATTCATGAGAGACCCAGAAAGGGAGGCAGAGACATAGGCAGAGGGAGAAGCAGGATCACCATAGGGAGCCCGATGTGGGACTTGATCTCAGAATACCGGGATCACGATCTGAGCCGAAGGCAGACGTTCAACTACTGAGCCTCCAGGTGCCCAAGAAAATGTTATTTGAAAAAAGCATATGAAGGCACCTGGCTGGCTTAGTTGGTAGAGCTTGCAGCTAACATGGGACTCAAACTTATGATCCTGAGATCAAGAGTTGGAGCATGTGACTCTTGGTTGCTGGGTAGGTAAGTTTGAACCTCATGTTGGGCATAGAGCTTTTAAAAATAAAAATAAAACCTTTTTTAAAAAGCATAAGGAGGGATGCTTGGGTGGCTCAGTGGTTGAGGATCTGCCTTTGGCTCAGGTCTTGATCCTTGAGTCCTGGGATCAATTCCCACTTCAGGTTTCCCGCAGGGATCCTGCTTCTCCCTCTACCCATGTCTCTGACTCTCTATGTCTCTTATGAATAAATAAATAAAATATATATTTTCAAAAGCGTAAGGAAGAGAAAATACAGTACTCTACTGTATTCATCGAAAAAAGCCGGGCAGGCCAGGTGGCTTGGCGGTTTAGCACCTGCCTTCAGCCCAGGGCATTATCCTGGAGACCTGGGATCGAGTCCCACGTCGGGCTCCCTGCATGGAGCCTGCTTCTCCCTCTGCCTGTGTCCCTGCCTCTCTCTGTGTGTCTCTCATGAATAAATAAATAAAATCTTTTAAAAGAAAAAAGAAAAAAAACCCACATATAAGTGGACCTGCGCAGTTCTGTTGTATAGGAGTCAACTGTGATACATTTCCCTTCTGTTAGAAGTTTAAGAAAAAAGTTTGATTTCTTCAATGTAAGTGACCTTGATGAACAAAGCATTTGTTTTCTACTCAAGCCAAGACACTGATCCCACTTGGTTTTCTTATTGAAAGGCTAGAATCCAGGGATCCCTGGGTGGCTCAGCAGTTGGGTGTCTGCCTTCCGCTCAGGGCCTGATCCCCCGCCAGGGATCGAGTCCCACACGGGGCTCCCTGCGAGGAGTCTGCTTTTCCCTCTACCTGTGTCTCTGCCTCTTTCTCAGTGTCTCTCATAAATGAATAAATAAAACACTAAAAAAAGAAAGAGAAAGAAGGCTAGAATCCATGCACTTAACAGTTACTGGTGGTTGGGGCTAACCACCCGCCTGACTGGACCAGAGTGGCAATAGAAATGCAAAGAGATCTGTTAGGTGAGGCTGGCACCTCTGCATATAGACCTTTAGGATACTAGTTTCTGTCTTTATAAATGCTGACACTCACTCAAATGCAGGATATTTTGCTATTAGCTTGGAGCTGAGAAGTACTGGACTCTTGGTTACCTTCTGGGTCGAAATCACTTTGTTACAATGCATGTAATTTAACACATATCCCCTTGCATTTATTTATTTTTTTTTCTTCTTTTTTTTAACCCCTTGCATTTAGATTCAGTCTTCTGGCTGATAACTCTCAAATTTTTATCTCTAGCTCTGATACTCCCACAAATTCCCAGATTTTAATTTCTGCTGTCAAATTAACATCTCCAATTAGCTCTCAACTTTAAAACACCCCAAATGGAACACATTTGTAACCCCTATCCTGGACTTCCTGGGGACTTGGCTCCCCCACTTCCCTTGCCCTCCCACATCCATCAGCAAGTCCTGTCCATCTGACCTAGAAAATATTTCCAAAGTGCCGCCTCCTCTCCATTTCCACTGCAGCCACCTTTCCACACCTCCTCCATCTCTCACCCTCCTGTTGGAACAGCCCCTAGCCACCTGCCCACTTTCACCCTGGCTTCTCTCCTGTCCTCTCCATAGCAATAAACATGATCCTGAAACATAAATCAGACTGGACTACACATGCCCTTTAATAAACCTGTACTGAAGGGGGGGCACCTGGGTGGCTCAGTAAGTTGAGCTTCTGATTCTTGGTTTGGGCTCAGGTCATGATCTCAGGATCCTGGGATCAAGCCCTGCATCAAGCTCCTCAGCAGGGAGTCTGCTTGAGATTCTCTCCCTGAGTGATCTCTCAAGGAAATAAATTAAAAAAAAAACCTAAAACAAAACACCTGTGTTTGGTTAGCTCAGTCAGTAGACTGTGTGACTCTTGATCACAGAGTTTTGAGCTTCAGCCCCATGTTGGATATAGAGATTGCTTTAAAACAAGAAAAATAAGAAGCCTTTCTGGTATATTAAACACACCACAATGCAAAGGAACCTCGAAAACATTGTGCTGAGTGAAAGAAGCCAATCACAAAAGGCCATATAGTATGATTCTATTTTTTTTTAAGATTTTATTTATTTATTCATGAGAGAGAGAGAGAGAGAGAGAGAGATTGAGGCAGAGATATAGGCAGAGGGAGAAGCAGGCTCCATGCAGGGATCCCAACGTGGGACTCGATCCTGGGACTCCAGGATCACGCCCTGGGCCGAAGGCAGGCACTAAACTGCTGAGCCACCCAGGCGTCCCATATGATTCCATTTATATGAAACGTCCAAGACAGGTAAACCCATGACAGAGAGCAGATCAGTAGTTTCCAAAGCCCAGGGGGCAGGACGGGTTGAGAGAGGAATAGGAATAAATGTTACAGGGGTGAACTTTATGTTATGTGAATTTTACCACAGTCTTTTTAAAAAAACCTACTATAGGGGTGCCTGCCTAGCTCAGTCAGTAGAGTCATGTATTCGGGTCATGAGTTCAAGCCCCATATTGGGCATAGAGCTTGCTAAAAAGAAGTAAGATTAAAGAAAATTGGGATCCCTGGTGCGCAGTGGTTGAGCCTTTGGCCCAGTGCGTGATCCTGGAGACCCGGGATCAAGCCCCAAGTCGGGCTCCCGGCATGGGGCCTGCTTCTCCCTCTGCCTGTGTCTCTGCCTCTCTCTCTCTCTCGCTATGTCTATCATGAATAAATAAAATATTTTTTAAAAAAAGATTAAGGAAAATTAAAAAGCTTACTGTAGGGGTGCGTGGCTGACTCAGAAGAGCATGTGATTCTTGATCTCGAGGTCATGAGTCTGAGCCTTACATTGGGCGTAGAGCTTGCATTTCAAACAATGCTTATGGGACACCTGGGTGGCTCGGTGGTTAAGTGTCTGCCTTTGGCTCAGGGCATGATCCTGGAGTCCCAGGATCAAGTCCCTCATAGGGCTCCCTGCATGGAGCCTGCTTCTCCCTCTGCCTCTGTGTCTCTCATGAATAAATAAATAAAATCTTTAAAAAATTAATAATAAATAAGTAAAACAATACTTAGTATAGTCCTTACTACTATAGTCCATCAAGCCCTGCGTGCTCTGGCCCCTGTCTATCTCTCCTGTACTCTGAGCCTTACCTGCAGGCCCACTCTCCACAACCTGGCCAGCCCACCTCCAATCATCTGTGTTCAGGCTGTCCCCTATACCTGTTGTTCTGTCTCCACCCCTACCACATGGTTGGCTTCTTGTTACTCTTTTAGTTTCCACCTTGGAGAGGCCTTTCCTGACCATTCTATCTCTGCATCGGCTCTTCACTTCCTTCCTAGCACTGAGCGCAACATTATTTCCTTACTTGTTTGCTTGGGTTTTCTGTTGGCCCCATTAAACTATGAGGGCAAGACTAAGTCTGTCATGTAATCACAGAATCTAGATAGCACCTGCTAGTGCAGAGGGCCTCAAAATGTACAGAATGAGGGGCTCCCGGCTGGCTCAGTCTGAGGAACATGTGACTCTTGATCCCGGGATGGTGAGTTCAGGCCCCAGGTTGGGTATAGAATTTCCTTAAAAAAAAAAAAAAAAAGTAATAAAAGAAATCTTTTGAATGCTGTTGAAAAGACATGGTGTTCTTACCATGAGATAGCCTAGTTGACTGACTAGAAGTATTTCATCAAAGATACTGCCTTGTTACTAGGAAAGCACCTGGGTCTGTGCTGAGCCAGCTTCTTTGCAACCTTCCGACCTTATCTTTGGATAGTTCTTTAGTTCATCACCAACCTTCCATGCATTAGCTCATCTTGGCTTTGAATGAACTTCTCCAGGTGGGTATTTCTGTTATTTATACTTTGCAACTATGGAAACCAAGGCTCAGAGAGACCAAATGACTTGCCTAGCTCGGCTGCAGCACTAGAGCCGAGTGTTCATCTTGTGTTCATCTTGTTTCACTTTGAGCAAGTTACTTGGTCTCACCAAGCTCCCTTTCCTGTGTCCCTCCAGTCCTTTCCCATCTACTGGGGATATGCAGCAAGAATCAATAATGCATGAAAATGCCTGGCTACAATCTTATAAGCCTTTAATCAAGGTGTGCTATCGTAATTTTTCCATGTAATGTCAAGCTGACACTGCCCTGCCAAGGTGGCTTGGAGGGTACTGAGGGCCTCTTCTCTGCTCTCCCTGCAAGTTTCCTGAAAGGCCAGAGACTTGAGCCCTGGAGCTGTGGGCTGGGATCTCAGGGCCAGGAAAGCCACAAGCCTGGGTCCTTCCAGCCTCTCCCTACATGCTCTTCATACCACACACGTGCTCACACACACAGATCCTCAGCGCAATGGAATTTCCAGCTTGGACAGGGAGAAAGGAATGTATATTGAGGCCCACAATAGCCAGAAAAATAATTCAGCCTGGCTCCATTCCCAGGGCCAGGCATCCCTCCTGTCATCCAGGCCAGAGTCCACACCCAGTCACTTCTGACCAACCACCCAGCCCAGCTGCTCTGTTGCTCTCCCAGAACCACCCTTGGGGCAGGGTGTACATTGGCAAGACTCAAAGGGCAAGGGGTGAAAGGGCCAGAGAAGAGATGAGGGAAAGAAGGCCCTCTCCCTCCCCGTCTTCCCCGCCCACAGAGGCTCATCTCTGGGCCCACAGTGCTTCAACTAAGGCCATTTGGGGGCAGAAGCTCAGCTCATTCTACTCCCACAATGGCTAATGGGAAATTAGAGCAATTACGGAGATAAAAGCAGTCCCTTAAACTCCTCTCTACGTTGTAGGTGAACTAGGATTGTCTCTGTCTCTTTGTGCAGCCATGGCAACCAGGTTTCTTTAAACTTTCGTGTTTCTGGAAGCCTTGAGCCCCTTAATAAAGAGCAGCTAATCTTTGTGGACTTTCATGCTCTTATCCATGCAGAACACTCTCTGCCCTGTGCCCCGGTATTTGCCCTTGCCGTTAACTATATATTGTGTTCTTACACATAAGATGTGCTCCGTGACTTTATTCTTCCTTTTAGACACCACGAACGAAAGAAGTAACTCTATAGATTTGAGATTGCTTGAAAACTGGTTTATTACATTTAAAAACTATCTTAAGCAGGTATGCCTATGCACCTTAATATTACAATGCAATGCTATCTTTTTACTGATTACCGCCTTGCAAATGAATCCATGTTTGACTATAAGAGGGAAATAGAAAGTATGGATGATTTTCTTCTAATTGATACTGTTTCTTCAAGACCAATATATGATCTCAAGATAATTTTAATTTAGAGTCTTTAAAATATAATTTAGGTTTTCTAATACAAAATAAATTGTAAGAGTGTAGTGAAGAGGGGAAAAGGTAACCTCTAAAGAGACTTTTAAAAGATATCAGTCGATCTTAATATGGGAACCTTACTGGATCTCAGTATGAACAAACCTAAAAAATATATAAGTATAAACAAAGAAGGTGGATTTCTGAATAGGTATTTGATGATAAGAGGAATAATTTTTATTGCATTTTAGCTGTTTTATATTTTTCAACAGGAAGTCCCTCTCTTTCAGAGATATATACTAAAATATAAAAGAAAGTATGTGATTTCTAGTAGCTTCAAAATATGGGAAAAGGGAAAAAGAGAGATTAGATGAAATGTCCTTAGCCATGAATTTGATGATTGTTGAATCTGAAAATAAGTTCATGGGATTCATTATACTAGTCTCAACATTTGTATACATTTGAAATTAATTTTCCATAATGACTTATTTTTATTTACTTATTTTTAAAGATTTTATTCATTCATGAGAGACACACAGAGAGAGGCAGAGACATAGGCAGAAGGAGAAGCAGGCTCCCTGCAGGAAGCCTGATGCAGACCTTGATCTGAGGACCCCAGGATCATGACCTGAGCCAAAGGCAGACGCTCAACCACTGAGCCACCTGGGTGCCTCTCCATAATGATTTTTTTTTAAGATGTATTTATTTATTTATTCATGATAGATGTAGAGAGAGAAAGAGAGAGGCAGAGACACAGGAGGAGGGAGAAGCAGGCTCCACGCCGGGAGCCCGATGCAGGACTCGATCCCGGAACTCCAGGATTACACCCTGGGCCAAAGGCAGGCGCCAAACCGCTAAGCCACCCAGGGATCTCCTCCATAAGGATTTAAAGAAATCGAATACATACATTTTTATACACACATATTCAATCAATAGAAAAATACTCCTATTTGCATTTTTTTAAGTAGGCTCTTTGCTCAAGGTGGGACTTGAACTCATGACCCTGAAATCAAGAGTTGCATTTTCTACAGACTGAGCCACCCAGGTGCTCCAGAATACTTTCTATTTTTTTTTTTTTGAAGATTTTATTTATTTATTCATTAAAGAGACACAGAGAGAGGGGTAGAGACCACAGGCAGAGGGAGAAGCAGGCTCCATGCAGGGAGCCTGATGTGGGACTCGATCCCGGAACTCCAGGATCACGTCCTGAGCCGAAGGCAAATGTGCTCAACCACTGAGTCACACAGGCGTCCCAAATACTTTCTAAACATTAGGTGTTCCTAGCTCATTCTAATGTACTTGTAAAGTCTGCTGAAATGGCCAGTTAGCCCTGTCCATAGCAGAGGATTGGAGCCTGTCAAAACTTAAAGGACAAGTTTTATTTTGTATTCTTAAGCTCATTACTCAGTCACATCTGAATCTTATTTTTATGAATGTATAAAACTTTACTATAAATAGTGTTTAATGTCATCTGTTTTCCCCTGATATTCACAGTATCTCTGAGGAAGGTAGACACTAAAAACTCTATAAAGAGGTAAACAGGATGAGTTGAGTGACTTGTCCAAAGTAACACAACCCCAGGGGTGCACTGGGCTGGGCTGCTGATTTCATGGGGTCAACCCAGTGAGAAGAGACTCAGAAAACTGAATAACTGAAAATAGTAAAAGAGTGTACCTGGGCACGCCTGGGTGGCTTAGTTGCTTAAGCATCTGCCTTCGGCTTAGGTCGCGGTCCCAGGGTCCTGGGATGGAGACCTGATTCCGGCTCCCTGCTCATTTGGGGAGTCTGCTTCTCCCTCTCCTTTGCCTGCCAGAGGCTCCCCCTGCTTGTGCACTCTTTTTCTCTCTGTCAAAAAAAAAAAAAAATATATATATATATATATGAACAGGACCCAAGTTGTATCCCAGGAAACATGTGTTAACAGAAAGGCATTATGGGATGCCCCAGCCTTTCTTTGCAAACCCCAGTTCTTAGTCTCTATGGAACTTTAGGCAAATCAAACTCTAAGACCCGGTTTCCACATCTAAAAAGTGTGATAACAAGACTTGCTTTGCAGGTTGCTTTGAAGCCATCTAGTGAATGAACCCCCAGGGCACTGTAAGCTCTATGTGAGTGCCAGCTGTCATTCTCAATGTGATTAGGTGTTTGGAATTTAGACTACAGCCAGTGTTTTAAACGGTAGTTCTTTTTTTCCCTTTCCTTAAAGATTTTATTTATTCATGAGAGACAGAGAAAGAGGAAGAGACACAGGCAGAGGGAGAAGCAGTCTCCATGCAGGGAGCCCGATGTGGGACTCGATCCCGGGACTCCAGGATCACGCCCTGGGCCGAAGGCAGATGCTCAACCACTGAGCCCCCCGGGCAACCCTTAGACCCTGATCCCAGCCTGTTTCTCATTGAGCACATATGAAGTGAATCCTTGCTTGTGCCAAGCATAGTTCTGAGTTCGGGGGATACAACCAGTGAACAAAATAGGCGTGGCCCCTGGCTCACACTCAGCTTACAGACTAGAGGTCAGCCCACAGAAGCTTGCGTATCACAAGAGGACTGAAATAGAGTATCGACAGTATAGAACTATTACCTCAGTTCTCCCTTGTCTTCATAGTTGAGAGAGAAAATGCAGACCCCATTCCTACTTCAATGACACGAGCACGTCTCACCTCTTCTTGTACTGCTGGGGCTGTCTCTTGGCTCCTGTGAGGGTGATATGGCCGGGAGCTCCATGGAGGACTTAGGACAAGTAGAGGGTATCAGAATGAGGGCAAAGGAAGTTGGATGAGGTACATTAGGGAAATTGATAGATACTCCTAGGTGAGCAGTTGAAGGAGCTTGGTTTGGGAAAGAATCCTCCATCTTGAAAACAGGCTCACCCTCATGTGGATAGTGGGTGGGTCAAAGGTAAAATCCAAGGTAGTCACATCTCACAGTGACTTAGAGAAAGCAGTGATCCCTTGAACAATTGTCCTTGGAATGTCCTTGGAATTATTCTGTGTATCATTCCTGTCATTGGGGAGACCCTGAGGGTGATTGGCAATGTCATCAATGAATATCAAGTCTGTCACATGGGACACCTGGGTGGCTCAGCGGTTGAGCATCTGCCTTCAGCTAAGGATGTGATCCCAGGATCCGGGATCAAGTCCCACATCAGGCTCCCTGCATGGAGCCTGCTTCTCCCTCTGCCTCTGTGTCTCTGCCCCTCTCTCTCTCTCTCTGTGTGTGTCTCTCATGAATAAATAAATAAAAATCTTAAAAAAGAAAGTATGTTACAAAGGTGTCATATGTGTTGGGGAGCCCACCTTCATCACACGGCCCTCTAAATTCTGCTCCCTAGGTACCCCCAGCTGGTCCTGGAGCTCCCAGAGATACTCCACATGGGTTTTCTTTCCTAGTCGCACAGACAACCTTAGTGAGCTGCTGGTGGGACTAAGGAACAAATAGTCCTAAAGTGTTTTTCATAGAGAACGCCCCCAGTGGGCCTTCACCCTCTAGACCCCTAGACTAGAAGGAATCATAGAACTCGTGATAAAGAATCTCTGAAAGGAATGATTATTTTTGCTGGAGTTACTTTCCTCTTAGAAACCTACTTCCTTCTCATTGCCAACAGGTTTTCCTTCTCACTCTCACTGAGCTAGGAGAAGCTGGAGTTTGGGCCAGAAGAGAGGACCTACAGGTATTACTGACATAGGTAAGGAATTAAGGCAGGTCCAGGCAGATGCTCAGAGGACACTCTGTGAAGGAGCGAGGCCAAGGACTGGACAAGAATGAGGTCAAGACCACTGTAGCTCTTTAAAGAAGACACAATTTTGTGTTCATGGAACTGTGGTTGAAAACCAGGGAATCGGCCTAGATGTAGAAGTCAGGACCAATGGGACGCCTGGGTGGCTCAGCGGTTTGGCGCCTGCCTTTGGCCCAGGGCGTGAGCCTGGAGACCTGGGATCAAGTCCCATGTCAGGCTCCCTGTATGGAGCCTGCTTCTCTCTCTGCCATTGTCTCTGCCTCTCTCTCTATCTCTCATTAATAAATAAATTCTTTTAAAAAAATTAAAGAAGTCAGGACCAAGATGGAGTCAGATTCAAGAAAGAAGGAACCTTGGAAGGTGAGGTGCCTCTAAAGGACTAATAGGGGGATGGTTAAGCAGTTGAACGTCTGCCTTTAACTCCGGGAGTGATCCCCTGGGTACCAGATTGAGTCCCACGTAGGGCTCCCTGCCTTGAGCCTGCTTCTCCCTCTGCCTGTGTCTCTGCCTCTCTCTCTCTGTGTGTCTCTCATGAATAAATAAATACAATCTTTTTAAAAAATAAAAATAACTAATGGGGCCACCTGGGTGGCTCATTTGGTTAAATGTTTGACTCTGTTTCTGCTCAGGTCATGATCTCATGAATCATGGGATTGACCCCCATGATAGGCTCTGTGCTTTATTTAAAAAATAATAAAGGGGCAGCCCCAGTGGCCCAGCAGTTTAGCACTACGTTCAGCCTGGGGTGTGGTCTTGGAGACCCCGGATTGAGTCCCATGTCAGGCTCCTTGCATGGAGCCTGCTTCTCCCTCTGCCTGTGTCTCTGCCTCTCTCTCTCTCTCTCTGTCTGTCTGTCATGAGTGAATAAATAAAATTTTAAAAAATAAAAATAAAAACAAAAACAGGGCAGCCCCAGTGGCGCAGCAGTTTAGCGCCACCTGCAGCCCCTCAGGGCATGATCCTGGAGACCCTGGAACAAGTCCCACGTCAGGCTCCCGGCATGGAGCCTGCTTCTCCCTCTGCCTGTGTCTCTGCCTCTCTCTCTGCATCTCTATGAATAAATAAATAAAAATATTTAAAAAAATAAATAAATAAAAATAAATAAAAAATATTAAAGGACTAGGATCCAGGATTTTTTTTACCATCTACACCTAGCAACCATTCCACCTGGCAACTTATTACTGTCTTCTGTTCAGATGGAGTAATCATTAAAGTGTTTGGTGATTAGGACCTCCTGATATTAAGATAATGCTTTTCATGATTTATTGGCTTGTTTGACTTGGAAGTCCTCTAAAGCTTTATTGTCTAAAGCAGGGTCAGCAGATCAGTGGTGGCAGCACCCTTGCAGGTTGCAAATGGAGAGTTGCTGTCCTCACTCCTGACCAACAAGCTCGGAATCTGCATTTTTAGGGGTGCCTAGCTAACTGAGTCCGTAGAGTATGAGATTCTCAATCTCCGGGTCATGAATTCAAGCTCCACATTGGGTATGGAGTTTACTTATTTAAAAAAAAAAAAAAGTGCATTTTTAACAATACTACCAGAATAAAATGGACAGATTTCTTCAGGGAGGCCTATGTGATTTACTGTTAGCATTTTGTTTTGTTTTGTTCTTTGTCACCCTACCTCATGCCAACTCAGCCCTTTCTCTGTTGTTGACATTTTCTTTCTTTTTTTTTAAAGATTTATTTATTTACTTATTTATTTATTCATAGAGACACACAGAGAGAGAGAGAGGCAGAGACACAGGCAGAGGGAGAAGCAGGCACCACGCAGAGAGCCCGACGTGGGATTCGATCCAGGGTCTCCAGGATCATGCCCTAGGCTACAGGCGGCACTAAACCGCTGTGCCACTGGGGCTGCCCTTTGTTTTGTTTTGTTTTTAAGATTTTATTTATTTACTCAGGAGAGTCACAGAGAGAGAGAGGCAGAGACACAGGCAGAGGGAGAAGCAGGCTCCATGCAGGGAGCCTGATGTGGGACTCGATCTCGGGACCCCAGGATCACAACCTGAGCCAAAGGCAGATGCTCAACTAACTGAGCCACCCAGGCATCCCAGGTGTTGGCATTTTCATATGCTGTTGTTGTATAGTCTTTCTGGAGGACAGTTTATCAATATGCATCAGAAACCTTAAAATGAGGGATCCCTCACAAAAAAAAAAAAAAATGAGGGATCCCTTGGTGGCTCAGTGGTTTGGTGCCTGCCTTTAGCCCAGGACGTAGTCCTGGAGTCCCAGGACCGAGTCGGGCGTCAGGCTCTCTGCATGGAGCCTGCTTCTCCCTCTGCCTGTGTCTCTACCTCTCTGTCTCTCTGTTTCTCATGAATAAATAAATAAATAAAATCTTTAAAAAAAAACCCAAAACTTAAAATGAGACATAATGAGATGCCTGGGTGGTGAAGTCGGTTAAGCATCCACTCTTGGTTTCAGCTCAGGTTGTGATCTCAGGAAGGTGACATTGAGCGCCCCCATATAAGAACATTTCTTAGCATAGAAAAATATACATGTGATATTGAGTAAAAATAAATAGGCTTCAAACAGTTTATGGAGTGTGATACTGTTTATACAAAGAAAAACTGTATATGCATGGAAAATTACTCTAAATAATAATTATCTTTGATAGGTAGGATTATGGTGATTTTCTTTGTGCTTTTCTGTTTTCCAAATGTTATACAGTGGGCAGTTGTTTCCTATTGTAATTTTTTTTTTTTTAGATTTTATTTATTTATTCATGATAGTCACAGAGAGAGGCAGAGACACAGGCAGAGGGAGAAGCAGGCTCCATGCACTGGGAGCCCGATGTGGGATTCGATCCCGGGTCTCCAGGATCGCGCCCTGGGCCAAAGGAAGGCGCCAAACCGCTGTGCCACCCAGGGATCCCATGCTCTGTTTCCTATTGTAATTAAGAAAACAACTATTTTCAGGGCCCATGGCTGGCTTAGTTGGTGAGGCATGTGATTCTTGATCTCAGGGTTGTGAGGTCAAGCCCCATGTTGGATGTAGAGATTACTTAAAAATAAATTCTTAAAAATAAACAACTATTCTCTATAAAAAAGGAAAAAGTGAAGGGAAGGAATGCAATTTCCAACAAGGAAAAGTATTCCATTCATGTGGGAAGCAAAGGAAATTGAGAAAATGTTCTCTGGACAATTTGTCAGTTTCTTGCCATCATTTAGATATGGTGACATTGTTTCGGATTGAATTGTGTCCCCAAAAAAGATTGTTGAAGCCTTAGCCTCTAGTACCTGTGATTGTGATCTTATTTGGAATAAAGGCAAGTGTAATCAGGTTCAGGTGAGGTCATTCTGGGTTAGAGTAGGTCCTAAATCCAGTCACAGGTGTCCTTATAAGAAGAGATGTAGGTACAGAAATCACTGAGAAGTCAAGTGAAGATGGAGGCAGATTTGGAGTGATGGGTCTAGCAGCTCCTTCTCTGCAATTTATTGAATGTCAGCCCTCGACAAAAGGGTTGTTTTTTGTTTGTTTGTTTGTTTGTTTGTTTTTAAAGATTAGTTATTTATTTATTCATGAGAGACACAGAGAGAGAGAGAGAGGCACAGACACAGGCAGAGGGAGAAACAGGCTCCATGCAGGGAGCCTGACGCAGGACTCAATCCTGGGACTCCAGGATCACACCCTGGGCTGAAGGAGGTGGTAAACCGCTGAACCACCTGGGCTGCCCTCAACACAAAGGTTTGAAACAAAAAAAAGAAAGAAGAAAAAAATTAAAAAGGAATTTAAAAAAAAAGGATAAACGAAAAAGAAAAAAAAAAAATGGAGTGATGAGTCTACAAGCCAAGGATTGCTGGGGGCTGGAAGAGGCAAGGAAGGATCCTCCTCTGGAGCATTCAGAGAGGCCTGTCAACACCTTGATTTCAGACTTCTGGCCCCTAGAATTGTGAGATAATAAGTTTCTGTTGTTTTAACAGCCAGTTCATAGTTCTTTGATGTGGCAACCCCGGGAAACCAATATAACCATATACTGAAGAAGAATAAAATCCTCTTCCATCATCCAATTTTCCCATTAGTATGTACAATTGTGAATCACTTGTTCTATGAACTAGAAGAAAATCTCTTGAATCTGCAATCTTCATGTTGCTGACAACTCAGCCACAGAGTTTAGACCTCATCGTCACAAAGATTGGCTGAGAGATCAGAACCAGCATCCAGGTAGACTCATGGGCTTAATAAACTCTGGGTTCTAGAATGGAGAAGGGGACATCTGAGCGAGACTACAGAAATCAGAGTCTTGGGAATATCACACTTCCTCCCCAAGTCAGCTTGCTGAGGCTCCCCTGCCTCTACATTGTTAGTCAGTGTTTAGTCAACACTGGTGGAAGGACTGGCCACATTGACAGTTCAGCTTCCTAAACCCATGGCAGCACCCAAAGGCAACCCTCTGTTAGAAGAAGCCCAATAGGCACGAGTTTGGCATTGAAGAAAAGACTTGGAGCCCTGGGAGGTCGCTGTCAACAGCAAACATTTATCGAATGATTTATGTACAAAGAGACAAGGGAGAGCTGGATTTGACTTTCATCTCTGCCACTTGCTAGCTTCATATTTGGAGAACAACTTACCCCTTCCCTTGTTCCCCAAGTCTGGTTCCCCAGCAAGGCCTGGTGGCCCTCCTCCACAATATTATCATATCCATCAGCACCATAGTCCAAGCCACCACGACCTCTCTCCTGGACAACTGCAAACACATCTCTATCAGAACCACCTATAAGTATCAAAGAACCCTAACATGGGGGCACCTGGCAGGCTCAGTCGATAGAGCATGCCATTCTTGATCTCAGGATTGTGAGTTTGACCCCCACGTTGGGTGTAGAGATTACTTAAAATCTTTAAAAACAAACAAACTCTATTACAGAAGATTAAATAAGGAACGGATATTTTACTAATGTGACAATAACTAAGGAGAAAGACAGTCCAAGATTATCTTCCTGTTTTATAGTCTGCAGTGTGTCAGCTCCCAGAGCCACATCTGTGCTCCAAAGGAAAAAAAGAGAAGGTCTAGGATACAAGCCTTCTCACTTGAGCTTTGTTCTTTATTCTGGAGGGAAACCTTTCCCAAACATGTGTCACATGACATGGCCACACCAAGCTGCAAAGGAGCCTGGGAAAGTGAAGTTTGGCTTTACAGTCTGAATAGCAAGGGAAGACAAAGGAGAAGTGGTTGAGTAAGCTAATCTCTAGAATCTCCTTCCTGCCTCTCTGGGGCCATACTTCCTTCCACCAACGCATTTACCACCATCTTTTTAAAAATCAAATTATGGGGTGCCTGGGTGGCTCAGTCAGTTAGGCATCTGCTTTAGCTCAGGTCATAATCCCAGGGTCCTGGGATTATGCCCCACATCGAGCTCCTCAATCAGCGGGGAGCCTGCTTCTCCCTCTCCTCCCTGCTTATGCTCTCTGTTGCTGTCTATCTGTCTCTCTCTCAAATAAATAGGTAGAGTCAATAAATAAATAAATAAATAAATAAATAAATAAATAAATGTCAAATCAGACTGCATTAAGAATAGGATTGGTGGCCTACAAAACAGAATAATCTACTTCCAGCTTTCCGGCATTTCTTTCTCTCACAATCCCCCAGTGCTCCAAGCATACAGGTCTTTCAGCCCCTTGAACATATCAAGCTTTTTTTCTACCACAGGGCCTTTGCACAAAGCAATTCCCTCTGCCTGAACTGACTGGCTCCTTATTTCTCAGGCCTCAGCTTCACTGAGAAGTTTGTCTTGACCACTTTTTTTTTTTTTTAAGATTTTATTTATTTACTCATGAGAGACCCACACACAGAGAGAGAGAGGCAGAGACACAGGCAGAGGGAGAAGCAAGCTCCATGTAGGGAGCCTGATGCGGAACTCCATCCTGGGACTCCAGGATCACGCCCTGGGCTGAAGGCAGGCGCCAAACTGCTGAGCCACCCAGGGATCCCTGGTTTGCCTTTTCCTTACTTTATGTTGTACCACTTCAGCATCTTCTTCAATTCCTTTTTTGCTATGTATTGCTATTTACCATTAAAAATTTTTTATTTATTTAAACAATCTACACCCAACGTGGTGCTTGAACTCATGACTCCAGGATCAAGAGCCACATGCTCTACCAACTGAGCCAGTCAGGTGCCCCAATTATTTGCCATCATTTATTTGCTTCATCGGGTATGGATAATATCAGTATGAACGATATTTCTAGTACCTGACACAATGCCTAATACCTAGTAAGAGCTCAATAAATATTAGCTAAATTCTGTTTTGTTTCGTTGTTTTTTTTTTTTTTAAAGATTTATCTATCCATTTACTTGAGAGAGAGAGAGAGTGAATGAGCACACAGAGGGAGAGGGAGAAGCAGATTCCCTGCTGAGCATGGAGTCTGAAGCAGAGCTCAATCCCAGGATCCCAGGATCATGACCTGAGCTGAAGGCAGATGCTTAACTGACTGAGCCACCCAGATGCCCCTAGCTAAATTCTTAATGAATGAATGAATGAATGAGGAATGGTGGCTATTGCATCCACAGCCTCGGGGGTCCAAGAACCAACCTAATTGTATTCTTTAAATCAAATCAACTTAAATCCTACTTCAAGCCTTTATTTCAACAGACTTATAGGAAATTGAATCTCAATCATGATTGGGCTTCCCTCACCTTCCATTGCTACTAGGTTTAATACGATACGAAAGATATGGTGAATGGTCAGTCCACCATGGTTTTTGACCAGACCCCCGAGGTCCTTGAAGTTTTGCAGGTCTCTGTTTCTGTGCCATGTCTGGAATCCAGGAATTCTCACCATGGTGGGGGTGACTACCCCGAGCCAAAGATCTAGACTCCTGGGGACGCCAGTAGGCCTTTCCCCTCTGAGCACTTGCCATTTCCCTGAAGCATGCCAAAGTGCAAACCAAGGGGCTCCTACCCTTTGGTACCAAAAGTTCTCCTTCCCTGTGGCCCTCAAAGTCGCTGCCTCTCATTCCTCCTCCTTTTCAAACTGAAATGGTCGAGGCAGCTAGCTTCTGTAGCCTTCAGCATAGCCACAGGAATGTGTCTTCCATTATTACAGAACTTGCTTTGTTTCAAGCTCTTTCTTTTTTCTCATGGCCAGCCAGAAAAGACAGACTCTTGGATTCATTAATAAACGTCTTCCTCTAAACTGCATTACCACAGGGAGAGAGGCAAGGGGCTCTTTGTCATTTCTGGAAGTAGAGTGGAATGGGGGAAAGAAGACTGATTTAAAGACACAGGATACTCATTTAAGCACCACCACTAATTTGACAAACTTGGGCAATTCACATCTCTGTGCCTTAATCTTCCATCTTCACAGTAAGTGAAACCATCTTATTTCATTCATGGTACTGTTGTGATTATCAAAGGTGATTAACTTGCCAGCAGGTGCCTTATATGTAGTGTTAACTGCCATACACATGCAAGGTTTTGTTTTTACTGATTTATCTTAGTAACTCATTTAAACAGATTGATTTCTTTTTTTTTAAGTTGTTATTTATGGGGTGCCTGCTTGGCTCAATGATTGAGTGCCTGCCTTTGGCCCAGGGCATGATCCTGGAGTCCTGGGATCGAGTCCCACATCGGGCTCCCTGCATGGAGCTTGCTTCTCCTTCTGCCTGTGTCTCTGCCTCTCTCTCTGTGTATCTCTCAGGAATAAATAAATAAAATCTTTAAAAAAAATAAGTTGTTATTTATTTGAGAGCCAGCGAAAGAGAGAGAGAGGATGGGGGGGGGGGTGGAGCTGCAGGCAGATGGAGGGGTAGAAGCAGGCTCCCCTCTGAGCAGAGAGTCTATATGGGAGTCTATTCCAGGACTTCGAGATCATGACCCGAACCCTTAATTGACTGAGCCACCCAGGCACCTCAATCAGACTGATTTCTTTTTTTTTTTTTTTAAGGTTTTATTTATTCATAGAGATGCAGAGAGAGAGAGAGGCAGAGACACAGGCAGAGGGAGAAGCAGGCTCCATGCAGAGAGCCCGACGCGGGACTCGATCCAAGGTCTCCAGGGTCATGCCCTGGGCTGCAGGCGGCACTAAACCTCTGCGCCACCAGGGCTGCCCTCAGACTGCTTTCTTAACACAGCAAAGCATGAGTGTTAAAGACACTTTGCTCTATGCAGCTACTTGACAAGTGCTCAAGGTACAGAAGGAGCAAGATTCTAAGTAGGGAGCATTGACTGGACACAGTGCTTTGGTGTAGGGATGGGAGCTTATCTTAGGGGATCCAAAGCAAAGAGGAGAAGGGGGTAGCATAGATGTAATGGGACTCTTAAAATTTGGAGCTTGGGGACATTGCCACTAGTCAGTAAGAGGAAGATCGTTCTAATAAGGGAGTCAAAACAAGGCACAAGTCTTGTAGAGGTCAGGATGTAGAAGGAGTGGGGAACAGGATTGTAGAATCTCAGGCCCAGAGGACCTGGTTCAGGAGAGCCAAACATACTCAGGGTTGGCTCCCAGGGTTGTGAGTCTGCAGGTCAGGTTTAGACAGAGGGACTCAATGGTGGAGATCAAACCCCAGGCACAGAATGATCACTGAGCATAAATAATGGCGACTATTCTGCTCCACACTTCACATGCATCATCTCAGGTATAGACGGCAGCCCTGTGGAGACAGTGCTGCATCCCACAGCTGAGGAAACAGAGAGGTTCAGAGATGTGGTTACCCCGCTGAGTGGCTGAGCCCAGGACTGTCAGACTCCAATACCAGAGGAAATGGGCATCAGAGGTGGAGAGAGAGAGAGAGTGAGCCAGGGGTGTGGAGGGAGAAGCTGCAAAGCTATGCTGACCTCATCCCTGCCTTCCCTTTCTGAAAGGGGCTCATGAAGGATAACCCTTGCTCACACATGGACAGGACTGACTCTCACAGAGCCAGACAGTTCCTGACACAAGAAACCACTTAGAACAAATCCCAACTCAGACACTCTTTTTGGCGCCTTTCCAGCAATGCTTAGGAAGTCAGCTGCTGGAAAATGCCAGTAAGCTGGAAATTTCTATAAGCAGAGGCTATTTTGCAAGAGGACTGGGTAACAAGGTGGAGAAACACTTATGATACAATATTAGGAGACGCAGCATATAGGATTACTATTTGGTATAGAGGTGCATAGAGAAATATATCAGAAAGGTAATGGGTTGTTACGTGCTAAGATTGGATATTTTTCAAAATTAGATTTTAAAATTTATATAATGTACTTGATTTTATTATTATTATTTAGATTTTGTTTTTTTATTCATGAGAGACAGAGAGAGGCAGAGACATGGGAAGAGGGAGAAGCAGGCTCCCTGTGGGAGCCCTATGCCTGACTCCATCCCAAGACCCCAGGAGCATGACCTGAGCTGAAGGGAGACACTCAACCACTGAACCACCCAGGTGCCCCTGTATTATATTTCAAAAGTAATAATCATGAAAAAAAATGGTAATCATGAAGGTTATGTGAAAATGTGAATAATATTTATGAATCAGTTATGAGTCTGCCCTCTTAAACAGAATGTGTAATGGAATCAGGATTATTGTAATTTTTTAAAAAGATTTTTATGTATTTCTTTGACAGAGAGAGAGCACAAGCAGGGGGAACAGCAGACAGAGGGCGAGGGAGAAGCAGACTCCCCCTGAGCAGGGAGCCCTACATGGGGCTCCATCCCAGGACCCTGGGATCATGACCTGAGCCAAAGGCAGACACTTAACCAACTGAGCCACCCAAGTGCCCCGAAATTTGCTTTCATACACTGGCTTCAAAAACCAAGAGAGATCCCTGGGTGGCTCAGGTTTAGCGGCGCCTTCAGCCTAGGGCGTGATCCTGGAGTCCCGGGATCTAGTCCCACATCGGGCTCCCTGCATGGAGCCTGCTTCTCCCTCTGCCTGTGTCTCTCATGAAGAAATAAATAAAATCTTTAAAAGGAAACAAAAAACCACGAAGAAACCACAGGGCCAACTCACTATACATAAAGAAGATACTCCAGCACACATTTTCAGAAGCACAGGCATCCATGGTGAGAGGCACACTTGGGCCACTGTTTTCTCTCATATATGCTCTATATCCAAGCAGAAGCCTCTATAACATGCAAGGTCAGAATAAGAGCCTGGAACTATATATAATCTTTCTTCTGAGCAAGAGCTGATGGAGCATCTGGGGACGGAGCTCAGGATCCTGGCTTTGTTACTTGGACACTTTAGACTGGATTTTGGAGGAGACAGAGGGTCTCAAGGGAGAATGGGGCCTGCTGGGAATGTGAGGGCCTCCAGCAGAGAGTAGACACAGGCTGGGCTGTGTGGCCGATGTGGAGTCCCCACAGACCCTTAGCATTCTAGAGACAGCCCTGAGGTATCTGGGACCTGGTTCCAGGAAACCTGACCTACACAATGGTGTCAGAGAAACTGGAGTCACCTGAGAGGCAATCTGCAGGGTGGTATCGGTGTCTTGAGAGGGTCTGGCAAGGGTGGAGTCCCCAGCCAGTACTGGTGGTGTCTGACAGTTAAGACAAGCCTTGGTAGCACCATTCACATCTCTGAGCAGTGGCAGCACCAAGGGAGTGGCTTAGGGAGATCTGAATCCCCACCGAAATCTCCAGGAGTCCTCCCCCAGCCCCCCAGTAAGCCTGTGACTTCTCCTAGATAGGTTTCAAGACAAGCTAGCTTCCAGCCCCCTTCCAATTCACTTGCTGTTCCCAAATCCCTACTAAATGGACCTTTCAGAGCATCTCTGGCTCCAGAGAAAGCTCTGGAAGAAATGAGTTCCTGTTGGATTCAAAACTTACATTTGGGAAGTTATCTACTCTCTCTGAGCGTCAATTTTCCCATTGGTACCTAGAGATCATATCATCTACATTTTTGGGGGCGTTACTGAGAGAACTAAGTAAAAGAACTATATTTCAGTGAGTCTAAGATACTCATTTTCTTCACATGTTCTCTCTGAAATCGGGACGTGCTTTACAACCCATGGCATCTTATACTCATATATATAAAACCAACTATCTTCTTTTAGTTCCCCGACATCCCACCTCTAGAAGGGCCAGCAGCACCCCCTGCTGCCCCCACTGGCTCACTCCACCCTGCCCCAGTTTCCAGAGGCCCCTGGGGCTCTGCAGCAGTCAGTGGCTGCGGTTCATTTCACCTGAATTCATGGGACTAGAGGGAGGCAACCCCACAGGAAGTCCAGGGCAGGTGAAGTGCTGGTGTCCCCCTCCAGCCCATGACAATGTCTATCTATGCTGCTGTCATATGAACCTCGAGTCTGAGCCTTATCCTGGACTTGACCTTAGAGTTATGGCACCTTTCTCCCTTTTGGGCCGATGGGCCTACGAATGTTCTTGACGTATCTGTTGACCTGATTCTATACTTTCTTGCTTCTTGAACCCATGGATCTTTTCTCTGCTAGTTCAGTGTGCGTCTGTCCCAGCTCCTGATCTCCTGATAATTGTTGCCCCTTCCAGCTGCCTCCAAAGCCAAAAGCAACCCAAGACTCTTTACCTCAGGCATATCCAGATACCCTGCTTCTAGCCCTAGCCTCTCTGCTCCCCTCACCTGGGCAAGCCCATCCTGCCCTCTAGGGCTTTCGAGTTCTTCATTCTTTCACATTCTTTCTTGTTCTTTTTTTTTTTTTTTAAGATTTATTTATTTATTCATGTGAGACAGAGAGAGAGAGAGAGAGAAGCAGAGACACAGGCAGAGGGAGAAGCAGGCTCCATGCAGGGAGCCTGATGTGGCATTCGATCCTGGGAGTCCAGGACCACGCCCTGGGCCAAAGGCAGGCACCAAACCGCTGAGCTACCAAGGGATCCCCCTTGTTTTTTTTAATAGATTTTATTTATTTATTCATGAGAGACACACAGAGAGAGAGAGAGAGGCAGAGACACAGGCAGAGGGAGAAGCAGGCTCCATGTAGGGAGCCCGACATGGGATTGGATCCTGGGTCTCCAGGATCACACCCTGGGCCGAAGGTGGAGCTAAACTGCTGAGCCACCCGGGCTGCCCACTTTCTTGGTTTTGCAAAACATTTAGTATTCTTGGCCTCTGCTCCCAAAATGCCAACTGTGCCCCTAAGTCATCGAGACAAGCAAAGAAAAGCCCCCACATTTCCCTTACCCTCTAGGGGAACACTGATGCACCTGCTTGAGAATTGCCAGAACAAAGAGAAACTATAAATAGAGTGTAACAGGGTGCCTGGGTGGCTCAGTGGTTGAGGGTCTGCCTTTGGCTCAGAGCGTGATCCTGGGGTCCTGGGATCTGTTCCCTCATCGGGCTCCCCACAGGGAGCGTGTTTTTCCCTCTGCCTCTGTCTCTGTGTCTCTCGTGAATAAATAAATTAAATCTTAAAAAAAAAAAAAAAAAGAAAAGAAAAAAGAGTGTAACACTAAAAAATGTCTTCCAGAGAGAGGAAGGCTCTACCTAAGTTCAGTATCCCAGTGTAACCTGTGTAGGCCAGACAGCATTTCTCTGCCCTTTCAGATGATTCTCCATCATTCTCATCTGCCTTTCTAGCTAGAGGCTAACCTATATGGATCACTTAAAGGGCCTCTCATGTCCCTGGCTTCTGGTCAAGAGGAGCCCAGGCAAGACATCAGAGAAAGAAAATAAGTAAGATCAGCTCCTTCCTAAGGGGTCACCTTGCTCTGGCTGTCCCTCCACTGACAGGTGCTGGCAGAGGCAAACTTCTGTATGCAACTCTGTTTCCAGTTCTGGGAATCCTTCCCTCCTTTTGTCCCTTCAGCCCAGGAGAAGTGACAGTTGGGCTGTTACCAGCCCCAGGAGTACTGGACTGTCCCATGTGGTGTCCTTATGCTATGGCTCCCCTTGAGTGAATAGGCTGTTTGTCAAACCTCCCTTTCATGATCATAAATTTGAGTATGCCATCTGTTTCCTGCTGGAACTCAAGGCCTGTGTTTTTCTGCCCCACATTATTCTGGAACTGCAGATGGGGTCACATGGGGATTAACTGTATCATCTGGGTTCCTTCTTACACCTGCTGATGAGGAAGGACCTCCAGCCACCTCCAAGTCTCAACCAGATATGTTCGGACATGCCCAGAGGGTATGCATATACATGGTCACTGATAAGCTCCGACTTCTTCCTGGAAGCATCCACTGTTTCTTCCACCCTGGCTTATTTCGGTCATGCTCACTACCAGTGAAGAAGGTGTGGGATCTCATCATGGCATTTTGTCTGAAACCCACAGTCAGGACAATAACACATGGGCACCACCATTTATACAAAATGCTTCACCCCTGCCTTTATTGGGTGCTGCCCCTTCCGTGATATATCGATCAGGTTTCTACCAGAGAAACAGTACCAATAGGATGGATGGATAAATGGATGAATGGATGGCTTTAAAAAATTCATTGAGTGGCTCAGTGGTTGAGCGTCTGCCTTCGGCTCAGGACGTGATCCTGGAGTCCTGGGACCAAGCTCCCTGCATGGAGCCTGCTTCTCCCTCTGCCTGTGTCTCTGCCTGTGTCTCTCCATATCTCTCATGAATAAATAAATAAATTCTTTAAAAAGAAAAAGAAAAAAGATTTATTGGCTGGCTCGTTCAAAAGAGCATGCAACTCTTGATCTTGGGGTCATGAGTTTGAGCCCCATGTTGAGTGTGGAGATTCACTTAAAAAAGAAAAGAAAATGATTTGTTGTAAGGAATTGGCTTATGTGATTGTGGGGGCTGACAAGTCTGAAACTTGGAAGGGCAGGCTAGGCTGGAAACCATTTTTTTTTTTAACATTTCATCTTTTATTAAGGAAAGTTTGTGAAAAATACAGGCTGGAAATTCTTGAGCAAGAAACTCTATGGCCGGGTGTTGACACTTCCGGGTGGGACCAGTGTGAGGTGGTTGAGCAGGGCCTGGTACCTCTGGTGGCAACCGTGGCATACAACAGCCTTGCAGTGCCTCCCATTGTGATGAGCATGTTCTGGGGCTTCGTCAGTGTCTGCGTGCCCTGGTTCATCCCTAAGGGTCCCAACTGGGGAGTTATCATCACCACGCTGGTAACCTGTTACATTTGCTGCTATCTCTTTGGCTGGTTGCAATTCTGGCCCAACTCAACCCTCTCTTTGGACCACAGTTGAAAAATGAGACCATCTGGTACCTTAAGTATCACTGGCCTTGGGGAGGAAGACCTGCTCCCCAGCGCTCAGTTATCAAAGTCACGAAGAGAATTCCACTAGATGCAAAATTAACTCCAAACCCAGACCACCTTCTTTGGCTCACCTATTTTGGCCATCAGCTGCCTCAAGCATTTCCACTACATTTGAATATCTTATTCTACAATACGTTTTTTTTCCTGTCACCTGTTTTACATTTTGATGAATTATATGCCTACTTAACCTAAACTGTGCTGACTCTAATAAAATGTTTATGCACTCGTCTGAGATAGAAGGTGCTATTCTTCTGAGAAATACATTGCTTCTCTCCTTGGAACCTGTGAATTTGAAGATGACTGCTGCCTGGTCACAACACGGGAGTCAGCAAAGTATTCAAAAACCGTCTCGGAAAAAAAAAATCGTCTTGAGACAGTAAGGATTGGGTGGGGCAATCAGTAGGAGAGCATGTTCAGAGGGAATATCTGTCCCAACAGAATTATACCAAAGAATATATATATAGTTTTTAAAGGGAAGAGCTATTGGTTTTTGTTGTTGTTGTTGTTTTTTAAGATTTTATTTATTTATTCATGAGAGGCACAGAGAAGCAGAGACAGAGGCAGAGGGAGAAGCAGGCTCCATGCAGGGATTCCATCCTGGGACCGCAGGATCACGCCCTGGGCTGAAGGCAGATGCTCAGCCGCTAAGCCACCGAGGCATCCCCCAAAGTATATTTTCAGGATGACTTTCTTATTAATGCCATCGACTAGAATAAATTATTTTTCAGCTTTCTGTGGGGAAAAAAAAAAACAAAGAAAAGAAAAAGAAACTCTATAGCCGATGCTATAGTCCATAGACAAATGTCTTTTTCCTTAGGCAAATCTCAGTTCTGTTCTTAAAGTCTTTCAGCTGATTGAATGAGACCCACCCAGAGTATCAAGGATAATCTCCTTTACTTAAACTCAATTGACTGTAGATATTAATTGCAACACTTTGATTAGCGTTTGATTGAATAACTGGATATTATAGCTTAGCCAAGTTGACGCATTGAACTAATCATCCTGCTTGGGGGCCACCCATATTGATGAGCAGGAGGCAAAGCTGCCTCATGTTTTGTGGCAAACTCAGGGGTGCTGTCTTCTATGGCATGTCCATGTAGAAGTGGGGAGAAGACCACTCTCCCTACTTTACCAACATGCTTTGTCACATGGACAAAATGAAAGGGAATGTCATTACTTCCGATCCTGTATAGACTTAGTACTAGAAATGGCTCTTTCAGATTTAGTTTGCATTTATAGCCTAGAGACTGAGACAGCTCAGACCAGCGATGCTGGCTTCCAGTTGGCTGGGTTGGGGACTAGACAGCTAAGAGGGACAAACACCCCATCACCCAACACTTATTCTTTTTTTTTTTTTTTTCTAAGACTTTATTTATTTATCCATGAGAGACACAGAGAAAGAGATAGAGACACAGGCAGAGGGAGAAGCAGGCTCCCTGCAAGGGGCCCGATGTGGGACTTGATCCCCGACCCCAGGATCACACCCTGGGCCAAAGGCAGACGCTCAACCGCTGAGCCACCCAGGCATCCCAAGGCTTATTTTTAAGGCCAGGTTTGTCTGCCTGAACGTAGCTACTTCCCTTCGGATGCATTCTTCCCCAGGAGATAACCCGCTCCACAGGCGACTAGACTCCTGGCAGGGCTTGCCTGCCCAGGCTGCTCACATTCCAAGACCGCAGGGGTGCTTGTACCCCATGGAGTGCCGGGAAGCCCACCACAAAGGGGAAGGGAAGCTGAAAAGGAACTCCAAATGAAAACATCTCAAAAAAGGAAAGACTTGTAAAAAAGCATTAACCAGAGTATTTTTAATCAGAAAAGAAATACTAATGATGACAAGAGAGGCTATGCAACAATCCAGAAAGAATTACATGACAAATGCTAACAAGGACCCAAAACACACAGCTATAGGGAAAGAGCAGAATTCTTGCAAAATTCACAAATTCACAAATCAACAATGTTAATCCATTCAAATGTCCTACTGGCCGAGTCTCAAGCCGGGTCCTCCTAGGATGTGCCTGTGCTCCCCACCTCCCCACCCCACCCCCCAAGTGCCCCACCTCTCATGAGGTGAATGCATTCTTTCCCATCTGTTTCATGGTTTAAGAGACTAAAGAGTGCTGTTCATACCCGGAATCTTCACTTAACTGCTAAGCATTTGAATGATTACACTTAAAGACAGGTGTGAAAGGATGTATAATTAAGAATTTGTGCATACCCACACACATCACATTCTCACATATACAATTACTTGTTTTTCTGGAGGGAAGCTCAAGAAATTGTCTTTAGGGAGAAGGACAGGTGGTAAGGAAGAAAGATGTTACTTTTCACTTAGCTGTTATCTGTAAACTTTGAATTTTCAAACCTGCATATACATTGAATTTTTCAAAGTGCAAAACCAAGATGCCCTAACATAATTTAGTTTAATTAATTTCACTGACACAATTTAGTTTTAGTTACTACATTAGGAATGCTTGTCATAATTCTCTAAGGAGGAGGAGTAAGGTACATAAGAATTGAGAAGAAAGAGGCACCTGCATGGCTCAGTGGGTTGAGCATCTGCTGTCAGCTCAGGCCATGATTCCAGGGTCCTGGGATCTGGCCCCAAGTCAGACTCCCTGCAAAGTGGAGAGTCGGCTTCTTACTCTCCCCCTCTCCCCATTGCTCCTGCTCTCTCTTTTCTCTCTCTCTGTCTCTCTTTCTCTCTCTCCCTCTCTCTCAATATCTCTCTCTCAAATAAATAAAATCTTAAAAAAAAAAAAGAATTGAGAAGAAAGGAGCACATGTATCACTTTGGGCAGTCAAGATGTTTATATTTAGGAAAATCATCCTAAACACTACTGGAGTTTGGCAGTGGCTTCAGCAAGATTTTAGATTGTAAGAATACAGCTGGAAAAACAGCTGGAAAATTTAGTGGGAAGGAAAAGATCCCATAGACAATAATAAATGCAAACCAACCAGTAAACATCTAGGAATTACCTTCACTTTGGACATACAAAAGCCACTCAAAGAAAATGCATATTTCTCAAATTTAGCCATTATAAACCAACACTAACTAGTTGGGGAGATAGGGCATGTGACAATGACCCTAATTCTTTTTTTTTAAGATTTTATTTTTATTTATTTACTTATGAGAGACAGAGAGAGAGAGAGAGAGGCAGAGACACAGGCAGAGGGAGAAGCAGGCTCCATGCTGGGAGCCTAACGCGGGACTTGATCCCAGGTCTCCAGGATCACACTCTTGACTGAAGGTGGGCGCCAAACCGCTGAGCCACCCAGGGATCCCTCTAATTGTTTTTTAAATTTTAAATATTGGGGATCCCTGGGTGGCGCAGCGGTTTGGCGCCTGCCTTTGGCCCAGGGCGCGATCCTGGAGACCCGGGATCGAATCCCACATCGGGCTCCCGGTGCATGGAGCCTGCTTCTCCCTCTGCCTGTGTCTCTGCCTCTCTCTCTCTCTGTGACTATCATAAATAAATAAAAATTTAAAAAATAAATAAATTTTAAATATTTTATTTATTTACTTATTTGAGAGACAGAGTGTGAACAGAGGGAGAGGGATAAGCAGACTCCAAGCTGAGCATGGAGCCTGACACAGGGCTGAATCCCATGACCCCAAGATCATGAGCTGAAATCAAGAGTCAGATGCTCAATGGAACGAGCCATCCAGGTGCCCCACTGTGACTCTAATTCTTGAAATAATATGGAGCCACAGTATTTTCACAGTTTTTTTTAAAATGGCAGAAACTTATTTTTTTTTAAGATTTATTCATTTACTTATTTATGATAGAGAGAGAGAGAGAGAGAGAGAGAGAGAGAAGCAGAGACACAGGAGGAGGGAGAAGCAGGCTCCATGCCTGGAGTCCGACATGGGACTCGATCCCGGAACTCCAGGATGGCGCTCTGGGCCGAAGGCAGGCGCTAAACCGCTGAGCCACCCAGGGATCCCCCAGAAACTTATTTCATATGAAGTTCTTCATATTCAGAAGCTTTATATATGGGATAGTGTCTATGTAATATATAAGAGTGGGCTGCCCTTGTAGGGAGCCTGCCTCTCCCTCTGCCTATGTCTCTGCCTCTCTCTCTCTCTCTCTCTGTCTCTCATGAATAAATAAATTTTAAAATATTTTTTTTAAAAAAGGGGGGGACACCTGGGTGCCTCAGCGATTAAGCGTCTGCCTTCAGCTTGGGGCGTGATCCCGGAGTCCTGGGATCAAGTCCCACATGGGGCTCCCTGCGTAGGGCCTGCTTCTCCCTCTGCCTATGTCTCTGCCTCTGTGTGTGTTGTGTTGCTCATGAATAAATGAATGAATGAATGAATGAATGAATGAATAAATAAATGAATCTTAAAAAAAAAAAAAAGAGTGAGCTGCCCTTGGACACACAGAGTGACCTTAGAGTCCCATCCTTTCAGTGCCTTTCCCTTAAAACATCTCCATGGAACACTGGTTAAAAGCCAGTAATAAATATTTTTTTTTATAATTTTTATTTATTTATGATAGTCACAGAAAGAGAGAGAGAGAGAGGCAGAGACACAGGCAGAGGGAGAAGCAGGCTCCATGCACCGGGAGCCCGACGTGGGATTCGATCCTGGGTCTCCAGGATCGCGCCCTGGGCCAAAGGAGGCGCCAAACCGCTGCGTCACCTAGGGATCCCGCCAGTAATAAATATTATCTGACATTTGACCTCTTGCTCATGCGACTTTAAAACTACACTGAGATTAGGGGCACCTGAGTGGCTCAATCAGTTGGGTGTCTGCCTTCAACTTAGGTCATGATTCTGGGATCCTGGGATTGAGCCCCAAGTCAGACTTCCTCCTCAGGAGGGAGTCTGCTTCTTCTTTGTCTGCCCCTCTCCTGGCTCATGCTCTCTCTCTCTTGAATAGATAAAATCTTAAAACAAACAAACAAAAGAACACTACACTGAGATTAAACTGAAAAGATCTGGGATGCCTGGGTGGCTCAGTGGTCTTCGGCTCAGGGTGTGATCCCAGGGTCTGGGATGGAGTCCTGCATTGGGCTCCTTGTGGAGGGCCTGCTTCTCCCTCTACCTATGTCTTTGCCTCTCTCTGTGTCTCTCATGAATAAATAAATAAAACCTTTTAAAAAATAAAAACAAATAAATAAATAAACTGAAAAGGTCAGATCTACCATCAATACCATTTACCTTTGCAATTTTATAGTGAAATCAAAGCCAACAGCTTCTAGAGGTTTATTTCCAATTGTAACGTGCTCTTTTCCATCATCCTCTGGTACATCTTGCTTTATTTACTTACTTATTTATCTTTTAAGTAATCTTTACACCAGCATGAGGCTTGAACTCATGACCTGAGATATGCTCCACCAACTGAGCCAGGCAGGTGCCCTCTCTCATGCATCTTATAATACACATTGCTTAGGAGTGGCAAATCTACAAGCAAAACCTACCCTGTTTGCAGGGATAAAAGATTCTCTGTGGTGCCTGCCTGGCTCAGTCAGTAGAACATGTGACTCTTGATCTCTGGGTTGTGAGTTCGAGCACCCTGTTGGGTGTAGAGATTACTTTAAAAAAATTCTCTTAGTGGATAACAGGAAAAGGGTGCAGAAGATAGAGAGGACTTTGAAGCCCTCAAAGAAATCATTGGGAGCTAGCACAGTATTGTGAAGGTTCCCAGTCTATGTCTACTGAAAAATCAACAAAACCAGTTAAACAGAAAAAATAATGAGATTAAGGTTTTATTTATAACAAATATGACTAATCATAGTTATCACTCATGCTATATGAGAGTTGGCACAAATATAACAAACCATAAACACTGGTACCTAATAGGTACCTCAAACAACTGTGAAATTAAACTCTGATCTTCTTCCCTAACTTGTTCCTCCCCTAGTCTTCCCCACATCAGCTCATGGCAGCTCTCCTTCTAGTTGTTCAGGCTAAAACTTTGGATCCATCCATTTGTGTTTCTTTTCTTTTTTTTTTTTTTTTTTTTTTTTTTTTTTTTTTTTTTTTTTTAAATCTTTTTTTTTTAATTAATTTATTTATTTATGATAGTCACAGAGAGAGAGAGAGGCAGAGACACAGGCAGAGGGAGAAGCAGGCTCCATGCACCGGGAGCCCGACGTGGGATTCGATCCCAGGTCTCCAGGATCGCGCCCTGGGCCAAAGGCAGGCGCCAAACCGCTGCGCCACCCAGGGATCCCTTTTCTTTCCTTTTTGTTTTAAGATTTTATTTATTTATTTATTTGACAGATCTTAAGGGAGAGCATAAACAGATGGCACAGCAGGCAGAGGGATAAGCAGACTTCCCACTGAGCAGGGAACCTGATGTGGGGTTCAGTCCTAGGACCCCAGGATCATGACCTGAGCCACAGACATATGCTTAACCCACTGAGCCACCCAGATGCCCCAGTATTTCTTTTTTTTTAAGAAATTGTGGGGGGGTTTTTTTGTTTGCTTTGTTTTTTTTTAAGTAGGCTCCATGACCAGTGTGAAGCCCAACACAGGGCTTTAAGTCACAACTGTGAAATCAAGAGTCAGACACTTTTAACCAGCTAAGCCACCCAGGCACCTCTCAGAGTTATCCTTGAAAGCTCTCTTTCTCTTTCTTCTTATGTCATGTCCACTTGCAAATCCTAATCTGTATCTATAATATATATCTAAACTCTGACTCTACTCTGCTGGTTTCACCGTGGGCAGCTGGCTCCAAATTATCACCATTTTCAGCCGGATTATTGAGTGGCCTCCTTGATAGTCTCTCTGCTTCTGCCAGCATGGAACCCTTAAAATATGTCACCTCAGGCCACTCCCTGGCTCAAAACCCTCCAGTGGCTCCCATCTTATTCTGAGCAAAATCCAAAGACTTACAAAGACCATCAAGGCCCCCCATGATCCAGTCCCGTCCCTTCCCCTTGCCTTGACTTCTCCCACCACTCAGGCAGTTCCACACACAGAGGTCAGCCTGTCCAGGTCTGATCCTACCTTGGTCCCTCTGCATTTGCTTCTCCCTTTGCCTGGAACGCCTTTCTCGCAGATAACTCATGAGGTTCATTTCTTCCCTTTCTCAGGCCTGTACTTGAACATCACCTTCTTGGTGATGCCTTTATCAGAACATCTTTAAAATTTCATCTCTCCCCATTACTCTCTCTCTCTCCGTTCCCTGCTTTATTTCCCTCCACTGCATCAATCACCATCTGGCATACTCTCTATTTTCCTTAATTAGTCTGTTTAGAATGTAAGCTCCAGGGGCTCCTTGGCAGGCTCAGCTGGTAGAGCATGCAGCTCTTAATCTCAGGGTTGTTAATTCAAGCCCTGATGTGGGTGTGGAGCTTACTTTAAAATTTTTTTAAAAAGGAAAAAAAGAATAGAGGTTCCATATGGGCAATCAGGAGTTTTATCTGGTTTCTTTGCTGCTATATCCCAAGTGCCCAGGGAAAGGTTTAGCATTCTGTAGGTGATCAGTAATAATAATAACAAAAACAGTATATATATATTTTTTCTTTTTTTAAAGATCTTATTTATTTATTCATAGAGATACAGAGAGAGAGAGAGGCAGAGACACAGGCAGGGAGAGGAGCCCGACATGGGACTCGATCCAGGGTCTCCAGGATCACACCCTGGGCTGCAGGCGGCGCCAAGCCGCAGCACCACCACCGGGGCTGCCCTTTTTTTTTTTTTTTTTTAAAGACTTTATTTATTTGGCAGAGAGTGAGAGGACAAGCAGGGGGAGCTGCAGCGGGAGAAGGCGAAGCCAGCTCCCCACTGAGCAGGGAACCTGATGTGGGGCTCAATCCCGGGACCCCAGGATCATGACCTGACCCAAAGGCAGAGGCCTAAACACCTGAGCCACCCAGGCACCCCCCAAAGCAGCATTTTATTTTATTTTTTAAAAGATTTTATTTATTTATTCATGAGAGACACAGAGAGAGAGAGAGAGAGAGAGAGGCAGAGACACAGGCAGAGGGAGAAGCAGGCTCCATGCAGGGAGCCCGATGTGGGACTCGATTCCAGGACTCCAGGATCATGCCCTGGGCCGAAGGCAGGCGCTCAACCGCTGAGCCTCCCAGGCGTCCCCCAGAACAGCATTTTAATAAGTGTTTCCTGGGAATCCCTGGATGGCTCAGCGGTTTAGCGCCTGCCTTTGGCCCAGGGCATGATCCTGGAGTCCTGGAATCGAGTCCCACGTCGGGCTCCCTGCAGGGAGCCTACTTCTTCCTCTGCGTGTGTCTCTGCCTCTCTCTCCTCTGTGTCTTTCATGAATAAATAAATAAAATCTTTAAAATAATAATAATAATAATGTGTTTCCTGAAGCTAGTCACTGTTCTGATCATTCTATATACATTACCTCATCCAATCCTCATAAAAAAACCTCGTAGGAGCTTTGCAACCAAACTTGCAAGGTAGGTGTTACCTTTGTTTCTGAGATGAGGAGGTTAATGATTGTTAAGTTAACATAGCTAGTAAGTACATAGACCAGGTTTTGTACCCAAGAATTCTGGCCTCAGGGCCTCTGCTCTCAATCTTTGCACTATACTAACTCTCATAATAAGTAAATTTCTGTTGGGAGAATAAAGACATTCCTGCTACAACCATCCACATAAGTCTTTCTGCACATTTCTATATGATGGATGTAACCAGTAACAGTTTGCCCTCCAAAATATATAAGGGAAGACTCATAAAATGGCTTTTTAAAAAATTTTTTTTTCATAAAATGGCTTTTATCCAGACTTATAAAGTCATTATTTTTAACATATGGTTAAGAGAGATAAACCCAGGAAAACACAGCACATAAACTGTGAGAAAAGACTCAGCTTTTCCAGCAAAAAATGTTTGAATACAACAACATTAAGGTATGCTTTAAAAAACGTAAGTTATAAAAACAAAATTTGGAGAAACAAGCTGCCTTACGCAATGGCTAGGTTGTTTAGAGAGCATTTTCACAATCTATTTCAAGCATTTTAAAATCTTTTTATCCTGGGGCACCTGGGTGGCTCAGTGGTTGAGCATCTGCCTTGGACTCCAGTCAAGATCCTGGAATCCTGGGATCAAGTCCTGTATTGGGCTCCCTAAAAGGACCCTACTTCTCCCTCTGCCTGTGTCTCTGCCTCTATGTGTCTCTCATGAATAAATAAATAAATAAATTAATAAATTAATTAAATAAATAAAATATTTTATTTTTTTAAAGATTTATTTATTCAGAGAGAGCGGCAGAGACACAGACAGAGGGAGAAGCAGGCTCCATGCAGGAAGCCCGACGTGGGACTCGATCCCGGGTCTCCAGGATCACACCCCGGGCTGCAGGCAGCACTAAACCTCTGCGCCACCGGGGCTGCCCAAATAAAATCTTTTAAAAAGTAAAATAAAATAAATCTTTTTCTCCCTGGACCTAAGTATTATTAGTCAGGACTCCTTTGGCTGTAGGTGACAGAAATCCAACACAGACTAGCTCAGGCAAAGGGAATTTATCCAGAAGAGTTGATCCTGGATCCAGGAGCTCAAAGCACTTCCCCAGGGATCTGAGCTCCTTGGCTCTCCCTGCCCCTGGCTCTGTTTTCCAGCAGCCTTCTTCCCTTGCTCTGCTGGGGAAGAAGCCCTGCCACCTCCATGTTAGCAAGCGCTGCATGGCTCTTGTCCTTAGGAAGACTCCCAGGATCCATAGCAATGCTCCAGAATAAATCTACCAAGGTTATATGCCCATTCTTGAGCAATCTCATGTTCAAGTACGGGGTTTTCTAACTGGCAAAGACAATGCTGTGTGTTGACCACTGTTTCATTTCTTCCTGGGCACAGAAGACTCCATTTCCGAGGTGGCCTCATATCTAGTGGAAGTGTGTGACTAATTCTGGCCAACCAAATATGGCAGTGAGATGTACAACTTCAGAGCTGCTGTACTCCCTCCCCCAGTCCTCCTACTCTCTGCTCCTTAATGGTTGATGCATGTACAGGTCTCATGGAAGGGCCCCAAAGAAGCTGTAAAGAACACTGAAGACACTAGAAGGAAGGAACTTCTATCTAAATTTCAGCTTATAGAAGGACCTTCCTGGGCAGCCAAGGTGGCTCAACAGTTTAGCGCCTTCTTCAGCCCAGGGTATGATCCTGGAGTCCCGGGATCGAGTCCCACATTGGGCTGCCTACATGGCACCTGCTTCTCCCTCTGCCTGTGTCTCTGCCTCTCTCTCTCTCTCTCTCTCTCTCTCTCTGTGTGTCTCTCATAAATAAATAAATAAATAAATAAATAAATAAATAAATAAATAAATAAAGTATTTAAAAAAAGAAATAGAAGGACCTCCCCATGTCCTGCCTCCTCTACTTCCCAAAAACCTTTATCAAGCAAGGATATAACCAAGAAATAAATTCTTTTTTTTTTAAAGATTTTATTCACTTATTTATAAAGACACACACACACACAGAGGCAGAGACACAAGCAGAGGGAGAAGCAGGCTCCACACAGGGAACCCGATGCAGGACTCGATCCCGGGACTCCAGGACCACACCCTGGGCCAAAGGCAGGCACTAAACCGCTGAGCCACCTAGGGATCTCCCAAGAAATAAATTCTTAACTGTGTTAAACCATGAGACTTGTGGTTTGTTGTTACCAATCTACCATGAGCAAATTGGCTCACACACCTACCCTTGGGACAGGACAGGTGGGGACATTTGCTTGAAAGCACATCCGAACCATAAAGTGGAAGGGGATGTTCCCAGTGGAAAGGGATGTGCATCAGACAAAAAAGGAACAGATGAATACCTCAATCTAATTATCTTTTGGTTGTAAATTAGTCCCAAGGAAATAACCCAAAAGGAAACTGAAGTCATTTGAATAAGGATGTTCATTGCGGAGATATTTATAATAGCAATAGACTGGCAATGTCCCAAAAGCTTAAAGCATAGATGCGACAAAGCAAAATATGGTCAATCAGTATAATGGACCCCACTGACATAGGAAATAATGTGAAATGACAAATATCAGGGCCCCTGGCTGACTCAGCTGGTAGGGCATGTGACTCTCGATCTTGGGGTTGTGCATTCAAGCCCCATATTGGGTATAGAGATTACTTAAAAATAAGTCTTGAAAAATGAAATGAGAAATGTCAAGCACAAAAGGATTTCATTCTCTCCTTACTCCTTATAGGGGTGCTGGGGCTTGGACCTTTTCTGATTCCTGATGGACGGGTGGAGTCCCCAGAACTGGGATCCCGAATCAAGAAGTTCTCACTGAAGCTGGAGAGGAGGAGGATCCAAAAATTCCACTGGAGGCCTGGGGTTCCCACCTGCAAGAAGACACCTAGGAAAGAGCATGAGATCAAGGTTCCAAACTAGAAGGAGGAGAGAAAAGTTTGAGCAGATGAGGATCAAGCTGCAGAAGTGGAGGCAGATACCCAGCGAGTGTCCGAGGATGTTCAGGGCTGGCTTTGGGGTCGGCTGGGCTGGCCATGTGAAGGGCCAAAACTGGGGTGGGCACCAGACCCTTCCAAGTCCCCTAGACAGGGCACAGTGTCTCTTCACTTACCCGGTGGAATGTCTGAACTTCTTCAGAGGAGTTCTTGACAGAGAGATGGAGGCCAGTCATCTATTGCCAACATAGTCTATTGTTAGTACCAAATGTTGGTCCCAAGGCCAGTGGGGATTCCATGTTTTCTGTACTGCATGTCACACTTGCCCCTTCTGATTTGTCCAGGCTGGTTGTGGGGGTGTGGAGGGTGGTCTGGAGGTAGTAGGGAGCAGTTGAGGATGAGGTAGATCCACAGGAATGGGGAGCAGTGCCATGGCTTTGCAAGAACTGGCATTTCCATTTTCATCACGGCTGCGTAGCACATATGTCAGGAATCGCAGTTCTTCCAGCTTACTCGGGGAGCCCCTTACAAGTGGGCAGAGCACTGTGGTAGGCAGAATAATGGCCCCCCAAAGATGTCCGCATCCTGTGATTATGTTATGTTATAGAGCCAGGTAGGATTAACGCTGCAAATAGAAGTAAGGGTGCTAATCAGATGACCTTAAAACAAGAAAATGATCAGGGCACCTGAGTGGCTCGGTGGTGAGCATCCACCTTTGGTTCAGGTTGTGATCTCGGGGTTCTGGAATCGAGTCCCGCATCGTGCTCTCCACGGGGAGCCTGCTTCTCCCTCTGCCTATGTCTCTGCCTCTCTCTCGGTGTCTCTCATGAATAAATAAATAAAATCTTAAAAACAAAGAACAAAATGATCCTGGATTATCTGGGTGGGCTCTGTGGAATCACAAGGGGACTTTAAATGTGAAAGAGGGAGGGCAGGAAAGTCAGAGTCAGTGAGAGATTTGAAGATGCTATGCTGCTGGCTTTGAAGGTGGAGGAAGTGGCCATGAGTCCAGAAAATGCTGGCAGCCTCTCGAAGCCGGAAGGGACAAGGAAGTCTAGAGTCTCCGGAAGGAAGCAGCCTTCCAACACCTTGAATTTAGTTCAGTGACACCCATTCTGACTTTGGGCCTCCAGAACTGTGAGATAGTAAGTTTGTGTGATTTTAAACCATTATGCTTGTGATGTTTGGTTCCAGCAGTCATAGGAAACTCCTCTCCAGCCTCTAAGGTAAGTGCTGTGTGGCTCCGCTGCATGCTGTTCATGGAGACTCCTGAGCTGTTGAAGCCCAACGGGGTGCTTGTCAGAATCACCAGAGGACATTTATTTATTCATCTGTTTTTTTTTTTTAAGATTTTATTTATTCACGAGAGACACACACAGAGAGAGAGAGAGGCAGAGACACAGGCAGAGGGAGAAGCAGGCTCCATGCAGGGAGCCCAACGTGGGACTCCTGGGTCTCCGTGGGCTGAAGGCGGTACTAAACCACTGGGCCACTGGGGCAGCCCTATTTATCTGTTAGTTAATGTATTTATTATGGAATATTTCAATAACAGAATTGACAGATGTATAACAAACATCCACATATGTTTGTCACTGGAGAAACAAAAGATTGCCAATTTAGTTTTCCTATGGCCTCAAAAAAATGGAAAAAAATTCTTTAAAAAATGGAAAAAATTGGGATCCCTGGGTGGCGCAGCGGTTTGGCGCCTGCCTTTGGCCCAGGGCGCGATCCTGGAGGCCCGGGATCGAATCCCACGTCGGGCTCCCGGTGCATGGAGCCTGCTTCTCCCTCTGCCTGTGTCTCTGCCTCTCTCTCTCTCTCTCTGTGACTGTCATAAATAAAAAAAATAAAAATAAAATAAAGTGTGGTGATCTTTAAAAAAAAAAAAAATGGAAAAAATTGTGTAGTAATTCCCGATATACCTACCATAAGATTCTATAATTTACATTGGACTCTTTATCATGCAACTGTTCATTTCTCCACCCATTTATCCACCCATCAACCCACCTCGTTTTTTCATGCATTTCAAAGTAAATTACATTGGCCCTGAGTCAAGGCCGGCAGTTTGCTGAAGCTGTTGGTTTAAAGCAGGAGTCTCAAGAAATGTCTTTCTAGGGGCACCTGGCTACGTCAGTTGGTAGAAAATGCAACTCTGGATCCTGGGGTCCTGAGTTCAGGGCAGCCCCATGTTGGGTGTAAAGCCTACTTAAAGGAAAACAAACAAACAAAGCTTCCCTAAACATTTCTGTGCAATTTTGTGTATGTGTGTGGTCCCATTTTCATTTCTCTTGGGTAAATACACAGGAATAGATGTACTGGGTCATAAGTAAGTTGTATGTTTATTTTTTTATTTTTATTTTTTTAAAGATTTTATTTATTCATGAGAGACACAGAAAGAGAGAGAGGCAGAGACACAGGCTGAGGGAGAAGCAGGCTCCACGCAGGGAGCCCGACGTGGGACTCGATTCCGGGTCTCCAGGATCTCGCCCTGGGCCAAAGGCAGGCGCTGAACCGCTGAGCCACCCAGGGATCCCCTGTATGTTTAATCTTATGAAACTGTTACACATTTTCCCAAAGTTGTGCAATTTAAAAAAATTAATGAATTAGCTAATTAATTAATTTTTATTTTTAAAAAGATTTTATTTATTTATTTGACAGAGAGAAAGAGAGCACAAGCAGGGCAAGCGGTAGGCAGAGGGAGAGGAAGAAGCAGGCTCCCTGCTTTACTGACAGCACCACGCAGGCACCTTTATTTATTTATTGGTTTATCTATTTATTTATTTATTTATTTAAAATAATCTCTGCACCGAACGTGGGGATCAAACTCATGACTCCAAGATCAAGAGTCACGTGCTCTTCCAACTGAGCCAGCCAGGAGTGTTGTGCCATTTTAAACTTTCGACAAAAATGTAGAGCTTTAGTTACTCTATATCCTCTTCAACATTTGGTGTCTTCAGTCTTGAGTTTTAGTCATTTTGTTGACAGTGTAGAAGTAGCTCATTGTGATTTCAGCTTGCATTTCCCTGATGACCAAGTGATGGAGACCACTTTTTGTGTGCATATTGGCTATCCATCTGTCTTTGTGAAGTGTCTTTTCAAATCCTTTGCCTATTTTAAACATTGGATTGTTTTCATTATTGAGTTTTAAGGACTTTTTAAAAGATTTTATTTATGTATTCATGAGAGAGAGAGAGGCAGAGAGGTAGGTAGAGGGAGAAGGAGGCTCCCTGTGGGGAGCCTGATGCGGGACTGGATCCCAGGATCCCAGGATCCCAGGATCACAACCGGAGCCAAAGGCAGATGCTCAACGACTGAGCCACCCAGGTGCCCCAAGAATGTTTTTTATATCCTGGATACATTTTCTTTGTCAGATACATATTTTGAGAATATTTTTACTCAGTCCATAGCAGAGTTAAAGTGGGTGGTACGGCTGTGTTTCTTGGTGAGCAGGGAGCAGCAGAGAGAGTTCTCTAGAGCTTGATTGATGTATTCCACCAGGAATCCAGAGGTAAGTTAGTTAGGGTACCTGCTTCCCCCCATGATGATGTGATGGCCATGGGCATCAAGGCGACCATTGATCTTCAGCAGCACTGCTGTTTATTCTCAGCCAGAGTACCTGTGAGTCAAGAGCTGATGGACTTAAGTGGCAGTTTTCAGACCACAAGGTCACCAAAAGTCCCCTTGAATGGTCATGTTCAGGATTTTGAATGATCCTTAATGACACGCTGAGTGATGCCATGTCTGATCTCAACCCTGATGTGCAGTATCTTGCTGCCAGGGAACATTGATGGCTGTTCAGGAGGAAGAGGATCCTGTTCATTCCTTACCTTTGGGTGGACTTGAATTTCAGCCAACTCGGTGATGGTCCTGCAGAATTGCTTAGACAAGCAGCAACAAAGCTGGCATGACTTCAAAGTTCTCAGGTCATGGGGCTTTGGAAATGGGGCTTTCCTGCCATCCTCAGCTAATATGACAGGATATCTGCTAGATAGTTTAGGCTGCTCAGCTAGCAAATGTGAATATCCAACTCTTTGAAGACTGATAAGGTAGGAACTGAACTAAGTGAGTTCCAGGCACTGCTGGCTGCCAGGTGATGGGAACTCCCCTCCCTAAAAATAACCTGGCTCAGTGGCAATGTCTCCCCAGAAAGTCACGTACATTAGCCATCACAGGATTTCTTCACACAGTGTCACAAAGAAGTCACTTAGTCTGGGGACTTCTTGAGGCAGGCTGGATGGGATGGCTTTGAGGATGTAAAGTTATGCTGGTCTGGAGGAAGGCCAAGGACAAGTAAGAAATAAAGAGGAATCCCTGAAAAAAAACATACAGTGAGGCTGATACAGGAGGAATCCCATCTCTTTTCTGAGGTCACTTGGGGCAATCAGAGTGGGAAAGTAGGGCACGGGCTGCTCAGATTCTTGATCACTAAGAAACCCCAGATTCTAGAACTACCTGGGGTAAGGTATTCCTAACCCAGGAGTCCAGACCCTTTGCCCTTTATCTTGCAGATACACGCTGCCTAGAATGAACATGTCCAGGAATATCAGTCTGGCTCACAAAACTACACTTCTCAGGATTGGCCTGGAGGTGGCGCCCCTGCTGTTGGTCTGGAACCACTGGACAGAGACCTAGGCGGGTCTGGCAAATGGATGAGGATGTTACCCAGTGGAAGATGCCCAGAGGGTCAGGCTGTTTCTTCCTTCCTTCTTTCTTTCTTTCTTTCTTTCTTTCTTTCTTTCTTTCTTTCTTTCTTCTTTCTTTCTTTCTTTCTTTCTTTCTTTCTTTCTTTCAAAAGAGCGGGGGGGGTGGGGGCGGAGAGGTAGGCAGAGGGAGAGGGAAGCGGAGAATCCCAAGCAGTCCACAGAAGCAGAACTCGATCTCATGACCCTGAGATCATGATCTGAGCCGAAATCAAGAGTCCCATGCTTAACTGATTGAACCTCCCAGGCACCCCAAGGCTAGTCCTTTTCATCAGCTCCTGGAAAAGAACAGGGACATTGCCCAAGCCTAAGACCACTGGCATATCTTCCAACTGCTCAAGACTTATCTTGAAATCTGTTTTTAAATCCATCCCCTCAGATCCAGAGTGATCTGGGCTTTAAATACTACAACCCGATTTCTTTGCAAAACATTTCAAATATAGCCTTACCACAAATCCTTCCATGACACACCTTAAACATTCTCCTGATCAAGGGGTGACTGGCTGACTTAGTTGGAAGAACATGTGACTCCTAATTGTGTGGTTGTGAGTTGGAGTCCCACATCCGGTGTAGAGATTATTTAAATAAATATAACTTAAAGAAAAAAATTCTTCTGACCAAAATGCAGTCTGGGTATTTAAAGAGCAAAGATACATGTGACATTCTCAAGGAAAGGTTTGCAAGCAGGGCTAGAGGAGCCAGTAATCCCCTGGCCAGCCCCTTCCTCGTTATGTTGAATCCAGGGTCCTCTAGTGGAGGGGTCAGGAAGGAGGCAGAGCTACAGGAACTCTGAGGCCCCTTCTTTACGGAATGGGATTCAGTTTCTTCATCTCTGGGCCACTGTTCTGGCCAAGGGATCTGAGCTCTGCAAACAGGCTGAGGCATGTCTGCAAGACTGCCTTCCATTCCTTACCTCTGTGATCTGCTTCTAGTGTCTGAATGTGGAGAATCAGCAAAGCAAGGCACAGTCCCAAGTAGTGGCTACTTTGAGACTACAGTAGCCCTGGTTGAGGGCAGAGCCTATGACATGAGGTCCAGCCTGGTTAATGACTGCCCTCAAGGGCAGTCCCTGGTGTGCATGTGCATGTGTGTATGTGTGTGTGTGCATGTGTGTTCCCAGGGCAGAGCCAAGCAGAGCCTTTCCTTCCAGTCTCCATCCGCGGATACACCATCCCAGCTGAGGTGTGAGGAGTCCCCCCACCACCCCCCGCCCAGGCCTTTTATTTATCCCTTCAGCATCAGCTGGTGATGAGTCCTATGTTCCATTTACTACCTTCCCTTCCCCTAAAAAAAGGTCACTCATTTTATAATCAAGCTAATGTACATTCACTGTTGAGGAAAGCAGATAAATGTTTAATAAAATCTGGAATCTCCTAAGAAGTTGGCTTTGTAGCTTCCTGGCTGAGAAAGCGGCATTCATAAGAGTGAGGAGATAACGAAAATGCTAAATAACTCGGGGTAGCTTTCGATGTCAGGAAAATCAAAATATTCCATTCTCGTATTGCTCGGTGAAAATGATCCGGCAGGAAGACTCACTGGGGCTTTGACATACCCATACTTGCTCCACTTCGTATTTGCCCAGGCTTCCAGGGAGCAGTGAGGCCCAAAAGAGTGTGATGGAAAGAAACCCTATTCAGAAAAAAAGCTTGTGGGTGGGCAGCCCTGGTGGCTTAGTGGTTTGGCGCCGCCTTCGGCCCAGGGCATGATCCATCCTGGAGACCCAGGATCGAGTCCCACGTTGGGCTCCCTACACGGAGCTTGCTTCTCTCTCTGCCTGTGTCTCTGCCTCTTTTTCTCTCTGTGTCTCTCACAAATAAATAAAATCATTAAAAAAAAAAAAAAAAAAAGCTTGTGGGTAACTGCCCCCTGGAAACTAAATTTGTCTTCTGCTGCCAGGCCAGCAAGGGCTGCGAATCCTTGAATGGTGTGCCCATGGAGGGGAGGATCAGAGGCGACACTGTCACCGTCCTAACACTTCGAAGAATGGCATCAGGTGTGGCTGCAGGCTGGCTGCAGGCAGGCTCCTCTAGGATGGTGTTCCCAGTGGCCTCAGAGGGCTAGGAAGGAAGGAATAGAAATCACTGTGAGTAGTTGAAAGCCTAAAGACTCTTTTCAAGCAAGCCATATGAGCTCGAAATGTGTGTCTCTTCCCAGCTTGTTTTATTCTTGCCCTTTGGGTTATTATTATTTTTTCTAATCTTTTCATTCCCTTCACTCAGAATGAGTGATTTCCTTATCAGGGTGCTGGGCAATACATTTTTCACAGCTTTCAGGGCACACTGCAAATCTGAAACCATTGTCTGGCCGGCACAGCTCTCAGCCGTGATCATTTCTATCATCAAGGTAAACCTGCTGGCATATGTTTTTGTTTTTTATTTTCCTCAAATTTTATTCATAAGCGTTGTCTTTTACTGGTCAAATAAATGGTAGCATTCTTTGTGACTGTGTTATCCAAAAATAAAAGAGAATTTTAACAATCATCAAAATAAAACCTGTTAGACCATTTCTAACAGTAATGAATTGGTTCCTGAAGATTTGATTAAAGACAAAACTAGGTCAATTTAAGCAGATTCCGAATGAGACAGAAAGAAAGCCCATGGGTTGGGGGGGAGGGGGGGCAGGAAAGGAAGGCATGGAATCATAGGCACAGTAAAAAAAAATTCTAAAAGTATAAAAATCACAAAGAAAATCCACAAATCACCTTGCATGTTTACTCTGTCTCTCTGTGTCTGTCTCTCTCTCTAAATGTTAGAAATGAAACTAGAAACCTTACTAATGTATAATAATAGTATCAGGGTTGCCTGGCTGTCTTAGTCCATAAAGGATGTGACTCTCAATCTCCGGGAGGTAAGTTCAAGCCCCACACTGGGAATTGAGTTTACTTAAAATAAAATAAAATAAAATTAAATAAAATTAAATTAAATTAAATTAAATAAAAATTAAATAAATAAATAGATAAATAAATAAATATTTATATATATATATATATATATATATATATATATATATCAGCTGAGAATAACTTTATTGCTGAAAGGCTGAGAAGAACTAGTTAAAGCAGGCTGGAGGCATGGGGACTGCTAGCTGGCTTGGTCCATAGAGCATGCAACCCTTGGTCACAGGGTTGTATGTTTGAGCCCTACTCTGGATATAGAGGTCACTCAAAAAATAAATAAATAAATAAATAAATAAATAAATAAATGAATTCTTAAGATATATTTATAATTATTTCCCCATTCCTTGTACTACTCACATATTTCTTTTTTAAAATATTTTTATTTATTTATCCATGAAAGGCAGAGAGAGAGAGAGAGGCAGAGACATAGGCAGAGGGAGAAGCAGGCTCCATGCAGGGATCCCAATGGGGGACTTGATCTTGTGATTCTGGGATCACACCCTGGGCTGAAGGCAGATGCTCAACCACTGAGCCACCCAGGTGTCCCTACTTATATATTTCTTACTAATTTTTATTGAGATGTAATTTCACATGCCATCACCTTTTTTAAAATTCACCTTTAGCTTTTTTTCCTCTTTCAGGGACGGCGTCCGTAGGAGTTTGACATACCATCATAAGCTGCCCTACAATACAGCCTCTAACAAAACTAGGCTGTCCCGAACCCCTGGCAATAGAATCGTTTACCTTTATACCAAGAATGTTGGGAAAGCGCCAAAGTCTGCATGTGGCATGTGCCCTGGCCGACTTTGAGGAGTTCGTGCTGTGAGACCTAAAGTCCTTATGAGATTGTCTCAAACGAAAAAACACGTCAGCAGGGCCTACGGTGGTTCCATGTGTGCTAAGTGTGTTCGTGACAGGATCAAGCGTGCTTTCCTTATTGAGGAGCAGAAAATCGTTGTGAAAGTGTTGAAGGCTCAAGGACAGAGTCAGAAAGCTAAATAAAAAAAAAATGAGGATTTTTTTTGAGTAATAAAAATCAAAGAGCTTGAAAAAAATTCACCTTTAAAAAAAAAAAAGATTTTATTTATTTGTTTGACCAAAAGAGAGAGAGCACAAGCAGGGGGACCGGCAGGCAGAGGGAGAGTGAGAAGCAGGCTCCCTGCTTAGTCCTGATGCAGGACTCAATCCCAGGACCCTGGGATCATGACCTGAACCAAAGGCAGGCTTTACTGACTGAGCCACCCAGGTGCCCTTAAAATTCCCCCTTTTGAATAAGTGTACAATTTAGTGGGTTTTGGTGTATTCACAGGCATCACTGCTATCTCGTCCCAGAACATTTTTCAGCACCCCTAAAAGAAGGGTTGTGACCACTGGCAATCACTCTCCATTCTCCCTCTCCTATTTCTGGGCAACCACTAGCCCACTTCCTGTTTTTATGAATGTGCCTATTCTGGACATTTCATACAAATATAATCATATAATATGTGGCTTTTTGTGATTGACTTTTTTAAAGATTTTATTTATTTATTCATGAGAGACAGAGAGAGAGAGAGAGAGAGAGAGAGGCAGAAACACAGGCAGAGGGAGAAGCAGGCTCCATGCAGGGACCTGACGTGGGACTTGATTCCGGGTCTTCAGGATTAGGCCCTGGACGGAAGGCAGATGCTAAACCACTGAGCCATCTGGGCTGCCCTTGTGATTGACTTCTTTCACTAAGCATACATTTTTTAATTGTGGAAAAATATACAAAACATAAAAGCCATATACCATTTTAGGCATTTTATTTATTTTTAAAGATTTATTTATTTATTTTAGAGAGAGCATGGAGGGGAGGGGTAGAGGGAGGGGGAGAACCTCAAGCAGACTCCCCCACTGAGTATGGAGCCAGACTCAGGGCTCAATCTCATGACACTGAGATCACGATCCGAACCAAAATCAGGAGTTGGATGTCTAACTGACTATGCCACCTCCCCCCCATTTTAGGCATTTTATTTTTATTTTTGTTCTTATTTTTATTTTCTGTGCCTTCTTTTATTTAATACTCATTACAACCCAGTGAAGTGGGTACTATAATCATTCCCGTTTCACATATGATGAAACAGGGATTAAGAAACCTGCCCAGGATCACAAAGTTGCCCCAATATACTCAGTCTTCCGCTTGCTTCCCAAATCTGTTGAGTCCACTATGTTCAGAATGTTCTTCTCCAGATCTTGACATAGATGGTTTCAATAACGTTCAGATTTGAGTTAGAATGTCATCTTTTCACAGAAGCCTTCCCTACCCACCCTGTTCAAAGTAGCACTGTAGGGATCCCTGGGTGGCACAGCGGTTTGGCGCCTGCCTTTGGCCCAGGGCACGATCCTGGAGACCCGGGATCGAATCCCACGTCAGGCTCCCGGTGCATGGAGCCTGCTTCTCCCTCTGCCTCTGCCTATGTCTCTGCCTCTCTCTCTCTCTCTGTGTGACTATCATAAATAAATTAAAAAAAAATTTTTTTAAAAAGTAGCACTGTATGTACTATATGTGTAAAGTAGGTGCATAATAAATATTTACTGAGTAAGTGAAGGTGCCCCAAGGATATTCCCAGCCCCCTAGATTTGCTTCCCCCATTCCCATGGGCCAGGATAGCTTGTCTGCCTGGTTCGAGGCCTTTGCCCCAGTGATACCACCTTCTCTGAGCACATACAAGACAGCCCTCACACACTGAGCTGTTCCAGTCCCTTCAACCCTGAAATAGTCCTTCCCTTCCCTCTCAAGCTACCAACTGATGTCTCTTTTTGTACATTCAGTAATGAGTCTGTCTTGTGTCTCTCCTCCGTCATGCTAGATATGCTGGAAGGGGATGAAGGAGAATGCAGCTCTACTCTCAAGGGCCTTTCTCCACTTGCAGGGTGACCAGATGTGTGAACAAGCAAATACAACACAGTGGGGAAAGTGCAAAAGAGAGACACACATGATCACTTGCACAACACATCATCAAAAATGAAGAGATGCAGGGTGTCTGGGTGGCTCAGTCAGTTAAGCCTCTAACTCCTGATTTCACCTCAGGTGATAATCTCAGGGTCATAGGATCGAGCCCTGCATCAGGCTCCGTGATGAGCATGGAGCCTGCTTAAGATTTTCTCTCTCCCTCTCCCTCAGCCCTCCCCTCCCATCCACACTTTCTCTCCCAAAAAAATAAATAGATAAAATAAAGAGATGTATATGTAAGGTTCAAGGGAGCTCAGTAGAGCAAATGCAGGAAAGAGACAATGGGGCTCTGAACAAATCAAAATTAACCATCAACATATTTTAAAACATATGGTGTTGCTGGTTTCAAATTCTGGCTCCATGCACTAGCTATGTGACCTTGGCAAATTATATAACCCCTGAGATCTCATTTCTACCTAGGGAAAATAATACCTAGTCCACAGCAGTGCTGTGAGGATTAAATGAGATAACATTTCCTAATGTATATACTTAATCAATGATACGTTTAAATTACCGTTGATAAAAATTTTAATTTGTTTTTTAAGTAAACTCTACCCCCAATATGGGGCTCAAACTCATGACCCCGAGATCAGGAGTTGCATGCTCCATTGACTGAGCCGGCCAGCCAGCTACCCTAATAAACATTTTAAACACAGAAAGAAAAAAAAAGAAAAAGAAAAAAAAAGCTTTTAGCACAAAGTTGTTTGTGAAGTGCTGTTTATAATAGGAAAAATTTTGAAACAAGCAAAACCCTCTTGATGGAACATTCTGCAAGCCATTAAATTGTGAGAATGTATTGTAAAATCATAGATACAAATGCACTGGACAAAATGGTGCATATGGTGTTGTCTTGGCTATGTAAATACATCCCCAAAGTCCCTGGGCCTCTCTAGCCTGTGGGTTTAAATGAGGCTATGTTCACCTTGTACTCAAATTTCTCTGCCCCAATGCCCCCACCTGCTCCTGCAAACCTCTGCAAAGACCCTAGGGGCCTCAGGAAGTAGCTAGAACATATTTGCTACTTGTCCCACCACCTCAGTATTCAAAATGTAGGTACTTGATAGACATAGCTGCTCTTTTCCAGGCCTTTGCCTTTGCCAACCTCACAAAGGACACCTCCCTATAGGATGACCAACCACCTGGTTTGCCTGGACCTGAGACATTTCCTAGGATGCCAGACTTTTAGTACCCAAACTGGGAAAATCCTTAGCAAATTGAGATAAATTAGCCACTCTACTTCACTGTAGAGGAGATTTCCAAAGTTGCAAAGTCTTTAGGTTCCCAAATAGGATTTATTTTCTCAGCTGGAGCGAGGCTGTATTCCCTCCCAAAATAAAGACTGATGGATTGCACAGAAAACTGGGTGAGCAGAATATTGAGGTTTGAATTCAGGGGACTTTTATCCCTGGTCTCAGGGAAGTAAGACAACTAATCAAAAGGTTACTTGATGGAATGCCTTGGTGGCCCAGTTGGTTAAGTGTTTGCCTTCAACTCAGGTAATGATCCCAGGGTCCTGGGATTAAGTCCTGCATCGCATCACATCAGGCTCTGTGCTCAGAGGGAAGTCTGCTTCTCTCTCTGCCACTCCCCCTGCTTGTGGTGCTCTCTCACTCTCTCTCATAAATAATAAATAAATAAATAATAAATAAATAAAGCTTCAAAAAAATAAATAAAACCTACAAAACAAAACAAAAGTTTGGTTGAGAAGCAAGTGATCCGACCACAGGTCTGGACAAGAGATGCTGGTCTGAGAACGTGAACTCATGGAGGCAACTGAAGTCATGGTAGTGACTAGGGGATCCAGGAGATCTCTAAGTAGGATAAAGCTTGAAAATAATGTGATTTGAGCCAATAGATGGAGGGACACAAGTCCACAAAAGAAATGAGGGGAGTGGCTAAAGAGATAGGAAGAAAAGTAGGGTTTGAGGTTCGCAGCTTTGGGGCACAGTTTCCTCAGTCACTCCTTGGTTTCCATTTGGCAGTGTCTTACCCCAGAGCCAGGGTTAGTACCGTCAGATCATTCTACACTTCTTTTCCTCTCTTTCAGTTCCTGAAATGTAAGTGATTCTCCAAGTTCTGTGTGAGGTACTCTTTTCTCTCTATGCTCTCTTCAGTGACTTTTTTTTTTAGACTTCTTTATTTTAGAGAGAGAGAGTGGGAGCCTACAAGCGAGCTGGGGTAGGGACAGAGGGGGAGAGAGAATCCTGAAGCCAACTTTGAGCTGAGTGTGAAGTCTGATGTGGGGCTCGATCCCAGGACCCTGAGATCATTACCTGAGCCCAAACCGAGAGCCTACTGCTTAACCAACTGTGCCACCCAGATGCCCCCTTTCCATGACACTTTAATTTATCCACATGGCCACCATTTTCATCTCAAAGAAGCTGGTTCTCAAATTATTCCTCTAGCATCAATTTCTCCTGAGCTTCAGTCCACATTTCAAATGATCTCCTGGACATTTTCACTTCATTTCCCCACCCACAAGCCAAATTCAGCCTGCCTAAGATGAAACATGGCAGGATCATAATCACAGACATTAGCATTAGAAGAAACCACAGAGGTGACCTAATCCAACCTGCCAAACCAAGGAGCTATGGCACACACTAGTGCACAGTGAATGAGATCTGGGCAAGTGGAGATAGACAACCTCCCAGCCCTCAGAGTGGCAGGAGCCTCTGGATCTTTTACCTCTGTCCACTATGGCCTCATCTTCTGATGGCCCTAAGGGAGTGGGGTCTGATAGTGAATAAAAGGCCACCATTGGCAGTCAGATGCAGAGCACATCACTGCCTGCATAGAGACGGTGGAGGTGTTTGTATCTCAGGTGCCCAAGGATCCAGAGGAGCAATCAAGTGGAGAGGGAAGTATGAGTGAGTGTGTGTGTGTTGGGGGGCGTGGTGAGGATGTAGGGGGTGGAGGTTCTGGTGCAGGCAGTTCAGAAACTGTCCCTTTGCATACTTTTATATCAGATAATTTTGTCTGTGACTGGTGTGCCACAAATAATGTCCAAGCTGTGAGGTGACCATTCTAAAAATGCCTGTGTGTTCTGCAAATTAGAGCCTCATTGTTATTTTGAAATACTAGCTATGAAAAAGTTTGATTGGATCTAAAATCCACAAGAAATTTTATAAGCACATTTGTCAATGAAAGAAAAGGAAGAGCTTTAAATAAAACTTAAATATAATTTCTACTGTTGTAAATGTTCCAGTGGTTATAAAAGTCCTTTCAATTTTTTTTTTATCACCTGCTGCTGCAAACAGTTTCTTGTCAGTTAAAGAGATCACTGTTAAAGAGTCTGGATCAGGAATTACATGAGCTATTTAAAACACAAGGCTGAGAATATAAAGTTAGGTACTAAGATTCAAGTTGAAGTTTCTCATTTAATAAAATAGGGCTTTGGGGGAAGTGTTGCAAATTCACTATTTAATATCTTCTCTAATGCCATATGTTTTATTTTAATTTTTATTATAATTATCTTTGTGAAGAGAATATATTTTTACCACATTCAGTTTACCCCTCAGACTCCCCTCTTTGTTTCTTAAACATGCTAATTTTTTTTTCAATCTTAGAGTCAGGAGGGTCTTTTTTTTTTTTTTTTTTTTTTTTTTTAGAGAGAGAGACAGAGACGGAGAGACAGAGAGCAAGCATGCATGCACAGGTGAGTGGTGGGAGGAGGGGCAGAGGGAGAGAGAGAATCCTAAGCAAGTTCCACAGTCAGCAAGGATCCCAATGTGGCTGGATCTCATGACCTTGACATCATGACCTGAGCCAAAATGAAGAGTTGGACATTTAAGCGAGTGAGCCATCCAGTGCCTCTACCCTTTAGTTTCCAGTAGATGCTATAATTTGAAAGTGTTGGAAAGTACAGACCTAACCCAGCCCCTTCATTTATTTGTAGGGAAACTGGGGTTCCCTCAGGGTTGAGTGAGCTAAAGTCACTGATCACGTCCTTCCTAAACCAGCTCCTATGCCAACTTTCTGAGTCTTGACTGCAGGCCTGTCTGTGATCCATCACTTTCTGAGTCACTCAAGTCCAAGTCAACTCCTGTTGACTTCTCTTTCTGTGTGTCATATCTCAATTTATCTCCTCTCCCAGGTTGAACTCCTCCACATTGTGGAGTGAAACCCAGGTCCTCCCATCCTGGCCTTTCCCTGCGGTGAGACTGCACTCAGGCACATATACCTCAGCCTTGGAGCTGGAAGCTAGCAGTGCTATGGAGCAGTGCCCAGTGCCTAGTGTTGGTGTGTTACCAGGACAAGCCGGGCCGTGTGCCAGGCAGCAACAGCCGTGCTGTCTTCACTGGTTTAGTAGCCTGATTTTGTAGCACTTCCTGGCTGCAGAATCAGAGGCTGGTTCTTGGGCACTCCCAAAGACTCTATGAGCTTAAAGCAGGCAGTGTTGGTTTCTGTTGCTTACAACCAAGAACCCAACTTGATAAATCTGAACCAGGCTAGTTGTAGGCCATAGACTCTCAGGAAAATGGGGTGGGGGTAGTCAGTGACCATATAGGCTTTGGAGGTGGATGGTGGAGAAAATGCATCTAATGTTAAGGTTTGAGATTTAAACACCCCACAGCAACTAGTGGCAAAATAATTAAACAAAATACGTGTCACCTGGAATCAAAGGCAAGTCTTCAGACGAGTGAATGGCTGTAGCCATAGAACATGTAATGGGTGTGAGAAATTTGACTGTGGGGTGTGGTGCTTTCTTCCAACAGTGCTGGATACTTGGCAGCTCTCTTAGATTTACAAGACTACATATATGCAAATACATACCACACTTGTATATATGCTGCTTTAACGCGTTTTCCAAATGACCCGAAAGCTTGCTAACATTGAGTAACAGCACAGAGCAAGAGAAGGTTCTTTAGCAGGTTCAGGCTATAGTGTAAGGATTTCTGCTAAGTGGTCCTCATGACCCAGCGGATCCCCTGGTGCTCTGTGTACAGCCACATGCTGGGATGCTCTACAGAGTTTGTGGCAAGCCCCCAAAAGAGCATCACTATGTTGTGCTTGTGGTTTTGGAGCAAAGCTTTGCTCTCTTTGGCTAACAACTATTCTCCTTTTCAGAAACTGTTCTTTAATTTCTCCTCAGTCCTGGCAAGATTGACAGCCTGGCCTTGGAGTACCAGGTAACCTCTGTGGCTTATCATAACTGAGTATCTGTCCCACTTGGCCATAAGGTGCCTAGTAATGTGCTGTTCCTCAAGAGGACGTGGAATATATAAAAGCAGGCTTGAGCATTTCTTGGAGAAGACACAATCATGCAGCTCCCAGTATGTTTACTCGAATTTTACTACCATCTTTCCCTCAATTCATGACCATGGCCTTACGGAAATCTCCCGTGACCCAGGTGGCTAAGGAGGACATTTGACCTTGGTTTACAAATGGTACTGGCTGGGAGTGGCTGTTATAGTTGCGCTTAAATGCAATGGCCTTAAAACAGGGTGACTGGGTGGCCTAGTAGATTAACCTAGTAGGTTAAGTCATGATCTCAGGGTCCTGGGATGGAGCCCCGCATTGGACTCCCTGCTCTGTAGGCAGCCTGCTCCTACAGCCTGCTCTTCTTCTCCTCCTTCTGCTTTTTCCTTCAGCTTGTGGTTTTTCTCTCCCAAATCTGAAAGAAAGAAAGAAAGAAAGAAGAAAGAAAGAAGAAAGAAAGAAAGAAAGAAAGAAAGAAAGAAAGAAAGAAAGAAAGAAAGAAAGAAAAAAAGGAAGGAAAGAAGGAAGGAAGGAAGGAGGGAAGAAAATGGTCTTGAAAGGACAATGGCAAGAGGAAATTTCCCAGTGGGTAGAATTTTGAGTTGTATTCTTTTTTTTTTTTTTTTTTTTTTTTTGAGTTGTATTCTTATGGTTCTCTTTGCCTTGAGAAAGACTCCATACCAATTCATGGGCCAAGTTGTCAGGGACTTTATTTGGTGACAAGGTTTGGGAGAGAGGACATAGATGAACCTCTCGGAGCAGATTGAGAAAGTAAGAGTATTTGTATCCTCTATGACTACTTATTAAAATGCCCCCACTGCTAAAGAAGCTTTAAATTACTGAACGAGAAGACTTACTATGTGGATGTAGGTCTGTTTATTGGGATCATAAGCTCAGGATGCGCTTCTCCTTGGAGAGGTTGACATGGCTATTGCTATTGCTGAGTGCCGATTTTTCAAAGAATTATAATGGATTCTTTCTATCATGGCGGGTGCAGTGAGTCGATCTCTTTGGGTATAGGTTAATATTGAGGTTTTTTAAAAATATTTTTTTAATATTGAGTTTGGATATCAGAATCCAAAATAAATTTGTAATTTATTTACAAAAAGATTTGCTTTTCTCACCAGTGATGCTTTTACCATCACCATCCTCTTACATGGATTTAATGAAGAACTTATTTGCCATCACAGTATTTTTTTTTTAAGATTTTATCTATTCATTTGAAAGAGAGAGAAGATGAGCAGGGGAAGGGGCAGAGGCAGAGGGAGATGCAGACTCCCCACTGAGCAGGGAGCTTTTAACCCGCTGGACTCCTGGATCATGACCTGAGCCGAAGGCAGATGCCCAACCATCTGAGACACCCAAGTGCTCCAGCCACCACAATATCCTTTTTTTTTTTTTAAAGGTTTTATTTATTTATTCATTAGAGACACACAGAGAGAGGCAGACACACAGGCAGAGGGAGAAGCAGGCTCTATGCAGGGAGCCCGATGTGGGACTCGATCCCAGGACTCCAGGATCAGGCCCTGGGCTGAAGGTGGCACTAAACCACTGAGCCACCCGGGCTGCCCCTGGATTCGAAACTTTTGACTTCTCATTATATCCTCACATGGTGGGAGCACAAAGGGGAAGCAAGTTCTCTCATGATTTTATAGGGGCACTAATCCTATTCCTGAGAGCTTCACCCTCATGACCCCATCTAATCCTAATTACCTCCCAAAAGCTCCATCTCCTAAGATCACATTGGGAGGTAGGGTTTCAGCATATGAATTTTAGGGGTGCCTGGGTGGCTCAGCTGGTTGAACTTCTGCCTTCAGCTCAGGTTATGATCCCAGGGTCCTAGGATCGAGCCCTGTGTTTGGTTCCCTACTCAGCAGGTGCCTGCTTCTCTGTCTGATTTTGCCATTCCCCTCTGCTTGTGGTCTCTGGCTCTACCTTTCCTTTTTTTTTTTTTAAAGGTTTTATTTATTTATTCATGAGAGACACAGAGAGAGAGAGGCAGAGACACAGGCAGAGGGAGAAGCAGGCTCCATGCAGGGAGCCCGATGTGGGACTCGATCCCAGGACTCCAGGATCATGCCCTGGGCCAAAGGCAGGTGCCACACTGCTGAGCCACCAGGGCGTCCCTCTATCTTTCCAACAAATAAAATCTTAAGAAAAAAAACATGAATTTTGCGGGTATGCAAACATTAGGTCCATGACAGCATCTGAATAAGGAACTAACTTTACAGTGAAAGGAGTAGAGGAACTGGCTGTCCAGATTCGCTAGCCCTACTGTGGACCCCAATAACTGAGAGCAGGAATGCTTATATAACAACAGCTACTGAGCCAGCTGGAAGACAACAGTTTGAGAGCTTGTATTTTATTTATACTCGGACCCAGCAATTCTGGAGGCGTCTGTATCTTTCTCATGAGTTTCTTTCCTGTTTAAATGAGCCAGTTAGTTTCTGTTGCTTGCAACTAAAAAACCCCAAGTAATACAAAATTATCACTCTTGGGTGCCCGGCTGGCTCAGTTGGTAAGAGTTTACATACATACAAACAAAAATCTCTCTTTGTGCCATCCATTGTAATTTCTTTTCTTTTTGTTTTTTTGTAAAATGTCTTCCTCCACTACTAGCTTGCAAACTCCAAAGGCTGTCACTAGTATCTTTGTATTCCCTATGATATATAGAACTCTGTGCTTTTATTTTTTAAAACTTTTTATTTATTTATTAAAGATTTTATTTATTTATTCATGAGAGACACAGAGAGAGAGAGAGAGAGAGAGAGAGAGGCAGAGACACAGACAGAGGGAGAAGCAGGCTCCATGCTGGGAACTCGACAGGGGACTTGATCCAGGGTCTCCAGCATCAGGCCCTGGGCTGAAGGCAGCGCTAAACTGCTGAGCCACCAGGGCTGCCCAAAAGTTTTTTTAAAAAAGATTTTGTTTTGGGGATCCCTGAGTGGCTCAGCAGTTTAGCGCCTGCCTTGGTTTGGCCTAGGGCGTTATCCTGGAGTCCCAGGATCAAGTCCCACATCCGGCTCCCTGCATGGAGCCTGCTTCTCCCTCTGCCTGTGTCTCTGCTTCTCTCTCTCTCTCTGTGTGTGTCTCTCATGGATAAATAAATAAAATCTAAAAAAAAAAATTAAAAAAATTTTTTGTTTTTAAGCACTCTCTACACCCAACATGGGGCTTGAACTCACAACTCAGAGACCAGGAGTCACAGGCCAGCTAGGCCCCTGGAATGCTGGGCTATAGACAGTGCAGGACACAGGTTGCAAACTTGTAGACTCTGAGCTGTATGGGAACTGCATTTATTTTGGCCAATCTGAAGTTTTGTTTTGTTTTTAAACCGACACGGTCGCTATATAAAAACCAAGAGATTTCACATGAAATGCACATTCCCACCTTCTCTTGAAGGATTTGAAGACACGGTGATTTTACACCCGTATTCCCATGGCTGCCCTTCCTAAGCAAAACACAGGCCCTTCACCTTGACCACTTTATTTACTTTCCTTACTTACATGGTCCTCAAAGGCTTGTAAATTTGCCACTCTTGATGCAATCGAATTACACTGCGTTTACTTGGCAATTAATACTTGTATTTTCATTTTTTTCCGTCTCACTTGTGTTCTATCCTTCGAACTAGATTGTAACGAGCCACTTGATGGACAGAATCCTGCTGACTGTCTTTTTTCCAAATCGCTTTATTAGTCGTCATACATTCGATGCGTATTAGTAAGTTCATAAAACCTGTGAGTTGAATACCGGATCTGGTCCGGCCGCGCCTGACCTTTCATCATCACGATTGGTTCGTTCCCTGGGCTGGACCGAGACCTGGCGACTTCGCCAGGTAAAGACATGAAAATTATTTACCAATGGGGCGACCGAGAGACAAACAACATTTCAAATATTTTTTTTTTTTTAATTTTTTATTTATTTATGATAGGCACACAGTGAGAGAGAGAGAGGCAGAGACACAGGCAGAGGGAGAAGCAGGCTCCATGCACCAGGAGCCTGACGTGGGATTCGATCCCGGGTCTCCAGGATCGCGCCCTGGGCCAAAGGCAGGCGCCAAACCGCTGCGCCACCCAGGGATCCCACAAACAACATTTCTAAGTAGATTTTTTTTTTTTAAGGCGGTAGAAAGTTATCCTTTCTACTGCTTATGGGAAATCGGGAAAGTTTTTGCGGAACGGGGTGGAGAGGGGCCCTGGGAAAGGTGAGGAAGCCTGGGATGCAGGTGCGGGTGCGTCCTGGAGGGTGTCTGAGGCTTTCCGGGTGGGGATCTTATCCAAGGAGTCTCAGAGTGACTTTCCCTTGGGGTCTGGCGGCTCAGGGCGTGGTTCCTGGCACAGCTTCCGAGCAGTTGTCATTGGGGTCAGCTTTGGGACTCTGGAGCACCGAGCCCTCGGGGCTTCCCGTGGCCGGGGGCTCGCCTCCGCGGCCCGAGCTGACTTCCCTCCGCGACGTCCTCGGGCTCCCGCAGCATCAGTTTTGCCCCCAGCGGGCGGGAGGGGGCCGGGGAGGGGGCCGGTCCTGCCCTCCTCCCGGAGCCGGGCACGAGGAGCCGCGCGGCAGGGAGGGAGGGAGGGAGGGTCGGCCTCGTCCTGGCTCCAGCGGGGCGGGGGGGGGGGGGGGCTCTGCGGGGGCAGCTGTTTCCCATCCCCCCGCCCCCACCCCCCCCACCTGTGTCCCAGGGGCCCTGCCCGAGCCGAGCGCCCCTCTCCCCCGCGCCGCCTCCGTGCGCCGTGCAGCCGAGCCTCGCCGCGGCGCCCGGCGCTCCCCGCCCCCGACCCGGCGCTCCCGCGCTCCCCCTAGCGGCCGCCGCGCGGCCTCGCTCCGTCCCAGGCTCGTCGGCGGCGCAGCTCACGTGACCGCGCTCCGGGCCTGCGGCCGCTGTCGGTTCCCCCAGTCACCGAGCGAGAGGGAAGAAACAAGATGGCGGCTGAAGGCGATCCGGAGTGGGGCCCCAGCAATTCGGATTGAGCCTTCTCCCTCCACCCGCTTCCGCCGGCCGGGCCCCTCCCGCCCGGCCCCGCGGGCCTCCCCACCCGGCCCCGGCGCCCCCCACCGCCACCCCGCCGCCCGCCCCTCCCCCTCCGCTTTCCCTTCTCCCCCCCGCCTCGGCTCCGACATGAGGGGCCGGCGGGGCAGGCCGCCCAAGCAGCCCGCGGCGCCCGCTGCCGAGCGCTGCACCCCGGCCCCGCCGCCGCCGCCGCCGCCGCCGCCGCCGCCTCCGCCCACGTCCGGACCCATCGGGGGGCTCCGCTCGCGGCACCGCGGCAGCAGCCGGGGCAGGTGGGCCGCCGCCCAGGCTGAGGTGGCGCCCAAGACGCGGCTGAGCTCGCCCAGGGGGGGCAGCAGCAGCCGGAGGAAGCCGCCGCCGCCGCCGCCGCCGCCGGCCCCCCCCAGCACCAGCGCCCCGGGCCGGGGGGGGCGAGGAGGCGGGGGCGGCAGGACGGGGGGCGGGGGCGGCGGCGGCCACCTGGCCCGGACCACCCCGGCCCGGAGGGCCGTCAACAAAGTGGTGTACGATGACCACGAGAGCGAGGAGGAGGAGGAGGAGGAGGAGGACATGGTCTCCGAGGAGGAGGAGGAGGAGGAGGAGGAGGACGGCGACGCCGAGGAGACCCAAGATTCCGAGGACGACGAGGAGGATGAGATGGAGGAGGACGACGATGATTCCGATTATCCGGAGGAGATGGAAGACGACGACGACGACGCCAGCTACTGCACGGAAAGCAGCTTCAGGAGCCATAGCACCTACAGCAGCACTCCAGGTACCCACCCAGCCCCGTTGCTGCAGACTCCTTCCCCACCTCCTGCGCCCTCCCCCCTGGCTCGCTCCCTCTCTGGTCTCCCCCCTCCACCCCCACCTCCCCCCCACCCCCGCCCCCCAAACCGAGGGGAAACGCGACGGCACATCAAGTGGCAAAAAACTAGATTTACAAGAGGAAAGAGGCGCATTGTTCAAAATGGAGATTGCATTGTTGCAGTTTGCAGGCCACACACTCGCTCTCTCTTTCTCTCTCCCCCCCCCCCCCCCACGCCCCACAACCCCCTCTTTTTCCTCTTCAAAATTTGTGCCAGTGCAGTGTCTCCACCGGGCAGGATTGAAACTTTGGCACACACATATCCATTGCATTCATTTTTCTCCCCTTGTTTTGGTTTGGTTTTTGGAATGAAAGAAGCCTCTTGTTTTGCAGACCTCTTTGCATTTCTAATGCGGTTTCTTTTAGATTTTTTTTTTTTATTATATATCTGTTCCTTAAGAGGGAATTGAGGATTTTAGACAGATTGTGGCATACAGACACACGCAAAAACATCCTGCTCTTCACACCCCTCGCAGTGTGGTTTTTAAAATTGTGTTAAGGAAATGGATCAGTTGGGTTAGGAGGGGAGCTTTATCTGGTCCCTGCGTGTTTGTTTTTATTCTTGAGGGCTAATGGGCTCGTGCAACAGTTGCTGGTAAATGGCTGATTAAAAAAAAAAAAAAAAAAGCAAAGTAGGAAACCAAAACAAAACAAATTTGGCAATTCATTGGATTCCAAATCATTTGGGTAAAATACAAAAAAAAAAAAAAAAAGTAAGAAACCGCAGCAACATGCGTCTTAACTAATTCGGCCCTTTGGCTTCGCCTGAGAAATACAGTTTCGTGTCACCTGTTGCAGTAGATGTATAGTTGATCGTGCAGACATAATTGCTGAAAGTGAACTTTTGGACCAGTTTCTTAGTCACACGGCAGAAATACACAGGGATTTATTACAGAATGACTTTTTTTTTTTTTTTAATTTTTTCTTCATTCTGTTTCTAAGCATAAAAGTCTTCTCTGGATCTGTAATGAATTTCTCCAGGGTGACTTCTCTCCTGTTTTCTCACAGAAAGTTTCTCTAGGCTGGTGCCGCGATGCAATATTTTTCTTTTTTTTTAAAATACACAATTGCTGCTTTGTATTAAAAAGTAGTTGCGGATTACTAAATTGTGGGAAAAAGAGTAACTTGTAGCAATAACCTACAAGATTTTTCCTTTATATTTTTGTTAATCTGGATTAACTAAATTAGATTCCAGTTTTAAGAGCATTTATAAAGTGAAGTTTATGAGGAAATAGGATCTTGAAAAAGTAATTAAGGTGTGTCACTTGTTTTTAATAGAGACTAGGGTAGTAGAAAAGGTTGAATTTAAATGTTTCCATTTTTTATAAATGCTTAACTGTTTATGGAGAAGTGTGTTAAGCCGGCCGAAGTCTCACTTACGTTGTCCTAACAGCAAATGCAAAAAGTAATTTTCTTTTTTGCCTGACAGGATATCTGCCTGCCATTGCCCGGTGGTGGGGAGGAAGGGAGGCTGGCAGGAGAGCGAAGGGAATGAATCAAGTGTCAAGTATTTATGTCTTGTGTGTGGAAGGAACTGCACGCCACTTTTCATTTCTTGCCGACTTTTATAGTGATAGTTTTTACCTTAAGAAATCACACGTGGTTCTTGCTACCCAGAATTGAAAGACCCTTAGAGACTGCATTACACTATCTGAGGATAGTGAAGTTTTTGGGGCTAGACAGAGCGGAGGCAGTTTGGCAGGTCAGTTCAGCTAACTTTAACCTCTTTGAGTGAATAAATAATACTGTGCATATGCTGAGTTAAATTACAATTTGTGTTTAGGTTTTTTACAACACACTTGTATATTTACGTACTTTCATGACGTTTTGTTATTAGTGGTACTTGTAGACTACTTTGTGTATACTTGAATTTAAGGATTATATATCCTTGTGTTAATCTTACATCCCCTGCACTTCCTAGTACAGTGTCTTGCACCTAGCAGCTGCTCATCAAAGATTGGTCAGATAGATGATTGTTAGGTGAGAGCTTGTAATAGATGAAGTTTTGATAATTCCCCAGTGAGTGCCATAGCTCCTAAATATTTTGGATTTGGGAAACTAAAAATTGATCCTAATTAGATTTTGCTGGTTTGACAAGTGAGTGTTTTCAGTAGCAGAGTTAGTGTGTTTTGAGCTGTTCTTTCATATGACTTGCCAGGCATTTTCCCCTCTTTATTGGATGTGGTGTTAACTTGTTGGGTGTTTTATTTTATGAAACACATTATTCCTCAAGATCATGGTAAAAGGGATCATGCATTTTTGTGTTCTAAACTTTGAGAATATGTCCACTTGCTAGGATGAGTAACAACAATGCATGACAGTGAGCTGTTGAGGCCAAGTACCAGTTTCATTGGTTTTATTGTCTGTACTTACAGATAATAAAGGCTGGGGAGATGGCTATCAGGTAAATGTGTATATGTCTGTATGTTTGGGAAGAAAAACCGTTCTGGGACTGATAACCCGGGAGCACAGAAAGAAATGTGATTGGTAGATTTGAATCCTGTACTGTCAGGGCTAAAAAAGGATTTTACTTTATTGGCAATTTAGAACAATTCGATTAATTTTTGTAGACTAGAACATTGGTTTAAGTACTGATATATTAAATTCCTACCATAAGAAATTATTCGAAAAAAGAAATTATTCGTTAGTCTGTTCATCTCTTGAGTGGTTCGTAGGTAATAGGACTTCGTGATGCAGAGATGTTGCTTAATATCATGAGCTTACTTCTCTAAAATCATAGATTTTTTAAAAGTTTATTTATTTTAAAGATTTTGTTTATTTATTCATGAGAGACACGCAGAGAGAAGCAGGCTCTGTGCAGGGATTCGATCCTGGGGCTCCAGGATCATGCCCTGAACTGAAAAGGCAGATGCTCAACTGCTGAGCCACCTAAAGTTTATGTTTTTAGTAATCTTTATATGCATCATGGGGCTCAAACTCATAACCCTGGGATCACGAGTCACATGCTCCTACTGAGCCAGCTGGGTACCCCTAAAATCATAGATTTTAAAAAGTATTTTCATTGGAGATTAAATGTTTTCCTTTTATGGAGAAAAAATTTAAATGGGTTCATAAGGTAGTCACAGGACAATAGAAATGACAGTTAATACAAAATTGAAATCATCTAGTTTTGCTTCAGCTAGTGGCATTTGGCTGAAAAAGGCTTTTATTTATTTTTATTGTTTAACTTAGAGTTACTTCAGCATATAGGTCATATGACATATTTTTTAGGTTTTACTTATTTGAGAGAGTGGGTGTGGGCATGAGTAGGGGGAGGGTCAGAGGCAGAGGGAGACAATCTCAAGCAGATTCCACACTAAGTGTGGATGGAGCCTGACACAGGACTGGATCTCAAGACCCTGAGATCATGACCTGAGCTAAAACCAAGGGTCCACACTTAACTGATTAAGCCACCCAGAGGCCCTGTTTTTATGATACATGTTGTCAATACATTGTGAAAGATCACATAGAAAATCTGTTTCGAATAAGCATTTGGTGTTGTGACAGCACATTGAAATCAAGCCCACACTTGCTAAATTAAAAAAAATTAAATCATATTTCAAACTGAATAGTTTTTGCATTTAACTTGTGTGGGACTTCTGAGGTATTATACTTAGCTGAATTTTTTTTAACTTAGCTGAAATTTTGAAATTTGGAACCTCCGATGACTTCAGAAAGCTAAAGTCCTGATGTTTTCCGGGGAGAGTTAGTGATTTATGTCCTGTAAGGATTCTGACAGAGGAGAACAGTGGCATAGATGCCATGAATGAACTCTCGATTTATCTGAAGCAGAATTTTTTTCTAAAGATTTTATTCATTTATTCATGAGAGACCGAGAAAGAGAGGCAGAGGGAGAAGTAGGCTTCCTTCGGGAAGTCTGATGTGGGACTTGATCTCAGGACCCTGGGCTCACAAGCTGAGCCAAAGGTGGACGCTCAACCACCGAGCCACCCAGGCACCCCTGAATTTGTTACTGATTTGGTAGTATTTATTCCCTCCAATGTCAACCAAATGTCTTTTTGGTATTTGTGTGATGTCTGATTGCTCCAAGTGAAGGACAAAGTGCAGTAGAGTTAGAGATGGGTAATGGGGGAGTAGAGGGGGAGTTGGTGTGGGTATATCCTTCTTTGATGGCCATGTGCAAGGTGAGGATGGATAGATCAAGGGGAGCAGTATGAACTGAGGCACTGATATTTATTTATTATAAAAAATATTTTGAAAAAAAATATTTTGTTCATTCATGAGAGAGACACAGAGAGAGACAGAGACATAGGCAGAGGGAGAAGCAGGCTCCCTGTGAGGAGCCCAATGCATTCGTTCATTCAGCATATATTCATTGCATACTTCCTGGAGCTGGACATAGGAGCTAGTAAGATAACTATTGCCTCTGACCTTACAGAGCTAATTGTCCCTCGAAGCCCTGGACATGTACATGGGCAATTATAAAATACAGCAAAACTATATTATGGGAGGAATAGGACTCTACAGGTGTTCAGAGGAGATCAAGATGATTAAATTCCTTAAAATATTAAAAATAAATTGATTTTGATTTAAAAAAAAAAAAAAAAGGATGACTACCTGAGCCAAAGGCAGACACTCAACCACTGAGCCACCCAGGTGCCCCTGATTTTTTTTTTTTAAGTTATATCTACACTTAGTGTGGAGTTTTAAAGTGTGGGCAATCTTAAGTTTCCTGGCTTAGCAAGAGCCTGAATATGGGACTAAGAAATAAGCTATAAAAGTCTGTAGTTGGGCAGTATCTAGAGAATCAGGCTATTACTTTCCGCTTCTCATCTGTAGGGTAAATATTGGGCTCAATCAGTGATCCTCCTTTTTCACTCCTGGGACACCCAAGGGATATGCTGTATTCCCATCGGCAGCATGCTGGAGAATGGAACAAAACCAAATCAAATCATGGAGATGCTGTTAAGCCACCAGTGCAGCCAGCTTGCCATTTCCCCCAAATTGAGAGGATGACTGGAGGAGGTGTTTTCTGAAGCCCTCCCTCCCCCATCTATTTCAAACCTATATCATTTGTGAGTATTGGTGATCAATCAGAAGATCCAGAAATAAGTGGAATATGATTTCAGTGTGATGTTAACAAGTTTAGCATAGCTTCTGTACTGCATTATGGATTGGAAGAAGATGAGATAGCTAGTGGGCACCTGGATGGGTTTTGAAGCACTGAATGCAAGATCAACTTCCGCAGGTATTTCAGGTACCTGAGACCTTGACAACATCAGAAGTGTAGATAGAGAGATGAATGCTTAGGTATATGTATCTGAAGAGGTTAAACATGAGAATTGGAAGAAAGAAAATGAGGGCCCTGAAGAGTTATTAAAATGTTGGGGAACATGGGGCACCTGGGTGGGCTCAGTTGGTTAAGTAGCTCAGGTTATGATCCCAGGGTCCTGGGATTGAGGCTTCCTGCTCAGTGGGCAGTCTGTTTCTCCCTCTCCCCTGCTGGTGCTCTTTCTCACAATCTCTCTCTGTCTAAAGTAAGTAAATAAAATATTTATTTATTTATTTTTAAAGATTTATTTATTTATTCATGTGAGAGAGAGAGAGAGGCAGAGACATAGGCAGAGGGAGAAGCAGGCTCCATACAGGGAGCCTGATACGGGACTCGATCCTGGATCCCAGGATCATGCCCTGAGCTGAAGGGAGATGCTCAACCACTAAGCCACCCAGGTGCCCCAATAAATAAAATCTTAAAAAAAAAAAAGTTGTGCCTCATGATCTGTGAGGGGTAAAGAGATAAATTTGAGGTATGCCTGAGGTATGCAGTAATGAATAGTCTTGTGTACAGTTCATGTTCATCTCCTCTGGCATATATTTGGAGCTATATTGAAATGTGTATGCACAGCACCACTGAGGAAGTTGAAGCTAAGAACTCTGATCTTTTCTGTTAGATTCTCCTTTCCTGTGTTCTTTGACTGCAGGAGGTGTGTAGGGAATGAGAAGGTGGTGGTTGTGGTGGGGGACTGATAATTTGGGTGACACGGACAGGAGCCAATCCTAGTAGATGCTGTCTTTGCATTGAATAGATTCCTCCTGGGGATCCCTGGGTGGCGCAGCGGTTTTAGCGCCTGCCTTTGGCCCAGGGCGCGATCCTGGAGACCCGGGATCGAATCCCACGTCGGGTTCCCGGTGCATGGAGCCTGCTTCTCCCTCTGCCTGTGTCTCTGCCTCTCTCTCTCTCTCACTGTGTGCCTATCATAAATAAATACAAATTTGAATAGATTCCTCCCTTCTTGCTCCTTAGGATTTCCACTTCCCAGGAGTCATCTTCCCAGAAGTATTTCCAGAGTACTGTTGCTTTCCTTGTTTTTTTTATTTTTTCTCTCGTTGAATCCTTGCTTATAGTTGCTATAGCCTAACTTTCATAATTGAGCACTAGTTTAGTACTGACCCTCATTCTAATTTTTTCATGCTTTCAGTTCTTTAAAATGAGAAGCCTCAGGAGGCAGGAGATCTTTTTTAAAACAAACTTATTAAACTTGTAAAATGCACTTTAAGATTTTATTTTATTTTAAAGATTTTATTTATTTGAAAGAGAGAGAGTGCTCACATAGAAGCAGGGGGAGCAGCAGAGGGAGGGGGAAAAACAGGCTGTCCACAGAGCAGGAAACCCAACTCGGTGCTCGATCCAGGATGCTAGAGTCATGAACCGGGCCAAAGGCAGACACTTAACCAGCTGAGCTACCCAGGCATCCCTAAGATTTTATTTTTTTAAGTAATCTCTGTACCCAGCGTGGAACTTGAACTCACAACCTTGAGATCAAAAGTTGCACACTCCACCGACTGAGCCAGCCAGGCATCCCTGCAAAATGCACTTTAATAGTTGGGAAATAAAATGGGATGCCTGGGTAGCTCAGTTTGTTAAGGGTCTTGCTCTTGATTTCAGCTCAGGTCTTGATCTCAGGATCGTGAGTTCAAGCCCTGTACTTTAAAAAAAAAAAAAGATGGAAAGTCAGATCATACAAAAGAATGAAAATGCATATAACTAAATGCAATTACATTTTGTTTATTGATATAAAATTATTTCATGTTTTTCTAGATACTAAGTTATATTACTCAAATATTGTACCTTGACTGCTGAATAATTTTTAAAAGTAGTAACAGTAATAGCTAACATTTTTAGACATCAGAATTGCTGAGTAGCATTTGGGTGGCTGAGTCAGTAAAGTGTCTGACTCTTTTTTTTTTTTTTAAATTTTTTATTTATTCATGATAGACATAGAGAGAGAGAGAGAGGCAGAGACACAAGCAGAGGGGGAGAACCAGGCTCCATGCAGGGAGCCCGATGCGGGACTTGATCCCGGGACTCCAGGATCACGCCCCCTGCCAAAGGCAGGCGCTAAACCTCTGAGCCACCCAGGGATCCCCAGTGTCTTAACTCTTGATTTCAGCTCAGATAAATTTTTTTAAAATTTATTTATTTTATTTTTTAAAAAGATTTGTTTATTCATGAGAGACAGAGAGAGAGAGAGAGAGAGAGAGAGAGAGGGAGAAGCAGGCTCTTTGCAGGAGCCAGATGTGGGACTCAATCTTGGATCCTGGGATCATGACCAGAGCAAAGCAGCCGCTCAGCCCAACCACTGAGTCACAGAGGCATCCCTCAGCTCAGGTCTTGATTTTAGGTTTGTGAGTTCAGGGTCTGAGTTGAGTTGCACATTGGGCATGGAGCTATTAAAAAACAAAACAAAACAAAAAAACCAAAGCTAAATAGTTAAATAATTCTCCAGCAGTATTTAATAATTCCATTTTATATTTTTATAAATTCCTTTTTTCTTTTAAAGATTTTATTTATTTATTCATGAGAGAAAGAGAGAGAGGGACAGAGACACAGGCTGAGGGAGAAGCAGGCTCCATGCAGGAAGCCTGACGTGGGACTGGATCCCAGATCTCCAGGATCAGGCCCTGGACCGAAGGGGGCGGTAAACCGCTGAGCCACCCGGGCTGCCCTAATAATTCCATCTTAAAAATAGCTTTATTGAGGGGTCCCTGAGTGGCTCAGTCAGTTAAGCAATCTCACTTTGGCTTGGGTCATGATCTCAGGGTCCTGGGATTGAGCCCCATATCAGGCTCCCTGCTCAGTGGAGAGTCTGCTTCTCCCTTCCCTCTGCCTCTCCCTTACCTGTGCACATTCACTTGCTCTCTTTCTCAAATAAATAAATTTAAAAAAGGCTTTATTGAGATATACATACTATAAATAAAATTCACCCCTTTCTAAAGTGTATAATTCAGTGGTTTTTATTTTTTTAAAGATTTTATTTATTCATGAGAGGCAGAGAGAGAGAGAGAGAGAAAGAAAAGAGAGAGGCAGAGACACAGGCAGAGGGAGAAGTAGGCTCCATGCAGGGAGCCGGATGTGGGACTTGATCCTGGGTCTCCAGGATCAGGCCCCAGACTGAAGGCGGCGCTAAACCTCTGGGCCACTGGGACTGCCCAGTTCAGTGGTTTTTAATAAATTCACAGAATTGTGCAACCATCACCACTCCTGAATTTCAGACCATTTTTAAATCACCGCTCCCCGTCCAGGAACTCATACTTACAGCAATCACTTATTGTTCTCTCCTTCCCCCTTTGCCATTCCTTGGCAACCACTGCTTTCATTCATTATCTATTGGTTTGCCTCTTCTGGATATTTCATATAAATGGAGTCATACAATATGTGGTTTCTTTCATTTATCATGTTTTTTTTTTTTTTAAAGATTTTATTTATTTATTCATAGAGACAGAGAGAGAGAGAGGCAGAGACAGGCAGAGGGAGAAGCAGGCACCATGCGAGGAGCCTGATGTGGGACTCAATCGCAGGTCTCCAGGATCAGGCCCTGGGCTGAAGGTGGTGCTAAACCACTGCACCACCAGGGCTGCCCTTTTTTTTTTTTTTTTTTTTTTAAAGATTTTATTTATTTAAGCATAATGTTTTCAAGGCTCATGCATGTTGTAGCATATATTAGTACTCTATTTGAATAATATTCCACTATATGGATATACTGCATTTTGCTTACACATTCATCAGTTGATGGACATTTGAACTGTTTTTACTGTTCGGCTATTGGGAATATTGCTCTTGTCAACATTTGTGTATAGGTTTTTGGCTGGCAATGTTTTCATTTCTCACAGGTATATTCTAGGAGTGGACTTGCTGGATCAATACAAGTACAGTTTTATTTTATTATTATTATTTTTAAAGTTATTTAAATGACCTTTACACCCAATATGGGGCTTGAACTCAACACTGAGATTAAGAGTCACATGTCTTCTGACTGAGCCAGCCAGGCACCCTGCAAATACAGGTTTCCCCCCAATACAGTTTTTAAAAATAATTTTATTTAGATATTTGGTTACAATAGTTTTTTCTTTTAAAAGATTTTATTTATTTATTTGAGAGGAGAGTGCACATGAGGAAGGGCAGAGGGAGAGGGAGAAGCGGATTCCTCTGCTGAGCAGGGATCCAGACACTTGATTCCAGGACTCCGGGATCATGACCTGAGCCATAGGTAGATGCCTAACCAACTGAGCCACCCCAGGAGCCTCATGTTACAATAGTTGTTTTTTTTATTTTAATATTTTATTTATTTATTCATGAGAGAGAGAGAGAGAGAGAGAGAGGCAGAGACATAGGCAGAGGGAGAAGCAGGCTCCATGCAGGGAGCCCAATATGGAACTCTATCCTGGAACTCCAGGATCATGCCCTGGGCCGAAGGTGGTGCTAAACCGCTGAGCCACCGGGTTGCCCACAATAGTTTTCAAAACAGTTCTTGGGGCACCTGGGAAATCAACAGTATGACTTCACTTATACTAGTCCTTCTCTGACAAATCCTTCTGGAATAAATTCTCCAAACTGACCTAAGGCAATCCAGAAGTCAGAGATAATTTGGAAGATTTACAAACCAGCTTTCATTCATTCTAAGAGAACTGTTTTGTTTTTTAAGATTTTATTTATTTATTTGAGAGAGACAGATAGCAACAGAGATACCATGAGCAGGGAGGAGAGGGGACTACTGGCAGGCATTGGAGGCATCTGCATATGTTAAGCCCACCACAAAATTTTAGGCTATCATGATATATGAAAATCTGAGGAGTCTAGATAAATCTTTTGTGTGTGTCAAGGATCTAGAGGGGTGGGCAGCCCCGGTGGCACAGCAGTTTAGCGCCGCCTGCAGCCCAGGGTGTGATCCTGGATACCTTGGATTGAGTCCCACATCAGGCTCTCTGCATGGTGCCTGCTTCTCCTTCTGCCTGTGTCTCTGGCTCTTTCCCTCTCTCTCTCTCTCTCTCTCTCTCTCTCTCTGACTCTATGAATAAATAAATAAAATCTTAAAAAAAATAAAGTGCATATAGTATAAAAAAAAGGATCTAGAGGGGTAGCATACAGCATAGATTTTTTTTTTATTTTTATTTTCTTTTATTTATTTATGATAGGCACACAGTGAGAGAGAGAGAGAGAGGCAGAGACATAGGCAGAGGGAGAAGCAGGCTCCATGCACCGGGAGCCCGACGTGGGATTCGATCCCGGGTCTCCAGGATCGTGCCCTGGGCCAAAGGCAGGCGCCAAACCGCTGCGCCACCCAGGGATCCCTTTTTTTTTTTTTTTTTTTAATGGGGCAGCCCGCGTGGCTCAGCGGTTTAGCGCCGCCTTTGGCTCAGGGCTTGATCCTGGAGACCCGGGATCAAGTCCCAAATCGGGCTCCCTGCATGGAGCCTGCTTCTCCCTCTGCCTGTGTCTCTGCATCTCTCTCTGTGTCTCATGAATAAATAAATAAAATCTTTTAAAAAAATTAAAGAAAAAAAAAAATAAAAAAATTAAAGAAAATAAAGATATCTGTTTTAAAAAAATTTTTTTTAAAGATTTTATTTATTCATGAGAGACACAGAGAGGGAGAGAGGCAGAGACACAGGCAGAGAGAGAAGCAGGCTCCATGCAGGGAGCCCAATGTGGGACTTGATCCTGGGACTCCAGGATCATGCCCTGGGAGGAAGGCAAGTGCTCAATTGCTGAGCCACCCAGGCGTCCCCAGCATGGAAATTTAAAGTTGAGAATCTGGATTGGACTTCACGAGTTTAAATCTGGCCTCTGTGATGGCTCTTTGCTTAATTTTCAGTGTCTCACTTTCCTCATTTGTAAAATGGAGATATCATAGTACTGAATTCAGGGTGTTATGAGGGTTAAATGGTTAATATTGCGAAATGCCAAAACAGTGCTTGCATGTGGTAAAGATTCAACAGGTATTAGCTATTATTATCTTTTGGTTTGTTCCTGATCTGAAGATGGAGAGTCTTTGAAGATATAGGGACCTCACTTCCAGTATAGTGAGAAGATGTCATCTAGGGGCACCTGGGTGGCTCAGTCTGTTAAGCATTCTACTTACTCTTAATCTCAGCTCAGGTCTTAATCTCAGAGTCATGAGTTCAAGCCACAAAAAAGGCCTTTAAAAAAAAAGTAAAAGGAGGTCATCTGACTCAGAAAGTATAAACATATTTTGAGAACCACATGTAAGAAAAAAAAATGCATTACAACAGAGCTTTATTTTCCCCCTTTAAAAAGAAATATTGGGATCCCTGGGTGGCGCAGCGGTTTGGCGCCTGCCTTTGGCCCAGGGCGTGATCCTGGAGACCCGGGATCGAATCCCATATCGGGCTACCGGTGCATGGAGCCTGCTTCTCCCTCTGCCTGTGTCGCTGCCTCTCTCTCTTTCTCTCTGTGTGACTATCATAAATAAATAAAAATTAAAAAAAAAATCCTTTAAAAAAATAAAAAGAAATACTAATTTACCCATTTAAAAAGTTTGATTTACCTACTATCTGACTTACTCCAGAATTACGGTAAATAATGTATTTACTTCAGTTATTCACTGTCATCAGAGTAGAAAAAAGCACTCTTGATGCTTCTAAGTCTTGGTAGTTAGTTTGTGTTGCCTTTCTCTGCCTGTTCCTTCAACACCAGTTTTCCAGGTTTTCAAATCTGCCCTCTCACTGTCTCCTTCCTTCTCCAGAGAGCTTATCTGTTTTTCAAGTTTTTAAAAATTGCAATGAAAAATTATAAAAATAGCACAGATTTACTCTTTTGGGAAAATACATATAATACAAAGATGAAAATGAAAATCTGTAATCTCATCAACCAAAGATAAATCCTGGGAATGTTTTTATACCATTTCCTGTAGTGTTTTTACCTATATATTTTTAAAAAGGTACAACTAGGGATGCCTGAGTGGCTCATTTGGTTGAGCGTCTGGCTCTTGGTTTTGGCTCAGGATCCTGAGATTGAGCCCCATGTCCAGCTCTGTGCTCATCGGGGAGTCTGGGGGTTTTCTCTATCCTCCTCCCCACTTAAATGTGTATGCACGTGTATAAGCTCTTTCTCTCTCTCTCAAATATTTTTTTATTTTTTTATTTTTTTATTTTTATTTTTTATTTTTATTTTTTTTAAAGATTTTTTTTAATTTTTTATTAATGATAGAGAGAGAGAGAGAGAGAGAGAGGCAGAGACACAGGCAGAGGGAGAAGCAGGCTCCATGCACCGGGAGCCCGACGTGGGATTCAATCCCGGGTCTCCAGGATCGCGCCCTGGGCCAAAGGCAGGCGCCAAACCGCTGCGCCACCCAGGGATCCCTCTCTCAAATATTTTTTTAAAGATACAACTTAGGTTATATTAAACAAACAGTGTTTTTACTTGATATTTAGGAAGATTTTCGTGTATCATTGTTTTTATCGAAGTGTAGTATATGAACATAGATGATATAAATTAAAATTGTGTTAAAGGCTCACAGAGAACAAAAGCAATTCCCTACTGTACCTTGTTCTACCCAAGACCTCTCCAGAGGCAGTAGCTTTCAATTCTTGTAGCTCTTTTTCCCCCCACTTGGTATTTACCACAGTATTATGATTATATTTGGTTTATCAGTTTTAGACATTTCTCTTTTGATTTGTTAATGGTAGATGAAGAAGTTAGCCCTATTATAATTACTTTTACTTTTTCCTTATCCTTTCATTATAGTTATAGCATGATTCTTGGATAAATGTAGAGGGATTGGTTTCCCTACCAAGGGCTATGTAAATATTGACAATGGAACCAAATAACATGCTGTGATAATGATTATAATAACTAACACTTTTCCTGGAGTTATTGCCTTAGTTTTTCACTTCCTTAATGTTCTGCATATTGAGCCCAGTGCACTATCAAGTCTGTAAAATATCTTATCACTTAACTATTTTCCAAACTCTCACGTGTAACAATTCCATTTTTTTTCCTTGTTGGTCTCCCTTCTGCACCCTTCCCCATTTCTCTTTTCACCTGAACTGATTGCTCTGTAGATCTGTTGAACATTACAGTGGAACTTCTTTTTGCTGCTTCCCCATGTAGATTCTGTTTCTTGAGTCCTAGGTTTTTCCTAATTTACTTCTTTTTTTCAGTACAACCTCTAGTTGCTTCCTAAGAATGGGTGCATCAGAAATAAACTTAAAAAAAAAAATCACTGTATGTTTGAAAATGCCCTTTGTGACCCTAATACTTGATAGACAGTTTGGCTGGGTATAGGATCCTAAATTAATTAATTAATTTAATTTTAAAGATTTTATTTATTTGAGAGAGAGGGAGAAGGAAACTCACTGCCAAGAAACCCTGATGAAGGGCTTGATCCCAGGACCCTGGGCTCATGACCCGAGGTGAAGGCAGAAACCCAACCAACAGAGCCACTCAGGCACCCCTAGGATCCTTAATTAATTAAGTAAAAGATTTTATTTATTTATTCATGAGAGAGAGAGGGGCGGGGGCAGAGACACAGGCAAGAGGGATAAGCGGGCTCCATGCAGGGAGCCTTGGGACTCGATCCCGGGTCTCCAGGATCACACCATGGGCTGAAGGTGGTGCTAAACCACTGAGCCACCGGGGCTGCCCAGGATCCTAAATTTAAAAATCCGTTTTACTTGAAAGATTTGCTTTATTGTATTCCAGCATCTAGTGTTGCAGTTGAGAAGTCGAGGGTCTTTCTGATTACTTCTTTTATGTGTGACCTGTTTTTTTCCTTTCTGAAGCATTTAGGCTCTTTTTATGGTCTCCAGTATGATGAAGTTTTGCAGTGATCATATCCCTTGATGTGGCTTTTTTTTCCTTTCATTGTGCTGAAGGAACAGCACAATATTCCTTGGGGGCTCCCACTTTTTAAATTAAAAATTTTTTTTAAATTTTAAGTAAACTCACTGCTGCATGTGGGTCTTGGACTCATGACCCTGAGGTCAGGACTCTCACACTGCATTGACTAGACCAGCCAGTTGCCTCTTGGTGGGTCCTTTTAATATGGAGATTTGTGTTCTTTAGTTCTGAGAAATTTTTTTCTATTATTTGCTCATTTTTCCCCAAATTTGCTCATTTCGCTTCTTGAATTTCTAGTTAGTTAGATGTTGGATCTTGTAGACTGATCTTACTAAATTTTTTGTCATTTAAAATTCTTGTCTTTTCTTTTGGTCTGCTTTCTGGGAGATTTCTTTCTCTTCCAAGCCTTCTGTTAAGTTTTTATTTCGGCTATTAGATAATTTCTAAAAGCTGCTTTCTTTGTTCCTTTTTCATAGCATCCTGTTTAATGATATATCTTCTTTTATTTCTTATTCTAATTTTAAAAATTATTGAAGTACACTGTACCTATACAGTAAAATTCACTCTTTTAGTGGACAGTTTTGACTCTTAAATTTTGGCAAACACATACAGGCACGTAACCACCACCACCACGAGTATGGAACATTATCTGACCCCAATTCCCTTGTGTTCCTTTAGCCAACTCTTTCCCCTTCTTTTCACCCTGGGCCACCACTGATATATTTTCTGTTCTGTAGTTTTTCCCTTTTACTGAATATTATATAAATAGAATTATATGCTACTTAGCCATTTGAGTCTGGTTTCTTTTACCTAGCATAATGAATTTGAGATTCATCCAAGATACTGCTTTTATAAATAATTCATTCCTTTTTATCGCAGTTGGTTGTCCATTATGTGGATGTACCACACTTGGCTCACCAGTTCAAGAACATTTGAGTTGTTTTCAGGTTTTAGAGGTTTTAAATAAAGTTGCTGTAAACATTCACCTACAGGTTTTTGTGTAAATACTAGTTTTTATTTTTTTGGGGTAAATACCTAGGAGTGGAATTGCTAGGTTATATGCTATGTATATTTTAATCATATATGAAACTGCCAGGGGCACTAGGGTAGCTGTTGACTAAGTATCTACCTTTGGTTCAGGTCATGATCCTGGGCTCCTGGGATTGATTCCCACCTTGGGCTCCCTGCTCAATGAGGAGTCTGCTTCTCTTTCCTCCTCTGCTCCCTGCCCCCCCTGCTTGTTCTCTTTTTCTCTCTCTCAAATAAATAAATAAAATTTAAAAAAAAAAAAAAGAGAGAGAGAGCGGCCCAGGTGGTAGCTTAGCGGTTTAGTGCTGCCTTCAGCCCAGGGCCTGATCCTGGAGCCCCTGGATTGAGTTGCACATCAGGCTCCCTGCATGGAGCCTGCTTCTCCCTCTGTCTGTGTCTCTGCCCCCGCCCCCTCCCGTCTCTGTCTCTCATTAATAAATAAGTAAAATCTTAAAAAAAAAATAAAAAGAAACTGCCAAACTGTTTTCCAAAGTAGTTTTACCATTTTTCATCCCCAGAAACAATGGATGAGGATTTAGCCATAATAATATGTATATAGTGGTATGTTTCATTATGGTTTTAATTTGCGTTTCCCTAATGATTACTGATGCTGAACATCTTTTCATGTGCTTATTTGCTTGTCTGTGAAGCAGATCTTTGATGAAGTGTCTGTTGAAATATTCTGCCAAATTTTTAATTGGGTGTGTTTGTTTTCTTGTTCTTGAATTTAGAAAGTTAGCTAACAATAATTATTTATGTTATATAATTTCCCAGAGCTCTTTCCTCTGTTCCTTTTTCAGACCATCCTCTTCTTGGACATGATACCCTCTTTAATTTCTCTGAGGGCATTTATTACCTTTTTAAAAACTTTATTTCTTTTGTTACCTTAGATTCCATTCTTTTGTTTTTATTTTTGTTTTGTTTGTTAAGTAGGCTCTATACCCAGAGTGGGGCTTGAACTCACAACCCTTAGATCAAGAGTCACATGCTCTACTGACTGAGCTAGCCACGGGCTCCAGATTCCATTCTTTTTAGTTCTAATAATGGAGGCGTTTTTTTGAATATCTCATGATCCTTAGCTGTTCTTAGTTTTAGATGTGGAGTGAGATGCTGGATAGTGGGTGACTGGGGTTTCCCAACTGGTAGGTTTCATTGTGAGGTGATTAGGCAGTGAGCTAACCTTTTCTTTGGTGGAACCCCAGTATTTGTTATTTTTGTGTGTTTTTGTTTTTTACACTTTTATTTTTCTCCTGTAAGTATGTTTGTTGTCTTTTTTTTTTTTTTTTTTGTATGTTTGTTGTCTTAAAGAAAGATGTCTTAAATCTCTTTCCTGTGGCTGGAACTTAGGGGTCTGAGAAAGAATGTATGCCCAGTACTTTGGGAAGGTAAGTGAAGGAAGGTAGCTAGGGCTCTGACCTTAGAGTACATGTTACTAAATTTCCCATTTAGGAACCCTGAGCCTTCTAAGCCCAATGGTCCAGGAGTCCTGGTGCCTCCAGATCATTACCTATATTGTTCCTCCCCTCTGCCTCTGAATGTTCTTAGAATGGAGACTTCTGCAAAGTCAGATACCTCTTCTGCCAGTTTCCACATTCCACAAATTTACTGAAAATTGCTATGTCTTCTATCCTCTCTCTCTCTCTCTCTCTCTTTTTTGGACTTTTTCTCCTTTCTACCACTTTTATTGAGATATAATTGACATATAACATTATATTAGTTGTGTACAACATAATGATATGATATAGCAAAATGGTTTCTCTAATAAGTTAATATTCATCATTTAATATAGTTAAAACATTTTTTCTTGTGATGAGAACTTTTAAGATCTACTCTTTAAGATTTTTATTTATTAAAAAGAGTGTGTATAAGTGGGAGGAGGGGCTGAGAGAGAAGGGGAAGTAAGTAGACTCTGTTGAGCATGGTGCCCAACACACGGGGCTCTATCCCGGGACTCTGGGATCATGACCTGAGCTGAAGGCAGATGCTTAACTGACTGAGCCACCCAAGGGCCTCTGTGATCTACTATTTTGGTTCTTTTTTTAAGATTATTTATGTGTTTGACAGAAAGGGGGGGGGGGCAAGCTGGGGGGAGTGGCAGGCAGAAGGAGAGGGAGAAGCAGACTCCCCATGGAGCAGGGAACCCAGTTCAGGACTTGATTCCAGGACCCTGGGTGATGATCTTGGGGTCGTGAGATCAAGCTTTGAGTTGAGCTCCGCGTTGAGTGTGGAGTCTGCTCTAGAATCTCTCTCCCTCTTCCTCTGTCCCTCCCGCTTGTACATTCTCATTCTCTTTCTCTAAGATAAATAAATCTTAAAAAAAAAAAAAGCTTCAAAGAGATACAGAGATGGATAAGAAATGGTCCTTTTTAGGGTGCCTGGGTGACACAGGCTTTTGACTCTTGGTTTCAGCTCAGGTTGGGATCTCAGGGTTGGGCTCTGGGCTCTGCTGGGCGTCTGCTTGGAATTCTCCCTTTACCTCTGCCTCCTCCCCTGCCCCACTGCCACCCTGTTCTTATGCACACACATGCTCTTTCTCAAATAAGTAAATAAATCTTAAAAAAAAATGGTTCTTGTTTTCAAGGTCTTTATTCTTTCGAAGAAGGAATAATAGCACAGTGCATCAGTAGCTCTAGCATAGGGTAGACTATGGGAAGTGCTGTATGGAAAAAGATAAATTAGGGAAAGAAGTCGTTTTCTATTATTCGGAGATCAGAGAAGCAGAGTCTGGAAAAGATGGAGTTTTAGATGTTTTATAAGTTAGTTAGGTTTCTCCAAGTGGAGGTTGGCTAGGAAGAGAAAGGAGGATGTGAATTCTGACAGATGGATAGAATGATGCATGTTGAGGGGCTACATGTTTGTGGTGTGAGTGTTGAGATAAGACTGTAGAGAAAGGGAGATTGTATTTTGGTGCAATTTGAATAAATGCCAGTCTGAGAAATTCGTACTTAGTTGACAGTTATTGTATGTTTTATTTTTTTATTTTTGTTTTTTTTTAAAGATTTATTTATTTATTCATGATAGACATAGGGGGAGAGAGAGAGGCAGAGACATAGGCAGAGGGAGAAACAGGCTCCATGCCGGGAGCCTGACACGGGACTCGATCCTGGGTCTCCAGGATTGCGCCCTGGGCCAAAGGCAGGTGCTAAACCGCTGAGCCACCCAGGGATCCCTTCATTGAATGTTTTATTTATTTTTTATTTTTTTATTTTTTTTAAGATTTTATTTATTAATGAGAGACACACACACACACACAGGCAGACACAGGCAGAGGGAGAAGCAGGCTTCATGCAGGGAGCCTGACATGGGATTCAATCCTGGGTCTCCAGGGTCACGCCCTGGGCTGAAGGTGGTGCTAAACCGCTGAGCCACTCGGGCTGCCCTCATTGAATGTTTTAAAACTGGAACGTGTCATGATAAAGCTGATGACAGAAAAGTAATAATCTGGGTTTGGTGTATAGGATTTATTGTAGTAGGAGAAGGCTAATAGGACCTTTTTTTTTTTTTTTTTTTTTTTTAAGTAGACTCTACACCCAGCCTGGAACTCAATGCAGAGCTTGAACTCACAACCCTGAGATCAAGACCTGAACTAAGATCTAGAGTCGATGCTTAACTGAGCCACCCTAGCGCCCCTAGAATATGACTTTTAATAGCTATATAAGGTTCCATTCTAAGGGTTTACCAAAATAGTTAAGCTGTACTCTATTGTTTGCTATGATTACCTTTAATGGCTGTTCTTTTAGTTAAAACCGTGGTTCACATCCCTGATTTTTTTAAGGCTTTACTGTGTATCACTAATATGCATGTATACATTACATGTAACATACATAATATATAATTTATATAATATGCATATTTTATCTAACATGATGTATCAGTATATTATAAATACAGTAAACGTATTTTCACCAGCAGTATACAAATATATATTTCACCAGCTGTCATTTTGCCAGCACTGTTATTTATAAAGCATCTTTGGATTCAGTGGGTTAAAAGCTCTCTTGTTTGAATTTGTATTTCTTTGCTAATAAAATATAAAACTTTCATGGCCTCTGATTTCCAAATCTGTTTGTAGTCATGATTTCTTTCCTGTGTTTAAGTCATTAATGGATGAATACTTCTTGAAGCCTTCCACTTAGATGTTCTATAGGCACATCACATCAAACATGTTCCAAATAGAATTCATACTTTAGTGACCACTCCCAACCTCCCATTTCCTTGCGTAGTGAATGACACCCACTGAATTGCCCAAGTCCGAAGTGAGGAAGTAACAAACTCCTCCCTGTGCCTCACCCTGCATATGCAGGAGTGTTACCAGATCCTATTCAGTTTACATATCTTTTAACTTTTTTGTTCTTTCATGCTAATGGTTCCCTAAATCAGTCCCTCTTCATCCCTCACTTGGACTCTTGAAGGAATCAGCTTGTCTGGCCTCCTTTCATTTATGTCCAGCCTTATCCTCTGTTGCTTCATTGATTTGTTCATTTTTTAAAAAAAAACAAAACAAAACCTATTGAGTACCTGCTGTGTTCCAGGCACTATCTGGAATGGAGCCGGGAATAAATCCGATAACCCCCTGCCCTGATGTAGCAGGGAAGGCAGCAAGTGTATCAGTAAGAGAAGTATTTTGAAAGAGGGCATGTAAATTTGATCTAGTTTGTGAGGGTCAAAGAAAGGTTCCTTGAAGAGCTGACAATTAAGCTCAAAATTAAAGAGAGGAAAGAGGATTGTAGGCCTTAGGAACATCACGTGCAATGGACTGGTGGGAACACCATCAAGGATTTTATAACAAGTAATATGATCAGACTGCTGTTATTTATTTTTTTTCAGACTGCTGTTAAAGAGGTATCTTTGGCTATAGAGTGGAGAATGGATTAGAGTGGGATATGAATGGATGAAGGAAATTCCACTAATGAAGTAAACCACTTGACACATCTTGTACTAGGTCGGTGTCAGTGGGAGTGAAGAGAAATAAATAATAATAATTTAGGACTTAGAATGACCAATCTTAGTGAGATTGGTTAGGTGGGATGTAGTGAAGGACAGAAAGAGGTCAGGGATGAATTGACTTCTAAATTTCCCTTATTTCTCTTCTCTTTATTCACAACTTATTTATCTTCATCTTAAATTTGATCAAGTAGTACTGAACTCTTTGTAGTTTCCTCATATACCTTATAGTTAGTTCTTCACTGCTGCGATGATTAACTCTTAGTCACCCAGCCATCACCTTGTCCAGCTTTTACCTTCTCTGATCACTGTTTACTTTTCCCCAAGTAGGGCTAAGTTCTTTTATTTCTTCCTTCACCCTGCAGAACCTTGTACACTTACATGTTGTTTAGTTTCCAAATGTTTGGGGATTTTCTGGGTATCTTTTTTTTTTTTTTTTTTTTTTAGATCTTATTTATTTATTTGTTTGTTTGTTTATTTATTTATTTCAGATTTGGGGAGCTAGGGTAGGGGCAGATGGAGAGGGAGAGAGAGAATCCCAAGCTGACTCCCTACCGAGTGGGAAGCTCCATGTGGGGTGCAGTCTCAACATCCTGAGATCATGACTCGAGCCAAAATCAAGAGTTGAATGCTTAATGGACTGAGCCACCCAGGCAGCCCTCTAGATATCTTTCTGTTACTGATTTTTAATTTAATTCCATTGGGCAGCCCGGGTGGCTCAGTGGTTTAGCGCTGCCTTCAGCCCAGGTCGTGATCCTGGAGACCCGGGATCAAGTCCCATGTCAGGCTCCCTGCATGGAGCCTGCTTCTCCCTCTGCCTGTGTCTCTGCCTGCCTCTCTCTCTCTCTCTCTTTCTGTCTCTCATGAATAAATAAATAAAATCTTAAAAACAAAATATATAAAAAAAAATAATTTAATTCCATTATGGTCAGATAATATACTTTGTATGACTTTAATATTGTAAAACATTTTAGAGACTTATTTTGTGCCCCAAAATATTGTTGTCTAGGTGAATGTTCCAAGTGTACTTGAAAAGAAGGTGTATTCTATTGCTGAGTGGAATGTTCTACAAATACCAGTTAGGTTAAATTGGTTGCAGTACTGTTAAGATCTGTATCCTTGCTGATTTTTCATCTACTTGTATTGATTACTAAGAGGAGAGTGTTGAAATCTACAATTGTTGTTATGGAATTGCCTATTTCTCCTTGGAGTTCTATAATCTTCATATATTTTAAGGCTGTGTTATTAGGTGCATAAACATTCAGGAGGGATTATTTTATCTAGATTATTTGATTCCTTTATCATTATTTCATTTGTTAAGATATTGTACTGAAATGGACTGTTGATTATCTGGTTGTTTTCTTCATGAGAACCTACATTAGGGCATAGTCTCATTCATCTCCTTCCTTCGTGCCTGGCTCAATCTCCAGTATGCAGTAGGTAGCACGGGTACATGAGTATATGAGTCAGAGATAAGTCTCTGAATTCTTTCCACTCTTAACTTCTGTGCTGTCCATTATGGCAGCCACTAGCCACATGTGGCTCTTTATTGATTGATTGATTAAACAAATTTTTTTTAAGATTTTATTTTTCAGTAATTTCTTCACCCAGCATGGGGCTTGAATTTACAACCCTGAGATTAAGAGTTGCATGCTCTACAGATTGGGCCAGCCATAAGTGCCTCCAAGAACCACACATGGGGGTGCCTATTGTTAGAGGCAGTCAGTTAATATTTAGTTTTAGAAGATCTCTGATAAAATTAAGCTAAGAGTTATAGATGTGGGACAGAAGGGAAAGAGGGGTTACAATTCAGAGCCTTTTGGTTGGGAAATTTAATTAGGTAATTTAAGAATATTCCAGTATTATAAAAGCTTAACAGTTGTCTATGGGATAACTTAAGAGATACCAGTGTGGGGGGAAAAAAAAAAAGGATACCGGTGTGTTCAAGTGTGTCTGTTCTCCTTCATAAAACCTCTTTTCAGGAATCTCTGATCAAATTATTTAGCTAATAGTTTTCAAGGAAACCACACACACACGCACACATATTTTACACACACATATATATGTATGTATATGTATTTTTTTTGAGTAGAATTCTTTTGTTACTTAACTAATGTTAAATTGCAACTATGGGACCTCCTGAGATTTGCTAAGAAAGTGAGTGCTTAAGACTTCTCTACTCATGGATATTTTTTAGAATTCACACACTTGGGAGACTGCATGGCCAAGTGATTCATATCAAATGGCTGAGTTCAGTAGGTTCAGTTTCTATATTTTCCTGTCATGGCTTCCTGCTTGATTTCAGTATGTTAACATTGCCTCCTTTTGGGATCTGTTTATAGTATATTCTATTTATGGAACTTAAAAAGTATTTCAGAAATGCACATATTAATCTGTATGGAATTTCTCTTCTTGTCCTTATTCTTTGTAATGCTTTTGCACAGCGATATCAAGATTTGTCTGAGGAAATAGTCCAACATTTAAAATAGTAAAATTTTAGCACTTTCCATTAGTGCAATTTTAACTGTTCTTCTAGACATTGAAATAATTTCACATACTCCTTGAAGCCTTATTTAGTAAATTACCCCCTTCTCTGACTCATGAACATATTCTGCTTTCAAGGTGTTATGCAAATAATAAAAAATTTAAAAGGTAGTTTTACTATAATTTCAGGTAAGTATATGAACTTTTTGGGCCAAAAATATCCAGGTTTAATGCCTTTGATTTCTGATTTTCTGTAAACATAGAAAATTATTTCCTTCCAGATGTATTATCCTTGTTTGAGTTGTGAATCTTCCCTCTGTCTTAGAAGAACTCTAACAGGGCAGCCCCGGTGGCGCAGCAGTTTAGCGCCGCCTGCAGCCCAGGGTGTGATCTTGGGGACCCAGGATCGAGTCCCACATCAGGCTCCTTGCATGGAGTCTGCTTCTCACTCTGCTTGTGTCTCTGCCCCTCTCTCTCTCTCTCTCTCTCTCTCTCTCTCTGTGTCTCTCATGAATAAATAAATAAAATCTTTAGAAAAAAAAAAAAAGAACTCTAACAGTGGAGATTGTTTATGGCAGGGGTCACCACCTCAAATGCCTACAGGGTTCAAGTATGTAAGCTGAAGACTTGAAATAGCGTTTTTTTTTTTTTTTTTTTAATTAAAATATAACTGCATTTGCTGTTTAAATAGAGTCACCATATTGTACATTATATTCCCAGGCTTATGTGATTTTTAAATTAATTTTTTCCTAGAATCTACCAAAGTTTACTCAGACTTTTAGTAGGTGGTGTTAGATATGGATTAGGCCCCCACATCCTCTTCTCATCATCTTACTGGTAAATATCTTGTGATTTGAGCTTCCAGACTGAGGTGCCATGGGCTGATTTTTGTTTTGAGAATTTTCTGACTAGGTTAGAATGGAGTTCATTAATGTTTCTTTTTTTTAAAAGAGATCTCCTCCACCCAGTGTGGAGATCATGCCCTGAGATCATGACCAGAACCAAAATCGAGTGGGACACTTAACCCACTGAGCCACCCAGGCATCCTCTTTACTGCTTCTTAGTTTGAGTTTGATCTTAGAAAAGTCATTCTTCTGTGGGCCTCAGTTTTCTCATCTGTAAACTGTTGGCTGCACTAGATGATCTAATGGGCAGGGGATTGGTAAACTTTCTTTTAAATTGTCAGTAAATATTTTACATTTTGTGAGTCAAACTCTGTTGCAGCTACTCAACTCTGCTATTGTAGTGCAAAAGCAGCCATACACAGTAAGTAAACAAATGAGCATGGATGTGTTTGAATAAAACTATTTACAAAAACAAGGTGTGGCTGGTCATGGTTTGTCAACTGCCATTTGACCTGTTGGCATTCATTAATCTGAGATTTGGATAATTAGGATAGGAAGAAAGCTTTGAACTTTAACATAACACTTCTGAAAGTCTAGGAAGAACTTTATTTTTGCTTTTCCCATATATATTAGGAAAGAAATAGAGAAAATTTTAAATTCAGAAAATTGCATGAATATTTTGGTCGCTCTCCTTTGGTAACCATCTTTTTTTTTTTTTTTTTGGTAGCCATCTTTATATGTTTGTGTATATATGGATAAATGTGTAGAAACATATATTGTTATATCTGTAATTTGTTTTGTAAATCTTTTATACAGTAGACTCTTACTATATCTAAATAAAATTGTCTACAAAAATATCTACTCTCATGGAACTTCTAGAGTGCCTGTGGATTTTATTTTATTTTTTAATTTAAGATTTTATTTATTTATTCATGAGAGACACACAGAGAGAGAGAGAGAGAGAGAGGCAGAGACACAAGCAGAGGGAGAAGCAGGCTCCATGCAAGGAGCCTGATGCGGGACTCGATCCCGGGTCTCCAGGATCACACCCTGGGCTGCAGGCAGCACCAAACCGCTGTGCCACCGGGGCTGCCTGCCTGCCCGTGGATTTTAAAAGTTAGTTTTGTACTTACCTATCTATTCTTTTTTGTATCTAATAACTTATTTGTTGATTGAGTTGAATTTTCTAGAAGTGAAATAGTATCATCTGCAAACATGAGTCATATGCACAAATCTTATCTTAATGTTTATATATCCTTTTTTTCCTTTTTTCAAATTGCATTGTCTACTACCTCCAAAACAATGTTATAATGCTGGGCATCTTTGTGCTTTCCAAATTTAATGGATGGATGCTAATACTTTTAATTATTATGCTGGCTAGTGGATTGAAACCTTTAATTGTGTTGAGTATATTCACCTGTTTCGCTTTGCTTTCTCTCTGAGATTATTATTATTATATTTTTAAAAGATTTTATTTATTTATTCATGAGAGACACACAGAGAGAGAGGCTGAGACACAGGCAGAGAGAGGAGCAGGCTCCATGCAGGGAGCCTGATGTGGGACTCGATCCTGGTACTCCAGGACTACACCCTGGGCCGAAGGCAGATGCTTAACCGCTGAGCCATCCAGGGATCCCCTGAGATTATTTTTTTAATTAGATGTAGCTATTGTATTTTCTCAAATGTCTTCCTAGCTTCTTTTGAAATAATCATGTAATTTCTCATCACTATTTGTTCATTTTCTATTTTTTAATTTAGTTTTGGTGATTAAGTAATTTCCTAACAAACATTCCTTCACCCAGAATATACACTTTATTAGCATCCTTTTAATAACCTTTGTTTTTTTTTTTAAATTTTTATTTATTATTTATGATAGTCACACACACAGAGAGAGAGAGAGAGGCAGAGACACAGGCAGAGGGAGAAGCAGGCTCCATGCACCGGGAGCCCAACGTGGGATTTGATCCTGGGTCTCCAGGATCGCGCCCTGGGCCAAAGGCAGGCTCCAAACCGCTGCGCCACCCAGGGATCCCCTTTTAATAACATTTGTACCCCTGGCAAATTCTCCTTTGTCATCACCAGTTTAATCTATTGTGCTCTGTCCTACTTCTTTCTTTTTTTATTCTTTTTAATTTTGATCCCAGTATAGTTAACATACAGTGTTGTAGTGGTTTCTGGTGTACATATAGTGATTCAACACTTGCATACATCACCCAGTGCTCATCATAAGTATACTCCCTAATTTCCATCACCCATTTCATTTATCCCCTCACTTACCTTGCCTCATGTAATCATCAGTTCTCAATAGTTAATAATTTTTTTTTTTTTTTTTTATAGAGAAAGAGGAGAGGCAGAGGGAGAAGGGAGAGAAAGAAAGAAAGAATTTTTTTTTTTTTTTTTTTTTTTTGAGAGAAAAAGAATCTTAAGCAGACTCCACCCTGGTGGGCTTGGAGCTGACTCGGTACTTGATTTCACAACCCTGAGATCATGACCTGAACTGAAATCAGAAATCAGACACTAAATGGACTGAGCCACCTAGGCACCCCTCTTTTGTTTCTTAAATTCTACATATGTGTGAAATCATATGGTATTTGTCTTTATCTGACTTATTTCACTTAACATTATAATCTCTAAATCCATCTGTATTGTTGCAAATGGCAAAATTTCATTCCTTTTTATGGCTGAATAATATCCTACTTTTTTCTTGATCAGGTTAGTTCTAGTTTAAGTAGACCGTATAGATTACTTCTGTTCTCTACTCACTCTTCTTGTACTTCCTCTTAGTACACTTTTGAATTTGCAACCTGCATTCCATGTAACTGTTTACTCAGTCTGCTAGATCTGTTAAGGACATAATGAAATGTCTTAAGTCTCCTGCTATAATTTTTTTCTGTCCATTTCTTCTTGGATTTCTTACAGTTTTGCTTTATATAGTTTGATGGCAACTTATTTGGTTTATGAATTCATAAAGCAACTTTTTTATAAAGATTTTAAAAATTATTTGTTTGACAGAGACAGAGGGAGAGAGAGCACACAAGCAGGAAGAGTGGCAGGCATGGGGAGAGGGAGAAGTAGGCTCCTCATGGAACTGGGAGCCAGATGTGGGACTTGATCCTAGGATGCTGAGATCATGACCTGAGCCAAAGGGAGATGCTTAACTGATGGAGGCATCCAGCCCCCCCCCCCCCCCCCGGGCCTTTTTAAAGATTTTATTTATTTATTTATTTATTCATGAGAGACAGAGAGAGGCAGAGACACAGGCAGAGGGAGAAGCAGGCTCCATGCAGGGAGCCCGATTTGGGACTCGATCCCAGGACTCCAGGATCACGCTCTGGGCCGAAGGCAGACACTCAACCACTGAGCCACCCAGGCATCCCCAGGTACCCCTTATTTAAGGTTTTATTTTTAAGTACTCTACATCCAGTGTGGGGCTTGAATTTACAACCTTGAGGTCAAGAGTGGCATGCTCTACTGACTGAACCAGCCAGATGCCCCATGCAGCAACTATTTATTCAGTAATCTGCCTTGTGCCAGACATGGAAATAAGTACTAGGATCTGATAAGCAAAATGTAAATTATTCTGTCCATTGGGCTTGAAGCTGCAGTCTAGCAGAAGCATATGTTAATTGAGTAAAAATATAAATATTGTAAATGTGTAAAATTCTATGAGGGTGGGATACCTGGGTGGCTCAGCGGTTGAGCATCCGCCTTTGGCTCAGGGCGTGATCCTGGGATCCGGGATCGAGTTCTGCATCAGGCTCCTTGCATGGAGCCTGCTTCTCTCTCTGCTTGTATCTCTGCCTCTCTCTCTCTCTGTGTCTCTCATGAATAAATAAATAACTTAAAAAAAAGAAGTCATTAATATTTTGGTTGTAATTGAGTCCACTGATAATTTAGGGGAAGTGAGACAATCTGGTGAGGACTAAACTTTGGGGAATGACCACATGTAAGAGCAGTATATGACAGAGGAACTCCTGGTCAAGAAAATTGAGGCCTAGGTGGCAGTAGGAAGTTGAAGGATGTTGTGTCCCAGAGGTGTCAGATGTTTTCAGCAAGGTTAGGTGAATTATTATGGTAATTTATATCTCAAGTATCAATTGATGTTTTCAAGTTTTGTCAGTTTTTACAGTTAATAGAGTTTTTTTTTTTTTTTTTTTTTTTTTAAGTAGCCCAATTTGGAGCCCAGCACAGGGCTTAAATTCATGACCCTGAGATCAAGACCTGAGTTGAGATCGAGAATTGGACGCTTAACCAACTAAGTCAGCCAGGTGCCTCTAGTATGTTTTATTTAATCTTGTTATGTATTCAGGCTGTTATCTATATATACTGAGAAAATTAAAACAGGTAATTGAAATAATTAAAAATAAACTTTAGAACAGTTTTTAAGTTTTTTTTTTTTAAGATTTTAGTACTTTACAAATATTTTATTTATTTATTTGACAGAGAGAGGGGACAAGCAGGGGGAGCAGCCAGGGAAGAGGGAGAAGCAGACTTCTGCTGAGCAGGGTGCCTGATGCTGCAGGGCTTGATCCCAGGATAATGACCTGAGCTGAAGGCAGATGACTGAGCCATCCAGGCGCCCCCAAGTGTTTTTTTTTTTTTTTTTTTTTTTATTAAGTAATCTCTGTGCCCAACATGGGGTTTGAACTCAAAACCCCAAGATCAAGAGTTGAATGCTCTACTGACTGAGCCAGCCAGTGTCCCCTGTTCATTCGTTTTTAAATAATGTATGATATTTCATTATGTATTTCCATTCAATACTGATGAATATTTAGGTTATTTCCAGTTTTGAGGGGGGCTTCTTTAGAGCACATACCTCATGCTCTATCAATTCATACATTTATGTGTAAATATATGGATTTCTTTATTAGATGCTTACATTTTTTTTAAGATTTAATTTATTTATTTGACAGAGAAAGAGAGAGCCAGACAGCACAAGCAGGGGGAGCAGCAGAGGGAGAGGGAGAAGCAGACTCCCCACTGAGCAGGGAGCCTGATGTGGGGCTTGATCCCAGGATCCTGGGATCATGAGCTGAGCTGAAGGCAGATGCTTAACTGACTGAGCCACCCAGGTGCCCCTGATGCTTACATTTTTATTTCAGTTTTCTTATTTTGTTGGAAATCCATAGAAAATGTTTTTAGTACTTTACAAATATTTTAAAGAGAGAGGGTACTACATACATTTTAACCTTGTGTTAATAACCTGGTACAGTTGTTATTTGAACTCCAGTCATTATACAGTAGTCCCTAAATGTATTTCTAGACCAAGGCTGTCCAGTAGAACTTTCTGAGATGATGGAAATGTTCCTTATTTGTACTGTCCAGTGTAGTAGCCACTAGTCACTTGTGGCTATTAAGCACTTGAAATGTTGGCTCTTGTTAATTTTTTTTTTTTTTTTTTTTTTTATTTATGATAGTTACAGAGAGAGAGAGAGAGAGGCAGAGACACAGGCAGAGGGAGAAGCAGGCTCCATGCACCGGGAGCCCGATGTGGGATTCGATCCCGGGTCTCCAGGATCGCGCCCTGGGCCAAAGGCAGGCGCCAAACCGCTGCGCCACCCAGGGATCCGTTGGCTCTTGTTAAAACTTTTGCTTCCAGGGCTTATACTTTCTAATCTTGTCATTGATGTCCTTTATCTGCTGTTTCTCCCACCTACACAAAGAGCATTTATTGTTTATTTATTTTTTAAAATAAAGTATTTGCCTGTTTTTTTTAAAGATATTTATTTATTTATTTATTCATTCATTCATTCATTCGTTCATGAGAGACACACAGAGAGAGAGGCAGAGACACAGGCAGAGGGAGAAGCAGGCTCCATGCAGGGAGCCCGATGATGTGGGACTGGATCCCTGGTCTCCAGGATCAGGCTCTGGGTTGAAGGTGGCACTAAACCACTGAGCCACCTGGGCTGCCCGTTGTTATTTTTCAAATGCCCTTTTGCTGAGAGGTTGACTCAGGTGGGTTTTTTTTTTTTTTTTTTAAGATTTTTATTTATTTATTCATGAGAGACACAGAGAGAGAGAGAGAGAGAGAGAGAGAGAGAGAGAGAGGCAGAGACACAGGCAGAGAGAGAAGCAGGCTCCATGCAGGGAGCCGATGTGGGACTCGATCCCCGGTCTCCAGGATCACACCCTGGGCCAAAGGCAGGCGTTAAACCCCTGAGCCTTCCAGGGATCCCAACTCAGGTGGTTTTTAATAAGGGGGAAGTCTAATGTAAAGAGCACAAGCTTAGGAGACCAGGTGGATTTGTAGGCTTTTTTTTTTTTTTAAGATTTTATTTACTTGAGAGAGTGTGAGTAGGGTAGGGGAGGAGCAGAAAGAGAGGGAGAAGCAGACTCTGCTGAGTGTGAAGCCCAATGTTGGGCTTAATCCTGTGACCCTGAGATCATGACCTGAGCTGAAATCAAGTCAGGTGTTTAACCGACTGAGCTACCAGGTGCCCCTAAGGTGGATTTATGTTTTAGTTTTATATCTTAGTGGTATTAGCTGTGTTACTTTAGACTAGTGATTTAGCCTATGTACATCTTTATTTTTTAATTATTTTTATTTTTATTAAAATTTTTAAATAATTAAAGTAATCTCTACACCCAGCATGGAGTTCAAACTCCCAGCCCTGAGACCAGGAGTCACATGCTTCACCAACTGAGTCAGCCAGGAGCCCCTCCATATTCATCTTTAAAAGGATAAATGTAGTACCTATTTTATGGAGTTGATCTGAAGATAAAATGAAATAAAGCATTTAAATGTGCTTAGCACAATTCCTGGCATATTGGAAGCCCTTTGTGAAAGCTAACTGCTGTTTTTCATATTATTACTGTCATGAAAGGATAGAGACTGGAGACAAATGGAATGTACTAATTGGAAGAGCACAACCTTGTGAATAATAACCTTGAAACTTGGTTGGGACACTATACCAACTGATGCTAGCCAGCTACCCCCCCACCCCCATTTTTTGAAGTAAGGTCTACACCCAACATGGGATTTGAACTCAGAACCTCGAGATGGAAAGTCACATGCTCTACCAACTGAGCAAGAATAGGACACTATTCCAGATGAGAGGGGGAGTCCTTGTTGCTTGACAGATGAGTTTCATAATTTTAAAAAGATGACTATGAAAATGATCTCTTGGGGATCCCTGGGTGGCGCAGCGGTTTAGCGCCTGCCTTTGGCCCAGGGCGCGATCCTGGAGACCCAGGATCGAGTCCCACGTCGGGCTCCCGGTGCATGGAGCCTGCTTCTCCCTCTGCCTGTGTCTCTGCCTCTCTCTCTCTCTCTGTGACTATCATAAATAAATAAAAATGAAAAAAAAAAAAAGAAAACGATCTCTTTTTACCAATACTGAGTGTCCATCTTTCTCTCAGATATACTGAGACAATAATACATTTTTTTTTCTCTAGAAACACGGATTGTACAGAGTGTTACGGGGTTTAAAAGTCTGAAAACACTCAATTTTTTCTTAAAATTAATATAAAAATTTATAAGCCAAATTTTGAAAAATTTACAGTGTCATTAGGGTTTTTGGCATGACTTTACCTCTGGACTTCCATCTTCTGCAAGTAGTGTTCTGCTGGGTGTCATTAGTTGAACAATTACTTTTTAGTTACCACAATAACTTAAGACATGGTTTGTGCTCTAAGGAAGTTAACAAATGAGCTGGGGGCACATAAATGATTGCCTATAATATAAGTATACTGCAACTATAATGAAGAGCTATACAAAGTGCCAGAGAAACACAGTTCTAGGTGGCACAGGAGAGAAGAGGTGACATTTGATCAAGGCCTTATAAAAGGTCAGGGATTTTTCACAACTTCAGCAAATTAAGGCATTTTCTGTTTAAAATTTATAGAGAAGGTGTGTGTGGGGTTATGTTTTTATTTATTTAATTTTAAAAAAAATTTTATTTATTCATGAGACACACAGAGACACACAGGCAGAGGGAGAAGCAGGCTCCATGCAGGGAGGCTGATGTGGGACTCATCCCAGGACTCCAGGATCATGCCCTGGGCCAAAGGGGAGGTGCTCAATTGCTGAGCCACCCAGGCATCCTTTGTTTTTGTTTTTGTTTTTGTTTTTATTTTATTTATTTTGTAAAGATTTTATTTTATCTTTTTTATTTAAAGATTTTATCAATTTATTCATGAGAGACAGAGAGAGAGAGAGAGAGAGAGGCAGAGACAGGCAGAGGGAGAAGCAGGCTCCATGCAGGGAGCCCAACATGGGACTTGATCCCAGGTCTCCAGGATTAGACCTTGGGCTGAAGGGGACACTAAATTGCTCAGCCCCCCCCTCCCCCTGCCTGCCCTGTTTTTGTTTTTAGTTAAAAAAGAAATCAGGGTGGCTCAGCGGTTTGGCGCCTGCCTTTGGCCCAGGGCGTGATCCTGGAGTCCTGGGATTGAGTCCCACATCCGGCTCCCTGCATGGAGCCTGCTTCTCCGTCTGCCTGTCTCTGTCTCTCTCTCTGTGTCTCTTGTGAATAAATAAATGAAATCTTAAAAAAAAAAAATTAGAGGCACCTGTTTGGCTCAGTCGGGAGAGCATATGACTCTTGATCTTGGGGTTGTAAGTTCAAGCCCCATGTTGGGTGTGGAAATTACTTAAGAATAAAATCTTTTTAAAAAGAGAAATTAACCAAACAAATGCAGGTTGTGCCCACAGTGTGTATTTTAAAAACCCAGATATGTAGAAAAGGGCCCTAAGCAATAATTAACACTGAGTACTGTTGACCAGTTCTTCCAAAGCATTCGAAGAAGAGAACATCCCTCAGACTCAATAAGGTTAGACTTCTATTATGAAATACAAAAGAGTGGAAAATTTTGCAAGTGCCACGTCATTTTTTTTTTTTTAAGTATCTATACATAGTAACAGTTTTTCTATTCATGTAGTAACATATCTGATGGGCCAGAATCTGTGTTATCCAGTCAAGAAATTCTCTCCCTTGACAGTGCTGGAAATTCATTGACAAATTCTTGTTCTTGGTTCCCCTCCTGGCCCTGAATTCATGCAAACTGCTTTCCATCCTTAGCATTTTCTTTTTTGGTAGGCTTTTTAATGTCTTTGATTAGGTTTCAGCTTTCTTTCACATCAGTCCTATTTTAGTCATGCCTCCTGAGACAACCCCTTAGTTTTCTTGCCTGAGTTTCTACGAAAGCTTTATTTACTTTCTGTTTAATAGGGGAAATATCCAGTTTCTCTAAAGCAGTAGTTTTCAAATATCCAATTTCTCTAAAGGAGTAGTTTTCAAACTTCATTGTACAAGGGAATTACCTGGGGAGAAAGATAAAAACAGAGATTATGGAGTTTAACCTGGAGTTCTGTAAATTTTGGTTGCTTATTGGCCCTCTACTTTTAACAGCTTATCATGTGACTTCTGCATCTCCAGTTTTATGTCGGACTGTTTCAGGCAGCTTCTCAAACTTGAATGATCATATGAATCACCTGATTTTGAGAAACTGCAAATCCTTATGTGGTAGACCTGTGGCCTGAGCTTCTGAATTTCTCGCAAGCATCATAGATGATGCCAATCACATTTTGAGTAGTAAGGTTTGAAGGTGCTTTTAGGGATTAGTGAATTTCATTTGGTGTGTATTAATTATTGCTTGTCTGGCTCTCAGAGGGTGTAGCCTAAGTTCTAGGGCAGTGGTTCTTGAAGTGTAGCTTCACACAGCACAGTGAGCAGCATCTGGGAATTGTTAGAAATGCACATTCTGAGACTCTATTCTAGACCTTTTATTATTATTATTTTTTAAGTTTTTATTTATTTATTCATGAGAGACAGAGAAAGGTGAATAGGCAGGCACCATGCAGGGAGCCTGATACAAGACTTGATCCTGGGACTCCAGGGTCATGCCCTGGGCCAAAGGCAGGAGCTAAACCACTGAGCCACCCACGCGTCCCTATTCTGGACCTTTTAAATCAAACTATTTTAATCAGAATCAGCTCTCCAGGTGATTCTGCTCTACAGAGTTTGAGGACCACTGTTTGAGAAGTTCTCATTGTAGTTCTCTATTTACTTACATAGTGAGGAGTAAAAGCACATTTCTAACATTTGCAAATAATGTAGAGACATAATGTTCTTATGTGATTGTGTGAGCTAGCACTTAAAAACTATTTTTTTCAATAAATAATTTCATGTACCTTACTAGGTGCCAGCCACTATTCATAGCAACAAAAAACACAGAGAAAACTCCCTACCTGGATTTTTCATTTCAGCATATATGAATTTTACATTGTTCTTTTCAAATGTTAGATTCCATTGTGTAGTTGTCATAATTCACAATTCATTTAAATATTGATGTATATTTAGTTTAAAAAGAAAACACAAAATTTTGACTTTTATAAACTGTTGCATTAAATTTTTTTGTATGTACTTGAATGTGTATGTGCATATCTGTAGGATAAATTCTGGGAGGTACAATCTCTGGGTCAAAGAGTTATGCATTCAGATAGATTTTGCCAAATTGCCTTTTAAAAAATTGAGACAATTTATACTTTCCCAATAATGCTTCAGAGGGAACTGACCTATATTTAATATTAGCTTTCAAAAATGCTCACATTTTCAATATGTATGTGATTATAGTCATATTCTGAATAGAAACTGTTTTGTGGTTTCCAACTAGATGTATAGAATGTAGAACTTATGGGCCTTTTTTTTTTTTTTTTGCCTCTTTTTCCTTTTACCTCTAATACTTGCAGAAAATGAACAGACTTTAGTTTATTAATACGAAGTTAAAATGAGCTGTTAGAAATCAGATCTGTACAATGGTTATCCAAAATCTTTCAGAATGTATGAAAGCTGATGCTTCAAAATTAGACATGAGGGGTCCATGGATGGCTCAGTGGGTTAAGTGTCCGACTATTCACCTCAGGTCATGATCTCAGAGTTGTGAGATGGAGCTCTGTGTTGGGATCCGTGCTGGATGTGGAGCCTGCTTAAGATTCTCTCTTGGGAATCCCTGGGTGGCTCAGTGGTTTAGCGCCTGCCTTTGGCCCAGGGTGTGATCCTGGAGTCCCAGGATTGAGTTACACATTGGGCTCCCTGCATGGACCCTGCTTCTCCCTCTGCCTGTGTCTCTGCCTCTCTGTGTGTCTCATGAATAAATAAAATCTTTATTTTATTTTATTATTTTTTTAAAGATTTTATTTATTCATTCATAGAGGCAGAGAGAGAGAGAGAGGCAGAGACACAGGCAGAGGGAGAAGTGGGCTCCATGCAAGGAGCCCGATGTGGGACTCGATCCTGGGTCTCCAGGATCACACTCTGGGCTGCAGGCGGTGCCAAACTGCTATGCCACTGGGGCTGCCCATAAATAAAATATTTAAAAAGAAAGAAAAAAAGATTCTCTACTTCTCTCTCTGCCACTCTCCCCCCCTGTCTAAAAAAATAAAAAATTAGACATTAAATGAATTTAGACAGTATTTGTTACTGGTTTACAAATAGATTACTATTAGCAGTGTTTATATACACAGTTATATACACAGTATAAACAGTTATTGTGTTTCTCATTTTAAAAAGCCTACTGGATACAGAGTCGAATACTTTTTAATGAGTACTCCCTTATTTGCCAGTGATAGGAAACCAGTGTGTTGGCTTAAGCACATGGGGAATAGTTTTGTTTTCTGTAGCTGGAAAACTGAAGGATATGCTCCCCCAAGGCCTCAATAATTATCAGTACTTTTTTTTTTTTTAAGATTTTATTTATTTATTAGAGACACAGAGAGAGAGAGAGAGGCAGAGAGACACAGGCAGAGGGAGAAGCAGGCTCCATGCAGGGAGCCCGATGTGGGACTCGATTCCAGGTCTCCAGGATCACACCCTGGGCTGAAGGAAGGCAGTGCTAAACCCCTGAGCCACCGGGGCTGCCCAAATTATCAGTACTTATATCTTACTTCTGCTTCTATTCATCATCCTTATTCCCTTCTTCCACGAGGGAAGCAGAGATGTTTAGTTCTGGACAGCTCTGGCCTCCTGCATGGGAAGAAAGGGCTTGAGAGAACTCTCAACATCTGAATATAAAGTCCCAGGCAAAGAGTCTTACTGGCCTGCCTTGGGTCATATCTTCATGCTATTGATGAGAAGATACACATAGTGTGATTGGGGGCCGTATCAGAACCACTTATATCCCTAATAGGGATATAAGGATTCCTTATAGGGAAAGGAAATTCTCTATAAGAAATGATGCTGGGTAAATACTAATAAAATAAATATGTCAAATTCTCTTTAGCATAAGAGTTGGGTGTTCTCCTGGGGAGATGGAGTAGATACCATGAAAAGATCATTATAATATGAACAAACATGGTTTGAAGAAGGCTACAGGAATTCAGAGGAGCCTGAGGAGGTTAGAATCAGCTTTTGAAGGAAATGGTAACAGACAGAGTTAAATCTCATTGTGATGGTGGTCTGTTCTACACCTGTTGATTTCTTTCTTCATGAGGTCCCTTGTGTCTATCTTGGTGGTGTTCTCACAGCCAGACTCTGAATCCATGTCTTCATCTGTGGTTAATTCCAGAAGATGCCCTGCCTCTGCTCTGTTCCCCCTGTCCTTTTTATTCTATATAGTGAAGCCAGAGAAGTCTCTCTGGAACATTATTCTCTTGTCTGTGCCCTGCTTAGAAAACCTGTAGCAACCCTCATTACTGCCAGTATAAAGTACTGTACAGACTCCTAAACCTAACATTTAAGGTCGTCTACATTCTTCGGGTCCTCAAACCGCTTTCCCACCCAGCCTTTCCTTCTGTGATTCTTTATTTAAATGCTCTTTGACAGCTTTTTGCATAAACATCTGAGAAGAATGCAAGAACTGTTTCTATAAGCGGGTTGGTCTCCTCAGCTGACTTGTGTTTCTTCTGTTATTCAAGGGAAGTTGAAGTTAGATCTTCCCTTTTACTACTTTCTCGTTTATATTTATACAGATGAGTCCCAAGTAATTTCCAGGAGACCATAATATAGACTGGAGTACCCATCATGATGCTTACTATCATGATGATTCTATGATTTAATTGAATCTGTGAAAACTGGATTTGTGCAGATGGTGTCACTTTTGTGAGTTGTAGGCTCCTTTCTCAAGATATAGATTCACCAGCAGTGACTGGCCCAGGTGATCCCTTGGACTTTTTTCTGCAGAAAGTAATGGATATATTTTTAGTTGGAAAATCTTTTTGGTGAATGAAGATTTGGGTGTGTATTGTGTAAGTTAAAATACCTTGCCTATATATATATATATATATATATATATATATATATAATTTTGTTTTTTTTTTAAGATTTTATTTATTTATTCTTGAGAGACAGAGAGGCAGAGACACCGACAGAGGGGGAGAAGCAGGCTCCCTTCAGGAATTCCGATACCGGACTCGATCCCTGGACTCCGGGTTCACACCCTGAGCCAAAGGCAGATGTTCAACCTCTGAGCCACCCAGGCATCCCAGCCCTTTTATATTTTTAAGCATACTTTTTTTCTCCTGATACCATATACACCCTTTTAGTTTGCAGATAATGAGACTAAGCTAGAAGTGAGGAGGGCTCAGGAATGGGGGAGGGAACAGGCAGTTAAGAGTTTACCAGTAACCCAGAATCATAGTTGATAAAAGTTAATTATACAAAAGTGAATTTAGTGTTAATTGATCTTGTTAGAATTATTTCCTATATTTAAAAAACATACATTTCCTATTCTGTAAATATCATTGGAAAGTATGAGAATAATAATAGTAATACAGGCATAACAGTTTAGGAGAAACGTGTTTCTTTTGACAAGTTTTCTTATTTATATAGCAGGGCTTATTAAAATACTACCTCATAGATTAAGAATTGTTTTTTTAAAGTTTTTTTTTTTTTTTAAGATTTTATTTATTTATTCATGAGAGACACACAGAGAGAGAGAGGCAGAGACACAGGCAGAGGCAGAAGCAGGCTCCATGCAGGGAGCCTGACATGGGACTCGATCCCAGGTCTCCAGGATCACACCCTGAGCTGCAGGCGGTGCTAAACCACTGCGCCACAGGGGCTGCCCAAGAATTATTATTTTTAAAGATTCTATTTATTCATGAGAGACACGGAGATATAGGCAGAGGGAGAAGCAGGCTCCCTGTGGAGAGCCCGATGCAGGACTCCCACAACCCTGGGATCACGACCTGAGGCCAAAGGCAGACAGCCACTCAACCACTGAGCCACCCAGGCATCCCAACTCACAGAATTAAGTAAGATCTTTATGCTTGGTACAGACCAAGGTCTCAAGTGTGCTATATATATATTGATACATTTATATGCATACATATACATTCTTGGACATCACATCTTATAAATTGGGGAACAGGTACTTGCAGTGGTTCAAGTGACCACTAAAAACACACACACAGTCTTGTCTGTTTCCTCCCTGAGCCTCCCTTTTTCCTTCTCCCAGCACTGGGACTCTCCTCCTCTCTTATTTCCCCTTTCCTTTCTGTCTCAGCCCTAACTTTGTGCTTCACTGTGGAACTCCCCCCCCCCCCCCCCCCCCCATGTGGCTCTCAGGAAGCATTTCTTTTTTTTTTTCTTTCTTTTTTTTTAAGATTTTATTTATTCATGAGACACACACACACACACACAGATGCAGAGACACAGGCAGAGGGAGAAGCAGGCTCCATGCAGGGAGCCCGACATAGGACTTGATCCTGGGACTCCAGGATCACGCCCCCGGGCTACAGGAGGCGCTAAACCGTTGGGCCACCGGGGATGCCCTCTCAGGAAGCATTTCTAGCAGAGGAAAATGGGTGCTTCACCAGAGAACTTCCTGTCCAGTGTTGAGAGGCATTTCTGTATCGCAGCAGACACAGGATGGGCTCTTTTGTGTCTTTTTTCTTACATGGGGATTTTTTTTCACATTTATGTTCTTCTCAGAGCTCTCTCTTTTTTTTTTTTTTTTTTTTTTTTTTTAAGATTTTACTTATTTATTCATGAGAGAGAGAAGGCAGAGACATAGGCAGAGGGAGAAGCAGGCTTCTCCCAGGGAGTCCGATGTGGGACTTGATCCCGAAACTCCTGGATCATGCTCTGAGCTGAAGGCCGACTCAACTGCTGAGCCACCCACGCGTCCCTTTTTAGAGGTTTAATTAATGCAGGTTTTTTTGTTTTGTTTTGTTTTGTTTTGTTTTGTTTTTATCATGGTTGCCTCTACACCATTTATCCCCTCTAGATAATTCAGAGCTAATTATAATTGAAAATTTTTTACTTGTAGTTTTTAGTATAATGGAGAAACTTTGAATTTAGATTTTCTTTATTGACTTAAAAATTAAAGCTAAATCATTACTTATTGGTATTATTTTAACTTGACAGTTATTAGAAAAATAGAAGTATGCTTATCTGGTTTTTGAGGTATGTGTCCCAATAGGAAAAGCTAGAAAACCCTCAGTTTTGGAAATGATGTACTGATTTGTGGGGTGCCTGGCTAGCTCAGTTGGAGGAGCATGTGACTCTTGATCTTGGGAGTCGAGAGTTTGAGCCCCACATTGGGTGTAGAGATTGCTTAACTAAATAAATATTTTTTTTTAAAAAAAAGATGTGAGATCCCTGGGTGGCGCAGCGGTTTAGCGCCTGCCTTTGGCCCAGGGCGCGATCCTGGAGACCTGGGATCGAATCCCATGTCGGGCTCCCGGTGCATGGAGCCTGCTTCTCCCTCTGCCTATGTCTCTGCCTCTCTCTCTCACTGTGTGCCTATCATAAATAAAATAAAAATAAAAAATTTAAAAAAAGATGATGTACTGATTTGTAATTATGTCATTTCTTCCTTTATAGGTAGGCGAAAACCAAGGGTACATCGGCCTCGTTCTCCGATATTGGAAGAAAAAGACATCCCACCCCTTGAATTTCCCAAGTCCTCTGAGGATTTAATGGTGCCTAATGAGCATATAATGAATGTTATTGCCATTTATGAGGTACTGCGGAACTTTGGCACTGTTTTAAGGCTATCTCCTTTTCGCTTTGAGGACTTCTGTGCAGCTCTGGTGAGTCAAGAGCAGTGCACACTTATGGCAGAGATGCACGTTGTGCTTTTGAAAGCAGTTTTGCGTGAAGAAGACACTTCCAATACTACCTTTGGACCTGCTGATCTGAAAGATAGCGTTAATTCCACGCTGTATTTCATAGATGGGATGACGTGGCCAGAGGTGCTGCGGGTGTACTGTGAGAGTGATAAGGAGTACCATCACGTTCTTCCTTACCAAGAAGCAGAGGACTATCCCTATGGACCAGTAGAGAACAAAATCAAAGTTCTGCAGTTCTTAGTTGACCAGTTTCTTACCACAAATATTGCTCGTGAGGAATTGATGTCTGAAGGGGTGATCCAATATGATGACCATTGTCGGGTTTGTCACAAACTTGGGGATTTGCTTTGCTGTGAGACATGTTCAGCAGTATACCATTTGGAATGTGTGAAACCACCTCTTGAGGAGGTTCCGGAGGATGAATGGCAGTGTGAGGTCTGTGTAGCACATAAGGTGCCTGGTGTAACTGACTGTGTTGCTGAAATCCAAAAAAACAAACCATATATTCGACATGAACCTATTGGATATGACAGGAGTCGGAGGAAATACTGGTTCTTAAACCGAAGACTCATTATGTAAGTAAATCGGTCTTAATTTTTGTGTGTATTTAATATTAAGCCAGTTTCCATCATGACTGATATAACAGCTGTGCTACTGCTGTAATAATAAACTTTTGTGATTTAATGAGTTATAAAGTTATTTCCAACTTGAAGGAATATGTATATTAACGGTTTCTTAAATTACAAAGAAAGAAAAATGTATAGAAAAACGCAGATTGCACACAGTGTATTACTTGCCTGGGGTAGGAATTAGAATGTTACAAGGCATATGCCACTGTGGGCCCTTCCCTGGTTATGTTCCCTACAGCCTACCCTGAGGTAATCTTCACCCCAGTTTTGGTGTTAGGATTTTCTTGTTTCTCTTTTTAGTTTTGTTATGTCTATACGTAAAATGGACTGGCAAGAATAAACCAGCTATCTTATGAAAGGTCAGTTTTGTCATTATTTGTTGTAGTCTTGCAGGAGAAGATGAGCTCAGCAGACTCAGTCATAGTCTGGCTTCTGCTTTTCTGAGGGTTTTCAAGAGGCTCTTCCAGGCAGGTCAGTGGGAAGGTCAGGAGGCAATCTGGAAAAGCAGAGTATTTACCTCAGTCAGATGTTGGGGAGGGTTGTAGTGTGGACTTGGTTTTGACATCTTGTAGAAATATGATCAGAGGGAGTGGGCTTCTTTGTATTTTTAGCTTCTGAAGTCTTCAGAGCCTTCTTTCAGCTCTCGGAATTAGGTCAAATCAGAAAATCTGTGGTGGGATGAAATGAAACATCAGAGCAAGGCATGGAGAAGAGACCAGGAACTTCATCAGTACCTGGGCAAGCCATGCTAGGGAGAGAGAAGAATCTTACTCAGGCTCACCTTTTTTTTTTCCTTAAGACTTTATTTATTCATGAGAGACACAGAGAGAGAGAGGCAGAGACACAACACAGGCAGAGGGAGAAGCAGGCTCCACCCAGGGAGCCCGATGTGGGACTCAGTCCTGGGACTCCAGGATCATGCCCTGGGCTAAAGGCAGGTGCTAAACCGCTGAGCCACCTGGGCTGCCACTGGGCTCACCTTTTGATTATAAAAATGGTACAACAGAGATCCTCAGAGTTTTGTGCAGTTGCCTTCTTGCAGTGTTGCTGTTGAGAAATCTGAATCCGTTCATTGATTGTATGTGACCGGTATGTGACCAGTTTGGACTTATCTGGAAGCTTACAGAATCTTCTTTTTGCTTGTAGTGTTTTGCAGTTTTAAAGTGGTATGGCCTTTTGTGAGTCTTTTTATCCACTGGGTATGTGGTGGGCACTTTCAATCTGTCAGTTGAGAACTCTTGAAGACTTCCTCTTCTCCTTTTCCCTGCTATATTTACCTTGTGCTATTATTTTATTGAACACTAGACTTCCTATTTTGGTCTTCAGATTTTCTTATCTTTTTTCTCCAGTTTTCCTCTTTGTCTTTGTTCTTCTTTGGGATATAAGTGTGTGTGTGTGTGTGTGTGTGTGTGTGTGTGTGTGTGAGAGAGAGAGAGAGAGAGAGAGAGAGAGAGAGAGATGTGAGTATATGCGGTGTTCCTGGATTTTTCTAGAAGATTTCCTTATCTTAGTTTTCCAGCCTTACTATTTAACTTTTCTGCTATCATATTTTTATTTTCTAAGAACTCTTTTGTTCTTAGAATCTTTCTCCTTAAAAAAGTAGTAAAATCCTGTTTTTGTTTCATGGATGTAATAATTTTTTCTCTTTTTCTGAGCATATTAATGATACTTGTGTGTGTGTGTGTGAGTGTGGTTTTTTCCCCCCTCTGTGCATAATTTCTTCTAAGTTGCTTCTTCCTAGGATTTATTTTGGTCTGTTACATCCTCAGATTGTTCATAATTTTCTGATCCCAATTAACATTATTGGATTATACAGCTGATTGGAAGCTCTGAGCAAGTGGGTAGGCCTTATCAATTTTGAGCTTAACCACTGGGTGATTTTCGTAACTTATTTTGTTGGGCATCACTGATGTCATTATTTTTAGCCCTTCTTCTTGAGCTGGTCAGATAGCCCAGAGGCCTTTGTTGGTATCCTGCTTGAAACATAAAGCTCTGACTGGTATAGCCACTCAGCGTTTGATTTTCTGTATAGTAGTATCTCGGTTCACACCTGAGTACAGAACTGATGTCCTCTAGTCCCAAGAACTTCAGTGTTACCTCCTTTAGAGACTAAACTTGTTAGTGGCTGAAGGGGACAGGTAGAGGTGATCTAGGGATCTGCTCTTTCCACAGCTGTCCAGCAGTTCTCTGCTGTAGCTACTCCCTTTTCCATTTTCAGTATCTTTTGGGGATTGTGATTATTGGTTCTTAGGATCACCATTTTGGTTTGGGATTGGGCTTTCTTGGCTCTGTTAACAGCAGTTGTCACTTGTCCATTTGCTTTCCTGCTTCCAAATTGTGTTTGTTGTTTCTGCTAATTTCTCTATCCTTGTGAGTTTAATGTTTTAAAAAATATTTCTTTAGCAGATTTTTTTCTAAAGATTTTATTTATTTATTCATGAGAGACTGAGAGAGAAAGGCAGACACACAGGCAGAGGGAAAAGCAGGCTCCATGCAGGGAGCCTGACATGGGACCCGATCCTGGGTCTCCAGGATCAGGCCCTGGGCTCAAGGTGGCACTAAACCACTGAGCCACCCGAGCTGCCCTTCTTTAGCAGATTTAAGAGGCTTTCAGGAGGGACCAAAATGAGATGTTTGGATTTAGTCTGTTATCTTAATTCAAAAACTGATAAGAGAAAGAGTATATGAAGTTTTAAAATGTATATTTTGCATCTTTTGATTTGGATCAGTTCTTTTTTAAAATTTTGTCACCTTTTTTATTGCCCTCCCACTTCCCAAAAACCTGGTCATGGTGTTTATTGTGCCGTCTTTTTGACCTCTTGCTAAGGAGATGGTAGCATGGAAGCTTTTGTTGGCAAGGTCATTAGAACTGGTGAGATAACTGTAACCATGTATTGGTTTGAAGGATAATGCTGTGTTTCATTTTAAGTGAAAAGTCAGTGACACTATCCATCAGGGAGCCTGATGCTTGTATTTCTCAGACATTCAGCAGTCAACAGGCCATATTCATACTTGGTCTCAAATGCCCTCTTGAAAGGGCTCAGAGTCCTTGGGATGGCTGTGAACAAATTAGGAAGTAAGTTAAATTTATTCTGTGTTCCAATTTTTCCTTCCTGTACTTCCCTTCCCTATCCCACCCTTCCTCATCCTTTTATTTATTTATTTATTTTTTCCCCCTCATCCTTTTAGATGTTCATTCTCCCTGCTTCTCACTTCTTTTTCTGTCCTGCCCTTTTGGGCCAGAAGGATACCAAAGGTGCTTTGTCCAAATATTGTAGGCCTTGACATCTGTAAGATTTATTACAATATAACTCTAAGATGTAGACCTAGGTTTTAGGGACCCAAAGGTGGAACTACTAGTAGGTGATGAATAGCCAGCAACATTGACTGAGCACTTAATATATGCCTCATAGTGTTCTAAGCATTTTATGTTTTTTTCATTAATTCTCGCAACAACCCAATAATGTAAGTATTATTATTTTTTCGTAGGTATTATTTTTGGTTCATTTTTTAAATGAAGAGAGACTAAAGCTCAGACAGGTTAAATAACTTGCCCAAGACACTGGCTATTAGTAAGTGGGACCTAGAGTTTTTTCTCAGAAGCTGTTTAGAAGAATATTTTCAGTAACTAATTTTATACTGTAGTCTAGTTTCCAGGGCATCATCTGGAGATGTCTGCAACTTGCATTGTTTTAGTTGTTAAAATCAATGTTTGTGACTGGGGTTCGGGGTGTGTGGAGATAGTATAATGACTTTTGCTGTGCCTGGACTGGGTATTTCTGAGATCTTTAGAAATTTCAGACAAAGGCATTTTTTGAAAATATTAGTGGCATTCCAAAAAAAGTTCTATACCGTGATAAATCAGTATTCATATTTAAAACAATGCTTAGGCAAGTAGGAGAGAAAACTCTTTAAACGTAGATAAGTGTGTGTGAACCTTTGTAATTATATGAGTCAAAGAACTTAAGAAGTTACCTTTGAAGCCCTGTGGATGGATTTTTGATACATTATTGATGAAATATTTTATAATTTGAACAGTAAAATTCCTAAAGTTCTGTATTTGGCAATACAACTATTCATTTAATTTAGTTTCTTTGAAAGCTTTATCCATAGTCCCTGAAATTGCCTTTAAAAAAAATACATATCTTTTAAATTAAGTAAGCTCTGTGCCCAATGTGGGGCTTGAACTCATGACCCTAGGATGAAGAGTTGCATGCTGTACCTATTGAGCCAGTCAGTTGCCCCTGAAATTGCCATTCTTGATGCATAATAAAGTACACCAAGTTTAGTAAAGATCTGAGACAAATAAGGATGCCTTTTTTCAGGTTGTGATTTTTGACTATTTTTCTTACAAAGTCAAATACAAAACTTTAGATATCATTGTTAGTGGTAATTAAGTGTTCCTTGTCGATAATTTGATAGATCAGAAAGATTTAAATCTTTTTAAAAGTTAAATTACTAACAGTTTCAGTTTGTTGCCCTCTTGTGGTAGATTACATGTGGACTCCTGGTGAAACTCTTGAAGTTCCGTAAATTGTTTGGTTGACAGTATGTAGAGATTTGATATATGCTTTCCCTGGAGGCTTAAAATGATGAGTCAGTGAACCTACTGCCCAAGGGAGGCATACCTAAAACAAAGTGTGGGGTAGTGAACAAATTTTTAAAAAGATTTATTTATTTATGTGTGTGTGTGTGTGTGAGAGAGAGAGATATAGTGTGCATGTGTGCGCTTGGGAGAAGGGGCAGAGGAAGAGGGAGAGAGAAACTCGTGCAGCCTCTGCACTGAACACGGAGCCCAGTGCAGGGGTTGGTCTTACCACCCTGAGATCATAACCTGAGCTGAAACCAAGAGTCTAACGTTTAACCGGCTGTGGCACCCAGGTGCTTCTGTAGTGAACAACTTAAAAAAAATTTTTTTTTTAAATTTATTTATGATAGTCACAGAGAGAGAGAGAGAGAGGCAGAGACCTAGGCAGAGGGAGAAGCAGGCTCCATGCACCAGGAGCCCGACGTGGGATTCGATCCCAGGTCTCCAGGATTGCGTCCTGGGCCAAAGGCAGGCGCTAAACCGCTGCGCCACCCAGGGATCCCTGTAGTGAACAATTTTTAATTGCAATGCTAGTAGTTTATAGAAACAAAGTTTTTCTGTTATTGCTTGCTTTGTTTTTTTATTATAAAGATTTTATTTATTTGACAGAGAGAGAGCATGCACAAGCAGGGGGAGCAGCAGGTGAAGGGAGAGAGAGAGAGAAGCAGGCTTCCTGTGGAGCAGGGAGCCTGATGCGGGGCTTTATCCCAGGACTCTGGGTTTATGACCTGAGCTGAAGGCAGAGGCTTAACTGACTGAGCCACCTAGGCACCCCCTTCATCCCCTTTTATTTGTTTACTACTCATTTATTTTTTTTATTTTTAAAAAAGATCTTTATTTATTCATGAGAGAGAGAAAGAGAGGCAGAGACACAGGCAGAGGGAGAAGTAGGCTCCATGCAGGGAGCCCAACATGGGACTTGATCCCAGGTCTCCAGGATCACACCATGGGCTGAAGGCAGCGCTAAACTGCTGAGCCACCCAGGCTATCCATGTTTACTACTCATTTAAAAATATGTTATTTATATAGGTTAGTGAAGCATTTAATAAAATGAAAGGTTCTTACATGAATCTACATGAGAAACCAGAACGCTGAGCAATCAACTTAGTGATCAGTTTTTTTTCCTTTTTTTAAAAAAAGATTTATTTATTTATATATTCATGATAGACAGAGAGAGAGAGAGAGAGAGAGAGAGAGGCAGAGACACAGGAGGAGGGAGAGGAGAAGCAGGCTCCATGCCAGGAGCCCGACGCGGGACTCGATCTCGGGACTCCAGGATCGCGCCTGGGCCAAAGGCAGGCGCTAAACCACTGAGCCACCCAGGGATCCCCTAGTGATCAGTTCTAATCCAATATATGAGAAAGCCAATCTTTCTTAATTTTGCATTCATCCTATCAGTTCTTTGCTCTAAAATTGGGACTGTTAGTAAAAGAGGAACTGCCAAATTAGATTAGCACTTTTTCTTGTCACTCTTCATTCTGAATAAAATTACCTTGAACACAGCATTTAAAACTTTTTTTTTTTTTCAGGGCACCTGGCACAGTCAGACTCTTGTTGATCTCAGGGTCATGAGTTTGAGCCTCACCTTGGGGGTAGAGATTACTTAAATAAATTCTGTATATCCCATAGTCTCCTGGACATAGTCACATAACAGGCACCTCAAATACAGCTTGTCTAAAACTGAACTCCTCACCCTCTCCCCCCTTACCTGCCTTTCATCCATTGATCCTATCATATAGTAAAAGCTGCTCAAGAAAAAACTCGGGAATAGGCTTTTGTCCTGTGTTTTGTTGTACCTTTTCATTATCTCTTAAATATTGAATCTGATTTTTTCCATTGTCACTATCTTTACGATAATACAAGCCAACATCATCTTGATGAGACTACTTCAGTAGCCTCCAAACTGATTTGTATGTAATTCACCATTCCCCAGTTCTAGTCTCTGTTCCATAGCTGGATGTTTTTTAAAACAGCAGTTTTGATTAGGTCTTTTTCCCTCAAGTAGCAAAACCTTCGAATTACTTCCATATGTTCTTTTTTTTTAAGATTTTATTTAAAAATATTTTATTTATTCATGAAAGACACAGAGAGAGAGGCAGAGACATAGGCAGAGGAGAAGCAACCAGGCTCCCTGCAGGGAGCCTGATATGGGATTCAATCCCAGGATCATGACCTGAGCCAAAGACAGATGCTCAAACACCGAGCCACCCAGATGCCCCACTTCCATATGCTCTTAACAGAAAGTTCACAGTTCCCTAATTTTGTACATTTAATTCTCTTGCTTCCCACCACCAAAAATAAAAACCAAATGCAAACATCCAAAACCTTTTTTTGGCTAATTTATCCTTCAAGTCTTGGCCTACGTATGCCCTTTCCTAGGGCTTTCTTTCCCTAAACCACTCTCCCTCTTGCACCCTTGAAAGAATTTTCTTTTTAACGCATCTGTTGCACTTGTATTTATTTATTTATTTTTTATTTTTATTTATTTATTTATTTATTTATTTTTATTTTTTATGATAGTCACAGAGAGAGAGAGAGAGAGAGAGAGAGGCAGAGACACAGGCAGAGGGAGAAGCTGGCTCCATGCACCGGGAGCCCGACGTGGGATTCGATCCCGGGTCTCCAGGATCGCGCCCTGGGCCAAAGGCAGGCGCCAAACCGCTGCGCCACCCAGGGATCCCTATTTATTTATTTTTAAAGGTTTTCTTTGTTTGAGAGAATGAGTGAGAGAAAAGAGTACAAGCTCGAGGGAGAGGGAGAAGCAGACTCCCCACTGAGCAGGGAGCCTGATGTGGGGCTTAATCCCAGGATCCTGGTATCATGACCCGAGCCAAAGGCAGACAAGCCAAAGGCAGACGTTTAACTGACAGCCACCTAGGTGCCCCTGTGTTTGTTTTAAGGTAGATATTACATACTTCATAAGATGAGGAAAATAATAGCAACTCTTCATATTGCACCCAGTAGGTGCTGGCAGTCTTTTAAGTGCTTTACCTATTTGAATTTACCTTAATCCTCACAACAGCATTTTGATACAAGTATTGTATCAACCCCATTTTTCAGATGGAGAAGTTGAAGCATAGCGACAATAATTTATTCAGTATCACACAATTAGTAGTAAGTAGCAGAATCAGGATTCAGTCTCTGGTATTCTGCCTCTAGAATGTGTAATAGTAACCCACTTGGACTGCCTGACCTCTCTGTTGCTTTAATTGCTAAATCCATGGCTGTATTAGCTTCTTGGGGCTGCAGTAACAGAGTATCACGAACTAGGTGGTATTTATTCTCTCATAGTTGTGGAGGTCAGAAGTCTGAATTCAGGGCATCAGTGGGGCCACTCTCCTTTTGGAGGCTCTAAGAAAGAATCGGTTTTTGCCTTTTCTAGCTTCTAGTGGCCCTAGTGTTCCTTGGCTTGTTAGCAGGATAATTCCAATCTCTGCCCATCTCTTTAAGGCAATCTAAGCCTTTTTAATCCAGTACCTCCAGATTCTTCCAGTCTTTTCCCATCACTCAGTTCCAAAGCCACATTCACATTCTTAGGTATTTGTTAGAGTAACACTCCATTTCCCCAGCACCCAAATCTGAGTTTCCTAGGGCTGCTGTAACAAACTATCATAAACAGAGTCCCTTAAAACAACAGGAATTTGTTCTCTCACAGTTTTGAAGGCCACAAGTCTGAAACCTCAGTGTCAGCAGGATTGATTCTTTCTGGAGTCTCTCAGGGAGACTGTTCCAAAGCTCTTGTGGTTGCTGGCTATCATTGACGTTCCTTGGCTTATAGAGAGATGGATCACATGAATCTCTGCCTACACCTTCACATCACCTTCCCTATGTGTCTGTGTGTCCTCTCTTCCACTTACAAGGATACCTGATTTCTTTTTTTAATTTTCTTTCTTTTTTTTTTTTTTTTAAGATTTTATTTATTTATTCATGAGAGAAACACAGAGAGAGACACAGGCAGAGGGGGAAGCAGGCTCCATGCAGGAAGCCCGATGTGGGACTCGATCCCGGGTCTCCAGGATCATACCCAGGGCTGAAGGCAGCGCTAAACCGCTGAGCCACCCGGGCTGCCCCTAATTTTCTTTTTAAAAAGATTTGTTTATTGATTTTAGAGAGTGTGTGGGGCAGCCCAGGTGGCTCAGCAGTTTAGCGCTGCCTTCAGCCTTGGGTATGATCCCGGAGACCCGGGATCGAGTCCCACATCCGGCTTCCTGCATGGAGCCTGCTTCCCCCTCTGCCTGTGTCTCTGCCTCTCTCTCTGTGTCTTTCATGAATAAATAAATAAAATCTTTAAAAAAAAACAAGATTTTATTTATTCATGAGAGACATACAGAGAGAGGCAGAGACACAGGCAGAGGGAGAAGCAGGCTCCCCATGGGGAGCCCGATGCAGGACTTGATCCCAGGACCTGGGGATCATGACCTGAGTCCAAGGCAGGTACTCAACCACTGACCCACCCAGGCGTGCCTAGAAACCCCATTCTAACTCCAAACCAAATATATATATATATAAATATATATATATATACACACACACAAATCAATGTTTATTTATGTAGGAAAGCTCTGGTCGCTTTTATGATTAGAGTAAATAATTTTGATTATTATAAACTATGTAAAATGTACCTAAGTCCACAAGTATTAGGACAGTTTTTCATGGGGGTACCTGGCTGGCTTAGTCAGTAGAGCATGTGACTCTTGGTCTCAGGGTCATGCATTTGAGCTCCAAGTTGGGCATACATATTACTGAAAAAACAGTAATAAAACAGCTCTTCTTTGAAAACATTAGCAGTTGTTCACTCTGTTTTGTTACTTATGCTTTTAATGAATTTATTCTTCTACAGCTTGAAGAAGGAGGAAATTGTCAGTGTTGTGTATTACCATTGATGAGCAGAATAAAAAATAGTTTTCAGGTGCCACATTTGTAGAGGGACGTTGAGGGGAAGAATATTAGGGTTGTTACAACTGAAAAATGTGCTATAAGAAATGATTAAAGTATTGATCATGCTGGCCTGAAAAGAAAAAAACTGAATAGAATTGTAGATGTAAAAGATTTGAAGGACTATGTGTGGAGGAGGTATTAGGTTTATTTCACATAACTCCAGGAGGCAGAACCAGGACTAATTGGTAGAAACACTAGGTTTGTGTCATCTCATTAAAAGGAAGAACTTTCTGGGCAACGGGATAGCTCAGTTGCTTAAGGGTCTGACTTTTGATCTCACCTTAGATCTTGGTCTCAGGGTCGTGAGTTCAAACCTCACAAGAACTTTTTTTTTTTTTTTTTTTTTTTTTAAGGAAGAACTTTCTAAAAGAGCAATTCCAATCTAATATGTGAAGTCATGAGTTTGGTTTTTTTTTTTAAGATTAAAATTGAAATTAAGTATTTTCTGTTTAGATAGAAATTATGTAAGTGACAGTATAGATTAAGTCAGCTATTAGGAACCCTTTCAGTAGTATCTGAGTTACTTGAAAAAAGTGGAGAGACTGTTTAATTTTGTTCCCATACCATCTCATTTTCATGTTGAAATCATATGCTTGTAAATTATGTTTTCTACCCTAAAAATGTTTTTATGTAGAATATTTTTCTTGTTTCACTGAAATTTGTAGATAATTCTGAGGAAAGAGCAAATAGTTAAAGAATTCAGCATCTTTTAACAAGTGAATCCTTAAGATAGATTTTTTAGAAAGTAGAGAACCAGACTGGGGCACCTGGGTGGCTTAGTGGTTGAGCGGTTTGCCTTTGGCTCAGGTTATGGGTGGCTGAGTTGTGGCTCAGGATGGGATTGAGTCCCACAGGAGCCTGCTTTTCCCTCTGGCTATGTCTCTGCTGCTCTCTCTGTGTCTCTCATGAATAAATAAATAAAAAATCTTAAAAAGAAAATTCAAAATTCAAAAAAAAAAAAAAAAAAAAAGAACCAGGCTGTTCTGTAACTCTTAGCTCATTCAGTCAAAGCTCACTAAGTACTTTCTGATTTGATATTGTCACTTAATTAGATTTTTGATATAGCATTGCCTTTTAAAAGCATTTTATTAGTCTTTTTGATTAGAGGACTCTGACATCTTTAATGGTGTAAATTGGAATAAGACTACTGTCATCACTCAGTCATAAGTCAGTAGAAATACCCATTACAGAGTGAAACAGAAAGCAGATTAAAAAAGATTTTCAGTAATTTTTGTAAAAAGCTTTTAACACAGCAATATAATAATTTCATATATCACCAGATGCTGATTTGAAATTGGAAAATGAGGAGTGTCTGGCAGGCTCAGTGGGAAGTACATGCAACTCTTGATCTCAGGGTTGTGAGTTTGAGCCCCACATTGGAGATAGAGATTACTTAAATAAATAAAACTTTGAAAAAAAGAGCAAAGAGAGATAACATTAATTCATCTTTTTTTTTTTTAAGTCTTTATTTATTTTAGAGAGTGAGTGAGAGAGAGAACACATGAGCAGGAGCAGAGGGAGAGGGAGAAGTAGGCTCCCCTGCAGAGCAGGGAGTCTTATGTGGGGCTCCAGGACTCTGGGATCATGACCTGAGCCAAAGGCAGATGTTTAACCAACTGAGCCACCCAGGTGCTCCAACATTTGTTATTAGTTTTTTCCTTTTTGATAATTTTGATAAGCTTAACCATGATTTAACATGTCCCTCCTTTCTTCAGAATTACTGAAAGACTCATTCCTGCATTTCTGCTCAGTTTTTATTTACTACCATATTTAGTAACAATAATATTTTATATTTATTCATTACTAACAATGTGTCTAGGTGCTATAATCTATGCTTTGTTTATTTTAAAGATTTTATTTATCTATTAGAGAGTGAGCACGAGTGGGGTGAGGGTAGAGGGAGAAGCAGACTCCCCACTGAGCAGGGAACTGAAGTGGGGCTCCATCCCGGGACTCCAAGATCATGACCTGAGCCAAAAGCAGTTGCTTAACTGACTGAGCCACCCAGACGCCCCTATGCTTTATTTTTTTTATCATTATTTTTTATTTTTTTATAATCTGTGCCTTATTATATTGCCTTTAATTGTTACAGTCACCCTGAAAGAGGTACCATTATCCCCACTTTATCAGCAAGGTTAATAAAATAGCTCAGAGACTCAGAGGGGTTGTGTCTTGTCCACGTTTGTATATCTCATAAATACTAGAGCCCATTTTAAAGCCAGATCTTTCTTAAAGTCCAATTCTTTCAACTCTATGAGTTTGCTTTTGAGTAGACAGCAAAGTTAGACTCTCATCAGGTACCTCACACATGTTCCTGAATTAGTTGAATTAGTTTTGAACGAGAGAAGAAATATTGTCATACATATTTTTTTTTTTTTAAGATTTTATTTATTTATTCATGAGAGACAGACAGAGGCAGAGACATGGGCAGAGGGAGAAACAGGCTCCATGCAGGGAGCCCAACGTGGGACTCTTCTCTCCAGTGTGAATGTTGTCCATAAGACAGGGAGAGAGAGGAGACATTGTCACTCATTGAGATGGCTTGTTCCAGGACCAGAATTTAGCAGAGCATTTATATCATGTTGATGGAGATGTTCTAAACTGAATTGTAGTGTTAACCTGCTCTGTACCTGCCATATACTGAACATAGTTTAATATTTCTGGTTAAAATTCCGTTCATATGGTTATAGCGATGATCTGAAAGTTGACTAAAGTATAACCAAGACTGTCCTCCACCAAGTACTAACACCCTCTGAATTTTGAGGTCCTGTTTCTGTGTGTCATATTTGTAGATATCTTTCTTTTTTTTTAAGACTAATTTATTTGAGAGAGAGTGTGTGTGTTAGTGGGGGGAGAGGCAGGGGAGATGGAGAGACTCCCTCCTGAGCACAGAGCCAGACACGGGGCTGGATCTCACAACCCTGAGATCATGACCTGAGCTGAAATTAAGAATTAGATACTCAACTGATTGAGCCGCCCAGGTGCCCCCTCCTCTGTTCCCACTATTAACTCACACATTATTTTATCATAAGCTGCTGTGGGCTAGGAAGCCAAAATAATTAGAGATTGCTTAACTAAAATGTAAGTGACTTGAGTTTGAGTGAGACATGAGGGGATTTCTTGTGAGCAAATATACTGAGCTTTAATGGGTAGGCTATTTATTTATTTATTTATTTATTTATTTATTTATTTATTTATTCATGATAGTCACACAGAGAGAGACAGAGAGGCAGAGACACAGGCAGAGGGAGAAGCAGGCTCCATGCACCGGGAGCCCGACGTGGGATTTGATCCCAGGTCTCCAGGATCACGCCCCGGGCCAAAGGCAGGCGCCAAACTGCTGCGCCACCCAGGGATCCCTTTTTTTTTAAACATATTTTAACTCTCACTGGATAGATGGAAATCGTCATATCAGTGCTGTTATGTCTAACATAGAAAGTGTTTTTGTACTTCTTTTAAACAGAGAAGAAGATACAGAAAATGAAAATGAGAAGAAAATTTGGTACTACAGCACAAAGGTCCAACTTGCAGAATTAATTGACTGTCTAGATAAAGATTACTGGGAAGCAGAACTCTGCAAAATCCTGGAAGAAATGCGTGAAGAAATCCACCGGCACATGGACATAACTGAAGACTTGACCAATAAGGCTCGGGGCAGTAACAAATCCTTTCTGGCGGCAGCTAATGGTGAGAGGGAAATTTTCTCAGTTTACTGTTATTAAATTTGAGACAAACTCCTGGTATGAAACCACTACAAAAGAAAATATTAAAATATCAAGTTATATATATTTTAATTCTCTGTATTTTTGTTTTCCCAAGGAATCTTGTTCATCCCAGCCTAAATTAGGGGATTCTATGCATTTTAGCATTTTGTCTATTGTCTAGGGCATTACTAATATTCCAGTTTTTTTCTTTAATTCAAATATCTTATTATTGGTAGTCCTACTTTTAATTATGAGAAACAGTATTCTTTTAAAAGATGCTCTTTTTTTTTTTTTAAATGAAGCTTTTAATTTTAGAATAGTTTTATAGTTAGAAGTTGCTAAGATAGTACGGAGGGTTCCATATACCCTGCACCAGGTTTCTAGTATCTTGCATTAGTGTGGTACATTTGTCATAAGTAGTGAACCAGTATTGATATATTATGATACCTTAAGTCTATACTTTATTCAGATTTCCTTATTTTACTGATAACCTTTTTCTGTCTCATGATTCCATCGAGGATACCACATTATATTTGTTGTGTCTCTTTAGGTTCCTCTGTCACAATTTCTGACTGTCACAATTTCTCAGACTTTTCATATTTTTGATGACTTTGACAGTGTATTTGTCCTCTCTGGGAACCAGAATCTGAGCTGTGATAGTTTAGGAGCATCCAGCCCAAGTGAATCCTAGAATGATATCTAATTGTGTCCTTTAACTTGGGATTTTATGAGATGAAAACAGCAGAAACTACTACTGGGTTCTGAAATAGCCAGGAGTATTTTGCATTGTTGTGACAGGGATTTCAGCATTGCAGCCCGTTCTAATGACTTGATATACCTAACCTCAAAAATAGCATAATCCTTGCAAATTTATTCCTCTGGGGTTTTTTTTTTTTTTTTTTTAAGATTTTATTTATTTATTAGAGAGAGAGAGGGAACATGAGCCTGGGGGGAGGGGGGACAGAAGGAGAGAGAGAGAGGCAGACTCCCCGCTGAGCAGGGAGCCCAATGTGGGATTTGATCCCAGGACCCTGGGATCATGACCTGAGCTGAAGGCAGACACTTAACCGACTGAGCCACCCTAGTGCCCTTACAGATGGATTTTATTTTATTTTAGAAAGAGAGAAAGAGAATGCAGAGGGAGGGAGAATTTTATGCAGGTTCCATGCCCAGAACAGAGCCCAACATGGGGCTCAGTCTCACCACCCTGAAATCATGACCTGAGCTGAAATCAAGATTTGGATACTCAATCAACTGAGTCACCAAGTGCCTGGTAGTAGTAGTTTTTGTTTTGTTTTGTTTTTAATTTTTATTTTCATTGAATGGCACTAGGAAAATTGGGAGGAACATGCACTAGTGAGGTTAAGGAATGCTAGCACTTGGGGTGCCTAGCTGGTTCAGTCATTAGAGCAGATAACTCTTGATCCTTGGGGGTTGTGCATTCAAGCCCCACATTGGGCATAAAGACTACATGGGGAAAAAAAAGAAAGCTAAAAGAAGTGTTGGCAGTTGAAAATCAAACATAGTGGAGCTATGAAAGTGAGAAATAATATGGCTATAAGAAATAATATGGCTCCAATCAGTAAGTGATTGGAAACTAGATTTTCTAAATAAAAAGTTCTTTAAAAAAAAAAAAAGTGAGATACTTCCATTGATAAGTATAGTGTACTTAGCAAGGGTAACCATAGGTAAGGTAATTGAAATAAAAGCCATAGGTACAAAGATATGAGGAAATATGTACAAAAGAATCCTGGGATGAGTTGGATGATAAGGAGGACAGAAAGCTGGCACGCCTGGGTGGCTCAGTGGTTGAGTGTCTCCCTTTGGCTCAGGGTGTGATCCTGGGTCTGAGGATCGAGTCCTGCGTGGGACTCCCTGCGAGGACCCTCCTTCTCCCTCTGCCTGTGTCTTCTGCCTCTCTCTCTGACTCTCATGGATAAATAAAATCTTAAAAAAAAAAAAAAAAAAAAAAAGACAGAAAGCAAGCTATTTGGAATTTCTTCCTTTTTTTTTTTTTTTAAAGATTTTATTTATTTATTCATGACAGACACACACACACACACACACAGAGGCAGAGACACAGGCAGAGGGGGGAAGCAGGCTTTATTCAGGGAGCCTGACATGGGACTCGATTCCGGGTCTCCAGGATCACACCCGAGGCTGAAGGCGGTGCTAAACCGCTGGGCCACCGGGGCTGCCCTGGAATTTCTTCCATATGAGATTGTCTTGTTGCTATCTTAGAAGTTCATATAATCATTGGCTCTGAATTCTTCTAGCAATTAGGAATGGAGAAGCTGGGCAGCCCCGGTGGCCCAGTGATTTAGTGCCGCCTTCAGCCCAGGGCATGATCCTGGAGACCCGGGATCGAGTCCCACATTGGGTTCCCAGCACGGAGCCTGCTTCTCTCTCTCTCTCTCTTTCTCTCTGTCATAAATAAATAAAAAGAAAAGAAAAAAGGAGTAGAGAAGGTGAGTGAGTGTAAGGAATTAACTCCAGCCGGCTCAAATGTAATTATTTTAACAGAAAGATCAGTGTTTTCCAATGATGACTTCACAAGGTTTTTATAATCCTAGGAAACATTCTAGAGATCTACAATTTAAGAAATGCAGGTATAGAAAATTTAAACAAAGGAAATGTAAATAAGGAAATTCAAAAATAAAAAAATACCATGATACGTGGCATTAAAAATTGTTTCTTCTTGTTTACAAACATTGTACTCTAGTTGGTAAATTTATTTCTCATGGGGTGCAGTTTAGCAATTCTGAAATTACTATGTATACTAAGGGTGACCAAATAAATAGATATAGATAATGAGAACCAGATTTCTCTTGTTAGAAGTTATGAAGAAGCAAAGGGGCAATGCTTGAATGAACCACACCAACCACCACACATACATAGATAGATAGAGAAATAATATTGATGTATACATACACAGATGTTAGTATACATATACATAACGTTTTCTAGCTGTTGGCTGAGAGGGTATAGAAATAGTGAAACCCTAATAGTGACAAGTATACCTAGAGTCCAAATCATGTCTTCTAAGTATCATTCTCCAAAAAAAAAAAAGAATGGAGACTCCTTACAGAGATGGTAGATTCTAGGATTGGGTCAGGGAAAATATGAGGTGAGCCTGGGGCATCTCGTAGTGCTAGAAAGTAAGGAAATGCTAAATGAATGAAGGAATGAACAAATGAATGACCGAAGTGTGTTCAAAGAATACAGGCTTCATTTGAAGAACCCCCTAGTGGCCAAAGCTGGCACAAATTGGAGCAACAAAATAAAAAATGATAGTATTGGATCAAAACCCAAAGAATGCCATTAATATCTAAGAGTCTGTATTGATATGCCTTGTGTTCTACATCATGCTATAGTATCACTCTACCCAAATTGAAAGAGGATTAGAGCCCTTAGGGATTTATTGACTGTCAAAATAGTTATGGGACTTCAGAGAGAAATGTTTTTTCTAAATGGGACTTTGTTTTCTCATTTTACAGTGGAATTGTATGGTAATAGCTTGCCTCTGGTAAGCCTAATAAACAGCTAAATCAAGTCAGATGTGCATTGGGTCATGGATACCTCGGTTTTGACCACTGTACCAAACTGCCTAGACTGTGGGTCTATGCAGCTTATAGTTTTCCTTGTATGATAGAAGAGATGACAGTAATCTCTATCAAATATCAATTTCAAAAGTTAGACTAATATTCTTTTTTTATTTTTTTAATTTTCTTTTTTTTTAAAAAGAAAGTAGTCATAATTACCATGTATCTTCTAGAAGTGAAGATAAACAAATTGGTTGAGTTCTGTAAGCATTAACATTGTATTGGTAATCTTAATCCTTATTTCATAGTTCTACTGTTTTAACATATTCAATAACTTGTATTGAAACTCTTAAGTGGGTTTGTAGTACTTATATTTTGGGTACATATGGAAACAAAATTTTTTGTTTTTATTATAGAAGAAATTTTGGAATCCATAAGAGCCAAAAAAGGAGACATTGATATTGTTAAAAGCCCAGAAGAAATAGAAAAGGACAAGAATGAGACAGAGAATAATAACTCCAAAGATGTTGAGAAAAGCAGAGAGGAGTTTGAAGACCAGTCCCTTGAAAAAGACAGTGACGACAAAACACCAGATGATGATCCTGAGCAAGAAAAATCTGAGGGTAAAAAAATTACTTGGCTAGAAAGTAATATTTAATTAGTGTTATTTATGAGAACTTCAGTTTTACTTTCAAAATGAAAATGAATCTCTTTATTACTAATATCTATTTAATTTTATATTTCTAAAGAAAACAGGGTATCTTTTCCCCTTGTAATGTATATAATCATTGTAATGATTTTTATGTATTGCTGGATTTGCTATAATATGCCCATATCTCTATTTATACTTCCTAATAAGGTGCCAATTCCCTGTGAGATTTGCTGGTGAAATATCACTATTTTTATACCAGAATATACACTTTTGTATGTGATATGTTCATTTTTATATTAATTACTTAACCATTCTTAATATTTTAAATATTCTTAAATACTCTTTGGATTACTTACTGCAAAAATATCCCAGGTTCTAATTGCTTCAAAATGGCCATCAAATAAAAGCAGGTTTTCTTGGTGATCATTTTTTTAGTAGTTGATTGAATATGGCCATTTGTCCTAAAGCAATTTAAAAGGATATCTTTAAAGTTTTGTTGTGCATTTTACTGTAGAGCCAACAGAAGTTGGGGATAAAGGTAACTCTGTGTCAGCAAATCTTGGCGACAACACAACAAATGCTTCTTCAGAAGAAACTAGTCCCTCTGAAGGGAGGAGTCCCGTGGGGTGTCTCTCAGAAACCCACGATAGCAGCAACATGGCAGAGAAGAAGGTGGCATCTGAGCTCCCCCAGGATGTGCCAGGTACAGAGGGCAGTGTATCAATGCCTCTGTAATGGGGGGAGTCCTTCCCTTTTGTAGTAAAAGCTGAATGTCACCTAAAATTTTAAAGTATGTGTTCATTCATGCTGCTTGCTTACATAAGTGCCATCCCTGATTGCTAAATTGTCACCTAACATTTGGAGTTTGACACATGTTCTTGCAGTTAGTGCTTGAAACTCATCATAATCTCTTCATGCTTTTTAAAGTTCATTTAGCTGGTGTTGACTAATAGACTTATTTGTATAGTTTATCATCAGATCATAGTGGCAAATGTTTGGGTTTTAAGTACTTACATACTAATAGCTCATTGTTGAATGATTTGACCATTCCAATTCTGTATGTACTAACAAATTAATTTATGTTTGCATGTGCTCGTGTAGTTTTTTTAAACATTTCAAACCATAATGTTATGATAGAAAACCATTGTTACAAAACTTATTTTTGCAAGATACATTTTGACATAAAAATGTAAGTTAAACAATAATTCATATTTTAAGTTTTTTAAAATTAAAATTATACTTGAAGTAAGTTATATCACACAAAAAATGTCATTATGCCTTTTGCTTTTTCTCTTTTAAATGAAAAAGAATTTTTTTTTATTGGAGCAAACTAGAAATTTAGATGAGCAAAACAAAATAAACACTGGTAATCCCACCACAAATCAAGAATTGTAGCCAATACTTTGATGGAAATTTTTAACAGTTTTTTTCTCTATATTAGAAGAATATCACATATTTTCCAACTTGTGGTACTGTCATTGTTACGTTGTATACTGGGGATTTGATTCTAAGATGTTGGGAAGAAGACAGCATTAGTTAGTAGTTGGAACACTTGATTCTAGATCTGCTTCTGCCATTAGGTTTAAGTCATATTTAATCTTCCTGTTTTATAACTTGAAGGATTTTCATGACCAACAGTTCTCATGTGACTACTTTCAACTGAGTGCTTATAAACAGTGAACTATTGCTGAAAACACCAGTATGACATTAGATTACATGCAGAGATATATGTATAGGGTCCAAAAAAAATCACAATAAGTTCACCATATATTGTACTTATGAGAAATTGGCTATTAAGATGAAGAAAAGTCTGGAAGCAGTGTTATCTGGTGAAATAAATAAAGATAAATTTTTGATCCTAGAAAAGAATAGACTTGGTATCAAGAGGAAGCTAGGTTGGAAATAATCTAATGGTCCTCTGAGAGGTTGGCCAGGGTACTCGACTTCTCTTTGAAATGTAGGATATTATGTCAAATAAGTAGAAATCATAGTATAGAGTCTTTTGAGTGAATATTAACTACTTCCTTAAAAGTAGTAATGTTGATATCTATCTGACCTATCAGAGATAATTTCAGCAAGAGTCCTTTATTGAGTAGACTGGAGATTCAGAGATCTATAATTCAGTATAATTCTATGGTTAGATCTCTGGGTCCTGTCCAATTAAGATATTGCATTATTATGATTTTAACATCTTCATGAGCCAGAATTTGAAAGTAGAGTACTAGACCCCCAAAAAAAGGTGAACAAAATTCCATTTTTATTGGAGTTATGATTACATCCTTAGTACGTACTTCTTAAAATGTTTTTTGTGCTTTTAGATTGATTGATGTTTAATGTAAACCTCAGTCTTACTAGTGGGTTTATATAGTGGTTGGTTGTTTGGTTTTTAAACCAAACACAGTAGAATAACAACTATGCACAGATTTTAGCAGACATTTACTTTTTAGGTTATTTATTACCGGTTTATTAATATCTCTGAGATGTTTGTTCTTTTGTTATTAGAATAGTTTAAGGGAGAAACTCTTACCTTTGTATCTGACATACACTTTTAAAGGATCCCAAATGAAATAATATGTATAAAAGACTTAGGGTGGACCTGACATGTTGACTCCTTAGTAAATGTTGGATAGTATTGTTCTTGCTGTATTCAGTCCAGTCTTTGAAAGAGTGAGAGAAAGTCTAGCAAATAAAAAATAATAAAGTAGGTGAGTTGTATTATACATTTACTGATTCAGTAGTAATTAACATAATACTTGGAAGTGAGATCTTTTGTATTTAAGCTTTGTATTCAACTGGTAGTTTTTTAAATTTTTTTTTCAACTGGTTTTTTAAATGTGTAAGTCACGAAAAATTGATTTAGATGAGAACCTGAACAAGAAGTGTTAAGAAAGCTAGGATGGGAGGAAATAGCAATTATTAGTAGCTGTATCAGAGTGGATGGGGTTCATTAGCAGGATCAGAATGCCAAATAGCTGAAGATGCTATAAACTCAGAACCTGACCATTTAATAAATCATAATTCTCTTGTTGACTACAAAATGAAATCAAACCTAGAAACCTGATAGTCTCATACTTGTTTCCAAAACAATATGAATAGCATTTTTAAAGACACATATTAAACATATCATACCAGTTTTTAAAGAGGAGTTTGGTACACTTGAAATAGATCCTTCATTGTAAAACTTAGAACACTAGTGGGAATATATCAGTGACCGAAATAGACAAAATCAAGGTCCTTGAGAACTTTATTTTCTATTGGGCGGTAGCCAGGCCTAACAGTAGAGCCCTGACCCTCAGAGAAGACTGTAATATGTCTCTGCTTCCTTCTGTTTCTGTCTCTTTCTCTCTGCATTCATTTATTCAACAAATATTTATTGAGTATTTAAAATGGTGCCTGGCAGTGTGCTGGGTACTGTGTGGTATCCCTGAACCACTCTCTGTTATCACTCGTGTCATTCTGTGGTCACTAGATGAGATATGGTATTAGAGGAACTGGAGAAGGGGTATTATTCTAGGTAGATGAAAAACAATAACTGTGATAGAAGGCTACTCACTGGTTTTCTTTTCTAAACCTTCAGAATATATTTAGACACCTAATTTAATGACTCAAGCTTATCAGTAGAAGACAGATTGGGAAGCATTTGGTATGAACAGATGTTTTTTAATAAAGTTTTTCATTAAAGTATAACATAAGGTAAAGTCATAGTTATTAAGTAAAAGCTTGGTAGAGCACACCTGTATAACCACATCATGCCCCCTCTTAGCCACCATTGCTCCTACCCCAACAAAAGGCATTTACTATCTTGACTTCTATAACCATCAATTAGGATTGCCTTTAAAAAAGATAATAAATAGTACCATACAGTATGTGCTTTTTGATGTCCAATTTTTCTTACCTGAGCAATATATGAGAGCCATCTAAATGTTGCTTGTGATGGTAATGCATTTTGTTTTATTGCAGTATGATATTTTATTATATATGTATATAATAGATTAATTATTAATTAGTCATTTTCTATGTTGATTGGCATTTGAATGGTTTCCAGTTTGGGACTATTGCGAATGATGCTACTATGAATGTTCTTTTACATGTTTTTTTAATGCTCCTGTAGGTACATTTCTAGGGATATAAATCTAGTTGTGGACTTCCTGGGTCATTCAATTTGTGTATGCCCATCTTTAACAGATATGTGTAGTTTTCTAGAATGGTTGTACAAGTTTATATTTCATCAGTAGTCTGTAAGAGTTCTAGCTCCTCTGCATTCTTGCTAATAACACTTGGTATCATCGTCATTCAGTTTTTTCTTTTTCTTTTAGCCATTCTGATGGCATTGTAGGGATATCTTATTGTGGTTTGAACTTGTAGTTCTATGGTTACTAAGGATGCTAAGCACTTTTTCGTGTGTATGTGTGTCTGTGCATATATTTGTTAAATATATGTATATATAGGAAACTTAGTTACCTTTTTTTGTAAATTACCTGTCAGTTCCTTTGTGTTCTCTTATGTGGTAAGAGATGTGGTTTGTTATTATTATTATTTTTTAATATTTATTTATTCATTCATTCATTCATTCATTCAGAGAGAGAGAGAGAGGCAGAGACACAGGCAGAGGGAAAAGCAGGCTCCATGCAGGGAGCCCGATGTGGGACTCGGTCCCGGGTCTCCGGGATCACACCCTGGGCTGAAGGCGGCGCTAAACTGCTGAGCCACCCGGGCTGCCCTATTTTCATTCTTATATACTGTTGCATCCAGTTTATTAATGTTTTGTTTAGGAGTTTGGATTAATGCGTGAGATTGGCTTGTAATTTTCTTTTTCTAATAATGTCCATGTCAGGCTTTGGTGTTTAGATTATACGAGCCTCATAAAACAAGTTGGGACAAGTTCCCACTTTTCCTGTTTTCTGCAGAAGTTTCTGTGAGTTATTCTGTGTGTTATTTATTCCTTATATAAAGGCCTCCCCACCCTTCCCAAAGTCACTTGGTCTTGGAATTTTCATTGTGGGAAAGATTAATTTTAGATTTCATTTCTTTGATAGATGGACCCCTTCTTGGCCTTTTGGCTAAGATCAGGTGCATTTCTTTGATGGCTATTCATATTTTCTGTTTTCTTGTGTCAGGTTTAGTAAGTTGCATTTTTCTAATTACCTATTTCACTTAAATTTTATTGGTGTAATGGCATCATATCTTTTGGTATCTGCAGGATCTGTAGTGACGTTTTCTTTTTAAATCCAGAAATTGGTTATCTGTTCTCTCTTCATCTTCTTACAAAGCTGTTAACAAGTTTTATCTTTTTAAAAAATAACTTTTTGCTTTGTTGTTCCTTTTTTATTGTATTTTTCTTCTAGTTTATGTTCATGGCTTTGTTTTTTCTTCTTTTCTTTGCATCTTTGGATTTCTTTCCTGTTCCTGTTTTTTTTTTTTTTTAAACTTTAATGAAGTTTAATTAACACATAAGAGGATGTACATATTAAAGGTATGCCACCAGATAAGTTTGGAGATAAATATGCACTCATGAAACTGTCACCACAATCTATGGTATAAATATATTCATCACTCAGCTTTTTTTCCCCTGGTTTTAAAATTTTTCATTTTTATCATTGTCATTGGTTGCATTTAAAAAAAAAAATAGAGCTCCTCAAAAGAGCATCCTAGTTGACACTAACTATTCTTCTACATTTAGATGAAAATTTTATTTCTCCCCTAACTCCTTAAGATGGGTGCTTTGATGATTTTTAGTTTTTAGTTATTTTTTTCTATTCTGCTGTCAAGGATATAATTTTCCCTTTATGTACTGCTATAGCTGCATCCCACAAACTTTTATATATTGTCTTTGTCATTCAGTTTAAAATATCTTCTGATTTTCATTATGATATAGTTTTCTTTTTAACCCATTCTATTTATCTTTTTTGTTATTGACTTTTAGCTTAACCCACTCTGATCAGAGTAATTGTTGAAGTTTTATGGTTCAGTGTATGGTTAATATTGATAAATGTCTTATGTACACTTGAAGAATATATGTATTTTTAGTTGTTTGGTGTAATATTGGACAATTAATTTTAAAGCTTTCTTTTTAAAAAAAAATTATTTATTTATTCATGAGAGAGACAGAGAGAGAAGCACAGACACAGGCAGAGGGAGAAGCAGGCTCCATGCAGGGAGACCGACGTGGGACTCGATCCCTGGTCTCCAGGATCACACCCTGGGCTGAAGGCGGCGCTAAACCGCTGAGCCACCCGGACTGCCCAATTTTAAAGCTTTCAAATCTGTATCCTTGCTATGTTTTTTTTTTCTTCTTCTCTGTAGCTATTTTAAAATTATTATTATTATTATTATTAAGATTTTATTTATTTATTCATGAGAGACACACAGAGAGAGGCACAGAGACACAGGCAGAGGGAGAAGCAGGTTCCACACAGGGACCCGATGTGGGACTCAATCCCGGTTCCCCAGGATCACACCCTGGGCGGAAGGCGGCGCTAAACCACTGAGCCACCCAGGCTGCCCTTTAAAATTATTTTTAACTATTTACTGTGGAGTTGCCTTTCTCTCTCTCTTTTTTTTTTTAATTTTTTGCATTAAATAGTTTGAGACTGTGTAATTAGGTGGACATAATATTTATATTTCTTATTGAATTAACTTTATCATTATCAAATATCCTTTTAAATTTTTTTTAAGACTCATTTAATAGGGCAAGCCCCCATGGCGAGTCCCATGTCAGGCTCTCTGTATGATGCCTGCTTCTCCCTCTGTCTGTGTCTCTGCCCCTCTCTCTCTCTCTGTCTCTATGAATAAATAAATAAAATCTTAAAAAAAAAAAAGACTCATTTAATAAATGAGAACATGCACATAAGTGGGAGGAGGGGCAGAGGGAGCATATTCCTTGCTAAGAGTGGAGCCTGATGCAGGGCTCAATCTCACAACCCTGAGATCATGAACTGAGCCGAAATCAAGAGTTGGATGCTCAACTCACTGAGCCACCTCATCACCCCGTTAAGATGTTCTTTATTTTTAATAACATTTGTAAACCACAATAGCTTGCTTTTGATTACTGTTTGTTTTGTGTATCTTTTCTAGAATAGGAAGGTTGTATTTTTTTTATTTAGAATTAGAAGAATTTAGAATTTCTTCATCCAGAATATTTTTAGAAATAAATCTACTTTCAGGGCACCATGGTGGCTCATTTAGTTGAGCATCTGCCTTCAACTCAGTTTGTGATCTTGGGGTCCTGGATTGAAGCCCGACATTGGGCTCCCTGCTCAGCGGGGAATCTGCTTCTCCTTCTCCATCTGCACCTCCCCTCACCCATGTGCTCTCTCAGATAAATAAAATCTTAAGAAAAAAGAAATAAATTTACTTTCAGATTTCTTTAGAGGTAAATGTGTATTGGGGCACCTGGCTGGCTCAGTCAGTGGAGAGTGTAACTCTTGATCTTGGGATTGTGAGTTCAAGCCCTGTGTTGGGTGTAGAGATTATTTAAAAATTAAAACAATTGGGATCCCTGGGTGGCTCAGTGGTTTAGTGCATGCCTTTGGCCCAGGGTGTGAATCCTGGAGACCTGGGATCACGTCCCACATTGGGCTCTCTGCATGGAGCCTGCTTCTCCCTCTACCTGTGTCTCTGCCTGTGTCTCTGCCTCTCATGAATAAATAAATCTTAAAAAAAAAAAAAAAATTAGGACAGCCCAGGTGGTTCAACGGTTTAGCGCCTGCCTTGGATCCAGGGCATGATCCTGGAGACCTGGAGACCCAGGATCGAGTCCCATGTCGGGCTCCCTGCATGGAGCCTGCTTCTCTCTCTGCTTCTCCCTCTGCGTCTCTCATGAATAAATAAATAAAATCTTAAAAAAAATTAAAACAATCTTCAAAAGAAAAGAAGTAATAAATGTATATTATTTCAAGCTATATCTTGACATAAAGTCTTGTCAGAGAGCACCGTCATTTTTATGTAATATAATAAATGATATTATGCAAAAGAAAAATTACAAACTTAAGTTCTAAAAATCTATGGGAGTGAGAACATGAGAAAAATGGGCAGATTTCATGATTTCATGTTGGATATAATCAGTAATCAGAAAGATTCTGAGTGGCAAATATTGAAGATTAAGCTGAAAAGTTGGCCCATATTTTAGGCAAGGTTAGTAGCCATCATTTTAAAAAAATTAATCTTTTAATATACCTAGTCCTTAGATTTTTTTCTTGCATATGTGTTCCAGACATTTCACTTTGGTTCATAGAAATGGTTATGTTTCCAAAAACAACCCCATGTGGCAAGTGTGCTGTTTAGTATGACTTCTTTGTAGTTAACAAAAGTCTCTCAATTTCAGAATTACACTTTTGTTCTGGATTTTAGATTAGAAACTTTTTGTACCAGAATGTCGAGTTGTAAATTTAGAAGTGGAGAGGACACATGACTTTCTAGCATCTTAAAGTCAAACCCATTATTGAGAATTTGTATTCCAACATAATGCAGACAGCATTGTTTTAAGTTAATGCCTGCAGATTTAATGCCTGGAATCAGTAATAGATAAAACTGGCTTTTTTCTTTTCTTTTCTTTTCTTTTCTTTTCTTTTCTTTTCTTTTCTTTTCTTTTCTTTTCTTTTCTTTTCTTTCTTTTCTTTTTTCTCTTCTCTTCTCTTCTCTCTTCTCTCTTCTCTCTTCTCTCTTCTCTCTTCTCTCTTCTCTTTTCTCTTTTCTCTTTTCTCTCTCTTTTTTTTTTCCTGGAGACCCGGGATTCAGTCCCATGCTGGGCTCCCTGAATGTAGCCTGCTTCTCACTCTGCCTATGTCTCTGCCTCTCTCTCTCTTTCTCTCTCTGTGTCTGTCATGAACTGGCTTTATTTCTATAACTATAATTGCTTTGAAAATGTTTCCATGGACATACTGAAACCTCTTAACAGCTATAAAGTTGAACTAAAAGAACATACTGATTTAACCTGTTTCTAAACTTTTTGGGATAATGACATCTTAAAAGATAGGCACTTTAGTTTTGAATTTAATTATAAGGAAAATCCAGTGGTGGTGCCTGGGTGGCCCAGTCAGTTAAGTGTCATGCCTTCAGCTCATCACATCATGATCTCAGGATCCTGGGATTGAGCCCCAAATCTGGCTCCCTTATCAGCAGGGAGCCTGTTTCTCCCCCTGCTTGTGCACTCTCTCTCTCTATGTCAAATAAATAAATAATATCTTGAAACAAAAAGCAATTGAAGATCAAGATCTATATGTAATTTTGGTTTGAGAGATGACTATAAAACCTATCCTATTTTTACTCGTTTACAGTGTTTTTCGTGTCTAATGAAAAATAGTATTGTAAATACCAAAACTTATAATATTTGCCTTAGGGCTAGAACATTTGGACTTTGAGCAATAAAATGTACATGTTGATAGGTGATACCTTCTTGGTGGTGTTTTGTTTTTTGTTTTTAAGATTTTATTTATTCATATGAGAGGCAGAGACATGGGTAGAGGGAGAAGCAGACTCCCTGAGGGCAGCCTGATGTGAGACTCTATCTCAGGACCCTGAGATCAAGACCTGAGCCAAAAGCAGACACTCAACCACTAAGCCACCCAGGTGCCCCCCTTGGTGTTTTAAAGCAGATGCTAAAAAAAATAAAAATAAAAAAAAAAATAAAGCAGATGCTTCAGATTTCCTTAATCTATAGCCAAATGAAATAAAGAAGTGAAGAGTTCTAGAACAGTTACTTATTCATTCATTCGAGACACACACACAGAGGCAGAGACACGGGCGAGGGGGAAGCAGTCTCCTCCCAGGGAAGCCGATGTGGGACTCAATCCCAGGACCCCGGGATCACGACCTGAGCCAAAGGCAGATGCTCAACTACTGAGCCACCCAGGCATCCCTAGAAAAGTTATTTAAAGTTTCTTTGCTTGTTTATTTCTTATAGTAATCTTTACACCCAATATGGGGCTCAGACCCACAACCCCAAGGTCAAGAGTCAGATGCTCTTCTGACTGAGCTAGCCAGGCAACCCTAGAACAATTATTAATAACAAAAAAACTGGAGCACTGAGTGGCTCAGGCAATTAAACATTGAACTCTGGATCTCAGCTCAGGTCTTGGTCTTAGGGTCATGATTTCAAGCTCTGCGTTGGGCTCTATGCTGGGCGTTGAGCCTACTTAAAAAAAAAAAAACAAAAAACAACCCAAATCAGCATTCTAAATTGAAATGAAATGGAGGAAAAACACTTTTCTACTTAAGACAGATTAACTTTGGACAAACAAAAAAGCTATATTTTATGAGTTTGTGATGGTCCTAAGCTTATCACCTTGAAAGTTTAAATGGATGGAATCTGAGCTAAGTTTGCTTTCAGTGGGTTATTGGCTTTTTTGTATGAGAATACCTGGTAAGGGATTGATTGCCTATTCTTGTGTGAAGTACCATTATATCCCTAATAGCAGAAAAAAACTTCTCTAAAGTATTTTAAGATGTGTATAGTCAATCTCTTAAGTTCTTTTTTTTTTATCTCTTAAGTTCTTATCCCAGATTATTTTTTCTTTTTTTCTTAAGATTTTATTTATTGATTAGCGAGAGAGAATTAGCAGTGGGGAGGGGCAGAGGGAGGGGGGAGGGAGAGGGCAAGTGATAGAAGCAGACTTCCTGCTGAGCAGGAAACCTGCCTGCTGAGCAGGAAACCTGACTTCTGTCCTAGGATCCTGGGATCATGACCAGAGCCAAAGGCAGACACAGGAGATTCCCCCCCCCCCCCCGCCCCCCGAATTATTTTCTTGGTTAAAACCATACTTGGAGTATATTATGTGCAAAAATGTTTTTGTGGGCTGAGCTAGTTTAATCACTTTTTTTATTCTATGAGAAAATGCACTCTGAGCTCATAAAGGAGGGAATATATTTATATATTGCTTCATTATTTGAGAAGATGATATTTAGGCCATTATAAATTAGGACTACTACACTTTACAAATCTAGATCTTACAGCTGTGAAAAGAATGGTTAGTGAAGAATTTGGTATTATTTTGAGAGACTTCTCTTGTTCCAAATTTTTCTGAGTTAGTTGATTGTATACTGGCTTGTAGCTAGCAGATGTTAAATTTGGCATTTTGAAATCCTTCATATAAATTTTTTTTACTATAAACATTTTGAAACATACATAAAAATTAAGAGAATAATATTATGACAATACCGACATTGCTATATGTCTATCACTTATATAAAAAAATTATCAAGATTTTGTCATACTTGCTTCACCCATGATTTTTTTTAACTGGTTACTTTTTTCTTTTTCTTTTTCTTTTTCTTTTTTTTTTTTTTGCTCAAAAAAATGTTTTAATCTTTGACCCTAGATGTACATTGTTAGATAAATCACCATCCTTAGTTGACTATATTCATCACTGGTCATTGGATAGTCCCCCTTAATTTTTTTTTTTTTTTTTTTTTATGATAGTCACACAGAGAGAGAGAGAGAGAGAGAGGCAGAGACACAGGCAGAGGGAGAAGCAGGCTCCATGCACCGGGAGCCCGACGTGGGATTTGATCCTGAGTCTCCAGGACCTTGCCCTGGGCCAAAGGCAGGCGCTAAACCGCTGCGCCACCCAGGGATCCCCCCCTTAATTTATTCATTCAGTTTTTTTATAAGACTTTATTTATTCATGAGAGAGAGAGAGAGGCAGAGACACAGGCAGAGACACAGGCAGAGGGAGAAGCAGGCTCCATGCAGGGAGCCTGATGTGGGACTTGATCCCCGGTCTCCAGCATCACACTCTGGGCTGCCCTCATTCAGGTTTTAAGTTACTTAATAATGAAAATAAACACCTAGGAACCTGTCACTCCAAACAAAAAGCTAAGTCCTGCTTTGAAACTAACCTACATCTATAATCAACTCCCCAGTCTGATCCTCTGCTTCCCTGTCCCCTACCTGAAGTAGTTGTCACTCTGACTCCTGTGGTTCACTAACATCTTTTGTTTTATAAGGGATACACAGTAGAATCAAGATTGTTGATACTGGAGGTCAAAGTGATTTAACTCACATGCTCTTGCTTCATGGAGTTGACACACATGATTTGCTAAAAACTATATATTTCTTTTTTAGTTGTTTTAAACTTTATTGTAAATGTGTTATGTTAAATATATATTATTAAGTATATTGTATTTATGGAATTTGGTTTTTTCACTTTATATTACATTATTAATATAATGTTACGTATTGCTGGAATTCTTTCATATTAATTGCATTAATTGCATTGTAATATTCTTCGGTGTACAACCCAGTTGTTGTTTTTATCCCCTTTCTTGCTAATATGATTTTGGGTTGTTTCCTACCACATTATTTTACAGTATATCCCAGTATATCCCATTATTTTACAGTATATCCCTTACTCACATCTAAGAAATATGAACATTTTCTTACATAATGACAGTGCAGTTGTCATTTTAATAAAATTGATGTCAGTTCCTTAATATCATCTACTGTTCAGGCAGTTTGAATTTCCTCACTTAAATTTTTCTTTTTTTACATTGTGTTGTATTTTGTATTAACTCCAAATAAGATTCCCATATGATGTGAAATTTGATTTTATGTCTCTTGAGTCTGTTGGTCTAGAGTAGTCTTTTCCCCGACTTTTTTCCTCTGTACACTGATGACTTGTTGAAGAATTGTAGTGTATCCTGCTATAGGACATCCCACATTGAGGATTTGTCTGTTTCCTTCCTTTTAGTGTTCTTTAATTTCTTCTAAAAGCTTGATTCAGTACATTTTTAACTGTTTTTGGTGAGACTATTCCATAAGCTGTGTGCTGGGTACTTCATATGGCGTAGCATCAAAAGGCTCATGATTTCTGTTTAGTCTGCCTTTATAAATGCTGAAATTGATCAGAGTTCAGGTAGTGACATTGTGAAGTTTCCTGTTAACCTTTCATTTCATTGATGATCATTTCAGAATCAGTTGTTTGTGTGATTATAATATAGTGGTTTTTAATTCTTTTTTTCTATATTTGTTTAACTGAAATTCTCCTGTGAAGAATTTTACCTTATTAACTGATGCTGTTTGAATATCTTGGAATGTAGTTAGAGCAGGAATAAATGCTTCATTATTTTTCAGAGTCAGGAGTTGGTATCCACTTATTTTCAGTGGTTCCTGAGTTATGGACTTTTACACAGGGGCATGGCTTTCTCATTTTATGTATCCTTTTGAACTTATGCATCTCTATGTGTTCAATTTGTTTCAGTCAGTTGTAGTTATTCATTTTGCTTATATTGTCCAAGTACCAGCCTGTTCATGTTGACTTTTGAGTCCTTTTACCCTGGTAGTCTTCGATAGCTTTCCCTGCTTTTGCTTATGTATTTACCACACCAGACCTGGAATCAGTCATTCCTCCAAGAACTCCTGGTTCCTTTTAGTGGGGAATGATATTTAGAGACCACAGTCTGGCTGTCATTGCCTGTTGGCTTTTTTGGTATTAGAAAATACGTATTTTTGAAAAGAAAAATACCAGTTCATGTTGACATTTCATCAGATTGAGGATTGCATACTTAGGTTTTTTTGTTTGTTTGTTTGTTGGTTGGTTTTAAACTTGTATCTCTCCCATACATTAAAAGCCTTAGTTCCTAAAAGTGGTAACTTAATTACATATTTACATTGTCCTGATACAGATGTCCATTAATAATAACATATTATTAACGTATGTATTAACATTTTGATGTACATGAATAAGAAATGATTATATATCATAGTAATTTTGTAATATCAATAGCTGACAGTAAGACCACTGAATAGCATTTAAGATTTTTTTATAGTTCTTTATCCTTATGCTGTATTTCCTGGAAGGCCATACAGTCAAAATGCTGTGTTCCAAAGTTGCTTAAAATAATTTTTTTCTCTGTGTGGTTATGCAAACAACTTGATATACAACTAGGTTAATTTGTCTCAGTTTTCAATTTTTAGGGATTGCATTTCTAACTTTAAGTTTTAGAAAAATGTACATTTACATGATTCCAAAATCAACTGTGTAAGTGTATACAGAGAGTTTTCACATCCTTTCCCTCTCTAGGTAATCCTTTCCCTTCCTTCCCTCATAGGTAGCCACATTTGTTAATTTTGGTTATTTTTCCAGTGTTTGAAAAATTTTCATAAATAAAGGGAAAATCTGCATATAAATTTATATTTCTCTCCCCTTCTCACACAAAAGTTAGCATACTATAACTACTATTCTGCTCTTTTTACATTTAATCATTTATGTGTGGATCTGATGATTTCTCCAATCCTTTTTATGGTACATGATATTTCATTGTGTATATCACCTTTTATTCAACCAGTGCCCCATTGATGGACATTTTGTCAGTGGTCTTTTGCCATTATAAATAACACTGCAATGAATAGCTATATAAAAAAGTGATTTAGTATTTTTGCCAATGTGTTTTGGGATAGATTTCTGGACGTGGGATTGGTAGGTTAAGAGCGCATGTGTTTATATTGTCAGTTCCTTTATATACACTTTGGCCCATTTCACTCCTGCTGTATTGTGTGGGGCGGTGCCTATTAACAGTTGCCTCTTTACCTGAGTGTATTGTGAGTCTTGGATTTTTGCCAGCCCAATATGTTTAAAGGCCATTTTCATTTCTTCTGTGATTGCTTATAGGTCTTTTCATTTTTCTATCAGGTTGTTAGGATTTTTTTCTTAAAAAAATGTAGGAGCTCTTTATACCTTTGAGATTGCCTTTGTGATATACCACCAACCACTTTTTAATTTAGGTGATTGATTTAAGACAGAGAGAGAGAGAGAGGCAGAGACATAGGCAGAGGGAGAAGCAGGCTCCATGCAGGGAGCCTGACTTGGGACTTGATCCCAGGCCTCCAGGATCACACCCTCAGGCTAAAGGTGGCGCTAAACCGCTAAGCCACCGGGGCTGCCCTAATTTAGGTGATTTAAAGAATATCTTAGTGACAAAATGAAATCTAGAGGGAAGGGGGCTCTTAATTTCTGAACTATCATGGAAAGATCTAGGCTTTCAGTTCATGGTAGTGTGCATTTTGATACACTTTTAGGAATAGTATACTTAGTGATAACTAATAAATTATTCTCCCCCCCGACACCTATTAAATTATTCTTTAAATTTATAATGACTTTAGCATTACCTTCTAGTTAATTTGGGAGTATTGAATTCAAGCAGAAAAACTTAGAGATAAATAATCCTGTTTAATGCAGTTTCTAATATGTTTGACTACTTTTTTATTTATTTTTTTGTTTTGTTTTTGTTGTTTTTTTGACTACTTTTTTAAAAAGAAAATATAAATTTCAGATTTTGAAGGATTATTTCAAAACCATTTCTAAGTTTTGTGGGCTAGTTATATCACTTTAATTTTCTTCTTCAGCTGTGGGATATCTGAAAGATTGTCTGCCTTATACTAGAAATTAAGATGATAAGAGTCTGAATTAGAATGAGTTAGACTTTTGAGAGGCTTCAAAAATAACTCTAGAATGTTGCTTATTAATCTCAGACATTGCATTCTTCATAGATGAGCAGCTTCTCTTTTTAAACTCTAGCTTTGTAATGCAGTCCTCCATTAAATGTCTTTTCTGACAAAGTAGTTACTTTTCATGTGATTTTTTAATCTAAAAATCAGATATTCTATTTTTCTAGAAGAACCTAACAAGACATGTGACAGCAGTAACACTAGTGCTACCACTACCTCCATCCAGCCTAATCTGGAAAACAGTAACAGCAGCAGTGAACTAAATTCTTCCCAGAGTGAATCTGCTAAGGCAGCTGATGAGCCTGAAAATGGAGAGAGAGAGTCTCATACACCTGTCTCTATTCAAGAAGAGATAGGTAAGAATACACTTCATCCATTAAAGCGAGCTTTTTAATTTTTTTAATTTTTAATTTTTTAAATAAAAGTTTGATGGGGTGGGAAGAATTATATTTTCTTTTTCTTTTTTTTTTTTTTTTTTGACTATAAATAGCACTTGTCATTGTTTTTATTTTAAAAAATGCAAAAGCACACAGGGAAAAATAAATCTTTTTAGTGCCCCTTCCCCAAAGGTAACCACCATCAACAGTTTGGTATGTAATATTTTCTGTCTTTCTCCATGTGGTTACATTAATATATGTATGTTTACCAAAAGGTTTTTTTTTTAATTACTTTTTTTACATAAATGGAATTATTCTGCATGCATTGTTCTGCATCTTGCTTTTTTTCCACTTAGTAATACATGTAGGGGATCTTTTCATGATATGAATTGAATTCATTCGTTTTTGTTTTTTGTTTTTTTGTTTTTGTTTTTGTTAACTGCTGCATGGTACTCCACAGTATGGATGAACAGTAATTTATTTACTATTTCTTTGTTAGTGGACATATAAGCTGTTAACAGTTTTTTTTTTTTTTTTATTACAAATAGTGGTGCTATTTTTTTTGAACACCTTTAGCATATATCTCTGTGTACTTATGCAAGTATTTCTGGCAGTATAGGAACAGTAAGTGAAATTGCTGGGTCAAATGGTAGGTACATTTTTAAAATAGTGATGACTGCTGCTTAGTTGTAGAGTAAAAGGGATTTATACCAATAATTTACATACATATGTAGTTTTTCATACTCTCACCTAAATTCAACATCAGTCTCTTGGAGTTTTGCTAATGATGAAAAGTATTTCATTAAAAAATTTGCATATATCTGCTTACTAATGTAGTTGAGTTTCCCTTTATGTGTTTGTTGAACTTTCAGTGAATTGCTTATTCGTATCTTTTGCTCATTTTTTCCTATTGAGTTTTGATAGTTTTTCTTAATGAGTTTTAGGAATGCTTTTGTATTATGGCTGTTACTTTTGATTTCATGTATATACTTATATAGTAATTGCATGTTTTAACTCTTGTTGTTATCTTGTTACACAGAAATTTTAATATTTTTATATAGTTAAATTTATTAATCTTTTTCTTTAGGGTTTGTCTGGATTTTGTGTCTTACTAAGGAAGATCCTATTCCAAGCATATACATATGTTTTACAGTAATTTCACATAATACTTCTGTAACTTTGTTTTTAATCCTACTGTATAATTTTGTGTATGGTATGAGATGGAGATCTGTTTTAATTAGAACTTGTTTTCAGTTGCAAGCTACCAAACCAGCTTACAGTAGCTTAAGTGAAAAGGCAGATTAACTAGCTCATGTAATTGGGAAGTCCAAACCATCATCAGGCATAACTGGACCCCCAGGTATCAAAGCTTTTCTGTCTTCCTCTCTTTCTCTCCACCTTTTGATGTGCATATGTTTGTGTGTTAATTTCATTCTCTCCTAATACAGACAGGCTTTTTCCAAGTGGCAGGGAAGATGGCATCAGCGGTTTGTATTCATATCTTTCCAAGGTCTGTGGCCCAAAGGCAAGGCCCCTACTCCTGCTCCAAATCAAAAGCCCTTGAGGAAGGAATTTGAGTGGCCTATCTTGGACATATTGTTCCCACCCCTGTGGCCAGGGCAGGCAAGGTATTATAATTGATGGCTCCAGCAAAAGTGTATGATTGGAGTGGGGTAGGAATGGTTTTCAAAGAAAGAGGAATGCTGCAAAGATAGGAAACAAATATCCACAGTTGTACCTTTTGATAGCTCAATACAAACATATTTACTCATTGAAAAATGCTTCTGCCTAACATAATGCAAAGATCTCATTCACAACTGAAGATTTTTTTTCAAAAACTTCCCAAAATTACCTCTGGTAGTTGTAACTGTATTTAGAACTTCTGTGTGTTGTGTATTATCTTTGATTAGGTCTGGATGTAGCTTCTGTCAGTCTCACAGTCCATGAGTCAGATTATGAATTTAACTGCCTGTCACACTTGTTATCCCGATAGTGGAGGATGTTCTATGATACATCTGGCTGCCCTTGGTTTTTTGGGAGGATGGCTGTGGATGAGTCGTGAGAAATATATGAGAAGACCTCCTCTGGAGGCCATTCTCTTTAGCAGCCTAGTCCTTGCAGACCTACTCTCTGCAGTTGTCAGGAATGGGTTGCTGGGGATTGCTGTAGGTTTGAATGATCATCTGTCCCAGCTTGGCAGGTTTGGGCTTTTTTTCTGGCAGTAGCACTCCCTCACAGATTGCCTGGGTACCCAGCCTAGTACCTAATACCCTGAAACTCTGCTCAGGGCCTCTGAAGGTAGAGCCCCTTACTTGCTCAGTTAGTCTGCTTCGTACACCCAGTTCTCTAGCCTTCAAAGGAATAAAGTCCTGCAGAATTCTGCCTCCTGCCGTCCTTAGATCTCCAGAGGCTGGGGGAAAGCAGCTCTGTCCTCTTCCTCTGGGCTAGCACTGATTCACTCCTTTATAATAGGAGGAATGTGGCCTTTGGGCAGGAGGTGTTAGAGAAGCCTTGTTCCCGTTCTCTACTCTTTTAAGTCTTACCCCTGGGATGAATTTTCTGTCTCCTTTCCCATATTTCCTTATTTGCAATGTCAGGGTGCCTAACTGGCTCTGTTGGAAGAGCATGGGACTCTTGATCTCTAGGTGGTGAGTTCAAGCCCCACTTTGAAGGTAGAGATTACGTAAATAAATAAACTTAAAAAAAAAAAACAAAACAAAACCACCTTTGCAAATGTTCAAAGGATTGACTCTTAGCTCTAAATTGTAGAGCTTCCTTTAAGAAGCACTGTGCCTTCCCTTCTTGCTTTTAGGAAGTCCAGCCAAGATCAGATGCTATTTTAAAAGTCTTTATTATAGGACCATATAGGTGGTTCCAGAAAGTAGCCACCATCGTTCAGTATCTTGGCATAAAGCTTCAGCATGGGTAGACTCAAGGTCTGAGACCCTAGAGAAAATTGTTAATGGTCTGAATAACTGCTTTGCTGTCACACATTGAAGGTTTCTACCTTTGAAGCCTGGGATGGAAAAATATCTGATACCCCTTATCCATCTTGATTTAGTCAGTGCTATATTTTGGTGTAAAAAAAAATCTTAAAATACTCTGGATTATTTATAATTTATTGGTTGTAAGTGACAGAAATCCACCAGACTTCCTTAAAATAAGAGAATTTAATTGAGTACAATTGGGAAGTCTAGAGGTAGTGAGTCTCAGGTGCATTATTGGACCCTGAGAGCAAAATGAAGTTATCATGAATTTTCCTCTATCCTCACTCCTCCCCCTCCATGATGAGCTTATTGTCTCATATTATTAAGTTTTTTCCATGTTGTGGGATAAAAAGTAGACAGCCTCTAATTTTTACTCTTTCTGTTCACTAACACAAAAGCAAGACTGGGGTGCCTGGCTGGCTCAGTTGGAAGAGCATGTGACCCTTGGTCTCGGGGTTGTGAGTTTAAGCCCCATGTTAGGTGTAGAGATTACTTAAATAGACAACTTAATTAAGAAAAAAAAAAAAGCAAGATCCTTTATCCATCTCCAGATTTTAAAAATTAGAGTAGTATACAAATGGCTTGGGCCACATAGCCAGATCTGGGACAGTTACCGTGGCCAGGTGGTGATGTGCTCTGTCTGGCTAATAAGCTGGGTGACATTGTTCACCCAGTATGGTAGGGTATCTTGATTTGTAGCCCTTGCTGAATGATGTTTGAAGTGGAAGAAAAGCATCTTCCTAAAGGAAAGAAGGGGTGTTGGTCAGATAAAATTAAGAAATGTTTCCTGAATTGTCTTTCATATTTTTCAAAATTGCCAATTTTCCCAGTCTAATTCTTTTCTCTACTCAAAATACCATCTTTATATATGATAGAGTATATTTTATAATATAATAAATAAAATATAGTAAATTTTATGTTTGGCCTTTCATTTGACAGTGACAGAGAAATCTTGTTGGCCAATGGAAATTGGATAGTGTTATGATAGTTTTAAGAATGTAGAGAAATTTTTAGTCAAAGTGAGGTTCATGGAAAAGCAGTAATTGCTCCTTGGCAGTGCAGTCTGTCACTTTAAAAAATTGTTATGAAAATTTGAGAGGCCTCTATTATATTAAAAAACTAAGTATAGTTTTACATGATTTTGCATGTATAATTATTTCCATACATGGATAATTCTAGGTTCCTTAGGTGAAAATTCACTTTGGCATTTGTATTTAAAAGCTTTAAACCATTAGGTATTTAAACAATTTCAAAGGAAATTTTTCTAAAATTAATTATACCCTTACTTTTTATACAGGATCCATAATGAATATATAAGGCAGTGTTTTATTTGTGTGCATTTTGAGTTATGATGTTTGTTACTTATATATTTGTAGTAGCCCTTCATGTTTTCTAGAAGATGAGCTTTGAAACAGATAACCTGGCATGTTTGAATTTTCTTTACATAAGTGACTCACATTAAAGTTGTCTTAAGCAAAACCCTTAAGAATTCATATATTTGCAATGGCTATTCAAAGACTTTTTGTTTACTTTCTGGATCTTAAATGTGCATCAAATAAGAGTTTTGTATAAATAAGATGTTGTTATAAATAACTTACTATTAGCAATTACTTTTGGCTTTTCATCTGATAACAGGTGATTTCAAATCAGAGAAGTCTAATGGGGAAATAAGTGAGTCTCCTGGAGCTGGAAGAGGGGCATCTGGGTCAACTCGAATTATCACCAGATTACGGAATCCAGACAGTAAACTTAGCCAGCTGAAGAGCCAACAGGTGGCAGCTGCAGCCCATGAAGCAAATAAATTATTTAAGGAGGGCAAAGAGGTATGTTGTTTCCATTTAAAACAAAAATCTTTGGAATGTGAAATAATTTTATTTATCATACCTGAAAAGTGGGGGTGGGTAGTTTGTAGACCCTTTATTTATTTATTTATTTAAAAGATTTTTATTTTATTTATTTATGAGAGAGACACAAAGAGAGGGAGGCAGAGACATAGAGGGAGAAGCAGGCTCCTCGCAGGGAGCCCGATGCTCCATCTCTAGACCCCGGATTACTCCCTGAGCCAAAGGCAGACACTCAACCACTGAACCACCCAGCCATCCCTGTAGACCTACTTTTGAATTGTATTTTTCTGTTTCCAAGAGTGTAGTGGATAGCAAGATTAAAAGTGGTTAGGTTTATAATACATGTAATACATATTTTGTACAATAGGTATAGTTGTGTACCCAAATTTCAGTTCTTGTGGGGAAATCTGTAATTGGATGGTATACTTTCTTACTATATGGCTAGTTTTATTGTATATAATTCTAAAGAGAGGCTTTTTTTCCTCCACATATGGTAAAGAATACACTATTTATGGGCTTTAATATAGAGTTATAGATTTTTAAAGATTTTATTTATTTATTAGAGCACGAGCAAGAGAGGCTGCAGAGGGAGGGGGAGAAGCAGGGAAGCCCCATGCAGGTTCCATCCTAGGACCCTGAGAACATGACCCAAGCTGAAGCCAGACGCTTAAGAGTCACCCAGGCACTCTTCCCCCTTTTAAAAAGATTTATTTATTATTTTAGAGAGAGGGGGAGTATATATCAACATGGAGGAGGGCAGAAGGAGAAGGAGAGAAAGAATCTCAAGCAGACTCCCTGCTAATAAGCAGGAAGCCCAATGAAAGGCTCAATCTCAGAACCCTGAGATTATGACCTGAGCTGAAATGAAGAGTAGGACACTTAACTGACTGAGCCACCCAGGTGCTTCTAGTACTTCTATTTTTATTTTTTATTTCTTAAGACGTAATCTCTACACACAACATGGGGCTCAAAGATCAAGAGTCATGCACTTTACTGACTGAGCCAGCCAAGCTCCCTAGCTAGGACTTACTGTTTCTGTTCCCCAGCTATCCAGTGTAGCAGAATAATGCCACAGCTGTGTCTCCCATATTTAAGAATTATTTGCAAGGTAGATACACAAGAATATACAGTGTTCTTTTCTAAACATCATAGGAATTTCTTTAAAGCAGTAGCTTTCAGGCTGGTTTTTCACTCTGACCCTCAGTATGACATTTATTATAGCAACCCAGTACACACATTCAGATGTTTCCTGAAATGGTATTTTACCTTGTTATGTGGGAAGCACTCTGGTATTTTCTTTTCTAGTCTAGTTGATTGTGTTATATTTTGTTTTTTTAAAAGTTGAATAAGATCCACTATTGATCTCACAGTTCACTAAAAGATTGAGATAAACTGTTTGGAAACATAAAGTATCCATGGACTCTTATACTAATGCTGGAATGATAAAAGGAGCAAAAGAAAAAAATATTTTTGGGAATATATTTTTTGGGGAATGAAACATGTGATGCCTTTCTTTTTCCCTACCCTTTATTTTTTTATTTTTTTATTTTTTAAAGATTTTATTTATTTATTCATAGAGACAGAGAGAGAGGCAGAGACACAGGCAGAGGGAGAAGCATGCATCATACAGAGAGCCTGATGTGGGACTCGATCCAGGGTCTCCAGGATCACGCCCTGGGCTGCAGGCAGTGCTAAACCGCTGCGCCACTGGGGCTGCCCTTCCCTACCCTTTATATTATAATCTTGAAGTAATGATTGGTGAATGATGTGCACATGTAGTTTTGTGTATATATTTGAGATGCATGAAAATACTTCATAATGTCTGACATATCAATAGGCACTTAGTAGGGGTTCTTTTTATGGGAAGATCTTGGTTGTTTAATTATAAACAATTAGGTTTAGCTTTTAACTTCACTTAGAAATTTCAAAAGTTCAGTCATAAGATATACCTGAACTTTATATGGAATGATAAATTACAGATTTAAAAAAAAATTTATTCATGAGAGAGACAGAGAGAGAGGTAAAGACACAGGCAGAGGGAGAAGGAAAAGCAGGCTCCCTGCGGGGATCACAACCTGAGCCAAAGGTAGACGCTCAAACACTGAGCCACCCAGATGACCCTGGAATGATAAATTACAGATTATTGAAAGACAGTTGATCATGTTTACTTATTTGATATGAATAATTAGGCTTTTTATTTTCTTGGTCAGGTACTGGTAGTTAACTCTCAAGGAGAAATTTCACGGTTGAGTACCAAAAAGGAAGTGGTCATGAAAGGAAATATCAACAATTATTTTAAGTTGGGTCAAGAAGGGAAGTATCGTGTCTACCACAATCAGTACTCCACCAATTCATTTGCTTTGAATAAGCACCAGCACAGAGAAGATCATGATAAGAGAAGACATCTTGCACATAAATTCTGTCTGACTCCAGCAGGAGAGTTCAAATGGAATGGTTCTGTCCACGGGTCCAAAGTTCTTACCATATCTACTCTGAGACTAACTATCACCCAACTAGAAAACAATATCCCTTCATCCTTTCTTCATCCAAATTGGGCATCACACAGGTAAAGGAAACTAAAGTTCATTTGTTGCGTGAATATACTAAATATTTGTGAAATGTTTATTCCAGTTGCTCACTTTCAACTTGTTACCAAGGAATTGAATGAAGTCATTTTAGTTAGCAAACACTGAGGACATTAGGGATGTGTATATACTTCTAAGTTACTGGACCAACATTAGCTTTTGAAAAATTTCTGGAAAGCAGAGTCTTTAAAGTTCCAGAACATTATAGAGGGTTTAAGGAGTTGGAAGACTAATCAACCTCTGGGATTCCTTGAGGTATTCAAAATCTGTGATTCTGTGAGGTAGGAACTTCCAGTAGCAGTATATTTAAACCTTATTAGCCTAGAAACATGCGTCCTATGAGATGGAGTCTGAAATTACAGCTTTTGTACTTTTAAGACCATCAAGTGAAATAACTTTTTCCCCCCTTCTTCTGAAATATAGGGCAAATTGGATCAAGGCAGTTCAGATGTGTAGCAAACCCAGAGAATTTGCATTGGCTTTAGCTATTTTGGAGTGTGCAGTTAAACCTGTTGTGATGCTGCCGATATGGCGAGAATCTTTAGGACATACCAGGTAAGTGACTTCTGAGCCTTGTAAATGGTATACCGCACTCCCTTTTGGAATATTAGTCTATTGGTAATGAAAGTTACTGTATTTAAAAGACTATATTACATAATAAACTTAACTCTTCCTGGCCTCATTTTTCTCCTCTATAAGCTGGAACGTGAATAAATATTATTTCTTATTTTTTCAAGTAAAAAGCATTTTTATTGAATAGAAAGAGCAATCACATATTTTGAATGTTCTAGAATGTTTCAGTTACTGTGTTAGGTATCTGATTTACTTAGCATTGAATGTTCAAACATCATTTAGCTGCTTAGTAGACCCAGAGTTGTGTGACTTCAGATGGTTAAAAAAATTGATAAATGTTGTGACTTAAATCTACTTTTTAACTTAAATGTATTTGTTTAACTATAGTTAGTCTTTAAAATTATTACTATAAAAATTAATATAAGTTTATGGTAAAAAATTTAAATTACTATTCAAGTGAAAAGAATCATTTTACTTCCCTGCTCCTCTATGGAGCCCATTCTGAAGTTATAACACTGCTATTTTGTTACTATAAATAAATTTTGTGTTGCTTCCCACATCTTTGTTTTATTTTATAATGAAAAGTTTTTTTTGTTTAGTTTAAGATTTTATTTATTTATTTATGAGAGAGACACACAGAGAGGCAGAGACATAGGCAGAGGAGAAGCATGCTCGCCACAGCAAGCCTGATGCAAGACTTGATCTCAGGACTCAAAGGCAGACACTCAACCACTGAGCCACCCAGGTTCCCCATGAAAAGTTTTTTTTAAGAAAAGTAGTTTACATCTGCTAAATTTTCATCTGCTAAAGATTGCTCTCAGGGTTTTTATTTGTGTCCCCCCCCCCCCCTTAAGATTTTATTTTATTTATTTATTCATGAGAGACACACAGAGAGAGGCAGAGACATAGGTAGAGGGAGAAGCAGGCACTATGCAGGGAACCTGATGTTGGGACTCGATCCTGGGACCAGGATCACGCCCTGAGCTGAAGGCAGACGCTCAACCACTGAGCCATGCAGACGTCTCTTTTTGTGTTTTCCTTACATCAGTCTTACAGATACTTTGTCTTCCCCTTTTCTCCCTCCTATTTTGAATGTTATTGTTTCTACCAATAGAGGCTTCCACAAGTGGAATGGACTTAATTCTTCCTAGGGTAAAAAAAGGGTTAAGTTCCAGTGCTACAGACTGCACACTAGGAGAGGACAGCTGAATGGCTGGCATATCTTTATTCTACTTCTTACTGATCTCTTTTGTCAAGGTAGACCAAGGAGAGAGTCAGAGGCAATTGTGAAGTAGTAGTCTTGAGTTTCTGTTGTTCCTTCTTGAATTTACCTCCAGACATACGCAAAACTATTCTGTCCCAACATTCTTCTGTTTAGTTATCATCCTAAAGTTAATGTTGGTGGACCAAGCAGCCATGTCTCTGATGACATAGATAAATACATTGAGAACTGAAGCTTAGCTAAGTGTCAGCCAATAAACTCCAATACTCAAATTATATAAATTCGTTTCTCAATTTTAAACATTCCAATGTAAAATGGAATATGGAATTCATCTTTTTTTTTTTAAATTGAGTTTTTTTTTTTTTTCTTCCTGGCTTATCATTATAACTGGCCTTCTAACTATGTTCCTTAAAGTTATTAAATTATATCATGAATTGCATTTGTATTAGTATGACACACCTGGTAATATATATGAAAGAACTCTTTTTAATATTGTGAGATGAGATAAAGTAGAATGCTCTGAATTTTTAAAAAATTAGAGACTATGACTCAGAAAAATTAGAGATTAATAATAGGATTCTAACATCTCTCAGTACGGATCAAAAACTTCCAGGTGACCAGTTTCTAAGACTTGATCCTAAGGAACTATTTACAAATTCAACCAGTTATTTTATTCATAAGATGGTTGAACAGTTGCAAAACATTTAAAAAATAGTAAATAAGGATTTTTTGGAGAAAATTATGAATTCTGTTGAAAAGCAACATGAGGTATAAAGGAATACCTAAATAGAAATTCAGCTCATGGGGATGCCTGGGTGGCTCAGCAGTTGAGCGTCTGCCTTTGGCTCAGGGCGTGATCCTGGGGTCCTGGGATTGAGTCCCACATCAGGTTCCCTGTGTGGAGCCTACTTCTCTCTCTGCCTATGTCTCTACCTCTCTGTGTCTCTCATGAATAAATAAAATCTTAAAAAAATTTAGCTCATGTTCATGTATAGGAATTACTCAGTGTCTTAACAATTTTTTTTTTTTTTAAGGATGTGTCTTAACAGTGTTAAAAAGGGCGGGGGTTGGGGGAGACGACTGTTGGCTCAGTGGTGGAGCATCTGCCTTCGGTTCAGGGCGTGAACATGGAGTCCCAAGATCGAGTCCTGTATTGGGCTCCCTGCATAGAACCTACTTCTCCCTCTGCCTATGTTTTTGCCTCTCTTTCTTTCTCTCTCTCTGTCTCTCACGAATAAATAAATAAAATCTTAAAAAAAAAACCTTAAAAAAAAAACCCCAAAAACAGTGTGAATTTCCTTCATGTTGTTATGTAAGTTAATTTCAATAGCATGGGTAATTAAAAATTAAAAGTTTTTTATGGAAAAGGGAAATAATAGGGTTTACATTTAAAGGATGGGTCGAAAAAAAAAAAAAAATAAAGGATGGGTCGAAAGACTTGTCCTACCAGGTAACAAATTTTATTTGGTAGTTATAATAATACTGTGGTATAGATGCAAAGATAAATAGACCAGTGGTACAGAATAAACCATCCAGAAAGAGACCAGCCTGTCTATACTGATGTAATAGATGATAGAGAATCATTTTAAAAAGGACGAACTAATAAATAAGTAAGTAAGTAAATAAATAAATAAACAAATAAGACGAACTCTTAAGTAGAAGGTGTGATGAGGCTATTTGAGTTATCTGTACAGTGGAATATTGGATCCCATTCTTTATATCACACACAGTAGTCAGTTCCAGGTAGAGTAAATCCTAAATGCGAAAAGAAAAACTTCCAAGAAGAAGATATAAGAGATTATGATTTTGGAATGAATAAAATTCCTTCCTTTCTACCCTTCCTGTTTCCTCCACTTCATTCTCTTCTTCTATTTCCCCTTTCCCCTTGCCTTTCTGTGTCATCCATATTCTTTCCTTTGCCCTCCACTCCCTCCCATACTTTGTTCCTTTTCTTTTACTTTTTAAAAAAATTTTATTTATTTGTTTATGAGAGAAACCGAGATCCCAGGACCCCAGGGTCATGACCTGAGCCAAAGGCAAGACACTCACCCACTGAGTCACACAGGCATCCTTTCTCTTATTCTTGATTTTCTTTCCTTCCTGATTTATTATGTTCTGAATCGTACAAAAGTGTGACATTATTTCTTCCGTTAATAAGCTGTTATCTATCAGATAAGGTCGACTGTGCATATATGTGTCTGAGTGCTGTGACTACAGGTGACTTTCCTTATTTGTGTTAAATATCATGATACATATATAAGATGGTAATGTAAAAAAAAAAAAAGGTAATGTATAAGCAATAATGGGTCATAATAAAATAACACCTGTGAATTCATCAACCAGTTTAAAAATAAGAACATTATCCCTATTGCATCTGCTTTCCGTTCACATTACCTTGCCTCCTCTGAGAGATAACCATAATTTTTAAGTTTGTGTTTTAATCTACCCTTTCTTTGACTCTAGTTTTATCACATAAGTATAGATCAGTGAATGGTGGATTGTTTTCTGTTGTTTGAGTTTCATAGTAATGTGTCATCCTAAAAAACTAAGTCATAGACTGGTAACGGTATTTTTAATTTTTTTATCATTCTATAATCAAAAAAGGGTTAGTATTCACAATATATTCAAGAACTTCTACAGCTCAATAAGAAAAAAAAATGCAACCATTTAGTAATAAGACCAAAGATACAAACATAATTCAAAGGAGACACAAATAGCCAAAACCATGAAAATTTCCCTGGTAAGGTGAGGTAAATGCACATTAAAACTAGAGAATATTATTTCATGCCCATGGTATTGTTAAAAATTTTAAATATATTGGTAAATAGGTGATATTAATAGAGAATTCTGGAACACTGCTGATACAAGAGTAACTAGCGAAATGGTTGCTGCAACCATGTTAAAGAATCATTTGGTAAAAACAAAGTTGAAAATGCAATTGTATTCCTCACTCAGTACCCTAGAGAAATCTTACATGTGTACATGAGAAAGCATGAAGAAGTTTTTTAAAAAAGTTGGTCCCATGGGAGCAGCCCAGGTGGCTCAGTGGTTTAGTGCCGCCTTCAGCCCAGGACCTGATCCTGGAGATCCAGGATAGATCCCTGCATAGAGCCTGCTTGTCCCTCTGCCTGTATCTCTGCCTCTCTTTCTCTCTCTTTCTCTCTCTCTCTCTCATAAATAAAATCTTAAAAAAAAAAGAAAAGGATCCATGCCCATCATGAAGCCCAGTGCAGAGCTTCAACTCACAACCCTGAGGTGAGATCAAGAGTCAAATGCTTAACCGACTGAGCCACCCAGGCATGCCAGAATGTTTCTTACAATACTTTGTAGTGGTGAAATTTGGTAACAGTTCCTAAGTGTCCATAATTAGGCACATTTAAGTTATGGTGTGGGGATGCCTGGGTGGCTCAGTGGTTGAGGCCTGCCTGCCTCAGGCCTAGGCATGATCCTGGAGTCCTGGGATCAAATCCCACATCAGACTCCCTGCATGGAGCTTGCTTCTCTCTCTACCTATGTCTCTGCCTCTCTGTGTGTATTTCTCATGAATAAATAAAATCTTAGAAAAAGAAAAAGTTATGTTGTGGTTCTATAATGGGCTATTAATATTAACACAGCTGTGAACCTAGGGCAAGTGTCAAGATTGAATCTCATATATGTACAACAGAGTAAAAAACATTTCTCTACTTAAAAATAAATGTAGTATGATTCTATTTATGTAAAATTTAAAAGCATGTAGGATAATATGTTAAAATATTGTTTGTGAATACAAACATTTGTGGTAAAAGTTTAAAGATATTCAAGAGCTTATATGCTTGAAATCTAAGAAATACACCTCTAAATAAATTACAAATGGTAAAAAAAAAAAAATGTAATGGAAACTAGAAAACACTTTGAATTGAGTGTTCATGAGAAAACTACATATATTGAAATTTGTAGTCTGCCCCTATAGAGTACCCAGGGGGGAAATTGGTAGTCTTCAATGCTTACACAGGAAAGAAGAACTACAAATTAATTAGCTAGGCATATGTCTCAAGAAGTCCTTCTGAAGACAGGAAATACCAAGAACAATCGAATATTAAATATTTGATGAAATAGAAAACCTTAGATCCCATTATAATTTACAAACCACTGATGAGCTTATCAGGAAAGAAAAAATAAAGGGGAAAACACAAATCACCAACATCAAAAATAGAAAAGGAGCCTTACCAATCAGTATTTTTGATTCACTCTCACTGGCACTAGGGATTTTAAACCTTCAGAGGGTCCACTAACATAGTATTCAGGCTTCCTCCATCCATAGATGAAGGGCCCACTGGGCTTCTAGTTTTGTATAGAAGGGCTGAGGAGTAGGGTCTCCTACCCCCATCTCCATTATTGGACAGTAGGGAATAGGCCACACACTTTTCTCAGGCAGGAAAAGGATTTTGGTTCATTTTAAAGGGTATCACTGCACCTGTCAATAAAGAGGTGGGCAGGACCAGATGACTTCATAAGGAAGTTCTTCACATTTCAGGTAATAGATAAGTCTATTCAAATTCTTCTATAAAATAGAAAAAGAAAGAAAGCTTGCAGATTATTATTTGTTAGTAGAACACTGCAATAAAACCTGATATATAGAAATGGACAGTAGATAACTAGAAAATTATGGCCCTATTTCTTTTTATTAATATTTATCATTGGTTAATAATTAAATGGCAAATAGATGTGCATTCAGGTACTTTTAAAACATTAGTAAAAAAAATAATACATTAGTAAATATATTCAGGAGTAAATTTTAAAAATTATAAACCATGGATAATTGGCTTCCCCTAGGAATGGAAGACTTGTCCACTCTTAGATTATTAATATCATGCCATTTGAAGTCAAAGAGAAAACTTTGATCATCTAATTAGACACTAAGAAGATATAAGGTCATTAATTCTTGGTTTAAAAAAAGCTTAAATAGGAATAGAGAATAGTCATTTTTTGTCCACCCCTGCTGTCCACCTCCCCCCAAAAAGATGTATTCCAAACCAAACTGTCATGCTTTCTTGATGCATTCCCATTAACATTTAGGTTTGAAGAAAATGAAAATGTCCCCTATCACTGCTATCTTTTAACTTTTCTTAAAAGTATTAGCTAATGCAGTTTGTCAAGAGAAATAAAATCTACATACATATGTGTGTGTGTGCTTGTGTATGTATGTACATGTTGGCAGATAAAGGCATAATTATTATATGCAGTTGATCTAATTAGATATTTAGAAACCCCAAGAAAATTGAAAAACCATCAGAAACAATCTGAAAACTTAATAAAGATTTTATTGACTAAATAAGTCAATAAATAAATGAGGGAGAGAACACTGTGCGTGCCTGAGTGAGGAGAGGGGCAGAAAGAGAGGAACAAGCAGATTCCCTGCTGAGGCGCAATCAGATGCTTTAACTAACTGAGCCACCCAGGTGTCCCCTGAACAATACATTTTGTGTAACAGTAACTACATAGAAAATACTGTGGGAGTTCTGGGTTAAAATAACAAATTGTATAAATACATTTATTTGTTCCCTGCTTAACTCCATGAAAACTATGGCAAGGGGATTTTTTAAAGCATAAACCCACAGAGAAAAGGGAAACAAACAGAGAATACAGCACCAGTAAGGCCATGGAAGCAATAATACAGGTGGACAAATGGTAACCTGCCTAAGAGGGCCATATCCCGAGTCAGTGGGGGAAACAGAATTTTCATGAGTCACACCACAGAATCATCAAAAGGCACAGAAGTAGGAAGTCCATAGCAGTCCACTTTTGATCATATCTGTGCAGTGTACCTGTACCTTTCACACATCCTGCCAGATAACCTTGAGTATGGTGAGCCCAGTGTCTTCCAGGCCTCACTCAGACCCTCACCCTCACATTTCAGACCCAGGGACAAGTTTATTTTTTCCTGGGAACCTTTTTTTAATAGTAACAGTATTGGTCTTTGTTCATGCAGCTAGTTTTAGTCTTGCTACCGAGTTTTCAAAAGCCAGACTTTGGGGCACTTGGGTGGCTCAGCTGGGAAAGCATCTGCCTTCAGCCCAGGTCATGATCCCAGCGTTTTGGGATTAAGTCCCACATCGGCTCCCTGCTCAGTGGGGAGCCTGCTTCTTTCTCTACCACTCCCCCTGCTGTCCTCTCTCTCAAATAAATACAATCTTAAAAAAAAAAAAAAAAAAAAAAAAAAAAAGCCAGACTTTATACTGTTTGGGATATACATGAGTGATAGAACTATAAAGAAAAGTAAGGGGACAATAACCCCAAAGTCAGGATGATGACTGGGAATGGGACACACTAGATTCCGATGTATTTGGTTATTGCTACAAAGTTCTCTTTCCTAACCCAGTTACATCTTACATATTTTTAAAAATTGTAGTGAAAGAAAAGATCCCAATAACAACAAAAAACCCTCAAACAACTAGGAATAAATTTACCAAGAAAACATTTAGGATCATGTAAAGAAATCATTAAAGCTTTACTAAAGATAGAAAGGATACTCAGAAAATGAAGAAATAAAGATAGTTTAAATATGTATACTACATTTTCTAAAACCGTGCATTATGTTAATTATATTAATTTAATCTATCAAAATTAATACTTATTTGCATTATTAATAGAATTTTCCCTCCTTGTGGGGCAGACAGGCTTGATCAAAATGATATTAATATTTCAACTAGAAAAATTAATTGCAAGAAATGGGAAGTAGGTATGAGAAAAAAGGGAAACAATATTAGAACATTTTTGAAGCTACAATAGAAAATAAGATTTAAGGTAGTGGGATAGAACAAAGATTCCAGAAATAGACCTAAGCACATATGAGCATCTACCAATGACAGCTTTGTATGTAAGAGAAAGAAAGAGGACATGTCTGGAGAAAATACCATCTAGATCCCTGCCTCAGCAAAAACATTCAGATCAATGAAGATTTTTTTAAAAAACAAAAACTAAAAAACTTCAATAAGAAACTATGGATTAATTTATGTTTTTGTTGTGATACTTTCTTTTTAAACAGATGTAAAACCCAGATGCCATAGAGGAAAAAAGTGGATATATGTATTTAAAATTCTGAGTGGAAAAATAATATTATAATCAAACTCAAAAGACAGATGACAGACTGAGGAAAAATATTTGCAACACAAATGGGAAGTTACCTTAATTGACAAAGATCTTTTATAAATGAAAAGGACTAATAGTCCAGTACAAACAAGACAAAGGATTTGAACAGGCATTTTGCAGAAAAATAAATATGAAAGGCCAGTGGACATAAAAATGTTTACTTTTCTTGTAATTAAAGAAATGTCGATCAAAACTCTAGGATATAATTTTTTATCTCTCAGTTGGGCTAATAATTGAGAAGTTTGGTACTAACTTGAGTGAAGGTGTGGGAAAGGGTGGCTTTATAATTGATGGCGGCATGAAGTACAATTCTGAAGAGCTTTATGGCTTTACTTGTCAGCATTTTACTTGTCAGTGCAAGAACTTCTGGACTTAGCTACCCCACCCCTGGGAGTACTGGGGGTACTCTACAAGTTTACTAAGAAAGACACAAAGCATTTTTTCTTATAGCTTTGTAACAGCAAAACAAGTACAAGACCCTGGGCACCATGGAGATTGGGAGTGGAGCTGAGGCTTGGTGCCTACTCCTGGTCACATTCTCCGTTGAACCATGGAGGTGTGGAAGAAATACCTGCCACCCAATGTGCCTGCCAGTATGGAGTGGCAGCTGGAAGCTGCACAATACCAGCACCATGGGGTTTCCTTCCTGGGGCATCTAGGCTGCCAGCAGTAGCCAAGGTTTCTGCCTATCCAAATGGAATTGCATTCCTTCAGAACTCACCTTTTTTGCTTTCAAAACATAAAGATTGTCTTGGTGGCAGTGAAAACAATAGAACTTTCTCTGGAGTAGCTAACATCATAGATTAACTATAGTACTACCTCACTGGCCTGATATCCTCAGCAAAGTGAAGCCCTTGTACTTGGTGGTGACAATGTTTGTTTCCCATGTGAACACCAAGAGCACAGACTGAGCTCTCAGCCCAGTTGTGTTCTGGCCTCCCTGCACAGGGCTCCGTTCCTGGCCGTTGTCAGCAAAGATTGCTCAGTTGCTGTGTCAGACCTGAACTTTTGGATACTTTTAAAACTTAGCCCACAAAAGCTCTGTTGAAAAATACTACTTGATCCTGGCTCAGTGTAGTGGGTTGAAGGTATCAGGTTATCCACCACGCTGTGCCTACAGAGCATGCCCCACTCCCTTGGTCCCAAGAGTAGTAGCCAGTTGATGATACTTGAATAAGTTCATCCTCGGTGAGAATCTGCTCCTTTTCCCCTCCTCCCGTCAATTGTGAGAGAATGAAGAATGTTTTCTATAGTAGTGGTTGTGCAGCTAATAGGCATTGAGCTCTCAGCCTGGGCAAGACTGGATTCTAGGGTCTATATCATAGGACACAAAGCTTTCTTCAAAGTGGAGATAAATAGGGAGTTTTTAGTGGGAGGATAGAGATAAAAAGAATTAAATCCCTTTTCACATCTTTCCAGAACCACCTCCTCCCCTAAGTTGACAAAAGATCTCTCTTTTTTTTTTTTTTTTTTTTTTTCCACATGGCTTTACATGCAAGATTGGCTACATCTGGGTAGGGTGTGATAGAGTAATTTTTTAACACTACAGCTCTTAGACTCCTCTCTTCATAGGTTTTGATCAGTGTCCTTGTTTATGGCAAATACTCCCATTCACAAAAATCCAGTCTAATCATCTTTTTTTTTTAATTTTTAATTTTTCAGTCTAATCATCTTAATGTAGAGCCCCACCACAGGCCTGCCTGTCTCCTTACTGCTGGGTGCAATGATACATTTTACATCCTGAAAAAGAGTGTAGCCTGTGCCCTGTGTTTAATAACTGGTGCTAATCAGTGTGGGTCCTTCTTTCGTAGCCCTTCCCCTCACCCAGGAGTGGGAGCCTCATGGGTCCTTTTCTCTATGGATGTAGAAAGCCTGAATTCTACATTTAGTGGACCCTGTAATGACGTTAAAACCCCCAATGCTAGATAGAATTAGAAATATGGTTAAAATAAAAGATTTTGGATTTCTTGGTCTTTTTGGCGAGAAGGAAATAATGTACTGTTTAATAGGGAACTGGTTAAGTAAATTATAGTATGTCCGTGCAGTGGGGTACATTAACTATTTAAAAAAGATCTGTATCTTCCGGTATGGAAAGATCTTCTAGTGTAGTAATTCATTGAATACATGCTATGTAGTTGTGATTGTAATGTAGTATCTGTTTTGTGTAAATAGGATGTTGGTGTATAGATAGTTTTAGGAATAAGCCATAAGGGAATGTATTTCTTATAAGGACACATAGAGGAAGGATGGCATGTTTTTGCTTTTTTCTACTGTTTGATTTTTCCTGTTATAGAATTGTACATCTAGTTATTTTTTGATTGGGGTTGTCTGGGTCGTGGGATTATAGCTAACCAGCCTTTGATTCTGTCCTCCTGATTTTCAGTACTGTATTATTATCTTCTTTATTTTTCAAAGTTAAATGCAGTTCTGTCTTTCCATTCATATATTTTTAGGTTACACAGGATGACATCAATTGAAAGAGAAGAGAAGGAGAAAGTCAAGAAAAAAGAGAAAAAACAAGAAGAGGAAGAAACAATGCAACAAGCTACATGGGTAAAATATACATTTCCAGTTAAACATCAGGTAATTCTTATTAGTCTTTTAAAATAGTGTTAACCATTTCTGAGACTTGTGTTCTCCAACTTTGAATACTTAAATTTTGTTTTACTTTGACATAATTTTTTCTTTAATGTAGTTAGAACAAAGTAAATCTTTCTGGCAATTTTGTAAGCATAGGTTTATCTTACTAGAATATAGGTGAGCTGTTAGACTAATTTGTTGAAATTATTAGAAAACTGTAAAATTGTGTTACATTTTTTGTATTAGAAAAGGGGATAGTTCACCTTGGAAAAACACGGGTTTGAACTGCATGGGTCTACTTACACATAGATTTTTTCCAATATAGGACAGTACTGTAAGTGTATTTTCCTTCCTTATGATTTTCTTTTTCTTTTGTTTAAAGATTTATTTATTTTAGAGAAGGATGGGGGTGGAGGGGCTGAGAGAGTCTTAAGCAGACTCTTCTCTCAGCATGGAGCCCAACAATGGGGCTCAATCTCACGACCCTGAGATCATGACCTGAACAGGAACTAAGAGTCAGATGCTTAACTGACTGTACCACCCAAGCACCTGCTTCCTTATGATTTTCTTAATAACATTTTCTTCTCGCTAGCCTCCTCTATTGTAAAGAATGCAATATATAAATATGTATAGCATACAAAATCTGTGTTAATCGACTGTTTATGTTATTGGTAAGACTTTGGCCAACAGTAGGCTATTGGGAGTTAAATTTGGAGGGAATTAAAAGTTACACATGGATTTTTGACTACGTGGGGAGGAGTCAACAAACCCCCATGTTCAAGGGTCAGCTGTGTTCAGTTTTTCATAAATCTTTGATTCCTCTTGAAAATAAAATTGACTGGTAAACTTATTTGCCTATTTTTCTTGTTTGGTAAAAATGTATAAAACCACATGTGCTTTATAAGCATTCTCATTCTTGTTTAATCAGAATGTTTTCATTTATACCAGGTTTGGAAACAAAAAGGAGAGGAATACAGAGTAACAGGATATGGTGGTTGGAGCTGGATTAGTAAAACTCATGTTTATAGGTTTGTTCCTAAGTTGCCAGGCAATACTAATGTGAATTACAGAAAATCATTAGAAGGAAGTAAGTAATTGAAGTTATTTTTTCTATATCATAATTTCTGATTTTGTACTATTTCTTATAAATTTGTAGTGCATTGACCATATTTTTGGATAAAAGTATTTTTCTGGAATTTTTAATAGAACATGCAAAACTACCGATGTAGCTTATTTATTAATAAGAAGCTCAAATACTTTAAATTACTTTTTTTTTCAGGATATTTATAACTAGGATTTCAATTAAAGAAAGATGATAGAATAGAACTTCCTAAAAAAAAGAAAAAGAAAAAAGGCCTCAGCACCTAATTGTTTTTCTACAATCTTAAATTCAGTATTACTTGACTTCCTAAGGAACCACCTATCTGGTAATCTTGATGTTGTAGCACATTACAAAACCAGAAAGGAGGTGATAGAGACTTCTGTAAACACTTCCACATAAATGAGGGAGATATTAACTCCATTTGTGCTACTCGCTAACAACTAATATATTTAGAGTCACAGAATTCTAGAGGGGAACTGCCCTATTAAGACACCATCTGTTTTGAAACTCACATTCCATGAGTAGATTATTTCATGAAGATGTGAAGTTATGTACAGTTCACACAGATAGAACTCTGGAATCTGTCTCCTCGCTCCCACTGTCCCTCCCACTGTCCTTTTTTGCACTCTACATTGCCATCACTTTTTTGTTACCTGGTTATTTTCAAAAGCAGTTCTGCTCACTGTGCAGTGTAATTTGCTAACGTATGGTGTGATGTGTTCTTTCCTATGAAGTCTACGCTATAGTGAGTACTGTGTACATACCTAGCTAACTAATTTGGCTTCTTCGTGAATGGTTCTGCTGAATCCTGGACTGGTTGAGATATTTGAAATTATTGATGTGATAAAGTTATCATTTTGGATTACCTTTTTAATGGAAAAATACTTATTATTTCATAACTGTCACTGGAATTTATAGGGACTAGGAATGTCTTGCACATAATAGATGCTCAGTGAATTGTTCTATTTGCCAACTAGAACTATTCAATATTAAATTTTATTATTGTGATCTGATTATATTCAAGCCAAATGTCCACTATAATAAATTCTAAAAGATTAACATTTTTTATTGCCATTTTGTTGCTCCAGCTACCCACATAGCACATAGAATTATAGAGAGCTTTTGTTTAATTATATCTGACTTATTTTGTCTTGTGTAATAAAATCCAGATTATCAATAAGCAAAATATTTAGGTTTTTGCAGATTTATCTCATATCCACTTTCCTTAGCATACTGTTTCTATTGTCCAAATTCTGGGCCTTTATCCAGTCAGGTACCAAGTTGGTCTTACAACATCTTTTGAGCCCTTTTCCTCTCCAGTGGTAGCAATGCATGTGTTAGTATAGAATAAGAATTACAGTGAAGGCATTAGTATTCGTAACCACCAGTTTATAATCTCAGAACTATTGGTCCCTATAATAATGATTAACCTAATCTGATCATATGACAGAGGCACAGATGTGCTGGAGAAAACAGAAATGCGTTTCAGGGAACCTTGACTTAGCATCAGAAGACTAGAGTGTTCAGCTTGTTTGACTGCGTCACTTATTTCTAACCTCCATTCTAACTCAGACTGAATGCCTTAGCTTATTAGTTTACAAGTGTCAATAAAGGTACTGATGTGCAAGATTAACAAAGGATATTAATTGTCTTTATGTCTAGAAGATCTTTAATGGAGAAGACATCCCAAGTATTTTATAATTGTCTATTTTAAGCATCTGGGTTCTTAAAACTTTTAGGTGGAACTACTATTATATAAAGCTCTTTTTGAGAAACTTGAAATCATTGAAAAAATATTGCCCAGTTGTTCTGAAATAACTAAAGAAGCATTGAATAAGGAGAGTATCAGTTTACTTTTTGTCCTTTTGTTACTTGTGGGGTCCAGACACATCCTATCACTGTTTTCTATGATTCGTTTCTTCTCTCCCCAGTATCCTACTGTCTTGACAGATACCAAGTTTTTTGCACTCTTTTCCCTTCCCTCAGCTAGATCTTTCTGGAAGGAGTCATTTGTTTAAATAAGAAGTAGGTACACATTGCTAAGTCCTTGGAATATTTGGGATCAAGTGAAGAGAATAATAAAAGGTAGAAAATGCCTGTAAGGCCCAAGAAAATTCACCTGGACAATAGTTCTGTATCATGGGCTTGATTTTTTTTTTTTTTTACCTTACGGAAAATTTGAAACTACACGAAAGTAAAAAAGCATCATCTTTCTGTCATTCTCCTATTAGTTGTAATAATCTACTTTTTTTCTGGAGTTTTTTTCCCCCCCTATGTATTTAGAGCAAATTCCAGAAATTATGTTATCTACCAGTTCAGCATATATCTCTGATTGGAGTGGTTATTCCATAAATTATGCCATTACCATTCAACGCACTAACAATATTTAACATGTCCATCTTGAGATTCTCAGTTACTATTCTAGTTACCCCAGTTGTGCCAGAGATGCCCTTTTAATGTTGGTAGTAAATCAGGTCCAGACAAGGCCAAACATTGCATTTGGTTATTTCTCTGAAGTCTCTTTTAATCTATGATAAATACAGTGATTCCCTACCCAGAAAAAAAAAAGTATACAAACAAACCTTTGTAATTAATTTCACTGGCTCTTAGATAGCCTTGAAGTCTATCCATGGACTCTGGGTGAAAAATACTTAAGTATTTATTTTCCTAATATGGTTCTTTAATATAAAGTATGTTAGAAACACTGATGTAGACTTTGTGGAGTCATTGAGCAGCTGAAATAGTGTCATATATGAAAGATCCTGAAGTACATCTAAAATGTGCTCATTCCTCTTATGCTTTAGGTCAGTTGAGCATGTTAGGAAAGTATATACTATCTTCAGGTTTTATATTTTTTTAATAGAAAACAGTATAGATTGCTAGAAATATAATTTCCACTGAACTAGATTTGTTAAAGCAGATTGCTAATGTTCAGAATACCTATAATTATATATATATACACACACTCAATTCTTTTTAGCCAAAAATAATGTGGATGAAAATATGGATGAATCAGATAGACGAAAAAGTCCACGGAGTCCAAAAAAAATAAAAACAGAGCCTGATTCTGAGAAAGGCGAGGTAAAAGATTCAGATGCTGCAAAAGGGGCAGACCAAAGTGAAATGGACGTTTCCAAGATTACTGAGAAGAAGGACCAAGGTAAGGAGAGTCCGGTGTGGAGGGCAGCCTGGGGGTGATAAGATTGTAATGGATCTGGTTCGCACAGCAGGAGAGGTACTGCCTTATGTTTCTTTAATAGCAGCTTTATTGAATCACAGCTCATTTACTATATAACTAACCCATTTAGAATGTACAGTGGTTTTTAGTATTTCACAGAGCTGTTCAGCTGTCACCACAGTCCATTTTAGAACATTTTCACCACCCCAAAAATAAACTTCATACTCCTTAGTACCCAGTTTCTAATCCTCCCTAAATCCCCCCAGCCTACTAGTCTACTTACTGTCTCTATGGATTGGCCCTATTTTGGATATTCTGTATGAATGGAATCACGTAATACATGGTCTTTTGTGACTTGGTGTAATGTTTTCAGGATTCACCCATGTTATAGCATATGTCAGCATTTTATCATTCCTTTTTAGTTCTGAATAATAGTCCATTGTATGGACGTGCCACATTTTGTTTATCCATTCATCAATTGATGGACTTTTGGGTTGTTTCTACTTTTTGGCTATTATGAATACTGATAAGGACATCCTTGTACAAGTTCTTATGTAGACATATGTTTTCATCCCTCTTGGGTAAAGACCTAGTAGTGGAATCCCAGGTCATGAGCTAATAACTCTGTGTCCAGCCTTCTGAGGAACTTATACTGTCTTTTGTGAAAAGTCATTCTTTAAAAACTAGGTAAGCTAGATAATGTATAAGCCTTAAGATATTTTATGACTATGAAATATCTTACATAAAATTTTCCATGAAGGTACTGGAGTATGGGGTAACTGTCACATGCTAAGTAATTTTTCTTTTAACATTCCAACTTCAGATACTAAGAATCAGAGTATTTAAATATTTACAAAATGTCTGTTTTTTAACCTTTTATAAAGTTTAGCCCTGTCCATTGACCTATCTTAATCATGTATCAGGAGCTTTCAAATATGTATATTTACACTGAAGCCCCGTGAGTGAAATGAAAATAAACATTGGTGGTTTTTAAAATAAAAATATTGTGAATTCCACATTTGAGACTAAAAGTTAGCACTTACATAAATGTGTTTGTTTCACAGATGTACAAGAAATTTTAGATTCTGACAATGAGAAACCCTTTAAGGAAGAACCAATGGAGATAGATGATGATGTGAAAACAGAGCCGCATATAAACTGTCAGGAAGGTTCTCAAGTAGATGTGGTCAATGTCAGTGAGGGCTTCCATCTAAGGACTAGTTATAAAAAGAAAATTAAATCATCCAAACTAGATGGACTTCTTGAAAGGAGAGTTAAACAGTTTACACTGGAAGAAAAACAGCGCCTTGAGAAAATGAAGTTGGAGGGTGGAATTAAGGGTATAGGGAAGACGTGTACAAGTTCTTTGAAAAGCCTTTCTGAATCATCAGTAATAACAAAAGCAAAAGAAGGGTGTCAAAGTGACTCGCTTAGACAAGAACAAAGCCCTAACACAAGTAATGGTAAAACTGAAGATGTGATTCGAGGATGTTCACAAAGCGATTCCTCAATTCTTAGAATCAATGATCCTGATCATACAACAAACAGACTTTATCCAAAAGAGCAAATGTTAGATGACATCTCCATTCAGAGCCCAGAGACAAACTGTCAGAAACAGAATTCTGTTGGAAATGACATAAATGAGAGTCTCTCTCAACCTACCAGTCAAGGCCAGGAACTTAATAAGGTTAAAACAAGAGGAAGTGACTTTCTCATTGATGACTCCAAACTAGCCAGTGCAGATGGAATTGGTACTTTGATCTATAAGAACAAAAAAACACTCATACAGGAGGATAATGACACCATTGTTTCTCCTTCCCAGAGCCCTTCACTTCCATCAGTACCTAAAAGTACTGATGATAGAGATCCCCCATCTCTGTCAAAAGCAGTAGACTTTGAAGGAAAACTAGGATGTATCTCTGAATATAACAGCACTTTGGAAAATAGTTCTGATACTATGTCTATTCAGGACAGCAGTGAAGAAGATATGATTGTTCAGAATAGCAATGAAAGTCTTTCTGAGCAATTTGTAACTCAAGAACAAGGTATTGAAGGCTTGGAACCATTGAAACGTGAGTTTGTTCCAGATAAGTCCACTAGCAACTATAAGAGACCACAGGGTAAGGTAACTGAAGCAAATGGTAGGAAGCCAAGTCAAGAACAGAAATTAGAGGAGAGATCAGTTAATAAATGTATTGATCAAATCAATCTAAAAAGTAGCACTGACAGAAAGAATAATGAAAATAGAGAGTCTGAAAAGAAAGGACAGAAAGCAAGTACTTATCAAATAAATGGAAAAGATAATAAACCCAAAACATATTTAAAAGGGGAATCCTTGAAAGAAATCTCTGCGAGTAAAGTAGCAAGTGGTGATCTTGAATCAAAGCTTAATAATATAAATAAAATAATTCCTGAAAATGATATTAAGTCATTGACTGTTAAAGAATCTGCTGTAAAGCCATTCATGAATGGCGATGTCATCATGGAAGATTTTAATGAAAAAAACAACTTGGAAACAAAATCACGTTTACTGAGATCTTCAGATGCTGCATGCGACTACCAAGATGGCCTAGACACCCTGCCATCAACCAAAGAGTCTGAGACCATGCCTCCACTGTCTTGTCCAGAAAACAGTTCAACAAATCAGGTAGAAGATATGGAAATTGAAACCTCAGAAGTTAAGAAAGTTACTCCCTCACCTATTACTTCTGGAGAGGAATCTAACCTCAGTAATGATTTCGTTGATGAAAATGGTCTGCCCACCAACAGAGATGAAAATATCAACGGAGAGTCTAAGAGAAAAACAGTTATCACAGAAGTCACCACCATGACATCCACGGTGGCCACAGAATCAAAAACTGTAATCAAAGTAGCAAAAGGGGATAAGCAGACTGTGGTCTCTTCCACAGAAAATTGTGCCAAGTCCACTGTCACAACCACCACTACAACAGTCACAAAGCTATCCACACCCTCCACAGGCAGCAGTGTGGACATCATCTCTGTGAAGGAGCAGAGCAAAACTGTGGTCACCACAACAGTGACAGATTCGCTGACCACTGCAGGGGGCACTCTAGTGACATCTATGACCGTGAGCAAAGAGTATTCCACAAGAGATAAAGTGAAACTCATGAAATTTTCAAGACCCAAGAAGACTCGTTCAGGTACAGCTCTGCCATCGTATAGAAAGTTTGTCACCAAGAGCAGCAAGAAGAGCATATTTGTTTTACCTAATGATGACTTAAAAAAGTTGGCCAGGAAAGGAGGAATCCGAGAAGTCCCTTATTTTAATTACAATGCAAAACCTGCCTTGGACATATGGCCTTATCCTTCTCCTAGACCAACCTTTGGTATCACTTGGAGGTATGTACTTTAAAATGTATTTGGGGAAGGGAGAAAGTCTTAAAAGCATTTTTGAGTAAGCATATCTCATTTTTTACAGAAAAAAAATGAGATAATAAGAGGGAAGCAGAAATTTAATAAGCCAGGTTAGTAATGGAAATAAGATAACAGAGAATCTTGAATTTGGCTGGCTGGGAGGTACTCAAGTTTACTTAGGGTAAAACTTTAGGGGAAAATGTTAAGAGACTTGAAAAGATCTAAATCTTTAAAATGAAATTGAGTTTTACTTTCCTCAAGACAGAAGAAACATGTCAAATATAGTTGGTTTTGTGGTTTAACTTTCTGAGTTATTGCCATGTGTTTGCCTTGGGAATGAGAATAAGAGACTTGGATAGTCCACTTTCTGGAATGTTTGTATTTTATTTCTATTAGGTAATTCATAGAAACATAAGACATAGGAAACATGCCTGTGAATCACACCGAGTTCATCATAATGTGGAAATCTTCCTAAAATAATTTATTTGCATGATAAACATTTGTTTTGGAGTTCTCTGTTATTTATGTGAGGAGAGGTCTCTGAGATTCCTTAGGGATTTTTTAAAACCCAGAAATAGTCTTAATTTAAAATTTTCTGGGCATTAAGCTTTGGGGATGAGTCATAAGTACATAGTGTTGGCAGTTGTAAGATCATGTAGTTTCATTTTGGGAAAGGATCTTAGAAATTCTTATCTTTTATAGATGTGTAATAAGTTACCTCTGGCCACAGACGGACAGAGTTAGGAATAGTGCCCAGTTTTCCTAAATCCCCAGTCCAGTACTGTATTCTGCTATATCACATTTCACATATCTGTCCTTGCTTTGTCCTTTTTCATGTCCTGTCTTTTTATCTTTTCACCCTCACAACTCGAAAGGATGGAGGAACATAAACACTGAAAACATAAGAGTTCTGTGGGGCATGCTTGTGAGTCAGGAACAGTCTTGATGGCTGCTAGATTTTGATAGGAAGCTGCAGTTACTTCAAGTGACTGAACAGATTCCATTTCACTTTAAGCTTCGTTTCTGTGTGTCTTTACTATGGTTCCAGTTTTTTTTTTTTTTTTTTAAGTTAAAACCATGCCTTTTTTTTATTTCTTTTATATTATAATTAGCCAGTATTATAAAACAAAACCAAAACAAAGTGTAAATGAGTACTCTCTCTAAAGGAGTTAACTTATTAATATGACCAGTCACAATTGGTTTGACCAAGGTTTTTATAACTCATCTTTTGATTTGAATTAAAATATCACTCCATTACACATTCAATAGAGACAGCTGAAAAGTACAATTTCTCTGCAGGGCCTGCAATGAAGGATTTGCAGAATCCTGCAGGGAATCAAGGAACTCTTCATTACAGTTCATGGATTTATAGGATTACTCTGCACTTTTCTGCTTTCTTCATTGAGAGCGGTCCCAAAGTGTATCCTTGACTGTCCTGCAGGTAACTTCTTTCCCACTGGAAAAGTTACTATGTACAAATACTTTAACTAAAATGACCTGGCAGTGGTGGAGGCCAACCTTTCTGCGCTTTCCTTTTCTGAAGTGGAAGGTAGGCTCAACTGGGAAGCACTTTTCTCTGAACCAGTTCCGATCAAGTGTTGCCCAGGGCCCTTTTCTGCACGGCTGGGTTTCAGGAGCCTTGAATTGTTATGTTTTAATATGCACTGTGGGCACAGTTGGTATCTGTTTAGTTAATTTCTCATTTTTTAATGGAAGGAGATACCTTCCTGTACATTTTAAACAGATATTGCTGTCAAATACGTGCTAACGTCTTAATCTGCTGAAGTTGAGGGAAACATAATCCCTTGTATCTAACAGGGGCATGGGTAAATAATGTAAAGTATTCTTGATTTAGAATGCATTTTTTAAAAGTGTATTGCTATAAAAACCATGCATGTGAAATGCATTTTTATATTCACACTTGAAAATAAAAAAATCTGTCTGATGCTTAGAGTAGAAGCTAAGAATGCCAGGAGGTGCATGTTTGATATTTATTAATTTAATGTTAAGGCTGAGCAGTAGTGAAAAGTGAAACTTGTCTTGTCAATCCATTAGGCCTCTCTTTTCCTCCACACTGTCCATTCCCTTACTTCCTTTTTCCTGGGCCCTGATTCTGTGTTTCATTATCACTTTGAACCAGTAGTTGTCTCACAGTGCTGGCCACATAATCCTCCTAAAAGCCAAATCTATCCTGTGAATGTTCTGACGGAGCAGAGCAAGCCTTCAAAGTGTGAACTACAACTGCAGGCCTGGGAGGAGGAGAGCGTCTGTCACCTGTGCACCATGTCTCTGAGAAGTATTTCCCTTTACAACTCATCCTATTCTGGATAAGTCTCAGAGGCCTTAATGCAGATTGCCTTTAACGCTCTTCTTTTATCCTTCCATTTGGTGCTGCACACTCTGCCTCTGCCCTCCTCTCTCATGGCAGCTTCGTCTCTTGCTGCGCTTCCACATCCCTGCCCTGCAGTCAGAGCATACCAGATGTGGTTTCTGGGAAGAGGTGTGTACTGTTGTACACTTTCCTTCTGAACATGTGTGTGCCCCTGGCTATTCCCACAATCTTTGTCCTCTGAGACTCTAGCAAAGCTCTGATCCCCATCCCAGAGCCAAGTCATGTGCTCCTCATGCTTCTCTGACAGCTCCTGAGGATATAAGAGCAGATTATAATTCATTTCCCTGCCTCCAGCTCCTTTCAGTTAGTCTGACACATATAGAAGGCACTCAAGTATTTTTTGAATGAATACATGAACAAATAGGCTTTTGGTGTATTCCCCACTTGGTGGTGTTTCCATTGCAAAACAAAGATGCATTGAAGTTGCTGTTCAGCTGTAGTGAGTGATCTGAGGAAGGGAGAGAATGAGAAACATTTCTCTTCCAAAATACATATCCATTTGGCATTCAGAGTTCCCTAGGCATTTCTATGGGGTGTGGTCTGAACATGACACATACTTTCCCCCTTCCTGGGACATCCCTGCACTAGATAACATTGACCCTCCCATTTAAGAACTGTACTCCAGGTCAGAGGATTCACAGGGCGACAGCACGACAAAGGAAATCTTGGTGTCACAGGTGGAGATGGGGATTTGAAAAGCAGCTGCAATTTTCTGGCTGGAGCATTCCCTTTCTCACATTGTTCATTTTCCCAGCTTAATGTTCAGAATAGAAAGCATTGCCTCTCAAATACAAATTGTCTTAAGGTTTACCTTCTACCTCTGTTAGGGGAGGAAATTATTTTAGTTTTATAGATTTTCTGTATATGTAAACAAGTGTGTTTATTTAAGTACGTGGAAATGTCAACAGTGTTTAATTATACAAAGATGACACTAATAGAGAATTGATACCCTAGGGTTTCTTTACATTGTTTTATAGTTCTGTCTTGGGACATAATATTCATTAAGTTGTAAATTTGAGATGTATCTTTAATATTATTTTTAAAAGAATATCTAAAATGTTCAATAATTTTACACCTAATGCTTAGGAAAAAACTGAACAAAGAGATTCCTTTGTCTCCTGATCAGTAACTGATAGAGTATTGTCCTTTTTGTTACTCATTGTATTGTAAAATTCTAAAACTATATTAATGTGGTTAAAAGTGTTCATTAATAATAGCAGGTATTCATCATCCAATAGTTCATGTTTTACAGAGCCACCATTTGGATGCAAAATTTCTGTCCATTTGGAAAGGTCTTGTTGGATTTGCAGGGGGGTCTTTTTTTGTTTTGCATTTTGAGAAAATTTAAACAATTTGTTTGTTTCAGCTAAGTCAGTCAGTTAAGATTTTATCCTTTTTCTCAAAATTCTTTTATCATCTTTAGTAACACAATTATATCTCTATTATCTTTCATAATTTCTCTAACATATATTTTGGAATTAGGCTAAATATATAAAATTAACATTAATTCTTGCCACGTCAGTATTAAAATGAAACATGCTCATTTTATAAATTTATGTGGCATTTGAAGTGACTACAAACCCTTTTTTAAGTTGTTAAATGCATGTTATGCCTAGGGGAAAAAGTTAAGTTATTAAGGGATGTATAATAGTCAAAGTGCTTACAGAATCGTATTATGATTATTAAAATAATAATGGAAGCAAGAAATAGGTCTTCAGTCTAATAATAGAATGCGTGTGTGTGTGTGTGTGTGTGTACACACATATGTACACAATACATATGTAGTTTTTCTTGGGTTTTTCATTCAGGTATAGACTTCAGACTGTAAAGTCCTTAGCTGGAGTGAGCCTTATGTTACGGTTACTGTGGGCAAGCCTGAGATGGGATGACATGGCAGCCAAGGCTCCTCCAGGAGGAGGGACTACACGGACAGGTAAGGGTTTTTTATTTGCTAGTTTAAGTTGAAAAGAATAGTTCACTTAATTTTAAGCATTTCTGTTATTTATTAAAATACAATGCTTGTGTTTTAAAAATATAGCTTTGCTAATACAGCTTTGCTAAAGTTAGGCAGCACATGTTATAAAATCCTGGGGGTTGAGGGGGGCTCAAATTATAAGGTGAGTCACTTATATGTGAACAAGTCTGAATTTTTTTTTTTTTTCGAGTCTGAATTTTTAAAAGATCTTCATTGGAGCACCTGAGTGGCTCAGTTGGTTGAGTGTCTGACTTGATTTTGACTTACTGGTCAAAAGGTCATGATCTCAGGGTCACGCAGTTGAGCCCCACATCAGGGCTCCGTGCTCAGCGCAGAGTCTACTTGAGATTCTCTCCCCACACCCCTGCACGCTCACTCCCTTGCACATGCATTTTCATTCTCTCTCTTTCTCTTTCTGTCTCTCACTTTTGCCTCCCCCAACCCCCCACCCAAAATAAATGAATCTTTACCAAAAAAGGGGAGGGTCACCTGAGTAGTTCAGTGGTTGAGCATCTGCCTTTGGCTCAGGTAGTGATCCCAGGGTCCTGAGATTGAATCCCACATCAGGCTCCCTGCAGGGAGTCTACTTCTCCCTCTACCTGTGTCTCGAGAGCCTCTCTCCGTGTCTTTTGTGAATAAATAAATAAAATCTTTATTATTGTATGGTATAGATCAGTTAAACTGAACCCTATGCTTGCTGCATCTCTCTTCTTTTATTATTTTGACTGTTTTGCCACCAGAAATTAAGCTGCCCCCAAACAGTGTTTTGCTCAGTTTAGAAATTTTCAGTGAGGAAGAAACTCAGTATTCTTGCACTCCAGCAATGGTCCTGAAATTATTAATTAATCAAATGTTTTTAAAAGTTTATTCCACATATGTCTCCTTTTTAAAGCACCAGATGTTGTACCTTTTTAGTCTCTGAATATTTTAGGTACTTATTAATACTGTGTGGATTAAATCACCATAGAAACATCTGAAACTGAAATCACAACAACAGAGATAATTAAGAGGCGAGATGTTGGTCCTTATGGCATTCGATCTGAATATTGTATCCGGAAAATCATTTGCCCCATTGGAGTTCCAGAAGCACCAAAAGGTAAGAAATAGAAAGAATTCTATTTTTTTGTTTTTGACCTGTTAGCCATGTCTTTTACTGATTAAAATTTGAGGGGATGCCTGGGTGGCTCAGTGGTTTATTTAGCTCCTGCCTTCGGCCCAGAGCGTGATCCTGGAGTCCCGGGATCGAGTTCCGCATCAGGTTCCCTGCATGGAGCCTGTTTCTCTCTCTCTCTCTCTCTCTCTCTCTCTCTGTCTCTCACGAATAAATAAATAAAATATTTTTAAAAAATTAAAATTTGAGGGCTGCCCCGGTGGCGCAGCAGTTTAGCGCCGCCTGCAGCCTGGAGTGTGATCCTGGAGACCCAGGATCGAGTCCCGCATCAGGCTCCCTGCATGGATCCTGCTTCTCCCTCTGCCTGTGTCTCTGCCTCTCTCTCGCTCTGTGTCTTTCATGAATAAATAAATAAAATCTTTTTAAAAAATTAAAATTTGATTATAATCATTTCCTAATTCTTTTTTTTTAATTATTTTATTTATTTATTCATGAGAAACCGAGAGAGAGAGAGAGAGAGAGAGAGAGAGGCAGAGACACGTAGGCAGAGGAAAAAACAGGCTCCATGCAGGGAGCCCGCCGTGAGACTTGATCCCCAGGCTCCCGGATCACACCCTGGGCCGAAGGTGGCGCTAAACCGCTGAGCTACCTGGGCTGCCCTCATTTCCTAATTCTTTATTCCACTTTTGAAAAAGATGTCTTTTCAATACAATCTATTATATTTTTAAAAATGATATTTAAGCAATAAACATAACAAGATTTCATTAGACACAAATTGATACCTATAGGCATTTTGCCAAGCATAGGGAGGGTACAGAGAACTATAATCATACCTCTTACAAGGGTTCTAGGGGGCCTGGTCGGTTGAGCCTCCGACTTGGTTTCAGCTCGTCATGATTTCATGGGTTGTGGAATTGAGCCCCATGTCAGGCTCCTCACTCAGAGGGAAGTCTTCTTTCTTGAGAGATTCTCTCCTTCTGCCCCTCCACCTGCTCATGCTCTTGTGCATACTCTCTCTCTCAAAATAAATACATAAGTCTTAAATAATAATACCTCTTATAATTAAGATGTAGAGCAGTGATTGACACCAGACCATCAGCTCCAAGAGGGCAACTACCAAGTCTGTCTAGTTTGTTGTAGTCCTAACACCTGCTGCTGAAATCTGACACATAAGTGGTCCCTGAACATTTGTTGATTCAAGGGTTAAAACTGTTGTGAAATACTTCAGTTCTCAGGGTAGAAATAATCTAAGAGGCATAAAGAGTGATTCAGGAAACGTTTATAGAGCAACCAAATGATAAGCATGGGACAGCAAGTACATGGAAGAATGAGATTCAACCAAAGAAGAGGTTATAATATTATAATTCTATAACATGAGAATCTCAAAACTGTTTATGCTAAAAGGAGTTCAGTGAGGTGACCAGATTCAAGAGACATAAATAGATTAAAATCAATAATTTAATTTCACATATGCAATAAAAACATTTAAGATAAAAACCTGTTACAAAATGGGTAAAGAGATTACTCTCCTTAGAAATATACTATTTAATAATAAAAATAATTGTCCCCCAATGTATAAATTTAAATTTTGATATTTGATTGAATTAATTAAAAAGTTCAGGACACCTTGGGTGGCTCAGTGGTTGAGCATTTGCCTTTGGCTCAGGGCACGATTCTACAGTCCCAGGATCCAGCCCCGCATTGGGCTCCCCAAAGAGAGCCTGCTTCTTCCTCTGCCTATGTCTCTGCCTTTATCTGTGTGTCTCTCATGAATAAATAAATCTTAAAAAAAAAAATTCAAAAGTTCATCTTGGAGAATAAATGAGAGTAGCTTTTTTAAAAAGAACTTTAATAAAGTGTAGCCATCCTAGCAGATGGTGAAAATTAGCATAATTTAAAACAGTGTTGTGGAACTGAGACATCTCAGTTGATGAGCAGAGAAACAGATGAACAGGTGGTTTCTGACCAGTCTTCATTATTGACCCCAGAGCTTTCAAACAACCAGTCTTCTTGGGTCACTTTTCTTTGCCTCCTAATACTTTGGATAACCCAGGTCCTACTTGCTGTTTCTGTTTTCTTTGGCTGCTTCATTGTTCCCTGAATGAATGGGACAGTTCAGTGCTTGCCTTTCCCTACTTTTTATTTTTAAATCTTACCATTAGATTTTACTGTACTTGTTCAGATCCGTTTTTTACGTGAGCAATTTTAAAGTCCTCCGTTCTCATTGCGATGGAAAATACACATTGCCAGAGTTGTATATGCCAGGGTCACCCAGCCTGACTTGTGGTAGGAACATAGTATGCTTCTTGAAGGATGTGTATCCATGTCAGGGTCTGAAGTATATATAGGTGGTAGTCAAGTGAAGGGGATGGAGGCTAGAAATAGTGTTACAGGCAGATGGAACAAACTGTGTGTAAAGACCCCTAGGCCTTTTATATCAGGGGCCAAAAAACCTGGCCCATGAGCTTTGACCCACCATTTGCTTTTGTTAATAAAGTTTGATGGGAACACAGCCATACATACTCACCTATGTATTGTTTCTGGCTTTTTTCATGATACAAAGGTGCAGTTGAATAGTTGTAACAGAGCCCATCTGGCCTGCGTAGTGTAAGGTATTTACCATCTGGCTCTTTAAGAGAAAGTTTGGCAACTCCTGTTTTTCATGATGTAAGAAGAGATTCTAGAAGTACTGTAATTTTAGAAGCTATATTGCTTAAAATATTCTGATTTCTTTTCTAAAGAAACACCTACACCTCAGAGGAAAGGCCTTCGATCAAGTGCATTGCGGCCAAAGAGACCAGAAACGCCCAAGCAAACTGGCCCTGTTATTATCGAGACTTGGGTAGCAGAAGAAGAGTTGGAATTGTGGGAGATCAGGGCGTTTGCTGAAAGGTAAGAAAATGGTTAACATGTAATCAGATATTTGGAGCTTTTACCATTTCAGAATTACAGAATTACCACATTAATTTATTCAGGATATCCAAGTTAATTTTGCTTCAACTTTTGATTTTTAAGTGCAAGCTACAGATCATTTGTTAAAAGTCCTTTTTCTAATTTCAATGTGTTCTATCCATTTGTCAGTTTCTAATTACCTTAAATTTAACGTTTATTTTAAATTGAACTGATTTCATAATATTTAAGTCAACCAGATTTTGCTTAATATTTCATACCAAAAAAAATAATTTGTACCAGATGCCTAATAGTGTAGTGTCTGATAAAGTTCTTCTTTTGTTTTTCCTTCTGCAGAGTGGAGAAAGAAAAGGCACAAGCAGTTGAGCAACAGGCTAAGGTTAGTGAACAGAAGAAGGCAGAGGACTTCAAGGCCCAAATGGAGGCTCACCTCAGACAGCAGCGCTTGGCTGTCCAGCAGGTGGGGGAGTTGGTACTAGTCCCACCTGGCAGTGAATTGACATTGTTAGTCAAATTCATGCACACCAAAAGCACAATAGTGGTATATTATTGTGCATGCACAATGGTATATTCATGTGGTTTTATTTATTATCTCTAGAATTCAATGGGTAAGTTTTTGTTGTTACTGAAGTATAGTTGACACACAATGTTACATTAGCTTGAGGTGTTGGTGAGTAATTTGCAAATTCCAGTCTGTACCATCTCTGTTTGGCTATGAAAAAGCAAGTTGTACTAAAACTCTATGAGTTGTTATAATTGAGGATCATAAAGCTACTGATGGTTTCTTTGCATTTCCACGCTATACGTAATGTACTCTATGTGCCTGAATATTAGGGGCCCACATAAAGGATGATTACCCCTATTTTCTCTTGAGAAAATACCATAAAACTTTTTAGCCACCTTAATATGTAAACTTTTAGGGTGTAGGTGAAATTGATAAAGGTCTATTTACAATATCATTAACTTAGTTACCCATAGTATTTAAAAACTACATATCAACCAAATATAAATTACTTATTATATCAACCAAAGTATTCATTTCAAACTACTTTTTTCCTTTCACATTTTATAAAACATTTTTTTAAAGATTTTATTTATTTATTCATGAGAGACACACACAGAGAGAAAGAGAAGCAGAGACACAGGCAGAAGGAGAAGCAGGCTCCATGCAGGGAGCCCGACATGGGACTAGATCCCCAGGCTCCAGGATCACACCCTGGGCTGAAGGTGGCGCTAAACCGCTGAGCCACCTGGCCTGTCCTTTATAAAACATTCTTTTAAATTTTTATACATCAAAAAAAAAATTTTTTTTTAAATAAATTTTTATACATCTTTAATAAATAAATAAATTTTTATACATCTTTTACATCAGATTACTATAGGTTAATGTCTTCCCTTATATCAAAGTTTGCGATAACTTTTGGATTTTTTTCATGTCTATCTGTCCATTCATAGAAAAACTAGCTTAATGGTTTTTTCATTTTATGGATGTGTTTTGTCATCTCTCTAGTGAAACCTAATGTTTTACTTTTTAAAATTTATTTTAGGGATGCCTGGGTGGCTCAGCGGTTTGAGCGCCCGCCTTCTGCCCAGGGCGTGATCCTGAAGTCCTAGGATCGAGTCCCACATCGGGCTCCCTGCGTGGAGCCTGCTTCTCCCTTTGCCTGTGTCTCTGCCTCTCTCTCTGTGTCTCTCATGAATAAATAAAATCTTTAAAAAATAAATAAATAGAATAAAATTTATTTTAAATGGTTATTTACAAATACAGTCAACCTTTCCAATTTTGAATGCATACCCTCAGGAAATAGCTACTAAATATATGTTCCATTCCTTTTTTTTTTTTTTAACTGATTCAATCAGATAACATCTCTAAGTATCCAAAACTAAACTTTTCTTCTGAGGAATGAGAGGCTATGTGAAGTATCTCACATTATATTCAGGTGTGTAGGATGTGTACAAAAGCAATTATATATGGATTGACCGTGATGTCACTGGTGAGCAGTTTCCAGTGGCAAGAGACAGTTCACCATTACAGTTTTATCTTAGTACACCTCTCAAACCCACGAATAACTAGCTCTGCCCAGGCCAGGTACACAATCTCTCTGAGTCTCAGTTTTGTCATCTGTAAGTTACAATACTAGCAACTGTATTGGGTTGGTCTGAGCAGTAAATAAGATGATGATAAAGTATTCACCACCAGATTTAAAATCAGTGCCGCCTCTTGTTCTTACACGTGGAAGCTTATATCGTCATGTTGGTAAGGTCCAGAAATGTTGGCAATTTATAATAAAAGATATACAAAGTGTCTTTAAAAACCCTATAGTCTGATCAGATTATACCTCTCTTCATAAAATAGTCTAAAATATTTTTTCTGTAAAAATGTTTGAACTGAGTAGTATTAAGAAGTTTGGAAAAGATATTTCATTAATAATTTTCAGCTTGCTTGCTTACCTGTTTGTCAACTTGAATAGTGATTATTTAAGTATTGACATGGTTTTTTTATATTTGGATAAATTAATCTTGTAGTAAACAAAAACCTTTTACAGTTCCCATCATTTGCTCTATGCTCTAAATTCCACCACTGAGTAGCAAAGTATTCCTGTCTCCAGTAAGATCACCCATGTCTCTTTTATTTGCACTCTGAAACCTTGCACATTTGTACAGGCTGGAAAAATTTGGTTGTTCTTGGTTTTTAATGAAAGACTTATTACTTTGAATAAAATATATGTGATTTAGAGCCATAAAAATATTGCCTTCTCCAGGAAGTTAAATTTAAAGGCAAATTTATGAGGACATATTTTCGGGAATAAAATATTTTAGCAATTTGGTGCAGTTCTTTAGATTTGGAGAAATTGTGGCTGGACTAGTTGCAGAATGGTACTGTTTTTATTTAGAACTATTTTGGTTCATGTTTTCTCTCCCTAACTTTTCTAGAAACGATTGGAACAGCAGAAGCCTTCAGTAATTGCAGCTTCTACCACTTCCCCAACAAATAGTACAACTAGTACCATTTCTCCAGCACAGAAAGTTATGGTGGCCCCCATAAGTGGCTCAGTTACAACTGGAACGAAAATGGTACTCACCACTAAAGTTGGATCTCCAGCTACAGTAACATTCCAGCAAAATAAGAACTTCCATCAGACCTTTGCTACGTGGGTTAAGCAAGGCCAGTCAAATTCAGGTATACAACTGTTATTAAAGAAAAGATTACTTTCATTCGAGGAAAAGAAATTTCATTCCTTTAACCTACTGAAATGAAACATTTCTTTAGAAAATTGTTTTTCTTCTGCAACTAATTGAGCAAACGAACTGCAACAGTTGGTTTGTTACAAATAATAATCATAATTATTACATTAGCAAAACTCCTCTCACATTTTTTCACTTTCAACATTACATAGTTCACTTTGAGTGGAGAGGAATGTTTGTCTTAAAAATACAAAATGAGCCACATTTCATGCATTGGTGCCCTTCCTAGAAGTCACTACGTTGCTGGTTATTTTAAATCTAAAGCTTATTAAATGTCTTATACCCCATTAGCCACCAGCACAGCTGCCACATCTGCTACAACCATTGCCAGCACAGGTCAGACGTTCCAAATTACAGGCAATCCAGTCACTATGGCAGGAAAAGTAATTACCAAACTGCCACTTCCTGCAAACAGCAAGATTGTCGCTGTAAATGTGCCAGCAACACAAGGAGGTAAGGGAAATGTGAAGAGTTTTAATTCACATTTGCCAGATCATACTGTCGCCATTATTTTTCATTTCCTTTTCACTGATTTCAGTCCTCGGATCTCACATTCTATGTAGCCCACTATAAAACCCTACCACACGTAGTTTCTCCTCAGAAACCCAGCAACACCTGATACTTTTTATTAAAGGGGCAGTTGTCAATGACATCTTCATCTTTTTTTAAGGCGTTGTTCAAGTACAGCAGAAAGTCCTGGGTATCATTCCATCAAGTACAGGTACAAGTCAGCAGACCTTTACTTCATTCCAGCCCAGGACAGCAACAGTCACAATTAGACCCAATACATCAGGCTCTGGAGGAACCACAAGCAGTTCACAAGTAAGAGTTCTTTACATGTTTACTTTGTTTTTAAATGTTAACCACAGCAGGTTGACGTTTTTAGAATGGTCTCTTCCAGGATTAATCCAGCTTCTAATTTTCTTTTGCCTTTTAATCTGTGATAAAGTACTGATTTAAAAAAACTATTTCTAAGCATAAATCATATATGAAATGTTAATTTTTAACAGTTAATAGCATAGCATACTAGTATACGTTATGAATCATAATAAAAATGCTTTCTAGGGTTTTGTAAAGAAAATTCCTTCATATGAAACAAGGGGCAGCATCAGAGCCCCCAGGGAAACTTGCTGTGCAACCAAGAAATAGAATGAAAATAGAATCCATGGCATTCTAACTAGTTTATTATCAGCTGATAGGCACACCTATTTGATACATCATTTCTTTGCCTCTGGTATCATGGAAAAGACTTGAAAGTGTTCTGAACCAAACTATAAAACTGAAAATAATATGCTCTGTAGTCTGTCTTCCAAAACTATGAAAGAACATTTGGTTTCCAATCTTACTATTATAGTCTGTGGGTGACAGATATGTATTAGACATCAGGGAAAAACGGGACTCAGTATTTTCCTGTGAGCAGTCATGGTGGTTATAGAACACAGCTTCAGTGGGTCTTGTTCTAGTTCGTAAAGCTGTACTTAGTATCAGTGACAAGGAATTTCATATGATCTCATTTGAATTAAGTTTTCCCTCCTCAAAATACCATCTTTATTCTGAAGCTTAATGTAATTTAAAATGTAATATCCAGAACCTTTGTCATTTCTGTAGACCTGTTTATCACTAGGAAATGTTTAAAGATCTTTGTTTTAAGTCCATCATCATGCTTTTAGTCTTTTAAAAACATTTTAATTCATTGTCCTTTGTGTCATTTATAGGTAATTACAGGGCCTCAGATCCGCCCTGGTATGACGGTGATTAGAACACCACTCCAACAGTCAACACTAGGAAAGGCAATTATTCGAACTCCTGTGATGGTACAGCCAGGTATTCATCCCTCCAGCATTTTCATTTTACATCTAAACAATCTGTCTAGGAAGTCTGTAATATTCTTTATTTGGCACTCTACATACTAAAAACCACCAGTTTGAATGAGTACCTCAGAGCATACTAAATTTCTAATCCATTGTGGGATATATCCATGGGTATTATTTCATTTTTGGTGTTACGAATAGAAAAAAAAATAGATCCCAATATGCTTGATAAAAATGTTTTAAATGTCTCTACTAAATGGAGTATATATTAGTTCAAATCATTGGAATAAAGAGAATGAACAAAGACAGTAGTCTGTGGCAAAGACATAAAATCAAGGAAACGAAGCATTTAAACAGAAGGCATAAAAAAAGATTACAAAGGCATTATCAGCCCTTCATTAATGTGAATAGGTTAAAGTTCCCATATTAAAAATTGAATAGTGTACGGATGTTCCTGTGATTCAGTGGTTGAGCATCTGCCTTTGGCTAAGGGCATGATGGTGGCGTGGGGAGGGGAGGAGGAGATCGAATCCCAGTCTTGCATCAGGGCTCCCCACCGGGAGCCTGCCTCTGCCTCTGCCTATGTCTGTGCCTCTCTCTCTCTCTCTCTCTCTCTCTCTCTCTCTGTCTCATGAATAAATAAATAAAATCTTTAAAAATAGAAAAATAGGGGATCCCTGGGTGGCGCAGCAGTTTAGTGCCTGCCTTTGGCCCAGGGCGCGATCCTGGAGACCCGGGATCGAATCCCACGTCGGACTCCTGGTGCATGGATCCTGCTTCTCCCTCTGCCTATGTCTCTGCCTCTCTCTCTCTCTCTCTCTCTGTGACTATCATAAATAAATAAAAATTTAAAAAAAATAGAAAAATAAAAGTTGAATAGTATAAAGATAGAACAAAAAAATCCAACTCTATATTAATGAGAAACATATCTAAAATTGAATTACCACAAAAGTAAATAATAGATAAGCAAAGATACATGAAAGAAAGGCCAAAAAAAGAAAGTAAGAAAGAAGGGAGATGGAGTGTGGGTGGGGAAGACAAGGATTATCCTACTAATATTGAACACAGTACAAGTCCATGATTTATTCATTGTTTTAAAGATGAAAACTTGCAATGAAGATGCAGTTTAAGATCTTTAGGAACCAAATAAGGGCACCTGCCTGGCTCAATTGGTAGAGCACACGACTCCTGGTCTTGGGGTTGTAGGTTCAAGCCCCACACTGTATGTAGAGATTACTTAAAACTAAAATATATATATATATTTAAAAAGAACCAATAAGATTTTATTGGAGTATTTAAAGCAAAAACTATTTGATATCAACGAGAGATTAACAGAAGCATAATAGACCAGAGCAGACTGTGTCAACTGATTAGCCTTCAGGGATACACATTGGTTTTAAATATATATGGGCTGTTTGTTTAAAAAAAAAAAAAAAAAAGAAAAAAGTCATATAATGAATCATAGGTAAAACCTGATGAATTCCTTCCAAAAAGTAGAATGTGTATAGTCCACATTCTATGTAGTAAAGTTAGAAGTTAAGATTAAGCTATACTACTAGTTTATACTTGCTTGAAATTTTTTATTTTATTTATTATTTTTTTAAGATTTTATTTATTTATTTATCAGAGACACAGGCAGAGGGAGAAGCAGGCTCCATACAGGGAGCCCGATATGGGACTCGATCCTAGGACTCTAGGATCACGACCTGAGCCGAAGGCAGACATTCAATCACTGAGCCACCCAGGTGTCCCTGCTTGAAATTTTAAAATGTATATTCTCATAAGTAACTTTTGAGTTAAGGGAACATCAAACGCAAAGATTCAAGCAGATTATCAATGATAGTAGCGACTAAGTCGTGCTGTCGAAGCTGGACTCAGAGGCAAATTTATTCAGTAAATATTTGAGCACCTACCTTAGGCAGTTGAAATACACTGGAGGAGAAAATTGACCAAAAACACACATGAAGTCTTAATCAATAGTTAGAAAAATATATAAAATAAACCTTAAAGAAAACAGGAGAATGTAAAATAAAAATACAAGTAATAATTAGAAAAGAGAAAAAGGCAGGCATCTGGCTGGATTGGTCAGGAGAGCATGCCATTCTTGATCTGGGGATTGAGAGTTCAAGCCACATGTTCAGTGTAGAGATTACTTAAAAATAAAATCTTGGGAGCACCTGGATGGCTCAGTGGTTGAGTGTCTCTGCCTTTTGGCTCAGGGCATGATCCCGGGGTCCTGAGATTGAGTCCCACATCATGTTCCCACAGGGAGCCTGCTTCTCACTGTACCTGTGTCTCTGCCTCTCTCTGTGTGTCTTCCATGAATAAATAAAGTAAAATAAAATAAATAAGTAAGATCTTTAAAAAAAGAGAAAGAAAAAAGGAAAAAAAAATTTTTTAAAGATTTATTTATTTATTCATGAGAGACACAGATTGAGAGGAGAGGCAGAGACATAGGCAGAGGGAGAAGAGCAGGCTCCTCGCAGGGAGCCCGATGCGGAACTTGATCCCGGATCCGGGGATCACGACCTGAGCCAAAGGCAGGCACCCAACCGCTGAGCAACCCAGGCGTCCCAGAAAAGGAAAAATTATTAATCCATTCTTTTAGAAGTCTGATCTTTGAGAAATGGGAACAAAATGCTTGTTTACAGCATTAGTAATAAAAAAGTGCTATAAAAATAATGAACTTTTTTTTAAGATTTTATTTATTTTTGAGAGAGAGAGAACATGAGCAGAGGGAGTGATAGAGGGAGAGGGACAAGCATACTCCCCACTGTGTGGGGAGCCTGACTCAGGGCTAGATCCATGACCCTGAGATTATGACCTGAGCCAAAGTCAAATGCTAAACCACCTGAGAGCGACCTAGTCATCTCTAAAATGAATTTTTTTTTAATCAAAAGAAAATCATATATAGGAATTCTTATAGTAAGACCTTGGAGAATTCTCACTTCCCATACTCAGGAATTAAATTTATTTGAATAATGAGGTATAAGTATATACTATGCTTATAAATTTCAAGTCTCAATGACTCATATCAAGGAAAGAAGTTTGGAAATTTGCCATAGTATTTCCTACAAAAAATTCCAGACCTCATGGTTTTATGGGTAAAATCCTTTGAAATGATTAGAAAGCAATTTCCTTCTTAGAAAAAAAGTTCTAGGGCATAAGGCAAAGAAAAGATTAAATCTTTTCCATTCATTTTACAATTTTACACAGTTCTAATATGAAATAAAGCATTGTTGTTTTTTTTGTTTTTGTTTTTGTTTTTGCTTTTATTTAAATGCAATCTTCTAAAGCTTAAACATGATTTATCCCAGGAAAGAAAGTATGATTCATTAATTCACTCAAAGCTGCAGGGACAGTTGATAAAATTTAGTATCTATTACTGTTTAAAAAAAGCTGTCAGAGAACTAAAGGAAACAATAAAAGTAAAGCAGAAAAAAATTACAGATGACAAAAGGTAATATACCTACAAAACTGGAAAAATTTGGTGATTACAAGATATATAGAGCCTCAGTTCCTTGTTGTTGCCTTTTGTAGCTTGAGTTATGTGTTTGACTTGCACACGTGAGTCCATAGTTACACATATTAGTGTTTCTCCTGTGTCAAGGAAAAACAAGGTGGCCAGTGGTCCGTCCGGCCAATGAGAGTGAGGAAGTATCCTAGGTGGAGGAGGTGGATATGCTTAGTGTGTCTCTATGTGTAGATTAGATTATCCTCTTCCTACCACCATACTAGCCTTTCCGAAAATGGAACCCACAGACTCCCTAGATATAATAAAGATTTTTTTTAATTTTTGAATTTACATTTTGGTGATAATCACAAAGTAAACTAACAGGTACATATTGGGGATCATCTGAATGACCAGCACCAGCCCTTTATCCATCTGTGTTTGTGATAGCATCATATCAGTACCGGGGGTCAGCTAAAGTAGTTTTTCATGCGTTATTCCCCAGATTGCAGTATAAGGACATAATGTGGGGTCCAGTTCTCAAATTAAAGCACTTGACTTCATATGATGTATTTTTGGTTCACCTTAAGAATAAATGGGAGATATTAATCAAGAAAAGTTTAGAAGACAGAGTAATGATGAAAACATGCACTGCTAGTTGTTAGAGCATATTATACACCACCAGAATTAGCACCAAGATACCAAAGGAAACCAGACCAAAGAAGACCATTAAAGAGGCATTATATGTGAGAATTTGCAGTGTGACAGAGGTGTCATTTTGAATCAGGACGAAAGACTAGACAAATGATACTGGAATAATCAGTTTAGAGTTTCAGTGGGGGGTAGACCTCTGCCAACATATACCATGACTAAGAACATCCTTGGGAAGGTATATCTGATTAGAGAATGCAGGAAAACTTTAAAAGAAATAATTAAAGCCAGAATAAGAAAACACACACATACTGAAAGAAAAGAGAACACTTTGAGTTTTAAAAATAAAAATAAAGGGATCCCTGGGTGGCGCAGCGGTTTGGCGCCTGCCTTTGGCCCAGGGCGTGATCCTGGAGACCCGGGATCGAATCCCACATCGGGCTTCCGGTGCATGGAGCCTGCTTCTCCCTCTGCCTGTGTCTCTGCCTCTCTCTCTCTCTCTCTGTGTGACTATCATAAATAAATTTTTAAAAAATAATAAAATAAAAAATAAAAATAAAAAAGACACCTGCGTGGCTCAGTGGTTGAGCAGCTGCCTTTGGCTCAGGGCATGATCATGGGGTTCTGGGATCAAGTCCCACATTGGGCTCCCCGAAGGGAGCTTGCTTCATCTTTTGCCTATGTCTCTGCCTCTCTCTCTGTGTCTTTCAAGAATAAAAAAATAAAACCTTTAAAAATAAAAAATAAGAAAAGGCAGAATGCAAAGTAGGTAGAATCCATAGTTGTAATTTGTATCTTTAACCTATAAAAAGCAACTATAAATAAGTAGGAAAAAAAAAGAAATGGGACAAGTGTGGAGAGAGCTCACAGATGAAGCATAATGACTTGACAGGGATTTATTTTTTTTTTAAGTTTTTTTTATTTATTTATGATAGTCACAGAGAGAAAGAGGCAGAGACATAGGCAGAGGGAGAAGCAGGCTCCATGCACCGGGAGCCCGACGTGGGATTCGATCCCAGGTCTCCAGGATCGCGCCCTGGGCCAAAGGCAGGCGCCAAACCGCTGCGCCACCCAGGGATCCCTTGACAGGGATTTAAATGCTGATTATAGTAATTGAATTAATTCAGAGACCATGATGCTCTCATACCATTTCTGATTGCTGGAATATTATATTTAGTGATGGTACCTACGGTTGGCAAAAGTTTAGTGAGATAGGAACTCGGTGACGGAGTGTGAGTTGGTATCTAAAATTCTATTTAGGGGCAGCCCCGGTGGCGCAGCGGTTTAGCGCCACCTGCAGCCCAGGGCATGATCCTGGAGATCCTGGATCAAGTCCCACGTCAGGCTCTGCATGGAGCCTGCTTCTCCCTCTGCCTGTGTCTCTGCCTCTCATTCTCTCTCTGTGTTTCTATGAATAAATAAAATCTTTAAAAAAATAAAATAAAATAAAATAAAATGCTATTTAGTATTGCGCTTCTACTAGAAACCCAGTAATATTGGCGGGGGGGATATTTTAAGGAAATAAGTAGAAGCACATAAAAATTTATAAACAGGGATTTCACCATAGCACTATTTTAAAAAGATAAAGGAGACAGTAATTCTGAATGTCAAAAGATTTTCAATGTAATACATGTGCAATGTTATACATAAATGTGTATGTTCAGAAATATATTCAGCAATGGAAAAAAGACCGGAAATGAATATAAAACTTCAGAAGTGTGATGGTATTCACTAATAATGAATTAGGACATTGTAAATGTAAAATTAGCTATCAAATAATTACTCTTAGCAACTGCTCCACATGGGAAAAATTTATTCTAGTTTCAGCAAGTTAAATGAGAAATGAAAGTTTTTAGAAGACTAGAGCCATTCCAACTTAAATTCATTCATTTGTTCAGTGAACTATGGAAGCATTCTTTGAGCATTTTGCCCTGGTACTGAGGATAAAGTGATCCTAGACCTCATGGTTGTCCCAAACTATCTTTGAAGAGCCTTAAGAAAAGCTCATTTATAAAAATAATTGGTTCAGAATAGCCCTATACTTTATTTGTTATGTTTAAAATTCATATGAATTCATTATATATATATGTGTGTGTGTGTGTGTGTGTGTATGTGTATATATATATATATATGTATATATATATATATATATATATATATATATATATATATATATATATATATTAAGATTTTAGTTAATTCATGAGAGACACAGGCAGAGGGAGAGAAGCAGGCTCCATGCAGGAAGCCCGATGTGGGACTCAATCCCGGGACTCCAGGAACATGCCCTGAGCCGAAGGCAGACGCTTAACCGCTGATCCACCCAGGTGTCCCGATTCATTATATATTAGATTATCTTACTCTATATTCCTAAAGAAAGGCAGCTTTATAAAATGGCTCTTTATAGTATATTTTTCTTCAGTCTTCCCTATTGTCATTTTAGCATTAGACTCACAGGAAGAATATTGATTGTGTTTTCAACTGCAAATAGCAAGAACTGGGGAGTGGTCGTCAGTGACAAAGCAAAAACAGGTACACTGACAACCAGGTGGGACTCGGTGTGTATATATGTCTGAGTGCATCCTTGGGCTCATAGCATCAATAGAGCTTTTTGAAAATCGAAAAGAATACATTCATCTGATGTGTTGAACAATATTTCAACTCAGAATACTGCTTAAGGACATATAAACATTCATAGCATTTTGCTGTGTGTGTAGGTGCTCCTCAACAAGTGGTGACTCAGATCATTAGAGGGCAGCCTGTCTCCACTGCAATCTCTGCCCCTAGTGCAGTTTCCTCGACACCTGCACAGAAAGGATTAACTTCGGGAACATCCAGTACAAATCTGCAGTCTTCAACCTCACAATCCCCTCGCCCACAACAGGGACAGGTGAAGCTTACCATGGCTCAGCTCACTCAGTTAACACAGGGCCACGTAAGTAATGCAACTTCATTTTAACATTTTAACTTTTTTTTAAAGTTTTTTAATTCCACTTAGGTAACATTCTTAACTTTACAGGTGATCATTTATTTATTCTTGCAATAAGTTTAAAAGCATGTACTTAGGATGTCCAACTCTTAGTTTTGGCTTAGGTCACGATCTGAGTGATGAGATCGATCTTGCATCAGGCTTCACGCTCACCAGGGAGTCAACTTCAGATTTCCCTCCCTCTACTCCTCCTCCTACTTTCTCTCTCTCAAATATATTTAAAAAGCAAAATAAAACCAAAATCATGTACTTATTCTCAAAAGTTTTATAATGCACTTAAAAAAAAAAGATATTATTTATTTATTTATTCATGTGAGAAAGAGAGAGAGAGAGGCACAGGGAGAAGCAGGCTCCATGCAGGGAGCCCAACGTGGGACTTGATCCTAGGACTCTAGGATCACGCCTTGGGCCGAAGGCAGCAGCCAAACTGCTGAGCCACGTGGGAATCCCCTATAATGCACTTTTTAAAGAAATAGCTGCTTCCTAGAGTTGAAGAAGAGATGTAATAAATTTCAGTTATCTAGAGTCCTTAGATTGTGAGCTAAAACAGTCAGATAATCTTTTTAATTACCAAAACATTACTAGATGACCAATTTCCATGGGAAAAATGAAAGTTGCTTCCCTGAAAGACTCATTATTGCTATTAGCTCTTCTAGTAGTAATCTATAGATTAAACACAGTTCTATAAAAACACCAGGAGGTTTTTTTACAGAACTTGACAGGCTGATTTTATAAGTTTATGTGGAAGTGCAAAGCAGAAAGAAAAGCTATAACACTTTTGAAGAACAGGAGGCTGTGCCCTATGTGATAACCTGATAACCAAAACTTCTTACAATGCCTTACTTATTAATAATGCAGAAAGTGACCCATGCATATGTGGACACTTGTTTCATGGTAGAGATGTCATTGCAGGTCACTGAGAAAAGAACAGACTGTTTAGTAAATGGTGTTGAGACAATTGAGTTTATATGGGAAGCTATGAAAGTAGGCCGCTACTTCACTCATAAACTCAATTCCAAGAGGATAAAAGTCCCACCTATGAAAAGTAAAGCTGTAAACTTTCAGAAGGTAAGCTAGAAGAAAAGTTTCATAACCTTAAGGTAGGAAAAGAAAGGCTTTCTTAGTTAAGAAAAAACATGAGGAAAAGATTTATAAATTCAACTACATCAAAAATAAGAACTTAAATTTGGCAAACAAAATGAAAATGAAAAGATATGTAAATACAGTCAAAGAAGGACTTTTATCCAAAATACATAAAGAATTAACTAAAAATCAAGAAGACAAGAAGGCAAAAAGGCAAAGCTCAATTAAAAAAAAAAAAAGGCAAACTAACTCGAAGGGGGAAAAAGGAAATCTAATTGTCTAAAATAAAAAAAGTACTGAACTCTCTTAGTAATATGGGAAATGCATATTAAAACCATATATAGGGCAGCCCCAGTGGCTCAGTGGTTTAGTGCCACCTTCAGCCCAGGGCCTGATCCTGGAGACCCGTGATGGAATCCCACGTCAGGCTCCCTGCATGGAGCCTGCTTCTCCCTCTGCCTCTTTCTTTCTCTTTCTCTCTCTCTGTGTCTCATGAATAAATGAATAAAATCTTTAAAAAAAAAAAAAAAAACATGTACATAAGAGCTCGGTATAAATTAAAATGTCAGGATCATGAATTGGCAAAGACATGAAACAAAATGAACTTTTACGCACAACTGGTGGTAGTATAAATTGTGGTTTAGTCATTTGGAAAACTCCTAGACATTTTCTAGCAATGTCAAGGATATGTACATATGTCTGGGAGTTCTAGGTGTATTCCCCAATGGAAGTTCTTGTTCATGTGAGCATCATCAGGATAATGGACATGAGTGTTCATAGCACGGTTCACAGGAGTAAAAAACTGGTAACAACCCAAATGTCTACCTACTATCAATTAGGTAAATTGAGGTACATTACTTATAGCAACAAAAATGAAAAACTGCAGCCACACAGAACCAGATTGTTGAGCTAAAAGAGCAAGTAACAAACTTCTGTTATGATTCTATATGCATAAAATTCAGAAGTGGACAAAACTAGCTGTATTTTACAGGGATACAGGGCTATTACATTGCCTACCCAGAGGGGCATCATTCCCATCATGTTCTCCATGGATGATGCTCTTGAAGTTGTGAACCTGTAGCCCTATAAAAATCCATAACTGGGGCCTGGGTGCTCAGTCAGTTAAGTGTCCGACTCTTGATTTTGGCTCCGATCATAATCTTGGGATCATGAGATTGAGCTCTGCACTCTGTGAGGAATCGACTTGAGATTCTTTCACTTCCTCTGCCCCTTCCCCACCCCCGCCATACATGTGTAGGCGCTCTCTCTCTCTCTCTCTTTCTCTTTCTTCCCTAAGATAAATAAACTTAGAAACACAAATCAAAAATTGTGGAGTGCTTGGGTGGTTGTCAGTAGAGCGTCCCAACTCTTGGTTTTGGCTCAGGTCGTGAGATCGAGCCCCATAATGGGCTTCATGCTTAGCAGAGAGTTTGCTCCAGATTCTCTCTCTCCCTGTCTTCCTCCTCCCCAAACTCTCTAAAGATAAATAAATAAATAATACCAAAAGAAATAGATCAATACCTAAGCAGAAGCACTATGAAGATGTGCTGTCTTATGGTAACAGTGAGCATAGTGATTACCTCCAGGAGAAAAGAAGGGAATGGAGATCAGAGTAGATCACAGTGGGGGCTTCTTGCATAATGGTAATGGTGACCTGAATGCTGATTTTATAGATGTTTGTTTGTTTGTTTGTTTATAGATGTTTACTTTATAATTCCTTTTTTTTTTTAATTTTTTTTTAATTTTTATTTATTTGTGATAGTCACAGAGAGAGAGAGAGAATGAGGCAGAGACACAGGCAGAGGGAGAAGCAGGCTCCATGCACCGGGAGCCCGACGTGGGATTCGATCCCGGGTCTCCAGGATCGCGCCCTGGGCCAAAGGCAGGCGCCAAACCGCTGCGCCACCCAGGGATACCACTTTATAATTATTTCCTAAACTATCCATGAATTTTGTGTGTCAGTTTTGGCTGTTGGGAATTTGGGGTGGGTTGTTTTTACTTTGCTTCTAACTATCCACCATGTCCCTGGTAGTTAAGGTCACTGGATTAGTAAGTCCTGAACAGAAGAGACAGTACATACAGAGCTTTTACTTCCTCGTCCCCATTTTGATAACTGTGTGGGCATTAGCAACCTTGTTGACTAAATGTTTGTATTCCCTGTCTAAACCCTGCGTTTTTTACACTTGAGCATGCACCATAGGTAATCTGGTGCATGTTGAAAAACTGAGACCAAGAGACCTGGCTCCTCATTTTATCTCACCTTTAACTTGGTCTCTAACATTGGGCAAGTGACTTGAACTTTCTAATATTGATTTCTAATTAGTGATAAGATAATAGTAATATTTTTTCTCCTTATTCCATGAAGTCACAAGTCCATTGTGAGGATCAAACAAGACAGTATGTATAAAGATGCTTTGAAAATTATAAAAAAGGGGATCCCTGGGTGGCTCAGCAGTTAAGCCCCTGCCTTTGGCCCAGGACATGATCCTGGAGTCCTGGGATCGAGTCCCACATCGGGCTCCCTGCATGGAGCCTGCTTCTCCCTCTGTGTCTCTGCCTCTCTCTCTCTCTCTCTCTCTCGTGTGTGTGTGTGTCTCATGAATAAGTAAATAAAATCTTTTTTAAAAATGAAAATTCTAAAATAACATGAGTATAAGATGGCTTAAAATCAGAATCTTGTGGTGGCATTAGTCATTCACGTCAATCTTCTTGTTTTATAGATTAGGGAAACTTAGCCATGGAGGGGTAATGCTACTTGTAGACAGATCCCTGACTGTCTATTTGGAGAGCCTGCACTGGAACTCTGGGTTATTAGTTCACATTTTTTTCATTCTACAACATTTTTGTCTTTCCAAATAAATAGTCTTATTTTAGCTTATGTGAATTCCTTCTGATACTATTCTGTAAACATTCAAGTATATATTTTCACTACATTAAAGGATCTTCCCAAGTAAAAGTGTAATACTTATAGATTGATGCTGTGAACGCTGTTTACATGTTGTTTGTTGTTTTCCATAGGGTGGCAATCAAGGTTTGACAGTAGTAATTCAAGGACAAGGTCAGACTACTGGACAGTTGCAGTTGATACCTCAAGGGGTGACTATACTTCCGGGTCCAGGACAGCAGCTGATGCAAGCTGCCATGCCGAATGGTACCGTTCAGCGGTTCCTCTTTACGCCTCTGGCAACAACAGCCACAGCAGCCAGCACCACCACCACTACTGTTTCCACTACAGCAGCAGGTAGAACTTGGGGTTATCAGAAATGCACATTATTACTTGAGTTGCTGGGCTAATAGAGGGATAGGAGGCCCACTGCTTCCCCTTGGAAGGATATGCCTCAAGCCAGTGAGCTTAAGATGACTGGTCAACCTCACAGTATCTCTTGTTCCTACAGACTCCTTGTCATCTCCAATCCCCCCCCGCCAAAAAAAAAAATAGAATTGGGATGGGGAGCAAAAAATAATGGCTGTCATGGTAACTGTGCCTAGACTTGCTTCTTGCCCTGCCTTGCAAGCACTGATTGAGCCATACAGATAATCTCAGGGAAGGTGGATCTATCCAGCTCATAGCCTACATTTGAGAGCTGCAGGTCCAGAACCACTTTGTTAGCCTCTTACTACAAGCTACCCTCACCATGCCGTAGGAGAAAAATGAGGGTTTAGCATTAGCCTGTACCAGAAGTCATGGCTAATTTCCAGAGACTGTGCCTTGCTTTAGGAGCCAGTGCTCAGGAGGCTTAGCAGCATGTGCAGAGGGCAGCCATGAAACAGAACCTGGATCCCCAGTTAGGAGAGTCCTAACTCAAGTGTGTCTATGGAACATTTCTAAGGTATCAGTGTTACTGAAATTGAGAATTCTCGCCTTTAGAAAACTCCCTTCAAATTCTTCTTTTACCATGGTCCTATGTTCTAGTGTAATAGAAATATTTAGTCTTTTTTTTCCCCCACAGGTACAAGTGAACAAAGACAGAGTAAATTATCACCCCCAACACAGGTGCAACAAGCCAAAACCTTGCCAGCAGCTCAGTCATCAAGTGTGAGTCCTCCAGAAGCCCAGCCACAGACTGCTCAGCCTTCAGCTCAGCCCCAGTCCCAAACCCAGCCCCAATCCCCAGCTCAGCCTGAAGTTCAGACTCAGCCTGAAGTTCAGACCCAAACAACTGTTGCATCCCATGTCCCTTCTGAAGCACAACCCACCCAGGCACAGTCATCCAAACCCCAAGTCGCAGTACAGTGTCAGCCTCAAAGTAATGTCCAAGGACAGTCTCCTGCTCGCGTCCAAAGTCCACCACAGACTCGAATACGTCCATCGACTCCATCCCAAGTGTCTCCTGGACAGCAATCCCAGGTTCAGACTACAACCTCACAACCGATTCCAATTCAACCACATACATCTCTTCAGATACCTTCCCAGGGCCAGCCACAATCACAACCCCAGGTACAGTCTCCAACTCAAACTCTTTCATCAGGACAGACGTTAAGTCAAGTTACTGTTTCATCCCCATCCCGTCCTCAGCTACAGATACAGCAGCCACAGCCCCAAGTCATTGCTGTGCCTCAGCTGCAACAACAAGTCCAGGTTCTCTCTCAGATCCAGTCGCAGGTTGTGGCTCAGATACAGGCTCAGCAAGGTGGTGTGCCCCAGCAAATCAAACTCCAGTTACCTATTCAAATTCAGCAAAGCAGTCCTGTGCAGACTCACCAGATTCAGAATGTGGTTACAGTGCAGGCAGCCAGTGTGCAAGAGCAGTTGCAAAGGGTTCAGCAACTCAGGGAGCAGCAGCAAAAGAAGAAGCAGCAACAGATAGAAATTAAGCGGGAACACACTCTCCAAGCTTCTAATCAAAGTGAAATCATTCAGAAACAGGTAAAGTTATTAAGTAAAAAAGCAGCATGTTCAGTAGCTTGAATTATTGTGCTGTGCAGTAGACTTAGTGTTGGTTGTGTTAGGTTTCCTACGTGAGACAAAAGTCATTGATGCTTCAATTTAGAAGCAGCACTGGATTGACAAAAAATAACAAATGACTACCAAGGCTTGGAACTCTGTATTAGATGAAAACAATCAGTGCTTATTACAAAAACTACCTGTATTTTGGGAGAACAAAGATGGAAAGAATGGAGTTAGGAGTTTAAGTGCCATTAATGCAAAACTGGAAGGTTTAAGTTGAAAGCCACTTCAGGCGCCATAGTACTTTCTTTGAAGTTATTTGCAATGGTCATTCCTTAGTTTGCTCGGAGACTAAGCAAATTATAAACAGTTGAAACCTATTTGCATTTCTAGCCATACCTTTGTAAAAGGTTGAAATTCTACTCCAGAGTTTAAATAAAAAGTGGTATCCTGTAGTAGCATCTTAGTGAAGTAAGGCAATTTAGAGGAATTAGAATTATTCTACTTAAAATGAAGTCACACATATAAGATCCTGTAGCATCACTGGAGAAAACTGTCTTTGCATCGACAACATACACCATTCAGCATTAGTCAGGAGTTTGTGTGTGGATTTCAAGTGTTCCCAAGTCACGAGACCTGCATCCAGTTCCAAGGTCTCCCCTTCACAGTCTCTGAAACTCATCTCTCTACCCTGAGCTCCATATCTTCATTAATACTCCCTCTCTTTCCAGCCATACAAGATTATTGTAATGATTGAAAGAGGTCATGTATGTAGAAGCACTTTTTATTTTTTATTGGGATATGTTCAACATATAGTGTTGTATAAATTTAAGGTGTACCACATGTTGATTTGATTCATTGAAATTTGGAACATGATGGCTCTTGTAGCAATAGTACTTCTATCACATCATATGAGCATTTCTTTTTAGGTAGAAATAATTAAGATAGTGTCTCTTAGCACATTTGAGGGTTCTCATGCAACATTGCTAGAAGCACTTTTTTTTAAACAGCAAAGAGATTTTAAAGGTGTATGGTAATACTCTTATAAATCGATGTCATGTATATGTTCAAATGCATCATTACCCAGCGTTTAGTACTGTGTAAATTGAGAATTATTACAATGTCTGTCTTTATCCTAATCTCCATGCAAAGTGGGATGGGAAGGAGGGGAAATATTTGAAATGAATGTCTAGGAAGAGAGTGTAATGCTAAAAAAAAAATGGCTATTGGAGAATGATAGCTGAGTTAAAGTTACAGCTTATAGTACTCATTTAATCTCAAGTAAGTGAGTTAAGTTTTATATGTCTGAGAATCTCTTTTATAAAATTAGCCCTTTCAGCGTTGTTATGAGGAATAATTGAGGTATTGTTAAGTGTTTACTTAGTACAGTGCCCAGTACACGGTAAGCTCCCAAGCCATATTTTTGTAGCTCTAATTTTATTTGTATTATGATATAAAATTTTTAGTTTCTTTCGAAAACATACATGTGCTCAGATTTCTACTGTTGTTATTTGTATACCAACTTGTAGTCATTATAAAATATGCACTTTGGGATTTTGTTCTGTCCTGAAGGTGGTGATGAAGCATAATGCTGTAATAGAACATTTAAAGCAGAAAAAGACCATGACTCCAGCTGAAAGAGAAGAGAATCAAAGGTAGGGAGAAATATTTGTAACCCAGGAACACAGGGACTCGTTGTATACCAGCCTTTCCTCTTTAGTGTCCACACACACAGGACATTGGGGTTTCCTTTTTTTTTTGTTTTTGAATTTTGGCTGAAGTTCATTAAATGAGACACTTGGCACTACTAGCTGCTCATAACTGGTTTGAATCACTCTTTGAAGCTTTCTAGTCATAGAAAGTGTGTGTATCAACTGTAAAGACATAGAAAAAATATTTCTTAAGCCTTTCAGGATTACATGGATTGTGTATTTCTCTCTAGAATGATTGTCTGTAACCAGGTGATGAAGTATATTTTGGATAAGATAGATAAAGAAGAAAAGCAGGCAGCAAAGAAACGGAAGCGTGAAGAGAGTGTGGAACAGAAACGTAGCAAGCAGAATGCCACCAAGCTCTCTGCGCTGCTCTTCAAACACAAGGAACAACTCAAAGCTGAAATACTAAAAAAGAGAGCACTCCTGGACAAAGACCTACAGATTGAAGTGCAGGTAAGAAGGTATTTCCCTTCCTTCTGTGTCCAGTGTTTAGCACTTTATTCTTTTTTTTTTTTTCCTTTGCAACTTCGGCTAAGCTGTAAATATCATCTTGTTTATAGAACTTATTTTTGTACATAGACTAAGAACAGTGGGACACATGTCTTTTGAAATAGGACAGAGGCTTTATATCTGGAAGTATATTGTAATCTCTAACATAGCCACACTAAGAGATCAGTCTATTGATTTAAATAAAAACATTTTGAGAACCCTCTCGGGAATAGTTTTTATCGTCTATTACATAGTCTTGCTAAGTTTCATGACAAAGGTAGACCACGAGCTGCAAAACAGTGTCGAAGGATAGGAAATAAAGAGTTGCCCATTAAATAAGACACATTCCTCCTTGAGTTGTTTATTCTTTTTTTTTTTCACTCCTTGAGTTGTAACTATCCTATAGGCATTGCTAATTCTTCGCTTGCTTGGGGGAGTTCATTGAAAAATGAAAGAGGACATCTATTCACACATATTTGAACAGCTTCTTAAGAGAAAAGTAGGTTATCTGAATCATTCCTGGAAGTACTTTGTATATTTTAAGATGAGAATTTTAAAAATTGATCAGCCCAACAACTGACATTATACAACTCTGAAACATGAGGGATCTTCTCACTAAAGTCAGAAACTAGATGACAATGCCAAAAACTCTGAAAATTATTTATCACTTCTGAAAATTTCTAGCTACTGTCTTAAATAAGATAAAATTCTGGAGTGCCTGGGTGGCTCATTCGGTTAAGTGTCTGACTTGGGCTCAGGTCATGATCCTGGGGTCCTGGGATTGAGCCCTGTGTCAGCTCTCTGCTCGTGAGGAGCCCGCTTCTCCCTCTCCCTCTGTGATCTCTCTCATTCTTGCTCTCTCTCAAATAAATAAAATTCTTTTAAAAAAGGATAAAATTCTTATTGTATGATATTATTATGTCAAAATCCAAAAAGAAAAATTTTATTTATGAGAAATTTCAGGGAGGTGGTCACACACTAGATACATGTTGAGACTTATTATAAGCATTGTGAAAGTGTTATAAACAAAGAGTCAATTCACAGTAGCAAATATTCCCTCTCACCTTAAGATCCACTTCAGATAAAAAAATTCTTTTTTTTGTAAGATTTTTTAATTTATTCATGGGAGACACAGAGAGAGAGAGGTAGACACAGGCAGAGGGAGAAGCAGGCTCCATGCAGGGAGCCCGACTTCGGACTCGATCCCAGGTCTCCAGGATCACGCCCTGGGCTGAAGGCGGCGCTAAACCACTGAGCCACCCAGGCTGCCCAATATAAAAAATTATAATGTGAAAAAGGAAACCACAAAAATATAGAAGAAAACAAGATGGTCATTTTTGTAATCTTAGAGTGGGGAAAACCACTCCTGCACATTACAAATTTCAAATGTCAAGAAGAAAAGAGATTTTATGAGAAGAAAATGTATCTAGGAAGAAAGAAAATACCATAAGCAATATTGAAAAACCCGGGGATCCCTGGGTGGTGCAGCGGTTTGGCGCCTGCCTTTGGCCCAGGGCGCGATCCTGGAGACCCAGGATGGAATCCCACATCGGGCTCCCAGTGCATGGAGCCTGCTTCTCCCTCTGCCTGTGTCTCTGCCTCTCTCTCTCTCACTGTGTGACTATCATAAAAAATAATAAATTAATTAATTAAATAAAAAAATATTGAAAAACCGGTATCAAACAGGAAAAAATGTTCTGACATTAATGACAGAATTAGTAATCGTAAAATTTAAAGAGCTCTTAAGTCAGTAAGGAAAAGGTGAACATTAAAATAAGAAAAAGAATAAATAGTTAATTAGATAATGGAAATCCTATCACAATATATACATATATCAAGTCTCTACAATGTATACTTTAAATACCTTGCAGTTTTGTCAGTGATCCCTCAGTTATGATGAAATTTAAAAAAAAAAAAACTAGTACAAGAATGTGTAAGACATACAAACAAGCAGTTTTCAAGTTTAAAAATGCCAAATGCCAATAAACATAAAAAGATAGTCAACCTAAATACTAAGGAGTGAAATGAAAATACTGTTTTTTTCTAGATAAAATGTCCTATATTTCTAGAGAACATTGTATCAGTGTCTATCAGAAGACTCTAAAATGTGGACATTCTGATCCATAATTTCACTTCTAGAAACTCATGTAAGAAACAGGATATATGAGCAAGGACATAATGAATGTTTATAATAACAAAAATTTGGAACCCGCCTGACATCTGCAGAGATTGGTAATCAGTGTCTCTCAACAGAAGCACTTTGGGCCCTTTAAACAGGCCAGGTATTTACACACTGTAGGAAGTATAGCATTGGGTACTAAATGCTAGTATCATTACTTTCAACCCAAAAAATGACTTAGTCCTCTCCACCTATGTTCTCAAATACTCAGGGTATTAGCACCACCCTCCGCTGGAATCACTGGATTAAATACATTTGGGCATGTCCACACAATGGACTGCCATTTTAACAAAATCATGTGTGTAGGATTGGTCCTTTTTGTTTTTACCTCTTCGGAGAAATTCTCAATGATAAATGCTTGCATGAAAAATTCATGTTGCAGAACAGTATATATAATGTGACTTATCCATTCAGTTCACTCACCAGGTATTTATTTAATATCCAGCATGTGTCATATGCTATTCTCACTCCATATTCTGCACACAGTGGAAGAAATTTAATAGTCTATATTCTGAACATATAAATAATTTGGACATATGCATTCAGTTGTCTTTCCAAGTAATTACCTTGGCCAACAAATAAATATAATATGTAAGTCAATGTGACTCCCAAAGATTACCATTTTAAAATAATTTTAGAATATATCTTATATATATTATTTTAATATATGTATTCATCTGTATAAACATAATTTATACAGAAGTGAAATCACACTGGAGAGACAACATATACTGAACGTTTTTCTGCATTCTATGCAGTCATTTAAAAAAATTTAAGATTTCATTTTATTATTTATTTGAGAGAGTGAGAGGGAAAGGGCATAGGCACAGGGAGCTGTCAAGCCGAAGGAGAAGGAAAAACAGACTCTCCTCTGAGCAGGGATCCCGATGCAGGGCTGTATCCCAGGACCCTGGAATTATGGCCCAAGCCAAAAGCAGGGGCTTACCTGACTGAGCCACCCAGGTGCCCCTAAAAATATTTCTGCTGTAAACATCTTACAGGTGGTCTTCTTGATAGTATATTATATAATCTAATAAGAAAGAAAATGTATTTATACTTTGTAAGAAAGATGATGTCCAGCACTATTTTAACTAGTAGAATTTATGGCTAAAATACTTTGCTTTGAAGAGCAATATTCAAATCTTTGTGTACCAGCATATTTTTAAAATAATTTTTGGGATGCCTGGGTGGCTCAGTGGTTGAGCTGTCTGCCTTTGGCTCACAGCGTGATCCCAGGATCTGGGATTGAGTCCCACATCAGGCTCCCCTCAAGGAGCCTGATTCTCCCTCTGCCTGTGTCTCTGCTTCTCTCTCTGTGTCTCTCATGAATAAATAAATAAAATCTTTAAAAATAAAATAATTTTTAATTATAATTTTCTTTTTAAGATACGTGATTGATCCTTTATGTTCTTGTATGATTTCTACTTATCTCTCTTCTTGGTTAAATGGGTTATTTTTTAGAGCAGTTTTACATTTACAGAAAAATTATGCAGGAAGAGTTCTTGTATACTGTTCCTCTCCCCCATCCCAACACCCCAGTCTCCTCTGTTACCATCTTGAATTAGTGTGTCAAACTCATAACCCTGAGATCGAGAGCTGCATGCTCTACCAACTGAGCCAGCCAGAACCCCCACCCTACTATATCATCTTGATTTTTCTAAAATCTGTTTCATTATGTTATAAACACATCATATTAACTAGGAAAATGACACCCAAGGTTTACTTTCTTCCCTCAGAAGAAGTTTAGACTTTCTTTTTAGAGAAGGGTTGCTGAATAGTTGTACAGCTTACTTTCTCACTTACAAGACTATCTAGATGGTAGATGGTAGACTCGTTAAACCGCTAGACCATTCAGGTTTATTAGAATTTTTGTGATGTTGACAGGACTCCTGACTGGCTCAGTTAGAGTATGCGACTCGATCTCGGGGTCAAGTTCGAGCCCCACGTTGGACATAGAGATTGCTTAAAAATTTTTTTGGTGTGTAATTTTAAAAGCTCAGTGATTGGGGATGCCTGGGTGGCTCAGCGGTTTAGTGCCTGCCTTTGGCCCAGGGCGCGATCCTGGAGTCCCGGGATCGAGTTCCACGTCGGGTTCCCGGCATGGAGCCTGCTTTTCCCTCCTCCTGTGTCTCTGCCTCTCTCTCTCTCTCTCTCTGTCTATCATAAATAAATAAATTTAAAAAAAGAATTAAAAAAAAAAGCTCAGTGATTTATTTATACCAAGTTTGGACATGGATGCCAATGACAATGGCTTTATTTCCTCTAGGGAAATAATCATCATTTCAAAGAATAAGTTGTGGCACTAGATAACAAAGGTGTGTCTATAAAGTATTTCACATGAAGAGATGTAAGGATTTTAATTTATGTCAAAATGTATATTGATAAAATAGCTTTCCCTGCATTCTAAATTCTAGACATAACTGTCTCTCATTCAGCTTTTTTTTTTTTTTTTTAAGATTTTATTTATTCATGAGAGACCCAGAGAGAGAGAGAGAAAGAGAGGCAGATACACAGCCAGAGGGAGAAGCATGCTCCATGCAGGGTGCCCAACGTGGGACTCGATCCTGGGTCACCAGGGTCATGCCCTGGGCTGAAGGCGGCGCTAAACCGCTGAGCTACCCAGACTGCCCTCATTGAGCTTTTGGCTGATCAGAACACATCTTGAGTATCATGTTCAGTTCATGTTGGGTCTCACTCTAAGGACACAGACAGAGAGCAGCCAAAAGAAAGCAGCCAGTGGGTGAGGACACTTGAAACCCCATTCTGAGCAACAACTGAAATAACCAGGACACAGCATGGGCAAGCCAAGTGAGGGCACTGTTTTCTGAAACTTGGTCATCTTTCTGTCAGATCTTCTTTGAAGATAGCTAGTGGCTTTTATTTATTATATAATCTTCACCTTATATTCCTAGTTGTTTTGATTGGGTTTTTTTTTTTTTTTTTTTTTAAAGATTTTATTTATTTATTCATGATAGTCACACAGAGAGAGAGAGAGGCAGAGACACAGGCAGAGGGAGAAGCAGGCTCCATGCACCGGGAGCCCGATGTGGGATTCGATCCCGGGTCTCCAGGATCGCGCCCTGGGCCAAAGGCAGGCGCCAAACCGCTGCGCCACCCAGGGATCCCTTGATTGGGTTTAAAGTATAGTTAGGATGCTACGATTACTAACCTCCCTCACACTAGGCTGGACTGTGCAGCTGCTCAGACAAGGGTGGTAAGGTCAGAAGGAAGGTCATGTAAAGTCCTTTGGCCAAGTCATGCATTTACAGAAGTTGAATGACAGTCTTGTCTTGTCTTTAATTGACAACAGGAAGAGCTCAAGAGAGACTTGAAAATTAAGAAAGAAAAAGACATGGTGCAGGCCACAGCAGTAGCGGCTACATCGCCTGCAGCACCACCTGCGCCTCCAGCCCCTCCGCCTTCACCCCCGCCTCCGCCTCCCCCGCAGCACACAGGTCCCCTGTCCACGGCCACAGCCACAGCCACGGCCACACTGCCTGTGGCTTCCCAGAAGAGGAAGCGAGAAGAAGAAAGAGACTCAAGCTCCAAGTCCAAGAAGAAGAAAATGATCTCTACTACCTCAAAGGAAACTAAGAAGGACACAAAGCTTTACTGTATCTGTAAAACGCCTTACGATGAATCTAAGTGAGTAGATCTTTTTGGGCTCTAGTTTATTTTCTTAAATGTTTAGCTGTTAAATTTCCAGTTGTGAAGAAAATGAGTGTATTGGTAGCAATGTCAATGAAAGTAGTTGAAAGTAAGGGTAATGATGTTCCTTTGTGGTCTTGTATCTGATGTTCTTAAACTCGACCCTAGAGAAGTCAAAATTTTGTATTTTATGTGTTCATGATTCATGTTTGTTCATCATATTCTTTTCTGTCAAAAACAAGCTTTCTGTTGCTCTTTTGCTTTTTCCTCTTCTCTCTGGATTAATTCCAAATCAATCCGTAATCCTGTCTAGAGAAGGAGGTATATTATTGCTGCCCAAAGTTGAAAGCATCTTTTCTGGAATCTGTTCACAACCTTATGATTACATCAAAACTTAGAGACTGTCTGACTATGAATGGTGCACAAGGTTTCAAATTTGAGTGGTTTTGTTTTTTATTGTTTAATTTTAAGCAGTTCTGTGTTTTTTGTATTGGGATACTGAAATTTAATACTATTTTTGTCAGAGTTCCCACTTTCTTTTTGGGGACAAAAGCCAGAGTGCTCTTTTCACTCAGTCTTCAAGAATGGCACTGAAATGTGTGATAATAAAGCATGGCAGCTGGAGGCTGTTTTTGACTGTTGTGACTTGTATTTGGTGATATATACAAGATTTGAGAAACACTAATCCATTAATGCAGTTTCATTTTTTTATCATTATCATTCAACAAAGTATTAAGCTTTCATTTTGAGCATTTAAATGTAGGCCAGCTTTTTAAAGCCAAGGTTCGCTACAGTGTTTTTTGCAGTACCAAAAAGTTTGATTGTGCTAAACACGGATGATTAGAGTTAGCCATGCTTAATATCTGCCTTCACTGGATGCCTAAAAAGTTTATAAAATAAAATTGTGATCTCTTCAATGACATTTTAAGTTGCAACATTGAAGCTGCTTTGGCAGTGTTATTTAAAATTATAACCAGGTGCTCGATCAACATTCTTTGTTGCTAGATTTAGCTGTGTGTTGAATTAAACACTTCAGTTTTAGCATCTTCCCTTTTCGTTGTCTTTATTGGAAATGATAGATAATGTGCAGAGTGGGGCCCTGCTAAATGATTTTCCCCTTAGTCTAATACACATGCCTCCCTTTAAGCAAAAGAATATTTAATTATTTACAGAACAGAACAGAATGTGATTTACTTGCTTTACAAAAATATCTGTTTATGGACTTTAAAAACTTAGACTTCTTTGGCTTATTTAAAATATTCAGATCACAGAAATTTATTTCACACACAATATTTTTGTCATACTTAAAGCCGCATAAAATGAGGTACACGTGAACATATGTTGCAACTTTTACTGCATTTTACTGCAACTGCCTCATTTTCCTGTGGGTATTTCATATTTTTCATGTTGTTACTGAAATTTCAGTATACCAGGTTCATTCACTCCCTGTCTAGTTAGGATGAATTAGTGTATTTTAGGAGTATTTTGTGATCTCTTGTACCAAACTAGGCTGGTTTGGGAATCTAGTGAGAATGACTACAACTTGAAATTCGAGCCCTGAGCTTATGTCCAGAACACATAGCCCGCCATCTGTTGAAGGCAACATACGGAAACACCTTGAGGGCCCAACCCCACCTGTGGCAGTGAAAATCATGCAGGAATCCAAATTCAAAAGAAAAAAATTAATGGGAATAGGATGAAGTATACAATCATATATTATTTCCTACATTCATATGACAGGTTAGTTTGAGGACTACTTCCATTTCTCTAGGTCAATCTACCAAGAAACACTTTGATAGAACCGTGTCAGGAAGGCCAGTCTGATCCTTTGTGATTCACACTAATTCTTGCTATGATTTTTACATGACATTCCTACATAGCTCCTGTCAGCACTTTTATATACACTCTGTTTGTCATAGAGACATCTTTCATCTGTTCTGTCATTTGGGATCTTATATTACAAAAGCCATGAGTGTTAACTAGATGTGATTACCCTCAGTAATTACTGCACTTGTACAGCCCTACCTCGCCAATTACAGTGGAATGTCTTGCTGTTTTTGCTACCAATTCTTATATCACACTCCACGCTGTGTATCCCCCATTTTGAATTGAAGCAGTTCCTTACCAATTAATTAATCTGGTCACGCTCCACATTGTCACATACATTACATTGAAAAACTGGCCCATGTCATAATCTGTTAAAATTAAATTAAATTCCCATGTTAATTTAGAAAACTTAGAAATTGAATTACTACATCTGCCTTTCTTAGATTTCTTCTTCATATCATATTTTGACCATTTATCTTCTACATCTGGCTGACCTGCATGTTCCTTGTAGTGTAACTTTTACTTGGTGTTTGCGCTTTGCTTTGTTTTCAATTTAAACTGTGAGATACATTTTCAAACCTATCTAAGAAATAGCCCTGAATTTGAAATGGCTTCTGTGGCATAGGTTTGACAGATGTAAGTCTTTGATTCTTTGGCTTTGGTTTTTGTGCCTGTTCCAGTTTTACACACATTCATTAAGAGGGAGACATTACCATCAGTGTGTTGTTTATTTTTTCAAATTTCAGTATGTTTTTAAAGATCCATATTTCACTAAACAGTGTATTTGTTGAAATTGATGTGAGTGATTTTATGTTTCCACACTTGATACAGTGTCAGATGCTGTAGTTTGCCAAGGATAGAAAGGTTGGATGCAGGATGTTTAGCTGACTCATTGCAGAAAGTTATCCTGTAAGAAAGCGAATCAGGACAGGGAAGACAGATTTAAGTATCATGCAGCTCAAAATGACAATTACATTGTCATTTTCATTGTGAATACTTTTAGGTTCTATATTGGCTGTGATCTTTGTACTAACTGGTATCATGGAGAATGTGTTGGCATCACAGAAAAGGAGGCTAAGAAAATGGATGTGTACATCTGTAATGATTGTAAACGGGCACAAGAGGGCAGCAGTGAGGAATTGTACTGTATCTGCAGAACACCTTATGATGAGTCACAGTGAGTTCTGATAAGAGCATCATATTTAATAATTTAGGAAGCCAAATTGCTCTGACTGGTTATTTATTTTAAAATAAAAAGCAAGATATTTTTCTGCATATATTATACACTTACATTCCAAATTCCTTTCCAATTTTTTTTCTCTTTTTTCCCTCTTTACCTCCCCTTCAAAATTTATGTTGCTTCATAGTGAATGTTTGAGATGCATTGGGAAAAAAAATATGGTTTAATGGTAGACTTGATTCTTCAATATGTAACATAGAAATTAATGAGATTAAAATAGCCTGACTTGTTTGGACTTTATCAGTGTTTGAAATGGTGCTTTATTGTAGGTTAGGGGAAAAAATCACTAATTCAGTATAAGTTCTGAGACTCTGTTATTAGCTTGTAGGATTTTGAACACCTGGTTGGGTGGCCAATACGAGCTTCCCATTTGATACAGTACTAGTTGAAAGATTTTTGGCTTTATTTCGTTTTGAGCTCTAAAGACAATTAAATATTTTGCATTTTTCTTCAGATTAGTTCTCCAATATTCCACAGTGTTCTTAATAAACTTTTAATGCTTGTTCTTAACATCAGAAACACTAAATTAACACATTTGAATGTCAATCTGCAAAAGTATTAAAACGATTGTAATACTAAACTATTTTATACCCAGAGTTAGAATCTTTTCAGGTGCATGTTTTATCACTTTTTAAAGTAAATTATAAGCAATGTGATCCCATCTGTTTTGAACTCACATTTCCATTTCGGATCTTGCAGATTTTATATTGGCTGTGATCGGTGTCAGAATTGGTACCATGGGCGCTGCGTTGGCATCTTGCAAAGTGAGGCAGAGCTCATTGACGAGTATGTCTGTCCACAGTGCCAGTCAACAGAGGATGCCATGACAGTGCTCACACCGCTAACGGAGAAAGACTATGAGGGTTTAAAAAGGGTGCTTCGTTCTTTACAGGTGAGAAAACTCTCTGTGTGTCGTGTTTGAAGAGGAAGTCAAGCAGCGTGACTTTGGATTCATTTCTAGGGTTTGAACCTTCCAGTCTCAGAGTCTGTGATTATTTCCTGACTCCCGACGAGGCTAGTGAAGTCTCGAGACTCTTGTCCTTCACATGACAATATTATGAGGTTAACCGTATTCACACAGGAGCTCACTTGTTCCTAAGCTAACACTTGTATTTAAAATTACTCACTTTTTAAACCTAGATTTAATTTTTAAAGAAAAGTTTACCTCACCACTATAAATTGAACAGTTTCATTAAACTTTAGTGAGGGGAAGCCCAGCTGGCTCAGTAAGAAGAGCAGGCAACTCCTGATCTTGGAATTGAGTCCGAACCTGCATTGGGTGTAGAGATTACTTAAAAATAAAATCTTGAAGAGAAAAAAAAAATTTTTTTTGAACAGCGGTCTCCATATGTGGGTCAAGTTACTTAATTGCATGTCTCTGCCACCTCATTATCATTAGTCAGTAGTGGTAACCATTCCACACTTTGAACTTATTCCACTCCACTTTTATAGGTAGCAGGTTGTCATGTTAGGGATAAGAATACAGATTTCGGACTTCTAAGTAGTGCTTCACTGCCCCAGCGGAGGTCCTCAGACCACTCTTTGAGAATCATTAATGCAAAGTATGCTCACCTGAGATGATTTATGTCTAGAGCAAAACTCCTCTAAGTATAAAATAATTTCATCTCTCAGGTTTAAAACTGACTTCTGGAGTTAAGGGTTGATTGATACAATAACTCAGTTGGGAAACATAAATGAAATTTCTATTTCTACCTGACAATAATGTTGTTTTCTGCCCCCATTATAGGCCCATAAGATGGCCTGGCCTTTCCTTGAACCAGTGGATCCTAATGATGCACCAGATTATTACGGTGTTATTAAGGAACCTATGGGTAGGTACTTGAGTTGAGTATGGAGTATCTTTAGATCTCAACAGATATTTGCCATCCATGAGACTGATCTGTTGTAAGGATGTGTTGAGCGAGGCTGGTGGAAGAATAAATTAGTGTGGTAACTTGTAGGATAAATTGAGAGTGTGTATTAACATTTAACTCTGCATTCCCTTGGTGCACTGGGATCAAGTCCTGTGTCAGGTTCTCTGCTCAGCAGGGAGTCTGCTTCTTCCTCTCACTCTGTGTTCTCCCTCTCTCTCAAATAAATAAAAATCTTAAAAAAAAAAAAGTATTTCAAAAGCTAAGCATTTTTTAAATGAGAAAGATTTTTTTTTTTAAGATTTTTATTTGTTTATTCATGGGAGACACACACAGAGAGGCAGAGACATAGGTAGAGGGAGAAGCAGGCTCCCTGTGGGGAGCCCGGTGTAGGATTCGATCCCAGGACCCCAAAATCACAACCTGAGCCAAAGGCAGATGCTCAACCACTGAGCCACCCAGGTGCTCCTAAATGAAGAGGATTTTACAGTGTATTTAGAAGTTGCTAAGAGAGCTACCTGAAAAATTCTCATCACAAGGAAAAAATTTTTTTACTATATATGGTTGGTGATAGATGTTAATTAAACTTGTTGGGTAATCACTTTGCAGTATATATGAATGTCAAATAATTATGTGGTACACCTAAAACTGATACAATGTTGTATGTCAGTTATATCTCAGTGTTTTTTTTTTTAAGATTTCTTTTTATTTATTTATGATAGACATAGAGAGAGAGGCAGAGACACAGGCAGAGGGGAGAAGCAGGCTCCATGCCAGGAGCCGGACGTGGGACTCTATCCCGGGACTCCAGGATCGCACCCTGGGCCAAAGGCAGGCACGAAACCACTGAGCCACCCAGGGATCCCCAATATCTCAGTTTTTAAAAATGAGAATGGTTTGTTTGATGGCAACTTCAAAGAGGGGGGAAAAACATGAAGGGGAGATAAGTGAGGGCTACTTAAAGCTATCTGAAAAATAACCAAGTAGCCATTACCTCTGTTCTGATGTTGAAAGTAGAAGCTAATCCTCCTACATATTTTAGATTGGTATAATTATTTTGAGATACTATGTGGGGATATTTATTTAAATAGATAATTCTACTTCTAAACATAATGGAATTGTAGAAAATCTAGGAAATAAAAGAAATCCCATTTTGGTGTGCAGTGTGTATGTGTGTGTGTGTGTCTGTCTGTGTTAAAATTGAGATCATATGATAATCTGTTTGAGGGGTGCCTGGCTGGGTCAGTCAGGGGAGCATGTGACTCTTGATCTTGGGGTTGGGAGTTCGAGCTCCATGTTGGGTATAGAAACTACCAAAATAAGTAAATTTAAAAATATTTTTATATAATCATCTGTTTGACAAACATGTTCCTGTGTCATTAACCTTCAATAACATGACTTTAAGGGCTTTTTATAGTCTGTGAATTGAATATACCTTACTTATTTAACCGAAATTCTTTCTGGTCTTTTTCTTTTCTTCTTTTTTTTATACCACCAAGGTAAACATCCTCTTATGTAGTCGGTATGTACAGGAAGATAATACAGATTTCCAAGACATACTGTTGAAAGAAGAATCAAAGTTACAGAAAAATACCTAGGTTTCAAACAGCAAACAGTTCTGTATTTTCTTAGTATATGTACTGCTGAAGCAAGCACACAGTTCTGTATTTTCTAAGGGAACATAAATATATTTAGAAATGCATAAAAGAGTTCTACAAAGATACAGACTAAATTGAAAATAGTAGTTTCTCTTCAGGGAATGAAGGAGCCAACAAGATGAGCAGCTTTATAAATTTTCTTAAGCAGAAATGGGGTTATGAATAAACCATGTTTTATAGTATACTTTATAAACCTGTCAGTACCTTTTTCATACCATGTGAAAATACATGGTATAGACCTACATCATTGTAAGCATATGCCATTAAGATAATCACCCCAATTAATGGGTTTTTCACTGTGGAGTTTTTGCTGCTATAAGCAACACTTCTGTGAACATCTTTGTTTATGAATCTGCCTGCACTTGTTTGTTTTCTGAGGAGAAATTCCTAGAATTAGAATTTCTGGGTCAGGGATCCTTGGATGGCTCAGCGGTTTAGCACCTGCCTTTGGCCCAGGGCATGATCCTGGAGACCCAGGATCGAGTCCCATGTCGGGCTCCCTGCATGGAGCCTGCTTCTCCCTCTGCCTGTCTCACTCTCTCTCTCTCTTTTTCATAAATAAATAAATAAAATCTTTAAAAAAAAAAAAGAATTTCTGGGTCAAAGGATATATATATACTTTTTAGCCTTTTGGGTTTTTTTTTTCTTTTTAGCCTTTTGATAAATATTTCCAAATTGCACTTCTGCACATTGAACCAGTTTCCAATAATAGTGTATATATGTATCCTTCCCTCTCTACTCTTGAAAACACTGTTATCATACTTTTTATTTCAAAATATTATGGTGTACAGATTTTACAGAGGTGTAGAGTGTGAGTATAAAATGTACTACCACTCATACTCTGTCTTAGAGGTAATCACTGAAAATAGGCTGATGTGTTATTTTTAATTTTTGCTAATTTGTATGAAGAAAGTGGTTCTTTGGCTTTGCATGACTTCAGTAACTAGTGATATATGCTTATTGTTTGAATTTTATGTGAGTTTCCTATTTATGTATTTTACGCATTTTTCTCTTGTGATATTCATATTGTTGTCAGTGTTCCTTAAGGTCTCTTTATATACCAAGTACCTGGGTGACTCAGTGGGTTGGACATCTGACTCTATTTCAGCTCAGGTCTTAATCTCAGGGTCATAAATTTAGGCCTTGAATTGGGCTCCACACTGGGCATGGAGCCTACTTAAAAATAAAACAAAGTTTTATACTGATTTGGGGGGGGGGCATATGATTTTTTGTTTTTAATTTTAGAGAGGGAGAAAGAGTGTGCAAGCAGGGGGATGAGCAGAGGGAAGGGGACAAGCAGACTCTGCTGAGTGCAGAGCCTAATGCAGGGTTCAATTCCACAACCCTGAAATCATGACCTGAGCTGAAATCGAGAGTCAGACACAACCTACTGAACCATCCAGGCTCCCTGGCATAAGATCTTTTTAAATGTTTTTGGATTTAAATCTGTTCATCATTATGAATTCTGCTTGTGGAATCATATTTCAGTCCTTTGTCCTTCCCCAGATTTATAAATATTCACTTATACGTTCTCCTAGGGGTTTAAAGAAAATTGTTTATTTGAAAAAGAAAGAGAACAAGTACACAAGCAGGAGATACAGGGAGAGGGAGAGGGCATCTCAAGCAGACTCCACCCTGAGTGCTGAGCCTGATGTGGGGCTCTGCCCTGCAATCCTGAGATCACAACTGTGCCATTCAGGTGCCTCCCTAGTACTTTCTTTCTAAGGGATATCTAATTAAGTTGGAATCACAAAATATGGGATCCCTGGGTAGCTCAGCGGTTTAGTGCCTACCCGCTGCCCAGGGCGTGATCCTGGAGTCCCGGGACCGAGTCCCACGTCAGGCTCCCTGCGTGGAGCCTGCTTCTCCCTCTGCCTGCGTCTCTGCCTCTCTCTCTCTCTCTCTCTCTCTCTCTCTCACTGTGCCTCTCATGAGTAAATAAAATCTTTAAAAAAAAAAAAAAAGGAATCACAAAATGTTCGTGTACATTATTAAAATTATCTAGGCAGTAAGTACCCAGAACTTAAGTGCAAAAACGATGTGCTGTGTTAAGTGTTTACTCTTTCCTGTATAGCTCACTGGACCTACTACACACAGCAGATGTGCCCAAGTCTTGCTTGAAGTTTCATCAAGCATGTTGGCTAAAGTTTTTCCCGTTATTTACATAAACTGGAACCATCAAAAATGCATGTGTACTTGTGTCAAGATATATATAACATGGGTGCCTGGGTGGCTCAGTTGGTTTATCATCTGATTCTTGATTTCAGCTCAGGTCATGATCTCAGAGTTGTAAGATGGAGCCCCATGTCAGGCTCCATGCTCAGCATTTCTCTGCTTATTCCTCCTGCTTCTTGCTCCTCCCCCTGCTGGCACTCTCTCACTCTTTTTTCCTTCTCTCAAATAAATAAGTAAATCTTTAATATAAATATATATATATTATTTAATATCCATGATTCAGTGTTTAATTACACTCACAATGTTATATCTTTTAGTACTTTTTATGGTTTTCATTGCTGTCCTTAAGTTTTAATTTACCCAGAATTTGTTTGGCATTAGTGTGAGGTAGAATTTTTTTCTTCAGATATGTGGGCAATTGCTTCAACCCAATTTATTAATGAACTTTTTCTTCTGCTTATTAGAAAAGACATCTTCAACTTATATAAAATTCTTATACTGAACACAGTTAAGTCTGTTCCTATTTTGAGTATAGTTCTGTTACGGTTTGTGTCATCCTGCACAGTGCCATACTTTTCCATTATCACAGCTTTATAATATTTAATGTCTGATAGATTAAACTCTCTCCTATTATTTCTATTTTTAATTGTTTCTTAGAGGGGCCCCTGGGTGGCTCAGTTGGTGAAGCATCTGCCTTTGGCTCAGGTCATGATCCCAGGGTCCTGGGATCAAGCCCCACGTTGCTCTTCCTGCTTCTCCCTCTTCCTCTGCCTCCTGCTCCCCCTACTTGAGCTCTCTTTCTACCAAATAAATAGATAAAATAAGGAAAAAAATATAAATGCTGCTTAAGATATTCTTGGACTTGAAAGTTATTTTCTCAGGGTGCCTGGGTGGCTCAGTCAGTTAAAGTGGCCAACTCTTGATTCGGCTCAGGTCATGATATCAAGGTCCTGGGATCAAGCCCTGTGTCGAGCTCCACTCTCAGTGGGGCGTCTGCTTGAGGATTCTCTCTCCTTCTGCCTCTCCCCCCACTTGAATACTCTCTCTCTCTCTCTCTCTCTCTCTCTCTCTAAAATAAGTAAATAAATCTTTTTAAAAAATAATTTTCTCAAATTCTAAAATAACCATTGAGATTTTGTTTGGAATTGTGCTATCAGTCTGTCAATCCTACATCACCAGCTTTTTACTCTCCCAGGTTTTTATGTGAAATTGTATATGAATTTTCCTTTAAACGCAGCTTATTCCGAGGACTTACTGTTATTTCAGGTCGATTTAGCTCAGTGTATTCCAAAGCACTTACCTATTTACCACCTGAATTATTGGTCATTTCTGCATACTGCCTGTACTATTAACATACCAATATTTTTATTCGTATCAGCCAATATTGTCCCTTTAAGTAGACACTTTATGTCCTTGCCACCATAAGTTTTAAGTCAGTATTACTTGTGTCCAATATAAGGTAACAATAAAAATTAATAAAGGAAACAAAATGATGTTATTAAAGTCTAATACAGGTATCACAAAACCGCAAAGATTTTTTTGTTCATAATTTTGGATTCTCTCTTCTTCTTTGTACATGTAATATAAATCCATAATTGTTTGCATGTAAAAATGTATTGTACTTAGATGTATATTGATGGTGTTGATGTAGCTTCTTTTATTTCAACCCAGCTGAATAAAGAGCTATTCTCTGTAGTTAACTGAAAATAAAAGTGCCTTCATAACACTAGCCAAGATTTATATTTTAGACTCCTCCAATCAAAACCAGAATTGGAGAAGTGCTCCCATTTTCTTCATGAATTGCTTTATAAATAGTTTCCAGTGGTCAATCAGCTTGGTTTAAGGACTGTTTGAGCAGGAAATATATTTTCTTGTTAATCAGGACTGTGATCAATATTCACATTGGAGCTGCCTTAAAACTTTGAAAATGTTTTACATTTTGTGTTTTTAAGACCTTGCCACCATGGAAGAAAGAGTACAAAGACGATATTATGAAAAGCTGACGGAATTTGTGGCAGATATGACCAAAATTTTTGATAACTGTCGTTACTACAATCCGAGTGACTCGCCTTTTTACCAGTGTGCAGAAGTTCTTGAGTCCTTCTTTGTACAGAAATTGAAAGGATTCAAGGCTAGCAGGTGAGCAAAAATGTGTTCAGTGTTCTAAATTAATCTAGCTCCTCAAACTCTTTATACTGTTTTGTCTAGGGAATCAACCAGTGCTGTTTATGGCCAGTTTGATCCTTGGAATCAAGAATCTTTAAAAAAAAAAATCAAGACTCTAGCATTATGATATTCCACCAAGGGCAAGAAGACAGACTCAGTAATGAAAAATTGAGTTTGTGGTCTGCTTAAAATTAAAGTTATTTTTTAAAATAAGAAAGCACTTACCAGATGCTTACAGAAGGTAAGATGCTATCTTAAATGCCATGGCCAGGGTGCCTGGCTGGCTCAGTCGACTCTTGATCTCAGGGTCATGAGTTTCAGCCCCACGTTGGGAATAGAGTTTACTTAATCTTAAAAAAAAAAAAAAAAAAAAAAAAAAAAAATATATATATATATATATATATATATATATATACACACACACACATATATATAATACATAAATACATATTTTTATATTATTTATATTTTTTATTTTATAAATATATATTATTATATATACATATATTTTTTCTTTAAAATGTATATATAAGTAATATGAAATATGTATATAAAATATATATATATATATTTTTTTTAAATGTATGTGCCATGGGACACATACAAAAGTAGTAGTAAGACCGAACTCTTGCCTGTTGAGTTTACAAAAGCAAGAAAAAAAATGACTGTTTGATAGGGTAGAGTTAGAGGAAGACCAGGAGGAGAGATTTAAGTACCTTTCCTTAATTTGTTTGCTATATCTTTGAAATCATAAAATGTTTTATTTTTCTGCATATTTTTCCTGTGGGCAGAACTAGGCTTTAAATCCACAGACCTTTCTGTTGAACCTCCAGTAACATAGAAGCATTGAGCAACTTGCCATGATATTCCGATGTAGCACCTTCTGCCTTTGTGTCTGTACTTCAGTCCCCACTTCTCAAGCCCATGACTTTCTTCCTTCCAACAGAAGCCTGTTCTCCTTTCCAACTGCCACCACTTTGTACCTCTGAGATTCACTACTCACCATCCCCCCCATTCACCAACTTGCATGCTTGATCCTCTCTAGATATTCAGATTGGGTTGGTCTTGGCTGGTTCAGGATCTGGGCACCTCTATTATCTAGTGAACTCTGCTTATTAAAACGTAAGAATCAGTGCTCTGTTTATTTTCCTCTGAGGACAGTCCATGGGGTGTTGTCTCTCTCCTTGTCCTGCAACAAGGTAGATCAAGAACTACGTTTTAGAATCACTTTACATAAACTAATGGTGAGGGTCAAGCCCAGGAATCAAAAAGTATAGGCAAGGAAGAAAGGAAACCAGGTGGGTAGGCAAGCTCTAGACCAAGAATGAGAGAGTTTACAGAATCTCTGAAACTGTCCCATTTGTATCATCTCCTTTCTGTTAACCCATTAGCTGTAAAACCTAAAATGAAAAAAGATTTACTCAGTATGATGAAGTTCTTAGTAAAATAATAATAAAGGGATAAAAAGAAATAAACTCAGAATATGAAAAGAATACGGTGAAAGTTAGCTGATGAAATTTTATAGATTCTAGAATATAGAATTCAGATAAAAGAAGATTGGCTGACAGAGCAGGGACACCACTGCCCAGACACCTCCTACAGTGCCCTTTAGAAGAGGTAACAGGTTGCTGAGCAGTAGAACCACTGAGAGCCTCCAACATATAATAGAAGGCGAGAGAGGAGTTAACTGAAGATCTGTATATGGGCTAGTAACCCTTCCTAACCCGAGTACAGACCTGTGCGAAAGCCCATAGAACTGAGAGGTCTGGTCTAGGAGGTTCTTCCCTTAAGAAATGGAATAAACTGTCTATAGAGAACTAGAGTAGACAAAAGAGAATTGGACCCAGAATAAAGACCCCTGGTTTCTAAGAGTTGGTTGCATCCACAGCCCTGTCACCTTTAAGTTGTGGCTCTCCATGGGGATAATTTGCACATACACCCCGCCACGGGCTATTTAGCAATGCCTGGAGACACTTGGCTGTCATACTTTAAGAGGTGTAGCAAGTAGTGCTGGCATCTAAGAGTTAGAGTCAGAGATGCTGCTAAACATCCTCAATGCACAAGACAGCCTCCGCGCCCCACCCCCCCCCCATCAACAAAGAATTATCCGGCCCCAAAATGTCAATAGTATTGAGATTGAGGAACCCTGATCTAAGGCAACACTGGCCAGTCAGCCCTACACACATACATTGGTCTCTGCGGGCACCTGTCAAGTCCTTTAACTTACTCTTCTTAAGTTTGAACAGACAACCAGGGATAGCCAGATGTGTAAGAAAAGCTTGCAGTGTGGGCAGCCCCAGTGGCGCAGCGGTTTAGCGCCACCTGCAGCCCAGGGCGTGATCCTGGAGACCCTGGATCGAGTCCCACATCAGGCTCTCTGCATGGAGCCTGCTTCTCCCTCTACCTGTGTCTCTGCCTCTCTCTCTGTGTCTCTATGAATAAATAAATAAAATCTTTAAAAAAAAAAAAAAAAGAAAAGAAAAGCTTGCAGTGTAAAAGAGAAAAGTCAAGGTATAGCAGAAGAATAAATTCCAGAGAAAACAAAAGAGAACTTGAAAAAAAGCAAAGCAAGCCTCGGATGTGGGTGGCATCCTACCAGAGGCCACAGGGCTCCCTCTCCTGGCCATCTCTCTCTTTAGGGCCCTGCTTGTGCCAAGTTGATGGGGGTTATTTTTTTTCCCCATAAAGGGCCTGTATGCCTCCCATGCTGCTGAGACCCCAGGGCAAGAAGGGAAAAAAAGGTTTTCCAAAAAACTGCATCTAAATCATGTCTCAAGAGAAATTTTAGAAGATAATTGAATCTAGGGGTGCCTGGCTGGCTCCATTGGTAGAGCGTGCAATTCTTGGTCTTGGGGTTGAGGCCCACATTGAGGGTAGAGTTTACTTAAAAAAAATCTTGAATCTACAAAATGGTGAACTGGAAAAGAATGATCATGATCAGGAAGGGGCGCCTGGGTGGCTCACTCAGGTGGTTAAGCATCTGCTTTTAGCTCACAAGCCCCACATCAGGCTCCCTGCTGAGCAGAGAGTCTGTTTCTCCTTTCCCCGTCTGCCCACTTGTGCTCACTCTCTCCTAAGTAAATAAAATCTTTCAACAACAACAACAAAACCAGGAAGAGTGGCTAGAAAAAAAAATCTAAACTTACTATAAGCAGTGAAAGTTAAAATCGAGGACTTTCTCAGTGTAAAGGACAAGAAGACAAGTAGATAAAAAAATATGAGAGGAAAAAATGTACTACAGCATATCCAGTATTCACTTAATGGAAATTCCAGAAAGGAAGAATAGAGAAAACTGAGGAGAGGAAATTATCAAAAGACTAATGTGAGAAAATCTCCCTGAGCTGGTGAGAGGCAGAAGACTTAAAATCCAGGGAAAACAAATTCATTCATTCAGCAAATTGAGACCCTACTGTATGTCTTATATATTGAATCCTTGTGGAGCTTACATTCTTATGGAATAAGGAGATGGAGTGGGGTATGAAATGATGAGGACAGTTTATAAACATAATAAGTCAGCTGGACAAATGGAAAAAAAAAGTCCATTCTGCATATACATCACTGTAAAAACCCCAGATGCCAAGGATAAAAGAAGCTCTTCTCAGAATTTCTAAAGAAATGTGCAACAACTTTTAAAGTAACAAGAATTAGACTGGTATCAGACTTTTCTCTAACAATATGGAATGCTGAAGGGCTTTGGAAGAATGAATCTAAAAGGTTGAGGTGGGATCCTTGGGTGGCTCAGCGGTTAAGTGTCTGCCTTCAGTCCAGGGCATGATCCTGTAGTCCCAGGATCAAGTCCTGCATCGGGCTCCCTACATGGAGCCTGCTTCTCCCTCTGCCTGTGTCTCTGCCTCTCTGTGTCTCTCATGAATAAATCAATAAAATCTTTTTTTTTTTAATTTTTATTTATTTACTTATGATAGTCACAGAGAGAGAGAGGCAGAGACACAGGCAGAGGGAGAAGCAGGCTCCATGCACCAGGAGCCTGATATGGGATTCGATCCCGGGTCTCCAGGATCGCGCCCCGGGCCAAAGGCAGGCGCCAAACCGCTGCGCCACCCAGGGATCCCAAAATCTTTAAATAAAAGTTTGAGGCAAGAATTTCAGCCTAAAATTCTGTGTCCAACCAAACAATCAAATGCAGGAGTAGAAAAATACATCTTCAGTCATGGAAGGACTCATAAAGGGGCTCCTTCCCATGCAGCCTTTCATAGCAAGTTATTTTAAGATGTGCACTAGCAAAATAAAGAAGCAAATAAGAAAACAAAAGATCTTGGGTCCAAGAAACAAGAGGTTCAAGAAAACAGTATGAATTACTGTGACCCAGGATGACAATTGCAAGGCAGGCCAGTGCAGCAAGCAGTCCAAACAGGAGCAGGAGAATGGAACACTCCCAGTAGGAAGGTGTCTGAGGGGAGAAATGATTCTTACATTAGATAATTAGCTTAAGAATGTTAGAAAAAAATAAAAATAAAAAAAAAAAAAAGGATGTTAGTGAGGAAAAAATGAAAGGCAATTCAAGATTCCATCAAAAACATAAAATTGTATAGGAATGCTAAGAATGCCCTCTCAGCAAAGGAGCAGGTGCCACAAGGGGAAAAGATATTTACACAGTCCTCATAATGTAAACAATACATTGATTTTCAACTTTTAGAATCAACCTATAGACAAAGCACAAAAAGATTTAATTTAAAATTAGAAGTAAAACTTAGATTCAAGAAGAGAAGCAGGAAAATGGTTATGTGAGCTTTGTTCTCATTTGCCGTAACAAGATTTAAGCAATATAAAGTTGATAAAACAAGAAATAGTATAAGAAATCTACCTACCCAAGAACTGAAGTTCAAAGGAATTGATCCTAGGGAGCCTGGACTTCAGGTTAGTAAAGTTTTCAGACAGAGGACCACAACTTACTTTAAATCTCTCCCTGTTTTCTGTTTATACCTCAGGCAATTCTTCCTCCAATTAAATTTCTGAAATGGGTTTTTTAAATTGGAAAGGCTTTAGTCTTTGGTGGAAGGCGGGGGGGCTTGAATCCCACCCTGCTACCAGGCTTGCAGGCAGAACCCACAGTGGGGATGAGAGCAGCTGCCCAAGGAGAGGAGAGGAGGCCCAGGGGCAGGGTCTGCACAGTACAGGGGCCGCTGAGGAGAGCCTGTCACCTAGTTAGTTTTTGTAGCTTTTTATTTTTTTTTTAATTTACATAATTTTCATTAAGAAACATGTGAGCAAATTGAAAAGTTTGCTCAATTCTATGATATGAAATAAAATGTGAGGAGATTTTAGGGAAGTTTTGTTGATTTCCAGGTTTAAGGCAGGATGAAACCTTAAGCAGCCATTCATTGAAATTTGATTGATTTATGGGTTTCCAATATTTCCATTGCCATATTTTCCCCATTTTTAATTTATGGTCTCCAGCATTGTTTACACATTATTTTCATTACTGTACTTTGTTATAATTCATCATTTATACCATCCATGTTCTTTCTTTTCTTACAGATTCTGATATCTTTAGTCTGAATTTTTAACTGGAATCAGAACTGGATGTTGGGGTCACTCTTTCTTTTATTGCACCACGTGATTACCTAATTCAAAATTGCCCCCCAAAAGTTCATATTAGTAATATAATTTTTTTAATGTTGAAAATATATGTATAGTAGTAAACCGTTTATTCTAGCAGCCATGTTGAACAATGTATTTAAGAATTGTAAACTCTTGGAATACTGTATTTATATACACTATTGCAATAGACCATACTTTGACATAGTTCTGGTAACTGTACAGTAATTTGGTTTTACTAACGAAAGTTGTGAATAAAACTGTGAAACTAGAAAGGAGACTTTCTGGACTTTAATAGAAAAATGTGATTTTAATACTGCTATTTCTTTTTTTAATATAATTTTTTCTTCATATTCCCCAAATCAATGTAAATAAGCATGCACACACACATACACACACACGCGTGCGCACACACCTTTACCACAATGGTAATGCTTCTGTAAATGTTTCTATCTGTCCCTCTGGCTAAAAGTGTGTAATCTTTATTAGATGAAAAAAAAATATATATATATATATATATTTTAATAATGGCCTTTTCCAGTGAACTATCATGTTTCAGTGTACAGTGAAAATTTCTATTTTAGTTTAAAATTTTCTTACTTGCTCTCATATATTTGCTTGCCAAGGGTGAATGAAAGAACATGGCTGCTTCCCCCAGACAGACCGACCTTGGCATCCGCATAAAGCATCATTGTTTTCAAAAATGAAGGGTGCTTAATTGTTCCCTTTTTTCTGTATTCTGTAGGTCTCATAACAACAAACTGCAGTCTACAGCTTCTTAAAGTTCAGCGTGTTAACCTAACATAAAACACGGCAAGAATCTGGTTGTCTGAACTATTTTAAATTAAGGAGCCAGATGTTTTTAGTCAGGTTATCCTGACAAGACTTGACCTAAACTTCGTTTTTATTGGTCATAACAGTCCAATTATATTCTTGGCCAATTTTGTCCAACGGACAAGGGAAAAGCAAAGTCAACGACACCATTATCTTGTCAAGATCAAATGGTTTTACTATTGTGGCAGAAGCGGGAAAACTTTGTTTATTGAAAAAAAAAAGAAAAAAGAAAGCAAGAAAAAAAGATAATATGGGGTCAAGTGTAACTCCATGGAAATGCCACGTCTGCTCTTCAGTGAAGAAGCTGGTTTAGAGTCTCACAGAAAACTTTTGACTGTATTTATTTATTGTTGCAAAAAAGACGCTTTTTTATTGCTGCCCTCATTTGTCAGCTAATTATTTTTTCTTATAAAATCCAGCCCCGGTTACACGTAATCCATTCTGTATCTTATCATGATTCCTGTAGGTAAAAGTACAAGACGACCTCTAGATGTCTTTTCTTTCTATGAAAGGAGCTGCTATGTACACATGTGCACACACACACATACACACACACACACAACTGGGAATCAACAATGAGTTTATTGTTCATGGTAGATAAAAATTAAGCTTGCATAAAGGTTGGGCTAAGTGGTCCCGGACTACAGACTCTGTTGCCTTGAATATAACAGTACAATTTGTCATTTACTCTGCACCAGGCTAAACTGAGTAAAAATCTATTTGAAGGTATCTTGTTTGTAAACATTTGTCAGATTCTAATTTTTTTCTTTTTGTATTAAAATTCAACTATGGATGTATATGAAACAAAATAAATGGAGATCATTTTTCTCCCACAGATGGTGTCTTTGAATGTGCGCTAATGATATCTGTAAGCCTCTGAGGGGACAGGGGAGGGCTGTAAGGTAAAGAAAAGGCTGAAGAATCTAACCATACCTGGGTTTCACCTGGGTTTCTCCAGGACAGTAAGGGCCCTTCACTTTACAATTCCCAGCCCACTGTCATCACATCAGAGAAGACTCTTCAGGGGTGCTAATCCTGTTGCATCAATTGATCGTACTAATAAAAACAGTAATGTGGCAAAATACACATTGCCTTCATCTGTCCATTATACCAGGCAAATTATCAGTTACAGACAGCTACTTATATTTCATGAAGGGCATTTTTTAAGTTACTTCATCCATTTTGTATTTTTTTGTTGGTTGGTTAAATTATTTGGGTTTTTTTTTCCCCCCACATGAGAAAAAATGGCGTGAGCAGTAGGAGAAAAATGGAAACAACAGAGGCAGGTGTATTTTGCATGTTTTTCCTTTAGGTGTTCTAACCTTACACATTGTATGACTGCATTGTAATAATAGCTTCTGTAAGATCTGCCATAGTTGGTTTATGCAGCTTTGCAAAAGTTTTACTAGATTTTGCACTAATTCATATTAGCTTTGTCCTACCAATTTCTGGAGTTTGTCAAATCATGGTTTTTTTTTAAAGTTTCCTTCTGTTTAGTATCACCCTGCTATGCAAAACCTTCCCCAGACCTTAGTTTCTTGAAAGAAAGATGTTGCTCCAATTCCCAGTTCTTCCTTATCACAGACTCAGGTGTGCAGGTTATTCTGGGTTAATTTTATCTCATGAAGCCCATTACTTTTTGTACATAAAATGTCACTTATAAACCTCTGCTTACAAACTTAAAGAGACTAACTGCTCAATATGAGAACATGAAGACAAAGTTTTTGCTTAAAATACTAACATGGAAGTAGTCAAATGCAGGTTATTTTGTCCTTTTACTTTTAAAAAATGTTACCTATTGTATGCACTGTGCTGATGCAAGAATCCTACATTTTAATGAATTTAAAATCATTCTGCATCTCGTCACATCACAGTATTTCTGTACTATTTATTCATATATATAGAGAGAGATATAGATATATATGGGCTTAATCATTTACAACTTGTTGCGGCAAGAACTTTCCTACCTGTAGGCAATAGATTGCTATGTTTTTAAAAGATTGTGGCAAATTCTAAACAGCAATTCTTTTTGTACGTAATAGGACATTTCATCCTAGAAAAATAAAGTAATGTTTTTGACATTGGATCTGGTGCAGTTTCTAATGAAACAGTGTTTTGGTTGGTTAATATATTTTCTGTAGCCGTTGGCATTGCCGAATTGTACCAAAAAGGTAAATTTTATGGGAATCCTCAGACTAGGAAAATATTAATTTCATATGTATATTTAATAGTATAAAGCCTTTTGCAATTTCTAACACCAAATAGACATTTTATAGTTTTATCAACTACAGAGATTTAATCTTTCAGAAGTAATTTTTGAAAAACATACATTCTTATAACACATAATGAGTTTCAAAGCTGCTTTTCTAGGAGTATTCTTTGACAACCTCCTGCTATTCACTAAGATATACATATTGACAGCAATTTTCCTTTGAATAATCCAAGTAGTAGAATGCACATTTGTGATATGCAGTTAGGATTTTTCTACCCAGACTTTGGGCTTGTAAATACATGTAATTTGCATCAGTAGATTTCCTTGACTAAAAGTATTATCGGTGCTTGTTATGTTCCATCTGCCAAGTTCACAATCCTTGAAAACTTTTCATAATAACTATTTTCATAATACTGGGAAGGCTTTTTTCTCCCAGTCTCCAGAGTCTGGAGGATTTGTATTTTAGTTAATGTCCCGCAATAGGTTAAAAAAAAAAAAAAATTGTGAACTTTCAGAGATCTTTTCTAAAGTAAAACAACTGTCTTTATATTTCAAATGGCCTGGAGTGTTATTTAGAGACCCTGACATTTGCTGTTTCTAATCTACCTTCCCAGAATCTGTAAATTGAGGTTCTTTCCCTATTTGTATTCATCTGTATTTTTTTTTTTTTTTGATATTAAAGAGTCAGCCTGGTGGTGACCTTTTAAACGTGCACAGTCAGGCTGAGCTAGATAGAGCTCCAGGGTTATTGCAGCTCCCGCTCTGCAAGGTGATTGAGGCTGTTCCCTGGAAGCCTCCAGTTTCTCGTCCTGAAAGAGAGAATGGTGCTATCTCATGGGCAGAGCGTCTCGTGTTTGAGGGGAAAGAGCCAGCTGAGAGGTATTTTTAATCACCTGAAATATCCTGGGGGTACTCCTGGGTACTTCAAGCTACTGAAAAAGACATTTCTTATAAGATCACACCCCATTTGATCCAATTTGGACCAAATTCAACTAAAGAAAAGCTTTAAATGAAAAGTTCTGAACCTGAAATTAGGTCACAGTTGCTGGGTCCGGTTTGAGGTGTTTGCATATATGTGTGTTTGATCAACCTTAAAAATGATTGAAGGGAAATATAAACAAACAGTGCCAAGGGATAAAGTTAGTACCAAATAAAGGTATATATATTTTTATGGACCTAAAAGCAAGACAGGTACTCTTATTTTCTTGAGTTCTAACAGCTTAATTCAAAGGAGGGGTGCTACTTGAGTTCTGGAAGGCAATGGAGTATTTTACAGATGAGGGGCTATTACATGTGCACAGATTAGTCTTTGGAGCACAAATCCACAGGCTAAGAAAAAAATCTATCAGTAGGAGAAAAGGATTAGGAACTACAATGAATTTGCTACTTAAAAATTTCCATAAAATACAGATTGCATCCAAGGTACTGGCTGAATATTGAAAATGAGATTCTTAACCTTTTCTGCCTAACCTGGGAATATCAGTTTGCCCCCTACTCCCTATGCACATGCGCCCCTCACCCACCACTCTTCTACCTCATTGGAGCCTCGCCTCTCACCGCAATCTGATTCTTGAACGATGGCCATAACTCTGATGGGGCAGTTTCTAAAAAGCTGGCCTGCCGGTGTGTACACGCTGTTTGACCTCCAGCTATCACACAGATCACACAATTTTGTACTTCCAAAACTCAGAAGCAGTATTGTCAGGTTGGTCTAAACAAACCATAACCCTCGGGCTTTGAGTAAAAGTGATTTTGCCCCCTCCTTTTTCAACCAAAGCTATTTATATAACTCTTAATGTTTTAACTTGCAACCATCCAACCAATAATTTGTCTATTTGGCCATTTTGCAGTTTTCCTCACCGTGTTATTCAAGATCACCACTTAGTCTTTTCACATTTAAAGATTTGGCTTTGGTTTTTGTGACTGGTGCTACGTATGTCTTAGTTCATGTTTATCCTAAAGAAAGCTAAGCCAGAAGCTCTTCAATCTCTGCTTATCTCCTGCCAGATAGTTCACATTATAATTAATGCAGTCGATTCATTGCTGAGAAACAATTGTAGCATGACTTTTATTAAGTGTGGGCAACACTCATTTTTGGAAAATTCTCTAAAACTCCCTCAGTAATCCTTTACCACAGAATAATCAGAATCTCTCAAATGTTAAAAAAAAAAAAAACTGTCAATTTTTTTTTTTTAATGTTTTTGCCTCATTTGGGACAAATAAGGTGACAGTATCTCCCATCACACTTGGATGTTCTGTCTTAGGCTACTGCTTCCTTGTGGATGCTCTATGGTCCTGTCCTAAACATCCCTTAGGTATACAGTACTTCTGTGTGGCCATTAAAGACTAATGTTCTAAAGAACACATCTTGAGCTCCCTGAGCACATCTCTGAGACCAGAATAGGCTGGGTTTTTTTCTTCTTTGGTGCAGTTCCTGTTTATCTTTCCATAGGCAGTGATTTCCAATCATGGATTATCCGTGTCTCTATTCACGTGTTTCAGCTTAACTGATCTACAGCTTAAGTCTTCTGGGAAAAAAAAAAAAAAAAAAAAAAAAAAACCTGTTAATGTCTTTGGGGACTCAAGTATAAAATCGATATTAAATTCAGCTAGTGATTAAACCTTTTCCAAACCAACTGGAAAATGTTTAAAATTCCCATACTTGTAAGCTGTCATTGCATATTGGTTCCAGAGTTTTTGGAGTATGTTTGAGGAAGGCTTTTTTCCCAAACCTTTAGAGCTCAGTGAGGCTAAAAAAACCAGGTGCATCCAAGATCTGATTTCAAGGCAAGATTTACTACTTTACAAACACAAACACGATACTTGGTCTTAATAGAAAAATGACATCAGATACACCCAGAATATGTTTAGCATTGGGATAGTTGCCAGTCTGGCGCAAAACATGCGTTTTTAGGAGCAGGGAGGCATGAAAATAAACCATTTATCACATTTTGGTACATCAGGAACACTTGTTTGAATATTTTGCTTGAATTAAGCCTGTTAGTACTCTAAGTGTAAAACTTTAATACTTGTCTTGAGTTCTGACCCTAGTGTTTGATCTAAATGACATTTCAATACATGTCTTTTGACTAGTGCACTGTCTGTACAGAATTTAAAATGTGATGGTTTTAGTATGAAACTTGGGTTTGATACGTGATAGAACCTATTCAAAGTTGTATATTTAAAATCAAGGAAATGTTTTTTGTGAACTATTTCTACTGAAGAATGTATTTAAATTAAAATAATTAAAAATAAACAACATGAAGCGGTGATGTGTTAACTGGACAGGTCAGTTATCTGAGCCGCGTGAATAACTGCCACGAGAGCTGAATAGCTTTGCCAGGGAGCTCTGAAGCGTACCATCGAAGAGGCATCTTGTAAATAAGTGGCAACTTGAAGATTAGAGTTGGAATGACACAGTCAGTTCCAGAAGGAGCTATGGGCCCTACTCCACAGGAAGACCCCATTACGTGGAGACAGGCCCTTCCCCATCTTGTTGCTGAATGCCAAGTCTCTCCCAAAAGCCCAAGGATAGGACGATTCAGATGCACTGGGTGTGAACTGCATCTTGCACTTGCCCGTCCCTTTTTCGATTAAATCTCTTCACATAGCTGCTGCTGCTCCTGAGCAGTCCATCTCCGGGTCGGAGCCGTCCTCTCAGGACCTGGAGCAGAGCCGTAGGGAGCTGGCGTCTCTTATGGTAGATGTGGCCCATCACGATATACCTGCTGCCTGGGGAGGGAAAAAAAAAAAAAAAAGTAACCAGAAAGTACATTCATAGTGTCTTTTAAATGCCAAGAAGCAGTAAGAGATTGCGAAGCCGTCAAGGAATGCGTCAGCTTGCAACTACTGCTGCACATGTTGAAACTCAGACATTTCACCCTCCAACAAGCGGTGGAAACAGTCTAGTGACCTTTAGAAGACAACCACATAATCAGCCTGTGTAACCAGCCAACGTTACAAAGGTCCTAATCACGAGGTATCAGGAGGATTTTCCAGAGCACACCTCTAGAAAGATGTGGGAGTGGGTTCCCCCCTCCCCCCTCCAAAAAATGACCGCTCTAAACTTTTTTCTAAAAGCCTGTTCTGTGGCTCTCTGGCTACGCTGCTTCGTCACTCCGTATGTCAACACGTATCTGAGGGCCTGCTTTGTGCCAGCCCATGCTTTCCCCACCTTTCACCAGAGGCGCGGGGAGGCTGATGGCGCGTAAATCAGAGTGACAGAAATAATACCTGTCGTCTAAATTCTATTCATTTTTAGAATACTCCCCCCCGCAAAAAAAAAAAAAAAAAAAAAAAAAATCCCTGGCGGTGGCATCCGAGTTACAAGCGGTGGCATAAAGTCCGTGTATTAAGTGGTGGGGTCAGTGTCAATACCAGGTTTAAATTCTGGACACGGCTTATTGCAGCTGGAGTCGTCCAGGGCCAGTATGTGGACTCGGAAGAAAAACCCGTCCGGAGTGATGTACAGGCGGCTCATCTTGTACAAGCCGTCCCGGTCCACCAGCAGGGTCACCAGCCGGATCCCGGTGCCGAGCACGTCCACGTCGTGGACGATCCCGTTCACTGCTGCTCTTCAAAAAAACAAAGAGTTTGGAGAAACGCACAGCGCTCACGTCCCCTCTCTCCCCACTTGAGTCTGCACATCACGGACCGGCCCGCACGGGCGAGGGGGCCGCAGGGTGCAGCGGGTGGGTCCCCCCGGGCGCGCCCTCGGGGAGGCTCGGGCAGGCTCGGGCAGGCTCGCCTGGGCGGGGCTCACCGAACTCGCTCGCGCAGTAGGACTCGCGCTCGTCCAGGTCCACCCTGCAGGCGCGCGCGCAGGGCTGGGCGCCCGGCTCCGCGTCCCTCTGCGGCGGGCCGGGGCGCGGCGGCGGCGGGGGCGCGGGCGCGGGCGCGGGCGCGGGCTCCGGGGGCGGCGCGGCGGCGCGCGGCCGGTTGGGGTGGGCGGGGCCGGCGGGGGCCTCGGCGGCGCGCGCGGGCGGCCGCACGGCCGGGAAGCGCAGGGCCCGGGCGCGGGCTCGCCGCGGGGCGTCCTCCAGCGCGGGCGCGCGGCGGGGCGAGGCGCGGTTCTCCGCCTGCGCGAGGCGCGGGCTCGGCGGGCCGGCGGGCGCGCGCGCGGCCTCCCGGAAGCCGGCCCGGTTCTCGGCGGGCGGCGGGGGCTTCCGGCGTCGCGGGTCGGGCCAAGCGCGGGGGGCGGCCTCGGCCGCGCGTGGCCGCCGCGGGGCCTCGGGGACCGGCTGCGCTCGGGGCCCCGGCGTCTCCTCCGCGCTCGGGCCGCCGCCGGGGTCGGGCTTCCTGCCGTGGGGCGGCGAGGCTGTAGGGGAAAGAAGAGGAGAGGCCGGGGAGGCCGTCAGGAGGGCGCCCCCGTGGAGAGGGCAGGGGAGGAGCGGAGGTCGGAGGGGCCGGCGGGGGCGCGCGGGAGGGCAGACGCGCCGGGGGCGATGCAAACTCGGCAGGCACCTGCGAGAGGAGCGGGCGTGGGGGCGCTGGAGGTGCAGGTTAGGGAGCGCGAGGGCAGAGGAGGGCGCCCCGGGGGAGACCGACGGGAGGGTCTTGCCCGGGAGAACCAGGCCAACCAGGAAAAATGTTCTCCCCGCATGGGAACGTTTCATTTCCTTAAGGAACCTTCTCAAACCTATAGCATTCAAAAATTGCAACAACCTATTTGTTCTAGGACTAAACACAACTGTCAACTGTGGTTTAAATAACAACCCCCCCTTTTTTTTCCTGCCGTTTCTTTAATATATGTATAAACATCCGCCTTTTTGCTATGTACAGTTTGTTGAGAAAGTACCAAGAGCAAACCCCAGGGGGAAAGGTCTCATATTACAGGTTCTCCTAATTGTTTAAGCGCCCCTGACAACAGAACTATTTGGTTTTCCCATCCGTGTTTACACTGTCATCTTGGTCTCTGAGTGGATTTTTATCCGGCTTCTTGGACACCACTTACCAGTAAACCACAGCTAAGAAAGATCTTTAAAGCACGGCTGGGAGGCCGAGGCCCCTTGGTTGAGTATAAAAGCACACACACAGCCCACTTGCATTCCCCCTTTCCCTGGAGGAGAAAAATCTCTTAAATGATATGGCGTGAAAACAATTTTTTTTTTAAATTATGAATGATCCCCTCCGCCCCCCCCCCCCCCCCCCCAGCTCTGCAGACAGGTTAGTGAGCAAACTTCAGCCAGCTTGGAAGCTGGGCAACTTTCCATGCCCAGTTACACAATATCACCTCCCCGTTTGCCTGGGTCCCAGTGCCCTCCAAAGCGGCACAAGAATCTGTCTTTATTTTTCTTTTTCTGTTGTCTCAAGGGCTCGTTTTCCGCATTTCTCTCCTCTTGCCTCGAAGAGCCTGGTGTGCCCCCTTCGCAGCTCTCGCAACACTGCATTAAAAGTGCCTTATCTCGCCCAATCGACAATCTCCTTTAAAAATCAGCGTTCACCCAGCCCTAATAGCCGGTTATGGTTCATGTTTTTGCAGAGAGGTTGATTCTGACTCATTATGTCCAACGTCGTCCCATACACAGCTGAATAAAGTCCTGGTGGATATCCAATTCCTGACTGTCGACTGTTGACCTCACAACTGCTTCCCCATTGATATCACCATCTGTTGTCATGGGAAAGATTGTCTGATATTTGGGTTAAATGCCACTGAAGTCATTCAATTTCCATGTGGAAAAATAACCCAAAGTCAATTGCCCTGCGAGGTGCGGAAGCCGTTTTTCCCAGAGATAGTGAATCGAACAGAACATCCAAATAAAAGCAAAACAAAAACGTCTCCCCGCTGAGAATCCCTTATTTCATTTCCCCCCAGTAACTTCTTTTCAGCTCATGCATGAAATTGTGTGTGTTAGAGACGCAGGTATCCTCCTCCGCCCCCGCCAGCGCCACCCGCCCCCACCCCCGCCCCCGCCCCGGGGCCGGTGTCCGCCTGGGGCTCCCCGTGGCCCTCAGCCGCGCGGGGCGCCCCCAGCGCCTCGGATCGCCCGCGGGACCCGGGCCCGGGGCGCAGGGCGCACCCCGCGCTCCCCCGGGCGCCCGCCGCCCGCCGCGTCCTGCGAGCCCGGCCCGCGCGGCGCCCGAAAGGCACGGCCGCGACCCCTTGTGACACTTTCCCTCCGCCGTGATGGAGCAACTACTTAACATGCAAAGTTTTCTCCAGCCTGCCCGGCTCGCTCGAGATCATTTCAGCAGCTGAACTGGCTTCTTTCCGAAAAGGCTGCCAGGACACACAAAATCTTGGGGACACGGTTTGCTCCTTTCGAACACGACCACGGACCCGGAGTCCCCTCTCCTGCAAACTCCGACCCCCTCCTCGTCCCGCCCTTCAGCGCGCCCTCTCCCCGGCCCTCTGCCCCCCACCCCCAGCACCACCACCACGACCCCCCCCCCCGCCCACCCCACCCCTGCTCCTCCGCGGGGACTCCGCATTTCACCCATCTTACCTTTTCTGTCCGCCACTGGGGCTTCGGGAGATGATCCAACGATCAAACAGAGGAGCCAGAAAGCTCTAGCTGTCATTTTCGTAGACACGGTTCCCAGGCTCTAAAACTGAGCCTGGGCTTTTGCTCTTTCTCTCCCCCCACCCCTTCTCCACACCCCCACCCCCGTTCATGCTAATGAGGGGCAGCCTTTGGGGAAACGGGAATCACTCACTGAGCAGACCATTGGAACAAAACCGAGCTGCAGGGATTTCTCCCACTTCCTCAGGGGGACAAGCACATGGCCTCTCAAAGTTGTCCCTGCGAGCGTCGGTGGGCAGTGACAGCATCAGATCCCCAAACCTGAACCCCCATGTGGGTTTCCGGACCCGGGGAGGGGGAGGGGAGGGGAGGGGAGGGGAGGGGAGGGGAGGGTGGGGCGAGTGGCAGAAGAAGGGTGTTGAGGGGCTGAGGGACAGGGTGGGGGCCAAGGAGTGATAGGAAGTGTTTTCCAGATTAAGTCAACAACAAACAGGCAGATTAGTGCTCAAGACGACTTGGGCTTGTGGAAGGGATTCAAGATGACAGGAAAAATCCGCCGGGGAGTGTGTCAGGGGTTCTGAGAGAAGCCAAGCCTAGGTTTGGGTAAACTATTTTACTGTATGTGCCATTTTTATGTTCTAGAACCAGAAGGAAAACAGCCTTGAGCAAATAGGCTCTGTCTTCTCCCTCCCTTCCTTCTTTCCTTCCTTCCTCTTTCTTTCTTCCTTCCTTCCTTTCTTTTCTTTCTTTTCTTTCTTTTCTTTCTTTCTTTCTTTCTTTCTTTCTTTCTTTCTTTCTTTCTTTCTTCTTTCTCTCTCTCTTTCTTTTCTTTTTTTTCTTTCTTTCTTTTTCTTTCTCTTTCTTTCTTTTGCTTTCTTCTCTCCCAATTGAAATTAGTATCTCCTTCACTAGATTCATCAAGCCCATGCTGAGTGCCTTTTACCCAGCCAGGTGCTAGGAGATAAAAATGAGAAAAACACCTTCCCAGCTCTCTAGTGATGGCTTCTCTCCTATAGAAAGGTAGATCTTCTTTTTCTCTTTCTCTCTTTCTTTCTAAGAAAAACTCATTCACTGCTTAGGTCTGAATTCTGTATATGAGTCCTGAGCTAAGGGCCCTCTTCCTCAGATTGAACAGAAATAGCATTCACCAAGGGGGGGGGGGGTGGTCAAGCTCACCACAGTAAACCCACAGCCTTACTAATGTGTATCTCATTTCAACAGCTTCAAATCCGAAGGGAAGGGGAAATGCACTGAGGTGAAGGCATTTTATCTGAAGCATATGAGCCAACAGTGAGATGCAGCTGCTAAAAGAAATAACAAACTTTTGCTGCACCAATATCTTATGTCTCAAAAATAATAATGCTAGTGGACTGACTAGATTCGGCGGGGGTGGGGTGGAGTGGGGAATCATGTTTTAAAGAAAGACACTGGGAAACTAGGAGAACAATAGGGGAATAAGAAGACTTGGTTCCATCAGCAAGTTCCTTCACAGGAACTGAGGCTATGCAGCCTAGGCACCTAAAAACATTTGTATTATTTTGTCAAAGAACCAGTAGGTAGAAGTTATAAGGTGACATATTCAATTTCCAATTTAAGAAAAGATATTCTAACAACTAAGATCTCCAAGAAAGCAGACTGCTTTGAAGGGTTATGACAGTGGAGCCATAGGGGGTATCCAAAGAGAATACCATTCAAGGATACTCCAGAGCGGGAGCACCTGGTTGACTCACTCAGAAGAGCACGCAACTTTTGACCTCCGGGTATGAATTTGAGCCCCATCTTGAGTGTAGAGATTACTAAAAATAAATAAACTAAAAAAAAAAAAAAAAAAAAGGTACTGTAGAACAGCTTCCCAAATTAGATGTGCTGTGATTTGAGGGATACATTGAAGTATATATGTTCATCTAAAGAGGAGCTGGCTGGCTGGCCACAGGCTGACAATATGTTGGAAGGGGTTGCTATCTTCTTATCTTCTGTAGTCTGATCCTCAACTTCCCTTAGTTTGAAACTCAATGCATCAGCTTTGTGGGACTGACTCAAAGTAAACAAACTTATAAGAGGAAGATGTATAAACCAGAACATCATTTATTAATTTTTAATGGAGAGGATATAGTGAAGATGATTCACCAATCTAATTATTAACCAGAAGTTTGCTTGTTGAGTACCAGATTGAATTGTAGCTCGTGGTGGGTTCATCTTCCTCATTCCGGTTTTAGAAGACTGACTTCTCTCTCTCCTCCAAAAGAGTAAATCTCTCCAGTCACTGCAAGGCCTGTGTGCACCAGAGTCAGTGTCTCCAGCTCTGGAGGCTTGTGTTCTCTTTTTTTTTTTTTAACTTTTTAAGTTTATTTATGATAGTCACACAGAGAGAGAGAGAGAGGGGCAGAGACACAGGCAGAGGGAGAAGCAGGCTCCATGCACCGGGAGCCCGACGTGGGATTCGATCCCGGGTCTCCAGGATCGCGCCCTGGGCCAAAGGCAGGCGCTAAACCGCTGCGCCACCCAGGGATCCCCAAGGCTTGTGTTCTTGAGGCCCAGGTCACAGATGTCCTCAGATCCCCTTCTTTCACATGCTCTTTCTTTAAGTCAAGTGGAATAAAATTAATTAGGCTTAAGCTTTCTCCTTTACAACCACATCTCAGACATACCTGCTTGCTTGAGATTATATTCAAGTCACCCAGATCCAATTTGGGGTGTTCCCGAAACTCTTCTGTTGCAGGAATGTTGTGAATGCCCTGAAGCCCACACCCTGAAATGTAGAGGCAGAGAGCCGGCTGGATGGCTCCCACGGGCTCTTAGAGGCTTCCGGGGTGGCACCAGCCTGGAAGGACTTGCCAGAGTCCAGGGTTGCGTCTTGGGCTGCACGTGGTTCGGAAACTACCCTAGTGGAGTGTGGAAGGCAGAAAGAGCTCAAAGAGACTGCTCCATGTAAGCCAGAATGCCACTTAACTAATTTACAACGAGAAGTTGACTCAGGCAGACGTGCATGCTCATGTCAGCCTGGCTAGCGTTGTCTTTCTATAAACAAGTCACATGGGAAGTCAAATTATCATCAGGGTGCTTGGTAATATAAACCAGAGCAAGGGGGAGCTTGTCATAGGATTGGAATGTTTAACGGTATTGGTTTTTTGTAGCCTAATGTGTCTGTCTTCATAATAAGTATATACACTTGTCAGGTGGAAAAATCTAAGAGCCTAAGTGCCTTTCTCTCCCCTGCCAATTTCTGGTATTTTTAGTGTATCTTTCCGCTTAGCAAATATTTATTGAGTGTCTACTATGTGTTGTATAATAAAGAATTTGTGCCAGGTTCCTGGCATGGGGCTTCTAAAACCCTTGGAATTTCCCTGGTGATAGAAGTGTCGTAGTTATTCGTGAGCTTCCTGGATCCCACCTTAGATTGTGCTAATGAGGTGACTCTTGGAGGGCTCCCCGATAGCTTCAGGATGGGAGCTGGTCACCAGGAAGACCAACCATAGGATTAGAGGGTCAGAACCTTGAGCCTGCCTGACTTCCCGGGAGGGGAGAGAGGCTGCAGATTGGGTTCAGTTGGATGGCCAAGGATTTAATCCATCGGCCTATGTAATGAAACCCCATAGAAAACTCAGTGGAGGGGCACCTCGGTGGCTCAGTCAGTTGAGTGGCTGCCTTTGGCTCAGGTCATGATCCCCGGGCTCCCAGGATCGAGCCCCCCTCAACCAAGTTGGGCTCTTGCTCAGTGGGGAGCCTGCTTCTCCTGCTCCCTCTGCCTGCCCCTCCCCTGTGGCAGAGGGTTTGTGCGTGCCCCCCTCCTCTCAAAAAAGTGGGTAAAATCTCTAAAAAGAAAACTCAGGGGAGCTTCCTGGTTGGTGCTGTGCTAGGAGAGTGGTGCTCCCTAATCCGTGGAAAGAGAACCGAAGCTATGCATTTGGGGCCCTTCCAGATCTCACCCTATGTGTCTATTTGTGTAGCTGGTCCTGATTTGTATCCTGTAGAATAAAATCGCAATCAGAAGTATAGTGCTTTCCTGAGTTCTGCGAGTTGTAACAGAAAGTTATCACACCTGAGGGGGATCGTGAGAAGCCCCAGATCCAGCCAGTTGGTCTGAAATAGGAGCAGTGTTGTTGTGGACCATGCCCTTTATTTTCTGTTTTTAAAGGACTATTTTATTTATTTGACAGAGAGATAGATAGAGCCAGAGAGCACAAGCAGGGAGAGCAGGAGGCAGAGGGAGAAGCAGGCTCCCCCCACTGAGCAGGGAGCCCAACATAGGGCTGGATCCCAGGACCCTGGGATCATGACCTGAGCCAAAGGCAGATGCTCCACCACTGAGCCACCCAGGTGCCTGTGGACCATGCCCTTTAGACAGTGGGGTCTGCACTAACTCTGGGTGATCAGTGCAGCCAGCATTGAATTATAGGCCACTCCTCAGTATCAAAATACTATGTTCCAGGCACTGTTGTAGAAAACCAGAAATATCAGTCATAATCATTCTTCAAAAAGAGCACAAAAAAAAAAAAAGAGTATAATATTTGCTTTGGTTTCCATCAGGTAAATTATGGTCACGTTCTAGTTCTTTGATTTCAGTCCAGGGTCTCCCCCAAATTCTTCAGACTTTCAAGGACAACCCCTAGCTTTATTCCCACAGGGGTCCAGAAAGATCCTGGGATATTCAGACCTAAATCCTCCCCTCACCTGGCTCACAGACCACTGTGAAAAATAACCTATTCCACTTGAGCGTCAAGTGCCATACTGAAAAGCTGTACCTGTTAGAGAGAAAAGAATGGTTAACAGAATGTGGAGGCCAAGTAAAGGTGGCTGGAGATGCCACGTAAACTCTGGTTTGAAAAATGACTGGGGTGAAAAAAAAAAAAAGAAAAATGACGGGTTTACCGCCCCCCCCCCCCGGCCCGGGAGCATGGGGGTGCACCAGGGGACGACCCTCAATGGGAGAAGGTGCTGGAGACCTCAATACCCCGCGGACAAACTCTCCCACGGACGCTGGTGGGAGAAGCTGGGAGTAGCTGGGTTTTTTTTTTTTTAACTCTGTTGTATTTTCCTATCCCTCTACATTATTAAAAAAGAAAATTTGGAAAATAAAAACCGAGTAGCCAAAAGAACTGCAAAATGTAGGCCTCGCTTCACTACCACTACACCCCACAATCCTTGCAACATCTCCAGGTGTTTCTTTCCAGCCTCCTTCTTGGATATCATCTTTTTTTTTTTTTTTTTTAAGATTTTATTTATTTATTTATTTATTTATTTATTTATTTATTTATTTATTTGAGAGAGTGAGAGAGCACAAACAGGGGGAAAGGAAGAGGGAGAGAAAGAAGCAGCTTCCCCGCCGGGCAGGGAGGGACTCTGGACTCCATCCCAGGACCCTGGGATCATGACCTGAGCCAAAGGCAGACGCCTAACCCACTAAGCCACCCAGGCACGCCTTGGATATCACTTTTACACAGGGGTGGGCAGAGTGTCTACACTATTTTGGATTCTGTGTTGTTCTCATGACACCATGACAGAAATGCTTCCCTGTTTTGTGGGTACAATTTAGAATCCAGCTTTTATCCAATTAAAATTGTTCAAAATACTATTACGAACTATTTTTTTTAAGTTGGATTTATTTATTTATTTTTAAAGATTTCATTTGTTTATTCATGAGAGACCCAGAGAGAGAGACAGAGAGAGACAGAGGCAGAGACACAGGCAGAGGGCGAAGCAGGCTCCATGCAGGGAGCCTGATGTGGGACTCGATCCTGGAACCCCAGGATCACGCACTGGGTCGAAGGCAGAAGCTCAACCGCTGAGTCACCTGGGTGTCCCCATAAACTCTTTATTTATTTATTTCACGTTTGTGAAATCTCATACCTACATAATATGTTCTCATTTGGACCAACCATAATTTGTGAATATTTCAGGCTGTTGGGCAGCCCCGGTGGCGCAACCATTTAGCACCGCCTGCAGCCCAGGGCATGATCCTGGAGTCGCGGGATCGAGTCCCACGTCAGGCTCCCTGTATGGAGCCTGCTTCTCCCTCTGCCTGTGCCTCTGCCTCTCTCTCTCTCTCTCTGCATCTCTATGAATAAATAAATAAAGTCTTAAAAAATATATATATATATTTTAAAAAAACAAAATGTTAAAAAAATATTTCAGGCTGTTTACAATTTTTACTACTGTAAAACTTTCTGTGTCCCCACCATTAGAGGAATGGATATCTTGTGACATACTGGAATACGATAGAGCAGGGTTGTGGTTTTTGTTGTTTTTAAATTTTTTATATAACTGAGACCAACTGAGCCAGCCAGACGCCCCTAGAGCAGGGTTTCTTAACCTCAGCATGATTAACATTTAGGCCAAGATAATTCTTTATACTGCACTGCAGGATTTTGACCAGTCTCCCTGGCCTGATCCCCTGGATACCAGTAGTGCCCCCCACCTCCAGTTATGACAATCTAAACTGTCTCCAGACAATGCCAAATGGCTCCTGGGGACAACACTGTGAACCACATTTGTTGCTATAAACCAATGAAAACAGGGGCGCCTGAGTGGCTCCGTGGGTTAAGCAGCTGCCTTCAGCTCAGGTCATGATCCCAGGGTCCTGGAATCAAGCCCCACATCTGGCTCCCTTCTTGGTAAGGAGCCTGCTTCTCCCTCACCCTCTACTGTTGCCCCTGCTTATACTCTCTCTCTGTCAAATAAATAAATAAAATCTTTAAAAAAAAAACAATGAAAATAAATGAGCCACAATCACAAAAGCAAAATATAGATCAATCTCGTAAATAAACATAATCTCAAGGAAAATCAGTCTGACACAAAGCACTATATACTATGTAATTTCATTTCTGTAAGGTTCATAAATAGACAAAACTAATACAAGGTTCAAAAAGTCAGGGTATTCTTGGGAGCAGGTTCTGGAAAGACAACGACAGGGATGGGGTGGTTGTTTCTGAGGTGTTGAATCTATTGATGGACCTAATAATTTTTGATATTACATAAGACATGTTACTAGTTTATATAGTCAAATCTGTTAGCTGTCTTTTTGTGATATCCTCCATCCCTTCATAAAAGCCTTTAAAATGTATATAAGTAATACATATTCTTTGCAGAATATATAATACAAAAGAAAAAAATCAATGACAATCTTATTTCCTAGAAATAATTACTATAGGTATTTTGATTTATCGATTTCCAGACTTTTTTCTACACATATATGTGCATGTAAATGTTATATAATTTCTTCACATAAAAGTGGAATCATGGCATGTAGATACTTTATAGCATGATTTTTAAAATGTTAATAAGGGGCACCTGGGTGGCTCAATCAGTTAAGCCAACTCAGGTCATGATCCCAGGGTTTTCCCTGCTCAGTAGGGAGCCTGCTGCTCCCTCTCCTTTTGCCTGTTGCTCCCCCTGCTTGTGTGCTCTCTCTCTCTCACTCTCTCTCTTTCTCTGTCAAATAAATAAATAAATAGAGGGTTTCTGGAATGCCTGGCTGGCTCAGTCAAAGTATACCATGCTTGATATCTGGGTTGTGTTCGAGCCCCACCCGCACTGGGCGTCAAGATTACTTGAAAAATAAAATCTTTAAAAAATAAAGAAAAAGATTTCTCTTTGTTTTAATTTGGTTTTGTTTGTTTGTTTGCTGGTAATATTGTAGATTTTCTCATGGATTTATTGGCCATTTAGATTTCTTCTTTGGCTAAGCACCTGTTCTTTGTCTAATTATTAGAATCTTCATTTTCTTTTATGATTTTGAGAGCTATTTCTAGCCGAAGAATTTTAACTCTTTGTCCACTATATATATTGAGAATATTTCCCCACAAAATTTTGTTGATTTTTTAACCTGTTAGTGATTTATTGGTAATCAAATTTTTAAATTTTGTACAGAAAAATCTATCAGTCTTTTGTTTAACAATGTCCCTGGTGTCTTTTGTGTCATGCTTAGACATTCTCCAACTCAAAATTACATATATATCAGCCTTTGTTTTTCTAGTGCTTGTAGTTAAATTTTGATTCCATCTGGAATTTATTTGGATATGTAGTATGAGGTAAGAATCTAATTTTATTTTTTTCTAAAATAACTAGAAAGTTGTCTAACCCAATTGACAAATAAATCCATCCTTTTCTAAATTTGAGATGTCACCTTTAACATACAGAATATTAACTTCTAATAAATTTAGGTCTATTTCTAGATTTTCCGTTACTCCCGCTGTCTACTCCCATGCTTATATGCCCATATTGGGACATTGTTATAATTATAGTGATATTATAACATATTTTTTAAAGATTTAATTTATTTATTCATGAGAGACACACAGAAAGAAGCAGAGACATAGACAGAGGGAAAAGCAGGCTCCTTGTGGAGACCCCGATGCGGCCCTTGATCCCAGGACCCTGGGATCATGACCTGAGCCAAAGGCAGACACTCAACCACTGAGCCACCCAGGTGCCCCCTATAACACATTTTTCTTTTCAAAAATTGTCTAACACAGTGTTTTGTTTTCCCAAGTGTACTCTGCTAAATTTTAAAAATTCTGTTGGACTTTTTGAATTTGCATTAAGTGGATAGATTCATTTGTAAAGGAATTGACAGTTGTCCAATATTGTCTTTCTGCCCATGAAAATGGCATATCTCTATATTTCTTTGAGTCTTCTTTCCCCCATTATCATTTTCATCATCTAAGCTCTAAACACATCTTTATGTTAAATTTACTTCCTGGATATTTTGTATTTTTGATGTAATGCGGAAAAGATCTTTTTGTCTTTTATATATTTTCTGCTTTTGGTAGACGTAAAGAAAAGCTACTAATTTGTATATCTGTACATTTTGTATACCCCAATTTGCATAGATCCAAAGATATTCCAAACTATTTTCTTTCTTTCTTTCTTTCTTTCTTTCTTTCTTTCTTTCTTTCTTTCTTTTTTTTATTTTATTTATTCACTTATTTTAAGTAATCTCTACACCCACCATGGTGCTTGAACTCATGCCCTGAGAATAAGAGCCACATGCTCTTCCAACTGAGCCCGCCAGGCAATCCTCAGACTATTTTCAATTGATTTCCTTGGGTTTTCCCAATGGAAACCATGTAATCTAAAAAAATATTTTGCCTCCTCTTCTCAAATCTTTAACTTTTTTATTGCATTGATGAGAACCTTCCAAACTTTGTTGAATAATCACAGTCATCACGTTTGTTTTGTTGATATTTCCTCATGTATAGAGAATACCTCAAATATTTAACTTTCTTTTTTAAAGATTTTATTTATTTATTTGAGAGAGAGAGCACAAGAGCAAGGGGAGGGAGAAGCACGGCTTAATCCCAGAGTGCTAGGATCACAACCTGAGCTGAAAGCTGTTGCTCAACCGACTGAGCCACCCAGGCAGGCCAAATGTTTCACTTTTAAGAGGCTAAACACTCGATTTTGCTTCAAGCGCATTCAGCTGTTTTTATCTGTGCATCTACACCATTTTCACCTTAAGAATCTTTCAGATACTCCTATTCTTTTGTGTCTTCCTTAATATTGGTCTTCTTTGTAAGATCTACACCCAAGGTGGGGCTGGAACTCACAACATTAAGATCAAGAGTCATATGCTTTGCCACTGAGCCAGCCAGGCAGGCACCCCTTAATCATGATCTTCTGATTATGTCTTCTATATATTTTATCTTCTCCATCATCATTTTACTTTTTTTAAAGATTTTATTTATTTATTCATGAGACACACACACACACACACACACACACACACACAGATAGAAGCAGACTCCATACAGGGAGCCCGATGTGAGACTCGATTCTGGGACTCCAAGATCACGCCCTTGGCCCAAGGCAGGCGCTCAACCACTGAGCCACCCAGGCATCCCATACTTTTTCTTTTTTAAGATTTTATTTATTTCAGAGAGAGAAAGCACAAGCAGGGGGAGGGGCAGAGGGAGAAGGAGGAGAAGGAGAAGCAGTCTCTCCACTGAGTATGGGAGGTTGACGTGGGGCTCGATCCCAGGACCTGGGATCATGACCTGAGCAAAAGCAGATGTTTAATAACTCGCCACCCAGATGCCCCTTCATCATCATTTCAATCTCTCTTTCCTTTTTTAAAAAACAAATTATTTTTAGTTTATTCGGTTTTTTTCTAAAGTAATCTCTATACCCAATGTGGGGCTGAAACCTATAACCCTGAGATCAAGAGTCACACACTCCTCTGACTGACCCAGCCAAGTGTCCCTTTTTCCTTTTCATTCTAGGAGGCTTTCTTGACTCTGCACATCATGTCACTGATTTCATGTTCAGTACTATGTACTCTGCTCTTGGCTCCTTCCAACAGGATTTTAAAGCTAAGGAATTCTTATTAGTTAGCTTTTTTGGTTCATCCTATTGTTCTTTCATCTCAGTCTACTCTTTTTATAATTTCCTGATTATAAGGATCATGGCTTCTTGTATTTTTCTGAGAATGCCTACCTGTTTCTTGAAATTGTCTTCAGAAGTCTCTGTCATCATTATTTGAGGTGTCCTCTTCCTCAGCCTTTTTTTTTTTAGATTTCTAAAAATTTATTTATTTGAAAGAGAGAGAGCATGAGCTGGGTGAGGGGCAGAGGGAGGAGAGACTCCCAGCTGAGCAAGAAGCCTGATGTGGGGCTCAATCCCAGGACCTTGATATCATAACCTGAGCTAAAGGCAGGTGTTTAACAAATTGAGCCACTCAGATGCCCTTAAACATTTAATTTTTTAACATTTAATTTTTAAATAATTATAAATATAGTTGGTGTCCACAATGGCTGGCCCCTAATGATCCCCACTTCCTGGTATTCACACCCTGTGTGGTCCCCTCTCACATTGTAGCAGGACTGGTCTGAGTCACCCATAGCATGTGGAAGAAGTGATAATACGCACTTTCAAGAGTAGGTTACAAAACGTCTGAACTCTTATCTCAAGTATGCATTCTCTCTTTCTTCTAGATCATTTACTCTGGGGAAAGCCAGCTGCTAAGTTGGGAGGACACTCAGGCAAGCTATGAGAGGCTCATGTGACAAGGAACTGATAGCCAGTTCCAATATTGGCTTCACCAATAGCCAGTAAGAAACTGCGGCTTGCCAAGAGCCAAAGAAGTGAGCTTGAAAGCAGATCCTTCCCACTTGAGTCTTCAAATGAGACTGCAGCTCCAACCCCAATTTGACTGAAACTTTTAAGAGACCCAAGCAGAATCACCCAGCTAAACCACTGCCAGATTTCTGGGCCACAAAAAGTGTGATTAATAATGCTTATTATGGGGACACTTGGGTGGCTCAGCAGTTGGGCATATGCCTTTGGCTCAGGGTGTGATCCCGGAGTCCCGGGATCGAGTCCCATCAGGCTCCAGGCATGGAGGCTCCTTCTCTCTCTGCCTATGTCTCTGCCTCTCTCTCTGTGTCTTTCATGAATAAATAAATAAAATCTTTTTTTAAAAAGTAAAGCTCATTATGTTAAGCTGCTAAATTTAGGGGTAATTTGTTTTGCAGCAACGGACAACTACTACCCAGTTGAAGCCCCTTATGCCCTCCCAGGTACAATTTCCTTTCCTTCCTAGAAATAATCATTATGCTGAACTTGGAGTTTCTACCATTCTCTTGGATGTTTTCTCATATTATGACTATAGCAACTATTATTGTCAAAAAAAAGCTTATGAATTAATTTGGAAGGTTTAAAAAAATTCTAATTCCAAGTTTTGGAACATCCGATATAAATATGTACTTGTAATTCAATAAATAATCTTTTATTTTTTTTAAAGATTTATTTATTCATAAGAGACACAGATAGAGGCAGAGCCATAGGCAGAGGGAGAAGCAGGCTCCCTCTGGGGAGCCTGATGCAGGATTTGATCCCAGGACCCCAGGATCATGACTTAAGCCAAAGGCACTCAACCACTGAGCCACCCAGGTACCCCAATAAATAATCTTTTAAATTAATAATAATAAAATTGGGAAATTTTTCCATTCTTAATTTGGGAACTTCCTTGTCTAATGTTACAATGAAACGAAAAAGAATATCTGTTGTTAATAATAATGATGATTACAATAATAGCTGGCACCTGTTGAGCACTGGTCTAAGCATTACATCTTTACATCAACCTAGGAGCTCTTACTTTTATTACCCTAGTTTTACAGATGAATAACTAAGGCATGTAAAGGCTAAGCAGCTTGCTCAAGGTTATACAGCTAGTAATCAAGTGATACCAAAATCATTAGCTACTACTGGTGCTCTTTATATAAGGCAGAAAGAAAAAAGAAGGAAAAAGAGCAAATGAACATAAAGCATACTGTCTGAAGTCTCCTCTACAAGTGGCCATAATAGTTGCCTTCTTCTATTACTTATTCATATACCCCTTACTCACAATTGAGCAGAGCCCTATGCCTGGTAGGGGGACCCAAAACTTTTTTCTTTTTTAAGTAACTGTTTTTTTTTTAAAGATTTTATTTAGTTATTTGAGAGAGTGTGAAAGAGAGCACCAGCCACGGAAGGGGCAAAGGAGAGTGAGGAGAAGGCTCTCCACTGAGTCCCTGTTATGGGACTTGATCCCAGAGCCCTGGGATCATGACCTGAGCTGAAGGCAGACACTTAACCAACTGAGCCACCCAGGCACCCTTGGGGGACCCAAAACTTTCTTCCTGTAGGACCTGAGTTCTTGGCAGTCTTGTCTTTATCAGGTTGCTGTACTTTCCATTAACCAGGTTTTTGGGAGAAGGGCATATTAAGATTTGCCCCTGCTAAATCCTTGGGTTCTAGACATTGTCTAGCAGAGATGGCTGAAACACGAGACATTTATTTTTCATGGTTCTGCAGTTCTGAGGCTGAATGTCTGAGATCAGGGTGCCAGAATGGTTGGGGTTCTGATGAAAGCTTTCTTCCTGGTTTGCAGAACCCTCCTGCTGTATCCGTGAGACAGAGAGAGAGAGAGGAAGAGAGAGACTCCACCCTCATGACCCCATCTAAACCTAATTGCTTCCCAAAGGCCCCCCTCCTAAAGCCATAACATTGTGGGTCAGGACATCACTATATAGATTTTGGGGTGACAGAAACATTCAGCCTATAACAGTGACTCCTTTGTTTTCAGCAGCAGGAGGAATCCCAAATGGCCAAGGGGCAGTCTCAGCTTTCAAATGAATGGACCCATGATGCTGTTTCCCGGTCTAGACATTTCTCCCTTGGGCACAAGGCCTTTGGACCCACTGAGTCCCAGATCACTAGCAAGGAGAGCAAAAAATTCTTCCAGTGAGTTTTTAGGGGTCATAGTGGGAGGGACCACTCCCATCTCTCCTTGGTTTCTGGACCAGTGACTCCTGGCAATGTCTACGTCCAGAAACGGTGGTGCTAGTGGAAGCCCTGCAGGCGAGGAAGGCAACTCCATACCCAGAACACGGATCTGTCCCTGTGAGGACAAGGCGCTGTCCACACACCCCAGTCTTGTCATTGTGAACAAGGGATTATTGTTTTGCCTCTGGAGTTTGGACCCTTCCCTTGGAGACGCGCCCTCTGCTGGTCCTTCCTAATATCTGCGGCCTGAGCATCCTCGGATCCCCTGCGGGTTGGTTTCTCCGCGTTCGGTAGCCCTTCCTCTTTTCATTTGAAGAGTTTCAGATGTCTCCTCCTAGTGTCATTGATGATGTTGTTTGTGGTTCTTCTCATTCTTCTTGTTGCTTTTTTAGGGCTTCCAAGAGGAGTAGAGAAAAATGTCAACTTTACTGTAGGTTTAATCCTGGAATCTGGCAAATTGCAAAGTATGATAATTCTGAATGTTAATATTTTTGGATTGCATGTTAATATTAATTCTGGCACTTATTCTGACATTCTTAAATGGATTTTGAAAATTTGGACTGATATAATACTAATAAACATCTGTATTTAGTCAAACCTTTGAAAATCAAAATTCCAAAGTGATCCAGTATAAAAAGAGGCACAGCTAACCAACACTGTTAGAAATAAGGGTATTGGGGTGCCTGAGTGGCTCAGTTGGTTGAGCATCTGCCTTTAGGTCAGGTTGTGGTCCCTGGGTCCCTGGGTTCCTGGGTCCTTGGGGCCTGGGATTGAGCCCTGCCTCAAGTTCCCTGCTTGGTGTGGAGCCTACTTCTCCCTTTTCCACTCCCCTTCTTGTGCACTCTCTTTCTGTCAAATTAATTAATTAATTAATTCTTTAAAAAATAAAAAAAGAAAGAAGGGTACTGATCACCCGGGTGGAGGTAGTGATTGGAAGGGAACGACGGTCAGAGGAGGGGACTTCTGCAGTGAGTAAGATCCCCTTTCTTGATCTGTGTGCTGGTTAAACAAGTCTCTTCAGTTTGTGAACATAATTGAACTGTATGCTTATGATACCTGATTTTTCTGTATGTATGTTACATGTTTATAATAATTATTTTTTTAAGATTTTATTTATTTATTCATGAGAGACAGAGAGAGAGAGAGAGGCAGAGACACAGGCAGAGGGAGAAGCAGGTTCCATGCAGGGAGCCTGATGTGGGACTCGATCCCGGGACCCCAGGATCACGCCCTGGGCCGAAGGCAGGCACTAAACTCCTGAGCCACCCAGGGATCCCAATAATAATTATTTTTTAACCCCAAAGTAGAATAGCCTACAATTAAAAATCAATCAGGGGTGCCTGGCTGGCTCAGTTGGTGGACCATATGGCTCTTGATCTTGGGGTTGTGGGTTTAAGCCCCACACTGAGTGTAGAAATTACTTTTAAAAAATCATGATCGAAAAAAAAAATCATGATCGTGGAAAAAGCCTGATATTTATATAGCTCAATTAAAAGGAAAGGGAGAATTTTTTTTTAATTTTTATTTATCGATGATAGTCACACACACACACACACACACAGAGAGAGAGAGAGAGAGAGAGGCAGAGACACAGGCAGAAGGAGAAGCAGGCTCCATGCACCGGATGGTCTGACGTGGGACTCGATCCCGGGTCTCCAGGATCGCACCCTGGGCCAAAGGCAGGCGCCAAACCGCTGCACCACCCAGGGATCCCGGAAAGGGAGAATTTTATGCAAAAAGTTCAAATATCTGAATTTTGTCATATCCTTCCATTTATTAAGGATGCTATACTTTTTAAAAGTTTAATTCAATTTGCCAACATATAGTATAACACCCAGGGCTCATCTCATCGTATGCCCTCCTTAATGCCCATCACCCAGCTTCCCCTTCCCCCCACCCGCCTCCCCTAGGATGCTATCTTTGATCATAGGTATAATATATCTTTCCTGTGGGGAAAATGGTTTTCTCCAAATAACTAGGTCCATGGTAATACAATGCTAGTGGGAACAAATACCCCAGCTTATACACTGTACTACGAATTCCAGCGTCGGGGGTTCTTGCCATTGTCTCCTCACATGTCAGCCTGGCTCTTGTGGTGAGCTTAGGTCTCCAGAATCAGGCACTTGACTCAGCAAAGGCCTCAGTGAGGGCAGCTTTACACCCAGCTTACCGTGAGCATCCCTAGATGATGTATATTTGTGGTGGTTTTTGTTGTTGTTGTTTGTTTGTTTTAAGTAGGTTCCCAGCGTAGAATGCAGGGCTTGAACTCAGGACCATGCGATCAAGACCTGAGCTGAGATCAGTTAGACACTTAACCAACTGAGCCACGCGGGCACCCCCTAAGTGTCCATTTGGTGGTACCCTTTGACCTACTCCTCAGTGTGTCCCTGAGGCTGCTTGGGGGACAAAGGAAAAATGATAGAAAAAGGGACAATTGATAAGGCCCTGAAATGTTTTTCTTGAGGCTCATCAATAATATATTCAGACCATCTCTATGTCAAGTCTCTAAGGGAGTTCTTAGATTTGGGCAATATTGACATTTGGGGCCAGATTATTTTTTGTATAATGTCAAGGACACACATTTTATGTACTGAAATGTGAGAGTCTGTGACCCTTAAAAACTCACAATCTAGTTTTTGTTTTGGGGGTTTTTTTTTGCAACAGGTCTGCTGCCAGGAAATGGAGGTCCTGAAATCCACCACTAAATCTAGGCCACAATGAGAAAGGAAAAGACATCACCATCACCATCATTGGACATGGAGATTTGGGCAGGTGTACTACTACCGGCTATCTGATCTTCAAATGCAGTAGGATACACAAAAGAGCCACTGAAAAAATTTGAGACAAAGACTGCTGAGATGGGAATGGAGTCCTTCAGTTGTGCCTGGGTTGTCGATAAACTGGAAGCTGATGTGAGTGTGGTATGGCCTTTGAGGTATCTGCCTGTGGAAATTCGAGAACAGCAGGCATTACCATCGCTAATGCCCCAGGACACAGAGACTTAATTAAAACACCACCACAGCCCATTATCTCATGGGCTGACTCTGCTGCCCTGATTGCTGCTGCTGGGGTTGGTGAATTTGAACCAGGTATTTCCAAGAATGAGCAGACCCATGCACATGCTCTTCTGGATTACACATGGGGTACAAAACAACTAATTGCTGGTGTTAAAAACTGAATTCTCTTGGAGCCTCCCTACAGCCAGAAGAAGTATGAGGAAAACATTAAGGAAATCTGCACCTACATTAAGAAAATTGGTTCTAACCCTAACACAGTGGCATTTGTGCCAAGTTCTAGTTGGAATAGTGACAGCCTGCTGGAGCCAAGTGCCAACATGCTTTGGTTCAAGGGATGGAAAGTCACCCATAAATAAGGCAATGCCTGTGGAACCATGCTGCTTGAAGCTCCAGATTGCATCCTGTCATCAACTTGTCCAAATGACAAGCCCTCAGGACATCTACAAATTGGTGGTATTGGTACTGTCCCTGTGGGCTATATGGATATTGGTGTTTTCAGACCTGGCATGTTCCTCCTTTGCTCCAGTCAATGCTACAAGTGATGTGAGTATAAGTGAAATGAAACAGTTGAGATGCACCTTGAAGGTTTGGGTGGATCTCTTTCTGGGGACAACGTGGGCTTCAAAGTCAAGAAAGTGTCTGTCAGGAGCGCCTGGGTGGCGCAGTCAGTTGAGCATCCAATTTTTTATTTCAGCTCACATCATGATCTCAAGGTCATGAGATCAAGCCCGGTGTTAGTCTCTGTGCTGAGCATGGAGCCTGCTTCTGATTCTCTCTCTCCCTCTCCTCTGCCCCTCCCCTCCACCCCGCTCACCTGCTTGCATTCTCTCCATCTCTTTCTAAAAAAAAAAGAAGGTATCTGTTAAAGATGTTCATTGTGGCAATGTGGCTGGTGACAGCAAAAATGACCCACCAATGGAAGCAGCTGGTTTCATGGCTCAGGTGATTCTCCTGAACCATCCAGGCCTAATTAGTGCTGGGTAGCCATATGGCTCGCATTGTTCACATGCTTGCAGAGCTGAAGGAGGTTGTCTTTCTTCGGAAAACTGGAAGGTGGCCCCAAATTCTTGAAATGGGGTGATGCTGCCATCACTGATACAGTCCCTGGCAAGGCCATGTGTATTAAGAACTTCTCTGACCAGGGGGCCCTGGGTAGCTCAGTGGTTGAGCATCTGCCTTTGGCTCAGGTCATGATGCCACGGTCCTGAGATTGAGTTCCACATCAGGCTCCCCGTGGGGACCCTGCCTCTCCATCTACCTATGTCTCTGCCTCTCTCTGTGTGTGTCTCTCATGAATAAATAAATGAAATATTAAAAAAAAAAAAAGAACCTCTCTGACTATACTTGCCCAGGCCGTTTTGCTGTTCATAACATAAGACAGGTGGTTGCTGTGTCATCAAAGCAGTAGACAGGAAGGCTGGACCTGGGAAGGTCACAAGTCTGCCTAGAGGCCCAGAAGGCTAAATGGATATTATCCCCAACACCTACCACCCTAGTCTTAATCAGTGGCGGAAGAATGGTCTCAGAACTCAATGTCTCAATTGCCCATTTCAGTTTAAAATTAAAAGACTAGTTAATAATAACTAGTTAATGATAGTTAAGCATCATAAAACCTTCAGAAGGAAAGGACAATTTGTGTGTGTGTATTAGTTTTAAGTTATTAGTTTTGTTTGTTTTTTTTTAAATTTATGATAGTCACAGAGAGAGAGAGAGAGAGAGAGAGAGAGGCAGAGACACAGGCAGAGGGAGAAGCAGGCTCCATGCACCGGGAGCCCGACGTGGGATTCGATTCCGGGTCTCCAGGATCGCGCCCTGGGCCAAAGGCAGGCGCCAAACCGCTGCGCCACCCAGGGATCCCAAGTTACTAGTTTTTAAAATCTGTAATTTTTTTTTTTTTTTTTTACCAATGCAGGGCTCAATCTTGTGACCCTGAGATCATGATCTGAGCTGAAATCCAGAGTCAAATGCTTCACCCGCTGAGCCACTCAGGCAGCAAGAAAGTCAATAATTCTTAATGGAAATATCTTGACCAAAAATCTGCCACAAAATTTTGAGACTCATTTAAACGGTTCAATGAGAAAAAAAAAAAAAATCCTGGTCTACATCCCCTGAAATCAACAGTAGCAGTAGACCAATGAATATGGATTATTTAGAACAAAATGTACCAAATTCGTGCTGAGGAAAGGTGTTTGTGTGTCAATGGCTAGCTAGCATGCATGCCTCTTTTTACTTTTAAGGAATTACCTCTCCACCTCAAGGGAAGAATTGGTGGGAGGGTAATTGCTCTTTGGCCCCATGGATTAACAGGAGAAAGGTCCTTGATCCAAGCTGGGCAATTCTAAGCATTTCGTTGAAAACTTGATTCCAGAGCAAGTGGCCCGAGGATGAAGAGAACTGTCAGAAGCACTTACTGCAGCTCTAGCTGCGTGACGAGTGCCAGTGATGACAGCAGTGGCAGCCTCCGAACCAGGCATTTCTGGCTATGAGAGTCACTGTGCTTTCAGCTTCTTGATTTTGGGGGCGGGGGGGCATTGGTTGTCCTTGATTTCTTGCCGGTTCCTGAGCCTGATTGCCCTGCTATTTAATGAGTGCTCCCCTTCCCCCATGTCTTTCCAACGAATTATTATTTGCTTTGCTTAGGTTGAGCTGGTTTGTTTCCATTGTTGGCACCTAGAGAGAACTAGCAAAGGAGATTGAAAAGAAGTTGTTTGGAGAACTGAGGAAATGGGCTTTTCCGGAAGCCTGGGAAAAGAGTGTTTCAAGAAGGAAGGCCTGGTGGGGCACCTGGCCGTCTCAGTCAGTAGAGCATGCCAAGGCCGTGAGTTCAAGCCCCACATTATGCAAATAGCTTACTTTAAAAAAAAAAAAAAAACAAAAAAACTCGTATTCTCAAAAAGGTTGAGGTGGGGCACCTGGGTAGTTGAGTCAGTTAAGCATCTGCCTTTGCCTCAGATCATGATCCTGGGATATGTCCTGGGATTGAGTCACAGCTGGGGCTCTCTGCTTGGTGGGGGAGTCCGCTTCTCCCTCTGCCTCTACCCCTTCCCCCTGCTTGTGTTCTCTTATGCTCTCTCTCTCAAATAAATTATAAAATTTTTAAAAAATAAAAAAATTAAAGGAAGGACTGGTCAGGAACTTCAATCTTCAGAGTAATGTTAAGCAAGATAAGGACTGGAAAGGTGTGTCTTAAATTTGCCATTCGAGAGGTACCTGGGTGGCTCAGTCAGGTTAAGCCTATGACTTCAGTGGGGACATGATTCTGGGGTCGTAGGATCAGGTCCAGTGGGGAGTTTGCTTCTCTTCTCACTCTCCCTATGTCCCTCCCTCTGCTTGTCCTGTCTCTCAAATGAATAAATCAAATCTATTAAAAAAAAAAAATACAAGGCAGCCCGGTGGCTCAGCAGTTTAGCATGGCCTTCAGCCCAGGGCCTGATCCTGGAGACCTGGGACCGAGTCCCTCTTTGGGCTCCCTGCATGGAGCCTGCTTCTCCCTCTGCCTGTGTCTCTGCCTCTCTCTCTCTCTCTCTATCATTAATAAATTAAATATTTAAAAAAAAATACAGCACTACATTCCTAATCTTAAAAAAGTGGGTAAGGATATCAGTCCTGTTTCTCCACTGGTTCTTTGGTTTTTAATAAAATTTTAATTTGGGGAGCACCTGGCTGGCACAGTCCATTAAGCACTCAACTCTTGGTTTCAGCTCAAGTCATGATCCCAGGGTCATGAAATGGAGCCCTTAATCGGGCTCCACGCTGGGCAGCGAGTCTGCTTGAGATTCTCTCTCCCTCTCTCTCTGCCCCTCCTGCTTGTACTCCCATGCTTTCTCTCTCTCTCTCTCTCCCTCTCTCTCTCAAATAAATAAACACGTTTTTCTTAATTAAAAAAATAAACTAAAGTTTTAATTTTGGAATAATGTCAGATTTACAGAGAAGTTGCAAAGACAGAACAGAGGGCTCCTACACCCGTCAGCCAGTTTGCACTGATGTTAACGTCACCATGTACATTTGACGTAAGAAGCACTGCGTGTTGGCATATCTAACTAAGCTCCAGACTGTTTCTCCCTTTCTCCCTAACGTCCTTTTTCTGTTTGAGGTTCAAATCCAGGGTAGCATATTGCATTTTGTATTTAGTTGTTTCTAAAGAGTAGAAGTAACCCGCTGGTACTCCTCTTGTACGAGTGTTGCAAGAAGTTTAAACTTTTCAAGACGGCCAACTGAACTGGTCTGAAAAGCTGAAAGTCTGTATTTCTTTTATTACATGAATTTGCAAATGAAACATACACCGACACATACCCCCAAACCACACATCCATCCATTGTTCATAATGCTTGAGAATAGAAACCACAAAATGCGTTTACTATCAACATGTCCGTTGCAACAGCACCGTGGCTTCCCTATAAACCGTCCTTAGTGCTGCAAGGGAATCTGTTCGGAGCCAGCGCGCCGGGAGGGCTCCCACACCCCTGACGGTGGGCGGGCGGGGGGAGCTCTGCACGTGTGGCTGCCCACCGTGAAGCTATGCTAGAGAAGGTGGACCAAAGGGGGGTGATGCCATCTGTCTAGTCGGCAGGTCGTGCTCCCTAAGGATTTTTTTCTTAAAAAAAAAAAAACAACTCAATGCAAGTGCCCCCGTTCTGTGCCAAGTCTCAGCCTTCAGCTGCAGTCTCAGCGGCAGGGTCTTTAACGCGCGGACGCGCAGTGCCTAATCTGTAGGTACAGCTGTTCTCTAGGCCGCCGTCAGAGACGCGGAAGGATCACAGATCAAAATCTACTTCCCCGCCGTCAGCCCCCACGACCGCCTCCCTCTCCACCAAAACTAATCTCCGTGCGACCCAGATGGGACTCGAACCCACAATCCCCAGCTCCGGAGGCTGATGCCTTATCCATTAGGCCACTGGGTCACCACAGGATCCGGGTTCTCACACCGTCTCCTTACGCGATGCCATCATCGCGCCCCGCCCCGCGCTCCGCGGCCCCGCGCCGGGCGCCGCCCCCAGCAGCGACAGCGCGCGCCTGCGCCCCCTGCGCCCTCCTCCCGCCCCCGTGCGCCTGCGCGTAGCCCTCCCGGCTCCCGGGGCCCGGCGGCTGCGTGGCCGGCACGCGGGCGGCTGAGAGCGGCTGCCCGCAGGCGGGGCTCCTCGGAAGGTTCTCCGTCCTGGCGGCGCGTCACGCGCGCTGGGGGAAACTTAGACGAAGTTCCAGTGCCTGTCCTCCCTCCGTGCTAATTGTGTGTAGCTGGATGAGCCCGCGCGTCTGCATTTTACAAAGTTCCTGGGCCCGCGCCGGTGCCGCCTCCCGCGGAGCTGGCGCCCGGCCCGCACCTGCACGCCCCGGCCCGCACCTGCACGCCCCGCAACCTTCGCGTCCCGTCCTGCCCCTCCTTTTCTCTTGCCCGCGGTCAGCCTGTAGCTGTATCATAAACTGGGATGTCCTGGGGACTCTTGGGGGATTCCAGCAGGAACAGCCTTTTTAAAAGTTTAAAAAAAGTTTTTTTTTTTTTTACAAATATGCATTTTCTTCCTCGATTAAATCCATTTTTCTCCCCTTTCTCTGCTTTCCTTCCGAATTAAAGGAGAAATGGATATAACAAGGTCCATTAATATAATATGGATTTGCTTTTTTATTTATTATTATTATTATTTTTTATCCTATCCTAGGTCTTGGATAAGATTCAGAGACTTTTTGGTGCCACGCGCAGTATGTCTATGCTTGTTGCACGTGAAGATGCCGCTTTCGTGGTTTTTAAAAATAGATAATTTCGTTTGTCTCCTTAGACACCTAACGCCTGTTCATTGTAGAATTGTATGAAGTATGGGTGAACCAAACAATGAAAATGGAAATTGACCAAAATTCTACCATGTGGAGCTTACCACGATTAACACCTCGGTGTGTATCTTTGAAATCTTACGTGTCTGTGTGTCATATGTCACTGTTTTATTCCCTGTGGACCCTGAGTCATTAAGGAAATGCTTTTGATGAAAACTAGGACATTATTAGTAAATGATAATTCACTTATTCATGGTACAAAAAAAGACAACCACTTCTAGCGCATACCAAAATACAATGGTTGTCTTTTTTTTTTTCCCACTTTTTAAAAACATTTCATTTTTAGGTAATCTCTACCCCAAACGTGGGGATGGAACTCAGAACCCTGAGATCAAGAGTCGCAAGTTCAGGGGACTGAGCCAGCGAGTCACCCCTCAGTGGTTGTCTTTTGAGGGAAAAAAAAATGTTTGATGTTTCAGTTGCAAGCTAAACTAACTGCTTTTTTCAGTGGAAAATGGTTTTTACTTGAAACAATGACTGACAGACAGACTACAATTATTTAGCCTTAGGTACAATTGGATTTGCTTCTCTGAAAGCAGCAGAGTTTCAGGCTCACACTAGCACACCCAGTCCTGTGAAAGAGAGAGGCTGTCTTATGCCCAAAGGCCTCAATAAACATTTTATTGCATTGTGTTATCTTCATCATCAAACCAATCCCCTGTCTGGGGATGGAATGTACTGGTTGGCCTAGGCCAGACAAGGCCCTCTCCTGAACCTCCATCCAAACTATAATAGCTAAGAGTAGAGGGTGTATGGTACCCCCAGGGCAACTTTATACCTTTCAAAGGCAACTTTTGACATCATATTTCTGATTCAGACTGTTTTCAGGTGAGGGTACAGAACAGTGGTTGAGAGCAAGGCCATCTGGGTCTGAATCTGTTGGCCATTTACCAGCTTTGTGAACCTGGACAAGCTACTTAACCACTCTTAATTCAGTCTTCTGTGAAATGGTCAAGGTAATAATAATCATACTACAACGCAGAGTTGTGAAGATTAGATGTATTAATATATGTAAAACACTTAGAACACTTCTGGGCACATAGTACTCCATATTTTCAAGCAAAAGAAAACCCAATATAACTGGCTTAAACAACAAAGGAAGTGTGTCAGGTGACATAATTGCAAAGTTATGTAATTGCAACCTTCTGAGGTAGGGCAAGCTGTTGATCAGAGCTTTCATGGTTTCTCTACAATTGTCCTATTCAAATTTCTAGGACTCACATCCCCCAGTTCAGAAGAACAGAGCCTGCTTTCCTATCACCAGTCATTAAACAAAAGGCATAGGCTTCCCGACTGAATGAATTTAGGTCATATGCCTGCGTCTGAACCATTCACAGTAGCCAAGAGAATCCCTTGCAGTGACTGGTTTAGGGGTGAATTCCTTCCACATTTTGCACTTAGGGGGATGGGATCATACTGATTGAATTGGGAGGCGTAGAATCAACTGCTAATGAAGCGCATGGCTGCTACACAATGAATGAGGCTGGCAAAAATGCCTGCAAGAATGGATAAAGTTCAATGTTTGAATTTCTTTATAGTAAAATAAATAAGCCAATACAACATTTCTAAAAATGCCCTTTTTAGAATGCAGAAAAATTGCACAAACAAAAAGGTCTTTAATTCTGATGCTCTGTAACCATTTGTGATGCAAGAAAATGCAAATATTTTATTCAGAGAAGTGTAAAATACAGCATAGAACATATTGGAACAATTGTCAGAACTTGAACACACTACATAATACATGATAGCATCAAAATTCAGTTGTGTTGGGATCCCTCACTGGCTCAGTTGGTAGAGCATGCCACTCTTGATCTTGGGTCATGAGTTTGAGCCTCATGATGGGTGTAGAGATTACTTAAAAAAAAAATCCTAAAACAAAACCAAAAAAAGTTCATTTGTCCTGAATTTGATAACTGTGGTGTAGTCATATAAAAGAATGTTACTAGAAGATACAAAATGAAGTATTTAGTGGTTAAGGGACATAATTTCTGAAATGCTTACAATTGGCTCAGAAATGTATACGTGGCTTTTACATATTACTTTTACTCACATATGTGTGTGTGTGCATGTGTACATAGAGAAATAGCAAATGTGGCAAAATGTTAATATTTGGCCAATCTGGGAATGGATTTGCAATTCTTCTGTATTTGAATTTATTTATTTATTTATTTATTTATTTATTTATTTATTTATTTATTTATTTATTGTATTTGAAATTATTTAAAAGTAAAAGACTGGAGAAATAGGCTTAAGAAACCTTCTGTTTCCATGTTTGTGGCTTCTATGCAGTCTTTTCTAACTCACGTTAAAAAAATAAAAACTAAAAAATGCAGCCCAAACCTGCCTTATCCTTTCCCTCCATAGTGGCCAGAAACCCCTGCCAAGTTCCTACTGTGTCCCATCAAGGAAAAACCTCATAGCAATATGTTTCTATATCAAATTTTTTTTCTTTTTTTACCCACCTCCTCTCTTTCAAGAATTTTAAAGAGCATTATTTTGGAAATCAGTTGTGGTGTTTGGGTTAAAGCAGCTGCCCAGGCAAACGACCTGGGAGCAACCTCACTAGCATGAACCCCCCGCAGAGCCCCTAGATTGAGGCCAAAGTCCAGCGCACTGGCCCGCTGCACGCCGGGATCTGGAGTCTTTCTTCATCCACCTGCAAAGCGCTCTGGGATTGCCTGGCCTCTCCCATATCTCGCGATGCTCTCTTCTCTCCTTCTTAGCCCCATGACCCCCCCAAATCAACGTGTTTTTCAAATCCGCCAATGGGAGCGCAGCGTAGGCTCGAACCAGCCAATCGGAATGCGGGGACACCGGGAAATTTAAATCGCGCCGGCCGGCAGCACGAGCCACACCGTCTCTGGGCTGATCCGCGGTGGACGTTTTGAGGGCAGCTGACCCGCGGCCTGCGCGCCCCGCACCGCCTCCCGTGGAAGCCTGAGCCGGCCGTGGAGGTACGACTGAGGCCAGGGCCCGGCCCGAGCGGCAGCGGCAGGCTGGCAGGCCGCGCCCCGCTTGTGGTGGCGGGAGGGGAGGCCCGGATTCCACGCCCGACCTGGCTGTGGCCTCCGTCGTTGACGAGGCCTGGGGGCGTCGTTCGTTGAGGAGGCGGCCGTGTCGCGGTGCGATTGCTTGGGTTTGGGGGCCGCTGAGGCTCTGCGGACCGCGGCGGGAGCTGCGGCGCGTCGCGGCCCAGAAGATCGCCGAGGCCCGGGCGGCGCTGTCCCCTCTGGCCCCGCCTCCGCCCGTTCCCCGCTGCATCTTCCCGGGTGGGGGGCAGGGGAAGGGCTTGGAGACGGGGCGGGGGGGCGGTGGCAGTTGGAAGAACCGTCTCTTAACACGTAGGCCCAGGCCCGGCTGTGACACAGCGTCGGCAGGGAACATCACGGAATGGAAGACCGCACATTGCCAGGAGGACTTGTACTTTTGTCCTCCCTTGGCGATCGCTCTGAAAGAGCTCTGTTTGAAGGAAGCGGGGTTAGTAGCCGCCTAACTGAGAGCGTTTCTTGGGAATGAAAATGTTTGCCGGGTGCTGAGGATGCAGAATTGGGTCTCGAGGTCTCGGTGTTGACACGCAGGGTTATGGAAGCCTCCGTAACGCGATGATGTGCCACATACTCCTTTAACTTTCAAGTGTGGAGAATGGACCTGTTTGGGCCATTGGGAGAGCCTCCGGAATATGGATTTGTGGCCCGTTAGGACGTCGGTTTTAACTGTGAGCTCAGTTTGCCCCACTCTGTGTTCAGTTGGTCCCAGCTGCACCGTCCAGTGTGGTGTGTGAGTCCTCAAACCGATGTGGCTAGCCCGGATTGAGCTGTGCTGTAAGCCCCAAGTACGCACATGATCTCCGAGTATTAGTATGAAAAGTGTAAAATCTATCTAGCTCGAAATAGGAGAACATGTGGAAAGGAGAGTATAGCGGACGTGTTGGGCCGGAGGGAATAGATTTGAAATTCATTTCTCCCGTTTCTTTTTGCGTTTTTGAAAAAATGTAGTTACCAGGAATTTTCAATTTATGCAGCTTGCTTTCTCTTTCTGATGGACAGCACTGTTCCAGGAAGTCTCAGCCTTTCGGAGAGGAGGGGACTAATACTGTTGGGCCAGTTCAGTATTTCATAGTGCTGAAAAAGGAAGTTAGTCCTCTACTATACAAGTGTGGGTCCAGTATATGCTTGGTAATTCTATTAATGCTCTTCTTATTGACAAAGCAAAATGATAAATGGGAAATTTCTTTCTCTTCCTCCATCTTACAGCTTTCTTCCTTTGTCTCATAACCATGTCCACCAACGAGAATGCTAATTCACCAGCTGCCCGCCTTAACAGATTCAAGAACAAGGGGAAAGACAGTACGGTGAGTATCTTCTGTTGCTTTCCTGTGCTATTTTTTAAATGGAAAGATATTTGGGAAGTGATCAGAACTTTGAGGAAATTTGAAATAAATATTCTCACTTAGCCACAAAAATTGATATAGTGGGTGAAGTGGTTTATCTTCTTCCAAGGAAATGAGGCGGCGCCGAATAGAAGTTAATGTGGAGCTGAGGAAAGCGAAGAAGGATGACCAGATGCTGAAAAGGAGAAATGTAAGCTCATTTCCTGATGACGCTACCTCTCCACTGCAGGAAAACCGCAACAACCAGGTAAATATATATTTTAGATTGTGAATTCTGGCAAACCCACAAAATCAATATGGTGCTTTTCTTAGAAATTTAAGCAAGGAGTCCCTGGGTGGCTCAGTCGCTTAGGCATCTGACTCTTTATTTCATATTTCACCTCAGGTCTTGATCTCAGCATTGTGAGATTGAGCCCCACATTGGGCTCCACACTGGGCACGGAGCCTACTTAAAGAAAGAAAGGAAGAAACTTAAATAATGTTCCTAGCCTAATGGTTTTAATTGTCAACTCTGTTAATGATCTTTTTTTTTTTTTTTTTCTCCCAGTCAGTAATTCTGTTGGGTTGTCTTCTTTCCTGGTCTCCGTAATGTACTGAAACAGATTCTGAAGTCTCCTTTAGCTCTGAACTCCCTTCAGATTTCCCTGCATTTCTAGCCACCAGTTCAGGACCTTGACTGGCCATTCCTGTGTTAACAGAAAGTTCGTGTGTCTAGAACTAGTCACTTTCTGGCTTCTTTGGATGTTCCCTATTTTTTGTATTTGTCACCAGCTTTGTTCAGATCTTTTCCCTCCTGAACTATTTTAGATGGTCTTCTAATTTATCTTTCCCTTCATTCTGTGCCACATACTATTTACCTAAACATAGTCTTAAAAATACTGCTTTAGACCTGTTCTTTCTCTGTTAAAAATTTTGGTAGTTTTAAATCCATATTCTTTGAAGTTTTTTTTTTTTAATTAGATCAATCTTAGGTTTTCAGATTTATCTTTTTGTATCTTTCAAAGATACTGAGAACCTTTAGTAGTTCAAAAAATTGTTTTTCACTGAATAGTTAATACCTATGTGTTATTTCTAGAGTACTATATTCAAATCCCATCTTCTTACAGCACTCCTTGGTCAGCCTAGCAGGAAAAATGTCTCCTTTTTAGAATTCCCATAGCATCCCAGATGTGCACTAAAAATGGAGAGTAAATGCTAACACAATATAAATATTCACCATTTGTTTTATGGTTGTCTGTTTTTCACATTTTCCTTCTTAAGCTGTAAGCACCTGTGGGAAAAGGGGTGTTGTCTTTTTGAGCTAACTATAGCACTGGTTCTCAAACCATTCTACTATGATCACAACATGAAACATTTTTGTAGCCCTGTACTATGGAAATGCATAGATTATAAGCTTACATATGAAAATCTCCAGCACACTGCCTATATAACTCCATCCCTTTCTTCCTAACAGCATATCTAAATGCAAGTGATTGAGACTGTAGGACCAGTCTTCAGACTGCTTGAATTTCATTTATTAAATTGTTTGCAGTCTCCTTTTACTGATGAGATGCTGGGATGATACTCCACAACTGGAGATTCCAGTGAGTCATATACCAAGTTTTGGCACTATTCTGCATACAAAACCATGAATAATTGATTGATAGCCAAAATTAAATGTAAGGCTAAACTTTTAGTACCTGATTATAAATCTAAAAATGTCTTCACAATGGCAAGTAAGGATTTTATTGCTTATATTTAATCTTAAAAGAGATCATTTGAAATTAGTCACACTCTCCTTGCAGGGCACTGTAAATTGGTCTGTTGATGACATTGTCAAAGGCATAAATAGCAACAATTTGGAAAGCCAGCTCCAGGCTACTCAAGCTGCTAGGTAAGTCTTTTCTGCTATAGCATGGGTAACCTAAGATATCAGCCCTTTAGGATTTTTTGATGGGAAAGAGACAGATGGCACAGTAAAATGAAGGTTAAGTTGGTCATAAGGCTGTTTGCATTAGAATCTTCCCTTAGGTGAAAGAAAGTATGATTTTTCTATAATTGCCTGAAGTCCTACTCACCCCCGCAGTGATAATTGCTATTAACCTTTTGGTGTACTTTTTGAGTAAATTAACAGTTTTTGTCAAGGTGGCACCAACCAAGGTTGGTATAGAGAAAGGAGGAATTACTTAGTAAATGGGATTGGCACATCCATGGGCCCAAACACATGGGTGTGCTTACTCTTAACTTTTATCAAATACAAATATTTGTGACATCCATTAACAGAAAGAATGAGTAATTTCTGTATTTTGACAGTGTACTAAAAAACAATCCAAGTGACAAATAACGAAGGAAAAGATGTTTAACCTCACTAGTAGATAAGGAAACACAAATTAAGAATGGCAGTGTAATTCTGTCAGTTTTAAAGTAAAAAGATCTAAAGTAGTTTTCTGGGGGAATAGCAAATTTCCATTATTGGTAATATTTTATTTTGGGGGAAAAAAGGTAGTTAAAGACACCATATGTGGTCATACTATGCAACCAGTCTGTTCATCTCCCTTAAGTTCCGGGATATGTCAACATATAGTGCATTAGCTCTAAACTCTTAAGTTGCATTTTAAATTGATTTTTACACAAACTACTTTTGTTAATCATTTTCAACTTTGTTTCTTTTTTTGTTTACCCTTAGGAAACTGCTTTCTAGGGAAAAACAGCCCCCCATAGACAACATAATCCGGGCTGGTTTGATTCCAAAATTTGTGTCCTTCTTGGGCAGAACTGATTGTAGTCCTATTCAGTTTGAATCTGCTTGGGCCCTCACTAACATTGCTTCTGGGACATCAGAACAGACCAAGGCTGTGGTCGATGGAGGTGCTATCCCAGCATTCATTTCTCTGTTGGCATCTTCCCATGCCCACATCAGTGAACAAGCTGTATGGGCTCTAGGAAACATTGCAGGTACTTGGATTTAAAATTCTTTGGACTGGGATCCCTGGGTGGCTGAGTGGTTTAGCACCTGCCTTTGGCCCAGGGAGTGATCCTGGATTCCCAGGATCGATTCCCACATTAGGCTCCCTGCCTTGAGCCTGCTTCTCCATCTGCCTATGTCTCTGCCTCTCTCTCTTTCTGTCTCTCATGAATAAATAAGTAAAGTCTTTTTAAAAAAATAAATAAAATTCTTTGGACTATCTCTGATCATACTGAGGTTGGGAGAAGTGCCTTGTCCATAAGTAAGAGTGACCTGTGTGTTAAGATTTAAACTTGTTTGCTTCCAGTGCTTATCAGGGCTGCTAATGGCATATAAGTAAGTTAGGGAATTTCCGAGAGTATTGTGTTTGCGTTAGGACACTGGTGAACTCAGTCATTGAATATTGATGGTGCTAGACAAGTAGGTTATAATTAACCTTGCCTTTTTTTAGGTGATGGTTCAGTTTTTCGAGACTTGGTTATCAAGTATGGTGCAGTTGACCCACTGTTGGCTCTCCTTGCAGTTCCTGATATGTCATCTTTAGCAGTAAGTTACTAATAAGTTAGTTTACTTCTTGATTCTTATTTTTTCCCACCCCCTGAAAATACACAGGAGTTCTCACTGCATTTTTCTTTCCCCTCAGTGTGGTTACTTACGTAACCTTACTTGGACACTCTCAAACCTTTGTCGCAACAAGAATCCAGCACCCCCGTTAGATGCTGTTGAGCAGATTCTTCCTACCTTAGTTCGTCTCCTGCATCATGATGATCCAGAAGTATTAGCAGATACCTGCTGGGCCATTTCCTACCTTACTGATGGTCCAAATGAACGGATTGAAATGGTTGTGAAAACAGGAGTTGTGCCCCAACTTGTGAAGCTTTTAGGAGCTACTGAATTACCCATTGTGGTAAGTTTTTAACTTTTAGCTAAAAATATTAAACCTTAAGCATGGTCAGTTGATACTAACAATTGACATTGCCTATTTTAGGCCATGATGGGCCTCTGATTTGTCAGAACCTTTATAGAGTTTTTGAGCAGTGCTGGAAAAAATAAAAGATAACCACTGGCATCAACTTTTTTTTCTTTTCTTTTTCTTTTCAGACTCCTGCACTAAGAGCCATAGGAAATATTGTCACTGGGACAGATGAACAGACTCAGGTTGTAATAGATGCAGGAGCACTTGCTGTCTTTCCTAGCCTGCTAACGAACCCCAAAACTAATATTCAGAAGGAAGCTACATGGACGATGTCAAACATCACAGCTGGTCGCCAGGACCAGATACAGCAAGTTGTGAATCATGGATTAGTCCCATTCCTCGTTGGTGTTCTCTCTAAGGTAATGAAGTCTTAGTATTTAGTCAAAGAATGTTAGTATTTATGGATGGACATTTGGTAGAGCTGTGCTTGATAAGATTCTTAATGTGCCAATATTGGATTCTACCTAGAGTCCTTTTGCTAAATAGTGGCCAGTAACCTCCTTCACTTAAGATTAGATGGAATCTGTTGGTAGTTAGAGTTGTTTTTCTATAACCATACTTTTGGGATCCTATTTTTACAATTGTTCTGAATTAAACTTGTTTCCTTATGCTTATTAGGCAGACTTTAAGACACAAAAGGAAGCTGTATGGGCTGTGACCAACTATACAAGTGGTGGAACAGTTGAACAGATTGTATACCTCGTTCATTGTGGCATAATAGAACCATTGATGAACCTCTTAACTGCAAAAGATACCAAAATTATTCTGGTTATTCTAGATGCCATTTCAAACATCTTTCAGGTAAGTTATAAGGTAGCATTTGAACTTGGCCTTGATGGTAATGGATGATATTTTAACCCACGGGAGGGCAGCTAAGTTTGCTCAGTAGGCCACAGAATTAGAAAGGCTGCTTATGTGGGCCACACTCTTGGTAAGACGTGACAAGGGATTATAAGAGATTTAAAGGAGATGACAAGGGGATGACCTGAATTTAAATCAAGTCCATATGTGGACACAATTCATTCCTATCTATTTTGTCAGAAATCTTTAATTCTTCAATGTCCTACTGAATTATGGTGAAATTAAATTTTGATGACTTAGTTATCCATTTTATTTTTTTTCTGATTCCCTTCCTAATTGACCCGAGCATGCTAGCATATGACACTTTGTCACAGTGGTTGGGGATAGGTAGGTCCTACCTAATGACTTTAAACTTCTGATTATGGAAATTCTACCTAGAAGAGTCTAGAATAATGATGCTTGGTGTATCTGTCACCCAGCATAAATAAATTGTCAACATTTGGCCTATTTTTCTACTCCTTCTTACCTAAACCCTCTAAATTATTTTGAAGCAAATAAATTATTTAATCTGTAAAAATTTATGTATCCTAAAATTTGAAGACTTTAAAACCACAATGTCATTTTTATACCTAATAAATTCTTGATTATCAGTAAGTAATCCAATCAGGGATGTTTATTTTTATACACCTTAGGCCATCTTTGTCCTTAGACGATGGTTCTCTACCTTGACTACACTTTGATGTTATCAGAGGTGCTTTTTAAAAAAGATTTTTTCTTTCATTCATTCATTCATTCATTTATTCATTCATTTATGAACCTGAGCATGTGTGGCAGGGGCAAAGGGGGAGGGAGAGAGAATCTCAGCAGACTCCATGCTGAGAGTGGAGCCCAAAATGGAGCTCAGTCCCACAACCCCTGAGACCATGACCTGAGCTGAAACCAAGAGTCAGATGCTTAACTGGCTTGAGCTACCCAGGCACCCCTGAGGTGCTTTTATAAAACAGTAATATTCTGTTCCCATCAAAGACCAAACTTGGTTATGGTAACATTTTTATTTTTTTTTATTTTTGTTTTTTTTTAAACTTTCTTTTTTTTTAATTTTTTATTAATTTAATTTATTTATTTATTGAGAGAGAGAGAGAGAGAATGGCTGGGACACAGGCAGAGGGAGAAGCAGGCTCCATGCAGGGAACCTGATGTGGGTCTCTATCCCGGATTTCCAGGATCACACCCCAGGCTGCAGGCGGCGCTAAACCGCTGCACCACCGGGGCTGCCTGGTTATGATAACATTTTTAAAGTTGCCCAGGTGATTTTGATTCATAGAAATGATTTGAGACCTACTGTAAGATCTAGCTGAGAGCTACAGAAGTAGTTGTTAAGAACAAGTATAGATCTGATCACCTTGAATTTTTTGAAAATGTAAACTGGAAATAAAACCATCTCATAGGGTTGTTGAAGGAACTTTAAAGTGGTTGTCTGAGATCCATCAATACCCAAACATAAACACGGTTTTCCTTTTTTTTTTTTTTTTTTTCACGGTTTTCATTAAAATAGAACATTCAGTAAATTCCACTAAACTTGGATATTTTTTTTAGGCTGCTGAGAAACTAGGTGAAACTGAGAAACTTAGTATAATGATTGAAGAATGTGGGGGTTTGGACAAAATTGAAGCTCTACAAAACCATGAAAACGAGTCTGTGTACAAAGCTTCATTAAACTTGATTGAGAAGTATTTCTCTGTAGAGGTGAGTAACATGGTAAAGTTAACAAGAATTTGGAAAATACACAAAGTCAAGCCCATAAGATTTTTTTCTTCCTTATACTTTTTAAATGAGCCCTGTGACCTTGTTAAATATGGCAAAATATCAGTGTGAGTAGGACATAATGTATATATATATTTTGCTTCTTAAATATTTGGCTTGATGATCATATAATCTTTAGAAATTAAAAAAAATTTTTTAAAAATTACCCCTCTTTCTTTAGAATGAACAGTCTTAAGGACTTTAGAGTATCTTGAGAGTAAGTTTGTATAGGAGATGATGGAAAAGTGGGCCAACCCCACTGCCATCTTCTGGGGCTAATAGGCCATCTTCCCATTTCCTTTTTTTTTTTTTTTTTTTAATTTTTTTTTAATTTATTTGTGATAGTCACAGAGAGAGAGAGAGAATGAGGCAGAGACACAGGCAGAGGGAGAAGCAGGCTCCATGCACCGGGAGCCTGACGTGGGATTCGATCCCGGGTCTCCAGGATCGCGCCCTGGGCCAAAGGCAGGCGCCAAACCGCTGCGCCACCCAGGGATCCCCATCTTCCCATTTCCTATGGAAAAGTGACAGGTGGGGAAGAAAGTCTGCTGTGGTAGCATTCCTTAGTCCATTCGGAATCTTCCATCTCCCAGGCGCTCCTGAATTGGCAAGTTTTCAGCAGCTTTCCCTCCACTATTTCAAATACTGAAATATGGTACGGCATTGATTAGTATAATATGCAGATGAAGACCTTAAGAGTAAATAGAGACTTCTAGGCAGGCTACTTCCTAGAAATGTGCTATGTGTGTGAAATTATATTGTTTGGTTTTGTTTTTTAATACTTCCAGGAAGAGGAAGATCAGAATGTTGTGCCCGAAACTACCTCTGAAGGCTATACATTCCAAGTTCAGGATGGCACTCCTGGGACCTTTAACTTTTAGATTGTACAGCTGAGACAGAAAGTTGTTTGTTGTGTACTGTTTGGTAGAAGTTTGTCTTACTGTTTCTCTACTAAGAACTCTTTTTAAATGTGTTTTGTTATTGTAGCACTTTTTACAACGAAACTATACTTGACCAGTTCTGAACTGTACAAACTGTATGAAGCTCCTCCTCTCAGTGGGTTGCTTATTTCTATGTGGAATCTTCTATCTTACAGTGTCCTGTAAATAAAGATTAAATTCCACCCTTTTCTCTACCTCACCGTTCCTATGCATTACTTTCTAATTTGGAGTTCTTAAGATTGCAGATGAAGGGTGACAGAACCAAACCAATGTGACCAACCAGAGGTGTAATTCTGGTGGCAGATGACATTTGATATCAGGTTTGTGATGTCCTCAAAGATAAAGGAGTCATAACTCTTCTGCCCACTTCTGAGCTCTGGGTTTGCTCTAGGCTGCTTCCATTCTTTGTCAGTAATGGCTGTTGGCACTTGCAGCTTCATATCCACTATACTCCAGCCAGAATAGAATTTTTCAGAAGTTTGCATAAGAAAATGAACAGAATTTCCCAGAAGGCTTCAGCCAATATCTCCTTTAAATCTCACTGGCCAGGGAGTGAGAGTGAGGCCAGGGAGTGAGGCTCCTTGCATGGAGCCTGCTTCTCCCTCTGCCTGTGTCTCTCATGAATAAATAAAATAAAAAAAATATATATATATACATATATACATACACATATTCTACACATATATGTATGTGTGTATATGTATGCATATTAATCATAATTAGGATGTTTATATATACGTGTGTGTAATATATACATGTACATAAAATTTAATATATATACACATGTGTATATATATATTTATTTATTTATATATATAAAATTAGAAGTCTCAAGCTACAAGTAGAATTCATTCCTCCCAAACTTCAAGGCTGAACATGGTTTCAAAGCTGTTGGCATCACCTGGAAAGTTTACCCACAAATTCTGTTTAATTGGTAAGGGGTGGGGTCCCAGTATCTGATATTTTAATTTTAATCCCCATACATTCTTCCTGTACAGTCCAGGTTGGAAGGCACTAATCTAAGGAATAGTTACTATTAGCAGCATAGGAAATGGGCTTGGGGGAAGGAGAAGGGAGGGTTAATAAGGAGCCCCACTAGTCCTAAGGACAAATGAAATGCACCTTAAAAGCACTACTGTCTTTTTCCTTTGATTCATGGAAAAGTAATGAGCCAAGCCTCCACTGCTGATATTGGACAGCTTTGCCTGGTTGTTTTGCCATAGACGATCTAGAGCTGACGTGATGGGGGTGGGCATTTGGGTTGAAGACTCAAAGTGTGATAGGACCACAAAGGGCTACTATATTCAGTTTTTAAAATATGCTAGTTTTGCAAATCCGTATAATGCAACAGATTTCCATTTACTTTCTCAGTGGATATGAATGAACATGATATTCTTTTTTTTTTTTTTAATTTTTATTTATTTATGATAGTCAGAGAGAGAGAGAGAGAGAGAGGCAGAGACACAGGCAGAGGGAGAAGCAGGCTCCATGCCCCAGGAGCCTGACATGGGATTCGATCCCGGGTCTCCAGGATCGCGCCCTGGGCCAAAGGCAGGCGCCAAACCGCTGCGCCACCCAGGGATCCCTGAACATGATATTCTTAACCCTTCAGTTCATTAACCTATACATACGTAACGTTTTGCCTTTTGCAGAGAATAGGCTTAAAGTTCCTGCTATGAAATAATATTTAATGCTTATTTACGTATAGAAATAGCAAATACTTCAGCTAATACTTCTTTAAAGTACCTCCTGCAGCCAAGTTTTTGATTTGGAACACCGAGGCATGTTACATTCCGTCCTCCTGAGCTTAGGGCGTCCTGTTGGGAGCCCTGGTCATTTTCTCGGCTTTTTATATGCAAAGGCTTCCATAGAGGAGAGGCAGAAGAGAAGTCACGAAACTACACAGACTGCCTTCCTGCTCCCACCTACTTGCTCTACTGCCCTTTTTTTCCTACCCTTGCTCTAAGGTAAGTCCCTAAGATCCTGGACTCAAAAGTCTTGAATGTGAGAAAAATCTTGGAAGTAAAGCTGGACACCATAGGTTTTTGTTTTAAGAGAGCTGAGGCTGAGTGGGCTCAGAGGGACCAGTGGAATACACACTGGTAAGAAGCATAAGGTCTGTTGTTTTTAGAGGGAAAACATGACCCAATAGTGAAGTAATGGACAGGAGACAGCTGATTGCCAGAAATACATTTTCATATTTTAGATAGCATTTTTAGCACGCTAGCTCCTTAGAGTTAAAATCCATAGATAACATTTTTAGCAAGCATGCTGGTTTCCTTAGAGTTCAAATCCATTTCTATGTTTTTTTGAACTTGATAAGATTTTCTAAGAAGGAGTTTTCATATTCAGCTTGATTTTTGAAAGTGATAAAATTTTATATAGCTACCAACATTTTCCTTTTTCACAGTGTTGTCTAGCTTCTTTTAATGCACTACTAAAGTTTGTAGCTCCTTTGACTTTTTTTTAAAGTAATGCCTATGCTCTTTTTTTTTTTTTTAAGATTTTATTTATTTATTCCTTGAAGACCCAGAGAGAGAGGCAGAGACACAGGCAGACGGAGAAGCAGGCTCCATGCAGGGAGCCTGATATGGGACTCCATCCTGGCTCTATGGGATCAGGCCCTGGGCTGAAGGCAGCGCTAAACCGCTGAGCCACTGGGGCTGCCCTCCTTTGACTTTTATTTCTTTTTAAGATTATTTGTTTATTTATTCATAGAGACACACACAGAGAGAGAGAGGCAGAGACACAGGCAGAGGGAGAAGCAGACTCCATGCAGGGAGCCTGACGTGGGACTCGTTCCCCGGTCTCCAGGATCACTCCCTAGGCTGCAGGCGGCGCTAAACTGCTGCGCCACCGGGGCTGCCCTCCTTTGATTTTTAAATCCCATTCAAGACTTTAATAAATTCTCTTTGCCCATGATTTTCAGTTTGTGTAAATTTGCAGTAAGGTAAGTAGAGGTAGGAAGTAACACTTAATTTTCACAAGGCAAATATCAAGGGAAAAACTAACACTGTGCTCCTTGTAAAAATCCTTAGGGTTACACTGTGGTTAGAGGTTGAACATCAGTGTTAAACATTACACCAAGCATTGCTTTAAATCCTTATCAAGCTACTATTTTTGGAAAAGTAGGAAATATTCCATTTCTTTTTTTTTTTTTTTTTTAAGATTTATTTATTCATGAGAGAGAGAGGCAGAGACACAGGCAGAGGGAGAAGCAGGCTCCATGCAGGGAGCCCGACGCGGGACTCGATTCCGGGACTCCAGGACCGCGCCCTGGGCCAAAGGCAGGCGCTGAACCGCTGAGCCACCCAGGGATCCCCGAAATATTCCATTTCTTAAGGTTGTTTATTATTCCCTCACCCTTAAGCTTTCTGTGGCTGCATCATCACCGGAAAGATAAAAACTGGATAATTGGGATCCCTGGGTGGCTCGGCAGTTTAGTGCCTGCCTTCCGCCCAGGGCCTGATCCTGGAGACTCGGGATCGAGTACCGCATCGGGCTCCCTGCATGGAGCCTGCTTCTCCCTCTGCCTCTCTGTGTATGTGTGTCTCTCATTAATAAATAAGTAAAATATTTTTTTTAAACTGGATAATTTGTTATATAGTAGATCTTCAGTGTTAAAGTTTGCTTCCGTATTTGGCCTCAAATTGCCTTTTTTTTTTGAGCTTCCAAGAACCAGGTCAATTAAAACCAAAATGGTATTCATCATGGTATGTTCCTTTTTATCCTACCAATAATTCTAGGAGCAAAATCTTCAACTTGTTGGGCCGTCAGAACCCTTATGAGATAACAATACCCCAAATTCAGAAAGCCATTAAGGAAAGCGAAGCTGGCTACTCCTTGCCTCCCCTCCACCCTGCTGACGCTTGCCAAAACCCAGCTGACTGATTTTGGAAAGCCCTTGAAACATGTCATTAATGGTGCTTTCTTTTGAGATCAGGCTGTTGACCTAATTTGTGATTAACAAAACCTGGCCAAATCCTGCAGCGCCCCTCTCCCCCAGGGGAACATGTAGTGAAAAGTGTTTAGCAACATCACTGAGTTAAGTCTCATAACCCCAGCTAATAAAGATGATAAAAAACACTCAAGCTATCAAGTAGGGGTTTTTTTTGAGGGCAGAAGAGCAATTTAATTTTGAGCATTTGTATGTTAAATGGCATGCTGCTGGCATAATTTGAAAGCATTATTCTGGTGTCTTGCAAACGCCCAGTTCCTCCTAAATATTTGGGACCATCTCCTAACGCTGTGTAGGAGTTGGATGTGCCAAACTTTCTCCTATTGATCAGTTCATGCATTCCTCCCAGGCTCTTCACCAAGAACGTCCTTCCCCATCCTAGTTCTGGGTAGTGCAGTGGAAAGGACAAGTAATAAGGAGTCAGACCTGCCTGAGTTCAAATGCTGCCTCTTCCATATGTTAGTTGACCCTTGGACCATCAAAATAGCACAATCCCTGGTATAAAATAAGTTCTCTAAAGGTAATAAATACTATATTAATATTGCTATCTCAGGTAGTATTCTAGCCACAGAACAGATTTTACCTTTCAGGCTAAGTTTATTATTTTTTTTAATATTTTATTTTTAAGTAATCTCTATATCCAGCCTGGGGCTCAAACTTAAAACCCCGAGATCAAGATTACATGCTCTACAGACCGAGCCCATGGAGTGCCTTTTTCTTTTGTTCTTCAAATCATTCACAACTGTACGATAACAGGAGCCCCCTGTTGGATTGTCTGTACTCAATGATAGGATTCAATACAAAAATTGGATGTTTCAGGAGCCTTTCGGCCTTTCAAAGCCTGGCCTTAGCTTTGTGAACGGTGCTTCTCACCCAAGGGGAGCCCTTGTAGCCTCCTCAGGGAGAGCTCTGTGTTCTCTCTGTACCCACTCTTTCCCTTTCTCTTAATTCTGGTGGACAGAGTGTTTGGAGCACCTCCTCATTTAACTTCTCGCTGGCCGTGAGAACAGCCACCTGAGCCACCCGAGTCCAACTTGGCGATGGTTTGCTTGGCAGCTTGTCACTGCAAACAACAGATGGGCCTTCTTTCCTGGTGATGTGAAGCTCCTTGAATGTACTAAGGCAGCAAAACAAAACTGTATTTTCTTCTCTGAACAAGTCTTGATGTTTAGAATGAACAGGTTCAGGCAGAAATATTGGAAGCTTACCCATAAAAACAAGGGAAGACGAGGAAGGACTGGATGAATAAGAAAACTGAATTAACTCAAAATGAGTAAGTCAAGGTCTGATATGTAGATGGTAGTTCCTGATTGTAGCTACAAAAACCCCACATACCATTTTGGGTGCACAACTGTTGGAATATGGGAGAACTGTGGGAAAACGTAGAAACTAGAAAACAGGGCCACCTGGGTGGCTCAGCGGTTGAGCGTTTGCCTTTGGCTCAGGGTGTGATCCCAGAGTCCTGGGATTGAGACCCTCATCGGGCTCCCCCCAGGGAGCCTGCTTCTCCCTCTGACTGTGTCTCTGCCTCTCTCTGTGTCTCTCATGAATAAACAAATAAAATCGTAAAACAAAACATAACAACCAGAAAACATGTAGAATTAAACTTTGATTTAGACCGAAGTTTTAGGTGACTAGTGACTGTCCTGGCATCCTTGCTGCCCATCCTCTCAACCAACTGTCTCTGTCACTTAGGGGAAACATTAATTTAGTGAATATGAAGCGTTTTTCCTTTTCTTTCTTTTTGGTAACTTTGTAAAATAATGTTTCCTGGTTACAAAAGTAAGAACTAATTTTAGAAAATTTAGAACTACAGAATACCAGAAAGATTAAAATAATAGCCTAAAATCTCACCATTTATTTGTACATTTTTTCATAGATCGGAATCAACCTGAGATGCAGGATAGGCCTTAATGGGACCCATGAACCCCAAAAATTGTATGTAATACATGCTCGTGAGCTTTTTGGGGAAAAGGAGCTCACAGTCTGATGAAAATTAGGTTCTAAGAGGTGCAACCACCTTCAAAATACTACAGACTTGAGGTATAGATTTTTCCAATTTACTTTCTACACACTGTGATTTTTTTTTTTTTTTTAAGATTTGATTTATTTACTTGAGAGAGCACAGAGAGGGAGAAGCAGACTCCCCACTGAACAGGGAGCCGGATGTGAGGCCTGATCCCAGGACCCTGGGACATGACCTGAATCGAAGGCAGACGCTTAACACTGAGCCACCCAGGAGCCCCCTCCCCACTTTTTAATGTCACCATCTGAGTTCGCTTCATGCCGTAGTTTTTATTCTTGTTTTTTTTTCCCTTAATATTTACATCCAAAGTGGGGCTCAAACTCCTGACCTTGAGATCAAGAGTGCTCTAAGGACTGAGGCAGCCGGGTGCCCCGATCCATACAGTAGTTTTAAGACTTCAGACCAACGATGTTAGCTGTGATTTGACTACAGGACTCTGGTGGAACGGGAGTGGTAAGTGCTGTCCTGAAAAGATGGCATTTGGTTGACGTTCATTCCAAAAGCATGATGAAGGGCACTAAGAATGTGGTGCCTCTGTTCCCGGAGAGAGAAGATGGCAGGCAGGGCTTTGGATTTCTCCCTTTGGCCTCATGTCCAGCTTCCCTGCAGGCCCCAGAGGGTGGGCGGTGTCAACAGGACGTGTTTGGCTCCTCATCCTCCTGCTGACAGCCAGGTCTCTGAAAGGCAAATCACACACTTCCCAAGTTGGATCCCAGGCTGCGCTGCCGCTGGGGGGAATGGTTCCTAACTGCTATTAGGAAGCAGGGAACTTGCCTGGCCTTTCACAGCATAATCAGATCTGTCATTCTCTTCAGGAGTTGGCTTCCTTTCTAGGCCTTGTTCCTTGCTCTGGAGGTAACAACTGTCATTTTCTGCTGGTATTTCTGCTGTGGTAATCACGTCTGCCCTTCTCATAGGAGACCAGGGGAATTTGCTCGCCAAAGTCACAGCTGGCTCCCAGATGGCTCTCGTACCGTGACCCCACCAGCATCCCAAAGTGGATGTGCTGGGGAGGCTTAAACTTGGCCTGCTGGGCCGGGAGGCCCGTGGACCCCCACCCTGGGAGATTTATGGGCCCCGGCCTTGGAGAGGGCAAGTCTCTAGAGGTGGGATGGGGCTGATCAGTTTCCTTTCGTTGTGAGTTCTAGAATGATGCCTAAAACAGAAGAGGTTGACCTCATCTTTACCCCACCCGAGGATTGAGTGAGGATAAGTAGATAACTAGCAAGCTATTCCTGACATTGCTAAATTACCTGGCAAAGGAAGTTCTTCATATTCTCTCTGTCTCTCTCCACACACACACACACACACACACACACACACACACACACACACCAGAAGAGTTCTCTTCCAGGGTATGTTCTTTAGGTCGCTGGATATGACATCCAAATAAGCTAAGAAGGTTATAGTCTTTCCTTCCCAGAGCGAGTATCCATCCCATCCAGGTGAAAATGGGCAGCAGAGCTCAAACAGTTTCTTGTTGCAAAGAAATTCTTCAGCGTCTATTTCCTGGAGATAAAGTAGAGAACGCTAGCAGGTTTCTAACATACTTCAGCTGTTCAGGAAACACTTTACATAATTTCCTGCTCTAGAGAATAGGAGGAGGCCCAGAAAGTTGGAAAGTATTACTCTCTTTCTTTATGGTCTCAAATGCACTTCACAAGGCCCCGTTCACTACTCGCACACACGCTCCTTCCTATAAGCTCTGTTCTGGCTCACGCAGCCCTTTCATGCGGGAAGGTTCTTTTTAAGAGCGTGGCGAGAATCCTAATAACTCGGACTTCCCATAGCATCCTGGCCTGAGCTTCATAAGGAACTTCACAAAGAAGAGCTAATGAAGCTTGGAAAGCCCCTGGAGAGCGCTCCCAGCCGGCACTGAAACGCAGCCAGCTCTGAGGTGGACCAGCCCCGTCTCTGCCCGGCCCAGCAAGCCCAGCCGCAGCGCAGGCAGGAGAGCCGGGCAGCGAGCGCCTCGCGTAACTGAAACTGCAAGGAGAAAGCAACTTAGACACCACGTAATGAACCCCCCTTTCATTTGCCTTTTTGCCACTTCCAGTGGGGTTCAGATCCTGGCATTTCAATTGAGTTATCTAGGCTTTTATTTATTAAGATTTTTTTTTTAATATCATGAGAGACACAGAGAAAGAGGTAGAGACACAAGCAGAGGGAGAAGCAGGCTCCCCGTGGGGAGCCCGATGTGGGACTCGACCCCAGGACCCTGAGATCATGACCTGAGCCAAAGGCAGATGCTCAACTGCTGAGCCACGCGGGTGCCCTGGGTCATTTAGACTTTTGAGCAAAATTTCAGGTAATAGCAAAAAAAAAAAAAAGCAAGTCTAAGATTAATCCTTATCTAGGGGTGCCTAGGTAGTGCAGTCGGTTAAGCATCTGACTCTTGGTTTCGCCTCAGGTCATGATCTCAGGGTGGTGAGATCGAGCCCCACATTGAGCTCTGCACTCAGTAGGGAGTCTGCTTGAGGATTCAATCTCTCTCTCTCTGCCCCTGCCTCTGCTCATGCTCTCTTTCTCAAATAAATATAAATCTTAGATACACACACACATATATATACATATATAATTTTTTTTTTAAAAATCTAAAGTAATAGTTCTCAGTCAAGGGCAGTTTTGGCCCTCAAGGGGACATTGACAGTGGAGACGTTCCTGGTTGTCACATCTTGGGGAGAGGCTGCTACCAGCATCTAAGTGGGTAGGGAGCAGGAATACTGCTAAACGTCCTGTAATGGACAGAATAGACCCCCACCATAAAGGATTACCTGGTGCAAAATGTCAATAGTGCTGAGATTGAAAACCTCTGGTCTAAAGTATCAAAGTGGTTCCCTGTTGGTTTGTGTTCTCTCTCTCGGCCCTGAATCTTATGTTGGTGACCTTTTAGTCCATTCAAATTAGGATCCAAGTTCCTGGGAGCACTGCGGGTTCCTGGCCCAGCCCCGCTGTGGATGCGCCTGCAGGTGATGACATTCTCCTAAGCCTGGGGTGTGGGAGAGACGCCTGTCACCACCCCATAGCTCCCTGGGCATCGGATGCGTCATGCATCCCCCGAAAGAGGAACCACTGTTCGCATAGTTCCCAGTTGGGCCCCAGAGCTCTGAGGTCCCATTTTCCCTTCCGTGAAGAGTGAGGTGTTCCTTGTCTCCGGCAGGGCTGACTCGGTGAGCAGCTGTTCATTTCCTCTCTCCTCGAGGCCCGACTGCCAGGGAGACCCCAGGCCACGGCCGTTTGTCCAGCCATCAGCAGCAGGCAGCCACAGCGGGATTCAGCCAATAGAAAGATACCAGGGAACTTCATTTCAACCTTTCCTTCTGCAAACTTAAAAACTGTCTTTTCTGGGAAAAAAGAGAGAGAGAGAGAGAGAAAACAAAACAAAAAAAACCCTAGGAAACTTTCCTCTCACCCAGGAAGCCCCCCCAGACACCCCCCTGCAGCCTCTCCTTCCCCTCTGCCACCCTCCTCCGCCTTGGGTCCTCCGAGTCTTCGTGGCCCCTGGGTGAACCTGGGGTCCAGCCCCAGGCACTGGCCCACCCTGCACCCCTGGTAGACATTTAAAACAAGAAAGTCCACCCAGATCTCATCTAATCAGGGCTGTGGATCCCTGAAAACTTGCTCCAAAAGTCAGGCAGCCTGTGGTTCCCTGAAGAAGGAGCTCTTTCCCCGGGCGGCTGTCCTGGTGGGTCACCTGCTATTTATTAATCAAGTCAAAAGGGCTCCTAACCATGACCTGGCAGGTGTATTCTTTTCCTGGGGCTGCCGTAATGAAGTGCCACAGACCAATGGCTGCAGCAACAGTCATTTATGGTCTCAGGTCTGGAGGCTCCAGATCTGAGATCAAGGGGTAGGCGGGTTCCTTCTGAGGCTGGCAGGGGAGGATCTGTCCCAAGCCTCTCCCTCTGGCTTCTAGACAGCCGCCCTCTACCTGTGTCTCTTCACGTTGTTGTCTGCCCTCTTGTGCATTCTCTGTGCCCAGTTGTCCTTTTTTTTTTTTTTAAGATTTTATTTATTTATTCATGAGAGACACAGAAAGAGAGACATAGAGAGAGGCAGAGACACAGGCAGAGGGAGAAAGAAGTAGGCTCTAAGCAGGGAGCCCGACGTGGGACTCGATCCCAGGTCTCCAGGATCACACCCTAGACTGAAGTTAGCGCTAAACCTCTGAGCCACCCAGGCTGCCCCAGTTGTCCCTTTCTAAGGACATCGGTCATATTGGATTAGTGCCCACTCTATCAATCAATTTTAACTTGATTACTTCCGCAAGACCTCATCTCCAAATGAAGTCACATGCAGAGGGTCCTAGGGGTTAGGACTTCAACATGACTTTTGGAAGAGGAACAATTCAACCCTATAGCAACAGCTAAATGCAGTCCATGATCTGGAATTGGATCCTTGACTGAGAAAAAAAAAATGGCATTAAAGAGATTATTGAGACAATTAGCAAAATTTGAATACAAACTCTATGTTAGATAATATCATTATATCAGCATTAAATCTCTTGTTTGGAAATTATACTGTGGTTGTATAGAAAAGTCTTCTTGCCCTTAGGAGACAACATGGAAGTGTTTAGGCATAAAGGAGTCTGCATCTCACACCCTAAAATAATTCAGAGATAAAGTGTTAAAATTATAAATATGTATAGGGGTGCCTGGCCAGCTCAGTCAGTAGCTGAACCTCGGCTCTTGATCTCGGGGTTGTGAGTTCCAGCCTCATATTGGGTGTAGACATTACTTAAACAAATTTTTAAAAAATTTTTATTTAATTTTTTAATTTTTTAAAAGATTCTATTCATTTACTTGTCAGAGAGGGAGAGAGAGAGCACACAAGCAGGGGGAGCAGTAGAGAGGGGAGAAGCAGGCTCTCCACTGAGCAAAGGGCCCGAGGCAGGACCCAATCCCGGGACCCTGGGACCATGGCCTGAGCCAAAGGCAGACACCCAACCGACTGAGCCACCCAAGTGCCCCAAACAAAATTTTTTAATCTTTGAAAAATTATCGGCATAAATATATAAATTGATGTGAAATGTTGGGGTTTGGGAGTAAACAGTCAAGAAAGAATTCTTGAGACATCTCCTATGCAAAAAGGGTGATTTTTATTAAAGCACGGGAACAGGACCTGTGGGCAGAAAGAGCTGCATTGGGGTCATGAGGAGTGGCCCATTAGGGATTTTCAAGTTGGCAGGAGAGTGGGGAGGGCGTAAGTCTCTAAGGAATGTGGAAGCAAGGTTTCCAGGACATTGTGGGGCCAACAAAGTATTCACACTGAGGCAGCTGAGCTCTTTGAGGAAGTTCACTGTTCAAGGACTTGTCAATGGGCTGCAAAATAAATTTAATTTTTTCTATATTTCTTTTGCCTTTGTTCTCCACATGATAAATTATATATTCATATATAGTGCATATATACTATATATGTTATATATAGTATATAAAATTATATGCACATATATGGAGAACTTGCACCAATGTGGCAAAAGTCTTTGTATTATTCTAAGTTTAGAATTAATGCAAGATTAAAAATTGAAAAAAATCTGAAATTAATAATGCATTATATGTTAATTAATTGAATTAAAAAAACAAAACAAAACAAAAAATTGAAAAAAAAAAAAACCATCAAAACCCAAACCAATACTTGTGTGGTTGACATTCTTTATAGCAGGTAGGTCCTTTCTTCTTTCCAGTTTATTCCTTGCTCTCTGCAGGTAGAATTTTAGGAGGAGAATATTATTAATTCTCAACCAGGAAGCTCATACTTTAGCTTCTGAAAAATGAAGACTTCTTGGTTCCCTAGTTTTCCAATTTTGTTGTAAGGCATTGATGGAATGCCCAATGTCTGTGCCCAGAGCACAGACAGGTGCTCTGCCCAGTGCAGGCTTGCAGGAAGGCCCAGGGGTGTGCCTTGGGAGAATGGTTGCCACCCACAGCCTGGGCTCCAGACCAGTCAGGACCAGCTTCCCATGCTGGGGCATTACAGGCATTCTCAGGGTGGGTGTTCCTGTGCTCATCTCTAGGTGACAGTGACCTGCACTGGCCTTTGGGGTTTCCTAAGGGCAGTGGGGAGATTAGCTGAATGCCTTAAATCCTTGGGTCATTCTCAGAGATGGTGGTTCTCGGGGTAGCCCCTGGGGGCTTCATTCGCTCTGCAATCTGAGCTAAGAGGGTCTGGGAAATCATCGGGGGCCACTTTTGGTGGGTGGACACACTGGTGAATGCAAGAGCATATATTTGCAAAGTAGCTTTGGGACGAGCCAAGTGTCACACATGGTTTCTCCAAGGGAAAGACCTCCGAAAGCTACAAAAGCCGGTGTGGCCCCTCGCGCACCCCTCCCCATCCCACCCACCCTGACCTGCAGAGATGCCTCTGGGACTTAGCCTTCCTGGCAAAGTCTGGGCAGGGGCGCCAGTCTGAGGTTGATCTGGGTCCCTCTGTTCCCCTGTCCCGGCCTGGCCAGGATGCAGCATGGAGGCAGGGCAGCAGCGTCGGGGATGGGGCAGACATGGACTGGGATGCAGGAAGTAGAGGTGGTCTCTCTAGATGGATCTCGAGAAAGAAGAATGTAAAACCAATTTACCTTCAAAAGGTAAAGTGAAGCTAGTGCCAATGAGGAGGGCACGTCCTCTTTCTCCTCCCTCTCTGCCCGATAGAGGATACAATCTGGACAGCACAGCAATAGCTTCCAACTTGGGCCTTCCTGCTTCTGCTCTCGGCCCCTACCTCCTGTCCACACGACAGCCAGAGGGGCTTGTTTTTGGCTAACTTTGTGCACCTTTAACGTCTCCTAGATTCCTCCTTTTCATTTGTCTTCGTATTTTATTTTGAGGTCTATTTTATTTGAAATATAATACATACAATAATGTGTGTAAAGGGCTCCAATCTGAAGTGTGCAGCTCAACACGTTTCTACCTATAGACAGACACCCTCACATAACTGCCATCCAGATCAAGATACGGACATTTCCAGACCCCAGATGGTTCCTTCAGGCTCCTCTCCAGGCTCATCTTTTTCCCACCCCTCCTCCCTCTTCCCCTATCAACCACCCCTACTCCTAGGTGGTTCATAACCACTAATCTGACTTCAAACACAGAGGGAGCTTTCAATTTTTAAGATTTTATTTATCTATTTATGAGAGTGAGAGATAGAGCATGAGCTGAGGGGGGAAGGGCAGAGGGAGAGAGAGAGAATCCTAAGAGGGCTCCACGCTGAACCCAGATGTGGGACTGGATCTCATGACACCGAGTTCATGACCAGAGCTGAAATCAAGAGTCAGACTCTTAATCTACCACCTCTTAAGCCACCCCGGTGCCCCCAGAGGGCTCTTTTTTTTTTTTTTTAAAAAAAAGATTTTATTTATTTATTCATGAGAGACACAGAGACAGAGAGAGAGAGAGGCAGAGACACAGGCAGAGGGAGAAGCAGGCCCCATGCAGGGAGCCCGACATGGGACTCGATCCTGGGTCTCCAGGATCACGCCCTGGGCTGAAGGCGTTGCTAAACCGCTGAGCCACCTGGGCTGCCCCAGAGGGCTCTTTTTAAAGCACAAATCACACCATATCCTCTGCTTAATACTTTCTGATGGCTTCCTGTCACACTTAGAATAAAACTCACTACAGCCTGTAAGACCGTCCATGAAGTGGCTCCTATTGGGCACCCGTGTCTAAGACCTCTTCTCCCACACTGTCCCAAGCTCACTGAGCTCCAGCTATACTGGCCTTGCTTCTAGTCCTCAAACTATTCAACCTTGTTGCTGCCATGGGGCCTTTGCTCGTGCTTTTTCCTATTCCTGCAAGGAGTCTCTGCCCATATCTTCATATGGCTTGTTTCTTCTCATCATTAGGTCTTGCCTCAAATATTACCTCCTCCAAAGGTCTTCCATCACCCATTTCCCTCATCTCTATTCCTTTATTTTGTTTCATTTTGCAATACTGTTTACTCCTTCTCTTATTGGAAAAGCTTTGTTTATAGGCCAAACTTAAAAATCTTAGTGGCCTACCTCAAAAAAGATTAGTTCTTGTTCATATCACATTCTGATGCACTTTGGAGTGTGTGTGTGTGTGTGTGTGTGTGTGTGTTTGTAGGGGGGTTCTATTCCACATTCTCGTTGAGGGAATTAGGCTTCTTCCATTCATTAGCGCCACCATTTTCTAGAGATTTCTGCATTGATGAAGCAAACAAGGAAGAGAAAGAGCATGAGTGACCACCGATAGGCTTTTATGGACCATTCATCACTTTGGCCCACATTTCACTGGCCAGAACTCCATGACATGGTCTCATCTCACTTCCCAGGAGCCTGGAAAGTGTAGTTGAGTGGTGTGTCCAAGGAAGAAGAAGAGGACACAGATATATGCATGCACAGCGTTTTACTTTGCACTCACCCCAGTACCTACAACAGTGTCACCAGGCACATGATGTACACAGAACAATCCTTCACATACTAAACACACACATAGATACGTACATACACACATGATGCTGCCAATGAAAACTCAGAGCCATTTTTGTCAATCATTTTGGGAGTAATGAAGAGAAGGCACACATTTGTCTTGGAATCCATCCTGCAAGGGACAAATTCCCAGCACTGGCAGCCGGGAGGGTGCCTGGCCTCTGGTGTAGAGGCTGGAAGTGACAGCCTGGGGCCCTGCTGGGCCACCTACTTGCCATGATCTCGGGTAGGTTACTCACCCTCTTTGGAATTCACAGTGCTCACCTGTTAGCACAGCCAGCAGGTCCCCACCTCCGGGGCTGCTGTGAGGGTCAGATGACTTATTCCTGTGGGTGAGAGGATGGGAGCCGTCGGGGTGCCCAACGAGCGCGCCCTCAGGCTAGGCCGTTGTCACAGGCTTGGGGGGCTGTCTTTGCCTGTGGGCCCCACACACGTTCTCAGCAAAGCTCACACCCGAAAGCCTGGATTCTGAGGCAGACATGTTTGCAAAAGACAAAGTAAACAGGTGTTTCTGTCCTTTTAAACATTTTATTTTCCTTATTTGCAAGGCCACCAGCCCTTGTTCTAACCTTTACTCTGGGTCCTGGCAGTGGTTGTCTTCACCACCCTCTCCTTTATCCTCTTCTTGGCCTTCTTTCTGCCACCATCCACCCCCCACACCACTTGGTAAATAGTGAGGAACCAATCAGGCCTCAATTCAATCCATCTGGCTCAGGCTGACCCCATGGGTTCTGGCCTCATTCTAGAATTTTCTTTTTTTAAAGATTTTATTTATTTATTCATGAGAGACACACACACACAGAGAGGCAGAGACACAGGCAGAGGGAGAAGCAGGCTCCATGCAGGGAGCCCAACATGGGACTCGATCCCAGGTCTCCAGTATCACACCCTGGGCTGAAGGCAGGCATTAAACCGTTGAGCCACCCAGGGATCCCCTCATTCTAGAATTAATAAAGCCACATTTGTTCCTCCTCTGGGCAGAGGGCTTGAACCTCCCCCTGCACCCCCCAAGACCTGCCACCCCACCCCTCACCTGCCACACACCGAAACTAGCCACTGAGGCCAAAACTTTGAGCTCTGAGCTCTGAAAGTTTTAACAGGAAAAAATAAACCCACCTCCTGGCCCCTTGAGGTATCTAAACCCCAATTCAAAGAACAAAGATGTTTCTGAAGCTCTGGACGTGTCACCTACCCCAGGGTTCCAGATCCCCTCACTGGGCCACGTATCACCACATTCCTCTACGTGGACTCAACCCCCCCAGGGCCTTCTAAATGGCCTCCAAAATGCACTGTGAGTTGAAAATGAATTCCTTTGGTTTTACCTAGGAAGTGAGGAGAAAAATGCTTTCCTTTTTTTTTTTTTTTGAAAAATGCTTTCCTGATAATGATCTAAAATAAGAGAAAGTACAAGTTCTTGGTTGAAAAAAATGTATTTTTCTTCTTATGGTGGGTTCATATTTTGCATGTTTAAAAATGTGAATACAGGGTGTGGGGTTTGCTATGTAAAACAGCACGGGAGATACTGAGTTCTGTGTGTTACCGGGAGGGGAGGTGTTTGTGTAAAGCTGTTGGCTTCCTCCCAACTGGAAAAACCACCACAGGGAGGCAGTAGAGTTTAGTGGTTAAAAGTGTGGGCTCCGAAATCCAATGGATTTGAGTTTGAAATCTGATTCCAGTACTTAATAGCTGTGTGACCTCCCGAAAGTTACTTAACTGCTCTGTGCCTCACTTTCTAACTCAGCAGAAAGGGATGAACCTACTATCCAACTCCTAAGGATGTTTTTTAAGGGTGAATGAGCTAAACAGCTCAACAAGTAAGCTCTCAGTTTAAAAAGCGGGAGTTTAAGGCAGGGGCAAAAAAAATTCAGATAGATGGATATATAGAGGGGTTTTTGGTTTTTTTTTTTTTTTTTTGCTTGTTTTGTTTTGTTTTTGTATTGTTTTTGCAATATTTTTAAGACCGTGCAAGGTGCTTCAACCTTCAAATCTCTGAATAGCTACTCAAAGAGCCTGTCTCCAGTCCTCACCTCCAATCACATACATCCCTTCCTGGTCCTGAAGCACTTTTCAAGAGCTACTTCAGAAAAGTCATGACCTTCCACAGTTATTCTTCTAGCTTTCTTGTCATGCAAAGGATGTATAATTTGTCCCATTTCACTCTTTTTAAAAATTTTAAGCTCAATTAACATATAATGTATTATTGGTTTCAGAGGTAGAGCTCAGTGACTCAACAGTCTTGTGTAACACCCAGTGCTCCTCACACTACGTGCCTCCTTAACGCCCATCACCAGCTTACCCCATCCTCCCACCTGCCTCCCCTCCAGCGACTGCTTGTTTCCTACGATTAAGAGTATCTGATGGGGGCAGCCTGGGTGGCTCAGTGGTTCAGCGCCTGCCTTCGGCCCAGGACATGATCCTGGAGACCTAGGATCGAGTCCCACGTTGGCTCCCTACATGGATCCTGCTCCTGTCTCTGTCTCTCAAGAATGAATTAAAAAAAAAAAAAAAGAAAGAGTGCCTGATGGTTTGTCTCCCTCTGATTTTGTCTTGTTTTGTTTTTCCTTCCCTTCCCCTATGATCCTGTTTTGTTTCTTAAACTCCACATGAGTGAGATCGTATGATAATTAGCTTTCTCTGATTGACCTATTTCACTTAGCATAGTATCTTCCAGTTCCAGTTCCATTTCACTCTTGAGTGTGATAATAAGCATTCTCATAGCCCTGGTTGCATGTACACACACACACACACACACACACACACACAGAAATAATTTATATGATTATCTTGTTATATATAATACAGTTATTGTATTATATACTACATAACACATTATAATTACAAATCACATTTTTTTTTTACTTAGGATTTCACAGAGGTGGAGAAGGCTACTTTTTCTACTCTTTTTTTGGTTCAAGGTTTCAGAAAAAAAGCTTAAAGTAAAAGGTTTCATTTTGCTTGCTGATTACATTAAGCAGTGCCCAAGTGGGGGCGGGGGCAGGCATGGGAGTTAGATGGTGGCTGGTAATCAAGTGGGTGACTGATTTGGGGAGAAGGTGAGAGTTAATTAGGTGTGTTGGTATCTGGGTGACCAGATGAGAGGAATTAAGACTTGATTATCCGATTGGATCATGGTTCCATGGACAGGGTGGCTGGGTTATAGGAGTGGATTAGATGTTGCAGGACCACCAGATCCCTCACTTGTGAAAGGAAGCGAGAGAAACCAAGGGAGAGATTATCTCTCTCCCCCAGTAGCCTGGGTAGATCAGAGTTGAGTTTGAATCCTGCCAACTTCTGAGCTGCTTAGGAGGAATTATTTAGGGCTGGAGAGATTCCAAATGAGAGGTAGGATTTGCAATAGTGAACATTCGCTAAGCAGTTCTTCCGTGCCAGGTACTGCACTAAGTACACCCCTCAGGTACTTGAACTTCTCGGGAAAGCCTCATCACACTCTCTGAGGTGGGTAGTGTCCATTTCTACAGATGAGAAAACAAAGGCACAGGAGGTCAAGTGCTTTGCCAAGGTGCGGCCAGCTTCTCTGGCTTCATCTCCTCCAAAGAACCAAGGGAGGTGGTGTCCCAGAGGCCAGGCTCTTTGGCTCTGCAGACCCGGCTCCTGGTCTGGGCTCCTCGATGGACAAGGACAGCCACCGACGCTGTGCGGCTCCCAGTGAGCAGCCAGGAGCGCGCCAGGGAAGAGCAAGCTGGTTGCATCTGGTGAAGAATCAGTGTGTTTTCTTAAATCTGAGGGCGACAACAGGGCGGCCAGGATGGGAAGCTGGGGGGTACCAGCCGGGACGCTGGGTCAGAGCTCACCCCACGATGAATCCGCACGCTCCCAGCTGCTGGTGATATTCGAAGAGGAAAGATCTAATGCTGGGCAGAGAAAGGGCCAGAGCTGGACGGTTTTAAAGATGCTTCCCTTCGACCCAACACTGTTTTTTGAAACTCTTAAGCGAGTGTGGGAAGGAAAATAGTATATACCACAAACCATCCCCTGACAAGCATGACCTCTCTCAGTTCCTACAAGTGCCCTGATGGTGAGGGCAAGGATTCCACCTCTATAAAGAGGGAAATAGAGTCTCAGAGAGGTTTAGGAAGCTGCCTAGGGTCACACAAGCCACGAGATAGCCAAACTGGAGAGTGGACTTTCATCTGTTGGTCCCTTGCCTGGTACTGCCAGGGACAGTACTGATTGCTGGGGTAAAAGCCTGCAAGAAAAAGTCCTTTCCTCCTAGATTTTTACTATCCAATAGAAGAGATAAGAATGATATCCAAATGACCAATGGGAATGGCAGACATTGATCGAGAACTTTCTGGGGCTGACTCTCCGTTTCATTTCAGTGACTCTAACTGGCTAACGATGGCCCTCTGAGGAAGGAGTCACTGTTCCCATTTTACAGTTGGGGAGGCTGGGTCTCAGAGAAGTTAAGAAAGTTGCTGAAGATTCCCCAGCAAGCAGTTGTCCCTTCCTAGCGAGGGAGGTATCGTGAGAAGAACAAACAACTCGTGTGGGTGGAGGTGGTTACATTTGGTGTATGTGCAGCTCCAGCCTCATTCCAGGCCTGACATGAGTCATCTGCACGTCACAGAACCAGCCCCTCTGGACCTATGGCTGTTTTATCCATTAGGCAGAGCTGGGCCCGGATAATGTGGTTCTAAGCAGAGAAGATGGCCTCCTTCCAACCACGTCCTCTCTGCAGGCCCTTGGGAGCTGGCCAGGCCCGGTGACCCGTGGAAGAGGTGATGCTGTGCCCTGGTGTCCAAGCAGCATGGCTTGGCCGAGGCTTCTGGGTTCCTTCCAGTGCAGAAACCCATTTGCTTTTACCCTTCAATGTGAACCAGATGTGGGGCACCTCCACTCTGCAGGGCAGAGGCTGCTCTTGGGGGCCCCTTGCCACCCCCACTCCCACAGCATGGGGGGGGGCTCCCTGGAAGCAGCAGTCGGTGGCCTAGCCTCCTTTCCTCTCTCCTGCTCCCCTCACCCCCACACTCCATTCCTCACGGCACCCCCTGCATCTTCCCTCCCCACCAACAGGAAATGACACTGGACAGATCTCAAAAGTCCATATGTCTTGGACAGTCTCTCTAGGAATTTTCTGGGCTTCTAGTTTGCTCTATGTGTCATGTCCTTTCCACTCAGCATTTTTGTAAAAAAATAGGAAAAAGGAAAATAAGAGTGAGCGTCCTTCTTTCCCCGGTGTTACCTTCCCTTCCCTTGATCTTGGCAAGAAATGTAATGTCTGCATGCACTCACGGATTCGGTGGGTTGTAATCTGTTACTCTCATTAGTTATTTTGATAATTAGTCCGAGTTTGGCCAGTGGGAGCCCAGTGGCTAATTGCTATGTCCTGTGCCAAGCCTGTCATTCTTTGAGCTCTCTAGCACAAGATGTTCTAGGCTCATCTCACACTTTCCCTGTCCCAGCCCTGCGAAATCAGTCATTTCTCCAAGGATCCTGGTTCATTTTAGTGCAAATGGTGTTTAGAAGTCAAGATCTTGGTGCTGGGTGTGCTCATTGCTACCAGGGTGAGGCTTCCCCGTCGCTCTCAGGGGAGAAAACAAGGGAATGTAGGTGTGTGTGTATACACATCCACAGTAGAACACCCACAGGATGACATACATACAGACACAACCAGTTACATCTACGTCTACTTATTATTTTAAAAAATTGTGGTAAGATGCCCAGAACATAACATTTACCATCTTAAATATTTTCAGGTGTACATTTCACTGACATGAAGAACACTCACTTGTACAGCCCTCACCACCATCCATTCACAGAACTCATCTTGCAAAACCAAAACTCTATCTATTAAATACTCATCTCTATAATTATTTTTGTATCTCAATATACTGAAAGAGTTCACACCAGTATGAGTTCACACCAATGTGTCTGATTCCTGTCCAACGCCATGGACTTTGTCCCAACCTTCTCCCTTTGCATATTTATAACTCTGTTCTCTAGCAGAGATGCTTTCCCCTCCCCATGTGGGCTCTGACTCCCCACCCCAGGCCGTCTCCTGCATGGACAGCCTTCCTACCCTTCTCAGGCTCTGAATCCTTATGTCGGGCCACCCACACTCTGTGTCACCATGGCTCCCCACCCCCTCCCACTGTGGACATCTATCTTGCTCTGTCTCACCTAACTTTTAGGATTGAATTATTCTAGAAAGGAAAAGAAGGGGAAAAGGATATGAAGAAGAGCTATCAGTGTCATGATTTTAAAGATTCATTTATCTGAGAGAGAGAGGAAGAGCACATGCAGACAGGAGGGGCAGAGGGAGGAGAGAGAATCCCAGGCAGGCTCCCTACCCAGTGTGGAGCCCAACGCGGGACTCATTCTCATGACCTTGAGATCAAGACCAGAACCGAAATCAAGAGTTGAACTTTCAACCGACTGAGCCACCCCAGTGCCCAGTCCCATGATTTTTAAAACTAAATTACACAGATTTTACTCGGTTCTCACCAGTTGTTGGTACCACTGGCCTTTTTCCATCCCGGGAACCAATCCAGGATACCATGCTACAATTCAGTTGGCCAATCTCCTCCAACCTGTGACAGTTTCTGAGTCTATCCTTGTGTTTCTTTGTCTTGATACCTTTGAAGAATACATTCAGGTATTTTGTATAATGCTCCCCAATTTGAGCTTGTCTGGTGTTTTCTCGTGTTTAGACTGGGGATATAGATTTCGGGGAGGAATACCAAAGGGAAACCATTATATCGTATGAAGGGGTGCATGATGCCAATGTGTGTCGGTTACATTCTAAAGGCGGAGAAACCAGGTTTCCAAAGCTGTCACTTGCCTGAAGTCACACAACCAGCAGACGGTCAAGGAAGGTCAGAAGCTAGGCCAGTCTCTGAGCATTGTGCCGATTTCCTGAGTTTGAGAGTAAGGACTGGCCAGTGAAGAGGATGACAAGAGGCCCTTGGCGTTCCAGTGAAGGATGGGAGGAGGGGAGACTTCACATCCATATTAGGTCCTCGGGCCAGGGCTAATTCACCACCCATGGCCTCTCCCCCAGGACCCTGTCCAGTCTTGTCTTAAATTCCCTCTGTCTTGTGCAAGTGGCAATGAGGGCCCCTCTTTACATAGATCTGGCAAGACCATCTTTTGTCCATTAGAGGAGATTGTCTGGTCATTGTGCCTCTAGCGCTGGGATGAAAATAGTCTGATAATTCAAAAAAGATGCATTTTTCATGGGGGTTCAAGTTATACAAGAATCCTATAACCAAACCAGCTAGCAGTCATGTGGTCATCTGCCCCCTCAACACCCCCTAAGGAGTTCCTGCCTGGTCTTTGGGTCTCTCCTGGTAGTTTGCTTATAGAAGAGGCCGTCAAAGGGAATGTCTTCTGTATGTTAGTGACGCTGGCTTTCCTTTGCCTGCTCTTGAGCTCTTTGCCTAGCACTCATGAACAAAATCACTGCATCAGAAACTCTGAAACATCCTGAAGTTTTAGAGTGGACGTTCCAAACATGTCCTCTGGGCAGTGGTCAACCAGCATATGTGTTTTGTTTGGCTCTCACTCAATTAAAAAAGTTTAAAATTAGTTCACAACATGAAAAATTCAGGAGCTCATCATAAAAGCCTGGATTTTGGCCTCTTTTGAAAAATCAGATGTGGCAATAGATGGTCCACGTTCCCACCTGGCAGCAAATGACCAGGACTGGGTAGTGGCTGCCCCTTTCAGATGTGGTACACATGCTCCCATTCACTCTCTTCCTTGCTATTCCCTACATTTCCATCCCCGACCCCATCCATGTGTATGGTCTGCCCGGCCTCGCAAGACGTTTGAGTCCACGATCCTGTGTTAGATTCTTGCAGTTCATTCATTCACTCTACATTTATGGAGCCCCTACCCAGGCCAGGTTCTGTGCAGGGCTCCAAGATCAACAGCATAGACACTGGGGATTCTAGAACTGAATGGAAAGCCCCTGATAAGATAAATCCTGTTGATGTGGGTGCATCGAAGGGGGGGGTCCCCTAGCTCAGCCTGGAGAGAGTCAGGGGGAGGCATCCTGCAGGAGACACACATCCCTGAAAAGCCAGTCACTGACCAAATTCAAGCAAGGTTTATAGCTTCCTTTACTCTGAGACCCCTGACCCCAGGCTGAGCCATCTGCCTGTCTGGATTTTTCCTGTAGTTGCCTATGAATGGCTTCATCTCTCTGCTAATTTTTACAGCCTTTCTCCAGCAACTTCTCCTTTTCTGTGTTTATTCAGGACCTCGTGCAGCTGTAAAGAGGTCCAGAGAGTGTGAGAGGGACAAGTGCAAGACACCCAGCTGTGGCGTAAGATGACATCATGGCCAGGATGGCCTATGCTGTGAGTGACCGAGGCTCCGTGCTTTGGAGTTTATTTAGGTTTCAAGAGGTTTCGTGAGGCAGGGATGGGGCACAAGACTTGGAGTCAGATGTGGTTAAGTCCTGGTTTTGCCACTTACCCGGTACCTGATTGTGTCTAGTTGATTATACTCTCTGAGTGTCTGTCCGAGTGTCTGTTGGCTCCTTTTTCAAATGAGGGCAATAGTTTTTATTTATTTTTTTTAAAGATTTTATTTATTTATTCATGAGAATAAACACACACACAGAGAGAGGCAGAGACACAGGCAGAGGGAGAAGCAGGCTCCATGCAGGGAGCCCGATGTGGGACTTGATCCCGGGACCCTAGGATCACGCCCTGGGCCAAAGGCAGACGCTTAACTGCTGAGCCACCCAGGGATCCTGAGAGCAATAGTTTTTATTCACAAGGTTGCTGTCAATATCTTGTGCAACGTACATAAAATTCCAAGACTTTGGTTTGGAACATGTTACTTAGCCAACAGATACCGTTGTTTTTTTAAATTTTTTTAACACTTTTTTTTTTTGGTTGTTTTTTTGGTGTATAGTTCTATGAAATTTTATGATGCGTGCAGATTCAAGTGATTATCACCACAATCCGACACAGAACTGCTCCATCACTACTGAGAAACTCCTTTGTGTTACCCATTCATGGCCACACCCTCTCCCAACCCTAACCCCTGGCAACCACTGATCTATTGTCCGACACTATAATTCAGTCATTCCAAAAGTCAAATAGCATGTAACAGTTTTTCTTTTGCAATCAACATATATTATTAGTAGTATCTTGAAAGAAAAACAGAGCTATTTTAAAAATGTGTACCTATACCAACCAAGCAAAAAGGAGCAAAACCAGCTTTAGAGGTAGGGTCTAATATTTTTTCTTTTTTTCCACCCCCAGCTCTATAGAAGTATGATTAACATATAAAAATTGTGGGGGTGCAGCCCTGATGGTCCAGTGGTTTGGCACCGCCTTCAGCCCAGGGTGTGATCCTGGAGTACCAGGATCGAGTCCCCCATTGGGCTCCCTGCATGGAGCCTGCTTGTCCCTCTGCCTGTGTCTCTGCCTCTCTCTCTCTGTGTCTGTCATGAATAAATAAATAAAATCTTAAAAAAAAATTGTGGGGGCACTGGAGTGGCTCAGTGGTTGAGCATCTGCCTTTGGCTGGGGTCGTGATCCTGGGGCCCTGAGATCGAGTCCCACATCAGGCTGCCCAGACGGAGCTTGCTTCTCCCTGGGCCTGTGTCTCTGTCTCTCTGTGTCTCTCATGAATAAATAAATAAGATCTTTAAAACAAAAACAAATAAAAATTGTAGGGGCACCTGGGTGACTCGGTCGGTTAAGTGTCTGCCTGCAGCTCAGGTTGTGATCTCGGGGACCTGGGTTCCAGCCCTGTGTTGGGCTCCCTGCTCAGCAGGAAGTCTGCTTTTCTCTCTCCCTCTGCCCTTCCCCCTCTTTGTGTTCTCTGTCTCTCAAATAAATAAATAAAATCTTAAAAAAAGAAAAAAAAAGGTTGTAAATATTAAGGCCTACAGCCCTGATGATTTGATACATGTGTACCCTGTGAAATCTGCATGCCTCTTCATGACACCCCTGGATGGTGAAAGTGGGCCTGCAGTCTCAGGGCCCCTCGGTGGCCAGTGGCCTGATGCCTCCCTCCAGACTCTGGAGCCTCTCCTACACCAAACTGCCCTCCATCCTCCCATCCACAGGGAAGTGCCTCCTGTACTGCAGTGGTGTTCTGGAACCCCTGTACTTGTGTCCAAAGGGTGCCCGCTGTGCCACTTGGTTTCAGGACCCTACCCACTTCACTGGCACCATGGACGATTTTGTGAAGATCGTGAGGCACGAGGGCACCAGGACCCTGTGGAGTGGCCTCCCAGACACCCTGGTGATGACTGTGCCGGCCACTGCTATCTACTTCACCGCATATGACCAACACAGGACCTTCCTTTGTGGTTGAGCCCTGACTTCTGACCTCTACTCACCCATGGTGGCTGGTGCCCTAGCCCGCTTGGGCACCATGACTGTGATCAGCCCCTTGGAGCTGGTGCGGACAAAGCTGCAGGCCCAGCATGTGTCCTACCGGGAGCTGGGCACCTTTGTCCAAGCTACTGTGGCTCAGGGTGGCTGGCGCTCACTATGGCTGGGCTGGGGCCCCACTGCCATTTGGGATGTGCCCTTTTCAGGTAGGAATCAGGTGCAGCTGGTTGGGTAGGGGAGCCTCTGGATGACACACAAGAGGTCTGTGGTTAAGTCCCGATTTTACTATAACTGACTTTAAAGTTACTTAACTTTTCTTGGCCTTGACTATCATGTGAAATGGTCCCCGCAGGCAGGGTAGTCACCCAGGTTTATCAGGAGACGATTCCTGTACAGGGCACGTTTCTCTTGATTGCCTTGAGGTGGGATGTTAGTCTTTTCCTTCCGTTATTTTTTTGTTTAATTTTTATTTATTTATGATAGTCACAGAGAGAGAGAGAGAGGCAGAGACACAGGTGGAGGGAGAACCAGGCTCCATGCACCGGGAGCCTGATGTGGGATTCGATCCCGGGTCTCCGGGATCGCGCCCTGGGCCAAATGCAGGCGCCAAGCTGCTGCGCCACCCAGGGATCCCTTTTCCTTCCTTTAGATTGAAACTGAAACATTGCCTTTTTCTGGATTTCAGGATTTTGGACTCAGACTGGAATTACAATTTTGGTTCTCTTTAGTCTCCAGCCTATGGACTATAGATTTGGGGACTTGTCAGCCTCCATAATCATGTGAGTCAATTCTTTATAATCAATACATATCTATATATATCCTATTGGTTCTGTTTTTCTGGAGACTAATGACTAATATATGACTATCATAAATAAAGCAGTAAATATTGTTGTACAGGATTTTGTATAACTGCAAGTTTTTCATTTTTCTGGGATCAATACCGAGGAGTGAGATTGCTAGGTCTTGTAGTAAGTGTATGGCTAAGTGTAAAAGAAACTGCCAAATTGTTTTCTAGAATGACTGTGCCATTTTATACTCCTACTGTTCATCATTTAAAAAAATATTTTATTTATTTATTCATGAGACACACACACACACACACACACATACACAGAGGCAGAGACACAGGCAGAGGGAGGAGCAGGCTCCATGCAGAGAGCCTGATATGGGACTCGATCCCCAGACCCAGGATCACACTCTGAGCCAAAGGCAGATGCTCAACCGCTGAGCCACCAAGGCATCCCCTGTTCATCATTTTTATGATCTTACTGTATTGGTTAAATTAGCTGACTTTGAAATGGGCTGACATTTTGAAGGCTGGTCACATAGGGATTTCTGCCCACTTGAATTCTTTTTCCTTTTTTAAAAGATTTGTTTGTTTGTTTGTTTGTTTTAGGGTGAAAGAGAGACAGAGCAGGGGGAGGTCAGAGGCAGAGGGAGAAAATCTTTTTTTTTTTTTTAATTTTTTTTATTTATTCATGAGACAGAGAGAGAGAGAGAGAGAGAGAGAGAGAGGCAGAGACACAGGCAGAGGGAGAAGCAGGCTCCATGCAGGGAACCTGACATGGGACTCGATCCCGCGTCTCCAGGATCACGCCCTGGGCTGAAGGCAGCACTAAACCGCTGAGCCACCGGGGCTGCCCAAGGGAGAGAATCTTAAGCAAACTCCGTGCTGAGAAAGGACCCTGATGTAGGGCTTGATCTCACAATCTTGAGATCATGACCTGAGCCAAGACCAAGAGTCCAAAGCTCAACCGACTGAGCCCCCCAGGCACCCCACCCCCGCTGAATTCTAATCGTGGCTGTCACAGGCATCCTTGTTTTAACTTTCATATTTATTAGCCAAATACAGGGGTCTGCAGGGTTAGAAATTTGAAATAACAAACCTGGCTGCCTCAGATTTTCTTGGCTGGCACTGGGTCTTGCCAGGCCTTTGAATCGGCTGGGTGCAGGGAAGGGTCACCAGGAAACTCAGGCTGCCGGACTCGACAGGAAGCGTGGGACGAAGCTTACTCTGGGCCTGGCTCGTGGTCAACCCGGCTGGGGCCTGAGGCTTCCAGGCCGGCTCAGTGTGCACCGTCAGGAAACTGCCGAAGCTTTTCAATAAAATAAAGATAAATTCATAAACAAGGAAACTCTGAGCTCCTTCCTTTGAGAAATATCATCTTATAGCCTGCGAGAAAATCTACTTGCATAGCAATTATGACCATGTGTCCCTTGGGCTCTATATACACATAAGTCAGTGACAGGTGGTTTTGAGGCTTTTTTTTTTTTTTTTTTCCTGGAGAAGACTTCTATGGAATCATTTACTGATGCTTAATACCCATGACCTTCTCCGTCCACCCTCCCCACACACCTCCCCTAGAGTTAACATGGTCAGAAGTATTTTTTTTTAAATATTTGTTGATTCATGAGAGACACAGAGAGAGGCAGAGACACAGGCAGAGGGAGAAGCAGGGTCCCTGCAGGGAGCCTGATGTAGGACTTGATCCTGGGACTCCAGGATCATGACTTGTACTGAAGACAGACTCTCAACCACTGAGCCGTCTATGATTGTTATTATCTAGCACTGCAATTGTAAAGATTTACTTATTTATTTTCGAGAGAGAGAGATTGAGTGCACAGGAGGAGGGACAGAGAGAGAGAGAGAGAGAATCTCAGACTCTCCACCGAGCATGGAGCCCAACGAGAGGCTTGAGCTCATGACCCTGAGCTCCCTACTTGAGCTGAAATCAAGACTTGGACACCTAACTGACTGTGCCACCCAGGCACCTCACCTAGCACTACAATTTTAACACATTGCATTTTAGTATTGAGTAGACTCAATCAGACATCATAACTGAATGAACCTTTCTAGTTTATGTTATCATGCTGGAGTCTACCAGTAACCTTTATTGTATAAGCAGGTGGACTATCATCCCTATGTTATCTTTCCCAGGAGTAGGACCAAGATTCATAACTACCGAGGCACTTTCCATAGGTCCCATGGCTGTAAGTGGTGTTGCTGGGCCAGGCAGCCAACAGTCTGAGTGCTGGTTCAGGGCCTCACCCTCATTCTAGCCCAGAGCAGACCAGCACAAAAACCATGAGCCATGTGTGGCCACTGAGCCTTGAAATGTGGCTAGTCCGAGCTGAGATGTGCTACCAGTGGAAAATATGCAACAGCTTCTGATGACTTAGCATGAAATAATAATGAATATAGAATAACTTATGAAGGATTTTTTAAAAAGATTTTATTTATTTATTTGAGAGATCACAAGAGAGAGAGAGAGAGAGAGCATAAGTAGGGCAGAGGGGCAGAAGCAGAGGGAGAAGCAGACTCCCCGCTGAGCAGGAAGCCCTACGCAGGGCTCCATCCCAGGCCTGTGAGATCATGATGAGCTGAAGGCAGATGCTTAACTGACTGAGCCACGCAGGCGTCCTACTTACTAATGATTTTTAATAGTTTTTACAAAATGAGATGATATTTTGGATATATTGGGTTAAAAAATTTTTGTAAAAATGAGTCCTGTTTTTTTTAAAGATTTATTTATTCATTGAGAGAGAGAGAGAGAGAGAGAGCGTACACACATGTGCGAGTGAGCGAGTGGGGGGAGAGGCAGAGGCAGAGGGAGAGCCCTAAGCAGACTCTTTGCTGTATGTTGAGCCTGTAGCTGCAGGGCTCGATCCCAGGACCCCGAGATCATGACCTGAGCCAAAATCAAAAGTTGGACACTCTGACTACCCTAGTGCCCCAGTTTTTGGATTTTTGAGTTTTTTTTTTTTAATGTGACTATTGGTAATGTGAGTTACACATGTCTCACATTGTGTTACTACTGGACAGTGCTGTCTAGACATACCACAGGCATTTTTTAAAAAATAAAGTTTTAGGGATCCCTGGGTGGCGCAGCGGTTTGGCGCCTGCCTTTGGCCCAGGGCGCGATCCTGGAGACCCGGGATTGAGTCCCACGTCGGGCTCCCGGTGCATGGAGCCTGCTTCTCCCTCTGCCTGTGTCTCTGCCTCTCTCTCTCTCTCTCTCTCTGTGTGACTATCATAAATAAATTAAAATTAAAAAAATAAATAAAGTTTTAGATATATGATTTCATTATCTCCTAAAAGCATTTTTATCCCTAGTGTCTGCCTTCTAGATGGCATTCATATGGATTTCTCCCTGCCATCTTTAAATGTCACCCTTCTCTGATAAATTTTGGGAAAGAGAACTTGTCTCCTAGCGCTCCTAAGCGCTTTTCTTCTTCCTCTCCTCCTCTTTCTTTTTCTCCTTCTACTCCTTCTTTTTATTTTTAGAAAAAAATTAAAAAAAGATTTTTTCTTCTCTGTATCGTTCCAATTTTAGTATATGTGCTGCTGAAGCGAGCACTAAAAAAAAATTTTTAATCGCTACACTCAACATGGGTCTCAAACTCATGACCCAGAGATCAAGAGTCATGTGTTCCACCAACTGAGCCAGCCAGATGCCCCCAGAATTTTTTTTATTGTAGTTAATATACACAATGTAAAATCTACCATCTAAACTATTTTAAGTATATAATTCATTTGTATTAAGTGTTTTCACAGTATTATGAATCACCACTATTTCCAGAACTTTTTTTTTATCATCCTAAATAGAAAATCTCTATCCATTAAACACTAACTCCTCATTCTGCTGCCCTAGCTCATGGTGATCTCAATTATATTTTTTGTCTCTGTGAATTTGCCTATCCTAGGTACCTCATACAAGTGGAATTGTAATATTTGTCCTGTTGTATCTGGCTCATTCCACTTAGCATAGTGCTTTCTGGTTTCATCCACGTTGCAGCATGTGTCAGAATTTCATTGCTTTTTAAGGCTGAGTAATATTCCACTGTATAGATACACCACATTTTGTTTATCCATTCATCTTTGGTTTTAATATTTATTTATTTATTTATTCATTCATTCATTCATTCATTCATGATACACAGAGAGAGAGAGAGGGGCAGAGACACAGGCAGAGAGAGAAGCAGGCTCCATGCCGGGAGCCCGATGTGGGACTCGATCCCGGGACTCCAGGATCGCGTCCTGGGCCAAAGGCAGGCCCCAAACCGCTGAGCCACCCAGGGATTCCCCATTCATATTTTTTTTTTAATTTTTTTAAATTTTTATTTATTTATGATAGTCACAGAGAGAGAGAGAGGCAGAGACATAGGCAGAGGGAGAAGCAGGCTCCATGCACCGGGAGCCTGATGTGGGATTCGATCCCGGGTCTCCAGGATCGCGCCCTGGGCCAAAGGCAGGCGCCAAACCGCTGCGCCACCCAGGGATCCCCCATTCATATTTTTTTAAATCCACTCATCTCTCTCTTTTTTTAGGATTTTATTTTTAACTAATCTCTACGCCTAACGTGGGGCTTGAACCTACAACTCTAAGATCAAGAGTCACATGCTCCATTGACTGAGCCAGCCAGGCCCCCCCTAATCCACTCATCTTTTGACATATATGGGTTTCCACCTTTGGGCCAGTGTAAACAATGCTGCTGTAGACATTGGTGTACAAGTATCTGTTTGAGTCCCTGCTTTCAGTTCTTTGGGGTGTATACCTAGCACTGGGATTGCTGGATCATATGGTGAGTCTCTGCTTCAGTTTCTGAGGAACCACCATACTGTTTGCATAGTGACTGCACCATTTTATATTCCCTCTAGCAGTGGACAAGGATTCCAAACGAATGGTTATCCTTTTTTTTTTTTTTTTTAAGAGAATGTTAGAGTTGGGGGTGGGGAGAGGAAGGTAGAAGGGCCAAAGGGAGAGGGAGAGAGAGAATCTTAAATAGGCTTCATGTCCAGCACAGAGCCTAACATGGGGCTCGATCTTTTAAAACATCTTTATCCTAAGTTCCAAATTAATGCATACCCATTATAACATATCCAACCTGTAAGAAAGAATTGAAAGTTCGATGTTCTTTGGATGGAACTACACTGAGAGTGACCCATCTGATCTTCGTGTCTACTTATACATGGAAGGCTGTGTCTCCATTCTCCATTCCTGTGTTCCACTGTACCCCAGTCCCTGGACAGGGGCCTCATTTTTAAAAGATTTTATTTATTTATTTGAGACAGAGAGAAGGGAGACAGAGAGAGAGAAAACACAGAGGGGGTGGGAGAAGCAGACTCCTCACTGAGCAGGGAGCCCCATGTCGGGCTCCATCCTAGGACCGTGAGTTCATGATCTGAGCTGAAGGCAGACATCCAACTGAGTGAGCCACCCAGGCGCCCCCACAGCAGGCCTCTTAATACAAAGCAGAACCTATGGTTTCCCCACCTGGAACCCTATATGGACCTCCCAACACAATTTGTATTTATCCCAATCTGGATGTTGGCACCTTGGCTGGCACCTAGCGTCTTCCCCAGCTGCATCTTCCTCTTTCATTCTGCTTTGGCCACACTAGCCTCTTTGCTATGGCTCAACACCCCCTGAGCTTGTTCCCACCTGTGGATATGTATGTGTGTTTGGTGTATGCAGAGCTTGTTACTGGGTGCCCCCCCTCCCTCCCCCCACCTGGCATGAATGTCCTACTGCTGTCCAGATACCCATCCACTCAACCGGCTCCCTTTGTCAACATAGCTTTTACCACCAACTGCCTTACATGCTATATGCTCATTTTTGGTCTCCCTGACTGGAACGTAACCTCCAATAGAGTAGGGGCTTTATTCTATTTTGTTCTTCTTGTCCTCCCACTGCCTAGAACAGGGCCTGCAAGTAGTAGGGGCTCATTTGTTAGATGTGTCTGTTTGTTAGGAACATGAATAAATGAATGAATGGATAAAATACATCTATTTTTATTTACAAATATTTTAGTTATTTGAAATACAACTGTATTCATATCTGTCTGCAAAAGGAGCAGAAATGATTGCACAGCAAAAGACTGGTTGTTGGGACACGACTATGGCCGCCTTACAAGTAAATTCGAGGCAATTATGCAGGTCTGAAACACGAAGGAGCCTTTAAAAGCTTCACATTCACTGCAGAGCTCATTTGTTCTCTGCAATCAAGCGTATGTTTTGCTTGGCCACGGGATAAAGTGCTAAACACTCTTGATGCCATACTGCTGCCTGTAAAACTGGATTTCTGACACAGGCCTCCAGCTTCATTTCCTCATGGTCATCGTGGGAGGACAAGCATTGGAGCAACCTCCAAGTCATACTCCCATATGCTGTCCTGAACCTCCTCCAGGGAGAGCCTGGGGGAGGGACAGAGCAGGCCACAACCTCCAAAGTAGGCTCTTCAGAGTGTGTGTGCGTGTGTGTGCACGCATGTGTGTGTGTGTTTAATTAAGTATAATTCATGTACCATAAAACTGACCCTTTAAAAGTGTATGATTCAGTACTTGTAGTATATTCAGAGTTTTGCAATCAGCACTCCTGATATCAGAACATTGCGCCACTCCAAAAAGAAACAGCATACCCACCAGCAGGCTCTCCCCATTTCCCCCTCCTCCCCAGCCATAGGCAGCCACTCATCTGCCTTCTGTGTCTATGGATTTATCTATTCTGTATATTTTATATAAATGGGATCATGTAATACATGAACTTTTGTGTCTGGTTTCTTTCACCTACATAATGCTCTCTAGGTTCACCCACGCTGTAGCAGTTAGGAGCACTTGATTCATTTTTATTGCCAAATAATATTACGTGGATATATCATTTTTTTAAAAGATTTTATTTATTTATTTATGACAGACACATAGAGAGGGAGAGAGAGAGGCAGAGACACAGGCAGAGGGAGAAGCAGGCTCCATGCAGGGAGCCTGACGTGGGACTCCATCCAGGGTCTCCAGGATCAGGCCCTGGGCTGAAGGCGGCGCTAAACCGCTGAGTCACCCGGGCTGCCCATATTTTGTTTATCCAGTCATTGGTTGATGGAAACTTGGGCTATCTCTGCTTTTTTGACTATCATGAATAATGCTGCTATGAACATTTGTGTACGGGTTTTTTTATTTTTTATTATTTTTTTTTGTGTGTATGGGTTTTTATGTGGACATATTATTTTTTAAAGATTTTTTTTTTATTCATTTGAGACAGAGAAATACAGAGAGAGAGCGCATGAGCAGGGGAAGAGGGAGAAGCAGACTTCCCACTGAGCCACGAGTGGACATGGGGCTCGATCCCAGGACCCAGAGATCATGACCTGAGCTGAAGGCAGCCGCCCAACCATCTAAGCCACCCAGGCACCCTGACATATGTTTTTTTAAATATTTCATTTATTTATTCAAGAGAGAACAGGGGGAGGAGCAGAGGGAGAAGGACATGTCTAACACAGATCCTGACATGGGACTCGATCTCAGGACCCTGAGATCACGACCCTGAGATCTTCTCTAGAGGTAACTACTCTCCTGAATATTTAGGATGTCTTCATAATTTTACAACATATATGGCATCCACAAATAATATCTAGAGTTGTTGTTTGGGTTATTTATTAACTCTTTATTTTTATTTTATTTATTTTTTTAAATTTATTTTTAATGTTTTTTTTTTTAAAGCATAAGAGACTCTTTTTTTTTTTTTTTTTATGATAGTCACAGAGAGAGAGAGAGGCAGAGACACAGGCAGAGGGAGAAGCAGGTTCCATGCACCGGGAGCCCGACGTGAGATTCGATCCCGGGTCTCCAGGATCGCGTCCTGGGCCAAAGGCAGGCGCCAAACCGCTGCGTCACCCAGGGATCCTTAACTCTTTAAATTACATGTATATATTATGCTTTACCATGCTTTCAAGTTTATGTTTTTGAATTTTTTTCCCTAGTGATACATATAGCTCTAGTTCTTTTTTTATTTTTTTCCAAAGCTTCTGCATGGTATTGCATTGTACAATTCTGCTGCAATTTATTTATCAGTCTCCTAGTGATGGATATTTAAGTTGTTTGCAGCTTTTTGCTCTTACAGACAGAGTGGCAATGTGCATTCTTGTTTATGCCTCCTTGGGCAAGTTTGTGAGAGCTTGCTAATGGTGTATAGCCACAAGTAGATTGCTGGATTGAAGGATTTGTTCACCATGGATTTTACTAGCTGTGTTCTTCAAAGTGGTCGCACCAATTTATACTCTTGCCAGCACTGCATGTGAGTTCCCATTTCTGTACATCTTTTGCCAATGCTTGACATCGCCAGTCTTTTAAATTCTTGCCAACCTGAAGGATGTAAAGTGGTCTCTCAGGGTTGTTTCAATCTGCATTTCCCTGTTAATGAGTTTGGGGACTCTTCCCACATGCTTTTGGCCATTCTCTGGGTTTCCTGTTAGAATCCTTTGCCCATTTTCCACTTGGGTTGTTTGTCATTTCTTCTTGAGTTTATAGGAGTTCTTTATATCTTCTGAAAATGAATCTTAAAGTCTGTGGCTTTTTTTCCTCTGTGAATACAGTCTTTTATTTTCCTTTCTTATTTTCTTTCTTTTGGTACAGAGGGCTTTTTAAAAAAATTTATAGTTTCTCCTATTTGTGTCTTATTTGAGAAATCTTCTATTCCATGCTATAAAAATAATCCTCCCTATTTTTTTTTCTAAAAGTTTTCAAGTTTTGCTTCCACATTTAGGTCTCCAATCCATCTAGAATTTATTTTTGTGTTTACTATGAAGTAAGGATCTAACTATTTTCTCCATGTGGGTAACTAATTCTGCTAGCATCACTTTTGAATAGTCCAGCTACCTTCCCCCCACACACACTGATTGTAATGTCCCCACTGCCATATATTGTTTTCATATGACATGGGTAGTTTCTGGCCTCTCTGTTCTGTTCCCTTAATCTCTGTTTCTCCCAGCACACATACCATGCTGTCTTAATCATAATAGTATGACAGTATGTAGAAGGGCAAATACTGCTACATTGTTCTCTGGATATTTCTTACCTTTAGTTTTTGATCAAATTTAATAAGAAAACCTATTTTCGGGGGTGCCTGGATGGCTCGGTTGGTTAGGCATCTGCCTTCGGCTCAGGTCATGATCCCGGAGTGCTGGGATGGAGCCCTGCAGCGGGCTCCTTGCTAAGCAGGGAGCCTGCTTCTCCCTAGGCCTCTGCTGCTCCTCCTGCTTGAGTGCTCTCTCTCTCAAATAAATAAATAAAGTCTTTTAAAAAAAACCTATTTGGGGATCCCTGGGTGGCGCAGCGGTTTGGCGCCTGCCTTTGGCCCAGGGTGCGATCCTGGAGACCCGGGATCGAATCCCACGTCTGGCTCCTGGTGCATGGAGCCTGCTTCTCCCTCTGCCTGTGTCTCTGGCTCTGTCTCTCCTTCTCTCTCTCAAGAATAAATAAATAAAATCTTTTAAAAAAACCTATTTGAATTTTTGTTGAAGTTGCATTGTAGATTATAAATTTTTTGGGGGGAAAATGGCATCTTTACAATTTTTAGTCTTCTTGTCTCTGAACAGATTATATTTCTCCAGTTCTAAATATAGGTCTTATGTCCTTCAATAATGGTTGGAGATTTTTTTCTCCATAGAGGTGATGAATGCATTTTGTTAGATTTATGCTTAAGAAAAAAAAATTAAAAAATTAAAGAAATTAAAAAAAAGATTTATGCTTAAGTATCTTAGAGCTAATGTTGAACTGTATACATTTAAGGTGTACACAATAATGACTTGACTTATACATTGCAAACTCACTACCTCAGTAAGTGTATTAACATCCATCATCTCATAGATACCAAAAAAAAGGCAAAAGTTTTTTTCTAGTGATGAGAACTCTTTGGATCTTTTTTTAATTAATTTTTTTGAAGATTTTATTCATTTAAGGGGTACTTGGGTGGCTCAGTCAGTTAAGCATCTGCCTTTGACTCAGGTCATGATCCTGAGGTCCTGGGATTGAGCCCTGCATGGAGCTCCTGGCTCAGCAGGGAGTCTACTTCTCTCTCCCTCTGCCTCTCTCTACTCCCACTCGTATTTCTTTCTCTCTCTCTCAAATAAATAAATAAAATTATAAAAAAATATATTCATTTGAAAGATTTGGGGCTCGATCCCAGGACCCAGAGATCATGACCTGAGCCAAAAGCAGATGTTTAACCAACTGGATCTACTTTTTAAACAACTTTCAAATATACTACACAGCAGTGTTAACTATAGTCATCGGGTAGCTTTTTAAAGCTATAAAATGCATCCTGTAGGCCAACACTCTGACCCCATAGGCGTTGTCTCCTAGCTGGCCCTGTAACTAAGCCTTCAGCAGGCCATTCCACCTTCCTTCAAGCCAATTGCTTCTGAGTGGTGGGACATGTGTTAAGACCAGTGAATTCTGTGAATGTGAGCCCCCATTATGCTTCTTTTGCTTTACAAGGGTCCTTTGGCTGGAGATGCCATTGTGTGGAATAGACAGTGATGGATAAGCTATTCTGTAGATCCCCAAATGATGGTACTGGCAGAAGCACTACAAGCAGGGAAGATCACCTGAACCTGAAATATGCATCTGTTCCTGTGAGGACAAAGCACAGCCCTGTCCATGAGTCCCATATAATTAACATGTTCCCAAGTGGCTGGTTGGTCCCTCCACCCTGGAAATGATGCCTTGTTGGAAAGTAAGTTTTGACCTCTGTTTGCAGAAAGGGCCTTTGGCAGTGGCAGTAGAGAGATCAGCCCAGGTAAGGGGAAGACTAGTTGTTGAGTCCGTGCATGGACTCCAGTCCAGCTGCCATGGCCACTTTGGCTGTGGGCTATTGAGGAAGCATTGGGATGCTCGGAGAAAGAGCCCAAACGATATCCACAGTATGAGTCATCCTGTCTACCTCATTTATGGGCTTATATATGGGCATTGTTGGGCATACATGTGGCACATGAATGTCTTCACACTCTAGGCCCATTCCAAAGGGTCGAACACGTCTCTCTTCCCTCCAGAATCTCCTTGTCACCAATTTTCCAGTCTTGTTCTTTCCAAGCCCCTGACCAGCCAGCCAACCCGTTAGCCACTGCCAGTGAATCAGCGTGGATTCATACCACAGGCCGTATTCGATTCCACACAAAGAGGACAACCACATGTTTGATCTGAAATTCTGCCCACTGAGATTTTCCCTCACCACTGTTGTTCGGGGCCATGCTTGGGTGGGATGCAGCACAGTAGTCATCTGCTTCCTGCTGAAGTCAGCATGCTGTACTGACTCAGCCAGAAGCCAGGCCTACTGGTTCTTCTTCCTCCTCTGTTAACTGGTCATAAGGAAATTGCCTTGAGTCTCCAGGTATGGGTAGAGGGAGAGATGGAAGAGCAGTAGGAGCTCTTTGTCATCGGCTTATATAGTTTACTTCTGACTTCTGGACCCTCTCAGGCCTGGATCCAGATATACCAACTGCATTTTGTAAGAGGATGCAGGAAAGCTGCTGTGCATGTCACTTTGTGTCCTGTGGTGAAGTGTTCACACTGTACTCGGGTCCAGTAACAAAACAGGACCTACTGTTCAAATGGAGAACAATTTATTAGTAGATGAGGGCGTGACCTTCTCCAACTTATCATTCTTTTGTTGGGCCTTGTCAGCACTCCTTAGAGTATCTGTGTTGGCCAGAGATACTTCTGGTTGCATTAGGCGTGCTAGGTCAAAACGCCCCAAGGCAGGGCAGCCTGAATGGTGGCCTGGACTATCACGGAGCCCTTCCAGGCCCCATCACAGCAGCTTTGTAGGTCACCCAGAGTAGCATGCCCACTTGTGGTACATGCCATCTCCAAAATTCAGAAGTCCCGCTCACCAGGCGTGCACCTTTTGCTTCATGGTGGGCAATGCATAACACAACAACTTGTCCCTTACCTTGGAAGAGATGTTCTAGTATGCCCCAAACTGTTGGATCCTAAAAACTTCACAATATGGCAGGCTTTGAAAGTCATGGGGTTTCTCTCCCACCCTCTTAGAGGCGTGTGACTTACTGAGATATCTGGGGTGAATACTATGTACATCTCATCAATATAATGGACCAGCATGATATTCTATGGGTTATCAAGGTAATTAAAGCCTCCTGGACAAGATCAAGATGGGAGAAAGATAGCTGATGGAGTCCTAAGGCAAAACAGTAAAGATCATTTGTATTGACCCCAGCTTCTAAGTTTCTTCACTGATGGGTATGAGGAAAAACATTTTTCTGCAAACAACAAAACAAAACCACCCAGAAACAGAGTCATAAATACAGAGAACAGAGTGGTGGTGGCCAGAGGACAAAGGAGCGTGGGGAGATGGTGACACTGGTGAAGGCAAATAAGAAGTATAAACTTACAGGGGTGCCTGGGTGGTGCAATCAGTTAAGTGCCTGATTCTTGATTTCGGTTCAGGTCATGATCTCAGGGTCCTGAGATCGAGCCCTGAGTCAGGCTCCATGCCCAGCTTAAGATTCTCTCTCCCTCTCCTTTTGCCCCTCCATTCCTAAAAAGAAAGAAGTATAAATTTTCAGTTATAAAGTAATTATGTCAGAGAGATGAAAACTACAGCATGGGGAATAGAGCCAATAATGTAATAATGTTGTATGGTGACAGATGGTGACCGTACTTGTGGTGGTGAGCACTGAGCTATGTGTAGAAGTGTCGAACTACTATGTTGTACATCTGAAACTAATATAACATTGCATGTCAATTATACTTCTATACTTCTACACTATACTATACTTTTTTTAAAGATTTTTTTAATCAAAGATTTTATTTATTTATTCATTAGAGACATGAAAGAGAGAGGCAGAGACATAGGCAGAAGGAGAAGCAGGCTCCATGCAAGGAGCCTGACGTGGGACTCCATCCCAGGACTCCAGAATCTCACCCTGAGCTGAAAGCAGATGCACTTAACCACTGAGCCACCCAGGTGTCCCTACTTCAGTTTTTTTTAAGTGTTTTTCTGGTGAGTAGCTGTGTATTAGGTGCCTAGCATTGCAGCTCTGGTGGGCGCAACTGGCACCTGCTTAATTAGTCTCCTGACATTCTCTGTGACCACAGGGGGCTTATGCCACTCACACAGGCATGCTTTGTGGGCATGGGGTAGGAATGGCTGTCCCTGCATCTTTCAGGTCTTTGCTGGTGCCTCTAATTACTGCACTTTCTTTAGGGTGTAGAGCTGGTTTTGGCTTGACATCTTGGAGGGGGGCCATTGGGAACAGGGAATATTCCACAACTTCTACTTGGCCATTCCTTTTTTTTAGATTTTATTTATTCATGAGAGACACAGAGAGAGGCAGAGACGCAGGCAGAGGGAGAAGCAGACTCCTCACAAGGAGCCCGACGTGGGACTCGATCCCGGGACCGTGATCCTGCCGCAGCCAAAGGCAGCCGCTCAAGCGCTGAGCCACCCAGGAGACCCGTCTACTTGGCCTTTCTTACGCTAAGACCCTCACTGCCTGGGTCAGAGCACTGCTGTGGGGATTCTGTCCCTTACCGGGTGTGTTATTCTGTGGCTGCTGTAACAAACAGTAACAAATTATGTGGCTTAAAACAACATATATTTGTTATCTTAGGGTTTTGGAGGTCAGAAGTAACATGGTCTCATCTCACTGAGCTCAAATCAAGGTGTCAATAGGGCTGAATTTCTTTCTGGAGGCTCTCGGGGAAACCCATTTTTTTTCTTTTTCTTTTATTTTTTTAAAGGAAAGATTGGTTTATTTATTTATTTATTTATTTATTTATTTATTTATTTGGGATTTTATTTTCAAGTAATCTCTACACCCAACATAGGGCTCGACCTCACAATCCTGAGACCAAGATTTACATGCTCTACCAACAGCCAGCCTTCCCTGGGGAAATCCACTTCTTGCCTCTTCTAGCTCCTAGAGACCATGTGCATTATTTAGCTTGTGGCCTCGTCATCTTCAAAGCCAGCAATGGCTTGCAAGTCTTTGTCCCATCACATTACTCTGACATTGAATCTTCTGCCTCTCTTTTCCACATTTAGGGACCCTTGTGATTACGTTGGGACCACGTTGTCTAGGATAATCTCCCTATTTTAAGATAATCTGATTAGTGGGCTTCATTCCATCTTCCACCTTGATTCTCCTCTGCCATGATCTGCAACATATTCTCAGGTTCTGGGGATTAGACTATAGACATCTTTGTGGTAGGTAGGTAGACCTACCACGCTAAGTGTATGTCTTCCTGTAATACATTCAAGGACTAGGGAAATAATCACAGGATACTAGACTTGGGTCACGATTCCATTTGCACCTGGTCTCCATAAACTCAATAGACCACAGTGGTATTTAGGGTCTCCAGAGACATCAATTTAGAATTTAGAGCCAGTATTTAACAACCCCTAGAAAGTCTGGGTGTTTCCTCTTCCCCAGTGCACAGCCACTCTGGTAAGTGGCCCTGAGACCCTCTAGGAGGGTTTGGGGAAAGATTCACAGTATAATGTGACTGCTTCTCCCTCAGTCAATGGGACTTTGGTCTGTGACCTGGTAGGTCTGGGAACTGCAAAGGAAATCATGAATCCCTATCATGGCAACGAAAGTTGCAAGATAAAGGAAAGACTGGTTTTTTAAATTTATTTTTTTTTTTATTTTTTAAGGATTTTATTTTTAAGTAATCCTTTCACTTGAGTTCCTGCCATGCCCCCCCCACTCCCTCCCACCCCGACCTGGAATTTTTCCTCCTTATGTCAAGTGGCACCTTAAGAGGTGGCTTATCTACTTAATTCCCAGGAACCCTGTGATCAGTTGGCTATCACTGGCAGTACACCCTGATTCCCATTCCCCTCTGCTGTTTATGAAGAAATTGTGCCATGTGATATCTGACAAACACCCACGTGACCTCTACCCTTCTGGGATTTGGCTACTTTCTTTCTTTCTTTTTTTTTTTTTTTTGGCTAATTTCTTTGTAGTTTCCCAGACCTCATCTCCAGCCTACAATGATAGTCACCACAGAGCTCCTGAAAGACAGTGGTGCCCCTGTCACAATGCATTTGTTAACATCTTGATGAAAAGAATGTCCTCCAGGCCTTAGGGTGAAGGAAGGGAGATATGGCTGGGAGTGGCTGAGAGGTCACATATAATCGATTCACTTGAGCATTGAACATTCCTATTCCTTTGGGCTTTCAGACTCCTTCCTCTACACTTAACATGCCAGGGATTTTTTGGCATCTCAACCTCATTAACTTTAGGTCGCTATTAAATCCAGTCTGAATTAGCCATTGTAGGAGATTATTCATGCCTAACTCCAAAGCCCAAACCTGAGTGAGTATATTCATGTCAGCAAATTCAGCCCAAGGAAGCCTTGTATTTACCCTCCTTGGGCTATGATGTGTAGAATCCATTTCCATATATGCTCCCAAGACTCTTGATTTGAATTGGCAAGGTTCTGCAACTCTTTTTTTTTTTTTTTTAATATTGCATTTATTTGAGAGAGAGAGAGAGAGCGCACAAGCTGGGGAGAGAGGCAGAGGGAGAGGGAGAAGGAGAAACAGACTTCCCACTGAGCAGGGAACCTAGTGTGGGACTTGATCCCAGAATTTTGGGATCATGACTTGGGCCAAATGAAGGTAAATGTTTAACCAACTGAGCCAACCAGGTGCCCGTAGTCCTGCAACTCTTTCTGTGTATAGACTATCCCTTCTGGCAGAGGACTTGAACTTCCCCATCAGATGTGTTGGGATCTAACTCTCCTTTCGAGCCTGGGAGATTGAGGAGGAGATTTGGCATCCCCTCTGTGAAGCAGCTGTCCTGAGTAGTCACTAGAGCCTCTAGGGCAGTGAAAAGTCAAGCCCCTCCAGAAAGGGAAGGACCACCTGAGCTGGCAGGGGAGGTTCAGGGAATTTGAGAGTTCAAGGTTTCTGCTACATGTACAGTGAGGCCGTGGGCTCTGTCTTCAGCTACATCTATCTGCAAGGACAGAAGATGAGGGCTTCTTCAAAGCTACCACCAAGCCTTTCTCACTGACCACTGCATTCTTAGTTCGACCACCATGACTTTCAATTTTTCCTTTTCCCGGTGTGTCCTCCTCAGGACTGCCAGAAGAAGTCAAGTGACCACGATCAGTGAAACGAGCAAAATTGTTCTAGTAACTAAGGGCCCGAGTCACTGCAAATCCTGGTGCCTTATCCACCAGCTGCCTCTCGTCCCTGCTACTGCCCGTAAGTTGAGTGATTATAATGCCGCTGATTTCACGGGACACATTCCATGCCCATCATTCCCTTCAAGGAAATTATGGTTGCTCTCCTCAAATATATGAGCAGTCTAATCTCAGGATTCCATCTGAGGGGCTGCCTTTGGCACTGGGCCACTCCTGGTCCCCATTACTAGCAGGGAACAGGTGGCACATGCCAACTGGGCGATTTGAAGAGAGTTTAATGAGAGGAAGGTGAGGAAAACAGCAAGGAATAGCATAGAATGCCAAAGCTGGTAATAGAGGAATGCTTTCTTTGCCATGCCTGGGCCTGAAAGGGAAAGGGTAGTAATGATCACTGAAGTCCAGGGATGGAGAGGTCTGATAGGAGCCATGACCTTCAGGGAACAGATGCAGCTTCCCCTCAGGCTGCTGGAGGAGTCAGGGCCCCATCTGTGCCCTCCTCCCCTCCTCCTGTCTTCTCTTGGCACCCCCACTGGCTGGGCCTATCAGAAGCCAGAGGGAGAAGGCCCACTAACATGATCCTTGGAAGACAAGATCCAAGGACAGAGAGCAGGATGGGGAGAGGTGAAGTGAAGAGTGGATTTGGAGGGGGCAAATGTCCAGCCAGGCTATTATTATCATTTTGATGTTTAACAATCCTTGAATTCCAGTGATAAATCTTACTTGATATTTAATTTTTAAAAATTTTTTACAAGATTTTTTTTTTTTACAAGATTTTATTTATTTATTTGAGAGAGAGAGTATGCATGCGTGCACAAGGAGGGGGAGGGGTAAAGGGAGGAGGAGAAGCAGACTCTCCACTGAACAGGGAGCCCAGTGCAGGGCTGGATCCCAGGACTCCAGGGTCATGACCCAAGCCAAAGGCAGATGCTTAACCAACTGAGCCACCCAGGTTCCTCCCCCTTGATTATTTTAATTTCGTTTTTATTCCTTGATGAATTCATTAGGCAAATATATTGTTAAGATGTTTAAATCTGTTGTTTATTTTCTAGCCAATTAAAGGAAGGGTTTCCCCAGTTGCAATTAGTTTTGGAAGAAATGTCCTTGTGCTGGGGCGCCTGGGTGGCTCAGTGGCTGAGTGTCTGCCTTTGGCTCAAGGTTGTGATCCTGGGGTCCTGAGACCAAGTCCCATATCAGGCTCCCCGCAGGGAGTGCAAAAGCCCAACTTTTGCACATAATACATACATACTTTTGATTTTTTTTTTTTTAAGTAATGCCTGACCCAAATGCAAGGCTCGAACTCACAACCCCAAGAGTCACATGCTCCTCGGACTGAGCCAGCCAGGTGCCCCTAGAAAGTCATACTTTTGCAGGGTATGCTGGGGTAATGAAGCCAGTTGCTTGGAGCAGGAGACGCCCTTCACGCTGGGCCTCCCTGGCTGCCCAGCGGTATTTCAGACTCATCTGTCATCCATTTGCCCCTAGATGTGGCTTTTATGACTACAGTCTGGTCTATAAAATGTGAGGTGAAATGATGTGTTCAAGCCCCAGGCGGTGCCCTTAGGAAAGGTATGCCCCGCCTCCCCTCCCTTCCCTTTCTGCTGCCGGGAATGGGAACACAGTGAGCTTGAACCACCTCAGGCCATCCCCTCGGGAAGGGGCAGCAACAAGAGAGAAAGAGCCAGAATCCCTGACAACTAATGACTGCTAACAGAGAGACTTTGGAAACTTCACTCGTTTAAGCTGCTGTTTCTTTGGCTCCTATTTGATATATACCCTGTCAATATATGTCGACTTTATTACTTAAAATGTTTTTTTGTGTGATGGTTATTTTTTAAATCACAAGTAACGAAAAGCAGGTCTGGATCAAACGTGGACCCGAAGCAGGCAGCCTGCAGCTCTGAGGCAGCTCCTGACGGAACACAGATTTGTAGAAAAGCCTGGACGCTGGAGTCAGACAGTCCTAGCTTCAAATCTGATTCAGCCTGTGGTCCCTCATGGGTCTCAGTTTTCTTATCTGTAAAATGCTATGGAGATGCAATGAGCCGTGATTACTCAAGCTTCTAGCAGCGTCAGTAGCCCTGAGCAGGCCCTGCCCTCTGTCCCTACGGTGGCCTTGGGTCTCCTTCTCTGCCTCCCTGTCCCTCCTCATGTTCTGCTCTCTTGTTCTTTCTTTTTTAAAAAAGATTTTATTTATTGATGAGAGACACACACAGAGAGGCAGAGACATAGGCAGAGGGAGAAGCAGGTTCCCTGTGGGGAGCCTGATGTGGGACTCAATCCCAGGACCCCAGGATCACGACCTGAGCCAAAGGCAGACGCTCGGGATCCCTGGGTGGCTCAGTGGTTTTGTGCCGCCTTCAGCCCAAGGTCTAATCCTGGAGACCTGAGATTGAGTCCCACGTCGGGCTCCCAGCATGGAGCCTGCTTCTCCCCCTGCCTGTGTCTCTGCCTCTCTCTCTCTCTCTCTCTCTCTCTCTCTCTCACACGAATGAATAAATAAAGTCTTAAAAAAAAAAAAAAAGGCAGACTCTCAACCACTGAGCCACCCAGGTGTCCCTCTCTTGTCCTTTCTTTCATGTTTTGGGTTGCTTCTGTCCTAAGCAGGCATCCTGGGACCACCAGTGAATTTTTACCTATAGTGGCCTTTCAGAAAGCCTGCAGCCATCCCTGGCGAACCTGCTGTTACCTCTCCCTCCATCTACAAAGATTCTCCTTCAGCCCACTGAGAGATTCTTTCTTTCTTCGCAGAGAACTCCAGACGGGCAATTATGACTAAGCCTGACTTGATGGCCTGGCTCTACCTCTCTCTCCCCGTCCCCAGGAAGCCCGGGACAGGGAGCTGGTGCCCTGGGCCCCTCAGCCAGCACTCAGGCACAGCCGGCAGGAGGAGGGCGACTGGCCAGGACTGGGCCTTCGACATGTCAGGTTTTAAAGGAAGGTTGCCCACTCTTGTCTGTTCTGGGGTTTGCAGTACATTTTTAATACTTCCTTGGGGAATGTATGAGGGAGAAAAAGAAGAAAGGAAACAAGAACAAAAATACCACTTACTCCCTGAGGGAGCAGAGGCCCTGGCTCCGGCTCCGGCTCCAAGTCCCTCTCTCAGCAGGAGGATCCCCACTTCCTGTGGTAGCCTTGCTTCTCAGGCCTCGGTTCACCCCAGCTCCGAAGGTCACAGATCACCTCACTCCTCCTGGAGAACTCGACCTTTTGTGCAACCACATAAAGGTAACCAGCGTCTGGTGGCTTGATGGGACAGACTTGCAAGGTCTTCCTGCCTTTTGATGCACACCATTCCTGAGAGCTGAGCTGGGCCCCTGCGGATGAGAGGACCCTTCAGACTTCCTGAGTGTCTCCACACTCAGACTCTTGGGGTTTGTGGTCTGAGATGCTGGCATGAATATTGTGTTCTACAAAGTGTCCCCTCTGGGTCCTAGCAGACCTTTGTGCAAACCACCTCTAGCTGGACTGAGCAGGAGCGTCTGAAAGGCTCTTGACCTTGCTGCCTTTAGCAGAGAATGAATGAATGGATGGGTGGATCTGAGAGCATGAAGGGAACCGCCTGTCTGGGGCAGTGGTGCAGGATGACCCTCTGCTGAGCCAGCCCCTGCGCTCTATTCTGGCACCTGGGAGCTGCTTCCAAGTATACTCAGACATCTTTCAAGCACTCAGTTTCACTAAGGGCTGACATATGTCACCGTATTCTTTTTTTGTTTTTAAGATTGATTGATTGATTGATTGATTTATGATAGAGAGAGAGAGAGAGAGAGAGAGAGAGAGGCAGAGACACAGGAGGAGGGAGAAGTAGGCTTCATGCCGGGAGCCCGACATGGGACTCAATCCCGGGACTCCAGGATCGCACCGTGGGCCAAAGGCAGGCACTAAACTGCTGAGCCACCCAGGGATCCCCTGTCACTGTATTCTAATCCTCCTCCCACTTACAGACAAGGAATCTGAGCCTCAGTGAGGTTAAGTGACCGCCCCGCCAACACAGGGAGGTAAGATTGGAACCCAGAGCTGGTTGACTTGAGGGCCAAACTACTTCCCCACAGTTGCATAAGGTGTTGGCGAAGTCAGGAAACACGGGAAACTCTTTTCTTTTAAAGTCACCTGGCTGGGGTGCCTGGGTGGCTCAGTCGGTTAAGTATCTGTCTTTGGCTGGGGTCATGATCCTGAGGTCCTGGGATGGAGCCCCACATTGGCAGGGAGCCTGCTTCTCTCTCTCCCTCTGCCGCGCTCCCTGCTCATGCTCTCTCTCTCTCTCTCTCTCTCAAATAAATAAACAAATTAAATCAATCTTAAAAATAAATAAATAAAATCACCTGGGTGAGGTCATGCTAGTCAGGTTTCTCCACTATCAAGCATCTCTTTTCTCTCACTTTTCAGCTGTGCTTTTTGGGAAAGAAGTCACTATGCACAACCAATGGGTAAGGGTTAAGTACCAGGGAGCCTTGAGGGTGGAGTATGTTCATAGATTATTTGGAATTTTTCTGCATGGGAGATTTATATTTTGTCCTCCTTCATTCATTTATTCAATTACTTATTTTTTAAAGTGTATGCTACTTACATTTTCAAATAATAAGCTCGTTATGTTTTCAGATGAAATACCTTTATTTTTTATTTATTTATATTTATTTGAGACACAGAGAGAGAGAGAGAGAGAGAGTATGCAAAAGCTGGAGAAGAGGTAGAGGAAGAGGAAGAAAGCAGACTCCCTGCTGAGCAGGGAGCCTGATGCTGATTTTGGTCCCAGGACCCTGGGATCATGACCTGAGCTGAAGACAGATGTTTAACAGCCTGAGCCACCCAGGCGTCCCCCAGATGAAGTATCTTTAAATTGAAATTATTGAGTCTGTTAAGATGGAAAAAAAAAAGTACAATAGATGTACCACAGAATGTCCAGAAGTTCTGGAAACAGGGAAAGTTGTGTACTTACTGTGTATTCTCCAGATTAGTAATTAGATTCACTGGTTTAAATGTAGAGGCATTCTGGGGCACCTGGAAGGCTCAGCCAGTTAAATGTCTGACTTTTAATTTTGGCTCAGGCTATGATCTCAGAATCGTGATCTTAGGGTCATGAGATTGAGCCCTGTGTCAGGCTCCATGCTCCATGGGGAATCTGCTTGAAGAGTCTTTCTCTTTCCCCCTCCCTCCTTTGAGTCTCCCCTACTCACTCTCTTTCTCTCTCAAATAAATAAATAAATAAATAAATAAATAAATAAATAAATAAAACCTTTTTTTTTTTTTAATTTTTTTATTTATTTATGATAGTCACAGAATGAGAGAGAGAGAGGCAGAGACACAGGCAGAGGGAGAAGCAGGCTCCATGCACCGGGAGCCCGATGTGGGATTCGATCCCAGGTCTCCAGGATCGCGCCCTGGGCCAAAGGCAGGCGCTAAACCGCTGCGCCACCCAGGGATCCCCAATAAAACCTTTTTTAAAAAAAATGTACAGGCATTATATGTGGAAAGGCGTTAAAAGGCTGACTTCCAAAAAAATGGAACATATTATTTGAAAGTGTTCCTGACATACTGCTTAAACCTAAGTTTATCCTGCCTCCTGACTTTTATAGCCACGAATGGTGTCTCCCCTAGCCTAGCCAAATCCCGCCTGCCTATGAACAGCTTCTTTCACTCAAGGGTCCATCTCGCTCCCAATCCTGTTCCTTTGAGGATACTAGGACCCAGGTCCCACAGACCGGGGGTGGAGAAGGGCCTGGCAGCCACCTCATTTGATGAAAAATCAAAGAATCTAGGGAGAGGTTGTGGCTGGCTTCAGACATGCGATGGCTGTGCTGAGTGGGAAGCAGTCAGTTATCTTGAGCCAGACTCCTTTCCTGGCGGATAGTTCTATGCCTCCCAGGCACCCATTCCCTGTCCTGGCAATTGTTTCCAGGGTAGGCATGGAACCTAAGCAGGCCCAGTCGATGAGAATGTCTGTAAGTATGCATTCCAGAAACTTCCAGCTTGACCTTTGTGAAACTGTGAGAAGGGGATCTCCAGCAACTCAGCCAGGATTTAGCTCCCTTCCCCCTACCAACACCATGATTCTGGGAATAGGGTGACCAACCATCCTGGTTTTCCTGGGACTGTCCCAGTTTTCAAACTCAAAGTCCTATGCCGTGGGAAAACCCTCACTCTTGGGATGCCTGGGTGGCTCAGTGGTTGAGGATCTGCCTTTGGCTCAGGTCATGATCCCAGGGTCCTGGGATCGAGTCCCGCATTGGGCTTTCATGAATAGATAAATAAAATCTTTTTTTTTTTTAAAAAAAAAAGTTCACTCTCAGGCAAATCAGGAGGGCTATTCACTCTACCACAGAGAATGGTTTCTTTGCTTTCCATTTCCAGCCTCTAGAAAGGAAAAAGTGAGTTCGTGAGTGAGTTCGGAGCAGGGTGAGGGGAAGTTGTAGTGGGGAGGGGCTCGAGCCAGCCAAAAGGTGGCTCCTCCTGGGGGAATAGTTGGCAGAGCATTGAGCAGTGTGGATGCCTGCTTGGGGCTCACCTTGAGACTGTCCTCAAGGTTACTCCATTCCTTCCATCAGGGAAGACCTCTTGGTTTCTTAGTTTACAGGAAATATATGGAAGGATGTAGATATATACACATTGACATGAAGAGATGCTCACAATCCATTCCTTAAGCACAAAAAGCAGGTAGGAGAATGCTTTGTACCATCTGTGCTCTTTATCTGTAAATAAATAAGTTAGAAGCAGCCTGCCCGGGTGGCACCTCCTGCTATCTTTAACCTCTTATCAAAGACAAGCTTAAAGACGCTTGTTTTGGTTTTCAGAAAGAAGGAAGAAAATACTGCAGCTTTTATTATAATAATCATAATGCTCATAATAACATTCCAAGCTTTGAATTGCTCACTGCATTTCCCCCATAAACATAAGGCCCGGAGTTTGTCTGGAGATTGCTGTGGTCACACAGTGTGTTGGGAGAATTTTCTTGCTTTTTCTGTTCTTCTGGGAACTTGAGTTGGTGCATCTGCCCATTTCCATGCCGAGCACTGTGTCTGTGGTTCTTTTCTTAAACAGCCAAGTTGCTTTCCATCAAAAGTTTCCTGGCATGGGTTTTATGACATTCATGCCCTTTGGCCAAAATGCAGAGGCCAAACTTTTGAGCCCACCAAGGCAGAGCTCCTGTGAAGAGTCTGTAGGAACTATTTCTCTCTCTCTCTATTCTGGCTGCAAAGTAAGATTTCAGGCCACAACCTCCGTGGTCTGGAACCTAGACCACCTTAACGGAGCTGGGAGATCCCTCTGCTGGGCGCCTGAGTGTGAGGTCCCAGGGCTTAGGCAGGCTCACTTGCTTCCTTGTCCATTCCCAGGGAAGGTACAAAAAGCAGGTTTCCTGGAGACCTCTGGGCGCTGGCCTTCTGGACCATGTAATCTCTGATCTCAAATCAAGGAAGACAAGATTGGTAAAAATGATTTGCTAAAAAGCTTCTCCCTATGACAGTTCCTGCAGAGCCTTAAAGCCAGGTGTTCTTTTCTCTCTCTGGCACTGGGTTTTTCCTCCCCGTGGTGGCAGATGCAGCGCCGAGACATGCTACCTTGCCAGTGCTCACTTTCTCACCCACATCATCCCCAGGGAGACACTGGCACAGAAGCAGGTTAATCTTCTAGCCCACCCGAGCTGACTGTTGACTTGGCATGAGCATCACCTCTCCATCACCCAAGCTGAGAACCCCAAAGGAGGAAACACCTGTTAGCCCTGTCTTAGGGACGGACGGGCTGTGAATTCCCCAAGATAGAGAGTGAGTCACTACAAGACTGTGGAGCGGAATTTACTCATCCCCCAGGAATGGACCCTTGGAAGGCTCCAGAATGACTAGCCTCAAGTGTTCTGTCTCAGGCACAGGGCATTTTCCCCTGAACCATGTCTGCAGTCACTTCCTCTCTGGACACATCCTGTTTCTGAGAGCAGGCAACTTGCCAGGCAGATCGCAGCCTCTGCTTCTGGGAGCAGACGGGCGGAGACATCCTTCCTCTAATTTCTAGTACCTAATCCCATCTTCCTTCCCAGTCAGAGATATCAATCAGCATCTCCGCTTTTCCCAGGTCCCTGCACGCCAGGAAGGGAGCGTACAGAAGGAGCATGTTTCTATTGGCAACTCCAACTTATTGGAGGTGCTTAGAAACCACTGCTGATTCGTCACCAGCTCCTCAGGCACAGGTAATCTGGAAAGGATCTAGGGCAAGGACCCATCCATCCATTCGCTCATTCACACAATAAATATTTATGGATTACCTACTGTGTGCCAAGCCCCATTCTAGATGGGGCTGGGCTGCAGAGGTAAATGAAACACAAAAATCAATGTCCTCATAGCAGTTACATTCCACTGGGAGGGACCACTGATAAACAAGATAAAAAATTATGGCATGTGAGATAGTGATAAATACGAAGTGGAGAAAACAAAGCTGGGAAAGCAAATATGAGACGTTGGGTATGAAGGGAAGTGTGAAATGTTCAACAAGGTGACTAGAGAAGTCCTTGCTGGGAAAGGGAATCCTGAAATAAGACTTGAAGGAGGCAAGAGAGACAGCAGTGGAGGAAATAGCACTGTAGGCAGGGAAGAGCAAGTGCAAAGGACGTGGGGTGGGAGTGTGCCTGGACTGCCTGGTGAACAGGGGAAAGGCCAGAGTGGCTGGAGAGGAGTGAGAAGGAGAGAAGCACAGGAGTTGAAGTCGGGCTAAAGGGAACCATTCCATGCTGCAGCCTGTGAGTGGTGATATGGACTTTGGCATTCACCCTGTGACATAGGAAGCCATAGGAGAGTTTTACTAGTGAAGTGACAGGATCTAATTTATGTTCCAACAGGATTTTCTTGTGAACCTGCATGGATAGTACTAGCCTGAAGAAGGTGAGGGCAGGATGTGGAAGGCAGGAGATCACCAAGGAGGAAACTGTACGACTCTAGGGGAGAGATAATGGTGGCCTAGACAGGTAGAGACTGGTGTGCTGAGCAGGGACTCCAGAATATTCTGAAGACAGAGCTCACAGGAAATAGCCTGACAGACAGGATATGGTGCATAAAAAAATATAAGAAAAAAAAAGGGCAACACCAATGTTTTCAGCCCAAGTAAATGGAACAATGGATCTACTATTAATTAAGAAAGGGACCCTTGCAGGAGGGGCTGACCCAGGGCTTTTTATAGGTTGGGGCCATAAAAAGTTTGAGATGCTCAGTGGACATCCATGTGTTGAGATCCTGGCTAGAGATACAAATTTGGACTCATGGTTGTAATACTGGCACTGGTCAGTTGGGTTTTATTTCATATGTGAACATTTAAAAAATGTAATCTTTAAAAATTTCCAAAGATGTGGTCAAATTACACCTTCAAATGATTTCCCTTTTCATTCAGATTAAAAAGCAGAGTTTGAAGACCGTTTGGTAGTATCCATCAAAGCAAAAACTGCCTGGGAATCCCACAGCTCAATACTTACTCAACTGAAATGCATATTTATCGGTTCTAAAAGATACAAATGACGTGCTCGTAGCAGTACTATTTGAAATATCCCCCAAACTGGAAACGGTCCAAAGGTTGATCAATGATAGGTTAGAGGGACGCCTGGGTGGCTCAGCTGTTAAGCGTTTGCCTTCAGCCCAGGGAGTGATCCTGGAGTCCCCGGATCGAGTCCCACATCGGGCTCCCTACATGGGGCCTGCTTCTCCCTCTGACTGTGTCTCTGTGTCTCTCTTGAATAAATAGATAAAATCTTTTTTAAAAATGGAGATCGGAGAGACAAATTGTGATATATTTACATACAGTGCAATACTACCCATTAATGAAAAAAATTGAACCATGATCATGCATAGCAACATGGACAAATGCACAAATAAAATATTGAGCAAATAAAGCCAGACACCAAAGACTAATACTGTATGAATCCATTTGCATGAAGTTCAAAACCAGGCAAATGAATCTACAGTAACAGAAGTTGGAATAATGGTCATCTTTGGGAGGATAAGGACAAAGGGGGCATGAGAGAGGCTTCAGGGTTGCTGGCAATGTTCTTTTTTTTTTAAGATTTTTTTTAAAAAGATTTTATTTATTTATTCATGAGAAACACACACAGAGAGAGAGGCAGAGACACAGGCAGAGGGAGAAGCAGGCTCCATGCAGGGAGCCCGATGTGGGACTCCATCCTGGGTCTCCAGGATCACACCCTGGGCTGTAGGTAGTGCTAAACCACTGAGCCACCTGGGCTGCCCTTTTTTAAAGATTTTATTTATTTGAAAGAGAGAGAGAAGAGACAGTGGGGAGAGGAACATAGGGAGAGGGACAAACAGACTCCATGCTGAGTGCGGAGCCCAAATCGGGGCTGGATCCCACAACCCTGAGATCACCACCCAAATCAGGAGTAAGACGCTCAACTAACTGAGCCACCCAGGTGCTCCATTGGCAATATTCTACAGCCTAGTCAGGGTGGTGGTTACAATGGGTGGGGCCAGTTGGAGAAAATTAGCTGAGTTGTACATTTATGATTTGTGTACTTTTCTCTACATGTGTTATATTTCCATAAAAATCTTATACAAAGTCCTCATCAGAAAAGCCCCATGTGATAATGGCACTCCCTCTGCCCCACCCCCCCATTTCTGGCTGAACCCCAACTCTGCTCACTCCACTCTTACAACACTTTACTTATTACACTTCACTGATACACCACTGTTGGTTGTTCCTCCCTTGAGGATTTTGTACTTACAGCTCTATCTGCTCCCAGATATCCAGGTAGCTCACTCCCTCACCTAATTAATTCAAGTCTCTGCCTGAACCTCCTCTTATCAGAGAAATCTCCCCTTATGAACCTATGTGAAATAATATCCTCCACCATTCCTGTCCCCTTGGTCTTCTTAATCTTGTCCAAATATGTATCACTGTTTTACATATTATGTGCTTGTTTGTTCATTGACTTACTGTCTGTCTCTCACTAGAATCTAAGGTCCACGAGAATACATATGTGCTTTTCTGTTGCATCTCCATTGCCTACATTGGGGCCTGGCATATAGTAGGTGCTCAGTAAAGATTTACTGGAGGAATGAATGCAATAGACAGCAACAAATAAGACAGATGTTATTGCTGTTCTCATGGAGAAAAGAGTGACTCAGATCTTTAAAAGCAGTATAATAGTCTAGCTAGCTCTGAGGTAGGAGTTGTGTATTTTCATAGGATGTAGGGCAGGGACTGGCCTATAGAATGAACTTGCAGCTAGTGATTATTGTTTTCTGTATTTATTTATTTATTTACTTACTTATTTTAAAGATTTTATTTTTTATTTATTTATTTATTTATTTTTAAGATTTTATTTATTTATTTATTCATGATAGTCACAGAGAGAGAGAGAGGCAGAGACACAGGCAGAGGGAGAAGCAGGCTCCATGCAGGGGGCCTGACGTGGGACTCTATCCTGGGTCTCCAGGATCAGGCCCTGGGCTGAAGGTGGTGCTAAACCGCTGAGCCACCCGGGCTGCCCTATTTATTTATTTTTTAAAAAGATTTCACTTATTTATTTATTTGAGAGAGAAACAGTACCGGGGGAGGGGGGTAGAGGAGCAGAGGGAGAAGGACAAGCAGACTCCACACTGAACATAGATCACAACCCGGGGCTCAATCCCACGACCCCCGGACCACCACCAGAGCTGGAACTAAGAGTCGGAGGCCCACTGGACTGAGCCACTATTGTGGTCTTTAAAGCAACATTTCTGAGCTTAGAAATCTACTCCCTCAGAACTCCTGGGTGGCTCAGTGGTTAAGCACCTGTCTTCAACCCAGGATGTGATCTTGGAGTCCTGGGATCAAGTGCCACATCGGGCTCCCTGCAAGGATCCTGCTTCTCCCTCTGCCTATGTTTCTCTCTCTCTCCCTCTCTCTCTCTCTCTCTCTCATGAATAAATAAATAAAATTTTTTAATTAAAAAAAAAAAAGAAATTTACTCCCTCAAAGAAAGAATGAAGATACTTAATTGAATGAATGAATGAACATTTTTAGCCCCATGTGTTTCCAAGCCGTAGAAAAGAGACTAGATCCAAACCTATCAGCAAGTTCTTGAAATCAGGTGTGTGTGTGTCCGTGTCCCTCCTGAGTAGACGTAACTGCCAACACCATCAGTTTTTTGGAGCTCACTAAATTGTACCACATTTCTACATCTTGACAAGACCATTGCATTCTGAGCAGCATCTCTAGGACATCAGAGCTCCCAGTGTGTGGAGACTGGATTTGCCTTGCTGAGTAAGCAACAAGGCAGGGCAATGAAGGGTTCTAGATGAGAGCTGAAGGCAGGGCTCCAAATCTGGGGAGGAACATGGGTACTGGGGGAGGGAACCAAGGAGGACACATCACTGGTTCTATAGGATGTAGCTGCCCAAGGATGTATCTTGGGCTGGTGTCCCAACTAGGGGTTTCACACTCATTCATACCTTTACCAGTGACCATCTCTGCCCTGTTCTTAAAGTGATGTGAGCAGTTGGCCAAAGCTTGCATTGAGTTGCACCTGTAGCTGCCCAGCTGTGAACCCAATGTGCTGGTCTCCTGGGCGCATGAGAGGATCACAGGATTCAAAGGGTTATGTGACTGGTAATAACCCTCCTACTGCCTGTTGGGTCTTTTATCCCACCAGTTCACATACCTTTTCAAACAGTAATTAACCTCCCCACAGCCCCAAGTGGAAGCTGGAGATGTTAAACACAGCGTTCCTTGTTTAGTTGGGAGAAAAGAGGCAAGAGCACTTCTAAGTGTCTTGGCTTCAGGGCACACACAGTGAGTCAGCGATGTCTCCCAGGAGGGGAGTCTGGAGTCCTGTCCACAAGTGACATGTTTTACTTTAATCACCACCCCACCCAATGCCTCTGGTCGCTTCCTTCACAACTCTGCGGTGTCTGTTACCACTCCTTCATCAGCACACCCTCTCCAAAAAACGTGTTGGAGTTTTCAACCATGAGATCTTTTTCTTCCTTTTTTTTGGCCTTTGTAGGTTTGTCATCTTTCTTATTTCTTTGCTATCATTTTAGTGAGGTCTCCTGGCACAGAGGAGCAAAACCCAGCTGGACAATCTGCCATCATTAAAAAAGTAAATTTGAAAATTATACTTGATACCACCACTTTACAGAAAATCCTGGGGAAAAAAAGGTGAGGGAAATCTCTCGTCTCTCACCCCAACAAAACAATGTTATGATTCTGGTGTACTGCTCATGTGATTCTTTGTTATGCATGTTTTCAGACTGTGGTCATCTTCTTGGTTTGCATAAAGTTTATGTTCTTCCTTTTTCACTTGATATTTGCATCAGAAGCATTTCCCCTGCGTTTTGACATAATCTTTATAACCACTGCTTTAAAGGTTGTACACTATTCCATTGGGGAGATTTACAAGAATACATTTTAGCCAGGATACTATTGTTGGTCTCTGTTGCCAAATATTTAAAATGTTTCTGGTATTGATTCATAAATGTAGTGGGGAGGGGCAATAAAGTAGGGTGTCTACACCTAGTATTTCTTTTTAACTAGAAAAAGTTATCATTTGAATGTTGCCAGTAAAATTTACTAAAAGGGTGTAAAATTAATGGGAAAATATAGATAATTAAAAAAATAGTGTTGGGGATAACTGAGTAGCCATCTGAGGTGGGGGAAAGGGGAAAACTTGGATCCACTTTTTAACTAGGATAAATTCCAAATGCACCTCAGTATTTAGATGTCAAGAAAGAGAAAGAAAGAGAGAAAGCAAGAAAGTAAGAAAGCAAGAAAGAAAGGAAGGAAAAAACTGTAAAAGTACTTGAAAAATCCAGTGGAGAATTTTTTATTATTTCGTAAGTGGAAATTTTGTCCAAGTACGAAATGAAGTCCAGAATCCATAAAATAAAAAGTGGATAAATATGATTACATAAAAATCTAATTTCTTCATGGCAGAGACCATTATACATGCAGTCAAAAAACAAATGACAAACTGGGAAGTATATTTAATGCCTAATATAGAAAGGACTAATCTCCCTAATGTATTAAGATTTCCCACAAACTGGTGAGGAAGCAAGCCAATAATGGAAAAATGGGCAAAAAACTATGTATAGATAATTTACAGAAAGGAAACACAAATCATCCTCAGATATATGAAAAAAATGTTCACTTTTTCCCATCGTAGGACCAATTCATAGAAAAACTACCCCGTTCATAACAGTCTTGATTTTTCTATTTGGGAAAGGCTGAAAATGTAGTTCAGCTTCGTGATAAAGAGCCTGCACTCAGGCTTAAGGAGCCTGGGCTTGAATCCCAGCTCACTGTGATTGGATGAGTTACTAAATTTCTATGGAGAGTGAATTAATGATACCTACTAAAATTTAAAGTGTGGTTACCATTTAATTCATTGATGATGAGTAATGATGCCCCTTTGTGATATTGTGATTTATAATAAGAAATACACACTTGGAGGGGACTGGGTGGCTCAGGTGGGTAAGCAGCCAGCCTTTGATTTTGACTCAGGTCATGATCTCAAGTTCCTGGGGTTGGGCCCTGTGTTGGGCTCTGCATTCAGTGGGGAGTCTGCTCCAGCATTCTCTCTCTCTTTCTCCCCCCAATGCCCCTCCCACTGTTTGCGCACACTCTCTCTCTCACTCTGTCTCTCTCTGCGAGAAATAAATAAATACATCTTAAAAAAAAAAAAAAGAAGAAATATACATTTGGTCTTGGTCCAGGTTTTCGCACAGAGCTCCTAAAACCCATGGAATTTCCTAAGTAATGAGAGAGGGAAAGGTATCTTTTGTTATGTCAGTGGGGTGTCTTTTTGGGTGACACCTAAGAATAGAGGCTGGCTGCCTGGAGACCCCACCATGTGATTGGAAGTTTAGATTTTTCAGTTCCATTGCATGTGATCTCCTGCACCAGGGGCTAGAGAGGAGCTGGAGATTGAGTTCCATTACTCATGGCCAATGATTTCATCAGTTATGCTTTTACAGTGAATCCTGCATAGGAACTCAAAAGGAAAGGGTTTGGAGAGCTTCTGGGTTGGTGAACACTTGGAGATTGGGGAGAGTGGCACACCTGAAAGAGGCACAGGAGCCCCACGCTCTTTCCCCATCCTCTTGCCCCATACACCTCTTCCATCTGGCTGTTCCTGATTTCTATCCCTTTATGATAACCTGGTGATCTAGTGAGTAAAATGTTTCTCTGAGTTCTGTGAGCCACTCTAGCAAATTAATTAAGCCTAAGGATGGTTCTATAACCAGTTATCAGAAGCACAGGTATCAACCTGGACTTGGACTGACATCTGAAAGGATGGGTAGTCTTGTGCGACTGAGCCTTTAACCTGTGGGCTCTGATGCTATCTCCAGATAGATAGTATCAGAATTTTTTTTTAAGATTTTATTTATTTATTCATAGACACACACACACACAGAGAGGCAGAGACACAGGGAGAGGGGGAAGCAGGCTCCATGCAGGGAGCCCGATGTGGGACCTGATCCCGAGTCTCCAGGATCACACCCCAGGCTGCAGGCGGCACCAAACCGCTGCACCACCAGGGCTGCTGGATAGTATCAGAATTGAATTGAATTGTAGGATACCCACCTGGTATCTAACCATTGCTCGGTGGCATGGGAGGAAAACCCTCCTCTACACATTGGAATTTGGGTACAGAACAATGTGACCCTTACAAGGGTGTTTGCTGCATTGTTGGTTGATTAACAAAAGATTGAAAACAACCTAATAAGGGATTGATTAAATAAATTAGCAATATATCCAATTGTACACTGATATGGATGATAATTAAAGAAAGCAAGGTATGAAAAAAGATTACATGTTATCAGTTTCTATAATGTAATACTGGCTTGTCTCTAATATTGTCCCTAAGTGGAGATAGGATTGGAGAATGCCTTTTCACTGTATACCCCCTTTGTATTTTTTATTTTTTTTAGTGGAATTTATTGCCTATTCACAGAAAAATAAATAACATACATTTTTTTCAAATTAAAAATTGAAGTTTCCAGCAGTGGGGCTGATCTTTAGAAAGACCCCCTCGAGGGACTTGCTCTACTGGTTAGGTAGACGTAAGGCAAAGAGGCTTCCAGAATGTGGAATGGGAGGCCACTCCACCCAAACTCCTTAGAGGGTAGAGCTCGAAAGTTGGTGGGGAGGGGTGGGAAACTCTGCCCTTTATGAGGCTTAGTGGTATTAGAATCTCACGGAGTTTCTGAAGGACATGGGGGCTGGAGGAGGAAGTCACCAGGGTGGGCCAGGGAGGTGCTGGGGTTGGAACCCAGACCTGCAGAAATGAGGAAGAGTGGCCAGCCTATGCCAAGTGTCCAACAGCCCCCTTCCAACTGTGACCTCGTGGGACAGCTGCCCCAGAACCATGACAGAGATGGGTTCCCTTTGGAAGGTGATTGATTTTTCTCTTTGGAAAAGCCTCTCAGGAGAAAAGATAGCAATATGTCTCCAGTCATTTCAATTTTAAGGAAACCAAGTTCTTAATTTTGTACCTGATGCTGGAGAAGCATGACAAATTGGTAATGTTTATTTTTTTTAAGATTTTATTTATCTATTTATGAGAGACATAGAGAGAGAGAGAGAGGCAGAGACATAAGCAGAGGGAGAAGCAGGCTCCATGCAAGGAGCCCAATGCGGGACTTGATCCTGGGACTGCGGGATCACACCCTGAGCCAAAGGCAGTCGCTCAACCACTGAGCCACCTAGGCCACCCCAAATTGGTGTTTAAATAATATAATGATTATCAACTTTCTGCTTAGTGATTTCTACTATTTCTACTTAATGATTTCCCACATTGCATATTATTGTATATTATTTATTTATATGGTATATGATTTAGTCGCTTAAATCTGACTCTGAGAAGGGCTATGGAGTTAAAAGGTATGGACATTTTACATATGACTTTGTCAAAGGGTTACATCCAATTTATGTATTTCCAGTCATGTAAAGGACAATAGGTTATTCCATATGAAGACTTACACATTAATGTTCATAATCAGCGAAGAGTGGAAACATTTAAATGTTCACAAATGATGAATGTATAGACAAAAATGTGGCATATCCTTATAATGAAGTGTTATTCAACAATGAGAAGGATTAAAATGCTGACACATGCTACAACGTGGATGAACCTTGAAAGTATTATGCTCAGTGAAAGAAGCCAGTCATAAAAGACCACATATTGTACATCCATTTTTAAAAAGGTTTTATTTATTTGAGAGTGAGAGAGAGAGAAAGGCAGAGAGAGAGAGAGAGGTTAGAGCACAAGCAAGGGGTAGGAGCAGAGGGAGAGGGAAAAGCAGACTCCCCACTGAGCAGAGGGCTGTCATGGGGCTGGATCCCAGGACCCCATGATTATGACCTGAGCCAAAAGCAGACACTTAACTGTTGAGCCACCCAGGCACCTCTTGTACATCCATTTAATTGAAATGTCCATAATAAGCAAATCTGTAGAGGAAAAAGGTAGATTGGTGGTCGTCTATGGCTAGGGGGCGGGGGGGGGGGGAAGTGACTGCCAATGGGTGTAGTGTTTCTTTCTGGGGTGATGAAAATGTTCTAAAATTAGAAAATGATATGGTTGTACAACTCCAAATATGCTAAAAAACCACTGAATTGTAACTTGAAAAGGATGAATTGTACTGTATGTGAATTATACCTCAATAAAGCTACTATGAAAAAAAAAAGGCAATGAGTACTATGAAACCCTGACCAATATGAGGTTGTTTCTTTGTTGTGATTTTTTCCTGATTTAATTAATGAGAAATATTTTAATATTTGAATAACTTAAAGATTTGTTTGAAATTAAAAATTTTTTCTTTATGAGCTGTATGTGCAAGTACCCTTGCCCATGAATCTTTTGGGTTATTGGGTTTTTTCCTTGTGAATTTATTTGTTACCTACATAATAAAAAATATTAAAGCTTTCCTAATCACATTTGGAGACAGAGTACAGTCTGTTTCTTTTACTCTTACGTTAATTTTTCTTGGTAATGCATAACTTCAAAAAATAATTTTATAGGGTCAGATCCATATTTTTTTCCTTTTGTAATTACTTTATTATTTTGTAATTACTTTTATTGGGAAGTTATTCTCTGATGGAATTAATAAAGAAGAATAAGAGTCAGAAATAACGTTGAATTGGCAAATAAATGAAAGGCTGATTCTTTGAAACACTAAAATAATCTGGTTATCTAATTAAGTAAAACAAAACAAAACAACCTCAAAACCCATAAAAACTAGAACTAGAAATGAGGAAGAGAATATATCAGATGGGAAGAAACCCCTTAAAAAAATTAAAACATATCATGTTGAACTCAATTCTAGTAAATCTTTAATTATTGATGAAGTGAAAATTTTTTTCTAGAGAAATATAAATTTCCAAAATCGATCCATGACAAAGTAGTGTATCAGAATAAGCAAACAGAAATGGAAGAAAATGATTATGTACGTCTTTGAGGAAAAAAATCACTTCTAAGAAAATCTCTAAGTCCACAGAATTTGTCAGTCTATCCTGTTAGTTTCTACGAAAAGAAAGGCTGGTGGATGTGTGGTGAGATAGTTTCAGTTTTCCAAAACAAGATTGTACCTAGAAAGTGTTCATGCCCTTTGACCTCAAGATGATCCCACTTGTGCAACTAATAAAATAGCCCGATATTTTTGAATAAGAATACTTCTAACACATCTAAACTAAGTGAAAACCTGGAAACAACCTAATTTTCATCACTATGAGAATGAGCAATAAATCAAGGATATTTACAGCATAAAATACTCTCTAGCCACCCAATTGTGCTCAAATATTTAACAATATGTAAACAGTCTCATGATAAGTGAAAAATCTGGATATAAAATTGATTTTACAACACGATCCCAACTTGTTTAAAACAATTTTTATATTGATGCAGTAAAACACAAATTGGATAGAAATATTAGTAGTTGCAGGGCTGCCTGAGTGGCTGAATTGGTTAAGAGTCTGACTCTTGGGGCAGCCCAGGTGGCTCAGCAATTTAGCGCCACCTTTGGCCCAGGTTGTGATCCTAGAGGCCCCGGGATCAAGTCCCACATCTGGCTCCCTGCATGGAGTCTGCTTCTCCCTCTGCCTGTCTCTCGCTCTGTGTCTCTCATGAATAAATAAATGAAATTTTTTTTTTTTTTTTAAAAAGAGTCTGACTCTTGATTTCTGCTCAGGTCATGATCTTAGGGTCTGCTTGTCCCCTCTTCCTCTGCCCACACTCCCTTCCTAGCTTGTGCTCTCTCAAATAAATGTTTTTTAAAGAAAGAAATATTAGGGATGCCTGGGTGGCTCAATGGTTGAGTGTCCGTCTGCCTTTCGCTCAGGGCATGATCCCAGGATCTGGGATCGAGTCCCATATCCGGCCTCTTGCAGCAAGCCTGCCTCTGCCTGTGTCTCTGCCTCTGTCTCTCTGTGTCACTCATGAATAAATAAATAAAATCTTGAAAGAAAGGAAGAAAGAAAGAAAGACTAGTCATTATATCCAAATATTTAAAATTTTCTCTGTTATACTTTTCTGATTTTCAAGATGTTCTTTTTTTTTTTTTTTTGAAGATTTATTTATTTATTTAGGGGGGAGAAAGAGAGAGAGAGAGAAAGGAGGAGCAGAGGAAGAGGGACAAGCAGACTCCCTGCTGAGTGTGGAGCTCAATACAAGGCTTGATTCCATGACCCTGAGATCATGACCTGAGCCAAAATCAGGAGTTGGATGCTTGACCAACTCAACCACTGAGGTGCCTCTGATTTTACAAATTTTCTACACTAAACATGTATTATTTTTATAATCCAAAACAGTATTATTCAAAAACACATAAATCTGTATAGAATAGGGAATAAAAAAAATATACCAGAATGATAACAATGGTTATCTTTGGCTGGTAGCTAATACATTATTTTTAGTTTCTCCCTTGTACTGTTTACCATTTTCCAGATTTTGTAATGAGCAACAATTACTTCTCTAATAAGCATTTTAAAAAGCAGTCTCCCCTGGCTAGATAACATTTTAATTGTATTTTTAGATTTTTCATAATTATTTTTTATTCATAATTATTTTTAAGTGAATGTTAAAAATATGGTCTCACATTGTGCATATTGAATTTTACAATTTAGTTCCCCTAGTGTATTCTGAACATCTATACATTCCTTAAACGTTCATCTAAAATATCATTTTTAATGGCTGCATAATATTTTATTGTAATTTTTACCAGATTCAGGTTTTTAAATTTTCTAATTCACACTATGCTTCAACAAACACTCTTACTCATCCGTCTTTCTTAGACCATCTTTCAGTTTTTGAGTTCTCTATAGTGTCCTAAATGAGGGTAGTCCAGCCTTGGATTTCTCTCCAGAGGAACAGGGCACTATTGCCTCCCCAGATGGACAGTCTGGACCAGCACAACCTACAACGTGAACTGCATTTGAGTCGCCTGGGCAGCTTTTGGAACTTCAGGCTCCGATTCAGCGGGTCTGGGTTGGCCCTGAGACCCAGTACATTTTCTAGTGGGTTCCCCTGAAGTCCATGCTGTGGTTCTCCAGACCACACTTAGAAGAGCAGTTCCAAGGACAGCGTATCTTCTGCCACTTGGAATTTCATAAAGCCTTCCTCCTGTCTTGAGTTCTGTCTCCATGGACTTCTAGTCCCAGCTCCTCCCTGCAAAACTGGAGAACAAGGTGAATTGACCTTAAAGGTGGAGACTTTTCAGGTATTTTAGGGCAGTGTGTTCCTCTGAGTCTTCTTTCTCAGCTTTTCCAAATATTCCACCTGGGACATGACTTAAAGTCCCTCAGGGTCTTTTTTTTTTTTTTTTTTTTTTTATTTATGATAGTCACACACACACACAGAGAGAGAGAGAGCGAGGCAGAGACACAGGCAGAGGGAGAAGCAGGCTCCATGCACCGGGAGCCCGACATGGGATTCGATCCCGGGTCTCCGGGATCGCGCCCTGGGCCAAAGGCAGGCGCCAAACCGCTGCGCCACCCAGGGATCCCCCCTCAGGGTCTTGATTCCTCTTTCCTTTGTCCCTTTTACAGCACAGTTCCCAGAACGGAAAGTATGGCTGATAGTGTAGGCTGCTGGGCTGCAGGTAGCGGGGGAACCATCATGACCTTCTTCTCCAACAGAATCCAGCTATGAATTCAGCTAAGAGCCCATGTCGCTGAAATGACTCATGCTGAGCCCGTTGTCAGCTCAGAGCCTGAAGTCATTTCTACAGGGGCTGCTGTTGGTTCACATCTTCCTCAACTTCTACTTGAGACTAAGTAATCCACAGGACTCTTGTTAAACTCTGGTTTTCTCACTTGAATTTGGCATAGGGCTGTCCTGGTCTCAGAGAAAAGCAGCTGAGACCACAGGAAGGGGGCGGTGTTGAGTCAGAGATTCCCACCACCATTTGGAAGGAGAGAAAGGTGTCACTGATATTTACAAATTATATCTTTTCAGCTTCATTTTGGAATCTCTCATTTGACAATCAGACATTTCTGAAAAAAAAATCTACAGAAGTTGATGATAATGCAGAAATTTTTACTTTTAGTTTATTCAAGTGACCTTTCTCCTGACTGTGGAACTATTTCCTTTCCCCTGCTTATCCATCCCATATGGGGTGATATATAAGATGCGCTAGTAACATGTAATATTAATAGTATATGGCATATGATTTTAATAAATGTTCTTTGTGGAAATTTCAGAAAACATGAAAGAAGAAAATGAAAGTCCTGTTTGACGGCATCATCTACTGGCACCCATTGTTGACATTTCTTTCATTCTTTTTTATTTGAATATTTTTATCTTAAAACTCAGTACTTAAACTGTTTTATTACTGAGTAATAGATATTCAATGTTAGAAAAAAGTGGAAAATACAAATATGCAAAAGAAGAAGAAATAGAAATCCCCATTCTCTAGAAATAGCCTCAGGTTACAATTTGGTATGTTTCTTTTAAGATATTTAAATCTGTATATAAATTACATTTTTTGTTAAGAAATGAAGTTACACAGGGGTGTCTGGGTGGCTCAATCAGTTAAGTAGCTGACTCTTGATTTTGGCTCAAGTCATGATCTCATGGTCATGAGATGGAGCCCCATATTGGGCTCTATGCTGGGTGTGGAGCCTGCTTAAGATTCTCTCCCTCTCGCTTTGCCCCTCCCCTCCTCCATCTCTAAAAAAAAAAAAAAGAAATGAAGTTACACAGTAATACTATATTATCTCTTTTTTTATAATTTTAAATTAGATATTTTAAAAAAAACCCTCCCCCACACCCCCTGGGGGGCCTCCTCCCTCCCCCCCACCCCTCCCTCTCTCACCAGCCCCCCCTACCTGCACCCCCCTGGAGGCCCCCTCCCCCACACCCCCCAGCCTCCTCCCCCTCCCCCTGCCCTGCCAGTAATACTATATTATAAAGTTCTTTTCCACTTGACAATATATTAGAAGCATTTCCTATGTCAAAAATATACATATTAACAATACTTGATATTTATATATTATATATGCTATGTATCTTATATGTAATGAATATATTTCTACAATATCATTTTAATGGTTGAATATATTCCATAATAAGAATGTAGCATAATTTACTTAACCTCTCCCCTATGGTTAGATAATATGAGTTAAAAATGTCTTGCTGGAATATAAACTTTTTATTCTAAACAGGATCACTACACTAAATCATGTGTTCTTAATCTCACTGTTAGCATGTGCTCCTTGATGATGCCTCCTTCAAGTTCTTAAATATTTTTTAAACTTAACTTAAGGAGCAGCCTGAGTGGCTAATAGTTTAGCACCGCCTTCAGCCCAGGGCATGATCCTGTAGACCAGGGATCGAGTCCCACATCGGGTTCTCTGCATGGGGCCTGTTACTCCCTCTTACTGCATCTCTGTGTCTCTCATGAATAAGTAAATAAATTCGTTTAAAAAACCACTTAGGGCAGCCCCGGTGGCGCGGCGGTTTAGCGCCGCCTGCAGCCTGGGGTGTGATCCTGGAGACCCTGGATCGAGTCCTGCGTCGGGCTCCCTGCATGGAGCCTGCTTCTCTCTCTGCCTGTGTCTCGGCCTCTCTCTCTCTCTCTCTATGAATAAATAAATAAAATCTAACAAATTAAAAATAAAATTAAAAAACCTACTTAACTTTATTACAAATATACGTTGCAATGTATTAATATAGTTTACCTATTTGGTGTTTTTACTTTTATGGCATTGTATTAATTGAATGTATTATAGATTACTTAGCTGTAATGTAATCACAAATGGTGCATTAGAAACTGCTATTTTCAAAAAAAGAAACCTATTTTCAACAAGAAAATTAACAATGAACATTACACAGTATATTAGACAGCTTTTGTTTTTATTTTCTATATTTCTATATTCCACATATTTTCTATATTAATATTCATGAACATTTTCTACTGTTTTGTATATCCGTGCTTCTTCTTGAGCTTGTTAAAGTTGAGATACTTCAATCCAACAGACCTCCATTTAGGCAACTCTACCATGGGGTGGGTGGGCAGATTTCACCTTGGTTTAGAGGAATTCCCTTCAGCCTTGATTGGCCAAAGCACTTTCCATGGGTTCAGTTCTATGGAAAACTATTTTAGAGAACGTTCTGTGAACTTACTCTGTATTTTTTCACATTGTGAGGATTTACTCTGTAAGAATATTATTTCACCTGTATTTAGAGAAAGCTGCTTGTTTTGGCAATCTCTCTTTTGCTATGAGAATTCACATGAGCCAAATTCCACTTTCAGAAATGCTGTGGGCCAAACTTCATGCTGTGTAAGTTCATATCTAAAGACTGTAAATTTCTGAATGGGTTCATAAGATGAAATACAACTTACTTGTGCTCACTGCCTTTCCTTAGAAATTAATTCCAGAATGTTTTAAATGCCTACAAACAGTCATAGATTTAAGCTGCTAATGACAGCAGTGAATGAATTCAGAAAAAAAGACATCAGTGTTTTCAGATGGGTTAGATCACATGTTTTAATAATTTCACAAATAAGGAAATTCTGACCTTGAGGGTAAACCCCTTTGGTCCTTTTAAAGATAACATAAGTCATTCTAAAGGCTATTTTTAAAGACAGTAACTTAAAAAATTAAGAATTCTATTCAAGTTTGACAGGATTTGGCATAATAAATGTTTGATAAATGAATGTATAGTTTATATTTACTTTACCAGGATAAGTAGAAAATATGGCTCTGGTCTCTTGATTGTTATATGGTATATGTTTTGGCAGGGATACAAATGTACTGTATGTAATTTTGTCTTTGAGCTTAAATATTTGGTTTTCAGATGCTCTCATGTTGTCTTATACTAGCCTCAAGCCATTGACCATGGTGCTGCTTTTCTTTCTGTACCAAAACCATGTTCTACCTCTTACATCATCTGTCAGCTGTGTTGAAGAGTTCTTTTCCTTCGGGAGCCTAGGTCATGTCAGCCATGAAATAGGCCTAACTATTGAGCACTCCCTGAGCTACAAATATGGGAATGGGGCATAATATTGTTGCATGAGAAGGTTATAGCTTTAATTCTTCTGCAGAATATGGAAAGAAAATCTTTTTTTCATCTCAGTCCCTGCTAAAAAAAAGCAACTCTTCCTGAATCTGAGCTAGCACTTAAGAGGCCTTCCATATTTCCACTCTCCACTCTTGGCACACTGATCAGTCTCCAAGTAAACAAGCTCGGGCTGGCCTGCTGGAGAATGAGAGACCACCTGGAACAAAGGCAAGCTATCTCACTTGAGTCCATCTTAGACTAGCCAGGTCCTAGCTGATCTGCTAGCCAATTGGCATTTGACCAAAGATGCATGAGTGAGTCTGGCTGAGACCAGAAACCTAGCCCAAGTTGCTGACCCATATAATTGTGAGTGAAATAAATGACTGTGGTTTTACACACTGAATTATGAGATTGTTTGTTACACAGCAAAAATTAAGTGGTACACCCTGCTAGAGAGGTCTGGTCATATCACAAATTTAATAACTAGCTCTGTTTTACTTGATTCTGAAGTAATCTTTGGAGCTATCCTGTTCTCCCCTGACATCCTCAGCTCTGCCATAGCAACTTAGTGTGGTGGTTGAGGTCTTGGGCCTGTTTTTGCAGACCTAGGTCTGAATCCAGTTTCTTCCACTTACTTGCTGCACGATCTTGGGCAAGTCACTTTCCTCCCTCTGAACTTTATTTTCTCATAATGTGTAAAACATGGAAAAAAATATTACCTAATAATATCACATGTGGTTACATATCCAATATCCTTTCCTGGTTCTCATACCTCCTAACAGAAGCCTGATTTCATTCAGTTATTCATACACTCTCAACATAGATGAGGAGGTGATTCCTAATTCATCTCAACTAATCTTGGAAATTCCATTGTCCTTACTAATGATTAGTTTATTTATTTATTTACTTAAAGATTTTATTTATTTATTCATGAGAGAGAGACTGAGAGGCAGAGACACAGGCCCCATGTAGGGAGCCCGATGGGGGACTGGACCCCGGGACTCCAGGATTACACCCTGGGCTGAAGGCAGGCGCCAAACTGCTGAGCCACCCAGGGATCCCCTCCAATGATTAGTTTAAATGTGGGCATATGATCAAATTTTGACCAATGAGAAATGAGAGAGAAGATGCTGGGGTAGAGGGATTTTGGGGAAATATTTCTTCACTTTCTTTTTTAAGTTAATTTACTTAAATCTCTATACCCAACGTGGGACTCAAACTCAAAACCCTGAGATCAAGAGTCACATGTTCTTCCAATTGAACCAGCCAGGAGGCCCTATTTATTCGCTTTTAAGAAGTAGGCAGAGATGACTTGTTTCTTCTAAGGATTATTTGGTCTGGATATGAGGCCTGGGACTATAGTAGCCATCTTGTGGTTGTGGAGGGAGTTACTTAAAAGTAAAAGCCAGAGGCACCTGGGTGGTCAGTCAGTTAAGCATCTGCCTTTAGCTCAGGTCTTGATCCTGGATCCTGGGATGGAGCCCCATGTAGTCAGGCTCCCTGCTCAATGGGGAACCTGCTTCTCTCTGTCCTCCATCCCTTGCTCATACTCTCTGTCTCAGAGGAATATATGAGTAAATTTTAAAAAGTAAAGCCAAAACCCCGAGGAAGGCAGAGGCACCAGATAGGAAGAACCTGTGTCCTTGAACAATATCACTAGACACTAGAACTCCAATTATGGAATCACCCCAATCTCAGAGATGCTTGTTGTGTGAAATACAAATCCTCTATGTCATTCAAGTTTGTTTGAGTCAGGTTTTCTGTTTTTTGCTAACCAAAGCATCCTAAGTGAGATACCCCTTAGCACAGCATCTAGCTCATTGTAAGCCTTCCATAAATATTAGCTCTTGCTATAATTGTATTGGCTTCTTTCCCTCAACTATTAAATGGTTTCACATGTCACAGATATTGAAAAAACACTTTACTGAGTTCTACTGACCCTCCCAAGTGTGGTACTGTTCTCTTTACTTCTGGCTGTAGATCCAGAGCAGGGGTTGGCACTATGGCTAGTGGGACAAATCTAGCCTACTGCCTGCTTTTGTAAATAAAGTTGGCTTGTGTTCTGCAATCAGGTCTTCACCTCCTCAATGATTATTCACATGGGGACCTAATTACCAATGCAGATTGCAGCTTTCACCACAGAGATTCTGCTTCACTGGATGTATCGGTTAGGACTTTTACAGGCAAGTGACTGCAAACCTGACCCAAGCTGCACGATGGCTTCAGGATACAGGAGCTCAAATGGGATCATCAGGATCAGATTCCATTCTCTCCATCTCTTGGCCCCTCTTCCTCTGTATTGACTCCAGTCTCAGTGTCTGACATTGAGGGCCATCATATGGCCCATTGGTGCCTATCCTTTCTAATTCATGTCTAGTGGGAAAGAGGTAAACATCTTTCTCGACATTTTCAGTAAAACTTGGGAGAATCACAGTGATTGATTTGACCTAAGCATTGAAAATGCTCTCTAGAGGGGCACCTGGGTGGTGAAGTTGGTTAAAACATCTGACTCTTGGTATTGGCTCTGGTCTGATCTCAGGGTGGTGAGATGGGGCCCTGTATCAGGCTCTGCACTCAGCCTGGAGTCTACCTGAATTTCTCTCTCCTTCTCCCTCTGCCTATACTGTCTCCCCAGCCCCCCACTTGCGCTCTCTCCCTTTCACGTAAGTAAAAAAATAAATCTTTAATGAAAAAAAATGTTCCCTAGAAAGCAACAGATAATTTCTTTTTACCCTTTGCATTTTATGTGTTGTTTTTCTTCCTTTCCTAGATTACAAAATCTAAGAACAGTGCTCGGCAGCTAGTATATGCCTAGTAAATATCATTTTGAATGAATGAATATATGTTTATTTAAAAGTTGGAACTAGGATCATTCCTCACATATATGTTTTCTGCTGTTTTAAAGTTTATGTATTTATATCATGAGCATTCCTTTATGTCACTAAAGCTGTTTGGAGTCGAGAGGCAACGAGCCGTCATTGAAGGTTTATAAGCAATGGTTGACATTGACCCATTGGCTTATGAGCCATGTTGATCTCATTCTGGCCCATATTCTCTGCATTACCCATAAAGACTGCATCATACAAATATTTCCACATCTCCTCCTCCCATCCTGCCCTTGGAGAATTGTGTTGTAGCTACTACAGTTTTTATTTTGAAGATGATTGGATATGACTTTTTTTTTGAGCCTGCTCATGTTGCTCAGTTGTCCAAAGTAGTTGCAGTCGTGTGATGCGCCCGCTCCCTTTCCCCCGGGGTTGGGGCTGCTACCTCATCCCCAAAAGATGTATTGCTTCATGAGATCAGCTTACAGCAAACCATGCACAGATAACTTTTCAAACATTTAATTGTAATACTTCCATGCTTAAATCACCAAATTGGCCTTGGAAAATATGCAATCTCTTCAAATTACATTCTCTTTTAACTCAGAATTTACAATATAACAGGGCAGTCTGTATACTTAAGATGTTTGAAAATGGGTGCATAAAAATGGCCTTGATTTACAGGATTTTCTATTTTTTAAAAAGTACAATATTGTAGATGCAACAAATAATGAAAATCAGCTGTGTAATGTGCCTTTTTACCTGTATTGCACATAACATAATTGGGTGTAGAGGGGACTTAGCGGTTATATTAGTTTCCTAGGGCTCCTGTGACAAAGTATCACAAACTTGGTGGCTGAAAACAACAGAAAGGTATTCTCTCACATTTCCAATGTTAAAGTGTTAGCAAGGCCATGCCCTTTGAGCTCTCTGAGACTCAGGGTAGAGTACTTCCTTGCTTTTTCCTAGCCTCTGGTAATGACCAGCAACCCTTGACATTCCTTGGCTTGTAGCTACACACTCCAATCTCTGCCTCTGTTGTCACATGACATTCTTCCTGTGTGTCTCTGTCTTCATATGGCATTTTTCTCATCTTAGAAGGACAACAGGCATATTGAATTAGGACCCACCTGCATGGCCTCATCTTAACTTGATTACATCTTCAAAGACTGTATTTACAAATAAGATTATATTCACAAATATGGGGGTGGAGTTGAGGACTTCAATGTATCTTCTGAGGCGAATAATTCAATCCATAACGAGGGGCATCTAGTCTACGTCTCTCCTGGACACATGAATCTGCTTTACAAGATCTGTTCAATCTTAAGACTTAGTACAATGCACAACAGTCAGTTTGAATCAAAACCAGGTACCTGGGGTAAGGGCAGGAAAAGGATCCTGGCAACAGATCTTCCCATACCCCCAAGAGTGAGATAGTTGCTGTTGAAACTGATCTAGCTATAGAAATTGGTTGGAAACCTGGATGGTTAAGATAAAATCTAAAAAAAAGTGCTGTGGGGAAAGTCAGGTGCTGAGCAGAGTGGTGGGGAATCCAGGTGGTGGCAAATATTCTGGAGGTAGATGAATGGGATGGTCATCACCCTCTAGATCATCACTGGTCAATAGAAGTACAGAGAGAGTCATATTTGTGGTTTTCGATTTTCTAGTAGTCATAAAAGTAAAAAGAAATAGGGAAATTAACTATATTTTATTTAACCCAATAGATCCAAAATATTATCATTTCAATGTCATTGGTATAAAAAATATTAAGACATTTTGCTTCCCTTTTTCTCCCCATACTAAGTCTCCAAAATCCAAAGTGCATTTCATATGTGCAGCACATCACTAGCCACCTTTCAAGTGCATGATAGCCATAGGTATTAGAGTGCTCTAGGTTCTATTTTTTTAAAATTTTTATTTATTTATGATAGTCACACAGAGAAAGAGAGGGGCAGAGACACAGGCAGAGGGAGAAGCAGGCTCCATGCACTGGGAGCCCGACGTGGGATTCGATCCCAGGTCTCCAGGATGGCGCCCTGGGCCAAAGGCAGGCGCCAAACCGCTGCGCCACCCAGAGATCCCCTGCTCTAGGTTCTAGAAGTGTTACCCCTCAGGGGTAGGATCCAAGCCACAGGCTGGGTTGTAGGTAAGACTCATTTCTGGGGAAGAACCTTGGCAGAAGCAAAGCAGATAATCAAGGATATGTGGAGAAGAGTTTAGGACAGTCCGACGAGGGAAAGGTGTGGACACAAAGTGAACACAAGGGACAGAGACCCACTTAAACTTGCTTAACTACGGGTGGGGTGGTTGTTCTGCACAGCAAGATCCGTTGGAAATGAATTGTAAGAAGTCATTTGTGGGCCAGGAGTACAGGCCGGAATTCTGTTAGACAATCATTCTCTTTGTCTCCCTCTTCAGGGTTATGAAACCACTTATTCTCACTTTGGTTTGTCTGCTTTGTTAGGCTCTTTCTACACACTCATTTCCTCTTTTATTTATCTACTTGAACTTTAAAATGTCTTTCTCAGCACCTAGCCCTACCACCTCTAACCCAGCCACACACCACATGCTTAGTCCCCCACTGTTCCCATTTCATGTTCCAAGGACAGAAAATCTGATTGGCCTATTGGTGAAGTCATTCCATAGCCAGGAGGCCAAGCTCACCCAGTACAAACAGGGCCACCAAGGCTCATCCCTGATGTCAGGCAGTAAGTTCTCACAGTGGGTTCTCTCCATCAGTAGCATTAGAAATGTAAATTCATGAGCCCCACCGGAATCTATTGAGTTAGGATTTCTGGGGGATGAGCATTGAACATAATGCTAGAGCAGTAGATGGGGGGCAGATTCCTTCAGAAGAGGAAAAGGGTAGGGACTACCATTGTAGGCAAGAGTGAGGTGAGTGGCCTCCACCTGGAGAAACACAGGCCCCAGGTGTGACCTCAGTTTCCATCGGTGGGAGCCGGGTCTGCTGGGAGGGGGTCAGGGGAGGGGTCATAGAGAACAGCTTGGAATGTGACCTAATTCTAAACTATGTCAGAACAGGACTGCACTTGTGGGTTTTTCATAAACCTAACTTAGAGAACCTAGGACAGGCAGAGGCAGAGAGGAAATGAGTGGAGATAGGGGAAGAGAGGGTCAGGTTAACAACTGTGAGTACATGGGGGTTCTGCTTAGCCGCTTCATTAGTGATAAGCTGATTTGAAGGGAGCTAGAACTAAGTATTACATTAAATTAAATTCATGATATTTTAAACATTAAAAGAAAGTTGAATTTTAAGCAGTGGCAGAAACTGCTGAGTGCCTGATGTTTGCTTTTTTCCATGGTGCATAAACTGTATTAAATTTGAAATTCACACTACAAAAATAGCTTCACAGGAGTTCCATTATTAACATAACCTTACCTCGGACAGATTTTTTATTACTGGAGACAACTCTTCTATGTAAAAAATATATTAATGGCTGGAGCAGAAGAAAAATACCAACTACAGATGGTAAGCATTTTCTTGCAAAGTCACATCAAATTTAACATTAGCCTTGGAAAACAGAAACATGTTTTAAACAAAAGGTTTTAAATATTCTTATAACCATGTGTAGATTTTCACCTCTGGTCTGGGATACCATCATAAAGAGTGCAAGTTTCAGTGATTAAAATATGTTAATAAAAAAGTTTAAAACTTTTGCTCCAAAATGCTATTTAATGAGTTGTTGTTACAGGATTTTCATTGGAAGTTTCTACTAAGTGGCATTTATGGAAAAAGACTTATTAGTATGAAATAGTATGAAGTTAGTAAACTTGAGGCAGATGCCTGCAATAATGATTTGATAAAAGGTGCACAATTTTACCGAAGGCAAATTAGAAGTCATAAGGGAATAGAAAAGCTTTGAAAAGATTTTCTGCAATTCCCATGCCCGCTATAGATATATATAGGTATGATTTATATTGGAAGTGGATTTCTATTTTAGGAAGAAAGAAAAGGGTGAATTCCCTAAGGATTGTTTTTCCTGCCTTTTTCTCAAGCTAATGTCTAAAAGTGTTGCCCTGATGAAGCAATGCTATACATGTAATGCTGAAATTTAACCTAATGGAAGTTTAGCTCCCCTTAACTGTATGAATGATTTTAAAGTGTTATTCTTATCTGAATCTTTTGTTTTAAAGGAGATTTAAACCTATACATAGGCAAGCCTAAACAGAGTCCTCCTCTGCATGTTAAGCAGCTATACATTTTCCCCACACCGTCTCTTACATATTTGAAGGTACTGCTTTAAACTTCTCAACAGGTAGTCTCCCCAGCTCCCCCAACACTGTTCTCAAATCCTAACTTCTATTGCTTAATACAAAGCTACAAATTATGTTAGTGCGTGGTTGGGGACAAAGTGTGTGCCATAAGAGTAAGGCAAATGTGTACGTATCTGTCAATTTGCTAATTTTCTTGCCATTGTCCCTCCAGTCTTTTAAATTGTGTTAGCAGCCGTTGTTCAAATTGGTCAGGTTACCTTCAGAGCTCCTGTAGTACAAAGAATCATTTCTAAGGGAACTTATTCACTGCTTTGCACATAGTAGGCAATCAGTATTTGAATTTGAATGCATTTCTAGCACCGTCCTTTGAATTTCTAGCCTAACTCGTAGAACTTTATGAAATTTTGGAGTACTTTAATTGTAGGGTGGGAGGCAGGCTGATGAGATGCTCTTGGAGGTAACTTCGTCTGGAGAATGAAGAGACATTACTGATAAATTAAAAGTAATGGCTGACACTGAATTAGCATTAAAACGTATTAGATTTTATTAAACATTTAAAATGGCATTAATAACAGCCTTCAGCAAAACTAACAAAGCACATAAAAAAATCCCCCCATTGTTATTCTTAGTTTTCATTGTCCTAGATCTTTTTGCATGCATACGACTTTTTTTTAATTTTTTTTAAATTTATTTATGATAGTCATAGAGAGAGAGAGAGAGAGAGAGAGAGAGAAAAGCAGAGGGAGAAGCAGGCTCCATGCACCGGGAGCCCGATGTGGGATTCGATCCCGGGTCTCCAGGATCGCGCCCTGGGCCAAAGGCAGGCGCCAAACCGCTGCGCCACCCAGGGATCCCCATACGACTTTTTGATGTGCTTTTAAACTTTATTTGTAAACTCTTCCATATTATATGATCTTCATAATTGCCATTTAAATGGCTGCATAAAAATCGATGCGGATGATGTAATACAGTTCACCATTAGGCTGTTCCCTCATTCCCCCTTTTGTTATTAACCGAACTTTTCAAAGAAACATCTTCTGTCTTAATATATATGTATAAAAAAAAATTCCCAAGAGTGCAATTACAGGGTCAAATGGCAAGGTACACTTATTTTTATTTCATTTTCTATCTCTTTTTTTCTTCCCGAGATAACGAGATACAGTTCTGTATGAAAAGCTTTTCAAACACTGCTCTCCAAGGCTTATCTTGATAATAATCCTTTAAGGTATTATTATCAATCGCCTATCCTCCGAGATGCAGCTGGAAAAAGAGCCGGAGCGGGCAGGTAACCTGATCTCGTCCACCAGGTGAGTCCAGGATGGAGGTGGCAGCCGGGATACTAGGAGCACAACACCGCAGGGGGGTTGCAGGGGCGCCTGGTGTGGGAATCGTGGCTCTTCCCTCACCCCAGCGACGCTGAATTCCCCGAGGGCAGGGGGCTCGGTTCCAACCTCGCTCGCTCCAGCCCCCTAGAGCGCCGTGCACGCAGTGGGCATCGAAGAGGTGCAGTCGGCGTCGCACGGACAAAAGCTCTCCCTTCAGTGGGCTGGACACCAAGCCCCTCCTGGTGCCACCGAGCTCGGCGCCGCCACTTTCTTCCTTTCGCCGGCTGTCTCCACCAAGTTCCGCGTGGGACCCTCGGCGGCGGCGGCGAGCTCCCCCGCCCTTCTCCGCCCTTCCCCGCCTGCGCCCAGGCCCGCCCGGGCCCCGCGCCCCGCGCCCCGCGCCCTCGCGCCCCCGCGCCCCGGGCACCCAGCGCGCGCCCGCCCGCCCGCCAGGCCCCGCCCCGCCGGCCCCGCCTCCCGTCTCCTCCCCGCCCCCCGGAGCCGACGAGTGGCGGCGGCGGCCCCAGGACCCGGTTCCCTCAGACAAGAGGGCGGGTGGAGGAGGAAGCGGCCGAGCCCCGAGTCCTGCTCCGGCGCCGCCGAGCGCCGCCCGCCTCGGCCGAGCAGCGCCGGCGGCTCCTCCTGGGCCTCGCCGAGCCGAGGGGAGGGACGGGCGGAGGCGGCCGCGGGCGGGCGGCGGGGGCGCGGGCGCGGGCGGAGGCGGCGCGGCCGGCCGCGGCTGCCGCTTTGTTGTGCGGCCCGGGCCGAGGAAGGAGAAGTGGGAGGAGGGGGGAGCTCGGCGTCCCGCTCCCTCCGCGGCTCATGGCGACGACGCTCGGCACATCCGGGACCCTCCGGCCGTGGCGGCCGCGGCGCCGGCTGCTCGGGCCCCAGCCCCGGCCGCTGTGGTGACTCCGCCGCGCCTCGCCGTCGCCCCCGCCCCGCCCGCCCGCCGGCCCCGGGCCCCGCGCCGCGGCCGCAGCCCCGCCGCCGCCGCCGCCGCCGCCGCCGCCGCAGCAGCAGCCCCGCCGCCGCCGCCGCCGCCGCGCCGCCCCCGCCGCCGGGGACATGTCTAACCCCGGGGGCCGGAGGAACGGGCCCGTCAAGCTGCGCCTGACAGGTGAGGGGAGCCGAGGGGGGCGGCCGCGGGGCGGGCGAGCCGGCGGGGGGTGCCTGTGGCCTTGGGAAGGGCCAGGGTCGTGATCAATGGTGAGCCGGGGGTCGGGGACGGGGGAAGGCCTAGTTCAGGGAGAGGAGTGGCAACGGGCTCGCCCCGCTCGGGAGGTTCGGGAGCGAGCCGACCGGTGTCGGGGTCTTTTGTTGAGGGGCGGGCTGCCCGGTGGGACGCGCGGGCTGACTGGAGGTCGGCGCGCGCTGGCCGAGGAGCACGGCTCTCCGCGGGGCTGCCGCCCAGGTGGGGTCGTCGAGGGGGCGACGAGCTCCCGTGGCGGGGATTGTTGAATCCGGCCGCTGACTGCGCGCAGTAAACACTCCTTAAAGATGGAGCGCTTAACGGGAGGGTGTGTGTGTGTGTGTGTGTGTGTGTGTGTGAGAGAGTGTGTGTTCCCTGGTAACTTGTTCGCCCACTGTGCCCGCCTGCAAGACCTTCACTCTCCGCCGCCGGCCGCTGCGGCCGGTGCCACACACCTGAAACGCAAGTCCTTGGGAAGGGGGAGGAGACCGAGGTGGATTTTTTTTTTTTTTTTTTTTTTTTTCCGGTGTGTCCGCCTGCTCCGCCGACTCTGGCTCATTGTACACTCTGTGTTTTGGAAGTGTTTGATTGTAGGGTAGCATGTTTTGGGTTGTTCCTTGTAGGCCGCAGAACTTGTGTCTCACTACTAACTCCAGACCTGCTCTAAGAACACACTTTTTTTTTTTTTTTTGAGGGTACGTTTCGAAGTATGTGCTCATACAAATTTGCAAGGGAAGTTTTGTCTCTTCTCCCCTCCTCCCCTTTCCTTTTCTAAATGGAAAAGAATGTATGGAGGGGTTCCTAGGTAGAAGGCTTCTTTCTCTCTTGCAAAATGTTTCTGATTCAGAGTGCATTAAATCTTTAACGTTACAGGTACATTTTGCTGACACAGTGCCGTTTTTTGGTGTTCTTACATGGTCGTGTCACCTCATCTTAAGGACAGATTACTTTTGGTTTGAAAAGTGGAATTGAAATCACTGTCGCTCTCCCAGTTTCACCATTCAGTATTATCCGCGTCGATGTTTGGATGTGTGGTGAGAAAAATGGTTTTCCTTAGAGGTTGTGTGTGTGTGTGTGTATGTGTGTGCACGCGCGTGTGAGAATAAACTGTAATTATGTTTGCCTACACTAGACATTGAGATTTATATGGACTAATTTTGTAATTGAATGCTTGTGTGTCACATCCCAGTCCACTGGCTGAACTTTGCAGATTAAAACTTGCAGTGAATTTGGTATTTGAGAATTTAGTCTGACTGTAAATTGGCTGCGATTTTAAAAATATATGACTTGTACGACAGTTTTACTTTCTCTAGGGAAAAATTGCAAAGAATCATGAACTGAGTGGTTCTTAATGGAAAACCTGGGTTAGGGATCCCCTCCCCCCCCCACTACCGTTGCCCCCATTCAGTTTCCTTTGGAAACCTTTATAAGGGATCTTTGTTGCTTTAGGGTTTATCTACTGATGCTCTTCTCTGGAATCAGTCCCGTGGTGGTGATCACAGAAAGAACCTGTGATTCTAGGTGTTCAAAAAACCTCAGAAATAGGCTGTTGACCATTTACTTCCTTCTAGGCTATGTGCATCATGAGAAAATGAAGGAGAAAACAGGTATTTCGGAGGTTTTTTTTTTTTTTTTAGATATAATGAGTTTGAAATTTTTAAAAGATCTTAATGTGTTTATTTGTGGTTTCCTTACAGTCTATGATACATTATAAAAATCCATGAGTAAACTTAGGAGAAAAGATGACACCTCTTTTTTTTGGGGGGGGAGAGGGAACACTGGGCTAAATTTATAGAGTGATTTTGTATTTTTAGATTTTTCTGTGGAATATTAAATACACTGTGTCCCCTTAATTGTAAAAGCAGTTTGAGGTACTCTCAGTTTTTGAAAACCATTGAGAATTTGTCTCTGTCATATTTTAAGAAAAAGCTATTCAGATATTAAAAACATTGCCCTCTCCTTTTTGGTTATATTTGGTGGATTCTGTTTTGCCAGGAAAGTTAACTTATATTTTCTCATTTTTGTCCATTTACAAATTAGATGGTATAGATTTTAACAAATAGATTTCAAGAGCTGGATTCAATTAGCAGCTTTTTAGGACATAAACATTAAAGGGTTAGATGGAAAAGATTGTTTTGACTGACTGGATAAATGACAGGGCTGTGTTTGATGTGCGTCCAGGAATTGGTCTGGAGCTGGTGCCCAACTTTTCAGTCCATCTTGAGAAGCCAAATAAAATATTTAACCTAGGCCTCGTTTTGTTTGAAAAAAAAAAAAAAGTTGATTCTTTGTTAAGACCTTAAGAAATGTTTGGCATACCTTTAGACTAAGTGTTTAACAGTTCATTTAGATCCGGGTTCCATAATAAGGAAAATTACTTAAAAAAAAAAAAAAAAAGACACATCCCACAGTGAATTTTTATTTGGTTTACAATACACTTGGACTGTAAGATGCTTTAAAATTATTGTTCTTTGCCTTAAGTCAGTATCATACTAGTATTTTAAGTTTATATAAAATGTCTTTGATTCCATGGTGCTTTATGAACTGTAGTCAATTCTATCTTTAACATAGAGTTGTCCCTTTACTGAAAGGTATAAACAGTTTTTACGTGATGACACACACACATACAGTCACACATACACACAGGCTGGAGAAGAAATATTTGAGCCATGAGATCTCTGCCCACGACAAATATTATTAGACTTTTCCATGTATTATTCCTTAGCCCACACTTACCTAGTGAACTGTTTGGTGTTTTTGATGCTAAGGAGGTAGGGTTAATTTAATCCCACATTTGAGATTCCTCAGGCCATTGGTAGTTAAAATCTGATTTGGTCCATCAAGTACTTTGGTTGTTCTTAATGACACATTAACAATCATTAAAAGCGGCTGTATGGTAAAGCTATCAATTTCAACTGTTATTTCTATAGGAAATTGATTATAAAATATAAAATTTGTATTCATTGTACTTATGAATATCTGATATAAGCTTTTCTTACAATGCTTTGGATAGAAAACATCCTTTGAATTTGGTTACAGTAAAAAATTGGGGTAAATTTTTTATATCCTTGTTGTTTTTTGAAAACCAAAATCTTGAAAAAGCAGTTTAGTATAATTTCTTTTTTTTTTAAATTTTATTTATTTATTCATGAGAGACACCGATTGAGAGAGAGAGAGGCAGAGACACAGGCAGAGGAAGAAGCAGGCTCCATGCAGGGAGCCCGATGTGTGGGACTCGATCCCGGGTCTCCAGGATCACGCCCTGGGCCGAAGGCAGGCACTAAACCACTAAGCCACCCAGGGATTTCTAATATTTAAATTTCTTGGATATGGAGAAAGATTACTTCTCTAGAACATTTATTGCAGGCCTTTTTGTAACCTAAATGTTTTTGTATGCTGTTCTTCATGTATTAATTTATAAAACCCTTGGCAGTAATGAGGTTAACCTTGTCTATAGCTAAAGGAAAATCAACTTTAAAAGTCTCACTTTAGGGCAGCCCGGGTGGCTCAGTGGTTTAGCGCTGCCTTCAGCCCAGGGCCTGATCCTGGAGACGCGGGATCGAGTCCCATGTCAGGTTCCCTGCATGGAGCCTGCTTCTCCCTCTGGCTGTGTCTCTGCCTCTCTCTCTCTTTCTCTGTCTCTCATGAATAAATAAATAAAATATTTAAAAAATACATAAAAGTCTCACTTTAGATATGCTGGTATCTTAGTATTGTTTTTACTGTGTATTTTATGGATTCAAGGCTTTATTTTTTTATTTTTATTTTTATTTTTTTGGATTCAAGGCTTTAAAAATTACAATTTGATTATATCTCATGGGCTTCTAAGTAGGGGTGTTAGTGATTTGAATGTCCCCAATTCATTTTATTTGCTTGGTTTTTGAGGAGGAAGCTAATGTGGCTTAAGCTCCTTCCTCTTGTCTGTTCTAGTCTAACACTCAGACATGCTGTGGAACCTGCCTAGGTGCTGCATGTAGTTTGGTTTTCATGGCTGAGAAAAGGGTGTGTGTATGTATTAAAATCACGGATTCTACTTTTTTTTTCCCTATTGGTTGAACTGTAACTATCATATTCTACCATGTCACTTATTTTGTTTATCATTTAGCATATTTAGCATGTAACTCAATTTTCAAGGTAAACAAAGGCCACACTTTAGGCACACAAGATTTTTTATTGTAGCCATTTTTGATGTCTTTTATAGATTGTGAAGGCTTTTTTTTTTTTTTAAAGATTTATTTATTTATTTATTCAGAGAGAGAGAGAGAGAGAGAGGCGAGACACAGGCAGAGGGAGAAGCAGGCTCCATGCAGGGAGCCTGACGTGACTCGATCCTGGGTCTCCAGGATCACACCCCGGGCTGCAGGCGGTGCTAAACCACTGCGCCACCGCGGCTGCCCAGATTGTGAAGGCTTTTAAAGATGTACAATATCCTACTTTTTCCAAATAGACCATATTTAACAGAACTTAATGTTTTATTTATGATTTAGTATCATTATGAATATAAATTACTGTCTGTTGTAATGTGTAGTAAAAGAATATCATGGTGTATAGAGAGAACTTTGACGCTGGCTATATGGTGATAAGTCATTTAACTCCATTCTTACTGCTTTTTCTCTTTTTTACTCTCATTTTTTTTTACTGTTACTTTTATTCTAAGAATGCTGGACCCTTGAAATACACTGTTGTAATCAGCACTGTTGTGTGTTTCTGTATGGACTGACATGTATTGAATGCTTATTAAGTGCCAGACACTGTCTTAAGTTTATATCTGTTACCACTTTTAATCTGCAATAGCTCTAAGAGGTAGTAAGTACATGTTGGAATCCTAAATTGTCTGTCTAGAAAGCTTGTTACAATGTCTAAGATTTTGTGTGGAAAAATAAAATAAATATATCCCATGTATTTGGAATTACCCTTGGCCCTTGAGATTCACGGTCATCTTTTAAGGTTCAACTCAAGGCTTACCCTTATCCCTAGAACTTTCCTTGACCTGAGTAGGCCTTTCCTCTGTGACGAAGAGGCTCTTCCTCTGGTATCAGATCTAACTCAATGAAGGATATTTGTTGTTTCTATGCTGTAAGCTCTAAGGAGCCAGAATCTTTGTTTCGGCATGGATTAAGAGTTTTTGGCATTTTATTGAATGGATGCTGGAGACAAAGAAGTAATTCTCTGTAGTTCTATATGTGTTCTTTGTGGCTAAAGCACTAAGTATGAGTGGCAAGAGATGAGTCTATAGACAGGGACCAACCCAATTTGGAACTTACTATATTTTGCCAAGGTGTTTGATTTTTTTTTTTTAAAGATTTTATTTATTTATTCATGATAGAGAGAGAGAGAGAGGCAGAGACACAAGCAGGCTCCATGCAGGGAGCCCGATGCGGGACTCGATCCCGGGACTCCAGGATCGAGCTCTGGGACAAAGGCAAGCGCCAAACTGCTGAGCCACCCAGGGATCCCAGATTTTCTTTTTTTTTTTTTTTTTTTTTTAAGGTGGGGGAACCATTGAAGGATTTTAAGCTTTGATATTTAGAAACATTATCTTGGGGCAGTGGGGAGGATAGACTGGGGTGGGAACTGTGAAGACTGATTTTTCTTTTCAAGGATTTTATTTATTTGAGAGGGAGGGAGAGAGAGAGAGAGAGAGAGGGCGCGCAGAGGGAGAGGGAGAAGCAGCCTCCCTGCTGAGCAGGATACTGGACATGGGGCTCTATCCCAACACTCTAGGATCATGATCTGAGCCCAAGGCAGATGCTCAACTGACTGAGCCACGCAGGTGTGCCCCCAAAGATTGATTTTAGGATAACCAGTTAAGGGGATACTACATAACAACTATTATTGTTACTTTTTTTTTCTTGTTACAACTTTTACTTCTAAAATTTTAATTGCAGATAATTGCTGTAAACATCTTAATATGGATAACTTTTTAAAAAGGATTATTTTTCTAGGATATTTCCACAGAAAGAGTGCTCTTGTGGGGGCACCTGGGTGGCTCAGTCTGTTAAGCCTCCAACTCTTGATTTTGGCAGAGGTCATGATCTTAAAAGTCCTGGGATCAAGCCAGGCGTAGAGGCCCAGAGTCAGGCTCTGAGCTCAGTCTTAAGTCTGCTTGAGGAGTCTTTTTCTTGCTGTCCCTCTCCTTGCTCACATGGTCTCTCTCTAAAATAAATACATCTTAAAAAAAAAAAAAGTGCTATTATGTTATGGAGTGTGGATCTTTTCTAAGTTCTTTATTAATTCTTCCTCAGGCTGCTTCCTATAAGAATTGTGCGTATATATAGGGCAGCAGTAAATAAATAAATGTACCTTCTTACTATCCTGTTACAAGCATTGGCTCTTGTTTTTACATTTTTTTCCTAATTCCATAGAAATATAGTTTTTCAACATTGTGAAGTTGAATATTTTCCTATTTTTTTTCTTTTAGTTGACTTATTTGGCCTTGTCCTACTTACCTGTTAGGACGTTCATGTTTTTTCTTATTGATCTGCCTGAGAATTAAAAATGTTAATCTGTTGTTAGATTTGCTACAAATGTTTTCCCCAATCTGTTATTTGACTCTTAATTTTGACCATTTTTGGACATCAGAAATTTGTTATTTTAGGAGTCAAATCTGTTAAACTTTTGTTTTTCTTATTCTGTTACTTGGAAGACCTTTTTCTTTAAGAGGCTTAGTAGATGTTTAAGTACATTTTATTTTAGTGCTTCTTAAAAATGGTTTAGGAAGATATTTATCTCCCAGTTTCTGTTTAGTCATCTCATCATTATTGATTAACCCATTCTTTCCACAGTGATGGGATATTTTTTGTTATGTTAAATTAGTTATAATAGAGTCAGATTATCTCTTGTTCAGTGCCATACTCTTTTCATTATGGTAGCTTTATAATTTGGTTTAATATGCTCATTGTGATGGAAATTTTTTATGCTATCTTCACTTATTTGCTCTTCCATACAAATACTAAACTTGTTAAGTTTCAGAAGAAATTTCCTTGGGGTTGTAATTAGAATTAACCTTACTTTGGGGAAAAAGCATTTAAGTGTTTTTAGTTCTCCCTCCTAGAAGCACACTATGTTTTTACTTTTATTTAAGCTTTTGTTTGTAGTTCAGTAATTTTCTATGTTGTGATATAATTCCAGCTAATTTATATTTGTGATATTTTCATTGTATTTTGTAAGTTATTGCTTGTATTCAGGAATGCAGCAGTAGGTATTTTTGCTTGATTGAGCAATTTTGTTGAATGGTAATCCTGTTAGTATTTCACTTGATGCTAGTTTTCCAGGTATCAGTATTTGGCTTTTTTTTTTTTTTACAGTTAAATGTTTATATTTAAAGAATTTCTTTCTTTTGGATTTTTCCACTAATGCATAATTAGTTGAACAAAATGAGGAATTTCATATTAGTTTGTTTTAGAATAACTTCTGAAGGCATAAACTACTTTTAAAAAAAACCATATTTGATATATTAAGTATTGACATATATCTTTTTGTTTTTTAAAGGTTTTATTTATTTATTCATCAGACACACAGAGAGAGAGAGAGAGAGGCAGAGACACAGGCAGAGGGAGAAGCAGGCTCCTTGCAGGGAGCCCGATGTGGGATTCGATCCTGGATCTCCAGGATCAGGCCCTGGGCCGAAGGCAGGCGCTAAACCGCTGAGCCAACCAGGGATCCCGTATTGACATATATCTTAAGTTTAGCAGTTTGGTTTCTTACTAAAAATTGACAGAAAAAAAAAAAATTGACAGCCGACATAAAAACAAAACTTAAGTTTTATTTAATTAATTTTTTCAAGTTTTAAGGTAAAATGGTAATAATAAGGTAATAATGAATCTAATACCTTAAATGTGAGGTAGGAATTACTATATCGATGATTGCACAAAGTTTCCTTTTTTCCCAGAAAGTTTCTTCATGCCCTTTCATAGACAGTCTCCTCCCATCTCCAGTCCTTGGCAACCACCACTTTACTTTGTTACTATGGTTTTGCCTTTTCTAGAATTTTATGTAAATGGAATTGTGCGTTTTGTAGTCTTCTGGGCCAGACTTCTTCTCTTAGCATAGTGCTTTTGAGATCTATCTTGTATTTCAGTTGTTTGTTCCTCCTTATTTCTGAGGAATGTTGCATTTTGCACATATGCCCCATTTTCTTTATCCATTCACAAATATCCACAGACATTTGTTCTTTCTAGTTTTTGGCCCTTACAAATAAAACTGCTGTGAACATTTGAGTATAGACCTCTCTTTGTGTGAACATGTTTTTTTTATTTCTCTTGGGTAAATAATTAGATTGTTGGATCATATAGTAAATATGTAAATATGTGTTTGATTTTTTAAAAATCTGCTAAAGTGTTTTTCAAAGTTGTACCGTTCTGCGTTTCTACCAGCAAGAGTTCCAGTTGCTCCCAGTCCTAGCTAATACTTGAAACTTGAACACTTGCTCTTCTCATCTTTTATATTAGCCATTCTAATTGGTGTAGAGATATTTCACTGAAGCTTTAGTTTTAATTCCCTTATTGACCTACAGTGATAAGCATCTTTTCGTGGGCTTACTTGCCATCTGTGTGTCTTTGGTGAATGCTGAAATATTCTGCTCATAATTTGAATTATTTTTTTATTATCAAGTTTTGAGATTTCTTTTTGTATTGTGGATATAAGTCCTTTATCAGATATGTGTTTTGCAAATATTTTCTTCTAATTTGGGGCTTTCCTCCCCAGTAGTGTTTCAAAAAGCAGAAGTTTTGAATTTCTATTTAGCCCAGTTCATCAGTCTTTCGTTTATGATTCATACTTTTTATGTCCTAAGACATCTTTTCTTTTCCTTTTTTTAAAAGATTTTATTTATTTATTCGTGAGAGAGAGAGGCAGAGATGTAGGCAGAGGGAGAAGCAGGCTCCCTATGGGGAGCTGATGTGGGATTCCATCCCAGGACCCTGGGACCACAGCCCCAGCCAAAGGCAGATGCTCAACCACTGAGCCACCCAGTCATCCCCTAAGACATTTTTTTAAATCCACAATTCTAAAAGCTTTCTCCTATGTTTTCTGTGTTATAGTTTTAGCTTTTACATTTACATCTATGACTCTTTAAAAAAAGAGTCATATATTTATTTATTTGAGAGAGCCCAAGAGTACCTGTGTGTGCACAAGCAAGGGGAACTGCAGAGGTAGAGGGAGAAGCACACTTCTCTGTAGGGTCTCGGGGTTTCATCCCAGGACCCTGAGATACTGAGATACCGATCCAAGCTGAAGGCAGACACTTAACCAACTGAGCCACCCAGATGCCCCCATCTGGGACTCTTCTAAAGTTAATTTTTTAATACAGTGTGAAAGATAAAGGTCAATATTTTTTTCTTCTTCTTCTTCCCCATGTGGATATCTGACTTTTTTAGCATCATTTGTTCACATGCTTTTGTTTCTTCCGTTGCATTGTTTTGGCACCTTGGCTGAAAGTCAGTTGAAAATACACATATGGTTAGTTCTATTTCTGGACTTTGTTCTGTTCCTTTAGCTATAATTCGATTGTTTATAAGTTTATCATTTATAAGCCACACTTTCTTGGTGACTATAGCTTTAACATAAGTCTTCTGATTTCAAACAGTGATTAAAAAGCTTTTCATAAACATTTTAATAACAGTTTAATAAGCATAAGTGAGTCTTTAATTTCTGGATCCTGTAATGATTTAGAATCTTGTAATGCTTTGGAGTGATTATTTCATTTATTCAACAAATAAATATTTATCAATTTCTTGACATTTGCCAGACAGTGATTAATTTTATTATATAGTACCATGATTGGAAATATAGGAAATCAGAATAAACCTAGATTGGGGTCTGTATTTTTCTTCTGAAAATTTCTATTACAGACTTTTTTGTTTTTAAGATTTTATTTGTTTCTGTGACAGAGAGTACAAGTAGGGAGAGCTGCAGGCAGAGGGAGAGGGAGAAGCAGACAGAGGGAGAGAGAACAGTAGGCTCCCTGTAGAGCAGGGAGCCCGATGTGGGCCTCCATCCTAGGACCGTGGGATCATGACCTGAGCTGAAGGCAGATGCTTAGTTGACAGAGCCACCCAGGCTCTACTATTAATGAACCTTTAATAATTTTATTATTTTTATCTCTTACTGATGAAAGTGGATGCAACAGGTATGAATTAATAAGGTTTGCCTGTCAGCCCCCTCAGATCGTTTTTGGGAAAAGGTGGGATAAAAAGAATAAACATATGTAAAATGTGGCAATAGAAAGGAAAGGATATACTGTAATTGTTAAATGTGTGTTGGATTATGGGTATTTTTTGGTCGGATTATGAGCATGTATTTTCTATAAGACAAAGGAAGAAAGTCAATTTCATTAAAATCTGAGCAGACTTTATTTATTAGAGAGACGGCATGAGTGGGAGGGGTAGAGGGGAGAGAGAGAGAGAGCGAAATGAATCTCACACAGACTTTATGTTGAGTGTATAGCCTGATAATGGGGCTTGATCCTGAGATCATGACCTGAACCAACTAAGAGTCAGATGCTTAACTGTGCCACCCAAGCACCCGAGACGTTTTTTTTTTAAGATTAAAAAATATATATATTTTGGGAGAGAGGGTCCATGTGAGCCTGAGCAGGGGTAGGGGCAGAAGCAAAGGGAGAGAGAAAATTTCAAGCAGATTCCACACCAAGCATAGAGCCAGCCCCATGGGGGTCTGGACATGGGGTTTGATCTCATGATCCTGAGATCACCATCTGAGCTGAAACCAAGAGTCAGTTGCTAACCAACCAAGCCACCCAGGCACCCCCTAAGCAGACTTTTTTATTTGACCCTAATACATTCCTAGGAATTGTCACAAAACAGACATCCATAAGGTAGATCTTATTTCCTGTGTAAGATTTACCCCCTAAGATTTAATTAGGGAGAAGGCAATTGGGATGTTATGGAAAGAGTATAGAACTTGCAGGCAGAAAATTTAGGTCCACATCCTAGTTAGGCCACAGGTAAGCTTTGTCCTTTGAAGCATATCACTTACTTTCTTGGTGCCTGTGCTTTTAGTTTTGAGTGCATGCTTAAAATGACAGTATTTTTATTAATCTTTTTTTAAATAATTTATTTATTCATGAGAGACACAGAGAAAGAGAGGTAGAGACATAAGCAGAGGGAGAAGCAGGCTCCCTGTGGGGAGCCTGATGCAGGACTTGATCCCAAGACCCCGGGATCACACCTTGAGCCGAAGACAGACTGTGAACCACTGAGCCACCCAAGTGTCCCAGAATGACAGTATTTTTTTTTTAATATTTTATTTATTCATGAGAGACACACACACAGAGAGAGGCAGAGACACAGGCTGAGGGAGAAGCAGGCTCCATGCAGGGAGCCTGACGCGGGACTCGATCCCGGGTCTTCAGGATCACACCTTGGGCTGAAAGTGGCGCTAAACCACTGAGCCACCGGGCTGCCCCCAGAATGACAGTATTATTTAAGATACTGCTGGATAAGAAATAATATGTGTGAAAAATACTGATCAAGTTGTAAAGTATTATGTTAATGTATTTTGTAATTTTTGATCAAAGACTTCTGAATGTTAGTCATAACCAATTATATGCTTTTATTGACAGGAGCAAGAACAACATTAATAAAGGTTAATATAGGTATCTGTTTAATATCATATCTTATAAAATAGGCACAAATGTTTTGCATACCTTGGGATACACAGTGTATCATAAAGAATTCATTCATATAGTTAGATTAGCTATTGTGTTACAATTTTCATTATTAACTTATTTAGCAAACACATTAACTGCATTTCTCTCTCCTCCTTCTTACTTTTGGTAAAAAATAGAAGAGCTTTGGAGAATAGTTTGACTAGCTCAGGGTGTTGGAGGTGGTGAAAATGGATCCAAATACAGTCTTTCATGACTTAATACATTTCCCTCTAGCTTGCTGGCACTTTCAAGAATAGCCCGTAGTCTCACCTCTTGTCAGTAGGTGGGGATATTTTTGCACAGGTAGATGTCAGGAGTGAGTTAAGACCTGTAAAACTGAAAACTAAAAGTCTAAATGAGTGTACTTGAAATAAATGGAGTTGGAGAATTAGAACCTATTAAAGGTGACACTGGCTTTTAATCAAAATCCATATTTTAGGATAAACTTTATTACATAAACTATATGCTACACGTGTTATAGGAGTAGATACAAAATTCTTTTTATTAGAATTGCAAACATAAGTAGTTAATTTGTTCATTTAAAAATTTTTTTGTATTTTTTTTATTGGAGTTCGATTTGCCAACATATAGTATAATACCCAGTGCTCATCCCATCAAGTGCCCCCCTCAGTGCCTGTCACCTAGTCACCCCATCCCCCCCCCCGCCCACCTCCCCTTCCACCCCCGTTGTTCGTTTCCCAGAGTTAGGAGTCTTTCATGTTCTATCACCCTCTCTGATATTTCCCACTCATTTTCTCTCCTTTCCCCTATAATCACTTTCACTATTTTTTATATTTCCCGAATGAATGAGACCATATAATGTTTGTCCTTCTCCAATAGACTTACTTCACTCAACATAATACCCTCCAGTTCTATCCACGTTGAAGCAAATGATGGGTATTTGTCATTTCTCATGGCTGAGTAATATTCCACTGTATACATAGACCACATCTTCTTTATCCACTCATCCCTTGATGGACACTGAGGCTCCTTCCACAGTTTGGCTATTGTGGACACTGCTGCTATAAACATTGGGGTGTAGGTGTCCTGCCGTTTCACTGCATCTGTGTCTTTGGGGTAAATCTCCAGTAGTACAATTGCTAGTTCGTAGGGTAACTCTGTTTTTAACTCTTTGAGGAACCTCCACACAGTTTTCCAGAGTGACTGTACCAGTTCACATTCCCACCAACAGTGCAAGAGGGTTCCCTTTTCTCCACATCCTCTCCAACATTTGTTGTTTCCTGTCCTGTTATGTTAATTTTCACCATTCTCACTGTTGTGAGGTGGTATCTCATTGTGGTTTTGATTTGTATTTCCCTGATGGCCAGTGATGCGGAGTATTTTCTCATGTGCTTGTTGGCCATGTGTATGTCTTTGGTGAATTTCTGTTCATGTCTTTTGCCCATTTCATGATTGGATTGTTTGTTTCTTTGCTGTTGAGTTTAATAAGTTCTTTATAGATCTTGGATACTAGCCCTTTTTCTGATACGTCATTTGCAAATACCTTCTCCCTTTCTGTAGGTTGTCTTTTAGTTTTGTTGACTTCTTTTGCAGTGCAGAAGCTTTTTATCTTGATTAAGTCTCAATAGTTCATTTTTGCTTTCGTTTCCCTTGCCTTCATAGATGTATCTTGCAAGAATTTGCTGTGGCCAAGTTCAAAAAGGGTGTTGCCCGTGTTCTCCTCTAGGATTTTGATGGATTCTTGTCTCACATTTAGATCTTTCATCCATTTTGAGTTTATCTTTGTGTATGGTGTAAGAGAATAGTCTAGTTTCATTCTCCTGCATGTGGCTTGTCCAATTTTCCCAGCACCATTTACTGAAGAGATTGTCTTTTTTCCAGTGGATAGTCTTTCCTGCTTGTCGAATATTAGTTGACCATGGAGTTGAGGGTCCATTTCTGGGCTCTCTATTCTGTTCCATTGATCTATGTGTCTGTTTTTATGCCAGTACCACAGTCCTGATGATCACAGCTTTTTTTTTTTTTTTTTTTTTTTTTTTTTTTTTTTTTTAAGATTTTATTTATTTATGATAGTCACAGAGAGAGAGAGAGAGGGGCAGAGACACAGGCAGAGGGAGAAGCAGGCTCCATGCACCGGGAGCCTGACGTGGGATTCGATCCCGGGACTCCAGGATCGCGCCCTGGGCCAAAGGCAGGCGCCAAACCGCTGCGCCACCCAGGGTTCCCGATCACAGCTTTATAGTACAACTTGAAATCTGGCATTGTGATGCCCCCGGCTCTGGTTTTCTTTTTCAGTATTCCCCTGGCTATTCGGGGTCTTTTCTGATTCCACACAAATCTTATTTGTTTCAACTCTCTGAAGAAAGTCCATGGTATTTTTATAGGGATTGCATTGAATGTGTAAATTGCCCTGGGTAGCATTGATTGACATTTCACAATATTAATTCTTCTAATCCATGAGCATGGAATAGTTTTCCATCTCTTTGTGTCTTCCTCAGTTTCTTTCAGAAGTGCTCTGTAATTTTTAGGGTATAGATCCTTTACCTTTTTGGTTAGATTTATTTCTAGGTATCTTATGCTTTTGGGTACAATTGTAAATGGGATTGACTTCTTAATTTCTCTTTCTTCAGTCTCATTGTTAGTGTATAGAAATGCCACTGATTTCTGGACATTGATTTTGTATCCTGCCACATTGCCGAATTGCTGTATGAGTTCTAGCAATCTTGGGGTGGAGTCTTTTGGGTTTTCTATGTACAGTATCATGTCACCTGCGAAGAGGGAGAGTTTGACTCCTCCTTTGCCAATTTGAATGCCTTTTATTTCTTTTTGTTGTCTGATTGCTGAGGCTAGGACTTCTAGTACTATGTTGAATAGCAGTGGTGAGAGTGGACATTCCTGTCGTGTTCCTGATCTTAGGGGAAAGGATCTCAGTGTTTCCCCATTGAGAATGATATTTGCCATGATAGATGGCTTTTAAGATGCTGAGGAATGTTCCCTCTATCCCTACACTCTGAAGAGTTTTGTTTAGGAATGGATGCTGTATTTTGTCAAATGTTTTCTCTGCATCTATTGAGAGGATCATATGGTTCATGAGTTCTCTCATTTTTGTATATGATCTTATGTCAACTGGCTTTAAATATAACTTTCTCTAGTGAAGAAAAAAACTTATGATTGGTCAGATTATTCAGAATCATGTGAATTTAATACTATAAGATTGAATCTTTTTATTATTGAAATTTGGGAATTTGGTAAAGGAAGAAGGATGAGAAAAAATTTTAAGAAAAGTGAGATGCCATTTGATACATGTGATACATTCAAAATACCATAAGGTAGTACTCAATACATAGTATGTGTTCAGTAAGTATTTGTGAATTAAAGAATGATTGAGGGGGCGCTTGGGTGACTCAGTAGATTAAGCCTCCAACTCGTGATTTTGGCTTAGATCATGATCTCAGAATGGTGAGATCAAGCCCTGCAGCATCGGGTTCTGTAGTCAATGGGGAGTCTGCTTGGGATTCTTTCTCTCCCTCTGCCCTTTGCCCCTGCACTCTCCTGTGTGCTCTCTCTCTTGCTCTGTCTCTGTCTTTCTCTCTAAGGCAAATAAATGTCAAAAAAAAAATGAGGAAATTGAAGAAAGTTTACATGGTCTTTAGGACTTCACTTGAAACAAATAATAGGATCTCTGTGATGTCCTTATTGAATTAACTGACATTTTATCTTAGTAATTTTGACAGAAGTTATAAAGAGAGACTGAAGTATTCATTCAAGTTAATATTTGACTTCATGAATAGAACTCTTTTACCATATTCTGCAAAATTTACTCTTTCTTTATATTTTATTTTTAGGGCACCTGGTGGCTCAGTCAGCTAAGTGTCTTAGTTTCAGCTTGGATCATGATCTCAGGGTTGTGAGATCAAGGGTGTGGAGCCTACTTAAGATCTCTCTCTCTCCCTCTCACCCACTCTCCTCCCTCTCTATAAAAAAAAAAAAAAGGAAGAAAAAAGATTTCAATTAATTTTTGCATCCAAAATGAGGCTTGAGCTTACAACCCAGAGATCATGAGTCACATGCTCTTCCAACTGAGCCAGTCAGGCACCCCCAAAATTTACTTCTTAACAAAGTAAAGATCAGTGTGATATTCACTACAAAAAGATCTGTTTTTGTAGCATCACCTAAGAAAATTCAGATGTATAACTAGTCTGTCAGTGTTAGGGAGATAATTAATTTTTCAGAGCTTTACAGTTTTAAAGTGTTCTTATATATAATCTATTCAGAACCCAGCTTTATAAGTATTCTGAACCAATGAAAGTGAAATGAGAATCTTTATCTGATGATTTTTTTTTCTTAAATCTTACAAAGAGAATAGCAATAGATTTTTGAGGAAACAATTGGCAGTATTATTCCATTTCTATAGAAACGAGGCTAGTTGAATCAGAAGTCCTTTTTAATAAATTATGAATCCTTCTGGAGGTGCCTGGCTGGCTCGGTCAGTGGAGCATGTGAATGTTGATCTTGGGGTTGTGAGTTTGAGCCCCACGTTGGATGTACAGCTTACTTTACAAAAAGAAAAAGAAATATGAAACCTTCTATTTTACTTTTCTATTTTCTAGTTTTGAATTTTTTTTTTTTATTTTAGAGGTAAGAAAGCTTAGATAGGAAATCAATATTTTTGGTACTTTAAAATAGGATTGTTGATGACATTTCAAATTACGTCTGATTTTCAATTTGGTTACCTTTTTTTTTTAAGATTTTATTTATTTATTTATGTATTCGAGAGACAGGGAGATAGCGTGAGCATGTGCTTGGACAGGAGGTAGGGGCTGAGGGAGAGGGAGAAGAAGACTCCCCACTGAGCAGGGAGCTTGATGTGGGCCTCAATCCTAGGATCATGCCTTGAGCCGTGCTTAGCAGATACTTAACTGAGTCACCCAGGTGCCCCAGTTTGGTTACTCTTAAGTATGTCTTCTTTAATTAGAAAGAAGACTTGGAATGGTGACAAAATATTTATATACTCCATTTAGTGAATATTTGTTGAGAGTTTTACATGCACCTAACACTGAGATGTAGTCACTGGCATTTCAAGAAGAGGTTTGGACCTTGATCTTGCTTTTGGGGAACTTGCAGTATACAGGAAGAAAAGACTTGATGAAGTAACCAGGCAATCAGTGCTAGAGTTAATGGTACACACAATGAGGATGAATAAAAGAATGAGAAAGCCTGTGGATATTTTTAAGGGAGCTCAATTTTCAGATTCTGAAATTGATCAGTCTTTCACATTTTCTTCTACTTTACAGAAAAAAGGTACATCTCTTGTCCATTCCAAATAATACATTGTCCTGTGGTGAGAAGATTTCCATGGCATGAAAGAGACAAATCAGAGTATTGATTAGGTTGTTGAGAAGACAATGACTCCAGTGACTGATTAACATCTTTTTACAAGTCAGGTGTTTTCTGGTCCTTAATATTCAACAAAATTGAAGGACTCGATCAAGTGGTTAGCTGATCATTAAAGATAGTTTTCATAAAAAATAGAGATGTCAAGGAAATGCCATTATTTTCCAGAAAGTTAAAAAAATCATAATAGATTATTGTGGGGCTTTTTTTTTGTATATAGCTTGAAGGATTAAAATAATTTTATGGCATTTGCTATAATGTGAATCGTTTCATTTTCATCTACTTATTTACATGAAGAAATTTTCTTAGCACTTAGGTTTATACAAATAAAAAAATAGGAATAGAATATTTATAATAAATATTTAAATAATATTTACTCAGTTGAAAATAAGAACACTTCACTCATTTTATGAAGAGATGCATTTCTACCTCTTTTCCTCCTTCTTCCCTACCTCTTTATTGACTAATTGGTTTTAATCAGGAGGCAGGAAAGGTCTGTGCTTTGTTTGGTTGGTATGTCTCAAGTCTCTGTTAAACTATAACCCCCATTCCCACTTTGAACTCCTTACCTTTTCTTATGCTTTTCATATTTTCTCATAACTCCCAGATTCTTGACAGTGCTGTTTCCTTAACTTTCGTTCCTTATCTAGTCTTCTTGCCTAATCTTCTCACTTATGAAGACATAACTGAAGCATTATTTCTTTTGAGAAATCTTCTCAGATTTGCCCAGGCTTAGTTAGGTACCCCTCTCTAGCAGTTAGAGTCCTGATAAAAAACAGGTAACATTCTCACCATAGGTGAAAGAGAATGTCATGAAGGGACCACTTACAATGAATGGACAAGGTTAGGGGAATATACCAAGGAGTAGTGCAGCATCAAGGGACTAGCACCATCTTTGGACCAAAGCAAAGGAAGAGAGTAGTTCGGAACCCGGAGAGACCCTTGCTGTTGCTTCTTATTTACTGAACCCAGTTTGCAGTTTGAAGCCAGAAGGCCAGGGAACCTAGGTTGTGTAGTTCATAAAAGTCATTCTCCTAGGACACTAAGCATTGGGTGAAGGATGGAGAATGGATTTGGAGAGCAAATAGAGAACATCCAGTATAGCCTTGTTTATACTCCTACAATACTTTAGCACACTTCATTGTACTGTATTTCGTATTGACTTAAGAGTCATTGGTTGTATTAATGTGTTCCTCATAGCACTGTGAACTCCTTTGTAGCTATAAACTAACTTTTATTCATATTTGCATACCCATGGTGCTCATTAGATTTTGTTACTTAAATGAATAAAAGTTTTAGAAAGCTGGATGAGATGCATAAATTAAAAGGTCTGTCCTACTTAGTGGTAATGTGTGGTGATTCCTAGTTCAAAAGAGAGTAAATCTAATAGTTTTTGCTTTGTTTGGCAGTTTTGATGCTTCTGCAGTAATTGGCTCACTCCTTTTAGTTGAAGAGAGGCCAGTGATTGATTTAGTCCTAAGAGATAGTTACTATATTTAAAAGGATTATAATGCAAGACTCTGAGTTGGCTGCTTAGTGGCCTGATAAGTATATTTATGCACTTTCACTTGTTATAGGAGAATCATGATGCAGGGCAAAAATCTGTAGAGGCTGGAAAGCTAACTATGTTAACTTCAGCAAGATATATATGCCTTACTCATTAGACTTTCTATGGGTTATGACATAGCTTTTTCAAATCTCTTAAATATTTGAAAGCTGGTCTCTATCAGGAAAATCCTTCCTTATTGTTTGCCAAACAAATTCTTTCTCTCTCCCTAATTAATTGGATTAATTACTATATTTGCTATAAAACCTTGTTAAAATTGCTGCATAAAAAATTACTGCAAAACCTAGAAGCCTAAAACACAAATGATAATTTTATTATCTCTCATGGTTTCTTTGGGTCAGGAGTTTGGGATGGGTGGTTTTGGCTCAGTCTGTCATATGTTTTATTCAGATGATGTCTGAAGCTGGAATAGCTGGGGGCAGGCTGGACATTTATCTCTCTTCAGGTCATTGGAAAGCCTCTCTGTCGCCTCTCTGCACTGAATAGACTAGTTTATGGCAGTTCTAGGGCAGTTACACTGCTAGTATGACTGGCTCAGGGCACCAGCAGTTGTCCAAGGAACAAGGTGAAAGCTACATATCCTCTTTTCTGGAGTGGTCTAGGAAGTAAGTCTGTGCCCCATTTTATTGATTACAAGCCAGTTAGTTCATTACAAGCTCTTCTAGATTCAAGGGAAAAGAACATGGATCTCATCTCTTAATGGAAAAAGTGACGAAGAATTTACAGCCATTTAAAGAAAAAGTGAATTGGGCAATTTTGCTTCCTTGCTTCAAATTCTCCAACGGAGGGGCACCTGGGTGGCCCAGTGATTGAATATCTGCTTTTGGCTCAGGTCGTGATCCTGGGGTCCTGGGATCGAGTCCCACATTGGGCTCCTGGTGAGGAGCCTGCTTCTCTCTCTGCCTGTGTCTCTTGCCTCTCTCTCTGTATCTCTCATGAATAAATAAGTAAAATCTTTAAAAAAATATCCATTGGCTTTCCATTATGCTTTGAATGAAGTAGACATTATTTGTACAAGATCCTGTATAATCTGGCCCCTGTTGTCTTTCCTTTGCACATTATGTTATAGTCACATTGATTTTGTTTTAATTTCTTGAAAAGGTCAATCTTTTTCCCATCTTAGGGACTGTATGTGTATTTTTTTGGCAGAGTGGGGAGGCAGGGATCATCTTTATCTTGTTTTTTTTTTTAAATATTTCTTTTTTTTTTTTTTTTTTTAAATTTTTTTTTTATTATTTATTTATGATAGGCACACAGTGAGAGAGAGAGGCAGAGACACAGGCAGAGGGAGAAGCAGGCTCCAAGCACCGGGAGCCCGACGTGGGACTCGATCCCGGGTCTCCAGGATCGCGCCCTGGGCCAAAGGCAGGCGCTAAACCACTGCGCCACCCAGGGATCCCTTTTTTTTTAAATTTATTTATTCATAAAGACACAGAGAGTCAGAGACACAGGCAGAGGGAGAAGCAGGCTCCATGCAGGGAGTCTGACGTGGGACTCGATCCTGGGTCTCCAGGATCATACTCCAGGGTGCAGGCAGTACTAAACTGCTGTGCCACCTGGGCTGCCCCCCGCCTTTTTTTTTTTTTTTTACCAAAAAATAATAATGATACATCACTATTATTGTTTTAATTTAAATTTTGTTAGTTAACATATTGTGCAGTATTGGTTTCTGGAGTAGGATTCAGTGATTGATCACTTACATACAACACCCAGGGCTTATCATGACAAATGCCCTCTTCAGTACCCATCACCCATGTAGACAATCCCCCACTCACCTCCCTCCATCAACCCTCAGTTTGTTCTTTGTCATTAAGAGTCACTTGTGGTTTAAATGATACATTATTATTACTTAAAATCAATACTTAAATTTTCTTAGATTTTACCTAATGTTGCTCATTATCTTTCATCTCTGCTAGTTTGGGAGCTCCTGCAGGCAGGGTCTATGTGTTTTATTCACCAAGGGTAATAATAAATACACATTTGGGATATACTCTGTAAATATTTCTTGAAAGAATGATTGTTAGAAAGGTGTCTTAGGGTAGCCCGGGTGGCTCAGTGGTTTGGCGCTGCCTTCGGTCCGGGGCGTGATCCTGGGGACCTGGGATTGAGTCCTACGTCGGGCTTCCTGCATGGAGCCTGCTTCTCCCTCTGCCTGTGTCTCTGCCTCTCTCTCTCTCTCTGTGTCTCTCATGAATGAATAGATAAAATCTTAAAAAAAAAAAAAAAAAAAAAGAAAGAAAGGTGTCTTAGAGTTTATAGACCAACCTCTTTCCCATTTTAGGTGAGTATCTTGCTTAGGGACATCATGTGTGTCTTTCTCTGTTCCACGGTGAGTTTGCAAGACCCAAGTCTCCAAGGTGGTACTAGAAATCATATTTTATCATATATAATTTGCTATATACAGGGGTGAGTTTACTGGAAAACTCATGAAGCTGTGAAATTCATAAAACTAACGAAGCTATGAAGCTTAACTTTCAGGATTTTATTTTAGGGCCTGGGAGGGACCCTGGCAGTGAGTTCACATGGTCACTTTAGATAATCTTTTATTGGTATATACTATATACATGGAAAAGTGCAAAGATTGTAAGTGTGCACCTTAAGGCTTCTCACAAACTTAACACACCTATATAACCAGCATCCAGATCAAGAAACAATATTTCTTGTACATTGTCACATAGTTAGAAAGAATTTGCTAATGTATGATACCCTAACCACAATCAGTTAAGATAGCTGTCTCTTTTTTCACCGACTTCCCCTCTATTACACTTGTCCCCACCTTGGTGGTACTGGAATGGCTGTAGGCATTTTGGGTATCTGGTTATCTGGAAACTGACATTGGGAATACATTTAATTGGGTTTTAGCAGGATATGTTTATTTGTTTCATAGCCTATTCATGTATTATCAGGGTGTTATTAGTCATCCCAGTATAGGGATAGTTTCTAGGAGTATTGCACATTCTTATGTTAACTTACCTGGCCTTGTGACATAAATGTGCAGACCTAGAAATGGTACAGTGATAGGAATGTGTCCCTTGGTATCTGGCACCTGACGTATGTGGTTAGTGAAGGAAAAGCAAGGTTTGATGCCAAAAGCCAGTCTGTGAAAATTCTTCCAAATCTTAAAGCTTCACATGAAAAAGACTTGTTAAGAGTTTTCCCAAGTTTGGCCACAAATCCTAAAAGTTTACATGACATTACCATTAATGAACCTGTGCTAGAAGAAACTTTTTGAAGCCATCAACAAGAAAAATATGTTCAAGTACACTAGAGGAAGGACTGAATTCTTCTTTTGTTGTCTCTATAGAAATGACACCATTATAAAACTCGTGAGAAAGTATGATGCTAGCTTAAGGGTTGACAGATCAATGGAATAGAATCAAGAGTCCAAAAATAAACCCCTATACCCGTGGTCTGTTGATCTTTGACACGGGTGCCAAGACCATTCAGTGTGAGGTTACTCTTTTCAACAAATGATGTTGGAAACAACTGGATATCCACATGGAAAAGAATGAAGTCAAACTACTACCTCATAGTATATATAAAAATTAAAAGTGGATTAATGACCTAGTTTAATAGCTAAAACCATGAAAACTTTTAGATGGAAACACAAGACCATGAATAGGAAATGATTTCTTAAATGACATCAAAAAGCACAGGTAACCACAGGAAGAACAAGTTGGACTTCATTAAAATTAAAACTTTTGTGCCCCATTGGCAAGGATTCTCATATACTGTTGATGGGAATCGAAAGTGGTTCAGCCATTCAGCTTCTGTGGCAAAAAGTTTAGCAGTTTCTCAAAAAGTTCAACATGTAATTACCATTTAACTCAGCAGTTCCATTCCTAGGTATATAAGATCAATGAAAACTTAGGTTCACACAAAAATTTATACATGACTGTTCATAGCAACGTTATTTGTAGTAGCTAAAGTAGTTGTATGGAAACAACCCAAATGTCTTTTAATTGATTAATAGATAAAATTCGGTATATCTATACAATGGGATATCATTCATCCCTAAAAGGTAATGAAGTACTAACATATGCTACAATATCAATGAACCTTAAAAATAGGCTATGTGAAAGAAGCCAGACATAAAGGGTCACATATTGTATGATTCCAGTTGGTAAATCTATAGAGACATAAAGTAGATTAATGATTGCTTAGGTATGGAGTTTCTTTGTGCAGTGATAGAAATGTTCTGGGATTAGATAGCAGCGGTGGTTGTACAGCATTAGAAATATACCAAAAAAACTGGATTGCAGTTTAAAATGTGAATTTCATGTTATGCAACTCTTATCTCAGTAAAACAAATTGCAAAATATGCCATATGGGAAGAGAAAAAGAATATGCAGCCAGAAAACTAGGAAAAAAGGTATCATAGGGTTGTGTCAATTAACAAAAATAGTTTTTTTCTGCTTTTATGATGTGGTATTTGTCAGCTTGTTAAAATTTATGATTTTCCCACTCTAAATTGACTATTTGTTCTCATACCTGATTTTATATTCATAAAGTGGGACCCTCAAACTGTAAACTCTGGGCTTCACAGAACCTAGATGCACCCTAGTATATATATTAGCATCAAATAATCCTTCAAGCACTATTGTCTTTTTAAGCTTGAGGGATTGAACAAATGTTTATTTCTGTTCTATCCCAAAACCTCATTTTGTGAGAGTAAAGAGATAAAAACAGCATACACCTACAAGAACAAACAAAACAAAACAAAACAAAAACCCCCAAAAAACAGAAGAGGAGACAATAGCTAAGTGATGTGAAAGAATTTCAGGAAGATGAAAGGTGGTTGGAGTAGGTAATTTAGCTGAGAAAATAGAATATAAAGTATCTGCAGGCAGGTATACCCAATTTCTTGCAGTATTCCAGCTAGTTCATTTCACAGAGGTCTAGAAAAGGCTCAGAAATTGGAGGCATTGTCTATCTCTGAGGCTGCAGGTGAGATGTGAGGCTGCAAATGGGAAATAGTTTAGTCTATAAACGGTTCTGTATATACTTCATCCCAGGCAGCCAGGTGACTGTTTTTCCTCAGCCCTCACAAAAAGTGTCTTATTTGCAGAGGAAGTTAACCAAACTGGCTTCTGTCCCAGGGATACCTGACACTGTGGAAGGTGAGGAGAAATGCTCACCTGAAAATGAGGGGACTGGCAACATCTTAAACAGGGAAACTCCCAGCCCCCTTGCACTGCTCAGCTTCAGGAACACTAGCAGCCAGTTATATCTTTTATCCTTTATGGAGAAGTCTTTTCTGGAAAAGATTGGACAGCTCCAGAGAAAACACAAATACCAAGTCTCTCAGTGAAACAGCTTGGTCACCCTGCCAGACACCCTACAGTGTGAAAGTATCAGTTGCCAGTAGGGGAAGGGAGGGTCTCACCACTCAGTTCTTAAGCTTTTAATTTCACATGAAGAATTAAAAATGGCACTGACATCTCAACAACACTATCAGAACTGGGAAAAGAGTTGAGCAATATTCAGTATTCTGAGGGAAGATGATGTGTAGCCTAGAACCCAACCATTTGTTCCATCAAGTTTGAAGGCAGAATAAAGGTATTTTACATGCCAGATCTCAAAAAAATCTGTCCACGTATCCCTTCTTGAGATTAAAAGATATGACCACCAAAATGAGGGAGCATACTATGAAAGAGAAAGAAACAGGGGATTGTACTCTAGTACACAAAGGGAAAGGCAGAGGGAGGCAAAGGAAAGTCCTAGAGCTGTAAACCTAAAGTGTAGGGTAGGAGACTCTGCTTTGAAACTTTATGCAAGCAACATCTTGTGTATTTTTTTTCTAGAGAGATGGTCTGTACCGGGACATTTGTCTATAAATGACCAAAGCCAGACTTGGGAAAATGCATTGCAAGCCGCGAACATGATCACCTTTTTAGCGATTTTTTAAAAATTTTAGAATTTTAACAATTTTGTAGGTGAAAGAGATGGTATGTTTAAAAAATTTTGAGTTTGAAAGTCTTTTTTTAAACTTTAAACCGATTTATTTGTTAGAGAGAGAGAGAGACGGCATGCATGAGTGAGTCAGATGCGCCACCCAAGGTGTCCTTGAAAGTCTTTTTTTATTAGTCAAGTTGATCACTTTTACTATCAGAACTGTTTTCTTTTTTTTTTTTTTTTTTGTCAATTACATTATGGCTTTATTGCTAAAATACTTGCTAATAGAAACACTCAAGTTTTAAAGCTGGTTGAGAACCAAGCGATTACCTTAACCTGGGATATGTAGATCTTTAAGCAGTCTGTGGATTGGTTCCTGGTGAGCACTGTAAATCCCTTGGGTTATATGTAAAATTGTATATGTGGAAACTTTTTTTTTCCCCCTGGCATCAGGTCCAGTTTCATATTATTAAAAAAAAAAAAAAAAAAGTATCTCAGAGAGGTTAAATGACTTACTGAGCAGTGGTCTCCTGACTACTGTTTTGATGTGCATTCTTCTGTTATCCTTAACAGTTTTATTTTTTTCTACAGAGTCCTGAATTAGTGTAGCTTTTGTTGTGTGATCAATTTTAAATTTCTTGAACAATGTATTTAATGATTAAGATGAACCTAAGAACTGATGTGGGTTTCACTTGAGTGATACACTGTGTTAAAACACCTTAAAGTTAAAAAATGTGACTCACCTAAAATAGACATTTCAAATAGTCCTGAGCATTATGGAAAATAAAATTTTACACTTCTGTTTTAGAAGAAAAATATTGTGAAAAAAATAATTCTGGAAACAGTCTTAAAGGGGGAAGTCTGCATCTCTCTCACATTTCATAAATATGCATTTTTTGGAATTGCTCAGGAATGAGTGTATAGGGGCAACTTAGTTTCTTTATTGGAATTTTTTCTAAAATGTAGATCTCTTCTGCCCTAGTTAGTAGTATCTTAATGACTGTTTCAGGATCTTGCTTTCTTTGGTTTGAACATCAGTCTGAATGCATTTTAGCATTGAAGCCTTAAGTAATGTAGGAAATTGAATTGGACACACATTACATATTCCTAAGCTTTTAGTTAATTTTGGGGATAGAATTTAAGCGCTAGTGTATCTGTGACATACCCTGGAGCAACTACTGAGTCTAATGCTATGTCTTATTAGGCTTAAACCTGCTTGGGAAGGGACTTATTTTATGCAATCTGTATCAAACCTACAAGGAGAATTCAAAGCTTACTTATTAAATAATAAAACCTGAGTTTAAGTTTGTTAGAATGTATTTTTTAAAAAGATTTCTCTATTTGAGAGTGTGGACATGCACATGCACGTGTGTGCTCACTAGTGACGGAGATGGGCAGTGGGAGAGGGAGAGAATCTTGAGCTGACTCCTCTGCTGAGTTCAGAGCCCAGCACAGGGCTCAGGCTCCACCCTGAGATTTTGCCTGAGCTGAAATCAAGAGTTGAATGCTTAACTGACTGAGCCACTGAGGCACTCTTAGGATGTATTTTAAAAGATGAAATTATTGTCAGTATATTATATTATTTAAGAAACACTGATTACAAAGTAATTTTAGAAGTTTTGAAAATTACTATAAAGTGCTAAGAAAATAAGGTACTACCCAGAGATTACCATACATTTTGGAATTATTTGAAACATTTTCTTATAGTCTGTTCAGAAATGTGCTTTAATAGGAAAATTACTAAGTTTAAAAATAGATTTATATTGATAGTCAGTCAAGGACAGTCTTCCTCCCTCCCTCCCTCCCTCCCTCCCTCCCTCCCTCCCTCCCTCCCTCCCTTCCTTCCTTCCTTCCTTCCTTCCTTCCTTCCTTCCTTCCTTCCTCTTTTGAATAAAGCAATAGAATTTTATTAAACAAGGATATACAAAAAGCTCTCAAGAGAGAAGGGTCCTGACAGGGTTGCTCACCTTTTTCTATTTAAAAGTTTTAAATTTTGATATATAATGAGAAGGGAAAGATCAGAGATGCTGTGAGGTAGTTATTTAGCTTGAACTGTGAAGAAGATGACTTGTTCTGCTATTGTGACCGGAGGTGAGTTGTTACCTGATTTTTGTATATTTTGTGCATGATTTAAAAAAAATTTAAAAGTGAGCTAAATGTATATACTTAGGAAATTTAGCTTGTACAAAAGATTATACAAGAAAGGATTAATTTCCATCCACTCCCTACTTTCTTAAAGTGGCTCCCCCAGATGTAATACTCTGTTACCAGTTTTACCTACTTTGTAAATTGCCTACTGCTGAAGTGGATGATACTTGCAGTTTAGTTCCCTTCTCTTAGTAACTTATCCTACTCTTCCTTTTGGGAACCTCTTCTGTCCTACTCTCAGTCCAAGTAATTCCAGTGTTCTCAGCCCATCTCTGGACTCATGGTGTTTTAATCTTCTGCTAGAGAAAGCAGCATGAGCAAAAGCAAAGGATATAAAATGCCAACTTATATGTGTGGAGTAGGGTATAGAGGGGAAGAAAAGGAACACCTGAGGTCAGATTGTACAGGGACTTAAATGATAAACTAAGGAGTCTGGGTTTATCCAGTAAGTAGTCAGAAGTTAATAAACATTTCCAAACAAGGGAGACATTTTGTATTTATAACTAATTCCCCATTCCTCCCAACCCTGTCAAGCCCTGCCTTTTCTGCTTTGGAATCTCTCTAGACCCATCCCTTCCTTTTTCATTCTTTCTCATTCCACCACCATAAGTCAGTCTTTATTACATCAGACTGAGATTGTTGCTGTAGTTAACAAACAAATGGTTTCTCTGCATTGAGTCCTTTGTCCTGCAGTCCATTCTGGGCATTACTATCCGATTAATCTTACCTAGAGCTTCACTTTGATCATGTCTTTTTCCTGCTCAGAAAGTATTTCTTTAGTTTTTCCCTATTGTTGACAGGATAAGATCCAGACTTCTTCCTTTTTTTTTTTTTTTTTTTTTTTAAGATTCCATTTATTAACTCATGAGGGACACACACACACACACACACACAGAGGCGGAGACACAGGCCAAGGGAGAAGCAGGCTCCATGCAGGGAGCCTGACGTGGGACTTGATCCCGGGTCTCCAGGATCACGCCCTGGACCAGGGTGGTCCCAAACCGCTGAGCCACCCAGGCCGGCCAAGATCCAGACTTCTTAGTCTGTTCTTCAAGCTATTTAACCCAGTCTACCTTTTAAGCCTTAACTTTTTTCCCTTCATTTAACCTAGGTTTTAGAGAACTTGGAATGTTCCTTCTACCCTCTCCTATATCTTGCCCCCTCCATTTTAAAATTTTGTCTTTTTCTCTCTTCCTCCTGGATTATCTCAAGTCTCATCTCTATTGATTAAAAATCATACTCATCTCTAGAGTTTGGTTACAATTGTACCTCTCTTGTACAGCTTCTTCAGATAATTGAGAAGGTAGTTAGAGTTCTTTTCTCTGAAATCTCAGAATTCTTTGCTTGTACTTAAGGCACTTCTTACAATGTTTTCTATTGTGCTTGTGTGTCTTAACTGCCTTGCTAGATGATAGAACATTGTTATAGGGTTTATTTTCCACACACAGTATAAATACTATACGGTGATAATTTTGTTAATTGGATTTTCCTATTTTTGACTGCCTTTTATGCTGATGTATTTTGATAGTTCAGTTTAGCACTAATTTGATAGTAATTGTTTTATGTTTCTTAGTCATAGTTTCCCAACTAGAATATAAAATTCTTAAGGGCAGGAAATATGTCTAATCTGTACTTCCAGAATCCTTTCATAATGTATGTATAATGTTTCTCATTTTAAAAAGTAGTGCTGAGGACAGCATGGGTGGCTCAGTGGTTTAGCGCCACCTTCAGCCCAGGGCATGATCCTGGGGACCCAGATCGAGTCCCACATCAGGCTCCCTGCATGGAGCCTACTTCTCCCTCTGCCTGTGTCTCTGCCTCCCTCTCTCTGTCTCTCGTGAATAAATAAACAAAATCTTAAAAAAAAAAAATAGTGCTGAGATACTTCTGTCTGGCATGAAATATTTGACAATTGGTAAAAGGACTTAGAGGGGTTATTTTTATTGTTGTTTACTAATGAACAATTTTAAACCATTTCTCAGAACACGTTTCTGAAACATTTGTATGACAAACACAAATATGGAATTTTTAGCTTTAGATTAGGTTATATTTTAAGGAAATAGGTTCAGGTAGCCTTTTTTTGGGGGGGCACTTATACAATGTGATGCCCTTTTCTATAATTTATATTTTCTATAAATATAATCTATAATATTCTATAATTTATATTTTCCTCTGTGTAAATAATCAAAAGCTTATCTACTTGAATAGTTCTATAGGGATTTGTGACAAGAGTATCTTTTTCTGTGTTTGAAATTTGACTTTGATGGGATGATTTTAGACAGCTCTTATTTTGTGTTGACAGCTTATAATGTGTCCTTTATAGTTGCTACCTAGTATAACTTAATATAATTATCTTTTATCTTGGAGGGGATATTGTGCATATATGTTTGAGAATTATATGCTAATGGCAATTGAGTTTAATAATATTATGTATTCTTGTGTCTGTATTTTTGCCTAGTGATTCTTTTTCTTAAAATCACAGAAAAATTATCACAGAAAAATCAGTACCTCTCATGTACTTATTAGAACAATCATCTTGAAGCATTTGAACATGAATACATAAATGATATAAAAACATAAGTACATAAGAACCTTTAACAAAGGTTCTTAGACTGTATGACTGGTTTTGTAACAGACAAGTGTTAATATGAAATAAAATTGTTAACATAGTCTGCTTTTGAAGTGGAATTTGGCAGTTTGTGTTCAATTCAGAGGCTTTAAAACTATTCAGGGAACAAAAGTAGAAAACAGTTTTTTACATATATGATAATTTAGAAAACTAATGTTATATGTCAACTATAATAAAAAAGTTTAGATTAAAAATAATCTTGACTCATCCTTTTTAAAAACTACAAACATATTCTCTATAAATTTTTGAAATCTAAATTATTTAGAGACCCAGGAAGTAGTAAACATTAAACCTTTTAATTTTCATTGTTTAATTATACAAGTATTATAAGTCTACATTCTCACTAGAAATTTTATACAGCGTGGAAGTGTATACAGTAAAA